>NC_140585.1:759019874-763827801 GCF_964204655.1 Triturus cristatus | reverse complement strand
CGTACGCTTAGCCATTGACTGCAATGAGGTCCGACGCTGGTGACTATCTTGCATACGCGTCGGGCAGGCATGATCCGAGACGGCGTACACCTTGGCCATTGAATCGTACGGAGACGGGTTCATGTGTATTTTCAAACTACGCGTTGTACAGTCAGTTGACCGAGCCAGGCGCACCCATTGGCTCTGGACTGTCATGGAGACGGATGCAGATTCAAAACTTGTATGAGTCGTGCACTGGAAATTCAGTTGGATACATACAACAATGTTGCAATTACTAGGGTTTTATGAAGGTGAAGGTTTGAACGATGCGGAAGACGTGTACGAGTCGTACATTTCCATGGATTGGACAGATTCATAGAATGCAACCGTGTTGGACCTATCACTTGGGACACATGGCACAGAGTCTGCCTCTGCAGCACAGATATAAGGCTGGCTGGCCCCCAGGGAGCTCACTTGCCTGCACTACATGCTACTGGACAACATCACTGCTACCACTGCTGCTGTCTCTTCATCCTTTGGCTACTGCTATGGCACGTACTCTGGAGAGGGCCCAGCTTTCACTGAGGAGGAAAACCAGGCCTTGCTGGACGGACACCTTCCACAGTACAGCAAGCTGTATGGGAAACCAGGGGAGCAGGTGAGTGTGCAGTCCACTGCCTTCTTAATTGTGCATGTTGTGTGACTAGCAGTACTAGCAGTGTGTACACCAATGGCAAGCATACTCACTGAATACTTTCATCCCCCAAAGTGCGTAGGTACATGTAATGAACATGTGTTCTGCAGCTAAAGTGTATTTGTGCAAGCTTCAACTTCCCAGGCATTGTTAACATGTCAGACATGCAGGGCATTTGTCCTTTTCCATGGGTGCATGTGTAACTCATTTGCCTTTGTGATGACGACATGTATATCCAACTGTGTGCAGCACAAATATGGGGCATGTGTGTTAATGGACTTTTAACTTTGTCATCCTCACAGGTTGATGCCCACCAGAAGCAGGAGATATGTCTGACCATCGCCCAGGCAGTTAGATTGGCGGGGGTCTACAAGCACCGGATCTGCAACTGCCAGAAGAGGAGGCAGGACCTTTGGGGCTGGACCCGGAGGATCACAAGGGTCCAGCTGAAGTTGTCGCCTCCTCGCAGGAAGGGCAGACACCGGACCCTGACTCCCCACATGCACAGGATCCTGGTGGTGTCTTCCCGGACCTGGATGGGCAGCTGAAGGCCAGACAGCAGCAAGGAGGGGGTAAGTCCATGCCTAATCTGTGTACTATGTCTGACATGCTAATTGCAGTCTTTTGGCCTGGTCACACTTCCACATTACGTAGGTCTTGTAGTCCAATACAGATGTCCCTCAATTGTGTGATGCACCCTCCTCATCTGATCCACAGGTGTGGACCCTACAGTCCGTTGCTTGTGTCACTAGGGGATTGTGTCCCTGCAGTCAGCTATGCTTCAGCTTCCGGACAGCATCTGTTACTGTGAATCTGTTGTGTGTTTCATAGGTGGGTCAATTGTTTACACAATGCCTGAGATCTGACATGTGATCTGTGTGTGCCCTTGATATGTGTTACAATTGCTGGTCTGACTCGCCACGTGTGGCTGGGGTATTTCAAACAAACACATGCAGCAGGGGACTCCAATTTGTGTGCCTCAGGAGTATGTATATCAAGTGTGTCACACTTGCTTAGCCACCTGACTACTGTCCGGGGATAAACACTGTTTCACGTATACTTGGGCAGTCATGCCTACTCAAGGGCATTTAGAAACACTCTGTAATCCCACTCCTGTGTATCAACTTACAGGTTGTGCTTAGTGTCATTGTGGTGTGGCTTTCTTTTCCGTACAACTGTGGTGTTCATGAGTTTAAGGGTCAGTAGGATATCTGAGATGTGACTATGAGAGATAAGACCTGTGTGACATATAGGTGTGTGATCACTTGACAGTGCACAATGGTGTATGCAACTGTGCACTTCAGGCAGCTTTGTTACATGCACAGCAGACTGTGATGTGCTAATGTACAGGGAGTTGTGTTCGCAGAGACTCATATGTCTGTTTTGTATGATGAGGGGTCTTCTAGGTCCGAGATATGTTGTTTGCAGGGAATGGGCAAGTGCACTTGTCAGCTGCAGAGTTTGCTTTACCCATGTGCTATGATTGTGACACAGTGCATACTGTTGTTGTCTGGATGCCCTGTCCCTGTGACAGGAGACAGTGTTGACTGACTTTCCAGGCATGCCAGTGCCATGGCATTTAACTTGCTATGAGTGATCCTGCATTGTGTTCAAATGTGCTCCATGCACCCCATTGTGGCATTGACTATCAGGACATGAGAACATCATAGTGTGTGTTGCTCGCATGCATCACAAGCATGTGAAATGAGACTCTGCCCATCCCTTCATCCTGACACCTGTACTGAGTCAGTGGCAAGAGATGTGATGTGTGTATAGTGACATACTCCTACATGTTCACTTGCATGTCCAACAAATGTGTAGGTGGTGCATGTCGGCACATTGGGGTATTAGCATCTAACATGCGACAGACATATGGGTGCAAGTCCAGGAGGGATATGAGTGCCATGGTTGATGGTGAGACTGACAATTGGCTTATTCTAAACATTATGAGCACTTGGAGCAGTGTTGACCTGATGATGCCCGGACTTGCCCTGTGATGTAATGTACTCACTGTGGTGTGTGCAGTCAGTGCAGGTGACAGATGTTATTCTCTTTTGTTCTAATTCTATCCAGATACATCGACGGCCACAGGAGGGGACATCTCCACGGACCAGGAGGAGCCACAGAGCCTGACTGGGACAGAAGGCCAGGAGTCGGAGGGACCCAGTGGTACGGAGGGCGAGTGGAGCAACACCGAGGAGTCCTCAGCAACATCCACCCCAGCTGAGGGCCACAGCAACTCAGAGGATGACTCCCATGTGGAGGTGGGTGTCAGCAGCCACCAAACCCCAGCTAGTGAGGCTGTCCTGCCACCGCCCCCACCACCACCACCACCCTCCCATCGGCTCCCATCCCAGAGGTCCGTGGAGGCTCCCATGGTCGGGAGCATGTCTCCTTTGTGCCAGGCACCACACCCCCTGCACCTGTGTCCCCTGCTGCCCTGAGTGAGGAGTCTGTGGACTTGCTTCGACAGATCCATGTAGGGCAGACATCAATGCTGAGTGTCCTCCATGCACACACCAGTCTGCTGACACAACTGGTGTCGTTCATGGAGGGCATTTCATCGGGCATGTCTGCCCTACAGAGGACCAATCAGTCTGTGGCCTCCTCCCTGACGGCAGCAGTGTCCCTCCTCTAACAGTCCCGCACCCCTCCTACCCCTGCACCACCCACGATGCCTAGCACCCTACCTGTCCCAAGCACACACACACCTGCACATTCTCACAAACCCACAGACACAGGCAGCACACAAACATCCAACCAAGGGCTAGATGTGCACACCAGCAAGGGCAGGGGACTGATACCACACTCACAGGGGATGGTTTGCAGACACACACACAGTCCTACACAACCACTCCACAGTCCTCCGATACCTTTCCCTCCCAGCCCCCTTCCCTTGCCTCACCTGCAACCCCATCTCCGCAGAAGCTCTTCCTCTGTGACCTTGGCCTCTTCCCCACCGACCCAGCAGATCCATCTTACAAGGGGAAGAGGAAGTCCCCACACACAGAGGGGAGTGTCCCTCACATCCAGACACCCTTCCCCAGGCGCAGTCAGACTGAGGCCCCCACCCGCAAGTCCCCCCCGAGCCGGAAGAGCAAGACCCCACCCCCGCCCCGCAGCTCCACGACCAAGTCTCCATCCTCCATCCCCCAGGCCACCACTCCAGAGGTTCCCCCGCCACACCTTGCCCCAGGTTCCCCTACCCACAGATACACCATCCCCAAAATGCTGAGACCCTCCCCGCCCTACCACTTGCACTTCCACCCCGGTCAGACAGTTTGTGCCACTGATGTGGGGACCGTGTCCCCCCCCCCTCTGTCCTGCTGACCTCATCTGAACCCCATTCTTCTCCCATTGAGCTAGGCACTGCAGTGGAGTCCACGACCACCCCGTCTGACTTGGGTACTGCAGTGGGGACCCAGTCCACTCCATCTGACCTGCCCACTCCAGTTGTGCCGGCACACACCCCATCTGACTTGTGCCTCACAGTTGTGACTGCACCCACTACTTCAGTCAGCTCCACTGCAGTTGCCAGTGACTCTCCTGCATCCACCACCATTGCTGTTGTGGGCCATTGACTGGATGTTGTTTTTGTGATTTACCTTGCTGTCCTTGTGAGTCATATCACATCATTCTGCACATTCATCCTGGTTGTTAGGTCCCATTGCTGGCATGGAATGGGAGTTTGTGACCTGACACCTACAGTCTATACAGGTTGTTTTGATTTGTGTGTCTATTTTCGAGATGTGTGTATGCTTTGTAATGGTCACTTCTGCTTTTGTGTCATTGTACACTGTATGCATTGTCAGCCCCCATGGGTAGTGCTTGTCTGCACATGGCCGAGAGTATGTTAGGTTTTCATAGCACTGTTAGCCTCACCACATCTCTGTGGGTATGGGACACAACCACTACTTTGCCCCAAAAGTGTTTCATGTGTTGGGACCAGAAATCATACATGCTGTTTGGCATTTGCAGCTTTGACCATGATGACAGTTACCTTTTGGTCACTGTGATGAGGGGGGTTTTCGACCCCATCACCACAATGCTCAAAATTTGCTGCAGTTTGGAACCACACACTTAACTTTTGTTCTACACAGTGAGGGGGTGTTAGTTTTACATTGACACGGTGCTATTGATGCTTGCCTTGTGTATGCCACACTCAGTTTTTGGTCACACATCTGATGGTAGTTACATTGTATGTTTGAAGCCATAATCACTGTTGTGGGCATTTGTCACAGACTACACACTGTTGTCATGATGTTAGGGGGATGTATTTTGCTGACATACCTAATGTTGGTGTATGATGGATATGTGGTGCATCACCCATCCTATGAGTGGGGGTGGCAGTAGCGATGGGCAACATAAGCCCTATGGGTGGGGGTGGCAGGAGTGCTGGGCAACATGAGTCCTATTAGTGGGGGTGGCAGGAGTGCTGGGCAACAGGTCCCCTATGGGTGGGGGTGGCAGTAGTGATGGGCAACAGCCCTATGAGTGGGGGTGGCAGTAGTAATGGGCAACATAAGCTCTATGGGTGGGGGTGGCAGTAGTGATGGGCAACATAAGCCCTATGGGTGGGAGTGGCAGGAGTGCTGGGCAACAGGTCCCCTATGGGTGGTGGTGGCAGTAGTGATGGGCAACATAAGCCCTATGAGTTGGGGTGGCAGTAGTGATGGGCAACATAAGCCCTATGGGGGGGATGGCAGTAGTGATGGGCAACATAATCCCTATGAGTGGGGGTGGCAGGAGTGCTGGGCAACAGGTCCCCTTAGGGTGGGGGTGGCAGGAGTGCTGGGCAACATAAGTCCTATGAGTGGGGGTGGCAGGAGTGCTGGGCAAAAGGTCCCCTATGGGTGGGGGTGGCAGTAGTGATGGGCAACATAAGCCCTATGAGTGGGGGTAGCAGTAGTGATGGACAACATAATCCCTATGGGTGGGTGTGGCAGGAGTGATGGGCAACAGGACCCCTATGGATGGGGGTGGCAGGAGTGCTGGGCAACATAAGCCCTATGGGGGGGTGGCAGGAGTGCTGGGCAACATAAGTCCTGTGAGTGGGGGTGGCAGGAGTGCTGGGCAACAGGTCCCCTATGGGTGGGGGTGGCAGTAGTGATGGGCAACATAAGCCCTATGAGTGGGGGTGGCAGTAGTGATGATCAACATAAGCCCTATGGGTGGGGGTGGAAGGAGTGCTGGGCAACAGGACCCCTATGGATGGGGGTGGCAGGAGTGCTGGGCAACATAAGCCCTATGGGTGGGTGTGTCAGTAGTGCTGGGCAACAGGTCCCCTATTGGTGGGGGTGGCAGTAGTGATGGGCAACATAAGCCCTAGGAGTGGGGGTGGCAGTAGTGATGGGCAACATAAGCCCTATGGGTGAGGGTGGCAGTAGTGATGGGCAACATAAGCCCTATGGGTGGGGGTGGCAGGAGTGCTGGGCAACAGGTCCCCTATGGGTGGGGGCAGCAGGAGTGCTGGGCAACACAAGTCCTATGAGTGGGGGTGGCAGGAGTACTGGGCAACAGGTCCCCTATGGGTGGGGGTGGCAGTAGTGATGGGCAACAGCTCCCCTATGGGTGGGGGTGGCAGTAGTGAAGGGCAACATAAGCCCTATGGGTGGGTGTGGCAGTAGTGCTGGGCAACAGGTCCCCTATTGGTTGGGGTGGCAGTAGTGATGGGCAACATAAGCCCTATGAGTGGGGGTGGCAGTAGTGATGGGCAACATTATCCCTATGGGTGGGGGTGGCAGGAGTGATGGGCAACATAAGTCCTATGACTGGGGGTGGCAGGAGTGCTGGGCAACAGGTCCCCTATGGGTGGGGGTGGCAGTAGTGATGAGCAACATAAGCCCTATGAGTGGGGGTGGCAGTAGTGATGGGCAACATAAGCCCTATGGGTGAGGGTGGCAGTAGTGATGGGCAACATAAGCCCTATGGGTGGGGGTGGCAGGAGTGCTGGGCAACAGGTCCCCTATGGGTGGGGGCAGCAGGAGTGCTGGGCAACACAAGTCCTATGAGTGGGGGTGGCAGGAGTACTGGGCAACAGGTCCCCTATGGGTGGGGGTGGCAGTAGTGATGGGCAACAGCTCCTCTATGGGTGGGGGTGACAGTAGTGAAGGGCAACATAAGCCCTATGGGTGGGTGTGGCAGTAGTGCTGGGCAACAGGTCCCCTATTGGTGGGGGTGGCAGTAGTGATGGGCAACATAAGCCCTATGAGTGGGGGTGGCAGTAGTGATGGGCAACATTATCCCTATGGGTGGGGGTGGCAGTAGTGATGGGCAAAGTAAGCCCTATGAGTGGGGGTGGCAGTAGTGATGGGCAACATAAGCCCTATGGGTGGGGGTGGCAGTAGTGATGGGCAACATAAGCCCTATGGGTGGTGGTGGCAGGAGTACTGGGCAACACGTCCCCTATGGTTGGGTGTGACAGGAGTGCTGGGCAACATAAGTCCTATGAATGGGGGTGACAGTAGTGATGGGCAACATAAGCCCTATGGGTGGGGGTGGCAGTAGTGATGGGCAACATAAGCTCTATGAGTGGGGTTGGCAGTAGTGATGGGCAGCATAAGCCCTATGGGTGGAGGTGGCAGTAGTGTTGGGCAACATAAGCCCTATGGGTGGGGGTGGCAGGAGTGCTGGGCAACAGGTTCCCTATGGGTTGAGGTGGAAGTAGTGATGGGCAACATAAGCCCTATGAATGGGGGTGGCAGTAGTGATGGGCAACATAAGCCCTATGGGTGGGGGTGGCAGTAGTGATGGGCAACAGGTCCCCTATGGGTGGGTTTGGCAGTAGTGATGGGCAAAATAAGCCCTATGGGTGGGGGTGGCAGTATTGCTGGGCAACAGGTCCCCTATGGGTGGGGGTGGCAGTAGTGATGGGCAACATAAACCCTATGAGTGGGGGTGGCAGTAGTGATGGGCAACATAAGCCCTATGAGTGGGGGTGGCAGTAGTGATGGGCAACATAAGCCCTATGGGTGGGGGTGTCAGTGGTGATGGGCAACATAAGCCCTATGGGTGGGGGTGGCAGGAGTGCTGGGCAACAGGTCCCCTATGGGTGGGTTTGGCAGGAGTGCTGGGCAACATAAGTCCTATGAGTAGGGGTGGCAGGAGTGCTGGGCAACACGTCCCCTATGGGTGGGGGTGGCAGTTGTGATAGGCAACAGGTCCCCTATGGGTGGGGGTGGCAGTAGCGATGGGCAACATAAGCCCTATGGGTGGGGGTGGCAGTAGTGCTGGGCAACAGGTCCCCTATGGGTGGGGGTGGCAGTAGTGATGGGCAACATAAGCCCTATGAGTGGGGGTGGCAGTAGTGATGGGCAACATAAGCCCTATGGATGGCGGTGGCAGGAGTGATGGGCAACAGGTCCCCTATGGGTGGGGGTGGCAGTAGTGATGGGCAACAGCTCCTCTATGGGTGGGGGTGACAGTAGTGAAGGGCAACATAAGCCCTATGGGTGGGTGTGGCAGTAGTGCTGGGCAACAGGTCCCCTATTGGTGGGGGTGGCAGTAGTGATGGGCAACATAAGCCCTATGAGTGGGGGTGGCAGTAGTGATGGGCAACATTATCCCTATGGGTGGGGGTGGCAGTAGTGATGGGCAAAGTAAGCCCTATGAGTGGGGGTGGCAGTAGTGATGGGCAACATAAGCCCTATGGGTGGGGGTGGCAGTAGTGATGGGCAACATAAGCCCTATGGGTGGTGGTGGCAGGAGTACTGGGCAACACGTCCCCTATGGTTGGGTGTGGCAGGAGTGCTGGGCAACATAAGTCCTATGAATGGGGGTGACAGTAGTGATGGGCAACATAAGCCCTATGGGTGGGGGTGGCAGTAGTGATGGGCAACATAAGCTCTATGAGTGGGGTTGGCAGTAGTGATGGGCAGCATAAGCCCTATGGGTGGAGGTGGCAGTAGTGTTGGGCAACATAAGCCCTATGGGTGGGGGTGGCAGGAGTGCTGGGCAACAGGTTCCCTATGGGTTGAGGTGGAAGTAGTGATGGGCAACATAAGCCCTATGAATGGGGGTGGCAGTAGTGATGGGCAACATAAGCCCTATGGGTGGGGGTGGCAGTAGTGATGGGCAACAGGTCCCCTATGGGTGGGTTTGGCAGTAGTGATGGGCAAAATAAGCCCTATGGGTGGGGGTGGCAGTATTGCTGGGCAACAGGTCCCCTATGGGTGGGGGTGGCAGTAGAGATGGGCAACATAAACCCTAAGAGTGGGGGTGGCAGTAGTGATGGGCAACATAAGCCCTATGGGTGGGGGTGGCAGTAGTGATGGGCAACATAAGCCCTATGGGTGGGGGTGTCAGTGGTGATGGGCAACATAAGCCCTATGGGTGGGGGTGGCAGGAGTGCTGGGCAACAGGTCCCCTATGGGTGGGTTTGGCAGGAGTGCTGGGCAACATAAGTCCTATGAGTAGGGGTGGCAGGAGTGCTGGGCAACACGTCCCCTATGGGTGGGGGTGGCAGTTGTGATAGGCAACAGGTCCCCTATGGGTGGGGGTGGCAGTAGCGATGGGCAACATAAGCCCTATGGGTGGGGGTGGCAGTAGTGCTGGGCAACAGGTCCCCTATGGGTGGGGGTGGCAGTAGTGATGGGCAACATAAGCCCTATGAGTGGGGGTGGCAGTAGTGATGGGCAACATAAGCCCTATGGATGGCGGTGGCAGGAGTGATGGGCAACAGGTCCCCTATGGGTGGGGGTGGCAGTAGTGATGGGCAACATAGGGCCTATGATTGGGGGTGGTAGTGGTGCTGGTCATGCAACCCCTATGGTGGCCTGTTACTAGTGGCCAGGATATGGATCCCCTGTGTGTGTGTGACATTTTGCGGGTACATGTCGTTTGTTTGTGTGGTGAGTGTCTGACTTACTGTCTGCACCGTCCGCGTTGGTTTCTGATCCAGTCATAGATGTACAGTACTGGTATGACCTGCGCGATGGGATTCATGATGTGTTCGTCTCGTACACCCTGCTTGTTGCTCCGTCTCGTTCCCGTTGCAAGCTGGTCCGTCTCATAGCCGTGGATTGAGTTCTGGCACGAATCGTACCTGATATGCTTCTTTTCCGGAGGCTGTGATGTGCCGAACGTGGCGTCCCGTCCGGCGCGTATGATGTGCGCATTGTACTTGTCCAGCCGGAGACTGCTATGGATACTGCTTTCGGGCGACTCGGTTCGGCATTCGGAAGTACGGCTCAGACGGAGAATGAAGCTTGAATCACAGCCTACGTGCCGGTCGAATTTTTGTCAGTTATGCACATCGTACTTCATCGCCAGGACGGACCGGCTCTAGGTACGAGTCGGTCGCAAGGTAAGGCTACGAACAGCTCTCGGAGAGCTGTCCGACCCAGATCGAAATCGACCCCTCTATGTTACAGTTCTATGTGACCTACAGAATAGCTATTAGGCATTAATAAATATATTGTATAATGAAAATAAAGGTAGTTTACGATTACCACACTTTGCCAACCAGTTCCTAAACAAAGTCGTCTTTTTTCATTTTTATCGTGAGGTTCTGAGCAGAGGCTGACTTTGAGTAAAATAGTGTGAAAGGGCTTTGTGAATAATAGGCAGGTAGAGAGATGTGTGCACAAAGAATGGACGTGGTTTCTAAATGGGTGTCGGGTTTACGTTAATTTTGGAAGTTACTAGCATATTTGCATAGGCCATACATCACCGATTCCTGGTTAGACTGGAGACATAAGGGGGAATAATGAGGATAGAGTTCAAATGTCTGAGTATACTTAGAAAGTTATTATATCAAAGTAGTAGGATTGAAGTGTTTTATAAAAAGGGAAAGGGAAAAGTAAAAAAAGATGGAAACAAATCCATTCAAGAATAATATGACTTTCTTACAAGCCTTGGAGATTCCAGTCCAGAAGTTCTTCAGCTGCTTTAGATGCGTAATGTTCCAAGAGGCTATTGTTGCCATTGTGTGAGAAAAGCAAAGAGATCCAATTCATATCCTCGAAGGGACAGTAATGTTCCTCGAATGTTGGAGCGGTAATTTGAATGGGCAGGCAATCTGCGATGTTGTGAAAGGTCGCACGTTGCAAGAGATCTTTCGCGGCTGCGCAGAAAACCCATTGCGCTGCAATTCCTTTTTGCATTGCATTCGCCATTACTCCGCTGCCAGAACAATCACGTTCATGGTTTTCAAGATACTCCATTACCTGCTGGATATCTGGAGCGATTGTTGAGATGTTGGGAAGTCCTACATCTATTCGCCAGTCAAATGGGAAAGTTTTGCAATCAAACGATGGTTGTACGCATATTGCATAAGTGTAGATAAATGTTATGTTGTAGCTAGCTCCGATAATAGATAGAGGCAGGCAGCCAAAAAGTTTTTTTGTTTTTTTCTGTATTGATGTAGCTTGGCGTAGAGGCGTATTCTGTCGGACATAGTTGTTACCATAGAGAGCGTAGCCATTTCTAGAAGTAGAATTAGTAGTAGGATGGCCGCAAAGAGGGTGAGAATTATGGGCACTGTTAATCCAGAGATGATCGAAAAAATGTCTGAATGTAGTCTGGTATTAAAAGAAGAACAGTTTGAAACCATGTTAGAAGGCTGTAGGAGACCGTGTTAAAAAAGTGTGCCAGACCTTGAGTGTGACATGTGTTGAAAATTGTGTAACAATTCACAAAGTGTAATAGGCAGTTCATATTTAAAAGGGAGTGTATTTTATTTGAAGTTCGTGGTATCTGCAGTCGATAAATTTCTTTTGCAGAAGTGAGGGAGACTTCTGTTCTGAACAAAGGTGCTTTTAGTTTGGTTTGTTTCTTGAAATGTGTTTTCAAACTAGGAATTGAAGGCCAAGTTGAAGTCTGGGATATAGTTTGTGTGGGTGGGAATAGATATTTCCACAGGAAGTTACTGTGTTTGAAACAGTAAGGACATGCGGTATGCCAGCTCATATTCCATAGGAGTGTATGTTATTGAGAAGCAGATAACTGTTGTTAGAAAGCTGGGTGAATGTTGGTGTTATTGTGGGAGTTGGCATCCTTTTAACCCCTTCTGTGCCACGCCCTTTCCCCCTCCTGTGCCGGGCGTTACATTAGTGGGTGGGGTTCATGACGAGATAGTCTCGTCATGGGCACAGCGCGACCGTGCTCCATGACGAGACTATCTCGTCATGGGCACTGAAGAGGTTAAGAAAGGACGCAAGATTGTTGGCTTTAAGCTTAGAAGCGCCATGTAGTTGGACATTCTTGGATAGTAAAGAATGACTGCCATTGTGGTCGCACTATTCACCTGTGGGAAAAACTTTTGTATGCTCTTTAAGACAGCGATATGTAAATGGAATAAGCCACTGCTCGTGAATAAACGCGCTACCTTATATAATGACATTTAACATGACAAACAACATGTGCACGTAGCAGACTCAATGACACTATACTGTGGGAACCGTGGCTAGCCATGTATACAAACTAAACATGGCATGGCACCTCTGCCTCACTATGCAGGTTGCGGGGAGAGATGAGAGCAAAGTATGTGCAAAGGTGGCAAGTAATTCTCGATTATAAAAGTATACAATGCAAAGTCTTGAGGGGATGTGCCGGACAGACTTGAGTATGCTGAGCACAGACATGTACATGTCAACATACATTGATGGTCTATTGAGTGAAGTGGACAGTGGACGCAACCATGATAGTACAGTCAGTGGGAAGATTACGGAATGGTAGCACGTATGTGCCACCCCCCGAATGTTTAGGGAAGTGGGCTGGCTCGCCATACGCAAGGCTAGTGTAGGGGTATGAATAAAAGGCACGTTTCTTTGGGTGTGGTTCTCTTCCAGATTGGCGAACGTGTCTGCCAGGTCTGCGCAGCTTACACAGACACGAGGCTGACGCTGTGAGCGAAGGTGGGTGAGTGAATGATGCTCTCAGCCTGCTGGTACTCAGAAACCGTCATGGCCGTTGTGACGCATATATGCCCCACAGTTCACCTTTCAACACCGCTGTATGTGAAAAAGGGCCGACCACATGCCGGCAGAAGGTCTTGGGCGGAGGTCTGCGAGCTCGGAAGGTTCCTGAGATTAACGCTGGCTACGGCGACACAGGCATACAGAGCCCAGCCTGAGGCCCAGGAGCGTGGAGTGCTCTGTATAATAGTAACACAGTAGTCCGACAGGTACCGACAGTGGAACTGTGTTTTGATACCATAGTGGACGATGTTAGAACTGTATCTGAGAGTGGAGATGAAGGTACTCCCTTCAACGAGCTGAAACCAACTCTGGGTCCCAACAGTGGAACGGTGTCTTGATCCAATAATGGATGATGTCCGATAAACTGCTGAGTTTTCAGAGAACCCCCTCCATTGAGGTGGATCAGACTCTGTGCTTACGTAGCTAATTGCTGCACATGATTATTGGGCTTGGTTGACTGCAGTTGGTGGAGTACACCGTGGTACAGCAGATCGGAACAGTGAAACGGGGTCTTGATTCTATGATTGAGGATGTCAGAAGTTAAAGTCTGTTATGATTTCGGTGTACCCCCTCTGATCAGGTGCAACCAACTCTGTGCTTCCGAATACAACGGTATGTGGCTGTGAGTTGTGAATGACCACTGGATTTGGTGTAGACTGCAATTCGCAGGGTTCACAATTTAGATTGCGTGGTGATTGTTTAATTACAGAATCCAGTAGTTAAGTTATTAGAATGTCTATTGAAACATGCACAATATTGTTTTAGTATACTGGCTTCAAGAAGTTTTATTATATCAGTTATAGGTTTAGTGAAATTACCAAATGTATCTTGGGAGTCCAAAGGAACAGTGAATAGTGTAGACTGTGGAGAGATGAAATCTCAATTCAAATTGTTTTGATTTATTCATTGTCGAGTTTATGTTGTTTTATTTTATAAAGAGGGAGTGAGAAAAAGTATTGATGGTTGTGTGCGTGAGTACTGCTTTTAATTAACAATGCAGACAGTAGTGTTCACAATTGAGATCGAGTTGCTATTGTAGATGATGCAGTCCTGTAAGAGAAGAGATTGCTGTAGTGTGCTCTGTCTGCACCACTCATACGCATCATTGCAGGCTCCACACACATTTTCTTTGCTTCATGTATTGCAAACTGTAGAGCGCAAGTCAATGCTACGTGACTGTGGGCCCTTGCTGAACGCTCTTTCTGGCCTATACTGCAGACTTCAGTGTTCACATTTGACATTGAGTCGGTATTGCAGATGATGCAATCCTGTAGGAAAAGACATTGCTCCAGTGCGCTCTGTCTGCACTACTCATATGCATCATTGCAGGCTCTGCACGCTTTTCTTTTAGTTTGTGTATTGCAAACTGTAGAGCTCAAGTGAATATCATGTGGCTGTGGGCCCTTGTGACCGCTCCCTCTGGCCTACACTGCAGACAGCAGTGTTCACAATTGAGATTGAGTCGCTATTGTAGATGAGGTAGTCCTTTAGGAAAAGACATTGCTCCAGTGTGTACTGTCTGCACCATGCATAAGTATCATTGCAGGCTTTGCACACTCTTTTTTGTTGCTTCGCTGACGATAAACTGGGTAGGTGAAGTCACTTTACGTATCTGTGGGTCCTTTGTGACCGCTCTCTATGGGCTACACAGCAGACAGCAGTGTTCATAATTCAGATTGAGTCAGTATTGCAGATGATGCAACAGATATTGATCCTAGTACGGCCTGTCTACAGCACGCACATGCTGAATGCTTTTGATGTGGTTATGTGAGTGCACTAGAACTGATGGAGCGTTTATGATATAATCCTTTTGTGTATTATTACAGATCTATTGATTGTGTGTCAGTATACCACAAGTTGTTGTTCTTTTACGATGGAATTATTTCTGTATTATTTCACATCTACTGTCCCTACCTTACTGCAGCATAAATTATTGATTCTTTTAATAATGAATCTCTGTGTGTGATCCAGTGATTACTGTTGTTGTTGATGCTAGCAGCAACCATTGTCTGAAGACTGGTTTAGACTTACCGCACACACATCCAGCACAGACGTCACTGGATATGTCGCCATGGTAATAAAAAGGAGTCGAGCGTACGTGCCCGTATACACTTCCACTATCTATCTGTGTCCTTGTGTTCATTATCTATGCATGATACTGTCTCTGGGCCGTACTATATTACGTTGTGTTGTGGACAGCATATGCAACCATGTTACCTGTGGTATTGGAGAACATTTTGGAAAAGTGATTTTTAGGTGTATGGGTATCATAGGTGGAAGGCTACTTTACAGAGCATGAATATTGATGTAAATGATGGTTGTATGTTGTGTGTAGTGTAAGATATGTGTATATTGCAAAAAGTTTTGAACAAAGTTCTCTAAGCAGAAGAGGTGTGTCTCATGAAATGCAGTACAGATGGGAAATGATATGAACAAATTAAATGCTTTCTTTTTATGGGTACATGGCAATCGCGCAGCCAGTGCGCTATGAGACTGCATCCGATGTGATTTTGAGAAAACATGTTTATTATAATATATGTTTATTAGAGTTAGAAATATCTAACTGATTAAAATATTTTTAATTATCGCTTGCTCTCATATACACTTTAAAGTTTTTCAGATATAGTTTTGAGACAAAACAAAATGAGGGAATGGCGTATGCGGCGTGACATCGTACGTCTGTGACGTAACACAGGGCGTGGCAGCATGCACTCGTCGCATACACAACACACAGCGGGCGCGACCTTATATGTACATGACGTAACGCGCAGCTTGGTAGTGTGTACCCGTCGCATACCAAAGTAGCAGCTGGTGCAACCTCATATGTACATGCTGTTACGCGGGACACGGTGCCACAAACCCATCGGATATGAAATGCGCATCATTTAAATGTGGTGGTTAGGATTCGCGTGTTGATCGAGCTTGGTAGACTACCTGTAAGGGACTGTCGTTTTCTCAACAAAAAAAAAAGATATACATATTTTGTGGGGAAGATATAAAAGATTACATAATTTGTAAAGTTGAAAAAAAGGATGATAGAGTTGCAAAATATTAAAAAACAATTTGAAAAAATATAGGTTTTATAAATATTGAAATGTGAAATTAACATTTAAAAAACCTTCTAAATTCACTGAAAAAACTATAGGTTTTACAGAGGTTATAGTTAGGAATTAGCATTTAAAAATCCTTAGAAATTCACTGAAAAAAACATAGATTTCAGGGAAGTTATAGCTAGTTGGACATTTGACTCATATAAAACCAGAGAAATTCGCCTGTTTTAGTTAGTTGAGCTAACTATAACTCGCGTGCCTGCAATGCACTGCTGATGACGTCACATATTACAACACTCATGACATGGTCAGTGACATCACTGATGACATCACTGATGACATCTCAAATGACATCACTGATGACATCACTGATAACATCATCCACGTCATAGTCTGACACACCTCTTCACACTGTAATATAACCTTTGATAGACGCACTCTAAAATACAGACTACCCTTTTGAAAAGCATAGACACACCAATACCAAATAATAGATATCCATCCACTGATTCCTATCTATATATTGTGAGCCAGATATACACTGATACAGTCACTTATACATGGTGTCACTCATCATTACATCAGTATAATATCCACTCATACACGCATATATACATTTACACAGTGCTACTGATCTATAGAGTTACTCACACATCTATTCAGTCATGCCAAAAAATCAATCATACACCCATGTACTCACCTATGCAGATATACACACAACACCTGCCTTATTTATACACACATCACTTTCCTTATTTATATAGATACTATCACATACTTACTCTCTTATACAATCACTAATACATGTACACATTCGTGTATGTAGACACTCTTGCAATCACTGTCTTTCACGTAGTCAAGTATACACCCCAACACTCACATATAGTGTGTAAAAACATATATAGTTACTCACATATATGCAACTGAGACATCAATTTACTAATGAACACACCTGTTCACACAGTCAACTATCTATACAGCCCTTCTGAGATGCACTTTTGAATCTATAGAACCAGTGAATTGGCCATTCAGACATGTATGCACTGAGTTAGACAGTGCCCACACACCCACATAGACAGTCAGACCCCCTAACAGATACTCATACAGTCAATGAAAAACACATATACACACTGATGTAGCTACTCACCAAGCCATGCACCTGCTTACACGCCAAGTGAGAGACTAAGAGAGACATTCACACAGTCTAGTCACTAATCCATGCATTCAGTAACATACATTCAATCAGTGACTTATAGAGTCAGTCATGCATCTACTAAATAATGTATTCAGGTACTTTTACATCAACTTATTGTTGAATTGACCTTGGCATAAATATATATGAAAAATATTTAAACTTTACAGAAACACACATTCACTGGATGATGTCATCAGTGATGTCATGAGTGATTTCATTTGAGATGTCATCAGTGATGTCATGAGTGATGTCACTGACCATGTCATGAGGGAAGTAATATGTGACGTCATCAGCAGTGCATTGCAGGTGCGCGAGTTATAGTTAGCTCAACTAACTATAACAGGCGAATTTCTCTGGTTTTAAATGAGTCAAACGTCCAACTAACTATAACGTTCTATGAAACCTATGTTTTTTTCAGTGAATTTCTAAGGTTTCTTAAATGCTAATTCCTAACTATAACGTCTGTAAAACCTATGTTTTTTTCAGTGAATATATATATCCACTCCAGCACTCACGGGTAACTCTGCCTCTTCGTAGCGGCGGGCTGCGGCGGGGTCGCAAACCTCTTACAATCCCAACAATCCTTTGTGCATACACAAAAGCTGCCAAGCCCAAATCCATATAAGCATGGTATTAGAAATTTTCATTCGGAGTAGCCGCTCCTTGCTCATGGGTCAAATGCCGTTTGCAATCACACAATACAAATAGTATACAGACCAAAACAAAATGAAAGTAGCACTACTATATCACATCTGAGTCTACGAAAAAACAGCATTCATTTTGGAGTGGTGACATCCATGTGTTATAAAACCAAAAGATCTTGCCTGCGTGTGGCAAATCAAATGAATTCAAAGTGCATTAGTGCCTATAATATTATCTCCCATGCTCCAGCAATACACTATTACTGAGCATGATTATTTCATCAATGAGCTCACATTCAATTACATTAATGCCAATACCACCTGATGTACCCATCATACCATAGCCCCAGTGGGCTTACATCGAAAAAGCATTTTTTTCTTTAATCAGCTGAATTCGAGCTGGGTGCGCGAATCCGGGCAAAAAAAAGCACACAAAAAACTAAGCGCTGGCTCCAGCGCTTCGTATTCAAAAAAACCCCGGGTGGGCCAAGTCCTGGGGGCAATTTATTTATGATCCTCAAGTGAAAAGTTATCAAGAGACGCTGCGCACACTGCCCGGGCTCCACGTCATCTGCAGCAGCACAGAATCACTGCAGCTAGTTGCGTTTTGTAGTTTTATTTTGCTAATTGTTGCTGGTTCTCATCACTGCTGCCCCCATCAAAGTTCATTTCTCATCGCTTTTATTCGCCTTTTGTTTTTGAGACTGGGGTTTTTGTGCTGCTCGTTTTCCCACCTTCTTCTTCATGCATGGATGAATCATGGCTATGCATGTGTGCCGGGTCCAGTTCTTAGATGACACTGATCCTTTCAACAGCACAAACTTTCCCGAGCCTACCTGGCCGCCACTCGACACCTTCCAGGAGGACATCGCGCTCGTCAACCAGGTGGCAGGGGTGCACCGGCTGCTGAAAACCCCACACACGGAAGACAGCAGGGTGGGTGTGTGGTGAAGTGCCCTCCCAGTGGCGGGCACTGTGTGAGAGTGGATCAGTCACTGCAGGAGGAGAGGTGGACAATTGAGGGGATCCGGTGATTGCAGCCTGGGATTAAGAGTGGGGGTCTTTGTGTTTTACGGAAAGGGTTCCACGGAGGACCCCTTCACTTTGTATGAAAGGGGGGTTTAATCCATGTGTCACTTTATTGGAAACACACAGTGGATCTGAGACCGCCCACAGTGTGTAAACATACACTGCACCAATTTTCAAAATGGTGTTTGTGATGATAACAGGCACAAGTGCCCCCACTCGCCACAGCAGCCATTTGTTTACCTGTATTCCCAGTGTCCACTCCTGAGTTCAGAAAACAATCTGCGACCCTTTTGGGGTCTTGTCATCTTTCAGCCCCCTGATGTGCCCCTCTCCCACGGTGCACCCACCCTGTGTCACTGGCACACCAGAGCTGGAGGGGTGAGGATGCAAAAGTGGCTGAGGGCAGGATGCGTCTTTAGAAAAGAGTTGGGTTTGAGAGTGCGGCTGTGCTGCAGGAGAGGGGACGGGGTGTATAGGGCGCACTACAGTGCTTCTCCACTGTGGGGAAATGAGGCTCCCAGCCTCTGCACGACTGGCTTCATCACCATCCTGCATGTGTCGCAGCTCCCCTCAGACTTCCTCTCTAGTCCGGTGGCATAGATGGGGAGCCGTGACCCCCCTTGCAGGCAATGGGAATTAACCCCTTACTGCTTGCTTGGAAGTCAAATTCAGCTGTAATCAGGGTTCAGTGAGCCTCTCTGTCCTCTGGGCCGTGGTACAACTACACGTTCTGCACCACTGATACCTACTCCCAAGCTCGAGTCACTACTGCTCTGCGACCTCCTAATGGGCAACCATCACACAATTTACTTTTTACGTGAAGATGTAGCATACATTCTGTTTAATCACCAGGTCCCCCAAAGACCCACTTTCTATCAGTTGCAGTGATGCCCGCAGGCTGGCTGCCTCACGCCTGGTTTATCAGTGAGCCCCGCAGCGTTATCCAGTCATTTGTCAAGACGTTGGCCACAGTCGGTTTTACATTCACAGTGAAAGCATTGGGGGGTCGGATGGGACGCAGTGACTGGGTGGGGGAGGGGTGAGAGGTTCAAAGGTGCCACAACTGAAGCTGCCTCTCTGGCATTTTGTGCCACATATCGCTTTTATAGTAAGAAACAGTTCCTCGGTGGTAGGGTTGAAAGGTATATAGGTCATAAAGCGCTCTGACACCTTCAGGTAAAGTTCGCGCTATATTAAATCACATTAAATAAATAAATAAATAAAGCCCGGCGTTTTGTGTTTTAGCATCTATCTATCGTCACTGCTCACAGGCGTGCGCACTCTGAAATCACAGGTGAGGCAGTGCCTCACTTGGAAGAGACATGTCCCCAAGAGACTAATCGGGATCGCTCTCGTTATGACAGGAACTCATACCCCCTCCCCAGAGTTAAGGGTTAGGGCATAGTTATGTGGTCTCATTCGTTCATGGGCAAACTGCATCTCAGAGAGTGAATGTCACCCCTCATCCCCGCCCTCAGCCTGCCCAAGCCTCGATTGCCCCAAGTGCTGCACTTGGTGTTTTAAACCGGTTCACTGGTTTCTGCATGCAGTTGTTAATCCATCTGCAGGGCTCTACTAACAGGGCGTGTTTTTATTTGTTATTTACATTGTACATTTGTTCAGTCTTAGCCTGGCCTCATTAAATGGAACCTTTCCACTCTAAAGAATAGCCCCGTTCCTGCGTGAGGAGAGAAGGGAAACTTGGCTTCTGTGGGCCTTTTAGGAGCAACGTTGTGTTTCTTTTATAGTTTGCAGTCACTTTGTAGATTTGTTTTTCTGGGTTTGAGGTGAAGTGGCGGCACATATGCGTGTTGTATTTCAGGCTGGATGGCGGAGAGGGGTGGGCATGCTAACTGGTCGTGCTGAGAAGAGCCGCGCAGTCCAGGCTGCCGTGCACGTTTCAGAGCTAAGCACTTGGAGTGAGCTCTTTGGTAAAAATAGCAGTGAGCCTGCTTTTCTTGGAACAATGACCTGATACGTAACCACCATGTGAAGAACTGCAGCAGGACTCATGCCCAACTCCCTGCCTTCCTGCAGACAAGCAAAGCTGCTTAATGCAGCTTACAGCGAACCCTCCCTCAAACGACAGCGCACAAAGCAAAAAAAGTGACCTTTGTGAACCATACTTGGCATCCGCACTTCCAAAACATGGTGACCAAAATAGGTTTACGTCTTATTTCTCTTACTGCTCAGAGGTTAGGACTTCTGCTTAACTTTTGTCAGGAAATAAGTGCAGGGATGGGAGTAAAAAAGCTGAACAAGAATTTTGGCACATTATTTACAGACCTTGCAGATGGCGTGCAAGATAAATCCCATGGTTGAGAATTATGGCATAATGAAGTGCCATGCTTGCAGCCCTCTGTTTCTAGGAGAGGTGTCCGGCTCTGGGTTCTGCTTCCCTCCCGCGACCCCCATCCTCAATGTTGAGCTTAGCAACAGGTTATCGTACTGCGGAGTTGATCAACCTCTGGCAGTATTTTTGCTCCAGTCTCTTTTCAGCCCCCCTCAACCACAGCCATTGCTTATTGGTATATCAGGCGTACAGCAAACATTGTCTGTTGGTGTTACCTCTCTCTGTCTTACACACTGAACTCCACGTGCAGTACTACTGGACCAGCAGAAACACACAGAAAGGCCCAGCTGCAGTGCAAGGCCCTGTAACTATCCCACATGCAGGGTCGAAGGTTTTGTCTAGTCTGCTGTTTACCCAGCGGCAAAGGTTAACGCTGCTGCTCTCTAGCTCTGTCATTGCTCTCTTCGAGTTCTTCCTTGTCTTTGACTAGGATGCTTGAATTCAGGCCTTTTTCACATTTTTTCCTCACCACTTATGGCAGAAGGCTGACCCATGCCTTTCCCCGACCTTTCCAGTGAAGAACATCTCTTTGTAACTCGGCAGCCTTCCACCCATCTTTTGTGAGTGATTTGTGCCTGAATTGTATCTAGGTTGGGTTATGCACTCTTTATGTACACAACTGGTACTTAAAACAGTGTTTCACACATTTTACTTCCTATGACACCATTTTGCTTTAGAGGGTCAAGTTCGACTGTGCTGTCAACCCTCTTTGAGCATGCCAACTGAAGGTAGCCCAAATATGACTTGTACATATTCTGACCCGCACTGAGTTCGTGACCCACAACATTGTGAAATCCTGGTACTTACCATCAATGAGTTTTAGTGACACTATTACTCACAGGGAAGGATTCTGTTAACCGAGCTACAAGTATCTTCTTGGAAACAGCTCATAAATGTGTAATGAACAGCCACAGGAATGAAAGCAAAAATAACCAATGGATGTTGTATCGTAGTGTAATTGCATATATATAGAGCTTACTACCCCTAATGAGGCATTGAAGCGAATTATGCTGGGCAGCACTATGCTCCGGGAACCCAAGCTTAGTGGTTAGTCTGGTGTTTATTGGTTATTGTTGCTTAATAAAAAAGAATTTGTGCTCTTAAGGAAATCATGCATTTATTTACTTTGTTTCTTTGTGGTAGATTAAATTAATAGGACTTAATTGTGATCATTAGTAAGGAGGTATGTGAGTTGGTGGGATTAATAAATGAGCTAGAGGGGGTTTAGGGTATTGCTACCTGTGGATGTTGAACCTGACCCAAGCACCACATAGACACCTCTGATATTTTGCAGCAAAGCGCCCAGAAGCAGTTCCTAAATGTGCTTTGTAGAGTGTGAAGTTGTTGCTTTGTTTCAGGGGTACAACAGAATTCCTGGTGCAGACTGAGTAGCACCTGAGGGAGACTACACTGTTTATTGTTAGGTCGATTTGGGTTGCATCTTTGCTGTGTAAAGTGGGAGTGGTATTGAAAATACTTTGATTAGTGGAGTAGAATTCCTGCATACTCTCTGACATTGTACTTTGAAGTACACATATGAAATAACTCATTCTTACATTTAGGGTGTTCGTTGTATGTAAATTTGCTAATCACATGCAGTTTAAGGCACTTGTCATATCTTAGAACAAATGCCATATCTTGTCCTATCCAACATGCCACCCACCGTAGGGTAAACCATATTTAAAATTAGTCTGGCTTCTGCCAACTTCTATATTTGGGGATAACCTTGGAACTCATAAAAACCCAAGGTAGCACACACCCTGAGTAAGGACAATAGAGGGTTTGAGGAAACAGCCCATGTCTCCAAAGCCAGGAGGGCTCGCCATCTCAGAAGAGAACACAAGATTATGTTCAAATGCCTGTGCATATTGCATAAGTGTGTTTTTGGGAAGACGCCAAAGTATTTGTTATCTGAAGGCAAAAGATCACATGAAAGTCTAGCTATGTTTTTTCAAACCATAATACTGCCTATTGAGGGCAGGGAGTAGGTGCTTATACTTGAAGGGAATCTAGTTATCAAATTCATTTCCCATGAAACTGAGATGTGAGCCAATATTTATCAATTTTAAAGATCAATTTAAGAACTCCGCCGTTCAATTAACTTTCCTTGGTTGGTGTGGTTGCAGGTAACATGCATTTCATCCCCTCCAGATTTCTTACCTGAAAAGCACTATATGAAAGGCACTAATCCATCCGTTAATGGCTTAAAAACACAGCAAATATAATCCTTGGCTGTAGCCTTGGTGGTCTTTTCTTTACCATTAATGAAAGCTGGCTTCATATTTTTACTTCTGTTGGCTATGTCCTGTTGCTGGAATATGAATTTATCTTGAAAAAACAAAAGACAAGAGGCATTTGGCAAAACAGAAACAGTTGGTTTAATTAAACTCTTCGGCCGGGAAACATTCAAAGAAACGGATAGAAGTGCAAGCTTCCTTCACCTAGAACAGGTACAGCCTGGCTGCAACAATGCAAGCTTGCTTCACCTAGAACAGGTATAGCCTGGCAGCAGTGCAAGTTTCCTTCACCTAGAATAGGAATTGAGGTGTTTGGAGGCCACACTCACCTTTCTTCACCACTCTGCAAATGCGACTGCTACGTTATAGTTAGAAATTAGCATTTAAAAAAACATTTGAATTCACTAAAAAAACCATAGGTTTTAAGGACGTTATAGTTAGAAATTAGCATTTAAATAACCTTTAAAATTCACTGAGAAAACCATAGGTCTCAGGCCTTTTATAGTTAGAAATTAGCATTTAAAAAACCTTTGAAATTCTCTGAAAAAAACATAGGTTTCTGGGACGTTATACATAGTAATTAGCATTTAAAAAAACTTTGAAATTCACTGAAGAAAACATAGGTTTCAGGGACGTTATAGTTAGTAATTAGCATTTAAAAAACCTTTGAAATTCATTGAAAAAACCATAGGTTTCAGGGACGTTATAGTTAGTTGGAGATTTCACTCGTACAAAACCAGAGAAATTCATCTGTTATAGTTAGTAGAGCTAACTATAACTTGCACGCCCGCAATGCACTTCTGATGACATCACATATTACATCACTCATGGTATGCTCAGTGACATGACAGTGAATATATTTTTTTTTGGGTGGGAAACATGGCGGACAGCTAGCAGCTGTCTGCATCTCTGTTGTGTGGAAGGGAGAGCACTGGAGATCATGAGAGAGAGGAGCTGAGGAAATGACCAAAATACTGCTTTGATTTATAGTGAGCAGCAACGGATGCTATCTTCAAGTGAAAGTGGGTAAAAATAAAGCAGTCAAAAGAAGAAACACGTACCTGTGGATTCAGGAGGTCGGTGGCCAGCCCCCACTCAGTGCGGTGTTAAGTCTTGTGGCTGATGGGCGTGGTCCTACTGCAGAGAGAGCCGCAGATCTGGTAGCCGTGGACGTGGGAGGCCCAGGAGATGGCGTGAGTTCGGGAGCTCACTCCCAGTATCGTTGTGAGAGGCTTGAGCGGCTGTGTGCTGCCCGTGGCGGGTGCGGGAGAGGCGAACTGCGTGGAAGGCATACTTGATCTGCTGGTGTGCAGAGGTGAGCCGGATGAAAGTGACCCTGGGAATTCCAGCGCAGCGGGGCTTTGTGCACCGGCCGAAGTGCTCGGCAGAGAGGCAGAAAGGTTTCCTCTGGCTGCCTAGCAGGGATGTGTCTATAACACAGCTGATGAGGGGGAAAGGGCAGAAAGCTCAGAAGTCTAATAGGTATACACTGCGAAGTGCGGAAGCTTTTGGAGGGCGCTCCCTTAGTATTGGAAAAGAAACAGCTTGTCTGGAAAAGAGAAAGAAGGTGGAGGCATCCTTAGTTGAAATCCAAATTAAAGCTCCTAAACCAAAAAAAACAATATTGTTGTGGCCGACAGGGGGAGTAGGTGGGTATTTACAAAAAGGAAGTGCAAGCATCTTTCAGGGCTTCTTCTACAAAGATAGATAGTAGAGGTGCCCCCAACAAAAATCCAAGAGCTTAAAAATTACCCCATCTGTTGGATCATTTGTTATGTTGCAAGAAAGGACCCCCAGGGAAAAATATTTACCAAGCAATATTTCGCCACCTCCATATGCAATTTAAACCCCATGCTGGTATCTGGACTGTTTCATACAGCAGACAAAGAATTCAGAGACAATATGACATCCCCAGATCTGTGAGGACAGGCAGCAGAGATGCATCAGATTCAGCTGAGCACAATAGATTTCAATGCCTAGCAGAAGAGGACCTTAGTGGGAAGAGAGTTCATTATTAAAACCTGGTTGTGGGTAAGACCAAGGATGCCGTAACAGAGGCAATTGAAGTTCCCCACCTCCCAAGCCTTATGCCTCAAATGAAAGATCCACAGCAATCTGGGGTCACCTCTCACCCCCCCCCCCTCCATTCCTGCTCCACAGATAGGTCCATTGGAACAACTTATGAAATCACTCGCAGAGGAGGTTAAAAAAGGGTTCGCTACATCTCAGGCGAATCAGAAGGAGATCCAGGGTGTCTGTGAAAGGGCCCTTTCTTTGCTGATTCTTGCCCTAACGTCAGCATCTGTGCTGCCCTGCCTGTCTATGACACTGTCCAGGTTGATGAAGGTCTCAACCTCTTCCAGTGCAACACATGCGAACTTTACCGCAGTTGTGATCACCATGTTAGCCTTCAGATGCTGGGTTTTTAATCTGTGAAAGTTTAGGCCAAGTTGTGCTGATGTGGCTACCACCTTGTTGGTCTTCTCTTGCATCTGCAGATGAGTAGGACAGGTCATCTGCAAAGTACAGGTCGACAAACTGCATCCAAGGTGTCCACTGGATCCCATTTCTTCGCCTTGCTGTGGATGTCTTCATGATCCAGTCTATGGCCAGCAGGAAGAGAAAAGATGGGAAACAACCCTGGAAGACTCTGGTCCTCGTTTGGAAGGCTACTGTGAGTTGTCCTCCATGGACTCTGTTGCAAGTATTTCCCTCGTAAAAGTTCCTGATGATTCTTACGAGTTCTCTGGTACAGTTGTGACAGAGGAGTTTCCAAAGGGTCTTTCTGTCCATGCTGTCGAATGCCTTCTCATAGTCCATGAAGCTGACATAGAAGAGGGAGTTCCATTGCATCAACTGCTCAACAATGATGTGCAGTGTTGCAATCTGGTTTGTACAGGATCTATCTTTGTGGAAGCCATCCTGTTGATTTTGCAACGGAGCATCAACTTTTCCTTTATTCTGTTCAGGATGACTCTGTTGCATACTTTGCCTGGTGCTGATAGAAAAGTTATCCCTCTGTAGTTTGCGCAACTTCTAAGCACACCATTCTTCGGGATCTTAATGAGGTATCCCTCCTTCCAGTCTGATGGCACCTTCTGTGCCTCTTCAATAGGCAGACATTGAAAATCAGTAGACATGCTCTATTTCATGTTCTAAAGGATCTGGGAAGAGGAAAAGGTGCCGTCAGACTGGAAGGAGGGGGATGGCATAATGGGAGAAGTGTTTCACCATCTTAGATGAAGACAGAGAGGGGCGATGTCGGATTGTTCTCCATCGACTATCTTACAAGTCATTCTCTCGTAAGAGATCCTGAAGATTCTTACCAGTTCTCTGGCACACAGTAGTGGCAGAGGAGTTTTCAAAGGGTCTTTTTTGTCCATGCTGTTGAATACCTTCTCATAGTCCATGAAGCTGACAAAGAGGGGAGATTTCCATTCCGTAAATTGCTCAACAATGATGCGTAGTGTTGCAATCTGGTTTGTACATGATCTATATTTGTGGAAGCCATCTTGCTGATCTTGCAACTGAGCATCAACTTGTTTCGTCATTCTGTTCAGAATGACTCTGTTTAACCTTTTCCTGGCATTGATAGAAAAGTTATCTCTCTGTAGTTTGTACAGCGACTCAGGTCACCATTCTTGGGGATCTTGATCAGGGATCCCTCCTTCCAGTCTGATGGCACCTTCAGTGCCTCTGTAGAAGGCAGACATTGAAACATCAGTAGACATGCTCTATCCCATATTTGAATGATCTGGGAAGAGGGAAAATGTGCTGTCAGACTGGAAGGAGGGGGGATGGCATAAGGAGAGAAGGGTTTCACCATCTTAGATTAAGACAGAGAGGGGTAATGTGGGATCCTTTGTAGTGGAGAAGTCAGGAAATGCTGCAAAAGTGGGTAGGGTAATACCAGGAAAATGTATCTCATTGTTTATAGAGGACCCAGGACTCACCCCATCCACAAGCTCATGCCAGGCATAAATGTGGCATCCCCAGTACACTCTTCAGAACGCTACTGGACCCGAGGAAGATTAAATAGTGGACTGAACCTGCTGTCTGTGACATGAGAGGAGATCTGAAGGACTGGACCCACTCCCTCATATACTTAGGACAAAGAAGTGGACTCCAAGGGTCATAAGGCTAACCTCCTTTACATGCTACAGGGATACAACTACCCAGCTGACCAATGCCAACTGGACCTTCTTTGAATCTGCTGGTGGCCTCTACTAGAGTAAACCCTGCCCCTCAAATGCTTTTCCTGAGGTCCTGGAATCATTGGTTGTGTCTGCCTGGACTTCTCTTACCACACTTCAGATTCTGAGAATTAAAAAGTTTTGGATTCCAAAGAACTCCAGAGGACTGGGATAAATCTGCCAAGCTAATCCACCAAGATGTGTTGCTGCTGGGCTGAATATTCAGGTTGCCCCCACTCAGAGCTTTTTTGTGATGGCAAATCTTCATCTGAAGAACCTCGTGGAGATGGTATCGAGCCTCTAGGGGCCTCTTCAGCCACTGCTAAAGCCCTGCCCTAACAGAAATCCAAGCTCCATAAAAGTAACTTAGTGTGAATGAAGAAATCTTGACCAGGTGAAGGGATGCAGAAAAATGATGCCTGAGATGCAAAGGCACTGATAATGAAGAGACATCAAGAAGATATAATATCTGCATCTATGGGACCTCTGAAGAAATGGATAAAAGAGACATGATTGACAACTTTAAATACTTTATACCTCACTTGCTGGGAAAACAATCTTCTGAGTCAATAGAATTCCAGAGCGCACACAAGCTACGCTCTTGAAATGCTAGTAAACCAGAAAACCTGATGCTCAACATAGCATATCTGCTACAACATCAGCACACCTTTGCTATTTTATAGAATCCCAGGCAACATAAAAACACCTTTACGTTTGAAGGATTGAAAATCTGAACAATGGCAGACTACTCACATGAAACTGCAGGAAAGAGGATGGCATTTTTAGCATTTAGGTTCAAGTTATGACAGAAAGTCATAAAATTTGGCATCCAGCACCCAACTATAATGATAGTTAATATCAACAGAAAGACATCTTAATTTTTGGAACCAGAGGATCTGTGTTACTGTTTAGATGAGAAAATCCCTACAACATTGGACACCTACAGCCACTGTAGACAAGCCTCAATGTTCCAGGATTCCTTTTATAGAATTAAATACAGAGAAAGATTTGAACATATGAGCATTATCCGTTTAGTATTCATTGTTTACATGATTTTTTCTTCACCCCATGCCTCCATTTTTTGGGGGGCAGTTAAGGAATCCGACCCCTTGTGGCTATGTCGGACCGAGCTACTTTGTTCTCCCTGCCAGGTCCTGCAGGCAGGGTGCAGTCATGTGCAGTGGCTTCCCACTTCCCCCGGACCTGGGCTCGAGGAGTGGGGGCGAGATCACCACCATTTGGGGGGCGCGATGGCTCTCCTCCTCCATGTTTGACCTTTGAGAGTGAGGGATGCAGAGTACCCATTGTGCCAGACTATCTGTGCACTGTTACTAGGCTGTGTGAGTGCGTGCTCATGTTCACGTGTAACTAGCCAAGTGCCCCTCACGTTTGCAGAGTTGCAGCAGCCTTATCGTAATTGGGGGACACTGGCAGTAAACATGTGCAGTATATTTGCCATGTTATTACTGTTGGTGAGACCCTAGTAGTGAGATTCAAACACAGTATGAAGTCCAAAACCGGGTGATCAGGAAAACAAAAAATCTGGGCGTACTGCAGGGGCAGATCCCAATTTACAACAATGCTTGCATGAAGAATGGGCCTGAAACGGGGAGCATGTTAGGTTGGAGGATTAATGTTCAAATTAATGCTGAGAGAGCATCACTGTCATTGTGAAAGCAAGTTTTTTTACCAGCACTGAAAGAAAGCCGAAATGCAGTGTTAACCATCCATTTACCTTTTTTATATGTTGAAGGAGGCTAAATAACCTGCAAATGAATTCCGACACAGGCAATTATTCACAGTTAGATCTCTTTTTCATGAAGTACGAAGGTTGCTTACCCGTGTAATAATATTCATATAATGAATATCCAATAGTTTGGTGTGAAAATTTGCTGTTTGTTCATGAAAGGTCACCGTGAGTTCATTGAAAAACAATCTCTTTCACACCTTTAAGTTCAATAAAGTCAATATGCAAAAAAATTGCTCAAAGTTTGTTTTCTCAAAACAATTTGATTCCTGAACATTTCGCTGTATTCCAAACTGTCCTCCAGCAATCGCTCATGTACGCAGATGTTTCTCAAATGAAATCATGAATCCAGACAGCAATGTCCTGGCTGCAGCTACATTGACTCACATTTGGTTAGCAATCACGCTGTGAATGTCTTGGAAATTTACAATCAATAGTTCAGGGTGGCCACCACCATCTCCGCACAATCTGAGATTTCAAAGATTGCTGAAATGTGGTTTTGTTACCGAGCACCTTTGCCTAGTGACTTCAGTGGAGTAACGAAACTTGAGGGGGCCCCCCTGCAAAGTACATGGAGGGGGCCCCCTATTCTCCTTGCCAGGCCAGCGACCCACCATACTGCAGGGGCTCACCCCAGCCATAAAAAAAGGATTTTGGCTCCTCTAGTGGCCACATCCGCCCTCTCATCTGGCGATTTACATACATCAGTAAATACTGCTGCTGCGCCTTCCAGCAAAGTTACATAACTCTGCCTCCAGCCAGCCCACCAAACACATCCTCCTACTTGATGACCTACCTTCAAGCGAAGCCCGCTCAGTTAACCACCTCCAAACACAGATCACTTCTGTCATGCCTGCTACTAACGCATCCATTACACTCTACCCTCACCCCTATGAAACCCGCAATTATGCTTTTCTGCCCGCCTTTAAAACCACCCCTCGGATGTCACTGCAAACCTGTAACCGCCGCCTACTGCTCCCCTGTCCATCACACACAGAAAGACTGATGACCGGTCACCATCTAACCACTGCCAACCAGTAAAGACAGAACCTTTCAGCTGCTGGCCTCCCCAATGCCGCTAAGGAAGTTTAAAAAATGTTAAACAATCTTTTCAACTGACCACCTCAAAACACTTCTTTCTGCTAGCCTATACGGCATCAAAGCCGTTCCTGCTACTTTTCATCCTCTGCATGATGCACACAATAATATCAAAAGTACGAAGGGTCCGATTTTTGTTTCCTGACGCCAACATTAATTTACACTATGTACCCCACTAAACCATACCTGCTGTCAAAGGCAAACCAGATCCCATATGTAGCACCAGTCAACAAGTACCCCAAGGACAAACACCAGAGAGAATGAGCGATTCATGAATTAAACCTACAATGACAACGTAGCATTTGCTCACCAACTGTCAGCCCAGCGAAGTCTGCAACCGCACAGTAGCCATCAATACCGGCAATGTCTAAAGCGCATTTCCGGTTCCTTTCATTGGCAGCTCCTGATACATATACTTATGCCTTCTAGGCAGCATCTACCATAGACCACAGCATACTTTGTCTCCCTAAGACTAACTGAATGCTGTCGGTGAATGCTTCTCTTCCCCCTTCCTTACTAATAACTAATGGAGGATAACGAAAAAAATATATAGTATTTTCATATGCAAATAGCGTATCAAGCACTTGCTGCCCGCAGTCCTCACCAGATCCACACAAATCAATATTCTGCTATCGCACCATCCTGTCAACTCTATTATTATCTGGAGATGTTTTTTATCCCTTCCTTGAACTGGAAAAAGCAATACTTTGCACAAAAACAAGACCCTTTAAAACCTTTGCTACTTACACAGGCTCGCAAAGCACTTACTTGTTTTACTAACTGTTGTAGTAAAGCAAACGGGTAACTCATTCTAGGATTGGGATTACTGTTTAGAGGTGTGGAAGTTAATACTGAGACATAGGAGGATTTTTTGCATACACTTGTTCTTCCCTGCATGCGCACACAAAGCAACATTACAATTTAGCTTAACAAATTGTTTAGAAATGTACCGGAAGGTAAAGAAACAGCCCAAATTATTTTTACAAAGAAAAATAGACAATCGTCAACTTTATACCCCATGACATAAAAGCCTTAGCGTGCACAGCTTGCTCAAATCCACGCTACCGAACACACACAGCACATTTGAACATCTCATAATTCCATGCCACACAATTCAACTATAAATAATTCAACCCTACATTCCATACCACATAATTACAATACTAAAAATGAAAAAATCACATATTTCTACTTCACTCCATACCACATATTTCCACATCACGTAATAACATTCCACACAACTTAATAGCACTCCAAACCACATAATTACACTCCACATAACACAATTCAACTACACATAATTCCACTTCAACCTATATAATTATACATCACACAACATATTTACACTCAACTCCAAAACACAGAATTACCGTCCACAAAATACAACTCTGCAACATGCTGCATAATTCCGATCTGCACAATTATACACCACACCATGCCACATAATTCCACACATCACACAATTCATCCCCACACAATTCATCACACATAAGTACTCCACATAATACCACTCAGCACCACATAATTAACCTCCACATAATTATGCTCTAATCCATATTGCATAAATACACTCCACATAAATCCAGTCTATGCCACGTAGCAACATTCCACATACACTCATTCTTTCCTGCATGCGCACACAAAGCAACATTACAATTTAGCTTCAAAAATTGTTTAGAAATGTACCAGAAGGTAAAGAAACAGCCCAAATTATTTTTACAAAGAAAAATAGACAATCGTCAACTTTATACCCCATGACATAAAAGCCCTAGCGAGCACAGCTTGCTCAAATCCACGCTACCTAATTCTACCAAACTCAGCACATTTAATCATCTCATAATTCCATGCCACACTATTCAACTATAAATAATTTAACCCTACATTCCATACCACATAATTACAATCCTAAAAATGAAAAAAACATATATTTCTACTTCACTCCATACCACATAATTCCACATCACATAATAACATTCCACACAACTTAATAGCACTCCAAACCACATAATTACACTCCACACAACACAATTCAAGTACACATAATTCCACTTCAACCTATATAATTATACGTCACACAACATATTTACACTCAACTCCAAAACACAGAATTACCCTCCTCAAAATACAACTCTGCAACATGCTACATAATTCCACTCCGCACAATTATACACCACACCATGCCACATAATTCCACACGTCACACAATTCCACAATTCATCCTCACACAATTCATCACACATAATTACTCCACATAATACCACTCAGCACCACATAATTAACCTCCACATAATTATGCTCTCATCCATATTGCATAAATACACTCCACATAAATCCAGTCTATGCCACGTAGCAAAATTCCACATAACTACACTTCACACCATGCCTCATAATACCACTCAACATAATTTTCACACAGCCGCTCACACTTCCATGTCACACATTGTAACTCAACACATTTCCATTCCACACCACATAATTACACATGATGACGCTGGTAACACCCCCCCCTTTTTTAGCCAAGGTAATAAAGCCGCTATCTGAGATACCAATTCAGGCGGGACCGAGTCCGGGCTATCTGGTGGGACTATGGGCCCCCCGGGAGGCATAACCGGTGGGGCTGGCATGGTAGGCAATGGAGAGACCGGTACCGGCAAACCCGGCACTGGGATCGGTAGCACGGGCGGGGGAGTAGGCCCCACAGGAGGTGGCGGCGGCGGCATGGCAGGAGCCAATGTAACGGGTGTCGGGACAGGTACCAAGGGTACTGACTCAGGTACCAGGGGTACCGAAACTGCGGGTGTGATTGAAACCGGTACCACTGGGGCTGGGGCACTGCGCCTTCGCTTCTTAGCCTTGGACGACTTGGGCGGGCTAACAAAATCCCCTCTGGACAAGGGTGCCTTCCGCTGCCACGCGGGCCTGCCTGCAGACGCTGGGGGGTCAGTAAACCTTTCATTCAAGCGTGCTTCCAATTCATCCACTTTACTCAATCTCCTATTGATGCTATTCATCTCCTGCATCATGGCCTGCAACATGGCCTCCATCCTGGACCCCCCTTCACCACCCATTGGCCCCGCCATGACTTGGGTGCACCGCCCTACACTAATACCCTAATACAGGCGTCAGTACGCTTATTACCTTCACTAGATGGAGGATCTACAGGGGGCTGTAAGCACCATGCAACCGTAACCGCAACGCCCCGGCTTATCCGGTTTGTCAGGGGTGAGTAAACTCTAACGTAGACCCACCCGGCGGCTACCAGAAGCAATGTAATGCGAGCCCCCCGCTCTCCTCTTACCGATCCAATCCTGCGTATTCCCAGCCGGAATTGAAGTGACCTGCGACCACAACTGCTGGCCACCACTCGGGGCTTACCACAAGAAATCGCAGGGACGTAGTAATAACACCTGAAATAGAAAATGTATTAAATCCCGGTAGTTATGAAAAGTTACACACGTATGTACGAGCTCTACCTTCTTTCACTGCCCACTCCACTGGCCTTGGCTGCTGCCCCTATCCTACCAACCAGAGAAAGTGTACTAGCCACCAGGCCAATGCAGGCGCCCTTACTATTCCCTTGCGCGTGTTTCAGTGTCACACAGTCCCAGCAGTAAAGCCGATACCCTGTACTTTCCCTGTAACCCCCTGCAACTCCTCCTGAAATTAAGCAGCACCCACTTCCTTTAACTGCCTACCTAAGCAACCACCGATCGCTTTAATATTTAGGTGCACTAACAGTACTTCCAACTGTGCTCAGTAAACAGACTTATTTGCACCTGTGATCGACCAATCCTTGCTTTTGTTAGGCACGGGGAGATTAAGTGATTTGCTCAGAATCACACGAGGTCCTGTCTTCTAGCCGAGACTCGGTAAAAACAACCCTTGTATATAGCTGAATGGGATCTTGGCAAGTAATGCGTATCAAACCTCCCCCATCAGACTCAACATCAATATATTGCACGTAACAGCCTGGGACCTCACACACAGCGAACGATCGCAGGAGGGGCGTGCCACCGCCTCCCAGTACCTGTTACTTTCCTAGCACGCTGCCGCCGCCGGATCACACGCTCGGTTCCCCTCTCGTGCGGACGCGGACCACACAATGCCTCCTTCGCTTCCGAATCGCGAGATCGGATTCCAGGAACACACGATGCCTCCTGGCGGACCACACAATGCCTTCCGGCGATTCTTCGTGCTCCCGAAGCCGCTGCCTGCCATCCGACGTGAACGCGAATCCCCGTCTGCCTCCGAAACTCAGCTACGAATCGAACCTGCAAAGTGGAAAAACAAACGAAAAGTTATCCGCCCCGAGCGCCGGGGCACGTCCTATGTGGGGGAGCGTCCAGGGAACAAGGGGGTCACCTGGGCGCTCCCCACCGCTTTATCCCCCCCCCAGTGGCCCGCCCCCCTCCCTTCCGACCCGGATGTCGATTAACGACATCCGGGTCATCCAGGCAGCCAATCGGCGGTAGGGCGCGCCCCCTCAGTGACGCGCCCCACCATCGAGTAGTCCGGGGGAGGTCGCCGCACAGCCATGCAGGCGGGGGGGCCAAGAGCCCCCCCTTTCCATAATTACACAACAAACTACATAATTCAAACCAACAGCAGAAATACATAACACACCACATACATCCAATCTACACCACAAAATTCCACATCATGCTATAATATTTAACAGCATGCCACATATGTAAACTCCACTACATACCACTCCCCAACGCAAAATACCATTCCAGATAATCTCACTCCAAGACACACAATCCCACTCCATGACACACAATCCCACTCCACATAATTCCAGTACACTCAATACCACATAATTACTATCCACATAATTACATTATTTTGCTACGGAGAACCAATCCACACAACACAATTCCACAACTAACAATTCCAATCCAAACCACATATGTCCACTTGACACCACATACAATCACTCCACTCCAAGCAGAAAACACATAGGTAAAATACACTGTCCTTTACAATGTCAATAGCTCTAACTCTCACAAATGCAAGACCAATTGCATTGCAAATGCTTGTTTACCTTCCAATGTGACCAAGCAGATCCTGTTCATTTTTTATTTTTTTATTTATTTTATGGAGTTTTATATAGCGCGAACTTGACCCGTATCAGGTATCATAGCGCTTTACATGAGCACCAGTTGTGTTACATATGGACACATTCATATTTGTTAGGCACAGGGAGATTAAGGGATTTACCCAGAATCACAGGATGTTCATCGTCATTGCTGAGACTCGAACCCAGTTCCCCAGATTAGAGGTCGACCGCCCTAGCCGTTAGGCCAACTCCTCTCCCAAGTATGAGTAAGAATAGGCATACGAAGGGCTAAGCAGAAGAGCTGACGTATGTAGATGTAAAAGTAGTGGAAGGTAGTTTCAAGTAGGAGTATGCAGGAGTAAGAGTGCAAGTAGGAGAAGGTAGGACTAAGTTAATGGTAATAAGAACATTGGCAAATACGGTAGCAAAAGTACGAATAGCAGTTAGAAGACATAATAGGAGTAAGAGGAAAAATGAGTAAGAGCAGGAGGAAATAGGTTTAATAAGTTGTAAGTGGAAGCAAGAGCATGTTGGAATAATAAAACGTAAGAGTGGGACAAATATGAGGTGTAAGAGAAAGGTAAAATTAAGAGGTTACGTAGCACAGTAAGAGAAAGTATGAAACATATGAGTAGAAACAAAAATCAGCAGTAGGCATAAGTAGGACAAGTTGGTGCTGGTAAATTAAGTGCAAGATTAATGAAAGTAAGATATGAAAGAGACCAAGATGAGAAAAGAAAGATGAAAACAGCAAATCCTTCCATATTCTTCTACGACTCCAGTGCATGACATGCTTTTCATTTTATGCACACATCAGATGAAGAGCAAGGACCTTCCATTAAGCACTATTGTAACACGCTTCAGTTGGTAACATGCGTGCAGCTGAAATAGGTACAATTTATGTGTTTTATAGCGCTCACAAACAGCATAAGCGTGTTTCTTGGCACTATTTCAAAAAAAGTTATCGCTATGCCACTGGCAGAGGTACAATTAGTTTTATTAATGGGTTGCACACAGACCAGTCTCTGTGACGTGCTGTTCGACGAAAAAGTGCAAGAAAAGACTTCTTAATACCACGTGAGCAGCACTTCAGAACTGTTTGGATAAAGCTTAGCAGATGCCCGGGAGCCGAATAGTGATTTTTGTGTGTCTCTGGCGCCCAGTAGCAGTGTGTTTATCCCAAGGGCCACATTTGGCACGTTCTGACTTGAACTCACCATTATAGAGAGAATGTAATACTAGGTAATTTATTGTCACATGCAACAAGGGTTATCAATCCCTGCCCCCTTTCTCTGTAGTCCCCGGCACCTGTTTAAAGGTGGACAGGAAGGAGCCCTCTCTCCTTCCAGCACAGCAAGCAATACCACAGAACAGCGCCAAGACCAACACAAAAGGCTTCCGGTAGCTCAGCTCATGTGCCCCGGTAGATGTGAGGCTGTGAGCTATTGAGTAAGAGATTTAGGGGCAGAGTGAGGAGCTGGCAACCTACACCAGGGTGGAGCAGCAGCACCGAGGCGTCTACAGCAACAGGGGACGGGTCTCCTCAGCTCCGAAGTGTGAGGCCAGCACGTGGGAGCCAAGCAGCGGCAGCCAATGCTTGTGAAGCAAGTAATCAAGCATTAGCAAAGGTAAAATAAAACCAATCTAGTGCCAACTAACACGAAGAGTGGGACGGGGAATGGTAAAATTGGGGGCAGGAGGTAACATATCCTGCACTTGTTAGTGTTGTGAGACAGAGAAAAGGGTCAGCGACAGGAGGATATTTACAGCTGGGACTAATTAAATTCCCAGATAATCTAACTATCTGTAGAAATATAAATGCTGCATTTTAAAACATATTAGGCATTTGTTATCAACCCACAACATAGCATGTTTTTTTGAAGGAGTTCACAATTAAAACTCACAATTAAAACTGCTAGACTTACCGACAATGCTGCAGACTGTTATCTGTCCTGCTCTTTACAAATCTAACCTCTCTCCCTGAAAGCCGTGTTTCATCCTTTTTCTGGCCGGGCTCTGACTGAAGAGAAACAACATAACTTGTTACTTTGTTTCTCTTCAGTCCTGCCCTGGGTCAGCGCGAGTAGCTCAGAGCAGGCTGCAGACTGCACCTGCTTTCTAGAGCAAGCCTTTCACTCACAGCTCTTTACTGAAGAGCTGAGGGGGCCCCCTTCACCTACCGAAGACTGGGGGCCCCTCCGCACCGCGGGGGCTGCGGGGGTGTTTGTTACGCCCCTGAGTGACTTATTATCAGACGTGAAGCCGTTTAACAAACGGTACTAACACCCTGTGACCACCGCCACCCTTTCCTTCCTTGAAATGAACTCGGTGAGAGTGAATTTGGAGTATTATGCGCAAGCTGAGTCCTGAACAGTATGTCTGACAATTTGGTACACACAATTGTTTTGATGCACAAAGGTATGAAAATTGCCACAAGATTTATCAGTGTAGCGTGATAAACTGGTGAATTAAATGAGGGGAAAGCAAAGGACCGAACTCCAGCAAAGTAGATTATCTATTGTCTGTTAGGTAAAAGCTGGTGTTCATGAAGAATACTGTGGTTGAAAGCAGCTGGCCTCCGACAAAGAAAATGCGAGTATTTTAGCAGGACCAAAATAACATTAAAGTAAGAAAAAAATAAGGGATCGAATTCCCAATCCAACTTAGGAAAAAGATAAAATATTTAGGGCCATATTATCAAGAATCGGCGATAACATTATCGCCGCTTTAGCGGCAGGAAACTGATGCTAAAGCGGCGATAATTGGCTTGATAATATGCCCTTGTGAATTCCCATAGAAGGCCAGGTTCACACTAGAACCTGGGCTTCTATGGGAATTCACAAGGGCATATTCTCAAGCCCATTATCGCCGCTTTAGCGGCAGTTTCCTGTAGCTAAACCGGCGGTAATTTTATCGACGATCCTTGATTATATGGCCCTTAATGATTAACATGATATCAAAATGAAAATAAAATGGCTAAGAGGATTAGGATGTATGACTTTTTCTATAAAAATCTAAAAGCGGACATAGACTGTTATGGAGAACTTTTGCTGCACAAGTGAGGGGGTCCTGGGTGCCTTTTCGGCCTTCTGAGCTGGAGCATGGTCCAGTTAAAGCATAGTAGTTTGTTCTGGCCATGTTTTTAACTTCTGCCTCAGTCTTTCTAATAGAAGTCAACATTTTACGGTGCAGCAAGACACAACAGGATACTCTGGACACTAGGAGCACCATGAAAACAGGCATATCAAAGCTGTAGCTTTGAGCTCTGGTGCCAACAGCTTGAGGTAAAACTAAATTGAAAACCGTTGCTACCAAAGCACTCTGGGGTCATTTTGCAGCATATTTCTTCTCTCACGCTGATTGAGTCACTTTTTTGAAGCTCAAAGGCTTTCAAATGAGTAAACTACAATTTCGACCTGGCAAAATAAATCTTTTGCCAGGCTCAAACCTTACTTTTTAATACATATAAATCCCCTCTATGGTATGCCCTGGACAGCCCAGAGGGCAGGGTGCAGTGTATTTAAAAAGTATGATTTGCAATGTTAGGCTTTACATGTCCTGGTAGTGAAAAACTCTTAAATTTGTTTTTCACTACTGCAAAGCTTACCTCGCCCATAGGATAGCATTGGAGTTATCTTATTGCCTTTAAAAAAGCTGTAGTTTCCAACTGGGAATAGGTACCTAGTTAATTTTGTGGTGCCTTTGGAATTGTAATGACAAATCCTCTTATGGTAAACTAATATTTTAAATTGCGATTTTGAAAATTCTACTTTTAGAAAGTTGGCATTTTCCTGCTTTGCCATTTAGAGTCTTTGGCCTGCCTCTGGGTCACGTGACTGGGTGTAGCTGATAGTTGGGCTTTGTGTATTCCTCCTAGACAGCCACACACAATAGAGAGCTTAGGTGTGCCTGCTGGCCATCACTGGCAGGATGGGAGGGCAGAGCTGGGCACAGCCATAACTACATTTGAATAGGCTGTGTCCTGCCTCCACAGAAAGGGCTGCATACTGCCTATAGTTAGTCTTTAGCCAGGGCAGAATGCCTGTGGACTTCAAATGTAAACCTCTAGAATTTTCTACCACTTCAAAGAAAGGCCCAGGTATAAATATTGGACCACAGGCACCAACTCTTTAGTACACTCTAGACCAGTAGATGCTCTGCCAGAAAGAAGGTTTGCTGTGCTGCTGAAAGGAATATCACTCTGCTAGCCCACTGAACTGCTGCTCTGAAGAACTACTGATTTGCTGTGCTTACCTACTGTCCTCTTGACTGGGTGAGAAGGACTGGTCCTGCATATGTGGAACCCAGGACCCCAAGTGACTCCAAAGGCTAGTTGACTGACCTTCTGTCAAGAGCCTCAGGTACAGAAGGTTCCAACAATCTTGAACCCAGCAACTGGAATCTGCCATCTGGGAGTCTGACCCTGCCAAGTGGTGTCACTGCAGACCTGGACCCTTTGAAGTGTGCCTGAAGGGTGCTGCCAGCCCATCTGTGGATCCAGCAGAACCGATGCATCTCCTCCACTGCACATGTCCCACAGAACCAATGCATCAACTTCAACGCAGGTTCTCTCATCACTGTCTCATAGCTCTTTGCCTCGACTGAAAGGCACGTTCTCAACACGGACTTCAAATTGCAAGCCCTCATCTATGGGACCCTTGTTGATGACACAGGACCTTGCAATCACAGCTCTGCAGAAGCAAGAAATTGTCTTGACTGCTCAACGCGTCCTCAACATGGGACCTCACAAAGCTCCACAAACCAGGATTTATGGTACACTTGATCAGCAGGCCTAACTGGATCCTCAGGAAAATTTCCCATTTTCTCTCATTTCCCTCACGCAAACCGGCTGTTATTGCCATGGTAATGTCCAGATTGGATTATTGTAATGCCCTGTATTTGGGCATTAATAAAGGTCTGGTGTGAAGTTTGCAGCTGGTGCAGAATGCTGCGGCCAGGCTGGTGATGAGTCTTCCAAAATTCCACTCAGTCTCAGCCTCTCTTAGGATGCTACACTGGCTTCCTCTGGACCGTAGGATCCTCTTCAAAACATTCTGCCTAATGCATAACGCCTTTTATGGCGTAGGCCCTGATGGTATTAAGGCAATAATCCATCGCAATGTTTCAACTAGACAGCTCCGATCTGCAGATAAGAATCTGTTAACAGTACCGAGGTTTAATAAGGCAAAATGGGGAGGTAGAGCTTTCGCGATTGCTGCTGCTAAGTTGTGGAACTCCCTTCCGGAAGAGCTTTGTGGTCAGGCGTCACATTCTTTCTTCCGTAAAGCCCTGAAGACCTGGCTTTTTTCACAGATTTTAGTATAAGCCTGTCATCTTGTCTGCCCTTTAGTTCCACAATAGCGCCTGCACACCCTTGGGCTAAGTTTAGCGCCCTATAAGTCCTATATTCATTCATTCATTCATCCTTGGAAATGGCCAGCGCTCCATCCTCTCCTTCGTTATAGGCCGAGCGGGTATAACTTGGGTTCAGGGCCTTTAGCAAAGCATATAGCCGTCTCAGTGGCATATAAGGCTATATTATATTTCAATTTTGAATAACTTGATTTAATTATTGTAATCAAAATTAAATATTGCTGTTCAATAATTCTTTTGTTTTATACATTGTTGACCCTTTTTAGAAGGGGTGTGTGTTTTTAGAGAGATTGGGTGGATATTGTTTTATTGTTGAATATTTTACAAATATATTGGAGTATTAAAGTGATATTAGTATGTTCATTAAAGATTAGTTGTGGAGTACTGTTATGTTATAATATATGATTTGTAAAGCATGCTATTACCTTAAAAAGGTGTCTTGGCACTAGTGTTATGAAACATGAAATGGACATTACTGATATATGTCCCAAAGCTGAACCAGCAGGTAACCCTGGGTTGCCTATTGGTGATCCAGAAGAGTACTAGATATTTGAAAAAAGCAAGGTTTGAAGCCCTTTTCTAAACTTTCACAGATTGGGTTGATTTCTCAAATGAAAGTGTAATGCATTCCAATACTTTGAGGTTGAAAGAAGGAAACTTCTACCTACCTAGTTTGATTTTTTTATTCTAGGGACATGTACTTTTTTTACTGAGCTAGATCGTAAGGTGCTAATGGCAGCCGCGGCTGCTGCAGGTAAGAGCAGTGGGGCGGTGAGGCCAGGTGAGGGGGGATTTTGAGAGATAACCATGAGGGAAGATTAATTATTTATTTCATTTTCCCTCGTGGTCGTCTCTCCAAATTCCCCCTCACCTGACCCACCGCTCTTACCTGCAGTGGCTGGCCTGGCTAATGTGGAATATATTTTGAACGTGTCTTGAAAGAAACTATGACCTTCTTGATGACGTCCTTTGTGCACCCAGCATGGTGCCTTGACCTGTGTCTGAGATCTGATTGGAAGCGATTGGAGTATTCTAATGGTGGAGAAGACTGAGTAGAACTTGTAAAGGTTCAACAGCACCCTGGATACTGCATTTTGAACCATCTGGAGCTTATTAAGAAGACTTCTTGAGTGCCAACAGAAAGTTACAATAGTTAATTCTTGTGTTGACAAGTGCCAATATCACCAATTCTATTTGCTCCAAAGGGAGAAAAGGAAGGATTTTCTAAAAAGTAATTTGCAACATTAGAAGCACGACGATGTGATTTTTTTTAGAATGTTCAATAAAGGTCAGTTTGGAATCCATTATAACCAATACGTTTTTTGCTTTCTGTACAGGGATTGGAAGTGGGCAAATATTCAATTGCCACCAAGACTGATTCCAAAAGGAGGTATTGTGACCAAACTACAGCACCTCAGTTTTATCTGAGTTAAGCTTTAAATAGTTTGCTTGCATCCAACGAGCAATGTTAATCACGCATGATCTAAACTGTAGAGCTACCTGCTTCGGGTCAGATGAAACTGACACAACCAATTGTGTGTCTTTGGCGTAGGAGCACACAGAGAAACCGCTGGATGTAATAAGACATATAAGAGAGGAAATGTAAGCATTAAACAAAGTGGGACTTATTGAGGACCCCACATGGGAGATTTAACGGGGCAGGGGAGAATTCACCCCAGGTCACCACTTGCTCTCTGTTAGATAAAGAATGATTCAAGTAAATTGAACATTGGCCCTTTTATGCCCAAGCTTTTGAGGTGTTTGTTTGGGATGGTATGGTCTACTTTATCGGAAGTGACTGTGAGGACAGTGCTATTCTAGACAGGTTGAGTTTTGAATTACCGGCTCTTGGTAGCTGAGGCAGGGAATGGCTGCATAGTCTCTGCATATGTGCTTGGGTCAAGCAGTGTTACTTTGAGGTCAACACAGGTAGGGAATCATCTAGAGAAACATTCAGATTTACCAACACTCCTGGCAATACTACATGATGCTTGGGGTTGTCACACTGGCTCTACTTTCCTGCACCTTTGTTATTTTGTTCCCTTTTGTTTTACCACTGGTTTATGAAGTCCTCCTTTGTGCTGAATTCATTCCTTTCTCTTCCTGCTGGAAGCAGGCTTGGTCTTATAAGTGCTCACTACTGTTTCACTGTTTTACTGCAACTATCTGCTACTCCACCTTGCTACCTACCTTTGCCTTCCTCCCCTGTTGATCAGCTTCTCATAGACTGGTTGGTATGTACGATCTGCCTCCATGTTTGCTCTGTCTGCTGAGCTTGTCCATACACATAATTAGCTCTGATGCCTAGGGTCTATTGTCATCAACACTTGGATGCTAGTTTTTTTTTTACGGAGTTTTATATAGCGCTTACTTGACCCGAAGGTATTGGGTATCAGAGTGCTTTACACGAGCACCAGTTGCGTTACATGAGGACACATTCATTTTTTTATTGTTAGGCATGGGGAGATTAAGTGATTTGCGAAGAATCACAGGATGTTGCGCGTCCTTGCCAAGACTCAGACCTGGTTCCCCAGATTTTAGGTCGACCGTCCGAGCCAACTCCTCTCCTCAAGTGATGGGTTATCTCAAAGTAGTGCTATTGTGTCCTCCATCCTTACTCATTACCTCTGGAAATGCTTCACGCTTGTCTAATATAAGCACCCTGTAGGCCAAAAGGTGATTTACTAATGGGCGGGTGGATTAGCATCACATTTTTACGTTTGCTATCTCTGGCATTTATACACAAAAATATTAAAAATAATAATATGCATTTATTGGAATCAGACTTTTTGTTGTATTTGTATGTTTTTAATTACAATTATATTAATTCAATAAATGTATTCATACTTCATAAACTAAAACAAAATACGTTTACACTTTTTAATTGCATTACTATTTGTATCTAACAATAAAAGTTGGAATGGAGTTAAACTGTTTTAATGTGAATACCCCAATAAATGTAGTTTCTACATTTTTGGGACTGGTGTTAGAATATTACATCTGACTCAGTCTCATAGATAAACTTTCTGAAATGTTTCTGGGATTGGAGTTCGAATAGTACATTTGAGCCCCCCTCACTGCCAAATATATGCATTTGTTCAAATGTGTATCAGATATAAGACTAGCAAATATGCCGCTCACCCCTCAATAGATGCACTTTCCGCAATGTTTGTGGTGTTGGAGTTAGAATAGAAAATATGCTCCTCATAATATATAAAATTTCCCCAAAGTTTGTGGTATTCAATAGCTATTAGATCAGAACCTGTCCAATGCACTTTCCCCAATAAGTGTCAGGCTTGAGTTCGAATAGAAAATCTGACCTCCTTTATTTATGCATTTTATTAAAATTTGTGGAAGTGGAGTTAGAATAATAAATATGATTTTTAAGATTAAGTTGTTTCAATTTCTATGACATTAAAGTTAGATTAATAAATTTGATTCTTTCAGAATTTGTAACTTTAACAAAATGTTCATAGTATTGTAGTTAATGTATTTAATTAACATGCTTTTAATGTAAATTTAACATTATTTTCAATAATAAATATCAAAATAATTATTACTTGTTTATTATATTCATAAATTATGTTTAACCTGATTCCCTTTTAAACAAATTTATTTATAGTGAACATATATTTCTACGTTAGTATTAATTTCATTCTCGATAATAAACGTATTTTATCTGTTAACTATATTTTATATTTTATTTTAACAAATTTTATGAATAAAGGACAATTGAATAGAAATTATGTTTAAATAAGTTAGTGTTTGTAAATAATAAACTAACAATATAATACATATATATTATTATACATTCCTAGTTCAAACCAAATATGTGTAATTCTTTTCCCCTGTTAAAAAAACTTCTAAGGTATGGAATATTTGAATCAAAAGTATAATACCTTATTATATATTACATAGTTTTAAACAATTTTTTACATTTGTTTTCAATATTTTTGTACACTACACTTATATATCAATATTAATCAATCAATCAATCAAAGACATTTATAGAGCGCACTACTTACCCGTAGGGTCTCAAGGCGCTGGGGGGAGGGGGGTGCCGCTACTGCTCGAACAGCCAGGTCTTCAGCTTCTTCCTGAAGGAGAGGTGGACTTGGGTCAGGCGCAGGTCGGTCGGGAGGGAGTTCCAGGTCTTGGCGGCCAGGTGGGAGAAGGACCTTCCTCCTGTAGTCGCTCTTCGTATGCGGGGGACGGCGGCAAGGGCGTGGTTGGCTGATCGGAGGTGGCGTTTGGGAGCGTAGAAGTTGATTCGGTTGTTGAGGTAGCTCGGGCCTTGGTCGTGTAGGGCTTTGTGTGCGTGGGTGAGGAGGCGGAAGGTGATTCTTTTGTTGACGGGGAGCCAATGTAGGTCTCTCAGATGTCCGGAGATGTGGCTGGTTCGTGGGATGTCGAGGATGAGTCTGGCTGAGGCGTTCTGGATCCGCTGGAGTCTCTTCTGGAGCTTGGCGGTGGTACCGGCGTAGAGGGCGTTGCCGTAGTCCAGTCGACTAGTGACGAGGGCCTGGGTGACGGTCTTCCTGGTCTCGGTGGGGATCCACCAGAAGATCTTCCGTTGCATGCGTAGGATGTTGAAGCACGCCGAGGAGACGTTGTTGACTTGCCTGGTCATGGAGAGGGAGGAGTCCAGGATGAAGCCCAGGTTGCGTGCGTGGTCTTTCGGTTTGGGTGCGGTGCCCAGGGCGGGAGGCCACCAGGAGTCGTCCCAGGCGGAGGGTGAAGAGCCCAGGATGAGGACCTCCGTCTTGTCTGAGTTCAGTTTCAGGCGGCTGGTCGTCATCCACTCGGCTACCTCTTTCATCCCTTCATGCAGGTTGGCTCTGGCGGCAGCGGGGTCGTTGGTCAGGGAGAGGATCAGCTGGGTGTCGTCGGCGTAGGAGATTATGCTGAGGTTGTGTTGGCGTGCGATGGCCGCGAGGGGGCTCATGTAGACGTTGAAGAGGGTGGGGCTCAGCGAGGATCCTTGAGGGACGCCGCAGATAACTTCGGTGGCCTCTGACTTGTACGGTGGTAGGCGGACTCTCTGTGTTCTTCCGTCGAGGAAGGAGATGATCCATTCCAGAGCCTTCTCCTGGATACTGACGTTGCTGAGGCGCTGTACTAGGGTGCGGTGGCAGACAGTGTCGAATGCCGCGGAGAGGTCTAGGAGGATGAGGGCCGCTGTTTCTCCGTTGTCCATCAGGGCTCGGATGTCATCGGTGGCGGCGATGAGGGCGGTCTCGGTGCTGTGGTTGGCTCGGAAGCCAGACTGTGAGGGGTCGAGGGATCCATTCGTCTCAAGGAAGGCGGCCAGCTGCTTGTTGACGGTCTTCTCGAAGACTTTGGCTGGAAACGGGAGGAGCGAGATGGGGCGGTAATTCTTGAGTTCGGTGGGGTCCGCTGTGGGTTTCTTGAGTAGAGCGCTGAGTTCGGCGTGCTTCCAGCTCTCAGGGAAGGTGGCGGTGTCGAAGGATGTGTTGATGATGTCTCGCAGGTGGGGTGCGATGACAGCGTCGGCCTTGTTGAAGACGTGGTGAGGGCAGGGGTCGGTCGGCGATCCGGAGTGGATTGAGTTCATCGTGCGGGTGGTGTCTTCGGTGCTGATCGGAGTCCAGGCGTGGAGGGTGGTGGTGGGGGGTGGTTGTTCGGTCATGGTGTGCGTTGGTTGGTTGTTGAAGCTGTTGTGTATGTCCGCGATCTTGTTGTGGAAGTATGAGGCGAGGGAGTTGCAGAGGTCTTGCGATGGGGTGATGTCGTTGCTTCCTGCGCTGGGGTTGGAAAGCTCTTTCATGATGTTGAAGAGTTCCTTGCATTTGTGTGCGTTGTTGTCCAGCCAGTCCTTGAATGCAGTTTTCTTGGCGGCGCGGATCAGCTGATGGTGCTTCCGGGTGGCAAGCTTGAAGGTGGTCCTGTTGTCCGGTGTTGGTTCCCTTCTCCAGACTTTCTCGAGGGCTCGGCAGTTCTTCTTGGAGCTCTTGAGTTCGTCGGTGAACCATGGAGCTTTCTTGCTGCCGGGTCTGCTGGGCGGGGTCCTCAGCGGGGCGAGCTCGTCCGCGCAGTTGCTGATCCACTTTGTGAGGTTGTCGGCGGCCTGGCTGGGGTTCGCTGAGCTGGCAGGAGGGTGCTGGCTCAGGGAGGTGGCTAGCTGGTCGGCTGTGATCTTGTTCCAGCTTCTGCGGGCAGCCTGTTGCTGGTGGTGGTGGGTCGTCGTTCTTTTGAAGGTGAAGTGGACGCAGCTGTGGTCCGTCCATTGAAGCTCTGTGGCGTGGCTGAAGTCGATGTCTGTGCTGGATGAGAAGACTGCGTCGAGTGTGTGTCCGGCGAGGTGGGTGGGGGTGGACACCAGCTGCTTGAGTCCAAGATTGGTGAGGTTGTCGAGCAGGGTGCTGGTGTTGCGGTCGTTGTTGTTCTCCAGGTGGAAGTTGAGGTCCCCCAGGAGGATGTAGTCAGCGGAGGGGAGGGCATGCGGGCTGACGAAGTCGGCGATGTCCTCGCTGAATTGGGTGCGTGGTCCCGGAGGTCGGTAGATCAGGGTGCCTCTGAGGGTGGTCTTCGGGTCGGTGTGGATCTGGAAATGCAGGTGTTCGGCGGTGGTCAGGGTGTTGTCGGTGCTGGTCGTGAGACGGATGGTGTTCCTTTGGATGATGGCGATGCCTCCTCCCATCTGGTTGGCGGTGCGATCCCTCCGGGTGATCTTGTAGCCCTCTGGGATGGCGATGGCGATGTCGGGAGCTGAAGAGGCGTTCATCCAGGTCTCCGTGAGGAAGGCAACGTCTGGAGCTGTGGTGTCGAGGAGGTTCCAGAGTTCGATGGCGTGTCTGTGGACGGAGCGGGTGTTGAGCAGGATGCACTTGAGGAGGGTGCTGCTGGTGTTCGACTTGGCGGGTGCTGGTGTGAGGCAGGTCCGGAAGCAGGTGAACTTGCAGGCGTGGCAGCTGAAGGGTCCGTGGGTGTGTCTCGGGGTGGCTTGGTGGCATCCCGGGGTTCGGCCGGTGTTGAGTGCGTTGAGGGTGGCGGCGTCGTACATCTGGCAGGTGGGCTGGGGTCTTCGGGAGCCAGGGGTTCGGGCACTGGGCGCGGGCCAGGCACGGACGGGCGCAGACGGGCTTACCTTTGGCGCACCTTCGGCGCACAATCGGCGCGCCCGCTGCGCGTCAACGCTGCGCGTTCGCACGGTCGCCATATATGGCGAAGTGCGCGGGGGGCGGAGCAGCTGGGAGGCGGGAGCGGGGAGGGTACAGAAGGCAAAAGGGGCGGGGTTTCACGGTGGTGGCAGGAAGCGGGGAGGGAGGGTGAACGGCGGCGAAAACAGCGGCAAACAGGAAGGAAATACACAATACAGAAAAAAACAGGCAATACAATTTAACAAAGCAGATGACAAGGCAAAAACAGCAGGGGCAGGTTAGGAGAGCAGGGACCACGCCGCTCGGGGGCCGGGGGCGTGGTTACGCGCTGGTAGCGAGGCAGTCAAGGCAGGGAGGGAGAGCACACGCAGCAGCTGGTGGCCGTGCGGCGCGGGGGTGTCCTAGAGCTAGAGCTATTAGAGTAAAACACTAGCTATTTTTAAATAAATTCATTTAGTTTATTGTAGTTGATATTTTGAAGTTACTGTATTTTCAGTGAAGATATTTTGGTTGCCCTTTTTGATCTTTTATAATTTAAGTTGAGAATGTAATTATTATGTCATCAATATTTTTTAGACAATGTTTTTATGTCACATTATTTTTGTTGTTTATATTGCGACATATAATCCTAATTCTTTCTTATTCTCTCCAGCCATGGTTGGCATATTTATGAGTCACTGGGTGGTCCACTTCGATTGTCCTCTCACTGCAGACTGAGTGACTGCACTTGTTTCTACTCTTTCTTCCTCACTGCCAGCAGAGTTGGTGTTTGGAGTTTCATTTTTGAATGGGTGCTTGGAAGCAACAAACAGGTGGGGTTGGCAAGAAACCAAAGATAACTGTGGTTGAATATTTCTGGCATTCTCTCCTCCTCTCCCCTCCACTGCACTTGAGGTATTAGTTCAGTTGAAGCCAGCATCACAGTTCTAACCTGGCTCCGGTTCCAGGTAACTTACTCCCACTCTACATTTTTATTATTGAGGAAAAAATCATAGTACTCACCTGCTATTCCCCTCCCAATCCCAATGATCATCCTTTACTTACTGTGATAACTCTTCCAAGGTGCTCTGAAATGTATTCCAGTGCATTGCAATGTTTCTCCTTGCTAGATGCTTACTCTAGGATTTCCAGTAGTGTTTTTTTCTTGCTTTCTGTCTCTGCTGTCTGTTAGAGTCAGGACTCGCCTGATATTCCCCAGATGTTTTTTGTTCTGGTTTAAATATTTTGTTTGGCAAATTGAGTTTTTTCCCCAATCGCTTTAACTTTTTTCCTCCAGCTCCAGTACGTGGCAATCAATCTGGAGTCAGGGAAGACTGGGGAGAGCCCAGCCCTTATAACCAGAGCAGGTAAAAATTGTTGATAATATTATGAAGACCTGCCATTCATAGCTCCAGACAATGTTCTGATTTGTAGGTGGTGAGAGCCACAAGGTGTATTGTTAAATCAGCAGTGCTTGTTTGGGAGCATATCATATTAAAGTTCTCATGCTGGGTTCGTCTCACCACTGAGTTATGCCTCAAATTATCCTAAAATGCAACAGAGATAGCAGAAGGTTTGCCGAACTGATGGAGCTCCCAAACACGCCCATGAGCTTTCTCTAATAAAAGGAGATACCACTCTCGCTCCATGAGTGGAAAACCTATTCAAATTGTTCTTGACCCTCTGGCGCTCCATTGGATGAAAAGTGCCAGTGTGTTTCTGGGAAAGCTGGCTTCAAAGGGAGACTCAACCCATATCTTTCTTTTGGTATAAATGTTAGGCTATGCAAAAGTCTTTTTCCCATTAACCCTCCAAAGCATGGCTAATGCCTTGTTTAAATGAAAATTTCTCAAAAACTAAAGAATGGATTTACATCAAACCAAGCAGGCCACATATCCTAGTAAAGTTCTAATTTCATGACAAGTTTGGTATAATTCTATTCAGCAGTTTTGTAGTAGTGGAGAGCCAATTTTTCTAAGCGAATTAACACTGAAAATACATGTTTGACCACTTCAGTAATGTTTCTACTCTTAGATGGATAAGCACAAAACATGCAAGAAAATTCCAACCATATGTACACTGTGACTATGCTCACGGTGTAATATAGATATTGCTCAGTGGGCATAGCCACTGTGTATTTAGGCTGAAACCTAAATGCCACTATGGCCGACAGGTGATTTCACATGTCTAAGTTGTACACAGCTCCCCATAAGAAACTAACATACATGGAGTTTCGTAAAAGTTCTGCGAGATTCTGCGGAGTTCCGCGAGCGGGTGGAATTGGCACATGCACTGATTTTTAGCAATGGGAGCTTGTTCCATTCTGCAAAATCTGCGCAAGCTGCACAACGTGGTATGCTTCTTTGCTGCTGCTCGAGCAGATTTCCTACTCAATCTTCAGCTTTCTACCCACGAACCGCAGCTCTCCCACCGTGAATGGTTGCGACTGCCCTCGACCGCTAACGTTAAGAAAATTTTACTGGGTGCAGTCCTAGCACCTGAAAATTACAGTAAGGGATGCCAATTCTCAATCATGTTTGCCAAATTAATGTTGCCGAGCCATGTACGAGAAAAAACTCAGAGTTTGAACTCCGTACTACATGCATAATGGGGAGTGGGCAAAACTCTGTGAACTCCATCGGTGGAGCAGAATTTATCTCCCACCCCTAATTCAAGCATGCTTAATTATTGCTGCAATTTCAAAAACATATAATAGGACGGCTACAACTTTTTTTGTAATTCCTCAGAGTAAAATATGATGTTAGGCCATCTCTTAATGGATTCCTTTTATGCTATACGTTAGAAGAAATGTAAACACCGGCAAATAAGCTGTGCAGTGTTCAAGTGTTATGTTATTATAACTATTCAGTTCGAAGAGAAGGAGGTGAGGGTGATTGACTTCTTTCCAATGTCTTTTATCACAATCCAACAGTACTGAAACTTACCAGAGGCTCTGGAATATAATGGCAGCTTTGTATGTCTTAATTCATTTTCATCTACACATGAACACTATTGACCACTTTCACTGACACATTGTCAGACTCATGCACGGCGAAAGTGATGCTGCCTGCAATATTGAACCCTTATTTCACACTTTCATCACTTAAAAGGAGACCAGAAAGAGCAGCTATCAATGCATAGGTCCAGTTTACAAAACATTTCTGATTATACTATTTCATGTCAATGGTGGTAAGATGAGGCAGTGCTTGCTCCAAATAATGTTTACAATTGTATTATAAAAACAGGATTCTGGAGTTTGTAATGTATGATAAGAATGTTTGTTCACATATGTTGTGTGGCACTTCGTTTGGGTGGTGTGTTCTGTTATTTTTTGTGCCGCTTTGTTATTTGTGCTGCAATATTGAAAGTTAATTGTGTTATGTTCTACTGCAGCTGTGGTATTGCTTTCTGTTTTGGTTCTGTTTTGTGATATAGCAAATAACAAGAAATCCATGAGTCTATGAGCCAAAAACGAGCTCTAAAAGCAACTGGCACAGAAAAAAAGACCTGCTAGTGTCGTCAAGTGAAAGTCCTTTTTAAAAGGATGGAATCCCATCACTCGCCGTAGTGACGTGCTTCACCATCTGGGATCTCCTCTTGTGCAGCCTAGCGCAACCAAGGGCTACAACCCCCTCACTGAGAGGGAGGAGCACAGGGATGTTTTCAAAAGTAATAAATATATGTAGATTTGCTACAATCCCGCAGATGTGAAGAATAAAGCTAGATTGTGAATGGTGATGTGCAAGATTAAAATTGATTGACGATGGAAAAAATCTTTATTCGTTATCTATTGGTCACCAAATTAAAAACAGTGCAAATGCAGTTCAAAATAATAACTGCATGAGTCCAATTCAAGGTCTATATTTTTCAGCCATTATGATCAAATGTGATCTTGGCCATCCTCAGGGCCTCAGTATGATTCTGCTACTGCGTATGTAAATCGTGAATAAGTGAAAAACTTTAAAAAATAGGTTGGACCAATTACAACCTACCAACCAGACGTATACGTTCTCTGTGAATTATGGAGTAGTGATGACACCTAGATAGGAGAGAAACAAAGAAGACAACAACAAGAAAGTCAAGTTACCGTGCCTTTCTTGTTACTTGACTTTCTTGTTGTTGTCTTCCTTGTTTCTCTCCTAACTAGGTGTCATCACTACACCATAATTCACAGAGAACATTTATGTCTGGTTGGTAGGTTGTAATTGGTCCAACCTATTTTTTAACGTTTTTCACTTCTTCACGATTCACATGCTTAATCTCAACGGAGGTCCAACTGACCCTCTGATAATGTTACCAACAATGTAAAGTATTTAGAAAATGATTGTAGTCTCATGCTTACCTTTAATGCACGAGAGAACAGCCTCGCCTCACCTGGCTACAGCTCAGGAAATGAGGCCCCGCTCTAAAAAGCAGAAATAGGAAAAGAAACAAAAAACTAGGTGATGCTGAGGCATAGGATGAGCCACAGGGTCTCAGAGACCTATGCTGCCTGTTGAAAGTTTTAAAAACCGAGCATCAGTACAGTGCTGGACATGACAATGCTCTCAAGCGAAAGTGTGTATCATAGCAAGGAGGCTCTTATGTTAGAGGCTTGTGATGTTTATGTAAAGCAGCCAGGTCCGAAAGATTGCTTAGACTGCTTTCACTATAACTTTTGTCAGAGTGTGAAATGTAATGAACAGAATACCCTGCATGTTCTACTCTGTTTCCATGTATATCAACTAACATTCCAAAACTATTAAGCAGTGCTCTGTCGCTAGAAGCGAGTATGCAACGATCAATAAAGTTTAGTTTGAATGAGCCTCAGACTCTATTGAAGGCCATGTCTGCCACTCTTATTGAGATCAAGTAGCGCTTTAACAAAGATACACAAACTAAGGGGCATAGTAGCAAGCCTCAGTGATAATCATCGCTGAACGCGCTTAGCGCGTTTTGTACTAACGCCAGCTATCGCAGGAAATTATCGCCAGGCTAGCGCTGTATCAACAACGCTTAGCGCTTTGGCGATAATATTTCCAGCGATAGTCGGCGATATGGGGCATCATCGCGGGAAAACCAGCGATAATCCACATGAACTGGTGATGAGCTTGCTGATAGGGCCCTGTCGCCTCAACCCTAGAATCCACCTCCAATAGTACACATACTGTAGTCAAGAAAATACCAGACGTTAGGATCCAGCGTTAAGGGGCATTAGAGCAACTATTATCGGCTTCGCGGCTCTGGGGCATCCTTGTAAATATCGCGATGCTGTGTCAGCGATGTTTTACATGGATTCTATGTGAGGAACGCCTACTTTGCATCTGATTAGCGATGCAAGGCGAGGCGTTCGGAAAACCGCAGCCAACTTGATGATTGTGCGATATTAGAAAAAGCAGCGATATGTGTCTTGATGATATACCCCTAAGCACGTAGACTGAAAAGAGCTTGAAAAGTTGCAAAAGATAGTAAAAAAAGGGTAGTGAGAAAAGCAGAGCACAGCTTACATCTCCGTCGGTACCTCGGGCCGCTACTGAGCCGTTTTTCGGAGGTAAATGATGGTGAGTGGAGGCGCTGTATTTAAGGATGTAAACTGCACCGGTGTGGCTCATTAGCTCTTAGCGCTCTCATTTGGATGACGTATAGAGACTGAAAATACCAGACTACACAGAAGCTCTCAGCATCATGGGAAAAGTAGTCTATAAAGTATGTGCATCAAACATGATGAAGAGTAATTTAAACGTCACTGAGAACTGACAAAATTACCAATATGAACAGAATAGGCATGTTGGAATGTAGATCAACGTTGGTGAAAGCGCTGTGTAAATACGAATTAACTACGCTGGTGTGATTAGTGTAAAGGGGTGGGGGCGCTAGGCCCACATACTTAGTGAAGGACAACACAGACACCAGATGGATAGTGGATAACTGGCCTTGAGCTCGTGCGCTCGGCCCCTTTTATTAATCAGGGTCACCTGACTGGTGACGCCTGTGGTGGGTGGGTGTTTAGTGTGTGTGACCAGCATCTGAAACGATAGACTGTATCCAGCCAGATACTACATCCCTCCCAACTTTGGATAAAAGGAAATACACGAAGTCCAACCTGTAAAGAAAACAGACACCCAAAAATAAACCCCAAGTAGCCTTATCTTCAGGCCGCAGTCTGACGGTGTTGGATTTCTTGGACCACTACTGTTCGTGACGTTCAGGTTCGTCTTGGCAAACTACCGGAGACCGACCTGGTCTATCAGTAACAATGTCTATGTACAAGAGTCCTTCCTCAGGATACTGGGAGCTGTGATGAGATCCACTCTGTGATGATTCTTGGCATGAGGTTTCCGCCTGGAGGTGACGTGCTAGCTGTTCCAGTATGACGGCCAAGATGCGTCTGACTTGCCTCTCTCACTTGGGCACCTCTCTCACCGGCGCCTCCGTCATGGGACCGTGCGGACCGTGCGGGCTCTGCGTTGATCGCTCTAAGGCGTCGCTTCCGAATTGCCAACGGGACTCATAGCCTTGTCGCTCATGTGTCCTCCAAGGGTGATGTTTCCATCTCGGTGTCTTCGCCATCAGGAATCCGGTTCGGTGTCTTCCTCGCAGGGTCGCAGGGCCACCAGTCTCCAGCTGTGACCTCCGTGCATCCTGCGCATGTCGAGGAGCTGCTGTCGAACATCTCTCCTATTCGGGCTCCAATTTCACTGGAATTCCGCCGAGGCCCCTTACCCCTGGATTTCCACTTGACTGCGTGGGCTGTGCGGGCCTTCATGTAGGCTGTGCGTAGGGGTCACTTCAGAACTCCCAACAGGGCCACAGCCTAGTCTTGCTTCATCCCAAGGGGTGGATCTTCTAATGTCCGGTGGTGCTCTACTTCCGTATTCTGCAGGCTGACAGGAGTGCACAGATGGTTCCTGGGCGGCCTGCCTTCTTGGACTCCGGTTGCCTGGAGTGTGTGGATTCCCTTAGGTGTTGTGCTGCTCCTTGGTGGTGTTGATGACTTCACCATTAATCTTTGATGGGGCAGTAGGCGGCGGTCCGATGTCTCGGGGTGGTCTCTTCTGTGATGATGCGAGTACTCTGCCCGGTCACTTCGCCTCATTGTCCCTTGCATGCCTGTGTTGGTTGTCTGCCTGTGGCGTGGTGCCACTGCACCTTCCTCTTTTGTAGGCTGACATCCTGTCATCCTCTTCTTTCTTCATGGCGTCTTGCCACTCACTCTCCTTCTTTTCTTCTTTCCTTTGCGACGCGGTCTGGTCCTCTCGCCTTCTTTCTCATCCTAGCCAGGCTTCTCCGTGCACTCTTCACGTTTCCCTCTGGTCTTGTCCCGGCAATAGGACACTGTCTTCTTTTCGCTCTGTGACTAGACCGGGCATTGCGACTTTCCTCCTTTGACTCCTTCTAACTTCTAGTTACTGATGTTGAACTTCTTGTCCGTCTCTTTCTGGTCCTCTTCGCGGACATCCTCTTTGTCATTCACATCACAGACTTCTTCTCCAGTCTTCTGATCAGACCTCTTGTCAGGCCTCTCCTTTCTGACGACCATCTGGCTGGTCCGCTTCTTTTCTTTGGCGACCATCTGGCTGGTCCGCTTCTTCTTCTCGCTGGCGACCATCTGGTTGGTCGGCTTCTCTCTCCTCTGGCGACCATCTGGCTGGTCGGCTTCTTCTTCTCTCTGGCGACCATCTGGCTGGTTGGCTTCTTTTTTCCACTGGCGACCATCTGGTTGGTCGGCTTCTTCTCCCTTTCCCGGGTCTTCGTGCTTCTGCTGGTTCGCACAACCACCTCTTCTTCTCTGCACTCACGTTGCTGTGGCGCGCTTCTGATGGCGCTCCTCCGTTACCTCACTGGGTGCACTCGCTGCGCGTTCCTCTATCTCCTTTGTTCCTGGAGCAGTGTCTGCTGTTCTTGCATGTCTTTGCACTTGCCTGGTGCTGAGTTCTGGGAATCCTGTTCGTTTGTCTGGTGGTGCTCCTTCTCCTTCTTACTGCTGCAGCGACACCCTGTGGCCACTAGGTACCACTACGCTCTCTCTCGGCCTCAGCTCAGTGCTTCTGGTGGTCTGCGCCACCTCTCAGTCGACCTGCTCCTGGTCACTCCTCTTTGCCCACTAGTCACTGCGCCCTTCTTTTCTTCTTAGGGTTCCTTCACTGTGTCACCTTATCTGCGGGGTACTTGCTTCCTGCACTCTTGCGATCGCTCAGCTACGTTGTGGGGCTATCTGTTTCTTGCCATCTTTTGCGCAGTTTTTTCCTCGTACCTTTAATGCGTTCTTCTCTGTCACCGCTTGTGGCTCTCCTCAGGCACTTGTGTACTTTCTTCCAATGCACCTCCTGTTCCTCATGTCAGCCTTCCATGCTCTGACATTTCCCCGAGAGTTGTAGCAGCCTGGAACTGCCTCTGAGCACTCTCAGTGCTCTCCCGTCACTGTCCTTGTTCAGCTGCACTTCCACGATCAGCGGGTGCAGTTCCACGAGTTTGCCACTAGGTGACAGTGTTACTTGAACTGTGCCTTTCAGTCTCTGCTGCACTCTCACTGCTCACATTCCATTCTTGTTCTCTTTTCCTTTCTTTAAGGTGCGCTGTTGCACCTAAACCACTAGGTGGCAGTGCTGTACTTGTTTTCTCCTTTCTGGAACCTCGCTCTGTTCCTTAGTGCTGCGTGGTGCCTTGGTTTCGCAGGCGTCGTTGGGGGCAGAGGAGTGGAGGGCGACTCATGGCGGGTGCTGCCTTCTTTGCACCCGATGTCCTCAAGCTGCAGACACCTCTGAACATCCCTTAATGTTGCCTGGAGCACACGTGCACAGCAGGGGCCTCAGCAGTCTCCCCCTGTGCCGTTTCTCGTGCTCTGTGAATCTCCTCCGCATGCTTCACCACCGCAGGCCGGACCTTGAGACCGAATGCAGCCCGTAGCCTGCATACCCCAGGAGGCCCTTCTGCTGAAAGGTGGCACCTCCTCCCACCACTCGGTAAGTCACTCTTATAATTTCGTTTCAGTTCATGCTGGGATGGGGGGGCACACCGGCTGCCCCCGTGTCTTTTCCTGTCACCGCGGGCCGCTCACCGTCACTTCACACTGCAGACGCTATTCCCCCTCCTGCGTCCTTTTCCTTTCTGGGCGCAGCGGCCAGCCATGCACTTTTCGCCGCTTCCCGCCCCTCGTGACAGGCATTCCCTTTCCCGGGCTGCGCAGGGGGATGCTGGCGTCGCTCCTCTTGTTCACGGGCGGCACACTTTCATTCTTCTGCTCCCCCTCCCACCCGCAGCAGCTTCACTCACTCTGCACGCTGCACGGAGCGGGGGTAGGAGCTACAGTCTGGGCACACAGCAGCCTTAATGCAGGCTAATGTGCACCTGTTGCCGCAGATGCGGGGTGGGCTCCCACTGGCCTCCTCACATTCGGGTGGGCTCCGCTTGGTTCTCCACACGCCCTCTGACTGTCGGGCGAACAGCACTTTGTCGCGGGGGAAAACGCAATCTCCGCAGACACTTAAAGAGCAGGGTGGGCTCCCGCTGACTTCTCATAAAACTTCCTGCCGCGTTCTCGCTTTCAGCAAGCGGGCCCTTTCATCCGCGTGGGTGGGCTCCGCGTGGTTGTTCACAATTGCGGGAATGACAGTGTCGTGGCTGATGCAGGTGGGCTCCGCTCGGCTCGTACTTCTCTGGGGGCACTTCCACACGAGGATGGCTCACCGCGGCAGGCTCGAGGTGCGGGTGGGCTCCCGGCCACCTCGTTTTCTTCATGTAGGCCCAGGGCTTGTCGCATGCCCCTCGGGCCTTTCGAGGTCTGGTGCCTTTTCCGCTGGGGGTGGGTGCCAATTTCCCGCGGCAGCTCTCTTCCCCTCGCCTGTCCTCATCGGCCTCACACTTCCCCGACCAGGACCAGGGGAGGCGAGGCCACCGCACACGTGGGATAAGACCCACTCGTCGCCATTGTAAAGGGGTGGGGGCGCTAGGCCCACATACTTAGTGAAGGACAACACAGACACCAGATGGATAGGGGATAACTGGCCTTGAGCACGTGCGCTTGGCCCCTTTTATTATCAGGGTCACCTGACTGGTGACGCCTGTGGTGGGTGGGTGTTTAGTGTGTGTGACCTGCATCTGAAACACTAGACTGTATCCATCCGGATACTACAATTAGTAAACTGTCATTGATTCCTTATAGATGACATCTAATGACTGAGAAGTAAGGCGGGGCAGCGTACAGGACTACAAAACTACAAATCAGCTATGGCATCATGGGAAACGTAGTCTTTGATGATCAAATATCAGGTGACAAGGGCCTCGGCCCCCGAATCTAGGTTGATAAACACTTTAGGAATGAGGATGGTATATACATCTAATGCAGAAAGCATAAATAATATGTATGTAGACAAAAATATTACACACAATGCAAATAGTACCTTCAAGTATCTGTTAAGTAACATGAAAAAAATATACATAATATGTATCACGGTCCAGTCCTCACAACGAGATGTATCAACAGAAGGGGAAACTAACCCATATTATTATGTTTTCTATCGTAGTTGTAAATTATATTAATTAGTCTCAGTCATCCTGCTCCAGATATCATGCAAGGTCACTGTAGAATAAATATAGACCAAATGCATGAATATGGATGCAGTAAAGCCAGTTTAGACTGAGAGCTAACAAAGTGATTGTCCCCGTCATGGAATCCTTAAGGACAGGAAACAGATTACAGAGGTAATCAATGTAGTAGACCAATCATAATAAGGTCCAGGGAATTTAATCATTCAAACCGATTTTATCGCTTTGGAGTTTGAACACCCGTCTTTATTCTTTGCAGAACAGGAATTTAGATACATCTGTGATATGTGCAGGGATGAATGGTTGTTCTAATACAGTCCATTTCAATTCATCAGCACTGTGGTTCAGATCTAAAAAATGCTGAGTATTCCTTGTTGCCTGTTTTTTACACCTTATCGTGCTCTTATGCTCCATGATCCTCAGTTTCACTTTGTGTGTTGTCATGCTGACATACCGACGCTCACAGGGACAAGTAATCAGGTAAATTAATTTATCGCTGTTGCAATTGGTGTGTTTATGCAGCATCCAAGGTCTGTCTGTGCTAATATCTATGGTAGTAGTGTGCACAGTCTGTGACATACTGTGCATGATCCGCAAGGGAAATGTCCTTGGACGGCTGGTAGATTCCAAAGGGTCTCTTGGGTCTGCTCAGGTTTGCTTCTTGGTCTGGTATGTACCAGATTATCTCGTAGATTAGAACTACGTTTGAATGAGAACAGAGGTAGAGGGATGTTCTTATTCCCAATGTTAAGTAACCGCCAGTTCTTGCATACACTTTTTTGTATCCCATTGAATAGTGTATTGAACGTGTTTACAAACGTCAGTCTTGTCATTGGAGGTTTCAGAGTTGGTGAATTCAACAGGGCGTCTTGGTTATTGTTGGATGCCCTTTTTAAGGATCGTCATACCAATCCCTTAGGATATCTCCTATCTAAGAGTTGTTTTGAGAGCGCTTTTGCATGAACATCATATGTATCTTTAGTGGAACAATTCTGCCGCAGGTGAAGGAATTGCCCCTAAGGCAAGTTGTCACGTAATGATTTCGGATGATAGGAATCATAGCATAAAAGAGACTTCCTAGCCATCGGCTTTCTGTATAATTCGCTCTCCAGACCGGTAGGTGTTGCACAGATTAACAGGTCTAAAAAAGGCAATTTATACTTGTCAAATTCTACCGTAAATGTGATATAGTCGTTTTTCGAATTCAACCAGGTTTGAAAAATGGTGATAGTATTTGGATCCCTTCGCCATATGACAAAAATGCCGTCGATGTAGCGTTTCCACAACCAAATGGAATCGCAAAAGTGATTGGTATCTTTGAGTACATGTTCTTGTTCAAACAAATGAACATAAAAATTCGCCAAACTAGGCGCAAAAATACTTCACATGCTGGTCCCGGATACTTGGAGGTAGATGGTCACCTTAAACCTGAAAACGTTTTCTTTCATGGCTATTCTAGCACAGTCCATAATGAAGTGTACGGGAGAGATGGTGTCCAAGTCTCTTTCGTCCAAGAGCAGTCTGATGGCATCTAGGGTCTCATCTTGGGGGATGCAAGTATATAAGGACTCAACATCAAACGAGACTAAAAAGTCTGAATGTATGTCGAAGTCCACTTCAGGTAGTAATCTCAGAATGTTCTTGGTGTCTTGTAGATACGTTGGCATCTCCTTAACCATCGGTCTCAAGAAGTGGTCCACGAAAGTGGATAAAGGTTCAAGGAGGGAGCCTAGTCCTGAAAAAATAGGGCATCCTAGAGACGGTCTTTGAGATTTGTGCACTTTGGGAAGTACATAAAAATATGGCATCACTGGATCTAAAGTTGTTGTTATTGTTATTTTGGATTTATATCGCGCCCAATCACCTGCAGGTCTCTAGGCGCTCGGAAATCGATGTTAACAACAATACACTCGGCAACATGGAATGAAAGGCACACTCTGATCTAAATTACACACAGGATCCTTTTAAACAGCAATGTTTTTAGCATCCTTCTAAACCGCAGGAGGTTCCCCTCCTTGCGCAGCACCTCAGGCAGCGTGTTACATAGCTGAGGAACTAACACAGAGAAGGCTCTACCTCCCTTCGTTAGTAATTTGTAACGGGGGCAGACCAATAACTGAGAATCTGAAGATCTTAACTCTCACTGGGCTGTACACCTCCAAACGATCGGCAATGTAGGCTGGTGCCTGACCATAAATTGCCTTATGAGCCGTGCATAAGTTCTTAAATTCCACTCACTCTTTAATGGGGAGCCAGTCCAGGCTATGTAGCAGAGGGGAGGCCTTGGTTCTCCTTGGGAGTCTAAAAATAAGTCGTGCAGCGTCATTCATCACGACCTGCAGTCTGTTGGTCAGAGTTTTAGGTAGACCGAGATATAAAGCGTTACCATAGTCTATCCTTCAGATGACCGTTGCTGCTACGATTGAGCGCATCATTGATTGGGAAAGGACTGGGGTTAGCTTCCGCAATTGCCGAATGATATTTGTACAGCTTCCCACCACGGAAGAAATTTGACTGGACATTGAGAGGTCACAATCCAGTTTGATCCCCAAGCTCTTTACATTCGTACTTGATTTTGGGGCAGGGCCTAACTCTGCTGGCCAGTAAAGGTCGCTCCAAGGTGAGGCGGTAGATGGAATCACCAGTACCTCGGTCTTGTCAGGATTAATCTTCAGCAGATTTTCAGCCATCCATTGTACCGTGTACCTCAAAATGTTTTGGGCGTTGAGTTGTGCGGTCCTAGTATTGTCGATACTCAGCAGCAGCTGCGTATCGTCCGCATAGTTAAAGACTCTACAACCCCTGCTGGCTAGAGATGCAATCAGAGGTTGTAGGTAGAGATTGAATAGGAGTGGGGACAGGGCAGAGCCCTGTGGCACCCCACATTCCAAGGATCCCGCCTCAGATGTTTCGCCTCCTAGTTGTATCCTTTGTGTCCTTCCCAACAGGAAGGATTTCAGCCACTTAAAGGCCAGGCCTTTGATCCCAAAGTCATTCAGTCTCTCCAAGAGTAAGGCATGACTGACCGTATCGAACGCCTCTGATAGATCTAACAATATCAGGGCGCTCGGTTTCTTACAGTCAGCCATGCCTCTTAATTCATCCAGCACCGAGAGCATCACCAACTCAGTGCTATGATGGGCTCGGAAACCTGCCTGACGCTCATGGAGTAGATGGTGAGACTCCAGATACAGAGACAGGGACTTTACTACATGTTGTTCCAGTATTTTTGAGAGGAAAGGCAGCTGGGAAATAGGCCTGTAGTTCTTCAATATAGCAGGATCCGCACCAGATTTCTTCAGCAGAGGCCTTACACGTGCCTCCTTGAATTCCACCGGTAGATACCCTGTTTTCAGAGATCTATTGAGGAGGGAGATAATACGTTCCTCCAATAAGGGACGGGCTGCACGAAAGACACTGGGTGGGCATGGATCTGCTGGAGAGCCAGATTTAATTCCTCCCATCAGTTTCTCCAGACTCAACGTATCCAGCTCTGGAAATGCTGTAATAGTGCAGTCCGCTGAATTATACGGGACCGGAGTTGTGGCAGTCCCATTTACCATCCCACTCTTTAATTCCATAATAATGGTCTTAACTTTTTCTGAAAAGTAAACCTGGAAGGAATTACAATTTATAGGGGACTTGGAGTTTTCAGGTTTTTTACTTAACTCTGACAGAATTTTAAACGTCTCTTTCTGGACATTGGTTGCCTTACTCAGGCGGGACTCATAATGTTCTGCTTTAGCTAGGACAATGAGCTTTTTATATATGTTAAGGGAGGCTTTATAGGTGTTCCTAGCTGTGTCTTGTTTAGTTTTCCTCCAACCTCTTTCCAGGGCTCTGAGCTTTCTTTTATGCTCTCTTAAAGATGACATAAACCAGGGGGCCCCTTTACCAGGTCCTCTTATCAACTGAGATCTTACTGGCGCTATCTGGTCGATATCCTGAACCAAGCTCCGCGTTAGATCCGTGTATTCTCGGTCAAGGCTACGTTCCAGATCCGAGGACTGGTTCATTAGCGGTAGCGCCTTGGTCAGAGCTATTAAATCAACCTGTGCCCATTTACGGGTTCTCCTGGTTTCTGACGATATATTATGTATATGGCCATCAATACGTATCTCACATGACACTAGATGGTGGTCTGACCATATGCATGGTGCGACGTCTTTAAGGGTGACATTTGTGTCAGTCGTCCACACAAGGTCGAGAACATGACCTTTAATATGTGTGGGAACATCCACAAGTTGTGTAAAACTCAGGGCAGCCATTATGGTGTTCAACTGACGGGTAGCCAAGTCCCAGTGGGGGTTATCCCAATGCAGATTAAAATCTCCTGTGACCAGAATTTTCGTGTATCGAGTGCATAGGTCCGACATAATAGGCCCAAAGAGATCATGAAAGAGTGGGGTAGAGTTTGGGGGGCGATAAACTGACAATACCACCCAGCAGGATTTATGCATGGTTATCTTTACTCCAAGCAAGTCAACTAGATCTACTGACTCAGATAGGAGTCTTTCAACTGACAGGCTCTTTTTAAAGAGGATTGCTACCCCCCCCCCCGGGCCCCTCCTGGGCGATTATGCCATATGGCATCATAGCCCCCAGGGAGAGCGGCAATGATGTCAGGCATCGAGTTATCACCCAACCAGGTCTCCGAGAGGGTAAGGACATCGATGTCATTGTCCTGGAGCAGGCTATAGACTTCCACATGATGACAGTGGAGTGATCTAGTATTTAACCCCTTCAGCGCTGCGCGGATTCCCCCGCGGTGCTGAAGGGTTCGAGCGCGGGCGGGGCCATGACGGAACGGTTCCTTCATGAGCACAGCTCAGCCGATGCTCATGACGGAATCGTTCCGTCATGAGCATGGAAGGGGTTAAGCTAGCAATCCTCAGAGTGGAGCGCCGGCCTGAGGGAGTAACCTTATGAGGGCGAGATATAGCATAATTATTAATGGTCATCAGGGTTACGCTATCCGGGCACCGCTCACCTTTATCCAGACTGCGCAGCTCCTCTGAGGAGTAGGCAAGCCTAAGGCCAGACCTCCTAGCCTCCGGGCCCGTCCGTGCGCGGACGGGCGCAGACGGGCTGGACTCTGGCGTGACTCCGGCGATGCTCTGGCGAGCCCGCCGCGCGTGCCCGCTGCGCGTCAGCATGACCGGCTTAAGTACCGGTCTAGCGTCCTTGTGACGACTAGACCGCTCCGATCCTCAGCCCTCCCCAAGATGTCTGCCGTTCAGGCAGTGCAGTACAATGCAGATGGGAGAAGGGGCCCGCTCCAAACGCGGTGCGTTCAATATTTTAATGTGCAGGTATGTGGCAGTGAATAGCAGGTAAAAACAGGGTACAATAATGAAAAGCAAATTTCAACTGAAAGAGCAAAAACGGGAATTTTAAAACATGCTAAGGTGCTCCTGGTGAGCGCGCTACGCTCTATAATGTGCTATCGCTTCTCTCTGTTACCGGAATGATGATCTCCAAGTAACCGGCCGCCTAATTTACCCGGCTTAAGTACCAGTCTAGCGTCCTTGTGACGACTAGACCGCTCCGATCCTCAGCCCTCCCCAAGATGTCTGCCGTTCAGGCAGTGCAGTACAATGCAGATGGGAGAAGGGGCCCGCTCCAAATGCGGTGCGTTCAATATTTTAATGTGCAGGTATGTGGCGGTGAATAGCAGGTAAAAACAGGGTACAATAATGAAAAGCAAATTTCAACTGAAAGAGCAAAAACGGGAATTTTAAAACATGCTAAGGTGCTCCTGGTGAGCGCGCTACGCTCTATAATGTGCTATCGCTTCTCTCTGTTACCGGAATGATGATCTCCAAGTAACCGGCCGCCTAATTTACCCGGCTTAAGTACCGGTCTAGCGTCCTTGTGACGACTAGACCGCTCCGATCCTCAGCCCTCCCCAAGATGTCTGCCGTTCAGGCAGTGCAGTACAATGCAGATGGGAGAAGGGGCCCGCTCCAAACGCGGTGCGTTCAATATTTTAATGTGCAGGTATGTGGCGGTGAATAGCAGGTAAAAACAGGGTACAATAATGAAAAGCAAATTTCAACTGAAAGAGCAAAAACGGGAATTTTAAAACATGCTAAGGTGCTCCTGGTGAGCGAGCTACGCTCTATAATGTGCTATCGCTTCTCTCTGTTACCGGAATGATGATCTCCAAGTAACCGGCCGCCTAATTTACCCGGCTTAAGTACCGGTCTAGCGTCCTTGTGACGACTAGACCGCTCCGATCCTCAGCCCTCCCCAAGATGTCTGCCGTTCAGGCAGTGCAGTACAATGCAGATGGGAGAAGGGGCCCGCTCCAAACGCGGTGCGTTCAATATTTTAATGTGCAGGTATGTGGCGGTGAATAGCAGGTAAAAACAGGGTACAATAATGAAAAGCAAATTTCAACTGAAAGAGCAAAAACGGGAATTTTAAAACATGCTAAGGTGCTCCTGGTGAGCGCGCTACGCTCTATAATGTGCTATCGCTTCTCTCTGTTACCGGAATGATGATCTCCAAGTAACCGGCCGCCTAATTTACCCGGCTTAAGTACCGGTCTAGCGTCCTTGTGACGACTAGACCGCTCCGATCCTCAGCCCTCCCCAAGATGTCTGCCGTTCAGGCAGTGCAGTACAATGCAGAGGGGAGAAGGGGCCCGCTCCAAACGCGGTGCGTTCAATATTTTAATGTGCAGGTATGTGGCGGTGAATAGCAGGTAAAAACAGGGTACAATAATGAAAAGCAAATTTCAACTGAAAGAGCAAAAACGGGAATTTTAAAACATGCTAAGGTGCTCCTGGTGAGCGCGCTACGCTCTATAATGTGCTATCGCTTCTCTCTGTTACCGGAATGATGATCTCCAAGTAACCGGCCACCTAATTTACCCGGCTTCAGAACCGGTCTAGCGTCCTTGTGACGACTAGACCGCTCCGATCCTCAGCCCTCCCCAAGATGTCTGCCGTTCAGGCAGTGCAGTACAATGCAGATGGGAGAAGGGGCCCGCTCCAAACGCGGTGCGTTCAATATTTTAATGTGCAGGTATGTGGCGGTGAATAGCAGGTAAAAACAGGGTACAATAATGAAAAGCAAATTTCAACTGAAAGAGCAAAAACGGGAATTTTAAAACATGCTAAGGTGCTCCTGGTGAGCGCGCTACGCTCTATAATGTGCTATCACTTCTCTCTGTTACCGGAATGATGATCTCCAAGTAACCGTCCGCCTAATTTACCCGGCTTAAGAACCGGTCTAGCGTCCTTGTGACGACTAGACCGCTCCGATCCTCAGCCCTCCCCAAGATGTCTGCCGTTCAGGCAGTGCAGTACAATGCAGCTGGGAGAAGGGGCCCGCTCCAAACGCGGTGCGTTCAATATTTTAATGTGCAGGTATGTGGCGGTGAATAGCAGGTAAAAACAGGGTACAATAATGAAAAGCAAATTTCAACTGAAAGAGCAAAAACGGGAATTTTAAAACATGCTAAGGTGCTCCTGGTGAGTGCGCTACGCTCTATAATGTGCTATCGCTTCTCTCTGTTACCGAAATGATGATCTCCAAGTAACCGTCCGCCTAATTTACCCGGCTTAAGAACCGGTCTAGCGTCCTTGTGACGACTAGACCGCTCCGATCCTCAGCCCTCCCCAAGATATCTGCCGTTCAGGCAGTGCAGTACAATGCAGATGGGAGAAGGGGCCCGCTCCAAACGCGGTGCGTTCAATATTTTAATGTGCAGGTATGTGGCGGTGAATAGCAGGTAAAAACAGGGTACAATAATGAAAAGCAAATTTCAACTGAAAGAGCAAAAACGGGAATTTTAAAACATGCTAAGGTGCTCCTGGTGAGCGCGCTACGCTCTATAATGTGCTATCGCTTCTCTCTGTTACCGGAATGATGATCTCCAAGTAACCGGCCACCTAATTTACCCGGCTTCAGAACCGGTCTAGCGTCCTTGTGACGACTAGACCGCTCCGATCCTCAGCCCTCCCCAAGATGTCTGCCGTTCAGGCAGTGCAGTACAATGCAGATGGGAGAAGGGGCCAGCTCCAAACGCGGTGCGTTCAATATTTTAATGTGCAGGTATGTGGCGGTGAATAGCAGGTAAAAACAGGGTACAATAATGAAAAGCAAATTTCAGCTGAAAGAGCAAAAACGGGAATTTTAAAACATGCTAAGGTGCTCCTGGTGAGCGCGCTACGCTCTATAATGTGCTATCGCTTCTCTCTGTTACCGGAATGATGATCTCCAAGTAACCGGCCACCTAATTTACCCGGCTTCAGAACCGGTCTAGCGTCCTTGTGACGACTAGACCGCTCCAATCCTCAGCCCTCCCCAAGATGTCTGCCGTTCAGGCAGTGCAGTACAATGCAGATGGGAGAAGGGGCCCGCTCCAAACGCGGTGCGTTCAATATTTTAATGTGCAGGTATGTGGCGGTGAATAGCAGGTAAAAACAGGGTACAATAATGAAAAGCAAATTTCAACTGAAAGAGCAAAAACGGGAATTTTAAAACATGCTAAGGTGCTCCTGGTGAGCGCGCTACGCTCTATAATGTGCTATCGCTTCTCTCTGTTACCGGAATGATGATCTCCAAGTAACCGGCCGCCTAATTTACCCGGCTTAAGAACCGGTCTAGCGTCCTTGTGACGACTAGACCGCTCCGATCCTCAGCCGTCCCCAAGATATCTGCCGTTCAGGCAGTGCAGTACAATGCAGATGGGAGAAGGGGCCCGCTCCAAACGCGGTGCGTTCAATATTTTAATGTGCAGGTATGTGGCGGTGAATAGCAGGTAAAAACAGGGTACAATAATGAAAAGCAAATTTCAACTGAAAGAGCAAAAACGGGAATTTTAAAACATGCTAAGGTGCTCCTGGTGAGCGCGCTACGCTCTATAATGTGCTATCGCTTCTCTCTGTTACCGGAATGATGATCTCCAAGTAACCGGCCACCTAATTTACCCGGCTTCAGAACCGGTCTAGCGTCCTTGTGACGACTAGACCGCTCCGATCCTCAGCCCTCCCCAAGATGTCTGCCGTTCAGGCAATGCAGTACAATGCAGATGGGAGAAGGGGCCCGCTCCAAACGCGGTGCGTTCAATATTTTAATGTGCAGGTATGTGGCGGTGAATAGCAGGTAAAAACAGGGTACAATAATGAAAAGCAAATTTCAACTGAAAGAGCAAAAACGGGAATTTTAAAACATGCTAAGGTGCTCCTGGTGAGCGCGCTACGCTCTATAATGTGCTATCGCTTCTCTCTGTTACCGGAATGATGATCTCCAAGTAACCGGCCGCCTAATTTACCCGGCTTAAGAACCGGTCTAGCGTCCTTGTGACGACTAGACCGCTCCGATCCTCAGCCCTCCCCAAGATATCTGCCGTTCAGGCAGTGCAGTACAATGCAGATGGGAGAAGGGGCCCGCTCCAAACGCGGTGCGTTCAATATTTTAATGTGCAGGTATGTGGCGGTGAATAGCAGGTAAAAACAGGGTACAATAATGAAAAGCAAATTTCAACTGAAAGAGCAAAAACGGGAATTTTAAAACATGCTAAGGTGCTCCTGGTGAGCGCGCTACGCTCTATAATGTGCTATCACTTCTCTCTGTTACTGGAATGATGATCTCCATGTAACCGTCCGCCTAATTTACCCGGCTTAAGAACCGGTCTAGCGTCCTTGTGACGACTAGACCGCTCCGATCCTCAGCCCTCCCCAAGATGTCTGCCGTTCAGGCAGTGCAGTACAATGCAGATGGGAGAAGGGGCCCGCTCCAAACGCGGTGCGTTCAATATTTTAATGTGCAGGTATGTGGCGGTGAATAGCAGGTAAAAACAGGGTACAATAATGAAAAGCAAATTTCAACTGAAAGAGCAAAAACGGGAATTTTAAAACATGCTAAGGTGCTCCTGGTGAGCACGCTACGCTCTATAATGTGCTATCGCTTCTATCTGTTACCGAAATGATGATCTCCAAGTAACCGTCCGCCTAATTTACCCGGCTTAAGAACCGGTCTAGCGTCCTTGTGACGACTAGACCGCTCCGATCCTCAGCCCTCCCCAAGATATCTGCCGTTCAGGCAGTGCAGTACAATGCAGATGGGAGAAGGGGCCCGCTCCAAACGCGGTGCGTTCAATATTTTAATGTGCAGGTATGTGGCGGTGAATAGCAGGTAAAAACAGGGTACAATAATGAAAAGCAAATTTCAACTGAAAGAGCAAAAACGGGAATTTTAAAACATGCTAAGGTGCTCCTGGTGAGCGCGCTACGCTCTATAATGTGCTATCGCTTCTCTCTGTTACCGGAATGATGATCTCCAAGTAACCGGCCGCCTAATTTACCCGGCTTCAGAACCGGTCTAGCGTCCTTGTGACGACTAGACCGCTCCGATCCTCAGCCCTCCCCAAGATGTCTGCCGTTCAGGCAGTGCAGTACAATGCAGATGGGAGTAAGGGCCCGCTCCAAACGCGGTGCGTTCAATATTTTAATGTGCAGGTATGTGGCGGTGAATAGCAGGTAAAAACAGGGTACAATAATGAAAAGCAAATTTCAACTGAAAGAGCAAAAACGGGAATTTTAAAACATGCTAAGGTGCTCCTGGTGAGCGCGCTACGCTCTATAATGTGCTATCGCTTCTCTCTGTTACCGGAATGATGATCTCCAAGTTGTCATAAAAGCGGCCTCTTGAGTGGTAATCCAACCTTCATTGCAGGCTTCTTCCACCATGAGGGTAATCTTATGTCATAACCTCTTGGTTGGGTCCGTTTTTAGAGGATGGTAGAATCTCCTGTCATTTAACTGACGGAGACATTCTGCACGGTAAGTGTTGGTGTCCAAGATGACAATGGCACCACCTATATCCGCTGGTTGGATAGTTATATTGTCATCTGAAATCAGTGTCCGTAGGGCCTGTTCCTCTTTGTTAGGTAGATTCTGAACCTTTCCATATTCTTTGACACATAAGGTAGTCACCTCTTCTGTCACTGCTTTCTCCAAAGTTAAGACTTGAGCAGGGACTATATGAGCAGGTGGATTAAATTCAGAACGTTTCTTCAGGGCAGTATTGGTAATTTCTTCCTCTCTATTGGTGTTTCCTTGGTCTTTGTCTTTGAAAAAGAAATGTAACCATATCTTCCGGAAAACTTTGGCCAATTCGCATTGCATCTGAAAAGGATCGCTCTTAAAGGTGGGTACAAACCCCAATCCTCTGTTCAGTACTGCATGTTCGTCTGGTGACAACGTTCGATTGCTCAAATTTACCACTAGGTCATTTATGTACTGGTCCCGGGTTGCTGCAGAGGTTTCTTCTTGCTGCGTATGCTCCTTGGTGAGGGTGGGGGGCTCCAGTGTACCTGGGCCTGCTGATTCCTTCTTCTTCCTCTGGAGCGTCTGCGGCCAAACCATAAAAAAGGCTGGTTACTGGCAAATTGCAGAGGATGTTGAAAATGTGGTTGGAAAGGTACCATCTGAAGTGAAAGAGGTGGATTCGGATAACCCCATGGAGTTGGGGACCACCATTGGGAGTGTTGTGGAGCTGGTGTTCCATTCCTCCAATTGGGTCGATTGTAACTCCCTCGTCCTCTATGTTGAGGCGCACCCGGTGTAGAGGAGTCAGAGTCACTAGACCATCCATCACTGCCCGAGGACGAGTAGTTGGAATCATATCTTCGTCCTTTGTGATTGAATTCCGGTGGGTGCATTTGTTACTCGTGTAAGGATACACTTTTTCATGTGAGAAACGTGCCAGATCTTTCTTAAATTTCTGGATCTTGGTCAAATGAATAGAGTTTTTAAATTCTTTATTGGACTTATTTGATTCCTCTGTATTCTTTTTAAAGAGAGTAGCAGTGATGGTACTTTTGATCTTTTGTGATATGCCACATTATATGTCTATGTTATTTTGTGATGTTAATAATAATAATAATAATAATAATACCGACATTTATAAAGCACAAACAGCTACCTCAACAGAGGTGTACCGGCACTCAAACAGTAGGCGGCACACCGCAATAGCCAGAGAGCAGATCCCGGTGACACTAGCTCAAACTAAAGAGCCAGGTTTTCACAGCATTCCTAAATACTGGCTCTGACTCAATATGGGGAAATTACTAGGCAGAGAGTTCCATAGTTTGGCAGCACCCACCGTGAAAGATCTGCCACCTAATCGAGCTTTCGAAAATCGTGGGGTACAAAGCAGATTTTGAGAATTCGATCTCAATGAGCGCTTTGGCTTATATCGACACAGCCGTCGTTTCAGGTAACTCGGGCATTTACCATGAATTGGCCGGAATGCCAATGTCAGGGCCTTAAACTCAATTCTCCTTGTCAACGGCAGCCAATGGAGCTCTCTGATATGCGGAGCGATATGATGACGAAATGGAACACGTCTAATCAGTCTGCAGTCTTCTAACTAGGTATGCAGGCAAGCCCAAATAGACAAATAGAGGCCATTTGCATAGTCCAGCCTAGATGTCACAGTGGCATGGACTACTGTTTTGCAGCAGTCCTCTGGCAGAAGAAATAGAAATTTCTGCAGCCTTCTCAATTTACTAAAACAGGAGGCCGACACCTGCCGGATTTGGGCTGAGGAGGAAAGATCTGCTTCCCACTTCAACCCCAGATTTTTTGAAGTGGCAGCTGGGATGGGTGGAGGACCCATTTCAGCCGGCCTCCACAATTCCGCTGCTGGCTGCAGGGCCTTGCCAAAGAACAACACTTCAGTATTTTCAGCATTGAGTTTGAGCTTATTGTTGTTCATCCGAAGGGCCAGGTCTTTCAGACAGCCCTTAAAACTCTTTAAGGAGTCCTGCGACTGATCTTTAAAGGAAAACACCAACTGTGTATCATCGGCGTAAGATATCGCTTTTACGCCCCACTTATCTTTAAGTGAGAACAGCGGGGCAAAGTAAATATTAAAAAGAAGCGCGCTTAGCACAGACCCCTGGGGCACTCCACACCAAAGGTGTTTGGGCTCTGACTAGTGGGGTTGCAGGGTAACTCTCTGAGAGCGGTTTTTAAGGAATGATTTTAACCCGGCCAGTACCACTCCCCAATACCGATATCCTGGAGTCTCTGAACCAGAACTTGAATGGTCCATAGTGTCGAATGCTGCGGATAAGTCCAGGAGCACCAGCAATGCTGACGCTCCTGAATCCATCGACAATCTAACTGAGTACCTCTAATAGAGCTGTCTCGGTACTGAAGCCGGGCCGGAAGCCGGATTGATTGTCGTGCAAAATGTTGTGGCTCTCGACAAAGTTAGCTAGATGTCGCTGCACCATTTTTTCCAGCATTTTTACTGGAGCTGGTAGCAATGAAATTGGTTGGTAGTTATTTAATTCTCCAGGGTCCACATCCGGCTTTTTTCTGAGGGAGAGGAGTCTGGAGTGTTTCCATGTGTCTGGAAAAATGACAGAAGAGAGAGATGTATTGCAAATATGAGACAGCACCTGGATAATGGAGTTCAGATATTTACTTGTTTACTATAGATTTAACAACACATGACGCTATATTTCCAGCCGAAATCAGCTCATGCCTTGAAAGTCCATATGACAAGCACCTATCTGCCACTGTCCAAGGTGGTAAAATAGTGCTGTTCCAACTTCTCTTCAACGAATTAAGACACCAGTCTCCAAATATGTGGCAGAGACTGAATGTGAACTTAGTGATCACAGTACTAACTTTATGATTGTCTCTGCAATAGTTTTGGGCTGACTGGTTTCTTAAGTAAATGAAGTGTGGAGCAGTGCTATTTTACCACCTTAGACAGTGGTAAATGGTTGCTGTTACAAGACCTTTCAAGGCATATGCTGCTTTTGGCTGGAAATGTAGCAGCATTTGTTAACATTTCTAAAGTTAATAGCAGAATGTAATGGAATAACGCACACAAAGCAGCATAGCAACACAATTCAAGCAAAACATACCATGACACATCACAACAAAACAGTCAAAATTGAAAGCAACACAACAATCACAGCACAACACAAAATCATTTTGCAATAATGCAGCATCAATACACAAAAGCACAAAAAGGACAACTGAGCATATCACCACGACAAAAAATTACACACAACAAATATGCACAAATGTTTTTGTCACACATTACCACGTCAAAATAATCCTTTCATAAAATGGCAGTTACAGGTGTTTGGAATAAGCACTGACTTAACTTACCATCAAGGACATAATACAGATTCAGTCAAAAATGTTGTGTGATTTGGTCCCTTTCAGCCCAAAACCGTGGCAGAGACTACATCTTAATTTAATGCTCCCGGTGCTTACTGTGGTGCATTTTTTAAAAAAAATAGTGCAGTATGGCAGCCAAAGTTGCTGAGCTTCTTTTCAAAGGGAAGAGAGATTCGCACTAAGATAAGCAGCTGCTGCTCTCTTCCCTTGTGCTGCTTCACAAACAGAGGGGCAGATTTACAAGAAAGTGACGCATCTGTAGAGATGCGTCACTTTAACTACTCCACCCTGAGAAGCCCATGTGCCATAAGGAAGCGCCGTATTTACAATACGGCACGCCGTGGCACAAGCATTGACAGATGCATCAGAAATTCTGACGCATCTGTTGGCGCAAAAGTAACACATTGCTGGAGTAGTGTCGCAAGCACGACGCAACTCCAGCAATGCACAGGGAGGCCTATTCTCATTGTGCTGTGTCACTCCTTACACATGCCCCAAGCATGCGTAAGGTTTTGACGCAGTGGCGTCCTAGAAGTGGTGCCGTGAAATCTTGTAGATTTCACTGAGTCACTTCTACGAGGCTTTTTTGAGTGGGAAAACCAACCCTGCATACATTATACCTGATGCAGGTATAATGTGACGCAGGGCTTTACAAGGTGACGTATCTCCCTAGATGTGTCACGTTGTAAATGGACCACATTTTTACACCGCCGCTGCGTCACAAATAGTGACTCAACGGCGGCAAAAAAATGATGCCAGGGGCTTGTATATCTGCACCAGAGTGCTTAGAGCCATGCACACGGAAAGGTTTGTGCGTGATGTCTAGCACGGGTTTTGCACTGGAAAGGTCCCTTTCCAGTACAAAATACTATATTTAGGCTAACTTTAAAACCTTTCCCATATTGGATGTGAGCAGGGCTTGACTGCACGTAGCGGGCACCGGGCAATTCCCTGGGTGGCCGGAAGGGTGGGGGCCGGTCTTGGACCAGTGGGGGACTCTTTTTGTTATTTGGAGCCGGTTTTGTAGCATTGCTGTAGAATCGGGGCCCCACTGATAAAAAGGCGCACGCAGCAGCGGTGTTCCCGTCAGCACCTCCAGCCCTCCCACCCCACCGCAGGTCGGACCTAATTGCCACCCAAGGTATGCTCTTTTACGCAAAACAATGTAAAGGAACAGAAAGCAATATTTCCTGTACTTTTAGGGCAACTTTCCAGCACAAAGAAAGGTTTGTGCTGGTAAGTAAATACTTCACCAAGAATGTACATTGGTTTGTATGGCATATGGGACTTTCCACCAGCACAAAGTTCTTGCTAAATCTGCCTCTGTTTGTGATAGGGCCTTTGGAGCGCTCTACAAATACATCTGACAAAGTGCTCCCTTATATCAAAACACATCATTGATAGTCTTATTCTATATGTAACTAATAAACAATCTATGTCAGTACACTTTTTGAGTGCCTGATTCTCTGCAAACTATACTCCACGTTCATCATTTACATAACACACATGCATGTCTCATGTGAAATGTGATACTTGCGGGAAAGGGAAATGATATTGTCAGTAGAAGATTAAAATAAGTCTAAACCAAATATGACCTTTTAGTGCCTTGCAATGGTACAGGTCCCTTTGATATAAGAATGCATCACCAGTGTAGCCTTGTACATTTTCCTTGTACTACACAGGCGCAATTTGAGGAACAAATAAAACCGAATAAACACTTAACGAAAAAGCAATACAATTTCATTTTCCAGAGTGTTATTGAAACCTAGAAAATATACGGTTGCTATTAATAGGAAGATAAAGAAAAGAGAGGGATGCATTTTGAGGCAATATATTTGTGCTGTGCTCGTGTAACTTTATCAAATTTGGTCAAAATTGTATTTACCAATCTCGTCCAGCATCAACTGAATCGAATCCCGAGATCAAAAGCTTTCTTTTTGTTTGCATCTCCCGAAGGTGAATAAAAATGGTGTTATGCTTATTGGGGCAGACTCACTAAGTCCAAAAGTATCTATAACTAGACGATCGCTTGTGCAAAGTTAGTCTAAATGTGCAGTTCCAAGAAATGCAAGAGCTAATGTGTGCCAACTGCATACATTCTGCTGAATACGCAGACTACGACAATGTCGTCAAACCAGGCAAGAAAGATAGAACTTTTCATAGAACCAGCCACTCATAAAATCTAGCCGGGCTTTCATTGTGCTTGCATGACATAAAGGAACATTAGACAGTGAATACGGTTATATATATATTACCTACTGGCGGTCGCCAGTAGGTAGTTATAGTTAGGACCGAGTTTCCATAGGAAATCTCAAAATTCTATTTTGAATAACTTTTGTGTCGGTTGACGAATCCTCGCGAAATTTTCAAAACTAATGGGGCGCTCCGCTCAGCTCCTACCCTGAAAGTCTCGGGGTGATTCGGCAAGCGGGGGCCGAGAAAAAAGGGGGGTCCCAAAACGCGTTTTCCCCATGCATTTTTCCATAGGGACTTTAGTCGCAGCTACAGCCCGAACGGCTGAACAGAATTATGTGAAATTTGGCAGAGAGGTAGCCATAAGGTCCATGAAGTGCCTTTTGCAGGTCTGGTGTAAATCTGTTCAGTATTTCCTGAGAAAATAGTATTTAAATCAATATATATATCTGTAAGCGCGCAGCGTGCGCGCTGGGTGCGCGCACCTTGCCGTGCGCGAGCACAATTCTGATTGGTTGTTAGATCTTAGTAAACATTCGAATCGGTGGAAATCAGGAAGCGGCGGCTGCCATTTTGTCTCTCGCATAAAGAGGGGGTGATAAACAAAGGGGGAGAACTTGAAAAGGGGGCAGAGTGGGGAGAAATTGACCCAGTAGGCATTGTAAGGGGGTCACAGTAGGACCTTGTAGGGCAAAAAAAAAGATTTATATTTTGTTAAAAAATATCGCCGAGTGCGCGCACCCAGCGCGCACCCGAAAAAAAACTTTATTAAAAAATTTTTAAAAAATCGCATTTAAGTGTTTAGATAAAAGGTGGCTCTAAAAAGAGCCCTTGTGTTTATTGTTTGTTTTTTGGTACCTACAAGTAAGTACCGATGCAGAGTCTAAAGTTCAAGAGGAAGACTCTGTTGCCTTCATCAGTGAAGTGTACACCATCTCCTCTATAAATGTCTTGCATGTTGTAACGCAAGTTGTTGTGGTATATAGAACCCATACCATAGTCTCTGAGGAAAGCTGAAATAGATTTGTTGACGTGCTTCCTTGCTTTGTCAATCTGCGGACAAAATTGGTTGGACCAGTTCCACTTTTGCCTTTGGCATATGTTAGAATATACAAAGGCAGTTTGTGGAAAAAGCGACATCAATTGCACAAAGGTGTCCTTAATAAGCATTTCCAGACCTACCCCAGTTAAAGTGCCTAGGTCATTTCCACCACAGTGCACAATAATAAGGTTAGGCTGTGGGAGATGTAGAAAGGTTTTCACCAAAGGCATTAATTGGTGCCACTTTAACCCTCTCTGACCAATCCATTTGATGTCTACATTTGGCAAAGCAAGGTCTCTCACCATACCTCTTTTTACTGCAAATTTTTCACTCCAGAAGACATAGCTGTGACCTACAATCCACACTGTGAACATCTTCAAAGGAGATCTGGATGCACTCAGGAGGTGTCTTTCAGTAGAAAGGCAAAAAGAAAGGAAAGACAGTTGAAAAAAGGGGGCACACATACTTTTTTTTATAAAAAGAACTCATTGGCTATTTCAAAGCATTCTACACTAAAAACTAGGCTGTATGTTTAAATTTTAAAAAGCATGTATTGCATTGGTTCAGAAAAAAGTGTGAAAAAAGAACATTAGTTTGGATTTGCTGTTAGGTTTGAAAAGTCAAGCACTCTTGCTCTTTAGAAATGAAACATTGTCTGTTGAACTTCTGACCTCTCTGCTCACACCTGTGTTCCATGACCTGTTGCTATGGTAGCAGGCAGAAGTTAAGTTGGGGGAAGGGTACATTTGGAAAGGGGTTGAAGTTTTCAACCAATAGAAATGTGTGATTTCATTTGAAAAAATGTGGGAAGTACTGAGATTGAAAATTAACATGTATATGTGTGAAAAAAGAGAGGGAAACTGTGCCATTAACTGGTTCTGCTGAGAGGAGAGAGGTGTGGAGCTCAGTGATTCTGGTCTGATAAACTGCTGTGTGACTGCCACATTTCTTTCACAACTAACTAATTTTAAAGGTGAGTTATGAGTTTGAGAGGGGGTGTTTGTGGTTAATTTTGATATATAAAAAAAATTATGATTATTTGTTTAAAGTTGTGATTTACATTTTCTGTTTTGCGAGATATTTAACTGTTTTGAATATGTAAAATATTATGGAGTATGTTTTCAACATAAGATAATGTGTACTGGTAACAATGAGGAATACTGTTTTGTGCCTACCATCAAACCATGAGTCTGTGTGCAGAGAAGAATTGTGGGCAGAGATTTAATTTGTGTTGCTGTTGAAAAGTAAGACTTGCAGTTGAAAGAAAAGGACAGCTTCTTTTTAATTGTGATGGTTAGCATTTAGCAGAAATCACTTTGAAAAAAAAGAGAGGAAAATGGCAGCACATTTGAAAAAAGCATTAGTTCTGTTAGAATTGATAACCCAGGAAAGGGGCAGCCTGTGTTGTGCCTACCAACACAGCATGAGTCTGTGTGTATATAGGAATTGTTGTCTGAGATTTAATTTGTGAAGTTGTTGTTCAGTAAGAAATGTAGTGCTAGGAAAGTGGCAGCCTGTGTTATGTGCTTAAAATGATGGCATGAGTCTGTGTGCACACAGGAATTGTGGGCAGAGATTTAATTTGTGAAGATGTTGTTCAGTAAGAAATGCAGTCCCATGGAAGGGGCAGCCTGTTGTGTTTACACAAATTATCCCTTAGCACACATGCACTGTTACATACATCCCTGCAGTCTTCATGCAGTTCTGGAAGTCTCTTTGCTCATCTGTCAAGCACCAGACAATCCACAGTGTTCAGAAACACACTCTTGGCACACACGCAGCAGCTTCTCCAACACTCTCATGTGTAGTACTCAGCTCTGTGTGCTGTTTCAGATAGCACTGTGTAATGCAAACACATTCAACGTCACCATGGCCTCATTTAAATTGATCTTGTTTATTCACTCACTCTGTAACATATGGACATGGTCTTAAGGAGCTGTTAGGAAATGTGCTGTTTTCTGCTTCTGTAAATAATAAGGGAAATGTATCAGGCTGTAACAGTAATTTGGTACTATTCAGGGACACTGTTTTGTTCCAAAAAACATAGCATGAGTCTGTGTGCGCACAGGAATTGTGGGCAGAGATTTAATTTGTGAAGTTGTTGTTCTGAAAGAAATGCAGTCCCATGAAAGGGGCAGCCTGTGTTATGTGCTTAAAATGATGGCATGACTCTGTGTGCACACAGGAATTGTGGGCAGAGATTTAATTTGTGAAGATGTTGTTCAGTAAGAAATGCAGTTCCTGGAAAGGGGCAGCCTGTTGTGTTTACACAAATTATCCCTTAGCACACATGCACTCTTACATACATCCCTGCAGTGTTCATGCAGTTCTGGAAGTCTCTTTGCTCATCTGTCAAGCACCAGACAATCCACAGTGTTCAGAAACACACTTTTGGCACACACGCAGCAGCTTCTCCAATACTCTCATGTGTAGTACACAGCTCTGTGTGCTGTTTCAGATAGCACTGTGTAATGCAAACACATTCAACGTCACCATGGCCTCATTTAAATTGATCTAGTGTAATCACTCACTCTGTAACATATGGACATGGTCTTAAGGAGCTGTTAGGAAATGTGCTGTTTTCTGCTTCTGTAAATAATAAGGGAAATGTATCAGGCTGTAACAGTAATTTTGTACTATTCAGGGACACTGTTTTGTTCCAAAAAACATAGCATGAGTCTGTGTGCGCACAGGAATTGTGGGCAGAGATTTAATTTGTGAAGATGTTGTTCAGTAAGAAATGCAGTCCCATGAAAGGGGCAGCCTGTGTTATGTGCTTAAAATGATGGCATGACTCTGTGTGCACACAGGAATTGTGGGCAGAGATTTAATTTGTGAAGATGTTGTTCAGTAAGAAATGCAGTTCCTGGAAAGGGGCAGCCTGTTGTGTTTACACAAATTATCCCTTAGCACACATGCACTGTTACATACATCCCTGCAGTCTTCATGCAGTTCTGGAAGTCTCTTTGCTCATCTGTCAAGCACCAGACAATCCACAGTGTTCAGAAACACACTCTTGGCACACACGCAGCAGCTTCTCCAACACTCTCATGTGTAGTACACAGCTCTGTGTGCTGTTTCAGATAGCACTGTGTAATGCAAACACATTCAACGTCACCAAGGCCTCACTTAAATTGATCTTGTTTAATCACTCACTCTGTAACATATGGACATGGTCTTAAGGAGCTGTTAGGAAATGTGCTGTTTTCTGCTTCTGTAAATAATAAGGGAAATGTATCAGGCTGTAACAGTAATTTGGTACTATTCAGGGACACTGTTTTGTTCCAAAAAACATAGCATGAGTCTGTGTGCGCACAGAAATTGTGGGCAGAGATTTAATTTGTGAAGTTGTTGTTCTGAAAGAAATGCAGTCCCATGAAAGGGGCAGCCTGTGTTATGTGCTTAAAATGATGGCATGACTCTGTGTGCACACAGGAATTGTGGGCAGAGATTTAATTTGTGAAGATGTTGTTCAGTAAGAAATGCAGTTCCTGGAAAGGGGCAGCCTGTTGTGTGTACACAAATTATCCCTTAGCACACATGCACTGTTACATACATCCCTGCAGTCTTCATGCAGTTCTGGAAGTCTCTTTGCTCATCTGTCAAGCAACAGACAATCCACAGTGTTCAGAAACACACTCTTGGCACACACGCAGCAGCTTCTCCAACACCCTCATGTGTAGTACTCAGCTCTGTGTGCTGTTTCAGATAGCACTGTGTAATGCAAACACATTCAACGTCACGAAGGCCTCATTTAAATTGATCTAGTGTAATCACTCACTCTGTAACATATGGACATGGTCTTAAGGAGCTGTTAGGAAATGTGCTGTTTTCTGCTTCTGTAAATAATAAGGGAAATGTATCAGGCTGTAACAGTAATTTGGTACTATTCAGGGACACTGTTTTGTTCCAAAAAACATAGCATGACTCTGTGTGCGCACAGGAATTGTGGGCAGAGATTTAATTTGTGAAGATGTTGTTCAGTAAGAAATGCAGTCCCATGAAAGGGGCAGCCTGTTGTGTTTACAAAAATTATCCCTTAGCAAACATGCATTGTTACGTACATCCCTGTAGTCTTCATGCAGTTCTGGAAATCTCCTTGCTCATCTCTCTTGCACCAGAGAATACACAGTCTCCAGAAACACACTCTTGGCACACACGCAGCAGCTTCTCCAACACTCTCATGTGTAGTACTCAGGTCTGTGTGTAATGCAAACACATTCAACGTCATCAAGGCCTCTTTTTCTTTGCTCTACTCTAAACACTCAGCCAGGTTGCAGATACTTATGGTATGAAGTAGCTGTTAGGAAATGTGCTCTTTTCTGCCTCTGTGATTTTCCAGGTAAAATGTGTAAGGCTGTAACAGCAATTATCACTTGATCTAACAGAGTAGTAAATGTGCTTTGAATTTGCTAATCAAATTCTGTTTTCTGCTTAGAAGCACACCATGAGGCTGTGTGTGCACAGAAATTGTGGCCACAGATATAATTTGTGTTGCAGTTGTTCTGTTAAAAAATGCACTTGCGGGAAAGGGGCAGCTTGTTTTTTTTCAACTGTGGTGGTTAGTACTGTGCACAAATTAGTAAATGACAAATGAGAGACAAATGGAAAAACATTTGAAAAAAATGAAAAGTAAAAAAAAATATTTAAATGAATTATAATTACAAAAAGGATTTTTTTTTAGTTCCTTGCAGGTATTGCTGAGCAACAGTGAAAAAAAAATGCCTTTAAGGACAAGAAAAAGGAAAGAAAAGCAACAACAAGTATATCTGGACAAAACTGGAAAAAAAAAATAGCAGGAGCAGCTGGTGATGGCAAAAAGAAAAAATCTACTGGTCAGCAGAGCAGAGATTTCATAAAACAGATTTTCAAAAATCAAAAAAATGGCAAAAATAACTGCAAAACAAAGAGAGTTTTATGTACAAAGCCACAACACAGTCAACAACAGAAAAAAAAGCTAATGTACAATCAGAAGTATGTCAAACAGATTTAACACAAAAATTAGATTTTAAAAACAGTCGTCGAAAAATGTTTCAGAGAAGAGTGATGTTAAATTTGCTAAAGGATGTGAAAAAATATAAGAAAAAAACTAAATTTATTAAGAAAAAAAAATGTATAGAAAAAATTGTAAGTAAGGCTTTGGAAATAAAAAGAAAACCTTTTATTCTAATTTTGATTAGGATGCGTAGATTAGAAAAATTAGTGAATGCAATGAAGTCACAAAGCAAAAGGAAAAGAGAAGTGAAAAAAAGTAACTTTTGTAAAGTGTTTTTGGGAGAATGGAAACACAGTTCAAGTACTGAACCATTTTTTAATGAAGAGAGTTATCTTCAAAGTAATAGTTTGTTGCATGCAGTTGACACTAATGGTAGAGCATATGAAGTGAAGGATGGTTGTGTGATGCAAAAAGAGAAAATGGTCCCTAGAAATGAGGAAGAAGTAATGGCTGCTGAGGCTATGGGGAGACGTCCAAAAGCCCCAGTGTATACTTGGAAATGTAGTAGTATTTGTACTGTGCGTCAGGAATCTATTGATAAATTACGTGACTTTCTAAGAGAATATAGTAAAAAGAGTGTAAAACAGAAGATGAAGGTGCTTCAAACACTAGATCCATGCAGAGTGAGAGAAAATACTGGTTTGCAGGGACATTCTCTGGCTTGTCTATCTAGAAAAGTGTGTAAAAGTGTTTTTCATCATTTTAGGATGCTGGCTGTTCATCATACTGAAATGAGAAAGTTTGTGAGAACATTGTATTTTGCTAAAAGTCCAGCAGTAAAGTTGAATGAGTTGAATAATGCTCTGTTCCGTGGATCTGTATCAGATGTAGTGAAGGTTACTGATGAGATTCAGTTTTGTTACTTTGGTCCAGAAGAAGAAAGTGCAGAAAATGACACAGTAAATGAGGAAAATGAGGAACAGAATGTAGAACTCATTATTACTAAAAATTTTGAGGATGAAATGACAAAATTTACTATCACCTCTAATGAAACACCAAATATTACTTGTATTTGTTGCCGCAGAAGTCATTATAAAAATCAAACAAGGAATGTTGATCTGTATAAAAAAAGTGAAAATGAAGATAATTATAAGTGGAAGGATTTTGCAACATATATATTTCTTGAAAATTGTTTTGAATTGGGTGAAGATCAGCGTATTTGTAAATACTGTTATAATAAATTAGAACAAAATAGAATGCCGACCAGAGCTGCACATAATAATTTAGAATTGGATGCTATTCCTGCCGAACTTTCTGAATTAAATACATATGAGTCTATACTTATTCAATGTGTTCATCCGTTCCAGACCATAGTACGTATGGAGCCCAAAACTGGAAAATTACCTCCTTCTGATTTACTGAGAGGTTTAAAAGGAAGAGTGGTGTATTTGCCCTTGGATTTGAAAAAAAATATGGAAACTATTGATGCAGATACTTTGGAAACTGAACCATTAGTAATTCTGGTTAATGGTGTACCTACAAAGAATAAGAAAATTTGGCAGGAGCTGGTGGATGTACGAAAAGTACAAAGAGCAAATTTATATTTGAAAAGAAATAATAAATGGTATGAATCAATTTATATAGAAGAAGAAGAAGAAGATTTAGAAGAAGACACAGAAACACCAACTGGTCAAATTGAAAAAGTGGACAAGTCAAAGGAAGAAGAAATTTATGAACATTTTAGCATACATCCTCTTCATTCAAAAGAAGTTATGGGAGACACTATTGATCTGTTTCAGATGAGGAAAGCAAAAGGAACTCCCGTGAGTGTATGGGAGGAGAGCTTGGAAGCTCGATGTTTTCCCCAGCTGTTTCCTACAGGAAAAGGAGGACGATACGATGAACGTCCAGAACAGATTCCAGCTTCTGAGTATCGGACTACAAGACTATATGCAGAAGATCCAAGATTTCGTCAAAGTATTCCATATTTGTTCCATCTTTTATTTGAAAGCGACTTGTCTGCATTATCTTATGCAGTAAATCACATTTTGAAAAGTGGAGTACATCTACATAATGTGTCTGCTAAGGATTTTATGGAGAAAGTGGAGCACCGAGATGATCATTTGGAAACACAACTGATCAATCGGATGGCTTGTCAGCGTGGGCCAAATGAATATTGGTACCGACGCCATGGTGAGTTAAAATGCATGTTACGGAATTTAGGAACTCCTACATGGTTTGTAACCCTAAGCTGTGCCGAGTACGCTTGGGATGATTTATTGGATTTTCTACGAGAGGCAAATTCAAACATTAAAAACATTGAATACAAGACAGCTGGAGAACTGTGCTCTTTGGATCCGGTTAATGTTTGCAGATATTTCAATCATAGATTTGAGGCTATGATGTCCTTCATCTGCAATAAAAAAAATCCACCTCTTGGAGAAGTAGTGGATTTCTTTTGGAGAAAAGAGTACCAGGCAAGAGGTGCTCCTCATATTCATATGCTGTTGTGGATCAAGGATGCCCCAAAGTTTGGAACAGATACTGATGAAGCAGTGTTATCTTTCATTGAAGAATATGCAACATGTGCTATACCTAAAAGCACAGAAGAGAAAAAGTTAAAAGAACAAGTTTTACGTTTCCAAAGTCATCGGTGTGGAAAATACTGTCGACGGAAGTACAAGACCAAAGATAAATTCTACACAAAGTGTCGATTTGGATTTCCTAGACCTGTTCTTTCAAAAGGAAGAGTCAACAGTTTTATGTCAGCTGTGCGACATACTATAACCAGAAAGTCTCCAAAAAATACCTATAACCTAAAAAGAAATGAAGAGTCAAAATTTATAAATGACTTCAACCCAGTGATTTTAACAATGTGGAATGCTAACATGGATATTCAGTATGTGGCAGACAATTCTATTGCTGTTGCTCGGCATGTGACATCTTACATCACTAAATCTGAGAAAACAGAATTGAAGGAAATGTGGGAAGAGATTTCTCTCGAGAAGACTGTCAGTAAGAAGCTGTACAGTTTCAGTTTAAAGATGTTATCGCATCGAGAAATTGGATCCTACGAATGTTCAGATAGGTTATCATCTGCAAGTCTTTACTCGAAATCCAGAAGAATAATTTGGGTAAGCTTAGGCCTTGCAGGAATGAGAAATCGGGTACTGAAATCTGTTGGAGAAATTGAATATTTGGCTGAGAATGACCCAGAAAGTACAGATATTTTGAAATCAAACATGTTGGACACATATTACCCAAAGAGAAGTCATCATCTTGAGAACATGTGTCTCTATGAAGTGCTGCAGAACTACATTTATTCACGGAAAGCCACAGAAGACATCAACCATGGAAAATATAAAGTCATTGGTGAGGAAGGATGTTTGGTGAAGCAAACAAAAGGAAGTTTGATAAATCACAGGAAGCTGAGTTGCGACACTACTGACAAAAAGGAATTTTACTACTTGGCTCTTTTACAGCTCTTTAAACCATGGCGTTCAGAGGACGAACTACTGGGAGAATTTCAAAGCTATGAAGATTCTTTTAATGCTAGCAAAGACAGCATAGAATGCAGTACTTTCACAACTTATGTCCAAATGTTAAATGAAGAAAATGAACAGGAAGCAAAAATCGCAGCTGAAGTAGCTAGAGACAGTTCTCAAGACAGCCAAAGTTCAGGAACACTTAGTCAAGATCCCCTCGGACAACCGATCATAGAAAATGAAGCTGCAGTAGCCATGACTGAAGTAGAAACGGCTATGAATCAAGCACAGGAAGATTCAATTGACTTACTAAATCTGGAAAAACAACTGAATGAAGAACAAAAAGAAATTTATGAAGAAATCATCAAAAAAATTGATCATGGATTTCTACATGAAAAGAAAGAGTGCTCATGCACATCATTTGAAACAATAAGGATGTATGTGAGTGGACAAGCTGGAACTGGTAAAAGTTTCTTAATAAAAGTCATCAGAAGCTACCTACAGCAAAAAACAGCTTCAAATTTGTCTTGTGTGGTAACTGCTCCAACTGGGTTAGCAGCCTATAACATAAAAGGAATTACCTTACATCGCTTGCTAATGTTACCAGTGGAGCATGAGAACAAAATAGAATACCACAAACTAACTGGAGAAGCATGCCTCGAAGTTTCAAGAGTGTTGAAGAAGATGCAAGTTCTCATTATTGATGAGGTGAGCATGGTTTCAAGTTTAATGCTTGCCTTTGTGCATTTAAGAATGCAGCAAATTCTAAAGAGAGACTATGATGTGTTATTTGGAGGTAAACATGTCATAGTTTTTGGGGATCTTCTGCAGCTCACTCCAGTTAAAGGACAACCAGTGTTTAATACTGTGACACATGAAGACACGAAGAAGTCATTAGGAAGCATTGGTAATGCGAATATTTGGTCATTCTTTGAGTACAAAGAACTCACTACCAATATGAGACAAGCAAACGACGAAGATTATGCAAATATTCTGAAAGATATCAGAATTGGACTACTCACAGAAGTTGGCAAAAAAGCATTACAGAGTCGGTTGCTACATAACTTATTTCCAAATGAAGAAATAGTTGCAGAGAAAATATACCAGAACATTGCAGAAAAAAATACTGTAATCTGCTTAATGCCAACACTACGTGAGTGCTCGATATTCAATGAGGATCTTTTGAAATTGGAAAACGAAGAGATTAAGAAAATGGAAGCAGTGGACAAAATTGAGGATGGAAGAATTACTATCACATTAACAGGAAAACTGAAAAATAAATTGGATTCACTAGAGAAGAATATTTCCAAAACAGCTGGATTAGAAAAAAATCTATATGTTTGCATGAATTGTCGAGTGATTTTAAGGAGAAATTTGGATGTAGAAAAAGGTTTAGTGAATGGAGCTATGGGAAGAGTTGTGGGTTTTATTAATTATCAGAAAAAAGAAGGAATTGAATGTTTAAAAATAAAATTTGATCAGATAGAAGAAGTTAAAGACATTTGTCGTTGTTCAGTTCGTTTCATGCTTGTAAAAGACTTATATGTACGTAGGAAGCAGTTTCCATTTTCTCTAGCATATGCTGTAACTATTCACAAGTCTCAAGGATTGACTGTAGATAGTGCTTTTGTAAACATTGGTTCTACTGTGTTCAAAGAAGGTATGGCATATGTTGCTTTGTCACGAGTGAAAACCTTATCTGGTTTATTTATGATAGACTTTGATGACTCAAAAGTTAGTGCTGATACAAACTGTGTAAAGGAGTACAATAGATTAAGAAGAACCTATGCTCCTCATTTAGGTCAGTATCCTGTGATTGAAAAACATGTTGTTTCTCGGAAAAGGAGATTTGAAAATATCTGTAATGTGGATGAACAGAACAAAAAAAAAATGGACAGTGATGTGATAGCAAGGAAAAAGAAAAAGGACAGTGTTGAAGAGGTTGTTGGTTGCCATTTTGAAAATAGCTCTGGTGTCAACTGCTATGCAAATGTAGTGCTGAATGTTGTATTTTATCTTGAAAAGTTGCAAGAACAGATAAAAGTAAATCATGGAAAAAGATTGTGTTCACTGCTGAGTCTCCTTTATGAGAAGCTGAGTACTGATAAAACTGAAATAGAAAGTGCTACTGATGTTAGAAATCTTTTAGATGTATGTTCTGGTTCTACACAGTTTAAAGAAAATATCCAGCAAGATGCTCAGGAATTCTTAATATTTATTTTGAGTGTACTAGAAGATGAAGGAGTAGAAGTAGAAAACTTATTTGGTGTCTCTTACAAGTGGGAACATTGCTGTGAAAACTGTATGAACACATGTAGTAGTAATGTTGATTCCGAAAGGTTCATATTTTTACCATTACCACAAAGTAAATCAGTGACTTTTAGTAAATTAGTTAAAGATGCCAATCACAACATGGAATGTTCTGTATGTAAATCTGACATGTTTTCTACATTATTTTTACAGAAATATGGTCAGTATGTAATTTTAATGATGCAACGTTGTAGAAGTGATGGTTCAAAATTGGACACTTTAATAAAGAAGTTTACAGGACAGCAATTATCAATTTCTGGAAAAACTTTTGTTACAGTTGCAATAATTTTTCATGAAGGACCTACTGTAACTTCTGGACATTACACAGTTTATCTTAAATGTGAAAAAGGCTGGACACTGTGTAATGATTCCCAATTGATTTTCAAGCAACGTTTGCCTTATGATTTACCCAATTCTTACTTAATTTTTCTGAAACCTAAATTTTGAAAACTAAAAACTGCATCTGAAGAAAGCATTTTTTGTAATTTTAAAGGTTTATAATTGAAGATATCACTTAAAAAGGATTTTGAAATTACTATTTGGCCTAAAGGAAAAGTAATAAAAACAATTGTGGACTCCTTTGACAGAAATTATTTTGGCATGTGTGCTTTTGCGAGAAGGTTTAAAGACGGTTTGTCTAGAAAATGTTTATTCTTCTAGAAAAGTACTTGTATAATATATTTAATTTTTCTAACAAGGTATATTTTAGTGAGGATAGTTTTGGGGCTTTTTTTAAGCAATCTTTTAGATTGTTTTTTTTTTGCCCGCTGTTAAATGATGAATACAATTGTTTTCACTATTTTAAGTGAAAAATAAAAAAATTCTGAAAACAGCAAAAAAAGGGCAAAAAATTGCTTTGTAAAATATGTAAAAACATGTAATGCTTTTTGTAATGTATGATTGAATATTAATACTTTTTTTCTTTTTTGCAGAACTGGAAAAAAAAAAAAAAAAAAATTCTGTTCCCTTGCAAAATACTTTTTATAATTTTTTTTTTAGAAAAAATTTATTTTTTTTAAAAAATAAGTGAAAAATATTAGTATTATTCAATCCTCCCTTTTCATGCTTCCATTTCTTCACCTCTTTTTGTATATTAATTTAAAAAAAAAAAAAAAAAAAAAAATTTAAAATAGCTTGGGTGCGCGCAGGGTGCGCGCACCTCAAAAAAATTTCCCCAAAAAATATCTCAAAAAAAAATTTGGGGGGTTTAGTTTATAAGTGGCTCTTAAAAGAGCCCTTGAGTTAATGGAGGGAAACAGGAAGAGAAAAACGAAAAAAAAGAAAAAACATCTATGGCCTAGTGCACGGATGCGCATCAAATTTTCTCTGAAGGAGATCAAGACTGGTCTCCCCCACAGAAATAAGAGAACCGCAATCAGTGCACCGTGTAGACAACCTCGCCAAACAAGGTGGACCAACAAGAGGTGTAGAAACAGGTGAAGGCACCATCGCAGCTGAAGTGCTCGCCTGAGCTGCCAAAGATGTGCTCGGCTGAGCTGCTGCAGATGTCGTCGGCTGAGCAGGTGGAGGGTTTGCTCCAGAAGCTCGACGAAAAGTTACTGGATGCATTTTGTTAACATGTCTCAACATAGTGTGAATGCTAACAGAATATTTCTTGTTAGGATTCCTACGAGATAAGACTTTATCACAAAGTACACATGTAACTTTCGGTGCATTTACCTTTTTCAGACCTTCTGGAAAAGTGAAAAACTGCCATATAAAGCTGTCTTTCGGCTTCCTGTTCCTCTGCCTCTCAAGAGTGTCCTGGTCACTGTCTGAAGTTGGTTGCTGTTCAGCCATTGTCTCTCAACAACAGAATAGCTCCTTCTCCAAAGGAATCAGAACTAATAATGAGGGGAGTAGGTGTGGTTTGGGAAGAATCTGGAACTGAAAGTACTTCAAACCAATCAAAAGTGATGATTCTTGATCACATGACTTGCCATGAGGGTATTGGGTGTGGTATTGAAACAATTAGAAACTGAAAGTAATGATAACCAATAAGAAATATTGTTTTATTATGCATAAACCCGAGGTGCGCGCACTGCGCAAGCTCCGAGCGCGCACCTCGTGATTACGTATGCGCGAACGCGTACGAGCGCATGTGCATACGTCATTTGCGCGTACCTAGCGCGCATACGTTGAACACGGGTATAAGCGACCGTTATTGCGCGTAATTTTAGCGTATGCGGAAGTAAACCGCGTAGAGCGCGTAGGACGCATGCACGCATGCGTACGTACGTACGCACCCATACGTACTGGATGCGCGCTCCCAGCGCGCACTATGACGTATATTTGTGTACGTAAATAACGTACGACGGAATTCATAAAAAACTTACGAAATAGTACTAGGAGCGCGCTCAGAGCGCGCACCCCAAGAATTTATATTAAAAAAAAAAAGTGGACAAAAAATAATTTAAAAAATTAATTAAAAAAAAAAACTTTATCCTAATTGAAATTTTTTAATAAATAAAAAAAAAAAGATACAGATAATAAATAAATGAATATATAGGAATTTCATTTTTAATAAAAAAAAAATATCTTTAATTAAATAATACAAAAATTAGCATTTAAAAAACCGTACAAATTCACTGAAAAAACCAAAGGTTTCAAAAACGTTATAGTTAGGAATTAGCATTTAAAAAACCTTGCAAATTCACTGAAAAAACCAAAGGTTTCAAAAACGTTATAGTTAGGAATTAGCATTTAAAAAACCTTGCAAATTCACTGAAAAAACCATAGGTTTCACACATGTTATAGTTAGCTGGACATTTCACTCGTGAAAAACCAATGAAATTCCCCCGTTATAGTTAGTTCAGCTAACTATAACTCGCGCACCCGCAATCCACTGCTGATGACGTCACATATTACATCACTCATGACATGGTCAGTGACATCACTCATGACATCACTGATGACATCTCAAATGACATCACTGATGACATCACTGATGACATCATCCTTGTGATTGAGTAGCAGACCTCCTCTCACCCTAATATAACCTTTGATACACACATTCAAAAATAGAAACTACAATGTTCAAAATAATGGACATACCAATACCAGTTACAACAACCAATTCAATAATTCAAAGATCCACATACAAATCCACTCATTCACCAACAGTCCTATACAGTCACTCATACATGTACTCACTCATCATATGTACTCATACACCTATACATCCTGTTACATAATGTCACTCATCCATAGAGTTACTCACACACATAGTCACTCATGCTAATAAAGATTATTTAAAACATACAATTATATGCATATACAGTTATACACACACCACCACACTTACTTATACGGAAACTTACACATACTTAGTCTTTTAAACAGTCACTTATAGAAAAACATACTTATTCATACAGGAACTCTTTCAATCTCTTACTCTCACATATACTCAATTAAAAACACCAATAGTCACATATACTAGTATAAAACATATGAAGTTACTCATAGAGACACTATTGACACAGTCATTCACTCACTAACACACCCATACACACACTCATCCACCCATACAGTCCTGCACACATGCTGTATTCAACACATACAAACAGTGAGTCACTAATTCATGCACCTATGCACTACGTAATACCCCCACCGAACCATGCAGACACTCAGACTGATACTCAAAAAACCAACTAATAACCTATATAAACACCCATGTAGCTACTCACCAACTCATGCAGCCACCTATACACAAAGTGAGAGACTGATATAGATATTTACATACTTAAACATTACTCACAAAGCCATGTATTCACTATGATACACTGAATCAGTCACATAATCAATTTTTCATAAAAAAATCATCCATTTAGACATTTATATACCCATTTATTCTTCCATCGACCTTGAGATATACATATATAAAACATATTTAATTTGAAGAAAAACACACATTCACTGGATGATGTCATCAGTGATGTCATCAGTGATGTCATTTGAGATGTCATCAGTGATGTCATGAGTGATGTCACTGACCATGTCATGAGTGATGTAATATGTGACGTCATCAGCAGTGGATTGCGGGTGCGCGAGTTATAGTTAGCTGAACTAACTATAACGGGGGAATTTCATTGGTTTTTCACGAGTGAAATGTCCAGCTAACTATAACATGTGTGAAACCTATGGTTTTTCAGTGAATTTATATATATATATATTACCTACTGGCGGTCGCCAGTAGGTAGTTATAGTTAGGACCCTGTTTCCATAGGAAAACCGCAACATTCTATTTGGAATAACTTTGGCGCCGGTCGACGAATCCTCGCGAAATTGTCAAAATAGGTGGGGCGCTACGCTCCGCTCCTACCCTGAAAGTCTCGGGGGCATTCGTCAAGCGGGGGCTGAGAAAAAAGAGGGGTCCCAAAACGCGTTTTTCCCATGCATTTTTCCATAGGACCTTTAGACACAGCTACAGCCCGAACGGCTGAACAGAGTTACTTGAAATTTGGCAGAGAGGTAGTCCTCAGGTCAAGGAAGTGCCTTTTGTAGGTCTGGTGTAAATCTGTTCAGTAGTTCCTGAGAAAATAGCATTTAAATCAATATATATATCTTTGGCAGCTTACGGTGCGCTTACGGTAAGCTTACGGTAAGCTTACCGTACGCGTACGGTGCCGTGCACGAGCGCGAATCTGATTGGCTGTTAAATCTTAGTAAACATTCGAATCGGTCGAAACCAGGAAGTGGCGGCCGCCATTTTCTCTCTCGCACTCTGAGAGGGGGTTAAATAACAAAGGCCAAAAACATGTAAAGGGGCTGTTTAGACAGCTCCTAAGCACCTAGCCATGTTGAGGGAGTCCCCAAAGATCCCCCAAGGCCAAAAAAGGAATTTAAATTTTTTCGATAATTTCGCCGATTACGCTTACCGTACGCGTACGGTAAAAATTATAAAAAAAAAAAAATATCCATACTCTCCCCACCCCATGTGCAAATGGTGCCTGATCGGCACCATTTGTGCATGGCATAGGAAATATGTGAAAAAATTAAATATTACCTTTCACAACGAAGCGCATCATATGTCCTCCATGTGCGCACGGTGCGCGAAGCGCATCGTGCGTACATGGCCCATCTAGTGTAACGTGGGCACACTGTGCGTGTAGCGCACCGCGTGCCCACCGTGCGTGCACGGCACTAACTGCGTAAAGTGGGCACGCGGTGCGCGAAGCTCACCGCGTGCTCACTGTGCGCGCATGGTGCGCGAAGCGCACCGTGCGTGCACGGAACGAACTGCGTTAAGAGGGCGCGCACGCCACGAATGGCGTAAAGTAACTTAGCATTTAAAAAACCTTACAAATTCACTGAAAAAACCATAGGTTTCACACACGTTATAGTTAGGAATTAGCATTTAAAAAACCTTGCAAATTCAGTGAAAAAACCATAGGTCTCACACATGTTATAGTTAGCTGGACATTTTACTGATAAAAAACCAATGAAATTCCCCCGTTATAGTTAGTGCAGGCAACTATAACTCACGCGACCTCAATCCTCTGCTGATGACATATGTGTCTTTATGAAAAAAAAATATTTGTAATATATGTATAGCTAAAATTTAATGGAAGAAGACATGGGCAAATAAGTGTCTAAATACAGTCTTAGCATCAGCAGAGGATTGCGGTCGCGTGAGTTATAGTTGCAGGCACTAACTATAACGGGGGAATTTCATTGGTTTTTTATCAGTAAAATGTCCAGCTAACTATAACATGTGTGAAACCTATGGTTTTTTCACTGAATATATATATATATATATATATATATATATATATATATATATATATATATATATATGAATCCTGTGATGCCCTTTGTCGAAGGTCGGCGCTCTTTGTTTGGGGCGGTGCGTAGTACACCCGGTAGGGCGACCGGTAAAATTGAACAGCAAGAGACCTCTGAGCCCAGAGGTCAGAAGAACACGCACTCAAACGGAATCCGCTTATTTAGGTTGCAGTTGGTTTTAATTCAAATTCATCAGCAAAACAAGCAAAACAACACTGGCCCAACGCGTTTCGGTTCTTACTCGAACCTTGATCACGGGTTACCTACAGACATGACCAGGCATCATTTATTTCTAGTGTTGCCTTTGCTTCCTGTTGCAATGATGGCAAAGCATTCTGGTCATTGTAGTACATTTGAATTGCGCATTATGCTAGTGAATTTAAGAAAATTCAAAAAATGAAATAACTTATAGAGAAAAGAGAAATGGGATGAGTTTGTCATTAATAAAATTCTTAACGACCCGCTATCACAAATAGCAATACCCAATTTTGTGACGATGTGGACACTCAACTTTTCAACTCTTGAATACCATTGAATCTGCAGTTCATAATCTTTAATACCCTCTAGTGGGTATGTCAACGGTTCAAAAAAAAAAAAAGGGGGTGAATTTAAAACAGTATTTTAAGGCTATAACTGCCCTCGAGTACGGGATAAAAACCACAGGGTACCACAGATAAACATTGGATCACATCCCTCTAGTGGGTATTGAAACGTTGTACATTTAAATATGCCAAGAATGGCTGGTTGGACCCATGGATAAAATAATAACTAAATTCTATTAAGCCTTATACTGCTACACCATACATAGGTGACAACCTGCAAGAAAACTTGTGTGTTGTGGTAGTTCAGGAGCATGGTCAATAACCACAAAGTAGATGTTCACAAGTGTATGAAAAGTTCCTCATCCTGATTTAAACCATAAGGAGTCAGAGTTCTGAATGAAACAATGTGCTTGGACTCCTTTTGACGGAGAAGTTTTTCCCGGTTACCTCAGCGTTCTAAATATGGCACTTGTTCAATGGCGTAGTATCGAAGCAGTTCCCATTTGCTTTCATGCATGTTTTCCATGTGCTTTGCGATTGCATTGGAGCGATCTTGGTTGGCAGTGTCTCTAATGTGTTCCAAGATTCTTTTTTCAATTTCACAGATTGTACTGCCTATGTACTTCAAGTTACATGGACATTCCACCACATACACCACATATTTGCTCTTACAGGAGATGTGTTGTTGAATTTTCCATTTCTCGCCTTTTCTGCCCGCAACCTCTTTTTTTGGAATTCCAATCTTGCAGGCTTTGCAATTTTTACATGGCCAGAAGCCTTCGATGTTAGTCCATGGTTTATGTGGTTTGGACTTGAAATGACTGCGAGTTAGTTTGTCACCTAGATTAGGTGCTCTCCTGTATATGACATTGGGATGGTCCCCTATGAGGTCTGCAATGGTGGTGTCTAGTTTTAGGATGCCCCCAATGTTTTTTCAAGATGTGGACCAGATCACAGGTTTCAGTGGAATAGGTTGTTATAGGGCCTATTTTTGCAAAGTCTTCCTGGTTTGCCTTTTGTTTGTTTTTGAGTATCTCTGTCCGATTTCTTTGTTTGGCCTTCTTTAGACTTGTTTGAATTATTCTGCCAGGGTATTTTCTTTTTTCAAATCTAACTTTCATTGCTCTGCTGTGGTTTTCAAATTCATTGTCTGCGGAACAGTTCCTGCGCAGTCTTAAAAATTCCCCATAAGGTATATTCCATTTTTGATTTGTAGGATGGAAACTGTCTGCATGAAGAACTGAGTTTGTGGCTGTTTGTTTTCTAAAAAGGGTGGTTTGTAATGTATTGTTTTGCACATATATTTCAATATCAAGAAATGAGATTTTGTTCGAACTGATCTCATAAGTGAATTGTAAGTTAGTCTCATTGTTGTTCAGGATTTGGAAATATGTTGCAAATTCTTCATTGGTGCCATCCCATATTATAAACAAATCGTCGATGAAGCGCCACCATGCAATAATCTTTTGCAAATGTTTGTCGTTTTCACAGTTCCATGCTATTTTCTGTTCAAACCACCCCATAACAAGATTTGCAAAATTTGGAGAAAAGGAAAAGCCCATGGCTGTGCCCTTCATTTGTTGATAATGTTTTTTGTTGAAGGTAAAGATGTTATTTTGCAGACACAGAGTAATCATTTGTAGCAACATGGTGTTGTGTTGTTTGTATTCAATATTTCTTTTTCCTAAAAAGAAGCTGCATGCTTTTAGGCCTATTTCATGTTCTATACTTCTGTATAGAGAAACTACGTCCATTGACACAAGCTTATAGTGATGGTTCCAAGGTATTCCTTCAAGTTTCTGAAGGAGATCAGTTGTGTCTCTGAGATAGCTGGTGAGATCCTTTACAATGGGAGCTAAGAAATGATCGATATAATTAGAGATAGGTTCCATGATTGAACCATTGGCGGAGATGATGGGTCTGCCAGGTGGTCTGATCAGACGTTTGTGCACTTTAGGTAAGAAGTAGATTGTAGCTTCAATAGGATTTGGCACTGTTAGATATTTTCTCTCTTCTTCGTCTATCAGACCCTCGTTGAGCCAATCATTAGGATATTTATTGATGGTATTTTCAATTTCTTTAGTTGGATTGGTACTAAGTTCTTTATAACATGATTCATCTAGCAACTGACGGTTAGCTTCCCATATGTAATCTGCTTTATTCTGGATTACAACGTTTCCGCCTTTATCCGCGGATTTGATTTCAATTGTTGAATCCTGTTGTAAATCTTTTAACGCTTGTCATTCTGAAGGCAAGAGATTGTCCTTTACTTTGCGTTGATTAAGGTGATATAAATCATGTATGATTCTTTCATGGAACAAATCAATCTTATTACCAGGTGGTAAGGTGGGATAGAAATAGGATTTCGGTTTCTTGCCGCTTATTCCGGCTCCTAACGGTGGAAGTATTTCTCCCAGATTTTCACTCGGGTCTGCTGGTTCTTCTTCACCCATGGTTATGAGGGTGATCAGAGCGTGATATTTTTCTCCTTAGTTGGTCTAGTCTTTTCCGCAAATATTTTGACCAATTTAATTTTTGCGGATATATTTATAGAGATCGATGCGTGTTTGGGCAATATCAATATGTATTTTAGGACAGAAATTGAGACCTATCTTTAGAAGTTGTTCCTCTGAATTCGTTAGATGGCGGGTTGAAAGGTTGATGACATTCAATTCCTGAGAATCACTGCTGTGATCTATTTCTTCTTGGTTTGTTGATGTTACTAGGTGCGTTTTGTCCTGCCCCGGGTCTCCATTGAAGCATCGTTGCCTCCCTGGGCTCAGAGGTCTCTTGCTGTTCATATATATATATATATATATATATATATTATCTACTGGCGGTCGCCAGTAGATAGTTATAGTTAGGACCGTGTTTCCATAGGAAATCCGCAACATTCTATTTGGAATAACTTTGGCGCCGGTTGACGAATCCTCGCGAAATTTTCAAAATAGGTGGGGCGCTCCGCTCCGCTCCTACCCTGACAGTCTCGGGGGGATTCGTCAAGCGGGGGCCGAGAAAAAAGGGGGGTCCCAAAACACGTTTTCCCCATACAATTTTCCATAGAGACCTTTAGTCCAAGGTACAGCCCGAACTGCTGAACAGAATTACTTGAAATTTGGTAGTCCTCAGGTCAGGGAAGTGCCTTTTGCAGGTCTGGTGTCAATCTGTTCAGTAGTTCCTGAGAAAATCAAAAGTAAAATCATATATATGTGTGGGCGGAGCCTAACCACACATATCATCCTGAGATCTGATTGGCTGTCAGCACTTCATCCAAGAAGTGTTGGCAGCCATCTTGGGACCAATGTACATGATAGCACCTCATTAAAAAGCATTGCAGTTAATAGAAGGTTTTAAGACTTTAGTTACATTATAAATCATTTGTTGATGGTACCATACTCATTTTAGGAATTGTGGTATGTTCTAAGGTGATTTCACCATGTAAAAAAGCCTTCTGCTGGGATATCATGATTGAGAGAAAAATATTTTCTCATGCTTTTCCAACATAGGTTTGGAAGGTGATCTATAAGCTAAACTGAGAGCTTATTTTCTGTAAATTCACATTATCTTTCTCAGTCATGTGAGAATGAAGTCTGGCATTCTCAGCAAAACATGTACATCTAACAAGGGCAGAGACTGTCAGTTGATTCCTTTGTGTTCTACTGCAGCTTCCCAGAGTGTTCCAAAGAACAACTAGAGCGCTAACAGTCCTACTTATGATAAACGTGTGGCACACCTGAAGCCATCTTGCTTGGATTAAAGTGGTAAATCTTAAAACATTTAATTTAAAAAGGAACAAAATGAGGGGGTTAATTTTTCCATAAAAAGTATGATTAGTGCTGCAGAAAGAAAAATTAGGGCACATTTTGAGTGACTTCTCTAATCCTCTTCTATTTCATTAAAAAATTCTGACATGCAGACTGAAACATGCACTTTCAATACCAGCAGCAGTTTTCCCTGGTGAGCAGTAGCTTTACTAAAGTGATCTAATGAGCAAAAAGAGTGCTAACATTCTGAACTTATGGCAAATGTGTGACACATGTGAATGCCTTCTTGATGGAATCAAAGTAAAAAACTGAAAGTATTTCCTACTGAGGAGACTGCAGTAAATGAGGAAATTAGGAAACTTCATAACAAATAAGTCTCCCAAGATGACCACCAGAGACAAAAGAGCCCAAATGTAGCCCAAATATCACCCAGATGTAGCCCAAGTATAGCCCAATGACAGAATGTCCCAGAGTGTTCTTAAAAACAACTAGAGCGCTTACTGTCTTCATTATGACAAAAGTATGGCACACCTGAAGCCATCTTGATTGGAATAAACTGGTAACACTTAAAACATTTAATTTAAAAAGGAACACAATGAGGGGGTTCATTTTGCCATAAAAATTATGATTAATGCGGAAGAAAGAAAATGAGGGCACATTTTGAGTGACTTCTCAAATCCTCTTCTATTTCATTAAAAAATTCTAACATGCAGACTGAAACATGCACTTTTAATACCAGGAGCAGACTTCCATGGTGAACAGTAGTTTTACTACAGTGATCTAATGAGCAACTAGAGTGTTAACATTCAGAATTTATGGCAAATGTGTGACATATCTGAATACCTTCATGATGGAATCAAAGTAAAAAACTGAAAGCATTTCCTACTGAGGAGACTGCAGTACATGAGGAAATTAGGAAACTTCATAACAAATAAATCTCCCAAGAAGGCCACCGGAGACAAAAGAGCCCAAATGTAGCCCAAAATCACCCAGATGTAGCCCAAATATAGCCCAATGACAGAAGTGTGCAAAACACTTATTATTTTGTGTTTTTGCAGTGTTATATAGTGCAGACTTGTCAGGTATTGGAGTGCTTTACATGAGCATTGGTTACATCACACAAGAACAAATTCATTTTGGTTGTAGACATGGGGAGACTAAGTGATTTGACCAGAATCACAGAATGTCGAGCTGAAGCAGAAACTCTAACCTGGTTCCCCGGTTACAAAGTCTGCAGTTCTGGAAGTAACACCACATCCTCTCCCCTAAGTGCAACATTTAATCAAGTGGTCAACTGGATAAAAAAACATAAAGCTAACAAATAATTTAAAAGTGTTTTGTCGCTATTTGAAAACTCAGAAAATATGTCCTTATTTTAGTCTTTTAGAGCACAAACCATAATTTTGATGCCAATAAGACCCTCTCATATATGTAATTTCTAAAGGAAATGCTCTAGGTATTACAGTTTTGATTACATCAAGATGACGTCAGGCGTTCCACACTTTTGTAATAAATATAGAATGTTAGCAATCTAGTTGTTCATTAGGATACTGTTGAGAGGCAGAGGCCAGGGGCACGGACTCTGAAAATTGAAGGCAGGTAGGAGGGTGCAGAGGCAACAATTTAACCACACTGAGCAGGCAGGAAGGGCCGTGGCAGCACAACAGACTATGGAGGGCAGTGGAAAGGGGGCAGGGGCAACAAACCAACAATACAGGACTTGCAAGAGAGGCTGTGGCAATGTAATAGACCATTGTGGGCAGAAGGAAGAGGCAATGGTAGTACAACCATACATGCCAAAAGACCCGATTCAGCCAGGAAACGTCCAATGTTTTTAAGCTCAAATGGGCTTTATTTGATCTGTCTCCTGTCTACAATCTCCTCTTTTTCAATGTAACTCAAAGGGGAAAATCAATACCCCAGTTTTTTTTCAAAATCTCCCTCTTACCAAGTTCAAAATGTTCGCAAGTATGGTACATTGGATAATGGAAGGAAATGGGGTAGGGACATGGACTTGGATAACAGAGGACAGGAGGGACATGGAGAGGTGCACCAAACAGACCCTGCAGGGCAGGCATCAGGGTTTGCAGCAGCACAATACACCACACAGGGCATGCGGGACGGGAGTGCAGCACAACAATCCATAGAAAGCAAGAGGGAGGGGACAGGACCATGCACATGGACAACAGAGAACAGAGGGGCAAGAGGCAATGGTAGCTAGCTGACCATAATGGACAGCCAGGAGAGAAAGCTGCAGCATAACAGACCATAAAGGGCAGGAGGGACGGATCAGGGGCATTACAATGGAACAGACAAGCCAAGAGGGAGGGAGTAGGGGTCTGCACATGTAAACAGAGGGCTGGGGGCAAGGGGACAGGGCAGGAGCAGCAAGATAGCCATGGAGGTCAGGCAGGAGGGGCACTAGAAGCAAGACACACCATGAAGAGCAACAGTGAGACTGTGATGGCATACACACAGACCATGGAGGGAAGGTGGGAGGGGGTCAGGGGCAGCTAACTGACCACACAGGGAAGGTGGGAGGGGCCATGGCAGCACAGAAGACCATGCATGGCAAGTGGGAGGGTTAGTGGCAGCACAATGGCTATGATGGGTAAGAAGGAGGGTGCAGGGGCATGCACAAAGGACCATGGAGGATAGAAGGGAGGGTCAGGACCTGTGCACAGACAAGAAAGTTCAGGGGAAGGGGCCTCACAACAGACCGCACGGGGCAGGCAGGAGGAGCAGTTGCAGCACAACAGACCAGGGAGGGCAGAAGGGTGTGGCAGTACAATGGACTATGTAGGACAGGAGGAAGAGGATAGGGGCATGGCATGTGGACAGGCAGGGTGGAGGTGGCAGGGACAGGTTACAGTCATCTGACAATGCTAGGCAGGTGGGAGGGGAGTGGCAGCTCAACAGAACACTCAGAGTAGATAGGAGTGGCAGGTCCATGGAACATGGTGGGCAAAAAGGATGGAGCAGGGGCATGCACAAAGACATCGGAGGGCAGGGGGAAGGAGAATAGGGGCAGCAAGCTAAGCACAGAGTTTAAGCAGGAGGTCAATGATGGGGCATAGAATTGGGCAATGGAGGGCAGGAGGAGTGGACTTGTTGTAAATTAAGGCAGAATGTGATTAAGCATTTACTGAAAACATTAGTGTTTCCCTTTTATCGTGTTTTCCTCATTATGTTGGCCGAAGTTCGGACTCCATTTTGTATTGACATGCTGCCACGTGTTCACCACGAGGAGAGTCCGACCTCTGTGTTAGTTGCTCTTGTAATCTGCCTAGCAACAGTTATAAATAGCTCTCTCTTGTCCGTCTGGCGCATGCCCAGACTTGACCACATCTGTTATAATTAGCTTTGCTTGACCATGTGTTTTCGCGGGCCCAAGGAGTGTGTTAGCTCCGCCCATGTATTGATTTGGTATCGAGAATGACCCTAAATGGTAATGTTCTTCAACTCTGTGGTATCCACCCACTGATGAGCCCCTCTGTTGTGTATAAAAGGGGACAATGTACGCAAGTTCTGTGTGCTACTCCTTGCAATACTGAAGAGTGTTGTGTGGATTGTAGGACCACCCTTAAGGGTTAATAAACGTTGTTTTTGTACTTTGCAGTTTCCGTGCCAACTTCCTTATAGATTTCGTTACAGAAGAGCGAACCCTTGTCTCTTGCGGGCCTAGCTGGGGCTTGTATTCATCAATTGGCGCCCGTCACGTGGGGCTCATCGGCGACTCGGATGCCCGAAGGACTGGTCGCGACGAAGGTGAGGAGTTTGGCCGGGGACGTGATCACTGCCAGCGGCGTCTTAGCCTTGGCATCCCGAGGTTTTTCTTCCTTCCCTTCCGAGCTGACCATCTGGGTGGCGCCGGTCATCGACTGAGACCTCTTCTGTCGGTCCTGCCGTGAGAGCCGTTTGGGCGATTGTGGAGCTTGGCAGTTGGAACCTGGACTCTTGATTGGTAAGAACCGTTGTACGGTACTTGCTCCGAGTTTTGAAGCCTGGTCTGGCTATTTGAGTTTGATTGATGGTGACTAGTCATATTTTGAATTTGTCTTTGTGAAAATATATGCGTTGCAACACATATAGGCAGGTAATGTGGAGAAATTTCTCCGGAGCTGTGTAAACTTTGAACGGCGCAACGATTAAGTGCCATTTTTCTTGATAATACTGCATATTTTGCATTATTCCTAGCATGCCTGCTTTTAGCGCACTTCGTAAGTGGTGCTGCTGTCTTGGGAACCGGTTGAACCTCGAGGAATCTGCTCCAGCTCCCCCAGAGGGGACTCCTAATAGGGATATGTACGTGAAGCATGGTCTTTCTTCCATAATGTACAGCACGTTATGGAGGAAATATACTAGGAAGGATCCTGAGTTGCGATGGCCTTTGTATGGATCGTTTGATATACGTAAGATTGAGTATGTGGAACAGTGTATGTGTAAGCGACGTGCTCGTCAGGATATGTTTGAGTGTGTGCGATTATGGGTGAAGGAAGTGCGTGAGCGAGAGAAACGTGAGAAAGCGCTGTTTGATAAGGAGCAACGAAAGAATGATCATATGCGAGCGCAGGAAGCGAAGCATCGGGAGGACAAAGAGCAAACGGACAGACAAGAGAAAGAGCGTAGGCTACAAGTTTCGGGTCAATATGTTGTCCGTCAGCCGCTTTATCCTGTCCTTAATAATCCTGATGACGATTTTTATTTACTAGATCGCTCTCCGCCCCCTTATGTTGGCGCATCTGCTCCACGGCCGCAAGATTCTGGCCCGGCTCCGGGTAAGGTCGACACACGGTCCATGTTATCGGCCGAGTATATGGCTGAGCTTCGGAAACTTTCCCTTCGTGCACTTAAGGGCAAGATGTCTATGGATGAGTTGTTCCATGCTTGGGGGTCGTGGCAAGATAGAGAGAGGGTGTATTTTCTGTCTCATTTTTCAGAAGAAGTAATTGCTGCTTTCCGAAAATATTCTAGTGTCCTTGAGCCTGCCGACGTGTCTTCGGATGCCGGAGCATTACGTAATGGTGTTTTTTCTCCCCCTAAGGCTTCTGAGGCGGCTGTTCGCTTTGCGGGACGAAGTGCTGGCCCTTAGAGAGAAAGCACGTCAACAAACGGAGGAGGAGAAGCAGTCGGATTCGTCTGCAGCAGGGGGCCACCCATCCGCCTCCCAGTCAGATAAGGATGACATAGTGCATGCTAAACCAATGCGAGAGGCGGCGCCTTTGTATGTTCCTCCTAAGGGAGCAGGGACTAGCTCGGATGTTAACTCCGCCGATGCAAGGGGATATTTTGTATATAATTGGGTTTATACTCCATGGCATAGGGCCGATGTTATGGCATTAAAGAATGCGCTGCCCGACCCCCGCAAGAATCCAGCGGCCTTCTATGAAGAAGTCGAGGGGGCCTTGAATTCTTGCATTATGACCTTAGCGGATATAGACCTATTCTTTGGCCTTATCCTACCGCCGGATACGTGGCGCTCTGTCCGGAAGGTAGATGATGCGGTTGCCTTCAAGGCCCGGTGGTCTGACCTTGAGGATGAGGATAGGGAACGGAAGCCCGCACAGAAACCCCCCCAGAATATTTTAGATCTCCCTGCGGCTATTGTGGCTAAGTTGAAGACGATTATCCCCCCTAAAAAGATTGACTGGAACATGTTAGCTGCATGTAAACAGAAAGTTGACGAGTCAGTCGCGGACTTCTTTACGCGCTTTGAGGAGACGTTTCATGATTTTAGTGGCCAGTCGCTTACTGACGACACGGGCCGCCACCTTTTCGCGGACAAATATGTGGCTAATCTGCTGCCGGCAGTTGCGGCCCGGTTAAAAGCGAGTGAGAGTTCTTGGTCCTCCGCGACACCGACGGCCCTTCTGACCATTGCTCAGTATTATGAGCGTCAGGAGCACGAGGCGAAGGGCCAGGAGGAGAAGAAATCGAAAGATCTTAAAACCAAAGTGATGTTAGCACAAGTATATGGCCCGCCCCGCCGGGGTAATAATAGTAGGGGAAGGGGTGGATCTTATGGTCCCCCTTCGGGCCGATCGGATTTGAATAGGAACCAGTGTGCGTATTGCAAGCAGTTGGGCCATTGGGCCAGGGATTGCCCAGCGTTGCGTGCTTCGCGTCAGGGGCACACTCCGGGTGGCCCGAGAGGTAGAGGGGGCTTCTCGAACTTTAGAGGGAATTCCAACGATAATGTCCGTTTCGATACTGCTGGACAACACCGAGATAGCTCAAATGTTTTTGATCGCCAGCACCAGTATCATGTATCGGACATCGATCGCTCAGGATATCATGATTCTCAGCATGCATAGGAATGCGTAGGATGGGGGTCCGAATCAGTTGAGGTGCCGGTCGATCAGACGGGTCCTTATGTATCGGCTGAGGTTTTAGGTTCTACTGATCAGTTCCTAGTGGATACAGGAGCGACACGTAGTGCATTGTCTAGGTACTTGGTTCCGGGGGCTCCCCCATCCGGCTCAATAGTTACATCGGTAGGGTTTGACGGTACACTCTCCCGAAGCCCTCTTTCACAGCCCCTTGCATTTAAAGTTGATTGTTTTTCTGCGCCTTGTCCGTTTCTGCTTGCTCCGTACACACCGGATAACATTATGGGCCTTGATATGTTAAAGTACTTTAGGGCTACAATTCGTTGTTCCCCTGAGGGTGTGAGGGTGATTTTAAATGACAACTACCCCCGATTGGGGCGGATGTGTACAATCTCAGAGGATGCATTGTTGGCTACCCTCCCCCAAGCTTTATGGGCGACTTCGGACACAGATGTCGGACACATGGTGATTCCTCCGGTCCACATTCGTGTCCAGGAGGGGGCGGTACTACCACGCCTCCCGCAGTATCGTATTTCCCAGGAGGGCGAGGAGGCTCTCATACAGATTGTGCAAGACCTGATCGCAGTGGGAGTAGTGGAAGAAGTTCCCTATAATATCTGTAACAGTCCGATTCTCCCAATTTTGAAAAAGGACACGGATGCAAAAGTCTATCGGTTTATAATTGATTTGAGGGAGGTAAACAAGATCGTGATACCTCAGTACCCGGTGGTTTCCGATATCACGACGTTGCTTACCTTGGTCCCGCCTACGGCGACCATGTTCTCAGTGATTGATTTGAAAAATGCCTTCTTTTCTATCCCCATTCACCCTGATAGCCGATTTCTTTTTGGGTTTACATTAAACAATAGATCTTATCGTTTTTGTAGAATTCCCCAAGGCTATACAGAAAGCCCTAGTATTTATAGTCAGGCTTTGAAGCGACAGTTGGATTCCTTTGTTTTACTTGAGGGGGTCGCCCTCATTCAATATGTCGATGACATCCTGTTGGCGGCTGACACCCTGGAGTTGTGCGAGAAAAGTACGATAGCCTTACTTTCCTTTTTAGCATCCCACAATCACAAGGTCTCTAGGAAGAAATTGCAATTCTGTAGACCAAAGGTGACTTATTTGGGTCACCTTTTGTCTAAGGAGGGGCGTGCACTCACACCAGATCGTATCCAAGTAATTTTGGACACACCAAGGCCATCCACGCAGAAGGATGTGCGTGCATTTTTGGGTCTTGTTTCTTTTTGTAGACAGTGGATATTGGGGTTTTCACACATAGCTAAGCCATTACTAGCGCTCTTGACAAAAGACACGCCCATCCCGATCCCCTGGTCAGATGAGTGTGACGCTGCTTTTCAGCAATTGAGACAGGCCCTTTGTTCAGCACCAGTGTTAGGGACCCCTGATTATGCAAAACCCTTTTCGTTGTATGTGCATGAGAAAGATGGATGTGCATTATCAGTCTTAGTGCAGATGCACGGCGATAAGCAGCGCCCTTGTGCATACTTTTCGGCTGTACTTGATCCTGTCGCCCGAGCATTGCCAGGGTGTTTTCGCTCGGTTGCGGCGACAGCTGTGTCAATACGGCAGAGTGAAGGAATTGTATTGTCCCATAAACTGTTGGTGTTAGTTCCCCACGCTGTTGATGCCCTGCTTAATCAAACAAAGACGCAGCATTTGACCAGTGCCCGTTTAACGGGATATGAGTTGACGCTTTTAGCTCCTCACATTACGTTAAAAAGGTGCGTGACATTAAACCCGGCCACATTGTTGCCATACCCCGAGACACAGCCTGAGGCACAGAAAGCGCATGATTGTATTCTTGTGACTGAGGAACAAACAAAGGGTCGTATTGATCTCCAGGATACGCCCTTTTCAGATGTAGATGGAGAGTTGTGGGTGGATGGATCATGCCTGAAGCTACCAGATGGTACGACTTCAGCAGCATATGCAATTACCACGTTACAGACGATAGTGGAGACAGCACGCATACCACAGAAATCAGCCCAAGCAGCGGAACTGATAGCGTTAACACGAGCGTGTGAGCTTAGTACAGGATTGTGTGTGAATGTTTACACAGACAGCCGCTATGCCTTCGGAGTAGCGCACGATTTCGGCCTACTCTGGAAGGAGAGAGGGTTTCTAACGTCACATGGGGTGCAGATAATGCATGGGGAGTTAGTCCACAATCTTTTAACTGCATTGACATACCCAAAGAAAATTGCCATTGTTAAGTGTAGTGCCCATAGGAAAGTAGTTGATAAGGTTGGAGAAGGGAATGCGTTAGCGGATCGAGTAGCACGGGAGACTGCGATGCAGCCCGGTACTACTGCCATGTATGTAGTGAAGTCACAGGTGGAGAGATGGCATGATGCGAAGGAGGAAGTGCGAGAAATACAAAAGACCGCTTCTGACAAAGAGCGGGAACAATGGGCTAGCGAAGGAGAACTGGATGACGAGGGTTGCTGGAGAAATAAGCAGATGGATAGATGGAAATTACCCACGGCTTTTGTACAACCTATGGTCCAGATGGCACATGGGCTAGCACATGTTGGAGCTTCCGCAATTGTGAAATTGCTTACCCAAGTCTGGGAGCATCCAGAGATTGCTAGCACGGCAAAGAGGGTGGTGCAGACCTGTATGATCTGTCTGAAGTATAACCCAGGGAAAGGCACGCGAACTCCAGCAGGAGGATTTGCGACACCCACTGCACCCTTTGAGGTTCTGCAGATGGATTACATCCAGCTTGAGCGCTGTAACAATTTGAAGTATGTTCTAGTAGTGGTTTGCGCCTTCAGTAAATGGGTCGAGGCGTACCCTGCGAAAGACAATACTGCAATGACTACAGCGAAGCTATTGCTGAAAGAGTTTTTCCCCCGATACGGCGTCTGTAGACTTCTGTGGAGTGATAATGGCCCTCACTTTGTAGCAGATGTTATAAAGTATGTTTTGAAGGGCCTAGGCATCACCCAGAAGTTCCACGCCGTGTTCCACCCTCAGTCTGCAGGACTAGTCGAGAAATATAATGGTACACTGAAGCTTAAGATCGCCAAAATTCAAGCTTCAACGTCTTTGACTTGGCCAGACGCTTTGCCACTGGCGTTATTGTCAATTAGGTCGGTGCCACACTCTCGAACCGGCCTTACACCCTATGAGATTGTATTTGGACGCCCAATGAACATTTGGGGTCCACCAAGGCCTAAGGCTGTGTATGATGTACCTTGTGTGATGATGAGTGATTATCTGGCACAGTTAACGGATAACTTGGTTTCTATTCATCAACAGGTCCGAGAGGCGCTCCCTGATCGGTCTACTGGCGAAGGACATGGTCTCCGGCCTGGAGATCATGTAATGATAAAGGTTTTCGACAGATCGAACAGTTTGGAGCCGAGATGGGTCGGACCTGAGCAAGTCCTTCTTGCAACGAGGACGGCAGTGCGAGTCTCGAACAGGAAGAATTGGATCCATTCCTTGCACTGTCGAAAGGTACCGCCCGGATTGGTGGAGTCTGCCGTGCTGACCGATCAACGAGACATCCTAGCAGCAGAGACCGGCCGTGCTGCAGAGCCAAACGACACTGAGGAGCTCTTTCCGGACCATACGACTTCTGGAGGAAGGCGATATCATCTGCGACCAAGGAAGTGAGGTTTCCAGTACCGGGACATACTGTCAGAGCGGCCCTTGGGTTAGTGAAACGGAGAGCCAATGAGGCAAGGGGGGGGGATCAGCCCTGCATTAGTGTAGCGACACCCGTCTTGGCCCGCTGGTGAAGAAATCAACCGCTGCCCAAGGGGAAGAGTTCTGACAGACTTTTTAGTTTCAGGAAGATACCAGGGTATTGTTTCCTTTGACATGGAGAAGAAGAAAATTCTTTGTGCGTTGGGGTTCATGCTAACGGTAGCTATCATTGGTATAACCACATGGTTTGTGGAGGAGGCAACTCCAGCCCGAGAGACACTTGTGTTGACGACTCCAGTGCCTGCGGAGCACTACTTTTATACATTGCCATATCAAGAGTTGAAGCATCGACAATCCTATTTGAATAACACTTTCATTCAGATGCTGCATCACACCCACGTTGCTACAAATGCTACGAACTGTTGGATATGTGGGATGATGCCAGCCCATCAGAAGAAAGGAGGCACGCCATTCATACCACTTCCTTTCTCTCACAATGGCTCTTGTAGAGCATGGTACACTCTGTTGTTTGCCACTCGAAAACCGACAGTGGGACGATTGCTTTTCAGACTTAATAAAGAATGCCATCAGGACAAGAATGGATATCCACAAGCGAATGGGACAATTTGGGAATGGGAAGAGTACCGACCGGACAATGAATCCATCCCCTATATTTTCACGAACATCAGAGACACTGTGGGGAAGGATAAATTTGTAATCCAAGTGGCACAAGCCCAAGCGGACCTGTGCGTCCAGAGTGTGGGTTTTATCCCTGTCGGTGTCAGTGATTGTATAACTGTGTTAAACATTGATGGGTTAAATAACAGCACCTTCCTAGCATCCCATAATACCTATTTTGTATGTGGAAATAAAGGTTATTACCGTTTGCCGGCTGGGTGGTCTGGGGTATGCTATGTATCATTCCTATTACCTCCTGTATTCTTAGCACCTGCGTCATATCATAAGGATTTGAAATTGCTGAATAATGTGACGGTAAATAGATATAAACGTACTCTATCTATTGATGAGGTGGATCAAACAGATACCAGCCTGCAACAGTATATTGATTTTAATTTAGGACTGTTTTTCTTTGTTGGAGCCGCTCTGAATAGTAGGAAGATCCGAAGATTAACAAGAGTGGTAGAAGCTGTGACTAATCAGACTGCTGCTGCTCTTGGGAATCTTACGGAAGAATTACAGATTACCAGGATTGTTGCATTACAAAATCGTATGGTATTGGATGTAATGCTAGCTGATCGAGGAGGAGCCTGTAAAATTATTGGAAGTAGCTGCTGTGTGTTCATTCCTGATCATACGCCATCTGTTTATAATGCTATTAATAAACTGCACAAAATAGCAGCTGAAGTCCACACAGAAAACGGCACTTGGTCCTTTTCTGGATGGTTTTGGGCGTTGGTTACTGCCTGGGGTTGGAAGGTTCTAACTGGTCTCTGTATTATTGTAGCAATTCTGTTCCTTTTCTGTATGTGTATTCAATGTGGACCATTGTGCTGTTCTGTATGCATTTCATTCTGCATTCCAGATAAGAAAGCTATTGCCGATGTTGCCCGCCAGAAGGGTCTAGCTAAAGAGGTTAAAGGAATGATGATAATTGACATATACGATGATTATTCTTGGAAGCCAGATGTCTTCAGTAAATGCTGAAAGGGTCGTCTGTTGTAAATTAAGGCAGAATGTGATTAAGCATTTACTGAAAACATTAGTGTTTCCCTTTTATCGTGTTTTCCTCATTATGTTGGCCGAAGTCCGGACTCCATTTTGTATTGACATGCTGCCACGTGTTCACCACGAGGAGAGTCCGACCTCTGTGTTAGTTGCTCTTGTAATCTGCCTAGCAACAGTTATAAATAGCTCTCTCTTGTCCGTCTGGCGCATGCCCAGACTTGACCACATCTGTTATAATTAGCTTTGCTTGACCATGTGTTTTCGCGGGCCCAAGGAGTGTGTTAGCTCCGCCCATGTATTGATTTGATATCGAGAATGACCCTAAATGGTAATGTTCTTCAACTCTGTGGTATCCACCCACTTATGAGCCCCTCTGTTGTGTATAAAAGGGGACAATGTACGCAAGTTCTGTGTGCTACTCCTTGCAATACTGAAGAGTGTTGTGTGGATTGTAGGACCACCCTTAAGGGTTAATAAACGTTGTTTTTGTACTTTGCAGTTTCCGTGCCAACTTCCTTATAGATTTCGTTACAGAAGAGCGAACCCTTGTCTCTTGCGGGCCTAGCTGGGGCTTGTATTCATCAGACTGGTACATCATACTAAATTGAGGGCAGTGGCAGCACATCAGACCATGCATGGCAGGAGGGAGGAGGCTAGTCCATGGATTCATACAACAGAGGATAGGGAGGAGGGGGATGGGGCAGCAAGCTAACTGTTCAGAGAAGGCGGGTATTAGGAACTTTATTGTTTTTAAAACGTGTGTCTGTGCGAACTACTTAAAATATGAACAAGTATGCAGCATAATCTCACTTTTATTCAGGAAGAAGAGGACGTTTGTGACTGTGACTCCGGGCTCACCTGACCCTCCACCCCCTATCGCAAAATGTAATGCCCGTGAAAAAGGTAGGTGAACACAGTGTTATATAGAACATAGTCCTGAGGGCACGATTGAAAATGAAAACTAGATATAGTGTACGGTATAAACTATGCACCAAAAAGTGTGATATAAGATAACCCGGGCGTGAAATATAATATGCAATACATTGTGCGCAATGACAGATTCATTGGAGAGCGCGAGATAGCACAGGCACTAGCGCGTGCTATGCGATATGCGCCTTGGAGTGTAATATGAACAGGGCAGTGTTGTGTAACCTAACTAGTCTCTAAAGTTGTAATATAAAATATGTGCTGGGGAGTGTAACGTTGCATATGCACTGTGACAAAGATATGGATCCCAGATTGTAATATGTATGGCATAGCACTGTGCGTTATAACATAGGCATCGAGGAAGGCACGTTAGATGGGGCAATATAACCCGTGCGAAGACAAGTGTGCCATGACATATTCACGGGGTGGTGTTACAGTGCACATGGGCTAGAGAGTGTCATAGCATATGCACTAGCTAGTGGAATACAACACAGAGGTGTGTGGCACTCAGCAGGCAATGGTGGGTGTAACACAGCATTGGGCTCTGGCAGGAGCGCGCTGTGACTCTCAAGTGATGTTCGTCCCCTTTCCAGAGAGTAAAATAAAAAGTATTACACATCCGGCAGTGGATGTGTGTTTTATTAACCGTGAGGGTGGTTGCTTGCATAGTTTTGGTTGAATTTTTGTCGAATCCCCTTTGAATGGCTTGGTGTGCATGTGTATTAAATGTGCCCGTCAATAGCTACCCATGTTTGTATAAATAAACGACAAGGGTGTCTACCGGGATTAGGCACGGTAGGGCATCAGACATGTCAGAGCTTCACTAGTGGTGTAAATACATTCCACGTGGATTCATTGCATGCATAGTCGCCTTTTAATGAATATCACGCAAATCGTCATGGTGATAGGTACGTACGGTTTGTCCAGCATGTCCTAGGTGTGTCTATAAATATATATTTTTTTAAAAATAATAAAAAACAGTGGCCGGCCCTTGGGATTGGGGTAAAAAAATATATAATTAGGAGACGGGCCCTGGAGGATGGGGTCATCAGGGCCAATAAATTAGAATAAGAAGGGGAACCACACAGCCCCCCTTCTTAAAAAATTTAAAAAAATAAAAGACTGGCATCGTGCCGGAGGCCAAGCCCCCTCCTTGCAGCACTCTGCAAACGCGCCCCCTGGCGAGTTGTAAGTTGGGGAATTAATTCCTCTTCAATACTGAGGGTCCCTGAGGGCCAACCAGCCCGTGCCACTTTTTACACCTCTCTGCAATGCAGCTCTGTGGCACTTACTGGAGGTACCTAGTGGGCTAGTTGGACCCTAGGGACCCTCAGGATTCAAATGAACTTAATCTCCCAACTAAAAACGAACACAGGGCGGGTTTACACAGTGGTGAAGGGAGGGGACGGGCCTGAGTTAACGTGTGCAAAAACGCCCTGTTGTCTGTTTTAAGAGGTAGTTTTAATCCCCCTGCTCTATTATATACTAGGGGCTTACAGAGGAGGTCATGCTAATCACAGGGGGACCCCAACGCATAATGTTCCCTAGTACATGTAGGTGTTTTCACTGTATTCTAAGTGTCTTTTAACATATCACCGGCTCTAAGACTGGTTAGTCAGACTCAGTTACCACCAGTATCCATCTGAAAAAGTTGAGGGTACAGGATGATTTTGCAACAAGGCTTCTTTCTGCTCTTCTTTTTGTTCTTTCTGCACGTTATCCTTCTTCCTGCACGTTTATTCTTCTTTGAGGACTTCTGTTGCTTCTTTCTGCACTTCTTTTTTTTCTTTCTGTGCATTTTTTCTTCTTTCTTCACATGTCCTATCTCTGTAGGCATAGTTAGAAATTAGCATTTAAAAAACCTTTGAAATTCACAGAAAAAACCATAGGTTTCAGGCACGTTTTAGTTAGGAATTAGCATTTAAAAAACCTCAGAAATTCACTGAAAAAACCATAGGTTTCAGGGGTGTTATAGTTAGCTGGACTTTTCACTTGTACAAAACCATTGAAATTCCCCCGTTATAGTTAGTTCAGCTAACTATAACTCGCGCGCCCGCAATGCACTGCTGATGACGTCACATATTACATCACTCATGACATGGTCAGTGACATCACTGATGACATCTCAAATGACATCACTGATGACATCATCCTTGTGATAGAGTGGCAGACCTCCTCTCACCCTAATATAACCTTTGATACACACATTCAAAAATAGAGACTAAAATTTTCAAAACAATGGACATACCAATACCAGTTACAACAACCTCTTCAGTAATTCTAAGATCCACATACACATCCACTCATTCACCAACAGTCCTATACAGTCACTCATACATGTACTCACTCATCATATGTACTCATACACCTATACATCCTGTTACACAATGCCACTCATCCATAGAGTTACTCACACACATAGTCACTCATGCTAATAAAGAATCAAACATACATTTACTTGCATATACAGTTATACACACACCACCACACTTACTTCTACGGAAACTTACACATACTTAGTCTTTTAAACAATCAATTATAGAAACACATACTTATTCATACAGGAACTCTTTCAATCTCTCACTCTCACATATACTCACTTATATACACCAATAGTCACATATACTAGTTTAAAACATATGTAGTTACTCATAAAGACACTATTGAGACAGTCATTCACTCACTAACACACCCATACACACACTCATACACCCATACAGTCCTGCACACATGCTGTCTTCAACACAAACAAACAGTGAGTCACTCATTCATACACCTATGCACTACGTAATACCCCCCACCGAACCATGCAGACACTCAGACTGATACTCAAAAAACCAACTAATAACCTATATAGACACCCATGTAGCTACTCACCAACCCATGCAGCCACTTATACACAAAGTGAGAGACTGATACAGATATTTACATATTTAAACATTACTCACTAAGCCATGTATTCACTATGATACACTTAATCAGTCAGTTACACAATCAATTTTTCAAAAACAAATCATCCATTTAGACACTTATATACCCATTTATTCTTCCATCGACCTTGAGATATACATATATAAAACATATTTAATTTTCAGAAAGACACACATTCACTGGATGATGTCATCCGTGATGTCATCAGTGATGTCATTTGAGATGTCATCAGTGATGTCATGAGTGATGTCACTGACCATGTCATGAGTGATGTAATATGTGACGTCATCAGCAGTGCATTGCGGGCGCGCGAGTTATAGTTAGCTCTACTAACTATAACAGGGGAATTTCAATGGTTTTGTACAAGTGAAAAGTCCAGCTAACTATAACACCCCTGAAACCTATGGTTTTTTCAGTGAATATATATATATATATATATATATATATATATATATATATATATATATATATATATTACCTACTGGCGGTCGCCAGTAGGTAGTTATAGTTAGGACCCCTTTTCCATAGGAAATCCGCAACATTCTATTTTGAATAACTTTGGCGCCGGTCGATGAATCCTCGCGAATTTCTCAAAATAGGTGGGGCGCTACGCTCCGCTCCTACCCTGAAAGTCTCGGGGGGATTCGTCAAGCGGGGGCTGAGATAAAAGGGGGGTCCCAAAACGCGTTTTTCCCATGCATTTTTCCATAGGACCTTTAGACAGAGCTACAGCCCGAACGGCTGAACAGAATTACTAGAAATTTGGCAGAGAGGTAGTCCCTATGTCAAGGAAGTGCCTTTTGTAGGTTTGGTGTAAATCTGTTCAGTAGATTCTGAGAAAATAGCCTTTAAATCAATATATATATCTGAGCCCGCTTACGGTACGCTTACCGTACGCTTACCGTACGCGTACGGTGGCGTGCGCGAGCGCGATTCTGATTGGCTCTTAGATCTTAGTAAACATTCGAATCAGCCGAAACCAGGAAGCGGCGTCCGCCATTTTGTCTCTCGCACTGAGTGTTATTTATCAAACATGATGCCCAAAAACATGTTACGGGGCTGTTTTGACAACTCCCTCCCACATAGTCATGTTGAGGGAGTCCCCAAACATCCCCCAAGAGCAAAAACGGTTTTATTTTTTTTTCGGCAATTTCGCCGAGTACGCTTACCGTACGCTTACCGTAAGCGTACGGTAAAAAATTGAAATAAAAAAAACACTATCCACACTTACCCCACCCCCTGTGCTTTTGGTGGCCGTATACATCAGTAAGAAGACTATATTTTGGCAACATGAAATTATAAAATCGAAATAAAAAAAACACTATCCACATTGACCCCACCCCCTGTGCTTTTGGTGGCCGAAGGCCACCAAATGTACAGGGCTTATTAAAGTTGATAAAAACCGTGCACGGAACGCACTGCGTTAAGTGGGCGCGCACGCCTCGAATGGCGTAAAGTAACTTAGCATTTAAAAAACCGTACAAATTCACTGAAAAAACCATAGGTTTCACACACGTTATAGTTAGGAATTAGCATTTAAAAAACCTTGCAAATTCACTGAAAAAACCATAGGTTTCACACATGTTATAGTTAGCGGAAATTTTACTGATAAAAAACCAATGAAATTGCCCCGTTATAGTTAGTGCTGGCAACTATAACTCACGCGACCGCAATCTTCTGCTGATGACATATGTGTCTTTATAGAAAAAAATATTTGTAATATATGTATAGCTAAAAATGTATGGAAGAAGACATGGGCAAATAAGTGTCTAAATACAGTATTAGCATCAGCAGAGGATTGCGGTCGCGTGAGTTATAGTTGCCAGCACTAACTATAACGGGGCAATTTCATTGGTTTTTTATCAGTAAAATTTCCGCTAACTATAACATGTGTGAAACCTATGGTTTTTTCAGTGAATATATATATATATATATATATATATATATATATATATATTCACTGAAAAAACCATAGGTTTCACACACGTTATAGTTAGGATTTAGCATTTAAAAAACCTTGCAAATTCAGTGAAAAAACCATAGGTTTCACACACGTTATAGTTAGCGGACATTTCACTCATAAAAAACCATTGAAATTCCCCCGTTATAGTTAGTTATGCTAACTATAACTCGCGCACCCGCAATCCACTGCTGATGACGTAACATATTACATCACTCATGACATGGTCAGTGACATCACTCATGACATCACTGATGACATCTCAAATGACATCACTGATGACATCATCCTGTGAATGTGTGTTTTTCTGAAAATTAAATATGTTTTATATATGTATATCTCAAGGTCGATGGAAAAATAAATGGGTATATAAGTGTATAAAAGGATGATTTGTTTTTGAAAATTTGATTGTGTAACTGACTGATTAAGTGTATCTTAGTGAATACATGGCTTAGTGAGTAATGTTTAAATATGTAATTATCTGTATCAGTCTCTCACTTTGTGTATAAGTGTCTGCTTGGGTTGGTGAGTAGCTACATGGGTGTTTATATTGGATTTTAGGTTGTTTTTTGAGTATCAGTCTGAGTGTCTGCATGGTTCGGTGGGGGGTATTACGTAGTGCATAGGTGCATGAATGAGTGACTCCCTGTTTGTATGTGTTGAAGACAGCATGTGTGCATGACTGTATGGTTGGATGAGTGTGTGTATGGGTGTGTTAGTGAGTGAATGACTGTCTCAATAGTGTCTTTATGAGTTACTAAATATGTTTTAAAGAAGTATATTTGACTATTGGTGTATATAAGTGAGTATGTGTGAGAGTGAGAGATTGAAACAGTTCCTGTATGAGTAAGTATGTGTTTTTATTAGTGATTATTTAAAAGAGTAAGTATGTGTAAGTTTCTGTAGAAGTACGTGTTGAGGTGTGTGTATAACTGAATATGCAAGTAAATGGATGTTTGATTCTTTATTAGCATGAGTGACTATGTGTGTGAGTAACTCTATGGATGAGTGGCAATGTGTAACAGGATGTATAGGTGTATGAGTACATATGATGAGTGAGTACATGTATGAGTGACTGTACAGGACTGTTGGTGAATGAGTGGATGTGTATGTGGATCTAAGAATTACTGAAGAGGTTGTTGTAACTGGTATTGGTATGTCCATTGTTTTGAAATTTTAGTTTCTATTTTTGAATGTTTGTATCAAAGGTTATATTAGGGTGAGAGGAGGTCTGCCACTCTATCACAAGGATGATGTCATCAGTGATGTCATTTGAGATGTCATCAGTGATGTCATGAGTGATGTCACTGACCATGTCATGAGTGATGTAATATGTTACGTCATCAGCAGTGGATTGCGGGTGCGCGAGTTATAGTTAGCTTAACTAACTATAACAGGGGAATTTCAATGGTTTTTTATGAGTGAAATGTCCGCTAACTATAACGTGTGTGAAACCTATGGTTTTTTCACTGAATTTGCAAGGTTTTTAAATGCTAATTCCTAACTATAACGTGTGTGAAACCCATGGTTTTTTCAGTGAATTTGTATGGTTTTTTAAATGCTAATTCTTACCTATAACATGTGTGATTCCCATGGTTTTTTCATTGATTTTTTATGATTTTTTTAATACAAATTCTTATATTAATTTTTTTTTTATTTTTTTATTTGCAAGTTTTTTTTTTTTTTTTACTTTATATTCTCTTAATACACTATGCTTAATTAAAAAAAATTATGCAATATATTATTTTTTTTCATTTTTTTTTACTAAACAGGTAAGATATATTAGTATAACATAGGGATTATTTTTTTCCTTTTTTTTTTTTTTAAGTGCGCGTACGGTAAGCTTACGGTAAGCGTACGGTTTGCGTAATGTACGTAATATTTCTACTCTTTTTGCGTATGGTTACGCAATTTACGTAGCCGTGCGTACTGCGTATGGGGCGCGTAAGCGTGTACGCTACACGCGCACGTTACGCGGAAGTGTTGGGGAGTGCCTGTTATGCGCATGCGCGCAAGCGCGTGACTTTTTTACGCGTATGCGTACTTTTACCGTAAGCGCACCGTAAGCGCTCCGTAAGCGTAACGTAAGCGTAACGTACGCGCACGGTAGGTCATGTGATCATGAAACAAAACTTTTGATTGGTTCAAAGTAGTTTCAGTTCTAGAACTCTCCTACACCACACCCATTCCCCTCATTTCTGCTTGTGATCCCTTAGGAGAAGGAGCTGAGTTGTCTTTGGGATATGATGGCAGACCAGCACTCTTCTGCTGAGAGTGAGGCTAGCAGCAGCACCATCAGGCAGAGAAAGAGGAAACAGAAGAGCTCTTTTATATGGGAGTATTTTTCTTTTCCTGAGGGCGAGAAAAAAGTCAATGCTGCTTTGGTGACTTGTAAGCTGTGCCAGCGTGTACTTTCAAGAGGTAATCCTAACAAGAAGTATTCCTTCGGGAATCACACTATGTTACGACACCTTGAGGATGTGCACCCTAGGACACATGCACAACATACTAGAGGTAACCCTTCAGTAAGTCGAGCAAGCACATCCACAGCAGCTCAGCCGAGTCCATCTTCGGAAGCTCAGCTGAGCCCTTCATCTGTGGGGGCAGATTCACCTTTTTCTGATCCTCTGGAAACGAACCATCGGTTTGCGAGGGTTACAATGCGGTGTTCATTTTGCCATGGTCTAATTGTTCATAGGGAGACCAGTCTTCCCCTCATTAACAACAAAATAGACCAGCACATTTGTCCTACCAGCTAATGTTCCCATTCTTCCTTTCCTCTGTCCCTGCATGAACACAACGGCTCTTTTAGGAGCCAACCTTACCTCTCAACTTTTTTTTATTTTTTTTTAAAAACTTTTTTTAATTTTTTTACCGTAAGCGTATTTTTTTTTTTTTTTTTAAAAACACTAAAAAACAATTACCACATTTCAAGATCCTTGAGGGATTAATAACTAAATACTGAAAATCTGTTTGAGGAGAAGTGGAAGAAAGGGACCATCTAATTTCTGACTTACCTGACCCACCCAACAATTTAATTTTTAATTAAAATTTAAATTGAAATTACTTGTAAAAATGGTTGGTTTTTTTCGAAAATTTTCTTTCACAATCTGAAAAAAAAGAAAAAAGTATTAATATTTAATAAATCATTATATAACACAGTACACGTATTTACATTTTTTCCAAAAACCCTTTTTTGCCTTTTTTTTGCTGTTTTCAGAATATATTGCATTTCACTATAAATCGTGAAAGCAATTGCATTCATCACTTAACAGCGGGCAAAAAAAAAATAACAATCTCAAAGATTGTTTTAAAAAAGCCCAGAATCTCTTCTCACTTAAACATAACATTATAGAAATGCAAAATATTCAAAAAAAATATCATCTAATAACAATAACTATTTCTTTAAAATACCGTCTGACAATTTTGTTACAGAAGCATAATCACAAAAATAATATATCTCAAATAACTCCACAATACATCTGGTTCCCTTTCCTTAAAGCCAAATGGTAATTTTAAAATTCTTTTTTGATTAAATTTCCAATGGTAATCCAATAAAATTCCAATATTTAAATTGGACAGATGTTACCGATTCTCTCTAAAATTTTGGTTTCCGAAAGATTAATTAGGAATTAAATAAGTCCACAATACAATTGATTACCTTTCCTTTAGGCCAAATGGTATTTTTAAAAATCTTTTTTGATGAAATTTCCAATGGTAATCCAAAAAAATTCCAAAATTTAAATTGTACAGATGTTACCGATTCTCTCTAAAATTTTTGGTTTCCGAAAGATTAATTAGGAATTAAATAAGTCCACAATACAATTGGTTACCTTTCCTTTAGGCCAAATGGTAATTTGAAAAATCTTTTTTATTTGTAAATTCCAATGGTAATCCAATAAAATTGTAAAATTGTTTTGTACAGATCTTGCCAAGTCTGTCTAAAATTTAGGTTTCAGGAAGATTAGATAGGAATTTGCTAAATCAAAAGGCAAACGTTGCTTGAAAATCAATTGGGAATCATTACACAGTGTCCAGCCTTTTTCACATTTAAGATAAACTGTGTAATGTCCAGAAGTTACAGTAGGTCCTTCATGGAAAATTATTGCAACTGTTACAAAAGTTTTTCCTGAAATTGATAATTGCTGTCCTATAAACTTCTTTATTAAAGTATCCAATTTTGAACCATCAGCTTTACATCGTTGCATCATTAAAATTACATACTGTCCGTATTCCTTTAAAATTAACGTTGAAAACATGTCAGATTTACACTCACCGCATTCCATGCTATGATTAGCATCTTTAACTAATTTAGCAAAAGTGACTGTTTTACTGTCTGGCAATGTTAAATAAATAAACCTTTCAGAATCAACATTAGAGCCACATGTATTGAAACAGTTTTCACAACTATGTTCCCATTTATAAGAGACACCAAACATATTTTCAATTGGCACCCCTTCTTCTTCCAGTACCTGAATAAAATACATCAAGAATTCCTGTGCGTCTTGCTGTACATTTTGAGAAAACTGTGTTCGTCCTGTACATACATCTAAATGTTTTCTAATTTCAGTAGCACTTTCTATTTGAGTTTTATCATTAGTCAGCTTTTGAAAAAGGAGACTCAACTCAGAACAGAATCTTTTTCTCTGATTTACTATTATCTGCTCTTGCAAACTTTCCAGATAAAATGCAACATTCAGCACTACATTAGCGTAGCAGTTGACACCAGAGCTATTTTCAAAATGACAACCTACAACCTCTTCAACATTTTCCTTTTTCTTTTTGCTTGCAATTACATCACTCCTCTTTTTTTTCCTTCTCTCTACATCCTCATTACAGATATTCTCAATTCTCCTTTTTCGAGAAACTACACGTTTCTCCAACACTAAATGAGGAGCATAGGTTCTTTTTATTTATTTTTATTTTATGTGGTTTGTAGAGCGCGCAGCTACCCCCGAAGGGGTGTCCCGGCGCTAAAATCCAGAGTTACCAAGGGAAAGGGAGAGTGAAACAGGGGGAGCAGTGGAGAGACTAAAGTCCGGAAAAGAGCCAGGTTTTAAGTTTGGCTCGGAAGATGGATTCAGAGGGGCAGAATCTCAGCTCAATTGGAAGGGAGTTCCACAATTTGGCAGCAATGACACTGAACCCTCTGCCACCAGTTCTAGATAATCTAAAACGGGGCGAGATCAGGAGGCGGAGGTCATTAGATCTCAGGGATCTGGTGGAGCGGGAAATCGAGACCCGTTTTTTCAGATAAGTAGGTCCATAGTCGTTGACGGCTCGATAGGTGAGGGTGAGGACCTTGAACTGAATGCGGCTAGCCACTGGAAGCCAGTGGAGTTCCTTCCGATAAGCAGAAACAGATTGACGGTACGGGATATTACCGATCAGTCTGGCTGCAGCATTCTGGACAATCTGCAGCCGGCCTATCAGGTACTGGGGGGCACCAGCATAGAGGCTATTGGCATAGTCCAAGTGGGACGTGATGAGGGCTTGGGTGACTGTACGGCGGGAATCCAGGGGGAGATAGGGAAGGATTTTTTTTATCATGCGCAGTTTCATAAAGCAGGCGGAGGTGACTTTATTAACCTGGGTTTTGCATGACAGGGAGTCGTCAAATTGGAAACCTAGATTCCGAGCTGAGTGAACGGGGGACGGGGCGGGATCGAGCGCCGTGGGCCACCACCAAGAGGAGGGGATGGAGGTTTTCTGATTAAAAAACAGAACCTCCGTTTTATCTGCATTCAATCTGAGGTGGTTTGCGGTCATCCAGACACTGATGTTGTTAAGGCATTGGCGAAAATTGACGAAGGCGGAGTCCGAGTGGTCCCTGAAGGAGAACACCAACTGTGTGTCGTCAGCGTAAGAGACCACCCTGACTCCGAAGGACTCCACCACGTCGGCCAAGGGGGCAAGATAGACGTTGAAGAACAGGGGGCTGAGGGCGGAGCCTTGCGGCACCCCACATGACAGAGGCTTTTTCTCAGACTTGAAGGGGCGCAGCAGTACCCTTTGACTTCTGGATGAGAGGAAGGACTCAATCCAGCTGAAGGCAGTGCCACCAATGCCTATCTGCTTAAGTCGGTCAAGGAGGATGGGGTGAGAGACCGTATCAAATGCTGCGGACAGGTCGAGGAGAACCAGCATGGCCTCCTCGCCCCTGTCCACGCATTCTCGAATAGTTTCGGATACTTCCAGCAGGGCCGTCTCAGTGCTGAATCCGGCTCTGAATCCGGATTGTGATCCATGCAGCAGAGAGTGGTTTTCTAGGTATTCCGTGAGTTGTAACTGCACGGCTTTTTCCAGAACTTTAGCGGGTTTAGGAAGAAGGGAAATGGGACGATAATTAGCAAAAACAGTGGGATCTGCGTCTGTTTTCTTTAAAATGGGGATCACCAAGGCCTCCTTCCAGGTGGTGGGGAAGAAGCCATGGTGAAGGGAGGCATTCCAGATGGAGAGGAAGGAGCAGGCGAGTGAAGGCGCCAGTTCTCCCATGATTTTTGCGGGGACAGGATCAGAGGGGGCACCGGATTTGCAGTGAATAAGTAGTCTGATAGCCTCGTCCTGGTTGAGTTTGTTAAATGAAAGAAAGGACGGTGACTCTGGGGGACAGGTGGGGGAAGGCAAGGTGACAGGCCCTGTGGGGAAGGAGACACAGAGTTTATTGATCTTTTCGAGGAAGTAGTCTGAGAGTCCCTCGCAGAGAGCCTGGCTCGCTGTATTCTGGGGGGCCCTGGCCGGAGGGTTAATAAAATCTTTAACAATGCTAAAGAGCGTTTTAGATGAATTTTTAGCTTTATTAATTTGAGAGGCAAAGTAGTCTTTCATCGCGCTTTTTTTTTGTTTAAGGAAATTTTTTAGGGCCGTTCTATATTGAAGTTTGGCTTCGGGGTTGTAGTTTAATCTCCACTTGCGTTCGAGAGCCTTGCATCTGCTTTTCTCCTCCCGGAGGGAGGTGGAAAACCAGGGAGCCGCGGGTCGCGACCTAGAGGAGGTGATGATTTTCTGGGGGGCGATAGACTCAATCGCTACAACGAGGGTAGCATTCAACCTAGAGACATTTTCATCAATGTCTGGGGAGAGATACTCCGACTGAAAATGGAATATCGGGTCCAAGGTGGCGCATGTAACCTTGTGCCATTTTCTTCCCAGCTCCTTCCTAGGGGCCAGAGGGGCAGATTTTCGTCCTAGGGTGAGAGAGAATGGAATAAGGTAATGATCAGTCCAAGTTAGAGGGAGGGGCGGGAGGACAGTGATAAGTGGAAAATTGGCGAATATGAGGTCCAGAGTGTGGCCAGCCACGTGGGTGGGACCTACAACTAATTGCTTGAGATTGAGGCTATCCATAGTTTCCAGCAGGTTGGTTGCCTTCGCACAGAGCGGGTTGTCTATGTGGAGGTTAAAATCGCCCAGGACAATGAAGTATAGGTGTTTAAGAGATAAGTCAGCCAGTTGGTGGACGAGGGCAGTGAGGGAGGGGGAAGTGACGGGGGGGGATTATAGACTAGTGTGCCAGCCAGAATAACTGCCGCGGAATCGGAAATGGAGAAGTACATGGCTTCAATTGTACCAATGTTAATGAGGTTGGTAAAAGTCAGCTGGAAAAGGGATTTAAAAATGACGGCTAGACCGCCTCCAGACTTACCACCAGCCCGGTTCAGGCATTTTATATCATAACCTGGGGGGATAGCCAGATAGATATCCGGAGAGGAGGAGTCTGTGATCCAAGACTCGGTGAGAAAGAGAATATCCCATTCATCAGACGAGATGGACATCCAGATGTCATTGGCATGCCGGGGAAGAGAGCGGCAATTAATCAAGCCTGCTTTCAGGGTGCGCTGATTAGAGAAGGGTAGCTGTAGTGGGGGACATGAAGAGAGGCAAGGTTGGCAGGGTGGAAGAGTGAAGTTGCATTGCGAGCAGTAGTAATGAGTGGTCTCCAGGTGGTTTGGGATGCAGCGAGAGCTAGTCAAGCAATGGCGCGTGTTAAGTAGGTGAAGTTGGGCATGGGTTCAGCAGGTGCGGCCGGGGCTAGTGGAAGAGGCAGGGGGACTGGCCCTGGGCCCGGTCCAGGCCCGGACGGGCCCAGACGGGCTTGCCTTTGGCGCGCCTTCGGCGCGCTGACGGCGCGCCCGCTGCGCCCGTCCGCTGCGCTTCCTAGCAAGACACATCTTTTATGTCCGTGTGAGAGGAATCATGGGGGTGTGGCCAGCTGAGGTGGGCGTGTCCGCCGTGGCGCCTCGCCCTCAGTAATGGCGAAGATAGCGTTCGTTGCAGCGCTCGGAGCGCTGTTTAATGCACAGGTAGGTGGTCTTAAAATACAGGGTATCACACAACACAAATTATTAAAATAAGCAGATTCACTCCCGGCTTCCGCCTCAGGAGACTCCCGGATTAAAGTGCCGCGCTTTCCAGCTGCGCGCACTTTATAGTGTCAGGAGGGGGCGTGGCCAGCTGAGGTGGGCGTGTCCGCCGTGGCACCTCGCCCTCAGTAATGGCGAAGATAGCGTTCGTTGCAGCGCTCGGAGCGCTGTTTTAGTGCACAGGTAGGTGGTCTTAAAATACAGGGTATCACACAACACAAATTATTAAAATAAGCAGATTCACTCCCGGCTTCCGCCTCAGGAGACTCCCGGATTAATCTATTATACTCCTTTACACAGTTTGTATCAGCACTAACTTTTGAATCATCAAAGTCTATCATGAATAAACCAGATAATGTTTTCGCTCGTGACAAAGCTACATAAGCTATACCTTCTTTGAACACAGTTGAACCAATGTTTACAAATGCACAATCTACAGTCAATCCTTGAGACTTGTGAATAGTTACAGCATATGCTAGAGAAAACGGAAACTGTTTCCTTTGTACATATAAGTCTTTCACAAGCATGAAACGAACTGTACAACGACAAATGTCTATACCTTCTTCTATCTGATCAAATTTTATTTTTAAACATTCAATTCCATCTTTTTTCTGATAATTAATAAAACCCACAACTCTTCCCATAGCTCCATTTACTAAGCCTTTTTCTAAGCCTTGATTCTCCTTAAAAATACTCTACAGTTCATGCAAACATATAGATTTTTTCCTAATCCAGCAGTTTTGGAAATGTTCTTCTCTAGTGAATCCAATTTATTTTTCAGTTTGCCTGTTAATGTGATAGTAATTCTTCCATCCTGAATTTTGTCAACTGCTTCCAATTTCCTAATCTCTTCCTTTTCCAATTTCAAAAGCTCCTCATTGAATATTGAGCATTCACGTAGAGTTGGCATTAAGCAGATGACACTTTTCTTTTCTGCAATGTTCTTGTATATCTTCTCTGCAACTATTTCTTCCTTTGGAAAAAAATTATGTAGCAACCGACTCTGTAATGCTTTTGTGCCAGCTTCAGTGAGTAGTCCAATTCTGATATCTTTCAGAATACTTCCATATTCTTCATCGTTTGCTTGCCTCATATTAGTAGTAAGTTCCTTGTACTCAAAGAAGGACCAAATATTTGCATTACCAATGCTTCTCAATGACTTCTTTGTGTCTTCATGTGTCACAGTATTAAACACTGGTTGTCCTTTAACTGGAGGAAGCTGTAGAAGATCCCCAAAAACTATGACATGTTTTCCACCAAATAACACGTCATAGTCTGTCCTTAGAATTTGCTGCATTCTTAAATGCACAAAGGCAAGCATTAAGTTTGATACCATGCTCACCTCATCAATAATGAGAACTTGCATCTTCTTCAATACTCTTGAAACTTCCAAGCAGGCTTCTCCAGTTAGCTTGTGGTATTGTATTTTGTTCTCATGCTCCACTGGTAACATTAGCAAACGATGTAAGGTGATTCCTTTTATGTTATATGCTGCTAACCCAGTTGGAGCAGTAACCACACAAGACAAAGTTGAATCCGTTTTTTGCTGTAGGTAGCTTCTGATGACTTTTATTGAGAAACTTTTTCCAGTTCCAGCTTGTCCGCTTACATACATCCTGATTGGATGAAATGATGTGCATGAGCACTCTTTTTTTTCATGTAGTAATCCGTGATCAATTTTGTTTCTGATCTCTTCATAAATTTGTTGCTGCTCTTCATTCAGTTGTCTTTCCAAATTTGGTAAGTCTATAAATTCTTCTTGAGCTTGATTCATAGCCGTTTCCACTTCATTCATGGCTATTGCAGCTTCATTTTCAACGATTGGTTGTCCTAGGGGATCTTGACTGAGTGTTCCTGAACTTTGGCTGTCTTGAGAACTGTCTCTAGCTACTTCAGCTGCAATTGTAGTTTCCTGTTCAATTTCTTCATTTAACATTTGCACATAATTTGTGAAAGTACTGCATTCTATGCTGTCTTTGCAAGCATTAAAGGAATCTTCATAGCTTTGAAATTCTCCCAGTAGTTCATCCTCTGTACGCCATGGTTTAAACAGCTGTAAAAGAGCCAAGTAGTAAAATTCCTTTTTGTCAGTAGTGTCGCAACTCAGCTTCCTGTGATTAATCAAACTTCCTTTTGTTTGCTTCACCAAACATCCTTCCTCACCAATGACTTTATATTTTCCATTGTTGATGTCTTCTGTGGCTTTCCGTGAATAAATGTAGTTCTGCAGCACTTCATAAAGACACATGTTCTCTAGATGAAGACTTCTCTTGGGATAATATGTGTCCAACATGTTTGATTTCAAAATATCTGTACTTTCTGGGTCATTCTCGGCCAAATATTCAATTTCTCCAACAGATTTCAGTACCCGATTTCTCATTGCTGCAAGGCCTAAACTTGCCCAAATTATTCTTCTTGATTTCGAGTAGAGACTTGCAGAAGATAACCTATCTGAACATTCGTAGGATCCAATTTCTCGATGCGATAACATCTTTAAACTGAAACTGTACAGCTTCTTACTGACAGTCTTCTCGTGAGAAATCTCTTCCCACATTTCTTTCAATTCAGTTTTTTCTGATTTAGTAATGTAAGACGTTACATATCGAGCAACAGCAATGGAATTGTCAGCTACATACTGTATATCCATGTTAGCATTCCACATGGATAAAATGACTGGGTTGTAGTCATTTATATTTTTTGATTCTTCTTTTCTTTTAAGGTTGTAGGTATTCTTAGGTGATTTTCTTGTAATAGTATGTCTCAGAGATGACATAAAACTGTTTACTCTTCCATTTGAAAGAACAGGTCTAGGAAATCCAAATCGACATTTAGTGTAGTATTTATCTTTGCTCTTGTATTTCCGTTGACAGTATTTTCCACACCGATGACTTTGGAAACGTAAAACTTGCTCCTTTAACTTTTTCTCTTCTGTGCTTTTTGGTATAGCACATGTTGCATATTCTTCAATGAAAGATAACACTGCTTCATCAGTATCTGTTCCAAACTTTGGGGCATCCTTGATCCACAACAGCATATGAATATGAGGAGCACCTCTTGCCTGGTACTCTTTTCTCCAAAAGAAATCCACTACTTCTTCAAGAGGTGGATTTTTTTTATTGCAGATGAAGGACATCATAGCCTCAAATCTATGATTGAAATATCTGCTAACATTAACCGGATCCAATGAGCACAGTTCTCCTGCTGTCTTGTATTCGATGTTTTTAATGTTTGAATTTGCCTCTAGTAGAAAATCCAGTAAATCATCCCAAGCGTACTCAGCACAGCTTAGGGTAAGGAACCATGTTGGTGTTCCTAAATTCCGTAACATGCATTTTAATTCACCATGGCGTCGGTACCAATATTCATTTGTCCCACGCTGACAAGACATCAGATTGATCAGTTGTGTTTCCAAATGATCATCTCGGTGCTGCACTTTCTCCATAAAATCCTTAGCAGACACATTTTGTAAATGTACTCCACTTTTTAAAATGTGATTTACTGCATATGATAATGCAGACAAGTCGCTTTCAAATAAAAGATGGAACAAATAAGGAATACTTTGTCGAAATCTGGGATCTTCTGCATATAGTCTTGTAGTTCGATACTCAGAAGCTGGAATCTGTTCTGGACGTTCATCGTATCGTCCACCTTTTCCTATAGGAAACAGCTGGGGAAAACATCGAGGTTCCAAGCTCTCCTCCCATACACTCACGGGAGTTCCTTTTGCTTTCTTCATCTGAAACAGATCAATATTGTCTCCCATAACTTCTTTTGAATGAAGAGGATGTATGCTAAAATGTTCATAAATTTCTTCTTCCTTTGACTTGTCCACTTTTTCAATTTGTCCAGTTGGTGTTTCTGTGTCTTCTTGTAAATCTTCTTCTTCTTCTTCTATATAAATTGATTCATACCATTTGTTATTCCTTTTCAAATACAAATTTGCTCTTTGTACTTTCCGTACATCTACCAGCTCCTGCCAAATCTTCTTATTCTTTGTAGGTACACCATTAACCAGAATAACTAATGGTTCCGTTTCCAAAGTATCTGCATCAATAGTTTCCATATTTTTTTTCAAATCCAAGGGCAAATATACCACTCTACCTTTTAAACCTCTCAGTAAATCTGAAGGAGGTAATTTACCAGTTTTGGGCTCCATACGTACTATGGTCTGGAACGGATGAACACATTGAATAAGTATAGACTCATATGTATTTAATTCAGAAAGTTCGGCAGGAATAGCATCCAATTCTAAATTATTATGTACAGCTCTGGTCGGCATTCTATTTTCCTCTAACTTGTTGTAACAGTATTTACAAATACGCTGATCTTCACCCAATTCAAAACAATTTTCAAGAAATATATATGTGGCAAAATCCTTCCACTTATAATTATATTCATTTTCACTTTTTCTGTAGAGATCAACATTCCTGGTTTGTTTTCTATAATGAGTTCTGCGGCAACAAATACAAGTAATATTTGGTCTTTCATTGGAGATTATTGCAAATTTTGTTATGTGATCATTAAATGCCTTACTTACAGAGGGTTCTACATTCTCTTCCACTTCTTCCTCATTTACTGTGTCCTTTTCTGCACTTTCTTGTTCTGGACCAAAGTAACAAAACTGAATTTCATCAGTAACCTTCTCTACATCTGATACCGATCCACGGAACAGAGACCTATTCAATTCATCTAACTTTATTGCTGGACTTTTAGCAAAATACAACCGTCTCACAAACTTTCTCATTTCAGTATGATGAATAGCCAGCATCCTAAAATGATGAAAAACACTTTTACACACTTTTCTAGATAGACAAGTCAGAGAATGTCCCTGCAAACCAGTATTCTCTCTCACTCTGCATGGATCTAGACTTTGAAGCACCTTAATCTTCTGTTTAACACTTTTTTGTACTATATTCTCTTAGAAACTCACGAAATTTATCATTAGATTCCTGACGCACAGTGCAAATACTACTACAATTCCAAGTGTACACTGGGGCTTTAGGACGTCTCCCCATAGCCTCATCCGCCATCACTTGTACCTCATCCCTTGGAACCATTTTCTCCTTCTCCATTATACAACCATTTTTCACTTCATAAGCACGACCTCTGGTGTCAACTGCATGCAGCAAACTATTACTTTGAAAATAACTCTCTTCATTAAAAAAAGGTTCACTACTTGAACTATGCATCCATTCTCCTAAAAACACTTTACAAAAGTTTGTTCTTTTCACTAGTCTTTTCCTTTTGCTTTGGGATTTCAGTACATTGACGATTTTATCTAATGTACGCATCCTGTTCAAAATTAAAATGAATAGTTTCCTTTTTAATTCTAAAGCCTTTGCTGCAATGGCTTCAATTTCTTTTTTTCTCTTATAAAATTTAGCTTTTTTCTTATATTTCTTCACATCCTTTATCAAATTGGACATAACTCTTCTCTGAAACATTTTTCTACAAATCTCTTTAAACGCTGTTTTTCTTTTTAAGTTAATCTTTATTGTTTCTGAAGGTACATTTGCATTAACTAAATGCTCAATTTTTTCCTGTTGTTTTCTATTTAAAACATTCTTTCCAGTACAGACATTTTGTACATTTTTCCTTTTTTTGAAGATATTTTTTAAAAAATCTTTTGTCTGCTTACCAGAAGACTTTCTCTTTTTCCCAACATGAGCATCTCCAACCAACTTAGGTCCTCCAGTTGTCTTCAAATATAGTTTTTTTTTGTGGTTTTTCCTTAGTCTGGATTTCGTAGGCATCTTAAATTTTGTTCACTGCTCTTCAGCAATACCTGAAAAAAACTAAAAAAAAATTCCTTTATTTTATTTAAATATATTACTACATTTTTTATGATCTTTTCAAATCTTAAAATACTATGTACCCCTTTCCTACAAGTGAAAATCACAATAACACCATCACAAATTAAATATCTAAAAACAATTCCTGTGTGCACACAGAGTCATGGTTTGAAATTAGGCAGAAAACGAAATTTCTTTGCCAATTGGAAAGCACACTTCCTACTGTTTTTTTGGCAAGTGATATGTACTTTTACAGTCTGACACATTTTGAATCCACTTTTCATATTCTGAAAAAAGCACATGTCCAAACAGCTTTTTGAGACCAGCAACATGTGTAACCTGGGTGACTGACTACACTCCAGCAAGGGCAACCAGCCTTAGTGATGCTGAATGTATTTGCATTACTGACTGCAACCTCAAACCCCACTCGGTTGTGAATACTATGCATGATTCCACAGGATAAGCAGCTGGGTGTGTGCTAAGAGTCTGCTTCTGCAGAAAAAATACCTCCCCCTTTCCTACTAATGCAACTGTAAAATTACCAGAGTAATACGCAATAAATCTCTGTCTATAATTCCTCTTTGCACACAGAGTCATGGTTTGATATTAGTCAGAAAACGAAATTTCTTTGCCAATTGGAAAGCACACTTACTACTCTTTTTTTGGCAAGTGATAAGTACTTTTACAGTCTGTCACATTTTGAATCCACTTTTCAGATTCTGAAAAAAAGCACATGTCCAAACAGCTTTTTGAGACCAGAAACATGTGTAACCTGGGTGACTGACTACACTCCAGCAAGGGCAACCAGCCTTAGTGATGCTGAATGTATTTGCATTACTGACTGCAACCTCAAACCCCACTCGGTTGTGAATACTATGCATGATTCCAGAGGATAAGCAGCTGGGTGTGTGCTAAGAGTCTGCTTCTGCAGAAAAAATAGCTCCCCCTTTCCATCTAATGCAACTGTAAAATTACCAGAGTAATACGCAATAAATCTCTGTCTATAATTCCTCTTTGCACACAGAGTCATGGTTTGATATTAGACAGAAAACGAAATTTCTTTGCCAATTGGAAAGCACACTTACTACTGTTTTTTTGGCAAGTGATAAGTACTTTTACAGTCTGACACATTTTGAATCCACTTTTCAGATTCTGAAAAAAAGCACATGTCCAAACAGCTTTTTGAGACCAGAAACATGTGTAACCTGGGTGACTGACTACACTCCAGCAAGGGCAACCAGCCTTAGTGATGCTGAATGTATTTGCATTACTGACTGCAACCTCAAACCCCACTCGGTTGTGAATACTATGCATGATTCCAGAGGATAAGCAGCTGGGTGTGTGCTAAGAGTCTGCTTCTGCAGAAAAAAATAGCTCCCCCTTTCCATCTAATGCAACTGTAAAATTACCAGAGTAATACGCAATAAATCTCTGTCTATAATTCCTCTTTGCACACAGAGTCATGGTTTGATATTAGTCAGAAAACGAAATTTCTTTGCCAATTTGAAAGCACACTTACTACTCTTTTTTTTGGCAAGTGATAAGAACTTTTACAGTCTGACACATTTTGAATCCACTTTTCAGATTCTGAAAAAAGCACATGTCCAAACAGCTTTTTGAGACCAGCAACATGTGTAACCTGGGTGACTGACTACACTCCAGCAAGGGCAACCAGCCTTAGTGATGCTGAATGTATTTGCATTACTGACTGCAACCTCAAACCCCACTCGGTTGTGAATACTATGCATGATTCCAGAGGATAAGCAGCTGGGTGTGTGCTAAGAGTCTGCATCTGCAGAAAAAATAGCTCCCCCTTTCCTACTAATGCAACTGTAAAATTACCAGAGTAATACGCAATAAATCTCTGTCTATAATTCCTCTTTGCACACAGAGTCATGGTTTGATATTAGTCAGAAAACGAAATTTCTTTGCCAATTGGAAAGCACACTTACTACTGTTTTTTTGGCAAGTGATAAGTACTTTTACAGTCTGACACATTTTGAATCCACTTTTCAGATTCTGAAAAAAAGCACATGTCCAAACAGCTTTTTGAGACCAGAAACATGTGTAACCTGGGTGACTGACTACACTCCAGCAAGGGCAACCAGCCTTAGTGATGCTGAATGTATTTGCATTACTGACTGCAACCTCAAACCCCACTCGGTTGTGAATACTATGCATGATTCTACAGGATCAGCAGCTGGGTGTGTGCTAAGAGTCTGCTTCTGCAGAAAAAAATAGCTCCCCCTTTCCATCTAATGCAACTGTAAAATTACCAGAGTAATACGCAATAAATCTCTGCCTATAATTCCTCTTTGCACACAGAGTCATGGTTTGAAATTAGGCAGAAAACGAAATTTCTTTGCCAATTTGAAAGCACACTTAATACTCTTTTTTTTGGCAAGTGATAAGAACTTTTACAGTCTGACACATTTTGAATCCACTTTTCAGATTCTGAAAAAAGCACATGTCCAAACAGCTTTTTGAGACCAGCAACATGTGTAACCTGGGTGACTGACTACACTCCAGCAAGGGCAACCAGCCTTAGTGATGCTGAATGTATTTGCATTACTGACTGCAACCTCAAACCCCACTCGGTTGTGAATACTATGCATGATTCCACAGGATAAGCAGCTGGGTGTGTGCTAAGAGTCTGCTTCTGCAGAAAAAATACCTCCCCCTTTCCTACTAATGCAACTGTAAAATTACCAGAGTAATACGCAATAAATCTCTGTCTATAATTCCTCTTTGCACACAGAGTCATGGTTTGATATTAGTCAGAAAACGAAATTTCTTTGCCAATTGGAAAGCACACTTACTACTCTTTTTTTGGCAAGTGATAAGTACTTTTACAGTCTGTCACATTTTGAATCCACTTTTCAGATTCTGAAAAAAAGCACATGTCCAAACAGCTTTTTGAGACCAGAAACATGTGTAACCTGGGTGACTGACTACACTCCAGCAAGGGCAACCAGCCTTAGTGATGCTGAATGTATTTGCATTACTGACTGCAACCTCAAACCCCACTCGGTTGTGAATACTATGCATGATTCCACAGGATAAGCAGCTGGGTGTGTGCTAAGAGTCTGCTTCTGCAGAAAAAATAGCTCCCCCTTTCCATCTAATGCAACTGTAAAATTACCAGATTAATACGCAATAAATCTCTGTCTATAATTCCTCTTTGCACACAGAGTCATGGTTTGATATTAGTCAGAAAACGAAATTTCTTTGCCAATTGGAAAGCACACTTACTACTCTTTTTTTGGCAAGTGATAAGTACTTTTACAGTCTGACACATTTTGAATCCACTTTTCAGATTCTGAAAAAAAGCACATGTCCAAACAGCTTTTTGAGACCAGAAACATGTGTAACCTGGGTGACTGACTACACTCCAGCAAGGGCAACCAGCCTTAGTGATGCTGAATGTATTTGCATTACTGACTGCAACCTCAAACCCCACTCGGTTGTGAATACTATGCATGATTCCCCAGGATAAGCAGCTGGGTGTGTGCTAAGAGTCTGCTTCTGCAGAAAAAATAGCTCCCCCTTTCCATCTAATGCAACTGTAAAATTACCAGAGTAATACTCAATAAATCTCTGTCTATAATTCCTCTTTGCACACAGAGTCATGGTTTGATATTAGTCAGAAAACGAAATTTCTTTGCCAATTGGAAAGCACACTAACTACTCTTTTTTTGGCAAGTGATAAGTACTTTTACAGTCTGTCACATTTTGAATCCACTTTTCAGATTCTGAAAAAAGCACATGTCCAAACAGCTTTTTGAGACCAGAAACATGTGTAACCTGGGTGACTGACTACACTCCCGCAAGGGCAACCAGCCTTATTGATGCTGAATGTATTTGCATTACTGACTGCAACCTCAAACCCCACTCAGTTGTGAATACTATGCATGATTCCACAGGATAAGCAGCTGGGTGTGTGCTAAGAGTCTGCTTCTGCAGAAAAAATAGCTCCCCCTTTCCATCTAATGCAACTGTAAAATTACCAGAGTAATACGCAATAAATCTCTGTCTATAATTCCTCTTTGCACACAGAGTCATGGTTTGATATTAGTCAGAAAACGAAATTTCTTTGCCAATTTGAAAGCACACTTACTACTCTTTTTTTTGGCAAGTGATAAGAACTTTTACAGTCTGACACATTTTGAATCCACTTTTCAGATTCTGAAAAAAGCACATGTCCAAACAGCTTTTTGAGACCAGCAACATGTGTAACCTGGGTGACTGACTACACTCCAGCAAGGGCAACCAGCCTTAGTGATGCTGAATGTATTTGCATTACTGACTGCAACCTCAAACCCCACTCGGTTGTGAATACTATGCATGATTCCAGAGGATAAGCAGCTGGGTGTGTGCTAAGAGTCTGCATCTGCAGAAAAAATAGCTCCCCCTTTCCTACTAATGCAACTGTAAAATTACCAGAGTAATACGCAATAAATCTCTGTCTATAATTCCTCTTTGCACACAGAGTCATGGTTTGATATTAGTCAGAAAACGAAATTTCTTTGCCAATTGGAAAGCACACTTACTACTGTTTTTTTGGCAAGTGATAAGTACTTTTACAGTCTGACACATTTTGAATCCACTTTTCAGATTCTGAAAAAAAGCACATGTCCAAACAGCTTTTTGAGACCAGAAACATGTGTAACCTGGGTGACTGACTACACTCCAGCAAGGGCAACCAGCCTTAGTGATGCTGAATGTATTTGCATTACTGACTGCAACCTCAAACCCCACTCGGTTGTGAATACTATGCATGATTCTACAGGATCAGCAGCTGGGTGTGTGCTAAGAGTCTGCTTCTGCAGAAAAAAATAGCTCCCCCTTTCCATCTAATGCAACTGTAAAATTACCAGAGTAATACGCAATAAATCTCTGCCTATAATTCCTCTTTGCACACAGAGTCATGGTTTGAAATTAGGCAGAAAACGAAATTTCTTTGCCAATTTGAAAGCACACTTAATACTCTTTTTTTTGGCAAGTGATAAGAACTTTTACAGTCTGACACATTTTGAATCCACTTTTCAGATTCTGAAAAAAGCACATGTCCAAACAGCTTTTTGAGACCAGCAACATGTGTAACCTGGGTGACTGACTACACTCCAGCAAGGGCAACCAGCCTTAGTGATGCTGAATGTATTTGCATTACTGACTGCAACCTCAAACCCCACTCGGTTGTGAATACTATGCATGATTCCACAGGATAAGCAGCTGGGTGTGTGCTAAGAGTCTGCTTCTGCAGAAAAAATACCTCCCCCTTTCCTACTAATGCAACTGTAAAATTACCAGAGTAATACGCAATAAATCTCTGTCTATAATTCCTCTTTGCACACAGAGTCATGGTTTGATATTAGTCAGAAAACGAAATTTCTTTGCCAATTGGAAAGCACACTTACTACTCTTTTTTTGGCAAGTGATAAGTACTTTTACAGTCTGTCACATTTTGAATCCACTTTTCAGATTCTGAAAAAAAGCACATGTCCAAACAGCTTTTTGAGACCAGAAACATGTGTAACCTGGGTGACTGACTACACTCCAGCAAGGGCAACCAGCCTTAGTGATGCTGAATGTATTTGCATTACTGACTGCAACCTCAAACCCCACTCGGTTGTGAATACTATGCATGATTCCACAGGATAAGCAGCTGGGTGTGTGCTAAGAGTCTGCTTCTGCAGAAAAAATAGCTCCCCCTTTCCATCTAATGCAACTGTAAAATTACCAGATTAATACGCAATAAATCTCTGTCTATAATTCCTCTTTGCACACAGAGTCATGGTTTGATATTAGTCAGAAAACGAAATTTCTTTGCCAATTGGAAAGCACACTTACTACTCTTTTTTTGGCAAGTGATAAGTACTTTTACAGTCTGACACATTTTGAATCCACTTTTCAGATTCTGAAAAAAAGCACATGTCCAAACAGCTTTTTGAGACCAGAAACATGTGTAACCTGGGTGACTGACTACACTCCAGCAAGGGCAACCAGCCTTAGTGATGCTGAATGTATTTGCATTACTGACTGCAACCTCAAACCCCACTCGGTTGTGAATACTATGCATGATTCCCCAGGATAAGCAGCTGGGTGTGTGCTAAGAGTCTGCTTCTGCAGAAAAAATAGCTCCCCCTTTCCATCTAATGCAACTGTAAAATTACCAGAGTAATACTCAATAAATCTCTGTCTATAATTCCTCTTTGCACACAGAGTCATGGTTTGATATTAGTCAGAAAACGAAATTTCTTTGCCAATTGGAAAGCACACTAACTACTCTTTTTTTGGCAAGTGATAAGTACTTTTACAGTCTGTCACATTTTGAATCCACTTTTCAGATTCTGAAAAAAGCACATGTCCAAACAGCTTTTTGAGACCAGAAACATGTGTAACCTGGGTGACTGACTACACTCCCGCAAGGGCAACCAGCCTTATTGATGCTGAATGTATTTGCATTACTGACTGCAACCTCAAACCCCACTCAGTTGTGAATACTATGCATGATTCCACAGGATAAGCAGCTGGGTGTGTGCTAAGAGTCTGCTTCTGCAGAAAAAATAGCTCCCCCTTTCCATCTAATGCAACTGTAAAATTACCAGAGTAATACGCAATACATCTCTGTCTATAATTCCTCTTTGCACACAGAGTCATGGTTTGATATTAGTCAGAAAACGAAATTTCTTTGCCAATTGGAAAACACACTTACTACTCTTTTTTTGGCAAGTGATACGTACTTTTACAGTCTGACACATTTTGAATCCACTTTTCAGATTCTGAAAAAAAGCACATGTCCAAACAGCTTTTTGAGACCAGAAACATGTGTAACCTGGGTGACTGACTACACTCCAGCAAGGGCAACCAGCCTTAGAGATGCTGAATGTATTTGCATTACTGACTGCAACCTCAAACCCCACTCGGTTGTGAATACTATGCATGATTCTACAGGATAAGCAGCTGGGTGTGTGCTAAGAGTCTGCTTCTGCCGAAAAAATAGCTCCCCCTTTCCATCTAATGCAACTGTAAAATTACCAGAGTAATACGCAATAAATCTCTGTCTATAATTCCTCTTTGCACACAGAGTCATGGTTTGATATTAGTCAGAAAACGAAATTTCTTTGCCAATTGGAAAGCACACTTACTACTCTTTTTTTGGCAAGTGATAAGTACTTTTACAGTCTGACACATTTTGAATCCACTTTTCAGATTCTGAAAAAAAGCAAATGTCCAAACAGCTTTTTGAGACCAGAAACATGTGTAACCTGGGTGACTGACTACACTCCAGCAAGGGCAACCAGCCTTAGTGATGCTGAATGTATTTGCATTACTGACTGCAACCTCAAACCCCACTCGGTTGTGAATACTATGCATGATTCCACAGGATAAGCAGCTGGGTGTGTGCTAAGAGTCTGCTTCTGCAGAAAAAATAGCTCCCCCTTTCCTACTAATGCAACTGTAAAATTACCAGAGTAATACGCAATAAATCTCTGTCTATAATTCTTCTTTGCACACAGAGTCATGGTTTGATATTAGTCAGAAAACGAAATTTCTTTGCCAATTGGAAAGCACACTTACTACTCTTTTTTTGGCAAGTGATAATTACTTTTACAATCTGTCACATTTCGAATCCACTTTTCAGATTCTGAAAAAAAACACATGTCCAAACAGCTTTTTGAGACCAGAAACATGTGTAACCTGGGTGACTGACTACACTCCAGCAAGGGCAACCAGCCTTAGTGATGCTGAATGTATTTGCATTACTGACTGCAACCTCAAACCCTAAAAGTATTCCTCATTTATAACAATACACCTTATTTTATGGTGAAAACATAGTCCATATTATTTTACATGTTCCTTCCATTTAAATTTCTCCCAAAACACAAAACGATAAACACAACTTCAACAAAAGGAATTCCAATTCTATTATTCATTTCTTAATTTACCATATACATCCCCTCTCAATCTCATAACTCACCTTTAAAATTAGTTAGTTGTGAAAGAAATGTGGCACTCAAACAGCAGATTATCAGAGCCAGGATCTCTGTTCTGTACACCTCTCGCCTCTCAGCAGAACCAGATAATGGCAATGTTTCCCTCTCTTTTTCCACACATATACATGTTAATTTCAAATCTCAGTGCTTCCCCCTTTTTTTCAAATGTAATCACACATTTCTATTGGTTGAAAACCAACCCTTTTCCAAAAGTACCCTTCCCCCAACTTGACTTCAGCCTAGTGCCCTTCCCCCAACTTGACTTCTGCCTGCTACCATAGCAACAGCTCTTGAAACACTGCTGTGTAGAGGTAGGTCAGAAGTTCACCACACAATGTTTCATTTCCAAAGAGCAAGAGTGCTTGACTTTTCAAACCTAACAGCAAATCCATAGTACTGTTCTTTGGTAACACATTTTTCTGTACCAATACAAAACATGCTTCTATATATTGACACATACAGCCTAGTTTTTAGTGTAGAATGGTATGAAACAGCCAATGAGTTCTTTTTATTTAAAAAAAATATGTATGCCTCCATTTCCAAACTGTCTTTCATTTCTTTTTCCCATTCTACTGAAATACACCTCCTGAGTGCATCCAGATCTCCTTGGAAGATGTTCACAGTGTGAATTGTAGGGCACAGCTATGTCTTCTGGAGTGAAAAGTATGCAAAGAAAACAGGTATGGTGAGAGACCTTGCTTTGCCAAATGTAGACATTAAATGGATTGGTCAGAGAGGGTTAAAGTGGCACCAATTGATGCTATTGGTGAAATCCTTCATGCAAATCCAACACCCTGACCTCATAATAGTGCACTGTGGTGGCAATGACCTAGGCACTTTAACTGGGGTAGGTCTGGAAATGCTTATGAAGGAGACCTTTGCACAACTGTTTTCACTTTTCCCTAAAACTGCCTTTGCGTATTCTAACATATGCCAAAGGCAAAAATGGAACTGGTCCAATCATTTTTGTCCGCAGATTGACAAAGCAAGAAAGCACGTCAACAAATCTGTTTCTGCTTTCCTCCGAGACTATGGTATGGGTTCCATTTACCACAACAACTTACGTTACGACATGCAAGACATTTATAGAGGAGATGGTGTACACTTCACTGATGAAGGGAACAGAGTCTTCCTCTTGAACCTTAGACTCTGCATCGGTACTTACTTGTAGGTACCACTAAAAAATCAAATCACTTCATAAACACAACGGCTCTTTTTAGAGCCCCCTAATATCTAAACACTTAAATCTGAATTTTATTTCTTTTTTTATATTTTTTTTCTACCGTACGCGTACGGTAAGCTCACCGTAAGCTTACCGTACGCGTACCCCGCGATTTTTTTTTTAAATTAATAGATGTTTTTTTTGTACTTTTCTGTCCTTCTTTGACCCCCTTTCAAATGTTAGGGGGTCTGTAACTCTCTTCCTAGCCCCCTTTTCACGATATCTCCCTTTTTTTTTCTGAGTAAAACACACGAAATGGCGGCCGACACTTCCTGATTTCGTCCGATTCGAATGTTTACAGTCATGTGACAACCAATCAGATTTGAGCTCGCGCACGGCACCGTACGCGTACGGTAAGCGCACGGTAAGCGCACCGTAAGCGCACCGTAAGCTGCCACAGATATATATATTGATTTAAATGCTATTTTCTCAGGAACTACTGAACAGATTTACACCAGACCTACAAAAGGCACTTCCTTGACCTGTAGACTACCTCTCTGCCAAATTTCAAGTAACTCTGTTCAGCCGTTCGGGCTGTAGCTGTGTCTAAAGGTCCTATGGAAAAATGCATGGGGAAAACGCGTTTTGGGACCCCCCTTTTTTCTCAGCCCCCGCTTGACGAATCCCCCCGAGACTTTCAGGGTAGGAGCGGAGCGTAGCGCCCCATTAGTTTTGAAAATTTCGCGAGGATTCGTCGACCGGCGCCAAAGTTATTCAAAATAGAATGTTGCAGTTTTCCTATGGAAACAGGGTCCTAACTATAACTACCTACTGGCGACCGCCAGTAGGTAATATATATATATATATATATATATATATATATATATATGTTTAACCAGAAAATTCACTGCACTCCAGAATATGATGAGTTCCATAAAGCTTATTTAATTAAGCATACATTTCGCCACCAAACACCACCACCAACGTTTCAAACAAGAAATGTTCTTTTTCACGGTTAAAAAGAAATTTTTTTGTTCGAAACGTTGGTGGTGGTGTTTGGTGGCGGCATTTATGCTTAATTAAATAAGCTTTACGGAACTTATCATATTCTGGAGTGCGGTGAATTTCTTGTTTAAACAGTAAAACTTAGAGGGTTGTCTGACCTCGACATCGGCACCCGCTAGAAACGCACGCACCGGCTGCAGACAGTTTGTTGGAAGATATATATATATATATATATATGAATAAAGTCAGACCTGCCAATAATAGGCCAGTTCACAAAAATAAATCAACTACATTAACCGTAAATTATTCCATCAAACACAGCTCCCAAAAAAAGAGCAAAGTGTTTAAGCACAGCAAACCATTTGGCAAAGTTTGAAAAAGGGGTGTACCCACAAAAAGGGCAGTGCACAGCAAAAATCCTAGCTTTTAAGCTGTTATGGGCAGATGAAATGCCTTCTCGAGAAGAAATGAGGCGGAACCACCTTTAAAACTGCCAGGAGTGTAGAAGAAGGGCTCCGATGGAGAAAAATACAAAAGCATAGCAAGTGCCTAATGAAGGATGTGAAAATGTTTAAATCTGCATTCAACAATGCTTTTTTCATACATGAGAAACTAGAAGTGGCACAGCTTCTGCTGTATAGTTATGGAATGCTCGGTGAATTGCACTCAAATTTGAATTTTACCCCACACTAAAGTGCAACCCAGTAGGATTATTTATTTAAAACTTTTTACAAAAATATATTTCAGTTCATCTAGTTCCAAGAAAAAAAGGTCATTGTTACGTTTGAGGAAGACAAATGTTGTTGGGGGAGGGGATTGATGGGTGGATAAAGTGGTGGTATATTGACTGAGCAAACATATTGAGAGTTCCCAGAGTGGCAGAGTACTGGCTATTTTGTTTACCACAGTGTCAAAACCACTTTATTCGATTATTAAAAATCATAAAAGTATGCTATACAGATACAAAGATATAAAAGACAAATAAAACAAAAATACATATAAGGAAATACAATTTCATTTATAAGGATAAAATTCAAAATTAACCATAACCATTTAGATAATCAATACAAAATCGGATTTCAGCTATTAGAGGCGATCAACATCATGTACAATTTTTAGTCTGGCCCTCCTCTCTCTGACAGCTGCTACTAAAAAGCTGGCAACACAGAACATAATTAATGGAGACTCTAACAGGTTTAAAAACATTAGAGCTGGCTTACACTGGCTAAAATTCATACTTTTTAACAGAGGAATAATAAACCTTTTCCTGGCATGTTTAAAAAATGTACAAAAAAACAAGAAGTGCGTGATGTCTTGAGGGGAAAAGTCGTCGCACTTGCAAGGAGCAACATCTTCTAATCTTCTCCATCCCTCCACATCCCAAAGAACCATGTGTAATTGGTTGAATCGTAATTTGGTTAACAACCATCTGTGGAAAGAGTTAGAGACTATTGATAGATAGAGTGGGGTCCCCGAAGACGGGGTTAACAAAACGTGCGCCCTGACCGAAGGTTTACAGATTTCAAAACCCTCTCGCTCCGCCTCTTTTAATTTCTTAAAGTTAGATTTTACCCACTCCAGATCTGCCTTACATAGGGATTCGGGGTTAGAAAAAATATCTGGTCTCCCCACGTATGCAGCTAGCGTCTCAATGTTAGACAGCCACTGGATTTTCTTCCTATAATCTAAACTTAAGCAGTCCTTTAGTATTTTGTGGTTGAGCGAGAGATTCGGATTTAGCCATGTTTTTATCCATAATAGTAATGGTGCTAATTTAATGATATCTGTTATATAACCAATCCCAAGTTCCAAATGAACTGAATAGGAAGCTGTTGATTGTGGGAGGCCAAAAAGAGAGCGCAAAAATTTGTTTTCCTCCGTCTGGATCACATCGTGCTTAATGTAGCCCCAGATTGACGCCCCATACCTAACAATAGAAATAGTTTTGGCTTTATAAATGGTTAAAATTGCCTCTACTGGTTTCCCACCCAGTCTTTTTGCAAAACCCAATATTGCCCCACCAGAGTTTCTCGCAGAGTTTGCTTTTAATAAAAGCTGGGGGGACCAAGAACTATTGTCATCGAAGACTACTCCTAAGTAGGTGAATACTCTCACGCGTGAGATTTCTTCACCCCAACAAAAAAAGGGCTTAACCTTATTTTTTGCCCGGCCCAGTGACATCACGTGAGATTTGTTATTATTAACTACCAGGTCCAGGTTTTTCATGAACTCCCCAAACGAGTCCAACAGTTTCTGCAAGGCCAAGGGAGTCCTGGCCAGGAGAACGGCATCGTCCGCGTATAGGAGGACCTGGATCGGGGTACTTCCCATACGCGGAATGTCCGGCGTTGCTAGCACCAGGCTATGTTCCAGGGCGTTAATATATAATGTAAATAGCATAGGGGCTAAAATACATCCCTGTCTCACCCCTCTGCTGGATTTAAAACTGGACGTACATTTCCCCTCGGCCGTCATCCTAATGGAGGCGTTTAGGTCTTTATGGAGCTCAGCTAAAAAATACACAAGCGCCCTATCAAGCCCCAATTCCAGCAGCATTGTCCACAGCTTAGACCTATTAACGAGGTCAAAATCTGTGGACAAATCCATAAAACCCAAATAAATTGAGCCGCTAGCCGCCTTGGTATATTTGGCTGTAATTAGGAGAAGGTTCAGGCATTGGTCCTCTGTGCTCCGCCCAGCTCTAAAGCCGTATTGGGCGTCTGACAGAATGTTATTGTCAGAGGCCCACCCCGTTATCCTAGCTAGGATAACTTTCCCCAAGATCTTTATAGAGGAATCCAGCAGGGATATTGGCCTGTAGCATTTCGGGTCTGCCCTTTGACCTTTCTTAAAGATCGGTATAATAACCGACGAGACCATGATTTTGGGAATCCAACACAAGCCGCATTATTAAAGACATTTGTCAGTATATTGGCCCAAACAAAGGATTGGCCTTATACATATCGGTTGGCACACCGTCTGGTCCAGGGGCCTTCTTTCCAGCTGAATCTTCAATTGCTTTAATGACCTCTCCTATATGGAACCTAACTGGCGTAGGGGTGGGTACCAGGCCTTGACCCATGAGAGGTTCTAAATCGAGGTGACTACCATATATAGCTTCAAAGTGGCTCAGCCAATCCTCCTCTGCAATGTTAGTTTCCAACACGTTATTCTTAATGTTAGAAAAAAAGGGCGTATTAATAATTGACCAAAATTTTGCACTGTCCTTTAAAATAGATTTATCCATAAGATCCGCCCAGGCGTTATGTTTCATTTCTTTTTTCCTATCCTCCAGTGTTTTCTTATGATCTCTTCTAAGCTGTGACACCAGAGTTTTGTTCCTCGGGCGTGCCTGAAGAGCTTTTTTGAGGCAATTGTAGGATTTGGTGCATTTATGGTCAAACCAGCCGGTGGCAGAACTATTAATTGCAGAACTACAGTTACGAGTTACTTCATTTGCCACTTTAAGACAAATGGATTCGAACGAGGAGATTACTTGCTTTCCCAAAGCGTGTTGATCTCCACAAATTTCTACGTCCATAGCCGCCTCAGTAGTAATAGTATAAAAAAACTCCTCTGGAATTATCTTACTCCAGTTTAACCTCCTTCCCTAGTCTTTTGTCCTCACTTCAACAACCATCATGGAGGGTATAGATGTATTTAAAAAAGAGAAGCCATCAAACAATTCAATTGCCACTGGGTTATGGTCGCTAAAAGTTGACTGTATAGCGTTATAAAATACTACGCAATTTAAAAGGCCAGAAGAAAGAAATATGTAGTCAATTATTGTGTTACTATCTCTACCTATAAATGTGGGAACCCGTGTCCTATGATCGGAGAAGCCTGGATCATACAGATCATTTTCGGATAAAAGTTTCTCCAGTGCTTCCCCTTTTTTTGAGAGCTCAAAATGTTGTGGCGCAGTAAAATCTGGCCCATCAATATCAATTAGCAAACAATTATGACTACATAAATGCACATTAAAATCACCTAACAAAATAAAATGACAAAAAGTGGTTTGCTTTAGAATATAAGTGTTTAAAAAATTTGACAACCAGGTCAAATGAAAATTCGGCGAGTCCCCTTGCTGGGAGTTATAACAATTCACTAACAATAATTTCATACCGTTAGCGAATTTAAATTCCAAAATAAGGAAATTATTGGATATACAGGGTATCCTAGTAACTGACCCTCTTACATTCACCGATACCAAAACCATTAACCCCCCTATAGCCCTCCCGGACGATGATTTTTTTGCTGGGACAAAATGGGACGTAAAGCCGTCCAACCAAAAATCACAGTCGATTTCCCAGGTCTCTTGAAAAGCCATGATATCATAGTCCCTCAAGAAATTTAACCAGGAGGGATTATCTCTCTTGGAACGTATGCCCGCCACATTCCATGTTACCATCTTAAAGTTAGCTCCCTTTGAGTTCCTGATTGTCATTGGGCTACAATTGTTACCAACAGGATTCGTGGGTACTTGATCTTTTTCCTTTTCCTGAGGCTCCAAACCGGCGCAAAACTCATCCCTAGTGCCTTCGGTAGCCTCTCGTCAATCGCAAAAAAGAAAATACCTCAAAGCGATTTCGGGTAGGAATAGTGGACCCAAAGTTAAAAGAAAAATTTCCATCTACTGGGCCCTGATCGGGAAATGGCCTTGGTGTGATCAATGGTCTATAGGTTCTCAAGTTTAGGCTATGTGAGGGAACACTGGGGGGAAGATTATAAAAGAAACCAAGAGGACGCACCTGGATGCTGTTTACATCTTGTGCCAATGAGGCAGCCCTCAATAAGACTGTAGCCACATGCTGTGGGTATCTAAAGTTAACTATTATACAATCACCAACACAGGATTTTTTCGAAGGCCCAATCCAGCTCACTCGTCTAGTTAGGATTTCATTATCAAGAATTAACGGAAATCCACACTTTCTGTGCAACCAGGAAACGGTTTTGTGTTTAAGGGAGTCATGAGATTCCTTGTGCATAGGAGCTGAGTGACTATCCTGGGGAGGTACATTGGTTAAAATCACAGCATAAGGGGAACATGCCGGGGGTAGATTTATAGACCTACTTTTCTTTGTCTCCTGGCTGTTCAATGACGCAACCAACCCCGTAGGGGCTAATGTGGCAGTTCTTTGTGCAAAGGTGGGCTCAGGTATAACTGGCACTGAAGTATTGGCAGACAGAGGGGGATGATGCTGGTTAGCTACTCTAGCTACATTCTCCTGCCCGGCTACTCCCGTCGGCTTGATGTTTCTATCTAACAATTTTAGATGTTTAGATAGCAAGCCTCCTAGCTTCTTAACCTCATCGGCCATAGTATCTAATTTCCGTACTAGGGGTTGCACTAACTGGTTTATTTTAGCATCAATTATATGCTAAAATATCCTCCAGGGAACGTAATAGTACGGACATTTGATCCGGGCATATTAAGCTGTTACCAACATTACTGTCTGCATAAGAATTCGGGGTCTCATCTAAGTTAGCCTGTACAGATTCGATAATCTCGACCCTTTTTCTAGACTTCTCCCCCCCCCTTTTGTTATGCTGCTTTCTGCAGTTTCTCACTGGCCTAGCATCAGGGATGACTTCATCAAAACTTTCACCCGGAATAGGTATATTACAGACCGGCAGTTCCTTATGAACCTGGGCTGTACCCATTGAGGCAGCAGAAGTGGCCTGCTCACCGCTACCATGATCTAGCGGGCTCACTATAGGAGTATGGGGAGCAATGGGGCTCAGTAGGGGACTGTCCATTCCCAAAGAGGCCCTACGATCGCTATTTATTTTGTTAACCTTTTTCACCAGGTAATTATCAAGAGGGCCTGACCCCAAGGTACATGAGTCCTTTGATCCTGTAGGCATAGTGAACTAGTTTTTAAAGTGTTATTATTGGCAGCAAAGAAATACAATGTATCTCACAAGCACCAACAGGACGATATACATTAATAGTGCTTTACCTACAACGAAGGACACCTCTGAGGCCTGATAATCCCACACGGGGTACAAAGAGGATGGCCCAGCCCAGCCACGGCCAGTCCCGGACTGTCACAGACTGTCCCGCCCTTGTCCCGGGCTTCTCCCGGCGCCGACCCGCGCGCGGACCCGCGATGCGGGGGCACAGCTGCAATTTATGCGCCTCCAGGCGCGAAACGAAGTCCGGCGGGTTCCGGGTCCGCCGCTAGGGCAGTAGGGAGTTGAAGTCCGGGGTCGGGACCACAGCGGTGAAAATGAACAGGCTGCCGATAACCACGCCGCAGACCAGCAACGCTGCAAGCACAGCCCCACCACAAGTAAGTGAAACTCAGGCACTCAGGCTCTCCGGGTCAGCAAAGGTCCTCCCGCTCTGTCAGGGGCACAGCTGCAATTTATGCGCCTCCAGGCGCGAAACGAAGTCCGGCGGGTTCCGGGTCCGCCGCTAGGGCAGTAGGGAGTTGAAGTCCGGGGCCGGGACCACAGCGGTGAAAATGAACAGGCTGCCGATAACCACGCCGCAAACCAGCGACGCTGCAAGCACAGCCCCACCACAAGTAAGTGAAACTCAGGCACTCAGGCTCTCCGGGTCAGCAAAGGTCCTCCCGCTCTGTCAGGGGCACAGCTGCAATTTATGCGCCTCCAGGCGCGAAACGAAGTCCGGCGGGTTCCGGGTCCGCCGCTAGGGCAGTAGGGAGTTGAAGTCCGGGGCCGGGACCACAGCGGTGAAAATGAACAGGCTGCCGATAACCACGCCGCAGACCAGCGACGCTGCAAGCACAGCCCCACCACAAGTAAGTGAAACTCAGGCACTCAGGCTCTCCGGGTCAGCAAAGGCCCTCACAGTGAATTCCAGAAAAGGAGTCTGAGAAGATCTCAGCAAAAATATATGCACCTGGATGAAAAGAATGTTTCATGGACACAGCAAAAAAACGTAGAACGAAGACCAAGCAAAATAGGGAGTACTGATCTATAAGACACTGTAGATAAAATAAAAATATATATGCAACATTACAATCTAATGCTGAATGGATTGGCTAATGAGTCTTTTAGTGATTCCCAACACATGTTCTGGTTTGGTAATGTAAATATTTGAGGAATGTGTACATGGAGACGCAGCAACTTTATCAATTTGAAGGCCTTTTATCACAGTGATTCATAAAAGGGACAAACCAAAATACAAATGATCACATAGCCAAACTCATCAAAGGGTTGTGTTGCTTTTGTACCACGCAATGGGGCAAAAGCAACGCAACCCTTAAGATGCGTGGCCCTGAATGGCTTGATAAATTCAATGCAATGCAGCGCAGATAGATGGGTTGCATTACTTTGCCCCAGTGAGACTTTCCATGTATGGTGCATGGTTGTTCCCACGCAACACCCATGAATTTTGACACATTTCCAGATTTGCCATAAGTGGTAGACCTGGGAATGCGCCCAAACTGCTACGCTTCCCCAGGTGAGTCATAACGAGGAGAAATATGTTTATTTCTTCTGGTCTTTTTCTCTTTCTATGTGTGCTGCATTTTGCAGCACACATAGAAGGAGGAAAATGTCTCAGGGGATTGTTTTTGAGCAGGAAGGAGCAACTTCCTGCACAGAAACAAAACTTCTTGCATCTCTGTCACCCCAAGAGTGCCTGATTCTCACTAGGCAGCGCATTGTGCGCCAGCGCTGGGAAAAGGCAGGAATGCACCATATTATGTTAAGTACTATGCATTCCTGACTTTTCCCAGTCACGCAACCTTGCTACACAGCGCTGCCTGACATATTGATACGTATGCCCTTTAGAGTATAATGTTGGGATAAGTCACTAATGAAATATTTCCTAAGCGGTTAGAAAACCTAATATGAGAGTTGATTAATCACAAAGAGAGATAATGAAAGAGGAAAGGGGGTGAAAAACTTTAGATTTCTGGTGAAACTGAACAAATGTTTGTCTGCCAATGTATCTCTAATGGGGAAAGGGTGTACGACAGTGTTAATGATGCATTCATACTCAAGTCTTAAGAAAAGTTCAGGTTAAAACATTGAATATTAACATACTGATCCACAACCTCACACATTAACTGGAAGTATAACCTGATTGTTCTAAGATAAATAAAGGGATGCCTCCCCAAACATTCCATCAACCTCCCTCGAGTGGAAGGTGGATGGGGGCTTATTTGCATAGGTCATCCCTATGTAAGAAATACATGTTGACCTCACCCAGAGATGTGGTATGCCTGCAGGATATTCCTTCAGGTAACCCTTCATCATGTCCCTTGTGTAATGGGCGTGAATATATCTCAATGTATAAAATGCCCCATAAATCAAACTGACACATGTGAAAGTACAGGTCTGTACGACTTCTACCTGTGCAAAATTAATGTCTAGACACTAAACGCCGACTTCATACTTAGAATATTAAGGATCCACCATTATTTCCAATTCAGTGCCCCTTTGCAGTGTGATACAAACATGAATCTGCTTGAAAGGATGAAACACTGCACTTATTCAAAACTCCCTCTTTTCTAATTATTAGGCAACATTTTGGGCTACAAGGGGTTAAATAATTTTCATTATTTGTATAAAATAAAAGATCCATTCATGTATAAGTGTATCAAAGGTTATTAATATAGGGCAATTAAACATTAAAACGTCTCTTACATAAAATATAAATGTACTTACAACTTTTTAAATGAAGAACACTAATCTTGACTATTTCTATCAAACGTGTCATGTACACAATTTAGCTCCCCAGTTGATAAATTCTACAAAATAATTAACATTCTTAAAAGGAATGAGCATTCCTGGGATTCAAGGGAAGACTTTGTACAGATAGATTTAGTCACTGCTCAGAGTTTTCAGTCGGAGCTGATCACTGTAGACGTGTATTTCATTTGCTCACAAAAAGATTTTATTAATATTATGCAAAACTTATATTTAAGTAAAAATATACAAAATGCAAAATGTATAGTCGGTAATCATGCCTAAATGTTATTGGCCTGCAAATAAATAACAAGCATTTGCAATGCAATAGGTCTCGCATTTACTTGAGTTTGAGCTATTGGCATTGTAAATGACAATACCTTTTAATTATGTTTTGGTTTTTAAAACAAATAAATAAAAGGGATTGTTATTTACAATGCCAATAGCTTAAACTTGCGTAAATGCAAGACCTATTGCAGTGCAAATGCTTGTCTACCCTGCAATGTCATTTCCTACCAATAATGAAGGTGAAAGCTGTCTAGGAGGAAACTTTAACACAGCAGTAATGTTGGCACCTTTCAGCCTTAAAGGAGTAGGTGAAATCTCGGCCTGTAAAGATTGGGTAGGTTCTGCTCAGGTGGCACATCTTGACTGTTCTTTTACTTCTTGGATAGCAGTAGGCCTTTAACAATATACATGCCTACTGTTCATGACACCAACTTCCATTGTTTGCCTATTTGGCATCCTTTCACTCATTTGACAGCATCTCTGACTGTGCATGTCGGCTATGGATTACTAGTCCTTACCTGATTATTCCCTTTTTCGGTGTACATGCGCAAAGCACCCCAAAGCTCTTCCGTCTAGGTTGCTGCTGTTAAGCTGTCTGTATTTTTGAGCCTCCTTGGCCACAAACTGGACGACCTATAACACAGAGCAGCCGGGGAGATCCATGTCTCTTTACCTGTCTTTCCCCTTTCTGACTTCCTTTTCACAACTATCTCTCCCATCTCCTCCTCCATCACACTGCTATGAGCTGTAACCCAAGGCAAGACAAGAGCACCTCTCTGGTCATTCGCACACAACACCAAGCTCTACCTACTTAGTATCATAGCAAATACAATACTGCCAACAGTGCACTCTACCACAGTGTAGCGTAAAAAACATCAGTAATGCACTGCAGCGCCCCCAAAACGTGGCCTGAAGCACTATATAAATGCTAAAATATGCAATACACAGGAAGACTCAAGCCCTTTGTCTGAGTGCCGCTACAAACGCTGCATTGATGACAGTCGGGGGCGTGTGAGTAACGGTGAGATATCCCTGTACCTCAGGGCCAACAGACTAAGATAACCGTTAGCTTGACAGGGTGGATGTGGTGATGGGTGACCTGGAGAGACAAAACACGGAAGAGCAATGGCTGGGGTTGAAAAAGGAATTCTGGTGGGCAAAGAGATAGAGCAAAAGTTGCAGGACAGGGAATTGGCAGTGTGAGACAGACTGATTACAGGAGGTGTGTACATTGTAAGGGGTTTAGAAGTAAACACTTGAAGGTGACTGTGCAGTTTAGTGGTCAGAGTCAGGGTGCTCCAGCGCGGAGTGCAAAATCCCTCCCTCTATCACAGACCAAGGATCTCACATACACACACTATCCATACATTCGCTGGTGGGGCCCATAACACCAATTTTCACTCACCATTAGTCCGTGTGGGAGGCGATTATCTTCCAAATGCTGGCATGAGAAGGAAATACCACTTTTACCCTAATGAGCGACAAATCTACACCACCTTCAGATACTCATTAGGCCCTGAACTTCACCTTTAGTATTCCTCTCATAAATCGGGATGGATCAGTTAGTTGCTGATTTAGCCCATATTTCTAATTCCCTAATTAACCCTTTCATTAACACATTTCAATGAATAAACAACCCAACTCATTTCTGTAGCTATTCAATTTCAATTTTATATTAATATTGCAAATTAAATCATTCATTCGATCAAGTTGCCATTCATATTTACCTATTCTGGCTAAATGTCGTCCTCTATGTCAAATCTGGCAGTCTCGCAAATCTATGCCCATCAATTTAGTAGGTTCAGTTCATCAGGAGTTTGGGCATTAATTCAGTCCATCAAAGATTTAGGCAAACAGCTATCCTGCAGTGACACCGTCCTCTCCGTCAGCATAACGTCAGGAAATCGAGAAAGGCCAGAAACGAACCCGAACCAACCTCTCTATTCTACCATAATTTATAGTAAAAATCATTGACAATTTGTATCAAAAACGGGTCTTCAAATGTTCTGATTGGTCAATTGAAATCGTCTGACAGGATTCCCACCAAAATAAAGTCTCTAATGTCATTATACTTGATTTTTCCGGTTTTTAGTAACACATTATTGTTCATTCAGAAAAGCTGGCTTGTGTCCCAGGGCAACCTTGAAGGGTACATGTTTATCTGGGGTCATGACGAGGCCACTGCAGCTGTTGTCAGCGCAGGCGCACTTCACCCAAGCCTTGTTCAGCGTCGGCAGTCGGGTTAGGCACCAAAGGCAGCCATCATTCGATAGGCCAAAATGGTCAACTTAAGCAAAGAAACACAAAAACGTAATTAATACATAGAAATGACTAATTAAATGTTATTCCCTCGCTAATACCCATATGTGTGTGTATTTATCTAGCAAAAGCAACACTCAGTGTGGTTTATACTTACTAAATAAAGCACAAATCACAATTACATCACAAAAGCGACATATATCATGCAATATTCTAATTGTCTATCATTAGTATGCGTACAGATTTTTAGTTCACGTATTAATTAAGCCATGCAGATGCAAATCCCACGTGTAATTCATATATTAGTAAGGTTGGTAAGTATTTTCAACATCACTCCAATCCATTAGTTCGATTATAATTAATTAATTAATCTAATTAACAGAACAACGTGCAAAATGGGGTGGGTATACAATTTTAAGCATTACCCGCTCCAGCAATCCCCCCTTTGGTGATTTTATGCTTCTGAATAAAATATTAGATTGGGCAGAAGAGGAAAACATCTTATCTCCCTTCCAGGCGGGCTTTCGTAAATCAAGCAGTACAATTGATCAGGTATTTCGATTTACACTCATACACTGGAAGACAGTCCTGTTGGGCAAAGGCAGCATTTATGCAGCTTTTATTGATCTACGTGCTGCCTTCGACCTCATACCCAGGACTCAGTTATGGGCAGTATTAAAGAAGTTGGGCATGCCGGTTGACATATTAACTCTGGTTATGAGGCTGCATGAGGGAAATTATGCCAGTATTCAGTGGGGAGGGCACGGAAAAGTAACATCTGAATTCCCGGTTGAACGAGGGGTGCGCCAAGGATGTGTCTTGGCCCCCACACTATTCACACTCTATATTAATGGCGTGATTGATCGAATGAACCTGATAAGTACTGATGCTCCTACCCTGGCAGGTCTAAAAACCCAAATTTTAATGTTTGCGGATGACACGCTTATTTTATCAAAAACCCCGAGTGGACTTCAGCGTGCTTTGACGATTTTTTTAGAGGTTTTGTGAGGACTACGGGTTGGAAGTTAATGTAGCCAAAACCAAGCTCATGACGTTTAATCCGCATTTTCATTTTAAGGGTAACTTTTTTATGAATGGCCAAAGAGTGGAAATGGTCAGAGATTTTACTTATTTGGGCATCCAAGTTGATAAGGGTGCTAAATGGGGAAAGCACATCGAACTGGCAGCACTAAAACATCGTCAACATGCAGGGGTTTTACACTTAGAGCACAAGAAGTCATTGACTAAGCCAATTAAGCCAGTTCTCCAAGTGTATGAGGCTAAGGCTTTAAGCTCGCTCTTTATGGCGCTGAGCTATGGGGGTTCGAGAAGTTAACTACTCTTACCATAGCTGAAAATTAGTTTTTACGTAATATCACATGTCTCCCGAAAAGCACCCACATGAAGCCGTTGAAATATGATTTGGGTAGAAAGGATATTGCAGATTTGGCGAGACTTCGTCCAATTTTGTATTGGCGCAGGCTCTGGACTACTCCGGAGCTTGCCCATTATGCCTTAGGATTTATGGATGTCATAAAAGCAGACAAATTCCATAAGATACACTGGCTTAGGAAATTGGCCAACATGTTGAAGGCAATGGGAATGCAGGAGTTGTGGGAAAACCCTAAAACAACTTTATTCCCTGCTAAAGAGATACTAAAGGGACAATATTGGGAATTAATAGCGCAGCATATATGGATTAAAGCTAATCCTTCCACAATGGAAGGATGTTTCCTTGAGTCTAAATATATCCCCAGGTTAGAATCCTATTGGGATCTAATTACGAAGCCTGGTGATAGGAAGCTCTATTTCCAGTTGAGAGCTGGGTCTCTGCCCCTAAGATCACTCACTGGCAGGTGGGCCAGTGGAGATAGTGATACTTGCCTAGCATGCGGGACTCAAAAGGAAACCATCCCACACTTTATTTCTGTTTGTTCCGCGTATTCAGTTCCCAGAAGAGTTTGGTTAAGCACAATGTGTAAATCCCTGGGGACAAAAAGTAGCATTGAGGCACTTAGAATAATTTGCACTAGCACTTTACCATTTATTTCTATTGCTGTTGCTAAATATTTGGGCTGGGCGTGGACAATGAGGAAGAAAAGATTGTTGGGACCAGTAGCACCAGGCGTAAATTGTATCTAGCACTTTATTGATTATTGTACTGTGTAATATACGGGATTGTGCATTTTATATGATTACATTCTATTTAATAGAATTTTGTATATAGTTTTTAAATGATTCTTTTATATCTTATTCTTTTTAAACTTGTTCAAATGTTCAGAGAGACATCTGTATTTGCAATTGCTGAGGCGCATACATTTATGTATTGCTAATGGAACGCCTATTGTTCGGATGCTTTTATGATTTTTTTTTTAATAAAGCTGTTTTTGATTGATTGATTGATTGATTTTATCACCACACCACCCAAAATTTTGCTCTGTCTTTAAAATGTTTTCTTGCTCTTAATCATAATTCAGTTTCACCTACGTCTTCTCTTTTTACTGATTCGTACATACTCTCCTTCCACTCCTCCAATTCTATTTCCTCGATTTCTCGTTCTTGTTTCTTATCTTTTCTTTTTGATTTTTCACTTTTTATTCTTTTCTTATTTTTCTTATTTTTACAGCACATACAACTTAATCTTATCACTAAAATTATGCAAATTACACATGTTAATGGAAACAATATTTTACCTACAAATGTACTACGTATTTTTACTAAGAAATTCGTAATAGCAGCTATTTTCTTTCCAATCCTTTCCCACACACCTTCAACCTCCAGTGGTGCAAGTTCATCATGCAATTCAGTAATATTCTTAATATAAATTTTCAGATCTTTGCTTTCGTCAGGAATGTAGGTACAACAATGTTGCACTTTCAGCATTCCACAGACTCCACGCTCTTTTGCCAATAATATATCAAGGGTAAGTCGATTTTGCATTACCATAGCACGCATGGCAACCATTTCAATGTTTACCAATAAAAATCCTCCAGCGGTGCTTGTTGACAAGCGAACCACTACTGTTGATAATTTTCTAATTTTGTTTGCATTCAGAGTTCTTCCCACTGCTGGTATCAATGCTTGAAAAATATCACCTACAATTTCTGCCCAGGATTCTTTCTTGGTCCTGGCTAAATGATTACTTAAGCTATGTACACCATCTTCTCCTCTATCCATATGAAATTTTTTCGGAAAGACCAGGCCTACGTAACATGTGCCATACCAATGGTCTGGCAAAAGATAATATGCCCTGTTCCCACAAATAAAATATGATCCAGGAAAGACTGGATCTTTACCACCTTTGAATCCCCATCCACCCATGATTCGGTATATATCATGGCACTCACTATTACCTAAACAATAATTAGCATACATAGTTTGATTCCTTCGAATGCAAAACTTCCCTTTCTGAGGCCAATCTAAAGCTATAGTTGGACTAGCTTCTCCTTTCAAATGTTTTTCTTTCTCTATATCCCAGACTGTTTTCTCCACTTTCCCTTCTGCTGCCTTTCTTTGCATTTTCAATCTCCTTTCTTCAACCATGTCTAAGAATGTCTTTTTCTCCTTCTTCAAACTGCATGTCAAATTGTTTCTAAAAATATACTCTAATGTTAGTTCCTTAGTTTCTAAGAAGAATTCACCTAATACCCTAGCAGGTTTTACTTTGTTTAATTTATTATAAGAAGGCACTTGCGCAAAAATTTTATCTACATCGGAAAAATAATATTCTAATTTCCCTGTCTCATAAAATAAACTAGCTATTACACTACATGTTATTCCATACGTTGCCGGAAGGTGATGATATGTCACTCCTTCGGAAACAGATGCAGGTAACTGCATACATACGTAGCAGTCCCGTACGTCCATTGTCTTTACATATTCATACAATAATTTTGAAAACACATTATTAGAAAAATCTGTTATTGACCTGTCTTTATGCAAATAATTATTATCTATTCTAGTTGGAACTACATTTGGAATCTTCCCTATATTAGTTTTGTTCTCACTATGTCCTTCTAATGTATCTATAGTGGCCTTAAAGGAAATGACAAGAGCAAGGATGCTCCATAAAAGCATTAATAATCCTGTACAACAACAACACATTTTACACCATCTTTTCATGAATGTACATCTACGTTTACCACTTTCTATGTTAGCCATCTTTGTTAAAATGGACCGTGTCTTTTGACTTAGCCACTTTTACTTCACAACTAGTTTTCCTAACCTAAGGTTCTAACACCTATTTGGTTCTACCAGTCTCTATCTTTTGTTTCAATATTTTGTTTTCTACATCAATAGTTTTCTTGATTTATTCAGTTTGGCATCTCATCATTCTTCACTCTCCTCTCGTCATCCAAATACAGATTTTCCTGAACTTCCGTTTCTTCTTCTCCAATGTCGGACAAGAGAACTCTCAGCATTTCTGATTCTATTTCATCCTCAACCACTTTCAGTACAGCCTCCTCTGGATTTCCTTGACTATCTGCCTCTTCTCCCTTTTCAGGTAGAGCCACGTACGTCCATTCTTGACTTATACTTCTGGTTAGGTTTCCTTGTTCTTTTACTCTCTTTATCCTCAGTTATTTTGTCCTCTTTTGATTTTTCTTGACTTGTCACTTCATTCACCTGTTCAGCTCTTGGTGAATTCACTCGTGTCAGTCGATATCTCAGTTTCCTTATTTTATTGGGCCAAACATCATCTCTTGCAACTCTTTTTACTTTGCTCCCTTTGTCATTCTTTTCATTCTTCCAAGCTCTCTCTCTTAGAACTCGACCTTCAGGTATTTCATTTTCACTCTCTTCAGACTCTGACTCAACTTGCTTTGTCTTTTCAGCATCTTCTTCTTCCACCACTTGTTTTGTTTTCCCTACTTCTGTCCCTCCTCCGATCTCCGACACGCAATCTTCCTGCTGGCTACTTGTCCCTTCACCTAACTGGATGTTGCAGTTCCCTACACCTCCTCGGGGGTCTTCCGCAGAAATCTGTCCCTCTCTCTCTGTACCTGTCCCTTGTTCACTTAAATTTGTTATTTCAAGTGGAATTTCTCTCAGTCTCTCATCTGATACTTCCTTTTCACGAATTTCTCTTATTGTGTCTTCAGCACTTTTTCCTTTTTTCTTTCTGTGTTCTTTTTTAGAACTCTGCGCTTCTTGCTAGTTTCCAGAATCGCTGGATTCAGAAATCTGCAATCTTCTTCTCAGAGAGCTACTTCTGGGGACCAAAGCTGAACTTGGTTCCGTTTCCCCCCTTTCAGAGTTTTCTCGTGTTTTTGACCCTTTGTCGTCTGACTCAGTACTTGATTCTGATTCATCAAAGTATTCTTTTCCTGTGCTGTCCATCGGATTCGGAATTCTCAACGTATGACTTGCATGGATCCAGTTTTTGAGTCCAGCACGCTTCACAGCTGTGGTCAGAATGACTTGTCGTGGTTTTTCCCACCTTGGAACCAAACAATTTCTTCTTCTGTGGACATTTATCCTTACCCAGTCACCTGGGCTCAGATCATGGGCTGGCTTCTTTTCAAGTGTGGTGGCGTCTGCTCCAACCTGATAAAACACAGAATGAACTGCTTCAGCCAGGCCTTTACAGTATTCCAACACCATGTCATCAGTTATTGTCATCAGCTTGTTGACTGGTATAAATACATGTCTCATAACACGTCCCATGATTATTTCATGATGACTCAATCCTGTAGTTCTGTCTGGAATTGACCTTATTGTCATGAGTACTAGAGGCAAGACATCAGGCCATTTCATACCTGTGGCCAAACACATTTTCCCTATTCTATTTTTGATAGTACCATTCATCTGTTCAACCACACCAGAAGCCTCTGGTCGGTAGGCACAATGTAGTTTTTGTTGTACATTCAATGCTTCACAAATTAATCCTACAATCTCATTATGGAAATGTCCTCCTCGGTCTGACTCAATTGTCACTGGGAACCCGAACCTAGGGATGAATTCTCTCAGCAGTAGCTTGGCTACTGTCAACCCATAATTTCTTCTTGTTGGGAATGCTTCCAGCCACCTAGAGAATAGGCAGACCACAACCAAAGCATGCCTCAGTCTGTTACAGGGAGGCATCTTAATAAAATCTACTTGCATTCTGGTGAAAGGCCCTCCTTCTCGACCTATTGTTCCCAGACTCACTACTGTCTTCCTTCCAGGATTGTATTGCTGACATATTAAGCATCTTTGACAAAGACTTTCTGCTACAAGTCTGAATTTTGCATTGTACCAGGTCTGCTTAAATGACCTGATCATGGCATCTCTCCCAATATGTTCCTGGCCATGATACATCCGTGCAATGGTAGACATCATGCTATCAGGCATAACTGGTCTCCCATCTCGATAGACCCACACATGATCCTTCTCCCTTGGGGCACATCCTGCTTTTACCCACTGTCTCATTTCCTCATCTCCTGCCTCATCCTGCAATTGTCTTACCTCTTCCCAAGTTCCCACAATGTTAGTGAACATCAATGAGCAAGAAGACATTTCTCTTTCCTTAGCCCGATTGACCGAATTCTGATTTCGTGCACAATACTGTGCCATGTCGTTGGCGTACCTGTTTCCGGTGGCGATATATTCACCACCTTGACTATGAACAGCACATTTTACAACAGCCAATTGTTTAGGCAGCTGTATCGCCTCAAGCAACTTTCCAACCACTTCTGCATTCTTAATAGGAGTTCCACTCGAGGTCAGGAAACCGCTTTGTAGCCATAGTTGGCCAAAGTCGTGGACGACTCCAAAGCCATACTGGCTGTCAGTTATCAAAGTCACTCTCACACTATTCCCAATCTTGCATGCTCTAGTCAAAGCCACAAGTTCTGCTACTTGGGCTGATTTCACTCCTTTCAGATATGATGCTTCTATTACTGCTGTGACTGTGCATACTGCATACGCTGCACTCAGCACTCCTTCATCTGTTCTCAAACATGACCCATCAACGAACATCACAAAATCACTTTCTGGCAAAGGTATATCTTTTATATCTGGTCGTGGTTTTGTACAAAAATCAATTACATCCAGACAATCATGATCTACTTCATCTCTTACTTCTACAATCTCAGCATCAATCAACAAAGTTGCAGGATTTACATTCAAACATCTTGCAAGACTCACATTAGTTGCACCCAATATGACCTTTTCATACTTAGTCAGCCGACTGTGTGTCATATACTGAGTATGACTCCTTGTCAACAGAATTGCTACATCATGGGGTACAAAGCCCTTTCAATGGATATCCCATCACAATTCCTTCACTCTGCTCCAAACTTCGACATGTTGCAGCCACCGCTTTCAAACATCCAGGTAAACCTACAGCTACTGGATCTAGCATTGATGAAAAATATGCAATTGGTCTTCTCATTTTTCCATGCTTCTGCGTCAACACAGAATGTGCTCATCCATTTCTCTCACTGCAATACAACTCTTTTTCATAGTCAGGCATACCTAAGGCAGGTGCTTCACACAAACCATCTCTCAATTGTCTAAATACTGCCAATTCTTCCTTGTTTAATTCAAGGGGATCTTTCACATCACTTCTCGTTAATCGCACCAATGGCTTTGCGATCAAGGAGAAGTTACTAATCCACTGACGACAGTATCCAACCATTCCCAAAAACATTCTCACTTCTCTTTGAGTCATGGGAGCTCTCATTCCTTTTATTATTCTGATTCTGTCTATGGTTATTTTCCTTAGTCCTTTCTCAATGGTATGTCCCAAATACTGCACTTCCTTCTTTAATTTCGCTGGTGACACTTTAAGTCCTCCATCTGCCAAATGATTCAGCAAGGCTATTGTATCTACCTCACAAGCTTCACGTGTTTTTGACGCCACCAAAAGGTCGTCAATGTATTGGACCAATACAGAGCTTTCTGGCATTTCTATACTCTCCAAAGACCTCTTTAATAGCTGATTGAATATTGAGAGGCTTTCTGTATACCCCTGTGGGATTCGGCACCATGCCAAAATACGCTCACCAAAACGAAATGCAAAAATTTGCTGACTGTCGCGATGCAATGGGATGGAAAAGAAAGCATGACACAGATCAATAACTGTATACCATTCTGCATCATGGGGAATCTGATATAAAATCACTGATGGATTTGGCACAATGGGACAACATGATACCACAATTTTATTCACTTTTCTCAGATCTTGCACTATCCTGAATTTCCCATTAGGCTTTTTCAATCCCATTATCGGTGAATTACATGGACTACTCATTATTTCCCTCAAAATTCCTTGCCTGACCATTTTCTCTATTACAGGAGTTACACCTTCAATTATCTCAGGTGTCAATTTGTATTGCGGAACATTTGGATATGTTACTCCTTCTTTTACAGTCATTTTGATTGGATCTACATTTCTCATTAGTCCTACATCTTCTCCAGTGAAATCCCACACTTCTGCTTTTACAGATTGTCTAATTCATCAGGGTTGAATACAGCATATGTTTCAGTAACTTCATTTTCTCTGTTAGCTATGGTCATCTTGTACAATACATCATCATCTGGTGTTTCAAACGCTATTCCATCCGGAGTATAAAATATAGTGCAATTCATTTTGCACAACAGGTCCCTACCTAACAAATTCACAGGACTGGTGTCACACACCACAAAGCGTTGTATTTCTGAAAATTTCCCTATGCTAACTTTCACTGGGTCTGTAAGATATGTTTTAATCTGTCTGTTGGACACACTAACTACTTGGATCATTTCATCCGAGAGAGGAAGATTTTTAACATCAGCTGATCTAACAGTTGATCGAGTAGCACCAGTATCCACTAGGAAAGTAATATTTTCATCATTAACCCTCCCATCTACAAAAGGTCCTGTCTGGTCTACTTCTAGAGTTGCGCCAAGTACGCACTCTTCTTCCTCCCTTCGGCACTGTCAATAGCTCTCTTCTGCGTCACTCTCATTGCGTTGCAGCCAATACTGCGAGACAGCGCTAGCGCGTGGCAGCTTATTTACCTGTTCTTCATTGTAGAATCCCGATTCACTACTATACTTCTGTGTGTTTCTGCTCTGTGGAAAAGGCGGTTTTCGCACCTGATTCTGTGGGGGAACAACTTGCTGCTGTTGCTGCAGTTGACCACTCACCTCATGCTGCACCTGTGGGTTCAATGATGGATTTTCATTCTTAGTACTCGGGGGAAATCTACACTCAGATTTCCAATGCCCTATCCTGCCGCAATTATGACACGGGAATTTCTTTTTAGCTTCTTCAATATTCCCTTTATACTTCCCAGTATTAAATTTAGGTTTTGACACTGCTTGTTCCACTAATTGTGCTTCTTGTCTCTCTGCTACCTTTACCTGTGCCCACATTGCCTTCTCTTTTAACTTCCGCTGTTTTGCTTCAATTTCATCACTGAAGTATTAATCATGTCTCAATACTTCATCTATTTTCTTGTTTTGCCAATCTACCATATGCTGTTTAATCATCTCACCAATTTCTGGACGTAAACCATATACAAATCTGTATACAAAATGGCTCAAATCCTTTTCACTCAGATTCTCATCTCCGCTAAACTGCTTAAAAGCTTGTATTAGCCTCTCATAATATACATGTACTGACTCTTTACTTTCCTAGGGTGTTCGATACATTTTTACCCAATCTGTCTCTTTAGGGGGCACTTAATTTTTCAGAAATACCATAACCTGCTCATATTTCTTCATTACCTCGGGGTCCGGAGCTCCTGTTTTAGGATCCCTAGGATATTTCTTGGTTGGCCAATTTATCATTAATTTACACTCTGTCCAAAAATCTGCTGGTACGATTATGTCAAACAAACTATTCAAATCAACCCATAAACCTCTAGACAATTCACAAATCTGTCTACCTGCCAGTACCACTCGACGGGCTTTCCCGTAGTCGAGGGAAATCATTCGTAAAAGACAAAATATCCTGTCTCGTCCATGGGACATGTACATATCCTCCTCCTGGAATCTCCCTCATAGGGCACTCTGTCACTACCTTCTCCTTTTCTCTTACAGGAAAGGCTGAAAATGTCTTATCTGAGGCATCATCACGTTTTCTATACCACCTGCTTCTCCATTTATCCACGTCTCCCCACTTTCTCAGCAAAATTATTATGTCCTTAATTTGACCTATTCGTCCTGTGGTGTTCATATTCTCAATGTTCTTTTCAGTGAATTCTACTCGATATGGTTTCTGTAAGGCTTTTACCTTTTCAATATCAATGCCCATCTCATTTGCTACTTCTTCTAACCTTTCAAGTAAGTTTTTCGCTCTCCAAAAATAATAATTCTTCATCCTGATAGGTTTTCAATTTTTCTGTTGGGATAGTCCCTACTATTAATTATTCCAATACCATTCGTAACTTGGCCACATCAATTGATTGGGATTCTTTGTCTTTCCTCTGCAAGCTTCTTAACCATTCACTTAACTCGTCTGTTGATGGTACTACTGGTTTTTCTATACTTCCGTGTCCAAAATCTTTTTGTGTTTCTGACACTGTCTCTATCATTGTCATACGTCTCTCTGCACAATTCTGATCTACAAATGGATTATTTGTAAAATTCGGTTCCATTACACTCATAGTCTGCCTCCATGGATTCTCATTCTGACTCACTCTTGGTTGTTCTACTGATTTATTACTTCTATAAGGGACTGACAAACAATGCTCACTGTCCTTCTGTTTGTCAAAAATAGGCATTACTGGACCTATCGTTACTGGAACAGTTACCGCTTCTAGATTCTTAGTCAATTCTCTTATTTTCTCAGTTAGTTCCAGGGTTGTTTTCGCTAATTCTGCAGAATTTTCTCCATCTGTTATTTCTTCCAACCTCTTTTCTACTTCCCTAGTAGCACTGTTTTTCCTCAAACTTAGGGATTCTGGTTCCGATTTTATAATTCGCATCGTTTCTCTCATTGGGGCACTTGGAGTTAACATTTCTGGTTCTGGTCGATACGGTGGTGGATTTTTATAGAAAATATCATCAAGAACATCATCCTCAGACTCATTCGCTCCATACCCTCTTGACTCCACATGCCTCTTTTCTACACACTTTCGTCCTTCATTCTCTCCTACAGTTCTTACAGGAAACACACCCTCAGTCATACTTGCATCTCGCCATCTTTTCATTTGATCACTATGCGTTTCATGTCCGTATGGTCCTCCAAACCAGTACCTATATCCTCTACCACTTCTTTGTATTTCTCATTCATGCATTTTGTCTTCCCATTTTGTCAAAGCCTAAAACTGCATCGGTCTAGGTCTTGGTTCTAAATTCATCATCTTTTCTCTCAAATTTCTCAAAACAGCCAAATTAAATGAATCATGCTCTGGAAAAGCTAATACTCCGTCATCCTTGGTATATCTCACCCAGTAATCCAACCAAATACAAGTATGATACCCATATTTCGCAATCATAAAGGATGCAGGGGTTTTTGGTGGAGGAAGTAACTGTCCTTCCCTAGTTTTAACTGGTTTATCCTTCTTAAACCACTTCTTGATTCTCCCTAACCAGGTTTTCTTCTCTTTTTCTGGTGGATCGTAATACATTTTCTTGCCTTTCTGGTATCACTAGTCTCTCTTTACAACCGTACCGCTAGTCTATCCAATCCCAGCGCGACTTCACACTAACGCACCAATTCAGAGCATCCACGTCACTGTCACAGTCCTCAAATCCTAGCGCGACTCACACTAATGCACCAATAAGGAGCGTCTACGTCACCCTGTTTTCCTCCAATCCTAGCGCGGCGTACACTAACGCACCAATCCGGGGCGTTTCACAGTTCTGACCAACTGTCCAATCCCAGCGCGGTCGTTCTGACGTCAGCAGCCGCTGCGGCAGCTCCTGCTCCTGCTTCTGTCTACCCCTCCTTTACAAATCCGCTCAGTAAGTTTTTGTTTCAATTTCTACACTTCTGTCAGTAACAACATAGAAACATCTCCATTGTCTGCTTCGCTAACCAAAGAACAGCAAAAAGACCTTTCTCACGAGAATTCCATCTTTCCCGAGAGCAGCGCTTACCTCTGCCCTACTACGGAATCATTACTTCCGTTGATAAAGTAGCACATCCCTCTACTTCACCCTTCTAACAAGCATTAGCTAATTGTTTCTCTAGTATTTAAGACACATAGTTGGAGACCCAATGCTCCTGAGAAATAAACCTAGAGTTTCGCAATCAACCCAAATGCCTTTACATTCACTCTCGTTCACACAAGAAAATGTAGTACATTCACACAGAATCCTGTCTTTCTCGAGAACAGCGAACAGTCTGTTCTTCTACAGAATTATAACATACGTTAACAAAGCAGCGCTTACCTCTCCTTTGTCCTTCTAACAAGCTCAGAGAGTACCTATTACCTTTCCAGTGATAAGCGTTATCGGAATGCCAGTTGGATCCCTGGTACCTAAGACCAGAATTTCACAGGTAACCTTCGCTTTCATACACTCTTCTCTCACACTATAAATGTCTCTAATGGCAACACACGACGATGCTACCGAATCGAACCCAGACAATGCGCCGTGCAACTTCAATTGTTACACGTTTCCCTTGTGTACCTACAGGGCAACAACAATTCCATCTTTCCCGAGAGCAGCGCCTACCTCTGCCCTACTACGGAACCGTTACAAACTTCCGACTTCCTACATCCCAGAAGTCGTGCATACAACGTATAACTCGATGTAACTCAACATTGAGTGTTAGTACATAAATCAATACCAATCAATAACCAAAATCAATAAGCAATGTACAAGCAATAATCACTAAAACCAAAACAATAACAACCATCCTCTTGCTACCAGAAAAACTGCTCCAGCACGGAGTGCAAAATCCCTCCCTCTATCACAGACCAAGGATCTCACATACCTACACTATCTATACATTCGCTGGTGGGGCCCATAACACCAACATTCACTCACCATTAGTCCGTGTGGGAGGCGATTATCTTCCAAACGCTGGCATGAGAAGGAAATACCACTTTTACACTAATGAGCGACAAATCTACACCACCTTCAGATACTCATTAGGCCCTGAACTTCACCTTTAGTATTCCTCTCATAAATCGGGATGGATCAGTTAGTTGCTGATTTAACCCACATTTCTAATTCCCTAATTAACCCTTTCATTAACACATTTCAATGAATAAACAACCCAACTCATTTCTGTAGATATTCAATTTCAATTTTATATTAATATTGCAAATTAAATCATTCATTTGATCAAGTTGCCATTCATATTTACCTATTCTGGCTAAATGTCATCCTCTATGTCAAATCTGGCAGTCTCGCAAATCTATGCCCATCAATTTAGTAGGTTCAGTTCATCAGTAGTTTGGGCATTAATTCAGTCCGTCAAAGATTTAGGCAAACAGCTGTCCTGCAGTGTCACCGTCCTTTCCGTCAGCATAATGTCAGGAAATCGAGAAAGGCCAGAAACGAACCCGCACCAACCTCTCTATTCTACCATAATTTATAGTAAAAATCATTGACAATTTGTATCAAAAACGGGTCTTCAAATGTTCTGATTGGTCAATTGAAATCGTCTGACAGGATTCCCACCAAAAAAAAGTCTCTGATGTCATTATACTTAATTTTTCCGGTTTTTAGTAACACATTATTGTTCATTCAGAAAAGCTAGCTTGTGTCCCAGGGCAACCTTGAAGGGTACATGTTCATCTGGGGTCATGACGAGGCCACTGTAGCTGTTGTCAGCGCAGGCGCACTTCACCCAAGCCTTGTTCAGCGTCGGCAGTCGGGTTAGGCACCAAAGGCAGCCATCTTTCGATAGGCCAAAATGGTCAACTTAAGCAAAGAAACACAAAAACGTAATTAATACATAGAAATGACTAATTAAATGTTATTCCCTCGCTAATACCCATATGTGTGTGTATTTATCTAGCAAAAGCAACACTCAGTGTGGTTTATACTTACTAAATAAAGCACAAATCACAATTACATCACAAAAGCGACATATATCATGCGATATTCTAATTGTCTATCATTAGTATGCGTACAGATTTTTAGTTCACGTATTAATTAAGCCATGCAGATGCAAATCCCACGTGTAATTCATATATTAGTAAGTTTGGTAAGTATTTTCAACATCACTCCAATCCATTAGTTCGATTATAATTAATTGATTAATGTAATTAATAGAACAACGTGCAAAATGGGGTGGGTATACAATTTTAAGCATTACCCGCTCCAGCAAGGTTACATCAGCAAAGTAGCAAAGGGTGGTAATTGAATGTCTGTATAATGGTGGATTCAAGTGTAATGGTAGATGCAGCGGTAAGATGGCGGGCAGGGAGTGCAGCTGGTGTAGGGAAGTGTAGTCAAAGAGTAAAAAGTAAAGGATGACATCTAAAGAATGTTTATAGTAAAAGGGGATTTTACAGGTAGGGACTGCTACAGGATGGGGCCATTTTAGGAATGGAAATGATGGAACGATGATGGGCAGTTGCTGTGTAAGACAACATTTAACAAGCATTGGCATAGCCAATAGGTCTCGCCTTTGGGACCTTATAAGTGCATAAGTAAATACTTATAAGGTCCCAAAAGCGAGACCTATTGGATTTGCCAAGCAGCCGCGAAAGTCAAAGCGATCGCGATCATGCTCAAACATCAAAGCAGCCGTGCGGCCGCTAAAGTGAAAGTAATCGCGGTAAAGCGCGTTGCGCGCGCCCGCGCACATGCACTGTAGCTCTAGGCTGACCTGGTAGCACTTTTTGGAGCCCTCTCAATAAGTCTCGCCAGACCAACGCATGCGCTGGGTCAGGCGAGACCTACAAAGCGCTGATTGAAGTTAGCCCAACTATCAAGTCATGTTTGGTGGTATTAGGGGGCGGGCTTGCAAGATGGCCACACTGTAGTAAGGCTCCTGCAGCCCAGTAAAAATATCAATCAAAATCCTGCATCTGGGCTGAGCCCGACAGTGTGAAACGAACAGCAAAGGGAGCATATGTGATAAGGAGTCTGCTGATCAAAATTCATCAAAGGCAACGCTATCTGGCTGGGCCCGTTGAGGTAGACTGCGCCTGAATGCTGGCCAGAGATGAGAACGTGTGAGGCCCGCGTGGGGGGCCAGAGCTGCAGGGGCCCAGCGGACACGATCGGAGTAATGCATCAACAGCGGTGGGTGAGGCGACAGCCACGGAGGCCGAGATAGCACAATCGTGCTGGTGACCGGAGGCCTAAGGCAGTCTCTGAAACGTTGTGTGAGCAGCGGCGGTGCGTCCATTGGGGCGCAGGGGCGGAGCCCCACTTACCATGCACGCAAATCAATCCCCAGAGTAGACCGGCAGCAATGGCAATGCAAATGATGCATTGCGTCGGACATGAAGGGGGTGGGGCCGGGGGGCGAGCACAGTAACTTGAGACTAGTTGACAGACAGGCAGCGGCTCGCAATTTTATTGCGCATGCTCGAGTTTGTCTCACGACAAGCACGAGCATGCGCATTCGCCGCACTGTCTGCCACTGACTACTGTACTGAGAGGAGGGGGCCGAGAGGCCGAGGGTTGCCTCTGCAGCAGCCCCCCTCTAGGTATCCGGGCGAGCCCTATCCGTGCTCTTTCGCCAATCCAGGGCAGGCGCTGATAATGCAGCGTCTCTGGATTGGCTGAGAGCCTGCTACAGCAACGAGTAACTGCTAATTGGGTGCCGCGCACCTATGGCCAATCACTGTGGCTTATGTCTGAACACAGTGACAGTGATTGGCCATGAGGTGCGCACTCCAGCAGTCGGTCGCGTCATCACGCACGCGGTGGTGCGACACACTGTCTGCTCATAACCTCGTGGCGGCGGTGCGTTCAGAGGAGTCGACCCGTCGTGACTGAGTGACTCGTCGTCGTCGTGTGTGTCATCGTGAAAAGTACCTGGGCTGAAGTAAGTACTGTATGAGAAAACAATAAGGAAATATGTACTAGGCCTGTAGCTCTTACACTCGCCATGCTTCTGGGACAACACATAGGAGATGGCAGCCCTGTTTCGGCAGCTTGAGCTGTTTTATTATCATCTGTTGTAAAATATTGCCGCGATCTTCACCAAAGGAAGGATTGTGAAGACCGCCGTATAAACCGCAGTGATGAATATAAATGAGCGAGCAGCTCTGAGACTCACTAAAATATGCATTTTAATGGGGAGAGGGCGTAAATTGAATTTCCCATGTGCTACAAATCCCTAATGGCTCGTCGACATGTTTGAATATATTTTCATGAATGCAGAGAGGTTGAGTTCTGAAGTGGGTCCACGGATGCGTGAGTGGAAGGATGACTGAGTGTATATGTGGAAAGACCAGATTTCGAAGACCAAAAACAAGCTACTGACATATGCATGTAGGAGTCCAAAAAGCCGTGACTACAGGCCCAGAAAACAGCTCCTCTTTCGCCACATCAATGAAAACTTCGATAGGATGTCACGAACGAGCAGCGGGGTGGCCATCGCTGTATGGAATGAACCGATAACTCCCTCAGAACTCGGCAATCTATTCATCCATTCAGAATACTGACCACTTCTAAAGTCAACATCTCTCAGACGACAATGGAGCAAAGCACTCTGGAGAAGAGCTGTGTTGGAACGTGGGCAGTCAGGGTCGGCTCAAATTATTATAATGAACGTCAATAATCACCGGTGTCCTGGAACTTAGCCTCCATATTGAGCCTACAATTAAGCACCAAGAGTACCCTTTTAACGCGGGCACCTAAGGGTAGCAAAGTTGAGAAGTCCAATCACACTGTCTGACTGCGAGCTCCCCGACCCCGCGCTGTTAACGTGCATCAATCAAACTCCTCACTCACGCCATTCCTCCACGCCTAACTCATGCCTTGTTTTAAAAATGTATTAAAGACGATGGGGACGGTAGTCTGTCCTCCATGGCTATGGAGACAGCGACCCACATGATCGGGTGTTTGTGTAGTGTTTTTAAAAATAATGAAATGGCGACAGCGTCCTTGGTGTGAGCATGCCTGTGGATACAGGTGGAAGGCGTTACCTTGGGCTGCGCCATCTTCACACGCAGAGTGGCACACACTCTTTTCCACACAGATCAAACGTGCTCCTTGCCGTCTGTCTTCTGAATGATTTCATGGAGCTTCGTTCATTGCAACCCTACTCATGAAATTATGACACTGGACTCTGCTTTTCCACTGGCTTCTTCTTTTACCGCCCAATCTTTTCCGCCTCCCCAGGCCATTTCCACCAGCAATGGGCTTTTATTCCCAATCATGAATTGAAAAAAAGTTCGAAAGAGGCTTTGCCTCTCAAATTGGTAAAAGGCTGTTTAGTAAAAAAACGCATCAAGCACAGTTAGTTAAAAACGCATCAAGCACAGTTAGTTAAAATGGTGCTAAACGTACTTATGAATCTCATAACTGTCTGATATACTAATAGTGTGGCATAGAATTTTGCTTTATGATCTGGTTACCCATAGACATTGGCAAGCGTAACCATTCCCTCCAGCTGACCCCGAACAATGAGTGACCTCCCTGCTTTCACCATCCTAGAATGTGGAATCTTCTTGGAAATGTTGTAATTGTATGCGTGGTATTATGTGCGTTGCAGAGTCGCAACTAGAGCCAAATTTCGGGGGGGGGGCTGAATCTTTTAAGCAATAGGCAGAGTGGAGCTGCAGGGGCTCTTAGAAGGGGTGAAACAACAGCGAGGCCTCATTAACATGCAAATGGTTTTTTAAAGACCTGTGAAGTGCTCGGGTGCGGCTGTGTGTGCGCCGGGATGCTGTCTCAGCCCGGGCTTCCACACGCGACGGGGGGGGGGGGCTGGCTGAAGCCCTGTGAGTCCAATGGGTGTTGCGCGCCTGCGTTGTAATAACGTGTGCTAAGCAACGCGCTGTAATGACATACAACCAGCAGCTGTATTATGAAAAGGAGAACAAAGCAGCTCCTCGACTACAAAATAGAATCGTGACTCCCTTTGTTTTCGCTTTGCTCGGGGATTGATATTGTACGCACCGGGATGTATCAGAAAGTTAAGGGGATCCACATTCTCCCCAAGGAGGTGAATCTTCTGGAGAAAGGCCATTGACACCTCTCTAGCATGGACACACAATGTGCGTCTTTTCATGGGAAAACTTAAACCCACCCTGCACGTTCTAAGTCAAACATTTAAAGGTGTCCTAGTCCTAACTGTCTAAGTAAGCAGCAATTCATGCTCCAGCAAAGCTTAACTCCAAAAAAACAGGATAGAAAATAGAAATGCATATGTCCCACAATTATGTGATAAACCGATAGGGCGTATGTTGGGCGCTTGTGAGCTAGGAGCAAAAACAATGTGTGTGTACGAAGAATGGTTGTATGCGCACTTTCTCTGTCCATGTACACAACCGAGCGATGAGGTGGGTTTCAGCTGGGTGTGCAATTTATCACCCCAACTAGGATTTATAGTTTATAGCTGCACAACCCGAAATAAAATAAAGGAGCAAAACGCTGTTTTGAAGCAAAATCCGGTAGATTTACAGATTTTAGAGACAGTTCTCAAGGGGAGCTCTTGAAATAAATGCTTGAAGATCTGCACCAGTACCGGGCAGAATTACCCTTCGGTGCAGCATGCACGCCAAGCTTTTCACACTATGCCCATGCACACTGACTGAACTACTCGCACGCTCTGTCCGGGTGGGTCAAGCTCCTTGCAGATTCACGACGAGACGCAGTTTCACGCTATTTTTTCACGTTGGACTACTACCAGTGTTGCACTTCTTAATGTATTGATTAAAGGATAATTTGAATTTAAAATTGTGATCTATTGTATTCCATAAAGATACTGAAAGCTAAAGATCATATCATTATTACATTTAAATGTAAGCAGGTTCCAATGGATAATTTTAACGTAGCAGACTAAAAAAAAGTCTGGTTTCCCCGAACATCAAACAAAATAAATATTTTAAGAACACTGTAGTTATTTTATGTTAACTTGAAGAACTGACGCTGGTAAAATTCATTGGGATTACTTGTATTTTAAAAGCAATGCTTGTCTAGTTACAGCACGTTATTTTTATTTTCAGCACCTTCTAAAGCTTGACAACCCTTACCAAATTTTTGGTCATATTTCCGGCGAAGAACAAGACCTCCTTTGCTGCTCTTTCACCCCGGCTACGACCCAGCAAACACCAGAGTTAAAGGTAAGGAAACTGATGCTATTTTTTTTTTAGATTGGAGTTAGAGCTATGTGTGTGGTCACTGTACATGGTGGTTGGGGTAGGCACACATTCTGAACATTGTACCCTCAGTAGATGGAATTTACTAACAGCCTTAGCCCTGTGATTTGGCCAATAACGGTTGTTAACAGCACTGCTGTTAACAACCGTTATTGGCCAAATCACAGGGCTACAGCACTAACTATCCCTTGCCTTGTTCAAGGCCCTCAAGCAGTGTCTGTTTCAGTGCCTTCAGCAACCACTATGGCACACAGAGGCAGCAGGCAGTAAGGCTGTATTTTTAGCAGTCATGTTGTGCAAAGGGGAGCTGTTGGAGATTTATTGCGATACTGCACAAGATATATGTATTTATACTGCAATTTTATATTATTGCACCGCACCTTATATGTTGTACTTTGATTATTGGCAGGTTTCTTTAATATATATTGGTAAGGCCAGCATCGTCATCATGAATACAGTACAAGAGCTGATTACAAGGTCATTCCAGGCACGGCCACTTCAAGAGAAAATAGATTTAAAGCAATTGGGACCTCATCGGCCTGACCTAAAACTACAGCAAACTTCCCAGGACAGAGGAAAAATGTCCACACGTACATTCTCAAACGCCTGGTACACAAAAGCTGATTGGCTTACAGGGTGCCCTTTAAGAAATTCTCTGTTCTGCTTCCCCTGCTTGCTGTTTGGTGGTGAGTTTTCTTGGACAAATCAAGGAGTAACAGACTTGAAGCATTTGTCTGAAAAAATAAAGAAGCATTCACGCACAAGAAAGCATATGGAAAACCTGACTAGACTGGGAATGTTGGGGGAAGATGCTCCGATTGAGCAGCAGATAAGTGATGCATACCGCAAAGCAATACAGAAACACAATGAAACAGTTGATAGGAACAGACAGATTCTATCCAAAATAATTGATTGCATTCGTTTCTGTGGTGCTTTTGAACTGGCATTGCGAGGCCATGATGAATCGGAAGGTTCCCCAAATCCTGGAATATTCAAAGGCCTTGTGGATTTAATAGCAAGCATAGACAAGGATATGGAAGCACATTTAGCACGTGCTACAGTCTTTAAGGGCACCTCTAAAACAATACAAAATGAACTTCTTGACTGTATGCTCGAAATTATGAGAAGCCATATTGTGCAAGAATTGCAAAACACAGACTTTGTGGCTATTCAGGCTGATGACACCACTGATGTGGCCACTAAAACACAGTCCGTATTAGTGTTTCGATACATTGACAATGACAGACAAGTTGTGGAGAGGTTCTATGGTTTCACACATTTAAGAGACTCTAGTGCAGAAACCATTACTGCAGCTATACTGCGTCAACTGAGCTTAATTTTTCCAGAGCTGCCTCAAAAAAAAAAACTTATTGCGCAAAGCTATGATGGTGCGTCCGTAATGAGTGGAAGCCTTAGTGGAGTACAAAAGAGAATTCGAGATGTGTACCCTAATGCTCATTATGTGCACTGTTACGCTCACCAACTTAATCTTATTATGCAACAGGCAGTATCAAAGATCACCGAGACACGGATTTTCTTTCAGGATATAGGAGGCATGGCAGCATTCTTCTCGCGTTCCCCCAAAAGAACAGAAGCACTTCATGACATTGTAGACAAAAGCGTTCCAAGGGGATCCTCAACTCGTTGGAACTTTAACATCCGTACAGTCAACCTAATCTATGAACATAGAGAGGACCTTCTGAAATGTTTTGAAGCCATAGAAGCCAATGATGAGTTTGATTACAAAAGTCAGATTGAAGCCCATGGCTTTGGTAGAACACTACAAGACAGAGAGTTTCAGTTCTTACTGTATTTATTTCATGATATAATGCTAGCTGTCGACCTGTTATACAATCAGTTACAAGCACGAGAGATAGATACTGTCAAAGTGCAAGCATATACTACTATGTTTGTACAAAGCATAAGCAAAGTGAGAGATGGGGTTGACAATTTAGAGAGCAAACTGCCAGAGAAATATTTTTTCACAAACCACAGGAAAAACATCACCACTATGGTCCGAATTGCAAAGGAGATCTGTGACATTGTAATTGTGCAGGCACGAGAGCGTTTTTCTTTCACTAAACATTTGGTGAGTGCCACATTATTGCAAAGTCAACAGTTTGCCAAATATGATGAATCCTTCCCGGAGCGTGCTCTGAATGAGGCTGTGGGAGCTTATCCTATGCTCAATAAAGAAGAGCTGAGAACTGAGTTGACTGTACTGTACGGAATGCCTGTGTATCGGAAGGCCACAAGTGCCTTGTCTTTGCTGGCTTTAATCCATAAACTTAACATGGAAAAGTCACTTGGAGAGACAGTGGCTTTACTTAAAATTGTCATAACCACTCCTATGACAACAGTCGAGGCAGAACGATGTTTTTCAGCCTTAAAGAGGATTAAGACATTCCTGAGAAACACCATGCTTGAGGAAAGACTCAATGCTTTGGCAATGCTCTCTGTAGAGAGCAAGCTAGTTCAGAAAATCCCGGACTTTAACACTAAAGTTATTGAAAAGTTTGCTGCTCTTAGAGAGAGACGGGCTGATTTCATTTACAAAAAGTAAACAATGTTGAATGCTGCTACTTTGCAACCAGTTTAGTTTGTTAAATAAAAAACATCTGTGAGTGAGGTACTCAGAAATGCATTGTATCTCGAAGTCTGTTATGAAGCTCTGTGGTTATACACTGAATAAGCAGCTACCTATGTTATATGACATCTCTTTATTAATGTTATAACTGCACTTTCACAATTGCTTTATTAACCTTCCTGCTTTCTCAAATTTGCTTGAAAATGCACCATTTCTCTTCTCTTTTTTCAAAATTTTCTCGGGGGGAGAACCCCCCCGAACCCTCCTTATAGGGGTTCGGGCTCGCTCGCTACGCTCGCTCGCTACGGTGAAGTATACCAATCATTTTACGCCCCACCACTTTAAAATGTCACCAGCCGCCCCTGTGTGTGAGGTCCAGAGACGGAGGTGAGGAGTGACTGAACCGATGCCTCTGTCCCCTAAGGCAAATTTACGCTGAATCCTGCTGCCGACAGTGGGCCTGACCCCCTGACCGCACCCTTGCCCACCGCCAACAAGACGAAGGAGGCTCCGAGTGAAATCTCATGTAATACGGTAAGAGAGTGATCCGTGCGGTGCACATTTCTGGCAGAGACGAGACGGGAGCAGCTGCCATTTTTGCCTAGTCGTGGGCTACTCAGACAGCCTTGGGCAGCGCTATGGCAGTGGGCAAAGAGAACTTGATAGTGGAGCACCAGGGGGCACAATTTAATTAAACAACAAAAAAACGAGCAGAAAATCTGTGGACTCCCGGCAGAGGGTTGGAGTTGCACACACAGCCAAGCATAAGACTGCTGTGGGAGCCCACGCGATCTTTATCACCCCCAAACATTGTGCATCCACAAAACACGCACAGCGGCAATGAATTAAAACTAAAGAAATCAGAGGGTACATGGCTACAGTGACCCCAGTGAAGGAATATTTAAAAGGCTTTGCGGCAAAACAGTACAGACCTACAGCGCATACCTTCATCGTTGTGAATACTGGGAACTGTGCTGGCCCTGTGTGCATTGTGAACTGTTGAAACTGCTGTGGTGTGACTCCCTCACAGTGCACGTATAAGATCCTATAAAGTAATTCAGTGAGGCTTAACTACTAACACGGCGCACTGATCTATCCCAGGCATACAGCGAACAATGGGCAAAACTGACGGGAAGCAGGCTAAACTGCCGTTCGAGGCACCTAAGACATCCAGAGGGCATGCTCAAGAGGCAGATACAGAGGCGCTCGAACATACAGACATGACCCAAAAGCCAGAGGACGAAGACCTGAAATCACTGTTGGCAACCATGAAGAGAATCCTTTCTTCAATAGAGACCAAGATGGATAATATGTGTACTAGAATAGACTTCATAACGCAAAAGCTTGAAAAGCAACATGGTAAGTTGGGGGAGGCGGAGAATAGAATTTTGACACTCGAAAACGACACCAACCAGCACAAAGATCAAATTACAGAAATGAATAAACTGCTCAAAATAATAGCAGCAAAGAATGAAGACCTGGAAGCGAGATCCAGGAGAAGTGATATACGTATTCTTGAAATACCAAGGTCTGCACACACTGGAAAAATTGAGGAATATGGAGAAACAATGCTCACTACCTGCTAAGTTAGCGAAGAATTTTCCCCATTGCTAGTCGTAGAAAGAGCACACAAAACACTTACACCAAAACCTGCTCCGCAGAGACCCACTGTTGCGAAATTGTTGAGCTACAGCGATCGCAATATAGCCCTGCGTAAGGCCAGAGAGGCCCGAACAGTAGTGTATGAGAATCACAATATCTCACTGTATCCTAACTTCACCATGGCAGTTCAGGAGCCAAGGAAAATATTTCTGCCTGCCAAAAAGAAACTACAACAAGCGGGCGTCGCCTACGCCATGCTTTATCCTGCCCAATTACGTCACACCTACCAAGGCAAACAGCACCTTTGTGCTACTCTACAGCAGGCCATGGCGTTCCTCAAGTCAATGCCGTGACCAGCTAAGCACACAGAAAGCTCGCCACCGGGCAGCAGAGGGACATCACCTTAACACAAAGAAGTATAGGTAGCATGACGAAAGGAGCACTGCGACTCCCGAACTACAAGGAGAACACCACAGAAAGATGTGAAACTGTGAGAACCCATGTACTATAATTGCACATGGAAGGGTACAAGAGAGAAATGTGGAGGAACACTGACCTTGACAATGTGATTGCTGAATGGTCCGACTGGCGTACTCGCCACGTAAATATTACAGACAGAAATTAATATGTAATAAGAAGTGAAAAAAAAAGATAATGAACTTCCAGGCACAAGACCACTATGTCCCAGGCACCCTCCTACATGGTGTCTAACCGAGTGGGAGGTGCAGCTTCGCCCCCCAGAAGACACGCCCCAAAAGGAGATCCCTTAACCTTTCCCAATGGGGGATAGGACACCGCTAGTAATTCTTTTCACCAAGCTAGGGGGTTGGTCAACGTTATATTGTTTTGCTTTGCATTGACTGTAAAGTTAGAACTTCATGTAAATGAGGTAGCAGCTGACCTAGCCTGCGGCAAATATCCTTTTGAGAAAATGATCAATGTACATAAAGTGCAGGACACAGGCTACTGCGATACCGCACGAAATGCAGTTCAACAGTTAAGATGCATAAATGTTGGGGTAAATTGGGATGGGAGGGCAAACTACACGGCAAGTTGGGCAAGACGATGTGGGGGGGAGTTCACTGAACACGCGTCAAACATGATACAAGTAAGGCACACAGGTCGTTCGGAATTGGCATCAGAGAATACACAGCAACATGAAACACTAGTGCTATAGATCATCACTATGACGCAGAAAACAAGTAGAGATAACTATTCAGAGGAAACAGGTCTAATGACATTGAATGTTAGAGCCCTGGGGGACCCTCGTGAGAAAAGACATATCCTGACATATATGGACAGACACCATACAAATATTGCCATGCTTCAGGAAACACATACTGCCCCATCGACAATACCCATGTTCGCTACGAAATGAGCCTCACATAGGTATTTCTCTTCCTATTCGTCCTACTCAAGGGGAATATCTATCCTCATTAAAAAAACACTCCCTATGTTGAAGAGGGATCACTGAGTGATCCTCAGGGTAGATATCTTATAGAGTGGGGGCGACTGGCGTCCCACTCCGTCACATTAACAAATTGCTATGGTCCAAACACTGACAATGAATTTTTCTTCAGCAAACTCTGGAGATCGATTGAATATAGTTTCCACAGACATAATATGGGGAGGACTTTAATCTCACAATATGTCCCACACAAGATCGTTCACACCCCCAGGTGCAAAACTATACAAATGTGCAACATCAAGTGCAGCAAATTATCATTGAACATCAAATAATTGATGCATGTTGCTACTGTCACCTGAGTCTGGCTGAAGGAACATTTCACTCAGCGGTACATAATAGCTGGTCCAGGCTAGACGTCTGGTTGGTTTCCAAAGGGATTACTTCATGGATCACCAACACCCAACATTTAGCACGAACATACTCAGACCACTTCCTAGTGTATATGCAAATACGTCCGCCGGGAAATAAAAACAGACATATTGCATGGCAAATACCTACCAATGAACTGCTTGATCCAGCCTTTAAAACGGAACTCGGACAGGAAATAGAGGAATTGCTCAAGAACGATATAGACTCTGTAGCCTCTCACACCATGGTTTGGGAGTCGTTAAAAGTCACTGTGAGGGGGGTATGCTTGACCAAAACGGGTGGTATATTAAAAGACATAAGGAAAACCCTATCCCAATTAGAAGAGAAATTAAAAGGAATGGAAAGACAGACGCAGGCGACACCTACAGAATCCCAGCTAGCAAGCATTAGAGAAACACTTTCCGAGTATCAAGAGACGGCGGAAAGGGAATGCCTCTTCCACTGGAAATATCATAAAGCCAGGAAATATGGAGAGGGGGAAAGACCACGTAAAGCATTAGCCAAACTGATGCACCCTAACACTAACTACATATTAGAAATTATAGACAATAATGGCGCGTCACATAAAGACTCAGAGGAAATTATACGTACATTTAGTGCACATTACTCGAAACTGTACACTTTGCGCAAATCCATACAGGCCGAAACGGACATGTATCTACAGAATACAGAACGAGCTTGGCTGAGTAACGCACATCGGGAATTCCTGGCAGCAGACTTAAAGGAGGATGAACTTAGGGCAGCCATAATGCAGATGGGCGGAAAGGCCCCTGGCCCTGACGGTCAACCGGCTGAATTTTACAAGACATACATAGAAATATTGGTCCCTTTCCTGAAACAAATGTACGAAGAAGCAGTACAATTGGGATACTGCCCCAGTTGCTGCGAGAGGCCCACATAGTTTCACTTCTGAAACCAGGCATAGAGCCCAACCGGACTGACTCATATAGACCCCCTCCCTCATCAACTGTGATGCTAAGATACTAGCCAAAGTACTGGCCAACCGACTGAGCGTCTTAATGGAGAAACTGATCGACCCGGATCAAGCAGGATTTGTGCCAGGCAGAGCCATGTCACATAACTTGCGTACACTTTTTTCCATTATACATGAGATAGATCCCAAGGAAAGTGCGGTGGCAGTTTTTTAGATGCCACAAAAGCTTTTGATTCTCCTGAGTGGGAATACCTGATGTCTGTGCTATCGCACAGGGGAATTCTGCCGGGCTACTTGCCATGGGTACAATTACTGTATCATAAACCTAAGGCTAAGTTACTGATTAACAGAGTTAACAATGCGCCGTTTGAAATACGCGGGGGAACGAGGCAAGGTTGCCCTCTCTCCCTCCTTTTATGTGCACTCGCAATAGAGCCCCTGGTGGCCACTCCTAGACAACATCACAAACAGCAGGCATTGGATTACCGAACGAGACCAGTATTAGTCTCACTGTAGGCTGATGATATAACTCTTTATGTGAGAAATCCGGAAACTGGTCTCAATGACATAATCCGAGAACTCAGGAATAACGATAAATAGGGGTAAATCTCAAATTTTCCCTTTTACCCACAGTTCCCCTAAGGCCCCACTAGAATATCCATTAAATATTTCTGCCTGCCAAAAAGAAACTACAACAAGCAGGCGTCGCCTACGCCATGCTTTATCCTGCCCAATTACGTCACACCTACCAAGGCAAACAGCACCTTTGTGCTACTCTACAGCAGGCCATGGCGTTCCTCAAGTCAATGCCGTGACCAGCTAAGCACACAGAAAGCTCGCCACCGGGCAGCAGAGGGACATCACCTTAACACAAAGAAGTATAGGTAGCAAGACGAAAGGAGCACTGCGACTCCCGAACTACAAGGAGAACACCACAGAAAGATGTGAAACTGTGAGAACCCATGTACTATAATTGCACATAGAAGGGTACAAGAGAGAAATGTGGAGGAACACTGACCTTGACAATGTGATTGCTGAATGGTCGGACTGGCGTACTCGCCACGTAAATATTACAGACAGAAATTAATATGTAATAAGAAGAGAAAAAAAAATATAATGAACTTCCAGGCACAAGACCACTATGTCCCAGGCACCCTCCTACATGGTGTCTAACCGAGTGGGAGGTGCAGCTTTGCCCCCCAGAAGACACGCCCCAAAAGGAGATCCCTTAACCTTTCCCAATAGGGGATAGGACACCGCTAGTAATTCTTTTCACCAAGCTAGGGGGTTGGTCAACGTTATGTTGTTTTGCTTTGCATTGACTGTAAAGTTAGAACTTCATGTCAATGAGGTAGCAGCTGACCTAGCCTGCGGCAAATATCCTTTTGAGAAAATGATCAATGTACATAAAGTGCAGGACACAGGCTACTGCGATACCCCACGAAATGCAGTTCAACAGTTAAGATGCATAAATGTTGGGGTAAATTGGGATGGGAGGGCAAACTACACGGCAAGTTGGGCAAGGCGATGTGGGGGGGAGTACACTGAACACGCGTCAAACATGATACAAGTAAGGCACACAGGTCGTTCGGAATTGGCATCAGAGAATACACAGCAACATGAAACACTAGTGCTATAGATCATCACTATGACGCAGAAAACAAGTAGAGATAACTATTCAGAGGAAACAGGTCTAATGACATTGAATGTTAGAGCCCTGGGGGACCCTCGTGAGAAAAGACATATCCTGACATATATGGACAGACACCATACAAATATTGCCATGCTTCAGGAAACACATACTGCCCCATCGACAATACCCATGTTCGCTACGAAATGAGCCTCACATAGGTATTTCTCTTCCTATTCGTCCTACTCAAGGGGAATATCTATCCTCATTAAAAAAACACTCCCTATGTTGAAGAGGGATCACTGAGTGATCCTCAGGGTAGATATCTTATAGAGTGGGGGCGACTGGCGTCCCACTCCGTCACATTAACAAATTGCTATGGTCCAAACACTGACAATGAATTTTTCTTCAGCAAACTCTGGAGATCGATTGAATATAGTTTCCACAGACATAATATGGGGAGGACTTTAATCTCACAATATGTCCCACACAAGATCGTTCACACCCCCAGGTGCAAAACTATACAAATGTGCAACATCAAGTGCAGCAAATTATCATTGAACATCAAATAATTGATGCATGTTGCTACTGTCACCTGAGTCTGGCTGAAGGAACATTTCACTCAGCGGTACATAATAGCTGGTCCAGGCTAGACGTCTGGTTGGTTTCCAAAGGGATTACTTCATGGATCACCAACACCCAACATTTAGCACGAACATACTCAGACCACTTCCTAGTGTATATGCAAATACGTCCGCCGGGAAATAAAAACAGACATATTGCATGGCAAATACCTACCAATGAACTGCTTGATCCAGCCTTTAAAACGGAACTCGGACAGGAAATAGAGGAATTGCTCAAGAACGATATAGACTCTGTAGCCTCTCACACCATGGTTTGGGAGTCGTTAAAAGTCACTGTGAGGGGGGTATGCTTGACCAAAACGGGTGGTATATTAAAAGACATAAGGAAAACCCTATCCCAATTAGAAGAGAAATTAAAAGGAATGGAAAGACAGACGCAGGCGACACCTACAGAATCCCAGCTAGCAAGCATTAGAGAAACACTTTCCGAGTATCAAGAGACGGCGGAAAGGGAATGCCTCTTCCACTGGAAATATCATAAAGCCAGGAAATATGGAGAGGGGGAAAGACCACGTAAAGCATTAGCCAAACTGATGCACCCTAACACTAACTACATATTAGAAATTATAGACAATAATGGCGCGTCACATAAAGACTCAGAGGAAATTATACGTACATTTAGTGCACATTACTCGAAACTGTACACTTTGCGCAAATCCATACAGGCCGAAACGGACATGTATCTACAGAATACAGAACGAGCTTGGCTGAGTAACGCACATCGGGAATTCCTGGCAGCAGACTTAAAGGAGGATGAACTTAGGGCAGCCATAATGCAGATGGGCGGAAAGGCCCCTGGCCCTGACGGTCAACCGGCTGAATTTTACAAGACATACATAGAAATATTGGTCCCTTTCCTGAAACAAATGTACGAAGAAGCAGTACAATTGGGATACTGCCCCAGTTGCTGCGAGAGGCCCACATAGTTTCACTTCTGAAACCAGGCATAGAGCCCAACCGGACTGACTCATATAGACCCCCTCCCTCATCAACTGTGATGCTAAGATACTAGCCAAAGTACTGGCCAACCGACTGAGCGTCTTAATGGAGAAACTGATCGACCCGGATCAAGCAGGATTTGTGCCAGGCAGAGCCATGTCACATAACTTGCGTACACTTTTTTCCATTATACATGAGATAGATCCCAAGGAAAGTGCGGTGGCAGTTTTTTAGATGCCACAAAAGCTTTTGATTCTCCTGAGTGGGAATACCTGATGTCTGTGCTATCGCACAGGGGAATTCTGCCGGGCTACTTGCCATGGGTACAATTACTGTATCATAAACCTAAGGCTAAGTTACTGATTAACAGAGTTAACAATGCGCCGTTTGAAATACGCGGGGGAACGAGGCAAGGTTGCCCTCTCTCCCTCCTTTTATGTGCACTCGCAATAGAGCCCCTGGTGGCCACTCCTAGACAACATCACAAACAGCAGGCATTGGATTACCGAACGAGACCAGTATTAGTCTCACTGTAGGCTGATGATATAACTCTTTATGTGAGAAATCCGGAAACTGGTCTCAATGACATAATCCGAGAACTCAGGAATAACGATAAATAGGGGTAAATCTCAAATTTTCCCTTTTACCCACAGTTCCCCTAAGGCCCCACTAGAATATCCATTAAATATTTCTGCCTGCCAAAAAGAAACTACAACAAGCAGGCGTCGCCTACGCCATGCTTTATCCTGCCCAATTACGTCACACCTACCAAGGCAAACAGCACCTTTGTGCTACTCTACAGCAGGCCATGGCGTTCCTCAAGTCAATGCCGTGACCAGCTAAGCACACAGAAAGCTCGCCACCGGGCAGCAGAGGGACATCACCTTAACACAAAGAAGTATAGGTAGCAAGACGAAAGGAGCACTGCGACTCCCGAACTACAAGGAGAACACCACAGAAAGATGTGAAACTGTGAGAACCCATGTACTATAATTGCACATGGAAGGGTACAAGAGAGAAATGTGGAGGAACACTGACCTTGACAATGTGATTGCTGAATGGTCGGACTGGCGTACTCGCCACGTAAATATTACAGACAGAAATTAATATGTAATAAGAAGAGAAAAAAAAATATAATGAACTTCCAGGCACAAGACCACTATGTCCCAGGCACCCTCCTACATGGTGTCTAACCGAGTGGGAGGTGCAGCTTTGCCCCCCAGAAGACACGCCCCAAAAGGAGATCCCTTAACCTTTCCCAATAGGGGATAGGACACCGCTAGTAATTCTTTTCACCAAGCTAGGGGGTTGGTCAACGTTATGTTGTTTTGCTTTGCATTGACTGTAAAGTTAGAACTTCATGTCAATGAGGTAGCAGCTGACCTAGCCTGCGGCAAATATCCTTTTGAGAAAATGATCAATGTACATAAAGTGCAGGACACAGGCTACTGCGATACCCCACGAAATGCAGTTCAACAGTTAAGATGCATAAATGTTGGGGTAAATTGGGATGGGAGGGCAAACTACACGGCAAGTTGGGCAAGGCGATGTGGGGGGGAGTACACTGAACACGCGTCAAACATGATACAAGTAAGGCACACAGGTCGTTCGGAATTGGCATCAGAGAATACACAGCAACATGAAACACTAGTGCTATAGATCATCACTATGACGCAGAAAACAAGTAGAGATAACTATTCAGAGGAAACAGGTCTAATGACATTGAATGTTAAAGCCCTGGGGGACCCTCGTAAGAAAAGACATATCCTGGCATATATGGACAGACACCATACAAATATTGCCATGCTTCAGAAAACACATACTGCCCCATCGACAATACCCATGTTCGCTACGAAATGAGCCTCACATAGGTATTTCTCTTCCTATTCGTCCTACTCAAGGGAAATATCTATCCTCATTAAAAAAAAACTCCCTATGTTGAAGAGGGATCGCTGAGGGATCCTCAGGGTAGATATCTTATAGAGTGGGGGCGACTGGCGTCACACTCCGTCACATTAACAAATTGCTATGGTCCAAACACTGACAATGAATTTTTCTTCAGCAAACTCTGGAGATCGATTCAATATAGTGTCCACAGACATAATATGGGGAGGACTTTAATCTCACAATATGTCCCACACAAGATCGTTCACACCCCCAGGTGCAAAACTATACAAATGTGCAACATCAAGTGCAGCAAATTATCATTGAACATCAAATAATTGATGCATGTTGCTACTGTCACCTGAGTCTGGCTGAAGGAACATTTCACTCAGAGGTACATAATAGCTGGTCCAGGCTAGACGTCTGGTTGGTTTCCAAAGGGATTACTTCATGGATCACCAACACCCAACATTTAGCACGAACATACTCAGACCACTTCCTAGTGTATATGCGAATACGTCCGCCGGGAAATAAAAACAGACATATTGCATGGCGAATACCTACCAATGAACTGCTTGATCCAGCCTTTAAAACGGAACTCGGACAGGAAATAGAGGAATTTCTCAAGAACAATATAGACTCTGTAGCCTCTCACACCATGGTTTGGGAGTCGTTAAAAGTCACTGTGAGGGGGGTATGCTTGACCAAAACGGGTGGTATATTAAAAGACATAAGGAAAACTCTATCCCAATTAGAAGAGAAATTAAAAGGAATGGAAAGACAGACGCAGGCGACACCTACAGAATCCCAGCTAGCAAGCATTAGAGAAACACTTTCCGAGTATCAAGAGACGGCGGAAAGGGAATGCCTCTTCCACTGGAAATATCATAAAGCCAGGAAATATGGAGAGGGGGAAAGACCAGGTAAAGCATTAGCCGAACTGATGCACCCTAACACTAACTACATATTAGAAATTATAGACAATAATGGCGCGTCACATAAAGACTCAGAGGAAATTATACGTACATTTAGTGCACATTACTCGAAACTGTACACTTTGCGCAAATCCATACAGGCCGAAACGGACATGTATCTACAGAATACAGAACGAGCTTGGCTGAGTAACGCACATCGGGAATTCCTGGCAGCAGACTTAAAGGAGGAGGGCAGCCATAATGCAGATGGGCGGAAAGGAACGAAGAAGCAGTTCAATTCGGATACTGCCCCAGTTGCTGCGAGAGGCCCACATAGTTTCACTTCTGAAACCAGGCATAGAGCCCAACCGGACTGACTCATATAGACCCCCTCCCTCATCAACTGTGATGCTAAGATACTAGCCAAAGTACTGGCCAACCGACTGAGCGTCTTAATGGAGAAACTGATCCACTCGGATCAAGCAGGATGTGTGCCAGGCAGAGCCATGTCACATAACTTGCGTACACTTTTCTCCATTATACATGAGATAGATCCCAAGGAAAGTGCGGTGGCAGTTTTTTAGATGCCACAAAAGCTTTTGATTCTCCTGAGTGGGAATACCTGATGTCTGTGCTATCGCACAGGGGAATTCTGCCGGGCTACTTGCCATGGGTACAATTACTGTATCATAAACCTAAGGCTAAGTTACTGATTAACAGAGTTCACAATGCGCCGTTTGAAATACCCGGGGGAACGAGGCAAGGTTGCCCTCTCTCCCTCCTTTTATGTGCACTCGCAATAGAGACCCTGGTGGCCACTCCTAGACAACATCACAAACAGCACGCATTGGATTACCGAACGAGACCAGTATTAGTCTCACTGTAGGCTGACGATATAACTCTTTATGTGAGAAATCCGGAAACTGGTCTCAATGACATAATCCGAGAACTCAGGTATAACGATAAACAGGGGTAAATCTCAAATTTTCCGTTTTACCCACAGTTCACCTAAGGCCCCACTAGAATATCCATTAAATATTTCTGCCTGCCAAAAAGAAACTACAACAAGCGGGCGTCGCCTACGCCATGCTTTATCCTGCCCAATTACGTCACACCTACCAAGGCAAACAGCACCATTGTGCTACTCTACAGCAGGCCATGGCGTTCCTCAAGTCAATGCCGTGACCAGCTAAGCACACAGAAAGCTCGCCACCGGGCAGCAGAGGGACATCACCTTAACACAAAGAAGTATAGGTAGCATGACGAAAGGAGCACTGCGACTCCCGAACTACAAGGAGAACACCACAGAAAGATGTGAAACTGTGAGAACCCATGTACTATATTTGCACATGGAAGGGTACAAGAGAGAAATGTGGAGGAACACTGACCTTGACAATGTGATTGCTGAATGGTCGGACTGGCGTACTCGCCACGTAAATATTACAGACAGAAATTAATATGTAATAAGAAGAGAAAAAAAAAGATAATGAACTTCCAGGCACAAGACTACTATGTCCCAGGCACCCTCCTACATGGTGTCTAACCGAGTGGGAGGTGCAGCTTCGCCCCCCAGAAGACACGCCCCAAAAGGAGATCCCTTAACCTTTCCCAATGGGGGATAGGACACCGCTAGTAATTCTTTTCACCAAGCTAGGGGGTTGGTCAACGTTATGTTGTTTTGCTTTGCATTGACTGTAAAGTTAGAACTTCATGTCAATGAGGTAGCAGCTGACCTAGCCTGCGGCAAATATCCTTTTGAGAAAATGATCAATGTACATAAAGTGCAGGACACAGGCTACTGCGATACCGCACGAAATGCAGTTCAACAGTTAAGATGCATAAATGTTGGGGTAAATTGGGATGGGAGGGCAAACTACACGGCAAGTTGGGCAAGGCGATGTGGGGGGGAGTTCACTGAACACGCGTCAAACATGATACAAGTAAGGCACACAGGTCGTTCGGAATTGGCATCAGAGAATACACAGCAACATGAAACACTAGTGCTATAGATCATCACTATGACGCAGAAAACAAGTAGAGATAACTATTCAGAGGAAACAGGTCTAATGACATTGAATGTTAAAGCCCTGGGGGACCCTCGTAAGAAAAGACATATCCTGGCATATATGGACAGACACCATACAAATATTGCCATGCTTCAGGAAACACATAATGCCCCATCGACAATACCCATGTTCGCTACGAAATGAGCCTCACATAGGTATTTCTCTTCCTATTCGTCCTACTCAAGGGGAATATCTATCCTCATTAAAAAAAAACTCCCTATGTTGAAGAGGGATCGCTGAGGGATCCTCAGGGTAGATATCTTATAGAGTGGGGGCGACTGGCGTCACACTCCGTCACATTAACAAATTGCTATGGTCCAAACACTGACAATAAATTTTTCTTCAGCAAACTCTGGAGATCGATTGAATATAGTGTCCACAGACATAATATGGGGAGGACTTTAATCTCACAATATGTCCCACACAAGATCGTTCACACCCCAGGTGCAAAACTATACAAATGTGCAACATCAAGTGCAGCAAATTATCATTGAACATCAAATAATTGATGCATGTTGCTACTGTCACCTGAGTCTGGCTGAAGGAACATTTCGCTCAGCGGTACATAATAGCTGGTCCAGGCTAGACGTCTGGTTGGTTTCCAAAGGGATTACTTCATGGATCACCAACACCCAACATTTAGCACGAACATACTCAGACCACTTCCTAGTGTATATGCGAATACGTCCGCCGGGAAATAAAAACAGACATATTGCATGGCGAATACCTACCAATGAACTGCTTGATCCAGCCTTTAAAACGGACAGGAAATAGAGGAATTTCTCAAGAACAATATAGACTCTGTAGCCTCTCACACCATGGTTTGGGAGTCGTTAAAAGTCACTGTGAGGGGGGTATTCTTGACCAAAACGGGTGGTATATTAAAAGACATAAGGAAAACCCTATCCCAATTAGAAGAGAAATTAAAAGGAATGGAAAGACAGACGCAGGCGACACCTACAGAATCCCAGCTAGCAAGCATTAGAGAAACACTTTCCGAGTATCAAGAGACGGCGGAAAGGGAATGCCTCTTCCACTGGAAATATCATAAAGCCAGGAAATATGGAGAGGGGGAAAGACCAGGTAAAGCATTAGCCGGACTGATGCACCCTAACACTAACTACATATTAGAAATTATAGACAATAATGGCGCGTCACATAAAGACTCAGAGGAAATTATACGTACATTTAGTGCACATTACTCGAAACTGTACACTTTGCGCAAATCCATACAGGCCGAAACGGACATGTATCTACAGAATACAGAACGAGCTTGGCTGAGTAACGCACATCGGGAATTCCTGGCAGCAGACTTAAAGGAGGAGGGCAGCCATAATGCAGATGGGCGGAAAGGAACGAAGAAGCAGTACAATTCGGATACTGCCCCAGTTGCTGCGAGAGTCCCACATAGTTTCACTTCTGAAACCAGGCATAGAGCCCAACCGGACTGACTCATATAGACCCCCTCCCTCATCAACTGTGATGCTAAGATACTAGCCAAAGTACTGGCCAACCGACTGAGCGTCTTAATGGAGAAACTGATCGACCCGGATCAAGCAGGATTTGTGCCAGGCAGAGCCATGTCACATAACTTGCGTACACTTTTTTCCATTATACATGAGATAGATCCCAAGGAAAGTGCGGTGGCAGTTTTTTAGATGCCACAAAAGCTTTTGATTCTCCTGAGTGGGAATACCTGATGTCTGTGCTATCGCACAGGGGAATTCTGCCGGGCTACTTGCCATGGGTACAATTACTGTATCATAAACCTAAGGCTAAGTTACTGATTAACAGAGTTCACAATGCGCCGTTTGAAATACCCGGGGGAATGAGGCAAGGTTGCCCTCTCTCCCCCCTTTTATGTGCACTCGCAATAGAGCCCCTGGTGGCCACTCCTAGACAACATCACAAACAGCACGCATTGGATTACCGAACGAGACCAGTATTAGTCTCACTGTAGGCTGACGATATAACTCTTTATGTGAGAAATCCGGAAACTGGTCTCAATGACATAATCCGAGAACTCAGGTATAACGATAAACAGGGGTAAATCTCAAATTTTCCCTTTTACCCACAGTTCCCCTAAGGCCCCACTAGAATATCCATTAAAGTGGTGTGACACAAGGGCGTGGCTTGGCGCTCGGGGAATTCACGCTATCCTGCTTTTCACAGCGCAGCGAAGGCATGAAAACAACGTCGGAAGAGGCGCTGATGTTCACGCGACCCTCGTCGTGTCTGTAAAATACAGAGCAATGAAGCTTCCCTACAAGTAAGCTCTACCACGACAATGGAGTATTGCGGCCGCCATTTTGTACCTCACTGATCCAGCGGTGTTTTTTCCTGTAAGGAACTGTCGGTTTTCCTTTCTTCTCCCTCAAAGGATTCCAAGTTGCTGCAGATATTTCAGGCATGTGCATTTTTCTTTCTCTCACTTGAATGTGATTTTTGGGGGCAAGATACCAGGTCTACATCTCCATGCTCTGCTTATGAGAGGAATATAACGTGGCAGCCATTTTGTGCATTTTCCTTTCTTCACTTCACCTGACTGATTTTCTTTCATGCCCTCTACAGGAACTTGCTTTCTTCTTCCAAGCTGTTTCTATTTTTCAGCAAAAAGAGGCTTTATTCCATTGACTGCACAGCTTCTTAGCCTCAATTGAAATACTGTACACAAACACTTTTTGTTCCTTTCTAACAGGCACTTGGGGGTCTAGTCATTCTGTTTATTAACAAAACAAAAAAAAGCGCTTTCACAATAACTTTGTCTGGCTTCTTCCCGTGTTCTCTGACCTATGGGTAGAATCAAAGGCTCTCTCTCTACGCACTCGTCACCAAAACACGTCTTTGTCATGAATTCCAAAATATTCACTGTATTCTCCAAGTTGGAGGACTCTTCGTCGCCTTTACCTCAAAATTTGGAGTCAAGTATGTACCCCTCTCCGGTACCTACTGGGCAATCTAGCACTAAATGCCTTAAACAAAACCCCCCTTCTCCACCTAAGTTAACATCACCTGTTTCTTTGGAGATGTTATTGGAGGAGATTAGGGCTCTTCGACCCTTTATGGAGGAGACGAACGTCAAATTACAACTCCTTACTGATAATTGATCTCAACTTGAAACGAGATTGGCTACCGTTGAACATAATATGTCATCCTTCAGAGACACAACTGTGACTGTTACTGATCTTCAATCTCAAGTTTCTATGCTACAACGGCAGCTCGAGGATCTTGAAAATCACAATAGAAGAAATAATCTGCGAATTTATGGTTTGGCGGAAGGAATCGAAGGTCCAGACCCTCTCACTTTCTTCAAATCTTTCCTTCCCAAAGTTCTTCATATGGCAGAGAGCACAACACTTAATATTCAACCAGCACATAGACTTGCCAGGCCCCCCTCAAGCACTTCACCTTCGCAAAGACCAAGAGGTGTAATCTTGTACTTCTTAGAGTATACGGATTTGTTAAAGGTTTTATCGGCAGTTAAATCTTCTCAGCAAATCACTTGGTCTGGTTCAACTTAATTTCTTTGCACAAGACTACGCCAAGGCTACCGCAAACAGACTTAAAGCTTTTCTTAACATGAGACCAGAGCTCAGGTCAATGGGTGCCCGTTATGGCCTCTTTCACCCGTGTCTCTTCAAGGTCACCAACAATAACAGAACCACCACTTATGATGACCCGATGCGTCTACAGAGCTTCATCAATTCCTGCAATCCTACTGCCATGGACGCTTCAAGACCTTCATCTTCAAATGTCACTTAGTTTTCTGCTTTGCTCTTAGAATAATATTTGCTATTAGATCTGAATACGTTGCTCATATTTGTTGTTTTATTGGTGGTTTGTTTAATTGTTTAATTACTTCTTCATGTTACGGAGTTAGATAATCTGCAACAGTTGTCTTTAACTTTTTCCTTTCTCTGTATAATCATCCATCAATTTTTCTTCTTCTTCGCTCCCACAGTCCTGTCTACAATTTTTGCGTGACTTTCCCCTGGTCTGGTCTGGTCCTGTTCGGATTACTGCCTATCCCATGTGGCTCCACCTATCCCCACCTACACATTTCCCCTTTTTGTAGGTATGTTTTTGTCTTGTTTTTTATTTTTTGTTTGTCTCAGATTCCTCGGTTTATTGCATATTTGCTGTTTCCAGTGTTCCATTCTTCTTTTATGTTCTCATGTTTGTATTTCTTTTCCTTACTCTACCTTCAAGCTTTCCTATCTTGACCAGCTTTCATTCTACTTTTCTCCAATTTACACTCTATCTTTTTACTAAAGATTTGGACTTTTGCATTCATATCTTATTTCATGTCTTGCCTGACATGTTATACCTCTGAAATTGATTTCTTGGAATGTTAGAGGATTAAATTCACCTATCAAACAGCAAAGAGTTCTTTCCCACCTAGCTAAATTAGATGCTGATATAGTGTTTATACAAGAAACGCATCTCACAGAAACTGAATCCTTAAAAATGAAAAGGGGTTGAGTGGGAGATATTTTCTTTTCTCAAGGAGATGGCAAACGTAATGGAGTCATGATACTTTGTCGTAAGTCACTTCCAATCAAATTTATATCCCAAGAATCAGATGTTGAAGGTCGATGGGTAAATGCTAAATTGCGGTTAAATGATGTCTCAGTCTCTCTTCTCAATGTATATGCTCCCACGGGTGGTGACGCTTCTTTTTGGCATGCATTGGCGAAGCAAATTACTCACTGCATTGAGGTCAATTTTATATTGGCTGGTGATTGCAACCAGTTTTTGACCCATTTATTGATAGAGATTCTAAAGTTACTTTCATTCCAATCAAGTCGCAAAAATCTATTGTCCAAACTATTACCCAGCACAAGCTTCTTGATGCATGGCGGTTATGTAATCCCACTACTAGAGAATTTACTTTTTACTCTCCAGTGCATCACACTCAATCAAGAATAGACTATATTTTTGTTTCCCACAACGTATCGCAGACCCTCATGCATGCAGAAATTGGTCCTATTCTATTGTCAGACCACGCTCCTGTCTCAATTGATCTTGATTTACTGCCTAGGGTTAATGTCAACAGAAGATGGCGTTTTAAAAACTCTCTTCTGCTGGATTCAACGTTCACTGATTCCTTCACCACCTTCTTTCATGAGTATTTTGTGAGGAACCAATGTAACTCCATGCCATTTTCAACTATATGGGATGTTTTTAAAGCGTCAGCTAGGGACTTCATTATTGGTTTTACTGTTAAAAAGCGAAATAATGCACATAAAGTAGCTAATGATCTTTTTCAAGACATCAAAAGGTTAGAACATTCATATTATACTTCACATTCGAAGGAGTGCCCCCTTGAACTTATTGAGGCCAAATTACAATTTAATAGGAATTCTACTGAAAATGCTTCTCTTTATCTATTGAAAGCCAGTTCAAAATTCTATGGATTGAGCAAAAATAAGGGGGTGACCCGGTGTGCCTCAGAACCTGAGTGGGCGTATTATATAAATACAATGGTTCTGTCGGGAATTTCTAATTTCTTATAGAAAGTTCAAAAAATATTCATTACATGTAACAGATATCAGATAAATGAGGAAAAAAAGCACTCACCAATGAAGTTTGCAATTTGGTAATTTAAGGAAATAAAGTATTATGGGCTGTCGTAATACATAAGTTCAAAAGAGCAAAATATTGGTGACTTGTGGTGATAAAGTGACATGTGATGATAAATAGTATATACAATATATTTCAAATGCGGTAAAAGTAAATAAGTAGAATAGAAAGGTACATTATTTCTTGATATGTCTTTATGGTTTTTCACATATGCTACAAGATCCTATGTGAATTAATCTGTGATCAGAAGCATTGTGTAGACATATAAGGGTGCGTCGACGTTTCGACCCCGTGTACTGCGCAAAATATAATAAGCGTCAATGTGGGTCTTCCTCAGGACAGTGCAGATGGGTATACAGCCCAAGCGCAGATTTTGGTTAATATCTGCGGGCGAGAAGGTTTTCTCAGTCAAAGTTGTAGTCCTGGTGAATCAGGAGGAGGCCTTGAAGATTTTTGAGGTAAAAGGATGATGTCTTCAATAAACTTGGGGTTTTACTTTTAAGCCAGTCCCATCATTTACGGGATCTGTAGTTCAGCACGTCTTGTCAGCAGACTTTATTCCCTTAAATTACCAAATTGCAAACTTCATTGGTGTGTGCTTTTTTTCCTCATTTATCTGATATCTGTTACATGTAATGAATATTTTTTTTACTTTCTAAAAGAAATTAGAAATTCCCGACAGAACCATTGTATTTATATAACAAAATTCTATGGAGGCAAAAATTAAGCTGGGAAAATGTTGGCCAATTACTTGAAAATCAAACATAACAAGTTAAATATTGAATCTATATATGATGACCACGCTGAGCTAAAATTTAAGGATGCCGACATTCTACAACAGTTTCCCCTATTTTATAAATCGCTATATGCATCTGAGACACAATCTACAGAACATTCTTTATCACATTTCTTTTCCACAATTCAGAAATCTGAACAAACTCAACTGGATTTATCCCCTTTAGAATCAGAATTAGTTCTATTTACACTTTTCTAAAATTCTACTACCCAAATTGCATTCCCTGATTAATGCCTTTTGCTCCCTAAACGGCTCCACAGGTTCTTTATCAGAGGCTCCCATTTGTCTCATTCCTAAGGAGAGCAAGGACTCTAAATATTGTACAAATTATAGACCTATATCCTTAGTGAATATTGATTACAAAATCTTTTCCAAAGCATTAGCCCTTTGATTAGACACGTTTCTTCCAGGTTTATTGGGCAAAGAACAATCTGATTTAGTTAAAGAGAGAGTTATAACGTATAACACACTACTTTGTTTTTCAATGTTTTGTCAAAATCTGCTCACTTCAAACAATCTCTCGCAGCCATAGCTTTAGATGCAGAAAAAGCGTTTGATAGAGTGGAGTGGAAATATTTGTTTCATACCCTTAAGTGGTTTGGTTTTGGCCCTAACTTTATATCGTTAATATCCCGCCTTTATTCTAATCCACGAGCTGCAGTCTGTGCCAATGGAGTGGTCTCCCCATTCTTCGATTTAGGCAGAGGAGTTCGACAAAGTTGCCCTCTTTCGCCCTTTCTTTTTAATTTGGCCTTGGAACCATTCTTCTCTAAAATACGTCAAAATCCAAAAACACATGGTTTCGAAACGTCAAATTCACACATTAAACTTGCAGCATATGCTGATTACATCTTGCTCTTCATGTCCCAACCAGAGAACTAATTTCCTGCTTTTTTAGAGGAAGTAGGGTCGTTTTCCAATGTCTCTGGTTATAAATTGAACGTAGATAAATGTGAGATTCTACCTTTAACTAAATTCACCTTCAAATCGGACTTTAGCACCTCTAATTTCACTTGGAGTCCTAACTCTATTAAGTATTTGGGTTTACATTTTACTTCATCAATTACGCACACAGTAGCTTTATGTATGAATGAGTGCATTCATAAAATCTCAGATTTAACTACCAAATGGCACCCACTCTATTTATCTTGGTGGGGGCGTTTAGACACTATTAAGATGATGCTATCTCCTATAGTTTTATACACTATCTCCAACATTCCAATCCCTATCTCTGTAAAATTTTGCAAAAAGATTAATTCTATCCTTTCCTTCTTTTTATGGAATAAAAAGAAGTCCCGAATGTCTATCCTAAAATTGATTCGTCCCAAGGAGGAGGAGGGGGGGGGGGTAATTTTACAGGTTTCCCAAAGTATCAGAGGGCGTTCCTTTCAAGTCAGGCTTCTTTTTGGCTGCTTGACTCTCCAGAAGATTGCCCTCGTTGGGTTTCAATAGAACGTCAATTCTTGTCTCCCTTCTCTTTTCACAAATATCTTTCTTTCTCACGTAAACCACAGTCCCTATCCACTCCTATAATGAAACTCACCTCCAAACTTCTTGAAGCAGTTTTTCCTTCTTCACATGCCACAACTAAAACATCTTTCCTCAACTTTCCAGTCTGGCATTACAAAAATGTGCTACTTCGTAATAAGCCTTTCTATTGGAAATCATGGAGACAAAAACGTTTGATATGGGTCCACCACTTCTTCACAGGATCACAATTCATACCCTTTTCCATGCTCCGACATTCATTCAATTTGCCTGCCTCATTTTCTCATAAATATAACTTGTTGAAAGAGGCTGTATTGGGCACATATACCAAACTTATTACTCTACCCGCTAATTCCAATGCAACGGACACTTCCTCTCACCTCTGCACCTTGCTCAACACTACACCTAGAGCCTCTTCTATATATAGTTACCTACAAGGTAAACAAGTTCAAAGACAGAAAACCAAAACAGAAGAGGCTTGGGAGACTGAATTCCAAACATCCTGGCCGATCTCTCTTTGCAAAATATCTGGACTAAGATACATAAATCATCTAGGGCGGCGAATATAACGCAAACCTTATTTTTCGTGTATAACAGGCTTTTATTAACACCAACAACACTATGTAAAAGGTTCCCGACTCTACCGAACACTTGTTGGACTTGTTCTTTCCCAAATGCTTATTTATTTCATATGCTATTTTCGTGCCCACAAGTATATTCTTTTTGGAAACAGGTATGGAACCAAATTAATTTAATTTTTTCTACTAAATTTTAATTTGATTTTGTTCACATATTTTTAGGAAGTCTTTTCTCTATTTGGGACAATATTGCACCTAAGGTTAAGATTATTGATTTATTGTTCGCAGTTGCCTTTCAGCAGATTACCATAAATTGGAAAGACTCTACACAACTTTCTTGTAAGACCTGGTGGTACGCTGTTTGTCATAATCATTGATTGGATACCTCCTTTGTTTATCCTTTACAATTGGCTACTAAAAGAATAACCTTATGGTCACCTGTTACAACTTATATTGATGCATGTGCTAAAAGATCTTTTCAGCTAAGACCATCTCATCAAGAAGTTCTCAAACCCCCCTGATTTCCCTAATTATTCCTATATTGTACTATATTTTAATGAAATCATAATCACACTTATATTACTTTGTTTTCTCTAATTCCATGTATTAGTCCAATTCATGCAGTTTGGTTTGTAATGCTTTTATTTTGTATTGATAGGAATTGTCATTTTGTATTGTATATGGACACCTTTATACTTCTCAATAAATTCTTCTTTTGAACTTAAAAAAAAGTGGTGTGACACAGAGCTCAGATATTTGGGAATCAAAATCACAAAAGACAGGGATGAACTGTTAAGATCCAATTATGGTAGAGTTCTGGCCTCAGTGGAGGAAGCAATAACCAGATGGATTGCCATGCCTCTATCGTTGGCTGGTCACACAGCTTTAATGAAGATGGTAAAACTGCCTAAATTCCTGTATTTATTCATATACATTCCATATCCGCCTGGATGATACTTCTTTCTAAGACTGAAGAGCCAATTAATCAGACTGGTATAGGAGGCAAACAGCCTAGAATAAAATGGAATACGCTTACGCTGCCCTTCGCTCAGGGAGGATTTGAGGCACCGGACCCTGCACTGTATTATCTAAGCGTACAAGCTCAATATGCTATATACTGGTTTAAATCCCCACCATTGATGACGCACCGAGCGGTTGAGCAGGGGTGCATGTTACCCATTCCATTAGTCGGTTTTCTGGGAACAAGCAGCCAGGAAGCCAGGGGCAAGACCTCAACAGTTGCGTGTAGTAACTTCGCCTGGAATGCAATTGCCAAAAAATCACAAGTGATATATTCCCCATCACTTCCACTAACATATCAGCACTCACTCCTAGTCACGCATGAGGTTATATGCAGGCGAATGCTATTAAAATATGGGATACACACATGGGGAGGGTTATCTGAAGATGGAAAGTTCAAACCAGCTGATGCCTTCTTTGGGGGACAGACTCCTACGACACTGGATCATTTGTACATTAGGTTCAGACAAGATGTTTAAAAAGTCATGCCGAAATTCCCATAGGAACCCCCTACATTACTACCGTTACACTTGTTGCTGCAAATGGATAACCCGTCTCATGCAGTGTCAAGTATTTATAAAACCACCATGGGGCTGCAGACGGGGGTAGTGACCAGCCAAAAACAGGCTGTGAAATGGAGTTGGGTCTCCCACTGGAAGATGAGATATGGTCCTACAGTTGACAACAAACAGAAAGATTTACAACAAGTAACAGATTGAGGATTATACACTTAAAAGGTTTTACATAGAATGTATCAAACCCCTGTTCGAATGCATAGATATAAATCAAAGGACAACAATAAATGTGACAGATGTGGGCTGGAACGGGCTGATTTTCTGCATCTTGCCTGGTCGTGTACCGTTATATAGCCAAATACTGGGAGGAAGTTGGGAGGGCCTTGAGTGATATGGCAGAGACACAAATTGATCTGACACTGGTGATGGGACTGCTGGGCTATACACATAAAATTGGGGCAGAGATCAAATGATTGCTCTCACTGGGTTTATTAATGGCGAAACGCAGGATGGCGTGCAGATGGGGTAGAGGGCGGAATCCCAAATTTAAGGAGTGGATAAACGATGTGACATATTGTCAAGAACACAATAGCATGTATGCTGAACTACTCACACCGAGTTCCAGGCCTCGTGATGCATGGGAAACTTTCAAGAATTACCTACACCGGATTACACATGAGAGGGAGGAGGGGTGAATATTCAACATTTAAATGGTCTCCAGATCTTAGGATATGCAACCCTTAGAAAGAAATCAGCACTGACATACTGTGGTAGAACTACCTGAAAGGTACGCTATGATGAAAAACTGCACTGAATTATATGTATGATATGGTCTAAGAAATAATATAATGTAAGCATGACTAAAGTAATGCCATTGTAATATGTTTAAGACAAAGATGGATGCCTACGAAAGATTGTGTTAAAGCTCATGACTCAAAGTACATGTTACATGCTGCTTGTGATATAATTCTGAAAATCTCAATAAACAAAGTAAAAAAATAAAATCTATCACGCCATGATAACTGAAAAATAATGCATTAACATTAAAAGGCTTGTTTTCCACCTTGAATAGTTGTTTGAGCACAATGTTTTCTTTCTAAACAAATGTTGTAGTTTTCAGAAGCCTTCTGTTAGCGAGTGAATAGACACTTATTTTGTATTAGACAACTGATAGTGAGTTCTCACCTTTAGGACAAGAAGTGATCAGGGGGACAATTCATGAAAAGCACTGTCTGAACTGCAAAATGCCAACAACGTAACTCTTTAAGGTTTAATGTGCTCATACGAGAAGGTGGGGAGTTTGCCTATTCCTAGGAGTTTACTGAAATTCTATTGGAGGATAAAGAAGACAAAAAAAAAAAATGTTGCAACATCAAATTTGTATGTTTACCTTAGCTATATTCGGGATTCCTTTGATTACATTCTGCCCACAGACTCATCTCTGAGTTTCTTAGACTTCTCTAAGTGAGAGGTTATTTAGCCTATTTCTTTTATGGCTTCTCTTCTTATGACTGTAAATATTTTCCGGTCTGATATGCAAAGGCTTTCTGCTTACACATTGATACTCTCAATAGAACTATTTATCTGAGCTGACACATTTTCTCACATTGTTCCAACTTAATTTAGATTAGAAAATTCCCTTTCTGGAACGCACTTGCTGGATTATAACAATAATTACTATTATCATGATTAATGTAGTACTCTACCTCTTATTGAAACAGCAATTATTGGATTATGTTCATTTCTAATCCTAATGCCTAAAAGATTAAATCTTTCTGAATAAAAATGAGATACTTGAGAAAGTGAAAAATAAAACCCTAAAACTCACCGCAATTCTTTGTATCGACTGTACTCAGGTGCAGCCACTGGAGGTAAGAGGGGGGGATTTCGAGCGACGAACACAAGGGAAAATTAAATAAATAATACATTTTCCTTCGTGGTCGTTTCTCGAAACCCCCCCAACCAGCCCCACCGCCCTTACCTACAGCAGCCACGACTGACTGTACTATAGTATGTAATGATTCATTGTTAATAGATGATCACTCTTTATTTCTCTTTGTCGACGAACATAAGCCATATGACCCATGGTGGGGGTTATTTAATGATTCTAAACGATGATTGAGATTGGGAGCACCCACTCCCTCAAGTGGTAGAAGAGGACGGTTTATGTCACAGGAGAAATGAGCTGAAATATTTTGCCCCAATTTAGAACTGTCCAGGTCTCACAAATTCAAAGTCTGAACTTGAAGACTGAATGAGTTATTGTTTTGAAGACGGATGCAGTGGTGGAGGGGTGAGTATCAATGTGGTTATGCATCACAATTGTCTGATTAAGAGTCTGTCATTGTGTTTATGTTTTGTATTTTGTTTTATGATAAAGGTGATTGAATACTTGTGTTTATGCTTAGAAGCTGAGCAGTTGAAATTGTTTATACACACAAATAGGGAGCGACTAGAGAGTGTGCCTTCACTCGCTATCTATACTAGACTATCTAACTCACTACACGAGAAGGACAAATCCCTACTCTTATGTTAAGGATTTGGAAATATTAGCTAAAAAGGGGTCAGGAGAAAGTAAAAGTAAAAAAACTGTGAAAAAATTGCCCTCACCCACAATGTAGTGGCATGCTTCATCATAGGGCTGTTGACACCCTGGTGCAGACCAACACTCAGGGTGGAGCGCATGTTTTTGATATAAATCCAAAGAAAATATTTATAATTTTCAATAGAGATCCCTATTGCAGAAAGAATCTTATATAAAATTGTCTTAGAGGGTGTCTGTATATTTGTTTATTATTAGTCCCCCTTGACAGGGTTGAACATGTAAAAATGGGTTTATAGGAGGAGTTACATCTCTATTACCCCATCTGCCTGCACCAATGTGTCTCAACCACTGACAAATGCCCAGATGGGTCACTGACCTTCTTCAGGATACTGATCCCTCGTTATAACCCTAATCCCTCTATGATTATTTAACTGAAACTCAGGACATGTATGAGTCTTTACGTGCCTTTATGTAGACACACTCATGATGCATGTCAGAGTCTCATTAAAGCCTCTCCAAACTCGGGGCCAGAGTGGTAACACCGCCTTTAGTCACACTTCAGTTAGAGGATGGAGAGTGGCTGTTGAGGAGATGCCGTACTTTGATGTAAGTGTGACTATAGGGCGGTGTTCCCACTCTAGCCCCGAGTTTGTAAAGGAGGAAGAACTGCTGCGAGGAGTGAAGAATTAAGTCAGAGTGTACCATGCTGAGGTAGCCCAGCTGGTGTGAACTGGTGTGCTGAGATTGGTTGACGACTCATCAAGAATTAAGCAGTACTAGGCATGCGAAAGAAAAATAGTGACAGGATTGGAGGAAAGCATTGATGTTTAAAACATTGTAAACGGAACAAAAACATTGAACATTTGAATTTGATCATTGTTCATTTATTGTTGAATTATCATAATTATGAAATGTTTGTAAGCCCTTAATGATTTGATGAGGGGCGATGTGCGAGTCCTAGTTCGGGAGGGTAGAGAGGCACCACCAGAAGGTACATCAGCTCATTATATGGTGACAAACATAGGGCTCCATACATGTTTGTGGCTTTGTCCATGGTGCAAGATCACTGAAAAAGAAGGATCCTTCCAATCTCCACAATATGGTCCTTTTGGTTTAAAGATTATAGGAAACGTAGGAGAAAGTTATATGAAATGAAGCCTCCTTCTAATTCTACACAGTATGAAGCACTAAATGCTTGGGAGTGAGCAGCCCATATCAAGGAGAAAGGAAGGCGCCAGAATAGAGCACCGTGCAGTGCAAAATTACATTGATGCTTAATGGGATGAGGGGAAGAAAAGGTCGAGAAAATGCATAATCCAAGGAGGTAGGATGTACCCAGCTATATCTATTGAAAAGTCTAAGAATTCTAAAAAGAGTAGGAAACAGGGAAATGAGGATGAGCAATCATCAAGAAAAACAGACACTGAAAGTGATTTGGGGGATGACATTTTAGATGCCTTGTTGGCCTCACATCTACCGTCATATGTGGCTCTCACCACAAACACAGAGGATGCTAAAACTACTAGTACTACAGTGGCTACAGCCCCTGTTGATTCAAACACTATTCAAATTGAAAGACCACTTCCAACACTTCAAATTGGCTCTCCATCTGTTGATGCAACCCCTATGGTAAATGCTCCGGGTGTTATTGCTTCATCTGTGACTGTTCCTTCTCCAGTGTCACAAGTTGAATGAGCTCAGAAATTGGCAGGGCCTGTTACCACTGCAGGGATAAATATTTTTCTGAATGCTGTTGTTCAAGGTGCTGTAGGAAGAGCAGCTGCAAAAGGGTTCATCCCAACTTCGCAAAATGCAGAGATTGTTTCCTTGAACACACAAAAAACATTTCTATCATTAAGAGAAGGGAAACGTATTGTCTTTATGACACCAATTTCACAGGGAGAGACAGACCATTTGATGATGAGATTTTACCCCCCTGGTTTGAAGATACTTTAGAAAATAAAAGAGTGACAGAAACAGAGAGACCATCTACTAGTCAGGAAAAAGCGAGACAATTAGCTGTACCAGAATTGAAGGGGGAATTAAAAGAGCTTATTATAGGATGACTAAACATTTCACATTTATATGAATACTTTGAAAATGTATTGCTATATGTGAGTAAAGAGATCACAAGGTGTGCAACTGCCACACATTTTCATATTAACTGAATTGGTGGGAAAATATGAGGTAGATCTCTCCAAGGGTGTTCCTTGACAGGAAAGCTTCAGGGCACAGTTACTCTTCAAGGATGAGATTAAATATTGCAGAATTAGTAAAGTGTATCTGCAAATGGAGCTATTTTGACAGGTTAGAAGGCAAAAGTAACCGGAAAAGAAAAACAAAGCATCAGCTGTTACAGATGCGAATGGTAAGTCACCACCAGCACCCCAGATAAGATGATAATTTAGCTTTTCCTATGAGGAAAATACCAGATAGAGGGTGTGTTCATGTACCATAGAGTAGAGGTGGCCTTGCAACATGTATAAACAACTTTTCAAAGCTGAGAGAGAATCCTGCTCAGTGGTATACACAAGTTGACAGATTTGAAAAGATTTCACAGGTTTTGTGGACAGACTTTAATACTTTCATTAATATTGTGGTACTGAATAATTTGTGGGCTGAATGCCAGATAGCTGTGCAGTTGCCACATACTGTACCTCCAAGAGATGAGTGTACTCGTGCACCTTCAGCTGTGGAAATGAGCAAGTATGATAAGGTGATTACCTTTTTGAAAGAATAAGTTCCAGCGAGAGACATCGATTGGCTCAAAATCAATAGAATTACCTAAGAAGCTAAAGAGTCAGTGCATGCTTACTATGAATGATTGCTGCAGGTGTTACACAGCACAGCAGACATGAAATTCCCAAAAGGGAGACATGGGGAGTTTTGTGTCACAGTTCGTTCTTGGGTTGAGAACAGAGCTCAGTATACACATTCAACAGGAAGTGATTTGTGGGCAGACAAAACCTTTAGATAAAATCTTGAGGAATGGAATGTACTGTAGTGATAAGCAGGAAATGAAGCAGAAGAGACTTAAAGAGAAGTTTATGCTAGCGAAAAAAAAGTTGGATCAAAAAGGATTTCAGAATCAAACGTATAGAAGGAATTTTAGTGGAATACAAGGTGTTGGTTTTCAGGTTAGAGGTGAAATTGTGCAGAGCGGAGTTGGTGTTTCACAGGGTAGAGGTCGAGGTGTTTTGGTTGATAAAAATTGAAGAGTAGACATTGCAATGTTGAAGAAATCAACTCCTTGTCACTAATGCAACAGGTTTGGGCACTGAAAGTGAGAATGTAGACAGAATGCAATTTGAATGAGTGGTGATGAACAAATGCATTCCAATCTTGAAAAAAGAATCTTGAGACTCTGCAGATGTCTTGTAATTCAGTACTTGTACAGTACATTGATTACCTGCTTGTGGCATAAAGTATGCAAGAAGCTTGTACACAGGACATAATTGCTCTTTTAAATCATTTGGCTGAGACTGGAAATAAGGTGTCCCAGAGAACACTACAATACTGTCTAACAAAAGCTCTGTTTTTGGGACATATAATTGAAAAGAGAATGAGAAAAGGGGTCACAGGAGAGAATAGAGGTGATTCTAAAGGAGAATCTACCCAGAACTCAGAGAGAAGAAACAATGTTCATAGGAGTGCATGGCTACTGTAGGCAAATAGATACCAGACCTTTCCCTACATGCCATGCCTTTAATGAGGCTGATGCAAAAAGATGTATCTGATCTACTTCCTTGAGACAATGATTGCTTGAGAGCATTCCTAGAGCTGAGTGAAAGCTGAGAGAAAGTCTCTGTTGTGCCATGGGGCTAGGAATGCCTGATTACAGTAAAATGTTCACATTGTTTTTCAGTGAGGAGGGCTATGCTCTCTCATTGCTTACTCGTTTAAATGGAGACTCTAGAAGACCTGTGGCATATTTTTCAATTACACTTGGCCCTATTGCTGCAGGACTGCCCTGGTGCCTTAAAACGATTTCGGCAGTAGTGTCAGTATTGAGACATGTGAGAGCATAGTGATGGGACACCCTTTTACAGTGATGGTCTCTCACTCTTTGGATATATTTCTGACTCACACAAAGACACAGTATCTGACAAACAGTAGACTTACAAAGTATGAAAAACAAATAATTGCCACTGAAAATGTTATTTTGAAAAGATGTCATACACTTAATCCATCTATATTGTTACAGTTGCCTGAGGGTAAACTGATGGGGATGAAATTGACCATGACTGCCTGGATGTTACGGATTTATGCATCAAGCCAAAACAAGACTATGTAATCTTTGCGGTTGGCCAATGTCTGAGAGACAATGAGGGAACTTTGATAGCAGCTTATGTTGTTTGCACAATTCAAGAAGTGGTAGAAGCCTCCTGACTTCAAGGTTTTGCCTTTGCACAAGTGACGGAATTAGTTGCCTACATAAGAGCCTGCTGTCTTTCAGATCAATTGAGATTGACTATATTTGTGATGGTCAATATGGCTTTTGTATGGTCCATGTATTTTGGCAGTATGGATACAAAGGGAATTTATGACATTATCAGGCTCCCCTATTGGAAACGGGGATTATGTAATGATGTTCTTGAAAGCTTTGCAGTTACACTAAGGGACTGCAGTGGGTAAATGTGAAGCTCACAGAAGTTGTAATCACTATTTCACAGTTGGAAATCGATATCCTGATGAAGTTGCATGGTAATGTGCACTTCTGGCTTGCATGTTTAACAGAGAAATTACAAATGAATATGATGAGGACACTACCTTTTCTATGTTGTTGCCAGTAGTTGATACTTAGGAAGAAATCGAGAGAATACAAAGAGACATTTTCAGAGGCAGAACAGCAAAGATGGATCAGAGCAGGATGTGTTAAGAATGCAAAGTAAACACAAGGAGATGATGGAAGGAGCGCTGAAACTTTTCAGACACTCAACCCCAGTCACAGATCTGGGTTGAATCCATCATCGTTCTTTAGCTCACTTCGCCACCTCAGTTCAGACTCAGCTATATGGAAATCAGCCTTGACCCTGTGCCTCATGGGAACAGTCCAATCCGAACTGCCAAGCCAGGTCTTCCCTGAACCGGAAACAATCATCCTGGGACCGGTTTCTGGGTAAGGCCCTTCATCATCATCGTTCTTTAGCTCACTTTGTCACCTTAGTTCAGTCCGAGCTATATGCAAATCAGTCTTGACCCTGTGCCTCATGGGAACAGTCCAGCAAGAACTGCCAAGCCAGGTCTTCCCTGAACTGGAAACAAGCATCCTGGGACCGGTTTCTGGGTAACACCCTTTATTAGCCAGGCTAGCTTGAATCCAGTGGCAAAGTGAGCAAGGGACCCATGTCTTGGCATACCATGCCAACTTAAGGCGAACAAAGCAAACACAAGGAGATGATGGACAGAGCGCTAAAACTTTGCAGATACTCACCCCCAGTCCTGTAGTGGATGCAGAATGAATTAACATATTGGTGTTTTGATGGTAATTCATTGGTCCTCAGCATACTATTTCGACCATGAGAGATGCTTGCTCTCCAATCTGAGACATCATCAGGAGAGACTATGCTTTGGCAGACAAACAAAGATCCCATATCTTGTTGAAGACTGATTCCTGATGCCGCAGCTCATAGGTCAGTCTTTCGGGGAGACTACTGATAGCATTCCCACCTTACATTCCTTGTGAGTTGGTACTTTCACTATTTTCTATTTACCTAGATATATATTTTGTCCACAGCCAATGAAGTAGCTGGCCATATCCTTCTGTGACTAGGTATTGTGATTTTATGGAGAAGTGATACAAAAAGATTAGCTCTGCTGAGATTTCGTGTTTGTTCTCCATTGGCGTTCCAAGGAGTCCAATATTCTTTCCAGAATGTATCCAACTTCTTGCATGATTATGGGTTGTGAATAATGTTGCAGTCTTGCATATGCTATCTGTGAGAAGTTGGCCAGGTTCACTGCCTTGGTTCTGTGAGAAGACCTGTGCCAGTCATGTTAAATTTCATAGGGCCACATTTTAGATGTGGTTTTAGGAGCCTGTGGTCTGATTTTATTAGTATTTCCGACCAGAACCAGGCTCACATTGGGCCCCTAATTTGCTCTGCTTCATTCCTCTAGATCCAATGGCATGCATTTAGAGAATGTGTTGTTTTTAATTCTTGTGCCACCAAGTGTGGCTGAAGGATAGTATGGGGACTTCTCTACTTTATCCAGTAAAGATTGGCTACAATGTCTGAGTTGCCTCTATTTTCAAAATTGATTATTGCTCACTTGAAATTCTGTATACAGTGCTTCAACTAATTACATTCCTCAGCGTTTATAGAGATGTTGTATTTTGTTTACACCTAAAAAGTTTGTTGTGTGATTTTGCTCCCTATTTGTAGTTTGTTTTTCAATATGGGTGCATCCAAATATATTTAGCTACAAACACCAATCCTTTTGTGCGCTATGTGCCAGTACTGGCTTATTGATAGTAAGATTAGATTTGCCTCATCTGTAGTTCTAGTGTGTGCTTCATAGAGTGTCTCCATGCTTGTATTTCTACGTAGCATTTTCCTTTCTATGTGAGTCTACACTGGTTTCTCCCTCACTCCATGGAACCAGTGTATTAGAGGGGTCAGCTGATGCATCAGCCCATAGGATGATATGTGTAGAAGGCGCAGGCCTCCAAACATTGTCATTGCATCTAATTTAGAAAGGTTCAGTGTGGGACTGGTCCCACCCTATAGACTGTCCTCGACAGAGGTCTTAAACCAATTCATTTTTGCTTTTGGTACCTTGAGAGACTAATAGTCTAAAAATATATTTATATAGGGGAATCGTGGTCATCTTGATAGTTTGTGACTTTTTGGGGTAGTGCAACTAGATTCAGTTTCAATCAAAGTTTAATCTGGGCATGATCAAAGACACCTCCTTTGACAATGTCACATTCTATGACATTAGATGTAGCATGAGAATGAAACCGGAACAAATCTATTGTTATACTTGTGTCTTGTGTGCAGAAGGTGAAGTTGTATGATCTGACACGTCTTTCAAGAAGTGTAATGTTGCACGGTGGAAGTATTATGTGATCTGGCTGGTGGCCCTTATCGTGTAATACTAACACACTAAACAAAAGCGGGCCTCATGTTCACCCTTAGAAACCCTAGCTCTGTCCTGGTAGAGTGCCACAGAGCTGTCAGACGTACTCAGAGGAACATATGGTAATCATTTCACAGTACCAGCATTGACAATAAGTAAGTGACATGACTCGAAAGAAGCCTTAATGGCAATTTATTTAAAAAGTGTGTTTTTTTATGCAAATATAGGCATCAAAATAAACATTTTAGCATACATACAACCGGAGTTGTGTATTTTTGAAATGTTAAAACATAAATGCACTGAGTCTTTTAACCTGGTTCCATTGAAGTCAATGGGGAAAAACATAGGTGACACTCAGTCACCTGCTGGGTGAGTTCAAATGAACCCTTCAGTGGATAAGGTCATGCCAGTCCCCAGAACAACAGTTGTTACTTTGTTACTTTGCTCAGAGAGTCCGGGTGCAGAGATAACTTGGCTGTCCTTGGTACTGAAAGGGATCCATGGGAGCTGTCAAACATGCAGCACTTGACAAAACTACTTTTGGAGATGAAGTTCTACTCTACCCACAGAGAGTAGAGGCATTTGGGGTCCTAGGACTCGGGTTCAACAGCTGGATTTCCTCTACCTTGTTCGATGGCACTGGATTCAGAGGTGTCTGGCAGCTTTTAATCGCTGGGGGAAGGCCGCGGCAAAGATGATTTGACACACACTCGACGACTCCAACTTCAGGATGCATGAACACAGCAGTGGGGTCTTTTATGAAGTCAGACTCTGTGTGCTGCACTCAGGCTGGAGATGTCTCTCAAGGGGTCAATCACGTGACTGGCGATCACCAAGCCTTGACTGCGGCAAATGTAGTCCACGGTTACTGTCATGGCTGGAGGTCGACAGAAGTGGAGTAGCTGCTTGAAACTTGGAGAACACTTAGCTACTACTCTGGACCTACAGTACATCACTTCTCTTCAGGCTCACTCTTGACAGGTCCAGTGGGTCACAATTATTGGCAAGCAGCACATTGATTTTCCTGCAGCTTGCACAGGACTTGTCCCACCCGTCCAAGGGAGTCTGCTTCGGTTTTTGGCATCCACTGGATTCCCTTTTTCTGGGAGCAAAGGGCTTTCACCACAGACACATATTGAACACACGGTTCCAGTATATGGTCTCTTCAGGGCACTTAAGTGTCCTATCTTTGCATGATGGCAGAGTTCACAGTACTGTTCTCGGTGACCTATCTTCTTTGTGTCTCTTCTTGGATTCAAAGTCAGGAGTGATGTTCTGCTGCCAGGGGAGCCCCATAAATTCTAATGTATGGAGCATTAAGGGTGTGAGGGCCAATGTCCAATGGGTTATTGGTCCCTGTGGCCATTGTGCCCCTGAAATGACAACATCCTGTGGTTTTATGTCACTTTTCAACCCAAAGTCCCCTATTTCAGGGTCTACCAGAATGGCAAAACCCTTCCTTGGATGTACATACCTCTCAGGTCCTTTGACTATCTCGAGTTTTCTTGGTAACCAGCCTATATTACTCTATAGATAGCTGGTCACTTTGAGTAAAACCTTGCTTTGCAGGGATACTGAAGGGATATATATGTATAAACATATATACTCACACCTTTAATATAATTCACTCTTCCTCCTGGCCCTAGGAGGACAACTTAAGATTGACTTACTTATATTGAAGCAGTGGGGTGGCTCTGCAGCACATGGTGTGTGCAGAGTCACTGTCGAACAGACAGGCTGCTCGTGCAGGGGGTGCAATGGCAGATCTGCAGATACAATTTTACTTGGGTCACCCAGGGTGGCACAATGCAGTGCTGCAGCACTGGTGACCCCTTTACCACCCTTGCCCTGGGTAACACTGGTACAATATATCAGGGGGCAAAGTACCTTGCCAATTGAGTGTACCAATTCACTTTACTTTTAGGGGAAGAGCATGAGCACTGGGGCCTGGTATGCAGGTCCCAGTTTACTATCAGAGTCAAAAACCAGCATCTAGTATTTCTAGTAGATGCAAAAAGTTGAGGAGGGGGCATCTGCAAAGAAGCCCAGTTTCTAACATGACCCCCTCCCAGCCAACACATCCATGTGACTTAACCCACCCCTGGAAGATTATACCGGCTTGTTAGGTGAGGAAGCAGGAAATAAACTGGCTATTTTATTGCAGGGCCTACTCTTGACTCACATCCTCTTTGTAAGTTTCTCCCTCTGGGAGGATGACTCATCTCAACAGTGGTAGGATTCATTTTAAAACTAACTTTTGCTATAGATGTTTTATCTTCCTTCTCCCCTTTTACTTTGGATAGTGAGGTGCCCAGCTCAATTATCCCTATCTTAGCTAAGGTGACACCCAGCTTACCCACATAGTTTGCCAAACACTTTAGTAACCCCACCATGCCCAGCAGGGTCATGGGGCCTAACTAGATTTTGGCCATGGGGTCTGCCTCCTATGCCGAGGACAGTGCAGTAATGAAGACCAGCCCCCAGCATAGACTGTCAGTGGAGCCCATCAAATCTTAGTTTATATGGTGTTAAGGGTTTAAGGGCCAGTGGCCAATGGGCTACTGGTCCCTGAGGCTAACGCGCCCTTGAGGTGACAATATTCTGTGGATGTACATCACCATTCTACCCAGTGTCCTCTATTTTAGGGTCTGCCAACATGGCAGAACCCATTCTTGGCTGTACAGACCTTCTAGACCACTCTAAAGGTGTGGCTAGCTTTTTGGGGCTGTACCCCTCCTGACTACCTAAATCTTCCTTCTGTCAGGCTGGACTGAGCTGGAAGGACTTTGTCCTCCAATGGGGGACAGGTTAATTACATATCAAGGTTGGTGAAGTCTTTAAGGCTCACCATCTTAATTACTCTTTCACTAGCCATTCTGGGTGGGCGGAGATGTGACCTCCATCCTGTCCAGATCCTTTGCCTCCCATCTTGTGGATGTGCTAGAACGATCAGCAGGAGGGCAGAGGCTTGCGTTTGCGGCAAATTGCTCTGGAGCCCGCCAAGGCACTAGGTCACTGCTCGTGCAGGGCTGAAATAGCAGACCTGCAGAAACACTTTTACTTGGGTCACCCATGGTGGCACAATATGGTGCTGCAGCCCTGGGACCCATTTAGCACCCTTGCCAGGTCCCTGAGTTCCACTGGTACCATGTACTAGGAACTTAACAGGGGGCAAAATACCTTGCCAATTGGGTGTACCAATTCAGATTACTTTTTGGGGACAGAGTACGAGCACTGTGGCCTGGTTACCAGGTCCCAGTGCACTATGAGAGTCAAAAACCTGCATTTAGCAGATCTAATGGGTTCAAAAAGTGGGGTGGCATCTGCAAAGAAGCCCAGTTTCTAACAGTCATCTCTCCCAGACTACGTGGCCTGGCTCTCGTATTAAGTTCCTGTCCCCACCCGCCACAACTCTTGCTCTGTCAAATTCAAAGAATAACCAGGAGAGTTCACATAGTAAGGCACCATTTGATCCCAAGGGTGCATACACAGACCATGATAAGCACACTGTTCTGAATTTTGGCTATGATAAAAAAAAAAGCAACCCATTCAGTCTTAACATGTTACGAGGAGCTTACCTGACTGTTTTCCTCGCAATCTGGCCATCCCAGATATTCTTGAACGTGACTATACTAATTCCTAGCTATTGCCATTTTTGTCTGGCTGTGTACAACCTTGCCTACCCCATCCCTGTGTACCTTGTCTGCTTCTGTGTAGCATAGGTGTGTTCCTTACATAGGGATCCTATCAGGTCATTTTAAGCCAAGGCAGTGCATTTTCGTGCGTGAGACCATTGACATAAATGATTAGGATATTGACTTCTTTCTGAGTTTGAGGCATGAGTTGTTACAATGAGCATGTCAGAGTAAGATAAAACTAGATTATCAATTATTTAGGTAGCTATTCTGAGCAGTGCTGAAGAAGGCTACCCAGAGCATTATGATGATTTGGCATCCTAGGACTTGAAATGAGGAGAATAGTTATGAGTAGGCTAGAAAGGAGATTTCAAGATGCAGGGATGTCCACAATGAGCGTATGTGTATTTCAAGTCAGAAGACAATGTGAACTCAGTCATGAAGTAGTGAGTTTCTAGTACTTGTATGAACGTACAACAGTGGAGAAGTGAATAACAAATTCAGTCTAGTTAGTGAACCAGCAGTCACTTTATCACATGTGCTAAAACCCCCTGTCTTCACGGCTCAGCCGCTGACTCAGTAAGAGATTTTGTGAAGGGTACCAGGTTCAGGACTACTTCTATTTTATTCTTTTCTATGAAGTACTTGAGGAGCGCATAGCTACCCGTAGGCATCCCAGCACTAATAGTGCACTACAGAAGTACCAAGAGATTAGAATTCTACACTAGTAAAGTGATATGTTCTGAAATATCCATGTTTTAAGCATTTTCGGGTAGGGCAGTAGCTGATTTACCAAACAGAGAGAAAGAGGGATGGTTTTCACAGCCTGGCCACGTTGTATGAAAAGGAGCACCCTCCAAATCTAAGCATCCCAAGAACGCAAGGTTCTTCAGGAATGTTAAAAAGAGAGGAAGGAATGGGAGAACAGATGCCCATTGTCAGAGAGGGCTCTGTGGGTGATACACAGGGATTCAAATATGATCCTCTCAGCCACAGGGAGCCAATGAAGAGACTTGAATGCCTGTCGAGCAGATTGGTGCCTAGGTACGTTGAACAGCAACTGCACAGCTCAATTTCGTACTACCTGCAGTTTCCTCTTGGTGTTCTTTGGGGCTCCCAAATAGAGGGAGTTGCCATAGTCCAGGCAAGAGACAATGAGGGCCTGCACTCAAGGGCCAAGAAAGGCAGGAAAAGAATCTTGGCTTTGGGTCAGAGAGAAGGCAAGTTGCATATCATCAGCGTTCTGTAGCTATTGAGATTCCATAGGGAAAAACGAGCTACTCTGCATTTTAAAGGGGAAATATCGGATGTGTAACCTTCTTCAAAAATCAGTAACATTCTGACTTTAATGAAAGTCTGATGCCAGGAGAGAGCATTTCCGGATATTCCAGCATTTGTCAGTTTTTGTGCAAGAATGTCATGGATTACTGTTTTGAATGCTGAGCTGAGGTCAAGCAGAATGATTGCAACTGAACCTCCCTGATCAAGCAGCTTCTGTATCATGGAATGGTCGAAATCCGGTGTGAGTAGAATGCAATATGTTAGACCCAGGGTCCCAGGGACCACTGACTCCGACACGGTAGCTTCGCGCGAGGCAGGTAGGCATGCCCGAGGCTATGTGTGAAGTAGTTGTGCAGCACACTCCCACCCTGACACAGTAAAGCACACACAATAAGGAGACACCACTCCAGTCTCATTCAAGAGAACAAGTATCTTTATCTACCTTCTTGTCAGGGTTGAAAACGCAAGTTTCTCACAGTACACAGGGTAAACGGTTTTTGGTATCTTCAGGTCAATGCAGGCAACAATTCTCAGCAGATATGCTATACAGGTCCAAATTCTTACGCAGGGATGCACTTCAGGTCACAACATATTTAAATACAGATAATAATTCTGATGCAAATGTTCAAATACAGATAATCAGTCTGATGCAAATGTTCAAATACAGATAATCATTCTGAGGCCAATGTTCAAATACAGATTCTGGGAGGACATTTTAGTAGGGGCCATCACAAAGATAGTGGTCACTCGCATCCCCACCCCTACTCAGGCCCCAGGAGCCCCTGGAACTAGGCCTGCTGTCAAGAGGGTTGAGTCTCTGGGTGGGCGTAGGCCCCAGATCTCCCCGACTCACCAGTTCAGTTATTGGGGGTGTAATTGAAGGCAGTAAGGCAGCGCTGGGCCTATTCTCCATGTGACGCCCCCTCCCCAGTCAGCCCGCTGCTCACTTCCCTCGGGGCTTTTACCGGGGAGGGCGGCGGGATTTCCTGTCATCCGGGGGGGCGCTCCGCTTCAGGACACTGGTCTGGATGCTCTGGGGGCTCCCACACCCCGTGGAGCCCCTCTTGCGAGTGTCTGCGCGAGCCCCGGACTTCCAAAAGGGTTCGGCAGCAGGGAGCCAATCAGTTTGCGACTTCTCGGGGGTGCGGCCGACGACGCGGCCGGAGTCCCCGTTGCCAGGCGATGCTCTTGTCACGCCCAATCCCAGCACGGCCCTCTCCTTGGCCGGGGAGGGATGTTCCTTTGTGCCTTCAGGCCTCTACAGCGACCCTGAGTCCAACTCAGGGAGGGGGGCCGCGGCGGTGATCTCGGCCTCAACGGTGATCTCGGCCTCAACGAGTCTTCCTCCAGCAGCGCAGGGGCCGCAGCGGTGATCTTGGCCACAGCGCTTCTCTTCTTCCCTTCAGGGGAGCCAAGTCTGTGATCCTGGGCACTGTACGTAAGCTTGAGGTGTTGTTCTGGGCGCAGCAGCACTTTGGGAGCTCAGCACGGGGGCCGCAATGGTGATCTGGTCATCACGCGCCTTCCTTCTGCAGCGCGCCGATCAGGGCACCCAGAGCTCCGTGGCCACAGCGCTTAACATTAGCTGAGAGTTCTGGGCATTCATCGCTTCGCCGAATCAGCGCTGGGGTTCACTAGCAGGTTTTGGGGCTCACTGCGCTTGGGGACAATGGCGAGCTCTGATAGTACAGTGCTTAGCTGGCGCGGTGCTTCACAGTACCTCAAGGGGGGGGCCCCAAGCAGCAGCACACCGCTTCCCAGTCTCTGCGCTGGTAATGGATGGCAGGGATTAGTTGCAGGGGAAGAGATTATGGTAGTCCTGGGCAGGCACACTGGAGCTGGCGTCTCTGGTTCCCCTCACACAGGGCAAGGTCAGCAGGTAGGCAGGGTAACTCATCTGACTTGGGGCAGCAGGTCCTAGGATCAGTCAGCCTCAGTAGTGTAGCAATCACCCTAGCTCAGCAGCCTTCACTCCAGTGGAAGGTCCCCAGGTCCAGCAGTTATACCCCTAGGTCAGGTGACCCTTCAAAAAGGCAGCAAGTTCTGGCACCAATCTGGGGTGTTGGAAGGTTCTAGAGGAATCTGGGGACTCTTTGCTGTCTGTCTATGGCAGAGGTCTTCAAACGTTTGGGTGCTGAGACCCCCCTGTCAACATTTTCAGTCATAAGGACCCCCTCCTGACAAACATTTCTAAACCTGTAGGCAGGGCTTCTGGAATTACGAGGCAGGTGAGGACCAAATTACATGACAGGCTTGACTAAATTGTGTGGGTAGAAAATTCAAATAATGTTATGTGATGCCGCACTATTGTGGGATAGAATTGCTTCATTATTTTGACATTTTTTGCACACAGTAACACTGAGGAAAGATTTCACCCCATCAGTACCAGTTTATAACCAAAATACAGCAATTAACATCAGAAAGATGTCTAGTCAACCTTTGTGATGGGCCTTCCATTCTGCAGGAATACGTGCTGCCACGTTAGAAGCTCACCTGGCCCTGGCCGGGAGCAGCAGGGGTCCCTTAAAACCGTTGCAGTCTTGTGCAGAGTTAAGCAATAAACCCATGCAGCTTTCCTCTCACCCCTCCCTTCCATCCCTCTCTCCTCTCCCAATCCCGGATCCCTCTCTCACTTTGCAGGCCATTTTCTTTCACCCCTTTTTACAACTTCTTAACTCTCCCCATTCAACTTCTCATTTTACCCTTAATCACCTCTTGCCATTCTGTCTTTTAACTGCCCTCATCTCTAACATTTATCTCATGGCCTCTCTGGCCCCGTCACTTCCCGTGCCCATCTGCACTTCTCATTCACCTCAAGTCTCTCCATTCAAATTGTTGTCTATTTGTATCTTACATCTCTCCAGTCCCCCAATTCATCTTTCACATCTCTCCTTTGTTTTTAAACACCTTCTTGAACCAATGTCCCTCTCCCCTGTTACCTTAGCACCAGTGCTTAATTTGAGCAGGTGGTTTCCGGTGCTCTGCACTGGCACTTGATTGTGCACACTGGCACTATGACCGTCTGCCACATGGTGGCTCTGTCTGTGTAATTTAGAGATGAGCAGAACAGCTGGCTGTTTATTAATTCAATATACATTAAAAACGATAAACTCCTGACATCCATGCCATTCTTATAGCTTTGGGGGCTTGAAACACTTGTACAGTGTTATGGTTGGTAGTTGCATAGGTATTGTCATTGGCCGCGCACGCAAGGCAATGGGTGGGTGGTTAAAGTTGCAGTGGCCTACTGGTGAGGTCCCTGGCAAATATTTTATTACAAATGAATTACTGCTCAGCACCCACCCCAGTACTCCCTCTCTTCCCCTATCGCTGCTGTCCCTCACCCCTGTCGTATCAAATTACTTTTTAGGTCACAGATCATCTCTCAGCTATCTTCTCTCACAGTCTGACAGCAGCCCTCCTCTGTGTCCTCAACTTTCCCTCACACTCACTTCTTGCGTGTCCGCACTTCCCTTCGGCACTTCACATTTTTCCTCATCCCTGACCTCTTCAATCAAATTCTCTCACTCCCTTGCTGTCCTTTCTCATCCTCTCATCTCTCCACACCGAGCACACGGGTTGGACCCGTATGCTCCTCTTGGCCTGTGCCACTCTGCTTATTGTTCCCTAATTCAGGATGGCATGAATTGTCTGTCTTGCTGTTTTGGTGCAGGCCACACAGTTATGGAACGTGCACCATCCTTTTCTTCGCTCCACCAAGTATCTATTATCCTTTAGGAAGATATAAAGCCTGCCTCTATACTCTGTAGGTCACCCTATTTGGCTGGTTCTCCTTCCCCTTCTGTATGTTTCTCATTTGCCTTCAGGCAGCAGATGGCTATTAGCCCCAGCACACCTTTTGGTAACATTAGCGCACTACAAATGTAAATAATAATAGTAATAGGCAGAAGCATGGAAGCCACTAGACCCAACCTTCGCGGGGGCCTACACTCCCAGGCAGGGCCGGCCATAGCACTGGTCACACATGGCGCAACAGTCTTTTTTGGTGCCCAATCCCCCGTTTCCTCCTTCTCCATAAATTCCCTCACTACCACTCACCAACAAAACACCTCATCTCTCTGTAGCACCTTTCTGATAAACATTTTTTTTTATAGTGCTACTCATAGTTTACTCACACTTAGCTCTGTGATCTGCATAGTAAATGTTCTTTGTAGCAGGCACATTAACCCTCTGCACTCTGTGGATGAGAAGAGTGCCCATGTAAGTGCACGGTGAGCGATGCAACAGTGTGAGAGTAGGGAAAGAGAAGTGACTGCAGGATGAGTGAGGTGACCATATGAATTTGGGTGCGGATGTAAGTGCAGAGTGGGACGAATGAATGCATGGTTAATTATAGGCTTGTTTGAGCGAGTTGCAAATTGAGCAGTTAGGGGGCAGGTGAATGAGGTGTTACATAAGTGCAGATGAGTAGTGTGACTGCAGGCTGAGGTACAGGGTGAACAACGCAAGTGCATTGTGATTGCAAAGTGATCACTGTGAGTGCAGGGTGAGAGGGTGAATGATGTGAGTGCATGGTGATCAGTGTGAGTGCATTGTGATCGCTGTGAGTGCAGGTTGAGCGTGAAAGTGAAGTGTGAGAATGAAAAGTGAGTTCTCTGAATGCAGGGTGCATTCCAAGACACTTGAAGTAACTCAGCATATAATTGACGCAGCATAGGGTTTAAAGATATAAGTTAAACTATTGCTATTATGACATTAATCAGGGATCGAGGGTCGAGGAAATATATAATAAGCTGATCCTGCTTCACACTTCCAGTCCTATGGTTAGGGTTGCCTGCTCATTATTTTGATGTCCCAGAAGGTACAAAAATAAGAAGTCACCTAAAGCTGTATATTTCAGCACTCATCTGTGCATACTGGGAACAGCAAATATAAATAGTGATAATTAAAGGGAACATAGACAGAAGAAAAGTCACATTACGAATGAATGCATATGATTTTATTTACAATCCCATTTAGTGTCAAGAGGAGGCCTTTGCAGGCTCTTTAAACATCAAATGGCTGGTATTTTCCTTCTTGCAACCCTACTTTATATTTCTTTTCATGAAATGCATTCTAACACACTGCTGCAGTAAATGTAAAATACAAATGTTAAGAAAAGGTAGAGTTGGGAGCCAGGGGGTACTGGAACTAGAAAAAAAAACTAAGCCTCAGTAACTAGTTTACAAAAGGTATGTAAACATGCAAATGGTTGTTAACGACCTGTGAAAAACTCAGGCCTGCCGGGCTGTGCTGGAGATAAGACTGCAGACACAGCCCAGCGGAGCCCACAGCAACTCGAGCTGAGACACACTACGGGAGAGGAGGGGGGCTGAATCCCTTGTTGTCTGATGGGCCTGGGCAGAAGTGTGACCGGGAATACGCGACCTCCTTTCCATCACTTCACGGCCCCCCTGGGGGTCGCGCCCCACACTTTGAAGACCCCTGGTCTATGGTGACAAGAGGTGGTGCGGTCAAGGTTACAGTAGCATTAAGTCCCAGCCTATCCCAACTACTAGTGCGCAGATAGGACAGTGCCCTCACCGCAGTAGCAGGGGCCTGTGGCAACCATGTTTTTAGGAGAGAGCACCTGCACCTCAGCACTGTTCAGCAGCAGTAAGGCGCCCAGAGTCCTATGTCCAACAAAAATGGCGGTTAGTAACGAGGCAAAAAAGGGAAATAAATGTAGGGGAAGACCACCCTAGGGCTGGCAGGTCTAACACAATAGTTCATGGCTTTCCAGGTATTTCGACAGAGTCTGGTTAACATGCTTTTCTAGTATTTAGCTGATCTCTGCAAGGAGGGAATTGGGCTGATAGTTTCCTAGCATGGAGGGGTCCAGATTAGGCTTTTTTAACAAAGTTTTAACCATGGCATGTTTCCATGCCAGTGGGATGCATCCGTGGTAATTGACAGATTCACCAATTTGAGTAAAGAGGGGAGTAACGAGTCCATAGCTCTGGCCAAATATGTGATGGGGTTGGGTCCTTAGGGGATCCTGTGCTAACCTGATTTAGAATCTCTGTAAGCTTATCATGGGGTCAGGATAGGACATTCTAAGAGCCTATTTTCAGTATACAGTGCATCATCGTCATCTGAGGTAGAAGTATGAATGGGAGAAAAGTGGTGAAATATCTAGGCCTGGGCGAAAATTTCGTTCCGTTCGCGGACATTGCGATAATTTTACATTTTCGCGTTCCGCGGAAAGCGCGAAAATGTCAAAATTTCCGCATTCCGCAGCTTAGCGATAATTTGGTTCTTGCTCGCGCTGTAAAATAATACATTCTCGCGCGCGCGCGATCGCCTTACCTGAATGCCTGCGTTCGCCGACAAGTTTTCTTGATCCGGTCACGTTCTCCATGAGATGTTGTATTGTTTTTAGCCATTTGCGCTGTCTCGCGACAGTTCGCGCCCGCAGTGACGTCATGCGTCGTGCGATCACGTCTTTCTTCTCGCGATCATGCACCGCGAGACAACTGAAAACAGGATGGCCGCGCCCGTGAGCAACCACATGGGTAAGTTGGCGAGCCGCGACCATGCAGAAAATCTCGCGAACATGCGGGAAAAAAACTTCCGCATCTTCGCGATATTTCCGCGTGTTTGCGATAATTTTTTACATTTTCCCGATACTTTGCGAAAGTGGATTTCGCAAATTCCGCCCACCCCTAGAAATATCTCATAGATGTCTTAGATTTTCATGTGGAAAAACCTTACCGGTCATTACACCTGATGGCCACCCAGGTTATCTATAACCACCTACTCGGCTTCTACCAAATGAAGAGACGGTCAGACAGTAGAGAATACAAACAGTTGTTTATTAGCAATACTCTGAGAGGAGTCCAATCTGACCTGCACCCTAAGATGTCTGCCGAGGGACTGGCCCCCCAACAGTCTGCAACGTATAAGCATCCCTCCCAAGAACTTCCAACCACGTCCACAGTGGAAAGTTACCGGCTTAGGCTGAACATGTACAAAGGAGGCACAGAAGGATGGGCTACCACCTGCTAGATGGGTACCCACTATCACACTCTCAATGTTGCCGTGCTGGGTCTCAGCGTCTCCTAACGTGGGAGTAGAGCCACCCACACGAATAGGTATGCAAGTGCAGAATGGCCTATTCATTAGTAAGTCAGGAAAGAAGATAGTACCTAAATACAGTGTTGTACTGAGGTAAGCAAAACGAATAACAGGGCCTAGTTCAGACACAGCCTAATAAGGATTGTGAAATACAAAATGGAGTCACATTCTCTAACTAAAGCTAGAACATTTCAGGGATAACTCAGTGGGTTGCGTTATATAAATATGAATGGTGTCTAATTTGGGCTCACACTGCTAACCCACTATAACACGGAACAAGTGTATAAAGAGAATGGGGTTTTCAAATCTAACAGACCCTCCTTTTAGCAGTGGAGGCTAAATGCTTTATTGACGCTATCCGTTAGAGTCTTTACAATTCTAAGCAGGAAAGAAAATAATGCACATGTATATCAAATATCTTTAGTATTCATAAATACCCTCATCTATCAGCATCATGTCCTGTATGTCTTGCATCATCATAGTGGAGACTTTATTATCTCGTTCTGACAATTTAGGAGTAGTGGTGAGCTTGCTCACACAATAGGTACAACGTGCTGGAAGGCAGTTGACACATAGGCAGCATGTGAAGATGACACCTGCGATAGCTACTAGAAAAAGGAGTATTTTCCAACCCCAGGATGATATCAGACCCCAGAACCACCCTGTCAAAGACCATGAACCATTGTCCTGATGAATATCAGATGCAAGCCTATGTAGCTTCTAGATAGCAGAATATACAGTAGGGGCGTGGTCTGGGATGTAAAGGCAGCAACGGCTACAGATGACGCGACAAGCTTCACCCCTATCTGCAAGGATGATATCTAAAACCATACGATTTTGAAGATCAACAAGTCTGGTAGCCTGGAGCTCAGCTGTAATGTTAGTGAGTATGCTTGCTGTACTGTTGATGACCCCTTCTACAACCCTGATGAGACGGCGAATGCTAAGACTGTTATGCAGAGGTCCCCAGAAAGGCAGAATACCCTTCATGGCATCCATGAATTGCTGTAAAGTAATATCAGTCTGATCAATGTCTGCCGTATCAATAACTCTCCTTACTCGAGACAAGTGGATGCTCCTCCGCTGCAGACTATGGTCTTTGTGATAGTTGGACGGTGCAATGTAAATGGGAGGTAAAAGAAAAGAGAGGTAACACTGGCCGGACCATCCTCAAGGGAGCCAGATATAAGCATGTGCTCCACAAACAAAGTATACATCGGGGGTGTGACTAAAGATGGGCTACTAGTAGTGTTCAATTTATATGTGTAATTACAGCTGCTAAGTTCCACTGGAATTTTCCCAGAACCTTCAACACAGAAACCAGCTGCGATATGAACTATAGGTATGGGCATAATTTCATTTGCAGTGATATTTCATGCATGGAAACATTTAAAGTGTTCAATGACATTGAATCCCTGGAAATCCAGCATTTCATTTTGCAGCCATGTGACATTTCTGTTATTTTCAAAGACATTCATGCAAGCATCTGGATGTAAAGTACCCTCTTTTCCTCCAGTCCCGGGAGTATAACCCAGGTGTACTACTACATACTCTAAGGCTGCTTGATAATCAGACTCCGTCATATCCATATCATCATCATGATAATGAATATACACCATAGAAAGCAACTGGACCCATGCCTCACAGCTACCTAGATATGACAAGGATAAAGACACCAGTAAATCATACTTATGCATCACCGAGAGCAGTAACCCGCAGACCCAGCATTTTGTGGCATTTGTCGTATGGTGTACTTGAAGCATTTGCAGGAAAGCGTTTTCGATATATGTCTGTCTATGTCTCTCCTTGTGCGGGGCCAATGTAACAAACAGATGTTCATGTGGAGACAGGGTAGTTCCTATCAGAGTGTGTGCTGGATGGCTTTCTTCTAAATACCATACTACCCCAAACATTAGCGTGGGTCTCCCTTCCATTTTTTTGCTGTTGGCTGTGTTTTTGCTATATGTTTTGCTGGTCTAGATGCTTTGGGCACTGTGTCACTGCTATTCAGTGCCACAGTGCAAGTGCTCCCTATTGTAAAGTGTTGTATTGGATTAGTGACTCCATGATTGGTTTATTTGATTTACTTGTCAGACCCTAGTACAGTGCACCATGTGTGCCCAGGGCATGTAAATCAAATACTGCTGGTGGGATTGCAGCACTGGTTGTGCCACACACAGAAGCAGCTTGGAAAGTGTGTCTCAGGCCTGCCATTGCAGAGCCTGTGTGCAGTCTGTGACTGCCATGTCGACTTGGCCAGTGCACCCACTTGCCAGTCCCTAAACCTTCCCTTTTCTACATATTAGTCACCCCTAAGGTAGGCCCATGGGCAGGGTGCATTGTATATAAAAGGTAGGGCATGCCCTGATGTGTGTGACATGTCCTGATAGTGAATTACAGTAAATATCATTTTTCACTATTGCAAGTCTACCTGTTCCCATAGGCAAGAATGAGCAGTTTGATAATAATATCTTATAATCCTAACTGACTCAGGGAACTAGGTAGAAATTCGGGTTTAGTATGCCTGAACTCAGAATGATAAAATACATATTTTAGTGAAGTTGGTTTTAACATTCTATGTTTGAAAATACCACTTTTAGAAAGTAGGTATTGTCTTGCCTAACTGTCCAAGCCTGCCTCTGCAAGGTTGTGTATTCCATGTCTGGTTTGTGAGTGACAGAGGCTGGGGGATTCAAGGAGACAGGGTGACTCAGCACAGGGCTGAATAGACCTATCTGCATGTAGAGTGGTGGGAGGAGTTGCACCTGGGTCTCAATAGGGCTATGCCTACCTTCCACAATGCTGGCTCCACCTCCTGTGGTGCGTCTGATGTCCCTGGCCCACACTGTCAAGTGAAAGAAGGAGTCCTGTAAACAAAGTGCTCCAGGACTGCACAGAACTGGTTTGGACTAGGTACAGACAGTCTCTGCCTTCAGAGACAAAGGATTTTGGTGTATAAATACTGGGGCCCAGACCCCAAGACTTTAGATCACTTCTGGGAAACAAGAAGTATCTTTGCTGAGGAGAGGAACCAGAGAGAAACTGAAGGAGGAGACTATCCCTATGTTGTGTGCTGTTTGAGGGATTGGCCTGCAGTGGTTGCCTGATTGCCAAAGAAAGGAGAAAGGAACTTTGTGCTACTTTCATCATCTTGTAGAAAATCTTCATGGGCTAACTAGAGCTGCCTGAAGTCTCAGGGATACAAGACTTCACCAACCAGCCCCCTGAATTCCCTTGCTGTGAATTGAAGTGCCTGCTGTTGTGCTGGGCCTTCTGAGAGACTGCGTGTAGCTGGGAGCTGGAAGCCCGACTCAACGAAGAAGCGTGTCGCCGCCACAGCAGTTGCCGTCGCATCGCCAAGAAAGCGTGCTGCCGCTGCTGCTGTCGCCATTGCATCACCGAAGCGCCTCGCATCACTGGAGAAGAGTGCCGCCATCGCAACACACACCATCGCATCACCGAAGAAGCATGTCGCAGGGCCTGTCGCGGCTCAAAAGATTCACAGAGTCAGTGCACTGCCATCGAGCATGCACGCATCGCCCCTTTGTTGTCGCATCAAGAAGAAGACACCATTTTGTTTCATTGCACCGGGTCGTCATCGCATAGAGGCGCTGCTGGTCGCATCGCCGCAGAAGCACAGTAAGAAACCGATGCATCACCTCCCCACGCGGTAAAGAATCAACGCATCACCTCCTCTCTAGTTAGGAACCGACGCATCACCGTCCCCTACGCAGCAGTAGGGAACCAACGCATCACCACACCGAAGCAAGGAACCAATGCATCCCTGTTCTTGCATGTAAGGAACCGACGCATCACCTTCCCTGCAACTCTTTTGTTTGTATAGCGTTACGCATCCAAAGGTACATTGAGAGTAAAGTGTCACATTGATCAACTATCTTGAACTGAGCAATTTTCTACCATTTTGACAGTCATATTTTTATTGTATTGTGGATTCTTTTTGCCGTTCTGGTCTTGTGATAAACCTATATAAAAATACCTATTTTTAAAATTCAACCTGTGTAGTGTCCATCTGTAGTGTTGTCACTACATCACTGTATGTGTTCACAAATGCTTTACACACTGCCTCTGAGATAAGCCTGCCTGCTCGTGCCAAGTTACCAAGGAGGTGAGCAGGGGTTATTTTAGGAGTGTACCCCCTTACCCTGACTAGATGCAAGGGTCCCTATTTGGTCAAAGGTACCTACCACTGCCAACTAGATACCCCCAAATCTAACAATTATAATTAATAGTATGTGAAAGAAGATTAATACTACTATCTTGCTCCTAGTGGACCAGCTAGACCAACCTGGACTACTCTTCCCTCGCAGTGGGGTCGGTAAGTGCTGCTCCTCCTCCATAACAGCATGGCCAAATAGGTACATGTGAAGAGCCTTATCTATTGGAGCCACAAAATACAACCGACCAGAGGGGCACAAGTCACCCAGCGTCCGTCTAGAGCCTCGCTGGTAGGCTCCTATTGTTCATCAACGGCAGTGCTATGAAGCACTCCCTCGGAGGAGTTGTGCGATCGCAGCCCTGGCTGAAAACAAATCCTCTTCTTTCAGGATAGGGTGCCCTCCCTCTTGGACAAATACCCTCAACAACCCTGTCCTGTGTCCGGGGCAGTGCACCAGTTTGACTTACCCTACTCTGTCACAGGCACCTCGGACCTGATACCTACACCCTTTTCTCAAGTCCTTCCCTAATGCTTTGACTGTCCCTTTGACGCACTGTCATTCCGCCGGGGGCGCAGGTAACCCTGGGCCTAGTTTGCATAGTAGCGCTACGCGTAGCTACGCGAAGTGCACTTTGCACTACGTGAGATATGTGTAGCGCTATGCGAAGTGTGTAGTACACTGATCGTGATGATTGCACAGTGTCGGATGCTTGTCCGCACTGTGCAATCATTGCAAACGGCATCTTGCACAGTGCAAGCGGTCGTTTTCTGCTGCTCGAGTAGATTTTTACTCGAGCGGCAGCTTTCTCAACGCGGACTGGTAGTTTCTCATCGTGAGCGATCGCGAGCATACACGACCACTCGTAATGAGAAACCTGACCTCCCCGCATTGAGAATCTCGCCGGAAGGTTTATTTTCCACGCTCGCGATCGGCAACTTGATGTTGCTGATAGCCAACGAGGAAATAGTCTCGCCGGGATGTCATTTTGCTCGCTCGCGTTCGCCAACTTGACGTTGAGGACCGCGAGCGAGAAAAAAAATTCCAACTATGCTACGCTGCGCAATTTTGCACTGTGCTACATACAATTTGCTCACTACGCCACTGGAGTCAAGCTATCCTGGCTGATGACGGCTGATAGCCAGAAACCGGTCCTAGGATGCTAGATTCCGGTCCAGGGAAGACATGGCTTGGCAGTTCGGGCTGGACTGTTCCCATGAGGCACAGGGTCAAGACTGATTTGCATATGGCCATGTCTAAACTGGGGTGGCGTAGTGGGCAAAAGAACGATGGATTTAACCCAGATCTCTTGACTGGGGGAGAATGTCTGCATTGTCAGCATTCCGTCCATCATTTGTTTGTTGTAACGATTTTCGCCCTAAGTGGGATGGGTATTCCCAGACGTGGGACCCGTGCTCACTACGCCACTGGAGTCAAGCTATCCTGGCTGATGACGGCTGATAGCCAGAAACCGGTCCTAGGATGCTAGATTCCGGTCCAGGGAAGACATGGCTTGGCAATTCGGGCTGGACTGTTCCCACGAGGCACAGGGTCAAGACTGATTTGCATATGGCCATGTCTAAACTGGGGTGGCGTAGTGGGCAAAAGAACGATGGATTTAACCCAGATCTCTTGACCGGGGGAGAATGTCTGCATTGTCAGCATTCCGTCCATCATTTGTTTGTTGTAACGCTTTTCGCCCTAAGTGGGGTGGGTATTCCCAGACGTGAGACCCGTGCTCACTACGCCACTGGAGTCAAGCTATCCTGGCTGATGACGGCTGATAGCCAGAAACCGGTCTTAGGATGCTAGATTCTGGTCCAGGGAAGACATGGCTTGGCAGTTCGGGCTGGACTGTTCCCATGAGGCACAGGGTCAAGACTGATTTGCATATGGCCATGTCTAAACTGGGGTGGCGTAGTGGGCAAAAGAACGATGGATTTAACCCAGATCTCTTGACTGGGCGAGAATGTCTGCATTGTCAGCATTCCGTCCATCATTTGTTTGTTTTAACACATACAATTTGCGTAGCGCGAAGTAGCACAAACTACGCAAACTTCGCGAGCGTAGTGTTGTTGTCCACCCAGGGATAGGCGTAAGTTGTACCTGGCCACTCCAGGTACTGTGTCATCAACAACAAGGGGCTGAAACTCAGGGATGGTAGGGGACTGGAGCTCAACTGCTGGCGAAGGAGATGGGACAGAATCTGGGCCGGCTCTGATCTCTGGAGGTATCGCTTTCTGCAATACGTTATAACTCTCCTCCTCCATCTGCGCCCGTGTCAGCTGGGCGTCAGAGAAAGGAACATAGCTAGGCACCTTCTCCCCTTCTTGGTCACTAATACCTTCTAGTACCCACATATGGAAGTGGGAGAGGAACCTTCTTGACGTGCGTCCCATGCACCCAATGCTTCGGGCGTCGAGCTTCACCGCAGTTCGAATAGCAAGGAGGACCTACAGGGGGCCCTGCCAACAAGGCTCCAGACAGCTCTTCCTCTGGAAATTCTTGACGAGGACGTAGTCTCCGGGCTGTAGCTGATGCCCAGGCCCCTCTGGAACTGGCCGCAGTGTATCCTGAATCTGAGTCAGATATTGGCTGATTTGGTTTACTTGTCAGACCCTAGTACAGTGCACTGAGTGTGCCCAGGGCTTGTAAACCAAATGCTGCTGGGGGGCTTGTAGCACTGGTTGTGCCACCCACAGAAGCAGCTTGTAAAAGTGTGTCTCAGGTCTGCCATTACAGAGCCTATGTGCAGTCTAGTACTGCCATGCTGACTATGCAAGTGCACCCACTTGCCATTCCCTAAACCTTCCCTTTTCTGCATATTAGTCACCCCTATGGTAGGTCCAAGGTCAGGGTGTATTGTAGCTAAAAGGTAGGACAAGCCCTGATGTTTGTGGCATGTCCTAATAGTGAATTACAGCCATTTTCATTTTTTCACTATTGCAAGGCTACCTATACCCCATAGGCCAGGATGGGCAGTTTGATTATTACATCTTCTACTCCTAACTGACTTAGGGAACTAGGTAGAAATTCGAGTTTAGTATGCTTGAACTCAGAATGATAAAATGCATCTTTTAGTGAAGTTGGTTTTAACATTCTGTGTTTGAAAATACCACTTTTAGAAAGTGGGTATTTTCTTGTCTAACTATCCAAGCCTGCCTCTGCTAGGTTGTGTATTCCTTGTCTGAAGTTTGAGTGACAGGGGCTGGGGGATTGCAGGAGACAGGGTGAGTCAGAACAGGGCTGAATAGAGAGATCTGCATGCAGATGGGTGGGAAGTGTTGCACCTGGGACCTGAATAGGGCTGTACCTTCCCTCCACAATACTGGCTCCACCTCCTGTGGTGCGTCTGATGTCCCTGCCCTGCACTGTGAAAGGAAAGAAGGAGTCATGTAAACAGAGTGCTACGGGACTGACCAGAACTGGGATGGACTGGGCAAAGGCCTCTCTGCCTTCAGAGAACAAAGCAAAACTGTGTATAAAAAGGGGGACCCAGACCCCAGAACTTTAGATCACGTTTGGGAAACAAGAAGAAATCTTTGCTGAGGAGAGGAACCAGACAGACTGAGGGGAGACTATCCCTAAGCGTGAGGGTTAGGCCTGCAGTGGTTGCCTGACTGCCAAAGAGAGGAGAAAGGACTTTGTGCTACTTTTATTCAACTTGTGAAGTATCTCCAAGGGCTTGAGCTAGAGCTTGCCTCCTGCTGAAGTCTCAGGGACAACAGACTTCACCCAACAGCTCCCCAAGAGTTCTTTGGAAGTGCCTGCAGTTGTGTTGGGCTTTCTGAGGGACTGCATGTCGCATGGAGCTGGAAGCACGACACACGAAGAAGAAGTGTGTCGCCGAACTGCCGCTGTCGCTTCACAACGCGAAAGAGCCTAGCATCGCCGGAGAAGAGGATCGACGTTGCACCAGACGCTGCCGCATCATCGGAGAACCGTGTCGCAGGGCCTGTCGTGGCTCAGAAGAATTGTTGAGTCGCCACACGGCCGCTGGGCGTGCACGCATCGTGTCGCTTCAAGGAGAAGACCCCATTTTAGTTTAATTGCACCGGATCTTCATCGCATCACGGGGTTGCAGGCCGCATCGCCACGGAAGCGCAGTAAGAAACCCACGCATCACCTCCCCACGCCGAAAAGAACCAATGCATCCCCTACGCATCAGTAGGGACCCAACGCATCACCGTTCTTGCATGGAAGGTACCGACGCATCATCTTCCCTGCAACACTTTCGTTGTATAGTGTTATGCATCCAAAGGTACATTGGACTTAAAGTTTCGCATTTACCATCTTAAGAGAACTAATCTAATTCTACCATTTTTAAAGTACAGTATTATGGATTTTTGTCGTTTGTGGTCTTGTGTTAAGTCTATATAAAATTACTTATTATTATACTACAACTTGTGTGGTGTCCATCTGCAATGTTGTCACTAGGTTACTGTATGTGTTCACAAACGCTTTACACACTGCCTCTGTGATAAGCCTGTCTGCTCGTGCCAAGCTACCAAGGGGGTGAGCAGGGGTTATTTTAGGAGTGTACCCACTTACCCTGACTAGAAGCAAGGGTCCCTATTTGGTCAAAGGTACCTACATCTGCCAACTAGAGACCCCCAGTTCTTACAGTGGTAATGTCTGGGACTACAGGATATTGAGGCACTAGAATTGTATTCACCTCTCTGAGGTCAATTACAAAGCGATAGACGTCTGGATGAGCATCAGAAGAGTCCAATGGTGCGTTCTTGAGAATCGGAAGGATAGGGCTAATTCACCCATTTGCCACTGTCTCCTCAACCACACCAGACTTAACCAGATCCTGTATTATTTGCAATAAGGCCTTTTCTCCTGCCTGTGAAATCTTATACTGAGGAACACGGTGCAATGCAGGATTATCTTTGATCTTAATAGAAACCAGTGGGATCTGGAGTAACCCCACGTCCGTATCTCCTGCTGCCCACAAGCTACGATGCACGTTGTATGATCCACCTGTGGCCCAACGGTCATGTAAACACCATCTGGGGAACAAAAGATGGTGCCATGTAATCTCTTCAACAAATCCAATCCCATCAAAGTCTCTCCACAATTTGTCATTAACAGGAATGGTGAATCTACCGTAAAGGGACCAATAGTCTGAGAAACCTACCGAAACATTGTTTTGGTCAGCCAGAGCTGCCCCCGGGACCAGAGAACAGGAAACAGAGCTATTCCTAGCCCCTTTATCAACTAAACATTTCTTGACCGTACCTTGCAAATATGCAGTGACATAGGGTCCGCGCTGATCTACAGGCACCACAACAGGTCCCTCACCCTGTCCCTGGCTGTCCTAGCTATGGAACAACCCCGTCACTTCGTCCATGGCATTGTCGTCATGATAGAAGTGTCTTCCCCGAATTTCATCATAAAAGTTCCTGTTTATGATGATCAAACAATATATTTTCAGTCTGCACTTCTCCTCGGCCTCCTCCTCCTCTACCACGTCCTTTAAAACCCCTTCCCCTCGGGCCTCAGCTTTCTGCAACAACTCTGGACACTCACTTTGCCAATGCCCCTCCTTTTTACAGCATGCACATTGGCTGTAACCTACGTGCACACCCAGAGTACTGTTCCTGTCAGACCGAGACCCCCACTGGGCCGGACCCGAACATATACCTCTTTCATTTCCCCTCATAACTTGCTGCATCAACACCCTCATCTTCAACTCCTTTGACTTTTTCTCCACCTTCTCTTTGTCCATATTCTCTCTATGCTCGTAGTACTGTGCCATACTCAAAATTACTGACGGGGATGAGGTGGTCCAAGTACTTTCCGGAGCCTGCAACCTAGTCGCAATCTCAGGAAGCAAATTAGTGACAAATCTGTTAACGAACAAACAAACACCACCCTCCTGTCACAGATCTTGGCCACTCAAATCCATAAACACCCCTTCAAATCTAGTAAAGAAATCAGGCACACTTTCATCCTTCTTCTGATGACATACAGTCAACTTGTCCCAATCCACTCGTCTCAGCGGGATAAGGGAATGCATGTAAGTGATAATATGGCTCGGCAAGGCTAATAGCTCCGCCTTCGGTTTCTCGCCGGGCTTGCGCTTCTCATCCCACGCCCTGATCTCGTCCCATGTTCCACCCAACTCCACTACGTGGTATTGTGTATGCACCTGTCTCTATATATCTACCGGTACCAACAGGCCGAAAAACAACTCTATTTCAGCTAATGTCATCACCGTGGAGGTGGCCGCCTCTGTCAATTCTTTATAATACGCAGTTGGATTTGTCCTAGGATCTGGCAACTGACCCTTTAGGGATATTACCTCACTTCTCTTCCAGATAGTGTAAATCCACTGCTCCTGAAAATGGTCCGCCACTCGTTGGCGACTTACAACATCATTCCCATCTTGCAAATCCGGTATTTCGGGGTGGTAAATGGGATGAACTTCTCTCATGGGAAACTGTGACGCTGTCGTCGGGACCTTCTGAAGCAGTCTACCCTGATAACCAACCAACGTCGTCACATTACTGAAAACCTCATTGGGGCCATACCTGCAGTATATATCCTATCCCGAATGTCATAGAAGATCTGAGGTGCGATACCCTTAGAACACTGCTTCCACAATCCTATCAGCATAGCTGACATATGCTTAAAGCATGTTGCTATATAAACGGCTCATAATCTTTCATCACACTCCACACAACTCCATACTGAATATCGGGTTCCGGGCCCATTGTGCAGCCTGGTCATCCACCATCTTCTTTCCTCATTACCCACAGCAGAGCACACTAACACGTTTTCCATGCGGTCATGTGCTGCTGCCCAATTTGTTTCATACACTCCACGCACAGGCGTATCGGCATCTTGCAATGACTGAGGTAATACACTTGGGGGAGAAAGAGCAGATGAAGAAACGGGCACCTTTGTGAACAAAGACTGTGTTGCAGTAGTATGAGAAGGCATAGCCACAGATACAGAGCCAGGAGACAGAATAGAAGAGCTGATGGCAACCGCCCCTGTAACTTGCAAAGGTGGGGAAGACACAGGTGGGGCTGGGGATGACGCAGCAGAGCTGGAGACAGAAAGACTAGAAATAGCAGAACCAAAGGCCGAGGACTGAGATGTTGGGATCATAGGGTATATTCGCTCAGGACCGTAAGGAGTGGGGTCGAGCATCTAGTATCTCCTCAACAAAATCATCACCTTCCTTTATAGCAACATAACTTTATCATTCAGTAATCGAAACTTCCTATCTGCACACTCTATGTCTTTCTCGTTCTTCTCTCTGTCATAGGCCATTGCCTTCTGCATTATCGTTTGCGTCTGTCCCCTCCGAGCTTGTTTCTCTGCTCTTATCCGTCGTTGTTTTGCTTCCTTCTGCCATACCCTCAGGGAATCAAACATCGACTGCCCGCTCTTTTTGGCGAACAATTTATCCTGCAAGTAATTCAACTTCTGTTCATCAACTGTGCCAGTAAGTGGCCACTGCAAGCCAGCATTGTTCCTCGCATATTTATTCCACAACGTGATAAACAAAATAGGGCCAATGCCATGCTTGATGTATACATCAAAATTTGGGGTACCCTCTGGAGGCGCAGGCTGCCTCTCTTCCAATCGAGCCTCAGTGGAACAGCACCGACATCCGACATCCAAAACACCCCAACTTACTTAGACCAGGCATCTTAATTTAAGACACATACACTGTCCCAATGGAAAAATGTAACATCAACCAACAAAACAGTCCAAAAACCAAATGAAAAGAAGTCCGAAAACCGCATCCCACATTCCGCAGACTGCACCAAGACAAGACAGTCCGCAGACTGTTCCAAGACAAGACAAGATAATCCAAAGACTGTTTCAAGACAAGAAGACAGGCTTCAGCCCCAGATCTTTTCAAGAATAGACCACATTTCCAGTTGGCCTGGCAGATTGCTCACAAACAGTCTCAGACCTTTTTTAAGAATAGGCCGAATTTCCAGTTGGCCTGCAGACTGCTCACAAGCACTCTGTGTCTTTTAAGGGTCTGCAAACCCACCAAGATCAAGCCAAGACAGTCCGAAGACTGTAACAGACACAGCCCGTAGGCTCGTGTCGTTCAACCATGGTGCCACATTTTCCAAGAATTCAAATCACTCACCTGGTGCACTCAGGTCGAGCAAAATTATTCTCCACTACCGACCCTTCGGACAAAATGGTCAAATCCAATGTTTTTCAATCTCAGGACCCCAGCCGTGGCCACTAGATGAGGAGTCGCCCGATCAGACGGGTGGGGCAGCCAAGAGAACTGGGCTCTTATCATGTGGGAATCCCTGATCCGCCCGACCGACCGGATGCAACCCCGACCTTGTGACCCGATTAGGAGTGAGTCGGGTCATCTTGCGGGGTTCCTGTTTGGGCACCAACTGAAAGAAGTGGCCCTTGAAGGTCACCCGGGTTATCTATAACCACCTTCTACCAAATGAAGAGTCGGTCAGACAGTAGAGAATACAAACAGTTGTTTATTAGCAATACTCTGCAGAGGAGTCCAATCTGACCTGCACCCTAAGATGTCTGCCAAGGGACTGGCTACCCAACAGTCTGCAATGCATAACCATCCCTCCCAAGAACCTCCAACCACGCCCACAGTGGAAAGTTACCTGCTTAGGCCAAACATGTACAAAGGGGCACATAAGGATGGGCTACCACCTGCTAGATGGGTACACACTATCATAGCCTCAAGGTTGCCGTGCTGGGTCTCAGCATCTCCTAACGTGGGAGCAGAGCTACACACACAGAGCCCGATTCACAGAACTAACTTAAGATAAAATCCTAAGCTTACTAAGTGCCTTCTGTGAATACCAAAATGAGTAAGTGCCTTCTCTGAATACCAAAATGAGTATGTGACTTCTGTAAATACCAAAATAGTAGTAAGTTTAGGATTTTGTCTTAAGTTAGTTCTGTGACTCAGGCCCACAGATAGGTATGCAAGGGCAGAATTGCCTATTCTTTAGTAAGTCAGAAAGCAACCTTGAACAGAAAAGAAAATAATATCTAAATACAGTGTTCGGCTGAGGCAAGCAAAACAAATAACGGGGCCTAGTTCAGACACAGCCCAGTAGGGATTGCGAAATACAAAATGGAGTCACATTCGCTAACTGAATCTCGCACATTTCAGGGATAACTCAATGGGTTGCTTAGCATAAATACGAATGGAGTCTAACGTAGCCGCACACTGCTAACCCACTATAACACGGAACAAGTGTATAAAGAGAATGGGGTTTTCAAACCTAACATTCCAAAACAGAGAGAGTAGAAGGAGGCTCAAGGAGAGATTTGCAATTCGAAACATTTCCTGTGGAGAGTTAGCAGCAAGGGTAATTTTTGTTTTCTTCAAAGTAAACTGCCGGAGCTCTTATTATTTCAGCTTGATACATTTTTATAGAGTCTCTATAATTCTGTTTGTCACCCCATATTCTTTTCTCCAAATCCTTTCCACCCTTTTGCATGTGTGCTTCTGCTTATTGAGATCGGGCTTTTACCAAGGTAAGTATTTTTCTTTGGCTCGTCTAGTGAAGTTTTTTAAAGGGATAACCTGGCTGAGAGTGGATTTAATCCTCCAAGATAACTGTCCATTGGCTATGGGTTAATCAGGGCCTAAATTAGGTCAAGTATCTAAAAGGGCTTGTTTCCAATGCTCCACAGAAAGTTTTGACCAAGCATGGTCTTTGCAGCTAATTGGCATGGAATCCATGGGAGGCAAAGACATATCCAAAATCACTGTGACCAAAAAATGATCTGACCAAATTACAGGAAATGGATCTGGTACTTTTAGCATTGCATCATCGGAGAAAACAGGGTCAAGTTTTCATGAGTATGTCCTATCACCCTCTACTTGCAGTGTCCTGCCTGTTTGCAATAACAATTGAAACTGATATGGAAACCCTCTGAGATACTAGGAAATTAGTGAGTGGTGTGTTAGACTAACAGGAGTGGAAGGACAGCATGTGTGAAGTATTAAATATGCAATGCAAGCAAAATGAGACTTTAGATACAAACCATTATGGGCAGGGTAAGTTGGGCGAGTTGCCTGAGAAGCATGCATGCCTATATTTCAAAATGAGGAACTGAAACTAGCTCCAGAGGCGATCTGGATTTGTCTCATGGCTTTGGTTCTCCGGTATCTCATTAACTGTGTATGCCAAACCACAAGAAGAGTAATCTCTCTAAGTGGGGGGTTATACAAACACACCAAAATGACAAACTCCCCTCGGTATTTTGTTTAATTAATTAATACTTGATTGAAATAAACACCTAAAGAAGGTTAATTGTAGGAGCATAAATTAAATAAACCACAAATAATATATGTGTTTTTGTGTTAAACAAAAACACCTACATCAGAATGTCTCAACATTATACCTTTAATTAATATTTGTTGGAATATAAAAATACATTCTCGTTAAATAACAATCTCTTCAAACATATATAAGTACAATGCATGCTAAATAATGGTATTCCCGGGTATATAATCATGTCCAAAGTCAATCAAGATGAGCAAATAGAGGGCTGCAATGTAGTCTACTAGTCAAGGAGTAAGAGACAAGTAGATCAAGGATCTCAATAGCCAAGAGATAGTCCTTAAATCTTTTGGGGCAAGTAGATGCATTAGGGAGGGGTGACATTTTAGAGGTGTTGGGAGGAGTGTGAGAGACAGGGGTGAGATTTGTAAATGTTAATGTTAATGCCTTCAGTTCTTGGAGTTCTTTTGTGAGGAGACGCAGGTGACACGAAATCTCCTCAAAACGAGTGGCCCAATCTGATTTTTGGTGGTTGGATATGGGTTGTATGGGAGGTTCCAGGAAGGGGGTGGATCCTTGAGCTACAGGGACCAAGGGGGTATTGAGGAGGTTAAGGGTAGTGCCAGAATAAGTTTGGACTTGATGAGACTCTGTTAGGGAAGGGAGGGGAGTCGGAGGTGAATCGAGGGTGATAGGTGTTGTGAGGGTGATAGGTGCTGTGTGTGGCAGAAGGTGTGAAGGTGAGGAAAAGGGCGTGATAGGGTGGATCAAGCAGGGAGAGTCCCTAGAAGAGGAGGGGGGTGGGGAGTAGGGAGAGGTATCATAAACAAGGGAACCAGTTTGACACCGTAAGGATCCCGGGGAGGTGCAAGAAACTGTAGATCCAGTAGCTGCTTGGTTCGTAGGTGATGTGGACTGTGTAGGTTCTGATGATCCTAGAACAGGATGTTGGATGGAACTGAAATGTCGCTTCGGGGTGAGGAGGGTTATGATCAGATTTGATCACCTCAGGGCTGAGGAGGGAGGAGATGTTGATGCCGTTTGTGAAATCCTGTGATGAGGGGGAGGGAGAAGCCATGGAGTTAGAAGCTGTCTTGAGGAAGGGGAAGAGTTACCACTGTTTTTGCAGTGGACTAAGGGCCTCATTTATGGGGTTTTGGCATAGTGCAGTGCAGCAAGTCACCTTGCTGTGCTGCGTATGTCAAAGTGAAAGGGCATGAATGCACCGTATTTATCCAATACCGTGCATTCATGTCCTTTCCCCTGCGTCTCTGCTTTAGGGAGGATTGTTTTTGTGCAAGAAGGGGCACCTTCGCACACAAAAACAATCCTTAGAGGTGTTTTCCTCCTTCTTGCAAATCTGGGAATGAGTCAAAACCCATTGGAGTTCCATGAGCTCACCCACTGTAATGCTTCTCTTGTGCAGAGTAAGGCGATGCAACGATTGGCACTGCTTTCCCTTACACAAGATTTATGGGGCCACTTAAAGCCATGCACGTGGCTTTGCATTGCTTCATAAGTCTGGCTCAGCCTTTTGTCACGCATGTACTACTTTGCGTGGTGCAAACGGGACGCAAGGCTCTCATAAATATGCCCCCAAGGATGCACAGTACAAGGGTACAAGGTAGCCTAAAAATTAAATTCTGCTTACCACGATGGTGGAAAGCACGATCATGTCATGTCATGGGTGTTACTTGCCTTCCCTAAGGCGGTGGGCCCACCGTGATCTTTTTTTTAAATATCTTTATGTGAAAAGGGATGTGCCAGACGCATTTCTTTGTTCTCTAGAGTGTGATGTGGATGTTGAGGTGGAAATACACACAAAATCCTCCACCTTAGTAGCACATCTTTGGTGCAGACTTGGTTAGTGTGTTATGGCCAAATCTGAGCATTAATTGATTGCAATAACAATTTCTAATGGGTTCTTTTTACTAGCATCTCTCCAGGTTGATGGAAAATCAATGCAAAAATAAATCACTGAGTCGGGAATAGAACACATTAGGCCTACATACGCCTCGCTGAAACCTCAAAAGAACTGGATGTTTAATTCATTTTCATCCTTATCATAACACTGGATAAAATCAAAGTTTCAGAATTAAATAGCCGTAGACTTTAAAATCTTTGTTTCAACTCCACCTGGAATTTAATACGTACATCAAATCAGGTTGTTTATTCTGTAAAACAAAACATTAAACAATCGTAATTCTGCACTCAACTTCAGAACACAATGGCCGTGAAGCATTGATTTGTTTCTTATAAACTACACTGAAATATAATAAATGAAGGCGCAAGAGGGACCCCAAGTGGTCACAGCAATGTCTGTAAACAGTTTTTAGATCATTCTCTTGTATAACTTTCAGTTCGCACACGTTTTTATGCTCTTAATCTAAAAATGGTGCTTTCAAGAATACTTGCTAGTTTAATAATTGTTATAAGCAATACTTATATAACTTTGGGCTATGCTCTTTGCAATGCAACGTTTGAATGCGATTAATAGAGTGCTTTGTTGTGAAATGTAAATGTATTTTAAACGACTTCTTTAAGTAGAATCTCTCTCTACTTTCCTAGATCAGTCAACCAATAGAAATTTCAGAATCATGAACCTCAAATTTTAACTTTCTCTGTTACGTAAACTTTCTACTATACTTTATTGTACTGTTGCAGTCGAGGGCCAATACAATATTTAGGGATTCAAAAACCAAATAACCTAAAACTCCATTCAAAATGTCTAATGATTTATGTATCTCCCATACAAAATAAGAATAGAAGCCTCAAGAGCTCAAACAAATGTTGGTCATGTCATCAAATTAAAATGAACAACCTTCAAAAAAGCAAGGTTTCCTTTTCCTTTCTTTAAACAGCTGCTTTAATTATGCTCGGTGACCTGCCCTACCTGCTTCAACTGTACCAACATTCTACAGTTCCGTTCTGATGTCATTTCTTTACAATTGATGACTTTAGAAATTAGAGACAGGTTTATATATATAGGGATTGTATAATTTCATGTATTATATGCATATCAATTACAATACATATATTAAAAATACAAAACCAAATAGGATTGTCAATGTCATGCATAAAAGGCCTCTTGCAACATGTTCAACTAATAAAATAATTATTTCGTGGCCTACACGTATTTGTTGTCCTTTAGACACTACTAGAGGCAAAACTCAATATATGCCTATGGAAGAAAAGAAACAAGGGCAACTGGCTAAATATTCTTATAGGGGGTTTCAGCCAACCCTCGCCATCCATTGGCCTGTTGTTCTGTCATTGACATTTCTCTTCTGCCCATTACTGCATTCTGCATGGAGCAATGTGTATGCCCACTTCAGCCATCATTATGTGTGTCAGCATAATGCTCGTTCACAAAAAGCACATTTGCTGCATGATTTATGAGCACAAAAAATATTCTTGAATTCAACCAGTTACCTTTTTAAAAAAAAAATTTAGAACAGTTTTACAAAAAGCATAAAAAAAGAATGGCATAAGTGACAATGTTGGCCAACACCAGACATATTGTCCTTGCCAGTGATTGTTTTTCTTATTTCGGTGTCTTCGGTGCCTTCTCCATTACCCATGTCTTGCTGTGGATCTGAAGGCCCCTCCCATGCAGCCTTTTGTTTCGGAATCTATTATTTTTTGTAATGAAGTTGCACTAGTAGAACGGATCACTATTGTTACATTATTTGAAATCGCATGAGGGTTTGGCCCATAATGCGTGCTTTCTTTTAATATATACTTTGTTAGTATAAACGTAGATCCACTTGTAGACATATGTGAAGACATTTAGTGACACCATCCCTGGAACGCCCTCAACAAATCAGTGTAGGCCATATTAAATCATCTGTCTAAATTGCTAGTGGTTAGACTTTAAGCATTTCTTCCATCTCCTTTATTGCATTGAGGCAAAACCCTATATGGCCATGGGCATCCCTAGAAGTGCATCCCTTGCTCACTGTTCTACAATATGCAAGCCATTCCTCCCTGGGGAGGCCTAACAAGGACAAAACTGGTCTGGAGCTTCGTGTGCTCCCTTCTGGAGGGAGCCTCTCCTGGCAGTTCAGGATGGACACAGTGAAGGTTTATCAAGGTAAATAATTTAGGGGCATATTTACAAGCTGGCTATAAAAAATTATCGCCGCTTTTGCGGCCGTTTTCGGCTGAAAAGCCGCGATAATTTTATCGCCTAATTAGCAAGGCCACGCTGACGCGTGAAACCTTGCTTTAGTGTCGGGATTCCTAACGCCCAGCTTTGCATCTCTAATGAGATGCAAAGTGGGCGTTCCTGAGCTAACATGAGAGGAGAAATGTCGCTAAGCGACATTTCTCCTATCATCAAGCCCCACGCTATGAAGCATATCGTCAGGAAAAGTAGCGATAACCCCTGTTATCGCTACTTTCCTTACGCCTGCTTCAGGACTGACTTAGCCATGATATCCTATGGAAGGTGGATATCATGGCTAAGTTTGTGAGCCCCTATCAGCAAGCTAACGCCACACTACCTGAGATTATCACTGGGTTTCCAGCGATAATCTCACGTTAGGCAGTTAGCCTGAGGATTTTTATCACTGAGGAGATAAGCGTTGCTAATAGCACGCTATCTCAGCGATAAAAATCCACGTTACCCGGCGATAATTATCCTCACGCTTATAGCACTGAGCGATAATTATCGCCGGTTGGTGCTGATATGCCCCTTAATCCTTTTTGCTAGTTAATCTTTTGGACATCATCAAAATATACTTCAGTGAGAAATTATTTTTATTGCACTACTCTCCCCTCTGTCAAGGTATACACTGACAGTTGAGGGCTACTTTTCCGGACAGCGGATAGGCAGGCATAAGACCGTTAAGGTACCTGTGTTGCGTTGTGTGCACAACCCAATCATTTAAAGTACATTTGGCAAACCTTCTTCATACTCCCAGACAGGAAGGATTTTCTCAAAAACCAGAGAGAGGGAGGGGTGGGAATTAACTAATAATTTATTCCACTTGTGCAGAAGGCACAGCAAAGAAGGATTCTAGTACGCTAAGCTCTCATGATCTTAAGGCACCTTGTCCAGGTATTGCTATTACAATTATATTGAACTTAGTTATAATACAAGAAAGCTTCTAATGTTTGGAGGGCACCAACAAATGTGAGCGTGTACACACACACGCACAGATGCACACACACACCTATATATAATACGTGATGAGTAACTGTGTGCAATTGTCCTCTGTTGTCATCAAGGGGTCCTGGTGACAAATGTAACCATGAGGCTGAAGGCCTGGGCTGCCCAAGCATTTATTTACATGCACAGTGCAGTTAAAGAACTGTAGCATGGAAGTTGTCCTGCACCGTTCATCTTGATGGTCAAGTTTAATTTTAATGATGCTAATAAAACAATGCTAAACAAGACTACTGTAAAAGGGGCATTCCTTGGATTTGCTTCAGAGACTGATCTTATGTTGCTTCTCTTACAGAGTTATGCTTTGACTATTTTATTTATGGTGATTCCTGATTAACGAGATGATACATTTTTGCTTTCTTTAATGTCTATAATTTTCAATAAACCCATGAATTATTTGATCAGGAATCCTTGTCTCGTGCAGGTTTTTTTAATTAGCCTTGTGCTAAGTCCTTCAAAGACTCACAAGGTCTGACAGAGAATCAGGCAGTCCCAAAATGTGTGCATCAACTCTCTCAATTAGTTCATTAGAGCATCTACAGATTAATTAGCGAAAGTGTTTGGTTGGGGGAAAATTGGGGAGTCTTTGAGATGTTGGGATTATTGCCAAAGTACCCATGTGTGTCATCTAATGCGTGGATTTGGTGAGCATTAACAGCGTTTTGCACGATGTGAGATGTCGTGTGATGAGTGATATGTTATAATGATTTGGTGGCCCTGTTAATGTCTTAGTATATTAGCACACAACAAGCAAATCTGTAGTATTGTGTACATTGTTGTAATGCATTGTGGGTTCATATGTTTCTGAATATATTGATGATTTTATGTGATTTATGTAAAGGTACTAGATTTATGGAGAAATTAAATTAGATATAACGTTGTCTGCTAAATAAGGTGCGGCATGAGGCTAATTATAAATTATTGGTCTAGCCCTGAATGAGTAATAATTAGCATTTGTGACATTTTGTTCTGTGCATCAAGATAGAATATACAATTCCAGATTGGGGTTGAATCACTGGTTGAGAAACCAAGCTCGGAGTGCATGTAGGCAGTTTTGTGGCGTACTATAACCCTTTCAGTATGAGTTAGATTCCCTTCCTGTGCTCAGATAGGAAGACAAAGGTTTATTTATGTTGATTAGTGGACATTGTGCATTGTTTTTAAGGTTTGTGTTTTGACATTGTTGTGTGATTCATTACTATTGTGAAAGTTTGGTTGTACCAACAATGGATGTGCATATTGCAAAGTCTAAGAAACCCCTCTATGGTGGGGAAATTCTGCCTCCAGTGAGAAGTAATGCATATGAGATGCTGCTGAATCATGGTTTATATATGTGTCTGTGGACTTAAGAATGACAAAAAAGCTTAAAAAAGCAGGTATGTTTGTTATGAAGAAAGTATGTGAGGCAACCGAGACCTGCACAGTTTGAACAATTGAATTAATGGGATTAGATGGTGGGTGAGAAGAGAAATCAGAAAATGCTAAAGGATCAACTTGGTAAGGGTATGAATAATTAATTGGAAGTGAGATCTCATTTACAGAAAAACGAGCGGCACGAGAACGTGTTAGAAACTGTTGGCATGTTTCCTGTGATTACTACTGACGGACAAAATCAAAACAAACGAGTTTAAAACGGAAAATAGAAATGAGAAGGATGAGAAAAAAATAAATGTGATTTTGAGGAAGAGGATGAATTCAAAGATGACTTGATAATCATGAAGAGACTCATGTAGAGGTGCAAGGAATTAGAAAACGTGAATAGAGTAAGTATTTCTAAATCAACCAGGGAGTTTGGGAAGTAAAGGGAGCCATTGATTATGGAAATAGACACATTAAAACTGAATGAGGAATTGACCACATTGTGACTTTGGATATTTTTAGGGACAAAGGGGCTTATTTACAAGCCCCTTGTGCCACCGGTGCGCCATTTTTTCCCATGTTAAAACTGACACACCTGTGGTTCAAGAAGCTTGCCAAAAAGCCCAAAGTGTTTTGGAATTTGGAAGCAGCGAAGCATACTACTCATGCATATGAAACAAATGAAAGGTTAACTGAGGAATTTGATGAAGATTTGAAGAAAAAACACATTTTTGTAACATACAGAATGAGACTGACAGCATGTGAATTGCGAAAGGAAGATATTGCATCATTGAGAACAAATCTTAGAGAATTAATTGATTTGATTAGAGACTTGGGAGAATGTGGGAAAGTATAAAGATCATTGGACTAGACTTCTGTAAAGCTGCAAAAGAGTATGTCAAAAAGAATCATGAGTCTAAGTGATTCTGAATGCAGATTGACTGTTGAAAGAGAGTTCCCTTTGTGAAACGCATCTGTAGGAGCACATATGCATGTTCCTTGGATCTGTCACAACATTTACACCTTTTCAATGAACTTTCCAGAGCTTAGAGAGGAAGAACAGAAGTGATATCCTGAGGGAGAGAGAACTGTGACCATTTGTATCATTGTTTTAAATTATTCTGCCTAAAGATTTGTGAATTGAATGCAAGACAGTGGCCCAATAAAAAACCCCAGAGATGGTCCTAGTTTTAAGCCTTCACCTATTCATCTCTTTTTGCAACTCTTGAGGTTTTGCCACAATCCTGTCTCAAGCTGGTGAGCCTTTAGCTGTAGCTGCAGATTTGGTGTTTGAGCAGGAGAGGTTAGAAACCTATATGGTGCCTCAGCTCAAAAAGTTCTGCAAGGATCTCAAATGTTCTTTTAAAGGCCTAACTAGAAAGGATGAGCTGCAAAAAGCGCTGAGGGCCTGGTTGACAGCCAGGAAGGCTGGTGAGCTCCCATAGGATGGAAACGATATTGTAGATAAGGAGGAACAGAGCATGCATGGTGATTTTTCAGTGAATCAGAATCTGCCTAGCGGGAAAACACCCTCCAGGGTAGGCAGCAGGGTTTCTCCAAAAGGTTTGTACCCAGGAGAGCTGGAGGACAGGCGGGAAGCCAGAAAGCTCCAGTTGGAGCTTAAAAAGCTCAGGTTGAAGCATGAATGAGAGAAAACTTTGGATAAGGTGAGAAAGAAACTTCAAATGGAGAAAAAGGAAATGAGCTAGAGTTGAGAGAGCTGGACTTGAAAGCCAGGAGGGCTGAGTCCAGCTAAGATGGTGGCAGCAAAAGTATCAAGTCCATTACCTTAAGAAAAGGTCCACATACCCAGAGACTTAGTTTCTAACTTCAAGGAGAGGGGTGACATACACCAGTGGGCTCAGGCGTGTGAGGTAGCTCCAGAGGAGTGCAGGGTCCTTGAGGTGGATTGGAGAACCGGCACGGGGAGTCCTAGTTCTAGTGGTGGAAGAGGTGTAAATCCATGGAAGAAGCCCATGTAAGGTAGTATGCATTCACCCCAGAAGGGGGTAGGTCGATTTTGACGGGCAGTCAGAAACTGTCTCATGAGATGGGGGATATTGTGGGGTACTTTTTTAAGGCACTGGTTGGTTGGGTTAAGGGTAGTATGCTTAAAACATGTGAGAGGCTGTACAGTTTGATTACTGGACAGCATATGTTCAGTCATGGTTTTCCAGAGCTACACCAATAGAGGAAGCTTGTAGAGTTGGCAAACTTCTGGGTGAGTGCCAGAGTATCTGAAGAGGCTTCAGTGAGCAATCCTAAAGGGAGTGGCACAGGTTACCCACAACTGCTGGCAGGGAAGTTGGTAGTAACCCAGGCAGGTTCCAGTGTAGTGGGATAGGTAGAGAGTCCCATGTCCCTTCTCTGAGTGGAGGGAGGAGTGGGGGTGGGCAGATGCCCAAGGTGCCAATAACAAAGTCCCAAAACCTGGATGGTACCCAGATGGCTCCCCAAGAAAGGATACTAGTGTGTACTAAGAGGCCATCCACTGATGGGAGTCCCCATAGTTTTTACGGAGAACTTGGGGGGCGCTTGCCACAATAGACCGACTAGTTCTGGTGTCTAGATGTAACACTCTAGAGATCAGGGTGCAGAAGTGCAGGTGCAGGGATGAGAGGGGGAAACAGCCCCCAGTGAAAAGACCAGTGGGTCAGGGGTTGCCAGCTTTGAGGTCAGAACACCCATGAATGACCCTGATATACCACGTTTGGCCTGGGAGCACTTCATGCTCTGTCAGCACAGGGGTCAGGAGACCATTGTCAGACAGACTCTCACACAACACATGAAGAATATTTTTCCCTTGGCGTTTTGTACTCCCCAGTAAGTCCTTGCTTGCCTCGCACATGCTCAGCCTAATGGTATAAACCCTGGGTTGGGGGACCAGTTGCAGGATAACACCACTAAACTGGTGGGGGAATTGTGGAGAACAGCTACAATAAGCACCCTGACAGTTCTGGGATCTGGGGGTCACGCTCCAAAAAGGAGGAAACAGAGCCCTGAGAGGGGGAGCAGGAGGAGGACGGACTTGCCCCTGACACCTGTCCAGCCTAAGGATACAGACCCTGGGCTGGAGGACGAGTCTCAGGGTACCACCCCTGAACTGATGGGATGGAGAGTCTACCACGGGTGGCAGTCACCTGGGGCTACAGCACCTGTCCCCCCCCACTCTGAGAAACCACCAAAGTTAGAGAGCCCTGAAAGGCCTGGTGCCTGGCTCTTGTCACAGACAGCTGTCAGTAGCCACTGTTGCTGTCTTTGTGGACAGAGTTGCCTTTGGATTGGGTACAGGAGTCAGATCCAAAGGGAGGAATGGGCCACACCACTTTGTTGGCCATGGTGGTACTGTCTGCCTACTGGGATACATCTGTGAGCAAGGTATGGTTAGTTGGTGCACGGATGAGATCCACAGGTGAGGAGAAGGATTCCTCATGGGCTAGCTTAGTGGGCCCTGAGAGTATGGACAGAGGGATCTAACTAAGTTTAGGCTGGATGGGGGTTGTATTGGACGTGACCATTTTTGCAGGGTTATCCTCAACCTTTTACCTCATTCCTCCTATTTTTCTGACCCACTTTATGATGGCTTCAGGACTCTAGCCAGTGGTAAAGTGCATATGTTCTCTCCCTAAAATGTAATGATATTAGGCTACTCCATGATTGGCCTATTTGATTTACTAGTAAGTCCCTAGTATGGTGCACCAGGTGTGCCCAGGGCCTGCAAGTAGTGGACCTGTAATGCTGATTGAACCACCCACTGGAGTAACCCTGAAAACATGCCTCAGGCCTGCCTCTGCAGTGTCTGTGTGTGCAGTTTTAAACTGTCATTTTGACCTGGCAGGTGCACCCGCTTGCCAGGCCCATATCTTACCCTTTATTACATGTAAGGCACCACTAAGGTAGGCCCAAGGTAGCCCAATGGACAGTGTGCCGTGAGTTTAAAAGGTAAGACATGTGCTGTTGTGTTTTAGATGGCCTGGTAGTGAAAAACTGCTAATTTAATTTTTCTTTACAGCAAACCCCATCCCTCCCATAGGTTAGCACTGGGGCAGCCTTTTAACATCTTGTAAGTGTCTCTGCCAATTGGAAGCTGATAGAAAATTGGAGTTTGGTGTCTCTGGACACACAATTTACAAATTCATCTTTTAGTGAAGTTGGTTTTTGCGCTTGGTAAGGGCAAAGTGTACATTAGGTGTGTCAAATATCAAAGACGATGCGAGGCGCCGGGGAGGTGAGACATTGAAGAAGAAGGTGATGCGTTGGTTACTTACTGCTATAGGGGAAGTGATGAGTCGGTTCCTTACTACTAGGCATTTAAAAATATATATTTAAGTGAGGTTGATTTTAAAATTGCAGGTCTCAAAAATGCCACTTTTAGAAATTTGGCAATTTCTTACTTTAACTATTCCTAGCCTATTCCAAATTAATCTGGATTCATAGTAAAGATGCATGAATTGCAATACAGAAATGAATCACAACTTGACCTGAGTATGAGGGCAACCCATAAAACATTGAGCGTGTACAAAACAGTGTCATTAGAGAGGAGTTGTAAAAAAAAATGCTGGTCTTACACTCCTAAAACCAGCTTTTTTAAGGATAGGAATAATAAATAATATTCTAGGAACAGCATAAAAACTGCAAAACATTAAAAAGTGCATCATGACCTGAGGAGACTCACTGTTGCAGCCTCAGGGCATGAAGCACTGACCTCTGTGGGAGCCAAGAGGTTGTGCCAAGAGATAGTGGAAAAGGTAGAGCCGAAACCTCGTCAATATAAAACGATCATGACTGCTTTTGAGCCCTAAAAGATACGGTTCAGTGGTTGGCACCGTTTTTAACATAATGTACCTACGCACACTGGGCTTACACAGCTCTGTTTCCTCTCTTTCGCAATGGCTCCTTCTTAAAAAACACTCTTTGGCCCAGGCAAAGACCCTCTCACATATAAGCTTGTGGTTAGTAAAGAGTTCTGCTCTACCTAACCTAGAAAGGCCTACTCTTATGTACTGGAGCCATCGGATGGGCGAGAGATGGTAGAGAGAGAGAGACAGTCCATTAAGATGTCTGTGCTGAGTGTATTTTCTTGCTTAGCCCAAATCCTAAGCCACAATGCGAGGGGACAGAAAGCCAAATCATATGAGAAGAAGGGCATCCCCAGCTCTTCATGCACAACATAGGATGAAATACTTTGTGGTAGAGAAAGGGCTCGTCACAGGAAAGAGTTTTCAGCGATTTGCAGGGCCCCTACCCCAGTGTGGTCCCATATCTCGCTCCCGTAACTGGCCTTTGAAATACATTTAGCTTGGTAAATCTTCAAAAGAGCTCCTGTTGGTTTACCTCCCACTCTGGTGGCGAAGTTAAAAACAGGTGCAGAAGCTTTCACTAAGTCCCATTTCTTCCGAGTAAGCAAGGGGCACCAACTCAAGGAGTCGTCAAACACTACTCCCAAGTAGGAGAAGGCATTGGTCCTAGCTTAAAAGTAAACTGCTTAGCTTTACGAGGTCCCACCTGCATGACGAACGATTTAGAATGATTAACTGACAGGTCCACTTCCTCCGTAAAGAGAGCGAAATAATACAATAAAAGTTGTAGACCCCTGGCTGTCCCGGCCATGAGAACTGTCCACGTATAGAAGGACCAGCATACTATGCTTGCCTACCTGGGGACAATCAGCTTTTGTGGCAAAAAGGGTCTTCTCTAAAGAATTAACATATAAGTTAAAAAGAAAGGGTGCTAATATGCACACCTGGCGCACCCCTCTCTTAATGTTAAATTGACGGGTCACTTTCAGGTCTTTTGTGTAGCGGACAACCGCTCTTGATTCTTGATGGAGATCCTTAAGGAATAAAATAATGTTACTGTCAATGCCAATGGAAGACATCAACTGCCACAGCTTTGATCTGTTGACACAGTCGACCGCTTGGGACAGGTCCATGAAGGCTATGTCTATGGTGCTGGAACGCGCCACAGTATACTTATTCAGAACCATGTACAGATTTAAACATTTTTCCACGGTGGAGCGACCTGGGCGGAAGCCGTATTGAATCTTTGCTAAAAGGTTGATTTCATCAGCCCAGGATACAAGTCTGCCCAGAACCATATGACCCTCCAACTTCACCACAGAGTCCAGCAGAGAAATGGGCCTGTAGCAAAGTGTACTGTTCTGACCCCCCTTTTTGAATATCGGGACTATGATCGACAAGGCCCAAGAATCTGGGCAGCCGACCTCGACTGCAGCATTAATAACAGCTGTGAGAACCGGTCCCCAGGTGTCTACATGGGCAATGTAAAGATACGTAGGGATTTCATCAGGCCCAGGGGCCTTGTTTTTAAACAATTCCAGAATACCAGCTCTCATCTCGTGTGTTGTAAAAACAAGATCCACAATGGTCAGAGTAAGACCTCCGACCCCCAGTCTAGGTCTGCTCTCTCCCCGCAGCTCCGCTGTGCCCTCTCTTGCCTCCAGACCCCGACCTCCTCCTTGGGAGGTTCGAGGCTGCTGCCCACTCGTGCGCCTGCTGCCTGCTCCAACTGGGACCAGACTGCCTGCAACCACCGTAACCTTTCTCAGACTTTTTTTTAACTTAATTTTTTCCTCTTGTGCCACTGTTATTGTGCCCATCTGTGTCTTGCTCTAATTCCACTACTGTTTTAATGTTCTTGTGCCTGCTTGTTCCTTTCACCACTGCTGCCCCTGCAGCCCCTCTCCTGGAATTCCCCCAGGAATTCCCCCTCAGAATACCCCCCCTGAATTCCCCCGCTCCGCCTTCCAGCCTCTCCTCCCTCCCACCTCCCCTACTTAATGGCGGCCGCTGCGGGGGAGCGCGAGTAAGACCTCCGACCCTCGGTCTAGGTCCACTCTCTCCCCGCAGCTCCGCTGTGCCGTCTCTTGCCTCCCGACCCCGACCTCCTCCTTGGGAGGTTTGAGGTTGCTGCCCGCTCGTGCGCCTGCTGCCTGCTCCAACTGAGACCAGACTGCCTGCAACCACCGTAACCTTTCTCAGACTTTTTTTTTACTTAATTTTTCTTTGTTGTGCCACTGGTATTGTGCCCATCTGTGTCTTGCTCTAATTCCACTACTGTTTTAATTTTCTCGTGCCTGCTTGTTCCTTTCGCCTTTTGCCACTGCTGCCCCTGCAGCCCCTCTCCCGGAATTTCCCCGGGAATTCCCACTCGGAATACCCCCCTGAATTCCCCCTCTCCCGCCTTCCAGCCTCTCCTCCCTCCCACCTCCCCTACTTAATGGCGGCCGCTGCGGGGGAGCGCGAGTAAGTCCTCCGACCCTCAGTCTAGGTCCACTCTCTCCCCGCAGCTCCGCTGTGCCGTCTCTTGCCTCCAGACCCCGACCTCCTCCTTGGGAGGTTTGAGGCTGCTGCCCGCTCGTGCGCCTACTCCAACTGGGACCAGACTGCCTGCAACCACCGTAACCTTTCTCAGACTTTTTTTTTTTACTTAATTTTTCCCTGTTGTGCCACTGTTATTGTGCCCATCTGTGTCTTGCTCTAATTCCACTACTGTTTAAATTTTCTTGTGCCTGCCTGTTCCTTTTGCCTTTTGCCACCGCTGTCCCTGCAGTCCCTCCCCAGAATTCCCACAGGAATTCCCCCTCAGAATTCCCCCCCCTGAATTCCCCCGCTCCCACCTTCCAGCCTCTCCTCCCTCCCACCTCCCCTACTTAATGGCAGCCGCTGCGGGGGAGCGCGAATAAGACCTCCGACCCTCGGTCTAGGTCCACTCTCTCCCCGCAGCTCCACTGTGCCGTCTCTTGCCTCCAGACCCCGACCTCCTCCTTGGGAGGTTCAAGGCTACTTTCCGCTCCAGCGCCTGCTGCCTGCTCCAACTGGGACCAGACTGCCTGCAACCACCGTAACTTTTCTCAGCAGTTTTTTTTCCCTTTCTTAATTTTTTCCTGTTGTGTCACTGTTATTGTGCCCATTGGTGTCTTGCTCTAATTCGCCTATCGCCGCTGCTGCCCCTGCAGCCCCTCCACCCCAGAATTCCCACCGAGAATTCCCCCCTGGAATTCCCCCGCTCCCGCTTCCCAGCCTCTCCTCCCTCCCACCTCTCCTACTTAATGGTGACTGCTGCGCGCTCGCGCAGCGAAAGCGCACAGCGAGCACGCACCCGTCCGCAACCTGACCGCAGCAAGTGCCAGGAACCCTGGACCTTCCACTACCCATCCCTATGACACCACCACCCTCCTTGCACTCAACCCTGGAAGACTTAGAGAATGCCAACAGGCCTCGCCGAACACGACCCAAGGCCAGTTCTCCTGCCTCCACTGCTGCCAGACCCTCACCGCCACCCTGGCCGTCAACACCGCCAACGCCAGCACCGGCGACACCCTAAAATGCATCCTCCTCAAAGTACGCCCTATACACAAACACGCCGTAGAAATCTGGAACCTACTTGACTATCTCTCTCCCAACATCGCCTTCTTCACAGAGACGTGGACCAACGCATCCTCTGCCCGCAACATCCGCACTGCCATCCCAGACGGATACAAGAACCAGAGGAAAGACCGCCCCAACCACCCAGGAGGGGGCTCACCATCTCCCACAAGAGCACCCTCCGCCTCACCACCTCCAGCGATACCTTCCCCTCCGTCGAACACCTGCACTTCCAGATCCAGACCACCCCCAAAGCCACACTCCAAAGAACCCTCGTCTACAGACCCCCCGGCCCCTCAACACCCTTCACCACCACCATCACCGACTTCATCGCATCCCACGCCATCGCCTCAACAAACTAAATATTCATTGGAGACCTGAACTTCCACCTCGACCCCAACTCCACTGTTCTTCGTGACAACCTCGCCAGCATCGGACTTAAACAACTCGTCAAGACACCGACCCACAAAGCAGGACACACCCTCGACCCCATCTTCGTGGCAGGAAACAGCGTCCAATTCAGCCACACAATGCAGCCGCCATGGACCGACCACCACTGCGTACACTTCGCCATCAACAAACCCAAGGCACCCAAATCAGCCCCACGCCCACCATGAAGGAACTGGAGCAAGGTTACCAATGAGCAACTTAACTCCACCCTCACCCGACACAACCACACCTGGGCACCTGACGCAAACGATGTAGTTAGAGAACTTCACACCTGATCTCGAACTGCGCAGACGAGCTCGCCCCACTACACAACCCCGACATACAACACCCCAGGAAAGCCACCTGGTTCGCCACCGCTCTCCAAGAAGCCAGACGCACCTGCAGATGCTTGGAGAAGAGCTGGAGAAACAACAAGACAACCGAAAACCACACCACCTACAAGGACACCATGAAGGACTACCACAACCAGATCAGAGCCACCAAGAGGAACTTCATCCACAACAAAATCCTGGCCAACTCCATCAACTCCAAGGAACTTTTCAGTGTCATTCAAGAATTCACCAACCCACGCAGCAAACCCACAGACATCACCCCATTCCAAGACCTCTGCGAAAGCTTGGAACCTATTTCCACCTCAAGATCAAAAACCTCTACGACAACTTCATCGACCATCCACAAGGCACCACAGACAGCTCTCTGCCCCAGAAACACCAGCCAGCCCACCATCTCTGACTGGACACCGATCACGGCCGAAGACACCGCCTTGACCATGTAAAGCATCCACTCGGGGACTTCCACCGACCCCTGCCCCCTCACATCTACCACAGAGCCACGGCTGCCATTGCACCTGAATTACAATGCACCATCAACACCACCTTCAAAAAGGCACCTTCCCAGATGACAGGAAGCGCGCAGAAGTCAGATCCCTGCTCAAGAGACCTACAGCTGTTCCCACCGATCTCAAGAACTATCGGCACATCTCGCTCCTCCCTTTCAAAGCCAAAGTTGCAGAGAAAACAGTCAACAGGAAACTGACACGATTCATTAAAGAGAATGCCGTCCTCCACCCATCCCAATCTGGATTCCGATGCAACCACAGCACAGAGACCGCCCTACTCACCGCCACAGACGACATCCGCACCCTCCTGAACCAAGGCCACTCTGTAGCCCTCATCCTACTTGACCTATCAGCGGCCTTCAACACCGTCTCCCATCGCACACTAGTCACCAGACTACATGACGCAGGCATACAAGGAACAGCCCTAGACTGGATCCGATCATTCCTCACCGGAAGAAGCCAGATTATCAGACTACCACCCTTCCTCTCCGACCCCACAAAAATCACCTGTGGAGTCCCACAGGGTTCCTCCCTGAGCCCCACCCTCTTCAACATCTACATGGACCCCCTCGCAGCCATCGTCTGACAACATGGCCTCAACATTGTATCCTACGCCGACGACACCCAACTCATCCTCTCCCTCACCAAAGACCCCACCACTGCCAAACTCAACTTCCAGAAAGGAATGCAAGATGTCGCCGTCTGGATGACCAACAGCTGCCTGAAGCTCAACGCCGAGAAGACAGAAGTCCTCGTCCTCGGTATCATCCCTTCTGCATGGGACAGCACCTGGTGGCTGACTGCCCTCGGAAGCTCACCTACCCCCTCAGACCATGCCAAGAACCTCGGCATCGTACTCGACTCATCACTCACCATGAACCGACAGGTCAATGCCGTCACCTCCAGCTGCTTTAACACCCTCCGCATCCTCCACAAGACCTACAAGTGGATCCCCCCTGAGTCAAGGAAGACAGTCACCCACGCACTCATCACCAGCAGACTGGACTATGGTAACGCACTCTACGCCGGTATCAACAAGTCCCTACTCCTCAAACTCCAGACAAAACAGAACACCGCCGCCAGACTCGTCCTCGGCTTCCCCCAACACGAACACATCAGCCAACACCTACGAAGTCTCTACTGGCTCCCTGTGGAGAAAAGAGTCACTTTTAAAATCCCCACTCACGCCTACAAATGCCTACACAACAATGGACCCAAATACCTCAACGACAGAATCAACTTCTAAGTAACCAAAAGAAACCTCAGATTTTCCAACATCGCACTGGCCGAAACATCCACAGAGCCAGAGCTGGCGGAAGATCCTTCTCTCACATTGCAGCCATGACCTGGAACGATCTACCGGCAGACATCAGACACGCCCCCTCCCTGAACACCTTCAGGAAGACCCTTAAGACCTGGCTCTTTGGCTAAACAGATCTGCGAAACCCCCCCCACCTCAGTGCTTTGAGACCCTTACGGGTGAGTAGCGTGCTTACAATTCCCTGATTGATTGCCTTCCACCCTTTCCTGCTTCTCAGTTAGCGGGATGTCCGTCCAAAAAATGCCCTCAAAGTGATGTACCCAGCCATCCTCAGTAATGTCGACATCCAGTGAATTGCCATTGTTTCCAGATAGAAAGAGACTATTAATGATGCCCCACAACTTTGAGCTGTTGCACAACGTGCTAGCCTCACCTAAATCAGACCATGCCTCCTCCTTCAAGTAGGACTTGAGGGTTGCTAAAGCAGCATTGTATGCTCTTTGTAGGCCTTTGACTGCCACCTTATCTCGGGGCTTAACACCCAGGACCTGTCTCAAATTCCTGGAAGCCAGGGAAAACGGCGTTGAACCATCTTGGGCCTATTTGCTTATGGCCCCTGCCTGGGGCCCATAGTAACTTCCCTATGGCAGTAGGCATTTTTCCAAATACATCCATGATGTCCGAAGCGCTTGCCTCACCATCAATACAGATGGCAAACTCTCTACGACACTGAGTTAAAAGGGATTCATGAAGTAGCTCTGTGACTATATACCCCCACTTTATACTCCTTCCCGCTTTCACCACTTTTAGAGGAGATCCTGCACCTCCCCCCCCTTCCTTGATCTAACTATGTACTTGTGACCAGCTATTGAAACACAGACGGGATTTTGATCGCTATATACACTCTCCTGAACAGAAAAATCAGTAATCACAGAATAAAATGGGGTAGATACAAAGGTGAAATCAATAAAGGTCTCGCACCCACTCCCAACAAAGGTGGGCAGTCACACAAAGAGAGCTGAAGTGTGCCCTGCATATCCTAATGGCCCATCACCAGGCTGATGGGTCTTCCTGGGCTAAGTAGTAAGAGGAGTTGACACTGACACCTGAATAGGGCTGTGCCTGTCCTAACACAAATAAGTCTCCACCTCTTGCAGTGTGTCTGGAGCTTGGCCAGGGAAAGGCAGGGTCTTGTGCACTAAAAAGACTTTCCTTTGAAGTTTGCCTACTTCAAAGGCTGAAATGGGTATAAGTTCTGGACCTCTGACACCATATATTGAGGACATTCTGCCGGGAAAAAGAGCGGGATTGCTGTCAAGAGGGACTGCCACTTTGCTGTTTGCTTTGCTGTGTTGGTCTGCTGCTTGCTGCGTCTGTCCTGGGAGCGAAAGGACTCGACCTTGCTTTTTACACCTTGCTTACAAAGTTCTCCTAGGGCTTGATTTGAGCTTACCTTCTGGGGGTATGCTGAAGACCGGGGTTTATTATAAACCTATAGTTAAAAACAGCCTTCCACGCTTTGAAAGTTCTCATCCCTATGCACTTAGAGAAGGCTTACCAAAAGGTCAATTCTTAAGGTTCCAACAGAATTGTACAGAGGTTTGGAAGTACAGAAAAACTGAGAGAAAAGAACTACCCCGAGAGAACCATCACAAGGACAAGAAAAAGCCACAGGAATCAAGACCTATATGCATAACAACATGTACTTCCATCTCGAATTCAGTCACAAAACTGGTTAAGAGATATTGGGGCATCCTAAATTTTGGTAATTAGAAAATTGTGCAACCTATGTTCTCCTTTAAAAGGAGCCAGAGTTTACATGAGGCATTGGGACACACAAGCCCCAAGAAAAGAATGCTGGAGACCCAACGGACACTAAGGGGCACCCCACCACTATGGGCCATCAACCCTGGGGGAGTTGTGGGGTTTATCAGTTATCGAAGAAATCTAAGTCTATAAAGTTGGCCCTTGACAATCTTCATTTGTGCTGAAACACCTGACAAACTGAATTTTCAGTCATGATTATCTATGTCTTAAACGGCCTTGCAAGCTCTTATGCATTGGTATGACCACCAGGAAGGCACGTGTTTACATTAGGGAACACAGAAGCACAATAAGGTGTAGGAGAGACAATACAAAACTAACTAGACACTTTATTAACATCAACACAATTCTGAAGGGATTGAATAGAATGTGGTTGAAAAACTGATATGCAGAAATACAGATATAAGTAAGACATTGTTGAAATACGAACAGTGCTGGGTGTTCCGCTTACATACCGACACCAAAAAACGTGATAATTACATTCCATAGAGTGCCCTAGGTAATTAGATTAAACAGATGTTATACCTAGTAAGTGCTTTTTACACCCTCACCCCGTCTACAGAACTTAAAAAATATATATATGGTTGTAAACCTTGGGTCCTTAGCAGGACCCTCACATGTATTATCATGACCTTGTTACCATTTAAAATTAGCAATGACCATTTTGCATAAAGCATGTAATTATATTTATTGGGCTATGCGTAAATGAAAGGCTGCCCATTTCATAGTCCACTACAGCCCCCACAATCCTTTTCATTACCACAGGATGTCCTCACTCTGTTGACTTGCCACTTTCAGCTGTAATCCTGGGAAATATCCTGCATTTCTCAGGATTCCTGACCCATTGCTGCTACTATGGAGTGTTACCTTTGCATCAGACGTGATTCCGTATCTTCAGAACTACACGACCTCTCATCAACATGGCCAGAGCACCACACCCTCACTAACTCTGCCATTGGCTGCTAATATGCAGCGTGGCCCTTGCATCAGACGCGGTTCCTACCATTGAAGCAGTGTTCCTAATCACAGAGTTTGCATCCTCTCATGGGCGGGGCTGGAGCATCATGTCTTCATTGTGCTGGAGATTGCCCCCACCCGTGTATGTACGGTGCGTACCCCCAGCGCGTAGCGCTGGGGGTACGCACCGTACATACACGGGTGGGGGTACGACTCGTACGTACTCGGGTGTACATACACGGGTGGGGGTACGACTCGTACGTACACGGGTGTACATACACGGGTGGGGGTACGACTCGTACGTACACGGGTGTACATACATGGGGGGTTCGGCGCCTACTCACCGGGGCTGGGGGGGGGGGGACGGCGCGTACCGGGCCCCCGAATCTGGTCGTTTCGCGGCATACTTCGCTTTTCCGGCACTTTTTGGGTGCCGTAAAAATATTGCCGTCCGGACTGTTGTCGGTTCGATTCGTACTTCCTGGGTCGTAAAACGCTGCCTGAAAGCGTCCCGACGTCACATCGGAGCATTCCCGGATCACATTCATATGTATATTTTCGTCGGTCGGTGTTTTGTACGACTCGTACGGAAATGGTGTTTCCGTGCGAATCGTACTTCCATGTTTGTAATGTTTTTGTCCCGGGTACGAGTCGGGCGGAGAAAACGCTCCGACCGAAGGTTCGTACCCGGTTTTTCCAGGATCCTAATCGGCACCAGAATGTTAAAACTAACTTCACTAAAATATGTATTTTATCATTCTGAGTTAAGGCATACTAAATTTGTTTTTCTACTATGTTCCCTGGGCAGTTTGATTGCGCAAAATTATGTGAGTTAAGTAATTCTGTGTTAAGCGCTATTTATTGACGCAAAAAGTATGGATTTTGTGCTAAATGTAGCATATGAATACTGAGTTTGAACAGTCGCTTGCACTTGCTAAATGTGCTCTTGGGGTAGGATTTTTCCCAACTTACTCCCAGCATTTATCACTATTTCCTAAGCGCAAAATGCACCTTCACATCAAAAATGGATGTGAGGATGTATTTATGCACTAAGGAATAGCTATAAATGCAGCAGAACACAAATAGCAAGCACGAGCAGCTGCCCACACTCGCTAAATGCACACTTGCAGTAGAATTTTCCTCCCAAATTTCTCAAGCAGGAGTAATCGCATAGTTATAAGTATTTCGGTATCAAAGACTAATGTGGAATTACACAATTACACCAATATCTCCAGCCTAATTGAAATTCAGCGCATGCCTAGGGCGAACAAAATGAAAAATAATTGTGGAACTCAACAGATGGGAAGTTTGTTCTGACAGAGTCACTGCTACTACATTTGGCAAGATACATGCAAGGACCTACACATATTGGAAATTCTGGAATGGAGGACACATTCAAAAAGTACTTGTTTAATCCTAATTTTCCAAACAGTGCACACAGTTTGTGTAAAAGATGTGTAACATGTCAAAAAATTGACACAAGGAAAAGAACTGGCGCAACTGTGAGTCATGTCGGTAAATCAGAAGGTCCTTCTGTAAGGATGTAGATGGATTTTGTAGAACTGTTACTTGCAATGGCATTAGATATATTTGAGTGAATATTTGCTTCTTCTCAAAATATATTGATCGATTAAGGAGGTGTGATGCTTTGACATTAGTCTTTTTCATCTTTATCATAATCTTTATTCAGCTAAAATCAAGTTAACCATGAAAGATACATACATTATGATACAAACACAATTCATCAAAAAATCGAGAGACACATGATAAAACTTCAAACATTCAAAGCAATGCATACAATTTGCCGTCCCTAAAAAACAATGCCCATATTACTCATTGAATAATTAATAATAAAATGAAGAATAGAAATGATTGAATCCTGAAATGAGCAAAATGTGAGGTCAGCCCTCCATAGCATGACTTATAATTAATGAATAACTTAAAAAAAATTGCAACCGAAAGCCAAACAACAAAGGGGCATATTATCAAGCCAGGCGATAAACTGCCGCTAAAACGGCGATAATGGGCTTGATAATATGCTCTATGGAATTCCATTTGAAGCCTATGTTAGATGTGAAGGATATCTAACCTGAGCTTCAATTGGAATTCCATAGAGCAGATTACCAAGCCCATTATCGCCGTTTTAGCGGCAGTTTTCTGCCGCTAAAACAGCGATAATTTTATCGCCTGGCTTGATAATATGCCCCAAAGTCACTAAGGGACTGCAAAAACAACAATGCTGGATGGACTTGGTAAAAGTGAAAACCTTTTAGAATAGGGATGATAACATTTCCCCTTGGTTTCTCATAATATTTCTAAAACATCACATAATGTAAGGTAACTTGAGAAGACACAGGGTCGCACCCACAAATACCTAAATTTTTCATTTTATTCCAAGGTTTTGGAACTGCTAATAACAGGTGTACTGCGTTCATCCTAAACCTTGTGAGCACAAAGTGGTGGTGATTGTTGGTTACCGCAGTGAGGTACGGCCCTATGAAAGGAACAGTTTTTAGGAGCATGAACCTCCGAACTGAGACTTTAGAAACTTCTAAGCTTTCCCTTCAGCTTGCCACCACATCAAAAAATCAATTTTCACCCAAATCATGTCACTCCTAACCAGGGACCTCAGATTGTCAAACATCTCCTGCCTCCCCATTCTTAACACAGCTAAGCAAGAGGATCCTCTTGATGTTATCCATAAAAAAGACAATCAAGTTAGATCTTACTGATCATTTCCCTAGACCAGAAGGAAACCCAGTGAAGAAAGGGATGAAGAGCCAAGATATCAGAAAGGTAGGTTCCTTGGGCACTACAAAAGAAGGCGCCCCTTGCGGCACACTCAATATCTGCCTGAAAAATGTGTTTTCACAAACCTGGAGTTTTGAACAGTTATTGTACTCCTAAATGTCAGTGCCATAATTTACCTTCATAATACATTTTGCTTGGTACACCCTCAGTAATTCCTTCAAAGATTTCCTGCCCAACCATAATGGCTTCCAACCAAATTGAGAATTGAACAAGATATCTAGCTCAGACCACCTGTAACCTTGGGCTCGAAATGTCTTGTTTTACTAGATCTGGGATCTGCAGTCATAATAAAAGGTTTGTTAAAATTAGTTGACAGGTCCAGAACTTCGAAAAAGAAACAAAAGAGTTTCCAATCCCATAACAGTCCTTGCTAAAAGAATGGCATCTTCGATGTAGATGGATATATTACATTGGCACACTTCCATTTACAAAGCATGCCTTTACCACGCATCAATTGCAATACAATTCCTTTACAACACATTACCTTTACCATGCATGCCTTTACAATGTAAGGTAAGAATATGTAAGGTAACTGAAACTCATTTATAAGTATATATGCATGACGTAATAATTAGAAGGTGGTGTGTAAATTCTAAATTTAAACTGTAACTTCTATTTCTAATGTTTGGTTAGTTCAAGTATGGTTTGTATTGAAAGAATATGTCAAAGTGTCCATAACTATAACTTATCTCTAATCTTCGGTTTTTTCAAGGAATTTCTTAGCTTTTTTAATGTTTTTAATGAAAAGGTGTTTCAAATTGTGGTATTGAGTGTTATTTATTACAGTCTTGTTAATTTGAGTGTTGTACAGGAAAATGAATGATAGTTTTGTACAGTTGAGTGTGGCAGAGTGGAGTATTATATAAGTGAACTGAGTGCAGTGTACTGCAATGTAGTGGGGTAGGATGGGAAACAGTGTAGTAAAGTGTTGTAGAGTGTAGTTGTATAGAGTACACTAGTGTGTTGTACAGTGGAGCTGCATAGATTGGATGATTGAACAGTGGCGTAGAGGGAGTCTCATCCAGTGGAGTAGAGTTCAGTGGAGTCGCATAACGAAGTGTGGAGTAAAGTATAAAACAGTGTATTTGTGTGTCACAGAGTAGAGTGGTGTGGAGTTGATTAAAGTCGACTAAACATTGATACATTGGAGTGGTGTCTCATAGAGTAGAGTGGAGTGCTGTATCATAGAGTATTGAAAAGTGTTGTTTAGTGGAATACGGTATTGTACAATGGAGTATAAGGGCATAGATTGGACAGTAAAGTTAGACAGTGGAGTGTAGTTGGATAGAGTGAGGTAGAGTCTTGTAGAATACCGTAAAGTGCTGTATACTTTAATTGAGTTTAGTTTTAGAGAGTGGAGCAGGGTGTTGTACAGCGGAGCCTCGAAGAGTGCAGTGGCATACACTGTGGTGGTGTAAAGTGGAGTACCGTACATTGGAGTAGCATGGAGTGAAAAAGCGTAAAGTGGAATACCGTACAATATAATAGCTTACAGTGGAGTGTAGTAGAGTGTTTTGATATAAAATTGAATAGTGTAGACTGCAGTGCCATAGAGTGGAGTGCCGTACACTGGAATAGCCTACAGTGTAGTGAAGTACAGTGGAGGGGCATACAGTAGATCATATACAGTGGAGTAGAGTGCAGTGGAGTGGCATACAGTGAAGTGGTGTAGACTAGGGTGGCGTACAGCGCAGTGTGACAAAGTGGAATACCATATAGTAGAGTCTCATGCAAAGGAGTAGCATCCAATGGAATAGCAGAGGATGGAGTGTCATATAGTGGTTTAGCATTTATTTAATTGGTGTACAGTGGAGTGCCATACAGTGGAATTGCGTAGAGTGCTGTAGTGTACAGTGGTGTGGCGTATAGTTGGGTAGTGTGCAGTGGAGATGCATACATTGGAGTGGCATAGACTAGATTGGCATACAGTGGAGTGTCTACAGTGGAACTGGGTACAGTTGAGGTACAAATACCGCAGTGGCATACAGTGGAGTGGGGTAGAGTGGAATATTGTATAGTGGAGTGTTGCATAGCGGCGTGTCATCCAAGGAAATTACATAGAATGAAATGGGAATGGCGTACAGTATAGTTGCATAGATTGGAGTAACATACAGTGGAGTAGCATGCTTTGGAGTGCCATTCAGTTAAACAGGGTAGAGTGGAGTGTCGTAGAGCGGAGGGGCATATAGTGGAATAGCATAGAGGGGACTGGCATACACTGGAATAGCTTATCCTGGAGTTTCATGAAGTGGAGTCGTGTACAGTGGAGTGGTGTACACTGCCATGGTATACAGTGGAGTAGCATAGAGTTGAGTGGTGTATAGAGGGGTGCTGCACTATGTAGTGCGGTATTATCAACCAGGAATTTTGGAGGACTGTAGATTATCATGCGCAGAGTAACACAAGTCAGCAACTTGATATGCATTACTTTTCTGTACATGTATTAAACTAAGCAGAGTGACGCATGGTGGTTTTGCGTAGATTAGTAAATGTCATGTAAGTATTACATTGCCCTTGTAACACTTTGTGGAAAGCAAAGACAACGCAATGGAATCCCATATTTGTTACTCAGTGATATTTTGTGCCATGGTATATCACAGTAACTTAACGGTGTACCATGGAACATAGAGGTACGGGTATGCCCAGAGGTAGGTCCCATGCTCTATATGCCACTAGAGTCTAGCTATCCTGCCTGATGAGGGCTGACAGCCCGAAACCCGTCCTAGGATGCTTGTTTCCCGTCCATGGAGAACCTGGTCTGGCAGTTCGGGCTGGTCTGTTCCCAATGGGCGCAGGGTCAAGACTGATTTGCATATGGCTGGGTACAAACTGGAATGGCATGGTGAGCAAAAACACGATAGATTTAGGCCCAGATCTCTCTATTGGGGTGAATGTATGAAATTGTTCTGCATTTTGTCCATCAAATGTTCTTTTGTATTTGTCACCCCGAGTGGGATGGGTATACCCAAATGTGGGTCCCATGCTCTCCATGCCACTGGAGTCAAGCTATCCTGGCTGATGAGGGCTGAAAGTCCGAAACCGGTCCTCGGATGCTTGTTTCCAGCCTAGGGAGGACCTGGCCTGGCAGTTCGGGCTGGACTGCTCCCATTGGGCAGAAGGTCAAGACTTATTTGCATATGGCTGTGTCAAAACTGGAATGGCATGGTTAGGAAAAAAACAATGGATTTAGGACCAGATCTCTGTACTGAGGTGAATGTATATTTGAAAAAGTAGAAGGACACCGGGCACAGTGTATTTGATCTGTAAAACACGCCAACTCTAGAAACTAACAGATCATCTAAATTGAAAATACAAGCATAGATGAAGCAAAAAAAATAATAATTTTTTGAGAATAACTTCTTTAGAATTTATTCTTTTAAATACACAAGATTACATTTTTTTTTATATATGAAAAATATACATACATACATGAAAAAGAATAAATAACCACAATTGGTAATATCCATAGACATGAGCCAAGAACATAAATCTATATTTTCATGACATTGAGGTTGAATTTATGCACATGATATAACTTAAACACATCACATCTTAATATGATACATTCTGTTATTTAAATCAGCAGTACTTGGTGCTAGACAGTAAAATCTTAGCGGCTTGTAGAAAAGCTATTGGCGGCAGGATGACAAACAACGCGTTTCGGCAAAGCCTTCATCAGGAATCCGCTCATTGTGGTTCACTCTTCAGTGTCTTGACATGACTCTCCTGAAGTAGATATAGATATGAATGACGTCAATGTCAGCTTTACACATAACTTATTAGAAAATATTCTGAATCTCTTTCTACGTGCTATACATTTGTGGATTTGGCTCTAGGCTAGAGCTGTCCAAAATGAATGAAATGAATGAATCAATGAAAAAGCATTTGTAAAGCGCCTGGTTACCCGGAGGCATACCAGCGCTAACGGACACTCTACTCATTGGTAATAGTTCATGGGAAAAGTAAGGTTTTTAGCTGTTTGCGAAAGTGGACGTGGTTGATTTGGGACCGGGTATGCAGGGGGGCCATGTTCCAGAGTTTCGCCCCACAGTAGGAGAACCTACGGCCTCCACATCTGGTGCGTTTTGCTCTAGGAACTGTTAACAGGTATTTGCCCTCTGATCTTAAGGTTCTTTGTGGTAGATAAGGGTGCATCATGGCCTCAATCAGCATGGATCCTTTCCCAGTCAGAGATTTTTATATGATACACATAGATTTAAATTGGATCCTCTCCTGAATGGGGAGCCAGTGTAATGAGGATAGTGCCAATCTGGCTGATACACATTTCCGAATATTCAACAGGAGTCGAGCTGCGCAATTTTGTACAGTCTGCAAGACTTTAGTAGAACAGCGGGGCTCCAAGATAAATGGCATTTGCGTAGTCCAACCTAGACAGGATAAGTGCCTGTACCAGTAGTCTTCTAGCCAAAAAGGGGAGCTGGGGGAGAATCCTCCTAATCATCCGCAGAAGACCGTAACAGGTACCTGCAACTTTTCGTGCCTGTTCCTTAAAGTCAAGATTGGTGTCTAACACGATTCCTAAACATTTTATGTTTTTTTGGGGGTGGGTGGGGGGTCCAAGGCTAACTGGCCACCAGGATTCAATGGTTATAGATGTAGCTTTACCGAGAAGCATAACCTCCGTTTTTGCTCCATTAAGCTTCAGGTAGGAGGCCTCCATCCAGCTAGCCACTCTCTCCAGACATGCCGTGAGAGCCCCTCCTGGGTTGTCATCATTGTTCAAAGAAACGACTAGCTGAGTATCATCTGCATAGGTGACAATATGCACCCCAAACGGGGTAACAATGCTTGCCAGTGAACTCAGGTAGACGTTGAACAGGGTGGGGCTTAATGCTGAGCCCTGGGGGACTCCACATGAAAGCGGTACTGGGTCAGAGATGCAGTCATCCGCAAAAACGGAGAAGACTGTCTTCTAAAAAAGAACTGAGCCATTTCAATACAGCACCCCTGACCCCAATGTCTTGAAGACGTTTAATCAGGAGTGAGTGGTTCACAGTATCGAAGGCTGCGCTGAGGTCTAGTAAGATAATTGCAGCGCAGCCTCTGTTATCTAAGATCTTCCTGGATTCCTCCACCACCGATACGAGCGCGGTCTCGGTGCCCTGTTGTGCCCTAAAGCCGGTCTGTGATGGATGCAGCAAGCCGTTCTTTTCAAGGATGCTAGATAACACAGAAATAACATGCATCTCGGCTATTTTACAGACACCGGGGAGCTGGGATATAGGTCTGTAGTTCGACCAGTCTTCCATATTCAGGTTGGGCTTTTTCTGCAAGGCCCTAACCATTGCCTTTTTCCACATGGGAGGTACAATACCTGTGCAAAACGAGGCATTGATAAGTTCAACCAAAGTTGATAAGATGGTTTTCCTAATTTTGAAAAGAGCAGTAGGAGGGGCAGGGTCAGGGTGGGAGCCCGATTTAAGATGAGTAAAAATTTCATCTACATCCAGCTCATCTACAAGGGGAAGTTCTACCAGGAGAGGCTGTTCTAACCTTGACTCCATTTGATGGAGCAAATGTAAATCTCCCTTCAAAGGAAAGGATTTATAGATAGTTTGGATTTTTTCTGAGAAAAAGTCTGCCATCTGATTACACCAAGATTGCCATTCTCCAGAATGGGACAAGGAGAGGGGGGTGTCAAGAGAGACTTTGCAATCTGAAAGATTTCCCTCGGGGAGTTAGCTGCAGATGTTATTTTTTCATGGTAAAAAATACTTTGTGCAGATTTCATCTCTATTTTATAAGCTCTAATAGCATTTCTATATTTAATTCTGTTGGTCAATAAGAAGCCTTTCCTCCATTGCCTTTCATATCTTTTACACTCTTGTCTGAGTTTTCTAAGTTCTGGGGAATACCACAGATTCTTTTTAGAACCCGTTTTCACCTGTGTCTTTTTTTTTTAGCAAAATTTTATTTAACGAGGACTCCAGCCAATTATTAAAGATGTCATTGGCCATTATAGGATTAGAATGAAGTGGGGGGCGGGTGGGTTCCAGTTCACTTTCCCACATATTCCAAGAGAGCGTTGTCCAAGTACGAATAGACTTTTTTGTGTTCTGCACTACCGGTTTTAATTCCTGCCTAACCCATAAAAAAGGAATCAGGAAATGATCAGTCCAAGGAAGGGGGATAGGTTGGGACGCAGTCAAAGACTGGATGTTAGAAAAAATGGGATCCAATAGATGATTTTTAATGAGTGTGGGTCCAGAGACTTTTTGAGCGAACTGAAAGGTCTCTAATCCCTCAACAAGCTCTGTTATTGGGGGGTGTTTCATTTTGTCAAAATGAATGTTGCAATCTCCCAGAACCATAAATTTGGGTAGAGAACTGGCACAATTAGGTACACTATCTATCAAAACTTGACAGAAAGGAGCAGTCGATCCAGGCGGGCGGTAAAGTAGTATACCTGAAAAGGTAGAAATAGGGGATAGTTGGAATGAAAACAAAATGCTCTCACACTGCGACATTGGACTACTTGAGAAGCGGCATTTAAATTCTTCCTTGTAAATAATAGCAATACCTCCTCCACGCCCGCACTCTCGGTCATGCCTCTGAATCAAATAATGAGGAGGAAGAGTTTCAGAAATGACATAGTCCGAGTCTTTATCTAGCCAGGTCTCAGTAAGAAATAAAATGTCTGGCTTTTCATCTTCCATTAGCATGTGGATTTCCACTGCATGTTTGACAAGGGAGCGGCAGTTGAGAAGGAACATTTTAAATTTTTTCTCCTCCAATAAGGATTCATGTCCGCCTTGGCGGTGATCAGTTCCATAGCCGCAATGAGAGCATCGTGGGGAGGGCGAGTCACAGCTCATAGAGTGTAGCCAATTATTCGGTACCTCTATTTTCAAATTCATGAGTTGATCATGTGCGTAGATAGTTTTTATAGTCTTAGAACTAGCAGGGGTCCTGGCCCTTGGTCGCCTTCGACGCGCTCGTGGCGCGTCCACTGCACGTTCGCGTCATTGGCTCCTAATGAGCCCGAGTACGTGGGGTCACGTGGGGGGGGTGAGGCAGGTTGCAATCAACTAGAACGGTGACCTACACCGCAATTGTCAGCCCTAGAGGAGCATTGAACACAGCTCCGGTTACAATCAAATTAAAAACGTATAATGCAGGGAAAATTCTGAATCAAAAGAGTTCCCCTCCGTTTAGATTTCCCCAGCAAGTTCCAACAATTCCCACACAATACTAACAGTAAGGCGTCCGCTGCGCATTCACGTCCTCGGCTCCTAATGAGCCCGAGTATGCGGGGTCACGTGGGGGGGGGGGGTGAGGCAGGTTGCAATCAACTAGAACGGTGACCTACACCACAATTGTCAGCCCTAGAGAGCATTGAAGACAGCTCCGGTTACAATCAAATTAAAAACGTATAATGCGGCGAAAATTCTGAATTAAAAGAGTTCCCCTCCGTTTAGATTTCCCCAGCAAGTTCCAACAATTCCCACACAATACTAACAGTAAGGCTTCAAACCTTTAAATGGCCAGTCAAGAATTCAATATTGAGTATTTTAGTTGGTTTTCAGGGGAGACTCTAAAAACAGGATTATCTTGCCTTCTCGTAATAAGAGAAAACTTTCCTCCTCTAATTGAATACTGTTTAAGGCTGCTTCATGGCATCTCTGTATGCGTAATTGTATTAAATGAAGCTCCCGGCCGCGTGGACTTCTTTCACTCTGAATGGACTCAACCGTCGGAGGTTGAGGTGAATGTATGACATTGTTCTGCATTCTGTCCATCAATTGTACTTTTTGCATTTGTCACCCCGAGTGGGACGGGTAGGCCCAGATGTGGGTCCCCGTGCTCTCCATGCCACTGGAGTCAAGCTATCCTAGCTGATGAGGGCTGAAAGCACAAAACTGGTCCTAGGATGCTTGTTTCCATTCCTGGGAGGACCTGGCCTGGCAGTTCTGGCTAGACTGTTCCCATTGGGGGCAGAGTCATGACTGATTTGCTAATGGCTGGGTCCAAAATGGAATGGCATTGTGAGCAATAAAATGATGGATTGAGGCCCAGATCTCTCTACTGGGGTGAATGTATGACATTGTTATGCATTCTGTCCATCAATTGCTCTTTTTGCATTTGTCACGCCGAGTGGGACGGGTATGCCCAGACGTGGGTCCCCGTGCTCTTCATTCCACTGGAGTCAAGCTTTCCGGGCTGATGTTGGCTGAAAGCCCGAACTGGTCCTAAGATGCTTGTTTCCATTCAAGGGAGGACCTGGTCTGGCTGTTCGGGCTGGACTGTTCCCATTGGGGGCAGGGTCAAGACTCATTTGCATATGGCTGGGTCCAAACTGGAATGGCATGGTGAGCAAAAAAACATTGGATTTAGGCCCAGATCTCTGTACTGAGGTGAATGTATGACATTGTTCTGCATTCTCTCCATCAATTTTTCTTTTTGCATTTGTTACCCCGAGTGGGGCGGGAATGCCCAGACGTGGGTCTCTTTCTCTCCATGCCACTGAGGTCAAGCTATCGTGGCTGATGAGGGCTAAAAGCCCGAAACCAGTACTAGGATTCTTCCTTTCCATTCCAGGGAGGACCTGGCCTGGCAGTTCGGGCTAGACTGCTCCCATTGGGCGCAGGGTCAAGACTGATTTGCATATGGCTAGGTCCAAACTGGAATGGCATGGTGAGTAAAAAACAATGGATTTAGGCCCAGATCTCTGTCCTGGGGTGAATGTATGACATTGTTCTGCATTCTATCCATTAATTGTTCTTTTTGCATTTGTCACCCCGAGTCGGACGGGTATGCCTAGACGTGGGTCCCATGCTCTCCATGCCACTGGTGTCAAGCTATCCTGGCTGATGAGGGCCAAGAGTCCGAAACTGGTCCTAGGATGCTTGTTTCCAATCAAGGGAGGACTTGGCCTGGCAGTTCTGGCTGGACTGTTCCCATTTGGTGCAGGGTCAAGACTGATTTGCAAAAAGCTGGGTCCAAACCGGAATGGCATGGAAAGCAAAAAAACAATGGATTTAGGCCCAGATCTCTGTATTGGCGTGAATGTATGACATTGTTCTGCATTCTGCCCATCAATTGTTCTTTTTGCATTTGTCACCCCGAGTGGGGCAGGTATGCCCAGACGTGGGTCCCATTCTCTCCATGCCACTGGAGTCAAGCTATCCTGACTGATGACAGCTGAAAGCCGGAAACCGGTCCTAGGATGCTTGTTTCCAGTCAAGGAAGGACCTGGCCTGGCAGTTCGGTCTGGACTGTTCCCATTGGGCAGAGGGTCAAGACTTATTTGCATATGGCTGGGAACAAACTAGAGTATCATGGTGAGCAAAAAAACGATGGATTTAGGCCCAGATCTCTATATTGGGGTGAATGTATGACATTGTTATGCATTCTGTCCATCAATTACTCTTTTTGCATTTGTCACCCCGAGTGGGACGGTTATGCCCAAACATTGGTCCCCGTGCTCTCCATGCCACTGTAGTCAAGCTATACTGGCTGATGAAGGCTGAAAGCCCGAAACCGGGCCTAAGATGCTTGTTTCCATTCAAGGGAGGACCTGGTCTGGCAGTTTGGGCTGGACTCTTCCAGTTGGGCGCAGGGTCAAGAGTGATCTGCATATGGCTGGGTCCAAACTGGAATGGCGAGCAATAAAATGATGTATTTAGGCCCAGATCTTTGTACTGGTGTGAATATTTGACATTATTCGGCATTCTGTCCATACATTTTTGTATTTACATTTTTCACCCCGAGTGGGACGGGTATGCCCGGACGCCGGTCCCATGCTCTCCATGCCACTGGAGTCAAGCTATCCTTTCTGATGAGGGCTGAAAGTCCGAAACCGGTCCTATGATGCTTGTTTCCAGACGAGTGAGGACCTGGCCTGGCAGTTTGGGCTGGATTGTTCCCATTGGTTGCAGGGTCATGACTGATTTGCATATGGCTGGGTCCTTAGATGAATGACATTGTGAGCAAAAAACATGGATTTAGGCCCAGATCTCTATACAGGGGTGAATGTATGACATTGTTCTGCATTCTGCCCATCAATTGTTCTTTTTGCATTTGTCACCCCGAGTGGGACGGGTATGCCCAGACGTGGGTCCCCGTGCTCTCCATGCCACTGGAGTGAAGCTATCCTATCTGATCAGGGCTGAAAGCCCAAAACTGGTCCTAGGATGCTTGTTTCCATTCCTGGGAGGACCTGGCCTGGCAGTTCTGGCTGGACTGTTCCCATTGGGGGCAGAGTATTGACTGATTTGCTAATGGCTGGGTCCAAAATGGAATGGCATTGTGAGCAATAAAATGATGGATTGAGGCCCAGATCTCTCTACTGGGGTGAATGTATGACATTGTTATGCATTCTGTCCATCAATTGCTCTTTTTGCATTTGTCACGCCGAGTGGGACGGGTATGCCCAGACGTGGGTCCTCGTGCTCTTCATTCCACTGGAGTCAAGCTTTCCGGGCTGATGTTGGCTGAAAGCCCGAACCGGTCCTAAGATGCTTGTTTCCATTCAAGGGAGGACCTGGTCTGGCTGTTCGGGCTGGACTGTTCCCATTGGGGGCAGGGTCAAGACTCATTTGCATATGGCTGGGTCCAAACTGGAATGGCATGGTGAGCAAAAAAACATTGGATTTAGGCCCAGATCTCTGTACTGAGGTGAATGTATGACATTGTTCTGCATTCTCTCCATCAATTTTTCTTTTTGCATTTGTTACCCCGAGTGGGGCGGGTATGCCGAGACGTGGGTCTCTTTCTCTCCATGCCACTGAGGTCAAGCTATCGTGGCTGATGAGGGCTAAAAGCCCGAAACCAGTACTAGGATTCTTCCTTTCCATTCCAGGGAGGACCTGGCCTGGCAGTTCGGGCTAGACTGCTCCCATTGGGCGCAGGGTCAAGACTGATTTGCATATGGCTAGGTCCAAACTGGAATGGCATGGTGAGTAAAAAACGATGGATTTAGGCCCAGATCTCTGTCCTGGGGTGAATGTATGACATTGTTCTGCATTCTATCCATTAATTGTTCTTTTTGCATGTGTCACCCCGAGACGGACGGGTATGCCCAGACGTGGGTCCCATGCTCTCCATGCCACTGGTGTCAAGCTATCCTGGTTGATGAGGGCCAAGAGTCTGAAACCGGTCCTAGGATGCTTGTTTCCAATCAAGGGAGGACTTGGCCTGGCAGTTCTGGCTGGACTGTTCCCATTTGGCGCAGGGTCTAGATTGATTTGCATATGGCTGGGTCCATACTGGAATGGCATGGAAAGCAAAAAAACAATGGATTTAGGCCCATATCTCTGTATTGGGGTGAATGAATGCCATTGTTCTTCATTCTGTCCATCAATTGTTCTTTTTGCATTTGTCACCCCGAGTGGGACAGGTAAGCCCAGACGTGGGTCCCATTCTCTCCATGTCACTGGAGTCAAGATATCCTGGCTGATGACAGCTGAAAGCCGGAAACCGGTCCTAGGATGCTTGTTTTCAGACAAGGGAGGACCTGGCCTGGCAGCTTGGTCTGGACTGTTTCCATTGGGCAGAGGGTCTAGACTTATTTGCATATGGCTGTGTCCAATCTGGAATAACATAGTTACCAAAAACCAATGGATATAGGCCCAGATCTCTGTACTGAGGTGAATGTATGACATTGTTCTGCATTTTGTCCATTAATTGTACTTTTTGCATCGGTCACCTCGAGTTAGATGGGTATGCCCAGATGTGGGTCAAGTGCCCTCCATGCCACTGGAGTCAAGCTATCCTGGCTGATGAGGGCTGAAAGACTGAAACCAGTCCTAGGATTCTTGTTTCGAGTCCTGGGAGGACCTGGCCTGGCAGTTCTGGCTGGACTGTTGCCATTGGGGGCAGGATCAAGACTGATTTGCATATGGCTGGGTCCAAACTGGAATGGCATTGTGAGCAATACAATGATGGATTTAGGCCCAGATCTCTCTACTGGGGTGAATGTATGACATTGTTATGCATTCTGTCCATCAATTGCTCTTTTTGCATTTGTCACGCCGAGTGGGACGGGTATGCCCAGACGTGGGTCCCCGTGCTCTCCATGCCACTGGAGTCAAGCTATCCTGGCTGATGAGGGCTGAAAGCCCAAAACCGGGCCTAAGATGCTTGTTTCCATTCAAGGGAGGACCTGGTCTGGCTGTTCGGGCTGGACTGTTCCAATTGGGGGCAGGGTCAAGACTCATTTGCATATGGCTGGGTCCAAACTGGAATGGCATGGTGAGCAAAAAAGCATTGGATTTAGGCCCAGATCTCTTTACTGAGGTGAATGTATGACATTGTTCTGCATACTCTCCATCGATTTTTCTTTTTGCATTTGTTACCCCGAGTGGGGCGGGTATGCCCAGACGTGTGTCTCTTTCTCTCCATGCCACTGAGGTCAAGCTATTGTGGCTGATGAGGGCTAAAAGCCCGAAACCAGTACTAGGATGCTTCCTTTCCATTCCAGGGAGGACCTGGCCTGGCAGTTCGGGCTAGACTGCTCCCATTGGGCGCAGGGTCAAGACTGATTTGCATATGGCTAGGTCCAAACTGGAATGGCATGGTGAGTAAAAAACGATGGATTTAGGCCCAGATCTCTGTACTGGGGTGAATGTATGACATTGTTCGACATTCTATCCATCTATTGTATTTTTTGCATTTGTGACCCCGGGTTGGTACGGGTTTGCCCAGACATGGGTCCCATGCTCTCCATGCCACTGGAGTCAAGCTATCCTGGCTGATGAGGGCTGAAAGTCCGAAACCGGTCCTAGGATGCTTGTTTCCAGTCCAGGGAGGACCTTCCCTGGCAGTTCGGGCTGGACTGTTCCCATTGGGCACAAGGTCAAGACTTATTTGCATAAGGCTGTGTCAAAAATGGAATGGGTTGGTGAGCAAAAAAACAATGGATTTAGGCCCAGATCTGTGTACTCGGGTGAATGTATGACATTGTTCTGCATTCTGTCCATCAACTGTACTTTTTTCATTTGTAACCCAGAGTGGGATGGGTATGCCCAGACGTGGGTCTCGGGCTCTCCATGCCACTGGAGTCAAGCTATCCTGGCTGATGAGGACTGAAAGCACAAAACTGTTCCTAGGATGTTTGTTTCCATTCCTGGGAGCACTTGGCCTGGCATTTCTGGCTGGACTGTTGCCATTGGGCGCAGGGTCAAGATTCATTTGCATATGGCTGGGTCCAAAGTGGAATGGCATGGTGAGGAAATAAACGATGTTTTTAGGCCCAGATCTCTGTACTGAACTGAATGTATGACATTGTTCTGCATTCTGTCCTTTAATTGTTCTTTTTGCATTTGTCACCCCGATTGGAATGGGTATGCACAGACCTGGGTCCCATGGTCTCCATGCCACTGTAGTCAAGCTATCCTGGCTGATGAGGGCTGGAATCCCTAAACCGGTCCAAGGATGCTTGTTTCCAGTCCAGGGAGGACCGGGCCTGGAAGTTCGTGCTGGACTGTTCCCAATGGGCGCAGGGTCAAGACTGATTTGCCTATGACTGGGTCCAAACTAGAATGGCATTGTGAGCAAAAAAACAATGGATTTAGGCCCAGACCTCAGTACTGGGGTTAATGTACGAAATTGTTCTGCATTCTGTCGGTCGATTGTTCTTTTTGCATTTGTCACCCGAGTGGGACGGATATGCCCAGACGTGGGTCCCGTGGACTCCATGCCCCTGGAGTCAATGTATCCTGGCTGATGAGAGCTGAAAGCCGGAATCCAGTCCTAGGATGCTTGTTTTCAGTCCATGGGTGACCTGACCTAGCAGTTCAGGCTGGACTGTTCCCATTGGGCGCAGGGTCAAGACTTATTTCTATATGGCTGTGTCAAAAATGGAATGACTTGGTTAGCAAAAAAACAATGGATTTAGGCCCAGATCTGTGTACTGGGGTGAATGTATGACATTGTTCTGCATTCTGTCCATCAATTGTTCTTTTTGCATTTGTCACCCCGAGTGGAACGGGTATGCCCAGACGTGTGTCCCTTGGTCTCCATGCCACTGTAGTCAAGCTATTGTGGCTGATGAGGGATGAAAGCCCGAAACTGGTCCTAGTATGCTTGTTTTCATTCCTGGGAGCACATGGCCTGGCAGTTCTGACTGGACTGTTTCTATTGAGTGCAGGTTCAAGACTCATTTGCATATGGCTGGGTCCAAAGTGGAATGGCATGGTGAGCAAAAAAACGATGCATTTTGGCCCAGATGTCTGTACTGGGGTGAATGTATGACAATGTTCTGCATTCTGTCCATCAATTGTTCTTTTTGCATTTGTCACCCCGAGTGGAACGGGTTTGCCCAGACGTGGGTTCCTTGGTCTCCATGCCACTGTAGTCAGGCTATTGTGGCTGATGAAGGCTGGAATCCCGAAACCGGTCATAGGATGCTTGTTTCCATTCCAGGGAGGACCTGGCCTGGCAGTTCGGGCTAGACTGCTCCCATTGGGCGCAGGGTCAAGACTGATTTGCATATGGCTAGGTCCAAACTGGAATGGCATGGTGAGTAAAAAACGATGGATTTAGGCCCAGATCTCTATCCTGGGGTGAATGTATGACATTGTTCTGCATTCTATCCATTAATTGTTCTTTTTGCATTTGTCACCCCGAGTCGGAAGGGTATGCCCAGACGTGGGTCCCATGCTCTCCATGCCACTGGTGTCAAGCTATCCTGGCTGATGAGGGCCAAGAGTCCGAAACCGGTCCTAGGATGCTTGTTTCCAATCAAGGGAGCACCTGGACTGGCAGTTCGGGCTAGACTGCTCCCATTGGGCGCAGGGTCAAGACTGATTTGCATATGGCTAGGTCCAAACTGGAATGGCATGGTGAGTAAAAAACGATGGATTTAGGCCCAGATCTCTGTACTGGGGTGAATGTATGACATTGTTCGACATTCTATCCATCTATTGTATTTTTTGCATTTGTGACCCCGGGTTGGTACGGGTTTGCCCAGACATGGGTCCCATGCTCTCCATGCCACTGGAGTCAAGCTATCCTGGCTGATGAGGGCTGAAAGTCCGAAACCGGTCCTAGGATGCTTGTTTCCAGTCCAGGGAGGACCTTCCCTGGCAGTTCGGGCTGGACTGTTCCCATTGGGCACAAGGTCAAGACTTATTTGCATAAGGCTGTGTCAAAAATGGAATGGCTTGGTGAGCAAAAAAACAATGGATTTAGGCCCAGATCTGTGTACTCGGGTGAATGTATGACATTGTTCTGCATTCTGTCCATCAACTGTACTTTTTTCATTTGTAACCCAGAGTGGGATGGGTATGCCCAGACGTGGGTCTCGGGCTCTCCATGCCACTGGAGTCAAGCTATCCTGGCTGATGAGGACTGAAAGCACAAAACTGTTCCTAGGATGTTTGTTTCCATTCCTGGGAGCACTTGGCCTGGCATTTCTGGCTGGACTGTTGCCATTGGGCGCAGGGTCAAGATTCATTTGCATATGGCTGGGTCCAAAGTGGAATGGCATGGTGAGGAAATAAACGATGTTTTTAGGCCCAGATCTCTGTACTGAACTGAATGTATGACATTGTTCTGCATTCTGTCCTTTAATTGTTCTTTTTGCATTTGTCACCCCGATTGGAATGGGTATGCACAGACCTGGGTCCCATGGTCTCCATGCCACTGTAGTCAAGCTATCCTGGCTGATGAGGGCTGGAATCCCTAAACCGGTCCAAGGATGCTTGTTTCCAGTCCAGGGAGGACCGGGCCTGGAAGTTCGTGCTGGACTGTTCCCAATGGGCGCAGGGTCAAGACTGATTTGCCTATGACTGGGTCCAAACTAGAATGGCATTGTGAGCAAAAAAACAATGGATTTAGGCCCAGACCTCAGTACTGGGGTTAATGTACGAAATTGTTCTGCATTCTGTCGGTCGATTGTTCTTTTTGCATTTGTCACCCGAGTGGGACGGATATGCCCAGACGTGGGTCCCGTGGACTCCATGCCCCTGGAGTCAATGTATCCTGGCTGATGAGAGCTGAAAGCCGGAATCCAGTCCTAGGATGCTTGTTTTCAGTCCATGGGTGACCTGACCTAGCAGTTCAGGCTGGACTGTTCCCATTGGGCGCAGGGTCAAGACTTATTTCTATATGGCTGTGTCAAAAATGGAATGACTTGGTTAGCAAAAAAACAATGGATTTAGGCCCAGATCTGTGTACTGGGGTGAATGTATGACATTGTTCTGCATTCTGTCCATCAATTGTTCTTTTTGCATTTGTCACCCCGAGTGGAACGGGTATGCCCAGACGTGTGTCCCTTGGTCTCCATGCCACTGTAGTCAAGCTATTGTGGCTGATGAGGGATGAAAGCCCGAAACTGGTCCTAGTATGCTTGTTTTCATTCCTGGGAGCACATGGCCTGGCAGTTCTGACTGGACTGTTTCTATTGAGTGCAGGTTCAAGACTCATTTGCATATGGCTGGGTCCAAAGTGGAATGGCATGGTGAGCAAAAAAACGATGCATTTTGGCCCAGATGTCTGTACTGGGGTGAATGTATGACAATGTTCTGCATTCTGTCCATCAATTGTTCTTTTTGCATTTGTCACCCCGAGTGGAACGGGTTTGCCCAGACGTGGGTTCCTTGGTCTCCATGCCACTGTAGTCAGGCTATTGTGGCTGATGAAGGCTGGAATCCCGAAACCGGTCATAGGATGCTTGTTTCCATTCCAGGGAGGACCTGGCCTGGCAGTTCGGGCTAGACTGCTCCCATTGGGCGCAGGGTCAAGACTGATTTGCATATGGCTAGGTCCAAACTGGAATGGCATGGTGAGTAAAAAACGATGGATTTAGGCCCAGATCTCTATCCTGGGGTGAATGTATGACATTGTTCTGCATTCTATCCATTAATTGTTCTTTTTGCATTTGTCACCCCGAGTCGGAAGGGTATGCCCAGACGTGGGTCCCATGCTCTCCATGCCACTGGTGTCAAGCTTTCCTGGCTGATGAGGGCCAAGAGTCCGAAACCGGTCCTAGGATGCTTGTTTCCAATCAAGGGAGGACTTGGCCTGGCAGTTCTGGCTGGACTGTTCCCATTTGGTGCAGGGTCCAGATTGATTTGCATATGGCTGGGTCCAAACTGGAATGGCATGGAAAGCAAAAAAACAATGGATTTAGGCCCAGATCTCTGTATTGGGGTGAATGAATGCCATTGTTCTTCATTCTGTCCATCAATTGTTCTTTTTGCATTTGTCACCCCGAGTGGGACAGGTATGCCCAGACGTGGGTCCCATTCTCTCCATGTCACTGGATTCAAGATATCCTGGCTGATGACAGCTGAAAGCCGGAAACCGGTCCTAGGATGCTTGTTTTCAGTCAAGGGAGGACCTGGCCTGACAGCTTGGTCTGGACTGTTTCCATTGGGCAGAGGGTCTAGACTTATTTGCATATGGCTGTGTCAAATCTGGAATAACATAGTTACCAAAAACCAATGGATATAGGCCCAGATCTCTGTACTGAGGTGAATGTATGACATTGTTCTGCATTTTGTCCATTAATTGTACTTTTTGCATTTGTCACCTCGAGTGGGATGGGTATGCCCAGATGTGGGTCAAGTGCCCTCCATGCCACTGGAGTCAAGCTATCCTGGCTGATGAGGGCTGAAAGACCGAAACCAGTCCTAGGATTCTTGTTTCGAGTCCTGGGAGGACCTGGCCTGGCAGTTCTGGCTGGACTGTTGCCATTGGGGGCAGGGTCAAGACTGATTTGCATATGGCTGGGTCCAAACTGGAATGGCATTGTGAGCAATACAATGATGGATTTAGGCCCAGATCTTTCTACTGGGGTGAATGTATGACATTGTTATGCATTCTGTCCATCAATTGCTCTTTTTGCATTTGTCACGCCGAGTGGGACGGGTATGCCCAGACGTGGGTCCCCGTGCTCTCCATGCCACTGGAGTCAAGCTACCCTGGCTGATGAGGGCTGAAAGCCCAAAACCGGGCCTAAGATGCTTGTTTCCATTCAAGGGAGGACCTGGTCTGGCTGTTCGGGCTGGACTGTTCCCATTGGGGCAGGGTCAAGACTCATTTGCATATGGCTGGGTCCAAACTGGAATGGCATGGTGAGCAAAAAAACATTGGATTTAGGCCCAGATCTCTGTACTGAGGTGAATGTATGACATTGTTCTGCATACTCTCCATCAATTTTTCTTTTTGCATTTGTTACCCCGAGTGGGGCGGGTATGCCCAGACGTGGGTCTCTTTCTCTCCATGCCACTGAGGTCAAGCGATCGTGGCTGATGAGGTCTAAAAGCCTGGAACCAGTACTAGGATTCTTCCTTTCCATTCCAGGGAGGACCTGGCCTGGCAGTTCGGGCTAGACTGCTCCCATTGGGCGCAGGGTCAAGACTGATTTGCATATGGCTAGGTCCAAACTGGAATGGCATGGTGAGTAAAAAACGATGGATTTAGGCCCAGATCTCTGTCCTGGGGTGAATGTGTGACATTGTTCTGCATTCTATCCATGAATTGTTCTTTTTGCATTTGTCACCCCGAGTCGGACGGGTATGCCCAGACGTTGGTCCCATGCTCTCCATGCCACTGGTGTCAAGCTATCCTGGCTGATGAGGGCCAAGAGTCCGAAACCGGTCCTAGGATGCTTGTTTCCAATCAAGGGAGCACCTGGACTGGCAGTTCGGGCTAGACTGCTCCCATTGGGCGCAGGGTCAAGACTGATTTGCATATGGCTAGGTCCAAACTGGAATGGCATGGTGAGTAAAAAACGATGGATTTAGGGCCAGATCTCTGTACTGGGGTGAATGTATGACATTGTTCGACATTCTATCCATCTATTGTATTTTTTGCATTTGTGACCCCGGGTTGGTACGGGTTTGCCCAGACATGGGTCCCATGCTCTCCATGCCACTGGAGTCAAGCTATCCTGGCTGATGAGGGCTGAAAGTCCGAAACCGGTCCTAGGATGCTTGTTTCCAGTCCAGGGAGGACCTTCCCTGGCAGTTCGGGCTGGACTGTTCCCATTGGGCACAAGGTCAAGACTTATTTGCATAAGGCTGTGTCAAAAATGGAATGGCTTGGTGAGCAAAAAAACAATGGATTTAGGCCCAGATCTGTGTACTCGGGTGAATGTATGACATTGTTCTGCATTCTGTCCATCAACTGTACTTTTTTCATTTGTAACCCAGAGTGGGATGGGTATGCCCAGACGTGGGTCTCGGGCTCTCCATGCCACTGGAGTCAAGCTATCCTGGCTGATGAGGACTGAAAGCACGAAACTGTTCCTAGGATGCTTGTTTCCATTCCTGGGAGCACTTGGCCTGGCATTTCTGGCTGGACTGTTGCCATTGGGCGCAGGGTCAAGATTCATTTGCATATGGCTGGGTCCAAAGTGGAATGGCATGGTGAGGAAATAAACGATGTTTTTAGGCCCAGATCTCTGTACTGAACTGAATGTATGACATTGTTCTGCATTCTGTCCTTTAATTGTTCTTTTTGCATTTGTCATCCCGATTGGAATGGGTATGCACAGACCTGGGTCCCATGGTCTCCATGCCACTGTAGTCAAGCTATCCTGGCTGATGAGGGCTGGAATCCCTAAACCGGTCCAAGGATGCTTGTTTCCAGTCCAGGGAGGACCGGGCCTGGAAGTTCGTGCTGGACTGTTCCCAATGGGCGCAGGGTCAAGACTGATTTGCCTATGACTGGGTCCAAACTAGAATGGCATTGTGAGCAAAAAAACAATGGATTTAGGCCCAGACCTCAGTACTGGGGTTAATGTACGAAATTGTTCTGCATTCTGTCGGTCGATTGTTCTTTTTGCATTTGTCACCCGAGTGGGACGGATATGCCCAGACGTGGGTCCCGTGGACTCCATGCCCCTGGAGTCAATGTATCCTGGCTGATGAGAGCTGAAAGCCGGAATCCAGTCCTAGGATGCTTGTTTTCAGTCCATGGGTGACCTGACCTAGCAGTTCAGGCTGGACTGTTCCCATTGGGCGCAGGGTCAAGACTTATTTCTATATGGCTGTGTCAAAAATGGAATGACTTGGTTAGCAAAAAAACAATGGATTTAGGCCCAGATCTGTGTACTGGGGTGAATGTATGACATTGTTCTGCATTCTGTCCATCAATTGTTCTTTTTGCATTTGTCACCCCGAGTGGAACGGGTATGCCCAGACGTGTGTCCCTTGGTCTCCATGCCACTGTAGTCAAGCTATTGTGGCTGATGAGGGATGAAAGCCCGAAACTGGTCCTAGTATGCTTGTTTTCATTCCTGGGAGCACATGGCCTGGCAGTTCTGACTGGACTGTTTCTATTGAGTGCAGGTTCAAGACTCATTTGCATATGGCTGGGTCCAAAGTGGAATGGCATGGTGAGCAAAAAAACGATGCATTTTGGCCCAGATGTCTGTACTGGGGTGAATGTATGACAATGTTCTGCATTCTGTCCATCAATTGTTCTTTTTGCATTTGTCACCCCGAGTGGAACGGGTTTGCCCAGACGTGGGTCCCTTGGTCTCCATGCCACTGTAGTCAGGCTATTGTGGCTGATGAAGGCTGGAATCCCGAAACCGGTCATAGGATGCTTGTTTCCATTCCAGGGAGGACCTGGCCTGGCAGTTCGGGCTAGACTGCTCCCATTGGGCGCAGGGTCAAGACTGATTTGCATATGGCTAGGTCCAAACTGGAATGGCATGGTGAGTAAAAAACGATGGATTTAGGCCCAGATCTCTATCCTGGGGTGAATGTATGACATTGTTCTGCATTCTATCCATTAATTGTTCTTTTTGCATTTGTCACCCCGAGTCGGAAGGGTATGCCCAGACGTGGGTCCCATGCTCTCCATGCCACTGGTGTCAAGCTTTCCTGGCTGATGAGGGCCAAGAGTCCGAAACCGGTCCTAGGATGCTTGTTTCCAATCAAGGGAGGACTTGGCCTGGCAGTTCTGGCTGGACTGTTCCCATTTGGTGCAGGGTCCAGATTGATTTGCATATGGCTGGGTCCGAACTGGAATGGCATGGAAAGCAAAAAAACAATGGATTTAGGCCCAGATCTCTGTATTGGGGTGAATGAATGCCATTGTTCTTCATTCTGTCCATCAATTGTTCTTTTTGCATTTGTCACCCCGAGTGGGACAGGTATGCCGAGACGTGGGTCCCATTCTCTCCATGTCACTGGATTCAAGATATCCTGGCTGATGACAGCTGAAAGCCGGAAACCGGTCCTAGGATGCTTGTTTTCAGTCAAGGGAGGACCTGGCCTGACAGCTTGGTCTGGACTGTTTCCATTGGGCAGAGGGTCTAGACTTATTTGCATATGGCTGTGTCAAATCTGGAATAACATAGTTACCAAAAACCAATGGATATAGGCCCAGATCTCTGTACTGAGGTGAATGTATGACATTGTTCTGCATTTTGTCCATTAATTGTACTTTTTGCATTTGTCACCTCGAGTGGGATGGGTATGCCCAGATGTGGGTCAAGTGCCCTCCATGCCACTGGAGTCAAGCTATCCTGGCTGATGAGGGCTGAAAGACCGAAACCAGTCCTAGGATTCTTGTTTCGAGTCCTGGGAGGACCTGGCCTGGCAGTTCTGGCTGGACTGTTGCCATTGGGGGCAGGGTCAAGACTGATTTGCATATGGCTGGGTCCAAACTGGAATGGCATTGTGAGCAATACAATGATGGATTTAGGCCCAGATCTTTCTACTGGGGTGAATGTATGACATTGTTATGCATTCTGTCCATCAATTGCTCTTTTTGCATTTGTCACGCCGAGTGGGACGGGTATGCCCAGACGTGGGTCCCCGTGCTCTCCATGCCACTGGAGTCAAGCTACCCTGGCTGATGAGGGCTGAAAGCCCAAAACCGGGCCTAAGATGCTTGTTTCCATTCAAGGGAGGACCTGGTCTGGCTGTTCGGGCTGGACTGTTCCCATTGGGGCAGGGTCAAGACTCATTTGCATATGGCTGGGTCCAAACTGGAATGGCATGGTGAGCAAAAAAACATTGGATTTAGGCCCAGATCTCTGTACTGAGGTGAATGTATGACATTGTTCTGCATACTCTCCATCAATTTTTCTTTTTGCATTTGTTACCCCGAGTGGGGCGGGTATGCCCAGACGTGGGTCTCTTTCTCTCCATGCCACTGAGGTCAAGCGATCGTGGCTGATGAGGTCTAAAAGCCCGGAACCAGTACTAGGATTCTTCCTTTCCATTCCAGGGAGGACCTGGCCTGGCAGTTCGGGCTAGACTGCTCCCATTGGGCGCAGGGTCAAGACTGATTTGCATATGGCTAGGTCCAAACTGGAATGGCATGGTGAGTAAAAAACGATGGATTTAGGCCCAGATCTCTATCCTGGGGTGAATGTATGACATTGTTCTGCATTCTATCCATTAATTGTTCTTTTTGCATTTGTCACCCCGAGTCGGAAGGGTATGCCCAGACGTGGGTCCCATGCTCTCCATGCCACTGGTGTCAAGCTATCCTGGCTGATGAGGGCCAAGAGTCCGAAACCGGTCCTAGGATGCTTGTTTCCAATCAAGGGAGCACCTGGACTGGCAGTTCGGGCTAGACTGCTCCCATTGGGCGCAGGGTCAAGACTGATTTGCATATGGCTAGGTCCAAACTGGAATGGCATGCTGAGTAAAAAACGATGGATTTAGGGCCAGATCTCTGTACTGGGGTGAATGTATGACATTGTTCGACATTCTATCCATCTATTGTATTTTTTGCATTTGTGACCCCGGGTTGGTACGGGTTTGCCCAGACATGGGTCCCATGCTCTCCATGCCACTGGAGTCAAGCTATCCTGGCTGATGAGGGCTGAAAGTCCGAAACCGGTCCTAGGATGCTTGTTTCCAGTCCAGGGAGGACCTTCCCTGGCAGTTCGGGCTGGACTGTTCCCATTGGGCACAAGGTCAAGACTTATTTGCATAAGGCTGTGTCAAAAATGGAATGGCTTGGTGAGCAAAAAAACAATGGATTTAGGCCCAGATCTGTGTACTCGGGTGAATGTATGACATTGTTCTGCATTCTGTCCATCAACTGTACTTTTTTCATTTGTAACCCAGAGTGGGATGGGTATGCCCAGACGTGGGTCCCGGGCTCTCCATGCCACTGGTGTCAAGCTATCCTGGCTGATGAGGACTGAAAGCACGAAACTGTTCCTAGGATGCTTGTTTCCATTCCTGGGAGCACTTGGCCTGGCATTTCTGGCTGGACTGTTGCCATTGGGCGCAGGGTCAAGATTCATTTGCATATGGCTGGGTCCAAAGTGGAATGGCATGGTGAGGAAATAAACGATGTTTTTAGGCCCAGATCTATGTACTGGACTGAATGTATGACATTGTTCTGCATTCTGTCCTTTAATTGTTCTTTTTGCATTTGTCACCCTGATTGGAATGGGTATGCACAGACCTGGGTCCCATGGTCTCCATGCCACTGTAGTCAAGCTATCCTGGCTGATGAGGGCTGGAATCCCTAAACCGGTCCAAGGATGCTTGTTTCCAGTCCAGGGAGGACCGGGACTGGCAGTTCGTGCTGGACTGTATCCAATGGACGCAGGGTCAAGACTGATTTGCCTATGACTGGGTCCAAACTAGAATGGCATTGTGAGCAAAAAAACAATGGATTTAGGCCCAGACCTCAGTACTGGGGTTAATGTACGAAATTGTTCTGCATTCTGTCCGTCGATTGTTCTTTTTGCATTTGTCACCCGAGTGGTACGGGTATGCCCAGACGTGGGTCCCGTGCACTCCATGCCCCTGGAGTCAATGTATCCTGGCTGATGAGAGCTGAAAGCCGGAATCCAGTCCTAGGATGCTTGTTTTCAGTCCATGGGCGACCTGGCCTAGCAGTTCAGGCTGGACTGTTCCCATTGGGCGCAGGGTCAAGACTTATTTGTATATGGCTGTGTCAAAAATGGAATGACTTGGTTAGCAAAAAAACAATGGATTTAGGCCCAGATCTGTGTACTGGGGTGAATGTATGACATTGTTCTGCATTCTGTCCATCAATTGTTCTTTTTGCATTTGTCACCCCGAGTGGAACGGGTATGCCCAGACGTGTGTCCGTTGGTCTCCATGCCACTGTAGTCAAGCTATTGTGGCTGATGAGGGATGAAAGCCCGAAACTGGTCCTAGTATGCTTGTTTTCATTCCTGGGAGCACATGGCCTGGCAGTTCTGGCTGGACTGTTTCTATTGAGTGCAGGTTCAAGACTCATTTGCATATGGCTGGGTCCAAAGTGGAATGGCATGGTGAGCAAAAAAACGATGCATTTTGGCCCAGATGTCTGTACTGGTGTGAATGTATGACAATGTTCTGCATTCTGTCCATCAATTGTTCTTTTTGCATTTGTCACCCCGAGTGAAACGGGTTTGCCCAGACGTGGGTCCCTTGGTCTCCATGCCACTGTAGTCAGGCTATTGTGGCTGATGAAGGCTGGAATCCCGAAACCGGTCATAGGATGCTTGTTTCCATTCCAGGGAGGACCTGGCCTGGCAGTTCGGGCTAGACTGCTCCCATTGGGCGCAGGGTCAAGACTGATTTGCATATGGCTAGGTCCAAACTGGAATGGCATGGTGAGTAAAAAACGATGGATTTAGGCCCAGATCTCTGTCCTGGGGTGAATGTATGACATTGTTCTGCATTCTATCCATTAATTGTTCTTTTTGCATTTGTCACCCCGAGTCGGAAGGGTATGCCCAGACGTGGGTCCCATGCTCTCCATGCCACTGGTGTCAAGCTTTCCTGGCTGATGAGGGCCAAGAGTCCGAAACCGGTCCTAGGATGCTTGTTTCCAATCAAGGGAGGACTTGGCCTGGCAGTTCTGGCTGGACTGTTCCCATTTGGCGCAGGGTCCAGATTGATTTGCATATGGCTGGGTCCAAACTGGAATGGCATGGAAAGCAAAAAAACAATGGATGTAGGCGCAGATCTCTGTACTGAGGTGAATGTATGACATTGTTCTGCATTTTGTCCATTAATTGTACTTTTTGCATTTGTCACCTCGAGTGGGATGGGTATGCCCAGATGTGGGTCAAGTGCACTCCATGGCACTGGAGTCAAGCTCTCCTGGCTGATGAGGGCTGAAAGACCAAAACCAGTCCTAGGATTCTTGTTTCGAGTCCTGGGAGGACCTGGCCTGGCAGTTCTGGCTGGACTGTTGCCATTGGGGGCAGGGTCAAGACTGATTTGCATATGGCTGGGTCCAAACTGGAATGGCATTGTGAGCAATACAATGATGGATTTAGGCCCAGATCTCTCTACTCGGGTGAATGTATGACATTGTTATGCATTCTGTCCATCAATTGCTCTTTTTGCATTTGTCACGCCGAGTGGGACGGGTATGCCCAGACGTGGGTCCCCGTGCTCTCCATGCCACTGGAGTCAAGCTATCCTGGCTGATGAGGGCTGAAAGCCCAAAACCGGGCCTAAGATGCTTGTTTCCATTCAAGGGAGGACCTGGTCTGGCTGTTCGGGCTGTTCGGGCTGGACTGTTCCCATTGGGGGCAGGGTCAAGACTCATTTGCATATGGCTGGGTCCAAACTGGAATGGCATGGTGAGCAAAAAAACATTGGATTTAGGCCCAGATCTCTGTACTGAGGTGAATGTATGACATTGTTCTGCATTCTCTCCATCAATTTTTCTTTTTGCATTTGTTACCCCGAGTGGGGCGGGTATGCCCAGACGTGGGTCTCTTTCTCTCCATGCCACTGAGGTCAAGCTATCGTGGCTGATGAGGGCTAAAAGCCCGAAACCAGTACTAGGATGCTTCCTTTCCATTCCAGGGAGGACCTGGCCTGGCAGTTCGGGCTAGACTGCTCCCATTGGGCGCAGGGTCAAGACTGATTTGCACATGGCTAGGTTCAAACTGGAATGGCATGGTGAGTAAAAAACGATGGATTTAGGCCCAGATCTCTGTCCAGGGGTGAATGTATGACATTGTTCTGCATTCTATCCATTAATTGTTCTTTTTGCATTTGTCACCCCGAGTCGGACGGGTATGCCCAGACGTGGGTCCCATGCTCTCCATGCCACTGGTGTCAAGCTATCCTGGCTGATGAGGGCCAAGAGTCCGAAACCGGTCCTAGGATGCTTGTTTCCAATCAAGGAAGGACTTGGCCTGGCAGTTCTGGCTGGACTGTTCCCATTTGGCGCAGGGTCCAGATTGATTTGCATATGGCTGGGTCCAAACTGGAATGGCATGGAAAGCAAAAAAACAATGGATTTAGGCCCAGATCTCTGTATTGGGGTGAATGAATGCCATTGTTCTCCATTCTGTCCATCAATTGTTCTTTTTGCGTTTGTCACCCCGAGTGGGACAGGTATGCCCAGACGTGGGTCCCATTCTCTCCATGTCACTGGGTTCAAGATATCCTGGCTGATGACAGCTGAAAGCCGGAAACCGGTCCTAGGATGCTTGTTTTCAGTCAAGGGAGGACCTGGCCTGACAGCTTGGTCTGGACTGTTTCCATTGGGCAGAGGGTCTAGACTTATTTGCATATGGCTGTGTCAAATCTGGAAAAACATAGTTATCAAAAACCAATGGATATAGGCCCAGATCTCTGTACTGAGGTGAATGTATGACATTGTTCTGCATTTTGTCCATTAATTGTACTTTTTGCATTTGTCACCTCGAGTGGGATGGGTATGCCCAGATGTGGGTCAAGTGCCCTCCATGCCACTGGAGTCAAGCTATCCTGGCTGATGGGGGCTGAAAGGCCGAAACCAGTCCTAGGATTCTTGTTTCGAGTCCTGGGAGGACCTGGCCTGGCAGTTCTGGCTGGACTGTTGCCATTGGGGGCAGGGTCAAGACTGATTTGCATATGGCTGGGTCCAAACTGGAATGGCATTGTGAGCAATACAATGATGGATTTAGGCCCAGATCTCTCTACTGGGGTGAATGTATGACATTGTTATGCATTCTGTCCATCAATTGCTCTTTTTGCATTTGTCACGCCGAGTGGGACGGGTATGCCCAGACGTGGGTCCCCGTGCTCTCCATGCCACTGGAGTCAAGCTATCCTGGCTGATGAGGGCTGAAAGCCCAAAACCGGGCCTAAGATGCTAGTTTCCATTCAAGGGAGGACCTGGTCTGGCTGTTCGGGCTGGACTGTTCCCATTGGGGGCAGGGTCAAGACTCATTTGCATATGGCTGGGTCCAAACTGGAATGGCATGGTGAGCAAAAAAACATTGGATTTAGGCCCAGATCTCTGTACTGAGGTGAATGTATGACATTGTTCTGCATACTCTCCATCAATTTTTCTTTTTGCATTTGTTACCCCGAGTGGGGCGGGTATGCCCAGACGTGGGTCTCTTTCTCTCCATGCCACTGAGGTCAAGCTATCGTGGCTGATGAGGGCTAAAAGCCCGGAACCAGTACTAGGATTCTTCCTTTCCATTCCAGGGAGGACCTGGCCTGGCAGTTCGGGCTAGACTGCTCCCATTGGGCGCAGGGTCAAGACTGATTTGCATATGGCTAGGTCCAAACTGGAATGGCATGGTGAGTAAAAAACGATGGATTTAGGCCCAGATCTCTGTCCTGGGGTGAATGTGTGACATTGTTCTGCATTCTATCCATTAATTGTTCTTTTTGCATTTGTCACCCCGAGTCGGAAGGGTATGCCCAGACGTGGGTCCCATGCTCTCCATGCCACTGGTGTCAAGCTTTCCTGGCTGATGAGGGCCAAGAGTCCGAAACCGGTCCTAGGATGCTTGTTTCCAATCAAGGGAGGACTTGGCCTGGCAGTTCTGGCTGGACTGTTCCCATTTGGCGCAGGGTCCAGATTGATTTGCATATGGCTGGGTCCAAACTGGAATGGCATGGAAAGCAAAAAACAATGGATATAGGCGCAGATCTCTGAACTGAGGTGAATGTATGACATTGTTCTGCATTTTGTCCATTAATTGTACTTTTTGCATTTGTCACCTCGAGTGGGATGGGTATGCCCAGATGTGGGTCAAGTGCCCTCCATGCCACTGGAGTCAAGCTATCCTGGCTGATGAGGGCTGAAAGTCCGAAACCGGTCCTAGGATGCTTGTTTCCATTCCAGGGAGGCCCTTCCCTGGCAGTTCGGGCTGGACTGTTCCCATTGGGCACAAGGTCAAGACTTATTTGCATAAGGCTGTGTCAAAAATGGAATGGCTTGGTGAGCAAAAAAACAATGGATTTAGGCCCAGATCTGTGTACTCGGGTGAATGTATGACATTGTTCTGCATTCTGTCCATCAACTGTACTTTTTTCATTTGTAACCCAGAGTGGGATGGGTATGCCCAGACGTGGGTCCCGGGCTCTCCATGCCACTGGAGTCAAGCTATCCTGGCTGATGAGGACTGAAAGCACGAAACTGTTCCTAGGATGCTTGTTTCCATTCCCGGGAGCACTTGGCCCGGCATTTCTGGCTGGACTGTTGCCATGGGGCGCAGGGTCAAGATTCATTTGCATATGGCTGGGTCCAAAGTGGAATGGCATGGTGAGGAAATAAACGATGTTTTTAGGCCCAGATCTCTGTACTGGGCTGAATATATGACATTGTTCTGCATTCTGTCCTTTAATTGTTCTTTTTGCATTTGTCACCCCGATTGGAATGGGTATGCACAGACCTGGGTCCCATGGTCTCCATGCCACTGTAGTCAAGCTATCCTGGCTGATGAGGGCTGGAATCCCTAAACCGGTCCAAGGATGCTTGTTTCCAGTCCAGGGAGGACCGGGCCTGGAAGTTCGTGCTGGACTGTTCCCACTGGGCACAGGGTCAAGACTGATTTGCCTATGACTGGTCCAAACTAGAATGGCATTGTGATCAAAAAAACAATGGATTTAGGCCCAGACCTCAGTACTGGGGTTAATGTACGAAATTGTTCTGCATTCTGTCGGTCGATTGTTCTTTTTGCATTTGTCACCCGAGTGGGACGGGTATGCCCAGACGTGGGTCCCGTGCACTCCATGCCCCTGGAGTCAATGTATCCTGGCTGATGAGAGCTGAAAGCCGGAATCCGGTCCTAGGATGCTTGTTTTCAGTCCATGGGCGACCTGGCCTAGCAGTTCAGGCTGGACTGTTCCCATTGGGCGCAGGGTCAAGACTTATTTGCATAAGGGTGTGTCAAAAATGGAATGACTTGGTTAGCAAAAAAACAATGGATTTAGGACCAGATCTGTGTACTGGGGTGAATGTATGACATTGTTCTGCATTCTGTCCATCAATTGTTCTTTTTGCATTTGTCACCCCGAGTGGAACGGGTATGCCCAGACGTGGGTCCCTTGGTCTCCATGCCACTGTAGTCAAGCTATTGTGGCTGATGAGGGATGAAAGCCCGAAACTGGTCCTAGTATGCTTGTTTTCATTCCTGGGAGCACATGGCCTGGCAGTTCTTGCTGGACTGTTTCCATTGAGTGCAGGTTCAAGACTCATTTGCATATGGCTGGGTCGAAAGTGGAATGGCATGGTGAGCAAAAAAACAATGGATTTTGGCCCAGATGTCTGTACTGGGGTGAATGTATGACAATGTTCTGCATTCTGTCCATCAATTGTTCTTTTTGCATTTGTCACCCCGAGTAGAACGGGTTTGCCCAGACGTGGGTCCCTTGGTCTCCATGCCACTGTAGTCAAGCTATTGTGGCTGATGAAGGCTGGAATCCCGAAACCGGTCATAGGATGCTTGTTTCCAGTCTAGGGAGGACCTGGCCTGGCAGTTCAGGCTGGACTGTTCCCATTGGGTGCAGAGTCAAGACTGATTTGCATATGGCTGGGTCCAAACTGGAATGGCATGGTGAGCAAAACAACAATGGATTTAGGCCCAGACCTCAGTACTGGGGTTAATGTATGACATTGTTCTGCATTCTGTCCATCAATTGTTCTTTTATTATTTGTCACCCCGAGTGGGACGGGTATGCCCAGGCGTGGTCTCGTGCTCTCCATGCCACTGAGGTCAAGCTATCCTGGCTGATGAGGGCTGAAATCCCGAAACCGGTACAAGGATCCTTGTTTCCATTCAAGGGAGGACATGGCCTGGCAGTTCCGGCTAGACTGTTCCCATTGGGTGCAGGGTGAAGACTGATTTGCATCTAGCTGGGTCCAAACTGGTATGGCATGGAGCGCAACAAAATGATGGATTTAGGCCCAGATCTCTGTACTGGGGTGAATGTATGACATTGTTCTGCATTCTATCCATGAATTGTTCTTTTTGCATTTGTCACCCCGAGTTGGACGAGTATGCCCAGACGTGGGTCCCCTGCTCTCCATGCCACTGGTGTCAAGCTATCCTGGCTGATGAGGGCTAAGAGTCCGAAACCGGGCCTAAGATGCTTGTTTCCATTCAAGGGAGGACCTGGTCTGGCTGTTCAGGCTGGATTGTTCCCATTGGGCGCAGAGTCAAGAGTTATCTGCATATGGCTGAGTCAAAATTGGAATGGCATGGTGAGCAAAAAAATTACGGATTTAGGCCCAGATCTCTCTACTGGGGTGAATGTATGACATTGTTATGCATTCTGTCCATCAATTGCTCTTTTTGCATTCGTCACCCCGAGTGGGACGGGTATGCCCAGACGTGGGTCCCCGTCCTCTCCATGCCACTGGTGTCAAGCTATCCTGGCTGATGGGGGCTGAAAGCCCGAAACCGGGCCTAAGATGCTTTTTTCCATTCAAGGGAGGACCTGGTCTGGCAGTTCAGGCTGGACTGTTCCCATTGGGCGCAGAGTCAAGAGTGATCTGCATATGGCTGGGTCCAAACTGGAATGGCATGGTGAGCAAAAAAATATGGATTTAGGCCCAGAACTCTGTACTGGGGAGAATGTATGACATTGTTCTGCATTGTGTCTATCAATGTTTCTTTTTGCATTTGTTATCCCGAGTCGGACGGGTATGCCCAGACGTGGGTTTCTTGCTCTCCATGCCACTGAGATCAAGCTATCCTGGCTGATGAGGACTGAAATCCCGAAACCGTTACTAGGATGCTTGTTTCCATTCCAGGGTGGACCTGGCCTGGCAGTTCCGGCTAGACTGTTCCCATTGGGCGCAGGGTCAAGACTGATTTGTATATGGCTGGGTCCAAACTGGAATGGCATGTTGAGCAAAAAAACGATGGATTTAGGCCCAGATCTCTGTACTGGGGTGAATGTATGACATTGTTCTGCATTCTATCCATCAATTGCATTTTTTGCATTTGTCACCCCGGGTTGGTACGGGTTTGCCCAGACGTGGGTCCCATGCGCTCCATGCCACTGGAGTCAGGCTATCCTGGCTGATGAGGGCTGAAAGTCCGAAACCAGTCCTATGATGCTTGTTTCCAGATGAGTGAGGACCTGACCTGGCAGTTTGGGCTGGACTGTTCCCATTGGGTGCAGGGTCATGACTGATTTGCATATGGCTGGATCCTTAGTCGAATGACATTCTGAGCAAAAAGATGGATTTAGGCCCAGATCTCTATACTGGGGTGAATGTATGACATTGTTCTGCATTCTGACAATCAATTGTTCTTTTTGCATTTGTCACCCCGAGTGGGACGGGTATGCCCAGATGTGGGTCCCCGTGCTCTCCATGCCACTGGAGTCAAGCTTTCCTTGCTGATGTAGGCAGGCTGAAGGTCCGAAACTGGTCCTAAGATGCTTGGTTCCAGTCAAGGGTGGAAATGGCCTGGCAGTTCGGCCTGGAATGTTCCCATTGGAGGCAGGGTCAAGAATCATTTGCATATGACTGGTTCAAAACTGGAATGGGAAGGTGAGCAAAAAAATGATGGATTTTACGCCCATATCTCTCTGCTGGGGTGAATGTATGATATTGTTCTGCATTCTGTCCATCAATTGTTCTTATTGCATTTGGCACGCGAGTGGAACGGGTATGCCCATACATAGGTCCCGTGGTCTCCATGCCACTGGAGTCAAGCTATCCTGGCTGATGAGGACTAAAATCCCGAAACCGGTCCTCGGATGCTTGTTTCCAGTCCAGGGAGGACATGGCCTGGCAGTTCGGGCTATACTGTTCCCATTGAAGGCAGGGTCAAGACTGATTTGAACATGGAAGGGTCCAACTGGAATGGCATGGAAATCAAAAAAAATGATGGATTTAGGCCCAGATCTCTGTACTGGGGTGAATGGATGACATTGTTCTGCATTCTGTCCATCAATTATTCTTTTTGCATTTGTCACCCCAAGTGGGACGGTTATGCCCAGATATGGGTCCTGTGCTCTCCATGCCACTGGTGTCAAGCTATCCTGGCTGGTGAGGGCTAAAAGCCCGAAACCGGTCCTAGGATGCTTGTTTCCAGCCCATGGAGGACTTGGCCTGGCAGTTCGGGCTGGACTGTTCCCATTGGGTGCAAGGTCAAGACTGATTTGCATATGGCTGGGTCCAAACAGGAATGGCATGGTGAGCAAAAAACAATGGATTTAGACCCAGATCTCTGTACTGGGGTGAATGTATGACATTGTTCAACATTCTATCCATCTATTGTATTTTTTCCATTTGTGACCCCGGGTTGGTACGGGTTTGCCCAGACATGGATCCCATGCTCTCCATGCCACTGGAGTCAAGCTATCCTGGCTGATGAGGGCTGAAAGTCTGAAACCAGTATTAGGATGCTTTTTTCCAGTCCAGGGAGGACCTTCCCTGGTAGTTCGGGCTGCAATGTTCCCATTGGGCACAGGGTCAAGGCTTATTTGCATATTGCTGTGTCAAAAATGGAATGGCTTGGTGAGCAAAAAAACAATGGATTTAGGCCCAGATCAGTGTACTCGTGTGAATGCATGACATTGTTCTGCATTCTGTCCATCAACTGTACATTTTTCATTTGTAACCTAGAGTGGGACGGGTATGCCCAGACGTTTGTCCCATGCTCTGCATGCCACTGGAGTCATGCTATCCTGGCTGATGAGGGCTGAAAGTCCGAAACCAGTCCTAGGATGCTTGTTTCCAGTCCTGGGAGCACTTGGCCTGGCAGTTCTGGCTGGACTGTTGCCATTGGGCCCAGGGTCAAGACTCATTTGCATATGGCTGGGTCCAAAGTGGAATGGCATGGTGAGGAAATAAACAATGGATTTAGGCCCAGATCTCTGTACTGGGCTGAATGTATGACATTGTTCTGCATTCTGTCCTTTAATTGTTCTTTTTGCATTTGTCACCCCGAGTGGAATGGGTATGCCCTTCCCTGGGTCCCATGGTCTCCATGCCACTGTAGTCAAGCTATCCTGGCTGATGAGGGCTGGAATCCCGAAACCGGTCCAAGGATGCTTGTTTCCAGTCCAGGGAGGACCGGGCCTGGCAGTTCGTGCTGGACTGTTCCCCCTGGGCGCAGTGTCAAGACTGATTTGCTTATGACTGGGTCCAAACTAGAATGGCATTGTGAGCAAAAAAACAATGGATTTAGGCCCAGACCTCAGTACTGGGGTTAATGTATGAAATTGTTCTGCATTCTGTCCATCAATTGTAATTTTTCATTTGGCACCCAGAGTGGGACCGGTATGCCCAGACATGGGTCCCGTGCTCTCCATGGCACTGGAGTCAAGCTATCCTGGCTGATGAGGGATGAAAGCCCGAAACTGGTCCTAGTATGCTTGTTTCCATTCCTGGGAGCACTTGGCCTGGCAGTTCTGGCTGGACTGTTTCTATTGAGCGCAGGTTTAAGACTCATTTACATATGGCTGGGTCCAAAGTGGAATGGCATGGTGAGCAAAAAAAACATGGACTTTGGCCCAGATGTCTGTACTGGAGTGAATGTATGACATTGTTCTGCATTCTGTCCATTAATTGTTCTTTTTGCATTTGTCACCCTGAGTGGAACGGGTATGCCCAGACGTGGGTCCCTTCGTCTCCATGCCACTGTGGTCAAGCTATCCTGGCTGATGAGGGCTGAAATCCCGAAACCGGTACAAGGATCCTTGTTTCCATTCCAGGGAGGACATGGCCTGGCAGTTTGGGCTAGTCTGTTCCCATCGGAGGCAGGGTCAGGACTGATTTGAACATGGAAGGGTCAAAACTGGAATGGCATGGAAAGCAAAAAAATGATGGATTTAGGCCCAGATCTCTGTACTGAGGTGAATGTATGACATTGTTCTGCATTCTGTCCATCAATTTTTCTTTTTGCATATGTTACCCCGAGTGGGGCGGGTATGCCCAGTCGTGGGTCTCGTGCTCTCCATGCCACTGAGGTCAAGCTATCATGGCTGATGTGGGCTAAAAGCCCGAAACCGGTACTAGGATGCTTGTTTCCATTCCAGGGAGGACCTGGCTTGGCAGTTCCGGCTAGACTGCTCCCATTGGGCGCAGGGTCAAGACTGATTTGCATATGGCAGGGTCCAAACTGGAATGGCATGGTGAGCAAAAAAAACGATGGATTTAGGCCCTGATCTCTGTACTGGGGTGAATGTATGACATTGTTCGACATTCTATCCATCTATTGTATTTTTTGCATTTGTGACCCCGGGCGGTATGGGTTTGCCCAGACGTGGGTCTTGTGCTCTCCATGCCACTGAGGTCAAGCTATCCTGGCTGATGAGGGCTGAAAGTCCGAAACCGGTCCTAGGATGCTTGTTTCCAGTCCAGGGAAGACCTTCCCTGGCAGTTCGGGCTGGACTGTTACCATTGGGCACAGGGTCAAGACTTGTTTGCATATGGCTGTGTCAAAAATGGAATGGCTTGGTGAGCAAAAAAACTATGGATTTAGGCCCAGATCTGTTTACTCGGGTGAATGTATGACATCGTTCTGCATTCTGTCCATCAACTGTACTTTTTTCATTTGTAACCTAGAGTGGGACGGGTATGCCCAGACGTTTGTCCCATGCTCTGCATGCCACTGGAGTCAAGCTATCCTGGCTGATGAGGGCTGAAAGTCCAAAACCAGTCCTAGGATGCTTGTTTCCAGTCCTGGGAGCACTTGGCCTGGCAGTTCTGGCTGGACTGTTGCCATTGGGCCCAGGGTCAAGACTCATTTGCATATGGCTGGGTCCAAAGTGGAATGGCATGGTGAGGAAATAAACGATGGATTTAGGCCCAGATCTCTGTACTGGGCTGAATGTATGACATTGTTCTGCATTCTGTCCTTTAATTGTGCTTTTTGCATTTGTCACCCCGAGTGGAATGGGTATGCTCTGCCCTGGGTCCCATGGTCTCCATGCCACTGTAGTCAAGCTATCCTGGCTGATGAGGGCTGGAATCCCGAAACCGGTCCAAGGATGCTTGTTTCCAGTCCAGGGAGGACCGGGCCTGGCAGTTCGTGCTGGACTGTTCCCCCTGGGCGCAGTGTCAAGACTGATTTGCCTATGACTGGGTCCAATCTAGAATGGCATTGTGAGCAAAAAAACAATGGATTTAGGCCCAGACCTCAGTACTGGGGTTAATGTATGAAATTGTTCTGCATTCTGTCCATCAATTGTAATTTTTGCATTTGGCACTCAGAGTGGGACCGGTATGCCCAGACATGGGTCCCGTGCTCTCCATGGCACTGGAGTCAAGCTATCCTGGCTGATGAGGGATGAAAGCCCGAAACTGGTCCTAGTATGCTTGTTTCCATTCGTGGGAGCACTTGGCCTGGCAGTTCTGGCTGGACTGTTTCTACTGAGCGCAGGTTCAAGACTCATTTACATATGGCTGGGTCCAAAGTGGAATGGGATGGTGAGCAAAAAAAACATGGATTTTGGCCCAGATGTCTGTACTGGGGTGAATGTATGACATTGTTCTGCATTCTGTCCATTAATTGTTCTTTTTTCATTTGTCACCCCGAGTGGAACGGGTATGCCCAGACGTGGGTCCCTTGGTCTCCATGCCACTGTAGTCAAGCTATCGTGGCTGATGAGGGCTGGAATCCCGAAACCGGTCATAGGATGCTTGTTTTCAGTCTAGGGAGGACCTGGCCTGGCAGTTCGGGCTGGACTGTTCCCATTGGGCGCAGGGTCAAGACTGATTTGCATATGGCTGGGTCCAAACTGGAATGGCATGGTGAGCAAAACAACAATGGATTTTGGCCCAGACCTCAGTACTGGAGTAAATGTATGACATTGTTCTGCATTCTGTCCATCAATTGTTCTTTTTTAATTTGTCACCCCGAGTGGTACGGGTATGCCCAGTCGTGGTCTTGTGCTCTCCATGCCACTGTGGTCAAGCTATCCTGGCTGATGAGGACTGAAATCCCGAAACCGGTACAAGGATCCTTGTTTCCATTCCAGGGAGGACATGGCCTGGCAGTTCGGGCTAGACTGTTCCCATCGGAGGCAGGGTCAGGACTGATTTGAACATGGAAGGGTCCAAACTGGAATGGCATGGAAAGCAAAAAAATGATCGATTTAGGCCCAGATCTCTGTACTGAGGTGAATGTATGCAATTGTTCTGCATTCTGTCCATCAATTTTTCTTTTTGCATTTGTTATCCCGAGGGGGGCGGGTATGCCCAGTCGTGGGTCTCTTGCTCTCCATGCCACTGAGGTCAAGCTATCGTGGCTGATGAGGGCTAAAAGCCCGAAACCAGTACTAGGATGCTTCCTTTCCATTCCAGGGAGGACCTGGCCTGGCAGTTCGGGCTAGACTGCTCCCATTCGGCGCAGGGTCAAGACTGATTTGCACATGGCTAGGTCCAAACTGGAATGGCATGGTGAGCAAAAAAACGATGGATTTAGGCCCAGATCTCTGTACTGGGGTGAATGTATGACATTGTTCGACATTCTATCCATCTATTGTATTTATTGCATTTGTGACCCCGGGTTGGTACGGGTTTGCCCAGACATGGGTCCCATGCTCTCCGTGCCACTGGAGTCAAGCTATCCTCGCTGATGAGGGCTGAAAGTCCGAAACCGGTCCTAGGATGCTTGTTTCCAGTCCAGGGAGGACCTTCCCTGGCAGTTCGGGCTGGACTGTTCCCATTGGGCACAAGGTCAAGACTTATTTGCATAAGGCTGTGTCAAAAATGGAATGGCTTGGTGACCAAAAAACAATGGATTTAGGCCCAGATCTGTGTACTCGGGTGAATGTATGACATTGTTCTGCATTCTGTCCATCAACTGTACTTTTTTCATTGGTAACCCAGAGTGGGACGGGTATGCCCAGACGTGGGTCCCGTGCTCTCCATGCCACTGGAGTCAAGCTATCCTGGCTGATGAGGACTGAAAGCACGAAACTGGTCCTAGGATGCTTGTTTCCATTCCTGGGAGCACTTGGCCTGGCATTTCTGGCTGGACTGTTGCCATTGGGCGTAGGGTCAAGATTCATTTGCATATGGCTGGGTCCAAAGTGGAATGGCATGGTGAGGAAATAAACGATGGATTTAGGCCCAGATCTCTGCACTGGACTGAATGTATGACATTGTTCTGCATTCTGTCCTTTAATTGTTCTTTTTGCATTTGTCACCCCGCGTGGAATGGGTATGCCCAGACCTGGGTCCCATGGTGTCCATGCCACTGTAGTCAAGCTATCCTTGCTGATGAGGGCTGGAATCCCGAAACCGGTCCAAGGATGCTTGTTTCCAGTCCAGGCAGGACCGGGTCAGGCAGTTCGTGCTGGACTGTTCCCAAAGGGCGCAGGGTCAAGACTCATTTGCCTATGACTGGGTCCAAACTAGAATGGCATTGTGAGCAAAAAAACAATGAATTTAGGCCCAGACCTCAGTACTGGGGTTAATGTATGAAATTTTTCTGCATTCTGTCCGTCGATTGTTCTTTTTGCATTTGTCACCCCGAGTGGGACGGGTATGCCCAGACAAGGGTCCTGTGCACTCCATGCCACTGTAGTCAAGCTATTGTGGCTGATGAGGGATGAAAGCCCGAAACTGGTCCTAGTGTGCTTGTTTCCATTCCTTGGAGCACATGACCTGGCAGTTCTGGCTGGACGGATTCTATTGAGCGCAGGTTCAAGACTCATTTGCATATGGCTGGGTCCAAAGTGGAATGGCATGGTGAGCAAAAAAACGATGGATTTTGGCCCAGATGTCTGTACAGGGGTGAATGTATGACATTGTTCTGCATTCTGTCCATCAATTGTTCTTTTTGCATTTGTCACCCCGAGTGGAACGGGTATGCCCAGACGTGGGTCCCTTGGTCTCCATGCCACTGTAGTCAAGATATTGTGTCTGATGAGGGCTGGAATCCGGAAACCGGTCCAAGGATGCCTGTTTCCAGTCCAGGGAGGACCGGGCCTGGCAGTTCGTGCTGGACTGTTCCCACTGGGCGCAGGGTCAAGACTGATTTGCCTATGACAGGGTCCAAACTAGAATGGCATTGTGAGCAAAAAAACAATGGCTTTAGGCCTAGACCTTAGTACTGGGGTTAATGTATGAAATTGTTCTGCATTCTGTCCGTCGATTGTTCTTTTTGCATTTGTCACCCCGAGTTGGACAGATATGCCCAGACGTGGGTCCCGTGCACTACATGCCACTGGAGTCAATATATCCTGGCTGATGAGAGCTGAAAGCCGGAAACCGGTCCTAGGAGGCTTGATTTCTGTCCAGGGGGGACCTGGCCTGGCAGTTCAGTCTGGACTCTTCCCATTGGGCGCAGGGTCAAGACTTATTTGTATATGGCTGTGTCAAAAATGGAATGGCTTGGTGAGAAAAAAAACAATGGATTTAGGCCCAGATCTGTGTACTGGGATGGATGAATGTATGACATTGTTCTGCATTCTGTCCATCAATTGTACTTTTTGCATTTGGCACCCAGAGTGGGACGGGTATGTCCAGACGTGGGTCCCGTGCTCTCTATGGCACTGGAGTCAAGCTATCCTGGCTGATGAGGGATGAAGGCCCGAAACTGGTCCTAGTATGCTTGTTTCCATTCCTGGAGCAGTTGCCGTGGCAGTTCTGGCTGGACTGTATCTATTGAGTGCAGGTTCAAGACTCATTTGCATATGGCTGGGTCCAAAGTGGAATGGCATGGTGAGCAAAAAAACGATGGATTTTGGCCCAGATGTCTGTACTGGGGTGAATGTATGACATTGTTCTGCATTCTGTCCATTAATTGTTCTTTTTGCAATTGTCACCCCGAGTGGGACGGGTATGCCCAGACGTGGGTCAAGTGCCCTCCATGCCACTGGAGTCAAGCTATCCTGGCTGATGAGGGCTGAAAGACGGAAACCAGTCCTAGGATCCTTGTTTCGAGTCCTGGGAGGACCTGGCCTGGCAGGTCTGGCTGGCCTGTTGCCATTGGGGGCAGGGTCAAGACTGATTTGCATATGGCTGGGTCCAAACTGGAATGGCATTGTGAGCAATAAAATGATGGATTTAGGCCCAGATCTCTCTACTGGGGTGAATGTATGACATTGTTCTGCATTCTGTCCATTAATTGTTCTTTTTTCATTTGTCACCCCGAGTGGAACGGGTATGCCCAGACGTGGGTCCCTTGGTCTCCATGCCACTGTAGTCAAGCTATCGTGGCTGATGAGGGCTGGAATCCCGAAACCGGTCATAGGATGCTTGTTTTCAGTCTAGGGAGGACCTGGCCTGGCAGTTCGGGCTGGACTGTTCCCATTGGGCGCAGGGTCAAGACTGATTTGCATATGGCTGGGTCCAAACTGGAATGGCATGGTGAGCAAAACAACAATGGATTTAGGCCCAGACCTCAGTACTGGAGTAAATGTATGACATTGTTCTGCATTCTGTCCATCAATTGTTCTTTTTTAATTTGTCACCCCGAGTGGGACGGGTATGCCCAGTCGTGGTCTTGTGCTCTCCATGCCACTGTGGTCAAGCTATCCTGGCTGATGAGGACTGAAATCCCGAAACCGGTACAAGGATCCTTGTTTCCATTCCAGGGAGGACATGGCCTGGCAGTTCGGGCTAGACTGTTCCCATCGGAGGCAGGGTCAGGACTGATTTGAACATGGAAGGGTCCAAACTGGAATGGCATGGAAAGCAAAAAAATGATCGATTTAGGCCCAGATCTCTGTACTGAGGTGAATGTATGCAATTGTTCTGCATTCTGTCAATCAATTTTTCTTTTTGCATTTGTTATCCCGAGGGGGGCGGGTATGCCCAGTCGTGGGTCTCTTGCTCTCCATGCCACTGAGGTCAAGCTATCGTGGCTGATGAGGGCTAAAAGCCCGAAACCAGTACTAGGATGCTTCCTTTCCATTCCAGGGAGGACCTGGCCTGGCAGTTCGGGCTAGACTGCTCCCATTCGGCGCAGGGTCAAGACTGATTTGCACATGGCTAGGTCCAAACTGGAATGGCATGGTGAGCAAAAAAACGATGGATTTAGGCCCAGATCTCTGTACTGGGGTGAATGTATGACATTGTTCGACATTCTATCCATCTATTGTATTTATTGCATTTGTGACCCCGGGTTGGTACGGGTTTGCCCAGACATGGGTCCCATGCTCTCCGTGCCACTGGAGTCAAGCTATCCTCGCTGATGAGGGCTGAAAGTCCGAAACCGGTCCTAGGATGCTTGTTTCCAGTCCAGGGAGGACCTTCCCTGGCAGTTCGGGCTGGACTGTTCCCATTGGGCACAAGGTCAAGACTTATTTGCATAAGGCTGTGTCAAAAATGGAATGGCTTGGTGACCAAAAAACAATGGATTTAGGCCCAGATCTGTGTACTCGGGTGAATGTATGACATTGTTCTGCATTCTGTCCATCAACTGTACTTTTTTCATTGGTAACCCAGAGTGGGACGGGTATGCCCAGACGTGGGTCCCGTGCTCTCCATGCCACTGGAGTCAAGCTATCCTGGCTGATGAGGACTGAAAGCACGAAACTGGTCCTAGGATGCTTGTTTCCATTCCTGGGAGCACTTGGCCTGGCATTTCTGGCTGGACTGTTGCCATTGGGCGTAGGGTCAAGATTCATTTGCATATGGCTGGGTCCAAAGTGGAATGGCATGGTGAGGAAATAAACGATAGATTTAGGCCCAGATCTCTGCACTGGACTGAATGTATGACATTGTTCTGCATTCTGTCCTTTAATTGTTCTTTTTGCATTTGTCACCCCGCGTGGAATGGGTATGCCCAGACCTGGGTCCCATGGTGTCCATGCCACTGTAGTCAAGCTATCCTTGCTGATGAGGGCTGGAATCCCGAAACCGGTCCAAGGATGCTTGTTTCCAGTCCAGGCAGGACCGGGTCAGGCAGTTCGTGCTGGACTGTTCCCAAAGGGCGCAGGGTCAAGACTCATTTGCCTATGACTGGGTCCAAACTAGAATGGCATTGTGAGCAAAAAAACAATGAATTTAGGCCCAGACCTCAGTACTGGGGTTAATGTATGAAATTTTTCTGCATTCTGTCCGTCGATTGTTCTTTTTGCATTTGTCACCCCGAGTGGGACGGGTATGCCCAGACAAGGGTCCTGTGCACTCCATGCCACTGTAGTCAAGCTATTGTGGCTGATGAGGGATGAAAGCCCGAAACTGGTCCTAGTGTGCTTGTTTCCATTCCTGGGAGCACATGACCTGGCAGTTCTGGCTGGACGGATTCTATTGAGCGCAGGTTCAAGACTCATTTGCATATGGCTGGGTCCAAAGTGGAATGGCATGGTGAGCAAAAAAACGATGGATTTTGGCCCAGATGTCTGTACTGGGGTGAATGTATGACATTGTTCTGCATTCTGTCCATCAATTGTTCTTTTTGCATTTGTCACCCCGAGTGGAACGGGTATGCCCAGACGTGGGTCCCTTGGTCTCCATGCCACTGTAGTCAAGATATTGTGTCTGATGAGGGCTGGAATCCGGAAACCGGTCCAAGGATGCCTGTTTCCAGTCCAGGGAGGACCGGGCCTGGCAGTTCGTGCTGGACTGTTCCCACTGGGCGCAGGGTCAAGACTGATTTGCCTATGACAGGGTCCAAACTAGAATGGCATTGTGAGCAAAAAAACAATGGCTTTAGGCCTAGACCTTAGTACTGGGGTTAATGTATGAAATTGTTCTGCATTCTGTCCGTCGATTGTTCTTTTTGCATTTGTCACCCCGAGTTGGACAGATATGCCCAGACGTGGGTCCCGTGCACTACATGCCACTGGAGTCAATATATCCTGGCTGATGAGAGCTGAAAGCCGGAAACCGGTCCTAGGATGCTTGATTTCTGTCCAGGGGGGACCTGGCCTGGCAGTTCAGGCTGGACTCTTCCCATTGGGCGCAGGGTCAAGACTTATTTGTATATGGCTGTGTCAAAAATGGAATGGCTTGGTGAGAAAAAAAACAATGGATTTAGGCCCAGATCTGTGTACTGGGATGGATGAATGTATGACATTGTTCTGCATTCTGTCCATCAATTGTACTTTTTGCATTTGGCACCCAGAGTGGGACGGGTATGTCCAGACGTGGGTCCCGTGCTCTCTATGGCACTGGAGTCAAGCTATCCTGGCTGATGAGGGATGAAGGCCCGAAACTGGTCCTAGTATGCTTGTTTCCATTCCTGGAGCAGTTGCCGTGGCAGTTCTGGCTGGACTGTATCTATTGAGTGCAGGTTCAAGACTCATTTGCATATGGCTGGGTCCAAAGTGGAATGGCATGGTGAGCAAAAAAACGATGGATTTTGGCCCAGATGTCTGTACTGGGGTGAATGTATGACATTGTTCTGCATTCTGTCCATTGATTGTTCTTTTTGCAATTGTCACCCCGAGTGGGACGGGTATGCCCAGACGTGGGTCAAGTGCCCTCCATGCCACTGGAGTCAAGCTATCCTGGCTGATGAGGGCTGAAAGACGGAAACCAGTCCTAGGATCCTTGTTTCGAGTCCTGGGAGGACCTGGCCTGGCAGGTCTGGCTGGCCTGTTGCCATTGGGGGCAGGGTCAAGACTGATTTGCATATGGCTGGGTCCAAACTGGAATGGCATTGTGAGCAATAAAATGATGGATTTAGGCCCAGATCTCTCTACTGGGGTGAATGTATGACATTTTTATGCATTCTGTCCATCAATTGCTCTTTTTGCATTTGTCACGCCGAATGGGACGGGTATGCCAAGACGTGGGTCCCTGTGCTCTCCATGCCACTGGAGTCAAGCTATCCTGGCTGATGAAGGCTGGAAGCCCAAAACCGGGCTTAAGATGCTTGTTTCCATTCAAGGGAGGACCTGGTCTGGCTGTTCGGGCTGGACTGTTCCCATTGGGGGCAGGGTCAAGACTCATTTGCATATGGCTGGGTCCAAACTGGAATGGCATGGTGAGCAAAAAAAACAATGGATTTAGGCCCAGATCTCTGTACTGAGGTGAATGTATGACATTGTTCTGCATTCTGTCCATCAATTTTTCTTTTTGCATTTGTTACCCCGAGTGGGGCGGGTATGCCCAGACGTGGGTCTCTTGCTCTCCATGCCACTGAGGTCAAGCTATCATGGCTGATGAGGGCTAAGAGCCTGAAACCAGTACTAGGATGCTTCCTTTCCATTCCAGGGAGGACCTGGCCTGGCAGTTCTGGCTAGACTGCTCCCATTTGGCGCAGGGTCAAGACTGATTTGCATATGGCTAGGTCCAAACTGGAATGGCATGGTGAGCAAAAAAAGGATGGATTTAGGCCCAGATCTCTGTACTGGGGTGAACGTATGACATTGTTCAACATTCTATCCATCTATTGTATTTATTGCATTTGTGACCCCGGGTTGGTACGGGTTTGCCCAGACATGGGTCCCATGCTCTCCATGCCACTGGAGTCAAGCTATCCTGGCTGATGAGGGCCGAAAGTCCGAAACCGGTCCTAGGATGCTTGTTTCCAGTCCAGGGAGGACCTTCCCTGGCAGTTCGGGCTGGACTGTTCCCATTGGGCACAAGGTCTAGACTTATTTGCATAAGGCTGTGTCAAAAATGGAATGGCTTGGTGACCAAAAAACAATGGATTTAGGCCCAGATCTGTGTACTCGGGTGAATGTATGACATTGTTCTGCATTCTGTCCATCACCTGTACTTTTTTCATTTGTAACCCAGAGTGGGAGGGGTATGCCCAGACGTGGGTCCCGTGCTCTCCATGCCACTGGAGTCAAGCTATTCTGGCTGATGAGGACTGAAAGCACGAAACTGGTCCTAGGATGCTTGTTTCCATTCCTGGGAGCACTTGGCCTGGCATTTCTGGCTGGACTGTTGCCATTGGGCGCAGGGTCAAGATTCATTTGCATATGGCTGGGTCCAAAGTGGAATGGCATGGTGAGGAAATAAACGATGGATTTAGGCCCAGATCTCTGCACTGGGCTGAATATATGACATTGTTATGCATTCTTTCCATCAAGTGCTCTTTTTGCATTTGTCACCCCGAGTGGGACGGGTATGCCCAGACGTGGGTCCCCGTGCTCTCCATGCCACTGGCGTCAAGCTATCCTGGCTGATGAGGGCTGAAAGCCCAAAACCGGGCCTAGGATGCTTGTTTCCATTCAAGGGAGGACCGGGCCTGGCAGTTCGTGCTGGACTGTTCCCACTGGGCGCAGGGTCAAGACTGATTTGCATATGGCTGGGTCCAAACTGGAATGGCATGGTGAGCAAAACAACAATGGATTTAGGCCCAGACCTCAGTACTGGGGTTAATGTATGACATTGTTCTGCATTCTGTCCATCAATTGTTCTTTTTTTATTTGTCACCCCGAGTGGGACGGGTATGCCCAGGCGTGGTCTCGTGCTCTCCATGCCACTGAGGTCAAGCTATCCTGGCTGATGAGGGCTGAAATCACGAAACCGGTACAAGGATCCTTGTTTCCATTCCAGGGAGGACATGGCCTGGCAGTTCCGGCTAGACTGTTCCCATTGGGTGCAGGGTCAAGACTGATTTGCATATAGCTGGGTCCAAACTGGTATGGCATGGAGCGCAACAAAATGATGGATTTAGGCCCAGATCTCTGTACTGTGGTGAATGTATGACATTGTTCTGCATTCTATCCATTAATTGTTCTTTTTGCATTTGTCACCCCGAGTCGGGCGAGTATGCCCAGACGTGGGTCCCATGCTCTCCATGCCACTGGTGTCAAGCTATGCTGGCTGATGAGGGCTAAGAGTCCGAATCCGGGCCTCAGATGCTTGTTTCCATTCAAGGGAGGCCCTGGTCTGGCTGTTCAGGCTGGACTGTTTCCATTGGGCGCAGAGTCAAGAGTGATCTGCATCTGGCCGGGTCCAAACTGGAATGGCATGTTGAGCAAAAAAATGACGGATTTAGGCCAAGATCTCTCTACTGGGGTGAATATATGACATTGTTATGCATTCTGTCCATCAAGTGCTCTTTTTGCATTTGTCACCCCGAGTGGGACGGGTATGCCCAGACGTGGGTCCCCGTGCTCTTCATGCCACTGGCGTCAAGCTATCCTGGCTGATGAGGGCTGAAAGCCCAAAACCGGGCCTAAGATGCTTGTTTCCATTCAAGGGAGGACCTGGTCTGGCAGTTCAGGCTGGACTGTTCCCATTGGGCGCAGAGTCAAGAGTGATCTGCATATGGCTGGGTCCAAACTGGAATCGCATGGTGAGCAAAAAAAATATGGATTTTAGCCCAGAACTCTGTACTGGGGTGAATGTATGACATTGTTCTGCATTCTATCCATCAATTGCATTTTTTGCATTTGTCACACCAGGTTGGTACGGGTTTGCCCAGACGTGGGTCCCATGCTCTCCATGCCACTGGAGTCAAGCTATCCTGGCTGATGAGGGCTGCAGTCCGAAACCAGTCCTATAATGCTTGTTTCCAGATGAGTGAGGACCTGACCTGGTAGTTTGGGCTGGACTGTTCCCATTGGATGCAGGGTCATGACTGATTTGCATATGGCTGGATCCTTAGTCGAATGACATTGTGAGCAAAAAAGATGGATTTAGGCCCAGATCTCTCTACTGGGGTGAATGTATGACATTGTTCTGCATTCTGCCCATCAATTGTTCTTTTTGCATTTGTCACCCCGAGTGGGACGGGTATGCCCAGATGTGGGTCCCCGTGCTCTCCATGCCACTGGAGTCAAGCTTTCATTGCTGATGTAGGCTGAAGGTCCCAAACTGGTCCTAAGATGCTCGGTTCCAGTCAAGGGACGAAATGGCCTGGCAGTTCGGCCTGGAATGTTCCCATTGGAGGCAGGGTCAAGACTCATTTGCATATGACTGGTTCAAAACTGGAATGGCAAGGTGAGCAAAAAAATGATGGATTTTACGCCCCTATCTCTCTACTGGGGTGAATGTATGATACTGTTCTGCATTCTGTCCATCAATTGTTCTTATTGCATTTGGCACGCGAGTGGAACGGGTATGCCCATACGTAGGTCCCGTGGTCTCCATGCCACTGGAGTCACGCTATCCTGGCGGATGAGGACTAAATTCCCAAAACCGGTCCTCGGATGCTTGTTTCCAGTCCAGGGAGGACATGGCCTGGCAGTTCGCGCTATACTGTTCCCATTGGAGGCAGGGTCAAGACTGATTTGAACATGGAAGGGTCCAAACTGGAATGGCATGGAAAACAAAAAAAATGATGGATTTAGGCCCAGATCTCTGTACTGGGGTGAATGGATGACATTGTTCTGCATTCTGTCCAGCATTTGTTCTTTTTGCATTTGTCACCCCAAGTGGCACGGGTATGCCCAGACGTGGGTCCTGTGCTCTCCATGCCACTGGTGTCAAGCTATCCTGGCTGGTGAGGGCTAAAAGCCCGAAACCGGTCCTAGGATGCTTGTTTCCAGCCTATGGAGTACTTGGCCTGGCAGTTCTGGCTGGACTGTTTCCATTGGGCGCAGGTTCAAGACTGATTTGCATATGGCTGGGTCCAAACTGGAATGGCATGGTGAGCAAAAAAACAATGGATTTTGGCCCAGATCTCTGTACTGAGGTGAATGTATGACATTGTTCTGCATTCTGTTCATCAATTTTATTTTTTCCATTTCTTACCCCGAGTGGGGCGGGTATGCCCAGACGTGGGTCTCGTGCTCCCCATGCCACTGAGGTCAAGCTATCCTGGCTGATGAGGGCTAAAAGCCTGAAACTGGTACTAGGATGCTTGTTTCAATTCCAGGGAGGACCCGGCCTGGCAGTTCCGGCTAGACTGCTCCCATTGGGCGCAGGGTCAAGACTGATTTGCATATGGCTGGGTCCAAACTGGAATGGGATTGTGAGCAAAAAAACAATGGATTTAGGCCCAGATCTCTGTAGTGGGGTGAATGTATGACATTGTTCGACATTCTATCCATCTCTTGTATTTTTTGCATCTGTGACCCCGGGTTGGTACGGGTTTGCCCAGACATGGGTCCCATGCTCTCCATGCCACTGGAGTCAAGCTATCCTGGCTGATGAGGGCTGAAAGTCCGAAACCGGTCCTAGGATGCTTGTTTCTAGTCCAGGGAGGACCTTCCCTGGCAGTTCGGGCTGGACTGTTCCCATTGGGCACACTGTCAAGACTTATTTGCATATTGCTGTGTCAAAAATGGAATGGCTTGGTGAGCAAAAAAACAATGGATTTAGGCCCAGATCTGTGAACTCGTGTGAATGTATGACATTGTTCTGCATTCTGTCCATCAACTGTACATTTTTCATGCGTAACCTAGAGTGGGACGGGTATGCTTAGACGGTTGTCCCATGCTCTCCATGCCTCTGGAGTCAAGGTATCCTGGCTGATGAGGACTGAAAGCACGAAACTGGTCCCAGGATGCTTGTTTCCAATCCTGGGAGCACTTGGCCTGGCAGTTCTGGCTGGACTGTTGCCATTGGGCCCAGGGTCAAGACTCATTTGCATATGGCTGGGTCAAAAGTGGAATGGCATGGTGAGGAAATAAACGATGGATTTAGGCCCAGATCTCGGTCCATTAATTGTTCTTTTGCATTTGTCACCCCAAGTGGAATGGGTATGGCCTGCCCTGGGTCCCATGGTCTCCATGCCACTGCAGTCAAGCTATCCTGGCTGATGAGGGCTGGAATCCCGAAACCGGTCCAAGGATGCTTGTTTCCAGTCCAGGGAGGACCGGGCCTGGCAGTTCGTGCTGGACTGTTCCCCCTGGGTGCAGTGTCAAGACTGATTTTCCTATGACTGGGTCCAAACTAGAATGGCATTGTGAGCAAAAAAACAATGGGTTTAGGCCCAGACCTCAGTACTGGGGTTAATGTATGAAATTGTTCTGCATTCTGTCCGTCGATAGTTCTTTTTGCATTTGTCACCCCGAGTGGGACGGGTATGCCCAGACATGGGTCCCGTGCACTCCATGCCACTGGAGTCAATATATCCTGGCTGATGAGAGCTGAAAGCCGGAAACCGGTCCTAGGATGCTTGTTTTCTGTCCAGGGGGGACCTGGCCTGGCAGTTCAGGCTGGACGGTTCGCATTGGGCGCAGGGTCAAGACTTATTTGTATATGGCTGTGTCAAAAATGGAATGGCTTGATGAGCAAGCAAACAATGGATTTAGGCCCAGATCTGTGTACTGGGGTGGATGTATGACATTGTTCTGCATTCTGTCCATCAATTGTGCTTTTTGCATTTGGAACCCAGAGTGAGACGGGTGTGCCCAGACGTGGGTCCCGTGCTCTCCATGGCACTGGAGTCAAGCTATCATGGCTGATAAGGGATGAAAGCCCGAAACTGGTCCTAGTATGCTTGTTTCCATTCCTGGAGGACTTGGCCTGGCAGTTCTGGCTGGACTGTTTCTATTGAGCGCAGGTTCAAGACTCATTTGCATATGGCTGGGTCCAAAGTGGAATGGCATGGTGAGCAAAAAAACGATGGATTTTGGCCCAGATGTCTGTACTGGGATGAATGTATGACATTGTTCTGCATTCTGTCCATTAATTGTTCTTTTTGCATTTGTCACCCAGAGTGGAACGGGTATGCCCAGAAGAGGGTCCCTTGGTCTCCATGCCACTGTAGTCAAGCTATCGTGGCTGATGAGGGCTGGAATCCCGAAACCGGTCATAGGATGCTTGTTTCCAGTCTAGGGAGGACCTGGCCTGGCAGTTCAGGCTGGACTGTTCCCATTGGGCGCAGGGTCAAGACTGATTTGCATATGGCTGGGTCCAAACTGGAATGGCATGGTGAGCAAAACAACAATGGATTTAGGCCCAGACCTCAGTACTGGGGTTAATGTATGACATTGTTCTGCATTCTGTCCATCAATTGTTCTTTTTTTATTTGTCACCCCGAGTGGGACGGGTATGCCCAGGCGTGGTCTCGTGCTCTCCATGCCACTGAGGTCAAGCTATCCTGGCTGATGAGGGCTGAAATCACGAAACCGGTACAAGGATCCTTGTTTCCATTCCAGGGAGGACATGGCCTGGCAGTTCCGGCTAGACTGTTCCCATTGGGTGCAGGGTCAAGACTGATTTGCATATAGCTGGGTCCAAACTGGTATGGCATGGAGCGCAACAAAATGATGGATTTAGGCCCAGATCTCTGTACTGTGGTGAATGTATGACATTGTTCTGCATTCTATCCATTAATTGTTCTTTTTGCATTTGTCACCCCGAGTCGGGCGAGTATGCCCAGACGTGGGTCCCATGCTCTCCATGCCACTGGTGTCAAGCTATGCTGGCTGATGAGGGCTAAGAGTCCGAATCCGGGCCTCAGATTCTTGTTTCCATTCAAGGGAGGCCCTGGTCTGGCTGTTCAGGCTGGACTGTTTCCATTGGGCGCAGAGTCAAGAGTGATCTGCATCTGGCCGGGTCCAAACTGGAATGGCATGTTGAGCAAAAAAATGACGGATTTAGGCCAAGATCTCTCTACTGGGGTGAATATATGACATTGTTATGCATTCTGTCCATCAAGTGCTCTTTTTGCATTTGTCACCCCGAGTGGGACGGGTATGCCCAGACGTGGGTCCCCGTACTCTTCATGCCACTGGCGTCAAGCTATCCTGGCTGATGAGGGCTGAAAGCCCAAAACCGGGCCTAAGATGCTTGTTTCCATTCAAGGGAGGACCTGGTCTGGCAGTTCAGGCTGGACTGTTCCCATTGGGCGCAGAGTCAAGAGTGATCTGCATATGGCTGGGTCCAAACTGGAATCGCATGGTGAGCAAAAAAAATATGGATTTTAGCCCAGAACTCTGTACTGGGGTGAATGTATGACATTGTTCTGCATTCTATCCATCAATTGCATTTTTTGCATTTGTCACACCAGGTTGGTACGGGTTTGCCCAGACGTGGGTCCCATGCTCTCCATGCCACTGGAGTCAAGCTATCCTGGCTGATGAGGGCTGCAGTCCGAAACCAGTCCTATAATGCTTGTTTCCAGATGAGTGAGGACCTGACCTGGTAGTTTGGGCTGGACTGTTCCCATTGGATGCAGGGTCATGACTGATTTGCATATGGCTGGATCCTTAGTCGAATGACATTGTGAGCAAAAAAGATGGATTTAGGCCCAGATCTCTCTACTGGGGTGAATGTATGACATTGTTCTGCATTCTGCCCATCAATTGTTCTTTTTGCATTTGTCACCCCGAGTGGGACGGGTATGCCCAGATGTGGGTCCCCGTGCTCTCCATGCCACTGGAGTCAAGCTTTCATTGCTGATGTAGGCTGAAGGTCCCAAACTGGTCCTAAGATGCTCGGTTCCAGTCAAGGGACGAAATGGCCTGGCAGTTCGGCCTGGAATGTTCCCATTGGAGGCAGGGTCAAGACTCATTTGCATATGACTGGTTCAAAACTGGAATGGCAAGGTGAGCAAAAAAATGATGGATTTTACGCCCCTATCTCTCTACTGGGGTGAATGTATGATACTGTTCTGCATTCTGTCCATCAATTGTTCTTATTGCATTTGGCACGCGAGTGGAACGGGTATGCCCATACGTAGGTCCCGTGGTCTCCATGCCACTGGAGTCACGCTATCCTGGCGGATGAGGACTAAATTCCCAAAACCGGTCCTCGGATGCTTGTTTCCAGTCCAGGGATGACATGGCCTGGCAGTTCGCGCTATACTGTTCCCATTGGAGGCAGGGTCAAGACTGATTTGAACATGGAAGGGTCCAAACTGGAATGGCATGGAAAACAAAAAAAATGATGGATTTAGGCCCAGATCTCTGTACTGGGGTGAATGGATGACATTGTTCTGCATTCTGTCCAGCATTTGTTCTTTTTGCATTTGTCACCCCAAGTGGCACGGGTATGCCCAGACGTGGGTCCTGTGCTCTCCATGCCACTGGTGTCAAGCTATCCTGGCTGGTGAGGGCTAAAAGCCCGAAACCGGTCCTAGGATGCTTGTTTCCAGCCTATGGAGTACTTGGCCTGGCAGTTCTGGCTGGACTGTTTCCATTGGGCGCAGGTTCAAGACTGATTTGCATATGGCTGGGTCCAAACTGGAATGGCATGGTGAGCAAAAAAACAATGGATTTTGGCCCAGATCTCTGTACTGAGGTGAATGTATGACATTGTTCTGCATTCTGTTCATCAATTTTATTTTTTCCATTTCTTACCCCGAGTGGGGCGGGTATGCCCAGACGTGGGTCTCGTGCTCCCCATGCCACTGAGGTCAAGCTATCCTGGCTGATGAGGGCTAAAAGCCTGAAACTGGTACTAGGATGCTTGTTTCAATTCCAGGGAGGACCCGGCCTGGCAGTTCCGGCTAGACTGCTCCCATTGGGCGCAGGGTCAAGACTGATTTGCATATGGCTGGGTCCAAACTGGAATGGGATTGTGAGCAAAAAAACAATGGATTTAGGCCCAGATCTCTGTAGTGGGGTGAATGTATGACATTGTTCGACATTCTATCCATCTCTTGTATTTTTTGCATCTGTGACCCCGGGTTGGTACGGGTTTGCCCAGACATGGGTCCCATGCTCTCCATGCCACTGGAGTCAAGCTATCCTGGCTGATGAGGGCTGAAAGTCCGAAACCGGTCCTAGGATGCTTGTTTCTAGTCCAGGGAGGACCTTCCCTGGCAGTTCGGGCTGGACTGTTCCCATTGGGCACACTGTCAAGACTTATTTGCATATTGCTGTGTCAAAAATGGAATGGCTTGGTGAGCAAAAAAACAATGGATTTAGGCCCAGATCTGTGAACTCGTGTGAATGTATGACATTGTTCTGCATTCTGTCCATCAACTGTACATTTTTCATGCGTAACCTAGAGTGGGACGGGTATGCTTAGACGGTTGTCCCATGCTCTCCATGCCTCTGGAGTCAAGGTATCCTGGCTGATGAGGACTGAAAGCACGAAACTGGTCCCAGGATGCTTGTTTCCATTCCTGGGAGCACTTGGCCTGGCAGTTCTGGCTGGACTGTTGCCATTGGGCCCAGGGTCAAGACTCATTTGCATATGGCTGGGTCAAAAGTGGAATGGCATGGTGAGGAAATAAACGATGGATTTAGGCCCAGATCTCGGTCCATTAATTGTTCTTTTGCATTTGTCACCCCAAGTGGAATGGGTATGGCCTGCCCTGGGTCCCATGGTCTCCATGCCACTGCAGTCAAGCTATCCTGGCTGATGAGGGCTGGAATCCCGAAACCGGTCCAAGGATGCTTGTTTCCAGTCCAGGGAGGACCGGGCCTGGCAGTTCGTGCTGGACTGTTCCCCCTGGGTGCAGTGTCAAGACTGATTTTCCTATGACTGGGCCCAAACTAGAATGGCATTGTGAGCAAAAAAACAATGGGTTTAGGCCCAGACCTCAGTACTGGGGTTAATGTATGAAATTGTTCTGCATTCTGTCCGTCGATAGTTCTTTTTGCATTTGTCACCCCGAGTGGGACGGGTATGCCCAGACATGGGTCCCGTGCACTCCATGCCACTGGAGTCAATATATCCTGGCTGATGAGAGCTGAAAGCCGGAAACCGGTCCTAGGATGCTTGTTTTCTGTCCAGGGGGACCTGGCCTGGCAGTTCAGGCTGGACGGTTCGCATTGGGCGCAGGGTCAAGACTTATTTGTATATGGCTGTGTCAAAAATGGAATGGCTTGATGAGCAAGCAAACAATGGATTTAGGCCCAGATCTGTGTACTGGGGTGGATGTATGACATTGTTCTGCATTCTGTCCATCAATTGTGCTTTTTGCATTTGGAACCCAGAGTGAGACGGGTGTGCCCAGACGTGGGTCCCGTGCTCTCCATGGCACTGGAGTCAAGCTATCATGGCTGATAAGGGATGAAAGCCCGAAACTGGTCCTAGTATGCTTGTTTCCATTCCTGGAGGACTTGGCCTGGCAGTTCTGGCTGGACTGTTTCTATTGAGCGCAGGTTCAAGACTCATTTGCATATGGCTGGGTCCAAAGTGGAATGGCATGGTGAGCAAAAAAACGATGGATTTTGGCCCAGATGTCTGTACTGGGATGAATGTATGACATTGTTCTGCATTCTGTCCATTAATTGTTCTTTTTGCATTTGTCACCCAGAGTGGAACGGGTATGCCCAGAAGAGGGTCCCTTGGTCTCCATGCCACTGTAGTCAAGCTATCGTGGCTGATGAGGGCTGGAATCCCGAAACCGGTCATAGGATGCTTGTTTCCAGTCTAGGGAGGACCTGGCCTGGCAGTTCAGGCTGGACTGTTCCCATTGGGCGCAGGGTCAAGACTGATTTGCATATGGCTGGGTCCAAACTGGAATGACGTGGTGAGCCAAACAACAATGGATTTAGGCCCAGACCTCAGTACTGGAGTAAATGTTTGACATTGTTCAGCATTCTGTCCATCAATTGTTCTTTTTTTATTTGTCACCCCGAGTGGGATGGATATGCCCAGTCGTGGTCTCGTGCTCTCCATGCCACTGAGGTCAAGCTATCCTGGCTGATGAGGGCTGAAATCCCGAAACCGGTACAAGGATCCTTGTTTCCATTCCAGGGAGGACATGGCCTGGCAGTTCGGGCTAGACTGTTGCCATTGGAGGCAGGGTCAAGACTGATTTGAACATGGAAGGGTCAAAATGGAATGGCATGGAAAGCAAAACAACAATGGATTTAGGCCCAGATCTCTGTACTGAGGTGAATGTATGACATTGTTCTGCATTCTGTCCATCAATTTTTCTTTTTGCATTTGTTACCCCGAGTGGGACGGGTATGCCCAGTCGTGGGTCTCGTGCTCTCTATGCCACTGAGGTCAAGCTATCATGGCTGATGAGGGCTAAAAGCCCGAAACCGCTACTAGGATGCTTGTTTCCATTCCAGGGAGGACCTGGCCTGGCAGTTCCGGCTAGACTGCTCCCATTGGGCGCAGGGTCAAAACTGATTTGCATATGGCAGGGTCCAAACTGGAATGGCATGGTGAGCAAAAAAACGATGGATTTAGGCCCAGATCTCTGTACTGGGGTGAATGTATGACATTGTTCGACATTCTATCCATCTATTGTATTTTTTACATTTGTGACCCCGGGTCGGTATGGGTTTGCCCAGACGTGGGTCTCGTGCTCTCCATGCCACTGAGTTCAAGCTATCCTGGCTGATGAGGGCTGAAAGTCCGAAACCGGTCCTAGGATGCTTGTTTCCAGTACAGGGAGGACCTTCCCTGGCAGTTCGGGCTGGACTGTTGCCATTGGGCCCAGGGTCAAGACTCATTTGCATATGGCTGTGTCCAAAGTGGAATGGCATGGTGAGGAAATAAACGATGGATTTAGGCCCAGATCTCTGTACTGGGCTGAATGTATGACATTGTTCTGCATTCTGTCCATTAATTGTTCTTTTGGATTTGTCACCCCAAGTGGAATGGGTATGGCCTGCCCTGGGTCCCATGGTCTCCATGCCACTGTAGTCAAGCTTTCCTGGCTGATGTGGGCTGGAATCCCGAAACCGGTCCAAGGATGCTTGTTTCCAGTCCAGGGAGGACCGGGCCTGGCAGTTCGTGCTGGACTGTTCCCCCTGGGTGCAGTGTCAAGACTGATTTGCCTATGACTGGGTCCAAACTAGAATGGCATTGTGAGCAAAAAAACAATGGATTTAGGCCCAGACCTCAGTACTGGGGTTAATGTATGAAATTGTTCTGCATTCTGTCCGTCAATTGTTCTTTTTGCATTTGGCACCCCGAGTGGCACGGGTATGCCCATACATGGGTCCCGTGCACTCCATGCCACTGGAGTCAATATATCCTGGCTGATGAGGGCTAAGAGTCCGAAACCGGGCCTCAGATGCTTGTTTCCATTCAAGGGAGGACCTGATCTGGCTGTTCAGGCTGGACTGTTCCCATTGGGCGCAGAGTCAAGAGTGATCTGCATATGGCAGGATCCAAACTGGAATGGCATGGTGAGCAAAAAAACGATGGATTTAGGCCCAGATCTCTGTACTGGGGTGAATGTATGATATTGTTCGACATTCTATCCATCTATTGTATTTTTTACATTTGTGACCCCGGGTCGGTATGGGTTTGCCCAGACGTGGGTCTCGTGCTCTCCATGCCACTGAGGTCAAGCTATCCTGGCTGATGAGGGCTGAAAGTCCGAAACCGGTCCTAGGATGCTTGTTTCCAGTCCAGGGAGGACCTTTCCTGGCAGTTCGGGCTGGACTGTTATCATTGGATACAGGGTCAAGACTTATTTGCATATGGCTGTGTCAAAAATGGAATGGCCTGGTCAGCAAACAAACAATGGATTTAGGCCCAGATCTGGGTACTCGGGTGACTATATGACATTGTTCTGCATTCTGTCCATCAACTGTACTTTTTTAATTTGTAACCCAGAGCGGGACGGGTATGCCCAGACATGGATGCCGTGTTCTCCATGCCACTGGAGTCCAGCTATCCTGGCTGATGTGGACTTAAACCACGAAACTGGTCCTAGGATGCTTGTTTCCATTCCTGGGAGCACTTGGCCTGGCAGTTGTGGCTGGACTGTTGCCATTGGGTGCAGGGTCAAGACTCATTTGCATATGGCTGGGTCCAAAGTGGAATGGCATGGTGAGGAAATAAACAATGGATTTAGGTCCAGATCTCTATACTGGGCTGAATGTATGGCATTGTTCTGCATTCTGTCCTTTAATTGCTCTTTTTGCATTTGTCACCCCGAGTGAAATGGGTATGCCCAGACCTGGGTCCCATCGTCTCTATGCCACTGTAGTCAAGCAATCCTGGCTGATGATGGCTGGAATCCCGAAACCGGTCCAAGTATGCTTGTTTCCAGTCCAGGGAGGACCGGGCCTGGCAGTTCGTGCTGGACTGTTCCCACTGGGCGCAGGGTCAAGACTGACTTGCCTATGACTGGGTCCAAACTAGAATGGCATTGTGAGCAAAAAAACAATGGATTTAGGCCTAGACCTCAGTACTGGGGTTAATGTATGAAATTGTTCTGCATTCTGTCCGTCGATTGTTCTTTTTGCATTTGTCACCCCGAGTGGGACGTGTATGCCCAGACATGGGTCCCGTGCACTCTATGCCACTGGAGTCAATATATCCTGGCTGATGAGAGCTGAAAGCCGGAAACCGGTCCTCCGATGCTTGATTTCTATCCAGGGCGGACCTGGCCTGGCAGTTCAGGCTGGACTGTTCCCATTGGGCGCAGGGTCAAGACTTATTTGCATTTGGCTGTGTCAAAAATGGAATGGCTTGGTGAGCAAAAAAACAATGGATTTAGGCCCAGATCTGTGTACTGGGATGAATGTATGACATTGTTCTGCATTCTGTCCATCAATTGTACTTTTTGCATTTGGCACCCAGAGTGGGACGGGTATGCCCAGACGTGGGTCCCATGCTCTCCATGGCACTGGAGTCAAGGTATCCTGGCTGATGAGGGATGAAAGCCCGAAACTGGTCCTAGTATGCTTGTTTCATTCCTGGGAGCACTTGGCCTGGCAGTTCTGGCTGGACTGTTTCTATTGAGCGCAGGTTCAAGACTCATTTGCATATGGCTGGGTCCAAATTGGAATGGCATGGTGAGCAAAGAAATGATGGATTTAGGCCCAGATCTCTCTACTGGGGTGAATGTATGACATTGTTATGCATTCTGTCTATCAATTGCTCTTTTTGCATTTGTCACCCCGAATGGGACGGGTATGCCCAGACGTGGGTCAAGTGCCCTCCATGCCACTGGAGTTAAGCTATCCTGGCTGATGAGGGCTGAAAGACCGAAACCAGTCCTAGGATGCTTGTTTCCAGTCCTGGGAGGACCTGGCCTGGCAGTTCTGGCTGGACTGTTCCCATTGGGTGAAGAGTCAATAGTGATCTGCATATGCCTGGGTCCAAACTGGAATGGCATGGTGAGCAAAAAAATGATGGATTTAGCCCCAGATCTCTCTACTGGGGTGAATGTCTGACATTGTTATGCATTCTGTCCATCAATTGCTCTTTTTGCATTTGTCACCCCGAGTGGAACGGGTATGCCCAGACGTGGGTCCCCGTGCTCTCCATGCCACTGGAGTCAAGCTATCCTGGCTGATGAGGGCTGAAAGTCCGAAACCGGTCCTAGGATGCTTGTTTCTAGTCCAGGGAGGACCTTCCCTGGCAGTTCGGGCTGGACTGTTCCCATTGGGCACACTGTCAAGACTTATTTGCATATTGCTGTGTCAAAAATGGAATGGCTTGGTGAGCAAAAAAACAATGGATTTAGGCCCAGATCTGTGTACTCGTGTGAATGTATGACATTGTTCTGCATTCTGTCCATCAACTGTACATTTTTCATGCGTAACCTAGAGTGGGACGGGTATGCCCAGACGTTTGTCCCATGCTCTCCATGCCTCTGGAGTCAAGGTATCCTGGCTGATGAGGACTGAAAGCACGAAACTGGTCCCAGGATGCTTGTTTCCATTCCTGGGAGCACTTGGCCTGGCAGTTCTGGCTGGACTGTTGCCATTGGGCCCAGGGTCAAGACTCATTAGCATATGGCTGGGTCCAAAGTGGAATGGCATGGTGAGGAAATAAACGATGGATTTAGGCCCAGATCTCGGTCCATTAATTGTTCTTTTGCATTTGTCACCCCAAGTGGAATGGGTATGGCCTGCCCTGGGTCCCATGGTCTCCATGCCACTGCAGTCAAGCTATCCTGGCTGATGAGGGCTGGAATCCCGAAACCGGTCCAAGGATGCTTGTTTCCAGTCCAGGGAGGACCGGGCCTGGCAGTTCGTGCTGGACTGTTCCCCCTGGGTGGAGTGTCAAGACTGATTTTCCTATGACTGGGTCCAAACTAGAATGGCATTGTGAGCAAAAAAACAATGGGTTTAGGCCCAGACCTCAGTACTGGGGTTAATGTATGAAATTGTTCTGCATTCTGTCCGTCGATTGTTCTTTTTGCATTTGTCACCCCGAGTGGGACGGGTATGCCCAGACATGGGTCCCGTGCACTCCATGCCACTGGAGTCAATATATCCTGGCTGATGAGAGCTGAAAGCCGGAAACCGGTCCTAGGATGCTTGTTTTCTGTCCAAGGGGGACCTGGCCTGGCAGTTCAGGCTGGACGGTTTGCATTGGGCGCAGGGTCAAGACTTATTTGTATATGGCTGTGTCAAAAATGGAATGGCTTGATGAGCAAACAAACAATGGATTTAGGCCCAGATCTGTGTACTGGGGTGGATGTATGACATTGTTCTGCATTCTGTCCATCAATTGTGCTTTTTGCATTTGGCACCCAGAGTGAGACGGGTGTGCCCAGACGTGGGTCCCGTGCTCTCCATTGCACTGGAGTCAAGCTATCATGGCTGATAAGGGATGAAAGCCCGAAACTGGTCCTAGTATGCTTGTTTCCATTCCTCGAGGACTTGGCCTGGCAGTTCTGGCTGGACTGTTTCTATTGAGCGCAGGTTCAAGACTCATTTGCATATGGCTGGGTCCAAAGTGGAATGGCATGGTGAGCAAAAAAACGATGGATTTTGGCCCAGATGTCTGTACTGGGATGAATGTATGACATTGTTCTGCATTCTGTCCATTAATTGTTCTTTTTGCATTTGTCACCCAGAGTGGAACGGGTATGCCCAGAAGAGGGTCCCTTGGTCTCCATGCCACTGTAGTCAAGCTATCGTGGCTGATGAGGGCTGGAATCCCGAAACCGGTCATAGGATGCTTGTTTCCAGTCTAGGGAGGACCTGGCCTGGCAGTTCAGGCTGGACTGTTCCCATTGGGCGCAGGGTCAAGACTGATTTGCATATGGCTGGGTCCAAACTGGAATGGCGTGGTGAGCCAAACAACAATGGATTTAGGCCCAGACCTCAGTACTGGAGTAAATGTTTGACATTGTTCAGCATTCTGTCCATCAATTGTTCTTTTTTTATTTGTCACCCCCGAGTGGGATGGATATGCCCAGTCGTGGTCTCGTGCTCTCCATGCCACTGAGGTCAAGCTATCCTGGCTGATGAGGGTTGAAATCCCGAAACCGGTACAAGGATCCTTGTTTCCATTCCAGGGAGGACATGGCCTGGCAGTTCGGGCTAGACTGTTCCCATTGGAGGCAGGGTCAAGACTGATTTGAACATGGAAGGGTCAAAATGGAATGGCATGGAAAGCAAAACAACAATGGATTTAGGCCCAGATCTCTGTACTGAGGTGAATGTATGACATTGTTCTGCATTCTGTCCATCAATTTTTCTTTTTGCATTTGTTACCCCGAGTGGGACGGGTATTCCCAGTCGTGGGTCTCGTGCTCTCTATGCCACTGAGGTCAAGCTATCATGGCTGATGAGGGCTAAAAGCCCGAAACCGCTACTAGGATGCTTGTTTCCATTCCAGGGAGGACCTGGCCTGGCAGTTCCGGCTAGACTGCTCCCATTGGGCGCAGGGTCAAAACTGATTTGCATATGGCAGGGTCCAAACTGGAATGGCATGGTGAGCAAAAAAACGATGGATTTAGGCCCAGATCTCTGTACTGGGGTGAATGTATGACATTGTTCGACATTCTATCCATCTATTGTATTTTTTGCATTTGTGACCCCGGGTCGGTATGGGTTTGCCCAGACGTGGGTCTCGTGCTCTCCATGCCACTGAGTTCAAGCTATCCTGGCTGATGAGGGCTGAAAGTCCGAAACTGGTCCTAGGATGCTTGTTTCCAGTACAGGGAGGACCTTCCCTGGCAGTTCGGGCTGGACTGTTGCCATTGGGCCCAGGGTCAAGACTCATTTGCATATGGCTGTGTCCAAAGTGGAATGGCATGGTGAGGAAATAAACGATGGATTTAGGCCCAGATCTCTGTACTGGGCTGAATGTATGACATTGTTCTGCATTCTGTCCATTAATTGTTCTTTTGGATTTGTCACCCCAAGTGGAATGGGTATGGCCTGCCCTGGGTCCCATGGTCTCCATGCCACTGTAGTCAAGCTATCCTGGCTGATGAGGGCTGGAATCCCGAAACCGGTCCAAGGATGCTTGTTTCCAGTCCAGGGAGGACCGGGCCTGGCAGTTCGTGCTGGACTGTTCCCCCTGGGTGCAGTGTCAAGACTGATTTGCCTATGACTGGGTCCAAACTAGAATGGCATTGTGAGCAAAAAAACAATGGATTTAGGCCCAGACCTCAGTACTGGGGTTAATGTATGAAATTGTTCTGCATTCTGTCCGTCGATTGTTCTTTTTGCATTTGGCACCCCGAGTGGGACGGGTATGCCCATACATGGGTCCCGTGCACTCCATGCCACTGGAGTCAATATATCCTGGCTGATGAGGGCTAAGAGTCCGAAACCGGGCCTCAGATGCTTGTTTCCATTCAAGGGAGGACCTGGTCTGGCTGTTCAGGCTGGACTGTTCCCATTGGGCGCAGAGTCAAGAGTGATCTGCAAATGGCAGGATCCAAACTGGAATGGCATGGTGAGCAAAAAAACGATGGATTTAGGCCCAGATCTCTGTACTGGGGTGAATGTATGATATTGTTCGACATTCTATCCATCTATTGTATTTTTTACATTTGTGACCCCGGGTCGGTATGGGTTTGCCCAGACGTGGGTCTCGTGCTCTCCATGCCACTGAGGTCAAGCTATCCTGGCTGATGAGGGCTGAAAGTCCGAAACCGGTCCTAGGATGCTTGTTTCCAGTCCAGGGAGGACCTTCCCTGGCAGTTCGGGCTGGACTGTTATCATTGGATACAGGGTCAAGACTTATTTGCATATGGCTGTGTCAAAAATGGAATGGCCTGGTGAGCAAACAAACAATGGATTTAGGCCCAGATCTGGGTACTCGGGTGACTATATGACATTGTTCTGCATTCTGTCCATCAACTGTACTTTTTTCATTTGTAACCCAGAGCGGGACGGGTATGCCCAGACATGGATGCCGTGTTCTCCATGCCACTGGAGTCCAGCTATCCTGGCTGATGTGGACTGAAACCACGAAACTGGTCCTAGGATGTTTGTTTCCATTCCTGGGAGCACTTGGCCTGGCTGTTGTGGCTGGACTATTGCCATTGGGTGCAGGGTCAAGACTCATTTGCATATGGCTGGGTCCAAAGTGGAATGGCATGGTGAGGAAATAAACGATGGATTTAGGCCCAGATCTCTATACTGGGCTGAATGTATGGCATTGTTCTGCATTCTGTCCTTTAATTGCTCTTTTTGCATTTGTCACCCCGAGTGAAATGGGTATGCCCAGACCTGGGTCCCATCGTCTCTATGCCACTGTAGTCAAGCAATCCTGGCTGATGATGGCTGGAATCCCGAAACCGGTCCAAGTATGCTTGTTTCCAGTCCAGGGAGGACCGGGCCTGGCAGTTCGTGCTGGACTGTTCCCACTGGGCGCAGGGTCAAGACTGACTTGCCTATGACTGGGTCCAAACTAGAATGGCATTGTGAGCAAAAAAACAATGGATTTAGGCCTAGACCTCAGTACTGGGGTTAATGTATGAAATTGTTCTGCATTCTGTCCGTCGATTGTTCTTTTTGCATTTGTCACCCCGAGTGGGACGTGTATGCCCAGACATGGGTCCCGTGCACTCTATGCCACTGGAATCAATATATCCTGGCTGATGAGAGCTGAAAGCCGGAAACCGGTCCTACGATGCTTGATTTCTATCCAGGGGGGACCTGGCCTGGCAGTTCAGGCTGGACTGTTCCCATTGGGCGCAGGGTCAAGCCTTATTTGCATTTGGCTGTGTCAAAAATGGAATGGCTTGGTGAGCAAAAAAACAATGGATTTAGGCCCAGATCTGTGTACTGGGATGAATGTATGACATTGTTCTGCATTCTGTCCATCAATTGTACTTTTTGCATTTGGCACCCAGAGTGGGACGGGTATGCCCAGACGTGGGTCCCATGCTCTCCATGGCACTGGAGTCAAGGTATCCTGGCTGATGAGGGATGAAAGCCCGAAACTGGTCCTAGTATGCTTGTTTCATTCCTGGGAGCACTTGGCCTGGCAGTTCTGGCTGGACTGTTTCTATTGAGCGCAGGTTCAAGACTCATTTGCATATGGCTGGGTCCAAATTGGAATGGCATGGTGAGCAAAAAAATGATGGATTTAGGCCCAGATCTCTCTACTGGGGTGAATGTATGACATTGTTATGCATTCTGTCTATCAATTGCTCTTTTTGCATTTGTCACCCCGAATGGGACGGGTATGCCCAGACGTGGGTCAAGTGCCCTCCATGCCACTGGAGTTAAGCTATCCTGGCTGATGAGGGCTGAAAGACCGAAACCAGTCCTAGGATGCTTGTTTCCAGTCCTGGGAGGACCTGGCCTGGCAGTTCTGGCTGGACTGTTCCCATTGGGTGCAGAGTCAATAGTGATCTGCATATGCCTGGGTCCAAACTGGAATGGCATGGTGAGCAAAAAAATGATGGATTTAGCCCCAGATCTCTCTACTGGGGTGAATGTCTGACATTGTTATGCATTCTGTCCATCAATTGCTCTTTTTGCATTTGTTACCCCGAGTGGGACGGGTATGCCCAGTCGTGGGTCTCGTGCTCTCTATGCCACTGAGGTCAAGCTATCATGGCTGATGAGGGCTAAAAGCCCGAAACCGCTACTAGGATGCTTGTTTCCATTCCAGGGAGGACCTGGCCTGGCAGTTCTGGCTTGACTGCTCCCATTGGGCGCAGGGTCAAAACTGATTTGCATATGGCAGGGTCCAAACTGGAATGGCATGGTGAGCAAAAAAACGATGGATTTAGGCCCAGATCTCTGTACTGGGGTGAATGTATGACATTGTTCGACATTCTATCCATCTATTGTATTTTTTGCATTTGTGACCCCGGGTCGGTATGGGTTTGCCCAGACGTGGGTCTCGTGCTCTCCATGCCACTGAGTTCAAGCTATCCTGGCTGATGAGGGCTGAAAGTCCGAAACCGGTCCTAGGATGCTTGTTTCCAGTACAGGGAGGACCTTCCCTGGCAGTTCGGGCTGGACTGTTGCCATTGGGCCCAGGGTCAAGACTCATTTGCATATGGCTGTGTCCAAAGTGGAATGGCATGGTGAGGAAATAAACGATGGATTTAGGCCCAGATCTCTGTACTGGGCTGAATGTATGACATTGTTCTGCATTCTGTCCATTAATTGTTCTTTTGGATTTGTCACCCCAAGTGGAATGGGTATGGCCTGCCCTGGGTCCCATGGTCTCCATGCCACTGTAGTCAAGCTATCCTGGCTGATGAGGGCTGGAATCCCGAAACCGGTCCAAGGATGCTTGTTTCCAGTCCAGGGAGGACCGGGCCTGGCAGTTCGTGCTGGACTGTTCCCCCTGGGTGCAGTGTCAAGACTGATTTGCCTATGACTGGGTCCAAACTAGAATGGCATTGTGAGCAAAAAAACAATGGATTTAGGCCCAGACCTCAGTACTGGGGTTAATGTATGAAATTGTTCTGCATTCTGTCCGTCGATTGTTCTTTTTGCATTTGGCACCCCGAGTGGGACGGGTATGCCCATACATGGGTCCCGTGCACTCCATGCCACTGGAGTCAATATATCCTGGCTGAGGAGGGCTAAGAGTCCGAAACCGGGCCTCAGATGCTTGTTTCCATTCAAGGGAGGACATGGTCTGGCTGTTCAGGCTGGACTGTTCCCATTGGGCGCAGAGTCAAGAGTGATCTGCAAATGGCAGGATCCAAACTGGAATGGCATGGTGAGCAAAAAAACGATGGATTTAGGCCCAGATCTCTGTACTGGGGTGAATGTATGATATTGTTCGACATTCTATCCATCTATTGTATTTTTTACATTTGTGACCCCGGGTCGGTATGGGTTTGCCCAGACGTGGGTCTCGTGCTCTCCATGCCACTGAGGTCAAGCTATCCTGGCTGATGAGGGCTGAAAGTCCGAAACTGGTCCTAGGATGCTTGTTTCCAGTCCAGGGAGGACCTTCCTTGGCAGTTCGGGCTGGACTGTTATCATTGGATACAGGGTCAAGACTTATTTGCATATGGCTGTGTCAAAAATGGAATGGCCTGGTGAGCAAACAAACAATGGATTTAGGCCCAGATCTGGGTACTCGGGTGACTATATGACATTGTTCTGCATTCTGTCCATCAACTGTACTTTTTTCATTTGTAACCCAGAGCGGGACGGGTATGCCCAGACATGGATGCCGTGTTCTCCATGCCACTGGAGTCCAGCTATCCTGGCTGATGTGGACTGAAACCACGAAACTGGTCCTAGGATGCTTGTTTCCATTCCTGGGAGCACTTGGCCTGGCTGTTTTGGCTGGACTATTGCCATTGGGTGCAGGGTCAAGACTCATTTGCATATGGCTGGGTCCAAAGTGGAATGGCATGGTGAGGAAATAAACGATGGATTTAGGCCCAGATCTCTATACTGGGCTGAATGTATGGCATTGTTCTGCATTCTGTCCTTTAATTGCTCTTTTTGCATTTGTCACCCCGAGTGAAATGGGTATGCCCAGACCTGGGTCCCATCGTCTCTATGCCACTGTAGTCAAGCAATCCTGGCTGATGATGGCTGGAATCCCGAAACCGGTCCAAGTATGCTTGTTTCCAGTCCAGGGAGGACCGGGCCTGGCAGTTCGTGCTGGACTGTTCCCACTGGGCGCAGGGTCAAGACTGACTTGCCTATGACTGGGTCCAAACTAGAATGGCATTGTGAGCAAAAAAACAATGGATTTAGGCCTAGACCTCAGTACTGGGGTTAATGTATGAAATTGTTCTGCATTCTGTCCGTCGATTGTTCTTTTTGCATTTGTCACCCCGAGTGGGACGTGTATGCCCAGACATGGGTCCCGTGCACTCTATGCCACTGGAGTCAATATATCCTGGCTGATGAGAGCTGAAAGCCGGAAACCGGTCCTACGATGCTTGATTTCTATCCAGGGGGGACCTGGCCTGGCAGTTCAGGCTGGACTGTTCCCATTGGGCGCAGGGTCAAGCCTTATTTGCATTTGGCTGTGTCAAAAATGGAATGGCTTGGTGAGCAAAAAAACAATGGATTTAGGCCCAGATCTGTGTACTGGGATGAATGTATGACATTGTTCTGCATTCTGTCCATCAATTGTACTTTTTGCATTTGGCACCCAGAGTGGGACGGGTATGCCCAGACGTGGGTCCCATGCTCTCCATGGCACTGGAGTCAAGGTATCCTGGCTGATGAGGGATGAAAGCCCGAAACTGGTCCTAGTATGCTTGTTTCATTCCTGGGAGCACTTGGCCTGGCAGTTCTGGCTGGACTGTTTCTATTGAGCGCAGGTTCAAGACTCATTTGCATATGGCTGGGTCCAAATTGGAATGGCATGGTGAGCAAAAAAATGATGGATTTAGGCCCAGATCTCTCTACTGGGGTGAATGTATGACATTGTTATGCATTCTGTCTATCAATTGCTCTTTTTGCATTTGTCACCCCGAATGGGACGGGTATGCCCAGACGTGGGTCAAGTGCCCTCCATGCCACTGGAGTTAAGCTATCCTGGCTGATGAGGGCTGAAAGACCGAAACCAGTCCTAGGATGCTTGTTTCCAGTCCTGGGAGGACCTGGCCTGGCAGTTCTGGCTGGACTGTTCCCATTGGGTGCAGAGTCAATAGTGATCTGCATATGCCTGGGTCCAAACTGGAATGGCATGGTGAGCAAAAAAATGATGGATTTAGCCCCAGATCTCTCTACTGGGGTGAATGTCTGACATTGTTATGCATTCTGTCCATCAATTGCTCTTTTTGCATTTGTCACCCCGAGTGGAACGGGTATGCCCAGACGTGGGTCCCCGTGCTCACCATGCCACTGGAGTCAAGCTATCCTAGCTGATGAGGGCTGAAAGCCCGAAACCAGGCCTAAGATGCTTTTTTCCACTCAAGGGAGGACCTGGTCTGGCAGTTCAGGCTGGACTGTTCCCATTGGGCGCAGATTCAAGAGTGATCTGCATATTGCTGGGTCCAAACTGGAATGGCATGGTGAGCAAAAGAAATATGGCATTCTAGTTTGGACCCAGTCATATGCAAATCAGTCTTGACCCTGCGCCCAGTGGGAACAGTCCAGCACGAACTGCCTGGCCAGGTCCTCCCTAGACTGGAAACAAGCATCCTAGTACCGGTTTCGGGCTTTTAGCCCTCATCAGCCATGATAGCTTGACCTCAGTGGCATGGAGAGTACGAGACCCACGACTGGGCATACCCGCCCCACTCGGGGTAACAAATGCAAAAAGAAAAATTGATGGACAGAATGCAGAACAATGTCATACATTCACCTCAGTACAGAGATCTGGGCCTAAATCCATTGTTGTTTTGCTTTCCATGCCATTCCAGTTTGGACCCTTCCATGTTCAAATCAGTCTTGACCCTGCCTCCAATGGGAACAGTCTAGCCCGAACTGCCAGGCCATGTCCTCCCTGGAATGGAAACAAGGATCCTTGTACCGTTTTCGGGATTTCAGCCTTCATCAGCCAGTATAGCTTGACCTCAGTGGCATGGAGAGCACGAAACCACGACTGGGCATACCCGTCCCACTCGGGGTGACAAATAAAAAAAGAACAATTGATGGACAGAATGCAGAACAATGTCAAACATTTACTCCAGTACTGAGGTCTGTGCCTAAATCCATTGTTGTTTTGCTCACCATGCCATTCCAGTTTGGACCCAGCCATATGCAAATCAGTCTTGACCCTGCGCCCAATGGGAACAGTCTAGCCTGAACTGCCAGGCCAGGTCCTCCCTAGACTGGAAACAAGCATCCTATGACCGGTTTGGGGATTCCAGCCCTCATCAGCCACGATAGCTTGACTACAGTGGCATGGAGACCAAAGGACCCACGTCTGGGCATACCCGTTCCACTCGGGGTGATGGCAGTGCAAAGCAGGTAATTCAAACGTTGTGCCCTATGCGTTTCAGAGAACTCTTCTCCTTGTTCACGGGCTTAATTGGACAGATGCAGCAGGAACGAATCACTGATGGCTGTTATATCCCCTTCTAGTGGGCCTTGCGTAGTCTCTTGCTTTCTGGGAATCGTAGTCCCGCTGCTAAAATAATACCCCAATGGGTTCTGCCTCATTAATAATTACGTATCAGCAAGCTCTCGATAGAAAGATGGCACCGCCGCATAGTGGAAAAGCGGACTGGAGATACAGATACACTGTTCAAGAACCAGAATGGCAGGTTGGTCAACATTGGACTGGCGATGCAAATGGGGGGGGCTCTATCGAGAGCTTGCTGATACGTAATTATTAATGAGGCAGAAGCCATTGGGGTATTATTTTAGCAGCAGGACTACGAGTCCCAGAAAGCAAGAGACTACGCAAGGCCCACTAGAGGGCATTAGTGATATCTATGAGGCAATCAAAGCTATCCACCCGAACAAAGACTCAGGGCTTGACTCCGTGCCGGGCAACTAATACTGATTAGAGCCGTCTGTCTGACGAATTTATTTTAATGCACTTTTTAAGTCTATCCTGGCGGGGCACCCCATACCTAGATCAAAGACGGATCAAAGACGGAAGCCGGAATAGTCCCTATTTTACAAAAGGTCACGAGAGATGATCCCCGTAATTTTATACCAATTAGCATTATAGATGTCTCACAAAAATTCTTCTCTCGTCATGTACTTAGGGAACTGTTAGAGTGGGTACTGGCCAAAGGCATACTTTCAGATTACCAGGCAGGATGCGGTAAAATCTAAGCACAATAGATCAGATCTTACACTTTTGCTGTCTTTACTGGAAAACGGTATTGATGAACTGTGGCCACTTGTATGTGGCCTTTGTTGACCTTAGGTCAGCATTTGACTTTATCCCCAGGCCAAAACTGTGGGAGGTGTAACAGCAGATGTGTGTCCCCGAGAATCTCCTAATAATTTTAATGAAACTGTATGCTGCAAATTTTGCACGTGTGAGATTCAGAAATAAAGGAAAGCTAACTGACCCCTTTGCGACTGATTCAGGTGTGAGGCAGGGTTGCATTTTGGCACCAACCCTGTTCACCCTTTATATCAATGACTTGGTGAATGCACCGGACTTTCCATGGAATGATGCCCCTAAATTGGGTTATTTGCAGACAACACCCTTTTAATATAAAAAGTCTCTGTCAGGTCTGCAAACAATAGTGGACATTTTTTTGCATTTCTGCAGTGACAGGGGTCTGGAATTGAACGTTAGGAAGACAAACCTCCTGGTCTTTAACCCATACAGAAATGTGAGGGTGAATATCACCGTATAAGAAGCTCCGATTGAGCAAGTTCAGGAATTTGGCTATCTAGGGGCGTGCCTTACAAATAAACTTATTTGGGTGTCACATATTTACAGGAGTACCCTGAAATTTCTGCAGGAGGCTGTTGCTGTGGCCTAGATGCAAAAGAAGAACCCAGGCCAGTCCTTTAATGCCAGTGATGAAGAGCTGTGACATAAAAGTTAAAGGCGCAGCTATGTACGAGGCAGAGCTATGGGGGCATGTGAGATTTGAACCTTTTGTAAAAGCGAAACATAAGTTCATTAGGAATCTCCTAAATCTCCCACAGAGTGCCCCCATCTTTCCGAGTGCCATGACATGAGCATTTTCCCAAAAGGAGTGGGAGAAGATACCATGACTCACTTTTATTATGTCAATGTTGCAGGATTTAGGTCTACCAGAACTATGGGGGAACCTGGTGCTATGTAAGCAAGTTTAATGCCCACTGATAAAGGAGCATTGTAAGGACTAGCTCTGGGAGCAAGCCATTTGGAGTATTATGCCTGGTAGCTTGACTGACAAGTTTGTAGATTGTAAGCCTTAGCTATGCTAAGGAAAATGGGTAATGAATTCTTGTGGACGGATCCAAAGGGGGTATCTGTCCTGACCTGTAAGGCAGCTCTAAAGAGAAACTATGTTCAGTGCAGACTAAGGAGCTTATTAACAGCTTTTTTCATCAAATGACATGTATAAAGCAGGGGCTCTGTAACCCAGAGACATCTTCACAATAAGTACAAAGCTTCATGACTTTGACTTTTCAAAAATACGATCAAGCAGAAATGGAAAGCAATACAGATTAAATAAACCTTATGCAACCCCCACCCAACAACCCCCCTCCCCCTGGTTGCACTAACAGCCTCCCACATACAGCCCAGCTGTGTCCTTTGCACCACCACCGCACGCTACAATAAACAGAAATGTAGGAAACAACAGCTTGCACCAGGAGGGTTATATTAAACTGGATGGAGGGGCCCCTCTGCATCATCCGGCTCCAAAAGCAAACCCTGATAGTCTGCCCACCGCTTGCAAACTTTATAATGTTTCTGCAGGCACCCTCTTGCAGTGAAAATAGGAAGTTCCAAGCCCATACAGAAGTCCAGTCCCTTCTTCCAAGCCGACACTGAGGGTGGCGTAGGTGCCTTCCACACCCTAGGGATGTCCCTCTTCGGCAGAGTAAACCCTAGCAGCATAAGATGACGTTTATAAATATTATCCCCAATCCCGTCATTGACATGCAAAAGCACCAATTTCTGCGAATGGGGCAGGTCCCAGCCCAACACCTCAGAAAGGCAGGTCACTACCCCTCTCCGGAACGGTGACAAGGAGAGACAATGCCAAATCGTGTGCATCTAAGGCATATAGAGGAGGCCACCAGATCCGCCCTCCATAACCGGACCCGCGTGAAATAGACCCGATGAAGATATTTAAACTAGACAAGGCACAGACGTATCGCTATGGCCGACCCCGCGGGGAGGCCAGGGCCTCTGTCCAGTCCTAATCATCAAGTGAGCCAACATCTCCCTCCCAGGCCCCTCTAAGCTTCTGCAGTGTAGGGGAGCTGAGAAATGTTATGATCCTGAAGGTCCCCCATAAATACCTTTGCATTTATCGGGCTGAACTCTGCCAGTGACTCCAATCCCTCCAGACTAGGGGAGAGGGCGTGTCGAAACTGAAGGTATTTGTAGAATTGAGTTTTCAGCATTTGATTTTTTTGTTTGTAGATCTTGAAAGGACTTCAGGATCGTCCCCCTCATGACGTCCCCCAGGTAGAGTAACTAGTTGTGGCACGCGGCCATTATTCCATAAGGGAGTTTCCCGTGTCAGCATAGTCCACCACCCCATGCTCTGCAAGACCTGTCGCCAGATTTGGAAAACTACCTGGGTCACTGACTGCAGGGATCTACGTACCGGTGCAGAGTACAGAACCGTGTGTAAGGAGAGGTTCCCCATACCACCACTCATTTAAGACCAGTAAATGTGAGGCCATGTAATATAATAGTATATCAGAGGTCGCCAGTCCTCCACAGTACGTGGAGAGGAAGCATGTCCGTAGGGCGACTCTCACCGTTCCATCTGCCCATAAAAATTGACCCAAAGCTGCACTGACCTGCCTGAACCATCTAGGGGCAATCGGGTAGGTGTGATTCTGCAGTTAATATAGTAAACGGGGGAGAAAGACCATCTTGAAGATGGCCTCTAGACCATATATAGACCACGGCATATGAGACCATGTCTTAAGATCTTCCTGGACGCGTTCCCATACCGGAACCAAATTACTTTCCCATACCACAATGGGTGAGTCCGATAAAAATACCACAAGATACTTCATCCCGCCGGTCACAACCCGAACCGACGAGGCCCAGGCACGCAAACCCGACGTGTCCCCAAGGGGCCACAAGGTAGACTTACTGGGGTTCAAGTAGAGACCCGATGATTCCCCAAAAATCTGCATAATATCTGCCAGCAAGAGCGTTGCTCGTTTACCCAGCCCACAGATGGCCGCAGCAGCAACCTGAGCCCGACGGGTCGCCCGCTGGGGTGTAAACCCAGCTTGATCTGGGTGTGCCAGGATAGAAATGTGGGACCGCAAGCGGTTTGCCAATGCCTTTGCCAAAATGTTAGCTTCTACGTTCAGGAGCAAACTGGGACGATAGAAAGCATGAAGGTCCGGGGGTCTGCCTGGTTTATGGAACACTACAACCTCCGCTATCGCCAATCCCGAGGAAGACACCCCCGCTCACAGGACTCCTCCACCACTCTAAGGTAGTGGGGTCCAAGCTGCAGAGCAAATTTGTTTAAAAATTCACAGGGAAACCCGTTTGGCCCCGTAGCCTTACCCGAGTTAAGGTCACCCAGGGCTGCACCCAATTCCTCCTCCGTGAGCAGGAGATTGAGCTCCGCACTCTGTTGAAAATTGAAACAATGATGTGATTAAGCATTCACTAAAGACATGAATTCCCCTTTAGGACCGAGTTTCTTCCGTTATGTTGACTAAAGTCTGGACTCCATTTTGTATTGTCATGTCTCCACGTGCTCAGCACGAGAAGAGTCCTATCTTCGTGTTAGTTGCTCTTGTAATCTTCCTAGTAACAGTCTATAAATAGCCCCTTTGTCCGTCTGGCGCATGCCCAGGCTTGACCACATCTGTTATCAGTTAATCCTCGCTTGACCATGTTTTCGCGGGCTTAGAGATGTGTTAACTCCGCCCACATATTGATTCTGTATCGAAAATGTCCATAAAAGGTAATGTTCTTCGTCTCATGTTGTATCCACCCACTTATGAGCCCCTCTGTTGTGTATAACAGGGGACTGTGTTCGCAAGTTCTGTGTGCTACTCTATGCAATACTGAAGGGTGTTGTATGGATTGTAGGACCACCCTTAAGGGTTAATAAACTTTGTCTTTGTACTTTGCAGTTTCCGTGCCAACTTCCTTGTAGATTCCATTACAGGAGAGCGAACCCTTGTGTCCTGCGGGCCTAGCTGGGGCCTGTATTCATCAATTGGCGCCCGTCACGTGGGGCTCATCGGCGACTCGGATGCTCGAAGGACTGGTCGTGACGAAGGTGAGGAATTTGGCTGGGGATGTGATCACTGCCAGAGGCATTTTAGTCCTGGCTTCCCGAGGTTTTCTTCCTTCCCTTCCGAACTGACCATCTGGGTGGCGCCGGTCCTCGACTGAGACCTCTTCTGTCGGTTCTGCCGTGACAGCCGTTTGGGCGAATTTTGGAGCTTGGCAGTTGGAATCTGGACACTCTTGATTGGTAAGAACCGTTGTACGGTACTTGCTCCGAGTTTTTGAAGCCTGGGTTGGCTATTTGAGTTTGATTTGTGATGACCGGTCATATCTTGTATTGATTACTGTGAGAATATATGCGTTGCAACACATATAGGCAGGTAATGTGGAGATATTTCTCCGGAGCTGTGTAAATTTGAACGGCGCAAAGTTTAAGTGCCATTTTTTTGATAATACTGCATATTTTGCATTATTTTTGAGCATGCCTGCTTTTAGCGCACTCCGTAAGTGGTGCTGCTGCTTTGGAAACCGGTTAAACCTCGAGGAATCTGCTCCAGCCCCCCAGAGGGGACTCCTAATAGGGATATGTATGTGAAGCATGGTCTTTCTTCCATAATGTACAGCACAGTATGGAGGAAATACACCAAAAAGGATCCTGAGTTGCGCTGGCCTTTGTATGGATCATTTGATATGCGTAAGATTGAGTATGTGGAACAGTGTATGTGTAAACGGCGTGCTCGTCAAGATATGTTTGAGTGTGTGCGATTATGGGTGAAGGAAGTGCGTGAGCGAGAAAAACGTGAGAAAGCGCAACGGAAGAATGATCATGTGCGAGCGCAGGAAGCGAAGCGTCGGGAGGAAAGAGAACAGACGGAGAGACAAGAGAAAGAGCGTAGGCTGCAAGTGTCGGGTCAATATGCTGTTCGGCAGCCTCTTTATCCTGTCCTTACTAATCTTGATGATGATTTTTTCCTATTAGATCGTTCCCCGCCACCTTATGTGGGTGCGTCTGCTCCGACAGTTCAGGATTCTGGATCGGGTAAAGATAAGATAGACACGCGATCCATGTTATCTCTTGAGCGCTCGGGTGAGCTTCGGAAACTTTCTTATCGTGCAGTTTCAAATAAGATGTCTTCTGCAGAGTTATTACCGGTTCTGGAAGGATGGCAGGATAGGGAGAAATTGTATTTTGCTGCCGTTTTCTCTGATGAAGTGGTTGCTGCCTTTCGAAAATATTCTGATGTTTTTGAGCCACAGGAGATAGTGTCGGATTCTAGAGCACTACGTAATGGTACTTTCTCTCCCTCTCAGGTGCCTGATGCGGTCCGACGTCTGTTTGCGCTACGGGATGAGATGCTTCAACTGCGGGACAAAGCGCGCCGGAACAAGGAGGAGGAGAGCTTGACCTTGCAGGCGGACGACCAGCAGCCGTCTTCCTCCCAGTCAGATAAGGGCGAACTAGTGCATGCTAAACCCATGCGAGAGGCGACACCTTTGTATGTTCCTCCTAAAGGAGCGGGAACTAGTGCGGATATTACTTCTGCCGATGCTAAGGGATATTTTGTGTACAATTGGGTTTATACTCCCTGGCATAGGGCTGATGTTATGGCATTAAAGAATGCGTTGCCTGACCCCCGCAAGAATCCAGCGGCCTTTTACGAAGAAGTCGAAGGGGCCTTGAATTCTTGTACTATGACCTTAGCAGATATAGATCTGTTCTTTGGGCTTATCTTACCACCGGATATGTGGCGATCTGTACGGAAGGTGGATTATCAAGCCGCTTTTAAGGCTAGGTGGTCTGAGATTGAGGATGAGGATAGGGAGAGGAAGCCCGCGCAGAAACCGCCTCAGATTATCTTAGATCTCCCCGCTGCTATTTTGACCAAGTTGAAAACAATTATTCCCCCTAAAAAGATTGACTGGAACATGTTAGCCTCGTGTAAACAGAAAGTTGATGAATCAGTTGCAGATTTCTTTACGCGCTTTGAGGAGACATTTCATGATTTTAGTGGTCAGTCACTTACGGATGATACGGGTCGACACGTTTTTGCTGATAAATATGTGGCGAATTTATTACCGGAAATAGCAGCTCGTTTAAAAGCGAGTGAAAGTTCTTGGTCCACCGCGTCTCCGACATCCCTCCTGACTATAGCTCAGTATTATGAGCGTCAGGAACAAGAAGCGAAGGGGCAGGAGGAGAAGAAATCGAAAGATTTAAAAACGAAGGTGATGTTAGCGCAAGTGTATGGTCCGCCTCGTCGGGGTGTCAATAGAGGTAGGGGAGGATTCTATGGTCCCCCTTCGGGTCGATCAGATTTAAATAGGAATCAATGTGCGTATTGTAAACAGTCGGGTCATTGGGCCAGAGATTGTCCGGCGTTGTATGCATCTTGCCAGGGGCATAATCAAGGTCCACCGAGAGGTAGAGGGGGTTTCCCGAATCTCAGAGGGAATTCTAATGACCGTGCTCGTTTTGAACCTACCGTGCAGCAGCGAGATAGACCTAATGTCTTTGATCGACAGCACCAGTATCAAGTGTCAGGGATGGACCGCTCTGGGTACTATGATTCACAGCATGCATAGGAATGCGTTGGATGGGGGTTAGAATCAGTTGAAGTGCCGGTTGATCAGAAGGGTCCTTATGTCTCAGCGAAGGTTTTGGGTTCTACTGATCGGTTCCTAGTAGATACAGGAGCGACTCGTAGCGCGCTGTCTAAACAATTGGTTCCAAGGGCTCCCCCATCTGGCTTAATGGTTACATCGGTAGGGTTTGATGGTACACTCTCTCGAAGCCCTCTTTCTCGACCCCTTGCATTCCAGGTTGATCCCTTTTCTGCACCCTGTCCGTTTTTGCTTGCCCCGAACACGCCTGACAACATTATGGGTCTTGATATGCTCAAGCACTTCAGAGCTACGATCCGCTGCTCCCCCGCTGGAGTACGTGTGATATTAAACGATAATCACCCTCTGACAGAACGGATATGTGTGGTTGCAGAGGATACTGTGTTAGCTTCTCTCCCTCGTACTTTGGGGGCCATTTCGGATACCGATGTGGGACAGATGGTGATTCCGCCTGTCCATATTAGTGTCCAGGAGGGGGCGGTGTTACCACGCCTCCCTCAGTATCGTATTTCCCAGGAGGGGGAGGAGGCCCTTATACAGATTGTGCAGGATTTGATTAAGGTGGGAGTAGTGGAGGAAGTTCCCTACAACGTCTGTAACAGTCCGATTTTACCCATCTTGAAGAAAGATACGGATGCCAAAGTTTATCGGTTTATCATTGATTTGAGGGAGGTGAACAAGATCGTGATACCTCAGTATCCAGTGGTTTCTGATATCACGACATTGCTCAATTTGGTCCCGCCAACGGCGACCACGTTTTCAGTTATTGATTTGAAAAATGCCTTCTTTTCGATCCCTATTCATCCTGATAGCCGATACCTTTTTGGTTTCACTCTGAATAATAGGTCTTATCGATTTTGTAGAGTTCCTCAGGGCTACACAGAAAGCCCTAGCATTTACAGTCAAGCATTGAAAAGGCAATTGGATTCTTTTGTTCTGCCTGAGGGTGTCGCCCTTATACAATATGTCGATGACATCTTGTTGGCGGCTGACACTCCTGAGCTGTGTGAGTAGAGTACGTTATCCTTGCTTTCCTTTTTGGCATTTCACAACCACAAAGTATCGAGGAAGAAATTGCAATTCTGTAGACCAAAGGTGACTTATTTGGGTCACCTTTTGTCTAAGGAGGGGCGTGCACTCACACCAGATCGTATTCAAGCAATTTTGGACACGCCAGTGCCTTCCACACAGAAGGACGTGCGTGCATTTTTGGGTCTTGTTTCTTTTTGTAGGCAATGGATATTAGGGTTTTCACACATAGCCAAGCCATTATTAGCCCTTTTGACAAAAGACACACCTATTCCGCTTCCCTGGTCAAATGAGTGTGACATTGCCTTCCAGCAATTGCGACAGGCCCTTTGTTCAGCACCAGTGTTAGGGACCCCTGATTATACAAAACCCTTTTCGCTGTATGTGCATGAGAAAGATGGATGTGCATTATCAGTTTTAGTGCAGATGCACGGCGGCAAGCAGCGCCCTTGTGCATATTTTTCGGCTGTACTTGATCCTGTTGCCCGAGCATTGCCTGGTTGTTTTCGCTCGGTTGCGGCGACAGCTGTGTCAATACGCCAAAGCGAGGGAATTGTGTTATCTCACAAACTGTTGGTATTAGTCCCCCATGCTGTTGATGCCCTGCTTAATCAGACAAAAACGCAGCATTTGACCAGTGCCCGTTTAACGGGATATGAGTTGACGCTTTTGGCTCCTCATATTACGTTAAAGAGGTGTGTAACGTTAAATCCGGCTACATTGTTGCCATTTCCGGAAACTCAGTCTGAAGCACGAAAAGCACATGATTGTATTCTTGTGACTGAGGAACAGACAAAGGGTCGTATTGATCTCCAAGATACGCCCTTTCCAGATGTTGATGGAGAATTGTGGGTGGACGGATCATGCCTGAAGCTACCAGATGGTACGACTTCAGCAGCGTATGCAATTACCACACTGCAAACAATAGTGGAGACAGCACGCATACCACAGAAATCAGCTCAAGCAGCGGAACTTATAGCATTAACACGAGCATGTGAGCTCAGTACAGGATTGTGTGTGAATGTTTATACAGATAGTCGCTATGCCTTCGGAGTAGCGCATGATTTCGGCCTACTCTGGAAGGAGAGAGGGTTTCTAACGTCGCATGGAGTACAGATAATGCATGGAGAGTTAGTTCACAACCTTTTGACCGCATTGACATATCCGAAGAAGATTGCTATAATTAAATGTAGTGCCCATAAGAAAGTGGTTGATAAAGTTGGAGAAGGGAATGCTTTGGCAGACCGGGTGGCACGGGAGACTGCAATGCAGCCTGGTGCTACTGCCATGTACGTAGTGAAGTCGCAGGTAGAAAGATGGCACGATGCAAAGAGAGAAGTGCTGGAAATACAGAGGACCGCTTCTGACAAAGAACGGGAGCAATGGTCCAATGATGGAGAATTGGATGATGAGGGTTGTTGGAGAAATAAGCAGATGGATAGATGGAAGTTACCCACAGCTTTTGTACAACCTATGGTTCAGATGGCACATGGGCTAGCACATGTTGGAGCTTCCGCAATTGTAAAATTGCTTACTCAAGTCTGGGAGCATCCAGAGATTGCTAGCACGGCAAAGAGGGTAGTGCAGACCTGTATGATTTGTCTGAGGTATAACCCAGGAAAGGGTACTCGAACTCCAGCAGGAGGATTTGTGACACCTACTGCACCCTTTGAGGTTTTGCAGATGGATTACATCCAGCTTGAACGCTGTAACAATTTGAAGTATGTTCTAGTAGTGGTTTGTGCCTTCAGTAAATGGGTTGAGGCATACCCTACGAAAGATAATGCTGCAATGACTACAGCCAAGATGCTATTGAAGGAGTTCTTCCCTCGATATGGCGTTTGTAGACTGCTGTGGAGTGATAACGGACCTCACTTTATAGCGGATGTTATAAAGTATGTCCTGAAGGGTCTAGGCATTACCCAGAAGTTTCATGCAGTGTTTCACCCTCAGTCTGCAGGACTGGTTGAGAAGTATAATGGTACGCTGAAGCTCAAGATCGCTAAGATCCAAGCTTCGACTTCTTTGACTTGGCCAGATGCTTTACCGCTGGCATTATTGTCAATTAGATCGATACCACATACTCGAACCGGTCTCACGCCTTATGAGATCGTTTTTGGACGCCCAATGAATATTTGGGGTCCACCAAGGCCTAAGGCTGTGTATGATGTACCTTGTGTAATGATGAATGATTATCTGGCACAGTTAACGGATAACTTGGTTTCTATTCATCAACAGGTCCGAGAGGCGCTCCCTGATCGGTCCACAGGCGAAGGTCATAGTCTCCGACCTGGAGACTATGTTATGCTGAAGATTTTTGAAAGGACGAACAGCTTGGAGCCGAGATGGGTTGGTCCTGAGCAAGTCTTACTTGCAACGAGGACGGCTGTGCGGGTTTCCAACCGAAAGAACTGGATCCATTCCCTGCACTGTCGCAAAGTGCCGCCTGGATTGGTGGAGCCTGCTGTATTGACCGACCATCGAGAAATTCTGACTGCAGAGAAAGGCCGTGCTGTGGAACCGAACGACACTGAGGAGCTCTTTCCGGACCACGTGATTCCTGGAGGAAGACGATATCATCTCAGACCAAGGAAGTGCATTCTTCAGTATCAGGACAAGTTGTCAGAACGGCCCTCAGGTTAGTGAAACCGAGAGCCAATGTGGCAAGGGGGGGGGATCAGCCCTGCATTAGTGTAGCGACACCCGTCTTGGCCCGCTGGTGAAGAAATCAACCGCTGCCTAAGGGGAAGAGTTCTGACAACCTTTTAGTTTCAGGAAGATATTGATTTTTCATTCTAAAATGGAGAAAAAGAAAATCCTTTGTGCAACAGGTTTTATTCTTACAGTAGCTATTGTTGGGATAACCACATGGTTTGTTGAGGATGTGACTCCTGCTCGAGAGTTGCTTGTTTTGACTACTCCAGTGCCTGAGGAGCACTACTTTTATACCCTTCCGTATCAAGAGTTGAAGCATCGCCAGTCTTATTTGAATAACACTTTCATCCAGATGTTGCATCATACCCATGTTGCCACTAATGCTACGAACTGTTGGATATGTGGCATGATGCCAGCTCACCAGAAGAAAGGAGGAACTCCGTTCATACCTCTTCCTTTTTCTCATAATGGCTCTTGTAGAGCATGGTACACTTTGCTTTTTGCCACTCGGAAACCTACAGTGGGACGGTTACTCTTCAGACTTAATAGGGAATGTCATCAAGATAAAGATGGTTATCCACAAGCGAATGGGACAATTTGGGAATGGGAAGAGTATCGACCAGACAATGAATCGATTCCCTATATTTTCACGAACACTAGGGACACTGTGGGGAAAGACCGATTCGTGATTCAAGTGGCGCAAGCTCAAGCGGACCTGTGTGTCCAGAGTGTGGGTTATATTCCTGTTGGTGTTAGTGACTGTATCACTATCTTAAACATCGACGGGTTGAATACCAGTACCTTCTTAGCATCCCATAATACATACTTCGTATGTGGAAATAAAGGTTATTATCGTTTGCCAGCCGGTTGGTCTGGAGTATGTTACGTTGCATTCCTATTACCTCCTGTATTCTTGGCACCTGCATCTTATCATAAAGATTTGAAGTTGTTGAATAATGTGACTGTAAATAGGTATAAACGTACTCTATCTATTGATGATGTTGACCAAACCGATACTAGCCTGCAGCAGTATATTGATTTTAATTTAGGATTGTTCTTCTTTGTTGGAGCTGCCCTAAATAGTAGGAAAGTTCGAAGGTTAACAAGAGTTGTAGAGGCTGTGACAAATCAAACCGCTGCTGCTCTTGGGAATCTTACGGAAGAATTACAAATGACTAGAATTGTTGCATTGCAGAATCGTATGGTGTTAGATGTTATGTTAGCTGACCGAAGTGGAGCATGTAAAATTATCGGAAGTAGTTGTTGTGTGTTTATTCCTGACCACACGCCATCAGTCTATAATGCTATTAACAAGTTACATAAAATTGCAGCTGAAATCCATACAGAAAATGGCACTTGGACCTTTTCCGGATGGTTTTGGGCATTGATCACCACATGGGGGTGGAAGGTTTTAACTGGTCTCTGTATTATCGTAGCAATTCTGTTTTCCTGTTGCATTTGTATCCAATGTGGTCCTTTACTCTGTTCCCTATGTGTGTCACTCTGTATTCCTGATGAGAAAGCTATTGCCAATGTCACTTACCAGAAACATTTAACTAAAGAAATAGAAGAAATGATGAAAATTGACATATACGATGATTATTCTAATAAACCGGATGTCTTCAGTAAATGCTGAAAGGGTCGTCTGTTGAAAATTGAAACAATGATGTGATTAAGCATTCACTAAAGACATGAATTCCCCTTTAGGACCGAGTTTCTTCCGTTATGTTGACTAAAGTCTGGACTCCATTTTGTATTGTCATGTCTCCACGTGCTCAGCACGAGAAGAGTCCTATCTTCGTGTTAGTTGCTCTTGTAATCTTCCTAGTAACAGTTTATAAATAGCCCCTTTGTCCGTCTGGCGCATGCCCAGGCTTGACCACATCTGTTATCAGTTAATCCTCGCTTGACCATGTTTTCGCGGGCTTAGAGATGTGTTAACTCCGCCCACATATTGATTCTGTATCGAAAATGTCCATAAAAGGTAATGTTCTTCGTCTCATGTTGTATCCACCCACTTATGAGCCCCTCTGTTGTGTATAAAAGGGGACTGTGTTCGCAAGTTCTGTGTGCTACTCTATGCAATACTGAAGGGTGTTGTATGGATTGTAGGACCACCCTTAAGGGTTAATAAACTTTGTCTTTGTACTTTGCAGTTTCCGTGCCAACTTCCTTGTAGATTCCATTACAGGAGAGCGAACCCTTGTGTCCTGCGGGCCTATCTGGGGCCTGTATTCATCAACTCGCCTCATCGGTCAGGGCCCGAGGCAGGAGGTCGTCCAAAAACCGGCCTATCACATCTTCCTGGAGACATTCTCTGGGGGCATATAGCTCCACAAAATATGTAGAGAAGCTTTCAGCAATGTCCTGGGAGTCAGTGAGGGGCCTTCCATTCGGGCCAACTATACCAGAAAGGGGCTGGGAATGGAACATCCCATGACACCACCGATGAAGCATCTTGCTGGATTTATCCCCCCATTGGTAGACCCCACTGCGCGTTGCTAGCCAGGTAAGGTGGGCCTCATTCATAAGAAGAACCGCATAGTTCTGCTGCGCCAGCAACAGCTGTTGCCATGCTTGGTGACCGCCGACACCTCTACTACGAAGGTCAAGATCTGCAATATTAGCCTCTGCTTGTATCAGAGTCTCCCGCCGAGTCCTGCGGGCTGCCGTGCAAAAAGAGATATCTATGCCACGTAAGGTGGGCTTCAGTGCCTCCCACAGAGGTTCGGCCCCAGAAACCGATCCCACATTAAGTGTCAAATATTGATCGAGCGCGCTCTCCAGACACTCCCTGTATTCTGCCTTCTGAAGGTTCTGCATCGAGAGACGCCAGCAGAAGGACTGTTTTGCCCAGCCCATCTGTATGGTAAGAGTAATCGGCGAATGATCAGAGAGCCCCCTCAGGAGGATATCCACCTCCACCACCCTACCAGCTGCCGTCCGAGGGACGAACAGATAGTCGATGCAAGAGTAGGAATTGAGGACCGTGGAGAGATAAGTGTAATCCTGAGCATTTCCCTGCATCCGGTGCCACGGGTCCACCCAATCGAGCCCAGACACTAATGAGGAAAGCTTCATAACCTGGTGAGCAGCCACACTCTCCCGGGGCCTGCAGCAATCCCAGGACACATCCAGCACATCATTCCAGTCGCCCCCAATCATGGACAGGCCCTCCGGGTTATCCGCCCATAATGACATAAGCCACTCCACCAGGCCCCACGATAACGAAGGAGGTGCATAGACACAGCCCAATACCACTGGTTCCTCCCTGATCATGCCCTGCAGGAACAGATATTGCCCCTGGGTGTCTGCCAATGTCTTAACATGTGTGTATAGAACTCGGCGGTGAATCAAAATTGCCACCCCCAGGACCCCCGCACAAACCCCGAATGGAACATCTGAGCGAACCGTAGAGCTGGAGGCAGAGTGACTTTGAACCCATAAGATGTGCTTCTTGTAGCATGAGTATGTTGGCATAAGCCCTCTTAGCCTGCTGAAGAATAGCCCCTCGCTTAATTTTATCTACCATCCCCCTGACATTCCAGCTCACTATTTTGAGAGTCTCCGGGGATATCCGGTGGCCACTAGGTGGGTCACCAGGTGGGTCAACCATAAGGAACCCAATACTGTAGCAAAGTGCGACTTTTTGACAGAACCATAAACAACCCAACAACCCCCCCACCCCATACTTCAAGACGATGAAGCATCTGTTGTGGCGGGTGCTGCCTGCGGACCCCAACAGGGAGTCCCGGCACACCTCGACCAATGGATCCCCAGGTCAAAGCCCAACATCAGCAGGTGCCCTCTCCTTGGGAAGAACCAACAGAGAAGCCGGCCCCCACTTAGGCTCCTCCGATCAAGGCAACAGTGCCAATGTTACACAGGACTGCGATCTTCCCCTCAAGTTTGGAGGCCGAAGCAGACTGTCAGGAGGCCGAGCCCACCTGGGAGGATGCACTGCAGGAGCTGGATCGACAGCTGGACCTGGAGTGTCTGCGATCTTTGAGCTTTGATTGGGGCTGCTTGCGAGCCGCCTCACTGGATGAAGACTCGGATTCACACCAGGGTAGTGTATGGGGATGCAATCGTACTGTCTCATCTGTCCACTGAAACACTACCCCCGGCGAGTCAAAGAAATGCATCCGGAATCGATACACCACCCGCAACCGGGCCAGATACAGCAGAGTGAATGGAAGTTTAAGATCGCGAAGTCGAGCCCTGGCCGCCAAAATGGACTGTCTCCGTTGCTGGACCAGTTTCGTGTAGTCCGGGAAGATCAAAATGCGTGCGTTATCAAACAGCAGAGGTTCCTTGGCCCTGGCCTGTTTTAGAATGACGTCCCGGTCGTGATTGTTCAGAAGCTTTACGATAACTGGCCTCCGACGTGCTCCAGTCAGAGGTTTCTGCATAAGGGCCCTATGGGCACACTCAACCACGAAACAGCGGGACAGGAACTCCGGGGGAAGCCAGCTCTCCAGCCACGAGTAAGGAACTTCTCCATATCTCCCCCTCGCACCCCACCGGGAAGCCAACAAAGTAGAGGTTGTTACACCTGGCCCGCCCTTCTGCATCCTCCATGCGTGTCGCAAGGCCCCGCTGAGTCGTCTCGAGGGTGGCCACCTGCTTCTATAGAATGGCAACTTCGTCCTCCACTCCAGAGATCCGCGTTTCAGTCTCCGTGATGCAGACCACTGCGTTCCGCAGGTCTTGGTGGAGAAGCATGACATCGGAGCCGACCGCCCCGAGTTTAGCATCCAGGACATCTCTGGACTGCGTGATAGCGGCCATGAGTGCAGCATTGTCTGGCATGTCTGGCACAGCCCCCTGTGCCCATCCAGGTACCGCAGTGGTGGCCCCAGGGCCCATATATTTGTCGAGGGTGCTCTGTTTGGCCAAGCCCCCACTCGTCTTGTCCCTCGTCGTGTTGTCCACTGAGCCTTCCTATTCCCAGGTCACCCGGCACCAGACCTCCAGGCCACTTCGTTCAAGGACCACACGCATGTCTGGGTAGAGGATAACACGTCACCCTCCTGTGAATGTAGCTGACCGACACGACCTCCCAGGGGCAAGGGTAAGCGTGGCAGAGGGAGGTCCCCAGGCCGTGGATCTGGGACCCGCGTGACCCGCCCTGGCCGCCGAGCACAGGAACACCAGCAAGCTACTATGAAGAAGCGGTGAGCGGAGGGGGTCCCAAGGGAAGACCAAAGCCAGGTAAAGTGGAGTCCAGGGCCACCGCCCACTGTAGAGGGCTGCCCTACCATGTCCAGGCCCCCCCACGGTCTCAGTAACAGTTATGGCTGCTTCCAACTGGGCACAAGGTCCAGGAGCTAGGGGGTCCCCAATACACTCCCCATGGCCTCCTGTAGTGTCCCCTCCTACCTCTGGGGTACTCAGCTATGCCTCAGGACCACCAAGAACTTCTGCGGTCCCCCAAGCTGCCAATGACTCAGGACGCTCAGGCCACACGTTGACCCCAGGGCAGCAAAGCAGTCACCAGGCACTGTCAGCAGCACCCCCTCCTCTCAGTGCCCCCACTGCGGACCGATGAGACCGCCTGCAGATCAGTCTGGTGCCCCCCCACGGCCCGATATAGCCACCGACAGCTCCGCTACAACTCCATCGGGAGGCTCCTGCGGCTGAATACAAGAAGCCGCCAACACGCTCACCCCACCACCGCCTCTGCATAAGCACAACGACCGGCTCAGCAAACCTTCTGGAGCCCCAGGTATGTCGCTCTCCGTGTACCAGCTACCGCTCCAGGCTTCAGCACAGCTCCGCTAATCCCAGGCCACACCCCAGGTTGCCGCCACCACAGCTTGCCATGCCGAGATCTGGGCTCAAAACAGGCTCAGAATGCAGCCCCCACTCGTGCCCCACCAGGGACACGATCCGAGTGCAGTAAAGGATCGGAGAACAGAATATATGCAGGATCAATGTTTAGGCTGGACGGAGCTTGCCTAGCACACATCCACCATCTTGGCTGCCAGGCCACGCCCTCAACCTTATTACGAGTTTGGTGGACCCGTGGGCTACGTTACTGGCGGTGATAGTCTAAGCGTGGCCAGCTTGGCTGTCCAACTGCCTCAATACGAGTTGGATGGATTGCCTTTACCAAGACCGCAGCTGGACCACTGAGACCACCAGCAGACCACCATCTGCCCGGTTTGTGGTCAAGGAAAGGCAGCTGCCATAAAGCGGTACAGGGGAGTTGCACCATCATGCGCATTACGAGTAGCCTTCTCCATGAGCTGACAATGGCGGTCCGACTGCCTTTTTTAAGGTGGCGGATCAAAGGATTTGTGGTGTGTACTCACCCTTTTCTTGTTCATCCAAGCAGATTCTGACGTGGATCCCCCATGCACAGCAGTATCTTCACTCTGAGGAATACAACCCCGTTTGCAACGATCTACAAGTGAGTCCTTTTCATACCATATACCCATTGCCAGGACTGTCCACATATGGGCCAAACTTCACAAATGGGTAGATTTTATTTTTCCACATGTATTATGCCTATGTGTGCATCCCACACAATGCACACACAGGCATCAATATATTTGGCAAAAGTACCACTGCTGCAAGATCTCCACTTTCAAACCACTGGCACTGTGGCCAACTAGTGCTGTGGTGGTCTTTGGACTGCCAGCGCTGTCAGCTACTTCAGGCGCGGATGTGGTTGTCTGGCAGTCAGACCACCAAACTCGTAATCAGGCCCTAAGTACTATGCAAACAGCAAAAACATTTCTTCTGCTGAAGGATGATTATAAAGCAGAGCAGTTTCTAGATGAGATACAACCCTCCCTGGCAAGAAAGCTGTACATTCAATTTAGGCATGGAACCCCAAATTTGCACCCCTTTACCGTCACTTGGGTTGGCAACATTAGAAGTGCAGACCAGGCTTGTCTGCCCAGCGGAGGGGCTGTGGAATCTATGCTGCATACTCTTTTCTTCTGTCTTTCTATAATATTAATGTTAATGTTATCCGAACTTAGAAAGTGCACTATCACCCCATGGGTACCCTGGCGCTGGTTCACACTTGCCCTGCCAAACACATATGATACAGTGAGGATAGCACTCACTAAGAGTGGTAAAGATCTTGATTAAACTTTGGGATAGAGCCAGGTATTTATTTTCTTCCTAAACTGCAGAAGGTCTTCCATCTGTCTAAGACTGATCAAAGGTTTATTCCAGAGCAGAGCCTATGCAGAGCTAAAGGCTCTTCCTCCCATTGTTGTTCTTTTGAACCCAGGCACTTTCACCAATTTAGCTGAAGATGGCTTTGGGAAGGAAAATACCATTCCAATTTGCTCTGCAACGGTTTAGGCCCGAGACCGTGCAGAGCTTTGAAAACAATACAGAGCGTCTTAAATTGTATCCTCTGTGATTCTGGGAGCCAATGAAGCCCTTTGAATAGCCAGGGAGGCTGATGATCGATGTGATCTCATTAGGGATAATTTAGCAGCTATTATCTGCATTCCCTGAAGTCTCCCAATCAGATACCTTGGAGACTCCAACAACAGGGCATTACAGTAATCCAGCTGACTCAGGATAACACTTCTCACTATCAGTGATCTGGTTTGGGTTGGTAGCATCAGTAGAATCTTCTGTAGCACTCTGATAAGGGAGAAGCTTCTCCTGACTATTTTATTCACTTGAGTTTATAAACTAAATTTGTCATAAAATATGACCCCCAAATTGCGCACCGCCCCAGAGGGTCTCAATGGTGTATCCGTGGGGATAGGCAAAAAATGAATCAGAAGTGGAGGTGGAACTTTTTCAGCTGCACAGCATAAAATCTCCATCTTATCACCATTGAATTGCAGAGAGTTGTTTTTAGCCATCGTGCAGTATCCTGCATACACGCATGGAAGTTTTCCTATGATAAGGATTGGTTTCCCTCCAGCGATAGGATAAGTTGGATATTGTCTGCATAGTTCACCAAATTAACATTGTGAGACTTAATGACAGCAATCAGAGGGCTCATATAGATGTTAAATAATATCAGGCTAATCGCAGTTCCCTGGGGAACACCATGCTGAATGTTGGTAAAATCCGATTGATAGGGTTGTAAGGCTACTGCTTGTCATCTATTTGACAAGTATGATTAAAACTACTTCAGAGACATGCCCTCTACCCCAACTTCTTCAAGCCTTGCCAAAAGGATTTTATCGTTTACCATATCAAATGCAGCAGACAGGTCCAACAAAATCAATATGACTGATTGTCCCCTGTCTGCTCGCATTCGAAGTTCATCCAAGACGGTCACCAGGGCAGTCTCCGTCCTATGTCCCGGACGGAAACCAAATTGCACATCTTCTAACTTGTAGTTAATTTTCAAGAACTGTGAGAGTGTTTTGCTAACCAAGCACTCTGTGATCTTCACAGGATAGGGTAGAAGAGAGATAGGTCCATAGTTTTTTGGACACACAGGATCAAGCATGGCTTTTATCAGAAGTGGTGGTATTATCGCTTGTATTCAGCAGGCTGGTACCAGCCCACTACTCAGGGATTGACTGCAGATCTGCCGGAGTACCGGAAAAAGTTCTGTACCTAATTCTTTCCATATCTTGTGTGGTAGGGGATTCATTGGAGAACCTGAGGAGACACTTAAAGCTAATCTATTAAAGACCTTCTCGGAAGGTATCTCAAAGTGATCTAAAATACAAAATGTATCCACACCTACCCACCCCTCCTTCTGAGTCTGTAGTGGCCTCTTGGTCATACTACTATGATCTTCTTTTCAGGCCATCGATAATTTTTCTAATCTTTTCCTCAATGAAGGTCGCTAGGCTGTCACAGAGGTCCTTCTGTAGGATTAATCTTGTTTTTTGTGCAGTTAGGATTGGAGATATCGTTCACTATTTTGAATATACTTCTGGTGCTATTAGACACTTTCAAGATAATATCTGCATAATACTCTGCTTTTGCTGTGGAGATTTCTTTTTTATAATTACCTATTGCCACCTTCCAGGCGATTTTATCCTCATCTGCATATATGTTTCTCCACTTCAGTTCTGCCTGTTCACAGCCCTTTTTTAAGTGTTTCAGTTTTTCATTGTACCACAGGGCTGATAGTCTGCATGGCTTTTTCTGGTTTTTTATAGGGGCGATCTGATCTTGCATATTGCCTATCTGTTCACAAAATATGGCGGAATTTTCGTCCACATCGAAAGACCTTTTATCAGGAAGTACAGGGGATTGTTTTGCCTTTTTCAGAAGTCCATTCCAGTCCCTGCCTCGACGATTATTTGCCATGCAGGTAGTGGAGATGTTCATTCTTGGGTTAGATACCAAAAACTTAATCAGCCCACAGGCAGGAAAATTAGATCTACTACATGTCCTCCCCTATGTGTTGGCTCTGTAATCCATTGTTGCATTTTTGCAGATTCATATTCTCACAAGATTGGAGAAGATCTTTAAAAGCTGGGTCTAAATTCCCATTGGGCCATAAATTAAAATTCCCTAAAATAAGCAATCTAGTGTGGGTAAGTGCCATATTACTAAAAACGTTGATTACTGCCTGTTGTTGTTGGGGACTGGCTGACCCAGGGGGCCTATAGCATACTATGCCGGTAAGCAGATGTCCTTTATAGTCGTTTAATGAGAATCCCAAGAGTTCAGTACCCTCCACCTCATCAATATCCATTGAGGTGAAGTCCCATTTCTCCTTAAAAACAATCCCTACCCTGCCTCCTCTGCCGCTAGGCTGTGGCTTATGAAAGGCCTTATATCCCGATGGGCATGCCAGCCTCAGCTCCAAGTCTGAATCTGGGTGCGTCCATATCTCTATCATGAACAATGTATGCAGGTTGTGTGTTTCCAACAGTAGTTCGATCTCCAGGTGATGTTTCACCAGGGATCTAATATTATTTAAACCACATTTAAGGGTATTCCCTCTAACAACGTCCAGCCCCCATCCTTGCAGTCCTTTCAGACTTGTATTCACCAGCCCTACCCCCCAACTCACCTATTGCCGGCAATTGTTTGCTCGTATAACGGTAGACCGTAGAACGGTAGACAGGGTTAAAAATGGCTGGCGTGAGTACGCCCCAATGTAGGTGCCAAGCAGTATTCGGATGCCTATAGGATTTTGCATTCTGATACAAGTCCAACTAAAGTTTTTGCAGTTTTCAGATTCCAATATTGCATGTGGTTAATTAAATACAAATACAGCTTAGGGTCAACCTATCCAGGTGAGACAGCGGGAGTATTGGAGGAGGTACCTTTTCAACACCAAAAATCATACTGTACTATATTGATATTGCTCTCCATCTCTTATTCTTTTTGTCAATCCTATGCAAATTAGAATATAAAGAATGTGGGAACAAATGTTGCACTTTATGTAAAATGGGATAAATTGACTCTATGGCAGGCAGGGTTATCCTAATGCTACACCAAACTTTGAGCAATCCACAAAGTGTTGTTTCAAGAAGCTGCGGTCCATGCATGTCACAGCAGTGGGGTCGTGGGGCCATGTAAGGGGGGATTCCGAGGGATGATGCCAAGGATAAATTAATGATTTATTTAATATTCCCTCAGCATCGCCTCTCGGAATCTCTACTTACACTGCACCACCGCTGTTACCTACACGGACAGCGGCTGGTTTCAAGTCATATTTGCTTTTTATCTTATTCTATTTTAATTGATTATTTTAAGTATTTCTTAACAATGATTTAATATTTTTTAATCCAGTGCTTTTATTGTATCTCCACTGTTTTATCAAATGTATTTGTTTATTTATGGCTGTTTGCCGAAATAAAGATTTATGACTGACTTAAGTGAATAAAAAATATAAGACCACTTCATTTGATCAAATGCTTTTCCACATAAAGTGAAAAAGCCACAAATAAATGCTTATATTTATTAGATTTACTTAATATATCGATATATATGACAACATAAGCTGGTATTGTCCAATCGCTGTCTACCTTTAAACTATCTCATTTCTTCATGGCCTTTCAGATTGAGTAGCAATGATTAAACATGAAGAGCAACGAGTTTAGCAAAACGTTTATAATACAAACTGACTAAAGTTTTAGGTCTATACATTTTCCAAAATGTAAAATCTTTACCATCTTTGGGCATAGGGGTGGGCGGAATTTGCGAAATTCACTTTCGCAAACTATCGCGAAAATGTTAAAAATCTCCGCAAACACGCAGAAATATCGCGAAGATGCAGTAGTTTTTTTCCCGCCCGTTCGCCGTATTGTCTGCGTGGTCGCGGCTCGCCAACTTACCCATGCGGTTGCTCACGGGCGCGGCCATCTTGTTTTCACTTGTCTCGCGGTGCATGATCGCGAGAAGAAAGACGTGATCGCGTGACGAATGACGTTACTGCGGGCACGAACTGTCGCGAGACAGCTCAAACGGCTACCAACAATCCAACATCTCGTGGAGAACGCGACCGGATCGGGAAAACTTGTCGGCGAACGCGAGGATTCATGTAAGGCTATCGTGCGCACACGAGAATGTCGTTTTTTTACAGCGCGAGCAAGCAAAAAATTTCCAGTAAGATGCAGATTGCGGAAATTTTGACATTTTCGCGCTCTCCGCGGAACGCGAAAATGTCAAATTATCGCAATTTCCGTGAGCGGAACGGAATTTTAGCCCAGGCCTACATTAGACAAATCAGAAGATCTTGAAAATTTCCCTGTATGTGTTGATTCCTGATAAAGAATTGAAATAGTGTGTACAGTTTGGGTGATTTTGAAAAATAAATGTAAAACTCTACTGAAAATTCATCAGGACTTGGAGCTTTCAATTTTTAATCAAGTACATTGTAATGAGAATCTCCTGAATGATGATTTCATTTTCTAGTGAAGGAAAAATCTGTACAGGAGTCATGTTCTTTTAGACTGTGTAATATAGTTCAAAGAAGGGAAAATAATTTAGAGTAATACGTTTTATATTCCTCTGGGATCTCACATTTTTTGAAAAGAGAAATATTATTGTCCATTACAATGGATTCAATTTAATTCATTCTGGTTTAATCTTAAGGTAATTGGCCCGGAGTTTACCAGCTTTGTTTCTCTCCCATAATTAGAGTAAATATAAGACTGTTGCTTCAGTGGAGTGTTTGTTAAATCTAAATTTAGCATCATTTAATTAATCAAGAAAGGATTCAGATTTAGTAGTGGTTCCAATCATTTACATTTTTCATTGTTTCAGATAATTTTGTTTAATGTTTGACTTCCTTTTTTAGAATATATATGAAATGAGGTAGTCCCTGTCTGAAGACTTGAAGGAACCCCACAGAATTTAAGGTGACATATCAGGAGTATCATTTAAAAGGAAACATTCTTGTATAACATTTTCAAACCTTTGAGGAAACTGCATACCCAAGAGAGTAACTGAATCTCAATCTTTTATTGCCTTTAGATAGAGGGGATAAATCTAAATCCACAAAAACTAGTGTATGATCAGATATTAAGATAGAACCAATCTCGGAATTCAAAAGTTGTGAAGATAAAGTTTTACAAATAAATAAATTGGCCATTATGGATTGAGAAGAGTATACCGGGGAAAAGTAGGTACATTCTCTCATTGCCTCATTACTGAGTCTACAAGCAGTTACAGAGATCGTTGACTTATTTTGAGAAATATTGTTGATGAATATTGAACAGGATAAATGTAACTTTAGAATTACAGTCAATCAAGTAATCCATGACCAGATTGTAATCATCTGAAATAGACTTTAATTTATGCCAAACGTCAGGCCAAAAAGGCTTTGTTAGGTTGTGTGGGTGCATATATGTTAAAGATAGAAACAGGAATTTTATTAATAATCAATTTTGCGATAAGCCATTGCCCATCCAAATCACAATCTTGAAAAATTAAGTGAACATCTAGAGATTTTTTACATAGAACAACAGTTCTTTTTTTTTAACAAATCCTGGAGAGGAAAATACCTGATTCAACAAAATACCTGATTCAAAAAAGTTCGATCTAGTTTATTAAGTTTAACTTGTACCAGATGCATTTGTTGTAACAGAGCCACATAATTTCTTAACTTAGCTAAATGTGATAAAACTGTTTGCTGTTTAATATGTGAACCTAAACCCCTAAGATTCCAAGAGGTTATTTGTAAAGGCATGAACAAGTATAATCAAATTTGATATAAGTATTACAATTTATACATGAAAAATAAACAAAAAGCTGGAAGGAGACTAAAATAAAATAGAGAGGATAGTGGTGAAAAAGAAGAAAAAAAGAGAAGGAAAAGTAAAGGAAGAAGTGAGAAATAATTAGAACACCGAAAACATAAGATAACATACACTGCATACCTAGAAAACAGATAAATAATTGGAGATCATGAAACCATATATGGGAGACGACACGCTGTGCCTCAGGATACCACGGATATGTAGGTCTGACCACACAGATGAGTGTAGGTACATTTCAGCAAGGTGAGGTAGCACACCTAAATGTGGGGAAATAAGAGAGAACAAATATACAACAGTATTCTACATGAATAACAATGTATAAGAATAATGACAGCATCAAGACAATCTATGGTATTGAACAGTGGAAACTGGCAGCTATGGCGAATGGTGGGACGGACGAACCGCCCCTGCTCCTGACGTTACACTGCCCCCTGCTGCCATCCTCGCACTATGAAGCTTACCCACCCTCTGCGGGGACACTGCACCTCTGTTTGTCATCAGCCATGCTGAAGAGCCCCCGCAGCTCCTCTGATGCACCATTCAGTCGCTCCTCAATACTGGCAACCTGGAGACTTCTCCTGCTGTTCAGTAAACTATCAGCGACAGAATCACATGAATAACTGGCATTGCACCCATTTCATGTGCTATTCCTGACTGTGCACTGCACCCCTGCCTCGTGCCCTAGCCCTCCGATTGTTCTATGTCCACACTTCATGTGCACTGCCAAGCCCTATACGCTCTATGACATACTCTTAACCTGTAGAACGAGCAGCCAGTAGTAATTGAACTTCATTGCTAAATGCATTGGCCCTCATACACCGAGATACATGAACTGCTATACTGTGGCACAATCTGCTAATCCCAAATGCACTGCACTCTTTCAGCGCAAAGTCTAGTTTGCCCATTGCCTTTAAAACTACCTCAAAATGTCAAATGTAATTCAAGGTGCTTGATCAAGAAGAATTATCCTATAGTCAGTGTGCATACACAGCGTGATCCTGAATCTATCGATTAAATTCTCCGAGCCTCATGACATTCAGAAATAAAATACACCAAATTTGCATGCAGAGCAGTTTACACAAATAAAATACATCAAAACAAAAAGAAAATAAGGGGCATATTATCAAGCACGGCGTTAAGATTATCGCCGCTGTAGCGACAGAAATCTGCAGCTAAAGCGGCGATAATGGGCTAGATAATATGCCGCAGAGAATTCCAATAGAAGCCCATGTTGACACCAAAACATGGGCTTCTATGGGAATTCTCTGGGGCATATTATCAAGCCCATTATTGCCGCTTTAGCTGCAGTTTTCTGCCGCTAAAGTGGTGATAATCTTAACACCGTTTCCTGATAATATGCCCCTTGGTAATTTACCAGCCTCCACATCCTCCTTGCTCTCGTCCCAATCGTCTTCTCTCCTCCAGCATGTGCCCAGCCATCTCCCTTAACAAATTCTGGCACTGCTCTCATGCTGTGAGAATAGCAGCAGGATTGGATGGAGCAGGCTGCCTGCACGCTGTTTCAGGCCCTGTAGGCCTGTGCATGGTCTTAACCCAGCTGTCTAAAACAGCTGAGTGGAGAGCTTAAAAGTGCACTTCAAATTGGCTAGCACAAAACAAATGGCCAAACTGAATTGTGCATTGTGGAACATACAGCCAACCACTGCTCCTGTCCTCTGCTGCCAATCAGCAGCAGAGGACAAGCCCCTCATGTCTCTGGGCCCAGGATCAGGCTGGCTGCTGAAGTGCACACGTTGGAACAATAAAATGACAATGAAATCTTTTCATTGCTGTTTTATTTTTCCTGCTAGGCTTGCAGTGGGTGGGGGGGCAATGCTCCCCTGCTCTCGAGAAGAAACAGCCGCTAGTATTGAAAGAAGTTAAGCAGAGGCACGTCTTGTCACGTCCATTGCTTCTTCTCCGTTATTGTAAATTGAATTTCTGCACAAATACTGGGTCTTCAAACAAGAATGATGAAATAGGCCAACTCTTGCAGTAAGAGATCTGAGAGCAGGACACATGTTCAAGAATGTATTTTGCCTATCCACAGTAGCCTTGGCTAAGTCTTGCGTAAAAAACACTTTTAGATCCCAGCCTGGAAATACATCCTTTACTTTCAACTGCCCTAAGAACCATCAATAAGTTAGAAAATAAATTATGATACTTCTGGGTTTTGAAGAGGTAGACGCATGTTTAGGAGCATGACCCAGTTGGTGAGCTTTTTGGATGTTCAAAGTAGTAGTCTCTGGCATTCCAAAAACTTTAGGAATTATTTTTAAAAAAAAAAATGAAATAGGATTGGAGCCTCCCAAGGGTTGTGTCAATCCATAAATTCAAAGTTTATTACACCAATGTCGGTTTTCAAGATTTTCAGCTTGCCTCTTTGGTTATGGAACTTCAGATTGCAGAAATGCAGGTTGATGAGTATCGTCCTGCAGGGCTTAAATTTTATGTTCTACGACTGTGATCCTGTTATCAAATAAAAACAATTTATGATTGAATATTCACAAGGATTGTTTACTCTACTCTATATAAGGTTTAAGGGCATGTAATTCCTTCAAAAGCATTTACATTGCAACTTGCGAGGGGAACTTGACTGTTGAAGGTGGGTCTTTTTAACTCTTGTATGAGGAAAGAGTTGAAGTTCCACTCAGCTGTGAACCAGATCTAGAGGAACCTGCCACTGGAGGATGAGCAACCAGCGATGAAGAAGTTGAAGGACTCTGTGGAAGAGGCTTAGGACTTCCAATGCATTCATTAAATGTGAGAAAGGATTAGGGTCAGAGAGCATTGAGGTCGTGGATTGCGACTCTATGTTGGGAGATTTAAATTTAAATTTCACGTCTTCCCCACAGAAAAGCAGTCAATTGAATATCTTGAGAATACACACCAAATGTAAGCTAAAGTTCAATAGCGCTATAAAAAATTATTGGAGGTAGGATCCAAATAGGCAGTGTTATAGAGAAAATGGAATAGCGTGTATCTATTAGATAAGGGCTTTGGATTGGCAGTGAGAAGGCATCTAATATCATAAATGATGTGTAAAAGTACCTGAAACTAGGAGAATACATCACAGTCATGCAGAGCCCTCTGCTGTTGAAGAGCCTTCAATCACCATTTCGTAAATCACAAAACGGTAGACACGACTCATTCCAGTCCGTGCGCCCACCTTCATGCTGAAATACACGTCACATCTCCCACATCTCACATCGTGAGATGGATGAGAGGGAAGGGCAATATTTCCCACAATGTTTTCCTCTAACAAAGCTGAGCCATGGAAAACAAAAGTCAACCACAGTTCAACCTCTCTCCCCTTCACCCACGGAGCCACATTAGGAAGCTGCCATACTGTTTCAAGCCATGCACCCCCCACCCCCAAACATGGTCTACCCTTAAAAATGCTTTTGAAACAGTCACAACAGAGATGGGGTTGCAACCACTTTTCAGGTGTCAGTAAAATATAATTGTTTTGAGACAGAATATGAATCTCAAGTCATTAATACATAATAAAAGGAATCCGTATTTGTAAGGGATGCCCTAAATACAATCTCTAAGCGTATTTAATTATTCAGAAAACCTTTTCTAAATTATTAAATTGCTTAGTACATTTGAAAAATAGTTTTACTGCTCGCAAAGCTTCTGGTTTAGCAAATCAGAGGATTTGTGAAGCTAACACCCCTATTACATGTGACGCAATGTATTTTCTAGATTACAAATTATAAACAAGGTGGAAACTTTGGTACAGAAGATACCATATGAATAGAGAAAAAACTTTGAATGGGAAAATACATAATAAACATTTGAAGACTTAGCTTTCTGATAAAGTCATTAATTCTAAGAGCATTTCCTCTATACAATTCAGACAATGTTTCCTTTGAAACCGAGAGGTTTCAGCTTGCCAAACCTAAGAGTGACAATTAAACCCAGAGTATTTGTAGTAGGCCTATATATCTTCAATAAATGTGTAAGATTTATTTAATGAAAAGTCAAACTTAATCTTCTTAAATTCGTTTTTTGACTGGAAGAGGTTCAAGTAGCTTTGAAATATGGCTAGTTTACACCGATAATATAATATAATCTGTGACCAAGCAATCATACATGATTTTGGATGTGATGTAGGCAAGTAGATCAACAGCACACTCATCAATCTGTTTTAAATTATATGATTTGTGAAAGGTGGAAATGACCTGTGAATGAGAGACAACATACGTATGTGGATGAGTGACTTTTCAATATAGAAATATTTAATTATATTGTGTATTAGGTAATGTGGTAGTGTATGTGTAAAAACATGTTTGTCGTTGGATACTAGCTCAATACATTGTTTACACTTTTTCTAGAAGTAGCTGGTGAAAGCTTGTGATGCAGCACCTGCTGCCGCACCACACTTCTGTCACAATTCCTGATAGACATTTTTAGTTCTGCCCTCTGCTCTACAGTAAGTTATGGGAGTAAATAAATACTTGCACATAATTTAGCTATTAGATACTAAGCATTGCTGACCCAAATGGAAAGAGAAAGCTGCGACATGGTGAAGCAGGAAACAAGGGGAATTAGGTTTAAGGACAAGGTTTGATTGCAGCATGGGTGTAATGCAGGCAGCTGTGGCACAGGGAGACCTTTGACCCTTCATGGGCTCTTCAATGACGGGACCCCTATTCAGCTCAAAAAGTTCAATGAATATATGTGAGATAAGGGCGACAAAGGGGCCCCTCCTCTTATTCTGTTTTTTGTTATGCCAATGGATTGCAGCCTTCAATGTATGTTTTTGTATGGTAAAACATAACCTCTTGTTTTGCCTTTTCCTGCTTCCTTATCATTTTCATTAAAGGTGGGTGAGCCACTGAAAGCGGAAGCCAGGCTTGAGTCTGAAGTCTGGCTATGGCTCAGCTTGAGGTGCTGTTGGAAACTCAAGCCCATAATGAGCTGATCTTTCACATGGCTTCTGTGTGCCTGCCTCCCTCTACCCAGGAAGTGGGGTTATGATCAGAACCCTCAACTGTGTTGGAGTCTCGGCATTGGATCAACATCCTCTGTTTCTGGACAAATTACTTAATCTCCCTCTGCCTATAAACAATGAATGTGACCTTGTGTAATGTAACTAATGCTTAGGTAAAGCCCTCCAATATCTTCTGGTTGAGTTCATGCTATATAAATTCTCCAGAAACCTGCACAAAGAGATTACAAAGAGATAAATACAAAGCCTTAACAAATGGAAAGACTAGGGGGACCCATTTCCTGGCTGATTTGTACAAAGTGAAAACAGAAAACCTGGATAAATTGCAGCCTCCCCGCTTAAATTGTACGATCTTAGACAAACATGTTCAATCATTCATTTATAAAGAGCCACTTATCACCTCTAAGGGTATCCGGGTGCTGAGGTAGCGATTGTCTCAGTCAAAGAGCCAGGTCTTGCGTCCCCTTCTGAAATCCACATGGAAGGGTGATGTTCGTAGGTGGAGGGGTAGTTCACTTCAGGCCACTGCGGCGAGGTAGGATAAGGGATGACCTCCGCTGTGGTTTGGAGGATGCGGGTATGTGCGAGGGCCAGGGTGGTGGACTGTAGTTGTCTGGTGGATTGGTGGAATCTCAGACAGTGGTTGATGTATGCTTGCCTCTGATCAGGTAGGGACTTGTAGGCTTGTATCAGAATCTTGAACTGGCATCTGTTCTGGATGAAGAACCAGTGGAGTTTCCTGAGATGGGGGTAATGTGGGCCCATTTGGGGAGGTTGAGGATGAGACAGGCTGTTGTGTTCTGTATGGTATGGAGTCTCTTAAGGATTTGGGTGCTGATGCTTGTGTAGAGTGTGTTTCCGTAGTCTAGTTGGCAGGTGACATGGCCCTAGGTGATGGTCTTTCTGGTTTTGATGGGTATTCATGATATGATTTTCCGGAGCATGTGGAGGGTGGGGAAGCAGGAGGAGGTGACTGCGTTGACTTGGCACTTCATGGTGAGTTTTCTGTCAAGGATGATGTCAAGGTTGCGGGCATGGTCTGTTGGTGTGGGTCCGAGCTACAGGGGCCTCCAGGAGCTGTCCCACAGGGAGGTGGTGTTCCTGAAGATCAGTAACTCTGTCTTGCTGGTGTTGAGTTTTAGGCAGTCGGTCCTTAGACAGTCGGTGAGCATTGCGGAAGTTCATTCTGGTGGTGGAAGGGTCTTCGGGTAGCGAGAGGATGAGTTGGGTGTCGTACCCGCGTAGGAAATGATGTTGAGTCCATGGGATCTGACGATGTCGAGTAGGGGTGTCATGCAGGTGTTGAACAGAATTGGGCTGAGGCACAATCCTCGGGGTATGCCGCAGATGATGGTTTTGTGTTCTGAGTTGAACGGTGGTAGATGGATTCTCTGAGTTCGTCCTGTAAGGAAGGATGTGAACCATTTGACTGGGTCCCCCTGGACGCTAATGCTGTTGAGTCTGTTGATGGGGATCTGGTGTGATACAGTGTTGAAAGCTGCTGAAAGGTAAAGGGGGATCAGTGCTGCTGTTTCACCCCTGTCAACTCTGGATCTGATATCATTGGCGGTGGCTATCAGGGCAGTCTCTCTGCTGTGGTTGGATTGGAAGTCAGATTGGGAGGTGTCGAGCAGGTTGTTTTTTTCTAGGTGTTCGATGAACTGGTGGTTTTTCGCCTTCTTGATAAATTTGGGGGTGAACGGGAGCAGTTATTACCAGTTGCACAAATACCTTGTGCTTGATTTAATGGTCTATAATGTTGCTCTATAATAATTTGGGTCACATAGTGTGTTTACATGACAATTGTCTTGCCTCTTTGTGCACTATGCATTGCGATAATGTGATTTTTTAATGTCAAAGCTTCACTTCTTAAGGGAATGCACTTTTTTGAATGTTAAAGAGGCTTTATCATATTTTACATGATGTTTGTTGTATAATTTACATTGCTAACATTTTCAGGGCTCGGCTCATGAATGGGCACTAGGAAACAAGCCTAGAGTGACCACCCAAACATAATTTTCGTAGACTGGCCATAAATCAGCCCTAATATCTTTTGTCCATGATTCATGTCTTAACAGGTGGCCTTGTCCTTAATTTTAGCCATTTAGCTAAAGGATAAAAGTGACACAATTGAGATTCCTCAGTTGAAGTGGAAGGGAGGGAGGGGCAGACAGCTGAAAAGAAACAAGCCTTCTTGTCAGGGTGCCTGCTTACCTGAAGAAATGCCGATGTGTTAAATTGGCTCATTTTCAACTGTAAAGGCTGCTCTAGCGCAGGTTTAGGTATTCATTGATGGAGAAGCTCCCTGATGACATAGATATTTTCATTTTGAGAGGTACTGTAAGGGGTTTCTAAGTTGACCTGAGGAGTGTGTGCTTTTAATGGACAATTATAAAAAATGTTTGCACCAGATATAATCTGTGTATTACTGAAATCTATATTTAACAAGCAATGTTTATCTTCAACATTAATTTATATGTTCATTTCATTGCAGGCTAGATTACACTGTGTGTAATGCACGTTTAAAATAATGACTTAAAGATTCACAGTGCTTTCACGGACCTCCTAGCACTAAAAATACAAGTCACTGTTCCCTGCTTCACCAAACATGATTCAATTCAATGGGATTCTGGCTGCACACATTTACATATGTAGTGATTACATTAACCAATAGAGGTTTCATTGCATAAAATATTTCATTTCCCACTGATTTGACATTATTCAGTTAAGGAGTGCGTTATTTCATATGCAGTTACTTGATGGTGAAAGATCAACAAAACAGTTACAGAATATTTTGTTGCTTTTAAGCCAAGTTTTTAATTCTGCCTCCGCACTAACTGGCCCCTCACCATTGCAGTATCCATACTAATAAACTTCATCTGCTGCATTAAATAGCTTAGAAGCGGGCAATCCAGCAAATTAACATGGAGAGCTAAGGCAGAGCCAAGCCAAGCCTCTGGCTCGGATCTTATAGCCCCTGCACGAGACAAGCCCTGATATGTTTGTTATGTAAATCATATAACAAAAATTCACATAAAATATGATATAGTCTCTTTAAAATTTTTAAAAAGTGGATATCTTCAACATGAAGCATTGACATTAATAAGTCATATTATAGTCTAATAGATCAAATGCAATAGGTTTTTGTACAACTGGTATTTGGAACTCAGGTATTTAAAAGAGATTTCATATGCATTAATGAAGAAAAAAGAGTTTTGGTGAAGTAAAACATTTGCCTAAGATCACACATTGTAAGCAGGGAAGCCACGATTTATTTAGGTTTCTAATTTAACTTAGTACAAATCAGCCAGGAAATGTGTATGTATTTGTACTTCCTTATGCAGCTTTTACATAGCGTGAACTTGACCCTAAGTTATTGGCGCACTTAACATGAGCACCACTTACATTACGCAAGGTCACCTCCATTGTTTATAGGCATAGGGCGATTACGTGGTTTTCCCAGGATCACAGGATATTGAGCCGATGCTGAAAATTGAACCTGATTCCCCAGTTCCAAAGTCGGCAGCCCTGGCACTAACACCACATCCTGGGTAGATGGAGGGAGGCAAGCAGAAGCTACATGAAAGCTCAGATTCGTTAAACGCTCGAGGTTTTCGCAGGACTACAAGCTGAGCCATAGCTAGGCTTCAGGCTAGAGCCTGGCTCAAGCTTTCAGTGGCTCACCTACCTCTAGAATAGCAATATAATGTCTAAAAAACACAGTGATTTAAGCATATGGTGTCCTGTGTTCCCTTACCTTCATTAGGGATCTGTTTTTGTTTTTTAAACATTGTGTTCGATTAACCTGTGGCCTGTATTTATTTAACACAGTTCACTATTCATCTGTAAAAAAGTACAAAAACAATAGAAATAAATTAATCTAGTCAGTAGCTTAATTGCACTATGTGTAACTGGGAAGCCTGGGTTCAAATTCCAGATTCCCTGAGTTGCTCAGATATGAATTTACCTTAAAAAATGAAAAGATAAGAAGCGTTTGGCAAACTAGGAACAAGTTGGATTAACTAAACACAGTGGCTGGGAGAGCCTAGGCAGAATGCACCTGAGGAAAGTCTCTCAGTGTACAAAGTTTTGGCTCGTATTATATACATCTTGTGAGATATGACAAAGTAACTTCTGCCTTCCTGAAAAGCATCTAAGTGATAAATTAACAAGCTCCGGCATCAGATAAGGACACAGATGGCTCTCACCCTCGGGGATAGCTAGTGTGGGCCAGTGTGTATGTGTCCAGATGTCAGGCATGCGGACCACCTGATCATTACATGTGGTGTGCATGCCATGTCCTGATTGGCTGAGTGTTTCTATCTACATGTGGTATATAGCTTTGTGATATTTTTGGGGAATTGACAAATGTGTTTTCTCAGTGCCAATTGCTGAGGACCTGTTTGTGGTGCAACTATCTATCTGTGGGATCATTCTGGGTTTTTCCTGGATGCTCTTTTATCTTTGGGATAAGAGAGATCCATCTGTGACTTGTTATTCAATAGGCGTGGGTGTGGATCGCAGGACCTGCCTGACCACGTATCTTTGACTCGGGGTTGATGAGGAGGTCACCGTGGGTAAAGATGACAGCAATAACACAAGTTTGTTGGAACTCCGGAAAATAATATGGCAGTCAGTGGGACAAATTTTATATCAACATTGAGTGTACCGTTGTCATAGCATGCATCAATATTGTCTTTACTGATGTTGACCTAGTTATGCATTCCTAAATCGTGGGGCACATCAACATTGCTTTACTGGTAACACCATTGTAATTCGTGCATGGATTATGGCATACATTTATATTGCTACTGCTGGTATCATCACTGTTGTTTAGGCATAGATTATGGCATACTTTGACACTGCATTTATGGGCATTGACATTGTTATTTGGGCTCAGGATATGGCATACATTGGCATTGCATTTATTGGTATTGCCGTTTTTGGGACTGCACATAACAAGGTAAACACTGACACTGTATTTACCCACCCCCCTCTAGTTGATTTTTAAACTACTCTATCCTCCTCATATGGTATGACATATTATTCAAAAGTGTGTGTGTGTGTGTCTGTAGTGTCTGTTACTTTTTCCTTAGCTATGTGCATACTACTTATTTTGAGGACTGCGTTTCTAAAGCAGGAAAACCCCACTTGTTGGAAACCACATAACAGAAGTACAATAATGAAAACTGGCATAAGTGAGGTGAATAGTTTGAACACCCATAGGGGGAGCCATGAAAAGATACTATGCAATCAGTCCTGCTCTGGGGCACTTCCCTCCTTCTTCATGTAGGCTTGCAGACAATGTAGTTCTTGGATGGCATAAGCTAATATCCCATTGTCCATGTCATTTCTGGTAATCAATTCCAATTGAAGCCCATGTTAGATGTGAAGGACATCTAACCTGAGCTTTAATTGGAATTCCATAGAGCATATTATCAAGCCCATTATCGCCGTTTTAGCGGCAGTTTTCTGTCTTGATAATATGCCCCTAAGTCCCAGTACTTCAGGGAGCGCCCGAGTGCACATAATATGAAACTGATTGGAATGCTCATGCTCAAAGCATTGTTGATTTTAACAGATGGTCTGCACAATGTGAGAGTGTGCTCAAAGCAGATTTGACATTCATTGCACTCTGCAAATAAGAGTGTTAAAACTATTGTAAGAATCTCATTACCTGAGCAAAGGATTGTGAGAACAGTGCAATAGACTGTGTGTTACATACAAAATCTACAAGCGTATTACAATGGTTGATCATAGATCATCGTAGACTATTTGGGTTTAATGTCTTGGAAAAGCATGTAGTAAAGCTAGCTACATATGTGAATATCAAAAATGTCATAGGAACCATACAGCGTATGTGATAATTCATGCATTTCCACAAGTAAGAGACCAAACAAGTTTCACACTATAACAGATGATATGTGATACATTGCTGCTGCCAATTAATGTTCCAGTGTGATTAGCTCTAAAGTGAATCCTCTTCTTGTTTACGGTCTCCCTCCTCGAAGTACCCTTCTTAACTCCCTTTCCCCCATCTGGCCACTCCGATCTTCATGTGAAGTTTATCTCACAGAATCCTTGCTGCTGGAAGGTGGGCATTTTGAGGGCACTGCTCCCGAGGAACTGCCAGCCTTGACATATTCAAGAGCATTTACAAATTAAGTTCCTCCTGAGCAGTGCCTTTGTGTTGTCTTCCATAGACAACATTTGCAAAATGTTGCCGGCACTGAAAAATATGGCAGCAGCATAGCTGGAGACAGTCTCCTTGGCGATTCAAGCGGTGCATCTACAAAGCCAAATAACAGGGATAAGCCCCAAACTGCCAATGGACCCGTCCTCCCACATACCGGAGGTACCAGTCCCTCCCACAGTATCAGTAACAGTACCAAGGCCAGTACCGTTGTCGTCACCTAAACATTTCACTCGGAATCCTACCGAGTACAAACATTCCACACGCAAGTGGAATTGCACTTCATGGTTTCACCCTGTAGCCTTTCCCGACTTCTAATCTAGGATAGCTTTTATTATACCTTATCTTAGTGGTGATGCCGCTATGTGAGGGGGACCATTGGTTAACACAGATGTTGTCTCCTCTAAAACTGGAGGAACTTCAAAGAAATATTTGAGAAGTTTTAAGACAGGTGTAATATCACTAGGTCTGCAGATCAAGAACTATTGGAGCTCAGATAAGGTAACAAGGACTTAGTGCATTACCTAACACAATTCAATAGGCTGATTTCAGAAACTAGATGGCCTGAAGAAAAGTAATCTGCGCTCTTCTACCAAGGCTTGAGTGAAGAGCTCAAAGATTTTTTAGCACAGATAGACCGACAACCAGAAACATGAAAGGACCTTATAGCCCTCACCTTGTGTCTTGATCATAGGCTCCTAGACAGAAAAGAAGTCTGACAAAGATTGAACATACGTCTGGCCAGTCACCCCGAAGACAAGCCCACAATTCATGTAGTGGATGTTTGCGAACCAACGGAGATAGGAGGTATCCGCAAACCCTTGACACAACACAAGAGGAAAAAGATCTAAGAAGAAAAGGGGGGCCTTTTTTATATTGTGGCAAGAAGTGCCATTTTATGAGAGAATGCCCTACCCGCCCACAAACCTCAAAATCTAGACCCTTTTACAGTACCACCACTGTGCAGTAAAACTAACCAGCTCAAGAGACAAGCAGGAGAACTCCTTGAGTTTGGGTCATACATCTCCTGACCAATCCATTGCCAACACATGGCAAAGGTCGTCCCCTCATCTTTTTCTCCATGTGCTCCATTAAGTAGATGCCAGGCAGGAAGAAGTAGTAGTCATGATAGATTCAAGAGCAACTGAAATTTTTATAGATGCTAAATATGGTTCATGGTAAAGAATGATCAACCAAAAACCGTGAGAGTGGTGGATGGAACCATGTTGAGGTCTGGTCGAATTACTCACCACACTGTGGTAGTAGAGCTCACATGACAGGAAATGTGTGTCTGCCCAAAGAGAAAAGGAAGTTTGATCTCATAGGCTCTCCTCTGGTATCAACTTGGGTCTGCGATGGCAAATGGAGCATAACCTGAGAAAGAATTGCGCACAAACACCATCCATTTAGAATCTGACTGGTGTTCTCAGGTTTCTTTACCTGTAAAACCTGCATAGGCACCTAGTGGTGCCATCACGCATTTCATCACCACAGCAGCTGAGCAGGATGTTGAACTGCCAGAACAGTACAAAACCTATAGGGATGTGTTTAATGCCAATAAAGCAGAGATCTTACCTTTCCATATGACATATGACTGCTAAATCAATCTCGTACCGGGGGCCAATTTCCCATGTAGTCATATATATGCCCTAACCAAGCAGGAGAATCAATATCTAAGAGAGAACCTAGACAAGTACTTGAAGAATGGCTTTATCCAACCCTCTAAGTCCTGTAGCATCGCTGCTGTTCTTTGTGCCAAAAGCTAATATGAACTATGAAAATTAATTGACTACAGGGGTTTCAACAAGATTGCAATAAAAAAACTTTACCCGTTACCACTCATTCCCATCCTCCTTGATCAGGTCAGCACTGCCTCCATCTACACAGAGCTAGACCTTTAAGGTGCATATCATCTAGTACGTATCAGTTAAGGGAATGAGTGGAAAACAGCATTTCGTACTCATTACGGATTGTTTGAGTACATGGGTATGCCCTTTGGGCTATATAACGCCCCAGCAGCGTTTCAATTTCTGGCAAATGACGTGTTACATGGATAGGTTTGTGACAGTTTACATAGACAACATCCTCATCTATTCAAGATCCATAGAAGAGCACGTGGAACATGTAAACGAAATTCTTCATACCCTAATACAACACAGTATGTATTGAAAGCTATTGAAATGTACCTTCCATACTACTGAAGTGAAATTTTTATGGTTTACTCTCATCCCACATGGAATTACCACGGCAGAAAGCAAAATTCAAGTAATCACACAATGGCCACAGCCCCAGAATATAAAGAACATACAGCGTTTCTTGGGGTTTGGAAACCTCTATAGACGATTTCTAGATAATTTATCTACAAAGGTGATTCCTTTAACTAAACTGCTTTGCAAAGGGCTGTCCTTTAAATGGACACAAGACTGTGAACAATATTTCCTAGGTCTTAAAAAGGCCTTTACCTCAGCACCCAAACTGAAACACCCGGTACTGAACAACCATTTGTTGTCAAAGCGGACGCTTCCGATAGTGTCATAGGTGCAATCCTATCCCAGTGAGATACACTAACCAATTATGAACACCTGGTGGCTTACCTCTCAAAAAGACCCTTGCCAGGCAAATGCAACTATACCATTGTGGAAAATGAGCTCTTAGCCATTCAGTTGGCTTTTGAGGAATGGTAACACTACCTACTGGGTGCTAAATGTCCCATTATGGTGCACACTGAACACCAAGATTTACAATGTTTGTGTTGCACAAGATCCTTGGCTTCTAGACAATTGAGGTGGGCATTGTTTTTTGCTGAGTTCAACTTCCAAATCACGATTCGCCTGGGGAGCATGAATAACAAAGCGGATGCCTTGTTCCGTGCTGACTGTGTTAAATCACAGAGTACTCATGACCCACCACTCATGGTTACCCCATAGCAGATCATTGGAACTGCCACTACTATATCACTGATGCATTCTTTGACAAGATTCAAGAACACATGCCCATGGTTACTTTGAAACAATGGCGTAACAAGGACAAACAATGAGTCATAGTGAACAATCTACCCTCTCAGGGTCAACTGCTCTGTGTCCCTACACAATCATTACAAAAACAAGTCTTACAATGGTGCCATAACCATGCCATATCAGGACTTAAGATGGACCATGACAATTGAACTAGTTGGTCACCACTTCTGGTGGCCAACCGGGAGACAGGATATCACTACCTATATCCTGAATTGCGACATATACACATGCCCTTCCCTGTTCAGGACTTCCCACAGCTGCTGAAGTGGTGAACCTGCTGTTAACGCAAGTAGTCCCATGGTCTTGGGCACCATCTTGGGTGTGGCGCTACCATAAATTCTGGCCACACCCAAATCCAACTGCTCATGATTATGAACCATCGTTGATAGCGGAGTTTTCCTGGAGTGGTCCCGTTCTGTGGAGTATACAGTGAGCTTTATCCTGTGCAAATAAGCAAGGAAAGGATTCTAATGCACAATAAGCTGTGGTAGCGTGAGAGCACTTGATTGCGCATTGTTGAAACTGCATCTAGTTGCTGGCTATAAGAAACTAAGTCACAGTACTTTAGAGAGTGCCCAAGGACGCATAATATGAAACTGATTGGAATCATTGTGCTCATAGCATTGTTGACATTAACAGTTGGTTTGCACAATATGAGAGTGTGCTCAAAGCAGATTTGATATTCACACTATTTGGGTTTAACGTCTTGGAACTGCATGTATTCAAGTTAGTTACAGCTGTGAATATCAACACTTTCATAGGAACCATTCAGCGTATGTGAAAGTTCTTGTATTTCCACATGTAAGAGACCAAACATGTACCACACAATAACAGATGATATGCCAATTTATGTTCCAGTGTGATTAAGAGTGGCCCTGTCATCCGTGGATGAGCTGGGTGTAGACAAGGTCACTACATTGCCAGTAGAGATCCATCAGTGTAGAGGTGCCCTATTGCAGGTCCGGTACGTAAAGTGTCACGCAGTAGTTCTCATTATTGCCTAACGGTATGGTTCCTTTGCCTCTGAATCATAAAGAGTACAGTGTCCGTTTCCATACAATTAGGGGCTGCTCCTTCCCCTACAACCATGTGTACCTATTAATCTTGGTATCCAAGATTTCCTGGCAAGCAGTGTCTATGCAGATGAGCGGTCTTGCGCTGGAATTCCATGTCCAGTGTCCACTTGCCATTAAAGAAGGTGGCCCCAAAGAAGTTAAAGGCAATCCGGGGACTGCAGACTGAGGCGTGAGTGCACATATTTGTGCTCTGGTGCAGTGGCCTTGCTACCTCAAGGAAACTCTTGTCTATGAAGTGCCCTCCCATCTGAAGCCCCTTCTGCGCATCCTGTCTACCTTGGATTGGATGTTGCTAGGCTCGGGGAAGAGATACAGTGCAGTGGTGTTTTTCTCATACCAGATGATGTTTAGTAGTGCCCTAAGGGTTTTACTCTATGGGAATGGATGTTCGCCCTGATCCTACATAGGTACAGATGGGCGAGGCATTTGCTCTTTCAGGGGCTATCTCCTGGGATAGGTAAAGCCTGTCTGTGCCAATCTTGTGAGGTAACAGTGAACATATATAACATGACCTGTTCGTAGTTTGTGTGTCTACAGCAGTAATGTGTTGATTCCAGGTGTTGTGTAGGAGTGCGTTATGTAGTGTGTGAGGAATACTAGTGTTTGGTTCAGTGTAGGCATATGGTGGGGGGAGAGCATGCATGTCAAGAAATTTAGAAGAAGAATTTACAATAACAGGCATATGTCTAGCTCCGGAGAGTTTAAAACTGTATAGGAGTTGCTAGAATTTTGTTGGGAGTAGTGAGTGTTAAACTGTTTGAATGTTATTTGTATTTTGGATTCCCCACACTCCTAGCTATGGTTGAGACAGTACTCTTTTCCTGTGGGCTACTCCGTTTAAAGGTGTGATGCTTTGATCAGGGCAGGGGTATCCGTTTGACCTGCATGTAATGCATTCAATTGTTAAGGGAAGTGTGTGTTTGGGTAGTAGGTTAATGTTTAAATAACACGTGTGTGTCCCTTGGGCCTCGGCACATGATGTGGAATGAGGATGTTCTCTAATTAGGCTGAGTTGCTGGGTTATGCCCTTCTTATGAAGCATCAAGAACCTTCGGACTGTTTTAGGTTTGATTTGTGTGGGTCCCGGTGGGTGATTGCCTGTGTTTTTCCACGTTGGTAATTCTAACAAAGGACCTTGGAGGAGGTTGGAAGGTTGTGTGCGTACCCCACTAGGAACCTGCAGGGAAATGGCTGGAACTGTGTTTGTTTGCAGTGTTTTGTTTGCAAGAGTCAGGGGTCTTGTTGGGACTTTATGTGCCTAGTCTGATGGAGGTGATGCTAATGAATTTGATGGCTTTTCCTATGGCCATGTGGCCCATTCTGTGACAGCAGTGGCACTCTACGTGGCTGGTTTGGACCCAACCTCCCTGACCTCGGCCACTAGGACTGGGCAGATACTCTCTGGGGTCCACAAGCAGAGCTCCCCTTGAGACAGGCGCCATCTGGATGCTTACGGCTAAAGCAGCCCCCTCAATGGCGGTCTTCTTCTGCTTATGTTGGACCAGTTTGGTGGTGTCTCTTTGGGCCTGCTCTTGCTTTTCCCTTCCCTTCTCTTGTCTCTTCCAGTAATAGTGGAGTATGTTGGCCTGTATTTATCACCAAGGTTTGGTGGCCAGCCCTACTACACTATCTAATCTGGTCTAAATCTCAATGGGTAGTACACTCTTGAGGATGTTGTAGAAGAATGGAACCTTGGCACCTACGGCGGTCCAGGCCTGTCCTATATCCTGCCTCTATCGTTCTCTCATTCTGTCCAAGAATTCAGTCACGGTTGCCCAGAATTCATGCTCTCTGCCATCAGTCCTCCTATGTCTGGACAGTCAGAGAACCTCTCCCTTAGGGCAGTCCAGGTCTGGTGTCTGAATGAGTTAAACGCAGCCACATCATATTCGGTTTTAATAAGTGTGACTGCGGGGATGTAGGCTCTGGAAAACAGCCTGTCGGTCTGCACCCCAACGAGGCTACTGAACAGACTTTTAATGTCACCTAAAGCTAAGCTTATACCTGCGGTGTTATTTTCAAAGCATAAGATCCATTTCCCTGTCTGACCTGCACTTTTGAGGGGAGTGGCGAACATCCTCATCATTGCTGTCCTCATGCATGCGTAAGGGTGTAATGCAGCTCCTTCTGTGACTCAATTGTGTCTCTGTCAGGCTTTCCGGACAACTAGTTTCCTGGTCAGTCTCTCTCCTATGCCAACAACCAGGTGACGTGTGTGACTCAGCTCATCTCTATGTGGGGCCCGAGGCCTATCTCCTGCTCCCTCCTGGGAGTGGGGGAGTTGCCTCCCCTCCCTGCTGGTCTTCTCAGGACTTTGCAGTACTGGTGCTACTTTCTAACGCTCCACTGGTTGATTCACCTTCCAACAGGGTCACAAACTTCCCTCTGACCTTGTGGCACCCGTGGGGTGTTTAGGAGTACATACTCACTGTTCGGCTTGGACCTGATGGGTCGTACCCAGTGGGTGAGGGGTCGAACCCTGAGGAGATTTGGCAAAGGTATGAGCTGGGGCAGGCGAATTGGTGTAACCCAGCGTGGCGGCGACTGGGATGACTGGCATCAGCGAGAGCATATCCCTCCCGGTGTACAGTGGGGGAGGTGCAGATGTCTTACTTACAACCTTGGGGATAGTCTAATAGGCTGGGGCCATCTCCAAGATGGCCCACAGTTCTAGCAAGGGCTTCCGCTTAGCCTTCTTATGTCTTGTATATCTGGTCTGTATGTGGGTCTTTGCATGTTCTATGGTGTTGGTGCAGAACGTTCCCCTCTCAGGCCAGGGAAATGCATGGGCTTTGGCATAGATGTGCTACTCTCGGCAATGCTTCTCTAGATTCCTAGCCAGGGTGGGGGATCTCACTTCCATGTGACTAAGTGAAGTCTCCATAACGGATGGGTGAAATTGTTTTAAGGATTTTGCAAATTTATATTGTCTCGATGTTCATTAAATGATTACAAATTCTACTCTAATCTTGGGGAACAGGGGAGTGGTCACGCCGAGAAGCAAGATGTCGCTCGTTGAGAGGGCTCTGCCAGCTGAGTAAATATCCGTCAGTAATCCTTACGAACAAAAGTATATGGAGCAACTAAAATCAATAGAGCATAAATATGACATGATTCTGCAGCAGATGAGTGGTTTCTCGGGCTTCCAGAATGCGGAGGCTGGCAGCTAGGTGACTGATCTGTGAAGAGCCAGGGGTGCTGGGCCTGGTGCGTGCCAATGACCCTGCTGAGTTGATATGTGGGGCTGGCGCTGTGGGTCGAGTCCAGACAACCCAGACGAGGGAGGCGATTAAGGCGTGAGAGAGATATCCAATGTACCGAGGAGACTGGGGGTGGCCAGAGTGAACCTGTGAGCCCAGCCATTACCGTGAGTGGAAATAAGGTGTGTGTCCCCTCGAAACCCGACAACTACCTACTGTGTGCTGTGACCTATCTGCAATGGGAGCCGCTCCCGCTATGGCTTCGACTCCTGCTGGTGCAGCAGATGCCGGGACTGGTCCCATCCCTGCTGGTGCTGCGGGTGGGTGATCATGCCTCAACTTCGTCCTGGTGTGGGCTTGCTGGGCCTGCTCCGAGTCCAGAGCGGGGAAGGCCGCGGGGCCTGGCTTATGCTGTCCCAAACTGGAATGGGCAGCTGGGTGCCCTCCGTACTGCTGGAGGGAAACACCCGCGCATGTTTGACTGAGGTGGGGTTCATCCCCCATGCTTGAATTAGCCAGGGACCCAGCACTTCCATCTGGGGTCGTGGTGGCTGTCGGGAGTAACTGACCCTCCATAACCCTCAAATACCTGCACGTGCAGGTAAGCAGGGAGAAACACAGCCGAGGGTCTCTTTGCCCTACGGGGGCTGGCCAGCTGAGGTGAGACGAGCACACGGAGGCGGCCCCCTATGGCATACAGCGCAATAGGTGGACCGGCACATACTGCACACTAAAGGCGCTAAACTCAAGGATGCGAATCAGACACTGGTCTGACCTACTAGGGACATCCCATAAGGTTGCCGCAATATCTCATCAAGCCAACACCTCCCCAATGGGCACCATGGAGAAACATGATGCCAAACAACCCAAGCTGACATTCTAAAGCAAATGACTCACGTGGTCGATCGACACTGAAGCCGAAACGGATGTTGAACATGGGTTTAGAGACGAGTCAGATGGCCAGAGAAAAGATCTTCACACTCTCCTGCTGGTGGCCAAATCAAACCTCAAAATGATAGACAATAATCTAGACATCCTCACCTCCTGAATGAATCAAGTCAAGAAACAAGTTGACACCCGCAAAACATGCCTGGGCCAATTGGAAAATCGTGCCTTAGACGCTCACGACTTTCAGGTCGAATCTAAAGAACAATTGCTACAGATGGAGAAAGTCCTTAATGTAATCAAAGCCAAAAGTGAAGATTTAGTAGCTCGTTCTCAGGATTACGGGCATTCCAGAAACAACTGCTATCTCCAAGATGGAAACATTCGTCGAGGAGCTACTACGTGAGCTTTTTGAATCAGATCTTTGGAAATGTTCATCATAGAGTGAGGCCATCAATCCCTGAGCCCCAAACCTCATGTGGGTGCTGCGCCCAGACCAATTCTGGTGCACCTGCTTAATTACCAGGACCGCAATACGATCCTGTGGGCACCCAAAGAAAGAGGCAACATAAGCCACAAAGGCGACAACATTTCATTTTATTCAGACTTTACTCCAATGCTACAGGCTGCCAGGAGAGAATTCGCCACTGCCAAGTGTTTCCTGCAACAGGTGGGAGCCTCATATGCCGTACTGTACCTGGCAAAACTAAAAGTAACTCACAAAGGCAATGCACACTATTTTACTGATTGCATGTCAGCCTTAATGTTTGCCAAACATATCGTTGGTCAGAAACAGTCTTCCACAACCACCATGGATGCCAGACTCAGCTACAACAACTAAATTATTCAGATGATAAGCTACCGGTCAATGGCAAAAACCAGAGAAAAAGAAGAGAAGTACACCCAGACATCATACTTTGCAGGGAAAGTCCACTGTGTTTATGTATCTTTGCACTAAGGCCTGCTACTCTGTTAAATGGTCCAGTTTGGTTATTGCCTCGTGACTCTTCTCCCATTACTCGGCCACCCTGGCACATGGCTGGGTAGTTCGCCAGCGCCTTCATGCCCCCAGGGAGAACTCCCCTGTTTGATTTCTCTTATTGTTGCTGGAGTGTTGGAATGCATGGACATAGGAGGGAGGGGTCTTATTCATGACCTAATTGGGGAGGTTGGTGTGGGAGGGGAAGGGAGGAGAGTGTTAAACTAGTTGTTAAGGGGAGAGGGACAGTGCAGCATCAGTCACTGCCACCTAACTGGGTACACAGACATCTTTTCACTCTACAGTTCCCAACAGCTGTGCATTATTCTACTAGATCACAGAGATAACATTGGATACCATGGACAGCTGCAGAGACTGGGCAAAAACAGTGGCATACTGAATACACATCCCTAGTACACATGACGACGTATAACTATCTCACTTGGAATATTCGAGGCCCAAATGACTGAAGTAGACTCATTCAGACGTATCTGACCAGACACAATATCGATGTGTGCTTTCTCCAAGATACACATTTGAACAGTACATGTTCTACTAAATAACAGCAAACGTTGGGGGAGCATTTACTCATCAATATACTCCAATTATGCAAGAGACGTGGCCGTACTGATATGCCAGGGCCTGGAGTGGACTGAGACAAGTTCACAGTTGGACCCGGGGAGCAGATTTGTAATTCTGAGGGTCTCACTAGGGAATATTAAAATCATCATGATAGAGATCTACAGCCCTAACACAGACAAACCAGAATTTTTTAACAACATCTGGCACTATTCGGCTATGATACTATTATATGGGGGGCGACTTCAACGCTATACTAGCTGATACTCAGACTGGGATCATCCCACAGGCTCCATCCCAAGGCAGGGGTAACTCCGAATGCCATTATATCAGACAACAAGCTAGTGGATGTTTGGATACAGTGGCACTCCGAGGGGACAGAGGGTACATGTATTACAATACACACAACGCTTGGTCCAGACTGGACTTCTGGCTAGTCTCCAAAGATATAGCGTCATGGACAACAGACATTAGGCACCTGCCCAGGACTCTGTCAGACCATGCCCCTTGCTTGCTCCAGCTGATACTCCCTTCAATGTCTCGTCCAGAATTCAGTTGGAGACTCCCGCCTCAGGCCTTACTAGACACAGCATTCTAGGAAAAAATTTGAGTAGACCTAGAACCGCTCAGGGAAGAACTTTCAGAATTTGAGGAGGAGGCACATAGGAAGGCAAAGTTCCTGGGGAAATATACTTCGGTCAGGTGATATGGAGAGGGGATCGACCGGAGAAAACCCTTGCTGCTATCCTTAGGTCACCATGTAATGCCTCATATATCACAGAGCTATCAGATGAAGACCACAAAGCAGTGAGAGAGTCCCACAGGAGATACTGAAACTACTAACAAAGTTTTACTCTACGCTTTATTCCTCATGACGTAGCTGTGGACTTCAAATCTTACTTAGACTCCATTGAATTACTTTGGCTGGGCTGGGCACGAACCTTTCACCACGGAAGATATTCAGCAGGTTATAAATAGTTTGCCGGATGACAAGACCCCTGGCCTAGATGGCCTACCACCTTCCTTTTACACATGCTATGCACCAAAACTAGCACCCCACCTCCTGGATGTTTATCAGGAATCATTAACAATGTGTGAGACGGTAATATTAACACTGCTGAAACCCGAAAAAGCCCCAAACCACAGGGACTCTTACCGCCCATTGTCACCTATCAACATTGATAATAAAATGTATGCCAAACTTCTTGCAAATAGGTTACAACCACTTCTACCCCTCATCGCCAGACCCGACCAGTCGGGACTTATTCTCGAGAGATCACCTGCACACAATCTCTGTGTGCTCTTTAGGGTGCTACATTATTTAGTAACCCTGGGCGTAGTTCGCGTAGTAGCGCTACGCGTAGCTACGCGAAGTGCACTTCGCACTACGCGAGATACGCATAGCACTACGCGAACTGCGTAGTGCGCTGTTCGCGATGATTGCACAGTGCCGGATGCTTGTCCGCACTGTGCAATCATTGAAAACGGCATCTTGCACAGTGCCAGCTGGCTTTTTCTCCTGCTCGAATAGATTTTTACACGAGCAGCAGCTTTCTCAACGCAGACTGGTAGTTTCTCATCGCGAGCGGTCGCGAGCATAAGCGACCACTCGCAATGAGAAACCTGACCTTCCCGCATTGAGAATCTCACCGGGAGGTTTATTTTTCACGCTCGCGATCGGTAGTTTGATGTTGCTGATTGCGAACGAGGACAAAGTCTCGCCGGGGTGTCATTTTGCTCGCTCGCGGTCGCCAATTAGACCTTGAGGACCGCAAGCGAGCAAAAAATGCCAACTACGCTACGCTACGCGATTTTGCACTATGCTATGTGGAAATTGAAAAGTGCGAAGTAGCACAAACTCCGCGAGCGTAGCGTAGTTGTCTGCCCAAGGTTATTATTTAGCCCCCAAGACGACCATATTGGCAGCCCTCTTAGATGCCACTAAGGCATTTGATTAGCTGGAATGGCCATACCTCTTTACCATTCTGAAGAGGCTAGGGATAAGCCCATGATACCTACAGCAGTCCAAATTCCTCTACTCTGAACCCACGGCGTGGTGGATGGCCTGCTCTCAGATCTCTTTCTCATCACTCGTGGAACAAGACACAGATGCCCACTGTCACCCCTCTTATTTGCCATAGCAACGGAACCGCTGGCAGCTCGTCTCAGACATCATCATGAGTCAAGGGGGTTGGGGTTACATCCAGGGGCCTGATCATTTCTTTATATGCTGATGATATCACACTATATATAATAACCCCGAAGAGAGCATACACCCCGTCCTCCGAGAGCTCACCAAATTCGTTGGACTGTCGGCAATCCACATTAACTGGACTAAATCAACACTTTTCCTCCTAACTGATAGTACAAAACCTTTCAAGCTAGACTACCCCCTCAAGTGGGCGGATGATCTGGTTAAGCCACAATACGCAAGAACTCTGGACCATGAAATATTGGTGTGCAGTGGCCTTGCTGGAAGGGAAAGTGGCAACCTGGTTTAAATTGCCGCTATCACTAGCTGGAAGTATAGCGGTGGCAAAAGGATCGGCCTTCTCAAATTATTGTACATCTTCATAAACCCCCCTCTCACACTCACCCAAGCTTTTTCAAAGTCACTACATTCTCTGATGATTTCTCAGGTATGGGCAGGAATATAAGACTAAATAAATAATCCGAGTCTTCAGATTATGAGAACCTAACCAAAAGGGTGTAAGGAAAGCACTTGTTTCCCGAAAGAACACCCAAGCAAAAGAAAGAAAGGGCAATTCCTTTCTTTAGTCCCCTCACTCACCAGGGTTTCCCCACGGTGACATGCTTCATCATTGGGGTCCTCTCAGTCCTCTATGGGCTGAGGCGTGCTGCGACTTACGGATTTGCGTAGGAGCACTGAACAAGACTATGTGTTGTGCAAGTGTTGTGGTGTGGAGTGGTTTAAAGTGAGTTAAAATAATCAACTAGTGGGCCAATATAAATTTTAATGTTGCTCCTAGCTAATTAATTAAAAAGTGGGTAATATGCTAGAGAAAACTACTATAATGGGTGAGTGTACCTAGCATACGGTCGACTAGTTTCAAGCTTCCCAAGCTCTTCATCAGGACTACACTGGGACCAGCCCAGTGTAAGTACCACTCCTAGAAGACCTAATTTGGTGCAATAATAAGTGAAAAAACACAAAACGCTGTGCAAAATTTGCATGCGTTGATCAAAAATACATACGTAATGTACGTCTAATGAAAATCTGTAGGATGGAAAACAGACGTTAATGGAGAAAAAGGCAGATTATGCATTATTGTCATAGGATAAAAAAGTGATTACACTATGCACCAGTGTCGCAATGCTCAATTTTCACATATTCTTATTGTGCCACTGTATAGTTCTCCAGACAGTACATCTTTCATGCTGGCGTCTAGCTATATCGTGAATAAAAGGTGATCGTGAATGCACGAAGTGCACATTTAATAATACACACAAGGTCTAAAAACATGCGTCTGACAACATAAATAACACACAAGACAAACAAAAGTACGAAAATACATACATTTTAAAAGGCAAAACTGTGCCTCATGGTCGACTGAGGGGGGGTTGGACACTCGTACACCTAGGATAGAGGTACAAGCGATAAAGTAAAAAGTTCTTGGGGCGCTGTCCTGTTAGGAGATCCAGCGCAAAATGAAGAGAGTTAAAATGAAGACCAATCTAAATTACGATGGGCCAAGGGCATCCCGCTGCTGTATGGTTACTCACTTGTACTCGTCAAGCCACCCGCCGGAAACACCTACTAGTAAGCTGCCTCGCCGACCGCATACTGAATGGATGCGAGCCGGGTGCCTTGATATCTACCTGGTGGGGGATGTGAAGAGGAAGAAAGGACTCGCCGGTTACGGTCGCGCTCAATGGCCGCCATCTTGGAACTGGCAAATGTCGTAAATTAATTGAGAGTAATTCAAAGAGGAATTAATTATGATTAGCCATCCGCTGCGTTTTTCGAAGAAAAACGGATAAGGAAGAGCTCGCTGGTTGTAGTCCCCTCGATCGCCGCCATCTTGGAGCAGGCACCAGTCGTAAAAGATAATAAAGACTAAAAAGTAAGAAATTGATTTTAGGCAATGACAAAAGAGGTGATACTCATCTGCTCTGTTCAGCGCACAAAAAACGGACAAGGCTGAAGAGCCTTTGGGTGTCATTTCTCGTAATTTGAATAGGTTCGGCCATCTTAGGTAGGGAAAAGAGTGTAATTCATTAAAAGGAACCGATGAAGGTTATCAAGCAGTGCCAAACTGAGTTTTTGGTAGTCAATAAGTTCCTTGCCCACAGATTGGGAAAGAAAACAATTGTCCCATTAGTACCTCCATAGTAGGTTATGAACAGACCCAATTACACTTCTCATGGGTAAATGAAAAAAACAGTTACCTCAGTTGTAATGGTGATTGTAAAAAACATCTTGTGAGGTGCCCCAAAATACTGCAGAGTAGTTGTATATCTCATGTTTTTATGAAAAACAATGAAACGCAATGGCGTGCTTGAATTGCACCATATAATTTGATAGGCTCATGTATTCAGGGTGCCAAAATCAGAGTGGTTAAATAACACAGGGTTGTTGACAGATCACTCAGTTTGTTGTGAAATGGCCCCAAGGTATATCATCATTAAGGCCGAGGTCGTCTGAACGCAGTTTAAACACCCAACGTTGTTCTTTTTCGTGTAGAATCTTCTCACTGTTGGGATAGTTGTTGACATGTTCAAGAATGACCCAGCTGAAGTCATTTGGTGTATGTTGTTTTTCCAAGAAATGCGTCGTCATTTTGGTGTTATTGTGTTTGCATCTGAAGTTGCTGCGGTGTTCGACCATTCTCGTGCTCACTTTTCTCGTGGTCATTCCCACGTAGTGGAGATTACACATGCATGTAATGAGGTATACTACCCCGGTAGTGTTGCAGTTCGTAAAAGATCGCAGATTCCACGTCATGCCATTGTTGCAGGTAACAATCTTAGTTGCTGTGGTTAGGTGACATACGCTGCAATTGCCACAGGGGTAATGTCCCTCTGGGAGTGGGTGTAGTAGGCGTACTGGACCTACCGTCCTTGTCGAATTAGGTCTGGTATGTACCAAGTAGTTCTTTATGTTTTTTGCTTTCTTATGGCTAAACATTGGTAGTTGCAGATTTAAACCTCCACTGTTGAGGATTCACCAATGTTTTTTAATGATCTTGGTCACCTGATCTGATGCGGTGTTGAAAGTTGTGATGCAGATTTGTCGTTTCTCATTCTTATCCAATATTTTTTCAGGTTTAGGTTCCAGAAGCGCATCCCGGTTGTTGTTGGATGCTCGTTTTTGTGCTTTGGACACAAGATGTGGTGGGTAATGTCGTTGCATCAATTTTTTGGATAGATCTTGAGCTTGCCTTTTGTAATCCTCTCTCGTGGTGCAGTTGCGTCTTAAACGCAAGAATTGCCCGAAGGGTAAATTATCTTTGAGACTCCTCGGGTGGAAACTTTCGTATACCAAAAGGCAGTTTCTTGCCGTGGGTTTAAAGTGTGTGGTCGTGATCAGGTGGCCGTCGTGCGCCGATATGTTAAGGTCAAGAAAGACCAACTCTGATCTACTCATGGTGAAGGTGAACTTTAAAAATGGATCTTGTTGGTTGAGCCAGAGAAAAAAGCATTCAAAATCCGTCTCGTTACCCTCCCAGATGAGGAGCACATCGTCGATGTATCTCTTCCATAACTTAATATTGTTGATGTGTGGGTTGTTGTTATGGAGGATCTTGTGTCGTTCCAAATGGTGTACGTAGAGCCCCGCCAGGCTCGGCGCAAAGGTGCTTCCCATGCTCGTACCGTGGGTCTGTTTGAACAAAGAATCATTAAATTGAAAGAAATTTTCTGTTAGAGCTAGTCGACAGCACTCCAACACCACATGTCTGGGTGTGTGGTAAGTCCAATCATTTTCGAAGAGTACTTCCTCAAGGATATCTAGTGTATCCTTGTGTGGTAAACTGGTGTACAAGCTTTCCACATCAAGGCTGATTAAGATGCTGGTTGTAGGATTGAAATCTAGATTTTGAATCAGACACAGCACAGCTTTAGTGTCTTGTAGATACGTGTCGGTCGCTTGGACTAGTGGTCTCAGAAATGCGTCGGCGAATTTTGACAGGGGTTCCAAAATAGAACCAATCCCTGAAACTATGGGCCTGCCAGGTGGTTTCACCATAGACTTGTGTATCTTAGGGATAGTGTAAAAGTAGGGGATGACTGGTCGCTTGTTTTCAAGAAAATCCGCCTCTTTTCTACTAATCCAGTCATTGAAAACTTGCACCAAATTAGGTCTTCTAGGAGTGGTACTTACACTGGGCTGGTCCCAGTGTAGTCCTGATGAAGAGCTTGGGAAGCTTGAAACTAGTCGACCGTATGCTAGGTACACTCACCCATTATAGTAGTTTTCTCTAGCATATTACCCACTTTTTAATTAATTAGCTAGGAGCAACATTAAAATTTATATTGGCCCACTAGTTGATTATTTTAACTCACTTTAAACCACTCCACACCACAACACTTGCACAACACATAGTCTTGTTCAGTGCTCCTACGCAAATCCGTAAGTCGCAGCACGCCTCAGCCCGTAGAGGACTGAGAGGACCCCAATGATGAAGCATGTCACCGTGGGGAAACCCTGGTGAGTGAGGGGACTAAAGAAAGGAATTGCCCTTTCTTTCTTTTGCTTGGGTGTTCTTTCGGGAAACAAGTGCTTTCCTTACACCCTTTTGGTTAGGTTCTCATAATCTGAAGACTCGGATTATTTATTTAGTCATGTACACAATGGGAGGGTGAACCTAACCGTTAAAAAACCTCTCCTTCCCCCTTCTTTTTGATATACAGGAATATAAGCCCAGGTTTCCTGGGAAATGATTATGCTCCCGGTTGATTAGGGTGGCCTGGGAGCTCTGGACATTCTCCTCTATGCCTATTGCGCACAAGCTCAATTTCTTCATCACTAGTTATATCCTTTTTTTTTTTATCCTCATTCTGCCAACATTTTTGTTAGGGTGTACTCTGATCCCACTAGATCTTACCAAGGGGGCTTGTCCGATGACCCATGAGGCAAACACTCACTGTGGCCCACAAGTATACTGCTGTGTCCACTTCCATCTCCTTAACACACTGATACCGCCAAAAGGAGAAACCGTAGCCAACATCAATTGTCTTAATCATAGGACTCACGTAGTCTTTTCTCTCCACCTTACCAATGAGGCCCAGATTTTGTTTTCACTTGTAGGATCGCATGCCATATCTGACTCACTAGTATATATAACATCTCTAAGGCACTCAGAGAAGCATGGTGGACTTTCCGATTTCCATAATCTACAAATCTTCTGTCTTGCCAAAAGAATCACATAAAACAGAAACTTTGTGTTACTCACTGAGAGCTGCACTCCTTCTTCCGAATTCAACCCCAAAAAAATTAGGCAAGGACTTACTTAAATCCGTGTCCCGATTGTTTCCCCTATAAAATCACAAACAGAGTTCCAATATGATGAACTTTTTGGACAAAGCATAAATAGATGCATATCATCTGCCGCTGTCAACTTACATCTTGGGCAGTTATATAAGTTGCTGGTAATCTTAGACAGCTTCGCAGATGAACAATACACTTTATAGGTGGTAAATAAGTGATTGCGTTTGAGTGATGCAGGTTTAACAACTGTTTGTAAGATACCGTAGGAATGACACCACATTCGCTTCACATCACCCTATCCAAACTCCTGACCCCATAGTTTTGTCATTTCAATTTCAAGTTCTGTATCCGCTTCCAAAAAAGCCCAGTACCAAAATGACATTTCTTTTTTCCACTGGTCAGTTCTCGACACCTGACTAAATTTTGTCTCCTCTTCCACCACCCAGTCTTGTGTCGCCCACCAGGAACTCAGTTGGTAATATTTAAACCTCGTTAGATGTCCCTTAGATAAATTATTCATGGCCTCCCAGCTCATCATATTTGCACCCTCCTTGAGATCCGCCCAATAGTAAATACCCCCTGATTTCAGGGGCTGGCTAAGCTGATCCCCCAGACACTCCGGGGTGCCTGGGGAATCCCAAATTGGAGTATAAGACGAGAAATATGGAACTCTCAATGTTTTCCTCACATACATTCACATATTCAGTGCAGCCTTCAGGACCTTAAATCCGACCTTCTTAAAAAACGTAGGGTCTCCAAATTTAAAAAGAAAATGCCGTTGACCTTGCGGGATATCCTCTAGCATAGCCTCAAAGAGTAAGCCGATAGATGACTTATCTATTTTATTTGCCAACATACGCACATTTTTAAAATGAAAGGAGTAGCAATATGCAAGCAGGTCTGGAAGTGCCAATCCCCCCAACTCCAATCTTCACCTCAGTTTCTTCCAGGATATCCTGGGATCTTTAGATGCCCAAATAAAACTCCCTATTTTCCTCTGGTGTTTGGCTATGTCTTCTTTCTTAAAAGTTATGGGAATAGAGTTGAAAAGAAAGGCGATTGTCGGAAGGATAATTATTTTTATTAAGTTTACCCTACCATAGATATTTAGGGGTAGGTTCACCCATGTTACCATTAGTCCTACCACTTCCTGACTAGTTTTCTCCCAATTAGCTTTTACGATATCTTTAAATTTCTGTGTAATTAAAATCTCTAGATATCGGATTTGTGTTTTTACCCTGTGGCTCCGTGAGTCTTGATTCCACTCCATTATCTCCGTTTTATCAATATTTACTTTATACCCAGAGACCTGGCCAAATAACTCTGCCTTCCTCATCAAATGGGAATTGCTTCCAACGGCTTTCTTGAGTACAACATCATGTTGTCGGCGTATAGTGCCAATTTAACTTCGAAATCATTTGATCTAAAAGGGAGGATAGTGGTGTCGGTTCTTATCAAGTTTGCCAATGGCTCTATATAGATATTAAAAAGGAGCGGGGACAGAGGACAACCCTGCCTTGTCCCCCTAAAGATTTCAAACCAGTCGGACAACTCCCTATTAACCAACACCCTGACCCTTGGGCTATAGTACAGATTTTGCACCGCTGTAACCATATTCTGTGGAAATCCAAAACTACGTATGGACTCCCATAGATACTTCCAGTGTACCTGGTCAAAAGCTTTAGCTGCATCGACCGCTACTATGGTAAGAGGAATATTCCGAGCCTCAGCTATATCTACCACCCCTATCAGCTGGAATGTTAATTCGTTAAGATGCCTCCCAGGTATAAAACCTCTTTGATTAGGGTGAATAACCTGTTTTATTACCTTGGCGACCCGAGCTGCTATGATACCAGAGAAAAAATTGTAATCTGTGTTTAGTAGGGAGATCAGTCTGTAAGAGTCAACTCTCCGTGGGTCTTTATTTGGTTTTAGAATCAAAGTAACTATAGCCTCTGACCACGACCTAGGAGCATATTCCCCACTCATATGTATTTCATTGAACAAAACTTTTAAGACTGGAGTCAGAACATCGATGATGCATAAGAAACCCTCCACAGGAAGACCATTCGGCCCAGCAGCTTTCCCCTTTACCATTTTCTTACACTGGGCTCTTATCTCTCCGTCCCTGATCTCTCCTTCTAAGACTTTCTGTTGTTCATTAGTTAGCTGCCTGGAGAGTCGTTAAACCTAGCCATTCGGTGATAACCTCCTTATCTGGTTGAATGTCTTCCATGTCTATAGCCCTCATAAAATCACAAGCCTCTCTGCATATGTCAACATTAGTATGCATTACTTCTCCTGTGGTCCTACTGGTTAGCTCGCGCATTGTATTTCTAGCTCTAGCCGCCTTGGCCTTCCAGGCTAGTAAGGAGGTACACTTCACTCCATAGGCGAAATGTTGGAGCGTACTAGTTTTCCATATATCTAGTACTTTCTTATCAATCCGCCCTTGGAAGGCTGCCTGTAGCCCCTCTAGCTCTTTACTCAGGGCTTGCACTCTATCTGTATCTGTATCTTCCATTGAGGCCCTCTGAAGTTCCCTTTCTTTTACCTTAATCTCTTCAATTTTATGCTCATCCTCTCGTTTCTCCACCCTTCTTTTTCCTGCCATTATAGGTCTCATGACCCCCCTTAAATAATCCTTATAGGCATCCCAAACTGTTTGGTTTGTCGCCGAGCCTTTATTTACTTGGAAATATAACTCCCATTTTTCTCTTAAATCTCGAATCATCTCCCCATGTAATAAAATGGTCCTGTCTAATGCCCATCTTCTCTGCCCCTCCTTTTGCTGCACCGTCAAAGCCAATAGAGCTGCAGAATGATCCGAGACTATCACGGGAACATCACTAGTTATATCCGACCCCATTCCAGCCTTATTTAGCGGTAGAAACAGATAGAGCGGCCCCTATTGCCCTGCACACAGCCATCTACCAAGCATATAAATGTCTTGCTTCGCCCTCAGCCAGATAATACAGAATACCACACGGTGGCTCAAACACAACGAAGCAATAGATACCACACCACCCAGAGAGGGATTTCCCTTTTTGAAATGAAGCACATCAAAGACTCTTTTTTCAGAATAAGGCTATATATATATATATATATATATATATATATATATTACAACCAATCCCGACTTAAGTAAAAATCGGACACCGACACAGGAGATGCTTTCGCTATCCAGCTTGGGTTTATTTCTCTTTACGCCGACGCGTTTCGGCACAACTGCCTTGTTCACATGGGTAGTCGCACAAAATCAGACATTTTTAAACAGAGGTTACAAGGTCACATGATTTCTTTTCAAATAGACAAGGAAAACAGACTGACAATCAATCCATGTATTGCTATCAAGGAATGGATACATTAATTCTGTCACATGTTTTCTTACTCTCGTTTTTCTTCTTTTTTTTATTTTTTTCGATTTTTTTCTGTGTATGTCATTCAGAATGTAAAAAAACTTTATAAATCTGAATTATCCAGCAGATTAATAAAAGAGAGAGAAGACATTATTCCAATCACATGTGCATTAAATATCATGCAGCAATACATTTTAGTTCTCATTATTCCTTTTTACATTCTGTGTTTATATTTATCACACAAAATATTTACATAGATGATCTCCTGGGCAAGTGCCCCTGCCTCTGATCCAATTGCTTATTGTTTTTTCTCAATCAGGCACATATATATATATTACCTACTGACAGTCGCCAGTAGGTAGTTATAGTTAGGACCTATTTTCCATAGGAAATCCGCAACATTCTATTTGGAATAACGTTGGCGCCGATTGACGAATCTTCGCAAAATTTTCCAAACTTTTGGCCAGCTCTGGTCCACTCCTATCCTGAAAATTTCACGGTGATTCAAGCGGGGGCCGAGAAAAAAGGGGGGTCCCAAAACGCATTTTCCCCATGCATTTTCCCATAGGACCTGTTGACGCAGCTACAGCCCGAACTGCTAAACGGAATTACACCAAATCTGGCAAAGAGGTAGTCCTCAGCTCAGACTCATGCCTTTTGCTTAAATGGTGTAAATCCATTCAGTAGTTCCTGAGAAAATTAGAGTTAAAAAGATAGATATATCTGGGCGGAGCCTAACCACACATCTCATCATGAAATCTGATTGGCTGTCAGTACTTCATCCAAGAAGTGTTGGCAGCCATCTTGGGACCAATATACATGATAGCACCTCATTAAAAAGCATTGCAGTTAATAGAAGGTTTTAAGACTTTAGTTACATTATAAATCATTTGTTGATGGTACCATACTCATTTTAGGAATTGTGGTGTGTTCTAAGGTGATTTTACCATGTGAAAAAGCCTTCTGCTGTGATATCATGAATCATGTTTGAGAGAAAACTATGTTCTCATGCTTTTCCCACAGAGGTTTGGAAGGTGATCTATAAGCTAAAATGAGAGCATATTGACTGTAAATTCATATTATCTTTCTCAGTCATGTGAGAATGAAGTCTGACATTCTCAGTAAAACGTGTACATCCAACAAGGGCAAAGACTGTCAGTTGATTCCTTTGTGTTCTACTGCAGCTTCCCAGAGTGTTCTAAAGAACAACTAGAGCGCTAACAGTCCTACTTATGACAAACGTATTGCACACCTGAAGCCATCTTGATTGGAATAAAGTGGTAACCCTTAAAACATTTAATTTAAAAAGGAACAAAATGAGGGTGTTCATTTTGCCATAGAAAGCATGATTAGTGCTGCAGAAAGAAAAATTAGGGCACATTTTGAGTGACTTCTCAAATCCTCTTCTATTTCATTAAAAAATTCTGACATGCAGACTGAAACATGCACTTTCAATACCAGCAGCAGACTTCCCTGGTGAGCAGTAGCTTTACTACAGTGATCTAATCAGCAACTAGAGTGCTAACATTCTGAATTTATGGCAAATGTGTGACACATCTGAATGCCTTCTTGATGGAATCAAAGTAAAAAACTGAAAGTATTTCATACGGGGGAGACTGTAGTAAATGAGCAAATTAGGAAACTTTATAACAAATAAATCTCCCAAGATGGCCACCAGAGACAAAAGAGCCCAAATGTAGCCCAAATATCACCCAGATGTAGCCCACGTATAGCCCAATGACAGAATGTCCCAGAGTGTTCTAACGAACAACTAGAGCGCTAACAGTCTTACTTATGACAAAAGTATGGCACACCTGAAGCCATCTTGATTGGAATAAAGTGGTAACACTTAAAACATTTAATTTACAAAGGAACAAAATGAGGGGCTTCATTTTGCCATAGAAATTATGATTAGTGCTGCAGAAAGAAAAATTAGGGCACATTTTGACTTCTCAAATTCTCTTCTATTTCATAAAACAATTCTGACATGCAGACTGAAACATGCACTTTGAATACCAGCAGCAGACTTCCCTGGTGAGCAGTAGCTTTACTACAGGGATCTAATGAGCAACTAGAGTGCTAACATTCAGAATTTATGGCAAATGTGTGACACATCTGAATGCCTTCTTGACGGAACCAAAATAAAAAACTGAAAGTATTTCCTACTGAGGAGACTGCAGTAAATGAGGAAATTAGGACACTTCATAACAAATAAATCTCCCAAGATGGCCACCAGAGACAAAAGAGCCCAAATGCAGCACAAATATCACCCAGATGTAGTCCAAGTATAGCCCAATCACAGAATGTCCCAGAGTGTTCTTAAGAACAACTAGAGCGCTTACTGTCTTACTTATGACAAAAGTATGGCACACCTGAAGCCACCTTGATTCGAATAAACTGGTAACACCTAAAACATTTAATTTAAAAAGGAACACAATGAGGGGGTTCATTTTGCCATAGAAATTATGATTAGAGCAGAAGAAAGAAAAATTAGGGCACATTTTGAGTGACTTCTCAAATCCTCTTCTATTTCATTATAAAATTCTGATATGCAGACTGAAACATGCACTTTTAATACCAGCAGCAGACTTCTGTGGTGAGCAGTAGCTTTACTACAGTGATCTAATGAGCAACTAGAGTGCAAACATTCAGAATGTATGGCAAATGTGTGACATATCTGAATACCTTCTTGATGGAATCAAAGTAAAAAACTGAAAACATTTCCTACTGAGGAGACTGCAGTAAATGAGGAAATTAGGAAACTTCATAACAAATAAATCTCCCAAGATGGCCACCAGAGACAAAAGAGCCCAAATGCAGCACAAATATCACCCAGATGTAGCCCACATGTAGCCCAATGACAGAAGAGTGCAAAACACTTATTTTTTGTGTATTTGCAGTTTTATATAGTGCAGACTTGTCAGGTATTGGAGTGCTTTACATGAGCATTGGTTACATCACACAAGATCAAATTCATTTTGGTTGTAGACATGGGGAGATTAAGTGATTTGACCAGAATCACAGAATGTTGAGCTGAAGCAGAAACTCCAACCTGGTTCCCCAGTTGCAAAGTCTGCAGCTCTGGAAGTAGCACCACCTCCTCTCCCCTAGGTGCAACATTTAATCAAGTGGTCAACTGGATAAAAAACACATAAAGATTACAAATAATTTAAAAGTTCTTTGTCGCTTTTTGAAAACTCAGAAAATATGTCCTCATTTTATTTTTTTAGAGCACTAACCATAATTTTGATGCAAATAAGACCCTCTCATACATGTCATTTCTAAAGGAAATGCTCTAGGTATTACAGTTTTGATTACATCAAGATGACGTCAGGCATTCCACAATTTTGTAATAAATATAGAATGTTAGCAATCTAGTTGTTCATTGGGATACTGTTGAGAGGCAGAGGCCAGGGGCACGGACTCTGAAAATTGAAGGCAGGTAGGAGAGTGCAGAGGCAACAATTTAACCACACTGGGCAGGCAGGAAGGGCAGTGGCAGCACAACAGACTATGGAGGGCAGTGGAAAGCGGGGCAGGGGCAACAAACCAACAATACAGGACTGGCAAGAGAGGCTGTGGCAATATAATAGACCATTGTGGGCAGAAGGAAGAGGCAGTGGTAGTACAACCTTACATGCCAAACGACCCGTTTCAGCCAGGAAACGTCCAATGTTTTTAAGCTCAAATGGGCTTTATTTGATCTGTCTCCTGTCTAAAATCTCCTCTTTTTCAATGTAACTCCAAGGGGAAAATCAATACCCCAGTTTTTTTTCAAAATCTCCCTCTTACCAAGTTCAAAATGTTCGCAAGTATGGTACATTGGCTCATGGTAGGCAGGAGGAATTGGGGTAGGGACATGGACTCGGATAACAGAGGACAGGAGGGACATGGAGAGGTGCACCAAACTGACCCTACTGGGCAGGCATCAGGGTTTGCAGCAGCACAATACACCACACAGGGCATGCGGGACGGGAGTGCAGCACAACAATTCATAGAAAGCAATAGGGAGGGGACAGGACCATGCACATGGACAACAGAGAACAGAGGGGAAAGAGGCAATGGTAGCTAGCTGACCATAATGGACAGACAGGAGAGAAAGCTGCAGCATAACAGATCATAATAAGCAGGAGGGACGGATCAGGGGCATTACAATGGAACAGACAAGCCAGGAGGGAGGGAATAGGGGTCTGTACATGGAAACAGAGGGCTGGGGGCAAGGAGGCAGGGCAGGAGCATCAAGATGACCATGGAGGTCAGGCAGGATGGGCACTAGAAACAAGATACACCATGGAGAGCAACAATGAGACTATGATGGCATACACACAGACCATGGAGGGAAGGTGGGAGGGGGTGAGGGGCAGCTAGCTGACCACACAGGGAAGGTGGGAGGGGCCATGGCAGCACAGAAGACCATGCATGGCAAGCAGGAGGGTTAGTGGCAGCACAATGGCTATGATGGGCAAGAAGGAGGGTGCAGGGGCATGCACAAAGGACCATGGAGGATAGAAGGGAGGGTCAGGACCTGGGCACAGACAAGAGAGTTCAGGGGAAGGGGCCTCACAACAGACCGCGCAGGGCAGGCAGGAGGAGCAGTTGCAGCACAACAGACCAGGGAGGGCAGAAGGGTGTGGCAATAAAATGGACCATGGAGGACAGGAGGAAGGGGATAGGGGCATGGCATGTGGACAGGCAGGGTGGAGGTGGCAGGGACAGGGTACAGTCATCTGACAATGCTAGGCAGGTGGGAGGGGAATGGCAGCTCAACAGAACACTCAGAGTAGATAGGAGTGGCAGGTCCATGGAACATGGTGGGCAAAAAGGATGGAGCAGGGGCATGCACAAAGACATCGGAGGGCAGGGGGAAGGAGAATAGGGGCAGCAAGCTAAGCACAGAGGCTAAGCAGGAGGTCAATGATGGGTCATAGAATTGGGCAATGGAGGGCAGGAGGAGGGAACTGGTACATCATGCTAAATGGAGGACAGTGGCAGCACATCAGACCATGCATGGCAGGAGGGAGGAGGCTAGTCCATGGATGCAGACAACAGAGGATAGGGAGGAGGTGGATGGGGCAGCAAGCTAACTGTTCAGAGAAGGTGGGTATTAGAAACTTTATTGTTTTTAAATGTATGTCTGTGCGAACTACTTAAAATATGAACAAGTATGCAGCATAATCTCACTTTTATTCAGGAAGAAGAGGACGTTTGTGACTATGACTCCGGACTCACTTTGCAGAAACACCCCCTGACCCTCCACCCACCATCGCAAAATGTAATGCCCGTGAAAAGGGTAGGTGGACGCAGTGTTATATAGAACATAGTCCTGAGAGCACGATTGAAAATGAAAACTAGATATAGTATATGGTATAAACTATGCACCAAAAAGTGTGATATAAGATGAACCGGGGCATGAAATATAATATGCAATACATTGTGCGCAATGACAGATTCATTGGAGAGCACGAGATAGCACAGGCACTAGCGCGTGCTATGCGATATGCACCATGGAGTGTAATATGCACAGGGTAGTGTTGTGTAACCTAACTAGTCTCTAAAGTTGTAATATAAAATATGTGCTGGGGGAGTGTAACGTTGCATATGCACTGTGACAAAGATATGGATCCCAGATTGTAATATGTATGGCATAGCGCTGTGTGTTATAACATAGGTATCGAGGAAGGCACTTCAGATGGGGCAATATAAGATAATATAGAGAGTGTCATAGCATACGCACTAGCTGGTGGAATACAACACAGAGGTGTGTGGAACTCGGCGGGCACTGGTGGGTGTAACACAGCATTGGGTTCAGCCAGGAGCACGCTGTGACTCTCAAGTGAGGTTTGTCTCCTTTCCAGAGAGTAAAATAAAAAGTATTACACATCCGGCGGTGGATGTGTGTTTTATTAACTGTGAGGGGGGTTTCTTGCATAGTTTGGTCGAATTTTCGTCGAATGCCCTTTGAATTGCTTGGTGTGCGTGTGTATTAAATGTGCCCGTCAATAGCTACCCATGTTTGTATAAATAAACGACAAGGGTGTTTACTTGGAGAGTACCCACCGGCGGGGGTGCCGGGATTAGGCACGGTAGGGCGTCAGACACATCAGAGCTTCACTAGCGGTGTAAATACATTCCACGTGGATTCATTGTATGCATAGTCGCCTTTTAATGAATATCACGCAAATCGTCATGGTGATAGGTACATACGGTTTGTCCAGCATGTCCTAGGTGTTTCTATAAATATATATTTTTTTTAAATTATTAAAAAACAAAGGCCGGCCCCGGGGGATGGGGTCCCCAGGGCCATAAGTGGCCTGAGGAGGGGGGCAACGCAGCCCCCTCCTAAAGAATAAAAAAAAAAAAAAAAAGGTCACGACCCGGGGGTTGGGGTCCCCGGGGCCGATTAAGGCCTTGGGAGGGCCAAAATAATTTTTTTCAACAAAAGAAATTAGGGTGCAGGCCCTGGGGGATGGGGTCCCCAGGGTCAATAAATTAGAAAAAAGAAGGGGGGCCACACAGCCCTCATTCTTAAAAAAATAAAATAAATAAAAGACCGGCATCACGCCGGAGGCCACGCCCCCTTCTTGCAGCACTCTGCAAACACTCCCCCTGGCCAGTTGTAAGTTGGGGAATTAATGCCCCTTCAATACTGAGGGTCCCTGAGGGCCAACTAGCCCAACAGGTATCTCCAGTATGTGCCAGGGAGCTGCGTTGCAGACAGGTGTTCTGAGGCCATGCCCCTTTTTGCACCTCTATGCAACGTAGCTCTGTGGCGCTTACTGTAGGTACCTAGTGAGCTAGTTTGACCCTAGGGACCCTTAGGATTCAAGGGGACTTAATCTCTCAACTTAGAACAGCAACAGGGCGCGCTTACACAGTGGTGGAGGGAGGGGACGGGGCCTGAGGTGACGTGTGCAAACACGCCCTATGGCGCATTTTAAGTTGGGGAAATAATTCCCCTTCAATCCTGAGGGCCCCTGGGGGCTAACTAGCCCACCAGGTGCTTCCAGTAAGCACCACTGAGCTGCGTTGCAGAGAGGTGGTCCAGGCCGTGCCCCTTTTTACACCTCTCTGCAATGGCGCTTACTGGACGTACCTAGTGGGCTATTTTGCCACTAGGGACCCTTAGGATTCAAGGGGACTTAATCTCCCAACTTAAAAAACGTCCACAGGGCGTGTTTACACAGTGGGGAAGGGAGGGGAAGGGGCCTGAGGTGACGTGTGCAAACACGCCCTATGGCGCATTTTAAATTGGGGAAATAATTCCTCTTCAATCCTGAGGGCCCCTGGGGTCTAACTAGCCCACCAGGTGCTTCCAGTAAGCACCACTGAGCTGCGTTGCAGAGAGGTGGTCCAGGCCATGCCGCTTTTTACACCTCTCTGCAACGCAGCTCTGTGGCGCTTACTGGAGGTACCTAGTAGGCTAGTTGGACCCTAGGGACCCTCAGGATTCAAATGAACTTAATCTCCCAACTAAAAATGGCCCCAGGGCGTGTTTACACAGTGGTGAAGGGAGGGGACGGGGCCTGAGTTAAAGTGTGCAAACAAGCCCTGTGGTGCGTTTAAAGTTGGGGAAATAATTCCCCTTCAATCCTGAGGGACCCTGGGGGCCAACTAGCCCACCAGGTGCTTCCAGTAAGCGCCACTGTGCTGCGTTGCAGAGAGGTGGTCTAGGCCGTGCCCCTTTTTACATCTCTCTGCAACGCAGCTCTGTGGCACTTACTGGAGGTACCTAGTGGACTAGTTGGACCCTAGGGACCCTCAGGATTCAAATGAACTTAATCTCACAACTTAAAATGGCCACAGGGCATGTTTACACAGTGGGGAAGGGAGGGGACGGGGCCTGAGGTGACGTGTGCAAACACGCCTTGTGGCGCGTTTTAAGAGGTAGTTTTAATCCCCTGCCCTATTATATACTAGGGGCTTACAGAGGAGGTCATGCTAATCACAGGGGGACCCCAACGCATAGTGTTCCCTAGTGTATGTAGGTGTTTTCACTGTATTCTGAGTGTCTTTTAACATAGCACTGGCTCTAGGACTGGTTAGTCAGACTCAGTTACCACAAGTAGACGTCTGAAAAAGTTGAGGGTACAGGATGATTTTGCAACAAGGCTTCTTTCTGCTCTTCTGTTTGTTCTTTCTGCACGTTATCCTTCTTCCTGCACTTTTCTTCGTCTTTGAGGACTTCTGTTGCTACTTTCTGCATTTCTTTTTTTTCTTTCTGTGCGTTTTTCTTCTTTCTTCACATGTCCTATCTCTGTAGGCATAGTTAGAAATTAGCATTTAAAAAAACTTTGAAATTCACTGAAAAAAACATAGGTTTTAGGCACGTTATAGTTAGGAATTAGCATTTAAAAAACCTTAGAAATTCCCTGAAAAAACCATAGGTTTCAGGGGCGTTATAGTTAGCTGGACTTTTCACTCATACAAAACCATTGAAATTCCCCCATTATAGTTAGTTCAGCTAACTATAACTCGTGCGCCCGCAATGAACTGCTGATGACGTCACATATTACATCACTCATGACATGGTCAGTGACATCACTCATGACATCACTGATGATATCTCAAATGACATCACTGATGACATCATCCTTGTGATAGAGTGACAGACCTCCTCTCCCTCTAATATAACCTTTGATACACACATTCAAAAATAGAAACTAAAATTTTCAAAACAATGGACATACCAATACCAGTTACAACAACCTATTCAGTAATTCTAAGATCCACATACACATCCACTCATTCACCAACAGTCCTATACAGTCACTCATACATGTACTCACTCATCATATGTACTCATACACCTATACATCCTGTTACACAACACCACTCATCCATGAAGTTACTCACACACATAGTCACTCATGCTAATAAAGAATCAAACATCCATTTACTTTCATATACAATTATACACACACCACCACGCTTACTTCTACAGAAACTTACACATACTCATAAAGACACTGTTGAGACAGTCATTCACTCACTGACACACCCATGCACACACTCATCCACCCATACAGTCCTGCACACATGTTGTCTTCAACACATACAAACAGTGAGTCACTCATTCATGCACCTATGCACTACGTAATACCCCCCACTGAACCTTACAGACACTCCTACTGATACTCAAAAAAACAACTAATAACCTATATAGACACTCATGTAGCTACTCACCAACCCATGCAGCCACTTATACACAAAGTGAGAGACTGATACAGATATTTACATATTTAAACATTACTCACTAAGCCATGTATTCACTATGATACACTTAATCAGTCAGTTATACAATACATTTTTCAAAAACAAATCATCCATTTATACACTTATATACCCATTTATTCTTCCATCGACCTTGAGATATATATATATAAAACATATGTAATTTTCAGAAAAACACACATTCACTGGATGATGTCATCAGTGATGTCATCAGTGATGTCATCAGTGATGTCATCAGTGATGTCACTGACCATGTCATGAGTGATGTAATATGTGACGTCATCAGCAGTGCATTGTGGGCGCGCGAGTTATAGTTAGCTGAACTAACTATAACGGGGGAATTTCAATGGTTTTGTATGAGTGAAAAGTCCAGCTAACTATAACGCCCCTGAAACCTGTGGTTTTTTCAGGGAATTTCTAAGGTTTTTTAAATGCTAATTCCTAACTATAACGTGCCTGAAACCTATGGTTTTTTAAGTGAATATATATATATATTACCTACTGGCGGTCGCCAGTAGGTAGTTATAGTTAGGACCACGTTTCCATAGGAAATCCGCAACATTCTATTTTGAATAACTTTGGCGCCGGTCGACGAATCCTCGCGAAATTTTCAAAATAGGTGGGGCGCTCCGCTCCGCTCCTACCCTGAAAGTCACGGGGGGATTCGTCAAGCGGGGGCTGAGATAAAAGGGGGGTCCCAAAACGCGTTTTTCCCATGCATTTTTCCATAGGACCTTTAGACAGGGCTACAGTCCGAACGGCTGAACAGAATTACTAGAAATTTGGCAGAGAGGTAGTCCTCAGGTCAAGGAAGTGCCTTTTGTAGGTTTGGAGTAAATCTGTTCAGTAGATTCTGAGAGAATAGCCTTTAAATCAATATATTATATCTGAGCCAGCTTACGGTGCGCTTACGGTACGCTTACCGTACGCGTACGGTGGTGTGCGCGAGCGCGATTCTGATTGGCTCTTAGATCTTAGTAAACATTCGAATCGGCCGAAACCAGGAAGCGGCGGCCGCCCTTTTCTCTCTCGCACTGAGAGTTAGGTTTTAAAATAAAGCCCAAAAACATGTAAAGGGGCTGTTTAGACAGCTCCAACACACATAGCCATGTTGAGGGAGTCCCCAAAGATCCCCCAAGGCCATAAATGGAATTTTTATTTTTTCGTTAATTTCGCCGATTACGCTTACCGTACGCGTACGGTAAAAAATTATATAAAAAAAAAAACTATCCACACTCTCCCCACCCCGTGTGCAATTGGTGGCCGAAGGCCACCAATTGTGCGTGGCTTATAAATCGTGTGATAAACTATAATATTTTTTTTAAAAAATGATAAAAGAAAAAATTATCCACACTCTCTCCACCCCGTGTGCAAATGGTGCCCGAAGGGTACCATTTGTGCATGGCTTATAAAAATTACGAAAAATTAAAATATTACCTTTCAAAACGAAGTGCATCATATGTCCTCCATGTGCGCACGGTGCGCGAAGCGCATCGTGCGTACATGGCCCATCTAGCGTAACGTGGGCACGCGGTGCGCATAGCGCACCGCGTGCCCACCGTGCGTGCACGGCACTAACTGCGTAAAGTGGGCGCGCGGTGCGCGAAGCGCACCGCGTGCTTACTGTGCGAACACGGTGCGCGAAGCGCACCGTGCGCGCACGGAACGAACTGCGTTAAGTGGGCGCGCACGCCACGAATGGCGTAAAGTAACTTAGCATTTAAAAAACCGTACAAATTCACTGAAAAAACCATAGGTTTCACACACGTTATAGTTAGGAATTAGCATTTAAAAAACCTTGCAAATTCACTGAAAAAACCATAGGTTTCACACATGTTATAGTGAGCGGAAATTTTACTGATAAAAAACCAGTGAAATTCCCCTGTTATAGTTAGTGCAGGCAACTATAACTCACGCGACCACAATCTTCTGCTGATGACATATGTGTCTTTATGAAAAAAAAATATTTGTAATATATGTATAGCTAAAAATGTATGGAAGAAGACATGGGCAAATAAGTGTCTAAATACAGTATTAGCATCAGCAGAGGATTGCGGTCGCGTGAGTTATAGTTGCCTGCACTAACTATAACGGGGGAATTTCATTGGTTTTTTATCAGTAAAATTTCCGCTAACTATAACATGTGTGAAACCTATGGTTTTTTCAGTGAATTTGCAAGGTTTTTTAAATGCTAATTCCTAACTATAACGTGTGTGAAACCTATGGTTTTTTCAGTGAATTTGTACGGTTTTTTAAATGCTAAGTTACTTTACGCCATTCGTGGCATGCGCGCCCACTTAACGCAGTTCGTTCCGTGCGCGACCGGTGCGCTTCGCGCACCGTGCGCGCACAGTAAGCACGCGGTGCGCTTCGCGCACCGCGCGCCCACTCTACGCAGTTAGTGCCGTGCACGCATGGTGGGCACGCGGTGCGCTACCCGCACCGCGTGCCCACGTTACGCTAGATGGGCCATGTACGCAAGATGCGCTTTGCGCACATGGAGGACATATGATGCACTTCGTTTTGAAAGGTAATATTTTAATTTTTCGTAATTTTTATAAGCCATGCACAAATGGTGCCCTTCGGACATCATTTGCACACGGGGTGGAGAGAGTGTTGTTAATTTTTTCTTTTATTATTTTTGTTTAAAATATTGTGGTTTTTCATATCTCAAATAAGCCCTGCACATTTGGTGACCTGCGGCCACCAAAAGCACAGGGGGTTGGGAGAGTGTGGATAGTGTTTATTTTTTTTACATTTTTTACCGTACGCGTATGGTAAGCGTAATCGGCGAAATTAGCGAAAAAATATAAATTGCATTTTTGGCCTTGGGGGGTCTTTGGGGACTCCCTCAACATGGCTATGTGTGTGGGAGCTGTCTAAACAGCCCCTTTATATGTTTATTGGTTTTATTTACCAACCTAGCTCTCAGTGCGAGAGAGAAAATGGCGGCCGCCGCTTCCTTGTTTCGGCTGTTTCGAATGTTTACTAAGATCTAAGAGCCAATCAGAATCGCGCTCGCGCACGCCCCCGTACGCGTACGGTAAGCTTACGGTAAGCGTACCGTAAGCTGGCTCAGATATATATATTGATTTAAAGGCTATTTTCTCAGAATCTACTGAACAGATTTACACCAAACCTACAAAAGGCACTTCCTTGACCTGAGGACTACCTCTCTGCCAAATTTCTAGTAATTCTGTTCAGCCGTTCGGGCTGTAGCCCTGTCTAAAGGTCCTATGGAAAAATGCATGGGAAAAACGCGTTTTGGGACCCCCCTTTTATCTCAGCCCCCGCTTGACGAATCCCCCCGAGACTTTCAGGGTAGGAGCGGAGCGTAGCGCCCCACCTATTTTGAGAAATTCGCGAGGATTCGTCGACCGGCGCCAAAGTTATTCAAAATAGAATGTTGCGGATTTCCTATGGAAAAGGGGTCCTAACTATAACTACCTACTGGCGACCGCCAGTAGGTAATATATATATATATATATATATATATATATATATATATATATATATATATATATATTACCTACTGGCGGTCGCCAGTAGGTAGTTATAGTTAGGACCCTGTTTCCATAGGAAATCCGCAACATTCTATTTGGAATAACTTTGGCGCCAGTCGACGAATCCTCGCGAAATTTTCAAAATAGGTGGGGCGCTACGCTCCGCTCCTACCCTGAAAGTCTCGGGGGGATTCGTCAAGCAGGGGCCGAGAAAAAAGGGGGGTCCCAAAACGCGTTTTCCCCATGCATTTTTCCATAGGACCTTTAGACACAGCTACAGCCCGAACGGCTGAACAGAATTACTTGAAATTTGGCAGAGAGGTAGCCATAAGGTCAAGGAAGTGCCTTTTGCAGGTCTGGTGTAAATCTGTTCAGTATTTCCTGAGAAAATAGCATTTAAAAGCATATATATATGTGGGCGGAGCCTAACCACACATCTCATCCTGAGATCTGATTGGCTGTCAGCACTTCATCCAAGAAGTGTTGGCAGCCATCTTGGGACCAATATACATGATAGCACCTCATTAAAAAGCATTGCAGTTAATAGAAGGTTTTAAGACTTTAGTTACATTATAAATCATTTGTTGATGGTACCATACTCATTTTAGGAATTGTGGTATGTTCTAAGGTGATTTCACCATGTGAAAAAGCCTTCTGCTGGGATATCATGATTGAGAGAAAAATATTTTCTCATGCTTTTACCACAGAGGTTTGGAAGGTGATCTATAGGCTAAACTGAGAGCTTATTTTCTGTAAATTCACATTATCTTTCTCAGTCATGTGAGAATGAAGTCTGACATTCTCAGTAAAACATGTACATCCAACAAGGGCAGAGACTGTCAGTTGATTCCTTTGTGTTCTACTGCAGCTTCCCAGAGTGTTCCAAAGAACTACTAGAGCGCTAACAGTCCTACTTATGATAAACGTATGGCACACCTGAAGCCATCTTGCGTGGATTAAAGTGGTAACTCTTAAAACATTTAATTTAAAAAGGAACAAAATGAGGGGGTTCATTTTTCCATAAAAAGTATGATTAGTGCTGCAGAAAGAAAAATTAGGGCACATTTTGAGTGACTTCTCAAATCCTCTTCTATTTCATTAAAAAATTCTGACATGCAGACTGAAACATGCACTTTCAATACCAGCAGCAGTTTTCCCTGGTGAGCAGTAGCTTTACTACAGTGATCTAATGAGCAAAAAGAGTGCTAACATTCTGAATTTATGGCAAATGTGTGACACATCTGAATGCCTTCTTGATTGAATCAAAGTAAAAAACTGAAAGTATTTCCTACTGAGGAGACTGCAGTAAATGAGGAAATTAGGAAACTTCATAACAAATAAGTCTCCCAAGATGGCCACCAGAGACAAAAGAGCCCAAATGTAGCCCAAATATCACCCAGATGTAGCCCAAGTATAGCCCAATGACAGTATGTCCCAGAATGTTCTTAAACACAACTAGAGCGCTTACTGTCTTCATTATGACAAAAGTATGGCACACCTGAAGCCATCTTGATTGGAATAAACTGGTAACACTTAAAACATTTAATTTAAAAAGGAACACAATGAGGAGGTTCATTTTGCCATAGAAATTATGATTAATGCTGAAGAAAGAAAATGAGGGCACATTTTGAGTGACTTCTCAAATCCTCTTCTATTTCATTAAAAAATTCTGACATGCAGACTGAAACATGCACTTTTAATACCAGGAGCAGACTTCCATGGTGCAGTAGTTTTACTACAGTGATCTAATGAGCAACTAGAGTGCTAACATTCAGAATTTATGGCAAATGTGTGACATATCTGAATACCTTCATGATGGAATCAAAGTAAAAAACTGAAAGCATTTCCTACTGAGGAGACTGCAGTACATGAGGAAATTAGGAAACTTCATAACAAATAAATCTCCCAAGATGGCCACCGGAGACAAAAGAGCCCAAATGTAGCCCAAAATCACCCAGATGTAGCCCAAATATAGCCCAATGACAGAAGTGTGCAAAACACTTATTATTTTGTGTTTTTGCAGTGTTATATAGTGCAGACTTGTCAGGTATTGGAGTGCTTTACATGAGCATTGGTTACATCACACAAGAACAAATTCATTTTGGTTGTAGACATGGGGAGACTAAGTGATTTGACCAGAATCACAGAATGTCGAGCTGAAGCAGAAACTTCAACCTGGTTCCCCAGTTGCAAAGTCTGCAGTTCTGGAAGTAACACCACATCCTCTCCCCTAAGTGCAACATTTAATCAAGTGGTCAACTGGATAAAAAAACATAAAGATAACAAATAATTTAAAAGTGCTTTGTCGCTATTTGAAAACTCAGAAAATATGTCCTTATTTTAGTCTTTTAGAGCACTAACCATAATTTTGATGCCAATAAGACCCTCTCATATATGTAATTTCTAAAGGAAATGCTCTAGGTATTACAGTTTTGATTACATCAAGATGATGTCAGGCGTTCCACACTTTTGTAATAAATATAGAATGTTAGCAATCTAGTTGTTCATTAGGATACTGTTGAGAGGCAGAGGCCAGGGGCACGGACTCTGAAAATTGAAGGCAGGTACGAGGGTGCAAAGGCAACAATTTAACCACACTGAGCAGGCAGGAAGGGCCGTGGAAGCACAACAGACTATGGAGGGCAGTGGAAAGGGGGGCAGGGGCAACAAACCAACAATACAGGACTTGCAAGAGAGGCTGTTGGAGGGAAGATCTATTACGGGTCAAGGAAGCTAGGGGCGGTCCCCAGATCCCCGGGAGCCACCACAGAACTGAGCAGGAGAGTGAGTCAGGGACAAAAGGGGCACCTTAATTTGAGCCGGGGTGCCTAGGAACGCTTGCTCCAAAAATGAAGAAAACAGACATATGAGACATGGAATTGGAGGCAGAATACAATGGCAGTTTAATGAGAAGATGCAACTTCAAAGAAACCGCAGAATAGAGACATAAAGTACAAAATACAGAATCCAGATAATCATACAGCTATTTGCTCTGCACACGCCACCCGTGGACCTCCTGGTCACTAACTGAAGTTAGCTCCTTGTAGGCCCAGCGATTCTAGAGGCCCTAGGCCTTTTCCCTTTTCTGTTCGTGGTACTTATACCACTATTTTAGTATATGGTTTGAGCGGCCACCAGGGCCTATCCATATAAAGTGCAACTTCTGTGCATTCTACTGTAATCTTGTTTGACGATTTGTGCTCCTGTGCTCATAAAGAGACTAGGGGTTACTTTGAGAAATAAATACATATATATTTTGAATATATATCTGTGTGGTGTCCTTTCATTGGTATAAAAGGGGGTTGCATATGGTAAAACAGCTTGCTTAACACGTTTCACGAGTTTAGCCTCAAAGACTACTTAGCCTACGCTACCACTAGGGCAGCTAGTCCGAAAAGGTTGACTTACAACCACACCATAAGGGTTGCTTGGCATGGTACAAGGTGGTCACTTTAACTAGTGAACATCATATACCAGGCCAACTTCTCACATTGGTGAGCAGCGGTTGGATTTGAGCTTGTTGTGTTTTACCATTGTAATCTCTTGGTTACCAATTGAAAGATCACATAGGTACCTGTAGGTATATATAAAACAAGATAGATATACTTAAGTTCTACTGAACTTAGTTGTTGTAGAGCAAAGGGAGTAGCACACCCTGACTACAACTACTAGATAGGTTTAGTAGGTAAACCCAAGTGTAGGTAGATTGCAACACATCCACCCACACTTAAGAGCAATGGAGGGGGCAGAGGGGTCCAAGGTACCCATCTCTGTCGAGAGTGACCCCCAGAGGGCACCAACTCTCTTTGCTACCCTAAATCAAAATGAGCTCAGGCAGTTGGCAAGTATCAGGGGCCTTAAACAGCCCAAGAACCCTACCTCTGCTCAACTCAGGGAGCTTCTACAAGCTGATGAAGATCAGAGAGTTCTCAAGAAAACCTCCCAGTTAGGCCCCTTAGGGACTGGAACAGGAGGCCCCCCTTCTGAAGATGCTACTGAGGTACCCCTTTCCAATAGTCACCCCTTAGATGAGGTTCATACTACAGAGGATGAAAGTGAGAAGGGTGCTGATACAGAAGGTAGTGAGGATGAAGGGAGAACTAGCCCAGTGCCAAGTGTTATACGTGGCCCAGCTAACCTAAGGCTATTGGGGACTGACAATGGGATCATCCCATTGGATCTCCCCAGTGGACTTAACACAGGGCTTGGGAGGCAAAGGAATCACTCAGGTGAGTCTAATGCTTCTCATGTCTCTAGAGGCTCTCAAGGTCACTCCAGGAGAAGGATGACCACCCCTCAGAGGAGGGAGCATGAGGCCAGAATGCAGGAAGCCCAGCTGAGGATCAGGAAGCAGGAGCTAGAGGTAGCCCTGATGGAAGAGAAACTGAACAAGGCTAGGCAACCTAGAGAGAGTGGGTCTATACCCACTGGTGGCAGCAATGTCCCTAGGGACAAAGATAGGGTCTTTGACAATAGGAACCTGTCCAAGGTTGTGCCCCCGTACAAAAGTGGGGATGATATCCACAAGTGGATGACTGCTCTTGAGAGAGCCTGCAAAGTACAGCAGGTTCCTGAAGACCAGTGGGCAGCAATCTTATGGCTCTCCTTTGAAGGTAGAGGCAGAGATAGACTCCTCACTGTTAGAGAGGAGGATGTCAGAAACTACAGAGCCCTGAAGAGTGTCCTGGTTGATGGGTTAGGCTTAACCACTGAACAGTACAGGTTAATGTTCAGAGATACCCAGAAGACACAGACTCAGGACTGGTCTGAATATGTGGAATGTGCCACTAAGGCTTTGGAGGGTTGGTTGCTGGGAAGTACGGTGTCTGATTATACAGGATTGTACAATTTGATGATGAGAGAGCAGATTTTAAGTAATTGTCAAAACCAGCTTCTCCATCAACACCTGGTAGACTCAGATTTGACCTCTCCCCAAGAATTGGGAAAGAGGGCAGATAAATGGGTCAGGACCAGGATCAGGCCTAAAAACCAGGGTGGTGACCAAAAGAAAGATACCACCAAGCCTCAAGAGAAGGGTGGGGATAAAGCAAAAGAGAAAGCTTCCTCAGGGCCCCAAAACTCCACACAGGGTGGTGGGTCCCAAGCTCCCTCCTCTACCACAGCTAAAAAGCCTTACTGCCATGAATGTAAAATTCCTGGGCATTGGAAAACTGACAGCAGTTGCCCAAAGGCTAAAAACAAAACTGTTCCTCCAATTACTCCTGTCACACCACCTATTACTGTCAGCAGTAATCCCCCAGGTGGTGGGAGTGCCCCCAGAAATTTGGGTGGGTTTACTTGGGGAACACAGGGGGACCCTGGCTTAGCCAATTCCCCTACAGCAACTACTCTTGTCTGTGATGGTGGCATGGGGTTTGCCAACTTCACTGCCTGTCCCAACACTTTGGGTAGGTACAGACAGGAGCCCTATATCAATGGTACAAAAGCTGAGGCCTACAGAGACACTGGAGCTAGCATCACGATGGTGGCCCATTGGCTAGTTCCCTCTGAGCAGCTTTTGCCTGGTTTCTCCTACCAGGTAACTAACATTGATGGCAAACAGAACAGTCATCCCATGGCAGAGGTATGTCTCAGCTGGGGAGGGGTCACTGGCCCTAAAAGGGTGGCAGTGTCCCCAACCTTGCCTGTAGACTGCTTACTGGGGAATGACTTAGAACTCTCAGCTTGGGCTGGAGTTGAACAAGACACCCATTCTAAAATGGTAGGCCTTTCACAAAAGGGTAGTGGGGTTGTGCCATTCACAACCCCTGTCCAAATAGATTTCCTCCCTGGAAAGGTTGGAAGGGCAGTGGTAACCACAGCCCAGGCACAGACAGACTTCCCTGTAGAGACTGGCAGAGCTGTGACAGTCACAGCTCAAACCCAAACTGAGTGCCCCACTGAAGGGGTTGGCAAGGCTGTAATGGTCTCAGCCTATACTCAGACTGACATAGGTGTAGTGAAGCCTGAAACTATGGATCACTCCACACAAACAGAGAGTAGTGGGGAGGAAGAAAAGTCTCCCTCTCCCCAGACATTAGGAAAAGGTCAGCCTCCTCAGGGATCTGACCTCACCCCTTGTGAAGGAACTGCCCCAGAGGTAGCCAGGCCTGGCCTGGCAGAGCCTCTGATGTCAGTGGCCCCTTCCAAGGTGGGACCCAGTCTGGTGCAGGTAGCCTGCCTCTCTCTACCCTGCCTCAGTCAGCCCAGGGCTGCAGAGGTCAGGGAGGCCAGTGGACCCCAAGAGGGCCCCTGTCCACAAGAACCCCCCCATCAAAAGAATGAGGATTGCCTGGCTAGTAGCCCTAGCCAGGTGATGGGTAAAAACATTCCTGAGGGATCTCCTTTACAGGTAGTTAGGGACCTCCCCCAGAGGGATTCTGTTGGGCACAGGAAAACATGGGACCTTAGGGCCCCAAACCTGACCTGTCCCTCCAGTAAGCCCACAAAAGGGACCCAGCCTCCAGCTTTAGGTAGCCAGAGGCTGACCCTGAGAGCACAGTGCAACTCAGCTAAAGAAAGAAAGGCATCCATGGTGGAGGATGATTGGAGGAAGCTGAAACCTCACTTTGAGGACACTCACTTCAGTACTCCATCTCCACACCAGCCTTTTACTTTGCAAAGACACACCAGAGGTAGAGATTCCCTATGGTGGAGACCCTCTGATACCCTTAGGGTGAGGGATTGCTTAGTGGACCATGAGACAGGGGGTAACCATGTCACTGCTGGTTCCTCCTTATATGGCCACTAGGGCAATATAGGCTTACCTGGTCAAGGTCAGCCTTATCTCCCTTCGTTTGCGGGGGGGGTTGTGTAGGAAGGTGGATATCTGACTATGGTTACCCCCAAATTTTTGCCTAGTGTCTAGCTGGTTTTTCGACTTAGTTGGCCTGAGATCCTGCCATTCAGGACCTCAGCCCATCTGCTCTCTCTTTAAAATGGACTCCATGCACCCTAGGTGCATAACCAATTGGAAGTGGATCACCCTGTCAGCCCCTGTACCAGTGTACACTAGGTACCCAGGGCATTGGTGTATCTAAGGCCTGCCAGGGGCTGAAGCATGTATTATGCCACCCCAGGCTTGGCCTAACAAATTTGACACAACTGGCTGATCACTCAGCTGGGGTAAGTTGGTGTAACCACCTCTTACTTAGGTGTAGTATACCTATACCTAACCTTAAATGGGACACCTGGTAACCTATAAGTCACTCCTATGGCAGGCCTTAACAATCCTGAAGGCAGAGTGCTTGGTTCCATGTGAGATGGTGCTCTGGCATGAGCTGAGCCTGTCTGCAGTGGTCGGAACAACTTCCTTCTACCGTTTCCAGATATCGTCATACCATATACTCTTAAGTGCATTATGAACCTCGCGGTTAAATGCTATCTTTGGTTTGGCTTTATCAAAACATGTCGAGTAAGGTGTCATACGAATTGAAATACTAACCCCTCGCCAATTCTGGCGACGGGGTTAGCATTCCAACCTTCTAGAGGGACACGACATGTACAGTACCTGAAACCCGGGTAAAATCAGACATAGCCTCAGCTCCACAAAATGGATGCTGCCACCACAGACACAAGTCTGCCCTCCTGCTGCTGGGAGTCCTTCCAGCTTGGGAGACGTGGACAAAGGGTTTCCTGCCAGGGGAGGTGCGAGCACCACCCCAGACAGGATTTTGTGTATTGGTCAGGTAGGGCTTGAAAGAAACCAGACATGCCTGAGGCTCACAAGGAGCCTCGGTGCATATGCCAGTTCAATCCGGTCCTGGGGCACACCAGTCCCGGGCCTGGGGCGAGCTGGACAAAGGATTGGGGGTGTAACCACCCCCCTTCCTGGTCCCACCCTTAGGGAGGGACCTAGCAGGTAGTCCGGCCCCTAGAATCCGCTTAAAGGTAGGAGCTGTGTCCTAAGGCTTCAGACATCCTGGAATCAACTTGAAACTAAGAAGAAGACGGGAACTTCGACGCTCTGCCGCACAGAGGACTGAAGCCAATCTCCCCTGTGGTCAGGGAGTGACCACCTTGCTAACGCAAGCACCATCCAGCAAATCAACGTCTGCTTTGCCGCCGCCTCCCGCCGGAGCCCGAGCCCAGAGACTGACAAGACCTGGACCTCCCGTCCTCTCACCACCCGATCCACAGTCCCTGAGAAGAGGAGACCCGTGGAGGCACCGAGACACGTGGAGCCAGCCATCTTGAAAAGACCACGACAAGCTGCAAGCGCAACGACCGAGGCTCCCTCCAAGTTGTGCTTTGGGATCTGAGAAGCCCAACACCCGAGCAGCATCTGCACCAAAGGTGAGCCCTCCAGCATCTCCACGATCTGCGTGGGGCCCTTCTGCATTTTGCCACTTGACGCGCCTAACCGGTTGCTGGCCCGCTGGCTAGTGGCCATCTTGGCGACGAACTTCAAGAACTACACCGCTGGTCTGGTTGCTCCAGACTGGCCCTTGCTCCCCTCCAAAGGAGCAATCCCTCTGACCTTGCTGGTCAGAACCATCAGCTTATTTAGTTTTCCACAACAATTGCTTTTGCCAAGGCTTGTTTGCTTCGATCAAGTCGCCGACACCGCCGACAGCGAGAGCCTGCGTGGGACAGCTCGTGAACCGACTCCTGGACGTCGTCGACCTTCAGGGACCACATGGCTGCAGAGACAAGCTACACCTTTCTCCCTGTTTGCACCCGACATCGCCTGGTACCCACCTGGTGCCACGCTGGTCACTGGCTAGTGACTGTGAACACTGTCCCCTCTGCTTACAGGTCTTCTACAACTCCGATCCACTCTTGGATCCACCGCATCCCTTCCGGACCGACCGCCTGCAGCATCTTTGTCCACAGGCTCCATTGAACAGATAGAAGAAACCCGACGCACTTCGACACCTACGCACCCGCTTCCTGTGGGTGAGGTAAAGCTGGCACTCCGGTGCCCAAGTGTAGAGTATCATCTCTAGTGTCTGTGTTTCCAATCTTGAGTTCATAGTCCATCCGGAAGATCCTCTTTGCAGTAACTTTGTACTTTTTACGCACCCATTGAAAACCTATGGGAGCTCGCGTGTGACTATTTGCTCTGCACACGCCACCCGTGGACCTCCTGGTCACTAACTGAAGTTAGCTCCTTGTAGGCCCAGCGATTCTAGAGGCCCTAGGCCGTTTCCCTTTTCTGTTCGTGGTACTTATACCACTATTTTAGTATATGGTTTGAGCGGCCACCAGGGCCTATCCATATAAAGTGCAACTTCTGTGTATTCTACTGTAATCTTGTTTGACGATTTGTGCTCCTGTGCTCATAAAGAGACTAGGGGTTACTTTGAGAAATAAATACATATATATTTTGAATATATATCTGTGTGGTGTCCTTTCATTGGTATAAAAGGGGGTTGCATATGGTAAAACAGCTTGCTTAACACGTTTCACGAGTTTAGCCTCAAAGACTGCTTAGCCTACGCTACCACTAGGGCAGCTAGTCCGAAAAGGTTGACTTACAACCACACCATAAGGGTTGCTTGGCATGGTACAAGGTGGTCGCTTTAACTAGTGAACATCATATACTAGGCCAACTTCTCACACTGCAAAACTGCATTTGTGGCCGTGTTCTTGTGATGTAAAGTAGTATGCACTGTATTGTCCAATATGTAAATTTCAGTGTCCAGAAACACGACTCGTTCATCACTGATGTCATATGTGAATTTTAAATTGAATTCTGAATTGTTCAATATTTCAAAATACTCTGCAAATTCGTCTTTGGTCCCTTCCCATATTATTAGCAGGTTGTCAATGTATCTTAGCCATGCTATGGTCTTATTCACATAGTGGTCACTTTCATTATTCCAAGCCCAAGTTTTTTCCCATAGCCCCATGGTGAGGCATGCATACGAAGGGCTAAAGGAAAAGCCCATCGCTGTGCCCTTAACTTAGCGGAAGATCTCTTCCCTGAACATGAATGTATTTTGTTCTAAGCAGATTTGGATAATTTCCAAAAGCATTTTATTGGGATCCGCAAATTGGATATTTCTGCCTAGCAAGAAATGTTCACAAGCTTTTAAACCAATGTCATTCTGAATATTGGAATACAATGATATGACATCCATCATGATTAACTTGTATGTAGCTTGCCTCAACAGGCCGCCTGTGTCTTGTAAATAAGATGTCAGACCTTTGACATATGGCAATAAAAATACATCCAAAAAGTTGGCCATAGGTTCCAATAAGGCCCCCTTTGCCGAAATTATTAGCCTCCCTGGAGGCTTCATGGGATTTTTATGAAGTTTGGGAAGGAAATATATAGTTGCCATTTTTGGATTTTCCATTTTGAGATATTTAACTTCATCTTCATCCAACAAATTCTGTTTCATACAATTGTCTAGTTTGATATCCAACTCCTCTTTCCATTTTTTTGTGGGGTTGGTTTTCAATTTTTCATAATATTCCTTCTTTCTCAACTGTGAATATGCTTCTCGGATGTATGCCTCTTTTTCCAAGAAGATGACGTTTCCTCCCTTATCTGCCATTTTGATTTCAATTGAGTCATCATTTTTTAGACCATTTAATGCATTACGTTCTTCAAAGGTAAGATTGTCCTGTTTCTTTGAATGACTTAATTGATATAGATCTTTTATAACACACTCGTGGAATGCATAGATTTTATTCCCCGGGGGCAATTGTGGATAGAATTTAGAATGCGTTTTTTTTTTACTGCATCCAGCTCCCAACTGTGTGCAGTGTGTCCGCAATTCTCCTCTCTCATGTTCAGGATTTTCGTCCAATTCCATTAAAGTTACAAATTGTTCTGCATCTTTAGCCAGTAATTCCATGTCTGGTATTGAAGTCCTTTTTCTATGTTTGGCCATATTGGGATTCTCCGCAAATAATTTAGCTAATTTGATTTTTCGAACAAATTTATATAAGTCTATTCTGGTTTCCGCTAAATCAATGCCCATGGTGGGACAGAAATTCAGGCCACGTTGAAAAAGTTTCATTTCTGTTTCAGTTAAGGTTTTTTTCGAAAGGTTGATCACTTCTAGCTCTTGAGTCTCATTTATTGGGAATTTTTCTACTTCCATTTCTGTCGCATACTTCTCGTCATCGTTCCCACTCGATTTGTACTGAAACTTTGATTTGTGTTGCCACTTGCCTCTTCTTGTGGGTTTCTTCGAACATTTCCACGCCCTCTGCCTCTTCCTCGGTTGTTTACAGCCGGTACACCCATGGTCTTTTCCCAATTTTTTTGTTGTAATGCCAGCATCATTTCGCCTAAAAAAGAACATTTTGGTCTCACATCTCTTTGATCTCCTTCTACATAACTGGTGTCTGTTGATGTGAGTGAGGACAAGCTACTAGTATTTGTTGCCGTGTCTAGTTTCTCTTGTTGCTTGAATCGATCATATTTTCTTGCATACGTAAAAATGCGACCTTCCTGATAATCTTCCTTGTCCCGCTGGAATTTGGACTGTTTTCTAATTCGCACGGTTTCCTCATGCTTCTCTGTATAATGTTCAAGTTCTTCTTTGAACTTTACTAATTCAGAATTCATTTCCACAGTTGGCAATTCTTTACCCATTTCCATTAGCTGCATGGTGGTTTTCTCCAGGGCTATTTCAATATGTTTCACTAGGATTTCCATTACTCCTAACAAAGATTTCAAAATGTAATCACCCCATTCAGTGAGTAAATCATTGCTGGTATCATAATGATTGGGCATCAAACCTATACGAAATCCACGTGGCACACGTTTTACTTCCAAGTATTTTCTTAAAGACGCCACTTCCCACCATTTGTTTATTTCTTTTTTAGACAGTTTTTTCCCATGAGCGTAATTTATTTTTGACATCTGGTTTATGTGAGTGGCTGGATGTTCCATCCCCAGCGCTTGCAGTTGCTCCTTGTTCAAAGAATGTATCAATGAGGGCGTTTCTATTGGCCTCCCTTTTCTCCATGTTAAACTGGCTGTATTTTCTTTCCGCTGTCAATTAACAAGATTCGTTGTTTACTTCAATCGTTTCTCCTCAGTCTCTTCGCATTGCCCGTACCCAAATGATTAGATAAGAACAGTTCCCCGAGTCTTATAACTCGTGTCTTTTCGAGGGTTAGGTATGCGTTTTAGAGACCAACCGGCATTCGTTCCCAATTGGATACCATGTAGCAAGAAAACAGTGTAACAGTTGCTTGCTCACTGTTTGATGTTTTTCCGAGTTCTGTGCTCCCTTCCGGACTCGCTGACCCCGTCTCCGCTCCTCACGGTAAAGCTCCGCAATCAGTTCACCCTTTTGATTTATGGGTTATTTCTTGCCGGCGTTCGCCTAAGTCCAAATGAATTTCACTTTACAGCACGACCATGAGTCCACAAGTGGGACGTGCTGTAAAGTGATATGATATATATATATATATATATATATATATATATATATATATATATATATATATATATATATATATTGCAGGGAGGTCGAACCATGGATTGTGGACGCCACTAACGCCCCGCAGCCCACGAAGGGCTGATGTGATGGATTCATACCGCCCATTGGGGTAAAGAGACTGGCTGCAATACTACGAGTCCCAGAAGGCAGCGGGACTTTCTATTCAGAAGCCCATTGGCGGGCAACTATTTTCAAATAAAGTTTGCAGCTGTTCAATCTGCAGAGTGTTTTGCCTATGATTAAGGACATTTTCCGAAACGCGTCAGGCATACTCGCCGGTCGAGGTGCTGGTGGCGCCCATTGAGGATCACGACCCCCAGAGTGCACCCTCGTCTGCTGAGCAGTTGTGGTTTGATATATATATATATATTCACAGAAAAAACCATAGGTTTCAGGCACGTTATAGTTAGGAATTAGCATTTAAAAAACCTCAGAAATTCACTGAAAAAACCATAGGTTTCAGGGGTGTTATAGTTAGCTGGACTTTTCACTTGTACAAAACCATTGAAATTCCCCCGTTATAGTTAGTTCAGCTAACTATAACTCGCGCGCCCGCAATGCACTGCTGATGACGTCACATATTACATCACTCATGACATGGTCAGTGACATCACTCATGACATCACTGATGACATCTCAAATGACATCACTGATGACATCACTGATGACATCATCCAGTGAATGTGTGTTTTTCTGAAAATTAAATATGTTTTATATATGTATATCTCAAGGTCGATGGAAGAATAAATGGGTATATAAGTGTCTAAATGGATGATTTGTTTTTGAAAAATTGATTGTGTAACTGACTGATTAAGTGTATCATAGTGAATACATGGCTTAGTGAGTAATGTTTAAATATGTAAATATCTGTATCAGTCTCTCACTTTGTGTATAAGTGGCTGCATGGGTTGGTGAGTAGCTACATGGGTGTCTATATAGGTTATTAGTTGGTTTTTTGAGTATCAGTCTGAGTGTCTGCATGGTTCGGTGGGGGGTATTACGTAGTGCATAGGTGCATGAATGAGTGACTCACTGTTTGTATGTGTTGAACACAGCATGTGTGCAGGACTGTATGGGTGGATGAGTGTGTGTATGGGTGTGTTAGTGAGTGAATGACTGTCTCAATAGTGTCTTTATGAGTAACTACATATGTTTTAAACTAGTATATGTGACTATTGGTGTATATATGTGAGTATATGTGAGAGTGAGAGATTGAAAGAGTTCCTGTATGAATAAGTATGTGTTTCTATAAGTGATTGTTTAAAAGAATAAGTATGTGTAAGTTTCCGTAGAAGTAAGTATGGTGGTGTGTGTATAACTGTATATGCAAGTAAATGTATGTTTGATTCTTTATTAGCATGAGTGACTATGTGTGTGAGTAACTCTATGGATGAGTGGCATTGTGTAACAGGATGTATAGGTGTATGAGGACATATGATGAGTGAGTACATGTATGAGTGACTGTATAGGACTGTTGGTGAATGAGTGGATGTGTATGTGGATCTTAGAATTACTGAAGAGGTTGTTGTAACTGGTATTGGTATGTCCATTGTTTTGAAAATTTTAGTCTCTATTTTTGAATGTGTGTATCAAAGGTTATATTAGGGTGAGAGGAGGTCTGCCACTCTATCACAAGGATGATGTCATCAGTGATGTCATCAGTGATGTCATTTGAGATGTCATAAGTGATGTCATGAGTGATGCCACTGACCATGTCATGAGTGATGTAATATGTGACGTCATCAGCAGTGCATTGCGGGCGCGCGAGTTATAGTTAGCTGAACTAACTATAACGGGGGAATTTCAATGGTTTTGTACAAGTGAAAAGTCCAGCTAACTATAACACCCCTGAAACCTATGGTTTTTTCAGTGAATATATATATATATATATATATATATATATATATATATATATATATATATATATATATATATTATATATATATATATGGGAAAGCCTTTCTGTTAGAGAGCATTGCATAAATAAAACCCCAAGCCTATATATATATATAGATATATATAACTTTTGACGTGTACCCAGAGTCACTCACACATCACAAAGTCAATACTCAAAGAAAACTGAAGGTTCCCACGCATCACAATGACTGTTATAGCCACTGGAAATTGAATATGCATGCAAACAGCCAAACATCACAATGGCAACAATCAGAAATCAAACACTTCACCTGGTACAATATTCATCCTGACCAACTCCAGACTCGGGGACTCACAGCCGCATGCGTAGTTCTCGCAAAATGTACATCCGACGTAGGGGGTTTGCAGGAGAGAGACCACGGTGAGGAGGAGGAGGGCAGCCCGGAGACACCACAGTAGAGGTAAGTGTGTATTTTTTCTTTTTTAATTATTTTTTAAATATTTTTTATTAGGTGGTGGTGCAGGCGGGGAGCCTATTTTTAGCAGGGGGGGTCTGGCTAACTCTGCTCCGCTGCTGAGTCAGAGTTTTGCCTAAACTCCGTGTTCTCAGCAGAGCACGGAGTAGACAAAACTCCGCACACTCCACTGGCAGAGCGTCGTTCTCTGCCCCCCCTTAAAAATAATTTGGAAGTAACTGGTATAATGTTTATCAACATTCTCAACATTGTGTGCGCAGTTGTCATAGCATACATTGATATTGTCTTTACTGATATAGACATAGTTATGCTTTCCTAAATTATGGCTTACATCAACATTGCTTTTACTGGTAACAACATTGTCATTCATGCATGGATTATGGAATACATTGACATTGCTACTGCTGGTATCGTCGCTGTTGTGCAGACATAAATTCTGGCATACATTGACACTGCATTGATGGGCATTAACATTGTTGTCTGGGCGCAGGTTACGGCATACGCTAACATCTCATTTATTGGTTTAGACGTTTTCGAGCCTGCAAATATCATGGTATTCATTGACATTGTATTTACCCATTTCAACAGCTGCATGATTAAAATGTGTGATCTAAGTCAAATCAATTTGCTTCATGTGCCTAATTTACATATAGTGACATTTGAGAGCACTTTCAACTAATTCAATATAAGATGGACTGTGTACAAAAAACTCACTTGTATGTTTTATCAACCTGTAATGTTCCACCACCGATAACAATAAGACTGGCCATGATGTAAGGGACACCAGATAATTGGTTCACGTTGTTCACTCCTGGTGTTGTCAAGAAGGAAGATTAATGAATATTTTAAAGTTCATGGCTAACAATTTTCACTTCAAATAAATGTCAATGCAATGTTGTGATCTAATGTACTAAATTGGAACACTACCATATGATTTTTTTGAAAGATGTTATTGTTGTATGCTGAAAAAGGTTACATAGTATGACAGTAGCCAGGTAAGTAGCAATACATTCCATTGTACAATTACAGAAGAACAAAGCTGGGCTATTTATGAGGAGTTAGCACACAATATTAAAACCTTTTCTGTATAACTTACTGTTAAAAATGAGGGTCTCTAGTTTGCAATGGTTTGCACCTTAGTACAAGTAGGGATCCTTCTTCTTAGTTAGGGTAAGGGAGTTACACTCCTAAAATAACCCCTGCTCACCCCCTTGGTAGCTTGGCACAAGCAGTCAGGCTTATTTCAGAGGCAGTGTGTAAAGCATTTGCACGTAACCAACAGCAATACAGTGAAAACAATACAAAAGGACACCACACCAGTTTAGAAAAATATCCAATACTTTTATATATATAAAACAAGACCAAAATGATAGAAATCCAGCATACAATACTTAAAAATATGCACTCTGCTAGAATACTTTATAAACACAGTTCCTTGAAGTTAGTAGCTCCGTCCGGTGCTACTGCGGTGCTGTAAACAACAGAATCCAACAGTTCCCTCTGACTGCATCCGTCGGGGGCGTCGACAGACTCGGAAACAGTATCTTTTGTGTTGCGGCCGATGCAGCCGGATGTGGTAACCATTGGGATTGCAATGCGAAGCGTAGCGGTGCACCGTGCGGTGTCCTTAGGTTACGATACCGGCAGCGGCTTGATGACGGTCATCAAGTGGCATTGGTGAGACCACGGCTGCTGTGCGAAGCAGAGCGGTGCTCGATACGGTGCTGACAGATTGTGGTGCAGGCAACAGAGCCAGTTGAAGAGCAGTGACGGCGTTGGTGAGACCAGGGTGGCAAGGTGAAACGAGGTGGTGCGGAATGTGGTGCCCACAGGTCACGGTGCAGGGGCGACGGCGTCAGTCGTCATGGTCGGTGAAACAAGGGTTGCGGTGCGAGATGCAGCGGTGCCCTCTGCGGGGCCTTCAGGACAAGAGCCAGCGACGGAGTCAGTGACTGAGTCAGCTGCTTTTCCTCTTATACAGCAACTGAAACCCATGGTTCCAGATGCGGTGCCAAGAGGTGAGTTAAGTCTTTGCTGTCCCTGAGACTTCGCGAACAGGAGGCAAGCTTGGTTACATACCCAACCCAACAAAGGGACAATACAGCGAAGGACCAGTACTCCTCCTGGAAGCTCTTCCAGCTCTTCTTCTTGGCAGGTTCCTTCATTACAGCGAGTTCTAAAGTTCTGGGGTCTGGGCCCCAATACCTGTACTCAAATTCCTCTGTTCTCTTGTGGCAGAGAATGTCTGTGCTCAGCAAAAAACAGTTCTGTCCTCTCTAGCCCAGCTTACCGGCAGGAGGTGGTGACAGTATTGTCCAAGCCAGACCAGGCCCATTCAGGGGCAAGGAAATCCCCTCCCACCACTCAAAATGCTGCCCAGGTCTATTCAGCACAGACCGGACTCATCCATGAAAGGCAGGACACACCTCAACCCCTCCCAGTGGCTGTCTGAAAAGAATGAACATCCACAGCCCCTGTCACTCATAAGCCAGACAGTCAATACACAAACCCAGCAGAGGCACACAGGATGGTTGAGCAAGAAAATACCTAATTTGTAAAAGTGTTATTTTCAAACACAGAACATAAATATCATCTTTACTAAAAGATGCAAATTTGCATTTTGAGTCCAGGCATACTAAACTCCATTTCCCTTTCTTGTCCCAATGGGAAGTTATGCTTATAAGATGTTATAAGTAAAACTCCCATTCTATCCGATAGGACAGATAACCTTTCCATAGTGAAAAACTAAATGCACTGTAATTCACTACAAGGTCATGCCACACACACCGGTACATGTCCTACCTTTAACATACACAGCACCCTGCTCACAGGGATACCTAGGGCCACTATGTAAGAAAAGGGAAGATTAGGGCCTGGCAAGTAGGTGCACTTGCCAGATCGACATGGCAGTTACAAACTGGGTGCAAACTGTGCAGTGGCAGGTCTGAGTTACCTTTACAGGGCGACTTCTGTGGGTAGTACAATCACTGCGACACGCCCACTAGTAACACTAGATTTACAGGCCCTGGCACTCTCAGTACACTGTACTAGCGGCTTACTAGTAAATCAAATATGTCAATCATGGAATAACCAATCCATAACACAATTTACAACATGAGCACTTTGTACTGTAACACTGAACAGCAGTGAGAAAGTGCGCAGAGACAGAAAACCAGCAAAAACAGAGTCCAAACTGGGAGGTCAGAAAGCAAAAAGACAGGGGGAACACACCAAAAGGTGCCAGGCCTAACACATGTCCACTCCAGCTGAAGATAGGGAGAACTACCAAACCTCCTTGGAGTTCTCTTCACTAAGGCTGAAGAACCTGAACAGACCTTCAGCGTTGGCGTGTTCTGTGCCAGAGCGGTGTTGCATCGTAAGGTCCATTCCCTGTAGGGAGATGGAACACCTCAACAGTTTTGGGTTCTCAACCCTTATTTACTATTTTTGAGCCCAGTGGGCCTATAGCTCTCCATTCCCCATCCCCTTCTTTTTTTAAATAAAATCTCCCTTATAGTCTAGATGATCCGCCACATGAACCTGGGGAGTGAACCAATTTCCCTATCAATCCCCACCCCTGCTTGGCCCTATTGAGCCCAGTATTGATTTTATGGTATTTTGCCACATACTTTTGTAAAATAATTCTTTCTAATTGTATCTGTTTTGACAGTAAACATGTTATTTTATTATGTTTCGAAAAGACTAGCTGTTGTCTAATCCTCTTCACTTTTGAGAGAAGACTTTAACTCAGCCACTCCTCGCTAAAAGAAGTGCTTTGAGGGTCTGAGAAGCCTCTTTGCGCAGATAAGCTAAACTCCTTCCAATGGTACCATGCCATCATTCTGGACTTTTAAGTTAAGGTCTACTTGCATTCATGAGTCTGGAGAAGGATGGAGATATACAACTCTCTCAATGATCCCGAAATAAGGACTCTTACCACAATCCGGGAGAAGCAGAATGGAACCTTATATCGCTGTTCTTACTGACCTGCGTGGTCATTCTAACAGCTCTTTTTTTCAATTCTTTCTCTGACGTCACCTGTCTAGTTCTGGAATCCTCATCCGCAGTGAGGTCCTACAAAGGATGGAATCCCCATCACTAGTGATATCTTAAATAGAGTGGAATGTTAATTGCCTTTGATGTCTTGCAAAGAGTATCATTCCTACAGCTAATGATGTCATGTAGATCGAGGGCTCCTCCTTGCTAGTCTTGTCATAATGGAAATGGAATCTTCAACGCTTGCTATGTCATAGTGAGAGTGTACTCCTAATCTGTCAGTGAGGCCATACAGTAAATGGGGTGGAAACCTCATAGCCAGTGATATGATATGGGAATGGGCTCCTCACTGCTTGTGATGTCTTAATGGCAGTCTTACAGCTACTGAGATCATGTAAACAATAGATTCCTCATCACTAGTGATGTCTTACAGAGTGAAATCCTCATTGCTCAGTGTTATCTTGCATGGAAGGGAATCCTCATTGAGTGTGATGTTGTGCAAGGAATGACCTATTATTTGAGTCATTGATATCATACAAAGAGTGAAATCCTTCATGTTATTGATGCTCCACAAAGAGTGGAAGTAGTCTCTTCCCAGTGTTAGCTAAACATTTCTTCCGGGTTTGCAGTCCTCCCAGTGTTTGAAATGATTATCATGAAGGGAGGAGCCTCTGTCCATGTTCTGTGAGAAGGAAGTGATTGAGAGAGCCCTTCTGCTGCTTCCTCCTAGGACAGCCCCTTGGTATATCTGACAGTGTCAGCTGATGCATCATGGCATCCCTGAAGGTTCATTCGTTTCTGCAGTGGGTGTTAGATTGATGGGCTTTATGCACCGGCTCTGCTGCTGGAACTTGAGCCTGCACACGATTGCTGGTTGAGAGCTGCAGAACAAGATCTTATCTCATGAAACCCTACCCAGAAGCGCCCTACTGTAAATCAATCTTGCGCTCTACTCCAGTTTCCTCGCAACACAATAGACATGTAGTAGTCAGACTGGCATTTGTGTGCCTCAGAATATCTGGTCGGTCTGACCGACATGACACTGACACTACCTGACCACCATCGGTCTTACCTACACCACTCAAATTGCTTTCATATTTCACTATACTAATTTTCAACACTAATCCGTTAAGGGTTCCGGAGTAGCGTGCTGCTCACCAAAAAAGTGCTTCAACACCCCATCAGGGGTAACAAGCGCCATATAAATAAGAACCTTTTTCCCTCTTCTATCTCTCACCTACCCTTCTCAATCCAAATAACTGACTAACACATCCACCACTCAAATTACTTTCATATTTCACTATACTAATTCAACACTAATCCCTTATGGGTTCCAGACTAGCGTGCTACTCGCCAAAAAGCACTTCAACACCCCATCAGGGGTAGCCAGTGCTATATAAATGCAAACCTCTTTCACTCCTCTATCCTTCCGCTGTCCTTCTGTATCCAAATAACTGACTAACCTATCCACCACTCAAATTACTTTCATGTTTCACTATAATCATTCAACACTAATCCTCTATGGGTGCCCGAGTAGCATGCTACTCGCCGAAAAAGCGCTTTGACACCTCATCAGGGGTAGTAAGTGCTTTATAAATGCAATTACAATACAATACAATTCAATTTGCGTAAACCATCTGAGGGGCCTGTAGTCTGTCTCAACAAGGAAGTGAGTTCCAAACAGGTAGAGTCTTAGTTTCTTCAGAGCACAAACCACAGCAAATGCTTCTCATTCTATGGCACTCCACCTCTGTTCCCTGGGAAGTAGTCTACTGCTAAGGAAGACTATAGGCTAGTCTAGGCCCTCTTCATTCAGTTGTGAGAGCACCGCTCCCACATCATGCTCTGAAGCATCAGTCTGCACTACAAATTCCTTGGAGAAGTTGGGTGCCTTGAGCACGGGTTCCGTGCACATGGCTGCCTTTAGGGCATCAAAATCTTTATGGCAGGCATCAGTCCTGATCACCTTCCCGGATGTCACCTCTGTCAAGTGGGCCACAATGGTGCAATAGCCCTTAACAAATCTCCTGTAGTACCCAGTAAGACCTAAAAAAGCTTTCACCTCTGTCGTGGTCTTGGGGGTTCCCAAGTCAGAATGGTATTGATCTCTTATTGTAGGGACGCCACCTAGTTGCTCCCTACCTTGTGTTCCAGGTACACCACAGAGCCCTGCCAGATCTAGCACTTACTGGCCTTGACCGTGAGGCCTGCCCTCTGCAGAATCATCAACACTTCCCAGAGGTGCTGCAAGCGTTCTCCCCAGCTAGAACTGAACACTGCAATGTCGTCCAGGTAGGCGGCACTGAAAGCCTTCAGTCCAGCCAACACCTGGTTGACCAACCTCTTAAAGGTGGCAGGGGCATTCTTCAAACCAAAGGGCATTACCCGGAATTGATAATGCCCCTCTGAGGCTCAGTATGCTGACCTCTCCTTGGCCTCAGCAGTTAAGGCAATCTGCCAGTGCCCAGACGCCAAATCAAACATGCTAAGCATTGGAACTTGGCAGCTCCCAACCGATCAATGAGCTCATCAGCTCATTGGGAATGGGATGTGCATCAGTCCCACTGACCCATCATGCTCCTTGGCAGACAGGAGGTCAGAGAGAGGTTCAGTCTCCTCTTCACCCCATCATCTGTCGCCAAGAGCATGCTCACTTTGGACCTCTCAAATTGAGGCTTTAGGCAGTTCACATGGAGGACCCTCAAAGGTTTCCTGGGAGCCTGCAAATTCACCTGTTAGGTAACATCACTTTTGCGCTCCACCACCTTAAAAGGTTCAGTCCACTTGTCCTGCAAGGCACAAGGTTCCACTGGGGCCATGACCCACACTTTCTAGCCAGGAAGAAACTCTGCCAGTGTGGCATTCTGGTCGTTCCACTATTTCATCTCCTCCTGGCTTTCTTCTATGTTCGCCTGAGCGAGTTTCCTGAAGGGGTAGTTTGGTTTCTGACGGCCAGCATGTAGCTTATACATCCTGGGGAGTTTTCCTGGGAGCTGTCTCCCAGCCTTCCTTGACCAAACTGAGAGGTCCTCTCACAGGGTGCCCGTACAGAAGCTCAAAGGAACTGAACCCTAAGGACTTCTGTGGTACCTCCCTTTATGTAAAGAGAAGGCATGGCAAGAGGACGTCCCACTTATGCCTCATGGGTTCTGTTAGAGCCTTAATCATGCCCTTCAAGGTTTGTTTGAATCCCTTCACCAAACCGTTACCTTGTGAGTGGTAAGGAGTGGTGAACTTGTAGGTTACACCGTACTCCTTCCACAGGGATGTCATATACTTGGGTATGAAATTGGTCGCATGGTCAGAAACCACCTCTCTGGGTAACCCATATCGGAAAATATCCCCATTAATGCCTGGCCCACCACTGGCGCCATCGTTGTTCTGAGAGGGATTGCCTCCCGGTACCGGTGGCATGTTCCACCAAGACCAGGATTTACCTGTTGCCTATGGCTCTCTTGGGATCCAGTGGCCCCACAATGACCATCCTAACCCTTTCAAAAAGGGTTCCAACAACTGGAAAAGGTTGGAGAGGAGCCTTACACTTCCTCCCACTCTTGCCACTTGGCTGGCAATTTTGGCAAGACCTGCAATCTCCATCTGACTGCCTTCGCATTTGGGGCCAAAAGAAGTGGATGAATAGGCCTGTCAAAAGGTTTTGTCCTGCCTCAAATGTCCTGCTAAAGGCATGTCGCGGTCCAGTCCCAGTAGGAAGGTCCAGCTGTGGTACCACCAGTACATGGCTGATCCAGACCCAGCAACCTTAGGCTCTCTATAGAGGAGACCAATTCTCCCAATAGATCCAGTGTGATCCAGGCTGACCACCAGCTGCCTGGTTTGCAGCCTGCTGCCACAATCGTTCTAGAGAAGGGCACTCTTTCTGCTCCCTGCAGAATTCCTCTCTGGTGGGACCACCTTCGTGCTGCCAATGGGTCGGCTTAGATAAGTCCCCCAGTTCAGCTATCTGCTCCCCTGTAGGTACCGGGGTGTCCCCTTCAAGGTCAGCCTCCTCCTGGGCCATGGGAGCCTCAGGGGTGGGTTTACCGTGCCCCCTGCCCTTTCTCTTGGCAGGAACCGGGCCACTGTTTGAGGCTCCAGATACTTCTGATCGCCCTTTGCTTCTGCCATTGACCCAGTGATCATGCATGCCCACTCAGCAATCCAAGCATCTCCAAGTGAGACCTGAGCTCAACAATCTTCTACAGGGACTGCTCCAAGACGTTTCATAGCAGACAATCTACAGGCATGGTAGGGCTCACAACCACCCTCAAAGGACCTGAGACACCCCCATTCAAAGGGAACCTGTGCCACCATACACTGGTGCTCTGAGTTGTCCACAGCAACTACTTGGTGGAATGTCCTGGAGTCTACTTGCTCCTCAGAGACCAGATGGACTGAGGTCACACTGGTTCCTATATCTCTGAGAGTTTCTACCCTTTTCCCATTGATGGTCACCCAGGTGTTGTATTTTTTAGTGTTAGCGGGCACCTGGTGTCCTGGTACCATCTCACTATCCCCTAGTGAGATGAGGGTAATTTCTGCGGGATCCACACCCTCCTGGCGGTACCCCTCCTCCCCAAGTGCTACACTAGCCAACACATTGGACTGCCCACTGGTGGATGGCTTTGCCCTCTTAGGGCACTTGGGGTCCGCCTTCAATTGACCCACCTGCTCACAGGCATAGCACTTGCAGGGGCCAGTCTCTGCAGGAATTCCTGAAGAGTCCCCCTTTTTTCTTATCTCCTGGGGGTGGAAACTTTTACCCTTTAGAGAACTCTTGTGCTCTACCCTTCTTCCTCCTACTCTTCTGCTGGGGACCCTGCGGTCCTTTGGCTGAGTCTCCCCCAAACCCCTTCTTCTGGACCAGGGTGCACACCGAGCGTTCTGCCTCTATTGCAAGCTCTCCTTGGGTCAGTCAGCTTACTATCAACAAAGTGCTGGCACAGCTCTGCAAAATGTAGACTAGACAAGTGCTTCCATACAATCAAATTGTAGAGCCCTTGAAAATATGTCACATTACTGCCCTTCACCCAGCCATCCAGTGACCTGCAAAACGAATCTACACATTCCAACCAAGGGTTTGTATCATTTTTCTTACTGTACCTAAACTGATCCCTGTACCTTCCAGGAGTGAGACCATACCTGGTGAGAAGGGCCTCCTTCATGTTAGCATAAGTGAGGTTACACCTCTTACCCAAAGTCCTTGTTTCTTCTGAGAAAAGAGACCACAATCCTGCCTCCAATTCTTCTCAGGAACCCCATTCATGTGGATAGATGTCTCATAATCCTGAAACCGCCTTTGTATGTCATCCCCCTTCTTGAATTGCTTGCCTACATTCTTGGGGATGTGCACAAGTCTATCTGCTTGCACTGATGAATTGCTCCCACCATCTGTACTGGGCCTACTGCATAGAAGATTATCTTTCTTTCCTCCATGGCTATTCTTTTGTCTTCCCTTTCATTCACCATCTGGAGTTTTTCCAATTCAAACTTCTTTGCTTTCCCACCTGTCCTTCAGCTCCTCTGGAGACAAGCCACTGCTTCCTGGCCAGGAGGCTTCCCCCCCTCCCAAAAGCACATCCTCCCCACTGTGATCTCCAGATTGCCCACTGGCATGCCTAGCTGCTACACAGGCTCTCAGCACCTTTTGAAGCTCCTCCTTCCTGGTGAGGCCCCTGACTTGGACCTTTAGGTTTTTGCAAATAGCCTTCAACACTGTTACATTGTAGGATTCCAACCTGTCCTCCTCAAAAGCCACTTCCAAGGATACAACAGATGATGCTCTTGATTCCAGTAAGATGAAGTAGTGAGTTTGAGTTCTCAACAAAACTGGCAAGATCAAAAATAGGCCAAAAAGAAATAGAACCAGAGTAGGACTTAGCCCTTTTTCAAGGGCTATCCCCAAACCTTTGGCTTCTTCCTCCTATTTTTTCCTGACCTGCTGTTGTTGGCTTTAGGACTCTGAGCACTTTACCACTGCTGATCAGTGCTAATGTGCATATGTTCTCTGTGTAAATTTTTATTATGATTGGTTCTCCCTGATTAGTATTAGAACAGTGGTCCTTAAAAAGAACAGTTTGGTCATTAGAATAAATATAGACTTGAATCAGTGCTATATTGCGGGTGTCCAGCCAGACATTCAATATAATAATTCAAAAATGTCAAAAAAACAACAAAAATACAAACACATCAATATAGTGGGACACAATCCTGCATCCTACATGAACACATGACAAACACATTTAAGACAGGAACATATCAGGCAAGACAGGGTAGCTTGTGGAATATTGAACATAATTTCTAACAAGCTTAGGTAAACAGTAATTGCACTTCTTTTATCATATTCGATTAACGTGCAACCCGTTTACATTGGTCGACGACGTTTCAATCCTATAAAAACAATGGTAGTAGGATCATCATCAGGACAGTTAAGGGTACAAGCCTGAATAATAAAGATTGCCTTGAAAAGGCTTGCGGGAGGTATAGCTGCCCAAGGACTCAAAGTAGGAGCTGCAATTCTAGGGAGTTCTGTGGATAAACAAAACCTAGTGTTAGGTGCCGAGATACGGACCATGCTGGAGGCGGCACTGCGTGTATGTGAGTGATGCGATGGTGAATACGGTGACGCTCGCTCGGAAAAGGATAAAAATGAACCTTGAAAAGGCTTGCGGGAGGTTTAGCCGCACACGGTCTCGAAGGTAGGAGCCGCAATTCTAGGGAGTTCTGGAGAGGGATTGGTGAGAATAATCTGGCGTTTAGAATACGTAAAGCAAATTTCCGAGCAGCATGTGACAATGCACGTTATGCTGTGGGATCCGAGGCTCGATAGCTGGGTATTTATCCTAGACCAAACTGTTCTTTTTAAGGACCACTGTTCTAACACTAATCTGTTACCCAAGGTCCTTATCTACCTTTTGGGTTCCCTTGTGTTTGTGAAAATATGGTTATCCCTGATTGGCATATGTTGATTTACTGGTCAGTCCCTAGTAAAGTGCAGTGGGTGTGCCGGGGATGGTAAATCAAATACTACTAGTGGGCCTGCAGCACTGACTGTGCCACGTGCATGAGTAGCCCTGAAAAGATGTCTCAGGCCTGCCACTGCAGTGCCTGTGCGCACTTTGCCAACTGCCATGTCGACACAGCGAGTGTACCCACTTGCCAGGCCCTAACCTTCCCTTTTCTTACATATAGGACACCCCTATAGTAGGCCCAAGGTACCCCCTGGGCAGGGTGCAGTGTATGTGAAAGGTAGGACATCTACTGGTGTGTGTAACATGTCCTGATAGAGAAATACTGCCAATTTCGTTTTTCTCTATTGAAAGGCTATCTTGCCCCATAGGACAGAATGGGGAATGCTTTGCTACATTTTACAAGCATATCTTCCATAGGGATAAGATGGAAAAATGGAGCTTGTTATCATTGAACTCAGGATTTAATAACACATCTTTTAGTAAAGATGGTTTTTAAATTGTGTGTTTGAAAATACCGCTTTTACAAAGTGGCTCTTTTCTTGTTCAAGCATCCTGTGCGCCTCTGCCTGTTTGTGTATTGACTGTCCAGCTTTAGTTTGACTGGGACTGAGGAGGTGCAGTGTGTCCAGAAGTTTGGACGAGTCAGCACTAGGCTGAATAGGCCTGCTCTGCATTTGGAGTGGTGGGAGGAGTAGCACCTGTACCTGAATAGGGCTGTGCCTGCCTTCTACAATACTGGCTCCGTACCCCTGTGGTGTGTCTGGCGCCAAGGCTCACACTGACAATGGACGCTGTTATGCACTTGCAGAGTGCACACCAGAACTGGTTTGAACTGGGCTCCGAGCCCCTTGCACAAAGAGAAGAAATACATTTTGGGGTATACGTATCAGACCCAAACCCCCACACTTAGACTACTTCTGGAATCAAGAGGAATGTTTGCCAAGGAGGAGAGCTGGAGAAACTGAGGAAAAGTATTGCCCTTGCTGTATGTCTAGGGTTGGCCTGCAGTTGCTGTTTCAGCCAAGGAAAGGAAAATGACTTTGCTATGTGCTGTGTCCCCTGCTTGAGGAAAGACTCCAAGGGCTTGAGTAGAGCTTGCCTCCTGTTTTGAAGTCTCAGGAACACAAAGACTTCACCCCCAGCTCCCCTGAACTTCCTTGCTGGGAGTTCTGACCTGCCAGGAGTGCCTGTGACTGTGTGGGGTCTCTGGAGGTTGTTTCTGCTGCTGGAAGCTGAAAAGCAACACAACGACAATAAAATCGACGTATCGCGCTACTTACGACAGTTTTTCCGATGCAGCGCTGTGGTACGAGAAGCATCTCCCTGCACCGCCACGCCACTGCTGAAACTGGCGCAGCGCCTGATGCAGCTGCAAGAATCAACGCATCGAGGGATCCCGGTTGAAGAAATCGATGCAGTGGTGCTCGACGATGCCACATCGTTCGCCAACACATCCCGGATTTCCATACATCGTTCCTGTGCGGCAAGTTTTCCCCAGCGCATCACCCGTGAATCGGAGGTGTCTAGGAATTTACACATCGCTTCCCCCTACAGACCGGACTCGACGCATCACTCCCCTGTGTACAGCTGGTCTCAAGAACGACGCATCTCTTTGTTTTTCGATGCTTATCGCTGCGGCTGTTTGAGTTGGTGAATTTTGTCACAACAAGTACTCTGCAAGAAATCAAGTACCCATAGTTTTCTATGGGATCACTGACATAATATAGAATGCCAAAATATCGACCTGCCAAAATATCGTGGACAAAATATAGGATGCAAAAATATTGAATTCCTATCTACAAACAGGTAAGTACAAAAATATCGAATCAAAAATATCTTTGTAAAAAATATAGTTAGTCAAAATATCGAATTTTTTAAATGTCTTAAAAGTAATGTAAAAATAATAAATATAATTAACTAAAACATATTTAAAAATACTTAAATAACCTTAAAAATAATAAATAAATAATGTAAGTAAAAAAAAAATAAACATACATTTTTATTTTTAATACATATATATATTAACGTAATATTAATAAAAAATAATCAATATTTTTACCGTAGGATAGCGGGAGGGTAACATTTACTATTACCACTCCAGTGAGTGCAACAGTAGGGAAAGCGTCAGATAGCGTATGGGTAAAAATTACTATTCCCACTCCAGAGAGTGCAATAGTAGGCAAAGCATTGGATAGCGTAGGGGTAAAAATATCTATTCCCACTCCAGTGAGTGCAACAGTAGGGAAAGCGTTGGATAGCGGGAGGGTAACATTTATTATTCCCACTCCAGTGAGTGCAACAGTAGGGAAAGCGTCGGATAGCGTAGGGGGAACAATTACTATTCCCACTCCAAAGAGTGCAACAGTAGGGAAAGCGTTGGATAGCGTAGGGGTAAAATTACTATTCCCACTCCAGTGAGTGCAACAGTAGGGAAAATAATACATTCATATTTTATTAAAAATAAATTAATTTTCAATACCAATAAAACATATTAAAATTAATTACCAATCACAAAATATTTCATAATTAATTAAATACCAATAAATCGTTTTTTAATTATTAATAATTAATTAACAACCAATTAATTTTCAATATCATAAATTAAAAAATAAAAATACCAATTAATAATTAATTCATAGTACATTCATTATCAATACATAAAAATAATTTCAATAAATATTTACAATTAAATTACTTCCCACCATATTCCCCTATAAACCCACAACATGCTACAAATAATAAATTAATACAATTAACATAATTATCAATTAATCAATTGATAAAAATTAATCACCAATTAATACAAATTAATTACCAATTAATAATTAATTAACAACCAATTAATTTTCAATACAAAAACATAATAAATATTAAAAAAATACCAAATGATAATTAACAGTAAATTATCAAAACACAAAATTATTTTCAATAATTCATTAATTACAATGAAATTACTTCTCACCATATTCCCCGATAAATCCACAACCCACTACAAAAAATAAATTATTACAATTAACATAATTATCAATTAATTAATAAAACGTAATTACCAATTAATACAAATTAATTACCAATTAATAAATAAATTAATTATCAATACTAATAAATAAAAATAAATAGTTACTTAATTACAATTAAATTACTTCCCACCCTATTCCCCTATAAACCCACAACCCGCTACAGAACTAAAACGCAAAATTAAATTAAAAATAATTACTAATTCCTAAAAATTATTATTTAATTTACTATAATTAAATTACTTCCCACCCTATTCCCCTATAAACCCACAACCCGCTACGGAATTAAATTACTTAAAAATTTAATAACATAAAATTAATTACTTTAAAACAACTAAACATACATTACAAAAACTAATATATACTTTTAACACATATACTAACATACAAAACACTTAAAAATATTCGATATCAATAGAAATTCGATATTTTTTAATGCCTATATTATGTACTTCGATATTACTTATCTGCATTTCGATATTTTTAACAACTATATGGGTGCCGATTCCGATCCGGTAAAAATAATTTGCGTACGACCCGTATCCGTAATTTTTTACGTACGAGTCGGACAAGTACCGTACAAACTGCCAAGTACGATTCGTCCGTGAAAAAGAACTACAAATAGCGTCGGGAAAAGTCTACGAGAGTGCGTCGGAAAGTGTTCACGTCCGAATATCGTCGGGAAAAGTGTACGAAAGTGATCCAGACATTTTTACGTGCAAATCGTAAAACACAAGTCCGAGCGCGCAAGTACGATCCTGACCGTCTGTCCGAATACACAATCGCACGTAAAAAGGCCCGTACGGAGCCAACGCAGGAGCACACATGTACACGGGTAAACTCATGCCCGTGTACGAGCCGTACAGCCCCCCCACCCCCAAATATGTCAGCACCGTACACCACCCTGTCCGCACTGTACCCCAGCCCCGCAACTGTACGTGCCGTACCCCCATGTACGTGCCGTACCCCACCATGTACGTGCCTTACCCCCCCTGTCCGCACTGTACCCCAGCCCCGCACCTGTACGGATCGTACCTACGCGAAAATGACTCTTACAGAACCAGAACACTGTAAAACAGCACAAGGAGGGTCAATTCGACTCGCACAACACCACAAAACACGTCTACATGACAAAATACATCTCAATGACTGACGTGGCACATCCAAACAGCCAAACAGATGCCCCAAATCACAACCACCACTTATAACACACCCACCAAAATTCAAACACAGCCACACCCAAAAATGGACCAATAAAAAGGGCCCACACACACAACCCATGAGCCTTTGCAACAGACCCACTGCTGCCAGACCCCACTGACAAACAACTCCACTGAGAAACTACTCCACATCACTCATACCTCCACTACACCTTCACTCACACACCTTCACACAACCTCCTCCACAAACATCCCCTCTTCACATTCACACACACACCGTCACATTCACACCCACACATCCACAACCATCCACACCCACACCCCACACCATGCCCACAGACATGAATCCAAAGTTCACTACGGCAGAGCTGGACCTCCTTGTCAACGAAGTCATCAGAGTCGAGCCACAGCTGTTTGGAACATTGGTCAGACAGACCAGCATATCTGCAAAATCTGCCATGTGGCAGAGGATTGTCGACAAGGTGAATGCTGTTACGCCCATCCGAAGGACCAGGCATGAATGCCAAGCCAGGTGGTACGATCTGCGCAGGGCGGTCAAGAGGAAAATGAATGAAGAATATGCCCAGACTAACATCACTGGAGGTGGGCCGCCCCACAGACCCGTACACTACCATCCCTGGGAGGAGAAGGTGATGGCCCTGCTACCGCCGGTGGGAGTACACGGAGTGGAAGGAGTCGCAGAGCCTGGTGAGTACACAAACAACTTACGTAACATGGGGGCAATGGGGTCCACACCACATATACATCAAATGCACGCAACTTCCCCCAAGCACTCACCGCAAACAACCACACCCAAAACCCACGCACATGCCACTAACATCACCATGCACCCTTCACAAATCAAGCCAAGGCCATGTCCAAGCCTACAACAACCACAAACACAAGACTGGATGTCCGGGAGGCTGGGAGGGTGGGCCCCACACAACACATTGTGAAAATGAGACGCAGACACCAATGCCCTCAGCCCATGTGGCATAGGTACATAACCATGCACAATGCACAGGGACTGGCAAAGTACTGACAAGGTAGATGACACTTGGCTCTGCTGTATGCAGCACAAGGCCCTCCTGGGACCACTGTACACCCAAACACCAACTCCACAATCACAGGTATCTAGCACTTGAACTCACACTCACTGTCATGCCAGCATGCACCATGAGGGGACACGCACATCACCTGGGAGACCCAATGACAACTTACACTACACACAACAGCAGGCCCGGTCACAACCCCCCTAACACAAGCACACACACCCTGGGCAGGCAACGGATGTACACACTCCCACAATGGACATGTGACACAACAAGACCGATCCACAACCAAACAAGCATCAGAGCAAACAATCTACAGGTCAAACACTCAGGAGAACATCCCAATCTGTCCCCCGCAACATACCCATCCCCAAGTGGAAATTGAGAGGAATACTAGGCACATCCAACTACCTGGAGGAAATGTGTCAACTTGAATATGTATGAAACATAGATGTCGCATGAAACACCATTAACATTGTCTCTCTCTCACACACAGGGCAACGTTGTCGATCTCCCCCCGACACTGGGGGGAAGAATCACAGTCCCAGGCACCGCGTGAAGACAATCCCACCGGCAGCGACGACTCTCACCACTCCGTGGATGACCCCGACCAACCTCGACCCTCTGGTGCCCAAGCCCCTGCAGCACAGGCGTCAGGTACATCTGTGCCAACCACCACCCCCATTCCTGCCACATCCCAGGACACACCCAGGAGCCCTGCTCACACTGAACAACAGAGCCAGTCTGACCAGGAGGGACAAGGTTCTCCGGGCACCCAGGAGGAGGCAGGCAACCCTGCAAATGCCATCCCTCAGGGGTCCCGTAGACCCAATGTGCCCACAAGGGCAGGCCAGGCTCAACTGGGCAGGGGTGGTGGGAGTGGAGGCAGGCGGAGGCGCAAACCTGACCAGCCAGCTCAGGACCCCAGTATGTCACACATACGCAACATCCTGGACTCATACCGGCATGACACCAGAGGCATCAACCAGGTTGTGTCAAGACTCTCCGAGATGCAGGGGACCCTCGATGACATTAAGAACCTGCAGGTCGAGCATCATGCCAGTCATCAACAACACCAAGGACGGATGGAGGCAAGACTGGCTGAGCTCCTGGCGGTGCACAGGGACGTGTGCCAATCACTCCGTCAGATCGCCCAAAGCCTGGCAAACCCTCCCTGTGCCACCAGGCGTAGACCAGCACCAGACACAGGGAGGGAGGAGGAGGAGGAGGATTCATCTGACGGAGCGTCCCTAGCATCGTCAAGGCCTGCATCTGAGGGTCCCCGGAGGAAGGTGGGTCGTCCACGGAAAAGACCGTGAGAGTCAGCGGACCATCCCCATCTCCCAGGTCACCTGGCCTGGCACCTGGCCCTCTGGCACAACAGCATCACCTCATCCAATGACATTCTCTGCCACATGGACTTGCTGGTCACAGTCTGACCAATGATGACCAACACTGTGGTCTGGACTCTGATGACTTACAATGCCATGAATACCATCTCCCCCTGTGAACTTTGGATTCTATTCCCCCGGTACAGCACCCAATTGCATCTACCAAACCACTTACCCCACCGTATATAAATATTTCACTTTGGACATGAGACGTTCCTGTCAAAGTCAAAGTCAAAGTCAAAGTTTTGCTTTATTCGGTTAAAATTTTAAAACCATCAAAGCACAGAACAGTAATTCATTGTACAGGTAAATGCAATTACAAAAAAAATTTAACACAAAAGATAAATACAATACAATTTGCCACTAAATACAATAAAAGTATGTCTTTCAATTAATTCAGCCATATTACGATCTATAAAATCATTTCTCCTTCAAAATTCCATCTTCAACAGTTTGTTAAGCACAATGCTCATTGGAAAATGAGGGGAATAACTAAGTGGACTGAGCCCTATTTCTAGATCTTAAAGCACCCACGATGAAGCTCGCAACCCCAAAACAAATCAGAGGACACTCCAACATTTGTAGATAGGCCAACGCAGGCCTTACTTGCTCAAATTGACAATTCTTGAAAATCGGAAGAATATGTTTTTTACGCTGAGAAGAGTAAAATTTACAAAAAAATAACATGTGCAACGTATTTTGTTCAGAAATGTTGTCACAAGGACAAGCCCCAAGGTTCCCTCTTTGAAAAAGCCTTTGGGGTAGGCCAAGAGCCAAGGGAGCATACCATGCTTAAACCTTATTAGCAAAAACATATGGAAAGGTTTGTTAATATGGGTTAAGTAAGGCTGGATCTCACCACCTAAACTTAACATAACAAACCTCCTAACTGTCGGTTTCCCCAACTCATCTCCTTCCCTTGACAACATTGCTCTAGTCAAAAATTGGGTCTTAAGGGCCTTGATTTGCTCTTTACTCAACGCACAAGGACTGTTAAACAGTTCAAGACAGCCAAGCGACTTCAAGTTATTTTTAATATAGCAGATCCATGGGATAGACATAGCTTCATCTAGGGACAAGCAATCTTGAATGATTTGTTGGTTTAGACGTTCCTGTCATTTTGCATCATTCAACGACATATGTGTGTGGAACTGTCAAACTATGGCTGAGTGTTGAACCAACTCCAGCCATCCATACCCTGGGATCAGAGTCTGGTACAGGACACACATGGCTCACAAGGTATCATTATATGTAGGCAGGGAGCACAACACTCACCTGTGATGGCCTCTGGCTGCTGAGGGGGGGCTTGCTAAACTGTGTGGAGAGACCTATTTGGGAGATCATCATCAAGGCGTAGAGGTCATGGCTCATGTGGAGGTTCCCGGGGAGGGAGTCCCAGGTATGTGTGGGCAGGTGGGAGAACAATGTCCTGTATGCTGGAGTACGGTGGATGTGAAGAACGGTGGCCAGGGCAAGGTTGGATGCACAGAGATGGCCCAACGGGATCTAGGATGACAGATGTACAAGGTTGGTTTTGTGTCGGGGTTGTGGACTGCCTCCTGAGTGTGGGTGGGGAGTGTGGAGGTCACCCTGCAGCAGACAGTGATCCATTGCAGCTATCCATGGTGGACGGTGAGGTGGCTGGGGCGCAGGCTGTTGAATCTGAGGTGTGCAGATGCCCCCTGGAAGTGGACCAGTTTCCTGGTAGGTTGGATGTACTTGCTCCGTAGAGGGCAGGGCAGTATTTGACACGGATGTTGTCATGGACCTGGGGGATGGTCTGTCTTTTCTTGGAGTGGATCTATCTGTGGATCATGTGCATAATGCAGAGGGCCTTGCAGCATGAGGTACAGATGCTGTGGACTAGCATGGCATATGTGAGCGAGCCAAACATGATGCACACCATCTTGTGTGTGTGGTACTGGGTGCTTGTGCAGGGCTCTTGCGGGTGGGACACAGGCACTTTAACCAGCTGGAAGGGGACAATCCTCAGATGTTCACCTCAGTCCTGTACAAGTCCAGCCTCAGGTGGCTCGTGTGCAGCCATCCATCAATGGATCTCATGCATACTTGAATGATGGAACTGCCAATGTCTGTGTCTTAGTTGAGGGTGAGGAGCACCTGGCTGTCAATGGCATATGAGCTGATGATGAGGTGCTGTGCGCATGTGATGGTGGAGAGGGGGGTCCTGGACACTCTGTAGATTGACATGCTGAGAGATGATACCTGTGCCATGTCCCAGACGATGACACCATACTACATGCTGAAGCCTTGAGTCCCACTCCCATGCCCTTGCTGGGCTACAGAGCCCGTGGGGAGTATTAGGGACGGGACCTGGTTGGTGTGATAGGGCCTGGAAGGCGGGGCAGCGCAGTGTAGGCAGTTGGAGTTGCACACTCAGCATGCAAAGGTGTCGTGTGTGTGCCCAGGGTATGTCTGACAGCAGGCGTTAGATGTGCAGATGGACATAGCTTGGAGTGTGGCTGATACATCAGACTGTAGTGTGATGTGGGTAATGCAAGGACAGGATGGTGGTGCAATGTGCACCTTGCATGTGCTGATGGTCCAGCCTGTGGCACCGCGTGGCGGCAACAGTGGCATAGACAAGCTGAGGACAGCAAAATGAATGGGTGGAGGGAGGACGTGATGAGCATCCTGGAGGCGTGTGTGTTGCCAAATCTGGAAACTCTGATGGCCCTTGCTGCAGGGGCCGCAGCAGCAGGCGGCATCTCCTCGCAAAATGACAGAATTTGCACACATAGACTAGGATGTCAGAAGGACAACTGCAACAGGCGCGTGTGTAAAGTAAGGAGTGTCCAGTGTCACATGGCACACCCAGAGACAATGCATGCACAATCACCAAAGAAGCATGACACCGGATCAGGAAACTGAAGGCCGACCTGCGCACAGGAGACACACCCTCAGCAGCTGTTGGTGGCCCATTGTGCAGACCAACATGCACAAAAACATACACGACTATGTACTTCATGCCCAATAGGGAGCCTAACCCATGAGCAACTGCATGCATGTTGCTAAACTACACATGGACTCCTCTGCATAATCTTCCACAACTATGCCAGATATGCTGCATGCAAAGTGGCAAGAGACCTGCATTGACAGAGATGAGGCACCTTGGAGTGTGACAAACACCTTTATTACTCAGCCGCACACTAAGGGAAATGCATCAATTGGAACAGACTCACAGGTCATTTGGCTGAACATGTGGGACCTACACTGGACACCCCCTTTAACACACAGATATGTAAATCCTACTGAGCTGGCACACAAGTGAAGGGGTTGAGCCTAACACCCCTTGCTGCACACGAAGAGTCTACAATTCCCCATTGAGCCTCATATGGGGATGTCCCACACTATGTCCACCATTAGCATCCCGTATGTTCCTTGGAGCCGTTATACACACATTGATGCCTTCATCAGAATCCACACACCATTACAGATGACTGTCAGGAAGGGTGACCATCAATTCATGGGAGCCATGCAACACGTCATGTGGCCCATGGTGAGTCGACATGTATGCATGGTAACACAACATGCACAGGAGCAGTCCCCACATATCACAAACACGTACCACCCACAAAATGCCTTCCTGCACTCCTTACCCCAAATGACTTTTCACCATGTCTGTGCATGTAACTCTGATTCAGCACACGTTGCAATACTCATGAGGAATAGCAGGAAGGCAATGATGACATGAGCAGACGACAGCCGCAAGAACCTGGGGAGGACAGACACACAACAAGTCAGCAAAGAGCTAGTAATCCGCAGACATGTACATGTACTCTACAGGAATGATGTTGTCACCATGCCCTTAACAAATTTAGTGTCCCAGCTAATATGTGTGGAATGACATCATCACTTGAATGACACATCAGAACACACCTCCAAGTCACTTAGCACACAGTCAGCTCGACACACACATTGCAACACATGCCACACAAGGCTCAAAGCGTGCACACTCAGACACAGGGACTCACCATCATGAGAAGAAGTTGCGGATAAGCTGACTCCGGATGTCCTCATCCTCATCCTCATCCTCACTTGCCCCATGCCCAAGCCCTTCATCCTCCACGGGTGGATGATCCTGCTCATCCGGATCAAGGATGAGTGGCACGGCCTTCTCCACTGCCATGTTGTGCAGCATGCAGCACACAATGAAGATTTTGCAGACCTTCACCGGGGCATATGGGAGTGCGCCGCCGGTCTTGTGGAGGCACCGGAATCTGCTCTTCAGGAGTCCAAACGTCCTCTCAATCACGCGCCTCGTCTGCCCATGGGTGTCGTTGTACCGGTGTTCTGCGGCTGTTCTGGGGTTGCAGAGAGGCGTCATCAGCCATGGCATGTTGGGATAGCCAGAGTCCCCTACATGGAAACATCATGTGAAGAAGTGGGTCAGGAGATGCCATAAGATACAAAGAGAGCGCTGAACACAGGACCAACAGAGTATACCCACCAACAAGACATGCTCGTTCCGCGTGCAGCTCGAGCATCATTTCTGGCACCCTGCTACGCCTCATGATATAGGCATCGTGTGTGGACCCTGGAAAACGTGCACAGACATGGGAAATCAGCATGTTAGCAAGACACACCACAAGGGCATTAATGGAGTGGTAATGTTTACGGTTACAGAAGGCTACCTCCTGTGCCTGTGGTGGTACCAAAGCCACATGTGTCCCATCAATGGCCCCAATTACATGAGGCATCCCTCCCAGGGCATAGAACTCACCCTTGACACTTGTCAACTGCTCACGAGTGGGAAAATGGATGAATTCATCCAGGTGCAACAACATGGCTTCTATAACATCATGCAGGACACGGCTGAACACAGTCTGGGACATGCCACCGACATCAGCTATGGTCAATTGAAACGTGCCGGTGGCAAAAAAATGTAGGGCTGCCATCACCTTCACCTTGGGGGTCAGAGCTGTAGGATACCTGTGTTGGGGTTGGAGGTGTGGTGCAAGCCGGCGGGTCAAGTCCTCTATCAACTCTTGTGAAAAGCGGTATCTGCGTATGCAGTCATGTTCACGCATGGCATCCAGGTCTGGCATTCGTCTGGGGAGAGTCGGTGCCCTGCAGAGATTTGGAAGGGATAAGGAAGAGTGAGTATTTACCACACCAATGTCACTGAGGTGAGCACATGTTCAACAGCTAATACACATCTGCTCAATACAGAGTCTGTGCTGTGCAATACATCCAGGACACGTGGGCCAGCCAGGTGATACTCCTACGAAGAGCCAGCAACAATAGTTGCATGGCAATGTTGACGTGACATGCCATGCAATAGCTGTTGGCCAGTGTAAGTGACAAGCCAGACACATTACATGAGTGACAGACATCCACATATCAGCATTAGAAGGATGTCATCTCATACAGACAGCTGGCGGGAGTCTAGACGCACAGGTCACATGTGATCTGGAAATGGACAGATGACACACATTTCCATTAAGGGGACAATGTCAAAAACTGATGTCACAGACATTGAGACAACGCAGACATTGCCTCATGTCAGGAAGTCATCTTCGAACCATCATGACACATGTAACGTGTGAGTCCACATGTGGCATGGTGTGCGTATATGTGTGTCATGCACAAATGCACACATACACATGTTGGATGCTGCAACAGCAGATGGAGTTGACGGAACACCAACGGAAAGCTCATGGGAACACATGACACACACATGACATAGTCACATCGTGGCACACTGGGAGTCACATGTGAGGTGTAATTATCCATGTACCTCCCATCAGGGGACAGTTGCGGGTGTTGTTGACTGTGCCATACCAGTGATGCAGTGCTTGACACGTGTGTCGCACATGCACACATGTGCAAAGTGTGAAGGGGAAGTGTGCCACGTAGTGCCCCATCACACATGACATGTGTAAGCAGCTCATCACACATCTATTGTGCCACAACATGAGGAGACATGTGCCACATCACTGCCTGACACACCTAGGCCCTGCACATGAAGGACTGCACTGACAATGACTTGATGTACAGCCTTGTGCGAGTCTGACACCTCCATTCCTTTCGTGTGCGCCTCCTATCACCAGTGTAAGCAGTGAAATGCAGTACACACGCTCTGAGGGCGTGTGTAGGGCCCGTACTCACGCGTGTACGGGCCGTACACGCGTGAGTAAGTGCCTATCACTAGGCCCTACGGTACCCCTAACGATAGCGATAGGCACGTACTCACGCGTGTACGGGCCGTACACGCGTGAGTATGTGCCTATCACTAGGCCCTACGGTACCCCCAACGATAGTGATAGGCACGTACTCACGCGTGTACGGGCCGTACACGCGTGAGTACGTGCCTATCACTAGGCCCCACGGTACCCCCAACAATAGTGATAGGCATGTACTCACGCGTGTACGGGCCGTACATGCGTGAGTACGTGCCGCATCACTAGGCCCTACAGTACCCCCAACGATAGTGATAGGCACGTACTCACGCGTGTACGGCCCGTACACGCGTGAGTACATGCCTATCACTATCGTTGGGGGTACCGTAGGGCCTAGTGATATGCCACGTACCCACGTGTGTACGGCCCGTACACGCGTGAGTACGGCCCGTATCACTGTAGTGATGGTGCCCTAGGGGTACGTGTGAAAAGCGCCGTACCTGTGTGGGGATTTAAGATTTACAATGGGGACACATGAGGGACAAGTATTAGGGCCTAAATGCATGCTGGTTGTCATGGATACCGAGTTTCAAGTTCAAAATTTTACACCATGTGACCTGGAAAAATCAGTTGGCCACATTTAACAATGTTGCAAAGTGGTTGTTGACTTGACATGATGCTGCAATATCGAAAGATGCAAAGGCTGTCACTGGTGTATGTTTAAAGGGATTGGAGGAAACGTAGGATGCAAATGAGTCTGACCAATCACTCTGTACTCCTGTACATGAAATAGGGCAGCAAGGCAGATATAAGGCAGGCAGAACCCATGAGAGGGCACTTGCCTGCACAACATGTCAGTCGATACCACTGCTGCTGTATTGTCTCCCTCTGGCACCATGTCAAGGACTGTGGAGAGGGCCCAGCCTTTCACCCAGGAGGAGAACGAGGACCTGCTGGATGTGATCCTCCCACAGTACCCCATGCTGTATGGTCGACCGGGGGAGAAGGTGAGTGCTGACTCCAGTACCTTTGCCTGTGCACCTTTATTGAGTCTGTCACTTCTGGCATTGTGGCCAGGTGTGACAGACATGCAATGTTGGGTGGAGTGGGTCCCGGGGGGGATGGCTTATGTCTCTCATGCAGGGCTTGATGTAGTTCATGTGTGCACTCCTCACTTGCATTGTGCTTACTGTGACATTCACTGCATAGTGCATGGCACATTCCGCGAGTCAAATCCTCTTGGGCATTCTTGTTCTATTCTCCTGCGGTGATTCAGTGGTCACCCCGGTGTGACAGGTGACTGCACCCACAGATGTGTGTGAGAGTTGAGTGGAGCTGTGGTGAGAGTGGTGAGGGTGTCCAAATGATGTGTGCGCCCCCTGGACATTGATGTGTGTGAATGTTTCTTGTCATGTGGATGAGTGTCTATGTGGAGTGTTGCACCACAGCTGCATGGAGGAGGCAACTGCTCAATCCATCTGATGTGTGAAGTAAGCCGTGCTGTGTGTCTGAGTTGCTGAGCTAGCCCCACACCTGTGACCCCCCCTGGCAAGTGGCACATGTGCAGAATGAGGTTTGCATCCGCTGTTGCCAATGGCAGGTGATTGATGTGTGCCTGTGTGTCTGTGTACTCTGCTGATGTTTTGTCAGTGGCCTGGCGCATGTGACTGCTTTGCTTTGCTGTCCATCAGCCTTGTGTTGCTTGGGATGCACAGTGTGTACCACGATCCGGGCTTGGTTCGCACCCCTGATGCCACCTGTGTACTTACTATGCCATGTAGTGCATTGCTGCGTCCCCAGTGGAAAAAGTCCCTATGACTAAGGTGCTATTACTTGCCAGAATACTATGCCCTGTTCTACAAATCTAAGATGTTCAACTGTGTGTCTCTGTGACATGGTGCAGGTGTAGTGATGTTGTCCCACTTTGTCATCCACACAGGTATCCCCCTACCACAAGGGGAAGATCTGGAAGGACGCCGTCAAGGCCGTGCAATCGGCGGAGGGTCGCAGTCGGCGCCTGCCACAAGTGAGGAAGAGATGGCAGCACTTCCGGTGCTGGACCCGGAGGATCGCCCGGGTCATGCTGAAGGAGGAGGCTCCTCGCAAGCATGGCGGGCGCCGGCGCCTGACCCACCAGATGCGGCGTGTCCTGACGGTGGTCTTCCCTGACCTGGATAGGCGGATACGGGAGTTACAGCAGCAGGAAGGGGGTAGGTACATGTGTGTTTGTTGTGTTGCCAGCTTTTGATGCTGCTCAGTCGCCTGGAGACACTGCCAGGGTATAAATGTTTCAGTGCATATCCTGTTCCCCCACAGTCAACCTGTGCTGTTCTTCCTCCCTTCCCCTCGTTACCTGGTCTGTGTGTGATCACTATTGCACATGGTCATCTAGGCTGCCAGTTTATCAAGGTGCACACTGCTTTCAGCATCATGTGTGGGGGTGGTCTGCCTGTGCCCTGTCCTGTACAGTCATTAGGGGGTGCATATTTGTTGCCACTGATGCTGAGTCCTAACATAGGAGTGTGAGGTTTCAAATGAACAGACTTGCTGCATGCATTACCGATGTTGTGGCCTCAGACATGATGTGCATGAGTGGGATATATACATAGTGCCGGGACGGTTGTTCCTGTAACAGTCAGCTCATTCCAGGACCATGGAGCAGTGTGCACACTACAGTCCCCTGTCACAGCCTGCCCTCCTACTCATGTGTGTCATCCAACACTGTGCACATTCACTGTGGGTTCATAATGGCTCTGCCTCTGTGGCATTGTTCCCTGGCCTAGGTAGTAGTTTTCACATGTGTGATACATTTGCACACTGGACAGGGATACAGCAGTTTGCTTGTGCATACTCACACTGGGCAGTGCCTGTGTGGCTATTCACAACAATCTGTTGATGTTTGTTTGTGACCAATATGTTTTGCCAGCCCTACAAGGTGATGCCGTGTTAATGAAGCTAGTTTTCAAGCACAGTTATTGTAACCCTGAATAAGAGCTCTCACTTCTTGATTGGTATCAGTCACATTGACTCAGGTATGGGTGGGTGTGCGCGGGAGGGGCGTACATGTACAACCCTGATGTTTCATTGCCAGTTCTGACTTGTGTGTGATGATTCGCAGTACAGAAAGTCATCGTGCAGTGCTCCCGTGATGTTGGCCAGTGCTTGATGTTGGTGCTTCATTGCCTGTGTCAGTTCTTGGCAATCATGTATCCTGCTTGTACATTTTTGGCACCTGTGTGTGGTTCAGATGCTACACAGTTGTGACTTTGTGTGCTGACATCTGTGGGTCATTCTGGCTTGCCATGAGGGGGAACCCACAGTACAGCTAGGCTTTTTTTCTAAACAAATTTCAGGCCCATTAGCGTATGCATTGTCCTGGGTGTGGAAATGTGTGCCACTCCAGATGACAGTCAGTAGGTCATATGTGTAGCCAACTGTGTGATCAGGTGACGGATAGCCATGTGACAAATGACATTATTCAAGTTGTTACTCTGGGAAAATGTCCATTGGCACTCACTACACCTGTCAACATGTCTCAATGTTTCATATGCTTGACCTTGTTGTTTGGTTGTGAAGGACAATGATGTGCCTGCATGACAGATGTCTCCCAGGGAAGTGCACAAGACACCACCTTTACACTTTCCAGGGACACGCTGGCACATTTTAAAGTAATGCACAGTTTGGACAACACTTGTTTGGAGTTCATACATATACATGTTCCCACAGTGTGCTAGCATTTGGGTTAGTCCTTGGTTGTTGCTGATACCAAATTACGAGTGACAAGTCATCCAGCCACCCTGGTGCCATGTATATGTACTTACTGCTACGCCATTTCTGCCTAAAAGTGGCTGATTTGAATGAGTCTGGCAGCTCAGACAATGACTGTGTACATGTAGTTTGGTGTGCACCTCCTTGTGTGACTTCTGCTATACAGACACATGTGTGTTGTGTTCACAGAGTGCCACATTCACACATGCTAGACATGTCCATTTTGTAAAGGGTTGTGATTCTCCAGGAGTCACAATGTATTTCTTTGGGGTGTCAAAAGTACTCACAGGTCTCTGAGTGTGGGGACACACTCTGCATTGGCATGTGGTATTTGGCCTTGGGTGCGACAATACTGTTTGTTTCCCAGTGGACAAGAGGTGGCATGCCTTCATAGTCTTGCTGTGCTCAACTGATCCCAGACACAAGCTTCTCATGATCTTGTGAATTCAAGTTATTTGCTGTTGTGTCCTGATTGTCATTGTTTGCAAGTGGCATGGTGTGTCAAACAACTGGGGAGTGCAGGGCTTACATATGTGGGGAGTACCCTAGATGTTACTCCTGATGCCTTTCCTGATATGCACTGTTGCCTATTTTGTTTGGACTCATGTGTCAGATGTATAAAGGTGACTGATTTTTTCCTGTCTCTTCACCTTGCCCACAGCATCATAGGAGGACACCGAGGGAGACACCGGCACGGACGTGGAGGAGGGATCGAGCAGTGGTGCCACCACTGCTGTGGAGTCGGTGGAATCTAGTGGCATGGAGGGCTAGGGGAGTGAGGCAGAGGACCTGCCCAGTACCAACACAGACTACGAGGCAGACGGGTCCGAGGCTGAGCTCCCAGAGGGGGCAGAGGCTGCTCCCAGAGCTGAAAGCCGAAGTACATCTCTCGCCGCGCCCTCCATTCCCATCACCGCCCTCCCACTTGCTCGGGTCCCTTCTGTCCGTGCTAGACCACACCGTGTCTCCTTCGTGCCAGGCACCGCACCCCCTGCCCCTGTCCCCCCTGCTGCCCTCCCTGCAGAGTCTGTGGACATTCAGCGGCAGTTGCAAGTTGGGCAGACATTGATCCTTACTGTCCTCCATGCCCACATCAGACTGCTGACCCAGATGGTGTCGTACATGAAGGGCATGTCATCAGCGATGTCTGACCAATGGATGTTGCTGAGGTCCCTGGACTCGTCACTGACGGCAGTAGCGAGTCACCTGCAGCGCTGCCTCCCCCTACCCCTGGCCCATCCACAAGTCCAACACCCATGCCTGTCCTAAGCACACCCAGACATCCACACACACGCACTCCACCAGACAGAAGCAGCACACCACCATGTAAGGGCAAGCGCACACCTCCTGACACGCACACTCAGGGGGTAGCAGGCACACCCACTGGGTCTGGGGCACACAGGCAGGCACGCAGCCACAGTCCTCGTCCACATGACTCACTCCCCAGTCCCTCCGATGTCATTCCCCTTGGCTCCCCTGCCCCAGATTCAGAGAAGGAGGCCTACTTTGCTGGGCTGGGCCTCAGCCCTACTAGTTCACCTGGACGCAAACGGTCAAGGCACTCCACGGGTAGGGGAGTTAAGTCTCCCAGACCGTCCACCACCTCCCCCAGTAGCGCTGCAACCCATCCCTCCGACCCCCCCCCCTCCTTGGGGCCTGTTGTTTCTCTGGGTGCAGGGGAGACGCTTGAAGAACTGGCAGATGTGTGCAGCGCTGAGCTCGCCTCTACCTTTGGCGCTGCCACACCCCCTGTGGTGGAGTCGTCCATCCCTGCACCCACAACACCTACCCTTCCCCCTCCAGTCCCTGCAGTGCCTGGTCCTTCCCCACATGATGCCCCCCCCCCAGTCAACGAAACACTGTTGTGATGTGCAGGCAAGCTAGGGGAGACGCATGGCCATGTGTCCCCCCCCCAAGAACTGCTGACATGGACTGGCCATTGGCCTTTGTGAATAGTCTTGTTTACACATTATTATTTTCATGCTGAATAAAGCATTTTCTTTTTCTTTGAAAAAGTCTTGCATTTCAGGTACTGATGTTGATGCTGATGCTACAGGAGTTGGGGTTGTGGGCATGTGTTATGTTTCAGGGAAATGTTGTGGTCTGCTGCTCATGGGGTGGAACCTGGTATCTGCGTGCCATCACGCAATCTCAGCAAAGATTCTTTGTCGTGTATGCTCTTTGTGTTTGGAGACATTGTCCCAAGGGGTGTTCCTTCCTCTGTGGCACCTGACATCTCCCCTGCAGAGCGTTGCACAATTGTTGTGTTGCCCTGTGTCTAAATGTCCTTTGTTGGTGATGGATCCCTTCAACTCTGGGCATGCCTGCTCAGCAATGTGTCCGGCTGCATCGTCTGTGCCATCCTTGGTACTCACTGTACTTGTGTATAGAGTATTTTGCCATGCCTTCATGGAGAAATGGTCCCTTTTCCGCACAATGCATGTGTGTAATCCCAGCCTAATACACATATGGTACTTGTTCTGCTGGGTATTTGAACACCTGACTCACAATTGTGGGCATTGTATCTGTGGGAACTCCACACTATTCCTTCCATGACAGACAACATCTTGGTGGCTAGCCCAGCACCTGAACATTCCTATCAGTCCTGGTATGTGCGTGACAGTGTGTGTTCTCTTTGGCTCTCTTAGTTTGTTGGGCAGTGACATGACTATACAGTATTGTGGCATGATCTCAGTGTGTGTATTGTGCTGCATCTGCCAGGGGTGAGTATGCATGTGTTATTTGTCCTCACACCCACATGTGGTGTGTCATGCAGTGGGGGTAAGACCTCCTTCCTCCTGGGAGTGGGACAATTCTGTCAGTGATGTGTTGTCATGGCACTATCCTCATTGTCCTAAGTTAGGGATACGTACATTCACCCATGGAGCTGTGGTCATCTGATAATGATGTACACCCCCCATGTCTCTGTCCACTGCTGGGAGTCCTCTGCACCCACTCCCATGTCTCTGTCCACTGCTGGGAGTCCTCTGCACCCACCCCTCACATGTCTGGGCACTGCTGGGAGTCCTCTGCACCCACCCCTCACATGTCTGGGCACTGCTGAGAGTGATAGGCACACACCCCTCATATGTCTGGGCACTGCTGGGAGTGCTCTGCACCCACTTCTCATATGTCTGGGCACTGCTGGGAGTGATAGGCACCCACCCCTCATATGTCTGGGCACTGCTGGGAGTCCTCTGCACCCAACCATCACATGTCTGGGCACTGCTAGCAGTGATAGGCACACACCCCTCATATGTCTGGGCACTGCTGGGAGTGATAGGCACCCACCCCTCATATGTCTGGGCACTGCTGGGAGTGCTCTGCACCCACCCCTCATATGTCTGGGCACTGCTGGGAGTGATAGGCACACACCCCTCATATGTCGGGGCACTGCTAGGAGTGAAAGGCACCCACCCCTCATATGTCTGGGCACTGCTGGGAGTGCTCTGCACCCACCCCTCATATGTCTGGGCACTGCTGGGAGTGATAGGCACCCACCCCTCATATGTCTGGACACTGCTGGGAGTGAAAGGCACCCACCCCTCATATGTCTGGGCACTGCTGGGAGTGCTCTGCACCCACCCCTCACATGTCTGGGCACTGCTGGGAGTCCTCTGCACCCACCCCTCACATGTCTGGGCACTGCTGGGAGTGATAGGCACACACCCCTCATATGTCTGGGCACTGCTGAGAGTGATAGGCACACACCCCTCATATGTCGGGGCACTGCTGGGAATGAAAGGCACCCACCCCTCATATGTCTGGGCACTGATGGGAGTGCTCTGCACCCACCCCTCACATGTCTGGGCACTGCTGGGAGTCCTCTGCACCCACCCCTCACATGTCTGGGCACTGCTGGGAGTGATAGGCACACACCCCTCATATGTCTGGGCACTGCTGAGAGTGATAGGCACCCACCCCTCATATGTCTGGGCACTGCTGGGAGTGATAGGCACCCACCTCTCATATGTCTGGGCACTGCTGAGAGTGATAGGCACCCACCCCTCATATGTCTGGGCACTGCTGGGAGTGATAGGCACCCACCCGTCATATGTCTGGGCACTGCTGGGAATCCTCTGCACCCACCCCTCACATGTCTGGGCACTGCTGGGTGTGATAGGCACACACCCCTCATATGTCTGGGCACTGCTGGGAGTGATAGGCACCCACACCTCATATGTCTGGGCACTGCTGGGAGTGCTCTGCACCCACCCCTCATATGTCTGGGCACTGCTGGGAGTGATAGGCACACACCCCTCATATGTCGGGGCACTGCTGGGAGTGATAGGCACCCACCCCTCATATGTCTGGGCACTGTTGGCAGTGCTCTGCACCCACCCCTCATATGTCTGGGCACTGCTGTGAATGACAAGCACCCACCCCTCATATGTCTGAGCACTGCTGGGAGTCCTCTGCACCCACCCCTCACATGTCTGGGCACTGCTGGGAGGCCTCTGCACCCACCCCTCACATGTCTGGGCACTGCTGGGAGTGTTAGGCACACACCCCTCATATGTCTGGGCACTGCTGAGAGTGATAGGCACCCACCCCTCCTATGTCTGGGCACTGCTGGGAGTGATAGGCACCCACCCCTCATATGTCTGGGCACTGCTGAGAGTGATAGGCACCCACCCCTCATATGTCTGGGCACTGCTGGGAGTGATTGGCACACACCCCTCATATGTCTGGGCACTGCTGGGAGTGATAGGCACCCACACCTCATATGTCTGGGCACTGCTGGGAGTGCTCTGCACCCACCCCTCATATGTCTGGGCACTGCTGGGAGTGATAGGCACACACCCCTCATATGTCGGGGCACTGCTGGGAGTGATAGGCACCCACCCCTCATATGTCTGGGCACTGCTGGGAGTGCTCTGCACCCACCCCTCATATGTCTGGGCACTGCTGTGAATGACAGGCACCCACCCCTCATATGTCTGAGCACTGCTGGGAGTCCTCTGCACCCACCCCTCACATGTCTGGGCACTGCTGGGAGTCCTCTGCACCCACCCCTCACATGTCTGGGCACTGCTGGGAGTGTTAGGCACACACCCCTCATATGTCTGGGCACTGCTGAGAGTGATAGGCACCCACCCCTCCTATGTCTGGGCACTGCTGGGAGTGATAGGCACCCACCCCTCATATGTCTGGGCACTGCTGAGAGTGATAGGCACTCACCCCTCATATGTCTGGGCACTGCTGGGAGTGATTGGCACACACCCCTCATATGTCTGGGCACTGCTGGGAGTCCTCTGCACCCACCCACCCACCTGCGCCCTTGCTGTGGTACACTGCTGTCCTGGCCATGCACCACCCCCAATTTACAGCTGATGTGCTGCACCAAGCCGTACACCTACATCCATGGCGTGTGTATGCCTTGTATCCATCATGTATTGGGGCTGTAGGGGTACATGTGTACGGCCCGTACCCACGCTCTGGGGGCGTGGGTACGGTCCGTACATGCGTACCCCTATGTCACCACTGCAATGGTGGTACGGGCCGTACCCATGCTCTGGGGAAGTGGGTACGGGCCGTACCACCATTGTAGTGGTGATGTAGGGGTACGCGTGTACGGCCCGTACCCACGCTCTGGAGAGCGTTGGTACGGGCCGTCCACCATTGTGGCGGTGACGTAGGGGTAGGCGTGGTACGGCCCGTACCCACGCTCTGGGGGCGTGGGCACGGGCCTACCACCATTGTGGCAGTGACGTAGGGGTACGCGTGGTACGACCCGTACCCATGCTCTGGGGGCGTGGGCACGGGCCATACCACCATTGTGGCGGTGATGTGGGGTACGCGTGTACAGCCCGTACCCACGCTCTGGGTGCGTGGGTACGGGATGTACCACCATTGTGGCGGTGACGTGGGGGTATGCGTGGTACGGGCCTTACCCATGCTCTGGGGAGCGTGGGTATGGTCCGTACACGCGTACCCCTACATCACCACTACAATGGTGGTACGGCCCATACCCACGCTCTGGGGGGCGTGGGTACATCCCGTACCACCATTGTGGTGGTGACGGGTACGCGTCCACATCCACTTCCGTTGTGGCGGGACGTGGGATTGGTGGACACGCCCCCCGAAGTGACCAGACCATGGAGGTAATTCTTGTGCAGGATGTATTAGTGATTTGTGGGGTGTGGGTTATGTTTCCTGCCCCTTGCACCCCCCCCCCTTTGCCCCTGGGGGTTGTTCTGACCTTCTGTGGCGTCTGCGTCGGTTTCTGTACACGAGGTGGTAGGCTATGAGGGCCGGGATGACGCGTAGGTTGGGGTCCATTGCTGTCCGTCGCGTACCGGGGCTCCTTGTTCGCGTCGTCCTCAATTTCCCAGCAGTTTTAGGCTCCCGTAAAAAATGCTGCGTGCGGAGTGACGTCGGCACGAATCGTACTTGCTGGTCCGTAGAGCGCTGCCTGACTCCGTCCGGACGTCGCGTATGCGCCGTCCAGATTCAGATTTGTATGTATTTTTTTGCCGGTCTGTGTTTTTTACGACTCGTACGGAAATGGTATTTCTGTGGGAATCATACTTGCGAGTTTGTAAGCTGTTTTTCCCGGGTACGAGTTGGACGGAAAAAATGCTCCGTACGACCATTCGTACCCGGGTTTTACTGGATCGGAATCGGCACCATTATGTCCATTCGATATTATGTCCATTCTATATTTTGTACTCGATATTATGTCCATTCTATATATTTTTTTCGATATTTTGTCTATTTACCTTTTCTATGGACTTAGTTAAGAAATCCTTTTAAAAGTCATTTTTCTTAATACTTGCATTTTGGATTTTTGTCGTTTTGGTCCTGTTAAGTTTAGATAACGATACTTTATTTTTCTAAACCGGTGCAGTGTCCATTTATGGTGTTGTCACTGTGTTACTGTGAGTGTTGGTACAAATATTTTACACATTGCCTTCGAGATAAGCTTGTCTGCTCGTGCCAAGCTACTGTAGTGAAAATACGGGATTCACTGCGGATATTGCTAAGTTAGCATATGTTAGTACAGGCTTGAATGCCATGTTGCTGCTTTTGCACACGTTTCTATATTACTTTGTTTTCGCAAAATCAGTGCTTGTGCTCGTCCACATGAGAACCGTCTACCTTTCACATTTCTTACTGTACTCTGTGGGTCTCGTCTGCACATTGTGTTCAGGGTCGAAAAACAATGTCTCTTGTTAATCTGCTTTGATGAGTCCCTTGCATGTTAGACATCATACACACACAGCTGCACTACTGAAAATCGAGTGCTTTTAATAAGGCATTGCATGCATGTTAGGCACTTCAAGAATACCCTTCCAGAGAGTAGAGCTGTGCTTGAACGGAGATGTAAACTTTTGCATCCAAACCTAGAGGTATGGAGTCCCTCTGACAAAGCCCAGAGGTCTTCTATTTCTATAATAAACTAGTTCCTAGCACAGGGAGGGTGGCAAGGCATGGTAGTCCTTTTTCCACTATCTTTATAGAATGATATCCCCGTTTATTTTCTATGGAATTGTAACAATGCTTACTATCTAGTGTTTATGATTTTGCAGCTAGTATTGGCTCGTAAACTGCGTTATAGAGCATGTTAGTGAAAATAAACATTTTAAACTATACAGTGTCTCTGATTATTCACGTAGTTGAAAAGTATGAATGAGTGAGCCGAAAGAGTGTTCTTGCTCACGCAATTCCTAGGAGGATCTGAGTTATATGTTCTAGGATGTCTAATCATTAGTAGCTTCGCTGTAGTACGGGGAACGAATGAGACACTATAGCTAGTGGGATTGGGGTTCCGGGCACTAAGGTGGGTTTTTGGTACACCACTACACACTGAGGTCCTGGTTTCCTGCACATAGTTCTGCATATGTGCAGAATCCCTGCAACATGGCGCACCCAACGTTTGGTCTGGTTCTTATCTGCAAGACGCTTGAGTAGTACTTGTGCTTGTCCACAATTCCCTCGCATCTGTTTCTGGAAACAGCTGTGATGGTGTCACCTCCTATATTGATGTTTATTTAGGTTTTTTCAAGCTTGATGTTATTAAAAGGTGTTTTTTCTTCATTGTTACCCTTTATTGCACTGCCACGCATTAGGTTGTTAGACCCTGTTTTGACTTCATGGCTGAGGTTGATATTCCGGCGCATAGCCGCGCTTCGCTCCGTGTCGCACTTATCTTTGTGGTTGAAGCTGACACGGTTTACCACTTTGAGGTATTTTATTCTTGGGTCACCTTTCCGGCAGTGGATGGGACCGACAACTTGTTCCATGTATACACATCTACGGCCCTTCCTAATGTGTATCGGCCTTATAGGACTCTTGAAGTTCCGTTGTCGGCATGGCAACACCAGATTTGGTTTAATGGTGCCCTCCCTCACCCAGTGACTCCGATCCGTTTAGGTCCTTTATCAATTGATGGGGCCACTTGGCCCATTTTGGATGGGTACACACCACATATACGGCATCTAATAGTTCCTGTAGCGGGGCTCCCCGTTTTGCACACCTCCTTCATTAGGGTGCACAGGGCTGTTGTACAATATGTCTCTCTCAATGTCCAGGTGGGACCACCTGGAGTTGCTGCGCAACCAGCTGGACCTGGCGGGGTGACTATGAGTCCCGTTATGGTTAATTCGGTAATGGGCAAGTGTCCACAGAATAAAGATGATTTGCTTTATTGGCTTGCTGAAAAATTTGACCAGCTGGAGGCGGTATTTCTAAATACTTCTTCGGTGAAAAAACACAGGATTTTAACAATTAGTTTGCAGAAAGACTTAATCCCTGAGTTAACCGATTGTAACAATTGGGGTAATGTGTTCGCCGAGGTATATGCGAAGTGTTTCGGCACTCCCTCAATGACTGTACCCCCCTTCGTGATTAAGCTTGTTCAAGATGAGCACGGCCCTGAAGCGGCGGTTGAACTGGGTATGAGGTTGGTGGGTGTCTTCGATGTGGATGCTCATCTCATCCTTGCTAACATGAAGGGAGATGCAGTGAACTTTCAAGTAGCTAATGCCTTGGCTCTCCTCCCTGAGGATGAGAAGCCACGCAAATTACCAAAAATTATTGCTCAGGCTTATAAGACCATTGGCCACAATAGTTTGGGTGTTAAGCCTTTTGCTAAAATACCACCTCAAAACGCAAACACAACAGAAGTCTCAGTCTGATAAAGACGAGCATCCAATCTTTTCTAAGAAAAATTTGAGAACTAAAAGGCAGGGCAAGCAACAGCAGAAACAGGGGTCGCGTGCTGGGTCACCAGCCCCGAGTCTTCTGATCGCACTTATGATTTGCGTGACCGCGCGAGAATTAGGTCTCCTGATAGGTTTCAGGTTCCTGATCAGTGTTCTCCTCGTTCATTTTAGGAAACATCAGGCTCACAAGCTGGTGGAGGGGGACGCGAGGATCGCGGCAGAGGTCGAGGTGCACCGCAAGGACGTGAGCAACCTATTCCCACAGAAGGCAAGGGCAAACAGGACGATTTTCCTCGTCAACACTCCCAGTTTCAGAAAAAGAAAGTTGCAGCTTTAACAGAGAGATATGTCACACACGGTAAGAAGGCAGCTCCTGAATTTAACATGGACAGTGACTCTGCTTGACAGCTCCGCGGAAGTTACCATAGTGCGACAGGCACTACGTCCGTTTCTGGAGGCGACTGCAGCTGACACTTTCATTACAGTTGAGACAGCTGACACTTGTGTAGCTCCCCCTGACAGACTATATAACATAGTTCTTTTAATTGAAGGTGACGTACAGCGTGTCATTAAAGGGATTTTTGGGGAAAATCTGATCTCTTCTTATGACATTTTATTAGCAGAGACAGATTGGTCCCCACCTTTTGTTCTTGAAGCTCCTAAAGGGGAGGAGGTGATACTTTTGACTTTTTCAAAGAACGTCTCCAGGGAGCATGCAGAGACCTTTGCGGAAGAGTGGGCTTTGGTGCTTGCACCGGCTCTGTACCGTACTCATGTGGGCTGGGATAAAGGTTCTCCACCTCATGAGATACCATTGCGTTAAATGCCACAGCCTCAAACCAATATCCCCTCTGGAGGGAGGCGAAAGGTCCCGTTTCTGAGATTCTCACTTGGAGTGTCAGGGAGTGATTGAGACATGCATGTCACCAATGAATAACCCTCTTTTTACCGTTACAAAACCCAATGGCTCATACATCATAGCTTTCGATTACCAGTATTTGAACCTTTTTCCCTCTTTTATCCCTCCCCTACCCTTCTCAATCCAAATAACTGACTAACACATTCACCACTCAAATTACTTTCATATTTCACTATACTAATTCAACACTAGTCCTTTATAGGTTCCAGAGTAGCATGCTACTCGCCAAAAAGCACTTCAGCACCCCATCAGGGGTAGCAAGTGCTATATAAATGCAAACCTCTTTCCCTCCTCTATCCTTCCACTGTCCTTCTGAATCCAAATAACTGACTAACACATCCACCACTCAAATTACTTTCATATTTCATTATACTAATTCAACACTAATCCTTTATAGGTTCCAGAGTAGCATGCTACTCACCAAAAAGCACTTCAACACCTCATCAGGGGTAGTAAGTGCCTTATAAATGCAATTACAATACGATACAATTCAATTTGCGTAAACAATCTGAGGGGCCTGTGGTCTGTCTCAACTAGGAAGTGAGTCGCAAACAGGTAGAGTCTTAGCTTCTATAGTGCACAGACCACACCAAATGCTTCTCATTCTATGGAACGCCACCTCTGTTCCCTGGGGAGTAGTCTCCTGCTAAGGCAGACTATAAGCTAGTCTAGGCCCTCTTCGTTCACTTGTGAGAGCACCGCTCCCACATCATGCTCTGAAGCATCAGTCTGCACTACAAATTTCTTGGAGAAGTTGGGTGCCTTGAGCACTGGCGCCGTGCACATGGCTACCTTCAGGGCATCAAAAGCTTTATGGCTGGCATCAGTCATGATCACCTTCCTGGGCTGCTTCCTGGATGTCACCTCTGTCAAGAGGGCCACAATAGTGCCATAGCCCTTAACAAATCTCCTGTAGTACCCAGTGAGACCTAAAAAAGCTCTCTCCTCTGTCTGGGTCTTGGGGGGTTACCAAGCCAGAATGGTATTGATCTTTGATTGTAGGGATGCCACCTAGCCGCTCCCTACCTTCTGTTTCAGGTACACCACAGAGCCCTGCCAGATCTAGAACTTACTGGCCTTGACCGTGAGGCCTGCCCTCTGCAGAGTCATCAACAGTTCCCAGAGGTGCTGCAAGCGTTCTTCCCAGCTGGAACTGAACACTGCAATGTCGTCCAGGTAGGCGGCACTGAACGCCTTCAGTCCAGCCAACACCTGGTTGACCAACCTCTTAAAGGTGGCAGGGGCATTCTTCAATCCAAAGGGCATTACCCGGAATTGGTAATGCCCCTCTGGGACTGAGAATGCTGACCTCTCCTCGGACTCATCGGTAAAGGCAATCTGCCAGTGCCCAGACGCCAAATAAAATGTGCTAAGGATTTGAACTTGGCAGCTCCCAACCGATCAATGAGCTCATCAGCTCATTGGGAATGGGGTGTGCATCAGTCCTGGTGACGGCATTGAGCCCATGCTATTCCAAACAGAACTGCAGTTCAGGAGTGGCACCGGGTGCAGCAGCCTTTGTGACCAAGACCACTGGGCTGGCCCAAGGACTGTAGGAGGGCTTTATCATCCCTAACACCAACATCTTGAGACTTCCTCTTTTATGCTGGCCCTGATGTGGTCAGTCAGCCTGTAAATCTTGTGTTTTACAGGAGGGCTGTCACCAGTGTCCGCGTCATGAGTACACCAGTGAGTAACACCTGGTTTCAGAGAGAACAGCATGGTGAACTGCCCCAACAACCGGTGACAGTCACTCTGCTGCTCGGTGTAAGTGTAGGGGAGAGGATCACACCTTCCACTGACCCATCATGCTCCGTGGTAGACAGGAGGTCAGAGAGGGGTTCACTCTCCTCTTCCACCCCATCATCTGTCGCCAAGAGCATGCTCACTTTGGAACTCTCAAAGTGAGGCTTTAGGCAGTTCAAATGGAGGACCCTCAAAGGGTTCCTGGGAGCCTGCAAATTCACGAGGTAGGTGACATCACTTTTGCGCTCAACCACCTTAAAATGTTCAGTCCACTTGTCCTGCAAGGCACAAGGTTCCACTGGGGCCATGACCCACACTTTCTGGCCAGGCAGAAACTCTACCAGAGTGGCATTCTAGTCGTTCCACTGTTTCATCTCCTTCTGGCTTGCTTCTAGGTTCACCTGAGCGAGTTTCCTGAAGGGGTAGTTTGGTTCCTGATGGCCAGCATGTAGCTATATACATCCTGGGGAGTTTTCCGGGGAGCTGTCTCCCAGCCTTCCTTGACCAAACTGAGAGGTCCTCTCACAGGGTGCCCATACAGAAGCTCAAAGGAACTGAACCCTAAGGACTTCTGTGGTACATCCCTTCATGTAAAGAGAAGGCATGGCAAGAGGACATCCCACCTACACCTCATGGGTTCTGTTAGACCCTTAATCATGCCCTTCAAGGTTTGTTTGAATCTCTACCAAACTGTTACCTTGTGAGCTTTAGGACCCTGGGCACTTTACCACTGCTGATCAGTGCTAAAGTGCATATGTTCACTGTGTAAATTCTTATTATGATTGGTTCTCCCTGATTAGTATTAGAACAGTGGTCCTTAAAAAGAACAGTTTGGTCATTAGGATAAATATCGACTTGAATCAGTGCTATATTGTGTTTGTCCATCCGGACATCCAATTTAATAATTCAAAAAAGTCAAAAAACAACAAAAATACAAACACATCAATATAGTGGGACACAATCCTGCATCCTACATGAACACATGACAAGCACATTTAAGACAGGAACATATCAGGCAAGACAGGGTAGCTTGTGGAATATTGAACACAATTTCTAACAAGCTTAGGGCAACAGTAATTGCACTTCTTTTATCATATTCGATTAATGTGCATCCCGTTTACATTGGTCGATGACGTTTCAATCCTATAAAGACAATGGTAGGATCACCATCAAGACAGATAAGGATACAATCCTGAATTAATAAAGATTACCTTGAGAAGGCTTGCGGGAGGTATAGCCACAGAAGGACTTGAAAGTAGGAGGCGCAATTTTAGGGAGTTCTGTGGATAAACAAAACCTAGCGTTAGGTGCCGAGATACAGATCATGCTGGAGGCGGCAGCTGAGTGTATGTGAGTGATGCGATGGTGAACACGGTGACGCTCGCTCGGAAAAGGATAAAAATTAACCATGAAAAGACTTGCAGGAGGTTTAGCCGCACACGGACTCGAAGGTAGGAGCCACAATTCTAGGGAGTTCTGGAGAGGGATTGGTGAGAATAATCTGACATTTAGAATACGTAAAACCAATTTCAGACCAGCATGTGGCAATGCACGTTATGCTGTGGGATCCGAGGCTTGATAGCTGGGTATTTATCCTAATGATCAAACTGTTCTTTTTAAGGACCACTGTTCTAACACTAAACTGTTACCCAAGGTCCTTATCCACCTTTTGTGTTCCCTTGTGTTTGTGAAAATATGGTTCTCCCTAATTGGCGTATATTGATTTACTGACCAGTCCCTAGTAAAGTGCACTGGGTGTGCCGGGGCTGGTAAATCAAATACTACTAGTGGTCCTGCAGCACTGATTGTGCCACGCACATGAGTAGCCCTGAAAAGATGTCTCAGGCCTGCCACTGCAGTGCCTGTGCACAGTTTGCTAACTGCCATTTCGACTCAGCGAGTGTACCAACTTGCCAGGCCCTAACCTTCCCTTTTCTTACATATAGGAAACCCCTATAGTAGGCCCAAGGTACCCCCTGGGCAGGGAGCAGTGTATGTGAAAGGTAGGACATCTACTGGTGTGTCTAACATGCCCTGATAGAGAAATACTGCCATTTTCGTTTTTCACAATTAAAAGGCTATTTTGCCCCATAGGACAGAATGGGGAATGCTTTGTTACATTTTACAAGCATATCTTCCCATAGAAATAAGATAGAAAAAATGGAGTTTGTTATCATTGAACTCAGGATTCAATACCACATATTTTAGTAAAGATAGTTTTTAAATTGTGTGTTTGAAAATACCTCTGCCTGTTTGTGGATTGACTGTCCAGCTTTAGATTGACTGGGACTGTAGAGGTGCAGTGTGTCCAGGAGTCTGGATGAGTCAGCACTAGGCTGAATAGGCCTGCTCTGTATTTGGAGTGGTGGGAGAACTAGCACCTGTACCTGAATAGGGCTGTGCCTGCCTTCAACAATACTGGCTCCCCCCCTGTGGTGTGTCTGGAGCCAAGGCTCACACTGACAATGGACGCTGTTGTGCACTTGCAGAATGCCCCGCAGAACTGGTTTGAACTGGGCTCCGAGCCCCTTGCACAAAGAGAAGAAATATATTTTGGGGTATACGTATCAGACCCAAACCCCCACACTTAGACTACTTCTGGAATCAAGAGAAATATTTGCGAAGGAGGAGAGCTGGAGAAACTGAGGATAAGTAATGCCCTTGCTGTGAATGTGGGGTTGGCTTGCAGTTGCTGTTTCTGCCTTGGAAAGGAGAATGACTTAGCTATGTGCTGTGTCCCCTGCTTGAGGAAAGTCTACAAGGGCTTGAGGAGAGCTTGCCTCCTTTTTTGAAGTCTCAGGAACACAAAGACTTCACCCCCAGCTCCCCTGAACTTCCTTGCTGGGATGTCTGACCTGCCAGGAGTGCCTGTGACTGTGTGGGGCCTCTGGAGGTTGTTTCTGCTGCTGGAAGCTGAAAAGCAACACCACAACTAGAAAACCGAAGTATCGCGCTTCTTACGATGCAACGCTGTGGTGCAAGAAGAATCTCACTGCACCGCCATGCCACTGCTGAAACTGATGCAGCGCCTGTTGCAGCTGCAAGAATCAATACATCGATGGATCGTGGCTGAAGAAATCGATGCAGTGGTGCTCGACGATGCCACATCGTTCGCCGACACATCCCGGATTTCCATACATCGTCCCTGTGCCGCAAGTTTTCCCCAGTGCATCACCCGTGAATCGGAGGCATCTCAGAATTTACGCATTGCTTCCCCCTACAGACTGGACCTGACGCATCACTCCCCTGTGTACAGCTGAACTGTTGCATCGCATCCGCAAAGGTTTCAAGAACGACGCATCTATCTGTATTTCGACGCTTATCGCTGCGGCTGTTTGAGTTGGTCAATTTTGTGGCAACAACAGGTACTTTGCAAGAAATCAAGTATCCATTTTTTTCTATGCACTCAGTTAATAAATCCTTTTGAAAGTCATTTTTCTTAATACTTGTATGTTGGATTTTTGTCGTCTTGGTCTTGTTAAGTTTAGATAAAGATACTTTATTTTTCTAAACCGGTGTAGTTTCCAATTGTGGTATTGTCACTGTGTTACTGTGAGTGTTGGTACAAATATTTTACACATTGCCTTTGGGATAAGCCTGTCTGCTTGTGCCAAGCTACTGTAGTGAGGATACATGATTCACTGCGGACATTGCTAAGTTAGCATATGTTAGTACACGCTTGAATGCCATGTTGCCGCTTTTGCACACGTTTCTATATTACTTTGTTTTTGCAAAACTAGTGCTTGTGCTCGTCCACATGAGAACCGTCTACCTTTCACGTTTCTTACTGTACTCAGTGGGTCTCGTCTGCACATTGTGTTCAAGGTCGAAAAATAATGTCTCTCGTTAATCTGCTTTGGTCAGTCCCACGCATGTTAGAAATCATACACACACAGCTGCACTACTGAAAATCGAGTGCTTTTAGTAAGGCATTGCATGCATTTTAGGCACTTTGAAGAACCAGAACCTTTTTGGACCTGGTGGCGCAGGGTACACCTTAATCTCCTGGGTTCTCCTGCTTCAGCTAACAGAGACACGGGGACACTCTGTCGGCGTAAAATATCAGATTTTATTAGCTGCAGCTAGTACAGTTGTCCTAGAAGTACACACGGTATGTTCTCAGGAGACTGCCACTTCATTCCGTGGCGCACAATCTTTTATAGTACATAGATAACATATACATTAACACAGAACACACCTAAAACATACATGGAGGACCAATTAGGGAGGGTTAAAGACAGACCAAGTCCAATAGGAAAGGTTGAAAAACAAAGATATCGAGTAACTCGAAGAAGCCTCTCCTCCAACTGTGTTTGCCATCCCTCCCACAGGTTAAGGTATTAACATATTTTTAACTGGTTTGCAGGTGGCGAGATACGTTCGTGTGTTTTGGAGGACAGTTGTGAAACAAGAGAATACGAGCGGAGGACAGCGAAGGCCCGAAGATAAGATAAAGTCAGGAGAGAATAGTGTGAACCAACAGATAGTTAAGACAGGGATTAGAGGAACCAGACAGGGATTAGTGTACTCGGCCAGTCTCTAACACCAGCTTCGTAAACGGAGGCACAAGGCTATTTTGACACAATATTGCAGGAAAAGCAGAAAAGACTTCGTTCGTCGTGCTGCCTGAGTGAGGTCAACACAAAATGGCGGCAGAGCACAAAATGGCGGCTCAATGCGATCGTGATCGAAAATCGAACTTCCTCAGACCCTCCTTTTGCCAGAACTCAGGCAAGATACATAGACTCACGTCAATCTGAATCGATGTCGATGGCCATGAGGTCATCAAGCTGTTGCTGTAACATCATTCTAATATTCTCTGTTCTTTGTGCCTTGGGTTTTGGGATGCACATAGTAGCACAAAGGTCACAGATGGCGGGACCACGGTGCATACAAAGACAATAAGAGAATACGATGGCTAAAACCATACCAAGGAATGTTAGCACTTTCCAACCCCATTTGGAGAGTAGTCCCCAAAACCATCCCAATAACGACCAATCTCCTTCGTCCTGATGAATCGACTCAGAGATTATATTTAATTTGGAGATGGCCTGGTATCCTGTCGGAGCGTCATCAGGTATATAAATACAGCAACTCGATTTGATCAATTTACAGACTCCACCATGATCTGCAAGAATAACATCTAGGGCAACTCGGTTCTGTAAAGTCATCCGCCTGTAGTTCCGCTGTAATATTACTCAAAGCTCCTACAGTGATGTCTATGGTAGTTCTTACGACACGAACCAGTTGCCTCATATTTCTGCTGTTTGCCATAGGACCCCAAAAAGGAAGAAATCCCTTTAGGAAGTCTCCTCCCTCTAGACCTGCTGTGTCTTTGGAATCAATAATTCCTCTGCCATATCTGTTTTTTTGAAAATTTGAAGAAGCAGTGTATGTAGGGGGAAGAAGAAAAGCTATATAGCAAGTTCCAGAAAAATCAGTCGGCAACCATGTATAGGCTCTATCGTGACAGATGAAATACGTGCCCTGAGATTGTACTAACGGCGGCGAATTCTGAGAGGAGTGGATGTAGGTATGGGAACAAAAGCTTTTTCTTTGTTCGGGGTCAGTAGTTTGACCATTGATTTGCAAACAGAAGTTGCCTTGATGAGGTACAGTCCAAATCGGTGGAGATTTTCCTTGTTTAACCTTATCACTAAGGCTTGTGATATAATGAGTGACATTCCAATTAGTATATGCTTTTCTTTCATCAATAGAAATTTTACTATTTTCCATGATTTTAGCCATAGCTACCATTCCCTTTATCAATGAACTATGACTGAAATCTGGTCCACCAAAATAAGAACTGACAGGTCATTTAAATCGTCTTTGATAGGCGTTAGAGAAAATTACAAAATAAGCCCAAGCGGAACCTTCATAAGAGAATGGAAGGACTAAATATGGCATCCCTTTTTCTGTGGTATGAGGCATTAATCCACACACCCAACAATCGGTTGTATTAATTACTAATTGGTGTTGGTGTAATAATTGAATAAACAAATTATTGTAGTATTCGATTCTTTTTACGAGTTCATGTTGAGGAAGTGTATGAAAGAGATGCGGAGAGATAGTAGAATAAGAAGGCACAGTAACAGAAGAAGGGACAACGTTTTGCTGCATAGCATAAACAATCCAACCTATACACGCCAATAGAATACACAATAATATGAACACACATAAGGTTACACTACAACGACTGTATATTATTTTACAATGATTATTCTTCATTTTGCTCCTTTTCTCTCTTTCGCCTAATGTAGTTTCCATCTTCTAAATGGATGCTCACGGCAATCTTCCTTAATCACTTGATTACGATTGTCTGCCGTCCTATGACACTGCAAGTCCTGCAGGCGTATTGCCACTACTCAGGTCACAACCAAGACTCCTACCGTGACCCTGCAACCGGGATAAAAACTACATAGAAGAGAGATTTTCAAATGTTCTTCTTCAGTCTGGGTCTCAAATCGTAATGGGTCTTATCAGGTACAGTCTGGTCCTGAAACAATGTTCGTGGGTTTGTGGTGTTCAGACGAAAATGTGATGGTACAGCTTCTTGGAGAATGTCATCGTTTTCTTTTTCCGACAATGTTCCAGTCAAACGTGCATCACTAAAAGGTATGAATCGGAGAACCTTCTCACTCTCAGAGTCACTTATACCCTTACGGACCCACTGATCAAAGGGCAACGGCAAAGGAACCTTCTTGCAGTGCACGACGTGAATCCAGTTCTTCTTTCCTTCAACCTTCACTGCTGTACGAGTTGTTAGGAGGACCCGACGGGGCTCCCTCCAGCGAGGCTCCAAATTCCTCGTCCTTTGAAAATTCTTCACACAAACCCAGTCACCAGTCACGCAATTTAGTTGTGAGGTCATGCAAGTAATCAATCAACATTGGGTATGGCAAGTCTGAATACTTTTTAGGGCGAGGGACTCCCCATATATTAGCTCGGCGTCCAAAAACTACCTCATAAGGGCTAAGTCCCAAACGAGAATGCACAGCCGTTCTGGTAGATAGAAGAGCCAAAGGTAGTGCATCGGGCCAACTAAGGCCTGTACTAGCCTGTACTTTAGCAAGCTTGCGTTTGAGGGTGCCATTATAGCACTCCACTAGACCCGCTGATTGTGGATGGTTTGCCGCATGGAATTTTTGTCTTATACCAAGACCTGCACAAGCCTTTTGCATGACTTGGTCCACAAATTCGCTCCCATTGTCACTCCAGACAATGCGCGGCAAACCAAATCTAGGGAAAAACTCTTTTAAAAGTACTTTGGCTGTAGATAAAGCAGTATTGTCTTTCAGGGGGTGAGCCTCTATCCATCGGGAAAAGGCACATACCACCACTAGAACATATTTGAGATTGTTGCATCGTTCCATGTGAATGTAATCGATTTGCAACACCTCAAATGGATATGTCGGAGGAGCAAAGTGACCTGCTGGAGTTGGAGTTCCCTTTCCTGGATTGTACATTAAGCAAACAGTGCAATGTTTCACTACATTGTCTGCACACTTCAGTATTCCTTTGTTTTGCCATACTGGAGCCAGAAGCTTGCATATTCCTTTCGCACTTAGGTGGGCTGGACCATGCGCCATAGTAACTACAGGTAGTACATAAGCGTCTGGTAACAGCCAACGTTGGTGCTCGGACAATTCCACCCAACATCCCATCTCATCTAACATTCCTGTACTTTCTTTCCACCTACTCAATTCTTTCTCTATAGCCTCTTCTTGAATTGATTTCACACTTTCTACTGTATCTTCATACATTCCTCTTTCTCTGACCCAATTTGCAGGGCCTGCAACATACATGTGACTTGTAGCATCTCTAGCTGTCTTTTTTGCTACCTCATCCACAAATGCATTCCCGCGACCAACATCGTCAGTAATCTTTCTGTGCGCACTACACTTCACAATTGCTATTTGGGTAGGCAAAGCAAGTGACTCAAGAAGATCAGTCACCAACTGACCATGTTTTATCTTAGTGCCGTGGGAAGTAAGGAATCCCCTTTCTTTCCACAAACGTCCAAAATTGAACGCTACACCAAAAGCATACTGACTGTCGGTGTACATGTTCACTCTTTTTCCTTTGGATAACACACACGCTCTGGTTAAGGCTATCAGTTCAGCTGCCTGGGCTGAGTTATGTCTGATGTGTGCTGTTTCCATGACTGTATGCAAGGTAGTAACAGCATAGGCTGAAGTTGTCTCTCCATTAGGAAGCTTAAAACAAGAACCATCTACCCATAGCGTTCCATCCGGATTCACTAATGGCGTATCTGTTAAGTCAATTCTACCTTTTGTCTCTTCCTCAGTACGAAAGAAACAGTCATGTTGCTCCTGAACACCTTTCTCTTCTGGTAGAGGCAACAAAGTAGCTGGATTTAGAGTATTACATCGTTTAATATGCACGTGACTAGCCAAAAGCGTCAGCTCGTATCCAGTCAAACGAGCACTTGTGAGATGCTGTGTTTTTGTTCTGTTTAACAAAGTATCCACTGCATGTGGCACCATAACAATGAGAGTATTATCTAGCACCACTCCAGCAGACTGTCAAATGGAAATTGCTGCTGCTGCTGTCGCTTTAAGACAACTAGGCAATGCTTTAGCTACTGGATCTAACGTAGCCGAGAAATAGGCACATGGCCGCTGTTTATCACCAAATCGCTGCATTAAAACTGACAATGCACAACCTTCTCTTTCGTGAACGTAGAGCGTAAAAGGCTTACTGTAATCAGGAGTACCTAGTACAGGAGCAGAACACAAAGCAGCACGTAAATCAGTAAAACTCCTCTGACATTCGTCAGTCCATGGATGGGGCTGAGGCGTATCTTTCAAAGTGAGTGCCAACAAAGGTTTGGCCAACAGAGAGAAGTTAGGGATCCACTGCCTACAATAGGAAGTAATGCCCAGAAAGGCACGTACCTCTCTTTGTGTGGATGGCACAGACATTCGCGCAATAGCTTGGATACGTTCTGGGGTTAATCATCTTCCCTCCTTTGATAAGAGATGACCCAAGTAGGTAACCTGTCGGCGAACATATTGTAGCTTAGAAGGTGAAACCTTATGATTAAGATCGGATAAGTGTCGCAACAATGCAACCGTCACATTCTTACATATATCCTCTGAATCAGCAGCTATTAGCAAATCGTCCATGTACTGAATGAGAGCAGCATCAGACGGCAAAGAGAAAGCATCAAGATGACATTTCAAAGCTTGACTGTAAATAGAGGGACTTTCACAATAGCCTTGAGGTGCACGCTTGAAACGGAAGCTTCGGCCTCCAAGAGAGAAGCCAAAAATATCCCTACTTTCTTCGGCAATGGGAATACTAAAGAAAGCATTTTTCAGATCAATAACAGAAAACCAAACCGCTGTAGAAGGTATCATCGTCAACAGCTCAGTGATATCTGGGACAACAGGAAACTGTGGTACAACAATTTTGTTTACCTCCCGAAGATCAATTATAAAACGATAAACAGGAGGTTGAGAAGGATCAGTGCGTTTAAGAACAGGAAGAATAGGGCTATCACATATGTTACCTCTCGTTTCCTCAACCACATCTTTCCGAATTAAGTCATGAATGATTTCCAAAAGCGCTTTTTCACCTTCAGTGGAAATTCTATATTGAGAAACACGTGGCAATTCAACATTGGGCTTGAGAGTGACAACCTATGGTGGAATTTCAAGAAAACCAACATCATTTGGACCCGTAGCCCAAAGCGTTGTAGGAAGAGAGAGCAATTCAGGAGGAAATTGATCTTTAGATAAGTACATTGGAGAAATCAGTTTCTGTCCTAAAGTGAGATATACACCAGAAAGAGAACAATATATTGTTGCATGCAATCTTTTCAATAGATCCAAGCCCAATAGATTCTCGCCACAACCATTCGTTAAGAGAAGCGGAACTTCTAAATCATAAGGGCCAATTGAAATAGGCAAAGGGCAAGAAACCGGATTGCGAACTGGGGCGCCAGAAAAACCTACAGATACATTCGTTAAGCCAGACAAAGGTGCCCCAGGGAGTTTTGAATGAATGATTGAACTTCTCATTGCACCAGTATCTAAAAGAAATGGCTCTGAAACACCCATTGTAGTGACATTAACCTAAGGTCCATTCTGATCTACTGGAATCAACACAACTCCCTTACTTTGTCCATGGTTGTCCTAGTTAGCATGAAGACTTTCATTCCTGTCTTCAATATAACAATCCTCATTGTAATACTGTGTAGACCGAGCGTTTTGCTGTTCAAAGTAGTTCACGGAACTAGAGGGAGGAAGGGAACGCTGTTCTTGGGTCAATATACCTCGACCTCTACCTTTGTTTGCTGACTGGAGGCCAGCACGACCTCGTGGAGCAGATAGTGTCCCATTGCGCTGCAATAAAACCGGACAACTATTCTTGAAATGACCTTCTTCTCTACAATAGGCACATTGATTAGGACCTAGCAAAGGTCGTGGAATATATAGCTCAGGCTTTTGATACACCCTCTGAGACTGCGGAGGCTGTTGAAACTGGGGCTGAGCATAACGAGGTGGATAAGCCTGTTGCAAGATAACCTTAGTTTTCAATTCTTTAGTCTTTTTTCTTGCTTATCTTTTTCTTCTTTATCTCTATTTTCATAATATTGAGCAGTAGCCAATATCTGAGCTGAAGAAGAAACAGCCCATGAACTTTCGGAGTCTTTCAACTTATGCGACAGTTCGGGAAGCAAATTAAATACGAACTTATCTACAAATAATCGCTGTCCACCCTCCGTAGTCATCTCTTGACCACTGTGATCAATGAATGTCTCCTCGAAACGAGTGAAGAAATCGGAGACACTCTCATCTTTTTTCTGCTTACACGCGGCTAGTTTATCCCAGTTAACTCTCAAGGCAGGCATCATCGTTTTCATTAAAATAATAATCCTACCAGGGAGTTCTGAAATCAAAGCCTCAGGCTTCGCACCACCCACTTGGTCTCTATCTGCGGCAATTATAGCATCCCAGTCTCCACCTAATTCTTGGGCATGATTCTCTTTACAAATCCTAGCCCATAATGCCTGTGGAACTACATTCCCCATCAACATATCAATATCTGCTAAATTCATGATGCAGGCTTCAACAGTTTGTGACAATTCTTTATAATATCCTGCAGGGTTTTTTACGTGGATCCGGTAGAGACTGTTTAAGGGCTAAAACTTCAGACCTTTTCCAGGGGACATGTACCCATATTTGCTGGAAGTGAGCAGGAATAGGTGGATTACCACCTGCTCCTGGAACCTCTTCTCTCCATACCGGAGGAACCTCTCTCATTGGATAATTTTTCAGTGTCAACCTAACTGAGGGATCGGAATCTAGAAAAGTCTGTGAGGTAAATAAGGTTCTAAAGGAAACAAGTGCCTTTACAGCGTCCTCAACCTTAGAACCCACAATGAGTCCCTTATCAAAATCAGCCTGAATATCTAACAGACCCTGAGGAACCGAACCCAAGGTCCATATCCTCCCATCCTTTAATAAGAGTATCACACATAGCATTGAAAACATATCTCTGCGTAGGCGCATTCCACTGTGAGAAGGTAGGCAAAATGTCGGGTACACCATACCAAGGACCCTTCTCAATCCATTTGCGAGCGGGAGAGTCCAACTTTTCTCGTTTTTCGGAAGCTGGGAACTGACTACGAGACTGTCTTCGAGAAAAAGCCGGAGACACGTTTAACGCCTCAAAGAAAGGTGATAAAAGACCAGAGACCGTTTCTGTGAGTCGTTTACGCATAGACGGAGAATTGGACATAAGGATAGGGGACAAGGTATTAGGCGAACTAACGGAAGGGAAATCAGTAATTACCGGTGGTGCGGAAGGCGAAGAAGGTGAAGGTAAAGGAGTCGAAGGCAAAGCTGGCAAAGGCGGCAATACGTGAAATGTGGAAGAGCCGGAGCAAGCGGAGGCGCAACTGGCGGCTGAACAGGCTGTAACAACGGGGGTGCATTAGCACCTTGTACATAGGGCGGAGGCAATCTCAATAGGTGAGACATCAAGGAGTCCTCTTCTAAATCCTTTCTTTTATCAGAGGGGGAAGCTGGCAACATCGGATAGCATTTATCTATCGCCATACGATGCTGTCTCTCTGAAATTTCCTTCGTATTATCAACTTCATCATCTTTAAACTGTTGAGCAGCCTGTATAATTCTCATACCCTGTGCTTTCTTATCTTGTTTTTCTTGCTTAATTTCTCTCTGTTTGGCTTCCTTACGCCAAAGGCGGAAAGAGTCAAACATTGCCAGCCGGGCTTTTCTTTTAAATAAAATAGTTTCCAAATTATCTAGTATGTCGGGCTCAAAGCTACCATTCATGCCTCGTTAAAGGCAATGGTGCCAACACCATGTTTAGAATAGAGCTCATAAGTGGGAGTTCCAACCGAAGGAATCGGACAAGAGTCCTCCAGCCGGGAATCCCTATTACAACCAAAACAACAAAGTTTATCAAACTTAGTCAGACCAGGCATCGTTATTTCACTGGACTGTTCACAAACATCAAGGGGGTTAAATACTTAACACAGCACAAGTGTACTTACCCCTCGGCTTCAGTTATTGCAATACCCGAATCAAAGAACCAAAGAACCAAAGAACCAAATGTGGGAGCGACCCACCAATACTTAACTAAGATGTCTTCTTACATCAACAGAGGCCCTGTCTATCGTCTCGCCTTACCATACATCATTGAAAAGAGGGCCAAGGCAGGGCGGCAGTCAGAGCAGCAGTCATCAGTAGCCGTCAGGAAGGAGTAACCGCACTGCAAAAGACCTTTGGACCACTTTCGACATACAGGGGTAGCTTGACGTGGCTCGCGATTCCTCCAGAATTTTCTTGCGGGGTTCCTCACGACCTTCAGGCAGAACCACTACCTCTGAAGCTGACCCACGTTGGGTGCCAGTTGAAGAACCAGAACCTTTTTGGACCTGGCGGCGCAGGGTACGCCTTAATCTCCTGGGTTCTCCTGCTTCAGCTAACAGAGACACGGGTCACTCTGTCGGCGTAAAAGATCAGATTTTATTAGCTGCAGCTAGTACAGTTGTCCTAGAAGTACACACGGTATGTTCTCAGGAGACTGCCACTTCACACCGTGGCGCACAATATTTTTTAGTACATAGATAACATATACATTAACACAGAACACACCTAAAACATACATGGAGGACCAATTAGGTAGGGTTAAAGACAGAACATGTCCAATAGGAAAGGTTGAAAAACAAAGATATTGAGTAACTCGAAGAAGCATCTCCTCCAACGGTGTTTGCCATACCTCCCACAGGTTAAGGTATTAACATATTTGTAAATGGTTTGCAGGTGGCGAGATACGTTCGTGTGTTTTGGAGGACAGTCGTGAAACAAGAGAATACGAGCGGAGGACAGCGAAGGCCAGAAGATAAGATAAAGTCAGGAGAGAATAGTGTGAACCAACAGATAGTTAAGACAGGGATTAGAGGAACCAGTCTCTAACACCAGCATCATAAACAGAGGCACAGGCTATTTTGACACAATATTGCAGGAAAAGCAGAAAAGACTTCGTTCGTCGTGCTGCCTGAGTGAGGGCAACACAAAATGGCGGCAGAGCACAAAATGGCGGCTCAATGCGATCGTGATCGAAAATCGAATTTCCTCAACTTCAAGAATACCCTTCCAGAGAGTAGAGCTGTGCTTGAACGGAGATGTAAACTTTTGCATCCAAACCTAGAGGTATGGAGTCCCTCTGACAAAGCCCAGAGGTCTTCTATTTCTATAATAAACTAGTTCCTAGCACAGGGAGGGTGGCAAGGCACGGTAGTCCTTTTTCCACTATCTTTGTAGAATGACATCCCCGTTTATTTTCTATGGAATTATAACAATGCTTACTATCTTGTGTTTATGCATTTTGCAGCTAGTATTGGCTCGTATACTGTGTTTTAGAGCACGTTAGTTAAAATAAACATTTTAAACTATACAGTGTCTCTGATTATTCATGTTGTGGACAAGTATGAGAGAGAGAGCGAAAGAGTGTTCTTGCTCCTGCAATTCCTGGGAGGATCTGAGTTACATGTTCCAGGATGTCAAATCATTGGTAGCTTTGCTGTAGTACGGAGAACGAATGAGACACTATAGCTAGTCGGATTGGGGTTCCGGGCACTAAGGCGGGTTTTTGGTACACCACTGCACACTGAGGTCCTGGTTCCCTGTACATAGTTCTGCATATGTGCAGAATCCCTGCAACATGGCGCACCCAACGTTTGGTCTGGTTCTTATCTGCAAGACGCTTGAGTAGTACTTGTGCTTGTCCACAATTCCCTCGCATCTGTTTCCGGAAACAGCTGTGATGGTGTCACCTCCTATATTGATGTTTCTTTAGGTTTTTTCAAGCTTGATGTTATTAAAAGGTGTTTTTTTTCATTGTTACCCTTTATTGCACTGCCACGCATTAGGTTGTTAAACCCTGTTTTGACTTCATGGCTGAGGTTGATATTCCGGCGCATAGCCGCGCTTCGCTCCGTCGTCATCTGACCGATTATGGAGTGCCAGATGCGGGTGTCGCACTTATCTTTGTGGTTGGAGCTGACCCGGCTTACCACTTTGAGGTATTTTATTCTTGGGTCACCTTTCCGGCAGTGGATGGGACCGACAATTCGTTCCATGTATACACATCTACGGCCCTTCCTAATGTGTATCGGCCTTATAGGACTCTTGAAGCTCCGTTGTCGGCATGGCAACACCAGATTTGGTTTAAAGGTGCCCTCCCTCACCCAGTGACTCTGATCCGTTTAGGTCCTTTATCAATTGATGGGGCCACTTGGCCCATTTTGGCTGGGTACACACCACATATACGGCATCTAATAGTTCCTGTAGCGGGGCTCCCCGTTTTGCACACCTCTTTCATTAGGGTGCACAGGGCTGTTGTACAATATGTCTCTCCCAACGTCCAGGTGGGACCACCTGGAGTTGCTGCGCAACCAGCTGGACCTGGCGGGGTGACTATCAGTCTCATTATGGTTAATTCGTTAATGGGCAAGTGTCCACAGAATAAAGATGATTTGCTTTATTGGCTTGCTGAAAAATTTGACCAGCTGGAGGCGGTATTTCTTTTTATGTTTGAAAGCTTTATTAAAGAATTGATAACAAAAGGGAGATATCAGCATACACTGCAACAATACAGAATCCAGTGAAAAACCTTAACACTGCTAATATCAATGTTAGAAACCCAAAAAGCATTTTTAAGAGAATTTTAACATTGAGGGGGACAAGAGAGGGGATAAGATAAGGGAGGAAAAGAGGGGGGAGGGGAGGGGAAGAGATAAAGATAATAATACAGACCATAAGTTATCAATTAATTACGGCATATATTCAAACTATATAAATCAGCGATGCAAAATTACCATCATAAACAAACAGTAGTGTTAAATAAACCTATATGGGATAACAAAAGGAGAGAGTTCAAGTCATTCAAGGGGGTTTAAAATTTTCTGCATTGAGATGTATAGGCTTCTTCAGGGCCAAGCAGTCCAGATACGTGGTGAGGGGCAACCAGAAAAGATCAACATTACGAACAGGTTTACAAGTGGAGGCAAAGGAAACGTCCAGTCTGTGAAAATGGCATAAGGAATTCCACCAGCCTTGTAAGGAAATAGTAGCTAGAGATTTCCAGTTGGAAGAGATGTGTTGGAAGGCAAGAGCAAGCGTCAGGTCAAAGAGACCGTGTAGATGAACGGGTAGGTTCAAAGGTTCAGAAAGACTACCCAAAAAGAGAAAGGAATTTGTGAAAGAGGAAGGGAGAGGGAAGATACGAGAGAGGCATGACCACACTTTCCCCCAGAAGGTAGAGACAACTGGGCACAGAAAAAACATATGAAAAAGGTCAGCATCAGAAGAACCGCAAGTCCAGCATTTAGAGTCAGAGGAGGGGGAAAAACGAGATAAAGAAAGAGGAGAGAGATAGAGTCTGTGATACAGATAAAATAAGGATTGAGTAAGAGAAGCAGAGCTAGAAATTTTTAAAGATCTGGACCACAGTTTATCCCAAAGAGTAATCGGCCAAGTACAACAAAAATCTGTTTCCCAAGAGAGCTCCACTTTAGTTTTGACACGATTTGGGTTAGGAGATACAAAAGATTTATAGCTGAGAGATGCTTTAGGGAGTGTAGCAAGAATATTGAGAAGAGGAGGAGGAGGTGGCGATGATGATGTAGAAGGGAGAGAATAATAGCGATCAAGGATAATTGCCATGAGGGTTGTAAATTTCTGCAAAAAGGAACGAGGGCATCAAAATAAAAGTTGAAATTGGGGAAAAGAGCAAGGGGATGTACCGTCAAAAAGTTGGTTGACCCACATTACGCCCTTTACCCTCCACGATCTCCAAAAAATGGGTCTATTCTTTAGAAGAATAAGAGAATTATACCAGATAGGGGAATTTAAAAAGGACGTACGTGTAACCATAGAGGGAAGAACCAAAGGATTTAAAAGAGAAAAAGTGTGTTTGAATAGGGGACAAAGAGAATAGGGATTCCTGGTAGAGAATCGTACCACCTCGGCAAAGGAGAAGGGTAATAATAAAGAGTGTTCAATGAGAAGCCAAAGAGGCGGGAAAGGAGAAAGAGTTGATGAGATCCATCTCGAGGCCTGACGTAAAGAAGAGGACCTATGATAAAGACGGAAATCAGGGAAGTTAACCCCACCATTAGATTTGGGTTTATGGAGGGTGGCAAGAGAAATTCTGGATTTCTTATCTTTCCAGAGAAATCGAGAAAGAAGAGAATCGATTTTTAAAAAATAAAATGTAGGGATATGAACCGGCAACATAGAGAAGGTATAAATTAGAATAGGAGCAATCATCATTTTAATTGAATCCAATCGACCCCACCAGGAAAGAAAGAGGGGATTCCAGGCTGAGAGCGATTGATCAATCCTAGAAATAACTGCCGACATATTTAATTTAACCGAGGATGAGATGGAATTGGAAAACCAAATGCCAAGATATTTAATCTTGGAGCTACTCCAAGCAAAACCAGTAGCAGAGAAAAGATGGGGGAGACAGGATGAGGTGAGAGGGAGAATTTCCGTTTTGTCCGAGTTGATCTTATAACCTGAGACCAAAGAGAAGGAGTTAAACTCAGATAACAAGGGGGGTATGGAAGATTCAGGATCAGAAATAAACAATAAGATATCGTCCGCATAGGCAGAAAGTTTCAATTGATTAGAACCATATGGGAAACCAGAAATGGAAGTGTTATTGCGAATGGAAGATAAAAAGGGTTCAAGAGTCAAGACAAAGAGGAGTGGAGAGAGAGGACAACCTTGACGAACACCCCTCTGAAGGTTGAAAGATGGAGAAAGCTGTCCATTCACAAGTACCGAGGCCTTGGGGGCAGAATAAAGAAGAGAGATAAGGGATATAAATTTGATACCAAAGCCATGCCAACGCAATGAAGCAAACAAAAAAGACCAATCAACCCTATCAAAGGCCTTCTCTGCGTCAACAGAGATAGCAGCAAGAGGGGTTGAGAGTGAGGAAGCTTTATTTAGGACGTTAAGAAAAAGGCGAGAGTTGTCCGATGTAAGTCTACCCTTAACGAAGCCACATTGCTCTTTGCCAATGAGATGAGGCATAAGGGGATCAAGGCGCATTGCTAGTAATTTGGCAAAAATGTTGTAGTCTACATTGACTAACGAGATCGGCCGATAATTTTTACATAATTGATGATCTCGACCCTCTTTGGGGATCAGACAAATGGTAGCATCTTGAAAAGAGCCTTCTGCCTTGCCGGATGAGGAAAATGATTGAAAGAGGGTTAAAAGTTTAGGCAATAAAATGTCTGAAAAGTGCAGATAAAATTCCACAGGAAAGCCGTCAGGGCCAGGGGTTTTACCTTTAGTAAGAGAGGTCAAGGCTGTAGAGAGTTCATTTAATGAGAGATCAAGTTCAAGATCCGGAAAATTAAGATGAGAGTTAGATGGTTTAGGAAGATTTTCAGAATAATTCTGAATAAGAGAATGAGTGGGAGGACACTCTGGGGTGTAAAGATTCTGGTAAAACAATTGAAATTGCTTTAGGATTTCTTTGTCTTTGTGGAGAAGAGTGCCTGCAGAAGAATAAATAGAGTCAATAAGAGTGCGTTCCTTACGGGATTTAAGATAGTTAGTCAAGAGTTTACCAGATTTATTGCGACCTCCATAATACCTTGCACTACTGCGAAGAAGAACCGAAGAAGCATTGTCCGTAGTTAATTTATTGAATTCCAGCTTAGCTCGTAAGAGATCCGGTGACATAAATTTATCTGAAGAGGTGTAAAACTGATGCTCCAAAAATTTTATATGGGCCAGGGAGGATTTCCGCTTTTGAGTAAACTGTTTCTTCTTCCGAGAGACGAAGTCAATAATGAATCCCCTTGCAGAGGCTTTAAAGGAATCCCAAAGAGTATGGGAAGAAATACAAGGATCAGAATTGAGAAGAAAGAATTCTTCAACAAAAGAGCGAAAAGAGGAAGAAAAGTTGGGATCAGTAAGAAGTGCGCTATTAAAGCGCCACCGGGAGGGTTTAGGATGTGGTGGGAGTAGGTCAAAATCCGTCACAATGGGAGCGTGGTCCGAGATGACAGTAGGTTCAATGGAAGAAGACAAAACATTCTGAGATAAAGATTTAGAGAGAAAAATATAGTCAAGGCGAGAAAAAGATGAGTGAGGAGGAGAGAAAAAGGAATAGTCCAACGTGTCAGGGTGTGCAAGACGCCAAGAGTCAATAAGGTGTGATTGTGAAATGGTATTAAGAAATTGTTTGTGGGGTTTGTGTGGTGTGAAACGGACTGTGGATTTACGGTCAAGGAACGGGTCAACAATCTGTTTGCAATCACCACCAAAAATAAATGATACATCCTTATATTGGATACATTTCTTTGTAATTAAAGGCCAAAAAGAACAATCTGCTTGTACAGGTCCATAGACATTGAAAACAGTTAAAGGAATAGAGTTCAGTAGTAATTTGGCTAATATCCAACGACCTTCAGAGTCCGTCTCCTGGGACAGAACCGTACATTTAAGCCTTTTGTGACAAAGAATAGCGACTCCATTCTTTTTGTTGTCAGAGGGTGAAAATAAAACTGTACCCACCCAACTTCTTTTTAACTTAAGAGATTCAACATCATTAAGGTGGGTTTCTTGCAAGAGAGCTATATCTGGGTTATAGGAAGCTAAATGGGAAAGAACTCTCTGCCGCTTAATGGGATTAATGAAACCTTTTACATTCCAGGTAACAACTTTGAATTAACAAATAACATAGAATCAAATAGGACAGGAAAAGTGAAAAAGAGGGGGCATGCGCAAAAGACAAGCCGAAAAAGAGAAAACTCTGAGGAATATCGATAAAGTAGGTTGAAAAAGAAAAGTGAGGGGTAAAGAGAAATGAAGGAGAACCGGAATTGATCAACCAGTAAAGGGGAGAGAAAAGGAAAAAGGAAACAGGAAAAGAAAGAGATTACAAGGAGAGACAGCACATATCCCAAAGGGATGACTGAAGTAAACATACCTGAGGGGAGTACGAAATAGGACAACGGGGAAATGGCGACACTCAACGAGACAGATCCCCCAAGACGGGAGACCAGGCCGGATCGCACCGGAACAAAGAACATAACCGAAGAGCCAGGTGGAGAGGAAGTCGGTCCATCTAGATAAATGAATAAAGAATGAGTAACATTTGAGAATAGGAAGACATACTATGACGATCAAAGGGTGAAAATACAAGAGCGACACATAAAGGAAAGAACTGAGGAAGCGAAGAGCAGAGAAGTCAAAAAGGATTGTTGAAGGACAAAAACTAGACACAATTATTAAACAAAGGATAGAGGGAGTTTAAAGTTAGATACAGGGGAATAAGAAAAGTATGTTTTATAATCTAATACGAAGAGACTAATAAACGGAAACAAAGACAGGGACAAAAATGGATGACCTGTAAGGGAAGCAAAAGTTAGACATTTTCAAGTAATCTGTAGGCGTAAAGCAGTTAAACAATCAGCCACAAGAAGAGGAAGAGGTCTCCATAGCAGAATTAGAACGAATATGAATGAAGTTTTTGAGTTCAGCAGGATCCTGGAAGGTCCAAGTCTGATTTTGGTGCGTAACTTTGAAAGTGCATGGGTGGAATAAACCATATCTAGCACCAAGAGACCTCAAAGGAGCTCGTAGAGATAAAAATTCCTTCAGACGAGAGGCAGTAGCATTTGAAACATCTTGGGAAAGATACACTCTCTGACCCAACCAGGAGACCTGACGCTTGGCCCTGGACGCTGAGAGAACAGAGAGAAGATCTGTGAACTTCAAAAAAAGAATAATGACTCCCCTTGGCTTGGCTGATGTGGACGAGCGAGGACCAAGTCTATGTGCTCTCTGAATATTAAGAGAAGTGGTGGACGGCATATCCAAAAGCTTCGGAAGACAGGAGGAGAAAAAGAGCACAGGGTCGTCCCCCTCTAAAGATTCCGGCAAACCATAAATACGAAGGTTGTTCCTCCTATTTCTGTTTTCCAATTCCTCCGTATGCTGTTGAAGCGCCAAAACAGATTTTTCCAAAGAGGAGACCCGCTGGGAAGTAGATTGAAGATCCGAAATCTGTTGCTCCACAGATGTAACTCTGTTATCCATGGACGACCATTTCTCCTCAAGAAACTGCATCTTACTGTTGGTCTCCTCCACAAACGGCCGAAGAGCACGAATTTCCTCTAAAAGCATCTCCATGGAAATAGGGGATGGCGACTTCGCTGATGAAGAGGAATCTTGTTTGAGACGCTTAGAAGATGTTGACGGAAGCGAAGATTTGCTTAAACGCGGCTGTGCTGAGGAGGAACGAGGGAGAGCTACTCCCGCCATTGGCGCTGCTTTGGGAGGAGAGTCCACCGTTGAATGAGGTAAAGACGTTTCCACAGGAGAGTTCCCCGAAGGAGTAAAGACAAATTTTGGGTTGCGTAACTTGCCCATAGAAAGACAATCACAAATAACCATGCAGCAAGCAAGAGGACGACTATAAAGGAAGACCAGAATGTGAAGGCATCCACTCACATATAATGCAACAGCAACAACCATAGGAGAGCCTGGGGAGTGATTAAAGAAATGTTCCAGAAACAGTCCAGGATAATCACATAGGGACAAGCAAGTGCAGGTCTATGCAAAAATGAAGAGCGCAGGATCAGTGACCAACCAGGCCATGGACGCTCCCGTCAGAGGCAATGGTGAACGTAACCCAAGGGGAGGCAAAAACATAGTATGAAAGCCATCGTTGGAGGGTTACCTCATTCCAGTAACATGAAGCAGCACAAGCAATAAGGCAGTCATAGGGCAAGACAGTGTCCAAAAAGAGGATATATCAGCATTCAGGCAGCGAAGGACACCAAAAAAGGGCTATGTGGGGCACGAGCATCGCGCTTCAAACAAAATGGCGGCCGCTCTCTGAGGAGAGAACAATCGCGGTGAAAAAAGAGGCAGTCCGGCCCTAAAAATGAGTCAAAAAGCGCTCACCAGAAGCGCGCTACATTCCCACAGCCGAAACCGATGTCCGCAGTGCTTATAATCCTCTTCGGAGGGGAACCGGCATAAAAGAAAAGCTCCGGTGCGCCGGAGGTCCCGCGTCAGGCGGCCATCTTGCTCGGCGTCGTGACCACGCCCCCTGGAGGCGGTATTTCTAAATACCTCTTCTGTGGAAAAACACAGGATTTTAACAATTAGTTTACAGAAAGACTTAATCCCTGAGTTAACCGATTGTAACAATTGGGGTAAGGTGTACTCCGCGGTATATGCGAAGTGTTTCGGCACTCCCTCAATGACCGTACCCCCCTTCGTGATTAAGCTTGTTCAAGATGAGCACGGCCCTGAAGCGGCAGTTGAATTGGGTATGAGGTTGGTGGGTGTGTTCGATGTGTTTGCTCATCTCATCCTTGCTAACATGAAGGGAGATGCAGTGAACTTTCAAGTAGCTAATGCCTTGGCTCTCCTCACTGAGGATGAGAAGCCACGCAAATTACCAAAAATTATTGCTCAGGCTTATAAGACCATTGGCCGCAATAGTTTGGGTGTTAAGGCTTATGCTAAAATACCACCTCAAACGCAAACACAACAGAAGTCTCAGTCTGATAAAGACGAGCGTCCAATCTTTTCTAAGAAAAATTTGAGAACTAAAAGACAGGGCAAGCAACATCAGAAACAGGGGTCGCGTGCTGGGTCACCAGCCCCGAGTCTTCTGAGCGCACTTATGATTTGCGTGACCGCACGAGAATTAGGTCTCCTGAAAGGTTTCAGGTTCCAGATCAGTGTTCTCCTCGTTCTTTTTAGGAAACATCAGGCTCACAAGCTGGTGGAGGGGGACGCAAGGATCACGGCAGAGGTCGAGGTGCACCGCAAGGACATGAGCAGCCTAGTCCCACAGAAGGCAAGGGCAAACAAGACGATTTTCCTCGTCAACACTCCCAGTTTCAGAAAAAGAAAGTTGCAGCGTTAACAGCGAGATATGTCACACACGGTAAGAAGGCAGCTCCTGAATTTAACATGGGCAGTGACTCTGCTTGACAGCTCCGCGGAAGTTACCATAGTGCGACAGGCACTACTTCCGTTTCTGGAGGCGACTGCAACTGACACTTTCATTACAGTTGAGACTGCTGACACTTGTGTAGCTCCCCCTGACAGACTATATAACATAGTTCTTTTAATTGAAGGTGACGTACAGCGTGTCATTAAAGGGATTTTTTGGGAAAATCTGACCTCTTCTTACGACATTTTATTAGCAGAGACAGATTGGCCCCCACCTTTTGTTCTTGAAGCTCCTAAAGGGGAGGCGGTGATATTTTTGACTTTTTCAAAGAACGTCTCCAGGGAGCATGCAGAGACCTTTGCGGAAGAGTGGGCTTTGGTGCTTGCACCGGCTCTGTACCGTACTCATGTGGGCTGGGATAAAGGTTCTCCACCTCATGAGATACCATTGCGGTAAATGCCACAGCCTCAAACCAATATCCCCTCTGGAGGGAGGTGAAAAGTCCCGTTTCTGAGATTCTCACTCAGAGTGTCAGGGAGTGATTGAGACATGCGTATCACCAATGAGTAACCCTCATTTTACCGTTACAAAACCCAATGGCTCGTACTGCTTAGCTTTCGATTACCAGTATTTGAACCTTTTTCCCTCTTTTATCCCTCCCCTACCCTTCTCAATCCAAATAACTGACTAACACATCCACCACTCAAATTACTTTCATATTTCACTATACTAATTCAACACTAGTCCTTTATAGGTCCCAGAGTAGCATGCCACTAGCCAAAAAGCACTTCAACACCCCATCAGGAATAGCAAGTGCTATATAAATGCAAACCTCTTTCCCTCCTCTATCCTTCCACTGTCCTTCTGAATCCAAATAACTGACTAACACATCCACCACTCAAATTAATTTCATATTTCATTATACTAATTCAACACTAATCCTTTATAGGTTCCAGAGTAGCATGCTACTCGCCTAAAAGCACTTCAACACCTCATCAGGGGTAGTAAGTGCTTTATAAATGCAATTACAATACAATACAATTCAATTTGCGTAAACCATCTGAGGGGCCTGTGGTCTGTCTCAACTAGGAAGTGAGTCGCAAACAGGTATAGTCTTAGCTTCTTCAGTGCACAGACCACACCAAATGCTTCTCATTCTATGGAACGCCACCTCTGTTCCCTGGGGAGTAGTCTCCTGCTAAGGAAGACTATAAGCTAGTCTAGGCCCTCTTCGTTCACTTGTGAGAGCACCGCTCCCACATCATGCTCTGAAGCATCAGTCTGCACTACAAATTCCTTGGAGAAGTTGGGTGCCTTAAGCATGGGCGCCGTGCACATGGCTACCTTCAGGGCATCAAAAGCTTTATGGCAGGCATCAGTCATGATCACCTTCCTGGGCTGCTTCCTGGATGTCACCTCTGTCAAGAGGGCCACAATGGTGCATAGCCCTTAACAAATCTCCTGTAGTACCCAGTGAGACCTAAAAAAGCTCTCACCTCTCTCTGGGTCTTGGGGGGTTCCCAAGCCAGAATGGTATTGATCTTTGATTGTAGGGATGCCACCTAGCCGCTCCCTACCTTCTGTTCCAGGTACACCACAGAGCCCTGCCAGATCTAGCACTTACTGGCGTTTACCATGAGGCCTGCCCTCTGCAGAGTCATCAACAGTTCCCAGAGGTGCTGCAAGCGTTCTTCCCAGCTGGAACTGAACACTGCAATGTCGTCCAGGTAGGTGGCACTGAACGCCTTCAGTCCAGCCAACACCTGGTTGACCAACCTCTTAAAGGTGGCAGGGGCATTCTTCAATCCAAAGGGCATTACCCGGAATTGGTAATGCCCCTCTGGGACTGAGAATGCTGACCTCTCCTTGGCCTCATCGGTAAAGGCAATCTGCCAGTGCCCAGACGCCGGGGCTGGTAAATAAAATACTACTAGTGGTCCTGCAGCACTGATTGTTCCACGCACATGAGTAGCCCTGAAAAGATGTCTCAGGCCTGCCACTGCAGTGCCTGTGCACAGTTTGCTAACTGCCATGTCGACTCAGCGAGTGTACCAATTTGCCAGGCCCTAACCTTCCCTTTTCTTACATATAGGACACCCCTATAGTAGGCCCAAGGTACCCCCTGGGCAGGGTGCAGTGTATGTGAAAGGTAGGAAATCTACTGGTGTGTGTAACATGTCCTGATAGAGAAATACTGCAATTTTCGTGTTTCACTATTAAAAGGCTATCTTGCCCCAGAGGACAGAATGGGGAATGCTTTGTTACATTTTACAAGCATATCTTCCCATAGAAATAAGATAGAAAAAATTGAGTTTGTTATCATTGAACTCAGGATTCAATACCACATATTTTAGTAAAGATAGTTTTTAAATTGTGTGTTTGAAAATACCTCTTGCCTGTTTGTGGATTGACTATCCAGCTGTAGATTGACTGGGACCGTAGAGGTGCAGTGTGTCCAGGAGTCTGGATGAGTCAGCCCTACGCTGAATAGGCCTGCTCTGTATTTGGAGTGGTGGGAGAACTAGCACCTGTACCTGAATAGGGCTGTGTCTGCCTTCAACAATACTGCCCCCCCCCCTGTGGTGTGTCTGGAGCCAAGGCTCACACTGACAATGGAGGCTGTTGTGTACTTGCAGAGTGCCCCGCAGAACTGGTTTGAACTGGGCTCCGCGCCCCTTGCACAAAGAGAAGAAATATATTTTGGGGTATACGTATCAGACCCAAACCCCACACTTAGACTACTTCTGGAATCAAGAGGAATATTTGCCAAGGAGGAGAGCTGGAGAAACTGAGGATAAGTAATGCCCTTGCCGTGAATCTGGGGTTGGCTTGCAGTTGCTGTTTCTGCCTTGGAAAGGAGAATGACTTTGCTATGTGCTGTGTCCCCTGCTTGAGGAAAGTCTACAAGGGCTTGAGGAGAGCTTGCCTCCTGTTTTGAAGTCTCAGGAACACAAGGACTTCACCCCCAGCTCCCCTGAACTTCCTTGCTGGGATGTCTGACCTGCCAGGAGTGCCTGTGACTGTGTGGGGCCTCTGGAGGTTGTTTCTGCTGCTGGAAGCTGAAAAGCAACACCACAACTAGAAAACCGAAGTATTGCGCTTCTTACGATGCAACGCTGTGGTGCAAGAAGAATCTCCCTGCACCGCATTGCCACTGCTGAAACTGATGCAGCGCCTGTTGCAGCTGCAAGAATCAACACATCGATGGATCGTGGCTGAAGAAATCGATGCAGTGGTGCTCGACGATGGCACATCGTTCGCCGACACATCCCGGATTTCCATACATCGTCCCTGTGCCGCAAGTTTTCCCCAGCGCATCACCCGTGAATCGGAGGCATCTCAGAATTTACGCATTGCTTCCGCCTACAGACTGGACCTGATGCATCACTCCCCTGTGTACAGCTGAACTGTTGCATCGCATCCGCAAAGGTCTCAAGAACGACGCATGTCTCTGTTTTTCTACGCTTATCGCTGCGGCTGTTTGAGTTGGTGAATTTTGTGGCAACAACAGGTACTTTGCAAGAAATCAAGTATCCATTTTTTTTCTATGCACTCAGTTAATAAATCCTTTTGAAAGTCATTTTTCATAATACTTGTATGTTGGATTTTTGTCCTTTTTGGTCTTGTTAAGTTTAGATATAGATACTTGGTTTTTCTAAACCGGTGCAGTTTCCATTTGTGGTATTGTCACTGTGTTACTGTGAGTGTTGGTATAAATATTATACACATTGCCTTTGGGATAAGCCTGTCTGCCCGTGCCAAGCTACTGTAGTGAGGATACATGATTCACTGCGGACATTGCTAAGTTAGCATATGTTAGTACACGCTTGAATGCTATGTTGCTGCTTTTGCACACGTTTCTATATTACTTTGTTTTTACAAAACCAGTGCTTGTGCTCGTCCACATGAGAACCGTCTACCTTTCACGTTTCTTACTGTACTCGGTGGGTCTCGTCTGCACATTGTGTTCAAGGTCGAAAAATAATGTCTCTTGTTAATCTGCTTTGGTCAGTCCCACGCATGTTAGATATCATACACACACAGCTGCACTACTGAAAATCGAGTGCTTTTAGTAAGGCATTGCATGCATGTTAGGCATTTCAAGAATACCCTTCCAGAGAGTAGAGCTGTGCTTGAACGGATATGTAAACTTTTCCATCCAAACCTAGAGGTATGGAGTCCCCTTGACAAAGCCCAGAGGTCTTCTATTTCTATAATAAACTAGTTCCTAGCACAGGGAGGGTGGCAAAGCACGGTAGTCCTTTTTCCACTATCTTTATAGAATGATATCCCCGTTTATTTTCTATGGAATTATAACAATGCTTACTATCTTGTGTTTATGCATTTTGCAGCTAGTATTGGCTCGTATACTGTGTTATAGAGCACGTTAGTTAAAATAAACATTTTAAACTGTACAGTGTCTCTGATTATTCACGTTGTGGACAAGTATGAGAGAGAGAGCGAAAGAGTGTTCTTGCTCCTGCAATTCCTGGGAGGATCTGAGTTACATGTTCCAGGATGTCAAATCATTGGTAGCTTCGCTGTAGTACGGAGAACAAATGAGACACTATAGCTAGTCGGATTGGGCTTCCGGGCACTAAGGTGGGTTTTTGGTGCACAACTACACACTGAGGTCCTGGTTTCCTGTGCATAGTTCTGCAAATGCAGAATCCCTGCAACATGGCACACCCAACCTATGGTCTGGTTCTTATCTGTGTGACGCTTGAGTAGTACTTGTGCTTGTCCACAATTCCCTCGCATCTGTTTCCAGAAACAACTGTGACAATGTCACCTCCTATATTGATGTTTATGTAGGTTTTTTCAAGCTTGATGTTATTAAAAGGTGTTTTTTCTTCATTGTTACCCTTTATTGCACTGCCACGCATTAGGTTGTTAGACCCTGTTTTGACTTCATGGCTGAGGTTGATATTCCGGCGCATAGTCGCGCTGCGCTCCGTCATCATCTGACTGATTATGGAGTGCCAGATGCGGGTGTCGCACTTATCTTCGTGGTTGAAGCTGACCCGGCTTACCACTTTGAGGTATTTTATTCTTGGGTCACCTTTCTGGCAGTGTATGGGACTGACAATTTGTTCCATGTTTACACATCTACGGCCCTTCCTAATGTGTATCGGCCTTATAGGACTCTTGAAGTTCCGTTGTTGGCATGGCAACACCAGATTTGGTTTAATGGTTTAATGGTGCTCTCCCTCACCCAGTGACTCCGATCCTTTTAGGCCCTTTATCAATTGATGGGGCCATTTGGCCCATTTTGACTGGGTGACTGGGTTCACACCACATATACGGCATCTAACAGTTCCTGTAGCGGGGCTCCCCGTTTTGCACACCTCCTTGATTAGGGTGCACAGGGCTGTTAAAATAAAGATGATTTGCTTTATTGGCTTGCTGAAAAATTTGACCAGCTGGAGGCGGTATTTCCAAGGACCTCTTCTGTGGAAAAACACAGGATTTTGACAATTAGTTTGCAGAAAGACTTAATCCCCGAGTTAACCGATTGTAACAATTGGGGTAAGGTGTGTGCCGCGGTATATGCGAAGTGTTTCGGCACTCCCTCAATGACCGTACTCCCCTCCATGATTAAGCGTGTTCAAGATGAGCACGGCCCTGAAGCAGTGGTTGAATTGGGTATTAGGTTGGTGGGCGTTTTCAATGTTGTTGCTGATCTCATTCTTGCTAACGTGAAGGGAGAAGTAGTGAACTTTCATGTAGCTAAAGCCTTGGCTCTCCTCCCTGAGGATGAGAAGCCACGCAAATTTCCGAAAATTATTGCACAGGCTTATAAGACCATTGGCCGCAATAGTTTGGGTTTTAAGCCTTTTGCTAAAATACCCCCTCAAACGCAAACACAACAGAAGTCTCAGTCTGATAAAGACGAGCATCCAATCTTTTCAAAGAAAAATTGGAGAACTAAAAAACAGGGCAAGCAACAACAGAAACAGGGGGCGCGTGCCGGGTCACCAGCCCCGAGTCTTCTGAGCGCACTTATGATTTGCGCGACCGCTTGAGAATTAGATTTCCTGATAGATTTCAGGTTCCTGGTCAGTGTTCTCCTCGTTCTTTTTAGGAAACTTCAGGCTCACAAGCCGGTGGAGGGGGACGCAAGGATTGCAGCAGAGGTCGAGGTGCACCGCAAGGACGTGAGCAGCCTCGTCCCACAGAAGGCAAGGGCAAACAAGACGATTTTCCTCGTCAACACTCCCAGTTTCAGAAAAAGAAAGTTGCAGCTTTAACAGCGAGATATGCCACAGACGGTGAGAACGCGGCTCCTGAATTTAACATGGGCAGTGACTCTGCTTGACAGCTCTGCTGAAGTTACCATAGTGCGACAGGCACTACGTCCGTTTCTGGAGGCGACTGTAACTGACACTTTCATTACAGTTGAGACTGCTGACACTTGTGTAGCTCCCCCTGACAGACTATATAACATAGTTTTTTTAATTGAAGGTGACGTACAGCGTGTCATTAAAGGGATTTTTGGGGAAAATCTGACCGCTTCTTACGACATTTTATTAGCAGAGACAGATTGGCCCCCACCTTTTGTTCTTGAAGCTCCTAAAGGGGAGGAGGTGATACTTTTGAGTTTTTCAAAGAACGTCTCCAGGGAGCATGCAGAGGCCTTTGCGGAAGAGTGGGCTTTGGTGCTTGCACCGGCTCTGTACCATACTCATGTGGGCTGGGATAAAGGTTGTCCACCCCATGAGATACCATTGTGGTAAATGCCACTGCCTCAACCCCAATATCCCCTCTGGAGGGAGGTGGGTGAGAGGGCCTGTTTCTGAGATTCTCACTTGGAGTATCAGGGAGTGATTGAGACATGCATGTCACCAATGAATAACCCTCTTTTTACCGTTACAAAACCCGATGGGTCGTACCGCATAGCTTTGGATTACCGGCATTTGAACTCTCATTGTCAGACTTTTGCTGTACAAAATACTCACAGTTCTGCTCTTGTAGACAGTCTTGTTCGTAAAAAGTATAAGACTACCCTTGACATTTCCAATGGATTTTTCAGTCACAACCTGTCTCCGGCTTGCAGTCAATGGACCACATTTACGGATGGCAGCAAACAAAAACAATTCAGGCGACTAGCTATAGGCTACAAAAACAGCCCTGGAGTTTTCGCCACTCGTTTTGTCTTATTACTGAACAATATAGACCCTGATGCTTATTCGTACGTTGATGATATTTATTTCACCGACGACGAATTATGGCCGCATCTGTGTGACTATGGTTACAAGTTTAACTTTGCTAAATCACACATTGCAGAATATTCAGTGTTGTTTTTGGGCTATGAGCTCAATAATGAAGGAAGAGGCTTGGCGTCTGACTTCCTGGAGAAATGTGTACGTCTGCAACCTCCACCAACCCTTAAAAAACGTCAATCATTGCTGGAGTTTTTGAACTTCGGCCGTACTTATATTCCTGAATATGCCCAGCGTATCAAGCCTCTTTATGCTTTGATACAACCAACATTTTCAAAAGCCTGCTGGCTCCCGGAACATTCAGCTATTCTGCAATCTTTGCAGTCTGATCTTCTTGAATCTAACTTCTTGTTTACCTGTGATAACCACACAAACCTGGTGATAAGAATTGTGCCAGGCACAGTGGGTTTCACTTACTTGACGTTTAATGAAGGTGACACAGTACCTATTGCTTACAAATCGCATTTATACACTTCTGCCGAGTTGCGGTTTTCCACCGTTGAAAAGGTCTTGACAGCTGTACAGATGGCGGTCCTGAAGGAATGCAGTCGGGCACAGGGAAAACACATTTTGGTGGTGACACCATACCCTGCACTTGAGGCAGTGACAAAGGCAAGTGTACCAAACTCCAAGGCTTTGCATCCCCATTGGATACAGTGGGCTACTTCTTTGACGTCTCCGGATGTCACGTTTATCTTTGACTCCTCTCTTCAGACTCAGGAGTTCTTGCAGTATGAATTTGTTCATCCTCCTCCTCTGTCAATGCGCTCGCTTGATGAGTACGATTGTATCATTTACACCGAAGGTTCAGCGCAACCGTCCACAAGGTCTAAGCATGCTTATTCGGCAGCCTGTGCTATAGTAGCAGGTACCATGGTGACGGTGAGTTCAAGTCCAGTGTAGTACATACACAGGCGCTCGGTGACTGCACCGCCCAATTGGCCGAGCTGCGCGCCTTGGTGCTTGCTCTCGAGTTTGCTGATCCTAATATCTCTACTCTTATTGTGAGTGATTCTTATTACTGTGTTCAGTCTTTCAATGACAACTTGTTGTTTTGGTCTCAGAATGACTATCATGATTCCAAAGACAGAGCAATTAAGCATAAGATGCTTTGGGATCGAGTGGCAGATCTGAAAGAACATCTGCCTCTCACACAGGTGATTTACACTCTTGGCCACCAGAGTGTAGGGGTACACGCTGTTGGTAACAGTTTGGCTGATGAAGCAGCCAAATCTGCAGTAGCCACGTGTCTAGTAACAGCCGTTACAAGATCCATGACTCATATTGATAATGACATTTTAGCAGCTATTGCTGCTATGAGAAGGGTGGAAATTACCCTCAAGGGTTCCCTTCCAAGTACTCTTATCATTTAAGTCCCGACCTAGTTCCTTATGTAAGAATAAATAACGTTGGTGACAGGTTGGTTCCCAACACGGACTGCAGACTTTCATTGATAACAACTGCACACAAAGGCATTGCTTCGGCCCATGCTGGCGTGTCTGTGACTGTTTCTTACAGCAACTTTACTGGTGGCATGGTTTATATAAACAAACTCATAATTATGTACTATCTTGTGATATTTGTCAGCAGATTAAGCCTTCTACAGTTACACGTCCACCACAAACACAGCTCTGCATTTCTAATAGACCTTTTGGCTGTGTATATCTTGATCACTGCGGTCCACTTTCTTCAGATACTGCTTATAAGTACATCTTAGTTGCAGTTGATTCATGCACATATTTCATTTGGGTTTGTCCACAACGCAGTGCTGATGCTCGAAATGTCATCAGGGATTTGCGCGTCTTTGTGGGCATTTTTGCATGTAGCACCTTACATTCTGACCAAGGTCCAGCGTTCGCCTCTAAGGCGTACAAGGATGCGATGAAGTCTTTGGGGGTACTGGTGAAATTTTTGTCTCCATACAGGCCTGAGGGCAACTCAGTTGTGGAGCGAATGAACCATGATTTAAAGCAATCCTTGACAGCTAGATTCTCAGGTACTGGCAGGAACTGGCAAGCCCACTTGTATAGCATGCAACACGCACTAAATAATCTCCCTAGAAGATCTCTGGGTGGGCGGACCGCATACAAAATGCTCTTTGGCTTCAAAATGTTTGTTCTGGACCTCGATTGTCTTTACATGGCAGCGGCAGCTGCCACCTTTGACGTAGATAATCATTCTACTATGTTACAGGACTTACAAGAGACCAGTGACAGTCTTGCAAAAGACCATTTACCCTCGGCCACTGATGCTGCACTACAGATTCCGGTATTGGCTGGCTACCGAAGGATGGAGATCTGGTCCGAGAGAAGGTGGAGAACAAGAAAGAATTTGGCCCCTCTTATCGTGCACCGGTTGCAGTGCTTGGGGTGCTGGTCGATCCTGAATAGTATAACACCAGCTGCATCATGTCCAGCAATATCCAGGAATCATGTGTTTAGCGCATCTGACGACACACAGTGTGACACTGCCATCGAGATGAGCTTCGTTGATAATCCCTTACTGACCCCACCAACTTCCACCGGTACAGAGGAAACTAAATATGCTTATCCCACAAGCGAGTCGTTGTCTGGTTTGCAACCAACTACACTTAACCAGTCAAATTGTTCCTTTGACTCGACATTCACTTCATCATTTGACCCTACTAAGGGGTCGATTCCGATCCTGTATTTTTTGTTTCGTACGACTCGTATCCGTAATTATTTCCGTACGAATCGTACAAGTCCGTCCGACCCGTGAAGTACGATTCGTACGGGAAAAATACATACAGATCGGCCCGATCCGTATGAATCGGATCGTGAAAAGTTGTACGAGACGGACCCGGACACTTTTTCGTACGAATCGTAAAAATACAGTCCGACCGTACAAGTACGATTGGGACCGGCTTTCCGATTTACGAATCGTACGGAAAACGTCCCGTACACGGGGAATGACTTTACCCGCTACGAAGCGAACTTTGTACGACTGGAATCCCGGGAAAAGTTGTTCCCGGGGTGTGAGTCGTACAGGGGTACAAGTCGTACAGGCCCCCCATGCATATGTACGCACCTTACAACAACATCGCGCACCGTACATACGCAATGTTGGGGTACGCACTGTACATAAACAACGCATGGGGGTGTATGCCTGTACGACTCGTACCCCTGTACAACTCGCACCCCTGGGAACATGTCGGAGTACGACTCGTACCGCGGAGAACGTAGCGTATGACCGAGTCAGACACACAAAAAAACAGAAGCAAATACAATGAAACGAGTCGTACTGAACCACGGACACTGTAAAACAGCACAAGGAGGGTCTATTTGACTCGAACAACACCACAAAACACGTCTACAGTAGGGGTGGGCGGAATTTGCCAAATTGACTTTCGCAAATTATCGCGAAAATGTTACAAATCTCCGCAAACACGCAGAAATATCGCGAAGATACGGAAGTTTTTTTCCCGCCCGTTCGTGGTATTTTCTGCATGGTCGCGGCTCGCCAACTTACCCATGCGGTTGCTTGCGGGCGCGGCCATCTTGTTTTCACTCTTCTCGCGGTGCATGATCGCGAGAAGAGCGACGTGATCGCGCGACCAATGACATTACTGCTGGCGCGAACTGTCGCGAGACAGCGCAAATGGCTACCAACAATCCAACATCTTGTGGAGAACGCGACCGGATCGGGAAAACTTGTCGGCGAACGCGGGGATTCAGGTAAGGCGATCGCGCGCGCGCGAGAATGTATTATTTTACAGCACGAGCAAGAACCAAATTATTGCTAAGCTGCGGAATGCGGAAATTTTGACATTTTCGTGCTCTCCGCGGAACGCGAAAATGTCAAATTATCGCAATTTCCGCGAGCGGAACGGAAATTTAGCCCAGGCCTCGTCTACAGTGCACAAAACATGGACATGACTGACCTGACCACATCCAAACAGGCAAACAGAGGGGCAAACTCACAACCACCCCTTAGAACACACCCACCAAAAATTCAAACTGAGGCCCACCCACAAATGAACCAATAAAAAGTGCCCACACACACAAACCATGAGCCTTTGAAACAGACTCACTGCAGCCAGAGAGCACACACCAACAACTGCACCCATCCACCTTAACATATACACCTTCACACAAACTCCTTCACACATACCCCCTCTTCACATTCTGACCCACACCTTCACATTCAGACCCACACACCCACAACCATCCACACCCTCACCCCACACCATGCCCACAGACAAGAATCCAAAGTTCACAAGGGAGGAGCTGGAGATCCATGTCAATGAAGTCATCAGAGTCGAGCCACAGCTGTTCGGAACATTGGTCAGACAGACCAGCATAGGCGAAAAATCACGCCTGTGGCAGAGGATCGTTGATAGGGTGAATGCTGTTGCACCCATCAGAAGGACCAGGACTGAATGCCAAGCCAGGTGGTACGATCTGCGGAGGTAGTCAAGCGAAAAATGAATGACAACTACGCCCAGAGCAACATCACTGGAGGTGGTGGGCCCCGCAGACCAGTACATTTCCATCCCTGGGAGGAGAAGGGGATGGCCCAGCTTCCGCCAGTGGGAGTACATGGACTTCAAGAATTCCAGAGCTTGGTGAGTACACAAACAACTTATGTAACATGGGGGTAATGGCATCCACACCCCAACTACACAAAATGCATGCAACTACCCCCAAGCACTCACCGGCCAGCACCACAGTCAAAAACAACGCTAATACCACTAACATTGAGAAAGCACGGCCATGCTATGTCCCATGCTACACGAAGCACTAACCCAAGAATGGATGTCCGGTATGCTGGGAGGGTGGGTGTCACAAAACGCATTGTTGAACTCCAAATCAGACACAATTGCCCTCATCCTATATGGCCCAGGTACATACCCATGCACCATGCGCAATGCACAGGGACTGGGAAAGTACTGACAAGATAGCTGACACTTGGCCATGGTGTAGGCAGCACAAGGCCCTTCTGTGACCAGTGCAAACACAAACACCAAGACAACAAGGTCAGATATCTAGGACAGGAACTCACACTCACTGTCATGACAGCATGCTCCATGGGAGGACAGCTACATCACCTGGGAGCCCCAGTGCCAAATCACACTACACCCACCAGCAGGCCCTGTCACATACACCCCTTACACAAGCAGACGCCCCAGGGACAGGCAATGGATTTACCCACTGTCACAATGGGCATGTAACACAACAAGACCAATACATAGCCGAAGAAGCATCCAAGCCAAAGATCTACATGTCAAAGACTCAGGAGAACATATCAATCTGTCCCCCACAACATACCCATCCACAAGTGAACATTGAGGAGAATGCTAGGCACATACAACTACCTGGAGGAACAGTGCCAACTTGAATGTGTATGAAACATGGATGTTGCATGAAACAGCATTAACATTGTGTGTCTCTCACACACAGGGCAACGTGATGAATCTCCCCCCAACAATGGGGGTGAAGAATCACAGTCCCAGGCTCGGGAGGAACCTGATCCCACTGGCAGCGATGCCTCTCAACACTCCGCGGATGACCCCGACTGACCTGGACCCTCTGGTGTCCAAGCCCCTGCAGCACCGGGTTCAGGAACATCTGTGCCAACTACCACCCCATTCCTGCCACATCCCGGGAGACACAGAGGAGCCGTGCCTGCAGTGAACAACTGAGCCAGTCTGACCAGGAGGGACAAGGTGCGCCGGGCACCCAGGAGGAGGCAGACAACACCGCCACTGCCATCCCTCAGGGGTCCCGTAGACCCGATGTGCCCACAACGGCAGCCCAGGCTTGTGTGGGCAGGGGTGGTGGGAGTGTAGGCAGGCGGAGGCGAGAACCTGACCAGCCAGCTGAAGGGACCGGTATGTCACACATACACAACATAATTGACGCATACCGGCGTGACACCAGGGAGTTCAGCCAGGTAGTGGGGACCCTCACAGAGATAAAGGGGACCATCACAGAGATGTAGAACTAGCAGGCCGAGCAACACGCCAGTCAATAAGAACACCAAGGACGGATGGAGGCAAGACTGGTTGAGCTCCTGGCGGTGCAAAGGGACATAAGCCATTCACTCCGTCGGATCGCCGACAACATGGGCAACCCTCCCTGTGCCACCAGGTGAAGACCACCACCAGCCACAGGGAGGGAGGAGGAGGAGGATTCATCCAACGGAGTGTCCCAAGCATCGTCAAGGCCTGCATCTGAGGGTCCTCCGAGGAAGGTGGGTCGTCCACGGAAAAGACCGTGAGAGGCAGCAGCCCATCCACATCTCCCAGGTCACCTGGCCTGGCACCTGGCCTTCATGTGCGACAGCATCACCTCATTGACTGACATTATCTGCCACATGGACTTGCTGGTCACAGTCTGACCAATGATGCCAAACACTCTGGTCTGGACTCTGCTGACTTCAAATGCCAAGGATCCCATCTCCCCCTGTGAACTTTGCATTCTATGGTCCATGTATTGCACCTTTTTCTTTGCACAAATCACGCCTCAGACCTATAATACAAAAAAGAATAATTGAAATGGTATGTTACAGTCATTTAGCATGAGTCCACAACATACGTGTGGGGATATGGCAAAGTATGCCTGAGTGTGGCACTAACTCCAGCCATCCATACACTGGGATCTAAGTCCGGTCGAGGACACACATGGGTCACAATGTATCATCAAATACAGACATGGAGCCCAATACTCACCCGTGATGGCCTCAAGCTGCTGAGGGGGGCTTGCAATACTGCCCAGACAGACCAATTTGGAAGAGTAGCATGAAGGCGTAGAGGTCATGGGTCATGTGGAGGTGCCTGGGGAGGGAGTCCCAGGTCTGTTTGGCGAGGTGGGAGAACTATCTCGAGCATGCAGTTGTTCTGTGGATGTGATGAATGGTGGCCAGGGCAAGGTTGGCTGCACGGAGTTGGGCCAACGGGGTGTTGGATGACAGACCTCCAAGGTCGGTTTTGGGTCTGGGGTTGTGGACTGCCTCCTGAGTGTGGTTGAGGAGTCTGAAGGTGATCCTGCAGCAGACAGTGAGCCATTGTAGCTATCTCATTTGGACGGTGATGTGGCTTGGGCGGGGGATGTTGAAGATGAGGTGTGCGGATGCACCCTGGTTGTGGACAAGTTCTCCTGCAGTTTTGCTGTTGTTCCTCCGTAGAGGGCGGTGCTGTAGTTGACCCGGCTGGTGTCGTGGACCTGGGGGACGGTCTGTCTTGCCTTGGAGTGGATCTATCTGTGGATCATTTGCAGCATGCGGAGGGTGTTGCAGCATGAGTTACAGATGGTGTTGAGTTGCATGGTAATTGTGAGCAATGAGTCCATGATGAACACCCGCTTGCGTGCGTGGCCACTGGGTGCTGGTGCGGTGCCCAGGCCGGTGGGACACAAGGAGTTGACCCAGCCGTAAGGGGACAATCCTCAGATGATAACCTCAGTCAAGTCCAAGTCCAGCCTCAGGTGGCTGATGTTCAGCCATTCGTCAACGGATGTCATGCCTTCTTGAAGGTTGGATCTGGCAATGGCTGGGTCTTTGGTGAGGGTGAGGAGCAGCTGGGTGTCAATGGCATACGAGATGATGATGAGGTCGTGTGCGCATGTGATGGTGGAGAGGGAGGTCATGGAGACATTGAAGATCGTCACGCTGAGAGATGAGCCCTGGGGCATGGGCCAGATGACCCCAGTGTACTACATGCTGAAGGGTGTAGGCAGACTCCCTGGGCCTTGCTGGTGAGCTACTTGTTGATTTAATCCTGGGCCCTCCTCTGGATACCAGTGTTGGACATGTGTGAGCTGACAGTGTGGAAGCACATGGTGTAGAATGCCGTTGAGAGGTCAAGGGGGGTGGTCTCACCATTGTTGAGCAGGGCAAAGTTGTTGTTGGTGGTGGCAATGATGACGGTTGCAGTGGTGTGATTACTGTGGAAGATGGTCTGGTGCCGGTTGCCTGGAGCTGTTTGTGTGGAGGAAGTTTGTCAGTTGCTCATTGAGTGTCTTCCTGATGACATTTGCTGGGTAGGGAAGCAGGGTGATGTTTCAGGAGATCCTGCGGTAGTGCCGTCCGTTGTTTAAGAAGGGCCTGGGTCTCTGCATGCCTCCAGCTCTCATGGAATGTGGCAAACTCAAAGGAGACATTCATGACGTGCTGGACGTGGGCTTCAAGGATGGGGTTGAGATGTTGTGTGGGAAGGGGCCTGATGGAGAGCCAGAGTGGATGGTGCACAGGAGCCAGGTGGTGTATTTGCTGCTGACGGGAGTCCAGAACCTGAGGGGGGTTTGTCCCGCGGATAATAGTGCTGTCTGCCTCTGTGTGCCAAGGCTGTCGTGTATGTCCATGAGCTTGCAGTGGTAGAAAGTTGCAAGGGATTTGATCTGCCTTGCAAGGGTGGGGTGTCTTTTGGATGGAGAGCTGCTGTCAGTTCACTCACAATGCTGATGAGCTCCTTGATGTCGTGTGTTTTGGTGCCTCGGCCCTATATGAAGGATCTCCACTTGTCCTTGCTGATGATATGGTGATGGCTGTGTGTGGCGTTTTCCAGGGCTGTAAGGTAACTGATGGTTTTTTGTGTTGCAAGGTTTGCACAAGAGTCCGGCTAGATCTGTATGAGTCCAGTAGGTCTGCCTTGTCCCAGGTGGCTTAACTGTTGTGCTTCACAGGAAAGTCCGTCAATGTGGCAAGATTGTTGGATCAGTTGCTGATCCAGTGTGTGAGGTTGCAGAGTGTGGCAGTGGTGTTGGTTCGAGTGTCCCACACAGCTTGTCTGTGGTGACTTACATCAAGCATCTTTGGGGGATCAGTAGCGGGGTGTGGGGCAGTGTGTTGTTTGTCGGAGACGTGGATGCAAATGTTGATGGACCAATGATGGATGGTGGTGTGGTTCTCCTCCAGCAAGAAGTTACTGGCCCCCAGCCACATGTAGCCTGTGGAGGTGAGGGCATGCATGCAGATGTACGTGTTGATGGCTTAGCGGAATTGTGGATGTAGGCCTGGAGATCTGTAGATGAGTGTTACTCTGAGGGTTGCCAGGGGGTTGGTGCGAAACCGGATTTGTGACTCTGAGGGTGTACTTGTGAATAAATTGCAATTCATCCTCCGGGATTGTTGGTGCCGTCCCTGCGGGTGATCTTGTATCCGTTTGAGATGGCAATGAAGAAGTTGTGTGCTGAGGATGCTTTTATCCAGGTTACTGTCATGAAGGTGATGTGTGGGGCTGTTGTGTTGAGGAGGTAACAGAGTCCAATGGTGGGCTGGTGGACGGAGCGGGTGTGGAGTAGGAGGCACATGACCTGGTTGTTCTAACAGGGTCTGGTAGGCAGGGCAGCGCTGTGTAGGTAGTTGGAGTTGCACACTCAGCATGCGAAGGTGTCGTGTGTGCGCTTAGGGGTTGCCTGATAGCAGGCGGTTGATTGTCTGGTGGAAATTGCTTGGAGGGTGGCTGCAGTATGAGCCTGTTGTGTGACGTGGGTCATGCAAGGACCAGAGGGTCGTGCACTGTGCACGTTGCAGGCGCAGACGGTCCTGCCTTTGGCACGGCGTTGGCGCAACAGTGGCACAGACAAGCTGCTGGCTGCATTAAGAATGGGTGGAGGGGGGAAGGGAGGAGCATTTTGGAGGCGTGTGGGTTGCAGAATCAGGGCACTCGGTGGGGCGGTGCCGCAGGTGAGGCAGCAGCAGGTGGAAGGGGTGAGAAACTAGGCAAAAAGTAGCACACAAAGACAAGGAGGTCAGAAAGGCACAGTGCAACAGGTGTATGTAAAGGAAGGAGTGTCAGGTTACTCATGGGTCACTCCGAGAAAATGTATGAACAATCACCAAAAATGACAGCCACAGGATCAGGCAACAAAATGCGGAGCTGCGCACAGGAGACACACCGTCAGCAGGCATTGACGTCCCGTTGTGGGGATCAACCTGCACAAATACATACACAACCAGGTACTTCATGCACAATAGAGATTATTAGCCATGAAGAACTGCATGCATGTTGCCGAAGTACACATACACTAATATGCTCAATCTTTGACAATCATGCCATAGATGACGCATGTAAACTGGCAAGAGATCTGCAGTGACAGAGATGAGGGAAATGCGTCCATATGAACAGACTCACAGGTCAATTGGCATAACATGTGGGACATACGCTGGACCCCCTCTTCACAACACGGATGTTGTAAATCCCAATGAACTGGCACACAAGTTAAGGGGATGAGCCAAACACATCCTGCTGCACACGAAGAGGCTGCAATTCCCCATAGAGCCTGTTGTTGTGATGTCCCACACTATGTCCACCCCTAGCATCCGCAATGTTTCAGAGGCAAGGTTTACACACATTGATGCCTTCATCAGACTCCACACTCCACTACATATGACTGTCAAGAAGGGTGACTATCATGTCATGGGAGTGATGCTACATGTTATATGCTCCATGGTGAGAAGACATGTATGCATGGTACCACAACATGCACAGAAGCAGTCCGCACACATTCCCAACCTGTACCACCACCAAAAAGCCTTGCTGCAATCCTTACCCAAACTGACATTTCCACATGTCCGTGCATGGAACGCTGATTCAGCACACGTTGCAATCCTCATGAGGAATAGCAGGAGGACAAAGATGACACGAGCAGACAACAGGCGAAAAAACCTGGGAATGACAAACACACAAGAAGTCACCTAAAACAATTCTCGCTGCACACATGGTCAGTTAGGAAACATGAACAATGTTGGACACATGCAAATTTCAAAGAAAGTCTCTCCGCAAAACTGTGTGTCATGACATCATCACTTGTGACACATCAGAACACACATCAAAGTCACTTTGCATTCAGTCATCTGGACACACACATTGCAACACATGCCACTCAATGCTACAAGCTTTCACACTCATACCCAGTGACTCACCATTATGAGAAGAAGTTGCGTATGAGCTGACTCCAGATATCATCCTCCTCCTCCTCCTCATCACTTGCCTCGTGACCAAGCCCTTGATCCTCCACGGGTGGATGTTCCTGCACATCCGGATCCAGGATGAGTGGCACTGCGTTCTCAACTGCCATGTTGTGCAGCATGCAGCACACGATGAAGATTTTGCAGACCTTCTCCGGTGCATATGGGAGGGACCCGACTGTCTTGTCAAGGCACCGGAATCGGCTCTTCAGGAGGCCAAACGTCCTCTCAATCACTCGCCTGGTCTGCCCGTGTGCATTGTTGTACCGGTGATCTGCAGCTGTTCTTGGGTTGCGGAGAGGTGTCAGTAGCCATGGCATATTGGGATATCCAGAGTCCCCTACATGGAAACATCATGTAAATAAGTGGGTCAGGAGATGCCGTAAGAGCCAAAGATACCGCAACAAACAGAGTATACCCACCAACAAGACATGCTCGTTCGTTGTGCAGCCGCAGCATCATTTGTGGCACCCTGCTATGCCTCATGATGTAGGCATGGTGTGCTGATCCTGGAAAACGTGCAAAGAAATGGGAAATCAGCATGTTAGCAAGACACGCCACAAGGGCATTTATTGAGTGGTAATGTTTTCGGTTGCGATAGGCTTGCTCCTGTGCCTGTGTTGGTACCAAAGCCACATGTGTCCCATCAATGGACCCAATGACATGGGGCATCCTTCCCAGTGCATAGAAATCACCCTTGACATCTGTCAACTCCTCAGGAGTAGGACATTTGATGAATTCATCAAGGTGCTCCAACATGGCTGCCAAAACATCACGCAGGACACGGCTGAACATTGTCTGTGACATCCCACCAACATCAGCTATGGTCAATTGAAACGTACCTGTGGCAAAAAAATGTAGGGCTACCATCACCTTCATCTTGGGGGTCAGCGCAGTAGGATACCTGTGTCGCAGTTGGAGGTGTGGTGCCAGCTTGTTAGTCAAGTCCTCAATCAACTGTCGAGTGAATCTGTAACGTCGGATGCAGGCATGTTCCCTCATGGCAGCCAAGTCTGGCATTGGTCTTGGGACAGGCGGTGCCCTGCAGGACATTGTTTGGAATAATGAAGATTGAGAGTCTGCCAACATCAATGTCAATGAACACAGCACATGCTAAACTGCTACTAAACATCAGGTAACTATGGAGTGTGGTGTGTGCAATACATCCAGGACACATATGCCAGCTTGCTGGCACTCCTACGAAAAGCCAGATACACCTGTTGATTGTCAAGTCTACATGATATGCCCTGAAATGAGCTGGGGGCCAGTCTGAGTGAACAGCTAGAGATATCACCGGCGTGACACACATCCACATAGCTGCATTGGAAGGATGTCATCTCATCCAGACAGCTGACTGCAAGGCACACGCACAGGTCACATGGAGTATCAAATGTACATATCAAACACATTGCGATGAAGGGGTACACGTGACAACAAAAAAACACAGCTATTGAGACGACGCAGACATGTATGGCTGGGAAAATATGATGTCCGATGCACACAGACCCTACAGCTGTGGGAATCCACATGTGGCATGGTGTGCGTAGATGTGTGCCATGCCCATCTCCACACAGACCCATGTTGGATGCACCAACAGCAGATGCAGTTGACGGAACACTAACAGCAAGCTCATGGGAACACATGACACACACCTGACGTAGTCAAATAGGGGCATGCTGATTGTGACATGTCAGTTGATAGAGTGTCCCTGTCCCTTCCATCAGGAGACAGGTGCGAGTGTTGATGACTGTGCCATCCCACTGCTGCTGTGCATGACACAGTTGGACTACAGACACACATGTAGCAAGTGTGAAGGTGATGTGTGCCACATAGTGCCCCATCACACATGACATGTGTCCACAGGTCATCACACATCAATTGTGCAACTAGATGAGATGACCTGTGCAATATCACTGGCTGCCACACCTAGGGCCTGCACATGGAAGTATACAATGACAAGTACTTGATGAACATCCTTGTGCGACTCGTAGCCCTCCATTCCTGGCGTGTGTACGCCTCGTATCACCATTGTAAGTGTGTGAAACGCAGCGTACCCCCGCATTCATTGCGTGTGTATGCATCATATCACTACTGTACTGGGGCCGTACCTGTACGTGTGAAATGCACCGTACCCCCGCATTCATTGCGTATGTATGCCTCGTATCACTATTGTAATGGTGCCGTACGGGTACGGGTGAAACGCACCGTACCCTCGCATTCATTGCGTGTGTACGCCCCGTATCACTATTGTACTGGTGCCGTACCTGTACGTGTGAAGCGCACTGTACCCTGCATTCATTGCATGTGTCCGCTAGGGGTGGGCGGAATTTGCGAAAGTGACTTTCGCAAATTATCGCGAAAATTTTACAAATCTCCGCAAACAAGCGGAAATATCGCGAAGATGCGTCTTTTTCCTGCCTGTTCGGGGTATTTTCTGCGTGGTCGCGGCTCACCAACTTACCCATGTGGTTGCTCGCGGGCGCGGCCATCTTGTTTTCACTCTTCGCGCGGTGCATGATTCCGAGAAGAAAGACGTGATCGCGCGACCAATGACATTACTGCGGGCGCGAGACAGCGCAAATGGCTACCAACATTCCAACATCTCGTGGAGAACGCGACCGGATCGGGAAAACTTGTCGGCGAACGCGGGGATTCAGGTAAGGCGATCGCGCGCGAGAGAGAATGTATTATTTTACAGCGCGAGCAAGAAACAAATTATCGGTAAGCTGCGGAATGCGGAAATTTTGACATTTTCTCGCTCTCCGCAGAACGCGAAAATGTCAAATTATCGCAATTTCCGTGAGCGGAACGGAAATTTAGCCCAGGCCTAGTGTCCGCCCCATATCACTATTGTACTGATGCCGTACCTGTACGTGTGAAATGCACCGTACCCCCGCATTCATTGCGTGTGTACGCCCTGTATCACTATTGTACTGGTGCCGTACCTGTATGTGTGAAACGCACCGTACCCCCGCATTCATTGCGTGTGTACGCCCCGTATCACTATTGTACTGGTGCCGTACCTGTACGTGTGAAATGCACCATACCCCCGCATTCATTGCGTGTGTACGCCCCGTATCACTATTGTACTGGTGCCGTACCTGTACGTGTGAAACGCGCCGTACATGTGTGTGGATTTCAAAATTACATAGGGGACAAGTATTAGGCCCAAAATGCATGCTGGTTGTCATGGATACAGAGTTTTCAGTTGCAATGTGTCCATCAGGTGTCCTGGAACAGTCGGTTGGCAAAAAAATACAATGTTGCAAAGTGGTTGTTGACTTGACATGATGCTCAAAATTTGAACGAAGCGAATGTGGTCATTGGTGTATGTGTAAACGTACGATGCGAATGAGTCTGACCAATCACTATGTACTCCTCTAAATGAATGCCCCTCAGCAAGACAGATATAAGGCAGCCAGAACCCATGAGAGGGCACTTGCCTGCACAACTTTTGAGTCGACCACACTGCTGCTGTCTCTGCTTCCTCTGGACCATGTTGCGTACTCTGGAGAGGACCCAGCCATTCACCCTAGAGGAGAATGAGGCGTTGCTGGACTGCCTCCTCCCACAGTACGCCAAGCTGCATGAGAGACCAGGGGAGCAGGTGAGTGCTGACTCCACTACCTTTGCCTTTGCACCTGTTGTGTGACTGTCAATATTGTGTCCAGGTGGGACAGACATGCTATGTGAAACGAAGCATATACCTGCATTCATTGCGTGTGTACGCATCGTACCCATGGTGTCGGTTAGAATCGTATCACTGTTGTAATGTTGCCATAAGCGGTGTAAAACACTACCTTTGACTGTGCACCAGTTGTGTGACTGTCACTTCTGGCATTGTGTCCAGGTGTGACAGACATGCAATGTTGTTTAGAGTGGGTACCAGGGGGGGAAGCATGCTTATGTCTCTCATGCAGAGCATGATGTAGTTCCTGTGTGCACTCCTCACTTGCATTGTGCTTACTGTGACATTCACTGCATAGTGCATGACACATTCAGCCTGGCAAATCCTTGGTGGCTTTTTTTCCTATTGTCCTGAGGTGATTCAGTGGTCCCCCCGGTGTGACAGGTGACTGTACCCACAGATGTGTATGAGTTGAGTAGACCTGTGGTGAGAGTGTCCAAATGATGTGTACAACCTCATGGACATTGATGTGTGTGAATGTTCCTTGTCATGTGGGTGAGTGTCTATGTGAAGTGTTGCACCACAGCTGCATGGAGGAGGCAACAGCTCTACCCATCTGATGTGACAAGTAAGCCGTGCTGTGTGTCTGATTTGCAGAGCTAGCACGACACCTGTGACACCCCACAGGCAAGTGGCACATGTGCAGAGTGAGGGTTGTATCCGCTGCTGTCACTGACAGGTGAGTGATCTGTGCCTGGGTGTGTCTGTCTAGTCTGCTGAGGGTGCGTCAGTGGAGTGGGACATGTGACTGCTTGGCACGTGCTGTCCATCAGCCTGCTGTTGCATGTGCTGCACAGTGTGTGCCATGATCAGTGAGTGTGTCGCACCCCTTATGCCACCTGTTGACTTTCAATGCCATGTAGTGCATTGGGGCTTGCACACAGGCCAATTTCTCATTAAGAATGATGCAATTCCTGTCAGCATCCTATGCCCTGTTCAACATATCAAAGATGTTCAAATGTGTGTCTCTGGGACATGGAGCAAGTGTAGTGATGTTGTCTCACTTTGTCATCCTGACAGGTAACTGCATACGAGAAGATGTTGATCTGGCGGGACATCGTCAGGGCCGTGAGATCGGCGGGGAATCGTAGTCGGCGCCTACCACAGGTGAGAAAAAGGTGGCAGGATATCCGGTGCTGGACCCGGTGGATCGCCCGGGTCCAGCTGGGGATCGACCCTCCTCGCCCCCACGGCGGGCGCCGACGCCTGACCGCCCACATGACACGTGTCCTGGCGGTGGTCTTCCCTGACCTCGATAGGCAGTTACAGGAGAGACTGCAGCAAGGAGGGGGTAGGTACATGGCTGTTTGTTGTGTTATGTGTCACCAGCTATTGGAAGTGCTCTGTAGCCTGGATACACTACCAGAGTTTATATGTGCAGTGCATTTTCTGTTCCCCAATGTCACCTGGTGCTCTTTTTCATCCCTTCCCCTCCTTGACATGTGTCCCCTGGTCTGTGTGTAATCACATTTGCACATGGTCATCTAGGGTGCCAGAAAATCAAAGTGCACATTGCTTTCCGCATCATATTGGAGGGTGGTCTGTGACTTGTGTTGGCACCTTGCCTGTGCCATGACCTGTTCACTATGTTGGGGGTCCATATTTGTTGGCACTGATGATGAGTCTCAACATAGGAGGGTGAGGTTTCAACTGAACACCCTTGCACCATGCATGACCAATGTTGTGGACTCAGACATGATGTTCATGAGTGGGAGATATGCATAGTGCCATGACGGTTGCTCTTGGTACAGTCAGCTCATTCCAGGAACACGGAGAAGTGTGCCCACTACAGTCCCCTGAGACACCCTGGCCTCCTAATCATGTGTGTCATCCAACACTGTGCACATTCTCTGTGGGTTCAGCATAGGTCTGCCTCTGTGGCATTGTTCCCTGGCCTAGTTTGTATTTTTCCAATGTGTGCTACATGTGTCCACTGGGCAGGGATACACCATTTGGCTTGTGCATACTCACACTGGGCAGTGCCTGTGTGGCTATTCACAACAATCTGTTGGTGGTTGTTTGTCACAAATATGTGCTTCCAGCCCCACGAGGTGATGTTGTGTCAATGTAGCAATTGTTGCTGCACAGTTTTTGTAACCCTGATTAAGAGGTGTCACTTCTTGATCTGTATCAATCACATTGACTCAGGTATGGGGGGGTTGTGCGGGAGAGACCTAGATGGGCACCCCTGATTTTTCCTTGCCAGGTCTGACCTGTGTGTGAGAATTGGCTGTACAAAGAATCACCGTGCAGTGCCCCTGTGATGGTGGCCAGTGCTTAATGTTCGTGCTTTGCAGCCTGTGTCAGTTTTTGTAAAACATGATTCCTGCTCATACATTTTTGGCACCTGTGTGTGGTTCAGATGCAACGGAGTTTGGTCTTTGTGTGCTGACATCTGTGTGGACATTCTGGCTTGCTATGAGGGTGTCTCCACAGTACAGCTATGCTTTTTTACAACCCAATTGCAGGCCCATTAGCTTATACATTGTCCTGGGTTTGGACATGTGTGCCACTCTACATGACAGGCAGTAGGTCATATGTGTAGCCAACTGTGTCATCAGGTAACGGATGGCCATGTGACAACTGACATAATTCAAGTTGTTAGTCAAAAAAAATTGTACCTTGGCACTCACAGCACTTGTCAACAGTTCTTCATGTTTTAAATGTGGTAATTTGATGATTTGTGTTAAGAACACTAATGTGCCTGCATGAAAGATGTCTCCCAAGGAAGTGCACACCAAACGACATTTCCACTTTCATGGAACACGCTGGCACCTTTTCAAAGAAGCCACTGTTAGAATTAAATGGCGTTGCAGATTCTCCATATACATGTTCCCACAGTGGTCTTGTTTTGTGAAACTCCTTTGTTGTTGGTGATACAAACTAACGAGTGTCAAGACATCAAGACCTCCGTGGGCCCATGTATATGTACTTTCGGCAACACCATTTATTTCTAACAGTGGCTTCTTTGAAAAAGCTGCCAGCTTCTTCAATGACACTGTAAATGTAGTTTTGTTTACAATTCCTTGGGAGACATCTTTCATGCAGGCACATGAGTGTTCTTTTCACGAAATGGCGAATTGCCACATTCAATACATGTCGATTGTTTAAAGTATTGTGAGTCCCAAGGTACCAACATTTTTTTGTTTTGTGTTCCAAAGTACTTACAGGTCTCTGAGTGTGGTGACACCTTGAGTATTGAGGTGTGTTAGTTTACCTTGGGTGCACCACTACTGTTTCTTTCAGGGTAAACAAGAGGTGGCATGACTTCATTGTATTGCTGTGCTCACCTGTTCACAGACACTAGCTTCTCAGTGTATTTCTCATTCAAGTTGTGGCCTGGTGTGTTCTTTTTTTCCTTGTGTCCAAGTGGCATAGTGGGTCTACCAAGTCTCCTTTGGCCCAGGCACCGCACCCCCTGCCCCTGTCACCCCTGCTGCCCTCAATGAAGAGTCTGTGGACATACTGCGGCAGTTGCAGGTTGGGCAGGCATCGGTGCTGACTGTCATCCATGGTCACACTAAACTGCTCACACAGATGGTGTCGTTCATGGAGGGCATGTCAGCAACGATGTGTGACCAACGCAAGAGTCTGCGGTCCATGGACTCTTCCCTGATGGCAGCAGTTACTCTCCTGCAGCACTCTGTCCCCCCCTACCCCAGACCCATCCACACTTCCCTCTCCCATACCTGTCCAACGCACATCCAGACAGTCATGAGCACGCACCCCACCAGACACAGGCAGCACACCCCCAAGTAAGGCGAAGCGCACACCTCCTGGCACGCACACTCAGAGGGATGTAGGCACGCCCACAGGGTCTGGGGACAGACGACATTCACGCAACCACAGTCGCAGTCCGCAGTCCTCACAACCCTGTCCCTCCAAAACCACTCCCCTTGGCTCCCCTGCCAAACGGTCACCCAAGCAGCTCTTTCTGGGTGAGCTGGACCTCGCCCCCGCTGAGCCACCACCCCACAAGTGGGTGAGGAAGTTCCCGGGAGTTGAGTCCCCCAACACGTCCACCCCCTCCCCCAGGAGCGCTGCACCCCATCCCTTGCCCACCACACCCTCCCTTGACCATGGGGAATACTCAGGTGCAGGGGTTGGGCTGGACGTACTTGCAGCGGTGTGCAGCGCCGAGCTCGCCTCCACCTTCGGCGCTGACCCACCCCCTGTGGTGGAGATGTCCACCACTGCACCCACCACACCTACCCTTCCCCCTCCTGTCCCTGCGGTGCCTGGTACTGCCCCAGATGATGCCCCACCCCCGTTCGACAAACCTGGAGGTTCATTTGTGCAGGCGAGCTAGGGGTAGACGCGGTCCCCTACGTGCCCCCTTGGACTTTACATATGGACTGGCCAATGGCCTGTGTAAATAGTCTATTTGTTTTTTTGTGCTGAATAAAGCCTTTTGTTTTACTTTCAACACTATTGCATTTCAGGTACTTGATGTTGGTGATGAGGCTCCTGGAGTTGGTGTTCTGGTAATGTGTTAGGGTTCTGAGAAATGTTTTTGTATGATGGTCATGAGGTGGACCATGGTATCTGTGTGCCATCACAATGTCTCTGCAAAGAATCATTGGTAGTGTGTGTTCATTTTGTTTTGAGACATTGTCCCAAGGAGTGTTCCTTCCTCTGTGGCACCTGACATCTTCCCTGCAAACAGTTGCACAATTGTTGTGCTGACCTGTGTCAACATTTCCTTTGTTGGTGATGGATCCCTTCAACAATGGCTATGCCTGCTCACCGATGTCTCCTGCTGAATCATCTGTGCCATCCTTGCTATTCACTGTACTTGTGTTTTGAGTATGTAGAAATGCCTTCAGGCACAAATTCACACTTTTCATCACTATGCATGTGTGTAATCACGGCCTACCACACAAATGGTACTTGTTATGCAGGGTATTTCAGCACCTGGCTCACAATTGTGGGTATTGTATCTAGGGGAATTCCACTCTATTCCTTCCATGAGAGACAACATCTTGGTGGCTGGACCAGCACCTGAACATTCCTATCACTCCTGGGAAGAGCGTGACAGTGTGTGTTCCCTTTGGCTATCTTAGTTTTGTAGGCAGTTACATGACTATACATTCTTGTGGCATGATATCAGGGTGTGTATTGTGCTGCATCTGCCCTGGGTGGGTATGCATGTGTTATTTGTCCACACACCCACATGTGGTATGTCATGTAGTGGGTGAAAGACATCCATCCTCCTGGGAGTGGGACACTGCTGTCAGTGATGTGTTGTTATAGCACTATCATCATAGTCCAAAGTTAGGGATGCATCCATACCACCATGTAGGTGTGGGCATCTGATAATGATGTACACCCCCCCATATCTCTGTCCACTGCTGGTAGTCATATGCACCCACCCCCATGTCTCTGTCTACTGCTGGGAGTCCTCTGCACCCACCCCCATATGTCTGTACACTGCTGGTATTCATCTGCACCCACCCCTATATGTTTGTCCACTGCTGGTATTCATCTGCAGCCACCCCCATATGGCTGGACACTGCGGGTATTCATCTACAGCCACCCCTATATGGCTGACCACTGCTGGGAGTCCTCTACAGCCACCCCTACATGTCTGGACACTGCTGGTATTCATCTGCAGCCACCCCCATATGGCTGCCCACTGCTGGGAATCCTCTGCATCCATCCACCCACCCACTTGGAGCAGTACACTGCTGGCCTGGACCTACACACACACCAATATGAAGGTAACATGCAGGGCCAGACCGTAACCCCACATTCGTGGCGTGTGTACGCCTCGTATCCCAAATGTACTGGTGCCGTATGGGTACGTGTGAAACGCACCGTACCCCTGCATTCATTGCGTGTGTGCGCCTCGTATCACTATTGTACCGGTGCCATACCTGTACGTGTGAAATGCACCGTACCCCCGCATTTATTGCGTGTGTATGCCCCGTATCACTATTGTACTGGTGCCGTACCAGTACGTGTGAAATGCACTGTACCCCCCGCATTCATTGCGTGTGTACGCCGCGTATCACTATTGTACTGGTGCTGTACCTGTACGTGTGAAACGCACCGTACACCCGCATTCATTGCGTGTGTACGCCCTGTATCACTATTGTACTGGTGCCATACCTGTACGTGTGAAACGCACCGTACCCCCGCATTCATTGCGTGTGTACGCCCGTATCACTATTGTACTGGTGCTGTACCTGTACGTGTGAAACACACCGTACCCCCGTATTCATTGCGTGTGTACGCCCCATATCACTATTGTACTGGTGCCGTACCTGTACGTGTGAAATGCACCGTACCTCCGCATTCATTGCGTGTGTACGCCCCGTATCACTATTGCACTGGTGCCGTACCTGTACGTGTGAAACGCACCGTACCCCCGCATTCATTGCGTGTGTGTGCCCCTTATCACTATTGTACTGGTGCCGTACCTGTACGTGTGAAACGCACCGTACCCCCGCATTCATTGCGTGTGCACGCCCTGTATCACTATTGTACTGGTGCTGTACATGTACGTGTGAAACGAACCGTACCCCTGCATTCATTGCGTGTGTACGCCTCGTATCACTATTGTACTGGTGCCGTACGGGTACGTGTGCAATACACCATACACGTACACTTCCGTTGTTGCGGTACACAGGGGTTGTTGGACACGCCCCCCCAAGTGGCCAGACCCTGGTGGTAATGTATGGGCTCCATATTATAGGATTGGCTTTGGGTATGGGGTATGTTTCCTGCCCCTCACCCCCACCCTGGCCCCTGGGTGTTGTTCTCACCTTCTGCGGCGTGTGCATCAGTTTCGGTGCACCAGGTCGTAGGCTAAGAGGACCGGGATGACACGTACAATGGGGTTCATGGCGTGTACGTTGCGTACCGGGGCTCCGTTTGTAGGACTCTGCTTTTACGGCTGTTTCTTGGCTCCCGTAAGAAAAGAGCCGTACGGAGTGCCGTAGGGACGAATCGTACTTGCGGGGCTGGAAACCGCTGCTTAAATACCTCTGGATGTCACGTACAGGCTGTTCCAGATCTGAATCGTTGTTTTTTTTAACCCGTACGGTCTTTTGTACGATTCGTACGGAAAGAGGCTTTCTGTACGAATCGTACTTCCTAGGTTGTAAGGAAAGTTTACCGGGTACGAGTCATATGGAGAAAACGCTCCGTACAACGATTCGTACAGCCTTTTTCCAGGATTGGAATCGGCCCCTTAATTCAGTATTTTTGTCTCCTGGTTTAAAAAGACTTATTTGGTCCCTCTTTGGACATACATCTGGTTAGTGCTGATCCTAATTTTCTGTTTATGTCCATTGCTTTTGTGAAAGTATTTTTCCTACTCATCAATGGTCACTACTTGCCAGAACGCTCTGCTGTCCAGTTGGTAACTGGAACTTTGGCTCCGCACTCGTCTTTCCACATCATGAAGCGAGACCAGACTCTTGTCAACATTTTTGCCTTTCCAGTGGCTGATGGCATTGTCTGGGATGCTGTGGATTTCCAATTTCATGACCCGAAAGAGATTATTAACGTACCAAATGTACTTTGTGTATCAATGGGTGATGTAGTGAAACAGAACATACGTTCAGACGATTGGGATGTGCAGGCATTACAATCTTTATTGTCAGATTTGAAGTATTATGCTGCCTTTGATGCTGAAGATTTGTATTTAAATACTGCTAATTATGCCGATTTATATTGTTATCAGCATTTTGGACACCATTACCTACATAAGACTAATACATTTAGAAATGTTTTTAATTACACACAATGGGAACATTGCCCGACTCCATTAGAAGGCAGCAACAAAACTCTGTTAAGGAAATTTACATATTTTACAGATTTTGATAAGTCAAATTCAGGGTCTTTTTATTTTAAATTGAACATTTCATCTAGTTCTGAGGTGATATTTACTCACACAAAATTGTTGTATTCCAATTCCTTTATAGATAAATTATCAGTAGGTGGCTATGAACACTGGGAGGCCACTGTTGATTTGAAATCCGTCTGGGGTTCTAGACCCTGGCAGGTTCGCGGCACTGAAGCCTTACATCGGACGTGCCTTATCACAACACAAATTCTGTTTTTGAATGATTCCATATATCAAACAACCTGTTTTGGCTTAGCCACTACAAAACAGATGAATGCCCCTACCATTCCTACCCTCGCTATGTATCATAACTGGAGCTTGCATACTGATTAGTCCATTGAAGAACTGCAAGCTTTATTTCAGAATATGACATTTAATGTCTCCAGTTTGAATCCACTAGAATGGTTGGTTTGGCAGACAACTTCTGATGCCTGCCAATTACGTTTCTATAACACAGCTCCTGGTTACAAACAGGTTAGACCTGACCCACGGTTTGCAAATACACACTTGGTTACCACGTACTCTGTGGGTAAATGATGTCAAAATTGGTTACAGCACTCATCTTTATCGTCCGTCAAACAACATTTATCTGTGTTATCTAATAACATTGATTCGGCGGACTTTATCAAGGGACCAGCTGGTCCCAGGAGAAAGAGATTTGTTTACGCACCTTACAAGGACATTTGGAAGCTGTCTCAAATTGAAGCTGCTTCACGCTTAAGGGACTTGCTGTAGTTGACAATAGTATTAACACACTGTCTTCACGCATTTACAACTTAGATAATAATGTCTCATCTGTTGTTGATATTGTTCAAGATGTGTCTGTATTGTATCATGGTCAAAGTCAATTGCGTTCTATTATGCAGTTTGCATGGACTTTGCAAATTCTGAAAATGGGAAAAGTGCAATGGGATTATTTAAACGCATCAGCTTTGTTTTTGCCTTTTGATTTGACAGAGAAACAGCAATTTATGTCCATGAGAGATGCAACGTACACTTTTTTACATTTTGAAAAGATAGACCCTTCACCCTTCTCCATGGCCAAAACGGACTCTGCTGTCTGGCTCATCCACAGGGTTATCTCTTTATCATTTTCAATGTTTCAATATAGCTCCTGCATGAAGCATTACCCGATAGGTCGCTATGAACCCCTAGGCAGCGCTTTCCTGCATGAGGTATGGTCCTTGCCTTTCACGTACAGATGTTTGCGAGATGACAAGGAGGTATATCTTACAGGGGAATCTTGTGATTCGACAATAGGTCGTTTCCTTGTCTGCAAAAACATACAGTTACACGGGGCTTGTAGTGTTACTGCCATGAATCTTGCATGTGTTTTAAAAGGTATTCCAGTACCAGCTATTAAACCCACTTTCACTCTGCTTGCTAATGGTAGATATCTTCTTTTAAATAACAAAGAATGTTGTGGTTTGCTGGCTGGCATCCTATATATTGTAACAGTTTCACAGCACGTAGTTTGTTGTAAAAATTTGCTTTTCCCGCAGGGGAAGCTAGAAGTCTCGATTTGGCCTTGCATCCCAACTTTGAAAACAGAATTCAATAAGTTGAGCAGAATAAAATCGCTATTATTTCAGCAAGAAGTCCCTCTCACTTCTGCACGTGAAACATTAGTTTTGCAGATAGCGAGCACTAATTCTGAAATTCAAGCCCTTTTAAATACCAATCTCCCACTCCATTTCGGTGAATTAATTCACAGGATCTTCAATCCGTCTGATACACACAGCCTGGTTCATTTTTTTAAAGTAGTGGGCTCTGGCCTTGTGAACTCTTTTCAGGCTATATTTGGTGTGATACCAGCCTTTAGTTATTCTATTTTTTCCAGCGTCTTTGGAGGTTTACCTCTGTTGGTCACCATAGCCGCTGGTGTCCTGCTATTGATTTGCCTACTACTCAATGGCTGCACCTCTTGTGGTCCTACACAACCCAGATCGGCTGCTTCATGACCGTATGCTTGACTGCTATGGTACACTGCTGCTGGCGACATTCAGCGTAGCTTTTGGACTGTCTTTTCGCTTTGCGTACTACGCTTGCGTGGAAAATGGCTTCTCCTGCTTGGAGTGGGCATTGGATCTCTCCCTCTCCAATACGTCATCTCCCGACTTGGATTACGACCTGTTGATGAGTCCCTTATTGGCCCATGAGCAAGAATGCTCCAAGGTTGGTTTTATGGCATGTGCGGCTGCACTTGTGTTGGCACAATGGGATATCTGTGCGGCTGCGCAGGATCTCCTACAACGTAGCTACATTGAATATCAAGCAAGTTGCTCCGAACTGTGATGACCATGCTTGCTCGTTCTGCTTGCTTAATTGGATGGCATCTCTTTTTTCTACCGATGACAATGATTTCTTTATTGGAGGCAGTGGCTGTTTATTGCTCATACACTCTGATGGATTAAAATGGCTGACGCACATCTTTGCCTATATTTAATGGTATTTTTTGGTAAACTTGAGGTTCGCATCCAATTTACAATGCTCCCTTTTTTATTTATTTTGATTTTTGTTCCTCTCGACATCCACTTTTTTCCAAATTCGATAGACTATAGAAACTCATGAACTCTGCTCACGCTTCTTGAACTCTGTGTTCGTCCTATGCTTACATCCAATGGACTGAACAGGGGAGGGTGTAGTGGGGTTACGGGATTCACTGCGGACATTGCCAAGTTAGCATATGTTAGTACACGCTTGGCTGCCATGTTTCCGCTTTTGCATACGTTGCTATATTACTTTGTTTTTGCAAAACCAGTGATTGTGCTCGGCCACACGTTTCACGTTTCTTGCTGTACTCTGTGCGTCTCATCTGCACATCGTGTTCAAGGTCGAAAAACAATGTCTATCGTTAATCTGCTTTGGTCAGTCCCACACATGTTAGACATAATACACACACAGCTGCACTACTGAAAATCAAGTGCATTTAATAAGGCATTGCATGCATGTTAGGCACTTCAAGAATACCCTTCCAGAGAGAAGAGCTGTGCTTGAACGGAGATGTAAACTTTTGCATCTAAACCTAGAGGTATGGGGTCCCTCCTGACAAAGCCCAGGGGTCTTCTATTTCTATAATACACTAGTTCCTAGCACAGAGAGGATGGCAAGGCATGGTAGTCCTTTTTCCACTATCTTTAAAGAATGATATCCCCGTTTATTTTCTATGGAATTGTAACAATGCTTACAATCTTGTGTTTATGCATTTTGCTGCTTGTATTGGCTCGTATACTGTGTTATAGAGCACGTTAGTTAAAATAAACATTTTAAACTATACTGTGTCTCTGATTATTCACGTTGTGGACAAGTATGAGTGAGTGAGCGAAAGAGTGTTCTTCCTCCAGTGATTCCTGGGAGGATCTGAGTTACATGTTCTAGGATGTCTAATCATTGGTAGCTTTGCTGTAGTACAGAGAATGAATGAGACACTATGGCTAGTCGAATTGGGGTTCTGGGCACTAAGGTGGGTTTTTGGTACACCACTACACACTGAGGTCCTGGTTTCCTGTGCATAGTTCTGTATGTGTGCAAAATCCCTGCAACATTACCAAGGGGATGAGCAGGGGTTATCTAGAGTGTGTATCCCCCTTACCCTGACTTGAAGCAAGTGTCCCTATTTGAACAAAGGTACCTATCTCTGCCAACTAGAGACCCTCATTTCTAACACTGGTGGTCAATGGTGAGGATTTGAACCTCTATTTGTACTTGACCCACAGTGTTTGGTGTACATCACTAGTTTAGTGCAGACCACTACGCAACCACATACTGTGTTTTATGTTTGGTTCTATTTTTGATCTTACCCTTGAGTAATCCACGCATCATGTCTTGGAATGGTAAAGTAGCAAGTGAGGTTGCAGATTTGGAGTTTGACTTTGAATTGTTAAGCGGTTACAAGGTAGAGCAACACAGGCAATTCTGCAGAAGCGTTAGTTGTCCCATGAAGGAGCGACAGAAGGCCTTAGGGTCCTGGTGGGAGGCCAAAGAAACTAGGGAGACAGATGATACAGATGTGGATGGGGGTGTTTAATCTCGCATGAGGAGTGTGTGTCCCTTGGCGGGGTTTGTGTACTCCCTCGGAAGTCCTGGTTTGCCAGGCACAGGTCCAGCCTAAGGGTACAGGCCCTGGGATGGAAAACCATGTTCATGGGGTCACCCTGACCTGGAAGCGGAGGCAACTGCTAACAGTGCACCTACCAAGTTGTCTTCTGGGGGTTCCGCTCTAAGTGGGAGAGTGCAAAGCCGCAGGGCAGAAGACAAGGTGTGGGGAAGCCCACCCCAGTCTCTTGTCCAGCCACAGTGTATAGACCCTGGGTTGGTGGGCCAGTGTCAGGATCCCATACCTGACTTGGCAAGAGTCAGAGAGGACAAAGGGTGCCAGGCACCTGGGGCTACTTCCCCCCTCTGACATCACAGAGGTTAGAGAGGCCTGAAAGGCATGAGGCCTGGCTCTAATCACAGACAACTGTCAGTGACCACTGTGGCTAGCTGTCCTGGAGGAACAAGTTGCCATTGTGAGGGGGACAGGAGTCACACCCCAAAGGTGTACTGGGCAAACCACTGTGTTGGCTATCTGGTTACTGTCTGCCTGTTGGGACATATCTGTGAGCAAAGTAAGCATAGGTGCTGCACAGATGGGGTCCACAGGTGAGAAGAAGGGTTCTCCATGGGTTAGCTTAGTGGGCCCCGAGAGTATTGATAGAGGGATCCAACTAGGTTCAGGAAGACATAGAAAGGGAATAGACCCCTGCTGTTGCAGGCCAGGTTCCATGTTCCATCACCCCAGTAGGGAAGTGTGGTGAACTCTCATATGTCATCTAGAGTGTTGAGAGGTTTCTGATGTTGAATGTTCTGAAGGTTGTCAGTTACTTTCTATGCCTTGGTCTCTCCAGGGACGGCTCTCTGTTTTACTTAATAAATATACATAACAACTTTACCCAGCCTCGTCTTTACTTCATTGCCGACAGAAGATGGGATTTGGAACTACAATCAACTTATACACTACAAGATATGAACTCATTGCAAGATTACATTGATGTGAGTTCCGTTCGCCAAGGTACTGCCTTTCTCACTGTTTTCAATGGACTTCTTGACTTTCTGTCTTCAAATCAACAGTGAGTACAATTTTTTTTAATCTTCACTAATGATCAAGGCATTTGCGCATTTGGATTGTTCTTATGCAGACACAGAGAGCCGTGCCCTTCTCAAACTCAAGCCTGGGTTTTAATATTGACTTTCTTGACTATCTTCCCGGAACCCACACGCTTCAGCACTCACAACGGGACCCTCACGCTTCAGCGCTCACACCGGGACCCTCATGCTTCAGGGCTCACACCGTAATGAAATATAGATAGAAACTTAAAATATATTTACAATTACAGGGAAATCTGAGCTCAACAGTCAAACGCTCTCGCGCTGTACCTCGCTCGAGCCATCTTCACGCTCTAGCTTTCAAGCGCGTGATTCTGCATTCTCCGGCTGGTGAATCCGCCATTGTTTCTCTGTATGGTGATCATGCTCTGTGACGTAGTACACGTCAACAAGGAACGTCTTCATTTTTTATTTTGCCGTGGAGCGCGGTAAAGTTGCTTTTCTCGTTTCGCGCTGACGCGCACAGCATTGGGGTGTCAATTTCATCTTCAATAAAAAAAAAAAAAGATGAGTAATTGAAAGACGCGATGACGCGCACAGCATTTACGGGGTAAATTTATCTAAAGGACAGTATCCATATTATATTGCGCTGATGCGCTCAGCTTCTGCGTGTCAATTTACAATGATAAGAAATTCGCTGGCACGCTCAGCTTTTGTTTGTCCTGGCTCCACGTAATCTTTGAGTGTCTACAATTTCGCTGACACACAAAGCTTTTGCACAAAGAGTTACTTGCAACTTCTATACACTGCTTCTACATGTGTCATTATAAACTTTTTACATTGGCAAATACAGTTTAGTATCTATAGTCTAAGCTTACACTGCCATCTTGTGGAATCTTTCAACCCTTTATTTTTACATCTCAGTCAAAGGGCACATCCTGTCTCATTCTTAGCACCATTCATTCTCCATTCATTCTTACACTTCAAAATCTCTTTTAATTTTTTTTTCTGTTTCCTCTTCTTCTGTTTCATTTATTTCTTTCAATTTTTTTTTTACAAGCACATTTACTGACATGCAGAGTGTCACTCCTCCTGCACCATTTTTACAAGAACCTGGAGAACCTCCACTTGAATGGAAATTATGGTTGAGATCTTTCAAAGCATATATTGGCGCAATAGATGGACAGAGATGCAGGCCCGAAAGAAAAAAAAACTTAATGTACTACCATTTAGGAGTTGAAGGTCAAAACGTCTTTGATCATCTACCTGACTTTGAAGCACCTGAAGACCAAGATCCTGATGAGTTTGAAATAGCAGTAATGCAATTGGATAAATACTTTGCTAAAACAAAGAATATTGTTGTACATAGGTACAATTTTTTCACAAGAGTGCAGAAACCAAATGAAAGCATAAACACATTTATTACTGCGTTAAAAGTCCTTGCTGCGAAATGTGAGTTTGACAATTTTACATCTCAACTTGTAAGGGATCAACTTGTTGCTCGCTGTTACTGTAAAAAAGTACAACAAAAATTACTCACCTGCAAAGATCCCACTCTTGATGAAGCGATAGATATCGCTAAGAGCATTGAAAGATCTATGGATGATGCAAAACAACTTGAATCTGCATTATCGAATTCAACTATTTCTGGTGCCGTCAATTCTAAACCTTCTTTTCCTTCTCCTTTGAATTCTATGAGAAGACCCTCCACATTTAGGGGTGGAAGAAACTTTACGCCAAACAGAGGTGGAAAAACATTTACGCCTAACAGATAATTTAATTATAAAATAAGTTGCTATAGATGTGGGTCATCCACACATGTTTCTTCCTTCAAAAATTCTCCTGCTATTAACCGACAATGTAGTAAATGTGGCAAAATGGGGCATTTTGGAAATGTTTGTATGGGTGGTAAAAGAGGCAATGTAAGATGTATACTAGAGGATTCTGAATGTGTGCTTGATGACTCTGACGGTCAATTCAGTGAGAATGTTACCAATTGGGAATATCTTGTTGTAGTCAAGAATTGTTCAGAAAATTGTGTTACGAAACATATTCCTGATCCAGAAGTTGAAGTCCTCATTGATAATAATCAGATTCAACTCCTTGTTGACACGGGTGCACGCATTACCATAGTATCACAAGATAAGTATCTTAAGTTTTGGTTCAACAAAAGTTTATTACCTCCTGACATACTTACAGTAGCTTTTGAGGGTAGCAGGATTGACCTATTAGGTTATTTTTGGGCACAAATCAGTGTTTTCAACATAACCATTAATGGTAAAGTGTATGTAGCAAGACGGGGAATAAATGTTCTTGGTCTTATACATCAAGCAGAATTTGGTCTTACCATCAAACCTGGTCTGCCAAATCCTGTATTCATTGATCATCAAGATCATAGTAATCTTGTCAAGAATATTAGCTCTACATCAGATACCTGCTTAGCTTCCTCTTGGGAAAATAAATATGCAAAGATCTTTGAAGATCATTTGGGTAAGATTACCGATTATCAACATTTCATCAAGATCAAAGAAGGCACCATACCAATTAAACATAAACTTCGCAATGTTCCTTTGAGTATTAGAAGTGATCTCTCTAAGCATTTACAATCTTTGTGTGAACAAGGCATAATAGAGAAAGTCGAAACCACACTTTGGCTTTCTCCCATTGTTTTAGCCAAAAAGACATCTGGGGACTTGAGAATGTGTGTTGATTTGAGGAGCCTTAATGAAGCCATTTGGGTTGACAGCTTTCCTCTTCCGCGTATCGAAGATCTTATCACAAAAGTAGGGTTCTCTTCCTGGTTCACAAAACTTGATCTTAAAGCTGCTTACCATCAAGTTGAACTACATCCTAAGTCCCGACATCTCACGGCTTTTGTGACTCCAGATGGTGTCTTTCAGTTTTGTCGCCTCCCCTTTGGTCTCGCATCGGCTGCAGCCGTCTTTCAAAGGTTAATGACTGACATGTTCAAACATAATCGAAATGTAGTAGTCTTTCAAGATGATATCCTCATTTTTACTCGAAATGAAGCCGAACATGATGCCGTCATTGACCAAGTGTTCAATGTCTTAACGAATAGAGGTGTGACTTTGCAAAAAAGTAAATGCATTTTCAAAGTGAGGGAGATTGAGTATTTAGGCCACGTAATCTCTGAACATGGCATCAAACCCAGACCAGGCCTTATAAAAAGTATAGTAGATGCTCCTCCTCCTAAGAACAAAGAACAACTAATGTCATTTTTAGGTCTTTGTGAGTTCTATTCTAAGTTTATGAAAGACTTTGCCAAGACCACAGAATGTTTTAGAGCGCTGCTTAAGAAAGGAGCAATCTATGAATGGTCTGATGAATGCCAAAATGGTTTTCAAACTATCAAAAACCATATAGTCCAAGCGCCGGCTCTACAAGCGTTCATAGAAGGAAATCAAACTATCATTACTGTTGATGCTTCTGAGTATGGTCTAGGAGCTATTCTCTCGCAATATGCTAATGGTAAGGAATACACAGTCGGATTTGCGTCCAGGACTCTACGTCCGGTCGAACGGAAGTATTCTGTAATTGAGAAAGAACTCTTAGCTTGTGTTTGGAGTGTAGAGAAGTTCAAACCAAATGTATGGGGTAGATCTTTCATCTTGAAAACTGACCATCGCCCTCTTGTAGACATTCTTTCTGGAAAAAATGTCAAACGCACTACTGCACGCATAGCACTCTTGTCCACGAAACTTATTGAATATAGTTTTACTGTAGAATACATCCCTGGAGGGAAAAATTGCAGAGCAGACTGTTTATCGAGACTTCATATTTCAGATTTTGATGATCAAGAGTGGGAAAGTGAGGTCGAGGAGTGTTTTGTAGCACTCATTGGTCAGGACAATTTATCTTTTGCAGAGGAAGATTGGATCATGCATATTGACAAGGATCATATCCTCAAGGAAGTTGCATCTTTAATAAAGAAGGGATGGCCAAAAGAGAAATGTTTGTCACCCGAACTACAAATATTCTGGAAAGTTAACAATGAACTTTCAGTGGAAAGTGGTAAAATAGTCAGGGGTGATAAACTCATTCCTCCTAATCTCTATCGTGAAAAGATTATTCTAGCAGCGCATTCTGGTCATCTAGGATCAACCATTACAAAAAGGAAAGTTAGAAATGATTTCTGGTGGCCCAGAATGGACTCCTAAATTGATGACATGGTAAATAATTGTTCACGTTGCAACACTAGTGACAAAGTGTTAGTACTTGAAGGTACCATTGAATCTCCTGTTCTTCCTCCCGGTAGGGCATGGCAAAAAATTGGTATGGACTTTCTTGGTCCATTTCATGTTCTCCCTTCCAGCTCAAGATATTTCTTAGTTATTATTGACCATCTATCTAGATGGGTGGAAGTTGAACCCATTTCTGTACCAAATTCAAAAAGTGTTATTAACTGTTTGAATGCCATTTTCACCAGAGAAGGGTATCCATAAGAAATTCTCACTGACAACGGGGTGCAATTTGTGTCACATGAAATGACTTCGTTTTTGCGTTCCTGTGGCATAAAACACACCAGAACTCCTCTATATCACCCGCAAAGTAATGGGAAAACAGAGATGTTCAATAGGGTTGTAGTGGAATGTGTACAAGCAGCATTCAGATCTAAATCTTGTATTTTTCAAGCTATTAAAGATCTTGTTTGGTCATATCGCACTTCACCTCATGTTGCAACCAACTTGTCACCATTTGAACTGATGAGAGGCAGAAAAGCATCTTGTCAGGTGTACCCTTTTTGGATGGTTAAATCTTTTCATCAGGGCAGTGACATGAAATGTTTATGGGATTCTGCGTGGAAAACTTCAAGTGAAGTTTGTTCTAAATCTTGTCAATCTTCAACTAGAAAGGAACCTCACAGACTGTGCGTTGGAGACTGGGTTAGAGTCAATAATCCAGTTTCAGTGAGAAAAGGTTTTTCTAAATTTCTTGAGTCACAACAAATCATTGACGTACGAAAGAATGCTGTTAAATTGTCGAATGGTAACTGGTGGAGCACCTCTCGTATTGCAAAGGATCCATCTTTTGCTTCCAAAACTAGTGAATGTAATCCTAATGTTTCAGGAGGGGATGGTGTTAGGAAAAGCACTAGAATTTGTTCTAGATCTCGACATCTACAAGACTATGTTTAACTCTTAATATTTGCTTTTCTCAGTTCTCCTTTTATTCATATGTTTTCTTAAGAGTTGTTTTATTTAAAGGGGGTAAGTGTGGTGATGTCATGTAAGTAGATGACTGTCGGAACTCTCATATGTCATCTAGAGTGTTGAGAGGTTTCTGATGTTGAATGTTCTAAAGGTTGTCAGTTACTTTCTATGCCTTGGTCTCTCCAGGGACGGCTCTCTGTTTTACTTAATAAATATACATAACAACTTTACCCAGCCTCGTCTTTACTTCAGGAAGCCCATCGAGGTATGGATTGGTCTACCCAGGTTTAGGCTGGAAGGGGGTTTGTGTTGGACTTGGCCCTTTTTGTAGGGCTATCCCCAAACTTTTTGCTTTTTCCACCTATTCCTGTTCCAGTACTGATGTTGTTGGCTTTAGGACTCTGGGCACTTTACCACTGTTGATCAGTGCTAAAGTACATTTGCTCTCTGTGTAAATTGTTATTATGATTGGTTCTCCCTGATTAGCATATTTTTATTTACTGGTCAGTCCCTAGTAAAGTGCACTGGGTGTGCCGGGGCTGGTAAATCAAATACTACTAGTGGGCCTGCAGCACTGATTGTCCCACCCACATGAGTAGCCCTGAAAAGATGTCTCAGGCCTGCCACTGCAGTGCCTGTGTGCAGTTTGCTAACTGCCATGTCGACTTGGCAAGTGCACCCACTTGCCAGGCCCTAACCTTCCCTTTTCTTACATATAGGACACCCCTATGGTAGGCCCAAGGTACATCCTGGGCAGGGTGTGGTGTATGTGAGAGGTAGGACATGTACTGGTGTTTGTAACATGTCCTGATAGAGAAATACTGCCAATTTCGTTTTTTACTATTGTAAGGCTCTCTTGTTCCATAGGACAGAATGGGGAATGCTTTGTAACATTTTACAAGCTTGTCTTTCCATAGGGATAAGATCAAAAATGGAGTTTGGTATCCCTGAACTCAGGATTTAATAACACATATTTTTAGTAAAGATGGTTTTTAAATTGTATGTTTGAAAATACCACTTTTAGAAAGTGGCTATTTTCTTGTTCAACCATCCTGTGTGCCTCTGCCTGTTTGTGGATTGACTGTCTGGCTTTAGATTGACTGGAACTGGAGAGGTGCAGTGGGTCCAGGAGTCAGGATGAGTCAGCACTAGGCTGAATAGGCCTGATCTGCATTTGGAGTAGTGGGAGGAGTAGCACCTGTACCTGAATAGGGCTGTGTCTGCCTTCTACAATGCTTGCTCCACCCCCCTGTGGTGTTTCTGGAGCCTTGGCTCATACTGACAATGGATGTTGTTGTGTACTTGCAAAGTACCCCAGAACTGGTTGGAACTGGGCTCCGAGCCCCTTGCACAAAGAGAAGAAAGACATTTTGGGGTATAAGTATCAGACCCAAACCCCCAGACTTAGACTACTTCTGGAATCAAAAGGAACATTTCCCAAGGAGGAGAGCTGGAGAAACTGAGGAGAAGTACTACCCTTGCTGTGTATCTGGGGTTGGCCTGCATTTGCTGTTTCTGCCAAGGAAAGGAGAAGGACTTTGCTGTGTCCCCTGCTTGACAAAAGTCTCCAAGGGCTTGAGTAGAGCTTGCCTCCGGTTTTGAAGTCTCGGGAACACAAAGACGTCACCCCCAGCTCCCCTGAACTCGCTTGCTGGGAGTTCTGACCTGCCAGGAGTGCCTGTGACTGTATGGGGCCTCTGGAGGTTGTTTCTGCTGCTCGGAGCTGGAAAGCAACACAACAACTAGAAAATTGACATGTCCCGCTTCTTGCGATAGTTTTTCCGATGCAACACTGTGTTGCAAGAAGAATCTCCCCACACCACCACGCTGCTGCTGAGACTGACACATCACCTGTCGCAGCTGCAAGAGTCAACGCATCGAGGGATCGTGGCTGAAGAAATCGATGCAGCGCCGCTCGACGCTGCCGCATTGTTCGCCGACACATCCCAGATTTCCATACATCATCCCTGTGCAGCAAGTTTTCCCCGACGCATCACCCGTGAATCAGAGTCGTCTCAGAATTGACGCTTTCCCCTACAGACCGGACCCGACGCATCACTCCCCTGTGTACAGCGGAACTGTTGCATCGGATCCACTAAGGTCTCAGGAACAATGCATCTCTTTGTTTTTCAACGCTTCTCATCGCTGCGGCTGTCTGGTTTGGTGAATTTTGTCGCAACAAGAGGTACTTTGCAAGCAATCATGTATCCATAGTTTTCTATGGACTCAGTAGCTAAAACCTTTTGAAGGTAATTTTTCCTAATACTTGTATGTTGGATTTTTGTCGTTTTGGTCTTGTTAAGTTTAGATAAAGATACTTTATTTTTCTAAACCAGTGTGGTGTCCATTTGTGGTGTTATCACTGTGTTACTATGAGTGTTGGTACAAATACTTTACATATTGCCTTTGGGATAAGACTGTCTGCTCGTGCAAAGCTACCAAGGGGGTGAGCAGGGGTTATCTAGAGTGTTTATCCCCTTACCCTGACTAAAAGCAAGGGTCTGTATTTGGACAAAGGGACCTACCTCTGCCAACTAGAGACCCATATTTCTAACAACCAGTATGTGATATGTAATGGTCTGCGATATGTTAGCAGTGTACACCAATCACTGTTGGTCAAGTGCAAACACAAGTCCTATTCTCACCGCCGACAACCAATGTTAGAAATGGGGGTCTCCAGCTGGCAATGGTTTGCACCTTTGTCCGAGTAGGGACCCTTCTTCCTAATCAGGGTTAGCGAGTTACCCTCCTAAAATAAACCCTGCTCACTCCCTTGGTAGCTTGGCGCTAGCAGTCAGTCTTTTCTCAGAGGCAGTGCGTAAAGCATTTGCACATTACCAACAGTTATACAGTGAAAACACTACAAAAGGATACCACACCAGTTTAGAAAAATATCCAATAGTTTTATTTATCCAAAACAACACCCCAACAATAAAAATCCAACATACAGTATTCAAAAATATTCACTTGGCAAGAATACTTTAAAAACACAGTTCCTTGAAATCGGTAGCTCTGTCTGGTGCTACTGCAGTGCTGTATACAACAGAATCCAACAGTTCCGTCTGACCGCGTCGGTCAGGGGCATCAACAGACTCAAAAACAGTACCTTTTGTGTTGCAGCCGATGTGTCTGGATGTGGCAACCATAGCGGTTGCGATGCAAAGTGTAGAAGTGCGCTGCGTGGTGTCTTCAGGTCACGTGCAGGCAATGACTTGGTGACGGTCGTCCAGCGGCATAGGCGGAACACGGCTGTGGTACGAAATTTGGCGGTGCTCAATGCGGTGCTGACAGATTGCAGAGCTGGTGACAGAGCCAATTGAAGAGCAGAGACGGCGATGGTAAGACAAGGGCGGCGAGGTGAAGTGAGGCGATGAAGAATGCAGTGCCCAGAGGTTACGGTGCAAGCAGCGGCTAGGTGGCGATGGTGTCGGTCGTCGTCATCAGTGAGACCAGAGTTGCAGTGCGAGATACAGCATGCCCTCTGCAGTGCCTTCAGGACACAGAACCAACAATGGAGTCTGTGATGGGGACTGCTGCTTTTCCTCCTCTGAGGCAAAGGAAGCCCACAGTTCCAGAGGCATTGCCCAGAGGTGAGTAAAGTCTTTGCTGTCCCTGAGACATCGTGAACAGGTGACAAGCTCGGTTACAAGCCCTTGGAGATACTCTGCAACAAGTTAAAGGAAGTTCAGTCCAGTCCTTTCACTGCCCAAGACAGAAGCAGCAACTGCAGGCCAACCCCCAACAAAGTAAAAACACAGCAAAGGGGCAGTACTCCTCCTGGAAGCTCTTCCAGCTCTTCTTCTTGGCAGGTTCCTTGATTCCAGCAAGTTCTAAAGTTCTGGGGTCTGGGCCCCAATATTTATACTCAAAATTCCTTTGTTCTCTTGTGACAGAGAGTGTCTGTGCTCAGCAAAAAACAGTGCTGTCCTCTCTGGCCCAGCTTCCAGGCAGGAGGTGGAGACAGCATTGTCCAAGGTAGACCAGGCCAATTCAAGTGCAAGGAAATCTCCTCCCACTACTCTAAATGCAGCCCAGGTCTGTTCAGCCCAGCCCTGACTCATCCAGGAAAGGCAGGACACACCTCGACCCCCCCGGTGGCTGTCTGAAGAGAATGCACATCCCCAGTCCCTGTCACTCCAAAGCCAGACAGTCAATCCACAAACCCAGCAGAGGCACTAAGGATGGCTGAGCAAGACAATACCTTCTTTCTAAAAGTGGTATTTTCAAACTCAGAACATAAATATCATCTTTACTAAAATATGCAATTTTGCATTCTGAGTCCAGGCATACTAAACTCCATTTCCCTATCTTGTGCCAATGGGAAGTTATGCTTATAAGAAAAACTCCCATTCTATCCTATGCGACTGATAGCCTTTCCATAGTGAAAAATGAAATGCACTGTAATTCACTACCAGAACATGCCGCTCACACCAGTACATGTCCTACGTTTAACTTACACAGCACCATGCCCGCAGGGGTACATTCGGCCTACCTTGGGGTGACTTATATGGAAAAAAAGGGGAGATTAAATCCTGGCAAGTGGGTGCACTTGCTAGGTTGACATGGTAGTTACAAACTGCATGTAGACTCTGCAGTGGCAGGTCTGAGATGCCTTTACAGGGCTATGTCTGTGGGTGGCACAATCAGTGCTGAAGGCCCACTACTAGCATTTGATTTACAGGCTCTGGCACTCTCAGTGCACTGTACCAGGAACTTACTAGTAAATCAAACTTGCCAATCACGGAAACACCAATCCATAACATGATTTACAACAGGAGCACTTGAACTTAACACTGAACAGAAGTGCGAAAGTGCACAGAGACACTAAACCAGCAAAAAACAGAGTCAAAACCGGAGGTCAGAAAGAAAAAAGACAGGGGGAACACACCAAAAGATGCCATGTATAAAACTAACTGATCCATAGTAAACTCTCCATCCCTACCCCCTGCCCAGTTGCTGGAGCCTTAACTATCAGAGTAGGGGAGCAGAGCAATGAACCCTGTGGTGCTTAGAAGAAGGTTTCCTAGTGGGAATATCATGAGGGAGAAAGGTGCCCTTAAACCACTGCCTTGTGTAGTTGCTTGGATGTGACAAGAACAACTAGTATATAGAAATCAAGAGTGTATTTGTTTGGGTGGATTACAGGGGAAGATTGTCATCCTTGGAGCAGTCTTTAAAGCCCTCCATCAAAATATATCACACCTGTGCAATAAAATATTTTCTCAGACTATTTAATTCCTCCTTATGTAACAGGGTGCTCTCAGATCTAAACGAAGAGAACAACACCTTTGTCCAACTTACAATTGTCAGAGGAAGTAAATGCTTCCAGTGCAGTGTGATATTGCATTTTGCTTGAAGAAGAGCCAGGTCAAGGAACTTGGTGGGGGGTTTCTGGAACTTAAGCAGGGGAATACGTCCAATAGGACTACCTCAAGGGCATTTTTTGGTACATGGCTCATCATGGTCGACAGCACAGCAAGGACATGCAGCTGCGACTCCAGGGTATATTTTTTGTTAATTTACACTTAGTTCAGAATAGTAAATTGAACATAAAACTGGGGCTGCGGGATACTTTGTGAGGATATTCCAATATTTTAGCCCAGTCCACATTGTGCAGAGATTTGGTCAAGTCAGTCTCCCAGTTAGTACGGAGAGAAGCCCTGGAGCGGTTCCCATTTTAAAGGAAAGTTCTGTACATTGAACGTATCAATTTGCCGACAGTCCCTATGGTATTGAGTGTCTGGTACACCTCAAGTGGGGTTGATGCTAAGTGGAGAACATGAAATATGGCATTTAATGATTGTTTAAAGTGTGCACAAGAAAGGATTTGACCTGGGTGAATACTGCAGCCCGCCATAAGGGTTTGGAAGTTTCGTAGCTCGCGGTCAACAAACAAATCCCCCAATTTTGAGAGTCCTCCAGCATGCCACTGACGGAGTTGCCCTGAGCAGTCCTGTGTGAGTGGGGAGGCCTACCAAAGGTATAGTAGGAGCATAAGGTTTATTCATTTTAGTGAGTTTACAGGTTCTAATAAGGCAAGATAAAGTCGTGCGGAATATCCCTGGGTGGCATTGGGTAGAATTGTCAGCAGGAAATAATAAGCAGTGCTGTAAGCTCTCATTAAAGTCTTTACGGCTAAATCCAGTCTCATGCAGGCGGCAGCCAGACAGGCAGAAAAACATCCATTTGAACTGTGCAGCTAAATAATTGTGTTCTAAGTCCAGAGGGGCTAATCCACCTGCAGTCATGGATAGCATTAGAGTGGAACTACCTGGCAGTACCCCATCTCCCTAAATCATACATAGGACGTGTTGAGGTGTCTGATGAAGTAATGAGGAATGAGCAGTGGCAGGTTTGCAAAATAATACAATACAATAACTGAGGTAGCACTTCAATAGTATCAAGCGGTCTATTACTGAGAGTAGAAGAGAAGGCCACAAAGCAAACTGGGCTTGAATGGGCCGTGTCACTCTGCCCAGATTTCCATCTTTAGAATCAGTGGGGTAATAGTAGATATTAATCTCTAGGTATCAAAAGGCAACTGATTCCCATGTTCAATCTGGGGTCTAATTGTATATAAAGGGGAAAACACTTTTGAAAACTATGCATTACTTCGGCACTTAGAGATGAGTGAGATGACTGGTTTGTTCTTGGCTCAACTGCAGAGCCATTTTAAGACACGGACAGAATGGGCACTCACCTAGGGTGCAACTTCCAAGGGGTCTGGTTTCTGCTTATCCTTCACGAGCACAAAGAGCGGCCTATTGCACTTGCTGAGTTTGCCAGAGGGGGTGAGTGCTGTTTGTTCAACCACTTGACAGTGCCTCTTCTGTTTCTGACCTCTCTGCTGCGACAAATCCAAAGGTACTCAATATTTTCCAATACTAATGGGAGGCCCATCTTGTCTTATTTTAGAAATTAACCTCTTACTTATTTGTCCGGTTCTTAGCAACAAATATTTGAGTCAGTTGTTGTGGATATCCCATCTGATCTCAATTTTATCCTGCTCCTTCTCTTTGATTGGTAGTCTGTTCTCTCAGTCATGAGATGCATTTAGAGTCCCAGATGCATACTATAGTGCTGTGAGGCTACAGACGAACTGTGGGTACCTCACATTAGGTGTGAGACTGCTGCCCAACCCAAGAGGTTGGGATGAGGCAGATGTTTTTGTTTAACTTGTCTAAACTAGCAGATGGTCACTTCCCTTAATGTTCCCAAACTGCTTGCCATGGGTTTTAAAATGTTTAAAAACATAATCAAAATGTTGCAGTTGCTTTTTCTTTTCAAAGTATTTGGTAAATTTTGGTAGGGGTGATGCCCTTGACACCGTGCTCAAGGGCATTAATTTACTATTTAACAAAGACATAATGTGCCACCTAAATGTAGTGTAACCAGAGGCAATCACATAAAGACCATAGTGAATAAATAGTGCTGTGTAGAATAGAGTAAATAAATACACTGATATATTAGTGGGGTATAGCTTCTCCTTGGATGTGTCCATAAAACTGATTGTTTCCCTTAATTTTGACCATTTGATCTGAATTTTTGTCCTGTATTTTGACCCTTTGCCCTGATTTTTTTACAGTCTTGTCCAGAATTTGCCTCCAGATCAGGTGGTCACCCTAGTAGAGCCTGTAGAGTACCATCCGGCCTCCGTAAGACAATGTATCTATCCACCACCCCTTGTGACCGGGCTCAGTCTGAGAGTATAAATAAAAGGGCCCCAGGTTGCACGTGACCTTGGGCCAACACTGAGTCCTGAGTGTGTTGAGTGTCCTTTGTGCACTGATATTAGGCCCCCCAGCTGCTCTTCATGTACAGCCCTTACACTGGTGACGAGGACGTGTATACGGCCCCACAGCGTGTGTTTTGCTGCCCTACAGCCCGGCAGTACTGGATCGGCGCAGCCCAGCAGCATAGCGACCGGCTCCTGCACCCTGCCAGTGTATCACTCACCGCTGTCGGCGCTTCCTTACTCCTGCTGTTAGTGCCTCCTGAATCCCGCTGACACCCTGCGGTTGAGGTCTGGAAGTCACCAGCGGTAGCTGTGCACTCCCAGGCCCAGGAGGGAGCAACGCACAATGACGTCCGCATCGCCCCAGGCAGGTTTTCAAGTAAGGCGAGGCCCGCTGCACACACGCTGCGACGTGAGGGCACGGCTCGTCGGGCCCAACCACAAGGCAATCCCGCAGTGTGCTGCACTACAAGGGATCACGCGACACTGTCCCAGGCCCAGCTGGAGACTGCAGATGCCCGTGGATGCTTCTCACGCCCTGCTCCAGGCATTACAGCAAAGGGGGAGAAGAGTGCACAGAAGGCAGTAAAGGAAAAGAAACGGGAGGAGATAAAGAACCAAGGAAAAATGAAATAAATATTACAAGCAAAGAAAAGAGAGCATATCAGCACAGAGAGAACAGAAAAGGACACATAAGGCATACTTACAGGACATCAAGAGGAAGGCTGCTCAGGACATTTCAGGCATTAGACCAAGGGGTGAACACAGCATCTGGAAAAGAGAACAGTACCAACAAGTTAACATGGGAGATCCACCACCACCCCAACAACAGGCATAAGCACCACTGGCACCTTACACTCACGCATCTGTCACGCCCATACCACCTTTCAGTCAACTGGCGGACCCTGCCACTGCGACGCCAAGACGGAGGCTATGGGTAGGCCGCCTCAATCATTATTTTACAGGGACATGGGAGACTGATGGAACAGTAAAACGCTCCCTACTGATGCACTTTGGGGAAGACAAACTGTACGTGCTCTTCGAAACGTTGCCAGACACGGGAGCCGCACACAAGTATGATGCAGCAATTGTGGCCCTGAATGGGTACTTCAATCCGCAAATTAACCCTGACTACGAGAGGTTCCAGTTACGCCTGGCCCGACAGACAGAGGCGGAAACAGTAGACATGTTCTATGCCCAGCTCTGGAAGCTTGCAATGACATGCACGGGGATCGATCAGAACGAGGAGATCCGGGCCCAAATCATACAGGGGTGTAAGTCAGTAGCTCTGCGGTGCCAGATGCTTCGACAACCAGGGATTTCGCTTGACTACATTCTAATTCTTGCCTGATCCAATGAGCTGTCAGACAAGTGGGCAGATGAGATGGAGGCGGTTCGAGGAACACACCGTTCGCATCGGTGCCAAGATCGTTGCACGTGAAGGAAGAGACCGTAGAGGTCGTGCAAAGGTGAACTTCACTCAACCAGAGGTGAGGCACAGGAAGCCGGCCTAGCGGCAAGTGCGGACACTGCGGATTCGATCATAAGGTACAAGACAGGTGTCCTGCCAGAGGACAGACTTGCTCAAAGTGCATCAAAGCCAACCACTACGCCAGCATCTGCCGCCAGTGGAGGAGGGAGACCCAGAGGAGGTGCCACCAGAGCGTGACAGACAACTCTCAGGAACCTTATGCTATAAGAACGGGAAAATCGAGAGACCCTGCCCTCACAAGGAACCACCGCCTACTACGAGGACGACGACGACACGTTTGTCATCTCATTTGCTGGTAGACGGGGTCGCTAGGGATGCCCTCGCCCAATGTGCCATGTCAAAATCAACTGAATCTCAGTACAGGCCCTCATCGACACCGGAGCGTTTGTCAATGTCATGGACTCCAACCAGTACGAGAAACTGTCACCCAAACCAAAACTATCACCCAGTGCTGCGAAGATATATACATATGGCGGCACCGTCCCAATACCACTACGAGGGTTGATGGAGGTTGAGATATCGAATGACAAATACTCGGTGATGACTACCTTTCCCATCACAGAAGGAAAGAAAGGGACGCTGCTGAGCTGCCACACGGCGGAAGATTTGGAGTTGGTGTTTTTCGACAAACAGGTTCACGAACACCATGCAGAAGACATGATGAAAGAGTTTCCACTACTTTTCCAAGGACTAGGCAAGCTCAAGGGGTGCCAAGTGAAACTACACATCGACTTGAGAGTCCAACCGCGTGCACTTCGACACCGGCACATACCGTTCCACCTTCGCCCCCTGGTGGAGAAAGAACTACAGAACTTAGAGGACCTTGGCATAATAGAGAAGGTGTCAAGACCCACTCCGTGGGTATCCCCGCTCGTGGTGGGGCCCAAGCCGAAGCAACCAGGAGCGATCCGGTTATGTGTAGACATGAGGCTCCCTAATCAAGCCATTGGCAGGGAGCGGCACTTGACACCGGCGATGGATGACATTGTGGCGGACTTGAATGCTGCACAGTAGTTCTCAAAACTTGACCTGAACTCCATCTACCACCAGCTGGAGTTAGCGCCCAAGAGCTGCTACATCACCACATTCTCTACGCATGTGGAACTCCGAAGATACACCCGACTCAGCTTCGGAGTGTCGTCTGCAGTGAAGGTCTTACAAAACGCCATCAGGGAAGCCTCTCAGGCTTCGTCGGGGTAATAAATCTCAGCGATGATATCTTGATCTACTCGCAAAGCCTGGAGGAACACCAAGCCAAACTGAGAGCCACGTTACAAAGATTAGCCGACAGCAGACTCACCCTCCACAAGAAAGAGTGCGCATTCTATGAGGGATTGATAGACATTTTCGGCTATGTGTTCTCGAGAGATGGACTTCGAGTCGATCCTCGCAAGGCAGAAGACAGCCACAATGCCCCTGTGACACAAAATCCCACCGAAATAAGAAGCTTCCTGCGGATTGCCACATATTGTGGAAGGTTTCTTCCAAAACTTGCTACGGTGTCTGAACCACTAAGACAACTGAACAAGACCGGAACACCCTGGAAATGGACACCCCGAGAAGAAACGGCGTTCCAAGGGATCAAGAAAGAGCTCTTGGACCAAATAACAATGGCCTACTTCCACCCTAAAAGGAAGACAGAGCTGGTCGTTGACGCTAGCCCAGTGGGGTTAGGGGTAGTCTTACTTCAAGAAGACACCAAAGGAACCTGAGTCCCAGTGGCATATGCTAGTTGCGCACCGTCTCCAACTGAAGCAAGATACGCACAAATAGAGCGAGAGGCCCTCGCTATAAGATGGGCCTGCCAGCATTTCCACTGTACTTATGCGGCCACCCTTTCAGGGTGATAACGGACCACAAACCCCTCATACCACTGTTCAACAGATCCACCAGACTGGCGCCCCTGAGGATCAAAAGGTGGGCGGTCCAGCTTCAGGCGTACTCATTCCAGTTGCTCCATCGACCTGGTGCGGACAACCAAGCAGACTTCCTGTCGAGGCACTCCACAGCAACAGAGGGGTACCAAGTCCCGGATGACTCTGCAAACGCCGAGGCGTTCATCTGCCTGGTCGACGACCTATGCACCACATCGGAAACGGACGACACCCTGGGAAGAGTCAAAGAGGCTCTAGAGAAGGGGCGATGGCATCGATTTCTAGATGGTCTCTCCCTGCTCACAGTTGAAGAACAAAACTCCCAGGGACAACTATGGAGGGCAAGGCACGAGCTCAGCATCGGTGGTTCCGGGCTGGTCCTCCGAGGACAGAGAATAGTGGTGCCCAAAGCCTTACACCAATGGATGGTCACACTGGTTCATCAGAGTCATCAAGGCACTGCCGAAACAAAGGCACAGCTCCGAGCAAAGGTGTGGTTCCCTGGCATGGACAACTTGGTGGATGAAGAAGTATGAAGTTGCCAAGCCTGCGCAATCACCGGCGCGGACCTTGCTCTTGAATCCGTGATCACCGAAGAACCATGCTGCACGCCATGGTCCAAAGTGAGCGTGGACTTTGGAAGTTTCCTGGACGGGCGACACACCATGATCATCATGGACTCCTCCGAATTTCCGGTGGTCGAGGTGGTTCCATCCACGGCGTTCACACATGTTAAACCGGCCCTAGAAAAGATCTTCACCACTTTCGTACTGCCAGAAGAAGTAAAGTCCGACAAAGGACCACCATTCCAGGGTCAGGACTTCCATGACTTCCTGGAACAGTGAGCTATCTGGCACCACAGGACCACACCTCAATGGCTGCAAGCCAACGACGAGGTCCAGCGGTTCATGAGGACCCTCAACCAGGCACTGCGAATAGTGGTAGAACAGCGAAAGGACCCGGAAACCTGCCTCCACCAGTTCCTGCTCATCTACAGGCAGACACCCCACTCGACCACAGGGTGCGCCCCGGCTACACTCCTGCTGAAACACTCACCCAGAGACTTCATCCCCAAAGCCCCGACTGGGCACTGCCGAGTCGGGACGTACAACGAACCCAACAGAAACGTAAAACAATCAATGACAAGGCAACAGCCAGCAGAGGTGCCCGGACTCCGGCTGTGTGTGTGGGATCCCGAGAGGTCCTCAAAGATCGTCATCCCGGCTGGAAGTTCCGCACACTTTACAAACCGGAGGTGTGGATTGTTATCAAGGTAGATGGCGCTATGGTCACGGGTCAGCGGGGCCGGCGCACAGTGGTGCGTAATGTATCTTGGTTCAAGGAAATCATCAGTGCCCCACACACCAACTGGGCCTCCCCGGAAGAAGAGGACAATCACATGGACATGACCCTGGGACCGACAGCCAGCCCACCGGCGAGTCCGGCCTCGGTATCTGGTCCGGATGCGAGGAGCCTGCCAAGGGAAGGTCCTCGAGGCTCACCAGGGAAAGAAGAGACAGAGAGACCACAAGGGAGTCCCGTAACAGACCCGGGCAATGCACTATCTCGCAGCCAACTGTATCTCCTGAGACCCAATCCCGCACGCAGCAAGAAGCTAAAGGACTACGTATGCTGAGCCGCAGGATGTTGGCAAAGTTACCCGTGACAGTTGCCTCAGAGGAGGTGTTGAGCCAATGTTTTGCTCTAATGTTCCTTTCCTCTTTCTTTTCATATTTGTTGATACTTGTTATCTAAAGGAAAGGAGGGATGTAGAGTGCCATACAGCCTCTGTAAGACAATGTATCGCTCCACAACCCCTCGTGACCGGGCTCGGTCTGAGGATATAAATAAAAGGGCCCCAGGTCGCACGTGACCTTCGTCCTGAGTGTGTCGAGTGTCCTTTGCGTGCTGATATTAGGCCCCCTAGCTACGCTTCATGTAAGCCTCTTACAAAGCCATACCCATGGCTCGGCTCTGTATCGGCTCTCCTTGTAAACCTGTTGGCTCGCCTACCTCTAATTTTCAAAGAAAATGGCAAACAATAGTGGGCTCTTTCTTGCAAAGACTTAAGGGTCCATACAGTAGGCCTACATTGAAGGGCACTTTGCCTCTACTCTCCTGCAAGATTCAGCGTGGTGTTAAGAATTTCAATTCTAGACATTAAGGTAGAGGTAAAATCGTGTTCATGTCCCTGTACGCACCTGAAAAGGTCCATGCATCAAAATGTTCGACGTGATCTACGTAAATGGGGCCTGGCTGAATCAACACGCCAAGCACGTGGCTCTGAGTCATGCGTGGGAATTAAACAATAGTGACGCAACGGTCACGCGCACGCTTCTGTTCCAGTCAAGGAGAGTAGGCGGTGAAAGAGAGTGCAAGCCGACCTTCCCGTCTGCCTTCAGATACCTTGCGAATAGAGAGTCCTTCACGCTATTAAAAATGTTTTCACATATTTGCAAGAGTCATTCTGCTCCTGGTAATAATGCAAGCACATTTTCATGAACTCGGCTGGCTCATTATATTGAAAACCAAGACAGGAGGTTAGCGCTTCGCCAAGAGTAGGTTACACTCCCGTCCCTGGATTTTATTGAACATGCAACAATACCCAATCAGTGGGTCCTCGAAAGGCTCTTAAATGCAGCAACACCGATTTAGAAACATACGCGCTGTGATTTTCATCAAATAATGTAATATTTATGCAACACGGCCCTGAAAGATTATTTTTATTCTATCTAGAAGTCGGCTGGATAACTGTGGCATTGTTTGCCATTTTTGGCACACTTGCTGTTCAGAAGGGGACCGCTGAGTCAAAACAAAGCTGTTGATTGCTGCGATGCCGGAGATACATTGGTCTTCTGCCCAAATGCACTGAACAATAGAACACCAGAGGCAGCTGCCAACTCCGTCCCTACACGCGCTCAGGATGGAGCGTGACTTGGAAAACATATGTTGTGGGCATGAGTCGAGCTCATGCAATAAGACGCCATCAACTATTAATCACAAGCTATTTAAAACACTTCTCTCTTCTAAGCCATCAAAATGCATTCTGCAGTGTTTCCTTGTGAAAGTAATGTTTTACAACGTTTAATAAAGATTACCCATAACTAACATAAATATTGAGCATATAACTGTTATTAACAAACAAACCAGCTGCTAAACTAGGTAACTACCTTGCTTAAACAGCATAAAGTGACCAGCACTGCTTAATTCCCAGGAGGTGCGGATGGTGAGCAGTACTCCCCCCTCCCCACCTACCAACTCTAATTCCAGTGAAAGTTTTGCTAACAAAAGGACCAAATGATGCATTTAACAACACTGTTTTCCAAAGAAATAAGTTTAAAGCCCTGGGCGTTTTACAGATCATTCTGATAAGTGCTCATTAGTTCAGTACTCCTGGACCTGAAAATCGAGCCCAAACCTCACCAATCCTGGGTGAGAGCCCTCCTTCTATGGAGATGAAGACTAAAATGGGAAAAGAGGTGGATTTTGCTGCACAAGTTCCAAGGAAACTGGGGCCATATTTATGGCCATGTTTGCCCCGCTCTTGCACCCCGCACTGTGGTACAAGAGAGAAGCAAACCTTAAGTCAGATTTTTGGTGTCCGCAAAGCCACTTTGCGTGACTTTGTGTGGCTCTAAAACTCTGGAGTAACGCAAAACAGCACAAATCCCTTTTCCCATGCAACACCCATCGGTTTTTGACGCATTCCCCGATTCACAAGACCTTGTAATTCTGAAAATGTGCCAAAAAGACACACTTTCCCAGGAGAAGTGTAATGAGGAGAGATATTTTTATTTCTTCTTGTTACTTCCTCTTTCTAAATGTGCTGTATTCTGCACAAGGCGTCCCTTCCTGCACAAAAACAATCCTACATGCATCACCGGCACTCTTTCATCATGGTGCAAGGGTGCCTGAGCGGGTGCTCGGCTGTTAAAAGGATGCTAGCGCAGGGGGAAAAAATCAGGAATGTGTAGTATGCCTTATATACGTTGCATTCCTGCCCCTTCCCAGTGAAGCAATGCAGAGCAGCAAGGTGACTTGCTGCATTGTGCTGTGCCAGTATTCCATACATATTCCCTCTGGTGTCTAAAAGGCCAAGGGCCTCATGTAGGTAGCATACAAGTTACCACTTCTTAAATACCGTACGTTACCGAATCGGTATTTAAGAAGTGGTAACTCGTATGTAGGTAATGAGTCGGTAATTTTTACCGATTCGTTAAAATTCGGTAATTACCGAATCGGTATTTACCGATTCGGTAATGAGGCATACCTTCCCATTGAGGGGAAGGTATGCCTCATTACCGAATCGGTAAATACCGATTCGGTAATGGGGGAGAACATGCAAGGGTGGCAGGGTGTCACATTGACACCCTGTTGCACCCCTGATTCGGCCATGTGTGCACATGTGGCACACATACATGCCCTAAGGGCAAGTATGTCTGCCACATGTGCACACTTCTAAGCGCTTTTAAATGCTTTTCCTCATCCATACATTATTTACCACCAACTATTAGTTGGTGGTAAATACCGACTCCTAACAACACCCACACAGTCCCCCTACATCTGATTTCTGTATTCGGAATTTACCGAATCGGTAAAATTACCGATTCGGTAATTTTACCGATTCGGTAAATTCCGAATACAGAAATTCACCCCCTACATACCGAAAGCCAAAATACCGGTGGGTAACGGTATAATTACCGAAAATCGGCCGTTACCGACCGGTATTTGGCTACCTACATGAGGCCCCAAATGTTCTATAAGTACGACAAATAATTTTGACATACAATTTGGCACAGCCTTCTTTTCTTTTTTCATTTTTTAAAAATGTTCTTCACTTCCACCCTCCACTTTCTTTTATTTTGTCACCGGGCTATTTTCAAGTTAAATATTTGTTACCATTCACATAGTTTTTACATAAGAGCTGCTAGTCAATATATATATATATAAACCTAGTGAGATGGCAAAGCAGGTAAGCAATGAAACAACACGGTCTACAGTTAGGTCACTTAGCCAAAACTGGACTTTGGGTTGGGAGACATTGCTGTTGAAAAGCACATACTGTGTTTTGGGGAATTTTATCTTCAGGTGGATTGTGAACAGTCGTGTTTGTATCAACTGAAGACAAGCCTGTACCTGCATGATGTTCTAGGATGGGCTCTGGCATCTAGGCGGATGTGGAGATGACGATAGAAGCAAATCCTGTGGTTAGTCAGTAGGGATCCTAAGGGTTTAATGTAGATGTTAAAGATAATATTGTTTAGAAACATTTATAGAAACAAAATCCAGCAACAGTTTAAAATATTACAATATTGAGGGAATTCAATAAGGCAAGGAATTGTATGTAAATGAGGAGGAAAACTCACACAATGTACAAACATTACACAATATTCTTTTGCTCCTCTCCTAAATCTAAGGGTTAATTGCAACAATAGCTTCAATTTTTTAGATCTTAATCAATTACTTAGCAGGCTAGTGAACATTTTCATTAAATTAACATGAAAATTAACATCACTTACATGGTCAAGGCCATCCTACCCAAAGCAGTACCCTTTCTCTTGGTTTTTCTCATCTCTTTCCCCATACTTCGATCCGTACATGACAGTATCAACTGTGATAGTTAAAGGCAAATGCATAGTTTTTGTGAGTATTAAAAGTAGACGTGGAGCTCATCAGATGCAACTATAGCAATGAATAGTGCACTGGCCACAGCAAAGAGGACAATACATAAGTGCATGCCTCTAGTGTAATGTATTTGCCATGGTGCTGTCCTGGCATTACCTTTTCCATCTCTCTGCCTGTCTCTAATGGAACCTTCAAGCTCTCACACCATTTCAGTTAACTCCTGAGGTATGTCTAGCTAAAAATGTTGCTATATAATTTAGCAGCTGAGTTATCCAATGAAATCCTGTGATGTGAGGCGCCCATATAAAGTGGTTTATTAAATTATTATTTATTTAATGTAAAACAACAATATTCATTGAACAAGCTTGGGCCAAATGCATTACATCATCTGAGAGCTAATAGGAGCCAAAGTGGGGGCGAATTCCTGAAAAACTTGCTTGGAAACCTGCACTTCCCGGAAACTTTCTCAGTGGAATGCAAATATATTGTTTGTAATACCTCTTCAGTATGAATGGGAAGACCAAGATAGCCGGTCTGCGACTAAGAAGGGTGGATGCAATAAACCAACGAATTATTATTAGATTCCTTCCCATCCCAATAACAATTCTAATAACAGTTTGAAAGAAACTTGACTATTTTATCTGGATCTTTAGCGAAGCATTCCAAGCATAGACACTCCATATGTTAGTCTGAGCAGATCCCCGCTCTAAACGTGTTTCCAAGGACTGCTCGTATTCATTCATTTCCGTTCTTTGCAGCACTTCCGGTCGTGACCAGCGCTATCAGTGCCCTCATTTGACTCGTGATCCCACCCTTCATTTAATGTTTTGTTGCACCAGGCAAGTGCCACACTTCCTCGGTCTTGCGAAAAGACTCCTCTGATGTTGCGTAATGATTCAACTCACACTTATGCGGCTGCCGAGCCATATCATCATTGATGTAATACCCAGTATGCACATTTGGAAGCATAAGGTATGAAATCGCCATCAACTCCGGCATTTTACATTTTCGGATAATTGGTAATCATACTGTACCTTTATTTGCTGTATAGCATTTGATGATACATTATCAGAAGTGAGTCTGAAAAAGAGGATGTCTCAAGTGTAACCTGTTCAATGCCCACTGCTCTGGCCTGCCATAACGACCAGGCATCCTAAGTATCCACAGAAGTGGAGAATGATTTGTTGTCACCCGGAAAGAAATCAGCAGCTGCGAAGATCAGAGCAGTTTGACGATATTGGTGATGTAAAAGGTATACCATTACCTACACAATTTGCGAGCAGCCACCTCCAATAATTCTGCAAACAGGGGGCAGCCTTCAGCTGTTCAAACATTGCTATATGTTTGCGCACACAAGAAAATGCTTGTGGGCTGAAGAATAAATCCAGAGATCAAAGCAGATATTTAAATACCCACATATCACCTGGACCCCCCCCATGCATTCCAACATCATATCATTACATTGGTGTCGTCCATGTTAGGAGCATGTAGAGCAGAGATATTATGTCATCTAAGTAAGCTGACAGCACCAATTGCTGCATGTGTGATCTTAACCCGGCACCCCTGTGAATCAACAGTAGAATAAACAATGTATCCATTGAGAGGATGCGCAGCAACAGCACTCCTTAAAGAGAGACATCCTTGGTATCAGCCACCAACTCTCAAAAAACCCAGCTATCTAGGTGATGTTTAGACTTTACCTACAGTTTGGGCCTCTTGTGTAGAGGCATTATGAGTGGAAAGGCAGTATCTGAGCAGTAATAATCTACGTCTAAGCCTTCCCATTCAGACAATTTACATTCCATGCACCTGATGCCAATCATAAAATGTCCAACAAGCAATTAAGCCTTATTCACTTATTGCAACTCTCATGATTGCTTTAAATAGCTGTCCACACCACATATCACCCCTCACCCTTCATCCAACACCGCACACCACACAGCCACTCGCCTTCTATCTACCCCAGCAACAGCAACTACCAGTGAACCCACAATTATTCTACATCAGAGTTTGCTCCAGTGGAGTCAGGCGTCTGCCATTTGACCAGCATCTCTGAGGCCTCATACATGTTTTTGTAAAGCGACCTTCAAATGTCTAACTCACTTTTTATATAATTGCTAAGAGGGCACTGTTCCTTCTACTCATACTATGTCGATGTCCCCATTTTATTCTCATTTTAGATGAGCTCGGGCCAATTCTCCAATGTAATTGAAGGTGCCTGAAAAGTACTTAAGGAGTGCTACTTCATATCCTCATAAATCCCTTTCTGACTCTGCCCCTTAGTGTTTGATGTCAAAGGTCACAGACAAGGGGGAATATAGCTCTGAGAGAAAAAGGAGCAGCATCCTGAACATTTTGAGATGTTTTATCCCTAGCTGGGACCAGGCGCGCAACACCCACTTCAGCCCCACCCGTCGTGTGTGGCAGCCCGGGATGAGACAGATTCCCGGGCACACACACAGCCGCACCCGAGCACTTCACAGGTCTTTAAAAGACCATTTGCATGTTAATGAGGCCTTGCTGTTGTTTCACCCCTTCTAAGAGCCCCTGCAGCTCCACTCTGACTATTGCTTAAAGATTCAGCCACCCCTGAAATTTTTTCTTAGCCCCCCCCCCCCCCCCCCCGAAATTTGGCTCTAGTGCGCCTCTGGCTGAGACTCTTTCCATACTGAGTGTTATGGATTAGTTTTGTTATGAAGGAGAGTATAATCATTAGCAGACTAGTACCTTTACATAAGTGGTATAACGAAAGGAGGACACAGTTGGGAGCTCCCAGGCCAGGGTACTGTGCTGAGGGTGCCCCCTGGAGTTCAGCACTCCCCCCACACTGAGAGGGCTGCAAGGCCTTTACTACACCACTGCTTTCAAAACAACTGCTTGATCACCAGAGAGGTCCTAAACACAAATCTAACACAAGGGGATGAAGGACGGAATGGTGAAACTTTTCAGATTTTAATATGGCTTGGTCTGAACTGTGGTGGTGAAGTGAGCTAAAGAACAATGATGGACTCAACGCAGATCTATGAGGGGGGGTTAGTGTCTGAAAAGTTCCAGTGCTCCATCCATCATTTCCTTGTGTTTGCTTTGTTCGCACTAAGTTGGCATGGTATGCCCAGACATGGGTCACTTGCTCACTTTGCCACTGGATTCAAGCTAGCCTGGCTGACGAGGGGTGTTATCCTGAAACTGGTCCCAGGAAACTTGTTTTCGGTCCAATGAGGACCTGGCTTGGCAGTTCGGGCTGGACTGTTCCCATGGGGCACAGGGTCAATCTGATTTGCATATGGCTTGTTCTGATCTAGGTGGCGAAGTGAGCTAAAGAATGATGATGGGTTCAACGCAGATCTGTGACTGGGGGTGAGTGTCTTAAAAGTTTCAATGCTCCATCCATCATCTCCTTGTGTTTGCTTTGTTCGCCCTAAGTTGGCAAGGTATGCCCAGACATGGGTCACTTGCTCACTTTGCCACTGGATTCAAGCTAGCCTGGCTGACGAGGGGTGTTACCCTGAAACTGGTCCCAGGAAACTTGTTTTCGGCCAGTGTGGACCTGGCTTGGCAGTTCGGGCTGGACTGTTCCCATGGGGCACAGGGTCAATCCGATTTGCATATGGCTTGGTCTGATCTGGGTGGCGAAGTGAGCTAAAGAACGATGATGGGTTCAGCCCTGATCTGTGGCCGGGGGTGAGTGTCTTAAAAGTTTCAGCGCTTCGTCCATCATCTCCTTTTGTTTGCTTTGTTCGCCCTAAGTTGGCAGGGTATACCCAGACATGGGTCCCTTGCTCACTTTGCCACTGGATTCAAGCTAGCCTGGCTGATGAGGTGTGTTACCCCGAAACTGGTCCCAGGAAACTTGTTTTCGGTCCAGTGAGGACCTGGCTTGGCAGTTCGGGCTGGACTGTTCCCATGGGGCACAGGGTCAATCCGATTTCATTGGCGGCTGGTGACATTGGAAAGCTGTGGGCGTAAAACCTCTGTATGGTTGCCCGGTGGCGAGCAAGCGTAGCGAGCACCCCCGACCACCATAAGAGTTTTTTTAAATAAAAGAGTGGGCAAATGGTGCATTCCAAGTAAATTTGAGAAAGCAAGAAATTGATAAAGCAATTGTGAAAGAGTAGTTGTGACATCACATCAATAAAGAGATTTCATAGGATAATAACATAGGTAGCTGCTTACGTAATGAGCAGGTATTATGGGCAATTTTAAAGTGACATTCTTTGTTAAAAAAGTGCACATCTTTAATTCCAGCTACATGCACATCGTGTTATTCCACTTAAACAAGCATGTTTTGCTTTCAGGATGCCCGCATGATCCCTTGTGTGTGGAAGGAATGGCTGCTTCTTTCCCGCCTATACAATATAGATGACATACGTCTTGTAAAAACATCTTTTTGCAGAACCAATGTATGTGTCCCTTCCTTTGAAAGTAATCCCTGTGCTAAGAATATTCTGCTATGTGTTTTATCTCGTACGAGGGGAGAGTTTCTGCAAGAGAAGCCCATCAGACTCTTGTTGAGACAAGCACAATTCAAATGTTTTCCTTTCTTTTGGTGTGCTGCTTCCCCTTGCACCAACTCTACTCCCACCCCCTTCTCAGCTACTCGGCACTTTCACAGCGACCTTGTCTGACCTCTTTCCAAACAAGGTACCAAAAATGCTGTTTTTATGGTCCTTTTCAACATTACTTTGTGAATCTCCCTGGTTAATATGTCACTGTCTTGGGTACAGCGGCCCCTACTCCCGGCCCAGGCCTCCCTCTCTCCAGCGCAGTTAGCCCTGCCCCTGGAGAATGTGCCAACTCTCCCTGTGCCCTTGGTCCATGCTGGTGTCTATCTCGCTAGTGAACGTGTTTCAATCTCTGAATGCAGATGTCCCTCAGCAGCACGCGGCAGTCTCTCTCTCGCTCTCTTGTGCAGGCCTCACTTTCTCTAGTGCAGCTCTCCCTCTCCAGATCTCCCCCATGAACGGGCCCCTCTCGCTAGTGCAGCATCCCCTACCCCGGAGTAGGTCTCCCTCTCCTGGTCGCCCACCCCCCTTCCCTCCCCTACTGTGAATGGGCCCCTCTTCTCTGGTGCAGCACCCAGTCTCCGGAGCAGCAGGAGTCTCTCTTTCATGTCTAGCACTCAGTAACCCGCTGCTTTATGCCCCGGCACGGCTCGGCCCCGGCCTCTGAGATCATTTACACGCACTTTATGGCTCTGCTGGGCCGGGCGCATGAATTACCATACATTACCAACTTAATATGCTTTTAAAGGCTTTAGAGCATGCTTAAACCTATTTATCGTTATTTAGGACTCATATAACAAATTAAATTGTGTAACTTAACTGCTCTAAGGGCCAGATCACACACCCCTCCCCAGCGCATGCAAAAACCCGGCTGTGTAACTCTTCACCGAGCAGCGTTGCTACATTTTAGAAAAACAGGAGAGACAAAATGAAAAGTGCACACACTGTGCTGAGGTAGATTACACTAGCAAACACACCAAACGCCAGGATTACCTCTGGGGCCAAAGCCTGGCCGATCTGCTGCACCCCCTCCCTGCAGCCTCCCCCACCCCCCACACACACACACACAACCTCCCAGGCAGGGACAAAGGGTTTTTAAGTAAGTGGCTAATTCAATTGCGGTCCAAAGGTGACGTGATCGAAGATTCGAATTTCAGAATTCCCAGAGAAATGCGAGTTTATTTAAGGAGATCAGAGGCGTGATAAAAACTTTTAAAAAACCACACTCAATATTTAGTTTAGGTATTGGGGGTTTTGATTTCCTGCCGTTTTTCCAGCCATGGGAAAATAGACTGCGCACACCCTGTCACGGCCGGAATTGCGGGTGGGGGGGGTGGAGATGGGGTTGTCGCGGGGGAATGGTGGGAAGCGGGAGGGGTTTAATTAAATACAATTATCAAATAAAAAACTTTTAAAAAGTACTTACTCAGCTTATGGATGGGCCCGGGTCCGACTCCAACCGTCCTACGCAAAATTCCTGCAGCTCTCCTCGTGAGTCTGACCTCGTCATCAGGAAAGGAAGCCTCCCTTACTCTGCCTCCGCCAATCACGACGCTGCTAAGGCGCTGGGGAGAGCGCCCCAGCTGCGCCATTTTCTCCCGCATAGAGAACAAGGGAGAGTGGGCAGTCGCGCTGGAGGGCAGGGGGGAGTGGCTTACACAGTGTTGTGGGTACTGGCTGTTTGGTCGGCTCCAGGGGCTGACCAAACAGTCAGTACCCACAACAGTGGGTAAGCCACTCCCCCCCTGCCCTCAAGCACGACCGCCCACCCTTCCGTCCCCAACCAGGCACTTCTGCTTTCTCGCAGTGCAAGAAGCAGAAACATAAAATGGTAGTGTTTACCATTTTATGTTTCTGCCTTCTCGCACTGTGAGAAAGCAGGGGGGCGACGCCCAAACGCCCCTATGAAGGAGCCGCCACTGTCCGATTTGCATATGGCTTGGTCTGATCTGGGTGGCGAAGTGAGCTGAAGAACGATGATGGGTTCAGCCCTGATCTGTGGCCGGGGGTGAGTGTCTTAAAAGTTTCAGCGCTTCGGCCATCATCTCCTTTTGTTTGCTTTGTTCGCCCTAAGTTGGTAGGGTATACCCAGTCCCTTGCTCACTTTGCCATTGGATTCAAGCTAGCCTGGCTGATGAGGGGTGTTACCCCGAAACCGGTCCCATGATGCTTGTTTCGGTTCCAGTGAGGACCTGGTTTGGCAGTTCGGGCTGGACTGTTCCCATGGGGCACAGGGTCAATCTGATTTGCATATGGTTTGGTCTGAACTGGGTTTGCGAAGTGAGCTAAAGAACAATGATGGATTCAACCCAGATCTGTGACTGGGGGTGAGTGTCTGAAAAGTTTCAGTGCTCCGCCCATCATCTCCTTGTGTTTGTAATAATTAACTTTAAACAGGTCAAATTGTCCAGATTTTAATATGTGAAAATGCCAGATAAATACTGGTACATTCAGATATTGGAGTGGTAAACTCAATTTTGAGGGAAAATCTCAGATTAGGTTATAACTTTTGCACCAGATAAATTCCGAAATACTCAGTGTTGGTTTATATTGGATTCCTTAACTACTTCATCTGACATCAGGGTACTTTCAATCAAGCTGTAAGTGCTGAATTGTCTCATTTAGCAATATTACCTTTGTAGAGCGGCATTGCTCTCAACAGGACACAATAGAAACAATTCTGCACATTATTCCAGCAAAACGTAGCTACAACCCAAAGTTGGATATCACTAGACTCACAAGTGCACACATCTCCAATAATACATTAAAGCATCATACACTTAGCCTCTAAATGTACACATTACACAGAACATCGTATAGAGAGGCACTACAGAGTGTTGCCATAACAAAACTATTTATCTGGCTCACCACACACAACCCTGCCACAGAATACCTTTAGACAGAACTATTAATATATATGAAGCAAAGCCAAATATACAACTAAATGGCTAATAAAGACATCCAACAGCACAAGCTTCCCCAGGTGAATGTATTTTGCTCCACTGACTACATATCAACATAAACTAAATCAAACTCTATTTTATTTGTTTAAATGGTTTGCCCTTTCACCACAATTGCTGCACTATTTACCAAATAGGCAAGCAATAATTTAAAAACAGCATAGTTACATCATGCGTAATGTACCTTGTGTAGAGACGGTAGTACAGGAGACAAAAGATAGACATGGCATTTATAGTGATAAAAAACAGAATATACCATAATAGAACAATAATAGTAGCACTCTGTCAATTGTGTGTTGATATGTTAGGTTCAAATTGAACCAGAGGTGATAAATTACAAATTATTTTCATCAACTGTGATTTTAGGGCACCATTAACAAGTGGAAAGGAGGATTTGGCCAGAGGTGAAAAGGAAGACCATTGAAATAGAAAAGGACATTAAAGCTCGAAGCACCTTCCTCTCCTTAAGGTGCTAGGGGAGCTTTCTTACATTGAGGAGGATGAGTTTAGCAAAGTGATAGATGTGTTCCACGGTGTAGGTTGTGATAACTTGTCAGTAGTCGGAGGTTGAGGTTCTTTGTTAGTCCTTAAATTTACTTAGAAGAAAAGTGATTCAATAAAAAGTAGAATAATACATCTTTTCATAGTTTTTAATTCAAAATTAACTTGTCACCAAAAGCCTTGTGGTAGTGAGTCAGCCCACACTTGTATCTCCTAATTTATGGCGCTCAGGACTGAAGCTTTTTCAAGGTTGTTTACATATATCATACAAATTCAAAAGATAAGAGTAAAGTTACCAACTCATATGGCAAGAATCATAGATACTGGTCAAATCATAACCCATAAAGCACCCCCCCCCCCCAATAAGCCAGGTAAGACATCATGAAAAGACAGACACGACTTAAGAATAGCAACATATAGAAACAATGCCATTAATGTCCGGAAGTAACATAACACAGTATGTTTCAATAATTTAAGTAGGAAATACAATATATTATCCTGATATTATATATAAACTAATGCTAAAGCTTGGAACTACCAAAACAGAACTCAAACAAGGATGCAAAATTGCATTACTGGCTGCAGGAACACATACTTAATCGATTATCTTCATACTCCTGCAAATAGTCAATCGAGGGGTTTGATTCTTTCCATGTTATCATTCCCATATGAGGTTCCATCATATCAGACACTGAATCAAAATTCCACATCGTTAAATTTCCTTCCACCAGGCTGTGGGTCCTATAAACCGTGCTTCATTGATTATAAAAAGAAGTAATTACACTTAATACATTTTGTTTAGACAGATATACTGGCTAATGTTAAACTTACTACCTTTGTATAAAATTCTTAATTCACATAATATATTGGACTAAAGGTCATCAATGGATCAAACTACAGCTACTTTACAGACATTCTCTACTAATAGACAAAATACCTAGAATTGAATTGTTATATACAATGCCAGATATGTTTTGATAGGGTCCTTCCCCCTTCCTTCATTTCCTTGCTATTATTTTGACTTTTCTAGCATGGACATAATTATAATACACATATGAAGGTTTTTTTTGCATCTCCTTTGTTCTTCTCATTATAGTGTTTCTAGTATTTTAAATGTCAATATATTCTCAGGGAGGATTGATAAAAAGTATCACTGTGTTTTTTCTTTAACGTAACTTCTAGTATAACTATCCAACAATTTCCCTATTCCCATTTGAATGAGTACTGTATATTGAATCTCTCTTTGGATTTCACGGGGGAATAAGATTAACAATACTTACTAATAATTTATTCGACCCATGCAGCAACTACTTATTTATGAATCTCTCAGTTAACTCGGCATGATGAAGTTTAATGAATATGCCCATTACTCCCTAGACCCTTTCAAGATGGTCGCCTCTCATTTTGCTTTTCCATTCGGCACGTTCTCCTTGCAACCGTCTACCCGGTACTGCTGTATACAATGCAACATTTTTTAATTCATTCTTATTTAAGTTGCCTTGATGATGACAGTGACGGAGCTGATTGAACACCGCACCTTACTTAGATTGGTAAGCGTACTTCTTTGCTGAAGTCTTGCTGGCCTAGCTGTAATTCATCAAGATAGGTTGCATCACTTTATTTACTTCAATTTACTTTTGCTTGCCCTCTCACAGGTAGGTAGCCATCTTCCCAGGGAGGGTGTCTAGGGGTGGGGGCCTGCACCACTACTCCCACCATGCCCCCTGCCCCACAGCCTAGCAAGATGGATCCCTCCCCCAACCCCACCCTGAAGCATGTGGCAGCCATTACACAACCCACATCAAACTCACAGGTAGGTAACCATCTTCCCTGGGAGGGTGTCTGGGGGTGGGGGGCCTGCACCACTACTCCCACCATGCACCCTGTCCCACAGCCTAGCAAGATGGATCACTCCCACCACCCCACCCAGAAGCATGTGTCAGCCATTACATTACTTACACCTGAGCAGGATGGAGTACTCCCCCACCCGGAAGCAGTTGGAGGCCAGCACAGTACACCAAACAAACTTACAGGTATGTAGCCATCTTAAGAGTGAGGGTGTTTGTGGGTGGGAGGCCTGCATCACTACTCCCACCATGCACCCTGCCCCCACCTTAGCAGGATGGAGCCTTTCCCCCAGCAGTTGGAAGCCATTACATCACCCTCATCAAACGTAGCCATCTTCACAGTGAGGGTGTTTGGTGTGGGAGGTGTGCACTACTACTCCCAACATTCCCTCTGTCTCACACCTGAGCAGGATGGAGCACTCCCCCACACAGAAGCAGTTGGAAGCCATTGCAGTACACCAAACAAACGTACTGGTAAGTAGCCAGTATGTGCACCCACCCATTTGTCACAAATTAAATGGTGCCACATGACAACTCCAGCCCTCTCATTGCACAAAGAGGCATACCTATCCCATTGCCAAGCACAGTGTGCACACAGGTAAGCTAAGGAAACTGGCACAGCTACCAAAGTGTGACACACCAATGCACAAGTAGAAGAAAGTCAGGGCACAATCATGCACATCGCCTAGTTACATGTGCATCGCCATGGGGCAAGTGCAACAAGGACCATTCGAGAAATACGAAAGCATGTGTGGTTGTACAAATCAAGATATGCACATGACAGGACAAAGGTATGCAGGAGATGACAATGGCCAGTCCATCTCCAGATGTGACATCTGCCAGGTCAGACAAATCAACAATGAGTTCTCAATTAAACACATGTTGTGCCAGGCCCTAGATGGCAACAAGTCCCTTTAATCCTTAATTGTGCACGGGCCACATGGTATGCCTTGACACCTCACACCATGGACAAGTAATGCCTGTACCACTGCATCATGTCATGAAGCACAGTAGTGCACATAGTCAACAATGTGATGATCTGTCAATTGTGCAGTGTACAAAAAGTGAATGACACACAGCTAACACAAAGCTTGCCGGTTGCACTACAATGACCATTTCCCATCTGACCCACAGGTGACCAAGAACTCACTGCAGAGGACAACACCAGCAACCTGCAGAGCCAGTCTCCTACCCCAGTACATGGACTCTCGGATGTTGACTCCCAGTATTCCATGGACGATGAGCTTGAGGCCGGCTCATCTGGTGGGCCAGGGAGCAACAGGTCCCAGGACCCCTTCGTCCCCCCACCACATCTGCGCCAACAACAACTTCACAACAGACCCCTGCTGTCACGGCCTGTGCGGCCACTGCCACCACCACCACCAGTGCTGCCTGCAACACCCTCCCTGTCCCGGAGGATGACCAGCACATACCACCAACGGAGGAGGGCAGGGAGAGGATGCGGGTGCCCACAGTGGTGAGGCAACAGGTCCGTGGCAGCAGGGCAGGTGGGAGGGGCAGGGTCACCCACGGACACCAGGAAGCTGGGACTCAATCCCTGTAACACATCACCAGAGTCCTGGGCACATACGAACAGGCCCAGGGACGAACGGGCCGGTCGGACGAACTGTTGAACGAGCTCATCCTGCTGATGAGGTCCACCGACACCCGCATAGGATAAATCGTGGATCTCATGGGCCAGCAAGTGGCGGTACTGAGGGACAGGCATGCACCACAAACAACACCTCAACCTCCCTCTGGTGGGCCGCACGATGACAGTTCACCATCCTCCCCTGCGCCCACAGAGAGGGGTAAGTCCTTAGACCCCACTGGCCCTGTAGAAGGGCCCCCCGCCAAACAACGAATGGGCCGTCCCAAGAAGACCCTGGGAGTATCTGGAGGCCAAGCACCTGCCAGACGCCAGTCACGGAGCCAGCCATGATGGCAACCCTCTCCACCACTGCATTGACTTTTTGGACTGTCCTTCCCCACACTGCCTTGTGAATGGCATCTGTCTGTTGGACTGGGTCACCAGAGCAATGTGGTGACTACTCGATTATCCCATCTACCACAACTGTCAACTCACTGCTGCACCCCACCCCCCATGGAAATGTACAGCCCCCTCACATCTCACCATTGCAAATAAAATATCCTTGCACACATGTTGTCGTGTCTGCTCCGTCTCCATTGCAGGATGTACAGTCTTCAACATGATCACAATGTATCAGGAGGGCTGTATGTAGGCAAGGGGAAGTCGAAGGCACCTAGGGAAACACAACTGAACTACTTCCACTGGTCTGGGTGTGGCATCACATACATCACACAACCCCTACCGTTCAGGATAACCCAACATGCACATGTCACAATGGGCAACAAGTGTCAACATACACGTCCTGTAGATGTTCCCAAATGACCTGTCCCAGAAACATTGCCAACCACCACTGAGTCTACAACTGGCTGCTGCTACAATTCTCACATGCCCCTTCACGACAACAGCAATATCAGCAGACAATGGGATGTTGCACATTGACACCCACCTTCTAGTGAAGTAGCAGGTGATGAGCTGTTCACGCAGGTCTACACCTTCCTCCTCTCCACTGTCCTCATCACTGGACAAGGCTTGGTTTGCAGGCTGGGGCCTTGGGTACTCACCATCATCCAGGAGCAGGGGAATCTCCTTGCGAATGGCTAGGTTGTGGAGTATGCAGCATGCCACTACAATCTGACACACCTTCCTGGACGAGTATGCCAGTGCACCTCCGGCCTTGTCCAGGCAGCCGAAACGTGACTTGAGCAGACCAAAAGTACGCTCTACCACACGACTTGTCCTCACATCGGTGTCATTGTAGCGGGCTTCAGCCGGGGACCTGGGATTCCACAGTGGGCTCAGCAAACAGGGACGGTTGGGATATGCAGAGTCACCTAGGTATGACAAACACAAATAGACATTGCAATGTCACCGAGACTGAGGGCAGCAGGTTACACACCCAGCATGCCACACGATTAGGCATACTCTCCCACAATCCATGCACGCTCAGGAAGAAGATTGGCCATCAGCTGAGGCACAATGCTGTTCTGCAGGATGTAGGAGTCATGGGCCGAGCCTGGGAATTTGGCACACACGTGCGAGATGGTCATATCTGCCAGGCACAGCACCTGCACATTGATGGAGTGGTAATGCTTGCGATTGCGGTAAATGTGCTCACTGGCCCGTGGTGGCACAAGCCTGACATGGGTGCAATCAATGGCCCCACCAGCATTGGGGATGTGTCCACAGGGATAGAAGTCTCCCTTCACAGCTGGCAATTCAGCACGCCTGGGGAAATGGATGTATCTGTCCTTGTATAGCATCATGGCGGACAGTACATCACGCAGCACCATGCTGAACATCGTTTGTGACATCCCACCAGCGCAGGCCACTGTCTCTTGGAACGATTCAGTGGCAAAAAAATGCAGGGCTGCCATCACCTTATGAGTAGGGGTGAAAGCTGTTGGATATGTCCTGCGGGGCTGCAGGTGGGACTCCAACAGATCACAAAGGGTTTTCTGGGTGTCTCTGTCCAGACGGCATTTCCGTATAATCACAACATCCTCCCTGTCCTCCAGCACCGTCAAGTGACGAATCAAATTTGGCCTCCTCCTAGTGGAGATGATAGTGAACACATGTCGATGCAATACATCATGAGATGTGCACAGCACATCACGTTCTGGATGACACAATGACAACAATGACTGACATCAACCTTGACATAACAGACCAGCTCACATGTAGGGACACCTTCATGTGCACAAAGGCCACACCTGTCAACTTACTCGAGACAAGTACCTCAAACACCACCTTGGTCAATGTGAATGCACATAGGGATACGGGCACATTTCAAATGGGCACGCCTGGGAGTATAGCATCCATCAAATGTGTAACTAATCTAACCCACTGTCTCATACCTAGCTGCTGTACCTGTCACACATCAATGCGTCATTACAACCTGGCACCACATCCACCACACAATGACCACAGTTGGCGCTGGAATTACGAATGTGTGCATGAGCAGACATGAGAGGCAATGCAACATAGTTCATCATTCATTGAGATGAGCATCGCTGTGATTGTCACTGCACCTCAACACATTGACAAGTCTACACATTGTAGAGTCCAGAACTGCACTGTCTTGCCTACACCAACATCAAATCCATAAGTGACATGTGAGTGGGTACAGGCCAATCTACAAAACACACACACAAACATGACATGTGTAGCCATCAGTGGAGTAAATGGGAGATTGGCTTCGTGTGCACGGTGATGTTCCATTCACCATCTTGGCACTGTGTGTGAGAAGGTGGCCTGATATATGCTGTCCACTAGTTCTAGTGGGCACCTTGTATCGGTCCAAAGAACCCCTTATGGTGATAGGTTAAAGATAACCTTATGAAAGCTATCCTAGTGGTAGCTATGGAGAGCAGCTTCAGGCTAAGTCTTGAAGGAATGTAAAGCAGCTTGTTTTACCAGTCTATATTCTCTTGAATAATCAAATGAAAAGACAACCACACCAGGTATATATTCAAAATACATGTATTTAAGATAAATCACCCCCCTCTAGTCTCTTTATGAGACTGGAGTTCGAAGTACTTCAGTTACAAGTGTTTAAGCATCAGTAAAAGCACAAATACACGTTTGGGCCCTAGGGGCGTACCAAACCATATACTAAAATAGTGGTATAAGAACCACGACTGAAATAGGCAAGGTGCCTATCACCTCTAGAATCGCTGGGACCCCAAGGAACCACCCAAGGTAGGGACGTCGGGGACCTATGGGAGCCGTATGCAGTGTGGAAACACAACCGCGTGTTCCTGTAACTTTCTATAGGGAATGTCGCGGTTGAAATTTTAAAGATTAGGGACACTTCAAATCGAACTAGGACCAAACCCTTTTGGACTGAGACAGTTCTAGTGCTAGCACCCTCGAGAGTAACGGAGACCTTGAGCTACCTCACCCAGAGAAACAGGGTGCATAGGTGTCTTTTGGTGTCGGGTCGCTTCGTCGATTCCATTGGAAGCCTGCAAAGAACTGCTGCTGCCGTGAAGAGGAGAAGTGTCCAGAGAGATCCAAGCCTGGATCTAGGATGTAAGGAACCTGAAAGCAGAGGGGACAGAGTCTGGGTCACTTGCCAGTGACCTAGGGCAGGATGGACCAATGCCCACAGATGTCGGGTGCTTCAGGTAAGTTGCCGAGTGTCTTGACTCTTCAGCCACGAGGTCCAGGAGTGCTGTGGTGTTGGCGACCAGGAAGGACCCAACAAGCCTTGGCAACGGGAAGTCTCAGGAAATCAGAGAAAGGACTGCGGTGCAGACCAGCAAGGTCTGATGGACTCACCCAGCAAGGGTAAGTAAGAGCAAGTCTGGAGCAACCAGAAAAGCACAAGTAGTAGTGGAGTTGCCTTCGTGGGGACCCGCTAGCCAATGGGCTAGTGATCGCGAAGGAGCCTCAAGCGGTCGCACTTGGAGCTGGCCCACGGGTCACTTGTGGAGTGGAGGCCAACAATCTTTGGTGCAGGAGGTGCTCAAGGCTGGGGCTACTCGGAGCCCAAAGCACAGCTTCGAAGATGACCAGGAAGGTATTGTTGCTGCAAAAGCTCACGGTGTCCAGGGGTCAAGGTTTCACATTACTCACAATAGCCTCGGGCTTCAGGTTTGCTGTGGACTCAGGGTAGCCTCGGGGAAGTCTGGAAATCCACTTCTGGTGATGCAGAGACTTCGGCATCCGGCGACAGTTTCAGCAATGCAGACCGGTCAGTTGCTTCTTTGGTGCCTGCCAAGCAGGGGAGTCGCTCCTTGACCCCAAGGGAGATGTATTCCATCTTCTAGTCGAGATAGAAAGTCAAAGGTCCAGGATATATGATTCAGAGGTTCGTCCAGGGTAATCTAAGGCCCTAAGGATTGGGTTCCTATACTTATACTAAGTTTAGGGGATGGACTAACTCTAAGGCCCCACCTATGGGTGGGCCTGGGGTGGGGTGATTACACCCCTTCCCCTTTGTCCAGTTTTGCGCCAGAGCAGTGGCTGAGTGCCCCTGCAACCGGTTTGACCTAGGCTATGCACAGGGACACATTGTGTGCCCCAGGCAGTGTCTCAAAAGCATTCTATGAATGCACCCACCTTGCCTCAATACACATCAGCCTGTCTGGGGAGGTGGTTACACCTCCCTGTGACAGGAAACCTATTGTCCAGGCCTCCCCTGCCGGAATTCCCCCCAGCAGCAGGAGGCCAAACCCGTGTCTGTGGCAGTGGCATCCATTTTGTGATGCCAGGGCTTTGAAAGGATTTCACCGGGTTTAGCCAGTGTGAAAATGTCTCTCCCTGTAGAAGGGTGGAATGCTACCCCCACCGCCAGAACTGGCGGGGGGTAGTATTCCAAAGCGTTTGACACCAAACCCGACATGTTTTGATGCAGCCATTCCAAAGTTAGCATTTACCGCGAGGTTATAATGCACTTAAGAGTATAGGGTATGGCTGTATCACAGAACAGCCATAAGGAAGTATTTCTGAAGGCTGCAGAGGGGCTCAGCTCATGCTTGGTCACCCTCTTATGCCATCTGCCTTCAGGATTGTCAAGGCCTGCCATAGGAGTGGCTTATAGGTTTATATGTGTCTGTATAAGGTAGTGATATAGGTAGCCTATACCACTGTAAGGGGTGCAAGCACACCCTTACCCAGGTTGCAGTAGCAGACCTGTGGTGTCATTTTGGAGTGCTTCCCAGGGGTGGCATAATACATGCTGCAGCCCCTGGTAGGCCTCTGAGGTACCAATGCCCTAGGTACATAGTATGCAAACTTGAGTAGCGGGTGATTTACCTCCAATCGGATTTTAATGAGTAAAATGAATTGAAGATAACGGAAAGAAAACGGCAGAGAAAAGTATTGGATTAATTATGAGTACTTATAGATTAAAGACAAGAATATTTAATTGATTGGACTCATTGAATGGCAAAGGCTGTGCGGCCGGTATATGGAACTGTTACAGGGTCCACGTTGTTTGTTCATTTTGCAGGCGCAATTGGACGGAGCGCTTATCAGGCATGCATGCCCACACAGTACAAAACATATGTCAAGTATTTAGATTAATTTTCGAGGTTAAATAATAAAAAAAAAAAAAAAAAAAAAAAAAAAAGGTGTGCATCCCGCTACTCAAGTTTGCATTGTATTGATTACCGTCCTACCTGCGAGTTTGCACCCAGGAATAGATTTTGATTACGACTAAAAAACGAATGACTTATGGTTTTTAAGAACAAAACTGAAATGGAGCAGACATACACAGGAGCCTTTTTTGTCACGATTAATTGAAGAGAAATGTCAACATATTATTGCGATTTTTTAATTGTCCAAAATGAGTAACTATATGTGTATTATCGAAATACAGTGATTGTAATCTTTATGAATGTGACGTGCTGGCGCAGAACTCACTTTAGCACTTGAGAAACTCACAACAGTAGCAATGGGATTATGAGACGGTTAACAAGGGCATGAAAAAGCACGTTATAAGGGATTCTGGGCAACGGAGTTTTTCACTGGTGAAAGAATGCTTGCTTTTACATTGTTCGACCAAACTGGTAGCCATTTGTTGAGTCATTTGCATTCGAGTGAGCACCTGATAAGAATCAGCGCACAGTGATTCAGTATAAAAACCACGTGGGGAAAAAGGTCTTTTTCATTATAGAGTGAGAGACGTGTGCGTGAGCACTCAGTAAATGTAGCGAACACGGTTGTCGTAATGTGCAGCCGGCAGTAAGCGTGGATTCGCAGCTTTTTCACTCCTGAAGAATTCTTTGAGCATGTCACGGTAAGCGCTGAATAATGGCATCAAGTTCAGGCATTCGGAAGCATGTTCGTTTCAAAAGGGAAGGGTGTTTGTTGAACGCAGGGCGGGACACCTACGAAACAGGCGAAGGTCAATAGAATTGGGGAGGTTTGGAGTGAGCATTGCCATAGAAGGCTTGGAGTTCTTTTTTAGAAGTACGGTTTGCGTGCGTGGGTTAATGCATAGAGCACGAATTACGTACCTTTATTTTAACTATATGAAATGTATTACAATGGTTGAATTGCCAAGATTATGTTGACACTGATTAATTTGTATATTGTAGATGCCCCTGACGAAGGGATACGTCCCGAAATGCATTGGGTAAATGAATAAAATACGTGACATGTGGAAACCATCTCGCCTCCTGTGTGTGGGTGATTTACCTCCAATCGGATTTTAATGAGTAAAATGAATTGAAGATAACGGAAAGAAAACGGCAGAGAAAAGTATTGGATTAATTAAGAGTACATATAGATTAAAGACAAGAATATTTAATTGATTGGACTCATTGAATGGCAATGGCTGTGCGGCCGGTATATGGAACTGTTACAGGGTCCACGTTGTTTGTTCTAGGTACATAGTATACCATATACTAGGGGCATATAAGGCACTTCAGAATCCAATTAGATATGCACCTAATGTACATGGAAACCATTTTAGAGAGGAAGCAGCTAGGCTGTGGTCCTGATTAGCAGGGCCACAGCCAGACTAGAGTCAAAAAACAGTGAAACACCAGCAAAAAGTGGGTGTACCCATGTGAAGCAGATCCTACTCTCCTACACAACCCCCTTCAAACGCAGGGACATTAAACTAACCTTGACCAGTTGAGTATTCATGTTCTAAGTGGAAATACCTAGAGAGTCTATCTGCATTGGCATGGTTACTCCCAGGTCTATGTTCCACTGTAAAGTCCATCCCCTGTAGGGAAATGCACCACCTAAGCAGTTTGGGATTTTCACCCTTCATCTGTTTTAGCCATGAGAGGGGCTTATGGTCTGTTTGAACAAGGAAGTGAGTACCAAACAAGTATGGCCTCAGCTTCTTCAGAGTCCAAACCACAGCAAAGGCCTCCCTCTCAATGGCTGACCAACGTTTCTCTCTAGGGGTCAGCCTTCTGCTTATGAAAGCTACTGGCTGATCCTGACCTTCTTCATTCAATTCTGACAGTACAGTCCCAACCCCCAATTCAGATGCATCCGTTTGAACAATACATTTTTTGTAGTAGTCAGGACTCTGCAGAATGGGTGCAGTACACATGGCCTGCTTCAGGTCATCAAATGCCTTTTGACAGCTAGCTGTCCACTGAACCTTTTTGTGCATTTGCTTAGAAGTTAAGTCATTCAAGCGTGTCACTTTTGATCCATACCCTTTGACAAATCTCCTGTAGTACCCAGTCAGGCCTAAGAAGGCTCTCACCTGAGTCTGGGTGGTTGGAGCAGCCCCTTCCATTATGGTCTGGATTTTGCTCTATAATGGTTAAAAACCTGGCCTCCACCTACAAGGTGGCCCAGGTACAAAACCTGGCTCTGCCCTATCTGGCACTTAGTAGCCTTGATAGTTAGGCCTGCTTTTTGCAGGGCCTCCAAAACATTCCTTAGGTGGACCAGATGATCATCCCAGGTGGAGCTAAAGACAGCAATATCATCTAGATATGCTGCACTAAAGCCTTCCAGGCCTGTGAGAACTGTATTCACCAACCTTTGGAAAGTGGCAGGTGCATTCTTCAAACCGAAGGGCATTACCACAAATTGGCTCTGCCCTATCTGGCACTTAGTAGCCTTGATAGTTAGGCCTGCTTTTTGCAGGGCCTCCAAAACATTCCTTAGGTGGACCAGATGATCATCCCAGGTGGAGCTAAAGACAGCAATATCATCTAGATATGCTGCACTAAAGCCTTCCAGGCCTGTGAGAACTGTATTCACCAACCTTTGGAAAGTGGCAAGTGCGTTCTTCAAACCGAAGGGCATCACCACAAATTGATAATGCCCACTAGGGGTAGAAAATACAGTTTTTAGCTTTGCATCATCAGCTAGTCTGATCTGCCAGTAGCCAGCTGTCAAGTCAAATGTGCTAAGGTACTTGGCTGAGGCCAAAGTATCTATAAGCTCATCTGCCCTTGGTATTGGATGGGCATCAGTCTTAGTGACTGCATTGAGGCCACTGTAGTCCACACAAAACCTCATCTCTCTTTTTCCACCAGTAGTGTGAGGTTTTGGTACAAGGACCACTGGACTAGCCCAAGGGCTATCTGACGGCTCAATCACACACAGAGCCAACATTATCTGGACTTCTGTCCTGATACAGTCCCTGACATGGTCTGGTTGCCTATAAATCTTATTTTTAATAGGCAGACTGTCCCCAGTGTCCACTTCATGAGTGCACCAGGTAATCTGACTTGGAGTCAGTGAAAACATATGTCTGTACTGATTGAGAACATGTCTGCAATCAGTTTGCTGCTGGGCAGTGAGGCTGCCTGCCAAGGCTACACCATCAACTGACCCATCATCAGGGTTCTGTGAGAGGAGGTCAGGGATTGAGTCACTCTCTTCCTCCTGTCCCTCATCAGTTGCCATGAGCAAGCCCATGTAAGCCCTGTCCACATCTAGCTTCAGCCTGTTGACATGGAGAACCCTATGGGGACTCCTAGGGGTCCAAGGTCTACCAAGTAGGTAACATGCCCTTTCTGTGCAACAATAGTGTGGGGTCCACAACACTTGTCCTGGAGAGCTGCTGGGGCCACAGGCTCCAACACCCACACTTTCTGTCCTGGCTGATAAACAGTCAGTACAGCCTTTTGGTCATGCCAGGCTTTTTGCAGTTCTGGGCTAGCCTCAAGGTTTTTGTTTGACTTTTTCATGTACACAATGGACCCCTGACAGGGTGACCAAACAGAAGTTCAAAAGGGCTGTAGCCAACCCCCTTCTGAGGCACCTCCCTGTATGCAAGTAAAAGACAGGGCCTAAGCTTCTCTGGAAGTCCTTTAATCATGCCCTTTAAGGTTTTGTTGAACCTTTCAACTAAACCATTGCATTGTGGGTGATAGGGTGTGGTGAATTTGTAATTCACTCCACACTCCTTCCACATAGCAGTTAAGTAACTGGACATACAGTTTGCACCTCTGTCGGATACTACCTCCTTTGGAAAACCTACTCTTGAGAACACACTCAAGAGGGCTCTTGCCACTACAGGTGCTGTAGTGGTCTTTAGGGGTATAGCTTCTGGATACCTGGTGGCATGATCTACTACCAGCAGTATACACCTGTGCCCAGATGCTGTTTGAGGAGCCATGGGACCAACTATGTCAATCCCAACCCTCTCAAAGGGAACCCCCACCACAGGTAGTGGTATCAGGGGGGCCTTTGTAGTGCCACCTGCTTTGCCACTGGCTTGGCAGGTTACACAGGAGTGACAAAACTCCTTTGTGTCTTCAGACATGTGTGGCCAGTGAAAGTGAGGAACAATTATGTCCCAAGTCTTGTTCTGGCCTAAGTGTGCTGCTAGGGGAATATCATGGGCTAGTGTCAACAGGAAACCCCTAAACTTCAGAGGTATAACCAACCTCCTGGATGCACCAGGCCTGGGGTCTCTACTCTCTGAGTATAGGAGTCCATCATTCCAATAAACTTTATGGGTGCCACTAGCATTCCCAGCAGCCTCATCAGCAGCTTGCTGTCTGAGGGTTTCAAGAGAGGGGCAGGTTTTCTGCTCTTGGCTCAGATCAGACCTGGAAGGGCCCCCTTGTCCCCAAGAACCCAACCTGATCAGGTTCAAGCTTCTCTGGGACAGTTCCTTCTTCAGGCTCAAGATCATCTCCCTGAGGAGACTGATCAGTTTCCTGAGACAGGTGGGAAGGCTCTGCCTTAACCCTACTGCTACTCCTCTTGTGAGGCACCTGGTCCATTATTCCAGAATCCAGCGCCTGTTCAGCTTTTGACATTTTCGTCTGTGACCTAGTCAGAGCAAAGACAAGTGCAGGGATCCCTAACATTTCTGCATGAGTCCTGAGTTCCACTTCGGCCCAAGCTGAAGTTTCCAGATCATTTCCAAGCAAGCATTGTACTGATAGGTCTGCACTTAAAACAACCTTCTTAAGGCCAGTTACCCCTCCCCAGGAGAAGTTAACAAGGGCCAGAGAATGGTCTGTTTTGACATTGCTAGCATTGGTCACTTGGTACATTTCACCAAGTATAATCTGCCCAGGATCCACAAGATCTTTTGTCACCATAGTGACACTTGCTCCTGTGCCCCTGAATGCCCAACCTTGTACTCCATTAATTAAAGGCTGCTGTCTGTATTTGCCCAGGTTACTGGGGCTCACAAAGGGGGACATATCCATGCCCCCATCACTGATAAGCACACCCTGAGTTGGTACTCTGACTAGGCCAGAGTCCATCTCAGAAACCAGGGTCAACCCTACTACACCCTTATTCTGTGTATTCCCACCACCAATTGTAACTGTACTAGGGGATACAGGTGCCTTAGGGGCATTGATGGTGGTTGGAGTATTTTCTTTAGCCTTGGTGCAGTCACTAGTCCAGTGAGGTTTCTGCTTACAGATTTTGCACCAGGGCTTCTTTTGGCCTTTTCCCTTTCCTGACTGGGAATCACCCCTGAAGAAGATTTTTGGGGCCCTGGTGAAGACTTCTGGTCTTTACCCTTGTTCCCACCCTTAACAGAGTTTTTAGAATCTTGCTTCTCAGCGTCACCACCTTGGTTCTGTACTTTCGGCCTCACCCTGGTTCTGAACCATTTGTCTGCCTTCTTTCCCAATTCTTGGGGAGTGGCCAGATCACAGTCTACCAGGTACTGGTGCAACAGCTGATTTTGACGGTTATTAAGAATCTGCTCCCTCATTTTCAGATTATACAATCTTTTGAAGTCACGCACTTTACTGCCCAATAACCAACCTTCCAGAGCCTTAGCAGCATAGTCAACAAAGTCAACCCAGTCCTGATTCGGTGCCTTTTGGGCATCTCTGAACTTTAACCTGTATTGTTCAGTGGTTAGGCCAAACCCATCTATCAGAACACTTTTCAAGACTTTGTAATCATCAGCATCCTCTTCTCTTACAGTGAGGAGCTTGTCTCTACCTTTGTCTGCAAAGGAGAGCCATAAGACTGCTGCCCACAGACCTTGAGGGACCTTGTGTACTTTACAGGTCCTCTTCAAGGCAGTTATCCATTTGTGGATGTCATCCCCACTCTGGTAGGGAGGGACAATCTTACTTAGGTTTCTGTGGTCATAAGACCTCTCCCTATCTCTAGGGAAATTGCTGCCACCAAGGGACTCTAGTCCCTCCTTTTTAGTAGCTCTGTAGAGCTCCAGGGCTTCCTTATCTAAGGCCATCTGCTGCTTTCTGAGGTTGAACTTGTCTTGCTCATACTTCAGCAATCTCTCTCTCCTCTCCTGGGAGTTTTCTCTCCCTCTGTGAGAAGAAACAGAAGTTCCAATAGAGGAGTTAGACTGGAGAGATCCCCTTGACAGAGATCTATCCCTTCTAGCCCTGTGTTCAGGCCTACCAGGAGGAATGAAGGAAGGAGCATTATTGTCCTCATCCTTATCCTTATCCTCATCCTGATGGTCTGTGTCCACCAGAGTCTGGTCATTGTCACCAGTCTGGTCAGCATCAGAGTTAGGGTCAGGGGAGTTTCCACCACTGGACCCAGTCTCAAGTGCTGCCCCACCCACACTGTCTCCATCTACAGGCCCACTAGGACTTGTAATGACATCCAGTTTCAATATCTCTATAAGATGATGTGTGGATGGACTTTTGCCTGTCTTCAGCTTCCTAATGGTGCATAAGGCCCTAAGTCTACCACAGGAGAGATCCTCATACTTGTAGGGAAGGAGCTCACTGGTCCCTGGTAGGGAATCAGTGGTTCCTGGATGGTTAGACATTACTAATGTGGTGTTGTGTATTGCACTACCTACACTAGTGTGGCCTACTAAACTCTCTTGAGTTGTAGAAAGGGTGTGCTATCCCTTAACACACAACTCTAAGTTCAGTAGCACTTACTTTAGCTAAACGTGATACTATATGTACCTCAGGTACCTTTAGTGGTTTTCAGTTGATCAATTCAATTGAGATTATCTGGTAAAACAATAGCAAGCTGGAATCCCACACGCTGCACACCAATGTGAGAAGGTGGCCTGATATATGTGGTCCACTAGTTCTAGTGGGCACCTTGTATCAGTCCAAACAACCCCTTATGGTGATAGGTTAAAGACAACCTTATGAAAGCTATCCTAGTGGTAGCTATGGAGAGCAGCCTTCAGGCTAAGTCTTGAAAGAATGTAAAGCAGCTTGTTTTACCAATCTATATTCTCTTGAATGATCAAATGAAAAGACAACCACACCAGGTATATATTCAAAATATATGTATTTAAGATAAATCACACCACTCTAGTCTCTTTATGAGACTGGAGTTCAAAGTACTTCAGTTACAAGTGTTTAAGCATCAGTAAAAGCAAAAATACACGTTTTGGCCCTAGGGGCGTACCAAACCATACACTAAAATAGTGGTATAAGAACCACGACTGAAATAGGCAAGGTGCCTATCACCTCTAGAATCACTGGGACCCCAAGGAACCACCCAAGGTAGGGACGTCGGGGACCCACGGGAGCCGTATGCAGTGTGGAAACACAACCGCGGGTTCCTATCACTTTCTATGGGGAATGTCGCGGTTGGAATTTTAAAGATTAGGGACACTTCAAATCGAACTAGGACCAAACCCTTTTGGACTGAGACAGTTCTAGGGCTAGCACCATCAAGAGTACCGGAGTACTTGAGTTACCTCGCCCAGGGAAGCTGGGTGCATAGGTGTCTTTTGGTGTAGGGTCGCATCGTCGATTCCAATGGAAGCCTGCAAAGAACTGCTGCTGCCGTGAAGAGGATAAGTGTCCGGAGAGATCCAAGCCTGGATCTAGGATGTAAGGAACCTGAAAGCAGAGGGGACAGAGTCTGGGTCACTTGCCAGTGACCTAGGTCAAGATGGACCAGTGCCCACAGATGTCGGGTGCTTCAGGTGAGTTGTCGAGTGTCTTGACTCTTCAGCCACGAGATCCAGGAGTCGTCGACGAAGTCCATGAGCCGGATTCGAGCTGTCCCACAAATTCTGTCGAGCGCTGCGTTGTCGGCGACCAGGAAGGACCCAACAAGCCTTGGCAACGGCAAGTCTCAGGAAATCAGAGAAAGGACTGCGGTGTAGACCAGCAAGGTCTGATGGACTCAACTAGCGACGGTAAGTAAGAGCCAGTCTGGAGCAACCAGAAAAGCACAAGTAGTAGTGGAGTTGCCTTTGTGGGGATCTGCTAGCCAATGGGCTAGTGATCACGAAGGAGCCTCGAACGGTCGCACTTGGAGCTGGCCCACGGGTCACTCGTGGAGTGGAGGCCAACAATCTTTGGTGCAGGAGGTGCACAAGGCTGGGGCTACTCGGATCCCAAAGCACAACTTTGAGGATGACCAGGAAGATATTGTTGCTGCAAAAGTTCACGGTGTCCAGGGGTCACGGTTCCACATTACCCACGATAGCCACAGGCCTCAGCCGGGAAGTCTGGAAATCCACCTCTGGTGATGCAAAGACTTCGGCGTCCGGCGGGAGCTTAAGCAATGCAGACCGGTCAGCTGCTTCTTTGGTGCCTGCCAAGCAGGGGAGTAACTCCTTGACCCCAAGGGAGATTTCTACTGTCGTCTAGTCGAGATAGAAAGTCGAAGGTCCAGGATATATGTTTCAGAGGTTCATCCAGGGTAATCTAAAGTCCTAGGGACTGCGTTCCTATACTTATACTAAGTTTAGGGGATGGACTAACTCTAAGGCCCCACCTATGGGTGGGCCTGGGGTGGGGGTGGTTACACCTCTTCCCCTTTGTCCAGTTTCACCCCAGAGCAGGGGCTGAGTGCCCCTGCAACCAGTTTGAACAGGGCTATGCACAGGGACACCTTGTGTGCCCCAGGCAGTGTCTCAAAAGAATTCTGTGAATGCACCCACCCTGCCCCAATACACATCAGCCTGTCTGTACTACTAAATTGAGAAAAATCCTAATTTTAAGACTTTCGGTATTCACAGAAGGCATTTAGGAGTCCTAAAGTTAGGAGTCCTAACTATACTACTACTAAACTAAGAAAAATCCTAACTTTAAGACTTTCGATATTCACAGAAGGCATTTAGGAGTCCTAAAGTTAGGACTGCTAACTTCTGTGAATACCGAAATGAGTAAGTGCCTTCTGTGAATACCGAAATGAGTAAGTGCCTTCTGTGAATACCAAAATAGTAGTAAGTTTAGGATTTTGTCTTAAGTTAGTTCTGTGAATCGGGCCCACAGAGTCCACCCCCGAACACAGGTTGACATGTGAGGAATGTGTTGCTCAAGCCAACAATGGACTGGAGATGTGGACAGTCAACATTGGTGTTTCAGTGCTGACAACCTGCATGTGTGTGAGATGTGCAGGGACTGTGTTGCCCCTCACACCTGCATGCTTTAACATCAGCGTTTCCCATGCAGGTGGCCCATGTGAGCTGTACTATAGTCTCTGATTGACCTATCTTTGGATATGTGATGATTTTGTATGTTGCTGCTATACTGATAAAGTCGGTACATGACACTGTGTCACTGATCATTTCCCCCTCTTGTCTCCCATGCCTGCAGCTCAAGGTACACCAGCGTAAGACCCGACAGAGCACACACTGCCACAAGAGATGGGACGACATCATCCGGCTGGCAAAGAATGTGGCAGAGATGACCTTGGGGCTGCTTCCTCACTCTGGGCATCTGGCACGGCGCAGCATGACACCACTAATGGGGCGCATCTTGGCGATGACACAGCCTGAGCTGGATGCACATTTGAAGGAGCATCAGCAGCAAACCAGGGGTGAGCATTTGGGGAGTCTGACGTTGGCTGGGAGTGGCTGCATGTGTACAGAGCCTGTGCCATCGCTGGCCCATGTGATGTTGGTAGTGTGGTGCTGTGGCATATAAGTGGCTGCTGGCCTGGGTGCCGGTGGCATGCACTTGCCCTACCTGTACTTACAAAGGTGATTTGGATGCTGTGGCTTCACATTACATTCTGCGTTGTGCTCTTCAGGTTTCTTCTGCATTGGGGTAGTCTTGGGAATCCCATGGGAGGGAACGGCTGTGTGCCCGATCTGACTGTGCGTACATCAATGCGTCCATTACATACACCCAGATTGGGGAGGCCTACACATCTGACAGCAATGTGCACCATTCTACTGTCCCCAAGGTACAACATGGTGGGTGGCATGTGCTAATGTCCATTGTGGACTGTCATGTTGTAGTCTGGGTCTGTGTTGTCCCCTCCTGTTCCACCCAGATCTGTCATTGGCAACAAGTAGTGTGCCCCCATCATATCCCTAGGTGTGCTCAGAGCTAGTTGTGTGTCTGTTTGAACAGAGCCACAAGCAGGGTTTTGTGGTGTGTGGTCATCACATGGCTCACTCATGACTGATTTTCCAGTTCCCACGCACTGCTTGAGTCTATATAGTGAGTTGGCATGATGTGATTACACAGGGTGGTGTGCAACATGTAGATTTGGTCAACTTTTGTCATGAATTGCCTGCATATGTTTGTTCTGTTGCTGCCACTGACCTGACCATACATCTCTCTCTCTCATGCAGCATCACCTGTGGTCACGGAGGGACAGGAGACGGACACCAGTGGGGGTGAAACTAGCACAACAGCTGCCCAGGAGCCCACTGACACAGATGTCACCAGCGCCTCAGAGGGGGACAAGATTCTGCTGGAGGAATCCCAGCCTGAGATGCAAAGCACCACATCATCCGATGCCAGCGGGGATGCATCCATGTTGGAGGGCACAGAGAACAGGGACTCTGCATCGACTTCCACCACACAGCGGCCATTGCCCACCCTCCCAGCCACATCTTCTGGTGCTGCCCATGTCCGCCTCAGTAAGAGGGGAAGAGTGTCCTTCACCCTTGGCACCACTGCCCCTGCCCCTGTCACCCCTGCTGCCATCAGTGCTGTGTCTGTGGACCTTTTGCGCCAGCTGTGTGTAGGCCAGACAGCTCTCCTCAATGCCTTCATTGACCACGACAAGAAATTGGCCCAGGTGGTTGCTTTGTCACCAATAGTGACGTCTGCCCTGCAACAGGCACATACGCACAGTCCAGCTCCGGTCCCTTTGTCCACCCTCCTGGCAGTGGTCACGTCTGACGATAGTGACCACGGTCCACATACGTCAAAGTCACGATACAGCACACAGCAACAGCAACCCTAGCGGTCCCAGGCGCAGACCCCATCCCCACAGAAAACCAAAGGCACCCCAGAGCGCAGGGAGAAAAGCCCGTCAGGCGACACCAGTGGAAAAAAAGCAAAGCAGCAGACCTCAGGCACACATGCCTTAGTGGCATCCCCATCCAAGGACTCTCCTGCTCCGAAAGCATCTTGCAAAGAGAAGCATACAGTGTCTGTGCCCACCAAGGAGGTTGTGCATGCCAAGGGTACACCTAGGAAGGGCTCCAAGGCAGAATCACCAACCACCTCGACTCCCATTCCAAGCCCAGTGAAGCAGGGGCCGGAGGGCACTGTAGGGGTAACACATAGTAAACAGGGGAAGGGGGGGCAGAGGCGAAGCCAGGGAAAGCGTTCCACTGGGTCCAGCACATCACCAGAGGGGTTGCCAGCGCCTGCAACTTCAGCAGCTGTGGTGGTGAGTGTGCCTGTTATGCCCACACCACTTCCCATTGATCCAGAGTCAGTCAAGCCATTTAGGATCCCCAAGAAGTGGAAGGGCACCCCTCCACAATCTCCCAGCCACACTGTGTCTCCCGTCTGCATGACTCCACCTCCATGTGCCACTACACCACCTGGTCCAAGCAGCCCTCTGGCTTGCCAAGCCACTGATAGCTCTAACTCAGCTGTTCCGCTCTCTCCCTGGTCAAGTGCCCCGACAGTCCCGAGACACAGCCAGCTCCCAGTCCGCCTGATAGCCAAGTCTGAGTGGTAGTCACCCTCACACACCTGTCTCTCACACAGGTGGGCCTGTACTGCACATTGTTGACCCCTGACTGTGTTGCTGACTATGGAAAGGTACAGTCGCACACATTCCCTGTGCAGCTTCTCATGGACATACTCTGCACCCTGAACTGGCCACTGGCCTGGTTGCTCTTTGCTGTGTTGAACTATTCCCTGTGCAGCTTCTCATGGACATACTCTGCACCCTGAACTGGCCACTGACCTTGTTGCTCTTTGCTGTGTTGAACTATTCCCTGTGCAGCTTCTCATGACTCAGTCTGCACGTTGTCCTGTCCACTGGCCTTGTCATTCACTGCTGTGTGCCCCCTGCCTGTGCAGCTTCTCATGGACTCACTCTGCACTTTGTCCTGCCCACTGGCCTTGTCGTTCACTGCTTTGTGCCCGCTGCATGTGCAGCTTCTCATGGACTCACTGTGCACCTTGGACTGGCCACTGGCCTTGCTGTTTTGCCCCTGCCTGTGCAGCTTCTCATGGACTCACTCTGCACTTTGTCCTGCCCACTGGCCTTGTCCTTCACTGCTGTGTGCCCCCTGCCTGTGCAGCTTCTCATGGACATGCTCTGCATCTTGTGTCTTGCTCTTCTCGTCTCATGGTACCTACCTGTGCAATATGTGAATAAAGACAGTTGCTCCTGTTGTCTATTTTGTTAGTGTCCTTACTGAATAAAGTTCTTTTGCTGTGTGTAAATGGTTTACTGTGCCACATGGTCTGTGTGGCATTTCAACATAGTCAATGATTGGGCTCACTTACTCTCTTTTTTAAGGGGTGACAGGGTCTTCAGTTCTTCTTGACCCAGATACTTGTGTGGGCAATGGTGTCAATTTACAATGGTTAGAAGTAGACATTTACTTAATTAGTTCATGTTGGCTATATCGCTTTGTTCGCCCTAAGTTGGCTGGTATTCCCAGACGTGGGCCCCTTACTCACTTTGCCACTGGATTCAAGATAGCCTGGCTGACGAGGGTTATGAACCCGAAACCAGTCCCAGGATGCTTGTTTCCGGTCCAGGGAAGACATGGCTTGGCAGTTCGGGCTGGACTGTTCCCATGAGGCACAGGGTCCGACTGATTTGCATATGGCCATATCTGAACTGGGGTGGTGGAGTGAGCTAAAGAATGATGATGGATTAAACCCAGATAAGTTGACTAGGGGTGAGTCTTTGATTTGCTCAAATGCTCCGTCCATCATCTCCTTTGGTATCGCTTGGTTCGCCCTAAGTTGGCAGAGTATGCCCAGACGTGGGCCCCTTGCTCACTTTCCCACTGGATTCAAGATAGCCTGGCTGATGAGGGCTATGAAACTGAAACCGGGTCAGACTGATTTGCATATGGCCATGTCTGAAATGGGGTGGAGGAGTGAGCTAAAGAATGATGATGGATTAAACTCAGATCAGTTGACTGGGGTGAGTGTTTGATTTGCTCAAACGCTCCGTCCATCATCTTCTTTGGTATCGCTTTGTTTGCCGTACGTTGGCAGGGTATGCCACGACATGGGCCCCTTGCTCACTTTGCCAATGGATACAAGATAGCCTGGCTGATGAGGGTTATGAACCCGAAACCGGTCCAAGGAGGCTTGTTTCCGGTCCAGGGAAGACATGGCTTGGCAGTTCGGGCTGGACTGTTCCCATGAGGCACAGGGTCAGACTGATTTGCATATGGCCATGTCTGAACTGGGGTGGTGGAGTGAGCTAAAGAATGATGATGGATTAAACCCAGATCAGTTGACTGGGGGTGATTTGCTTAAACGCTCTGTCCATCATACCCTTTGGTATCTGTTAGAAATGGGGGTCTCTAGTTGGCAATGGCTGGCCACTGTCCAAGTAGGTACCCTTCTTCCTAAGTCAGAGTAAGCAGACTACACCCTGTGATAACCCCTGCTCAACCCTGTGGTAACGTAGCAAGAGCAGCTAGGCTTATCTCAGAGGCAGTGTGTGAAGCATTTATGACCATACACAGTAATACAAATGAGGAACACTACAAATGAACACCACTCAAGTAGTTATAAAAAATAGGTATTTTTATATAGACTTAATCACAAGACCAATAACAGTAAAAATCCACAATACTAGAAAAATATGGTTACTTTAAAAAAGCTACAAAAATAGTTCAAGGTGCACAAAATGATGTTCAGTTCAATGCAGGGGTCTCTGCGACCCTTTCACTCACAAGGTATCTGGATTCTGTAGCAAAGCAACAAAAATGTCGCTAAGGAGTTGTAGAAATAAATGTCCTCACGCTAACCAGCGATGCGTTGAATCCTTACCGCAAGGGAGGATGATGCGCTGGGTTGCGGGCAGGACAAAGCGACAAACTTCTTCATGCTAAGCCGGTGATACGATAAAATCCTTGCCGCTAAGGTAGGATAAGGCACCGAGGCTGTTGCGAGTGCGATCTTTGCTGCGATAGAAGAAAATGGCGCTTCGCGAGGGAGCGACGATCCTGATGCGATGTGGGGAAAATGGCGAACGCTCGGCGTCCGCGCTGCGATGAGCTTGGTGCGATAATTTGGGGTCAGCGAGCGTTTTGGGGCACGCTAACAAACAATGCGACAATCCTTGGATTTAGCGAGCGTTTTTAGGCCCGCCGTCAGGCGATTCAAATACTTGGGTTAGCGAGCGTTTTCAGACCCGCTGACAGGCTCTGCGACGATCTTCGGGATAGCGGGTGTTTTGGGACCCGCTGACAGGCTCTGCGACGATCTTCGGGATAGCGGGCGTTTTCAGGCCCGCTGACGGGTGATGCGATAATCTTCGGGATAGCGGGCATTTTCAGGCCCGCTGACAGATGAAGCGATAATCTTTGGGATAGCGGGCGTTTTCAGGCCCGCTGACAGATGAGGCGACGATCTCCGGTAGCGAGCGCTCGGCGGCAGCAGAGCGACGATTTTTCTTACGCTCACCAGCTGCAGCGGCTCGCTAACGGGGGTTAGCGACGATTTTCAGCACTCTTTTCTCAGCAGTAGAACTAGAGGCCCTGGAACTCACAGGAGCCTCACCTGCAGATAGAAATCCTTGCTGGGAGGACACAGGAGGCTGGTGGTGGAGTCTGGTGTGCCTGAGACTCCTGCAGGAGGCTAGCTCTCTTCTAGCCCTTGGGTGATTGCTGTAGCCACAAAATCAAAGTTCCTTCCAAGTCCTTTTCCTCTGCAGGCCAGTCCAAGAAACAGCACACAAGCACAAGGACAGTCCTTCTCCTGCAGATTCCCGTAGTCACAAGGACAGAGGTTCTTCTTGTTGTCTAGGAGCAATACAAAATGTAGGGGTTTGGGCACAAATATTTATACCCCCAAAGTCTTTGTTCTTAGGAGTCACAAGTCTCTGAACCCAGCCAGAACCAGTTCTGCCCAGCCCTGGAGCACTTTGTTGACCAGGCTGCCTCCTTCCTTTCAGAAAGAGGGGGTCTGCCTTCAGACGCACAGTGGGAGGTGGAGCCAGCATTCACCTTGCCAGGCACAGCCCTATTCAAGTGAAGGAGCTACCCCTCCCCTCACTCCCAGGCAGATCTCTCTATTCAACCCAGGTCTGACTCAGCCTGCCCTGTCCCTCCAAAACCAGACAGCCAACACACATAATAGCAGAGCATACTGGAAGGCTTAGGCAAAAAAGTACCTATACTCTAAAAGTGATAGTTTCAAAAACAGAATATAAAATTAACCTTCACTAAAAGATGTATTTTAATATTCTGAGCTCAGGCATACTAAATTCGTTTTTCTACCATGTTCTGTGGGTCAGTTAGGACTATAGGATGTAATAGCCCAGACCTCCCATTCTGGCCTATGCAGAACAGGTAGCCTTACAGTGGTGAAACGCGAAATTGGGCGTAATTCCCTACTAGGACAGGCTACACACATCAGAGCATGTCCTACCTTACACATACAATGCACCCTATCATAAGGGTGGCTTACAGGATGCCAAGGGAAGGTTAAGGGGCTGGGAAGTGGGTGCACTTCACAGCCAAGATGGCAGTTCTGGACTGCACACAGACACTGCAGTGGCAGGCCTGAGACACACTTTACAAGCTGCTTCTGTGGGTGGCACAAACCAGTGCTGCAGGCCCACCAGCAGCATTCGGTTTACCAGCCCTGGGCACACACAGGCCACGCTACTAGAGACCAACAGGTAAATCAAATAAGCCAATCATGGATGTACCAATTCACATGTCATCTTTACAAAGGGACCATTCACGCTGTGGCACTGAATGGCAGTGGCACAGCGCCCAGAGCATCTATAACCAGCAAAAACAGAGGAGACACAGCGAAAAATGGAAGGCAGACTCACGTCAATGGTGCCGGGTCTAACATACGTCCCCTCCAGCTGAAATGTGGGGAGAACTACCCATCCCCTTGGAAGTTCTCATCACTAAGGCGGAAAAATCTGGACAGACCATCAGCATTGGCGTGTTCTGTATCAGGGCGATGTTCCACCGTGAAGTCCATACCCTGTAGGGAAATGGACCACTTAACAACTTGGGATTCTCACCCCTCATCTGCATCAACCATCTGAGGGGCCTGTGGTCTGTCTGAACCCGGAAGTGAGTCCCAAACAGGTACGGTCTCAACTTCTTCAGTGCCCAGACCACAGCAAATGCCTCACGCTCAATTGCACTCCACCTCTGTTCCCATGGAAGTAACCTCCTACTGATGAAGGCAACAGGTTGGTCTAGTCCCTCCTCATTCATCTGTGACAGAACAGCCTCCACCACATGCTCTGAAGCATCTGTCTGGACAATAAATTCCTTAGCAAAGTTGGGCGCCTGGAGTAGGGGTGCTGTACACATGGCAGTCTTGAGGGCATCAAAAGCTTTCTGACAGGTGTCAGTCCAGTTCACAATCTTTGGCCGCTTATTGGAAGTCAGCTCAGTCAAGGGGACAACGATGTTGCCATACCTCTTGACAAACCTCCTGTAATAACCTGTGAGTCCTAAGAAGGCCCTCACCTGGGTCTGGGTCCTTGGGGGCTCCCAAGCCAGGATGGTTTCAATCTTGGGCTGTAGGGGTGCCACCTGGCCACTCCCTACCTGGAGTCCTAAGTACACCACAGAACCCTGCCCAATCTGGCACTTACTGACCTTGATTGTGAGGCCTGCTCTGCGCAGCGCCATCAACACTTCCCAGAGGTGTTGCAAGTGGTCCTCCCATGAGGAACTAAACACTGCAATGTCAAAGTAAAAAAAAAAGTTTTATTGTATAATTTGTTAAAATTATCACAATATCCACATGTATGAATAAATATATATAAAATTATAAACTACCGAAAAACATCTTATCATTATCACTAATGTCCCATAAAACTTATTATATACAGTTATTAAAAATTTGCTTCAGGCTCGGGACATTCAATCTCTGTAAAATCTAAATTGTCTATTTATACTGTTTGTTTTTTTTTTTGTTTTTTTTTCCCTCTTAAAAGTTCCGGTATTACAATCTTCCTGCTCTAGTTGCTTCAGGCGAGTCCTTACCGCCCCCAGAAATTTGATTCCCCTGCATACCAGGATTTTGGAGGATCCTCCCAGCCAACTTATGACTGCTTGTCTGCAAGTTCGAATTTTTAGGACATTAAAAATTTGCTTTAAATACTGTCTTCTCTGCTCCATTACTGCTGGACAAACACAAAGAATATGGGCTAGAGATTCAATTTTGTATCCGCATAGACGGCATTTTTCTGATTGGTAGCTCTGTTTCCAGGAGGGAAGTAAATCTTTTGACACATGCTGGCCCATCCGATAATCCATGAAGAATTTCTTTAGGAACCCGCTGAAATGAGACGAAATGTATGCTTGTGGTTTTAATGTTTTATAGGACGCAATAACTATCCACCCATGCCGGCGTTTGGCCAATAAATTTTTGTCTTCCACAAGGGATTTCATTTTGGCTGCCTTATTAGTTAATCTACTTAAACCAGCTTTGTCCATCCTGGATTCCCATAATGATTCTAGATCAAGTTCTATCAAGCAAGTTTTCAGATGCTTTCCCCAGGCGCTCAAGGATTTATTGTCCGCCTGATGCATAATTTCTGCCCAGCATAGATGATCCAAGGACTCCTGATTTGCAGAACGAAATTTGTTACAAAGCTTCACGAAGCCGCTCATGCTCCGGAAGTTTTGATTTTGCAGGCCAAATTCTAACCGTATCTGCGACAGGGAAGCAGATTTAGGCAGGTTAAAAACAGCTTTATAAATCTTTGTCTGCATTGCGTTTAGCAGATCTGCCTCCTTGCCGCGCCAAGTAACCAGCCCATGAGACAAAGTGGGCAGGATTTGCGCGGCCATAACCTTCAATAGATGATTGAAATTGGGGCAGTCCAATTTGGATTTCAGTAGCCGGTATGCAAAGATTAATGACTGGGCTTTTGCTTTTATCGCAACTTTTTGCTCCTTATGTTTCAGACCTTGCTCTATTGTGATTCCCAGATATTTATATGATGGTTGTTCTTCTACTGTTTCCCCATTTGCCGTCCATTTGTAGTTGAGTTTACTTGATTCCACCAATCGGACAACCTTCGTTTTGCCTTTGTTTAATTCCAGCTTTTCCTGTTTTAAATATTCCGCTAATTTAGTGATTGCTCTTTGTAGGCCGATTGGTGATTTGCTCAATACTACTATGTCATCCGCGTATTGTAAAAAGTTGATTGGATTGTTAGCCAGTCTCGGCGGATGACATTCTGCTGCAACCAAAACTTTACTGATGTCCGAGAGAAATAGGTTAAAAAGGCTTGGGGCCAACACGCAGCCTTGCTTTAAACCTTGGTGCGTCGAAATCCTCGAGGTTATACTACCGCCGTAGCCCAACTTGACTCTTGCCCATGTGGTATTATACAGGGTAGCTATGGCGTTTAACAGGGGTTTGGGGAATCCCCAAGTGATCAACTTTACCCATAGGCGTTCTCTGCATACCCGGTCGAATGCTGACCTAATATCAATAAAGCAAGCATATAGTCTGGACCCCTCAGTTAATGCTTTTTCCATTAAGAGCGACAGACTGGCCAAGTTTGTAATGGTACCCATTCCTTGCCTAAACCTTGTTTGGAACTTTGGGATAATATTGGTCTCTTCTATCCAATCTTGTAGCTGTATTAGGATGCAGGAGGCGTAGAGCTTAGCTTCAACGTCTATTAGGGATATCAGCCTGTAATAGGCGGGGTTACGACGGTCCCCCTGTTTGAAAATTGGATGAATGATATTCCCTTGCCAAGATGCTGGGACTTTGTTTTGAGTGTATATGTAGTTGAAAAGGGGAGTTAGAGACTCTGACCAGAAATCCGGATCGGATTTGAAGAGCATATTTGGCAGCCCATTCGGACCTGCCGCTCCTTCTGTCTTCAATCTTGTTATTATACCCCTCAGTTGTTTTTTGGTGGTAAGAGGGGTTTCCGTAATCCCATTTACTTCTTCCTGGTCCTCTTTTCCTTTAATTGCCAGAGCGTTTCTTATGTTTTTCCCGTTATCCAACTCTCTCCCCCGTTGACTATTAATACTACTTGAATCTGAATTTCCGTACAATGTTTTCACATGGCGAGTCCAGGAATCCTCTCCTACCCCTGCTTCTTGCTGAAGGCTTGCTCCTTTGTTTAGGTCATTAATGATTCCCCAAAAATCCCTGCTGTTCGGTCGTTTTCCCGCACTCAGTAGGTTAATCCAAATGGTTTCCTTATACGTTCTCTTTGCAGCCCTTAGCGACTTCCTGTACACACTCCTTGCTTCTTTTAATTTGCGGTTGTTTGAGCTGGTCCCCGTTTTTTTTCCCTGTGCAACTGCTCTTACCTCGCGTGCAACACTTCTCTTTTTTTCTCTTAGGTCCAGATTGAACCATGGCTCCTTCCTTGCCTTTATACATCCCGGGTTCCCTGGTGCTGCTGGGAATTTGTGCAAGAGGGCCAGAATCAGATTCTCCCAATTCTTTATACGATCTTCCTCGGGCTGAGGGCCTAAATTGGACATGTGTTGTTTTGCTGTGTCCAGAATGCTTTCCAGACCTCCCCCACGCCATTTTAACTTCTTTAGACTGAACTTCTCGGCATGTTGTAGTACAGACGGCAGGTTTTGCAATGCAGTGAGTGCGATATTCATTCTAGTTATTTGAGATAAATGGTCACTTTCTAAACGCTTGACTATTTGGAATGATTCTATGCTGGAAGCTAGACCCTTGCTTATTATTGTGAAATCTATTATGGAATGGACTTTACCACTCAGATAGGTAACGCCTGCCGGAATGTCGCCCCTAGTTTTTCCGTTTAGTATTAACAAACCTAAGTCTCCTAACTCACGTACTACTTTTTTGGTCTTTTCTACCTGTTTTTCCCCTATGAGATTGCTGTTAAAATCTCCTGAAATAAACATCGGGCATTGCGCGTGCGATCTCTGTAAAACTATTATCAAAGATGATAAGTTTGCATATTTCTCCTTCTGGGTTTTCCTCTCCGGGTTGATATAGATGTTAATCACTAATAGTTGCCATTTCTTGTTTCCTGTTGATGAACAATCGGTGATTTTAATCACTTGGGCCCAGGACAGGCCCACGCCCAGCTCTTCTGTTGCCCAGTTGTATTTTTGGGATACGTAGGTTGACAGACCACCGCGTGGATGCCCGAAGGGTGATAATCTTTCTGCCAATATATGATAATCTTGGAACCCTGCGATTGGCGAGGGAGACATTTTCCATGATTCCTGAATCAGAATTACGTCTTGTTGCTGAAAAAAGGTAAAGGTGTCGTTCTCAAGGGCCATTTCTTGAAAACCATGGACATTCCAGGAACAAAATGAAATACTTTGTGGCATTAATCTCCTACGTTTTTGTTTCTGGCTTTGCTCTCGGTCAGAGTAATTATGCTCTATGTTAGGAATTTTGATTGCTTAACATCCTAGGCAGCCATGACCAGTCCAACTTAACAGCTGTTTGCTGTCTGATACTTTGTTGACCTTCAGGTGATAAGGCACTATGTCCTGTTGTTAAAAATATCGGTGATTGACCTCTAGCTCCTCATACGCAAGTAGATTGTATTTCCTTCAGTCCTATTTCTTTTTTTGAATTATGAGATTTTTCTAAAAGGGGATAGGGATATCTTGGACGCTTATGCTGCAGCAAAATGATACCCCATGCACCAAACTGAGTTCTTGCAGAAAAAATCTTGTCTACCAGGTCCTTTGAAGCCCAAGTTGTTACAGATTCCTCGGTGCCCATATTGTGGGCGCTCGGTTGGAATTCCACAGAAACTAGATCTTGGGAAGTAATCTCTTTGAGTTCTGCTATTTCCTTAAACAGTTTTAGCAGGTTACCTCGATTTAGGATATCTTGCTGCCCCTTTGTTGGATAATCAGGCACAAATGACAACTTGGATTCAAAAGCCTCTGTGTAGTTTGAAAGATCTTTAGAATGTTTTAGAGAAACTGATCTTTGTGGAAGAGGATCATAAGTTGTGGGATTATTGCCACTCCTGAGGTATGTTTGTTGGTCTTGGTCATCCTTCCCCTCCTTGGGTTTGCCGTTGATTATTTGCGTTATTCCTGTGTTTATTGAACGTTTTGGAACGATCGCGGTGTCCCCAAGGGGTAGCGCACATTTGCGTTTGCTTCCCATAATGGTGACACTCAAGGAGATTGGTCCGCTGTTGCTTTCTAAGTTTGATTTCTCCTAAGTTTTGCGATTGTTCTGTTCTCCGTTTTGTTTGGCGTTAGCTGGGCGTTGCTGGCTTCCCTTCCCTGTCGGGACTTCTCGCCAATTGCGCTGTTTTTTCTCGTTTGTCCTACCAAATTCGAAGAAGATGTTGTTTGGGAAGGACCTACATGCCCTGGCTCCACTATGAGCTCATTTTTGACTGGTTGTTTTCCATGACACTTTGACTTGGGAGCCGAAGTTGTTAGACTCTGTTGCTTTCCTTCTGAAGGGAAAGACTTGGTTATTTTACGCTCTTGTGAGTCTTGTGACTCTTTGGGACCCCAGCCTTCCCTTATTGAGTTTTCTGGGGCTCCCTTGTTTGATGGTGTCTGGACTCCCTTTGTTTCGTCCTGTCATTGTCGATTTTTTTCCTCCTTTGGAGTGACAGATTTGAATATGGAAAAGATGTTTCCGTCTTTTGTTTGTAGTTGCTTTTTGTTCTTTAATCTAGCCTTCCTTGCCTTTTTTCTTTCCCTCTTGGTTGATTTTCCCGCAATGAGGAATTGATTTGTGAGCTGCGTTATATCCATTTCCTTTTCTTTTTTTCCTAGGTTTTTTCCTACTATTATTTGCCCTCGGTCCTCTGATAGATTGATTTTAGAGTCTCCTGTTGTGTCGTTGGTATTTGTGGTTGTCTTTATATTCTGCTTTTGAGGTAATTCCTTGCCGAATTTACTTGTTCGGGTTAGTTTAACCTCCTCTAGGATGTCTTTGAGTGTGTCCGGGAAACTGACTAGTTTTTCAATAATGCTCCCGCAACCACAACTGGGTTGTTGTTTCTCTTCTACAACACGGGATTCTAATTTCTCTCTGTTAGTCAAATGGGATGACAGTAGGTCCAATTTCATATTTATTCCAGAAATGTGGCCTGCTATTAGGTTTATGAGGTCAATCTGGACCTCCAGTTTGTCTGATTGATAATTCAGCACCTTTATTGCTTGATCTAGGGAGCCTAGGAGGGATTGGGCCCATAAATTCGATGGATTCGATGGGTGTTCTTTATACCAATTTAGCATTTAATCTGGCTCTGCGACTGGATCCAACGTGCACACTGACGAGATTGTAATTGGAGCTGTTTGACTGGGGTGATTTAGAAGATTTTGGTTTCTTGGCATGATACCACTGTCGTCCAAGGTTAGCCTTTTTTGCTCTTTGTTGCAAGGGGTCGAGACCGCTATACCTGGGCTTATCTGATTGTCATTAGTACCCAGCTCTGACTCTTGGCTGACATTATTTTTGTTAATATTTCCATAAGTTCCTCGAGTTGGCAATCGCAAGATAAAACGAGAGAGTTAGGCCATGAATCAGGCACTTGGGTGGACAATGTTTGTGGTATGCTTGATTTTAAACTTTCCTCCTTAGAGATTTTGGCTTCACTTACAGAGCTCGGTTCTTTGCCTTTCACTACCAGTAATGCTATTCTTCTCCGCAATTCTCGTTTTGCGTTTGATGATGGGTCTTCTGTACATTCCTTTTTTCCTGTGTTCAATATTGATTCCATCTCCTTTGTGGGAGTTTTGGGATGATGCATTTGAACTGACACTAAAGCCTGATTTGGGTGGTTTATGAGAATTAGCTGTGGCTGCAAGGGTTGGGACCCCGTCGCGTCATTTTTGATTTTTGTCCCACTCTCGATACAGGGGGGCGATGCCTTAAGTGGGACGATAGGGATTGGTAATTTACTAGCCTCAACTGTTGATGTTGATGAGTAAATCGCTGACAACGGGTCCTTTAGATAAAAGAATTTGTAGAGACCGGATTTCCGTCTTGGAGTTAAAGACGGTTCTGGGGCCGGTGCTGAGACTAGCCTCTCTCTAGGGCTCTCTCTGATGCGTTGTAATCCTTTCTGTGGCAGAGAGTTAGCCTCCTTCGGTTCATTTCTGGAATTTTGATTTGGTTTTTTTCTTTTGCTTACCGCCGTTTGCCGGACTTTTCCAGATCTCATTCCCAGTTAGGACGCCGAGATGGTGGCTAAGGTCTCCTGCTTGCCTCTGCTGCACACCGCGGCTAATGTGCTGTAAATCGGGCTAATAAGTCAGGATATGGGAACCGCCAACAAGGCTCCTGGTGTCTCCAAATGTCCTCAAATACCTATGGGGACAAGTCTCTGCCACCCTCACTGCCCTCTTTATTGGCACTCCCTCCTGCCCCCTCGCCCAGCCCCTGCCAGTGCCGCCTGTGCCACCCAAGCGCCGCCGACAGCGGACCGATATCGCGAGACAAGCAGGAAGGTAGATTTTTGGCAGCGAGCCGTGGGGTGATTGAGTAAACCTTTTCCGCAGTAGCAGAGCGGAGCAGAAGGGCCCCTGAGCTCCTCAGTGTCTTTCCCTTTTTTCGAAGCCCTTGGTGTACTCCGCACTATGTGGAATGCGTGGCCTGCAAAACCGCAGCCCACAATGGCAATGGCTGACCACTGCCGGGCGAGGCGTAATACTGCCGGGTAAACCAGTACAGCTCCCCCGGGGCAAGGGAGCTACAGAGAGGCCGCGCGAAAATGAATTCAAGCCTCCGGCTCACCTGTCGACCTGCCGCTGATCTGGATATACCGGCAGTGCCGCTGTTCAATCGCTGTGCCGGCTGTTCCACTGTTCTGTTGTTGCGCTGCCGCTCCGTTGACCACCACACTGTCCACACTGTCCGCACCGTCCGCGCTGCCCGGGGGTCGGTCGAACGCTACCCCGACTGCTCCCACTGGCCGCACCGTCTCCGTCTCCACTGAAGCCGCCAAACTGAGAACGCCTCAACCAACACTGCAATGTCATCCAGGTAGGCGGCACTGAAATCCTCCAGCCCAGCCAACACCTGGTTGACCAACCTCTGAAAGGTGGCAGGGGCATTTTTCATCCCAAAGGGCATCACACGGAACTGGTAGTGCCCATCTGGGGTGGAAAATGCTGAACTCTCCTTGGCCCCATCAGTTAAGGCGATCTGCCAGTACCCAGACGTTGGATCAAATGTGCTGAGGTACCGGGCAGCCCCCAACCGATCTATGAGCTCATCAGCTCTGGTGATGGGGTGCGCGTCGGTCGTCGTGACCGAATTGAGACCTCGGTAGTCCACACAGAACCTAAGTTCTGGAGTGTCACCAGGCGCTGCAGCTTTTGGTACCAAGACCACGGGGCTGGACATGGGGCTGCTAGAGGACTCAATCACCCTTAGGGCAAACATTTTAGAGACCTCCTCCTTAATGCAGGCCCTTACCCTGTCAGTCACTCTGTAAGCCTTGTGCTTGACAGGAGGACTGTCCCCGGTGTCCACCTCATGGACGCACCAATCAGTGACACCAGGCACCAGGGAAAATAAATCAGGAAATTGCCCCAACAGCTGGCGGAAATCTCTCTGCTGCTCAGGAGTCAGTGTGGTGGAGAGGACCACACCCTCCACTGACCCATCCTTCTCTCCTGCACAGAGGAGGTCAGGAAGAGGCTCACTCTCCTCCTCCATCCCTGCATCTGCGATTCACATGCAGGACCCGCAGGGGGTTCCTGGGAGATTTAAAGTCCACCAAATAGGTAACTTGACTTTTGCGCTCCACCACCTCAAATGGACCGGTCCACTTATCTTGGAGCGCACAAGGCTCCACTGGGGCCAGTACCCAAACCTTCTGACCAGGTTAAAAGTCGACCAGAGTGGTATTCTGGTCGTGCCAACGTTTCATCTCCTCCTGGCTGGCTTCCAGATTTGCCTCAGCAATTTTTCTGAAATGCCGAGTCTGGTTCCTGAAGGCCAGGATGTAGCTAAATACATCCTGGGGAGGTTTTCTTGACCAGACTCAGAGGCCCTCTTACCGGATGGCCATAGAGCAGTTCAAAGGGACTGAACCCTAAGGACTTCTGTGGCACCTCACGGTAGGCAAACAACAAGCATGGCTAGAGGACGTCCCACTTACGCTTCAGGGGCTCTTCCAGGCCCATGATCCTGCCCTTCAAGGTCCTGTTGAACTTTTCAACCAGACCGTTACCTTGGGGATGGTAAGGAGTGGTGAACTTGTAAGCTACCCCACACTCCTTCCACAGAGACTTCATATACTGGGAGATGAAGTTGGTCCCCCTGTCGCTCACCACCTCTCTGGGGAACCCCACATGGGAGAAGATCTCCATCAGTGCACGTCCCACCACGGGAGCTGTCACTGTCCTGAGCGGGATGGCTTCAGGGTACCGGGTGGCATGGTCCACCAAGACCAGGATGTACATGTTGCCCATGGCTGTCTTGGGGTCCAGACGCCCCACAATGTCAATGCCCACTCACTCGAATGGGGTACTAACAACTGGAAAGGGCTGGAGTGAGGCTTTGAACTTCCCCCCACTCTTCCCACTTGCCAGGCAAGTCTCACAGGTCCTACAGTATGTATCTGAGCTTTTGCGTATCTGGGGCCAATAAAAGTGGGTGACCAGCCTCTCAAAGGTCTTGGTCTGCCCCAGATGTCCTGCCAATGGAATGTCATGAGCCAACCCCAGTAGGAAGGCTCTGAAGCACTCGGGTACCACCAGCACACGGGCTGACCCTGGCTCAGCAGCCTTAGGCTCGCTATACAGGAGACTGTTCTCCCAATAAATCAGATGTGAACCAGACATATCACCTGCTGCCTGGGCTGTAGCCTGTTGCCGCATACCCTCAAGAGAAGGGCAAATTCTCTGCTGCTCACAAAACTCCTCCCTGGTGGGCCCTCCTTCCTGCTGCCACTGGGTCAGCTCAGGTAGGTCCCCAAGGTCGGTACTCTGCTCCCCGGTAGGCTCCAGGGCATCCCCCTCTGGGTCTGCTCCCTCCTGGGCCGTGGGAATCAAGGGGGCCGGCTTCCCACTCCCCCTGCCCCTTCTCTGTAAGGCAGGGACCTGGGCCATACTCTCAGGCTCCAGGTCTTTCTCAACACCCTTCATGGCTGCCATGGACCGAGTGGTAGCACACGCCCACTCAGACAGACCCAACATTTGTAAGTGAGCTCTCCTCTCCACCGTAGCCCACGGTGAGTTCTCTAAATCATTTCCCAACAGACAGTCCACAGGCATGGCAGGCCTCACAGCCACCTGAAGAGTTCCTGAGACCCCCCCCCCACTCAAAGGGAACCTGAGCCACCTCACATTGGCTCTCTGTGTTGTCTGCAGACACTACTGGGTAGAAGGCATGGGGCACAACCTGCTCTTTGGACACCAACCGGGAGCTGACAGCAGTTACACTGGCTCCTGTGTCCCTCAGAGTCTCCACTCTATGGCCATTGATGGTTACCCACTGCCTGTACTTTTTAGTGTTATCAGGCAGTGCAGGCTTAGGAACCATCTCAAAGTCTCCTAGTGAGACAAGGGTCAATTCTACGGTGTCCCACCAACCTTGGGCATCCATCTCCTCCATCCATCTCCTCCTCCCCCAGGGCTACACTAGCAAGCTGGTGGGGCAGTGCACGGGGTGGTGAAGTAGTATCCCTTTGGGGACACTGGGGATTAAAGTACCTGTGGCCCACCTGGCCACACTTAAAACAAGTAGGGGGCCCCCTCTGAACAGGCCTACCTGTTGGGGGCATTGGCTTCTTATCCTGGGGGGGCTGGGACACCACTGCCTAGTTCCCTGGGGAATTATTTTGGGGCCCTCTGTGGAACTCCCTTGGTTTACCCCTGTCTCCCCCACCTCTCTGTGGGGGACCCTGCCCACCTTTGGCGAAGTCTCCCACTGGACCCTTGCGAACCCGGGTGCTCACCCAGCGGTCCGCCTCCTCAGCAAGCTTCCTAGGGTTAGTTAGCTTGCAATCTATCATATGCTGGCGTAGCTCAGGAAAACAATTACTAGAGAAATGCTCCCATGCAATCAAATTATACAGTTGCTCAAAAGTTGCTACTTTACTACCTTTCCATTGCTCTGCCAAAAAAAGACACATATTCAACCCACGTGGTACCCTCTTACTTCTTGCAGGTTCTAAATCTCGGCCTGTACATTTCAGGGGTCAAACCATAGCGGGTATTCAAAGCTTCCTTCATGTGGGCATAAACCATCCTACTTTCTGGGGGCAGGTCCAACAAGGTATCCCTCCCCTCACTCACAAAGCATCCCCACAACCCCGCTCCCCAATCCTTCTCAGGGACCCGGTGGGACACCATAGCTAATTCATAAGCGGCAAACCATTGCCCAATATCTTCACTTTTATGGAAATCCTTAATAACCTCTTAAGGTATATACAGTCTACTCTTAGTATGCACTACTAGTATGCTGCCACCAGAGGGGGAGATCTCTATACTCTTTGCTTCAATCTCCAATTCCCTCAAAATTCTCTCATGTTCAAATTTCACCTTCATAATCTCAAATTCTAACTTCTTATTCTCTAGGTCTCTCTGACCATCCAATTTAAGCTTAGCCATCTCCATATTATGCCGCCTATCTCTCTCCCTGTCCTCCATCTCTTCTGGAGTCAGGCCCCTTGAGGACAGACTAGTGCCCGGGCTGGAAACTGCTTTATCCCCTACCAAATCTACAATTTCTTCCTGCTGCTCTCCTGCATTCTCTCCCCCCTCCACAGGCTCTTCCCTATTCCTAGGGGCATGGCCTCTAGCCAGGCCTTCAGTGCCTTGTAAAACTCTTCTCTCTTAGTGAGACCTGTGATAAGGACTGTGAAGCGTTTGCAAAATTATTTGAGCTGCTTAGAAGTGTAGGTGTCTATTTTCTCTTCTTCCCAGGAGAGATCCTCAGAGGCATTGGATCTGGGCTTGCCCATTGTAGCAATAACTGGCAATAACAATCAAAAATAGAACCAAGAAATCTCAAAAAGCGTACGTGGTTATGTTATGGTCTGCACTCACTAGTAGTGTACACTATAATTACTGTATGCAATCATAAATGCAAGTCCAGATCCTCACCGCTGACCACCAATGTTAGATGGGGGTCTCTAGTTGGCAATGGCTGGCCACTGTCCAAGTAGGGACCCTTCTTCCTAAGTCAGAGTAAGCAGACTACACCCTTTGATAACCCCTGCTCAACCCTGCAGTAACGTAGCACGAACAGCTAGGCTTATCTCAGAGGCAGTGTGTGAAGCATTTGTGACCATACACAGTAATACAAATGAGCAACACTACAAATGGACACCACTCAAGTAGTTATAAAAAATAGGTATTTTTATATAGACTTAATCACAAGACCAATAACAGTAAAAATCCACAATACTAGAAAAATATGGTTACTTTAAAAATGCTGCAAAAATAGTTCAAGGTGCACAAAATGATGTTCAGTTCAATGCAGGGGTCTCTGCGACCCTTTTACTCACAAGGTATTAGGATTCTGTAGCAAAGCATAAAAAATGTCGCTAAGGAGTTGTAGCAATAAATTTACTCATGCTAACCAGCGATGCGTTGAATCCTTACCACAAGGGAGAATGATGCGCTGGGTTGCGGGCAGGACAAAGCGACAAACTTCTTCACGCTAAGCCGGTGATGCGATAAAATCCTAGCCGCTAAGGGAGGATGAGGCACCGAGCCTGTTGCGTGTGCGATCTTTGCTGCGATAGAAGAAAATGGCGCTTCACGAGGGAGCGGCGATCCTGATGCGATGCGGGGAAAATGGCGAACGCTCGGGGTACGCGCTGTGATGAGCTTGGTGCGATAATTTGGGGTTAGCGAGCGTTTTGGGGCACGCTAACAAACAATGCGACAATCCTTGGATTTAGCGAGCGTTTTTAGGCCCGCCGTCAGGCGATTCAAATACTTGGGTTAGCGAGCGTTTTCAGACCCGCTGACAGGCTCTGCGACGATCTTCGGGATAGCGGGTGTTTTGGGACCCGCTGACAGGCTCTGCGATGATCTTCGGGATTACGGGCGTTTTCAGGCCCGCTGACGGGTGATGCGATAATCTTCGGGATAGCGGGCATTTTCAGGCCCGCTGACAGATGAAGCGATAATCTTTGGGATAGCGGGCGTTTTCAGGCCCGCTGACAGATGAGGCGACGATCTCCGGTAGCGAGCGCTCGGCGGCAGCAGAGCGACGATTTTTCTTACGCTCACCAGCTGCAGCGGCTCGCTAACGGGGGTTAGCGACGATATTCAGCACTCTTTTCTCAGCAGTAGAACTAGAGGCCCTGGAACTCACAGGAGCCTCACCTGCAGATAGAAATCCTCGCTGGGAGGACACAGGAGGCTGATGGTGGAGTCTGGTGTGCCTGAGACTCCTGCAGGAGGCTAGCTCTCTTCTAGCCCTTGGGTGATTGCTGTAGCCACAAAATCAAAGTTCCTTCCAAATCCTTTTCCTCTGAAGGCCAGTCCAAGAAACAGCACACAAGCACAAGGACAGTCTTTCTCCTGCAGATACCTGTAGTCACACGGACAGAGGTTCTTCTTGTTGTCCAGGAGCAATACAAATTGTAGGGGTTTGGGCACAAATATTTATACCCCCAAAGTCTTTGTTCTTAGGAGTCACAAGTCTCTGAACCCAGCCAGAAACAGTTCTGCCCAGCCCTGGAGCACTTTGTTGACCAGGCTGCATCCTTCCTTTCAGAAAGAGGGGGTCTGCCTTCAGACGCACAGTGGGAGGTGGAGCCAGCATTCACCTTGCCAGGCACAGCCCTATTCAAGTGCAGGAGCTATCCCTCCCCTAACTCCCAGGCAGATCTCTCTATTCAACCCAGGTTTGACTCATCCTGCCCTGTCCCTCCAAAACCAGACAGCCAATACACATAATAGCAGAGCATACTGGAAGGCGTAGGCAAGAAAGTACCTATACTCTAAAAGTGGTAGTTTCAAACACAGAATATAAAAATAACCTTCACTAAAAGATGTATTTTAATATTCTGAACTCAGGCATACTAAGTTTGTTTTTCTACCATGCTCTGTGGGTCAGTTAGGACTATAGGATGTAATAGCCCAGACCTCCCATTCTGGCCTATGGAGAACAGGTAGCCTTACAGTAGTTAAAAACAAAATTGGGTGTAATTCACTACTAGGACAGGCTACACACATCAGAGCATGTCCTACCTTACACATACAATGCACCCTATCATATGGGTGGCTTACAGGATGCCAAGGGAAGGTTCAGGGGCTGGGAAGTGGGTGCACTTCACAGCCAAGATGGCAGTTCTGGACTGCACGCAGACACTGCAGTGGCAGGTCTGAGACACACTTTACAAGCTGCTTCTGTGGGTGGCACAAACCAGTGCTGCAGGCCCACCAGCAGCATTCGGTTTACCAGCCCTGGGCACACACAGGCCACGCTACTAGGGACTAACAGGTAAATCAAATAAGCCAATCATGGATGTACCAATTCACATGTCATCTTTACAAAGGGAGCATTCACGCTGTGGCACCGAATGGCAGTGGCACAGCGCCCAGAGCATCTATAACCAGCAAAATCAGAGGAGACACCGCGAAAAATGGAAGGGAGACTCACGCCAATGGTGCCAGGTCTAACAGTATCATTTTGTTCGCCCTAAGTTGGCAGGGTATGCCCAGACGTGGGCCCCTTGATCACTTTGCCACTGGATTGAAGATAGCCTGGCGGATGAGGGTCCCAGGATGCTTGTTTCCGGTCCAGGGAAGACATGGCTTGGCAGTTCGGGCTGGACTGTTCCCATGAGGCACAGGGTCAGACTGATTTGCATATGGCCATGTCTGAACTGGGGTGGTGGAGTGAGCTAAAGAATGATGATGGATTAAACCCAGATCAGTTGACTAGGGGTGAGTCTTTGATTTGCTCAAATGCTCTGTCCATCATCCCCTTTGATATCGCTTGGTTCGCCCTAAATTGACAGAGTATGCCCAGACGTGGGCACCTTGCTCACTTTGCCACTGGATTCAAGATAGCCTGGCAGATGAGGGCTATGAAACCGAAAACGGTCCCAGGATGCTTGTTTCAGGTCCAGGGAAGATATGGCTTGGCAGTTTGGCCTGGACTGTTCCCATGAGGCACAGGGTCAGACTGATTTGCATATGGCCATGTCTGAACTGGGGTGGAGGAGTGAGCTAAAGAATGATGATGGATTAAACCCAGATCAGTTGACTGGGGGTGAGTGTTTGATTTGCTCAAACGCTCCGTCCATCATCCCCTTTGGTATCGCTTTGTTCGCCGTAAGTTGGTAGGGTATGCCCAGACGTGGGCCCCTTGCTCACTTTTCCACTGGATACAAGATAGCCTGGCTGATGAGGGTTATGAACCCGAAACCGGTTCCAGGATGCTTGTTTCTGGTCCAGGGAAGACATGGCTTGGCAGTTCGGGCTGGACTGTTCCCATGAGGCACAGGGTCAGACTGATTTGCATATGGCCATGTCTGAACTGGGGTGGTGGAGTGAGCTAAAGAATGATGATGGATTAAACCCAGATCAGTTGACTGGGGTGAGTGTTTGATTTGCTCAAACGCTCCGTCCATCATCCCCTTTGGTACATATTGTACGCATGTCAGGTTGGGGGGCACTGCCAGCACAGAGTGGGTTTCTGCACATAGTATTGCAGACAGGCTGTCCAGGGTCATCATGTATGTGTGTTCTTCTTTTATGTGTGCCCAGTGGTGTATGTGTGTGGTCATCTTGTGATGGCCAGTCATCCTAGTCTCATGGCTTACTTTCCATTTGTGCTCTTGGATGGCCAGGTAGTGTGCAGTGTGAAGGGGTGAATTTGTGGGGAGTGTTGATGTGTACATGCCTCTGCAATGTCAACTACACACATGTGTCACCCAGGAGTTGTGTACCTGTGGTTTTGATTGTTCATCCCTGTGGATGTGGTTGTATGCTCATGTGTGAGTTGTATGTTGTGCAATGTGCAGTGTGTTGGTGTGTCCTTGCATTTCTGTCTGACTCCTACTTGTTGTTTTTGTCACTTGTGAGTATGCAGAGAGTGTTACTGGCAAGTCAGTGTTGTGTTTTGTTGCACATTCATGTGTCTGGTGGCTGTTGGTGGGGACTGTGCAGACCTGCTGCTCCACACTGCCATTGTGGTTGTGTTTTCTCATGCCTTGCTCTCACATGGTGCCTTCTTGCCTCCAGTGTGGCATATTGTGTGTGTTGTCATGCCATCCCCTATCTGTGTTTGAGCTGCTTACCCACTGTGGGTCTGCACTCCCTCTCTTTGTGTATGGTCCACTCCTGCCATGTCCCCTACTGACATGCAGTACACTTCAATTTGGTGTGAGCTGTCCCCTTGGTTTGTATATGTGTCTGCCTCCCCATGACTTCATTTGTGACACTGTGCTTTGTGGTGCAGTTCTTTGGCCAGGGTCAATGTGTCACTCAGGGCATTTCCCCAATGGGCCATGTGTGATGTTCTGGTGCTGTTTGTCAGTCATGGTTGCTCCTATGCAGTTCAACTGTGTGTGCTGCCCAGGCCTCTGGTCAACTTGTTTCCACCTTTGTGTCCCAGACTTGTGCATCTATTGAGTATTGTGTTGGATGTATGTGTGTTATTTGTGTTATTGCCTCACTTCCTGGGTGTGCTGTTGTCTTTGTGCTGATCTGTATGGTGTTGTGTGGGTTGCTGTTCTGTCACTGATGTCTGTGTGTGTCTGATATGCTTGGTGTGCACACACAGCTTGTTGTGCATGCAGTGCTGTGTGTGTCCGTTGCCTTGTGATTGCCTGGTGTGCATCCCCTGATGTCCTGCTGTGTTTGCTATGTGATTGTTCTGCCTGTGCATCTGTTGTTTGTTTGCTGTGGCTGTATTGTTCTGTGATGGTGCACTTCATGTGTGTGTTGTGGTATGTTGTCCGTGCATTGTTCCTGAGTGAAGAGGTTGTGCACTCCTGTTGTGCTCCCATCGCGTTTCCCCAGTTTACCTGCACAGGGCATGTCTGTTGTTGTTGTTGTGGCTCTGCGTGTGTTTCTGTTGGGTTATGTGTTTGTCTGTTGTATTTGTTTCCACATTTGTGGTGGCATCCCTGTGTGTGTGTGTGTGTGTGTGTGTGTGTGATGTTTGTGGCTGAGCCCAGGGTGTGTGGTTGTTTGTGTGTGTATTGACTGTCAAGTATTGCCAACCTTCAGTGTGTTTGGCACTGGTGTTGTGTGCTGCTGGTGTTAGGGGGGTATGTGTGTTGATTCTTACTGGTGTTTGTCAGTCCTGAGGTGTGTAGATGGACCCTGTGTGTCGTGCTACTGGTGTACTCCTGTGAAGTAGTTGTATAAATGTGTGGCTGTTCACAGTTTGACTTCAGGGTCTTCCTTTCATCCTTGTGCCTATACGTGGTTTGCCTTGCTGTCTCCCTGTGTTGTTGCACTGAGCTGTCTGTGGTTTGAGTTCACTGACTGTGCCAGCCATGTGCGGTTTGATGGTGTGAGGGTGTTGTGCTCTGTTCCTTGTGTTGATATGATGTACACCTGCTTGTTGTGTGTCTCCATGGCCTTCCAATTGTGTGCAGCCCACCTTGGTTTCCATATTTGTTGTGCTCCATTGCTGTTGGCATGTGGGGTGTGTATGTGTGTGTGTCAGTCTGTGGTATGTATGTGTGACTGTGCAGGCTGTGTGTCCATTTGGATGTTATTTCCTTGTATGTGTTCATTTGTTGCTTGTCCTCATTTATATTTCACTGAGTGTGATGTTGTGGTGGTGTGTGTGTTTCCTTGGCCCTGTGCTACTGTGCTGTGTGTTGTGTGTTCCTGTGCAGCCACTCCTGCAGTATGAGTCTCCATGATTGTTTGTTGTGTGGTGCAGGGTGTGTATTGACCTGGCTTGTTGTTGTGCATGGATTGCACAGGAGGGGCACATGGCATGTGCCTTCATGGGATTTGCTAGTGTGTGGTGGGAGGGGGTGTGGCCCTGTGGTCTTTGTGCCCTGCCCATGCCTGGCACTGGCCCTGCCTTCTGCATTGTGCGCATGTATTTTACTTGTGTTCGTCTCTGCGGTGACATTGCTGCATGGTGGCGGTAGCTGTGTGTCCAGGATGCAGAGGGGTGACTTTGTGGCAGGTGGGTGATGTGTGGGTGCCCTTGTGGATGTGTCCCTGTCCCCCCTAGGGTGTCTGATGTGGATTTGGACAACTGTGTCAACCCGTGTGTTGCGTGTTGTGTTTGTGTTGTTGCATACCTGCGGCGGCATCTGCGGCGGTCCATGAGTTCCTGGTGATGTAGCAGGTACAGCACCGGAAAGACGTGTAGAGCTGGGTCCATGGCTGTCATGACCGGGACTCTGGTTTCGCATTCCACTGTCGAGCTCCCGCCGCCTCTGGTTGGGCGGTGTCTCCGCTGCGGTGTGTCTGCTTGCTTGTGTCATCCTAATTTGTGGAGCGGGGCGGACATCATTCCGCACGGTGGTGATTCTCCATTGGCTCCCACCGCGTGTCGCACCGCAGCGGTAGGGAAATGGCCTATGTTTGGCCATACTAATATGGCGGACGTGATGGCCGCTGTTCGCGGGTGGAAAATACCTTTTTTCCGCACTGCCAGCACCACGGTGCTGCCACCGCCCGACATCCTAATGGACCCATTAGTCTCTTATACCTGATCACAGGGCATTTTCCTCTTTTTATCTATTTTGGCCACTGATATCACGTATGATTATATCTGGGTAATATATTACATTTTTTTATTAAATGATTTAAACATACTGTGTTATGTTACTCCAGCAAATACATGGAAATTTCTTTGTCTGTTGTTTATCTTATGTCAATTCTATCTTTTTCATGATGTCTCACCAGCTTAAATGGAAGGCTCTATGGGTTATAATTTGACCACTATCTATGATTTGTGTCTTATGATTTGGTTACTTTACTTTTATCTTTTGAATGTGTATGTTATAAGTAAATAGCCTTGAAAAAGCCCTAAGAATGAGCACCATGAAAAGAAACATTTTACTTTACTTTTGTTTGCATGACTTTTCTTCTAAGTAAGTGTAAGGCCTTGAACATTGACTAATCTATAATTTTATTTAGTTTGAATGTATTTTGTGTGCTTTTAATAGTGTGGCCCACTTATAGGTTAATTATTATAGAGCAAAAGTATACATATTTGGGGTGACGTAATTCCAATTATTATTACCCCTACATGTTTGAACTTACGCAGACAATGTCAGGAATTAATATTGGTCATTTTGCTTGGCCAAGAGCTAATTCTTCTAATTTCCATGGATAGAACTGCTTGTTAAACTGACATCCTTGATGTGGTCGTCCCCCAAACATTTAGGGGTCGATTCCGATACCGGTAAGACAGAGCTCTCCGAGAGCGCCTTACCGTGTGACCGACACGTACCCGTAGCCGGTCCGTCCAGTAGATGAAGTACGATGCGCATAACTGCCAAAAACACGACGGACACGTAGGCTGTGATTCAAGCTTCATTCTGAGTCCGAGCCGTAACTCCGCACGCCGAACCGAGTCGCCCGGAAGCAGTATCCATACCAGTTTCTGCCCAGTCAAGTACGATGCGTACTTCCTACGTGCCGGACGGGTAGCCACGAACGGCACGTCACAGCATCCAGAAAACAGGTATATCAGCTATGATTCGCGCCACAACTCAATCACCGACTACGGGACGGACCAGCTTGCAACGGGTACGAGGCAGAGCAGCGTGTATGACACAAACACATCATGAATCCCATCGCGCAGGTCATACCAGTACTCTACATCTATGATCGGATCAGGATCCGACGCCGACGGCGCACACGGTAAGTCAGACACCCACCACACAAACAAACGACACGTACCCGCAAACTGTCACACACACACACAGGGGATCCATATCCTGGCCACTAACAACAGGCCACCATAGGGGTGTATGTCCAGCACCACTACCACCCCCACCCATAGGGCTCATGTTGACCATCACTACTGCTACCCCCACCCATAGGGCTCATGTTGCCCATCACTACTGCCACCCCCACCCATAGGGCTCATGTTGCCCATCACTATTGCCACCCCCACTCATAGGGGACCTGTTGCCCATCACCCCTGCCACCCCGACCCATAGGGCTCATGTTGCCCATCACTACTGCCACCCCCACCCATAGGGGACCTGTTGCCCATCACCCCTGCCACCCCCACTCATAGGGGACATGTTTCCCATCACTACTGCCAGCACCACCACTAGGGCTTATGTTGCCCATCACCCCTGCTACCCCCACCCATAGGGGACATGTTGCCCCGCACTACTGCCACCCCCACCCCTAGGGCCTATGTTGCCCATCACCCCTGCCACTCCCACTCATAGGGGACCTGTTGCCCATCACTCCTGCCACCCCCACTCATAGGGGACATGTTACCCATCACTACTGCCACCCCAGTCCCTAGGGCTTATGTTGCCCATCGCCCCTGCCACCCCCACTCATAGGGGGCCTGTTGCCCATCACCCCTGCCACCCCCACTCATAGGGGACATGTTGCCCATCACCCCTGCCCCCCCCACCCATAGGGCTTATGTTGCCCATCACCCCTGCCACCCCCACCCATAGGGCTTATGTTGCCCATCACCCCTGCCACCCCCACACATAGGGGACCTGTTGCCCATCACCCCTGCCACCCCCACTCATAGGGGACATGTTGCCTATCACCCCTGCCACCCCCACCCATAGGGCTTATGTTGCCCATCACCCCTGCCACCCCCACTCATAGGGGACATGTTGCCCATCACCCCTGCCCCCCTCACCCATAGGGCTTATGTTGCCCATCACCCCTGCCACCCCCACTCATAGGGGACATGTTGCCCATCACTACTGCCACCCCCACCCCTAGGGCTTATGTTGCCCATCACCACTGCCACCCGCACTCATAGGATGGGTGATGCGCCACACATCCATCATACTCCAACATTAGGTATGTCAGCAAAATACAACCCCCTAACATCATGACAACAGTGTGTAGTCTGTGACATATGCCCACAACAGTGATTATGAATTCGAACATACAGTGTAACTAACAGCACATGTGTGACCAACAAATGAGTGTGCCCTACACAAGGCAAGTATCACTATAGCATTGTGTCAATGTAAAAATAAAACCCCCTCACTGTGTAGAACAAAAGTTAAGTGTGGGGTTCCAAACTGCAGAAAATGTCGATAATTGTGGTGATGGGGTCTAAACCCCCCTCATCACAGTGACCAAAAGGTAAGTGTCATCATGGTCAAAGCTGCAAATAACAAACAGCATGTATGATCCCTGCTTCCAACACATTAAACACTTCTGGGGCAAACTAGTGGTTGTGTACCCACAGAGATGTGGTGAGGCTAACAGTGCAGTGAAAACAAAATATACACCTGGCCATGTGCAGACAAGCACCACACATGGGGGCTGACAATGCATACAGTGTACAATGACACAAGAGCAGAAGTGACCATCACAAAGCATACACACATCTTGAAAATAGACACACTAATCAAAACAACCTGTGTAGACTGTAGGTGTCAGCTCACAAACTCCCATTCCTTGCCAGCAATGGCACCTAACAACCAGGATGAATGTGCACAATGATGTGATATGACTCACAGGGACTGCATGGAAAATCACAGAAACAGCATCCAGACAATGGCCCGCAACAGCAATAACAATGCACTGATGCAGATGCACAAACACAAACAGGCAAGCTCACACTGCACATCTGATACAACGTGTGTGAGGGTGTCTCAGTATCCCTAGGCAACTACACAACACATGAGGGGGGCTGAACCACAGTGACACAGATGTGGACACAGTGCCATACAAAAGTAAACCATCATTAGGACACCCTTAGTGGGCAATCAGGCATTGTGAGATGAGAGGGAGCACAACAGACACATGTGACACAAGCTGGAATGAACACCAACTAACACAGCAAGGGACTGACACACAACAGCACTACCCCCCAGGGACCAGACATTGGGGTGACACAAGCATGCATGACACCTCCACTTTGATGACAAAGGTAGATGTCGTACAAACTGGGAAACCCCTCGCCTAGCCCCGCCCTCAGTAATGGTGATGGCGTTTCTCCTCTCGGCGAGAATGCAGGCTCCCTAATTGCTCCTTACATCAGGCACCCAGCAGTGAAGCAGCTCTTGGTCTCTATGGGGGCTGTTCTTCTTCTTACGGACAGAAGTTTGGTTTTGGCAGTGGCTTTGGCGGTGCGATTGGGTTCCCCAGAAGGACCTCCTTTAGGGTCCAGCGTCAGCATCAGCCTCCCCCTCCCTCTCTTGGGACATTTTTTCTCAGCCGGCTGGGGAGGTGAGCGAGGTGAAGAGGAGAGGTAAAGAGGCAATACTTACTGAAAAAACAAGAACTTTATTTAGACTCTTTATTTGAACTGCTCTGCACTGATGGTGCAGACTGTTGCATTCTGGGAAATTGAGTCCTTTTCTATTTGAAATAACTTGAAACCCCTTGTGGAACTATTGCTTCATCGCTTTGGGGGCAAAATGTACCTTTGCTTTTGACGTCTCAGGCCCTCAGGCCCCATGCTCCAGCTCCCGGTGCAAGTCTCCCCTCGCCCCCGCCGCCGCAGCTTCTGCCACTCTAGCGCGGCCGCAGAGCGGAGAGTCTACATTGCCCGGGAGTTTTTGCAGCAGGAAACCGCAGCTGCACACGCCGATTCCACGCCCGGAGGTGCTTAAGAACTTGGGAGAGCCCCCGCGTTGCTAAGCCCAGGCAAAGGGTGGGCCGTCTGTGGCCGTCAGGGGCCAGAAGAGGCCAGGCCGGGCCTACGGCACTAACATTTGACAAATCGGACGAATTAAGACTTTTGGTACTTCTATAAGGACAGTGGTTTGGACATTACATCGTGTACATATCGTGCGGGGTGATGATTGTTGTTAATTGAGTGGGATTCATGTATGCTGTTTTACACGTAGGAGGTCTTCTTTGGCTGTAATTTATTCTAATTTGTGTTTTTAGCCGCAGCTATGTCAATAATGACAAAAACAAAGGAAGGTAAAGGGAAAGGGGTAGTAGGTACCCTGGATGCCTTTTTAATAAAAGCTACATCTGTAATTGTAAATGAAATTAAGTTAACCGAACGTAGGATGTCACTAGACTCACAATTGCATCAGAGTCGCAATGCTGCTACCAGTACTATCAATACAAACCTAGATGGGGGTCACTTGGAAGAAGGACTTCAATCTAATGGGTCTTCCATGTTGCTCCCAGACTCTCCCAGAATCCAAGAGATTTCTGATTCTCCGATCGAAAGAATTAAACCAACTGTAATAACAAGGGCACAAAAACCTAAACAAATAAGCGGAAGCAGCCCAACCTCATTGGGTAAAAAACAAAAGGGTCAGGTAGTAAAGAGATCTCGTAAACAGCATATTCCTAAACCCCCGGTAAAGAAGGCCATGCAAGAGACCACTGAGTTAGCACCAGAATTAGTGACTGAGAGTTGTGACTCCACATCAATAAATAGAACACCTAATCAGATGGCCCCGATTATACACCAGAGCATGGAGGAAGGATTTTGGAATAGGATGGAGGTAGTGATGAATGCTCATTTACAACCTATTTTGTCTAGATTGGCTGATATTGATAATCGGTTGCTATGTATAGAGAATCAACATTCAAATCCTGGTGTATCGCAATTTGAATTGAGGCCTGAGCTGAATAACCAAATGGGTAAAAATAGAAGTGGGGAAATTGCCATATTGGACTGTATGGGGCCAAGAATGACGCATTCAGGGATTCCTAGGGGTCATATAGATCACCTCGCTGAAGTGAACAGCTCGACCCAGGAAGGTAATCCAAGTATAAATTCTATGAGTAAGAATAAACTACCAGGGGCAGGAAACACTCAAAATGAAGGAAGACCGGTAAAGATCCCTGCTAGGGAATGTTCCCCACGTGTTTTGGTAGCCAATAGTCCAGATTCAACTCTAAATTTGCCACCTCAAACTACACCCTACATTGTTGTCTTAGCAAATGTATGCCCATTAACATAAGGGGAAGGGGAGGACTGGCCGTCCTTGAGGAACAAATCACTGTACCTTATAAATGCCAAGACAGGAGTAAACTGTAATGCCCTGTTTCTAGAATTTAAAATGGCTCGTAGGGTCAGATGGGTTGGACCAAGTGAGAAATCACTGGAGGGGGATTGCATAGTTTTAACTTTTAAGTCCCCAGGGCTGGTGAGAACGATAATCGATAGGATGTCTAACCAACTCATGGGGAAATCATGTGATTTTAATTGTACTACATGCTGCCAGAGTAGAACCAGGGCCTGCGGGCTACTTGATATAAATGAGCAACCACTTTCACATTTTAAGCACACTACACAGGGTGATGCCTTGAATGACATCATTGTGAAAAATTACCTCTGCATGTTAGAAATGTTGACCAGTAGCCCAACTGTGCCAATAGCAACTTTTCAAGGGACTGGGGGCCAAATGAGTATAATTGATTTTGTGTTCATTTCGAGCAGGTATGCTTATCTTATTGATGATTTTAAATAGAAATAAATCCAGCCAGTGACCACAATCCACTTGTTTTAATATTGAGCACCATTGTTGACAGGGAACAGTCATTTGAACATATGATGAAATATGATCATAATCATGGCCTTAGGTTAAAGTGGGATAGGGTAAATCCTACAAAATTGGAGGAAACAATCTTCAGAATTAATCGATCACAAGTAGATATTTGTTTAACGAGCACTTGTGATCCTGAATTGATAGTTCAGAATTTTGAAGCTCTCTCCGGGAGTGTGGCCACATACCTACTCAAACCTGCAGGGAAGGGGGATACTCGGGAGCATAAATGGTTTGATGCTGCATGCTCCGCGGCTCAAACACTATTGAGGAAGGCGTTACATGGAGTCCCTCTGGATAAGGAACTGGTTAGAAAGGCAAGAAAAAATTATAAAGAAACCATTGATAAAAGAAAATTGGAACTGAAAAAGCAAGCATGGGATGACCTCGAGAAAGCCTCTGATTTAAGGGACAGTAGATTATTTTGGGAGGTAATAAATCGGCCCTTCCTCAGTAATGAAAATAGAATCATGATTGCCCATATAACTGGGGAAGCCTGGGAGATCCATTATTCCAGGATTTTCAACCTAAAGGGTGTCACATTGTTAAGCAAAGGTGAGGATGAAATTGATTTTAACATTGAGTCTGCACAACAACTTAGTCTCTCACTTTCTTTGGGAGAGGTGGAGGAGGCACTGAGAAAAGGTATTCCACTTAAGGCACCAGGTCCTGATGCTGTACCCTTGGATCTGTTTAAGAACAATCTTGAAGTTTGGGCACCATTGTTGCTTAACGTTTTCAAGGCGATCATCGTTGGACGTATCCCCTTATCTTGGAAAAAGGCAGTAGTTGTGCCAATTTTCCAAAAAGGTGATAAAAGTAACCCTTGTTGTTACAGGCCAATTTCCTTGATTGATGCCTCTTGTAAACTTATGGGGAGAGTGATATTGGCCCGTTTAGAGACATGGGCAAATACCTCTGGCCTTATTGTGGACTCACAGTATGGGTTTAGAAAGGGTAGGGCGACAACGGAGCAGTGTCTCAATCTGGCACTGATCATGGGTAAGTACATGAAGGCTAGGGGTGTTTCTATAAACCTGGCCTTCATGGACCTATCCAGTGCTTTTGACACTGTGTGTAGGAAGAAATTGTGGTTATTGATGGAGTCTATGGGGTTCGAGGAACCTTTGGTCACGTTGTTGCGGAGATTACATGCTGCTACCTCTGTGTCCATTCGATATGGCCCTGGGGGCGAAAAGACAGGGCCGATTCCATCAACTGAAGGCGTCCGTCAGGGTTGCATTTTGGCCCCTTTCTTGTTTTTAGTTTACACAAATAGTTTAGAAAAATTCCTATTTGAAAAAGGTGCAGACTTTCCTAAAATAAATGGCAAACAAATACCTTTATTGTCTTACGCAGACGACACTGTACTGATGACGTTAACTGCAAATAGTATGCAAATATGCCTGAATGCTTTTAATGAATTTATGCTGGGGCTAGATCTAAAGGTTAATTTTACAAAATCGTTTATTATGGTTTGTGGCCCAAATAGGACCAAAACTTGTAAAAAAATTTATAAAAAATTTGATTATTGCCAAAGTCACAAATTTCAATTATTTGGGAAATCTTTTTAATAAAACTTTGAGTTGGAATCCTTTAATAACAACACGGGCACAAAAGACAACAAGATCTATAGAGGCCCTTTTTCGTTTTACAAGTAAATTAGGCCAAAAACCTATTGCTGAATTAAAGACATTGTATAGATCTAAATGCTTGCCAGTTGCTACCTATGGAGCAGGGGTGTGGGGATACCATAAAAGCGTCCAATTACAAATTATGGAGAACAAGTTTTTAAAATGTCTTTTATCAGTTTCAAATAGTTCTCCTAATATATTTTGTCATTCCAAGATGGGCCTTGACTTTGCGAGCGATAGTATCCATATGTCCCCATTGCTCCTATGGGAAAAAGTGTGGTCCTCAGATGATTTGCACCTTTCAAAATAAATTTTGAAAGATTGTGTAAATCTGGATCATGCCATGCGGATCCCATGGATAAGTTATGTAAAGGAAACCTTTCATAAAATTGGCCTTGGTAATTTATATGATAATCCTGACTCTATTAACCCAGGCTCAAACATGGCGATAAGGAATGCATATCGTAGTATACTGGGCTCATCTAAATATGATGAACAACCATTATACCAGGCAGTTACACTACAGCATCAATTTTATTTGTCTTTCACTACACATACGCAGTGGCGTTTTTATTTGACCAGATTTCGGTTAAAAATATTGCATTTTCTGGTTGCTTTCCCAAAGCAAGGGGGTTGGTGTGAGAGCCTACCACCTTGCCCATGTGACAATGAAGCTGAACAAAGTACTCTGCACTTTGTACTTTTCTGCACGCTTTACAAAGCTCCAAGAGATCGTTTTATTAAACCTATCTTAAGGGAAATTAGACCTTGCAATTTTAAGGAAGGTTTTGAACATTTAAGAACATTAGAAACTGCTGCTATATGTAGCTCTATGATCAGTTTTATTAGATTGTCACTCTCAATCAGAAATCGTTATAGATGGGAAGTTATTAAATGTCTGCGGAGATACAAATTGATCGTGAGTCCATTGGGAAATCTGGAGTAATAGATTTTTATAAATTGTTTGTTGTTTTTAATGTAATTTTTATTAGTGTTATCGTATTGAATTTTAAAGAACTTTTTATAAAGAATATAGTGTCCATAGAAAATGTGTTTTTGATATACGGTCTTTGCCACTTATGTATTCGTACCTTTTTTATAAGAAATACCATTTGTGAGTTTGTATGTTAAATATGTATACTTTTATGATTCTTTTTCGAATCGAATAAAGTTATTGAAATGGGAAACCCAGACATGTGTCCTGTGCCACAAACGTACATCACACCTACACAAACACAAATCACTCAGCATGGCCCATCATCCATGGACAAACGGGAGCTAGGGGACCATCCATGCAAACATTTACATCAGTCCACCCTCAACACCACACACCCTGAACTGCAACAATGTGCATCTGTGAAGCTCACATGGACAGGTGACATTGCACATGCACCCATGACAAACACAGGAATGGTGTGAGGAACTAAGGTGCACAGACTCATCACACAAAGATAGTCTACAACCCTGGTGAATGACAGACATACTGCCATGTCGTCAAAGCTCATGTAACCTTTAGAATATCTGCCACAGTCCCAGGGCAATGCAGAACCCAAGGAGAACCACAAGGCACACATGCTGACACCTGCAAACATTGCAGCTCTGAACCGGACACGTGGGAGCAGTCACACACACATACACATGTCTCAATCACTGAAAGGTACCACCTAGGGACAACTACATGATATTGCGAACAAACTAGTGCCCTGACTGTGTTCCATCTGCGTCTGACCACATCATCACCACTCAGAACAGACAAATCCCAATGATGAACCACCAATTAACAGTAGTGTGTCATGTACTCACACAACTGGTAGCCCATGGCAAAGTTGTGGGATGAACACAGTACCACTCAGCAAGCATCAACAACAGGAACATATCAAGGGAACACTGCCTGTGTATGAAAAGGGATGTGGACACACATACATGCTCATACAATACACACCATGTGCCCAGGCTATGTCACGGAACAACACATCCGTGACATAGCTTGAGGGGACCCAACTCCTATGTAAGTCCAGCTGTGCCAAACATAGTCACAGCACGTCCCACTCATGTCAGCAGAACACCTGGTCAGTCAGCCATCAGTTACCACACAATGAAGGCTCTGGTCACAACAGCCTGGGTACGTGAGTCTCCCCTAAGTCATCTGCACATACTCGACACATAAGTACAGCAAGTTGCACAGAGGACCCAGTTGCTATACCAATGATGCCCACACCTGTAGGTCCAGTGGAGATGCACCCAAAGTAAGGGAAATAGACAAATTGGACAATGGGAAGCACATCATATGTGCATGGGTGCAAGCCACAGATCTGACCATGCAAATGAAATGTTCACAGAGATGTCCACAAATTGGTGATCATGCCACACACAGTTAGCTGCAGAGGATGACATGGATACCGACCAGAATAGGATACATATCTCATGGACCACATGGAGTACCTCACATCAACACCTCAGTATTCAACATTGGAAACCAAGCATTACATGTGCAAGGGCATGCTAAACATCATCAACCTAATGTACAGCTAAATCAAGTTCACAAGGATAAAGAAAAAAGCTTTATTCAGCATATGAAAATTGAAACGTCCATTAAAACAAAAGGCCAATGGCCAGTCCATCATCAAATTACAAGGAGTGAACTTGAGTGACAACTGTCACACATTGCTTGCCTGCACTGGAAGGACAGGGAACATCACCTCAGAGGGGCATACATGGGGGCAGGTCAGGCACTGCAGGGACAGGATCAGGGTGCAGCAGAAGGAGGCAGTGAAGGGGTGGTGGATGCAGGAGAGTCACTTGCAACTGTAGTGGAGCTGACTGAAGTGGTGGGTGCAGTCACAACTGTGGGGCACAAGTCAGATGGGGTGGGTGCCGGAACAACTTCAGTGGGCAGGTCAGATGGAGTGAATTGGGTCCCCACTGCAGTGCCCAAGTCAGACGGGGTGGTCGTGGACTCCACTGCAGTGCCTAAATCCATGTGAGCAGAATGGGGTGCAGGTGAGGTCGGCAGGACAGAGGGGGAAACACGGTCCCCACATCAGTGGCACTAACTGTCTGACCGGATGTGGTGGAGCAAGTGGTGGGGGGAAGGCCTCAGTATTTTGGGGATGGTTTATCTGTGGGTGGGGGAACCCGGGGCAGAGTGTGGCGGTGGAACCTCTGGAGTGGTGGCCTGGGGGATGGAGGACGGAGACTTTGCCTTGGAGCTGCGTGGCGGTGGTGGGGTCTTGCTCTTCCGGCTCCGGGGGGACTTGCGGGTGGAGGTCTCAGTCTGACTGCGCCTAGGGAAGGGTGTCCGGGTGTGAGGGGCACTCCCCTCTGTGTGTGGGGACTTCCTCTTCCCCTTGTAATGTGGATCTGCGGGGTCGGTGGGGAAGAGGCCAAGGTCACAGAGGAAGAGCTTCTGTGGAGATGGGGTTGCAGGTGAGGCAAGGGAAGGGGGCTGGGAGGGAGAGGTTTCGGAGGACTGCGGGGTGGTTGTGGATGACTGTGTGTGTGTCTGCAAACCATCCCCTCTGAGTGTGGTATCAGTCCCCTGCGCTTGCTTGTGTGCACGTCTAGCCCTTGGTTTGGGTGTTTGTGTGCTGCCCGTGTCTGTAGCTTTGTGAGAATGTGCAGGTGTGTGTGTGCTTGGGATAGGTAGGCTGCTAGGAATCGTGGGTGTTGCAGGGGTAGGAGGGGTGCAGGACTGTTGGAGAAGGGACACTACTGCCGTCAGGGAGGAGGCCACAGACTGATTGGCCCTCTGTAGGTCAGACATGCCCGATGAAATGCCCTCCATGAACGCACCAGTTGCGTCAACAGAGTGGTGTGTGCATGGAGGACACTCAGCATCGATGTCTGCCCTACATGGATCTGTCTAAGTAAGTCCACAGACTCCTCACTCAGGGCAGCAGGGGCCACAGGGGCAGGGGGTGTGGTGCCTGGCACAAAGGAGACATGCTCCCGAACACGGGAGCCTCCACGGACCTCTGGGATGGGAGCCAATGGGAGGGTGGTGATAGTGGTGGTGGGGCAGTGGCGGGGACTGCCTCACTAGCTGGGGTTTGGTGGCTGCTGACACCCGCCTCCACAAGGGAGTCATCCTCAGAGCTGCTGTGGCCCTCAGCTGGGGAGGATGGTGCTGACAACTCCTTGTGTGGCTCCACTCGCCCTCCGTGCCACTGGGTCCCCCCGACTCCTCTCCTTCTGACCCTGTCAGGCTCTGTGGCTCCTCCTGGTCCATGGAGCTGTCCCCTCCTGTGGCCGTGGATGTATCTGGATAGGAATATGAAGAAAGAGAACAATATCAGTCAGCTGCACTGACTGCACACACCACAGTGAGTACATCACATCACAGGGCAAGCCCTGGCATCATCAGCTGAACACTGCTCAAAGTGCCAACACTGTTTAGGATAAGCCAATTGTCATTCTCAACATCAACCATGGCACACATATCCCTCCGTGACTTACACCCATATGTCTGTTGCATGTTGGATCCTAATACCCCAATGTCCCGACATGCACCACCCACACATCAGTTGGACATGCAAGTGAACATGTAGGAGTATGTCACTATACACACAGCACATCTCTTGCCACTGACTCAGTACAGGTGTCCGGATGAAGGGATGGGCAGAGACTCATTTCACATGCTTGTGAGGCATGCCAGCAACACACACTATGATGTTCTCATGTCCTGATAGTCAATGCCACAATGGGGTGCGTGGTGCACACTTGGACACAATGCAGGATCACTCATAGCAAATTAAATGCCATGGCACTGGCATGCCTGGAAAGTCAGTCAACACTGTCTCCTGTCACAGGGGCAGGGCATCCAGACAACAACAGTATGCACTGTGTCACAATCATAGCTTAGGGGTAAAGCAAACTCTGCAGCTGACAAGGGCACTTGCCTATCCCCTGCAAACAACATATCCAGGACCCAAAAGACCCCACATCTTGCAAATCAGACATATGAGTCTCTGCAAACACAACTCCATGTACATTTCTTTATTTTATTTATTTTTGCAGTTTTGTATAGCGCGAACAAGACCTTTACAGGTATCAGAGCGCTTTACAGTACAGAGATAACGACATAGAAAACATATGAATATTGTGAAATAGGTGAGGAAAGTAAGGATTAGCATACACTATTATCACATAGTTACAAGGGAGAATCAAAGAGTCATGTGAATTTGGCTAGAAGAATAGATTTCACTTCTTTTTTTAAAAAGGCTGCCGATGGGTTAAGTCTCGTTTCTTGGGGCAAGGCATTCCAAATCCTGGGTGCCATTCCTGAGAAGGAGCGGTAGTATGTTTTCTGCTTGGAGAACCGTTGTAGTTTAAGCAGAAGTTTGTTGGAGCTCCTAGTGGATCTGTTGCCACCAGATAGTACCAATTTCTCCGTTAAGTATCTCGGTGTTTTGTGATGTAAGGCCTTATGAGTCATACAAGCGATTTTCAAGTGAATTCTGGCCTCAAAAGGAAGCCAGTTGAGGGCACGAAGGTCAGGGGAGATGTGGCTGCTTCTTTTGGAGCCTGTGACGAGCCTTGCTGCTGTATTGATTGTGGCTCTTAAGGGAGCTGTCGTTGATCTGGGTAGGCCACAGAGAGCAATACTTCCATAATCCACTTTGGGCAATACTAGGGATTGGACTGTCTGTTTAAAATCTCTGGCCGGTATGGAGGGTTTCAGTTTTCTCAAGGTGTTAATCTGGAAATTAGCTTCTTTAGTTGCAGCGCTGATGTGTTTCTGCATATTTAACTTATTGTCCAAGGTTATTCCCAGTGATTTAGCTGAGTCGATGATGGTAGGTGGGCAATCGAGTGCTGTAATGTGCTTCATCCATTCAAGGATGGTGGCTGTTTGGTTGGGGGGGGCGATAAGGAGAAATTCCGTTTTTAGACTGTTTAGTTTTAGATGATTTTCTGCCAGCCAGATCTGTGTTTTGTGGAGAGTTGAGTTAAGGGACTTGATGTTGTCTAGTGAGTGAACTTTGATGTAGAGTTGTGTGTCGTTGGAATACATGGGATATTGGATGTTTGACGAGTTGAGTAGCTCCGTGAAAGGTTCCATAAACAAATTGAAGAGAGTCGGGGAGAGGGATGAACCCTGGGGTACTCCCAGAGTGACCGGGGAGGGGTTGGATAATGATTGGTTAATCTTGAATCGTTGTGTTCTGTTTTGGAGGAAGGACGTGAACCAGTTAAACACAGTACCAGATAGTCCCATCCTGTGTTTCAGGAGGTCTAGAAGATTGACATGTTTGACTGTGTCGAAGGCTGAGGATAAGTCCAGCAGGACTAGCAGGCATCCCTTGTTTTGATCCAGAATTTGTAGTGTGTCATCAATTTTGTGGGTCATGGCTGATTCTGTGCTGTGTCCTGATCGAAAGCCTGATTGGAATTGATCTAGCAGGTTGAAGTGATCTATGTGCTTACTGAGCTGTACGTGGACACATTTTTCTAGCAATTTGGCGAGGGTCGAGATGTTGGAAATTGGGCGATAGTTATTCAGGTCAGATGGGTCCGCCGATGGTTTTTTTAGGATGGGGGATATCTGACCAACTTTGAGCGTGTCTGGGATGATTCCTTGTGAAAGAGAAGTGTTTATAATCCTGGTCCATAGGGGCAATAGCAGTGGCGTGAAGGTTTTTAGATGGGTTGCTGGGAGAGGGTCTGTGAAGTGATTGGAAGGGTTCAGTGCTGTGATCATTTTTAAAATGGTTTCTTCGTTGTAGAGGCTCAAGTCGGTCCAGGAGGCCATGTTTTTGAGTACGAGCTTTGGAGAGCTTATTATCGGGATACTGGGTGTGATCGGTGCATCACTCCTTTGTGGGCCAGTATGTGATAATAGATCGTTATGTAGGACTGTCTTTAAGTTTTCAGTCTTAGTTGAGAAGAAGGATGCAAGATCCTCACAGTTGGGAAGTGTTTCGGGATCAGCTTGGGGAGAGTGGGAGACACCCTTGGATTGAGCTTTGATAATTTCGAATAGTCTTTTGGGACGATTCTTGGCTTGGTCTAATTGTTGACGAATGAAGTCAGTTTTCGATCATCTGATCTTTCTATAATAGGAATTTCTTTTACTTCTTAGCAATTTAAGGTGGGCTGCTGATGGAGCAGCTCTCCATTGTCTTTCAACTGTTCTTAGAGCTCTTCTGTCTTCATTTAGCCTACCATCATACCAGGGGTTTGAACCTTTTGTGGTGGCTCTTTTCAGTTGTAGTGGGGCTAAGTTGTCAAGAATCTGGTTCATAGAGTGAAAGTAGTGGTTGGTTAGAGCATGTACGTCCTTTAGACCCTCCAGTGGGGGTGTGAGGGTGTGAGTAGCGGTTGTGAGAGAGGCAGCGGTAATGTTTTCTAGGTTCCTCTTCCAAATTTTCTTTCTCATCGGTTGGATAGAGAGTGGCTTGACTACCTTCTTGATGTGGAAAGAAATTATGTAATAGTCAGACCAGTCGCAAGGGAGGATCGATTCCAGCTGGGTATTGTCTGTTTTGGCAATTACTAGGTCGAGGATGGAGCCCTTTTCATGGGTGGGGCAGTCACATATTTGGGCCAGATTATGGTCTGACAGAAAGGCTTTGAGGCTATTGACCTCTGGGTCTTCCGGATCATTCCAGTGTAGGTTGAAGTCCCCCAGGAAGATTTGCGTATTTTGTTGGCCGACAATTGCGGCTATGATATCCATTATTTGTTCGATGAAGATGGGATTGTTTCCAGGAGGGTGGTAAAAGGAATGTAGAGAGCATAGGGGCTTGTTATTGTTTGTGATGTCTAGGCAGAGGTACTCACATGAAGAAAGCGTCGGTGAGTTGATGCGGTTCACCGAGAGGTAGTTTCTATGAATGCAGGCGAAGCCACCCCCTGGCCTATCTAGTCTGTCGAGTCTAGAGATGTAATAGTTAGGGGGAACTAGTATGTCTAAGATTAGCACATCACAATCTGCCGTGCATGTAACCCAGCTGCCTGAAGTACACAGTTGCATACACCATTGTGTGCTGTCAGATGATCACACACCTATAAGTCACACAGTTCTTGTCTGTCACAGTCACATCTCAGATGTCCTGCTGACCCTCAAAATCATGGACACCCAGTTGCACGTAACAGGAAGCCACACCATAATGACACAGAGGCAGACACCTGAAGGCACATGTCACGAAGCACAACCTGTAAGTTGATACACAGGAGTGGGATTACAGAGTGTCTCTAAATGCCATTGAGGAGGCATGACTGCCCAGGTCTACGTGAAACAGTGTTTGGCCATGGACAGTAGTCAGGTGGCGAAATAAGTGTGATATACTTTATATACATACTCCTGAGGCCCACAAATTGGAGTCCCCTGCTGCATGGGTTTGTTTGAAATACCCCAGCTACATCTGGTGAGTCCGACCAGCAATTGGAACACATATCAAGGGCACACACAGATCACATGTCAGATCCCAGGCTTTGGGGAAACAATTGAACCACCCATCAAACACACAACAGAGTCACGGGCACAGATGCTGTCCAGTAGCTGAAGCATAGCTGACTGCAGGGACACAGTGCCCTAGTGACACAAGCAACAGACTGTAGGGGCCACACCTGTGGAACAGATGAGGAGGGTGCATCATACAATTGAGGGACCTGAGTATTGGACTACAAGACCTACATAATGTGGAAGTGTGACCAGGCCAAAAGACTGCAATTAGCATGTCAGACATAGTACACAGATTAGGCATGGACTTACCCCCTTCTTGCTGCTGTCTGGCCTTCAGCTGCCTATCCAGGTCCGGGAAGACCACTGCCAGGAGCCGGAGCATGTGGGGGGTCAGGGTCCGGTGTCCGCCCCTCCTGCGTTGAGGTGACAGCTTCAGCTGGACTCTAGCTATCCTCCGGGTCCAGCCCCGAAGGTCCTGCCACCTCTTCTGGCAGTTGCGGATCCGGCACTTGTAGACCCCCACCGAACGAACTGCCCGGGTGATGGTCAGCCATATCTTCTGCTTCTGGTGGGCATCAACCTGTGAGGATGACAAAGTTAAAAGTACATTAACACACATGCCCCATATTTGTACTGCACACATTTGGATATACATGTCATCATCACAAAGGGAAATGAGTTACACAGGTAGTGCAACCATGGGGGAGGACAAATCACCTGCATGTCTGACATGTTAACAATGCCTGGGAAGTTTAAGTTTGCACTAATGCACTTTAGCAGCAGAACAACTGTTCATTACATGTACCTATACACTTTGGGGGATAAAAGCAGTCAGTGAGAATACTTGCCACTGGTGTACACACTGCTAGTACTGCTAGTCAGACAACATGCACAATTAGGAAGGCAGTGGACTGCACACTCACCTGCTCCCCTGGTTTCCCATACAGCTTGTTGTACTGTGGAAGGAGCCCGTCCAGCAGGGCCTGGTTCTCCTCCTCAGTGAAGGCTGGGGCCCTCTCCAGAGTACGTGCCATAGCAGGAGCCAGAGGATGCAGAGACAGCAGCAGTGGTAGCAGGGATGTGGTCCAGGAGCATGTAGAGCAGGCAAGTGAGCTCCCTGGGGGCTAGCCAGCCTTATATCTGTGCTGCAGAGGCAGAATCTGTGCCATGTGTCCCAAGTGATAGGTCCAAAACGGTTGCATTCTATTAATCTGGCCAATCCACGGAAATGTATGACTCGTACATGCTTTCCGCATCGTTCAAATCTTCACCTTCATGAAACACTAGTAATTGCAACATTGTTGTAGGCATCCAACTCAATTTCCAGCGCACCACAACTTGTACAAGTTTTGAATCCGCATCCGTCTCCATTACAGTCCAGAGCCAATGGGTGCGTCCGTCTCGGTCAACTGACTGTACAACGCGTATTTTGAAAATACACATGCACCCGTCTCCATACGATTCAATGGTCAAGGTGTACGCCTGGCTCGGACCATGCCTGCCCGATGCGCATGCATGATAGTCATCCGCGTCGGGCATCATTGCAGTCAATGGCAAAGCGCACGCACGGCTCGGTCATGAACCGTGCAATGCGTACGCATTGTCACCCGCGTCGGACCTCATTGCAGTCAATGGCAAAGCGTACGCACGGCTCGGTCATGAACCATGCAATGCGTACGCATTGTCACCCGCGTCAGATCTCATTGCAGTCAATGGCAAAGCGTACACACGGCTCGGTAATGAACCGTGCAATACGCACACATTGTCACCCACGTCGGGCCTCATTGCAGTCAAAGGCAAAGAGTACGCATGGCTCCGTCATGAACCATGCAATACGTACGCATTGTCACCCGTGTCGGAGCTCATTGGTGTGACTATTCGACGGATTCAACACACAATTACTTGCCAGGGACACCTGTGCACACCTACCACACTACAGCATTGCCCACACAGTGTCCCATGGCATGTAAGGCTGCATTCCCTGTGTGTTGAGGGGGACACATTTGGTTTGTTGGGTAGCACTATTGTTCAGCCACTCCCAGGCTGTGCACGTGTACATGGGGGCAGAATCATTTGTGTGTCGTGCACATTACCACTGTGATGTGCAAATGTACAGTAATGTGCATGAGTCACGGACACAGTTTCATGTTGGATCTGTTTAGGGCATGTCACATACACCCTGAGTCCTGGGGGTGATGGCATGTACGTCACAGTGAGACCTGTAGCCACAATTCTGATGTGCACCCACAGTCTGTGTGCATGTTGTGTCTCAGATGTTGCTGATCAAATGTGCCCAATGGGAGACAGTCCCCACATCCACGTGGTATATGCATCTACCTTGATGGTGTGTGTGTGTGTCAAAGAGACGTACATGTAGGGCCTGCAGGGACAACAGTAGCCACTACCTGTGGGACTCACGCTTGCCTTGTGGTGTGTACGTGATACGCCATGTCCATGGCATTGTCGATGTGGCAATAAATGGACCCTGGGTATCTGCATGGCAAAGATCTGTGATGCCTGGGAGACATCAGACCTCACTTGTCACTGTGGTGTGTGTTTGTAACGTCACAGCAGTACATAGGTCGGGTGACACAGCCAGATGATTGGCCATTGCACTACATGGGACTCATGTGGACATGTGGAATTGAGATGTGAGGTGATGGTCATGTAGGTGACATATGTGTCCATGCCCAACAGCACACACCTCAGTCCATTGTGTAATGTCATGATCTATCATGTGATATTGAGCCTGGTCATGGCCACATGGGTGGATGAACCGACAATCTTCCTTTGTTCAACTCTGTTCTGCAGGGCACCAGCTGTCCATCGACCGTTCCCAGACCTTGCAACCATGCAGGAACGCGACTGCATCCGACGGTAGCGCTACACCAGGCCACTGATTGAGGAGTTGGCGGAGCAGTTGATGCCACATCTGCTACCTGGCCAGACATACCCTACAGCACTGACCCCAGAGGTGAAGGTGATGGCAGCCCTGCACTTCTTTGCTACTGGTACCTACCAGTACACTGTGGCTACTGCTGGTGCTATGTCGCAAACTATGTTTAGTCGGGTGCTACGCGGTGTTTTGGAGGGGATGTTGCATTTCCTAGACCTGTACATCAAGTTCCCGAGCCCAGCTGAACTACCTGAAATAAAGGATGCCTTTTATACACTGGAGAGGATGCCGAACGTCATCGGACCTATTGATGGGACACATGTGGCCCTGATACCACCACAGGCACATGAGCAGGCATACCGGAACAGGAAACATTTCCACTCGATCAATGCTCTGGTGGTATGTCTTGCTGACATGTCTATCACACATGTGTGTGCATGGTTCCCTGGTTCGGCGCACAATGCCTACATCATGAGGAGTAGTCGCATTGCAACGCTGATGTCACAGATGCCAGCTCAGCATGCCTGGCTTGTCGGTGTGTACTGACTGTTTATCATTGTGTGTGTTTGTCATTGTTGTATTCCGCACTCCTACAAAACTCAGCTACTTGTTCATTTTTGTGTGTGTAGGTGACTCCGGATACCCCAACATGCCGTGTTTGCTGACACCCCTCAGGAACCCTGTGACACCAGCTGAGATGCGCTACAATGAGGCACATGGTCGGAGCAGGAGGGTGATTGAGCGGACATTCGGCCTCCTGAAAAGCCGCTTTCGCTGCCTGGACAAGACCAGAGGGGCCCTCCCATATGAACCTGCAAAAGTGTGCAAAATAATCCTTGTATGCTGCATGCTACTCAACAAGACAGTGCGGAAGAAGGTGCCTCTCATCCAGGAGGACGATGACCAACCTCCGGCACCTGTGGAGGATCCCAGCCTGGGCCAAGATGCCAGTGATGATGAGGATGAGGGTGACGTCCGCTCACAGCTCATCAACAACTTCTTCACCTGAATTTGAGTTTCCAGGGTTGTTATGTCAATGTATGGAGTTAGCCTGGAATGTGTTGTGGCTGCTCTGTTGCTGCCTGAGTATGTCTGTGTGCCACTTGACTGGATGCGTGCAGTGATGTGTTCATTCAGGTGGTGTGTACTCCACAATAGGGTAGTACTGCTAACTAATTTTTGTCTAGGTTGATTGTGACATGTTTTGTGCATGTGTATTGCATTTCTCTCCTGTTTTGCTGTGCTTTTGACTGTGTCTTGTGTCTGTCCTTCACAGGGTAATTTGCCTGTTGTTTGTTCAACACTGACCCCCAACACTAAGACACCAGTGTGGGAGTAGTCAATTGACATCAAGTGATGTGCCACACACCCCTGGACAACAATTCTCAGACACTCTGTGACCGTGTGTCCACCGTAACGTACAATTGCCTTGCAACTATTTTTGAATAAACATGTTGCTGATGTGTAATGAACCTGTGCTATGCTTTGTTAGGTACGTTGTCTGTCTTCCCACATCTGAGTGATATTTGCTTACCTCTCCTGTGGACTTGTTACCACTGACTGTGGATTGGTGTTGTGGCTGTGCATACCTATGTGTTTCAGGTCGACATCATTGTGTCTGATGAGTAACATGGCCATGGTGAGTATGTGTTGTGTTGCCATAGTGATGTGTCTCCCTCACATATGTCACTTCACCATGACTCACCTAATGTTGGTCACATTGTTGCAGTATTTGACATGCATTGTGATGTGTAGCAGATCGACATCTCCATGACACATGACAATTTGGAATCACAACAAGGCAAGTATGGTGTACTGGTGAGTTTATTTTCGAACATGTGTGAGGAAAGTGCACAGGATGGTGGGTGCTGTACAATGGTTTTGGAATCCAAAGTTCACATTAGAGTTGGAAGTGCTGGTAGATGAAATGTCCAGAGTAAAGTCCACATTCATCTGCTACATTGGCCCAACATGAACCCTCCATGTCATGTGGGCGAGTTGTGTGCGATTGAACAAGGTGAACGGGTTGCGCATAAATAACATTGTCCAGAACAGGTTTAGAGGCCCTGGGGGATGTGCTGGGACATCTGCCTCTCACATGTCCTTCTTCGGACGACCCCTCTTCTTCCTGGGGGTGGATCCTCAGGTGCAGGCCTCTGCAGTGCAGGGGACTCTCCGCCAGAGTCCTACTCCCTCCCTGTGGCACTGGCAGATGGTGTTGCAACAGATGTTGTGGCCACACAGGGAGGTGTGGACATGTTTGTGTTGATCTGACGGAGGCAATGGAGTATGTCCCCATGCACCGCAGTAAGGGCATCACACTTGGCCTCCATGCGTGCATGGTGGGCAGTCTGCTCCTGTTGCATGTCCTTGAGGATCCCCACTACCTGGCCAAATCCTCTGGTGCTATCCTGGTATGCATCTATGATGCGTGCCGGTTGGGGTTCATCATGCAGTCCAGACCCCTCTGCAAGGCACGCCCTCTGCCTCCCACCCCTCCCAGCACCCCATGCCACATGGGCAGGACCAGCGGCAGGACGCACAGGTGACACTGGGACCCCTTGGGTGGTGTTGCTGGTGGTGGTTGCTGTAGCTTCCGGGGGGTCCTGTGTCCTTGTGCTGTGGGTTTTCAGTGGCCTTGGTCTGTCCGTGTTGGCGGGGGTGCCCTGTCAGTGTCCAGAGGCTGGAGACGTGGGTACAGGGGGTGCTGATGCTGCTGGTGCTGCTTGATGACTCACACCGGAGGGGCCAGGTTGGTCGTCGTCATGCGAAGAGGACAGAGACAGAGTCAAACCAGAGAGCTCAGTGTCCACCAGAGTCTGGGCCTGGGAATCCTCTTCATTTGGTGCTGGGTCCCCAGCACCACCTTTGTTTGGAAGAAACACACAATGTGAGTTATGTTTCTGCAGGCATCAATGGTTCACAGACATGACATTTCCTACTGTACGAACAGATGCCTGCCTGTACACAGCTTTTTTCCAGCTTGTCATGGACAGAGTTTGAGCCTTGTGCTCCCCACAACAGAGCCCAGTGTCAGACATCTTGTCAGTCCCTTCCCACTCCCTGTGAGGCGAGCATGGTTCAGTGTATGCTTGCTGAGCCATGTGGGTGGGTGTAGATTGCCTGTGATTGCGACTCCCATCATACTCTTGGCTTCACCCCCCTTCCCAGCATGCCCATACTTCCTCCCTCTTGACTCTGCTTCCCTGTGAGGGGGTGTGACAGCAATGGCAAGATGGCTGTCTGTGAAGTCCTGATGTTTGTTGTTGCCCATTTCCAAGCAGGGCCTTGTGCTCCCCACAACAGAGCCCAGTGTCAGACATCTTGTCAGTCCCTTCCCACTCCCTGTGAGGCGAGCATGGTTCAGTGTATGCTTGCTGAGCCATGTGGGTGGGTGTAGATTGCCTGTGATTGCGACTCCCATCATACTCTTGGCTTCACCCCCCTTCCCAGCATGCCCATACTTCCTCCCTCTTGACTCTGCTTCCCTGTGAGGGGGTGTGACAGCAATGGCAAGATGGCTGTCTGTGAAGTCCTGATGTTTGTTGTTGCCCATTTCCAAGCAGGGCCTTGTGCTCCCCACAACAGAGCCCAGTGTCAGACATCTTGTCAGTCCCTTCCCACTCCCTGTGAGGTGAGCATGGTTCGGTGTATGCTTGCTGGGCCATGTGGGTGGGTGTAGATTGTCTGTGACTGCGACTCCCATCATACTCTTGGCTACACCCCCTTCCCAGCATGCCCATACTTCCTCCCTCTTGACTATGCTTCCCTGTGAGGGGGTATGACAGCAATGGCAAGATGGCTGACTGTGAAGTCCTGGTGTTTGTTGTTGCCCATTTCCCAGCAGGGCCTTGTGCTCCCCACAACAGAGCCCAGTGTCAGACATCTTGTCAGTCCCTTCTCACTCCCTGTGAGGCGAGCATGGTTCAGTGTATGCTTGCTGGGCCATGTGGGTGGGTGTAGATTGTCATTGACTGCGAATCCCATCATACTCTTGGCTATGCCCCCTTTCCCAGCATGCTCATACTTCCTCCCTCTTGACTCTGCTTCCCTGTGAGGGGGTGTGACAGCAATGGCAAGATGGCTGACTGTGACGTCCTGGTGTTTGTTGTTGCCCATTTCCCAGCAGGGCCTTGTGCTCCCCACAACAGAGCCCAGTGTCAGACATCTTGTCAGTCCCTTCCCACTCCCTGTGAGGCGAGCATGGTTCAGTGTATGCTTGCTGAGCCATGTGGGTGGGTGTAGATTGCCTGTGATTGCGACTCCCATCATACTCTTGGCTTCACCCCCCTTCCCAGCATGCCCATACTTCTTCCCTCTTGACTCTGCTTCCCTGTGAGGGGGTGTGACAGCAATGGCAAGATGGCTGTCTGTGAAGTCCTGATGTTTGTTGTTGCCCATTTCCCAGCAGGACCTTTTGCTCCCCACAACAGAGCCCAGTGTCAGACATCTTGTCAGTCCCTTCCCACTCCCTGTGAGGCGAGCATGGTTCAGTGTATGCTTGCTGGGCCATGTGGGTGGGTGTAGATTGTCTGTGACTGCGACTCCCATCATACTCTTGGCTACACCCCCTTTCCCAGCATGCCCATACTTCCTCCCTCTTGACTCTGCTTCCCTGTGAGGGGGTGTGACAGCAATGGCAAGATGGCTGACTGTGAAATCCTGGTGTTTGTTTGGCTACAAGTTCAAAGAGAGCCCCTGTGCTTCACACTGCAGCACCCAGTACGGGGTATCTTTTGCTGATATTTCACAGAGGTGTGGGTCAATGCATTCTACCCGGTGAGTTGTGTGGAGTTTGTGTTGAGGGGGTGGTGTGTCTCCACATGCTGGTAAGTATGGTCTGAGCTGTCAGTCCTCCTTCCCACCCGGCCAGACATCCCATCATGAAACGTGCTTCGATTGTAGGGCGTGCAAGTTGTCTTTCAGGATGTCAGTCAGTGGTGTCCTGCTTCTGATTTGCGCACATGCCCTACCAGGGCTTGTGCTCCCCACAGCAGGACCCAGTGTCAGCCATCTTGTCAGTCATTTTCCACTCCCTTTGATGTGGGCATGTTTCAGAGAGGTCTTGATGGGCCATTCAGGTAGGGGAGCATTTTCTGTGACTACAGACCCCATCATGCTTTTGGATACACTCACTTCACCTGCATCCTCACCATTCCTTCCTGTCAGTCAGCTGTACTGTGAGGTAGTGTGTTTGTGGTGGCAAACTGTCTGGCAGTGTCGATTTAGCTTTGTGCCACTGGCTTGCTCTCTTTGTTCGTAGGTTGGTGCATGTCATGACACAGTTCTAAGTCACTATGAGATGGCAGGTGTTGTGTTTGAATGACTGGCATACACATCTTGGGATGATTATCTATTGGTTACTGTAGCTTTGCTTGCAGTGCATGGTTTCACTGTCCCCTTACCACACAATCTTGGGTATGTTGTTTGTGTACTCACCAGGCTCTGGTATGTATGTTAGCCCATAGACGCTCTCTGGTAGTAGGCTGTCCCGCACCTTCTCCTCCCAGGTCCTGAAGTAGACTTGTTTGGCAGGAGGGCCACCGCCGGTGCACTGACTCAGGGCATGATCTTTTTCGATGAGTTTCTTGACCCTCCTGCACACGTCATACCACCTGTTCTGGATATCTTCCTTTGTGCGCCTTGCTGGTGCTTGAGCGTTCACCTTGTCCACAATCCTCGCCCACATCATGGTTTTCTGTGACATGGGGGTCCTTTGGACCAATGTACCAAACAAATATGGCTCTACTCTGATGATCTCGTCTACCAGCACTTCTAACTCACTATCTGTGAACTTTGGATTCTTCTTTGGGGGCATGGTGGTGGTGAGGGATGTGTGTGTGAGGGTGCAAGTGAGGGTGGGTTGGTGTTGGTTTTGCTGGCTGTATGTGTGTGTGCTTTTGGATGAGGTGCTGATGGTGTGTGAGTAGTGTGATGGGTGAGTTGTGAGTGTGTCTGTGGTTGCTGTGTAGTGGTGTTTGCTGCTAGCTGCTGGCTGTGTCTCCTGTTTGCAAGGGATCATGGTAGTGATTGTAGTCCTTAATATAGTTGGAGTTGTGGGTGTGTCTTCGTCCCAGGTTTTTTAAAAAATATATTTATTGGCTTTGTCATTGCTTGTTTGGTCCTTTTTTTGTCTTTTTTCCTTTGGGTTTTGTAGGCATGAAGGAGACATTCATTTGACGGAAACGGACGCTGATGTTGGCTCGTGCCAGCTTCTCCACCTCGTTCAAGCTGCCTATCTTCTGTGTTTGATACGTGTCGGTCGCGGAGATCTATATTACTTGTGGGCCCGGTTTTCTGTGCGTGACGGTCCTGCAGCTTGGTCTCCGTGCGAGTCGGTCTGGTTTTACACGCATTGCATCGTACTGCGCGGGTCGGACATCGCGGGTACGGGTCGGTCGGGTTAATTCCGGGTTCGTGTCGGTCGGTGAAAATCGCATCGATTTTCCGTCCGGTTCACTATTTTACCTACGGCTCGGTCATACAGCTTGTATTCCGTACGTGTCGGTTGTAATTCACACGCGTTGCATCGTACTGCACGGGTGGTACGGGTATCCGGTCTGGGTCCGTGTCGGTCGGTACGATTTGCGACCGGAATCGGAATTGGCCCCTTAGTCTTCTTCCCTACTGTTTTTTTAATTTCATTTTTTTGTTGCCACTATCACTCAGTGCAAAATGTCCCGGGCCTCCCATTGAAGTCTGTGTGTGGTTTTGCAGTGCCAATTAAACCTGGCAATATTACCCTGTCTCTTCCCACACATTTTCCTCTTTAACCGGTGTCCTACTTCACGTATTCTACTCAAATTTGTCGTCTGCAGCAGAAAGGTATGTCAAATTTCACAATAGTGTAATTTCCAACATTTCATCACATTTACATTATTCATAATTGTTAAATTACATAAGCAGAACATTTCACTTGTATAATAAAGACTACATACGTTTGGTGCGTGCTAAGAAACTATTTTGCAAAAACATAAGCAAAAGTAAAGCTTGTAATAGTGGAAGGATGCTTAGTGGAAGAACGCATGGTCAGCTTCAATTATTTTCCAGTAGTCATTCATTTGGTGGTGGAGCTCTATGACTTCAATTTCAAACTGACAGGGATATTTACAATGGTGAGATACACTTCTGAGTAATTTACACATGTAATTTTAGTCTTAAACTTTCAAGTAACTTTACTAGTTTTGGCTAATTATAAAATCCAAGAGTAAAGTTGCTCAAAATTGTATACTTACATGTCTCGACCCCTGGAAAAGGGGGTTGGGCAAATATAAGACTGTAAATTGCTACAAAAAAACCCAAAATAGGAGCAATGTCTAGCATCGTGCATGGTCAACCACTGGAACTGCAATACCCTCTCACAGAAAATTATGCCTTCAGAGACATAAATGTAAACCCTATTTAAAATTAAACATAGATAAAAATATAAATAAATATGATTTAATGTTAAAAAATATAAAAAATAACATGTTCGTATTTAATTATACAATCTTTTAATAACCTGTTTGCATGTAAAAAGTTATGTAACAATAGGTTTTAAAAAAATATAATTAAAAGACTTTAAATTAATTCTATTTGTAATTATTAATGGCTAATAAAAGCATATTTTTTACTTAGGTGGGAATTTATTTTTTAATGCAAACTTTAAATCAAGATTTTTAATGTAATTTAATATATTTTAAATCATTTAATTTTGTAATCAAAATTTAGTTAATAATGCTGAAGCATTTTTCCTTTAGTTCTGCATTTTACATAAGCATGTAAAATCAATTAGCATTAATTTTTAACATAAAAATATTAGCCTAATATTAGCCTAATAAACTTTTTTACTTTTCTCTATGCTTTATCACGCGGAGATCTCTGCCCCAACTGCAGAAATCTCCCTATGGTTAAGTTAAACCTTTCCCGATTATTTACCATACAAAGATCTTCCTACTGACTGCAGAGTCTCCATACAGTGAAGTATAGGGGAAAGCAAAAAAAGGTTTACAGAGAAAGAAAAATGTGTATTATCATTCCTCCTGTGTGGAATTCTCTGCTATGCAGAACTGTACTGTGGGGTATTAGGAGTCTTTAGGAACAGTCCCCTAGCATTATCAGAGCCTGTGCCTGGAGCAGCTTTTCAGGACTACTTTCGGGAACTTTGGTGAATAGAAACTTGTTAAGCTACTCTGCTAAGGGTTATGCTTATAAATGGTATTTATTTGCTCAAATATAAGTAGTGATATTACATTCTCAAACAGAGCCTATAGATTGTAACTGGGCCTGTACTGTGCTCCATCTAAGCCAGACATCTGATTGGGAGCATCAGCTGCAAAGGGATGCAAGATGGCAAGTGTATTTATACATGAAACATGGCCTACCAGGGACTCTGTCATGTTATCCGAGGTACTAAATATACACCTCTCTGTTACTGACTTGCTAAGTGACATATGCAAATATTACTATTTGATAAAACAGATGAACGTTTTTAGTTGCACTGATCTTATATTTCTTTTGCTCAGTATTGATTACATTCCCACTTATATGGATGATCTTATTTGATAATCAAAACCTATGGAGCCATTGCTGCTATTTAGTAGTTTGTATCCGTAAGCATAAAATGTCAGCTCATTCGCTGGTGACTAGAGTCATAGAAAATGGCATTTTATCTGGAGTGCAGAAAATTCTTCTTTCACCCAAATTTGTAAAGAGGGCACAAAATATATCTGTTGTTTACTAGTCAAACAACATTAGGATTAAGGATATAATTGCTGGGACCAACCATCAAGCAAGAAAGCGTTTGATAACTAAAAGTTAAAAATATTCTGCATGCTCAATATTTGTAGTAATTTGAATCTATTGAAAAGTGTTAATGTGGTAACGTAGATCTATGAGCTGATTGTTTAACAAAGATGTTAATTTAGTATTTTATTTCTATAAATTGATCAACAGCGGGGTAGTGATATGGCAGGGTTTCTTAAATACCAATCTCTTTGTGAAGATATTAAACAGAATTCCCTAACGGTTATGTCGACATTTGTTTGTCAAATTGAAGTGTAAGAGAGGAAATAGCATCAGCAATGAAACTCAATTACAGTGAAACCAACGTGTCTCCACAGAAACAACAGAAAGAATGGTGTTCAAACCTTAAGGACTTTATTAATAATGTAATTCAGATTACAAAGGATATTAATCAGCAAAGTTGAATTAAAACTGGTTAAACATATTTGTATAATGGACAAATTTATTGTATGTGCAAAATTGAAGATAGAGTTACAGTAATTTTCATAAAAAAATACAAGAGAAAATGTGTTTTCACACTGCTGTGACTCTCCTGGCTACAAAGAAATTATCACAAGGTTTCCTAACCACACATGCTGCAAGTTACAGGGTTCTTACTGCCTGAAGCAAGCAGCTCATCTTTTTAATGTGTGATTGGGGAACTTGTGTATTTGTTCTTCTTGACCTCTCAGCTCACTATCATATGACCAGTCTGTAGCATTCTCACCAGCCTGGAAGCATGTTACATACCACACCACACGGAGCTCTGGGTTGCGAGTTTTAATTCTTCGGCATGCAAACATTAACTGAAATCACTGCATCACAAACTTTATTAACCACAACCAGCCACAACCACCAGATTACGTAATACTTGTAAAGTGTCTGCTGAGACCACGAGAGGCATCATACACACAAACACAGGACACATCTTCCCCTTTGCTAAATAAAAAGTATGAACACATATATATATATATATATACACATAATAACTACTCAATGAGTTCAAGGTGCTCTCATCGGTCTTCCAGATCTATTTGTAGGAGGCACAGGAGGGGCACCTTTATCTTGCATCTCTGGAGAAGAGTTGGATGCTTGACTTGGGCACCTAGGTGGACTTGTCTCACCCATGAGGTCTGGAGCCAACGGACATGAAGCAAATGCTTACAGTGTGATGAGTCTCTGGTTATGGATCTTCCAGGCCACTGGGAAGTTACCATGTCTCCTTTGCTTGCCACAACTCATAGCGGTTCAGCGTCAAATGGAGTGTCATTATTGCATGTTTGCTTGACAAGAACTTGGTCTCCTTTCTCGAAGACCGTGTTTCGAGCACATCAGTGCTTATCAGCATAAGCATTCATTTTGCAATTGTGAGAGGTGCCAGAGACATGAATCTCATCAGGGTCTATTGACCGATTGGTGGTCCATTGTGACATCTTTGTTCCAAGAGCTCTCCCAAACAGCAAGGCAGCAGGACTTTCTCCTGTTGTGGAATGAGGAGTGGAATTGGTAGAACAGTAGGCACGGAGGGCTAGGCATAAAGCTGACTTGAGGTCGATTCCTTCCTGCGCAGCATGCTGTACCACCCTTTTCAAAATAATCATAATTCATTCACCAATGCCATTAGCCTGTGGCCAGAGCTGTGTAATTTTCTGGTGTTTAATGTTCAAAGGATTAAGAAAGTCATGGTACTCTCTGCTATTGAAGGGTGAACAGTTGTCAGATTTGAAAATGGAAGGGACACCCCATGTTACAAAACTGTCACCCACGCTCTCGATGACTCTGTCATGTGTTGTTGATGATAAGTCTTCCACTAGATGAAAACTAGAGTTCTCATCGACAACAACCATGATCCATTATTGAGGGGTCCAAAGAAGTCAACTGCAATCCTCTACCAGGCCTGCTTAGGAAGATCAGACATGTCCTGTGTATGCTGATTCTTTTTGGGAGACAGACAGTTGCACAGCTTCCTTTTAACTCATTCATCAAGGTGCAGGAACCACAATCAATCCCTGAGGGCTCTCTTAGTTGTAGCAATGCCACGATGTCCTTCATGTGCTAGTTCAATAACTTTTTCTTCAGGCTGTCAGGGATAACTATTCTTGCACCTCTTAGTATGACACCATCATGTGCAACAGAAAGTTCATCTCAAACATTCTTGAATTACTGGAACTGAACATCAGCTATAAGAGGTCAAGTATATTTCCTCCATGATTGCGTTGCAATGATTTATTTAAGCTTAAGCATGTCTTTGCCAGTACTAGTGGCTGGAGAATCTGTTCAATAGAAAGAGCGGCAGTTGCACTTGACTTTATTATGAAATTGATGTAAGTCTCAGTCGCTTTGGATGTTGTACTATGACGCTGTAGTGGCACTCGTGCAAAGTAGTCTAAGGGGATTTGATTCCAGGTTAGTTCACAGTAGTGTAATCACACTCTTGCAAACGCAATCCCTACCTCTCAATGCAAGGGGGCATCTTGGCTTTCAGATTTCCCAAAAATGGTGAGCAACACCTGATGATCTGTGACAAGGGTGAAATGCTTTCCGCACAGAAACACATGGAAGTGTTCATATGCCCATACTACACCTAAGCTTTCTTTCTCAGTGTAAAGATAAGCACGTTCAGTCTAAGATAGGCTCCGGCTAGCATAGGCCACAATGGGGCCTATGCATCAACAATGCCATTTGCGATTCCTTATTAGCGAAAAATAAGGAATCGCTAATAAGGAATAGCAAAAGGCTATGCATGTAGGAATCGCTATTCAAATAGCGATTCCTTAATATTCCTTATTACCGAATCGGTAATACCGAATCGGTAATAAGGAATACCTACCCATTCATTCCTATGGGCTTGGAGGCCCATAGGAATGAATGTAAAGCCAGTCTGTATTAGCGATTCGGTATTACCGAATCGCTAATAGCGGGAGCACTTTCAAGGGTGCCAGGGTGTCAAAAGGACACCCTGTTGCACCCCTGAAAATGATATGTGCACATATGTTGCACACACACATGCTCTAAGGGCATGTGTGTGCGCAACATGAAACTTTGAAAAATGCACAAAAGTGCATTTTTCAAAGTTTTTGCAAATTACCATGCAGTTCATCTTCATGGTAATTTGCTCCCCCTATTAGCGAAATCGCTAATTTTTTAACTTTGATGCATTGCATTTAAGGAATCTCACTTTGGGATTCCTTAAATGCAATCGCTATTTAAGGAATCGGTATTTAAGGAATCCCTATTTAAAGAATCGCTATTTAAGGATTCCTTAAATAGCGATTTCTGCTTTTGGGTTGATGCATTGGGATTGGGTATTTTTTACTTAATACCGGGAGCTATTACCGAATCGGTATTTTACCGACTGGATTTTGGGTTGATGCATGAGGCTGCAAGTGTTTCTGAGCATCGGGCCATATATTGTGTTGAGCATGGATCGTGCCCAATCCTACCAGGCTTACATCAACCAAAGTCTCTGAATGCAATTTCAGATAAAAGTAAGCCATTTCAGTTGCATTTTTAAATGCATATTTTATTGAACCATTCGTCACATTCAGATGGCCATTCAAACAGAACATCTCACTTTGTTTAGTTCTGTTAGAGGGGGGACTCACAGTGGCAAAATCACAAATTTACCCGGAGCAGTAGCTGTCCATGCCTAAAAAGGATCACAGCATGGTCACGTCTTCTGGAGGGCAAGAAGACAAAAATGCTTGTACCTTTTTGGGGTCAGGTGCCATTCTCTGTTCAGAGAAAATATGCCTAAAGAACTTAAATCTGTTTTTGTGAAACTCACCCATTCAGTGTGAGACCTGCATGAACAGACGGCATACTTCTATGAGTGCTTTATCGTATTTCTTTCATGTAGACACAGACACCTGTATGTCTTCACTTTAGCTAAAAGCATGTAAAAAAGGCTGAATTATTCAACAAATGCCATCTTGAAGTATTTCTGACGCGGATGAAACACGAAAACTGATTCTCTTCTATCTGAACAAACCAACATGAGTTGAAAAAATACAGTTTTCCTACAGTTCAAGTTGATGGTAGCTGGTGTTCAAATCAAGGCAGGAGAAAAGGTTGGCGCCATTCAGCCAATCCACGGAAATGTATGACTCGTACATGCTTTCCGCATCGTTCAAATCTTCACCTTCATGAAACACTAGTAATTGCAACATTGTTGTAGGCATCCAACTCAATTTCCAGCGCACCACAACTTGTACAAGTTTTGAATCCGCATCCGTCTCCATTACAGTCCAGAGCCAATGGGTGCGTCCGTCTCGGTCAACTGACTGTACAACGCGTATTTTGAAAATACACATGCACCCGTCTCCATACGATTCAATGGTCAAGGTGTACGCCTGGCTCGGACCATGCCTGCCCGATGCGCATGCATGATAGTCATCCGCGTCGGGCATCATTGCAGTCAATGGCAAAGCGCACGCACGGCTCGGTCATGAACCGTGCAATGCGTACGCATTGTCACCCGCGTCGGACCTCATTGCAGTCAATGGCAAAGCGTACGCACGGCTCGGTCATGAACCATGCAATGCGTACGCATTGTCACCCGCGTCAGATCTCATTGCAGTCAATGGCAAAGCGTACACACGGCTCGGTAATGAACCGTGCAATACGCACACATTGTCACCCACGTCGGGCCTCATTGCAGTCAAAGGCAAAGAGTACGCATGGCTCCGTCATGAACCATGCAATACGTACGCATTGTCACCCGTGTCGGAGCTCATTGGTGTGACTATTCGACGGATTCAACACACAATTACTTGCCAGGGACACCTGTGCACACCTACCACACTACAGCATTGCCCACACAGTGTCCCATGGCATGTAAGGCTGCATTCCCTGTGTGTTGAGGGGGACACATTTGGTTTGTTGGGTAGCACTATTGTTCAGCCACTCCCAGGCTGTGCACGTGTACATGGGGGCAGAATCATTTGTGTGTCGTGCACATTACCACTGTGATGTGCAAATGTACAGTAATGTGCATGAGTCACGGACACAGTTTCATGTTGGATCTGTTTAGGGCATGTCACATACACCCTGAGTCCTGGGGGTGATGGCATGTACGTCACAGTGAGACCTGTAGCCACAATTCTGATGTGCACCCACAGTCTGTGTGCATGTTGTGTCTCAGATGTTGCTGATCAAATGTGCCCAATGGGAGACAGTCCCCACATCCACGTGGTATATGCATCTACCTTGATGGTGTGTGTGTGTGTCAAAGAGACGTACATGTAGGGCCTGCAGGGACAACAGTAGCCACTACCTGTGGGACTCACGCTTGCCTTGTGGTGTGTACGTGATACGCCATGTCCATGGCATTGTCGATGTGGCAATAAATGGACCCTGGGTATCTGCATGGCAAAGATCTGTGATGCCTGGGAGACATCAGACCTCACTTGTCACTGTGGTGTGTGTTTGTAACGTCACAGCAGTACATAGGTCGGGTGACACAGCCAGATGATTGGCCATTGCACTACATGGGACTCATGTGGACATGTGGAATTGAGATGTGAGGTGATGGTCATGTAGGTGACATATGTGTCCATGCCCAACAGCACACACCTCAGTCCATTGTGTAATGTCATGATCTATCATGTGATATTGAGCCTGGTCATGGCCACATGGGTGGATGAACCGACAATCTTCCTTTGTTCAACTCTGTTCTGCAGGGCACCAGCTGTCCATCGACCGTTCCCAGACCTTGCAACCATGCAGGAACGCGACTGCATCCGACGGTAGCGCTACACCAGGCCACTGATTGAGGAGTTGGCGGAGCAGTTGATGCCACATCTGCTACCTGGCCAGACATACCCTACAGCACTGACCCCAGAGGTGAAGGTGATGGCAGCCCTGCACTTCTTTGCTACTGGTACCTACCAGTACACTGTGGCTACTGCTGGTGCTATGTCGCAAACTATGTTTAGTCGGGTGCTACGCGGTGTTTTGGAGGGGATGTTGCATTTCCTAGACCTGTACATCAAGTTCCCGAGCCCAGCTGAACTACCTGAAATAAAGGATGCCTTTTATACACTGGAGAGGATGCCGAACGTCATCGGACCTATTGATGGGACACATGTGGCCCTGATACCACCACAGGCACATGAGCAGGCATACCGGAACAGGAAACATTTCCACTCGATCAATGCTCTGGTGGTATGTCTTGCTGACATGTCTATCACACATGTGTGTGCATGGTTCCCTGGTTCGGCGCACAATGCCTACATCATGAGGAGTAGTCGCATTGCAACGCTGATGTCACAGATGCCAGCTCAGCATGCCTGGCTTGTCGGTGTGTACTGACTGTTTATCATTGTGTGTGTTTGTCATTGTTGTATTCCGCACTCCTACAAAACTCAGCTACTTGTTCATTTTTGTGTGTGTAGGTGACTCCGGATACCCCAACATGCCGTGTTTGCTGACACCCCTCAGGAACCCTGTGACACCAGCTGAGATGCGCTACAATGAGGCACATGGTCGGAGCAGGAGGGTGATTGAGCGGACATTCGGCCTCCTGAAAAGCCGCTTTCGCTGCCTGGACAAGACCAGAGGGGCCCTCCCATATGAACCTGCAAAAGTGTGCAAAATAATCCTTGTATGCTGCATGCTACTCAACAAGACAGTGCGGAAGAAGGTGCCTCTCATCCAGGAGGACGATGACCAACCTCCGGCACCTGTGGAGGATCCCAGCCTGGGCCAAGATGCCAGTGATGATGAGGATGAGGGTGACGTCCGCTCACAGCTCATCAACAACTTCTTCACCTGAATTTGAGTTTCCAGGGTTGTTATGTCAATGTATGGAGTTAGCCTGGAATGTGTTGTGGCTGCTCTGTTGCTGCCTGAGTATGTCTGTGTGCCACTTGACTGGATGCGTGCAGTGATGTGTTCATTCAGGTGGTGTGTACTCCACAATAGGGTAGTACTGCTAACTAATTTTTGTCTAGGTTGATTGTGACATGTTTTGTGCATGTGTATTGCATTTCTCTCCTGTTTTGCTGTGCTTTTGACTGTGTCTTGTGTCTGTCCTTCACAGGGTAATTTGCCTGTTGTTTGTTCAACACTGACCCCCAACACTAAGACACCAGTGTGGGAGTAGTCAATTGACATCAAGTGATGTGCCACACACCCCTGGACAACAATTCTCAGACACTCTGTGACCGTGTGTCCACCGTAACGTACAATTGCCTTGCAACTATTTTTGAATAAACATGTTGCTGATGTGTAATGAACCTGTGCTATGCTTTGTTAGGTACGTTGTCTGTCTTCCCACATCTGAGTGATATTTGCTTACCTCTCCTGTGGACTTGTTACCACTGACTGTGGATTGGTGTTGTGGCTGTGCATACCTATGTGTTTCAGGTCGACATCATTGTGTCTGATGAGTAACATGGCCATGGTGAGTATGTGTTGTGTTGCCATAGTGATGTGTCTCCCTCACATATGTCACTTCACCATGACTCACCTAATGTTGGTCACATTGTTGCAGTATTTGACATGCATTGTGATGTGTAGCAGATCGACATCTCCATGACACATGACAATTTGGAATCACAACAAGGCAAGTATGGTGTACTGGTGAGTTTATTTTCGAACATGTGTGAGGAAAGTGCACAGGATGGTGGGTGCTGTACAATGGTTTTGGAATCCAAAGTTCACATTAGAGTTGGAAGTGCTGGTAGATGAAATGTCCAGAGTAAAGTCCACATTCATCTGCTACATTGGCCCAACATGAACCCTCCATGTCATGTGGGCGAGTTGTGTGCGATTGAACAAGGTGAACGGGTTGCGCATAAATAACATTGTCCAGAACAGGTTTAGAGGCCCTGGGGGATGTGCTGGGACATCTGCCTCTCACATGTCCTTCTTCGGACGACCCCTCTTCTTCCTGGGGGTGGATCCTCAGGTGCAGGCCTCTGCAGTGCAGGGGACTCTCCGCCAGAGTCCTACTCCCTCCCTGTGGCACTGGCAGATGGTGTTGCAACAGATGTTGTGGCCACACAGGGAGGTGTGGACATGTTTGTGTTGATCTGACGGAGGCAATGGAGTATGTCCCCATGCACCGCAGTAAGGGCATCACACTTGGCCTCCATGCGTGCATGGTGGGCAGTCTGCTCCTGTTGCATGTCCTTGAGGATCCCCACTACCTGGCCAAATCCTCTGGTGCTATCCTGGTATGCATCTATGATGCGTGCCGGTTGGGGTTCATCATGCAGTCCAGACCCCTCTGCAAGGCACGCCCTCTGCCTCCCACCCCTCCCAGCACCCCATGCCACATGGGCAGGACCAGCGGCGGGACGCACAGGTGACACTGGGACCCCTTGGGTGGTGTTGCTGGTGGTGGTTGCTGTAGCTTCCGGGGGGTCCTGTGTCCTTGTGCTGTGGGTTTTCAGTGGCCTTGGTCTGTCCGTGTTGGCGGGGGTGCCCTGTCAGTGTCCAGAGGCTGGAGACGTGGGTACAGGGGGTGCTGATGCTGCTGGTGCTGCTTGATGACTCACACCGGAGGGGCCAGGTTGGTCGTCGTCATGCGAAGAGGACAGAGACAGAGTCAAACCAGAGAGCTCAGTGTCCACCAGAGTCTGGGCCTGGGAATCCTCTTCATTTGGTGCTGGGTCCCCAGCACCACCTTTGTTTGGAAGAAACACACAATGTGAGTTATGTTTCTGCAGGCATCAATGGTTCACAGACATGACATTTCCTACTGTACGAACAGATGCCTGCCTGTACACAGCTTTTTTCCAGCTTGTCATGGACAGAGTTTGAGCCTTGTGCTCCCCACAACAGAGCCCAGTGTCAGACATCTTGTCAGTCCCTTCCCACTCCCTGTGAGGCGAGCATGGTTCAGTGTATGCTTGCTGAGCCATGTGGGTGGGTGTAGATTGCCTGTGATTGCGACTCCCATCATTCTCTTGGCTTCACCCCCCTTCCCAGCATGCCCATACTTCCTCCCTCTTGACTCTGCTTCCCTGTGAGGGGGTGTGACAGCAATGGCAAGATGGCTGTCTGTGAAGTCCTGATGTTTGTTGTTGCCCATTTCCAAGCAGGGCCTTGTGCTCCCCACAACAGAGCCCAGTGTCAGACATCTTGTCAGTCCCTTCCCACTCCCTGTGAGGTGAGCATGGTTCGGTGTATGCTTGCTGGGCCATGTGGGTGGGTGTAGATTGTCTGTGACTGCGACTCCCATCATACTCTTGGCTACACCCCCTTCCCAGCATGCCCATACTTCCTCCCTCTTGACTATGCTTCCCTGTGAGGGGGTATGACAGCAATGGCAAGATGGCTGACTGTGAAGTCCTGGTGTTTGTTGTTGCCCATTTCCCAGCAGGGCCTTGTGCTCCCCACAACAGAGCCCAGTGTCAGACATCTTGTCAGTCCCTTCTCACTCCCTGTGAGGCGAGCATGGTTCAGTGTATGCTTGCTGGGCCATGTGGGTGGGTGTAGATTGTCATTGACTGCGAATCCCATCATACTCTTGGCTATGCCCCCTTTCCCAGCATGCTCATACTTCCTCCCTCTTGACTCTGCTTCCCTGTGAGGGGGTGTGACAGCAATGGCAAGATGGCTGACTGTGACGTCCTGGTGTTTGTTGTTGCCCATTTCCCAGCAGGGCCTTGTGCTCCCCACAACAGAGCCCAGTGTCAGACATCTTGTCAGTCCCTTCCCACTCCCTGTGAGGCGAGCATGGTTCAGTGTATGCTTGCTGAGCCATGTGGGTGGGTGTAGATTGCCTGTGATTGCGACTCCCATCATACTCTTGGCTTCACCCCCCTTCCCAGCATGCCCATACTTCTTCCCTCTTGACTCTGCTTCCCTGTGAGGGGGTGTGACAGCAATGGCAAGATGGCTGTCTGTGAAGTCCTGATGTTTGTTGTTGCCCATTTCCCAGCAGGACCTTTTGCTCCCCACAACAGAGCCCAGTGTCAGACATCTTGTCAGTCCCTTCCCACTCCCTGTGAGGCGAGCATGGTTCAGTGTATGCTTGCTGGGCCATGTGGGTGGGTGTAGATTGTCTGTGACTGCGACTCCCATCATACTCTTGGCTACACCCCCTTTCCCAGCATGCCCATACTTCCTCCCTCTTGACTCTGCTTCCCTGTGAGGGGGTGTGACAGCAATGGCAAGATGGCTGACTGTGAAATCCTGGTGTTTGTTTGGCTACAAGTTCAAAGAGAGCCCCTGTGCTTCACACTGCAGCACCCAGTACGGGGTATCTTTTGCTGATATTTCACAGAGGTGTGGGTCAATGCATTCTACCCGGTGAGTTGTGTGGAGTTTGTGTTGAGGGGGTGGTGTGTCTCCACATGCTGGTAAGTATGGTCTGAGCTGTCAGTCCTCCTTCCCACCCGGCCAGACATCCCATCATGAAACGTGCTTCGATTGTAGGGCGTGCAAGTTGTCTTTCAGGATGTCAGTCAGTGGTGTCCTGCTTCTGATTTGCGCACATGCCCTACCAGGGCTTGTGCTCCCCACAGCAGGACCCAGTGTCAGCCATCTTGTCAGTCATTTTCCACTCCCTTTGATGTGGGCATGTTTCAGAGAGGTCTTGATGGGCCATTCAGGTAGGGGAGCATTTTCTGTGACTACAGACCCCATCATGCTTTTGGATACACTCACTTCACCTGCATCCTCACCATTCCTTCCTGTCAGTCAGCTGTACTGTGAGGTAGTGTGTTTGTGGTGGCAAACTGTCTGGCAGTGTCGATTTAGCTTTGTGCCACTGGCTTGCTCTCTTTGTTCGTAGGTTGGTGCATGTCATGACACAGTTCTAAGTCACTATGAGATGGCAGGTGTTGTGTTTGAATGACTGGCATACACATCTTGGGATGATTATCTATTGGTTACTGTAGCTTTGCTTGCAGTGCATGGTTTCACTGTCCCCTTACCACACAATCTTGGGTATGTTGTTTGTGTACTCACCAGGCTCTGGTATGTATGTTAGCCCATAGACGCTCTCTGGTAGTAGGCTGTCCCGCACCTTCTCCTCCCAGGTCCTGAAGTAGACTTGTTTGGCAGGAGGGCCACCGCCGGTGCACTGACTCAGGGCATGATCTTTTTCGATGAGTTTCTTGACCCTCCTGCACACGTCATACCACCTGTTCTGGATATCTTCCTTTGTGCGCCTTGCTGGTGCTTGAGCGTTCACCTTGTCCACAATCCTCGCCCACATCATGGTTTTCTGTGACATGGGGGTCCTTTGGACCAATGTACCAAACAAATATGGCTCTACTCTGATGATCTCGTCTACCAGCACTTCTAACTCACTATCTGTGAACTTTGGATTCTTCTTTGGGGGCATGGTGGTGGTGAGGGATGTGTGTGTGAGGGTGCAAGTGAGGGTGGGTTGGTGTTGGTTTTGCTGGCTGTATGTGTGTGTGCTTTTGGATGAGGTGCTGATGGTGTGTGAGTAGTGTGATGGGTGAGTTGTGAGTGTGTCTGTGGTTGCTGTGTAGTGGTGTTTGCTGCTAGCTGCTGGCTGTGTCTCCTGTTTGCAAGGGATCATGGTAGTGATTGTAGTCCTTAATATAGTTGGAGTTGTGGGTGTGTCTTCGTCCCAGGTTTTTTAAAAAATATATTTATTGGCTTTGTCATTGCTTGTTTGGTCCTTTTTTTGTCTTTTTTCCTTTGGGTTTTGTAGGCATGAAGGAGACATTCATTTGACGGAAACGGACGCTGATGTTGGCTCGTGCCAGCTTCTCCACCTCGTTCAAGCTGCCTATCTTCTGTGTTTGATACGTGTCGGTCGCGGAGATCTATATTACTTGTGGGCCCGGTTTTCTGTGCGTGACGGTCCTGCAGCTTGGTCTCCGTGCGAGTCGGTCTGGTTTTACACGCATTGCATCGTACTGCGCGGGTCGGACATCGCGGGTACGGGTCGGTCGGGTTAATTCCGGGTTCGTGTCGGTCGGTGAAAATCGCATCGATTTTCCGTCCGGTTCACTATTTTACCTACGGCTCGGTCATACAGCTTGTATTCCGTACGTGTCGGTTGTAATTCACACGCGTTGCATCGTACTGCACGGGTGGTACGGGTATCCGGTCTGGGTCCGTGTCGGTCGGTACGATTTGCGACCGGAATCGGAATTGGCCCCTTAGTCTTCTTCCCTACTGTTTTTTTAATTTCATTTTTTTGTTGCCACTATCACTCAGTGCAAAATGTCCCGGGCCTCCCATTGAAGTCTGTGTGTGGTTTTGCAGTGCCAATTAAACCTGGCAATATTACCCTGTCTCTTCCCACACATTTTCCTCTTTAACCGGTGTCCTACTTCACGTATTCTACTCAAATTTGTCGTCTGCAGCAGAAAGGTATGTCAAATTTCACAATAGTGTAATTTCCAACATTTCATCACATTTACATTATTCATAATTGTTAAATTACATAAGCAGAACATTTCACTTGTATAATAAAGACTACATACGTTTGGTGCGTGCTAAGAAACTATTTTGCAAAAACATAAGCAAAAGTAAAGCTTGTAATAGTGGAAGGATGCTTAGTGGAAGAACGCATGGTCAGCTTCAATTATTTTCCAGTAGTCATTCATTTGGTGGTGGAGCTCTATGACTTCAATTTCAAACTGACAGGGATATTTACAATGGTGAGATACACTTCTGAGTAATTTACACATGTAATTTTAGTCTTAAACTTTCAAGTAACTTTACTAGTTTTGGCTAATTATAAAATCCAAGAGTAAAGTTGCTCAAAATTGTATACTTACATGTCTCGACCCCTGGAAAAGGGGGTTGGGCAAATATAAGACTGTAAATTGCTACAAAAAAACCCAAAATAGGAGCAATGTCTAGCATCGTGCATGGTCAACCACTGGAACTGCAATACCCTCTCACAGAAAATTATGCCTTCAGAGACATAAATGTAAACCCTATTTAAAATTAAACATAGATAAAAATATAAATAAATATGATTTAATGTTAAAAAATATAAAAAATAACATGTTCGTAATTAATTATACAATCTTTTAATAACCTGTTTGCATGTAAAAAGTTATGTAACAATAGGTTTTAAAAAAATATAATTAAAAGACTTTAAATTAATTCTATTTGTAATTATTAATGGCTAATAAAAGCATATTTTTTACTTAGGTGGGAATTTATTTTTTAATGCAAACTTTAAATCAAGATTTTTAATGTAATTTAATATATTTTAAATCATTTAATTTTGTAATCAAAATTTAGTTAATAATGCTGAAGCATTTTTCCTTTAGTTCTGCATTTTACATAAGCATGTAAAATCAATTAGCATTAATTTTTAACATAAAAATATTAGCCTAATATTAGCCTAATAAACTTTTTTACTTTTCTCTATGCTTTATCACGCGGAGATCTCTGCCCCAACTGCAGAAATCTCCCTATGGTTAAGTTAAACCTTTCCCGATTATTTACCATACAAAGATCTTCCTACTGACTGCAGAGTCTCCATACAGTGAAGTATAGGGGAAAGCAAAAAAAGGTTTACAGAGAAAGAAAAATGTGTATTATCATTCCTCCTGTGTGGAATTCTCTGCTATGCAGAACTGTACTGTGGGGTATTAGGAGTCTTTAGGAACAGTCCCCTAGCATTATCAGAGCCTGTGCCTGGAGCAGCTTTTCAGGACTACTTTCGGGAACTTTGGTGAATAGAAACTTGTTAAGCTACTCTGCTAAGGGTTATGCTTATAAATGGTATTTATTTGCTCAAATATAAGTAGTGATATTACATTCTCAAACAGAGCCTATAGATTGTAACTGGGCCTGTACTGTGCTCCATCTAAGCCAGACATCTGATTGGGAGCATCAGCTGCAAAGGGATGCAAGATGGCAAGTGTATTTATACATGAAACATGGCCTACCAGGGACTCTGTCATGTTATCCGAGGTACTAAATATACACCTCTCTGTTACTGACTTGCTAAGTGACATATGCAAATATTACTATTTGATAAAACAGATGAACGTTTTTAGTTGCACTGATCTTATATTTCTTTTGCTCTTTATTGATTACATTCCCACTTATATGGATGATCTTATTTGATAATCAAAACCTATGGAGCCATTGCTGCTATTTAGTAGTTTGTATCCGTAAGCATAAAATGTCAGCTCATTCGCTGGTGACTAGAGTCATAGAAAATGGCATTTTATCTGGAGTGCAGAAAATTCTTCTTTCACCCAAATTTGTAAAGAGGGCACAAAATATATCTGTTGTTTACTAGTCAAACAACATTAGGATTAAGGATATAATTGCTGGGACCAACCATCAAGCAAGAAAGCGTTTGATAACTAAAAGTTAAAAATATTCTGCATGCTCAATATTTGTAGTAATTTGAATCTATTGAAAAGTGTTAATGTGGTAACGTAGATCTATGAGCTGATTGTTTAACAAAGATGTTAATTTAGTATTTTATTTCTATAAATTGATCAACAGCGGGGTAGTGATATGGCAGGGTTTCTTAAATACCAATCTCTTTGTGAAGATATTAAACAGAATTCCCTAACGGTTATGTCGACATTTGTTTGTCAAATTGAAGTGTAAGAGAGGAAATAGCATCAGCAATGAAACTCAATTACAGTGAAACCAACGTGTCTCCACAGAAACAACAGAAAGAATGGTGTTCAAACCTTAAGGACTTTATTAATAATGTAATTCAGATTACAAAGGATATTAATCAGCAAAGTTGAATTAAAACTGGTTAAACATATTTGTATAATGGACAAATTTATTGTATGTGCAAAATTGAAGATAGAGTTACAGTAATTTTCATAAAAAAATACAAGAGAAAATGTGTTTTCACACTGCTGTGACTCTCCTGGCTACAAAGAAATTATCACAAGGTTTCCTAACCACACATGCTGCAAGTTACAGGGTTCTTACTGCCTGAAGCAAGCAGCTCATCTTTTTAATGTGTGATTGGGGAACTTGTGTATTTGTTCTTCTTGACCTCTCAGCTCACTATCATATGACCAGTCTGTAGCATTCTCACCAGCCTGGAAGCATGTTACATACCACACCACACGGAGCTCTGGGTTGCGAGTTTTAATTCTTCGGCATGCAAACATTAACTGAAATCACTGCATCACAAACTTTATTAACCACAACCAGCCACAACCACCAGATTACATAATACTTGTAAAGTGTCTGCTGAGACCACGAGAGGCATCATACACACAAACACAGGACACATCTCCCCCTTTGCTAAATAAAAAGTATGAACACATATATATATATATATATACACATAATAACTACTCAATGAGTTCAAGGTGCTCTCATCGGTCTTCCAGATCTATTTGTAGGAGGCACAGGAGGGGCACCTTTATCTTGCATCTCTGGAGAAGAGTTGGATGCTTGACTTGGGCACCTAGGTGGACTTGTCTCACCCATGAGGTCTGGAGCCAACGGACATGAAGCAAATGCTTACAGTGTGATGAGTCTCTGGTTATGGATCTTCCAGGCCACTGGGAAGTTACCATGTCTCCTTTGCTTGCCACAACTCATAGCGGTTCAGCGTCAAATGGAGTGTCATTATTGCATGTTTGCTTGACAAGAACTTGGTCTCCTTTCTCGAAGACCGTGTTTCAAGCACATCAGTGCTTATCAGCATAAGCATTCATTTTGCAATTGTGAGAGGTGCCAGAGACATGAATCTCATCAGGGTCTATTGACCGATTGGTGGTCCATTGTGACATCTTTGTTCCAAGAGCTCTCCCAAACAGCAAGGCAGCAGGACTTTCTCCTGTTGTGGAATGAGGAGTGGAATTGGTAGAACAGTAGGCACGGAGGGCTAGGCATAAAGCTGACTTGAGGTCGATTCCTTCCTGCGCAGCATGCTGTACCACCCTTTTCAAAATAATCATAATTCATTCACCAATGCCATTAGCCTGTGGCCAGAGCTGTGTAATTTTCTGGTGTTTAATGTTCAAAGGATTAAGAAAGTCATGGTACTCTCTGCTATTGAAGGGTGAACAGTTGTCAGATTTGAAAATGGAAGGGACACCCCATGTTACAAAACTGTCACCCACGCTCTCGATGACTCTGTCATGTGTTGTTGATGATAAGTCTTCCACTAGATGAAAACTAGAGTTCTCATCGACAACAACCATGATCCATTATTGAGGGGTCCAAAGAAGTCAACTGCAATCCTCTACCAGGCCTGCTTAGGAAGATCAGACATGTCCTGTGTATGCTGATTCTTTTTGGGAGACAGACAGTTGCACAGCTTCCTTTTAACTCATTCATCAAGGTGCAGGAACCACAATCAATCCCTGAGGGCTCTCTTAGTTGTAGCAATGCCACGATGTCCTTCATGTGCTAGTTCAATAACTTTTTCTTCAGGCTGTCAGGGATAACTATTCTTGCACCTCTTAGTATGACACCATCATGTGCAACAGAAAGTTCATCTCAAACATTCTTGAATTACTGGAACTGAACATCAGCTATAAGAGGTCAAGTATATTTCCTCCATGATTGCGTTGCAATGATTTATTTAAGCTTAAGCATGTCTTTGCCAGTACTAGTGGCTGGAGAATCTGTTCAATAGAAAGAGCGGCAGTTGCACTTGACTTTATTATGAAATTGATGTAAGTCTCAGTCGCTTTGGATGTTGTACTATGACGCTGTAGTGGCACTCGTGCAAAGTAGTCTAAGGGGATTTGATTCCAGGTTAGTTCACAGTAGTGTAATCACACTCTTGCAAACGCAATCCCTACCTCTCAATGCAAGGGGGCATCTTGGCTTTCAGATTTCCCAAAAATGGTGAGCAACACCTGATGATCTGTGACAAGGGTGAAATGCTTTCCGCACAGAAACACATGGAAGTGTTCATATGCCCATACTACACCTAAGCTTTCTTTCTCAGTGTAAAGATAAGCACGTTCAGTCTAAGATAGGCTCCGGCTAGCATAGGCCACAATGGGGCCTATGCATCAACAATGCCATTTGCGATTCCTTATTAGCGAAAAATAAGGAATCGCTAATAAGGAATAGCAAAAGGCTATGCATGTAGGAATCGCTATTCAAATAGCGATTCCTTAATATTCCTTATTACCGAATCGGTAATACCGAATCGGTAATAAGGAATACCTACCCATTCATTCCTATGGGCTTGGAGGCCCATAGGAATGAATGTAAAGCCAGTCTGTATTAGCGATTCGGTATTACCGAATCGCTAATAGCGGGAGCACTTTCAAGGGTGCCAGGGTGTCAAAAGGACACCCTGTTGCACCCCTGAAAATGATATGTGCACATATGTTGCACACACACATGCTCTAAGGGCATGTGTGTGCGCAACATGAAACTTTGAAAAATGCACAAAAGTGCATTTTTCAAAGTTTTTGCAAATTACCATGCAGTTCATCTTCATGGTAATTTGCTCCCCCTATTAGCGAAATCGCTAATTTTTTAACTTTGATGCATTGCATTTAAGGAATCTCACTTTGGGATTCCTTAAATGCAATCGCTATTTAAGGAATCGGTATTTAAGGAATCCCTATTTAAAGAATCGCTATTTAAGGATTCCTTAAATAGCGATTTCTGCTTTTGGGTTGATGCATTAGGATTGGGTATTTTTTACTTAATACCGGGAGCTATTACCGAATCGGTATTTTACCGACTGGATTTTGGGTTGATGCATGAGGCTGCAAGTGTTTCTGAGCATCGGGCCATATATTGTGTTGAGCATGGATCGTGCCCAATCCTACCAGGCTTACATCAACCAAAGTCTCTGAATGCAATTTCAGATCAAAGTAAGCCATTTCAGTTGCATTTTTAAATGCATATTTTATTGAACCATTCGTCACATTCAGATGGCCATTCAAACAGAACATCTCACTTTGTTTAGTTCTGTTAGAGGGGGGACTCACAGTGGCAAAATCACAAATTTACCCGGAGCAGTAGCTGTCCATGCCTAAAAAGGATCACAGCATGGTCACGTCTTCTGGAGGGCAAGAAGACAAAAATGCTTGTACCTTTTTGGGGTCAGGTGCCATTCTCTGTTCAGAGAAAATATGCCTAAAGAACTTAAATCTGTTTTTGTGAAACTCACCCATTCAGTGTGAGACCTGCATGAACAGACGGCATACTTCTATGAGTGCTTTATCGTATTTCTTTCATGTAGACACAGACACCTGTATGTCTTCACTTTAGCTAAAAGCATGTAAAAAAGGCTGAATTATTCAACAAATGCCATCTTGAAGGATTTCTGACGCGGATGAAACACGAAAACTGATTCTCTTCTATCTGAACAAACCAACATGAGTTGAAAAAATACAGTTTTCCTACAGTTCAAGTTGATGGTAGCTGGTGTTCAAATCAAGGCAGGAGAAAAGGTTGGCGCCATTCAGCTGTGTGATCATGTCAGCAATATGTGGACCTGGATGTCTTTCTTTTTTGTTTCTTTTTTGGCCTGTTGCATATCAACACAAATGCGCACTGAACCTCCATTGATTTTTTTTGTCACTACCACAATGGGTGAAACCCACTGCTTCGGACTAGTAGAGCGCTCAATGATGTCATGTTTTAACAGTGCTTCTAGTTCTTTCTCAACGGCTTCCAGTGAGTAAAAGCAATTCAACTGCGTCACTGTGTAACAGGGGGAATGTCTACATTAATGTGAAGCTGCACCTCCATTGTCTTAGGTTTACCAAGTTCATGAAACAATGTTGGGGATTTATTCACTATTTCAGAATGGGCTTTCAAGTTGTAGTTAATAGTGATCAGTCCCATGTCAGCAGCTGTATTGAAACTTATTAGGCATGCACTGGACAACTGTTAGACCTGAAATCCTTGGCGTGGGTTTTCCCCCTATCTTTTGCCTCTACTACCTGGATTTTTGATGCTGTGCTGGATTTCGTTTTTGCTGGTTTAGATGCTTTGGACACTCTGCCACTGCTAATCAGTGCCAGAGTGTAAGTGCTCCCTGTGTAAAAAATCATATTGATTGGATATACCTGATTGGCATATCTGTATCACCATGAAGTCCCTAGTAAAGTGCACTGTGTGTGCCAGGGCTGGTGATGACAGATGCTACTAGTGGGTCTGCAGCGCTGATTGCGCCACCCACCTGTGTAGCCCTAAAATGGTGTCTCAGGCCTGCCGCCGCAGGCCTGCCTGCAGTACCCGGACTGCCATGTCCTCCTGGCCAGTGTCCACACTGGCCGGGCCTAACCCTTCCCTTTTTATACACATCAGTCATCCCTATGGAAGGCCCAAGGTACCCCCCTGGGCAGGGTGCAGTGTATGTAAAAGGTAGAGCATGTACTAGTTCAGGTATCATGCTCTGGTAGTGAACAGCGGCCATTTTGTGTGTTCACTGCTGCAAGGTTATCTTGCTCCATAGGCTAACATGGGGGAGGCTGGTGCCAATGGCTATCAGCCTATCTTCTCATAGGAACAAGATAAGACATGCGTGTTTGATATCCCTGAGCTCAGCATTTAATAACACATCTTTTAGGAGAGGTTGTTTTTAAATCCTGAGTGGGAGAGCAGTTTTTTTTTTAGAGAGTATCTGTTCTCTTGTCTGACCCTTCTGTGTGCCTGGGCATGCTTGTGGATTGACTGTCTGGTTTGAGAGTGACAGGGGCTGGGGATCCCCCCAGGAGGTTGGCTGAGTCAGCCCGTTGCTGAATGGCGACATTTGCAAGTAGAGTGGAGGGAGGAGATAGCACCTGGGAGTGAATAGGGCTGTGCCTGCCTGCCACACTGCTGGCTCCACCTCCTGCTGGGCGGCTGATGACTCTGCCCCTCACTCTGAAAAGAAAGCAGAAGCCAGGAAAACAAAGTGCTCCAGCAACACCCAGAACTTGATCAGACCGGGCTCAGGACACACTTGCACAAAGACTTCAAAGACTTTTAGGGGTATAAGTACAAGACCCCTGACAACAGATTTTTAGATTCTACAATCAAGAGGAACCTCTGCTGAAAGACGGACTGCTGAAGGACTGAAGGAAGATTGCCTTGCTGTGTGCTCTAAGGGCTGACCTGGTCTGCTGTGCAACTGAAGCTGAGGAGGAGAAGGGGCCTTGCTGTGTGCTGTGCCCCTGCCTACTTGACCTAACAAGACTTTGCTGTGTGCTGTGTCTTCAACTCTGAATCTCCAAGGGCCTGAGAAGAGCTGGCCTCCTGTTTTGCAACCCAGGGATAGAAAGGTTGCCAAGACTTTAAGACTCTGCTGTGTCCTCTCTGTGCTGCTGTGTGCTGCAAGGACCGTGGACTGTTCTACCAAGCGTCTAAACATCTGCCCCGGGAAGTGCGCTGGCTGCTCTCTGTTTTGCGGGAGAGTGCCGCGCTGATTCTGGCCTGACACGGGCTGCCGCCCTGAGAAGACCGACGTGCTCATCGGCACGTGTATTGCTGTGGCTGCAGGATTGAGGGCGACCCCCGTGCTAACTAAGCTGCTGCGAGGCTTGGCGGCGTCACGATCGACCCGCTGACACGGGGCACTGTGGAATACCCTGCCCGCGATACACCGCCGCGGCCCGGGGGCTTGAAACTGATCGAAAGCTGCACTTCCCCGCTCTGCGAAGCCGCGGAGAAGAGAACGGGGAGGCCGCGACCTGATTGGCTGCTGGTAGGAGGCTTGGCTGGAGGAGCCGCACTGCGAGTGGCTGACTCCGGCGACGTCGACAACGTCACTGGGGGCTCGTCGAGGGAGCCGCGACCGGATTGGTCCACCGCTCGGGAGCGTTGGAAGCCCTGCACTGAGCAGTCGGAGAGGAGCGCTTTAATAATAAGCGTAGAGGCACCGCCAGAGGAGCGAGGCTAACTAAACACCGAGAGCCTACGAACTGATTCTGTTTTGTTGAATACTGAATCACGCAAGAGACTAGAGACTATCTTCTTACGATCCTGACAACCCAAGAAAGCGAGTAATGTGCAACCCGTTGATACTTGATTTACACTGCTGAAACTAGATAAAGATATATTTTTGATATACTCACCTGTGTGGTCTACGTTTGTGGTGTACTAGGGGGGTCATTGTAGATGTTAAGTGCGAATACTTTACACATTGCCTTGGGGATAAGCCTGTCTGCTCGAGCCAAGCTACCTAGAGGGTGAGCAGGGGTTATCTACCGTGTGTATCCCTGTACCCTGACTAGAAGCAAGGGTCCCTATTTGGTTTAAGGTGCTTACCTCTGCCAACTAGAGACCCCCAGATCTAACATTGGTGGTCAGCGGTGCGGATTAGAACCAGTATTTGCACTTGACCTGCAGTGATTCTCTGTACATCACTAGTCTAGTTAGCAGTTACATATTGCACAAAGTCTTGGAAATCTATTTTTGGAAAACTGAGGAAGCATCATGTCTCTGAATGGAGTAGGCGAGGAGATGTAATTGCAATTTGAAGTAAAGGAGTTGCTCACATACAAAAAGGAGCAGCTAAAGCAATTCTGCAAGCAGCTAGGATGCCCAGTGAAGGGCAGCGCTAACAAAGAAGAGCTACAGAAAGCTCTAAGGGCCTGGTGGGAGGCCAAACATGTTATGCCAGAGGATTTGACTGGAGAGGACGGTGCACAGGAGCATGGTTTTGGATCCAGTGATTTACCAGTGAATAGGCCAGCGTCCAGTAGGGGCCTCTCTCCAGAGGAGCTGGAGGAGAGTAAGAGGATTAGGGCCCATGAGATTGAACTTTTTAAGCTCAAAGCTCAAGCAGAGGAAAGAAAATTGCGCCTTGACAGTGAGAAGAAGGCGGAAGAGAGGAGGAATGCTCTCGCTTTGGAAGAGAGAAAACTCCAGTTGGCTCATGAATTGAGCATGAGGGAGCTGGACATTAAAGCTAAACAGGTGGAGTCCAGTCCAAATGGTGGCAGAGCACAACCAGTACAGGCGGGTAAAGTATACATACCAAAAGATTTGGTGCAGAATTATCAGAGGGGTGAGGATATCTATGCATGGTTTAGATCCTATGAGCTTGCCTTGAAGATGAATGAAGTACCTGAAAAGAGTTGGGGGGCAGGTCTGTGGAAGCATTTTGAGGCCTCTGGGAGGGATGTCTTAGCAACCTTAGAAGCAGCAGGTACCTTAACCTACCCCACTATGAAGGAGGCCTTATGCCTCAGGTATGGGCTTACACCAGAACAGTACCGCCAGAAGTTTATGAACTTCAAGAAACTTGATGCAAGTACTTGGGTGGAGTGTGTGAGTATGTACACGCCTGCACTGGAAGGTTGGATAAAGGGCAGCAAAGTTACTGATTATGTGGGGTTGTGTCACTTGATTAGTTGGGAGCACTTGAGTAGTCTATGTGTTCCAGAGCTGCACCAGCATCTTTTAGACAGCAAGTTAACTGATCCCAGTGAGCTTGCTAAAGAGGCAGACCGCTGGACTAGCACCAGGGTCAACAAAGGGGTGGTAAGTATCCCAGCCAAGGGTGGACAGGGTCCCCAGCAGAAAGGTGGGGAGGACAAGGGTAACAGTAAGGAGTTCTCTAAAGGGCCCCAAAACAGTTCCCAGGAAAAAGAGTCCCAAGTCCCCAAGCCTTAGAAGTCTTGGCCCCATAAGGGCAGACAGGACAACAGACCTCCGCCTACTTGCTATGCTTGTAGGGAAGTGGGCCACATAGCCCCTAAATGTCCCAAGAAACCCCCAGCACCAGCTGCTGCTCCAGTCCCAGGGTTAGCTAGTGTAGCTTTGGGAGGGGATTTGATTTCCAGTGGGGAGGAGGGATTAGCTATGATGACCCTTGTCTCTATAGGAGACCAAGAGATGGTCCAGGATACCTTGATACCCGCTAACACTAAAAAATACGGGCAAAAGGTGACCATCAATGGGAGGGAGATAGAGGCTCTGAGAGACACCGGGGCTAGTGTGACATCTGTCAGGTGTCAGTGGGTGTCTGAAGAGCAAGTCATTCCCAATGTGCTCCGCCCAGTTGTGGCAGCTGACACTTCAGTGCGCCTCTGCAAGATGGTGCGTGTTCCCTTTACATGGGGGGGAGTCTCTGGTACCTTGGAAGTCTGTGTCAGTGATGCCGTGCCGGTAGATTGTCTGTTGGGTAACGACCTGGAGAGTTCTCCCTGGAAGGATGTAGAGCACAGGACTCACTTGGAAATGTTAGGTCTGCCAGCGTGGATCTGTGTATCCACACGTGCCATGACAGCCAGTAAGGGTGGATCAGTGGAACTGGAGCCTGGAACAATGGCCCAGGCACCTGCCAGGAGAGGAAGGGGCGGAGGGCGCGGGAAACCGGCCCCTACTGTTCCCACGGTCCAGAAGGAAGCAGAACCTGAGGGGGATGCCCTGGAACCTACAGGGGAACAGGTAGCCGAACAGGGGGAATTGCCTGAGCTGACCCATTGGCAGCAAGAGGGTGGTCCCTCCAGGGAGCAATTCTGCCAGGCTCAGAAGGAGTGCCCTTCTCTCATTGGTGTGCGGCAACAGGCTGCAGACCAGGCAGCAGGCCTAGGGTCCAAGGAACATTTGATCTACTGGGAGGATGACTTACTTTATAGTGAGCCTAAGTTTGCTGAGCCCGGTGCAGCCCGTGTGCTGGTGGTACCCGAGCGCTTCAGGAACTTCTTACTGGGTCTGGCTCATGACGTGCCTCTCGCAGGACATCTGGGGCAAGACAAGACCTATCACAGGCTTGTCACCCACTTCTACGGGCCCCAGATGAAGAAGCACGTCAGTACCTTTTGTAAGTCTTGCCAAACATGCCAAGCCAGTGGTAAGAGCGGAGGAAAGTGCGTGGCACCCCTCCAGCCTTTTCCTGTGGTGAGCACCCCTTTTGAGCGGGTGGGCATTGATATCGTAGGGCCCCTGGACCCCAAGACTGCCTTAGGCAACAGGTTCAACCTGGTCTTGGTGGACCACGCCACCCGGTACCCGGAAGCAGTCCCTCTCAGGACAATCACAGCCCCCGTGGTCGGCCGTGCATTGATGAGGATCTTTTCCCGCGTGGGGTTCCCCAGAGAGGTGGTCTCCGACCGGGGTACCAACTTCATCTCTAGGTACATGAAGTCTCTGTGGGAGGAGTGTGGGGTAACTTATAAGTTCACCACTCCTTACCACCCTCAAGGAAATGGGTTGGTTGAAAGGTTCAACCGCACCCTGAAAGGTATGATTGTGGGCCTAGCGGAGCCCATGAGACGGAAGTGGGATGTCTTGTTACCATGCCTGTTGTTTGCCTACAGGGAGGTGCCGCAGAAGTCCTTAGGGTTCAGCCCCTTTGAACTGCTCTATGGCCACCATGTTAGAGGACCTCTCACACTGGTGAAGGAGGGGTGGGAGAAATCCCGTGGGAAAACCCCCCAGGATGTGTTCAGCTATGTGCTGGCCATCCGCAACCAGACGCAGCACTTCAGGAAGCTCGCTCAAGAGAACCTAGAAGCTAGCCAGGAGGAGATGAAAAAATGGTACGACCAGAATACCACTCTGGTAGAATTTCATCCTGGGCAGAAAGTGTGGGTAACGGCGCCGGTGGAGCCTTGTGCGCTCCGTGACAAGTAGACCGGGCCATATGAGGTGGTAGAGCGCAAGAGTGAGGTGACCTACCTGATCAACATGAAGACTCCTAGGCAGCCCCTGAGAGTCTTGCATGTGAACCGCCTCAAGCCCCACTTTGAGAGGTCTGAAGTGACAATGCTCATGGCTACAGATGATGGTGGGGTAGAGGATAGTGATCCTCTCCCTGACCTCCTGGCAGCCAAGTAGAAAGACGGGTCTGTGGATGGTGTGGTCCTCTCGCCCACCCTGACCCCAGAACAGCAGAGAGACTGTCGCCAGGTGTTGGGTCAGTTTGCCTCCCTGTTTTCCCTGACCCCAGGTGTCACCAATTGGTGCGTCCATGATGTGGACACTGGAGATAGTCTACCTGTGAAGCAGAAGTTTTACAGAGTAGCTGACAAGGTCAGGGCCAGCATCAAGGAAGAAGTTTCCAAGATGTTGGCGTTAGGGGTAATTGAGCCCTCCAGCAGTCCCTGGGCTAGCCCAGTGGTCCTAGTTCCCAAGAAAGCTGCTACACCCGGTGACCCGCCAGAACTTCGGTTTTGCGTGGACTACCGTGGGCTCAATGCGGTCACCAAGACTGACGCGCACCCCATCCCCAGAGCTGATGAGCTCGTGGATCGGTTGGGAGCTGCCAGGTATCTCAGCACCTTTGATTTGACTTTGGGGTACTGGCAGATTGCCTTAACTGAGGGGGCAAAGGAGAGGTCGGCATTTTCAACACCAGAGGGGCATTTCCAGTTTCGCGTCATGCCCTTTGGATTGAAAAATGCCCCTGCCACCTTCCAGAGACTGGTCAACCGGGTACTGACCGGGCTGGAGCAATTCAGCGCCGCATACTTGGATGACATTGCTGTGTTCAGCTCCACTTGGGAGGAACACTTGCAACACCTCTGTGAAGTGTTGAAGGCTCTGCAGAAGGCAGGCCTCACTATCAAGGCCAGCAAGTGCCAGATAGGGCAGGGATCAGTGGTGTATTTGGGACACCAGGTGGGGAGCGGCCAGGTGGCGCCCCTACAGGCGAAGATTGATACCATTCTGGCTTGGGAACCCCCCAAGACCCAGACAGAGGTGAGAGCCTTTCTAGGACTCACCGGGTATTACAGACGGTTCATTAAGGGATACGGCACCATTTTTGCCCCCTTGACAGAACTAACCTCTAGAAATCAGCCCAGGAAAGTGAATTGGACCGAGGCCTGTCAAACTGCTTTTGATGACCTGAAAACTGCAATGTGCACAGCACCAGTGCTTAAGGCACCTGACTTTTCCAGTGAGTTCATAGTGCAAACAGACGCTTCAGAGCAAGGTGTGGGAGCAGTACTCTCACAGATGGACGACGAGGGCGGGGACCAACCTGTAGCTTTCATTAGTAGGAGGCTACTCCCCAGGGAACAGAGGTGGAGTGCTATTGAAAGGGAAGCATTTGCTGTGGTCTGGGCCCTGAAGAAGCTGAGGCCCTACCTGTTTGGGACTCACTTCCGTGTTCAGACCGACCACAGGCCCCTCAGATGGTTAATGCAGATGAAGGGTGAGAATCCAAAACTGTTGAGGTGGTCCATCTCCCTACAGGGAATGGACTTCACGGTGGAACACCGTCCCGGTACAGAACACGCCAATGCTGATGGTCTGTCCAGGTTTTTCCGCCTTAGTGATGAGAACTCCCAAGAGGGTGGGTAGTTCTCCCCACTTTCAGCTGGAGGGGACACGTGTTAGACCTAACATCCTTGGCGTGGGTTTTTCCCCTATCTTTTGATTCTACTACCTGGATTTTTGATGCTGTGCTGGATTTCGTTTTTGCTGGTTTAGATGCTTTGGACACTCTGCCACTGCTAATCAGTGCCAGAGTGTAAGTGCTCCCTGTGTAAAATATCATATTGATTGGATATACCTGATTGGCATATCTGTATCACCATGAAGTCCCTAGTAAAGTGCACTGTGTGTGCCAGGGCTGGTGATGACAGATGCTACTAGTGGGTCTGCAGCGCTGATTGCGCCACCCACCTGTGTAGCCCTAAAATGGAGTCTCAGGCCTGCCGCCGCAGGCCTGCCTGCAGTCCCCGGACTGCCATGTCCTCCTGGCCAGTGTCCACACTGGCCGGGCCTAACCCTTCCCTTTTTATACACGTCAGTCATCCCTATGGAAGGCCCAAGGTGCCCCCCTGGGCAGGGTGCAGTGTATGTAAAAGGTAGAGCATGTACTAGTGCAGGTATCATGCTCTGGTAGTGAACAGCGGCCATTTTGTGTGTTCACTGCTGCAAGGTTATCTTGCTCCATAGGCTAACATGGGGGAGGTTGGTGCCAATGGCTATCAGCCTATCTTCTCATAGGAACAAGATAAGACATGAGTGTTTGATATCCCTGAGCTCAGCATTTAATAACACATCTTTTAGGAGAGGTTGTTTTTAAATCCTGAGTTGGAGAGCAGTACTTTTTAGAGAGTAGGTGTTCTCTTGTCTGACCCTTCTGTGTGCCTGGGCATGCTTGTGGATTGACTGTCTGGTTTGAGAGTGACAGGGGCTGGGGATCCCCCCAGGAGGTTGGCTGAGTCAGCCCGTTGCTGAATGGCGACATTTGCAAGTAGAGTGGAGGGAGGAGATAGAACCTGGGAGTGAATAGGGCTGTGCCTGCCTGCCACACTGCTGGCTCCACCTCCTGCTGGGCGGCTGACGACTCTGCCCCTCACTCTGAAAAGAAAGCAGAAGCCAGGAAAACAAAGTGCTCTAGCAACACCCAGAACTGGATCAGACCGGGCTCAGGACCCACTTTCACAAAGACTTCAAAGACTTTTAGGGGTATAAGTACAAGACCCCTGACAACAGATTTTTAGATTCTACAATCAAGAGGAACCTCTGCTGAAAGACGGACTGCTGAAGGACTGAAGGAAGATTGCCTTGCTGTGTGCTCTAAGGGCTGACCTGGTCTGCTGTGCAACTGAAGCTGAGGATGAGAAGGGGCCTTGCTGTGTGCTGTGCCCCTGCCTACTTGACCTAACAAGACTTTGCTGTGTGCTGTGTCTTCAACTCTGAATCTCCAAGGGCCTGAGAAGAGCTGGCCTCCTGTTTTGCAACCCAGGGATAGAAAGGTTGCCAAGACTTTAAGACTCTGCTGTGTCCCCTCTGTGCTGCTGTGTGCTGCAAGGACCGTGGACTGTTCTACCAAGCGTCTAAACATCTGCCCCGGGAAGTGCGCTGGCTGCTCTCTGTTTTGCGGGAGAGTGCCGCGCTGATTCTGGCCTGACACCGGCTGCCGCCCTGAGAAGACCGATGTGCTCATCGGCAACGTGTATTGCTGTGGCTGCAGGATTGAGGGCGACCCCCGTGCTAACTAAGCCGCTGCGAGGCTTGGCGGCGTCACGATCGACCCGCTGACACGGGGCGCCGTGGAATACCCTGCCCGCGATACACCGCCGTGGCCCGGGGGCTTGAAACTGATCGAAAGCTGCACTTCCCCGCTCTGCGAAGCCGCGGAGAAGAGAACGGGGAGGCCGCGACCTGATTGGCTGCTGGTAGGAGGCTTGGCTGGAGGAGCCGCGCTGCGAGTGGCTGACTCCGGCGACGTCGACAACGTCACTGGGGGCTCGTCGAGGGAGCCGCGACCGGATTGGTCCACCGCTCGGGAGCGTTGGAAGCCCTGCACCGAGCAGCCGGAGAGGAGCGCTTTAATAATAAGCGTAGAGGCACCGCCAGAGGAGCGAGGCTAACTAAACACCGAGAGCCTACGAACTGATTCTGTTTTGTTGAATACTGAATCACGCAAGAGACTAGAGACTATCTTCTTACGATCCTGACAACCCAAGAAAGCGAGTAATGTGCAACCCGTTGATACTTGATTTACACTGCTGAAACTAGATAAAGATATATTTTTGATATACTCACCTGTGTGGTCTACGTTTGTGGTGTACTAGGGGGGTCATTGTAGATGTTGAGTGCGAATACTTTACACATTGCCTTGGGGATAAGCCTGTCTGCTCGAGCCAAGCTACCTAGAGGGTGAGCAGGGGTTATCTACCGTGTGTATCCCTGTACCCTGACTAGAAGCAAGGGTCCCTATTTGGTCTAAGGTGCTTACCTCTGCCAACTAGAGACCCCGAGATCTAACATTGGTGGTCAGCGGTGCGGATTAGAACCAGTATTTGCACTTGACCTGCAGTGATTCTCTGTACATCACTAGTCTAGTTAGCAGTTACATATTGCACAAAGTCTTGGAAATCTATTTTTGGAAAACTGAGGAAGCATCATGTCTCTGAATGGAGTAGACGAGGAGATGTAATTGCAATTTGAAGTAAAGGAGTTGCTCACATACAAAAAGGAGCAGCTAAAGCAATTCTGCAAGCAGCTAGGATGCCCAGTGAAGGGCAGCGCTAACAAAGAAGAGCTACAGAAAGCTCTAAGGGCCTGGTGGGAGGCCAAACATGTTATGCCAGAGGATTTGACTGGAGAGGACGGTGCACAGGAGCATGGATTTGGATCCAGTGATTTACCAGTGAATAGGCCAGCGTCTAGGGCTGGCAGCACCCCTTCCAGTAGGGGCCTCTCTCCAGAGGAGCTGGAGGAGAGTAAGAGGATTAGGGCCCATGAGATTGAACTTTTTAAGCTCAAAGCTCAAGCAGAGGAAAGAAAATTGCGCCTTGACAGTGAGAAGAAGGCGGAAGAGAGGAGGAATGCTCTCGCTTTGGAAGAGAGAAAACTCCAGTTGGCTCATGAATTGAGCATGAGGGAGCTGGACATTAAAGCTAAACAGGTGGAGTCCAGTCCAAATGGTGGCAGCGCACAACCAGTACAGGCGGGTAAAGTATACATACCAAAAGATTTGGTGCAGAATTATCAGAGGGGTGAGGATATCTATGCATGGTTTAGATCCTATGAGCTTGCCTTGAAGATGAATGAAGTACCTGAAAAGAGTTGGGGGGCAGGTCTGTGGAAGCATTTTGAGGCCTCTGGGAGGGATGTCTTAGCAACCTTAGAAGCAGCAGGTACCTTAACCTACCCCACTATGAAGGAGGCCTTATGCCTCAGGTATGGGCTTACACCAGAACAGTACCGCCAGAAGATTAGGAACTTCAAGAAACTTGATGCAAGTACTTGGGTGGAGTGTGTGAGTATGTACACGCCTGCACTGGAAGGTTGGATAAAGGGCAGCAAAGTTACTGATTATGTGGGGTTGTGTCACTTGATTAGTTGGGAGCACTTGAGTAGTCTATGTGTTCCAGAGCTGCGCCAGCATCTTTTAGACAGCAAGTTAACTGATCCCAGTGAGCTTGCTAAAGAGGCAGACCGCTGGACTAGCACCAGGGTCAACAAAGGGGTGGTAAGTATCCCAGCCAAGGGTGGACAGGGTCCCCAGCAGAAAGGTGGGGAGGACTAGGGTAACAGTAAGGAGTTCTCTAAAGGGCCCCAAAACAGTTCCCAGGAAAAAGAGTCCCAAGTCCCCAAGCCTTAGAAGTCTTGGCCCCATAAGGGCAGACAGGACAACAGACCTCCGCCTACTTGCTATGCTTGTAGGGAAGTGGGCCACATAGCCCCTAAATGTCCCAAGAAACCCCCAGCACCAGCTGCTGCTCCAGTCCCAGGGTTAGCTAGTGTAGCTTTGGGAGGGGATTTGATTTCCAGTGGGGAGGAGGGATTAGCTATGATGACCCTTGTCTCTTTAGGAGACCAAGAGATGGTCCAGGATACCTTGATACCCGCTAACACTAAAAAATACGGGCAAAAGGTGACCATCAATGGGAGGGAGATAGAGACTCTGAGAGACACCGGGGCTAGTGTGACATCTGTCAGGTGTCAGTGGGTGTCTGAAGAGCAAGTCATTCCCAATGTGCTCCGCCCAGTGGTGGCAGCTGACACTTCAGTGCGCCTCTGCAAGATGGTGCGTGTTCCCTTTACATGGGGGGGAGTCTCTGGTACCTTGGAAGTCTGTATCAGTGATGCCTTGCCGGTAGATTGTCTGTTGGGTAACGACCTGGAGAGTTCTCCCTGGAAGGATGTAGAGCACAGGACTCACTTGGAAATGTTAGGTCTGCCAGCTTGGATCTGTGTATCCACACGTGCCATGACAGCCAGTAAGGGTGGATCAGTGGAACTGGAGCCTGGAACAATGGCCCAGGCACCTGCCAGGAGAGGAAGGGGCGGAGGGCGCGGGAAACCGGCCCCTACTGTTCCCGCGGTCCAGAAGGAAGCAGAACCTGAGGGGGATGCCCTGGAACCTACAGGGGAACAGGTAGCCGAACTGGGGGAATTGCCTGAGCTGACCCATTGGCAGCAAGAGGGTGGTCCCTCCAGGGAGGAATTCTGCCAGGCTCAGAAGGAGTGCCCTTCTCTCATTGATGTGCGGCAACAGGCTGCAGACCAGGCAGCAGGCCTAGGGTCCAAGGAACATTTGATCTACTGGGAGGATGACTTACTTTATAGTGAGCCTAAGTTTGCTGAGCCCGGTGCAGCCCGTGTGCTGGTGGTACCCGAGCGCTTCAGGAACTTCTTACTGGGTCTGGCTCATGACGTGCCTCTCGCAGGACATCTGGGGCAAGACAAGACCTATCACAGGCTTGTCACCCACTTCTACTGGCCCCAGATGAAGAAGCGCGTCAGTACCTTTTGTAAGTCTTGCCAAACATGCCAAACCAGTGGTAAGAGCGGAGGAAAGTGCGTGGCACCCCTCCAGCCTTTTCCTGTGGTGAGCACCCCTTTTGAGCGGGTGGGCATTGATATCGTAGGGCCCCTGGACCCCAAGACTGCCTTAGGCAACAGGTTCAACCTGGTCTTGGTGGACCACGCCACCCAGTACCCGGAAGCAGTCCCTCTCAGGACAATCACAGCCCCCGTGGTGGGCCGTGCATTGATGAGGATCTTTTCCCGCGTGGGGTTCCCCAGAGAGGTGGTCTCCGACCGGGGTACCAACTTCATCTCTAGGTACATGAAGTCTCTGTGGGAGGAGTGTGGGGTAACTTATAAGTTCACCACTCCTTACCACCCTCAAGGAAATGGGTTGGTTGAAAGGTTCAACCGCACCCTGAAAGGTATGATTATGGGCCTAGTGGAGCCCATGAGACGGAAGTGGGATGTCTTGTTACCATGCCTGTTGTTTGCCTACAGGGAGGTGCCGCAGAAGTCCTTAGGGTTCAGCCCCTTTGAACTGCTCCATGGCCACCATGTTAGAGGACCTCTCACACTGGTGAAGGAGGGGTGGGAGAAATCCCGTGGGAAAACCCCCCAGGATGTGTTCAGCTATGTGCTGGCCATCCGCAACCAGACGCAGCACTTCAGGAGGCTCGCTCAAGAGAACCTAGAAGCTAGCCAGGAGGAGATGAAATAATGGTACGACCAGAATACCACTCTGGTAGAATTTCATCCTGGGCAGAAAGTGTGGGTAATGGCGCCGGTGGAGCCTTGTGCGCTCCGTGACAAGTGGACCGGGCCATATGAGGTGGTAGAGCGCAAGAGTGAGGTGACCTACCTGATCAACATGAAGACTCCTAGGCAGCCCCTGAGAGTTTTGCATGTGAACCGCCTCAAGCCCCACTTTGAGAGGTCTGAAGTGACAATGCTCATGGCTACAGATGATGGTGGGGAAGAGGATAGTGATCCTCTCCCTGACCTCCTGGCAGCCAAGTAGAAAGACGGGTCTGTGGATGGTGTGGTCCTCTCGCCCACCCTGACCCCAGAACAGCAGAGAGACTGTCGCCAGGTGTTGGGTCAGTTTGCCTCCCTGTTCTCCCTGACCCCAGGTGTCACCAATTGGTGCGTCCATGATGTGGACACTGGAGATAGTCTACCTGTGAAGCAGAAGTTTTACAGAGTAGCTGACAAGGTCAGGGCCAGCATCAAGGAAGAAGTTTCCAAGATGTTGGCGTTAGGGGTAATTGAGCCCTCCAGCAGTCCCTGGGCTAACCCAGTGGTCCTAGTTCCCAAGAAAGCTGCTACACCCGGTGACCCGCCAGAACTTCGGTTTTGCGTGGACTACCGTGGGCTCAATGCGGTCACCAAGACTGATGCGCACCCCATCCCCAGAGCTGATGAGCTCGTGGATCGGTTGGGAGCTGCCAGGTATCTCAGCACCTTTGATTTGACTTCGGGGTACTGGCAGATTGCCTTAACTGAGGGGGCAAAGGAGAGGTCGGCATTTTCAAACACCCGAGGGGCATTTCCAGTTTCGCGTCATGCCCTTTGGATTGAAAAATGCCCCTGCCACCTTCCAGAGACTGGTCAACCGGGTACTGACCGGGCTGGAGCAATTCAGCGCCGCATACTTGGATGACATTGCTGTGTTCAGCTCCACTTGGGAGGAACACTTGCAACACCTCTGTGAAGTGTTGAAGGCTCTGCAGAAGGCAGGCCTCACTATCAAGGCCAGCAAGTGCCAGATAGGGCAGGGATCAGTGGTGTATTTGGGACACCAGGTGGGGAGCGGCCAGGTGGCGCCCCTACAGGCGAAGATTGATACCATTCTGGCTTGGGAACCCCCCAAGACCCAGACAGAGGTGAGAGCCTTTCTAGGACTCACCGGGTATTACAGACGGTTCATTAAGGGATACGGCACCATTGTTGCCCCCTTGACAGAACTAACCTCTAGAAATCAGCCCAGGAAAGTGAATTGGACCGAGGCCTGTCAAACTGCTTTTGATGACCTGAAAACTGCAATGTGCACAGCACCAGTGCTTAAGGCACCTGACGTTTCCAGTGATTTCATAGTGCAAACAGATGCTTCAGAGCAAGGTGTGGGAGCAGTACTCTCACAGATGGACGACGAGGGCGGGGACCAACCTGTAGCTTTCATTAGTAGGAGGCTACTCCCCAGGGAACAGAGGTGGAGTGCTATTGAAAGGGAAGCATTTGCTGTGGTCTGGGCCCTGAAGAAGCTGAGGCCCTACCTGTTTGGGACTCACTTCCGTGTTCAGACCGACCACAGGCCCCTCAGATGGTTAATGCAAATGAAGGGTGAGAATCCAAAACTGTTGAGGTGGTCCATCTCCCTACAGGGAATGGACTTCACGGTGGAACACCGTCCCGGTACAGAACACGCCAATGCTGATGGTCTGTCCAGGTTTTTCCGCCTTAGTGATGAGAACTCCCAAGAGGGTGGGTAGTTCTCTCCACTTTCAGCTGGAGGCGACACGTGTTAGACCTGAAATCCTTGGCGTGGGTTTTTCCCCTATCTTTTGATTCTACTACCTGGATTTTTGATGCTGTGCTGGATTTCGTTTTTGCTGGTTTAGATGCTTTGGACACTCTGCCACTGCTAATCAGTGCCAGAGTGTAAGTGCTCCCTGTGTAAAATATCATATTGATTGGATATACCTGATTGGCATATCTGTATCACCATGAAGTCCCTAGTAAAGTGCACTGTGTGTGCCAGGGCTGGTGATGACAGATGCTACTAGTGGGTCTGCAGCGCTGATTGCGCCACCCACCTGTGTAGCCCTAAAATGGAGTCTCAGGCCTGCCGCCGCAGGCCTGCCTGCAGTCCCCGGACTGCCATGTCCTCCTGGCCAGTGTCCACACTGGCCGTGCCTAACCCTTCCCTTTTTATACACGTCAGTCATCCCTATGGAAGGCCCAAGGTGCCCCCCTGGGCAGGGTGCAGTGTATGTAAAAGGTAGAGCATGTACTAGTGCAGGTATCATGCTCTGGTAGTGAACAGCGGCCATTTTGTGTGTTCACTGCTGCAAGGTTATCTTGCTCCATAGGCTAACATGGGAGAGGCTGGTGCCAATGGCTATCAGCCTATCTTCTCATAGGAACAAGATAAGACATGAGTGTTTGATATCCCTGAGCTCAGCATTTAATAACACATCTTTTAGGAGAGGTTGTTTTTAAATCCTGAGTTGGAGAGCAGTACTTTTTAGAGAGTAGCTGTTCTCTTGTCTGACCCTTCTGTGTGCCTGGGCATGCTTGTGGATTGACTGTCTGGTTTGAGAGTGACAGGGGCTGGGGATCCCCCCAGGAGGTTGGCTGAGTCAGCCCGTTGCTGAATGGTGACATTTGCAAGTAGAGTGGAGGGAGGAGATAGCACCTGGGAGTGAATAGGGCTGTGCCTGCCTGCCACACTACTGGCTCCACCTCCTGCTGGGCGGCTGAGGACTCTGCCCCTCACTCTGAAAAGAAAGCAGAAGCCAGGAAAACAAAGTGCTCTAGCAACACCCAGAACTGGATCAGACCGGGCTCAGGACCCACTTTCACAAAGACTTCAAAGACTTTTAGGGGTATAAATACAAGACCCCTGACAACAGATTTTTAGATTCTACAATCAAGAGGAACCTCTGCTGAAAGACGGACTGCTGAAGGACTGAAGGAAGATTGCCTTGCTGTGTGCTCTAAGGGCTGACCTGGTCTGCTGTGCAACTGAAGCTGAGGGTGAGAAGGGGCCTTGCTGTGTGCTGTGCCCCTGCCTACTTGACCTAACAAGACTTTGCTGTGTGCTGTGTCTTCAACTCTGAATCTCCAAGGGCCTGAGAAGAGCTGGCCTCCTGTTTTGCAACCCAGGGATAGAAAGGTTGCCAAGACTTTAAGACTCTGCTGTGTCCCCTCTGTGCTGCTGTGTGCTGCAAGGACCGTGGACTGTTCTACCAAGCGTCTAAACATCTGCCCCGGGAAGTGCGCTGGCTGCTCTCTGTTTTGCGGGAGAGTGCCGCGCTGATTCTGGCCTGACACCGGCTGCCGCCCTGAGAAGACCGATGTGCTCATCGGCAACGTGTATTGCTGTGGCTGCAGGATTGAGGGCGACCCCCGTGCTAACTAAGCTGCTGCGAGGCTTGGCGGCGTCACGATCGACCCGCTGACACGGGGCGCCGTGGAATACCCTGCCCGCGATACACCGCCGTGGCCCGGGGGCTTGAAACTGATCGAAAGCTGCACTTCCCCGCTCTGCGAAGCCGCGGAGAAGAGAACGGGGAGGCCGCGACCTGATTGGCTGCTGGTAGGAGGCTTGGCTGGAGGAGCCGCGCTGCGAGTGGCTGACTCCGGCGACGTCGACAACGTCACTGGGGGCTCGTCGAGGGAGCCGCGACCAGATTGGTCCACCGCTCGGGAGCGTTGGAAGCCCTGCACCGAGCAGCCGGAGAGGAGCGCTTTAATAATAAGCGTAGAGGCACCGCCAGAGGAGCGAGGCTAACTAAACACCGAGAGCCTACGAACTGATTCTGTTTTGTTGAATACTGAATCACGCAAGAGACTAGAGACTATCTTCTTACGATCCTGACAACCCAAGAAAGCGAGTAATGTGCAACCCGTTGATACTTGATTTACACTGCTGAAACTAGATAAAGATATATTTTTGATATACTCACCTGTGTGGTCTACGTTTGTGGTGTACTAGAGGGTGAGCAGGGGTTATCTACCGTGTGTATCCCTGTACCCTGACTAGAAGCAAGGGTCCCTATTTGGTCTAAGGTGCTTACCTCTGCCAACTAGAGACCCCCAGATCTAACAACAACGTACTTTGGATGACCTGGACTAGCGTTTGCACTGTTATTTTCTTGTGCCTCATGGTCACTAAAAAGGATCCTTGACTCTGCAAAGGCCTTTGAAGCTGCCCAGGTGTAAACCTTTATTTTCAGCTGTTTGAGACGTGGTATTGGATATAGTTCTTTGTACTTTTCTGCCAGCATGATGTTTATCGATCCACCACTGTCTATTACAAATTGTAGAGCAACCATTCACCTTGAGCGTGAGTTTAGTAGAATGTCCAAATGAACTGTATTGCTTTGTCTTCTTTATCACTTCTTTGAATCCATCACCTGCAAAGTTCTTTAAATATATGATGATCTTTTTGCCATCTTATTCTTCTATAGCATCTATGAAGTCATTGAACATTTCGATCCAGGCAGTCCATCTGGTGCTAAAGTTCTGCTTTTTAGCAGTAATGAAAGTAGATGGTGGCTTCAGGAATGTAGATGTGCTTTGAATTCCTATCCATTTGGTCATTCTAATAAAGTTTTTGTTGCCACCTGTGAGATAGTTGTAATCACCTTTTCGTTCTGCACACTGCCCCCATAGGTAGTAGTACTATACGTGCCTGAGAACACCCCTGCTCCTTTCCTATGGGAAAGTCGTAGCCCACACTGAGTACCTTGCGGATCCAGTTTGCGGAGGGGACCCTATGATGAAGCATGTCACCCTAGGGTGAGTGAGGGATCTCGTCTGAACACAAGCAGTGCACCATATTCTCCCATATTTCTTTACATTTTTTACTTAAACAGTGTGAGTTGATACTTTAGTTTGGAGCAGTACGGTTGATGTAGGGTAATCTACTCTCCTTGCAGGCCCCCTCGCATGTGAGATTAATACCGTACAATGTGACCCATACAGCATGATGAGTTGGATTATCCATTGCTCATTATACAAGGCGAGGTGACAGCTATGCATGCAGTATGATTTGGAGGATCAATTAATTGAAAATGAAAAATAGGCAAGTTCTCTCTCTGGGTAAGGAATGAGGCAAGACATTTTCAATGAATTAATACTTAACGCCATTTTGGAAAAAATCTGATTTTGAATCACACAACTCTCTAGAAGGACCATTCAAAAGATTGTGCTAGGCACTTCATCCCAGGCCCCTAAGAAGAGCCAGTACAACCATGTTTTATTTAATTTTGCTTATGTCTAGTGGAGGAGACACTTTGAACAGAAGCAAGTGATGATGTGCTTCTCCTTGACAACATTTTCTGTCTTAAGGATCCTCTCCAATGCATGAAATGTTTGGAAAAATATTTTCAAACCACAGGGAAAGCTTTCGAGCACCATTTTCCATCACTTCTATTCCCTTCTATTTTGGTACAGAAGAGGACCAACGTAAGACTAATTAGTCCAGTCCACTCCAAAGGGAATCTGTGTCCTCTGTACGAGAGAACAATCAGGCACCAATGTTTTGTTGCTTCAAAGGGACTTGTCGTTCAGGTAAAGCTTGCAAATCCACGCACAGTGAAAAGTGGTCCCCATCTGTGCATACTGACATCAAGGGAAGATTCAAAGAACAAATAACATGATCGAAATTCTAGTGATGGTGCTCTAAACCACTGGCATTACATAGAGCAGATGTTTTGTGCCACTAGAGAAGTGGCCCCTCTTTATGCAAATCAGTCTAGTCAGTACAATGAATAACAATATATGTTATTTGGCAGAAAGAAAATGACTGTTTCAATCTTTTATATTGTAATAGTGTGAACAATTCTGCAATCAAGTGTTTTATCCCTACTGTCGCTCACTGTCTACATCTGAAGTTTCAGCTATGGGTTGTATTCAATGCCGATGGCTTCGCCATTCCTCATGGAGATTGTTGGGCTGCATGCATTAACATCAATAACCTGCAGCACCACAGCTGGCCAATATATGGACAAAAGCATGCAGCAATGTGTAGCAGGAGCTGGTGCTTTTGCGAAAATATAGTAATCTGTGCAGTCGCTGCTGATGTGTGCACACATAACTGTGTTCAGAGTGGTTCAGATAAGCACAGTGATTCAATGTTGTAGTTCTAGTGAGCACACTGGATTTATTTTGGCTAAGGAGCCGATTCTACACTCAATGGTGTGTCCATGAACTTAAAGGTAGGGCTGTTATTACTACGCATGATTTTCAATCCCCGTGTTTGCTTATTTGCTATTCTGGAAGTTATACGACAGAAGCGAGCAGAATATGATCATTTTTGTATTCTGTGCATGGATGATAGCATTAACATGCACCTTTGTGTTTCTGTCCAGGTTCAGACTGGTAAACATTACTGAATTTTTCAGTTCTTGAATTAATATGCTGCAGCAAACGCTGTCACTGGTGTGACTCCAGTTCAAGTGCAGTGCAGTTCAGATTCCCATTAAAATCCGGTATATGACTAAAATCACATGAGACTGAATGACCGATGTGTGTATTATCTTTCATGTGCATGCACTGGTGACTGATGCTTGGCATAGGAAGTAGCACACATTGCCAATAAAGCACATCACAGGGACATCTCAATGCACCCTACATATTCTAAAGTAGCGTGGCTGCAGTGTAGAGGTACCTGCAGAACGTGATAGAGCAGCCACCTTAGCTGTAGCTTTGTGATGTTGTTCAGAGGACTCTTTGCTGTTTTATTTTGAAAACTATCAGGCATGATTCACCAGAGAATCATGCCCTGACTTAGGTGTTAGGGTGATGGCGCCTTGAGGTAGAGAAGTTGTCTAAAGGCTATGCAATTCATTACAACAACTTCTATGGAGGACCTCAGAGGGTCCATGTTGTCTTCCAAGCCTAGTATCAAAGCAACCTCCGGTGGGAAGGGTAGGCAGAATGTACACCTCTGCCTGAGTGAACAACATCCGATGTCCTCCTTGGGTGACGACTTGATTCGGCACAGGTTCCCACTTTGCTTATGAAGTGCAACTACAAAGATACACGTGTCCAGAGATGTCAGCAGTGATTGCTCTCACAGTGGAGGCAAACAGTTTTTATTATCAAATGTTTGATTGATTGATAATTGTAATGAAATACTTTAAGCACAATGCACTTGGGCGGACTTGTTCTGATATAGTGCCAGTGTGCTCCCATCCCCCTATATTTTCTAACCTCCTTCTGCAGATATGTATTGGATGAGTCAAAGGATGGACAGTACCTTTGGAAAGGTACCAGTCCGGAGAAACTATAAACAGCATATGATGACCCCCAGCTTAGAAGACCACTCTACTGATGAATGGAAACTACCACAGAACTCATGTGCAAAGATGTCCAGCATTGGATGTGCTAACGTGGGCTGCAAACAGTCTTTGCTTGTGAATACCAATGACTGCAATAAACAGGATTAATCACAATGTACTTGGAAGGACTGGCGTGCCCTCCTTTTTTCTCAGCTATGTCCACTTCTCAACAATATCAAGTGGCAGAGCACAATTTCTAGGAAGTATATTATCAGGGACTTTGAGTGTGTAGTCCTACTTCCTTTTCAGCATTGTACTGATTTGGGAAGATATTGGCAAGGAATATACTGATACATCAGTAAACTATCTGCATACTGCAGCACTGGCTCTTTATCAGGGGCTGCAGGGTGCAGCCCCCCTGTGACTTTTGTCAATTTAGCAGCATTCATAAAAACACTAGTTTCGTGTTCCTATGAACACTCTGGGTGCACAGGTCAGACCCCCTGCCTCGTCTCCAGGCTCCTGATGACAGGAGGAGGAAGGTGCTGAGACATGAGCCAGCTACAGAGTGCTGTTAAAACACGACACCCTGTAGCTGGATATCTGGATTGCACATGTCTGAGGTACGTAGTTCAACTATCATCCCCTCACATAGGCACAATCTATTTTATTTATCTGACATACTGCGCATGCCTCAATCAGCACAGTACATGGAGAAAGTGGACTCCCGATAGACGCCTGTGGAGCCGGCGTCCAAGCCAGTCACAACGCTGCTATTGCAGCATTGTGATCGGCTTAAGGGAGGCTGCTTGTAGCTGCTATTGCTGTTCAGAGGGATGACGCCGGGGTGGGCTGTCAAACGTAAAGGTAAGTTAACTCAAGATTTATTTATTTTTTAAATTAAACCTCCCCTGCAAGACCCCTCCCCAAGCGCCCCCCACCCCCGAGTCATACCGGCCGCGACTGCTTCCTTCATGATACTCTGACTCCTGTCTGACTCTTTCAGGAAGCTGGGTTTGTCTTTAACTCATGTTTTTGACTCAAATCGTAAAAGCCCAGAATATAGAAATAGTCTCCTTGTCAGTCTGCTTAAGAACTCACTCACCCTTCTCCATATAAGCTCATAAATGTCGGCATGCACTTCACTTCACTTTCCCAGACACGTGACTATCACTTTATACCATCTCCAAATTTGATGACAGCCCATGAAGAGGGTTATACTAATTCATCATTCTAGTCTGATAGACAATTCACCGAACAACTCCGAAAATTCTTCACACATGATGCACTTCTATCAATAACTTGCTTTCTGACAGTCTAAACCTTTTCTCAAGCCACGTTGATTCCCACCAAACTGTATCACTCTCCCCATACTGGCCCTCTCATTTGAATGGCCTCCTGGCCCACAGCGTCTTGCACTGTTAACGTTAGCACAAAAAACCTAACCTACTGTCATTCGAAGTACTTTAACTTAATGACCTATATTCCTGTACCATACTGCCACTGTCCTGGGTACCCACATTTTTTTTATAGATTATAAGTTGAATGTATTTAGATGTGGACGCTGTGTGTCCCCCATGCCTCAACTATTAGTTCACTCCATAGCCTTATGATGTATCCCTCCAAAGAGAGTGCATGCACCGTTTATTACCTTAAGTACCGATTTTCAAATTAGAAATGTAACTAAAGAAATTAAACTTGAAATGTGGCCTTCAGCATGCTACAATTCTTTTTGCAAGCTAAGGTAGATTAGTTCTATTTAAGTAGTACCTCTACTTATCTTTTGAGAGTAAATGATGCTAAATCACCCCATCAATGGTAATAAAAATCTAATTATGGCAAGATATGGTAAAGTGGTAATTGGTAAAAAGTTAATGTGTTGTGGCACATTTTAAATAACATCATAAAGTGATGAGGAAAGTTAAATGATTTAATGGACACGAAATACATCAGGGAAAAACTGTAGAGCAACGATTTAACTTTGCTTCCCAAACTCATTTGGAATAAGTGTAATACTTTTAAAAACGTATTCTGCTGTAGTGTTCTTGTGTGTACGTGTTTGCTGTGGCAATGATGCTTCCAGAATGGCAGCATTGAAGCACACCGCCATATGATTGCGTTTAGATACAAATACAGTTGTGCACATCGGATATATTGGCAATGCAGTAACCACCACATGACCCCTGGCGCGCGGCAGCTCCGCCGTGGCTTGTCCACCAGAAGTAAAGCGAAAGAGAGTCATTTTTTATTTCACTACAATGATGGGTTATTCTGCTGAGGATGCCTAAAGGGAAGATGGCAATGTCAATTGCTACCACGTCAATTTTCTGAAAGTGCTCACCTGCCCCCTTTCAGTTGCAGATGAATTGAGGCCCTACAATTGATACATCATCCGAAGACTGCAGCGAAAATACTGCAATGGCATTTGATTGCTACTTTAAAAAGAAAATTGACAAATAGGTTAAATGGTCTCTAACAATCATCCAGAACATGGAGAAATTCTTCTGCATAGAGGTTTGTAACTTACTACTGAATAGCACTTCGATTCCCAAATTGTGTTTAACATAACTGCACTTTAAACTTCATGGTCACTCAGTTCCAAAGTTGAAAGCAAAAAAGAAGAAAGCGACTAAAGCTGTTGCCAGGATTATCAGCTTTGCGTAGAGAGAACAACTTAAAAAAAAAGCTTCTACATCAGAAACATTACTAATCAGCTATAAATTACGGCCCATCACACAAGTAGAAGTGTTATGTTTTGCCACGTAATCATATTTTATGGGATGTCATGTTTTATGTTATACAATGTTATGGTAAGTGTTATCTCATCAATACTTCTATATACATGTTCTGTCTCCCATTCCTGTAGTTTTGTAGTGCTTTCAGAATCTGGGTAATTTTTCTTTTATAAACCAAATTTTATTGCATTTATAACATACATACAAATACTTTGAGCGAAGTAGGCTTGGTATAAGAACAATACATAATGTTTGAACATTTCAGTCACGCCAATTAACCAGTCCATACTATTTCCACCCGCCATATTTTCATACGTTCAAGTAGGCTCCCTCTCCCCTGTCGATGGGTTCTTCAATTTTTTGCACACCAGTCCATTGCTTTGTGCCAGGTGTCAATGTGGGGTGTGTTCGCAGGGACCCAGACCCGGGCGATATCTCTTTTTGCAACTAGAGCACTCAGGCCCACCAAGGCTTGTCACTGCTATTCCCCTCCAAATCTTACATTAAGACCACCAGTGCAATCCATGGTATGGGATCAATAGGTCTATCCAACACTCGAGACAAGGACCAAAACACGGTACCTCAATAGGTGGTGATCGAAGTGCATGACCAGGTCATGTGAAAGAAGCCTACCTGATCTTTCCAGCATCTGGGACAAGCAGGTAAGGGGCACTTTCGAGCCTTCTACAGCCACAATGGCATCAAACAGGTGATATGTAAATATCTAAATTGAATTAATCAGAGCCTGTCTGATATGGCTTGTGCCCTGGGCACCTTGAGTGCATCTCTCTGCTCACTGTCTTCCATGGGTCCACCCAGGACTCCCCTCCGGAGCTCCCTGGGGTATGCAAGTCAGGGGAGTTAATAACCAACAATTTATAGATTTGAGGGGTGTAGATTTGAGGGGTACCCCTCTGCCCAGTGATCCCAGGAGTATTTTAGCCTCCATGGGGCTGAAGTCTGGCAGCCCCTGGAGTGAGTCTGCATAGCAAGTGAGAGCATGCCAAAGTTGCAAGAATGTGTAAAATTGGGTCCCATCTAGTGATGCCCTCCAGACCAGCCACTTTGCCCAACAATATTCCACTCCAGAGAGGGGTTTGCTTAATGAGTTTCATATCCCACCCTGTCCAACACAGAGCTGCTCTCCATATCATCAGGACTAAGTGAGAGAGTACTGGTATGGACCAGGGTACCAGATCTCCATGGCATGTGGGACAGCTCAACCTTTGTCAGGATCCACCCAGCCTCCTTGCAACCAATCATTCAGAACCACTAGTTGGGAGGCCTAGTAACACAGGTGTATATCAGCAGTGGCCAATCCTCTGTCAAATGTGGATTGTATGCATTTCCCAAAGGCGACGCACAGGACCTTGTGGGTCCAAAGGAAAGCACACGTCTTTGCTTGCATTGCCGTGAATCACTGACTCTGGATCATTTGAGGAAAGTTTTGAAAAATATATAAAAACCACAGCAGGATCAACATTATAAACAAGGCTACCCTGCCTAGGATGCTGAGGGGCAGGCATTCCCATTTGTCCAGATCTCTTCACATATTGACAAAGAACGGGGTAAGGTTCGAGGACCAGGATCGAGAGTAGAGTGGTGTGTATTCCCAAATATTAGAAAGCTCAGTCGGCAGATCGGAATGTGGCAACTCCATTACAGCTCCCCCACAATGTCAGTCAGGGGGACCAGTAGAGACTTGCCCCAGTTAAACTGCAAGCCCAATGCCTTCCCATATAGGTCCAAGATTTGTAGTAGCCATGGTCCCCTGGACTCCGGCTAGGAAACGAACAAGGGTACATCATCGCATATAGGACAATGTGGTCTTCCAAGTTACTTCCCCACCAGAATCCCTACACCTGGGCATCGCATCTAACCAAGGTAAACATGGCCAGGGTGAATAGAAAGGGGGACAGATGGCAGCCCTGATTCATTTCCCACTGTCTGAGGAAGGAGTCCTACAAGACTCCGTTGACCCGTCCCAGTGCCCTAGGAGAGTCATATAACACCTTCACGTAGGAGATAAACAGGGACCTGATGCCCATCCATTTATGAACTTCCTGAAAGTCGCAATCCAGGGAATACTCAAAGTGAATACAGAGGAAGGCACTAGAGCTCTTCAATAGGTGTTGGTATTCCACTGCTGACAGAACTCTGCACGTATAACGCTATGTACTCCATTGGGGCATGAAGCCACATTGATTGGGGTGCACCAGGTTTGTCGTAATCCTGAGAAGTTTGTTGGCACGGATCTTAGCATACAGCTTGAGTTCACCATTGTTTAAGGATATCAGGTGATAGGAAGCACAGTCGTCAGGGGTATGCCCTGCCGTATGGAGCACCACTACTGTTACCAAGTCCAGGCCCTCAGGGAATTGGCCCTTTGTTATGGGACCTATCAGGTCCCAGTGCCCTACCAGAGTTCATCTCATTAGGTGCTGCCTCCGGTTCATTTAGATCAATAGGGTGGGCCGTGTCTGCTCTCTCAGCTATCAACTGAGTGGACAGTGGCAGGTCCGTTATCAGGGAGTTTGAAAGTTCTCACATTGGTTTGTCCTTTTTTGCATATAACGTTTCGTAATATTTTGCGAAGGCATTTGCAGTGTCGCAAGTGTCTGTTATTCTACCCTGGGTCAGGCATGTGATATGTGGTACAACCCTCTCTGACTCGTCATGAGTGGCCAGCCAGTACAACTCCTTCCTGGATTTGTTATTCCACTTGTTGATGCGGCTTTGAGATACAATCCAGTTTTGGCACAACTCATCTACATTCAGCTGTTTGAGGGATGCCCTGTCGATTGCCACTTTGCAGACTTCCCTCTCTTGACCCTCTGAGTACTGCTGCAGTCGGGTGATCTGGCCCTCTAGCTCCACTACTTGGTGTAATGCCTGGTGGGCTTGTGCTCTGAGATATAATTGTGCCATACTCAAATGTAGGCCTTCCTGCCACCCAGAGGATTCCCAGAGAATGAACCAAACCCTTGTTCAGCTCATAAAAGGTACTTAGGTATTCCACAATTTGAGCCTCCAGATCAGTTGATGATCAGCATGGGCTCCTTCTACATGGATCACAATTAGTGAGTGATCTGAAATCCCCTTAGGTAGAATATACATGTCTGTCATGTGGGTCAGGTCTTTGGTGGGTAGGAAAAACTTGTCAATATGAGATCTGGTTTTGTGGGACACTGACCTTTGGGTGTATTCCAATCCCATGGGATGCCTTCCTCACCACACATCACATAGGCTGAGGCTAGAAGCCCATGTCTCCAAGCATGTTCTTGTGATGGGGTGGACTTCTTAGGTTTTCAGCTGTCCTAGTAAGGAGACATTACCATATTGAAATCACCCCCTATGCCTGTATGGCCGTGCAAGAGCCTTAGTAACACCTCCCTCAACATGTCAAGCATTGATCTTAGCAATTGTGGAGGGATATAGAACCTAATACATTTTAAAGCCTACCCGCATTTGTGACAAGTTCTGTCTACTGAATTGTGCTGGATGATGGTAAACAACTATGGTAAACAAACAACCAATAACATAAAAGATGTGATTTACCAACTTATTTAGACATTACGTATTACTACTGAAACATTGCCAGAGCCTTGTTCGCACATTAGATGAAGGACACTACTCTTGGTAAAAACCAAGATGTCATTATTTAACATGGTCAAGAAACATGTTGAAGGGATATGCTGCTGTGCAAGTCAAGAGTTTCCAACCAAGTCGATTAATAAGTTCTAAGTCTTTAATTTCCTACAGATAAAGAATGGTTGTTATGTGATCTGATGGTGAGGGCCAAGGTTCTTGACTGTCTACAACTTCAGTCACCTGAAAGTAGATGGACTGGGCACCTCCCTTTCCATTCCATACATACCCAAACGCCAAGACCTTTGTGGGGACAGGCAGTGCAAATGTTACTCCTGCTTTCATTTGAAAAGGATTCAGGTGCTATTGTGTTGAATGTCTTGGGTACCTAGCATACAAGTTCAAATTGTTCAAATTTGTCATTACTGTGGGAATCAGTTTCCACATGCTTGCAAGAAACAGTGAATAATAAATGAGTAGCTCCTGCAGCTCAATTATAATTGTTTTCTTTATATTTGGGCGTCTCTGTGCCCACATGTGACACCCATATCTTTATATTTTGTTGGGGTTGTGAGGGGAGCATCAGGGCTCTTGTGCCCCCCCAGCTCCCCTGCCAACCACCATCCTGGGTGCTGGTGGGATCAGGCAATCATTTATTTTAATACTGGGGAAGGGGGCATGTGCCCCCTCATCAAGCCAAGTACGCCATCTCCTGGAGCCATATTCATTATTAGGGAAAGGGTTGTGCACATTCCCTGAGCCAAACACTGGCCCTGGAACCCCATCCCCATGGTCATATTCCTTATTAAGGGGAGGGGGCACATGGCTGCCCTCCCTGAGCCAACATTGACCTCAGGTTCCCCATTCCCTAGGGTATAATGTGGGTGCCCCAATGCACATCCATGGCACCCATAGCACACACCTTTGGGGGCTGCCAAGGGAGCCCTAGGGCCCTCAAGGCCCCACCGGCTCCCTGCATACACCCATCCTGGTTACAGTACGGCCCACTATGTTCCATCACGGGGAGCAGGTTTTTTTCTCTACTCCTCTGTTTCCCTACTTGCAAGAGCACAGGCAGGGAAAAAAATGTTTACTGTCACCTTGCAGGAGCATTCTTTCAGCTCCCACCAGGTAAGAATTAAAGTTATTTTCGCTGTCCACGATCTTGCTCCCAGGGATTCCACAGTGGAGCCGGCCATGTGATACCCATGGGACTTACAACTTTTGAGACTGGGGAAGGAGGCCACACGCCCCCTCCCTTTATTTTCAAACGGACCAGGGGTATGGTATCCCCTGGCCTCAGAAAGGCTAAGAGAGGGGAGCCACATGCTCCCCTCCACTACACCCGTTTGAGCCACCCCCGGGACCTGGCCCACCCTGGGGCATTAACATTTTTAAAGTGCATTTAAAAATAAATTTGACGCAGTTTCGTTACCCTGCCCTGTTATATCAGAACCGAGTCCCAAGATGACCACTGCCACATATTTTTGATGTGGTAGCAGTCAATCAGGTTTTGTACGGAGATCTGTCGGCTCTGGGCATCTCTTGCATTGTGAAATATACAACGTTTTTGAGCCTTAATTGCGCGAAAACTACAGAACAGATTTAAACTAAATCACAACAAGCACATTTTCTGGACCAATATCTAGATTTCTGCCAAATTTGGTTTCAATCCATTCATCCATTTGGGCTGGAGCTGTGTCTAAATTTGTTAGTTAAAATGAATGGGGAAAAAAAACTATTTCTCGGCCCCGCTCGACGGATCACACCAAAAGTTCCCAGGAAGGAGCTGAGGTAGGTGTAATTTTTTTTGGCAAGGTTTGTGAAGATTTGTCAAAGGTGCAAAAGCAATAAGCAAACCAAAAATGATTTTCCTATGGAAACATGGTGCTTACTATAACTACCCAGTGGCAACCGCCACAGGGTAACATGTATATATATAGGAAATTGGGTTACCAGTTGAGAGGGGTGAATTCCTATTCAAGCAGCAACCAAAGTCTCTCTTAGGGTGAAACACAAGCAAACACAAAATTAACCTCTGCTTAACACCCAGTTAGCTGAGCACAAAATCAGTCAAGCTTAACATAGATTTAATGTGTAAAGAATTTACACTTCAAACAGTAATAAAGTGAAAGCGCTACACAAGAAAAATTGCACAACAATTTAGAAAAATAGAGTAACAGGTAATAAATTATTTGAGACCTGACCAGAACGCCAAACACCCAATCAGTAGAACCGTAGATATGCAATTTTAAAGATTTAACTGAAAATATTGCCTAGAAGTAGGGGTGGGTGGAACAAGCAAAGTTGCACTCTGTGGAATCCTGCTGAGTTTCATAAAAGCTTCGTGAGATTCTGTGGAGTTTCGCCCACCCCGAGACTCTGCAAAAAAAACCAATGTCGGTTTGGTGAGGTGGATGGGCTGCTTGTGATAGGCGAGTACACCGGACAGACAGACACTTTACAGTCTGCAGAGAGTGTGCATCAAAAACAAAGCACACAAGAGTAGCAGAGGAGCATGGGAGAGGCAGTGAGAGAGAGCAGCGAGAGTCAACACTGCAGGCAGACCACAGGTATGCCTCATGCCCGGGCCCCACTTTAATCCCTCAACATTAGTTTGGGAGTGTTTTAAAAATGATAAGACTTCCCTATGTTCAAAGCCAGTATCAAGATTAAATTGGGCTTGGTCACTTCCTTTGGATTTCATGCACTGCCCTGAAAGTTGAACAGACTACAGGAGTGCACCTGTGATGGCAGAAATGATGTGGTTTTAAATAATTCCCAAATCAGAACTTCAATTCCATTCCCTTTCTTACTGTGCGTTTACACCACTGCATAGATACAGAGATATCCCCAGGACACCTGATCCTGTGGCAGCAGCAGCCTATAGTCACAGGGACATCAGAACTGCAACCAATAGCAGAGGCAGGAGGCATGCAGGATGCTTTCATGGAAAAAATTACAAATGGTACCAATGTATGCACCTGCAACACCATAAAGCATTGTTTCCTTGTTTCCTTTGAACCTGCGCCATGCCTTCATCCAACACAATCTCACATAATGGCTTGGTGTAAAAACAAAATATTTACACCCATGACAGAATCAGAACTGCATGCGGCACTCCCCTTCGGGATGTCTACAAGGCATACTAAAATGCTTTCTTCAATAAAAGCAGCCTGAAAATATGGGCATGTACTCGACACATGTCCTTGATATGGCAACTTTAAAAAAAATTGCCGGAGATAGGACATTAGGATGAATTGTACCTGTTATTAAGAACTTTCAAGGCATGCTCTGCATTGTTTAACACCCCTTCTCCCCACCCCTTCACACCACCACTGACCTGGCTTTTGAAAGCATCCCCCCTGTTCAAGTTGGTCATTGTGTATTGTGCATGATTGGCCCTAGGCAGCACTTAGCTCACATCCTCCACTCTCCAGGGCACTCCCCAGGAGTAGTTCATCCTGGGATGGTGGCTGCCATGAGTCCTGCCCTCCATGGGCCATGACTCGCTGCACCCAAGCCTGTCACTGGAGATCCTTGGTGGCTTTGAGGAGAACAAGAGGCTGCAGACCCGGTATGCCGGCAGGCAGAGCACTACAGCTCTACTCTGCTCCAGAGCCATACATCCAGGATCTAAAGGAGGCAAGCTCGACATTAACTCTCCCAAATCAGGGCCGTGTGTTGTTTCTCCTTAGTAAGCGCATAACGGAAGATTCACTTGCGCATCTCTAACTGCGTGTGTGGGTGGGTCCATGTCTGTGCACTGGTGCCATCTTTGAATTGGGAAAATGGCTTTGATTATCCTGTTTCCCAAACATTTGATAAACCAGGTGGGTGGTAAACTCTAACAGTTTACAAAGTTTTCACTGAACTCCGCAATTCAAGCACAACACGGCTCCATGAACTCCGATGCAGTAGCTGAGTTTACCACCATCCAGTACTTAGAAGCACAAGTGCCAACTGTGGTTATCTAGTCGCACTGGACTGAGACAAAGACACAAGTTCAGGCTGGATGCAATGGAGCACAGGCTAGATACAGGGAACAAATTGGCCCATATTGATGTATTGTGGTTATATTTTGTTAAAGAAAAAAGCGCCAGTGGGGTGGAAGCTGCAGCGGTTTAAGAAGGATTCCTAGTGGCAGCAGGGACAGGCATTGGTAATTCACATTGCTTACCTATTGACAATAAGCAATAAACTCACTGCAAGGGCTTTGACTCGTGAACAACCCACTTTAGCAGATACAGTGGGAGTTGCGTAGTTAAAAGCCTCTTCTATCTGCAACTCAGCAGATAAAAGTTTATAATGAACACTACCAACGATGGGTTGATGGAAAAGGGAAAAAAGGAGGAAAGGAGAAAGGATGGATGAAATGTTATATGAATGAAAGGATGCATGGGTGAAAGAAATGCATATGTGGGTGACAGAATAAATGGGTGGGTAAAGGTTGGATACAAAGGTATATGGGTGTAAGGATGTCTGCTTGGGTGGGTGAAAGTGTCTGTTTATATGGGTGAAAGCCAGGATGCCTACCTGGTTGGGTGAAAGGGTATATGGGTGAAAGAATTCCTTCTGGGTGGGTGAAAGGAATGCTCAGGTAGGTTAAAGCAGGATGAGTGAATGGGTGAAAGGATTTATGAGTGGGTAAATGGGTGTGGTGAAAGGTTCATTGAGAGCTGTGTTTGGATGGATGGATATGTATGGATTGATGGTTTTCAATGGTGAAAGAAGGTAAAGAGAGAATGTAAAGCCTAAATGGTGTGATCAAAGCCAAGGGGAAAGAATACTAGAACAATGAAATGATGAATGGATAATTGCTTGGATGAAGAAACAAGGGATCTCTTCTAGGGTGTGCTCACCAACTTTGCTTGCTTGATATGGTTTTATCAAAGGTTTGATTTAATGGGTTGGGTGGTATTTTAGTTGAGGGAGGCAGATATTATGTATCCTATCCATCATCAATCTTCACCTCTCTCCCCACCCATGGCATTTTGACCTCACTGCTGCAAGGTTCAATTCAGTAGTGCAGGGTTGGATGTGAATTTGCGTCTGCACCAGTTAATGTGGCATTTACAAAGTTTTCAATGCATGGCAATATGGAAACAAGGTGTGTTTTCTTTCTCTCCCAGTGCCCAGTCAGTCACTTCCTAGTACTTCACTCATTTATTCTTTTCTAAGGTCTGTCCCAGACTTCCCAAAGATTTGAGAAACCCATTCTAGCAGTGAGACACATTTTTCTGACCAAGTGATATATTTGATAATGGCTTCCATAACAGATTTACGCCTTTTCAAATGTTTCCCTTTCAAGTTTAACATTTGTCAACCACATTGACTCACTACTAGCCAAAGTTTAGGCACATTGTGATGATCAGTGGCACCCCACTATTCTGTATTAAAACATCTACTACTTACCCAGCCTAATTCATCTAACTTACCCTGCAGTAGAGTAAGATGAGTTTCCTTTCCTTACTGGCAAGCGAATATATTTGTTGGAAATAATTAAAAAGTGTGGTGGAGGGTAAGGCCAAGGAGTACAGTGGGATTGAGTGCCTTGACTTTTGCCGATGGGATAGTCTGTGATGAACATGCCAAATACAATCTATATTCCAGTCCTTAATCCTTTCAGTGTACTGCAGTACATCGTTTTTCCCACCGGCAAGCAGGATATCCGCATAATTTTATGTGTGACATATATCATTCATTATCATTCATCTGCCTAGTCAGGGTAAAATTGAAAGGCATTTTGGAGAAGAGCAGGGCCTTTGGAACAAGATAATTGTCCATTGCAGCTGCCCGGCTGCAGACTGCAGTGGGTAGCAAAGAACAAATAACAACTAGGCGCTAGTTAGCATGCCTCCATTAATTTGGCAGAACAAGAATACTTGTACTCTATAGTGCATAGTGCCCTACTTATTAATGAGAGATATTTATTTTTATTTTTCCAAACAAATTGCCTGTTTAGTTTTTACTAGGAAATCTTTCAAAGGAAAAAAACCTATTTTTTAAAGTGGTGTGCTGTTTAATCTAAGTTAATTCCTTTCGGACAGTTAGAGCATTTGACATTTGCCTTTAGTTTTATGTGAGGCATGTGTGGATAATGGTTGTGACTCAAATCACATCAAAATTGAATGGCCCAAGGGGACAAGTAATGTACTGCTGCTGTGCCACTATATAATTTTAAACAAGTGCTTTACACAAAGCATTGTTTACAATTTGTCTTTTTTCTTTTTTTAAATAGCTACTCCTGCTGGTCATCCTTCATGACAAGATGTTGCGGACTGGCAGCTTTAGCAGAAGCTGGTGTACATCAGCGGCTGGTGGCCCAGTAGGAGTAAGAGGCAGCTGCCCAGGGTCTCAGCCAGCAACCCAACACCTCCAGCTTCCCAACAACAATGCTGGTGCCGCATTCCACTAGCAGCCGCCCGTAGCACCACCACTGCTGCCCCCTTGCTTACAGACCACACTTTCCATTGCCGTGTCCTCCTGAGGCTGACACACATTGAAGACAGGCAAGCACTGATGAAGGGGCACAATAAAATGATTGTGGCCCATATCTAGTGCCCTCTTCTTTACCCCCTTTTTAATATTTGTTTTGGTGGGTAGGACTTTTTGTGGATGAGATCCTGGGACTGATGGGAGTTGGGATAGCGAATGTTATTTAGACTTTTTTGCTGGACATTTTAGACATTGATTGAGGACGGGAACATTTGTTTAGGGTGAGAGGTGGGCCAGTGGTGGGTGGAAGGGGTGGGTTTTAATATATTGTTATAAAGGGAAAAACATTTTTATTTCACTTTATTTATGCCTGAAATCTTTTTTGGTGTGTGTTACTTTGCACTGCTGGCTTTTTGCGCAGCCTGTTTTTTAAATCTACTTAGAGAAGTGTGTAACAATTAGTTATACGGTACCCTTGTGCTACTACTCTCTAGTCTGTTCTGTCTGCAATTATATTGACCACTGAGGGGGTTGCCATTGCATATATTGCCTACAACAACTCTCCATAGCTCTCTTACCTAAATAGATGCAGTGTTTTCCATGGTGTCATCTTATGGTAGTAGTAGTAAAGTAGGATAGCACACTCACAGTGAAGGAATCAGAAGCGAGGTCCCACTACCACCAAGGCGAACTCCAACTGTAGGATTAATCAGAAGGATTATTCATCGCAGGCAACTAAATTGAAATAAAAACAGTGATGAAGTGGGATATTATATCATATCTTTACAAAGAATTGAGACCAGACTACTATGCAACAAAGGATACCTGATAGTGATAATATAACAAAAAATAGCAATAGTAACTTCTTCTCAGCAATGGTGAGCTAGTATTTTAATTAAATCTAAAGATACGAAATCCTCGAGCCGTCAAGTGGGCGTAAAGTCTGGAGTGGACAAGGGTAAGCGGTTATGCAACAAAATGCCTGAATGTTGATGCTGACAAATGATGTTCTTCAATACCTAAAATATGAATCTCTTTTTAGGCTATTGTTTAGGTAAAAGAAGATCCTTCACTGAGTTGGTGTTGTTTTCACCACATCCGCCCCACCAAGTGTGTGATCAATTTATAGTGTAATTTAAATCACACCTCAATTAATCACACAGCCCGGGGGAAGAGGGTTAGGGGTTTCATGAATGGATGGGAATGGCGATTTGGGGAAAGGTGTGGCAAAGACAAACACTACACAAAGACAATATTCATCTGGGCGATGAGCAACACACCTTCATCAATCTGTTGTGGAAGGGATGAAGGAAATGAAGGAATGAGTATTACACAGTTTATGTTAATCTAAATGTTCTGTCACCTAGGTCTGAAATGTAGTAAATACAAATTATGGAGGAGTGAAGTGAACCCACACAGTTCTAACAAATGATTGTTAAAAGGAAAATTATACTGTATTGACAGTTGGACGGTTCATCTGCATTCTTCTTGGATTGTCCGTCAATCTTGGATTCCTGGCTGAAGTGGTCCGGTAAGATAAGCATAATTGTTATGGTGGTGCACCAAGTAAAGAAGTCCAATCAAATGTCTTTTCACAAATTCTTTATTTTTCAAATGTCTTTTCTTTATATTTACACAAGTAGTCCAGCCTACTTGTGTAAATATAAAGAAAAGACATTTGAAATATAAAGAATTTGTGAAAAAGAGATTTGATTCGACTTCTTTACCTGATGCACCATATGCTTCTTATACCCAGGATATGTTGAACAGTGGCACTGAACAACGGCAGGTGCCGGTGGATTTGTGCACAGGACATTGTACTTTTCAAGTATTAAAGCGTGAGATTCAGATCAGCCAGTCCACCGTTGGGTCGTTTTTCTTATAATAAGTGTTATGGTGCTTTTGCCTTTTGTGCAGGAGAAGAGAAGGTCTGCCAATTTTAACCAGAAACAATATTGTAGAGTCAAGGAGAAAGACAGAAGGTGAGCTTCATGAGGAGTAAACCAAGAATACTCAGAGGCAGAGCAAGAGCATAGCCTGCTGCAATCATTAATTTTTGTGATTCATGTGTGATCAATTAAGTGAGAGCAATTGCAAACATCACAGTCAAGTGGCTGCATGTACTGGGCTGATCAAATTTGCAACTGTCATTTAGCCTAGCGCGTGCACAATGTGATGATGTGATATCATCACATGTCTGTCTCCAGTTAGCTCCAACAACAGGCACCCCCACCCAGCCACATAGTTTCAAATTAGAGCCAGCCAGCACACACACTCAGCAGCATTACATTTTCCAAATCAACTTACCTCTCACCAGTCCATATAGTTGAATAGGCCTCTTAGAGTCATAGTAAACATGTTGGTTTTCCTGAAGTTGATAACTTCCTTCCTCTGGCAGTTGTTGAGGTAATCACACCCTGAGTTCTTCCATCATTCCTCCTAACTTCGAGTAACGAATATGTCCAATTCCGTTCCGACTCCCGACCCGAATGAGAGAGATCAACCTGTAGTGTAATGCTGTGAAAAATTGTCATTTTTTTGTGTAGATATGTGTTTGTGTTTTCGAAACAGACTAGTCTAGTTGAGGAGTGTGAAGCAGAAAACAAAGCAGTGTGGACCTGGCAAACAAATCTGGCTAAGTGTCAAAGGCGAAGGAAAGAAATCACCTTCAGGATTTAAATGACCACACATTAGGCCACCAACATTGTAAATCATCACAAACACAGTCGAGCTTATAAATTATAGTTGGACACAGTCACCCACCATCACTGTCTGCCACCACATGAATCATCTCAACACTCACAATCACTCATATAACTTATTGATGTATTACTTACCTGTTCCAATTGAAGCATGGTGATACATTGCCGAACCACTTTGATTCATGCAACCCACATTGACCAGTATGTAAATCAAATATTCTGGGGCAGTCCTGCTGGGGGATGAAAAAAAGAATAGGCACAGGATGAAGGCAGGCATTGGATCTCCAATGTCCTTGAAGAGAATGTGGGGGAGGCTTCTTTGCTGCTCACTGGACCAAATCAAGTCTGGCTATATATACCTAAAATGGTGGGGCTGCATTAGTCAGTCAGACTCAAACAAACAGCACAATATAATGTTCCCGTAGCTATATCCTTTTTTTTTATCAAAGCAGAAAGTTCTATCGTGGTCCAGGCCTCCTCAGTAGTCAGGGAAGTGGAGTTCACCCTCAAGCTCATGTGGTTGCCCCAAAGGTTGCTGAGCCAAAATACTACCATGACCTGAGTCTGACGAATCACCCATATCCTCTTCCTGTCGTACTTCAGGTATAGCGTAATTCTGTGATATAAAGTGGTGATTCATTATGATGAAGGTTAATCTCTCCACGTTTTGGGGTTTGAGACTGGTGCTTCTCACTGTGATAAATGCCTAAGCTGCACTTAACACACACTCAGCAGACACACTGCCTACCAGACACACCAGATACTTTATTGCCAGCCTGCTGAGCACTGGCCATTGGCGCCTCTTCCCATACCAATACACCAATGGGTTTTGATCTAGATAGACCTCTATTGGGTCATCCAGATAGACCTGGACCATCCTCTCAATAATCCTTGCTACTACAACTTGCTCTACCTCTTTTGCCTTCGCCTGTGCACTGGACTTAAGCCCTATCTTTAGAACCCAATAAAATGGAGACTTTGGTGCTGATGCTCCTTTTTCCGAATGCTGTTGTTGCTGCTGGTGTGTTTTATTGGTGGTTTTTGCTGCTGTGAGCCCACAGCACTTCCCTCATGCTCTATAGAAGTTTAAGGCTGCACCCCAGAACGTCTGCCCAGGAGTGGGCCCTTAATTCCCAGTTGTTCTTTTTCTAGGTCACTGGCTTGCTCAGCAATCCACATAATGTGGTTTGAAACATCCCAGTCTGAAAAAGGAATGATAGTGGGCAGTAATTTTTTGTGCCTTGATTAAGAGTTATTGCATTGATATAATGTTTGGATGGCATATTGTCTCTTTGCAGCCTTGTATTAACAGCCAAGCGAGGGATTAGGCTGTTCACCAACTCATGCACATCTTTTTGTTATCCACACCAGTGTTTCTTTCAGACACCTTCTTCAGCTGCAACAACGGGATTGCATGCCCCATGGTTCTGTCCTCCTTGCTGACTTTCTGTGTGAAAACCTCAAAAGGAAACAGCATCTCTGTCAAGCATTTCACTAAACCCCATTGGTCCATCTCATTGAAAATGTCTTTCACAGTTGCATCACCCCTTTGCATGACATATTCATTTATTGGTCTGTAATGCTCAAACAGACATTGCAACATGCAATTAGTCAAGATCCATCATGCTGGCACCTTCTGAATGAGGGCTTTAGCTGGCATTCTATTATCACGCTGAATGATCCTCAACCGCTTCCGGGCTTTAAAAGAATGGCTGAAATGAGTGCAGATTCTTCTGCAGGTGGAGAGTAAGTTTCTGACTCAGTTGTCTTTTTTTAGAAAGTTCTAAACAATGATGTTGCTGCAGTACCCCAAACGCAGGATCCTAAAATAGCCAACATCTGACATGGCTGTAACTATAATACTGCCATTCAAAGAACAGGTTGTTAATTCATCCAAGATGTTTGCAGCTATATGAGATTACCCCATGGTGAACATGGCTAATGTTGCATGCTTACAAGAACCTTTTAAAAATGTAAGCAGTGTCAACACCTGCATGTATCATTTCTCTAACCCCCACAAAAGAGATCCAGAGTGCAGTGATACACATGTAACCAGTGGCTTGGCAACTGGTCCACATGTCTGTCATTAGGTGGATAGTGTGAACAGTAACCCTGGGCGTAGTTTGCATAGTAGCACTACACGTAGCTACACGGAGTACACTTTGATCTACGTTCAGCTACTCCTCAAACTGCGTAGTGCGTAGCTGATAGCACTGTGTGCTTCTCTGCTCTGAGCAATAATTGCAAACAGCATCTTGCACAGTGCAAGTTATGATAAAATAAGTATTTCTGTCTTTATATGCTAAGATGCATATAGTCATTTCACAAAAGTGAAAATGATAAATTAGCAAGCAGTGAGAGAGGTGAAGATTTTGGGCGGTGGTCCCATCCTCTGAGGACCACCCCAAGCACAGTTATTGGCAAAAATACAATCCCAACCAAAGGCCCTGCAAAGCATTATGGGACTAGATTAGCAGTGGGCAGTGAATATTATAGTATCCAATATCAAAATAATTCTACAAAGAGCTGCAGTTCAACTAGTCGTTACTAGATGTCCCTCACGAGTTAAATGCAAAAACACTTAAATTATTGTTACATCAAGCTGCAGTTCCACTCGTTACTAGATGTCCCTCACGAGTCATATGCAAAAGCTTCATGAAAGGGTTTCAATGCTTTTGCATTTGACTCGTGAGGGACATCTAATAACGACTAGTGGAACTGCAGCTTGATGTAATAATAATTTCAATGCTTTTGCATTTGACTCGTGAGGGACATATAGTAACAACTAGTGGAACTGCAGCTCTTTGTAGAATTTTTTTGATATTGGGCACTATAATATTCACTGCCGACTGCTAATCTCGTCCCATAATGCTTTGCAGGGCATTTGGTTGGGATTGTATTTTTGCCCATAACCGTGCTTGGAGTGGTCCTATGAGGAAGGGACCACCACTGAATCGTTCACAAGCATGATATGCTCTTTGTGTTCAAGGCATCTGCTTGGTCCTCCCCCTAGGTTAGGGGGGACCCCAAAATCATCACCTCTCTCATTGCCTAATATTTACATTCACAGTTCACTTTTGTGAATTGGTTATATGCTTTTTAGCATGTAAAATTGCTTTATCAAAGCATTTGTGGGTATTGTTGATATTGCTGCTACGCTACGTGTTGTAGCACAGTTTTTGCACTGTGGTACGTGCATTTTGCATAGTGTGCAGCAGTGCAAACTACGCATGCTCCGTGAGTAAAGTGTAGTACTATGCCCAGGATTAGTGAACAGCACTATACTGCAAAGCTTGTCAAACCAATTCCAGCACATCAAGATGTAGCGCTGGATGGCAACTCTGGCAAAATAGGTTTGGCTGTAAACCTTCCATTTTGGGCAGATGGCTGCCATAAATTCTCAAAAACCCACTCCTTCCACAGAAGAAAAAGGGAGGAGGCCAGTGCTAACATTTTAGCCAACTTCCCATTGTACAAATGTGCCATTGGGTGGTTGCATCATGCTGCCCCTTCTGCCTAAAAATGCCAGGAATAGTAGCCTGGATTTTTTTCTTTTCTGGTGCCACTGACACAGGTGACTTCTTAACAAAAGTAGGTGGTAGACTCAATGTGCATCTCAGCGGGGCAGTCACTGTATGTTCTTGCCTTGGTGTCTCGACCTGTCATGGCGGTGTTGCTGATGTGGGCAAGACTACTGCACTGCCTGGGACAGGTATGATTTGTGTAACCAGAATGTCATCTTCTTCTTCATCTTCTCCTTCCACTGTGAACGGAGCAGATTCAGATTCCTTGCTCTCACCACCTTCACCAACACCACTTGCAGTTTCTTCGCTAAGGTGCGCTTCCCAGCAGATTGCATGGTGTTTTCTCAAATGGCTTGTTTGGCCCCCGGTACTATAGTTTGTACCAAGCTTACCTCGACTAATACTTGTGTTGCAAAAGGAGCATACGGAAATGTTCGCCTCCTGCTTGTTAACCGTAAAGAAGTCCCAAACTGAGGAGGTCCACTTTCTGACACTGGTGCCACTCACTGCCAATGTACGAACAACTGGTGGTAGGTGGGTGTTTCAATGTTTGCCTCTCTGCAGTGCCTACATCTCCTGAGGTGGTTGGTGGGGATGCAAGTTGCAGGGTCCTTGCAAATATGGATGGTGGTATCTGTGCCTTATCCCTGAGAGCAGGTTGAGATGGGGTAACGTCAGTTTCCTCTGGGGCTGGACTATATCCATGATGACTGGGTCGTCGTCATCCTCTTCTTCATCAATATCTCTGAGGCTTTCAGGAAGCTTCCTTTTCCCTTGCCTCTCCTGGTGTGTCTCAGATTGAGAAGAAAAGAGTGCACTTCCTTTTTCTTGCTGGGAATATGGAAGACAATGGATCTTCTGAAAGAGGGGCTTCTTCTACTTCCTTAGCATGAAGCTCAATCTCCTGAAGTGCTCCAACTTTAGGAGGAACTACTATTGCTGGCTGCAGCTGTTGATGTCCACTTAGCTGAGTTTCCGGCAACAATTGGGTACTACTTTGCGAAAGAGATAACTCCAATTCAACTTCACTGCTTGCCGGCATTGCTGTGATTAGAGTGGCTGCCTCTGTGACAGATATGGGCTTCGGCCTAGATTGGGGTGGGACCGATGATGCGGGAGTGCTGTTTCCAGCTTGCTCCCCAGAGGCAGGTACAGAAGGCATATGACATTGCCCAAAAAAGATCTGTGGTGACATGCCAGTGGTGGCAAGCTCCTTCTTATCACTGGCCACTTTCTTGGTAGCACATTTCTTTAGAGGCCATCTTCAAGCTGTCAGTTGGCAGTGGCACTTAGCTTTACAAGCTGAAGATATGTGAGTACTGATGGCACGTGTTGTGTGGTCACATGTCACATACACAGGTCTTCTGTCTGGCAGTACTGTGAGTGAGTTCTCTTCTCTTGTGCAACTAAAAACAAACAAGCAAGAAAAAGCCACACCAACATTAAGTTTCATTTACAATCAGGAAGGATAAGAAAGAGCAACAACATGCAGATGTAACAGATTTTTTTTATGTGCATCAAGTTGGGGTATGGCACTCAGGGAGGTGCAAATTACAATGGAATAATCCTTAGAAAATTAATGTTGGCCAGCTGTGCGCATATGGCAGACACGGGGAGTAAGAGATGTTGGGAAAATGTGAAACTAGATCATACATTTAAATACATTTTTTTTAATTGAATACAAAGAAAATTTGCTAAAATAAGTATGTAAAAAATATCCAAAAAATGAAAAACATTTAACTGCTTATATACTAGGGAACTACAATGAGAAACCAATTTCAATTAGGGAAACTAGAAGCGGTGCTTGTGAAAAATGCAAAAAAGTACATAATAATATAAAACACTGTTCATACAGTACATTTACTATGAGCCTTGAACAGCAACTAGGCCTCAAGCATATTGTTAAACTGATATCAGAGAAAAGGTTCTAAAAAAATGAGTACAAACAAAAAGGCTTAGGCCTCTACAAACAAAATGGCTTTGAAAACTGAAAAAAGGATGGTTGCACAAAAAGGCCACATGGTCAAACAACAAACAATAAGGCATGGGCGTGGCCTCAACAAAGAACACATGCAGGCCTAAGCACCTGTCTTTTTTATGGAGTAATGTTGGTTCTGTCGGGTACAGAATTGCTTTCTTGCTTACTGGATAAAACACATTAGCAAATTAAACAATTACTCAAACATCTGTGTTATAGCAGTTAATGGAGAAAAAGAAAACAAAGGAACACACCAATCATGAATAGATCAAAAGAATATATTGAAGGTGAAAAAAATCACTTTTTTTCTTTTTACATTTTGTAGTGTATAAATGACACTAAAAAGCTACCACGAGTAATAAGCAAAACAGCGCAATTGATAAGGTAACAAGGTGCAAAAAAGTGATGCATTGCTGGTTAAAAATGATCATTCAAAGGTCATCCATCCCTAGATACATAAATCTCCAGTCCGCTTGGGATTTTAATTTCCTTTTGACGTGGAACAGAGAGAATAGGGTCAGGATTGTGACAAGCGTGTCGACGTTTCGCCTCAATAAGTGTGTGAATTGCTATTAGTCATGGTGGGTCTTCCTGAGGACGGAAGGAACACAAGGACAGCCTGCACAATTAAAGGGGGAAGTTTTAGATTTGGGTGTTTGACAATTGGAAAAGGACCAATGTGGTAGGTGAACAATGACCTACCCAAATACAGGTAATGGGAACCTCGACTGTCTTCAAGGGGTGATCCACCGTTGGTTGGATTTGTAGATGAGTAATAGCCAAGAATGGTTGGTCTATGATAGTGAAGAATCACATCAAAAGGCGGCATGATTGGACACCTGCAGTGAAAAAGGCTGTGTGTCATCTACATTAAAAATGCCCACAATGTGGCAAGATTATCCTCACAGAGTGCCTAGAACAGTAGCACCCATGCATGCACCCAAAATGGTGATTAAAATTACCCATGGTGGGTAAGAGTGCTTGTAGTAAGGCGAGAGGAACCTATTGTGCTTCATTGCGGCAGTGACATATATGGTCTCTGGTAAGTAAGACCCATGCAGATTACAAGATAGTGAGAGTGCGCAGGAGCTGCCATGTGCTTACTATTGTAGCCAAGTACAAAAATGTTTCATAGGAATACAAATCACTCCCAGAGTAGTTCAAATGGTTGAGTGAACGCACAAGCAGTAACTTTATTTGTGTCTACTGGTGTACCGTATAGAGTGGACTGGTAGGAAGGCGCATAAACAGGCATCCGACTGCGTGATCTAACCGATAGAAGAATTATAATGGCGAATGGTGGTATTTGATTATAGTCAGGTGAACACGTGAATCTGCAAAATCCAGGAAGCCTGTGGTGTTATATATAAGGGCCTGGTGAGCGCATTGAACCGACATAATCTATGATTCTCGGTGCTGTAAAGAGTCTAGGCGGGAATTAGACTAGAAGAGCAGCTGAATGGTCCCCCCCTTGTTCAGTATGGATAAACCAATAGGAAGACACAGTCAAGCATGCAGCTGCGGAAGCTAACAGAGAGACAGGTGATGTTTGATTAGAATCGGGTGAACGCGTGAACTGGCATGGCAGCTGCACAAGCTAACAGAAAGAACGGTGATGTTTAATTAGAGTCAGTGCATGTATTTGACTGGTAGAACAGCTGAAAAAATTGTCAAAACCCTCTCACAATGCGTGTACATAATTTGACATCAACCGTTGACAAGGCAGTGTTTGTGTGGATGCACGAGCAAGTCTAAGCATGATAAGGGAGTATTCAGGCGAGTGGAGACCCCGTAGAAAAACTAGCTGGTGGAAACAGACAAAGTAAATGCCAGGGCGGAGACTAAATGCTAAGGAAAGTATGAGCGCAGCACAGTCAGGAACGTCTTACCTCTCCCAGCACTGCTCAAAAATTGAGCGCCCGGAGGGTAGCCCAATTAAATAGACTGTAGCTGAGCGGGGCCCGTGCACCTGCAGGCAATTAGTCAAACTATGGAGGCCAGCAGTCAATTAACGAGCGGGCAGCTGGTTGTTTACTGTGCTCTGGGAAAGGAGTGTGGTTTGATACCCAGGGATTGGGGATGTATATAGAATGGAGTCAGGAATACTTGGCTCAAAATGCATGTGAGGACACATAAGGCATACAGTCACGTATAATGTTAGCCCAATGATGAGTCACAAGTGCATGAGCACGTGGTTAGGTCACTGAGCATAAACCAACATCCTCGTGGCATGGCTAAAATTTTGCTGCTAGATCTACACTGAACCTACAGTCTAGAACATTTCAAATAGTATTTATCATTCAGTACAATCATATCAAATTGGCTGCAAAGCTACACATATACTTCCATTTTGCAATACAGTACGATATTCAAGTCACAATATGAAATAATATGCATGAGGTGTTATTTCAGGGTAAAAAAGGAAACACAAGAATGATGATCAGGACTCCAGCCAGTCTGACATAAGTAAAGGATCTGAGTACCGTACTTATTCCAAATGCACGTGTGGCCACATAATTCATAAAGTCACGTATAATATTATCCCAATGATGAGTCACAAGTGCGTGAGAACATGGTTAGGTTAGTGAGCCTAAACCAACATGCTTGTGGCATGGCTAAAGGTATGTAGCTAGGTCTACATTGAACCTACACTCTAGAACAGATCAAATAATATTCGTCATTCAGTACAATCATATCAAATTTGTTTCAGATGCCCTGTAGCTGCAGAGGTACACATATATTTCCATTTTAACTACAGTACGATATGAAATAATATGCATGAGGTATTATTTTAGGGTAAAAAAGGGGAGCACAAGAATGATATTCAGGATTCCAGCCAGTTCGACATAAGTAAAGGATCTATGGTATAGTACTTATTATAAATTCCCACTTGGTCAACCAAGTAAATATATAACTAACAGCATGAAAAAACAATGTAATAACTGTACTGTTGACAATAAAGCATATGATACAGAAGTGCAAAATCATGTCGGAGTAGGTCCTGTCGCCCTATAGTGTTACATTTCTGCATAGGATCAATGTATGGTGTTATACAATTTTTGAGGTGTTCTCAGGAGGCCATTTATATGTATAGATGACTACAGATTAAGACTGTGATGCCCAGATGAATGCGTGTGGAATTATCTCCTAATTAGGAGGCCGAGCTGTCTACTGGTCTCTTCCAATTCGTTCAGTCCATTGTTCACAGTGTCAAGTAAATGGGTCCACATGCATTCCTTGAAATTGAGTGATAAAGCCAGGTCACCGCCCCTCGAGTGTGGAAGGACCATTTCAAGAACCCACCGGTCTTCTGCTTGATGTTTCTTTTCTAGAAAATGTTCTACCGGGGTCCTCTCTGGGACTTGCAGCACAATCTGCTGCAATGCTGTAGAATTCTGCTCTTGACTTTCTGTGTAGTCTGCCCAATGTAGAGTTTTTCACAGGGACACTTGATGGCATAAATGACGTTGGTACTATTGCACTTGGTATGGTATAGAAGTTGAAATATTCGTCCCTGATGAGTGAAAGTAGCGCCTTCAACTGTGAGTTTGCAAGACTTACATCTACTACATTTAAAATGGCTTGTGTGTGCTGGTAGTTGTAGCTGTGTCCTAACGTCAGGTGGACTAGGTGGTGCCAGATATGCACTAAGAACGTAGTCATGAACATTTTTTGCTCATTTAAAGGCAAAGACAGGATCACGTGCTGTGTTGATTTTAGAAGCCACCAGGTTCCAATATTTTTGGTTGATTTTCTGATGAGCACAGTGGCTGCCTACACAAAATGGCTGCCAGCCACATGGTTAAACAACAACAACAAGCCAGGAGGCACGGAAAACAAAGAACACATGCAGGCCTATAGCAAATTTGCACACGGTAACTACACAAAATGGCCACCAGCCACATGGGCAAACAACAACCAGCAAGGAGGCATGGCCACAACACATGCATACCTATGGCAAAAGCCCACTGGCTGGTAGTGGCTACATAAAATGGCTACCAGCCACATAGCCAAACAACAAGCATCGAGGCATGGGAAACAAAGAACACATGCAGGCCTATGGACACTGACCATAAAAAATGGCCCCTGGCCACATGACATGGGGAACAAGGTCAAATGTTGGCCTGTTGCAAACACACTCACACACTGGCCAGACAAAGGAGACATGCCAAAATGAAATGTAACTGGGCTATAAAATTTACAACACACAGCCTTCAAAGGCATCAAATATATTACCCTAACCTATACACTGTTTGCAGAAAATAACATGAAAACCCCCCAAAAAACACATTTTGTAATTTAATGCGGCATATGGCCTAAATGATGTTTTAATTCATAGACACCACAGAAACAGTTGTTTCATGCAACCATGACTAGTGCTGGGCCTACTGGCTGGAAAGACCATTGCCAAACTAGGCCACATAGTGAATTAAATGAATATTGCAAATGTATCAAAAACATGGAGAAAATGTACTGAACTGTGCAACATTTTTCCTTTACAGTAGAACAAAACTGTTGCATGCATAAAAATAACAAGGCCTCCACTGAATCTGCAAGCCACCAACCGCAATAAATGTTAAAAATCCAATCAAAGTACAAATAAATCCTGGTGCATGCCCTCTATCAAACAAACAACACCCTTATACACCAGGATTTTAACTTAATTGTGATATCACAAACATATTGTCTTCAAATCCAATTGTATATAAGCATCAGACAAACAGAGAGATCCTTCCAGCTCCAGGTGGACATAGTACTGGGAAGAGCCTGCTGGACAGGAACAGGAACAGGAAGTTGGAGTCTCTGGGGGCACTTCCTCCTTGTTGAAAAAAAGGAAAAAAATAAAGAAAGGGATTCTTGCACAAAAAACACAATGTGAACTGTCCATTTGAGAATTTTACCAACTCCAAATTGTCTTTTGATGAGATTTAGCTACTCCTCCTCTCCAGGTTGCAGCCATGGTCACTCATGCTCGCCTACAGCACAAAAGAAGCACCATAAGTCAATGGCAGGGCCTAAAGCTGCGCTATTGGGCACAAAATCTCACGTGCACTCAAGGGCAGCTAGCAAATCTCATGGGCGCTCGGGAGCACCCATTAAGTTTTGTCACTCTCCCTATGCACATGAAATTATGTGATGAGCACGCCAACGGAAAAACAATTCCACTCTGTTGCGGAGTGTGGAGTTTATCATTAACTCTTTATTCTTCATGGACTGTGGAGTTGCTGAATTCAGCAAACTCTGCGAGCAGAGCAGAATTTTACGCCCAGGACTAATTAAATGCAAAAGCATAACCTTATATTATCCTATGGGAGAGGTGGGCCTTGCAGTAGGGACAAACAAATGTAGAAGATTTTTATTACCAGAACATGTAAAACTTAAAAGCACGTGTCCAACTTTCTAAATGCACTTCACCCTACCCTCTGGGATGCTTCAAAGACTTAGACCTGGCAAAAGGTTTATTTTGCTAAGTTGAAATGGCAGTTTGAACTGCACACTTAGACTGCAATGACAGGCTTGAGAAATTATTACAGGGCTACTTAACTGGGTGGCACAATCAATGCTGCAGACCCAATAGTAATATTTAGTTTACTGGCCCTGGGTATATGTATTACCACTTTACCAGGGACTCATAAGCAAATTATACCCCTGGACCTGGCCAAAGCTGAAAAGATGGGGGCTCGAGGCCCCCCCTTCACAGGCCAATTTCAGCCCTGGGGACCCCAGAGTCCTGTCACAATTTTAAAAGTGAGGAGGGACGTACAGCTCTCCTCCTGGATCCACTAATGACCCTGGGGACCCTTCTCCCAAGGCCAGATTCTGCTATGTCCCTGGCACGGACCGGTGTAGGAGAGTAGGATCTGCACTTATGTTGCCCCCACTTTTTTTCTGATGTTAACACTGGTTTCTGGCTATAGTTTGGCTGGGACCCTGCTAATCAGGGCCCCAGCCTCTCTGTTCTCTCTAAACAACTTGGAATGCATATTAGATGCACTAGTGATTGGATACTGTGATACCTTATGAGCCCCTAGTACATGGTACCTTAGGTACCAAGGGCATAGGTACTTCACAGGCCTACCAGGGGCTGAAGCATATATTATGCCACCCCTGGGAAGCAGACTAAATCTGACACCACAGGCCTGCTACTGCAGCCTGGGTGAGGTAGTGTTCCCTATATCTCACCTTACACACACATATAAACCTATCAGTCACCCCTAAGGCAGGCCCTAACAATCCTGAGGGCAGGGGCTTGGTTTCCATGTGAGGGGGTGCCTCTGCCTGAGCAGGGCCCCTCTGCAGCTCTCAGAGTCCATTCTCTGTGGCTGTTTGTGGATGTGGTTAAACCGTATACTCTTAAGTGCATTATAACCTAGCGGTAAATGCTAACTTTGGGATGGCTGCATCAAAACATGTCGTGTTTGGTGTCAAATGCTTTGGAATCATACCCCCACACCAGTAACTGGTGTGGGAGTATAATCCCACCCTTCTAGAGGGATAGACATTTACCCACTGTGGAAACACAGTAGAGCCCTGGCATCACAAAATGGATGCCACCAGTCACAGACACTGGGCTGCCCTCCTGCTGCTGACCGAAACTCGCAGTGGAGGAGGCCCAACAATACGCATCCTGTCACAGGGAGGTGTGGTCACCTCCCAGAGAGATTTAGTGTATTGGGGCTGGGTGGGTGCACTCCTAGAGTGCTTTGAAGTCCTGCACTGGGGGAGCAGTAGGCTCCTGTGTGCATATTCCAGCTCAAACCGGTTCAGGGGCTACCTGCCCCTGCTCTGGCGTGAAACTTGACAAAGGGAAGTGGGTGTAGTCACCCACTCCTCTGACCCTCCCATAGGTGGGGTCATAGAGCTAGTCCCTCCCTTCCTTCTAGTATAAGTTAGGGAACCCTTGCCATTGCAAACTAAATATCCCTGGACGGTGCTCTGAAGAAGAATCCTGGACCTTCGACGGTCCACTACCTCTGGAAGACTGAAGAATCTCTCTTGGAGTCAGGGAGTGACTCCCCTGCCTGGCAGGCACCAAAACTTTGAATCAACGGTCGCAAACTTTCCCGCTCCCGCCAGAGTCCGAAGTCCCTGCAGCCCTGGAAGTAGATTTCCTGACTTATCCAAGGCCATTGTGAGTCCCCAGCGACGCTGAGGCAAGTGGACCCCACGAGTGATGAGAACCCGCAATACCTGGGTACCGGGCACTATTTTTGAGTGCAACCCCTTCACGACGTTCTACGAACTTGTGCATTGGACCACATGTGGTCCAAGCCTCCAGCAGGATTTCCTCTGAAGTCTTTATTTGTATTTCCCTCTTTGGTCACAGAGTGTTGCCTCACGCCATTGAATTGTTACCAGGAGCAGTGATCAGTCCTCCCGAATGCTTACGGGTAAGGGATTTGCAAGTTTTGATTTTCAGCATAAAACTATAGTATGCATATAATACTTTATTGATTGAAGCTGTTTTCACAAGTACAGACAGTACATGTGCACGAGTATGAGAACTTACATTGCATTGTTAAAAGTTTACGACTTTGCTATTTCTTCTTTCTCTCTTTCTCAACAGGTGTCTCCCAAATATCCCTGTAGTGGCTACTAATAAGTATTACACAGGTGAAAAGTTGGTTGTATCGTTCTAATTATATTTGTATTTTTCATGAAATTTTTCACGCACACATAATTTTGTTTGCAGTAGTAATATCATGTAGGTCCTGAGGAAGGCCATGATCAATACATGATCACGATTGGCTGAAACATGTAGACTCTCTCATTTCTTGACCAGCGCGCTCGCAAATTTTATCAGACCGCACCTATACTTTTTTTTAACCCTTGACATTTTAACCCTTGACACCACGAGATATCTAATAAATTATTTTTCCCATGGTAGCCAATTTTAACCTTTCACATCATACACTGCATTACGTATTTTCACTCACACTGTTTTCATGCTCCATTGATCTTAGGAGATCTAGCCTCTGGAACACACTAATACATCCGCGAGCTCCTCCTAACACATGCTAGGAGTTGCAGCTCCTTGGCTGCACTAGGTTTGCAGCCAAGAGGAGATCCCAGATGATGAAGCATGCCACTTTGGTGGGTGATGGGATTCCGTCCTCTTAAATAGGACCTCCTTAGCTTGACTTTCTTTTTCCCTGTTGTTGGGAACAGTGCACTGTCTGTACTCTTCTTTTGTGTCTTGGATTTACTGTCAGGTCTGTTACCAAAGAACTTCTTCAACTTGAGATTCCTCACATATTTGTAAAAGTCAACCCGTGTCTGAGAGTAATTAAAGTTAGTTCTTTTACAAATGGATAAACCTAGTGATAGGGTATTAATTTCCTCTTTGGACAGATCCAGATCAGATACATTGATGACTTTAATGGCTCCATTAACTTGCTTTGTTTGTTGTCCTTCATTCTCACTCCTGATCGCAATTCCATGCCCTCTCCTTCTTCTCTTGCATTTCCTCTGAATCCCCGTCCCCTTCCTCTTTTGGGTGGTCTTTGTCTGGCATTGATAGTCTGATCCAGTCCTAAAAATTGCATCTCATCAATTACTGTGGACGGCTTGTCCTGCTGGCTTGTGTTTGTAGCTCTGGCTCCGTCCACTAGGTCTGTGTCCACCTCAGAGCTCCACTCTGAGCTAGTATCAGCCATTCTTCTCTTGCCATTACTTCTATTTTCTGTGTCTGCATTACTGGATAGTTTCTGGCAGTGCAGGAAGTCAAAGCGTCTAGCAAATGTATAAATCTGACCTCTCTGGTAGTCGATACGATCCCTGGTAAATTTGATTGCCTATCTTTCTTTAATACATTTTTTGTGTTTACTTAATTTAATCACCAACTCCTTTTCACGCATTACCGCCTCATCTGGTTTCACCAAGGCATCTTACTCTTGCTGCAATTTTTTTATTTCTTCCATGATCTTTTCTCTATCCCGTTTTGCGAATTTCACCAAAATCCGCATCATGTTGTTGGAAGATTCGGCATCCTTGTTGGCCCACTCCTGTAGCATCTCTGGATCAGGGTTTTCAAAAGTTGGAGCTATTAATATTCTTAAGCCTCATGGGACCCTTCGCACCTTGAGGTATTTGTTGAGTGATCTAATCTCCCACCATCTGGAGATTTCCATGCGTCTGAGCTTTTCAAGTTGGCGCATTATTGTCTGCGCGTTTCCTTCCTACAACACATTGCTTGCTGTGATTTATTTATTTATGATGCTGGTGCCCGGTCTTTCCTCATCAAAGACCGCTCCCCCGCCTCTTCACGAATCTGACCTAGACTTCAACTTCCTTCTTATCGTGTATATCTGTGCTTTATAGTAATAAATACAGATAAGTATCTGTTGCTCCGTTTATCAGGACTGTTCCTTTACTTTTAATCACCGTAAACCTTGACTGTAACTTACCTTTCAGGACACATTCCATATCCTAGGCACCTTTCCCCAATCCATGTTTTCCTGTCCGCCCGCAGCCAAACGCTTACCTGCTTTCAGGCGTCCTCCGATGCACCGTCCCCTGCAGCTCTTCCACCCGGCTGCAAGGGTTGTCAACAGACGCTTATTTCTCTTGCAGGGGGCTCTCACTTCATGCAGCGCATTCACTTACACATTAGCCAAGTCTCTGTAAGGTCTCCAGAGCAAGGCCGCATCGGTGAAGCCGCACTCGGCAAGAAGCGGCCAAACATCAACAACCAACTCCGACATGCAGATTCAAAAAGCCAGACATCGACACCATAGCTCCAGTCTTCTTGATCAGGTTATCTTTATTTTACGTGATGTTACATGTTTCAGCAGGGTCCCCTGCCTTGTTCACACAAGGAGCTGTACTACTACATTTTACTTATGTCAGCAAGTAAGGTCACATGAACGCATAGACATAGACAAAAGATATATATCACTTTAGCAAATTTCTTTCTTATTTGCAGACATTGTTTCAGTTTACCGATGTTTTTATATTTCTGTTTTTAAAACATTTTATCATTTTTATATCCATTTTGTGATTTTTTGGTATACTATACAATTCGAGTATCCACCAATGAAAAATTAATCATTCATGTGCTACCTATATTTAAACCCAATAAGTGTTTCACGGTTTTCTTTATATTTGCACATTCCATATGCCTTATAAAAGTTGCCTCTTAATTGCACACATGCTCCATGATATGATGGTAAAGGGCTCGGACAGGTGTGTCTGTACAGGTCCATACTTTTTGCTAACGTGTAATATGTGAGGGTGTCTTGGCAATAGAATGGATAACCAGATTATTCATAGGTTCATTAAGATGCCACCAAACTCAATATGTTTGCCTTCTATAAATCTTAGTAGATTATCCGTACACAAAGTGTCTGGTGCATAGGATGTTCCACTTGATTGTGTATTGTGCCTGGTTGACTAATTCTATGTCATATATATATATATATATATATATATATATACAGCTCACAGTTCCATCGGGTAATCGTACCCGTAACAGAGGACAGCACTCACGGGGGAGAGTTCAAAAGGATTTATTGTTTGAACTCCGGGCATAGACGCGTTTCGGCACTTAGCCTTCGTCAATTTCTGCATAGAAACGCCGCGGCCATTTCACATTTATAAAGTGCATTCAAGATTTCCGTTATGGAGACAGAAAACAGACTAATCATCATAAGGCAGCTAATCATTACGCCATCTTAGAATGTCTAAAAAGGAAGGGGAATGATGCAATAAATATAGCAATAATTCCACAGTAATACATAGATATGTAAATCCTTAATACCATATGAACACTCCTATATAGGAAAAATCACATGAATTAAATCTTGCCCATAGATGGGCATTAATATTCTGCCTCAAGATGCCATGGCACCAAACTCGGTGGAACACACCCACATAGGAGAATCATACATAAATCATGCCCATAAATGGGCCAGTGTTCTACCTATGCAACAGGACTCGATAAAACTTAATCAGTCAGCACTAAATATCCATACACATATAGTACATTTTTGTGTGCGAAGGAAAGAAAATACAGAATGCAAAATTTATACAAGAAATGGAGGAGAAAATCATCATAAGTTTGCAATGTAAACCAATTTATCCTAAGTGTACAGCAAGCTCTTCACTGCTATTCAGACCCAGTGGATTCTTACTTTGCAAGTCTATAATATAGCGTGATTCTAAACGCCTTAGTCTCTGTATCCTATCACCACCCCTGGGGTTTTGTGGTACATGATCTAAACAAAAGTATGATAGGAGATCCTTATTTCGAAAATGCATCTTGTTATAATGTCTCGCTACTGGGTATGATTCATCTACATTGTTTATCGCCCTCATGTGTTCAAGGATCCGTACTTTCACCGGGAGGATTGTGCTCCCGATATAGCGGAGCCCACAAGGGCACACTAAACAGTAAATAGCATAAGGAGTAGTGCATGTAAGGAACTTGGTGATCTTTTAGGGTGTACTGAGGCCAGGGACATCATACGTTAAAGTGTGTTTGCTTTTCTTACAAGCTTTGCACTTGCCACATGGGTAAAAACCATTGAGTGTTTTAAAAGATGCCCTACTGGGTTCTACATCATAATAGCTATGGACCAGGTGATCTCTTAATGACCTAGCTTTTCTGAACGTAACCAAAGGATTCGTTGGTAAATCTTCTTTGATAATGTGGTCAGTGAGGAGGATATGCCAGTTTTTTCGCAATATCCTCTTAAGTTGGTTGGCATTTTCAGAGAAAGTGGTGATCATGCGGAAGGTGCCATTTTTGGACTTATTTGCAGCTTTCTCCGCAAATAGATCTCTTCTCGGGATCTTATTAACTCTATCTAGGGCACTTGACAGAACTGCTTCGCTGTAGCCTCTCACTCTAAAGCGTTGCATGCTCGATTCTGATGCCTTTTGGAATTCCTTATTACTGGTATTATTCCTTTTCAGCCTAAGTAGCTCTCCAAATGGGATACTATCAACCAGTTTTTTGGGGTGGCTGCTGGTGGCAAAAAGGGTTGAATTCCCTGCAGTGGTTTTCCGATAGAGTTTAGTTTGTAACTGTCCGTTATTTACATACACAGTGAGGTCCAAATAATTCACCTCCTCAGTACTTACTTCACCTGAAAATTTTAGGTTTACATTATTGCAATTTAAAACATCAATGTATGATTTGGCCAAATCTGGTGGACCATCAAACACAATATAGCGATACCAAGCCTTTATCCTCATGTTCCAAAATGCGTTAGGCTCCGCCCAGGCCACCCGCTCCTCCCACCAGCCAACGAACAAGTTCGCATAGCTGGGGGCGAAGCAGGTTCCCATGGCTTCCCCGACATCTGTCGAAACAGATGTTTTTGAAACAAAAAAATATTATGAGTCAGGCAAAAATTGACAAATTCCAAAATCATCTTATTATGTTCATAAAACCTCAAGCCACGAGTTTCTAAAAAGAAAAGTATGGCTTCAAGGCCGTCTGTGTGTGCAATGCATGTATACAGGCTCGTAATATCAAGAACCATAAGGCAGTAACTAGCTTGCCATTCAATTTCATCAATGTGTGTTAAAAAATCTTTTGTATCTCTCAAATACGATTTCAATGTAACCATATGTTGAGAAATAAAAAAGTCGACATACATAGAAAGATGTTCCGTAAGACTACCCTGAGAGGCAATAATAGGGCTCCCTGGAGGGTTCTTAATGTCTTTATGGACCTTAGGCAAGTAGTAGAAAGTAGGGATGATAGGATTCAAACATCTCAAAAATAGATGTTCCTCTAAGTTTAGTTTATTCTTTTTGTACCAAGAAGAAATCAACAAATGATAATCGGTGATGCTCTGATTATACATCTGTTCACTAGTTTTTTCATAGCATACGGTATCATTCAATTGACGATATGCTTCAGTTTCATACTGGGTCTTAGTCATCAAAACAATATTCCCCCCTTTGTCCGAAGGTTTACAAACAAGAGAGGTGTCCTTAGATAAATTATCCAACACCTTCTGTTGCTGCTTGGAGAAGTTCGTGGTTCTCTTCCTATATTTGTTATCATAACGTAAGCGTGTAAGGTCTTTAATCACAGCATCGGAGAATGTGTCAATTGCATCAGTGGCCATTTGTGGAAGAAATACTGATGCAGGTTTAAATGGACTAGAGCCTCCACTTTGTTGGATTTCACATTGGGCCATAAGTTGTGTGGAGCTAATGTTAGTATTTTCAGTCTCAGTGGTTTCTGTTCTTAGATCCTCCAATACTTTCAAAGTTGCAATATCCTTACCAGTCAATGCATCTGTTGCAGTTGTTCTATGACTAGGATTCATGTTTTGTCTGGTGGGAGGTTTCAACTTGAAGTATTTGTGTAGCTTCAGCTTACGAATAAATTTAAACAAGTCAATTCAATGCTTTTCTGTGGGCAAAATGAGAGACCGAGTTGCAAGACCGATTCTTCTTCCATGGTTAACACTCTCGGAGTCAAATTAATTATCGTCAAGTTTTGTTGCTTCATTTCCGTTTGTTGAAAAACTTCTTGCTGCGGGTCATGGGTGGCGAGTCTTCGAATTTTCTGGCCCCCGCCCCCCCCCGCCTCGTCTTCCTCTTGCTGCCCGTTCTGGAGGCTTGCCTCTTCCTCCCTGCAATTGCTGTTTCCTGATAAGTCGGAATACCTCCTATGCAGAAATTGACGAAGGCTAAGTGCCGAAACGTGTCTTTGCCCGGAGTTCAAACAATAAATCCTTTTGAACTCTCCCCCGTGAGTGCTGTCATCTGTTACGGGTACGATTACCCGATGGAACTGTGAGCTGTATATTCGAAGCGGGAACACCCCCGCTTGGCGTGCACCCGTTCGAGAGTGCAACTGGCTGGTGTTGTGGAGCAAACATAATTTTTCCAGCTGCACCGTGATTGCGGGATCATTGGAGATTGAGTGCCGAGACATCCTGGACATACTGGGTTAATATTGCCGTGATTAAGGACGGACGGCTGAGATAACGTGAATCCCGGTAAGGTGCCGTAGGCACGAATACTCCCTTCATTATCCGCATTCTCACTGAACGAGGGGGAGAAGGGCATGAACACTAGAGTTGTGTATACAACTATTCAATAATTTACATGATGTTCTGCGAAACGGAACGCAGATAAGCGGCCGAAAGCATTTTCAAAAAACAGAACGGGACTAACAGAATTGCAAGTAATAACAATGGAACGTCTGTGATGTCGAATCTGGCCTCAAACTTTTCCAACCTAGAGCGTCTCTACGAGCGAGAGATCAGGGAATGGTGGGAGGCCACCTCCCTGCAAAACTATTTAGAGGTAGGCAGAGTTCCGAGAGGCCTTCGAATTTACACAGTACCGGCTTACGAGAATCCGGTCCCCTTGCTGTTGGATGCATGGGCGGAGAACACGGCCCAGTCCTGTAAGGGAATGCTCGAAATACTTGTACGGTTCGCATGGAGCGACCGCGATAAGGCCTTAATATCGATTAAAGAATTGGAGGATGTTTTGCTTAAGGAAGAAGACCAAGCCAATGTGGATACAAAACGTGAACAAATGAAAAAAAGATTGAAAATATATGAACAAAAAATAAAACAGCGTAAAGAAGAGAAATTTGACCGGGACGAAAGAGACTACAGCCAAGGCAGAATACTAACATTTGCCAAGAAATATGACAATCCCAGGAGAGAATTACGACAAAAACCAATCCAACCATCGGCAGTGGCCCCAGATACATCAGAATCGGAAATTACGGGTGATGAATCCTCTAATGAAAATGGAGTTAGTGGGGCGCAAATGGATGCACCTCCTTTTCACGAGGAATTCCGACTTATCAGGAAACAGCAATTGCAGGGAGGAAGAGGCAAGCCTCCAGAACGGGCAGCAAGAGGAAGACGAGGCGGGGGGGCGGGGGCCAGAAAATTCGAAGGCTCACCACCCATGACCCGCAGCAAGAAGTTTTTCAACAAACGGAAATGAAGCAACAAAACTTGACGATAATTAATTTGACTCCGAGAGTGTTAACCATGGAAGAAGAATCGGTCTTGCAACTCGGTCTCTCATTTTGCCCACAGAAAAGCATTGAATTCAACCAGACAAGAATTGACTTGTTTAAATTTATTCGTAAGCTGAAGCTACACAAATACTTCAAGTTGAAACCTCCCACCAGACAAAACATGAATCCTAGTCATAGAACAACTGCAACAGATGCATTGACTGGTAAGGATATTGCAACTTTGAAAGTATTGGAGGATCTAAGAACAGAAACCACTGAGACTGAAAATACTAACATTAGCTCCACACAACTTATGGCCCAATGTGAAATCCAACAAAGTGGAGGCTCTAGTCCATTTAAACCTGCATCAGTATTTCTTCCACAAATGGCCACTGATGCAATTGACACATTCTCCGATGCTGTGATTAAAGACCTTACGCGCTTACGTTATGATAACAAATATAGGAAGAGAACCACAAACTTCTCCAAGCAGCAACAGAAGGTGTTGGATAATTTATCTAAGGACACCTCTCTTGTTTGTAAACCTTCGGACAAAGGGGGGAATATTGTTTTGATGACTAAGACCCAGTATGAAACTGAAGCATATCGTCAATTGAATGATACCGTATGCTATGAAAAAACTAGTGAACAGATGTATAATCAGAGCATCACCGATTATCATTTGTTGATTTCTTCTTGGTACAAAAAGAATAAACTAAACTTAGAGGAACATCTATTTTTGAGATGTTTGAATCCTATCATCCCTACTTTCTACTACTTGCCTAAGGTCCATAAAGACATTAAGAACCCTCCAGGGAGACCTATTATTGCCTCTCAGGGTAGTCTTACGGAACATCTTTCTATGTATGTCGACTTTTTTATTTCTCAACATGTGGTTACATTGAAATCGTATTTGAGAGATACAAAAGATTTTTTAACACACATTGATGAAATTGAATGGCAAGCTAGTTACTGCCTTATGGTTCTTGATATTACGAGCCTGTATACATGCATTGCACACACAGACGGCCTTGAAGCCATACGTTTCTTTTTAGAAACTCGTGGCTTGAGGTTTTATAAACATAATAAGATGATTTGGGAATTTGTCAATTTTTGCCTGACTCATAATATTTTTTTGTTTCAAAAACATCTGTTTCGACAGATGTCGGGGAAGCCATGGGAACCTGCTTCGCCCCCAGCTATGCGAACTTGTTCGTTGGCTGGTGGGAGGAGCGGGTGGCCTGGGCGGAGCCTAACGCATTTTGGAACATGAGGATAAAGGCTTGGTATCGCTATATTGATGATTTGTTCATTGTGTTTGATGGTCCACCAGATTTGGCCAAATCATATATTGATGTTTTAAATTGCAATAATGTAAACCTAAAATTTTCAGGTGAAGTAAGTACTGAGGAGGTGAATTATTTGGACTTCACTGTGTATGTAAATGACGGACAGTTACAAACTAAACTCTGTCGGAAAACCACTGCAGGGAATTCAACCCTTTTTGCCACCAGCAGCCACCCCAAAAAACTGGTTGATAGTATCCCATTTGGAGAGCTACTTAGGCTGAAAAGGAATAATACCAGTAATAAGGAATTCCAAAAGGCAGCAGAATCGAGCATGCAACGCTTTAGAGTGAGAGGCTACAGCGAAGCAGTTCTGTCAAGTGCCCTAGATAGAGTTAATAAGATCCCGAGAAGAGATCTATTTGCGGAGAAAGCTGCAAATAAGTCCAAAAATGGCACCTTCCGCATGATCACCACTTTCTCTGAAAATGCCAACCAACTTAAAAGGATATTGCGAAAAAACTGGCATATCCTGCTCACTGACCACATTATCAAAGAAGATTTACCAACGAATCCTTTGGTTACATTCAGAAAAGCTAGGTCATTAAGAGATCACCTGGTCCATAGCTATTATGATGTAGAACCCAGTAGGGCATCTTTTAAAACACTCAATGGTTTTTACCCATGTGGCAAGTGCAAAGCTTGTAAGAAAAGCAAACGCACTTTAACGTATGATGTCCCTGGCCTCAGTACACCTAAAAAGATCACCAAGTTCCTTACATGCACTACTCCTTATGCTATTTACTGTTTAGTGTGCCCTTGTGGGCTCCGCTATATCGGGAGCACGATCCACCCGGTGAAAGTACGGATCCTTGAACACATGAGGGCAATAAACAATGTAGATGAATCATACCCAGTAGCGAGACATTATAATAAGATGCATTGTCGAAATAAGGATCTCCTATCATACTTTTGTTTAGATCATGTACCACAAAACCCCAGGGGTGGTGATAGGATACAGAGACTAAGGCGTTTAGAATCACGCTATATTATAGACTTGCAAAGTAAGAATCCACTGTTTCTGAATAGCAGTGAAGAGCTTGCTGTACACTTAGGATAAATTGGTTTACATTGCAAACTTATGATGATTTTCTCCTCCATTTCTTGTATAAATTTTGTATTCTGTATTTTCTTTCCTTCGCACACAAAAATGTACTATATGTGTATGGATATTTAGTGCTGACTGATTAAGTTTTATCGAGTCCCGTTGCATAGGTAGAACACTGGCCCATTTATGGGCATGATTTATGTATGACTCTCCTATGTGGGTGTGTTCCACCGAGTTTGGTGCGATGGCATCTTGAGGCAGAATATTAATTCCCATCTATGGGCAAGATTTAATTCATGTGATTTTTCCTATATAGGAGTGTTCATATGGTATTAAGGATTTACATATCTATGTATTACTGTGGAATTATTGCTATATTTATTGCATCATTCCCCTTCCTTTTTAGACATTCTAAGATGGCGTAATGATTAGCTGCCTTATGATGATTAGTCTGTTTTCTGTCTCCATACCGGAAATCTTGAATGCACTTTATAAATGTGAAATGGCCGCGGCGTTTCTATGCAGAAATTGACGAAGGCTAAGTGCCGAAACGCGTCTTTGCCCGGAGTTCAAACAATAAATCCTTTTGAACTCTCCCCCATGAGTGCTGTCGTCTGTTACGGGTACGATTACCCGATGGAACTGTGAGCTGTATATTCGAAGCGGGAACACCCCCGCTTGGCGTGCACCCGTTTGAGAGTGCAACTGGCTGGTGTTGTGGAGCAAACATATATATATATATATATATATATTGCGAGTGTTCCTCCGCTGCTTCTTCCCAGACGGCTCTCCCGAAGGATGGACACAGACCCGAATTTTGTGCAAAGTATCCTTTTTATTCCATTGTCGCCATAACGCGTTTCGGCTCACCAGAGCCTTGATCACATGACAGTGGCCAAATGGAGGTAACTCCCTTTTAAAGTGCAAATACAAGTGAATACATGACCACGTGACAAGCATGACGTTTTAGTTTTTGAATGGACATAGAAAAAAGCTTGACTTTCTACGCATTACTTGAAACTTGTATGGTATCTAAATGATATTTAAACATTAAAACCTTGGATGCAATTTTACTACCAAAGGTGCATATTTGATGTCCTGTTCATTATTTTCATTTTCACTAGGACATATTAGTCCAATTGTTACATCTCGGTAAAATACCATCATTTCGTTCATAATGTCCCTTGTTTGCCAATGCTTGTTTAAGTATAAATACATGTTATAGATATGTCTGTTTTGTAATAACACGCAAATACATGATTAGTGGTACATGAATTAAAAACAAAAACAATAAAAACATATGATAATTGTTTCTGTGAAAGTGCAATATCTAAAGTGCAATACATGTGCAAATGTAGCCTAATAAATAAATAAATAAATCATGTTTCAGTAATATATGGGACCAAACTGCATTTCAGAAGTTCTTATAGATAGTATATTATGATTTGAATTTCATTGTGCTGTATTCAGAAATGGTTCGTCACCTTTACATATGGCGGGAATCAGAGCATGCCTTAAGCTTTTACAATCTCGTTTAGGATAGAGATACAAACGAAATGGTGTATACTTGTGAAATACCTGTACCTGTATTCTAGTAATAATTACATTCATTTGAAAATACAGTCGTTTTCAGTTATGGTCATATCTTATTATGCAAATCCTCTGTCTTTTGTTACTGATGGATTGAGACCTTGATCAACTGCCAGGTATAGCATTCTTCATTCAAGGTAAACCGAACGCACCTGTAAAGTGCATACGCATCAGTGCAATTTAGTGTGTGCAAAATATGCCAACTAATAGATAAAAAGGTAATATGACCTTAAAGTTATATCTATCGGCCTATCTACATAATCTCTCACCTAGATAGGTGCCACTAAACACAATTATGTTATAACTAAAGTAAATACAATAAAACTTTAATTTACAAAAAGGCAATAAAAATACATTATAAAATAGTAAAATATCGTATTTTTAAAATAAGACATAAGAGGATTTGTTGATAAAAAGGTAAATGACCAATGATAAAAACTTTAAAAACGAAACCGTATTGTAATAGGTATTTAAGAGATAGGGCTGCATCTAATTGACTTCTACTATCTGCAAGTGTGTTATTTGAAGTCAGACAAGTATACATGTCCTCCGTGGCATTAAGACCTGCAGGGTGCTTGGTGTCCAGTTGTAGGATGTACCGTGTTTCAAGTTTTCTTAATTTATTTTCACGGTCACCCCCTCTCCTGCTTGGTGGAATTGAATCTATGACAAAATGTTTGAGGAAATGATTGTCAGATTTATGATATTCCCTGAAATGGCGTGCGACGGGGTACGTATTATCCTGATTTGTGATAGCTCTTAGATGCTGGAGGATACGTTTAAAGACAGGTAATTTTGTGCTGCCTATGTACCGTAAATTACATGGGCATGAGAGGACATAAACAGCGTACTCTGTTTTACATGTTAGGAATTTAGAGACAGTGTAGTTGTAATCGCTGAAAGGGGTTTTATATGTGCTGGTATTGACTCCCTGAATGCATGCCTTGCACGTTTTACATCTAAAGAATCCTTTGACCGATTGTATCCAGCTACTGTTATTGATCACTTCAGGACTTGTGTGGACTAGTTTGACCCTCATTGAGGGCACTTTACTGTAAGTAATGGACACCCTCTGCGGGAGCAGGGGTCCTATTACTGGGTCACTTAGTGCCAACGGCCAATTTCGCTGAATAATTTGATTTAAACTTTTGTGTTGTTGACTATATTGAATAATCAGTCGGAATTCTTTTTTCGAGTTTGTACTGTCTGTATTGTTTTGGGTCATATTGTCAGGATAGGATATCCTAGATTTATCAAAAGATTTATCATCAATTTTTTTATCCTTGATAGCTTCCTCCCTGCTCCAGGCCATAGATTTTTTAATCGCATTGTCAATAACACTGTTTTTGTACCCACGTTGCAAGAAGCGATTCTTACTTTCATCCTGTGCTCCCTTGAGGTCCTGGTCATTACTACATATGCGCCTTATGCGTAGCATTTCCCCATAGGGGATGCTGTTGAAAAGGTGCTTGGGATGCGCACTGGATGCATGAAGGGTAGAATTACCCGCTGTCTTTTTTCTATACAATCGGGTTTCAATTTTGTTTTTACTGATGTAGACTTGGGTATCTAGAAATTCAATCTGAGATCGACTGACTGTGGCGGTGAAGTGCAAGTTCATGTTGTTAACATTGACATTCTGAATAAATTCATTTGCTTGTTGTAATGTACCATGCCAAACTATAAACAAATCGTCAATGTATCTGAGCCAAATCTTAACACTATTCATGAAAATATGACTAAATTCCTCTCTTAAAAAAACCTTAGGTTTCACACACGTTATAGTTAGGAATTAGCATTTAAAAAAACCTTGCAAATTCACTTAAAAAACCATAGGTTTCACACAGGTTATAGTTAGGTGGACATTTCACTCAAAAAAACCAATGAAATTCCCCCGTTATAGTTAGTTCAGATAACTATAACTCGTGCGCCCGCAATCCACTGCTCATGACGTCACATATTACATCACTCATGACATGGTCAGTGGCATCACTCATGACATCACTGATGACATCCTCCTTGTGATAGAGTGGCGGTCGCGCGATTTATAGTTATCTGAACTAACGATAACGGGGGAATTTCATTGGTTTTTTACAAGTGAAATGTCCACCTAACTATAACCTGTGGGAAACCTATGGTTTTCTAAGTGAATTTGCAAGGTTTTTTAAATGCTAATTCCTAACTATAACGTGTGTGAAACCTATGGTTTAAGTTTTTTAAAATGCTAAGTTATGTACTTATTGATATATTTTTTTTTTTTTAGGTTGTTCACCGTGCGCGCACCGTGCGCGCGATTTGGGCTCACGGTGTGCTGCGCGCACCCCGCGATTTAAAAAAACTTGAAAAAAATGTTTTTTTCACCCTTGGGGGTCCTTCTGTGACACCCTGACTAAGGCTAGGGGGTCAGAAGCTCTCTTCCCTGCCCCCTTTTCACGTTTTCCACCTTTTTCCCACCTTTCCTTATCACTGCGACAGACAAAATGGCGGCCGACACTTCCTGATTTCGACCGATTCGAGTGTTGACTGACATCAAACAACCAATCAGAATTACGCTCGCGCACGTTAGGGTGCGCGCACGGTGCGCGCACGGTGCGTGCATATAGATATGTATATGCTTTTAAATGCAATTTTCTCAGGAAATACTGAACAGATTGACTCCAGATATGCAAAAGGCACTTCCCTGGCCTGAGGGCTACCCCTTTGCCAAATTTCAAGTAATTCTGTTCAGCCGTTCGGGCTGTACCTTCGACTAAAGGTCCTATGGGAAAATGCATGGGGAAAACGCGTTTTGGGTCCCCCCTTTATTCTTGGCCCCCGCTTGACGAATCACCCCGAGACTTTCAGGGTAGGAGCTGAGCGGAGCGCCCCATTAGTTTTTAAAGTTTCGCGAGGATTCGTCAACCGGCGCCAAAGTTATTCAAAATGGAATTTTCAGATTTCCTATGGAAACACGGTCCTAACTATAACTATTTACTGGCGACCGCCAGTAGATAATATATATATATATATATAATATCTACTGGCGGTCGCCAGTAGATAGTTATAGTTAGGACCTAGTTTCCATAGGAAAAGCATTTTTTTTTTCCCCAATAACTTTGGTGCCGGATGACAAATCTTTGCGTAATTTTCAAAACTAGTGGGGCGCTCCGGTCAGCTCCTGTCTTGAAAGTTTCGGGGTGATTCAGCAAGCGGGGGTCGAGAAAAAGGGGGGGTCCCAAAACATGTTTCCTCCATGGTATTTTCCATAGGAAACTTTAGACACAGCTACAGCTCGAACAGCTGAACGGAAATTCACCAAATTTGACAAAAAGGTAGCCCTTGGTTCAGAAAGAGACCTTTTTTTAAATGGTGTAAATCCGTTCAGTAGTTGCTGAGAAAATCAAACAATAAAGGTTTCGATATATAGAGGTGCGGTGGATCCGCGGACCCTCCCGACCACGAGCTTTATTCTAATTGGCTGTCAACACACCAAACCAGGAAGTGTTGGCAGCCATCTTGTGACTCGGTAGAACAAGATAAACAAACGCGAAAAACAAGAAAAGGGGGCAGGGTAGAAACACCCTGACCCCCTAGGCCTGCTTAGGGTGTCCCACAAGGACACAAGCTCCCCTTGTGGAAAAGCAATGCCGGCTCCTGCAGGACTCGGGGAGCCGGCGGGACCGTGGGGGCATTGGGGCTCCCACACAGTCTCCAACGGATAGGGCCTGCCCCGGGGGATGGGGTCCCCGGGGCTAGAAGTGACCTGGTAGGTGGGCCTTGCGGCCCCCTCCCCAAGAATATAAATAAAGGCCGGCCGTGGGGATGGGGTCACTGGGGCCAATAGAGGCCTCAGGAGGGGGGCCACACAGCCCCCCTCCATAAACAACATTTATATATGTAGCCATGCCCCGGGGGATGGGGTCCTCGGGCCAGAATTGGCCATGGGAGGGGGGTCCACGCGGCCCCCTTCCCGTTCATATATATATATTTTTTTTTTAATGAGGGTCAGGCCCTGGAGGATAGGGTCCCCAGGGCCCAAAAAAAGTAAAAAGAAAGGGGGCCACACAGCCCCCATTCTAAAATAAATAAATTACAAAAACACCGCAATTGTGTTCGAGGACCTGCCCCCTTCCAGCAACACTCTGAAAATGAGCCCTGTGGCGCGTTTTAAATTGGGGAATTAATTCCCCTTCAGTACTGGGGGTCCCTGGAGGCCAACTAGCCCACCAGGTATCTCCAGTAAGCACCACAGGGCTGCGGTGGCAGAGAGGTGGCCCAGGCCACGCCCCTTTTTACACCTCTCTGCAATGGAGCTCTGTGGCGCTTACTGGAGGTACCTGGTGGGCTAGTTGGACCCCAGGGACCCTCAGGATTCAAGGGGACTTAATCCCCCAACTTAAAACGTGCCACGGGGCGTGTTTGCACAGTGGGGAAGGGAGGGGGCGGGGCCTGAGGTGACATGTGTGCAAACACGCAGTGTGGTGCGTTTTAAGTTGGGGAATTAATTCCCCTTCAATCCTGAGTGCCCCTGGGAGCCAACTAGCCCACCAGGTACCTCCAGTAAGTGCCACAGGTCTGCATTGCAGAGAGGTGGTCCAGGCCACGCCCCTTTTTACACCTCTCTGTAATGCAGCTCTGTTGAGCTTACTGGAGGTACCTGGTGGGCTACTTGGACTCTAGGAACCCTCAGGATTCAATGGGACCTAATCCTCCAACTAACAACGAGCCAGAGGGCGCGTTTTGCAGAGTGGTGGAGAAAGGGGGCATGGCATTTGTCTACCTCTCACCAATCCCACTGTGTGGGGCTTTCTGGAGTTAAAAGTTAGGCTAATTGGCCCCTAAAGGAACCCCAGTAGTGAAGGGGACTTCAATCCCCATCCAAGAGCGTGCCAGGGAGAGCGTTTTAAATTATTTTTTTATTTACTTTTGTAGAGTTTTATATAGTGTGAGATAGACCCGATGTTCGGGCATGAGAGCTCTTTACATGAGCACCAGTTTTGTTACAGAAGGACACATTCATTGTTAGGCACGGGAGATTAAGTGATTTGCCCAGAATCACAGGATGTTGAGCGTCGTTGTCGAGGATCGAACGCAGTTCCCCAGATTCGAGGTCAACTTCTCTTGCCGTAAGGCTACATCCGTGTCCCCAAATTTATATATAATTTTAAAATACTTCCCACCCAATTACCAAATAACTGCACATAAACTAATATACATTACAAAATTATTATTCTGAACAATTAAAGTAATATTTCACATAAAACCAATATCGAAATAAAAACCTGACATAATACAATCAACGAACATAATCCAAAATATTGTAGTATACTATGTTTTAAACTCGGATGTTATAATATATAAAACATTTACTTAATTTCAATATTTTAGTCTGCAATATTTTTGCAGTCCCTATAATTAGATAACAACATTATGGTCGAACTATATATTGAGTCGATATTTAGGTGGAGCAGACTAGCTGTCTACCATTGTAACTCTATTTACCTCACTCTTTCTACCTCACTTCACAGCTTTGTTTCATCTCACCTCCTTGCATTTTTCAACCATCTACCTTACTTCTCTAATATTCTCCATCTCTGCACTGCACTACTCTCTCTCTCAAGCCCTCTTTAACTAACTTCTCTCTACTACACTACTCCCTAGCTCACATCTCTCCAACATTATCTCTCTCTACTCCATCTCAATCTCTCGTTCTCTGTATCGCACCACCTGACCTCTCGTTTTACCTGACTATTCTTGTGACCTTGCCTTTCCATCTCTCCATCTCCCCTCTCCAGCTATCTACTTCTGATCTCTTTACTTGATATTTCACTACTTTACTCCATTCTTATTCCCTCTCATTCTCATTCTCTCCCTCCTTAGTTCTATCATTAACTATCTCTCTCATCATTCTCTGTACCTCCCTCTCCCTTTGCCTCTCACCCTCTCCACCTCAGTCTATGCGCATCTCTACCTTTCCTTGCTCTATTTTCATCTCTCTCTAACCCACTGCTCTCTGTACCATTGTATCAACCTCACCTCTCTTTCTCTACCTCATCTATGTCCCTTTACTTCACCTCATTTCCTTTTGCACCTCCTCTATTTCTACCATTCATCCACCTCTCTCTCTCTCTTTCTCTCTCTCATTCGGGCTCCCTACTTTCTTTATTTGATGCATTTCTATACCTCACTTCTCACTTTCCCCTCTCACTATCTCATCAAACTCTCACTACCTTACATCTCTCTATACATCTCTTAAAATCTCCCATCTCTGCAAGTGTACCTTTTCCTCTGTCTGTGTTTACCTCTCTGACTCACATCCCCTTTCAATGTCATCTATTTACATTACGCCTTGGTGTACCCTATCCCATCTTTCTCTCTCCATATATATTTCCTTTGCCATCTCTCAAGTATCTTCCAAGACCCACCAGTTCTAGGAAACATTTCCAGAACAACTTTCTCATGCTGAAGGGCAGGACCCTACTATCTTCAAGCGGTTTCTTGCACGGCGCAAAATTTATTCAATCTACCTCGCCGTAGACAACAGTTTCTGCTGTAAATCCTTATTCAAGAGTACTGAATAAATAAATAAATACCCCAGTAATAAAATTCAAAAATACATTTTCAATATCTCAAACACTGATTTAAAAAAGAATAATAATAAGAGATACCCACACATCCCCTCTTTGTCAACACGACCGCAGCACAATCTATTTTCACTCTGTCACGTTTGGTTCTTTTACTGTCGCTCTTGAGAGGATGGTGACAGCCTAGGTCAATCTCGCCTGCATTAAAACCCGTATTAGACAGATTATACTCCTTATTCCATTGAAAACAAAGTCGTTCTCAAAGGCCACACCGTGCTCCTGTCACAGCTTGATTTATGACTAACACTGAACACGTGCACATATTTAAATTAGGAAATAGATTTTCGTACCTTGGGTCACACTATGAATATATTACGACAATGCGTTGCAACGTCCTTTCTAAACCCACTTTGAAATGTCACCTTACCTTGCTCCTAGATGCACACACGGAACTGGCTCGGAATGGAAGCCACACTAAATTCGGGCAGTGAAATCACCTCCTGGGTAACACACCTGACCCCATCTCAAATCACAGGTCTGCTCTCAGCTTCCTCGGTCGTGCTGATCTCACACCACACCTCAGCCTTCCACACGGTGACATTTAAAGATGACTGTAGCCAAATGGTCATCTTTATTCAAATGTTTTGCAAAATAGGATTTTCACAATGTATTTAGTCTTTTGACGTCTGTTAGGCAGCTATTGCCTGGCTCAGATGAAATACATCACAAACAACGTGCACCGAAACACCCACAGGAATATATTCTCTTAAAATGTGGGCATGCCCCCTGCGTTTTTATCTTGGCAATATGGCTGACAATTGCCGATAACCTGACACACCACTGGGGACTTTATGACTTTACACCATGGGGTGGCATACTATCAGAAATCCCAATCTGACGGAGCCTTTTAGCTTTGATTTCACTGGATAAATGTGAACACAGAGGTTCACGCCGAGAAACAAGGCGGGAAAAGATAAGCGAAGCAGATACATATTTCAGAGCGACCTCAATGTTTGCAATGCGAAGTAGCAATGGTCTGCGATCAGTATTCAGTGTACCTTTGAAGTAAACATTTTTCATTTAAGGAAATGGTATTTTCCAAGAAGAGGAGCATCTCTTGTTTCATTTTACTGACGCCTTATCTCACGTAAGCCAGGCCTGTTGAAATTGCCTGTACGATTTAACATATCTATTTTGAATAATGCTTGCAGCTCGTGGATTTTTCCAACTTTCATTAAGATGTCATTGTTTTCACCACTTCAGTCGCAGCTAAATACAAAATGTATGCTCAGTCACCTTATCAATATGTTGGGTAAGGCTTGATGCCAAATGTGCTGCTAGCCCACAAAGGATTCCCGGATGTACATTTTTGCCAAATCTGATACACGCATGGAATAAAGCATGGAAGCAGGCATTTAATAGAGCTTGTTTGTGCATGCATATGTTTACAATAGGCCTGGCCTTACAGCCAGGCCTATTGGTTTTGACAAAGCTTGTTAATACTTTAGCCATATTAACTTCATTTAATACCGGTTCATCGTAAAGGGTCACATCCCTGCAAGTTTCCTTCCAGTCGAGTACAGCATGTGAAGTTTGATTGTACAATTTTTCCGAGATTCACCCTCCCCATCCCCCTTCGGCAGACCCAAGACCTGCTGACAATATACATCTGTTATTCAGTGCCAAGATGCCCCGTTGCTGGGGTGAATGTGCGCTTTACAAAATCGTTATGTTATGACCTTCAGAAGACTCCTCAAGACCTGGCTTTTCGAGCAGTAGCAGCATTTCCCACCCCTCAGCGCCTTGAGACCCTCACGGGTAAGTCGTGCGCTTTACAAATGCAATGATTGATTGATTGATTGATTGATTGATTGATTGATAGATTAAGCAAAATGCTCTGACTTTGTAATGTTTATGATTCAAATTATTTGTCCAGTCATTTCAACTTTAACATCCGTCAGCCTCACATACTCTATAAACATTGGGCCTGATTCACACAGTTAAACTTACACTTTTGCTTAAGTTTACTTTTGCTTACTATTTATTTTGCTATTCACAAAGTACGAGTTAATAGTATGTTTACGACTTCGAAGGACTCTGCAGTCAGGGTAGAGAAATCTGCACATAAAATATAGGACAGGTCTATTTATGTGCAGAGTTTTACGCAGTCGTAAACTTACTATTAACTCCTAGCTTGTGAATAGCAAAAAAATGAGAACTTACAATAAAGAATACATTTACCTTTGTGAATCAGGCCCATTGTCTTTAAATGACAATCACTTGCTTTAGTACTTTTTGCTTTTATAGAAGGTTTTAAAATATTTTGGAAGATTTTACATTTTATCCACATGGGTGTTGAGGGAAGGAGTAAAAAGTGAATAGAGAGGTAGACCCCTGTATGATCTCTCCATCTAGCCAGCCCCCTGCCTCTCACAGTGCAGTGCAGGTGCAGGAAAGCAGCCCAACTATGAACATGCCATGCTGCCTGGGAAAGACCTTAATGAGCCTCAGACAGAGCTGCAGTAAAATCTGAGCTGTTGTTGCTGTCAGAAATGCTGGTTATGGTTTCTGACAGCACCTTGGCCACTTGGCCACTTGGCAGGAGCAGTGGCTCTTGATGTACCCACAGGCTGGATGGTGCTTTGTGCACTGCTTGTTCCACAGCCATGCATTGCAAATACCCCGCTATGACTCGCTGTTGTTGACAGGTTCGTTCTACTCCCACCTTATGCCTTAATCTGAGGAGGAATTGCCTGTCATAGGCCACGCCTGGCTGTTTTAAGACTGGCTCCATACTGGGAGAGAAATCGATAAGAGCATAGATTTAAATTATATTTAAGTCTGTTTTTCTAGGACCACCCTGCAAGTGATAAACAGTTAAGGGGGTTCAAGAGCTTAACTTGCAGAGCTTTCTTACCCTTGCTTAACTTTTTCTCTTGTACTCATAAGGGTGGTGGCTCAGAGCTAATTGTGAAGTTCCTGCATGAGATGCTGTGCAATATCAATGCATAGTTTGAAAAAGCTCTTGGTGGCAGCTGCAAAACAACACAGGAACTACTTTCACGGTGTAAACATCTTAAAGAACAAGCATTTGCAATGCAATAGGTCTTGTATTCATGCGAGTTTGAGCTATTGGCATTGTAAATGACAATGCCTTTTATTTATATTTTAGGTTTTAAAACATAAATAAAAGGCATTGTCATTTACAATGCTAATAGCTTAAACTCTCGCAAATGCAAGACCTATTGCATTGCAATAAAGGGCTTTCTCGACCACTTGTTAGATTGTAAATATCAGAGGAAGAGGCCGGCCTGCGACGCCTTCAAAGTAATGATAAATTTTGCAGTGAAGAAGATGTGTGTGTGTTGTAAATTACACAGGCACAAAGTGTAAAGTGAGAGTTACATATGATCCGAGCTATAAACACTAACAAAGGGCTCCAAAACCTTTTGTTCTGTGATTACACTGTCGCAGCTCAGAAGGAAGAGTGGGAGGGGGCTATTTTCTGCCCTCTACATGATTTGAGTGTGCAGTGTGGCATTGCGTAATGTCATTGCTGCCTTTGTTCTAATATAAAATACTCCAGCTGTAGTAGGGCACTTGCTTCACCTCCTGGTACAGGGCGGGCAGTGCTTATGGCAGGCAAGGAGGGAGGTAGGGATGGTTTTGGCTGAAGCTCTGGCCTCATACAGTGCCCCTGCTATTACAAGTGAGTGAGAGGCGCAGATGTAGTGGTTTTTGTATTGGTGCTGGTGGTATTGGTGGTGGTTGCATTGGTGGTATTGGTGGTGGGACTATTGGTGGTGGAGGTGGTGGTACTGATGATGGTGATGGTGGTGATATTGGTGGTGGTATTGATGGTGGTGGTATTGGTGGCAATGGTGCTATTGGTGGTGGTGGTATTGGTGGTGGTAGTGGTATTGGTGGAGGTATTGGTAGTGTTGGTGGTGGTGTTATTGGTGGTATTGGTGGTATTGGTGGTGGTGATATTGGTGGTGGTGGTATTGGCAGTGGTGGTGGTATTGGTGGTATTGATGGTATTGGTGGTGGTGGTATTGGTGGTGGTGGTGGTGGTGGTGGTGGTTGTATTGGTCATGGTTGAGGTATTGGTGCTGCTATTGGTATTGGTGGTGGTATTGGTATTGGTCGTGGCATTGGTATTGGTATCGGTACTGGAGGTGTTTTTGGTGTGGGTGATGGTATTGGTGGTGGTGTTGGTGGTGTTGGTGGTGGTATTGGTGGTGTTATTAGTGGTGTTGGTATTGGTGGTGGTATTAGTGGTATTGGGGGTGGTATTGTGGTGGTGGTATTGGTGGTGGTAGTAGCGGTGGTGGTATTGGTAGTGGTGTTGGTGGTATTGGTGGTATTGGTGGTGGTATTGGTTGTAGTGGAAGTAGTGGTATTGATGGTGATGGTTGTGGTATTGGGGGTGGCGTTGGTATTGGTGGTGGTGAAATTGGCGGTATTAGTGGTGTTGGTATTGGTGGTGGTATTAGTGGTGGTGGTGGTATTGGTGGTGGTAGAGGTGGGCATATTGATAGTGATGGTGGTATTGGTGGTGGTGGTATCAGCGGTGGTGGTGGTATTGGTGGTGGTGGAAGTGGGCATATTGGTGGTGGTGGTATTGGTTGTACTGGTATTGGTGGCAGTATTGGTAGTAGTGGTATTAGTGGTGGTGGTGTTATTGGTGGTGCTGGTATTGGTGGTGGTGGTAGTGGTATTGGTGGTGGTACTGGTGGTGTTGATGGTGGTGGTTTTGGTGGTGGTATTGGTGGGGGTGGTATTGGTGTTGGATTGGTGGTGGTGGTATTGATGGTGTTGGTGGTATTTGTGGTGGTGGTATTGGTGGAGGTATTGGTGGTGGTGGTATTCGTGGTGGTGGTGCTATTGGTGGTGGTATTGGGGGTGGCATTGGAATTGGTACTGGTGGTGGTGGTATTGGGGGTGGTTTTGGTTGTGGTGGTATTGGTGGTGGTGTTGGTGGTGGTGATGGTAGCACTGGTGGTATTGGTGTTGGTGGTGGTGGTTTTGATGGTGGTGATATTGGTGGTGTATTGGTTGTGGCAGAAGTGGTGGTATTGAGGTGGTATTGGTGGTGGTGGTATTGGTGGTGGTATTGCTGGTCGTGGTATTGGTGGTGGTGGTATTAGTGGTGGTGGTATTACTGGTGGTGGTATTGGTGGTGGTGGTGCTATTGGTGGTGGTAGTGGTATTGGTGGAGGTATTGGTGGTGTTAATGGTGGTGGTGTCGGTAGTGGTGGTGGTGGTATTGATGGTATTGGTGGTGGTGGTATTGGTGGAGGTGGTGGTATTGGTGGTGGTGGTATTGGTCGAGGTGGAGTTATTGGTGGTGGTACTGGTATTGCTGGTGGCATTGTTATTGGTGGTGGTATTGGTGGTGGTATTGGAGGTGTTGGTGGTATTGGTGGTGTTATTGGTGTTGTTATTGGTGGTGGTATTGTTGGTGGTAGTGGTATTGGTGGTGTTGGTGGTGGTGGTATTGGTGGTGGTGGAGGTGGTCGTGTTGATGGTGGTGGTAGTGGTGGTGGTATTGCAGGTGGTGGTGGTAATGGTGGTGGTATTGGTTGTAGTTATATTGGTGGTGGTGATGTTGGTGGTGCAGGTGGTGGTATTGGTGGTGGTGGTATTGGTGGTGGTGATCATATTGGTGGTGGTATTTGTGTTGGTGGAGGTGGTCGTGTTGATGGTGGTGGTTGTATTTGTGGTGGTGGTAGTGGTATTGGTGGTGTTGATGGTGGTGGTGTTGGTGGTGGTATTGGTGGTGGTGGTATTGGCAGTGGTGGTATTGGCAGTGGTGATGATGGTATTGGTGGTGGTATTGGTGGAGGTGGTCGTATTGATGGTGGTGGTTGTATTGGCGGTGGTTGTGGTGTTTGTGGTGGTGGTGGTATTGGCGGTGGTGGTGGTATTGGTGGTGGTGGCATTGGTGGTGGTATTGGTGGTGTTGATGGTGGTGATGTTGGTGGTGGTATTGGTGATGTTATTGGCAGTGGTGCTGGTATTGGTGGTGGTATTGGTGGAGGTGGTGGTAATGGTGGTGGTGGTATTGGTATTAGTGGTGGTTTTGGTTGTGGTGGTATTGGTACTGCTGTTGGTGATGGTGGTATTGGTGGTGTTATTGGATGTGTTGGTATTAGTGGTGGTGTTGGTGGTGGTGGTGTTGGTGGTATTGGTGGGGGTATTGGATGTGGTGGAAGTGGTGGTATTGAGGTAGTAGTGGTGGTATTTGTGGTGGTGGTACTGGTGGTGATGGTATTAGTGGTGGTGGTGTGCTATTGGTGGTGGTGGTATTGGTGGTGGTATTGGTGGTGGTATTGGTGGTGGTATTGGCAGTGGTGGTGTTATTGGTGTTGGTATTGGCGGTGGTGGTGTTATTGGTGGTGGTTTTGGTGGAAGTGGTGGTATTGATGGTGGTGGTATTGGTGGAGGTGGTATTGGTGGTGTTGGCATTGGTGGTGGTGGCATTGGTGGTGGTATTGGTGGTGGTGTTATTGGTGGGGGTGTTGTTGTTAATGAAACAGACGTTTGAAAAAAATCAGGTGGCTTTCGTACAGATGACATGTAACACAGATGTGCTGCCCATTAGCACACAATAATGTGCTACCTGGAATTCACATGACTTAATTCGTGAATCATTTCTAGATCCATTTCTTTTTGGGGGGTTGAAACAGACACGAGAAAATGCCGGGTTAAAGTGATTGAAAGCGGGCGCCGGTGTTACGGGGGCAGCCAAGTGGTTTCTGCTGAAGCAGCGCATGTCCGGCCTGCAACAAGAGAAACTCAATAAAGTAAACAGTGCTTACAGACTAAATAACAGGTCCTATGTAACAACTGAAGTAAAAGGGCCAGTCGCCATGGGAGGGTACAAAGGAAGACAAGGCCATACTAAGGAGGGACTAACAAGCCTATCAACAAATCTGAAGGCAGCATTTACGAAAGACAATGACAGAGGAGAGTGGGCACAGCTTCTCTCCCATACTCTACTACAGCAGTCTCTCAGAGTGAGCGGAGCATGCGCGCTGCTACTAGGCTCAACCTAAAAATCTGTTAGGTGACAAAAACATGATTGAAACAAGTAAAGACTGAGTCAGCATGACTGAAAAAGTATAATGGCTGAAGGGGAATCGCCAAAGCCCACTGTCTGCGCACATATAAACGTACCAAGAGGTATTTTGCCAGTGCAAGAACTAAAATTCTTATCCTTCAACAGTGGTTTGCATTTCCCATTGTACAAAAAACTAATGTTTTTAATCTTTAGCCAATTTGTCTTTTCTACATAGTCAACCTAGATTTATCGCCTTTTTGTGGACCCTATTTTTTCTGATATTAGAAATCTGTGCCCTTTGACACTTCTAAAAAGTGGCGCAGTCTGTGTACTTTGGCCCTAAAATGGTAGTGGTAAAATTAGTTTCACCTAGTTTGGCCATTTATTTGTCCAATAACATCGTCAAAAGCATAGAAAATGCACCTTGTATTTTCAAGTGAACTTTGTTGATTGAGTTGAATTTGGTAGGCTAGTGGTTCTGTTCATTAGACACGTGTCAACTGTTTCTGGAAGCGATTTCTATATCTCTGCCCTCCAACTGAATAAACTTGAATCAAACTTTTCCTATTTTTTACATCGTCACTCTCAAGACTAGCCTGTTCAAAGAAACTTGTCCTGAACAATATTCTGGTGCCAGAACCACCATAGCTCAAGAGAGGGACAAGGTTCTGCCCAATGCACCAGTATTCTCTAACCACGCTGCAGTCTAAATTAAATTGTTATAATTTTGGTTACTTGTTGACTAGGGTGTGAGCCATGGTCAAGCAACAACCACAGTCTTTGTCAGGGTACGGCACAAGCAAATCTCAAAGTAACCTGTGCTCAATCCCTTGGAAGCTTGGCATAGAGTAGTCAGGCTTAGCTTAGAGGCAATGTGTAAAGTATTTGTTGAATACTTCAGACAGTAAAACAGTGGAAACACCACACAAAAAGATCTCACACCATATTAGGAAAATAGAGCTTACTTTAATAACTAAAAGAAGACCAAAATGAGAACATTCCAATTAGTAGAACTGGAGATATTGAATTTTAAAGTTGTTAGAGAAAACAGCACCAAAAGACATGAAGCACCAACTGTGGATATCTGGTTTCACCCGACTGGGACAAAGTCACAAGTTTAGGTTGACGCGGGTTGGCTAGAGGGACCTAGTTAGTACCGCTGAATGGAGTTCCTTAAATCTTGGTTTACGGAGGATTGGGTGGATCCATGTCGAAGAAGCATCGTGCAGCCGAGGCGATGCATCAGTTCTGAGATAAGGAGATGATGCAGCGTGAAGGACTGCTGTGTCAACGTTGAGGATCCCATAAACAGGGCTTGTGATGCAAAGTCTGGAGTTGGCGATGTGTTATGCAGTCGGGGCAATGCATCATTTCTGAGAAGCCCACATCCGGTAATGCGGAATACAGCATCATCGTCAAGGCTACCATTATTGAGAAATGTTAGGGCCTGTGCTGAAGATGCATTGCACTGCAGTGGTGGTGATGTGAGACTTTGCAATGGGTTCAATCCACACAGCAGCGGAGATGCATCGGTTCGGCTTGGGGTTGCCCCATGCCACGCTGAAGAGGAGCTGCATTGGCTCCACAGCATGCACAGAGGCTGGCAAAACATCTTTAGCCAACTTCCAAGGTTCAGGTACGTGTGGCACCACTTGGCAGGGTAGATTCACAGATGGCAGAGTCTAGGAGCAGATGTAAGTTTGCTAGAAGTCTGTTATGTCCCTGAGGCTTCAGATTAGGAGGCCAGCCAACTAGCAATTGAAGTCACTCTGGGTTCTGAGTTCAAGAGATGCAGGTCCAGTTCTTGTCACCCGGGCAGGAGGTCAGTAGGTCAGCACAGAAAAGCAGGAGTTCAGCAGAGTGCAGTCCAACAGAGTGACATTCCTTCAGCAGCCCAGCAACCTTCTTCCTGGTCGAGTATGCACAGGTCCAGGAGTGTACTAAAGTTGGGTGTCTGAGGTCCTTCCTTTATGCACAGTTGTGCCTTTGAAGTGGGGAAAAGCTTCTAGAGGCATGCCTCTGAAGTGTGCCGATGCCCAGCCTTCCCTTTTGTTGTTCCAGTATAACTACAGGGGGTATGCAACCCTTTGTGTGAAGACCCGATGCAGCCTATTCAGGTGTCAGTGAAGCTGAGCCCAGCTCCTCCCTCCCATCCTACCAGTGATGGCCCATCCAGTCACACCTAAGCTCCCATTGTGTGTGGCTGTTTCGGGGGAATACACAAAGCCTAACTGCCAACTACAACCAGTCATGTGACAGGCTGCAGGCACCCAATGGCTAAGGCAAGAAAATGGCAACTTTCAAAAAGTAGCATTTCCAGAACTGTGATTTAAAATCTGACTTCGCCATAAGTTAGGATTTTAGATTTGGAATTCAGAGACACGAAACATAAACCAGTTATCCCTTACCATTTGGAAATTACACTTATAAAATGTAATAATGCAACTCCAATGTTATCATATGGAGAGATAGACCTTGCAGTAGTGAACAACTATTTGAAGAGTTTTTCTCTACAAAGACATGTAAAACTTAAAAGGACATGTCAAACTTTTTAAATACACAGCACCCTCTCATTGGGGGCTCTTTTAACTGAATAACATCATGAGTGGCACACACCTTACTCTACTCTTAACCTCAATTTTTCTCCTTAACCAAACTTATTTTTAGGTACTGTAATTCAAACTATATGCCTGTCTCCCTATTAAGTAACTTCAAATATGTTTCAGGTCAGAGTTTACCTGGGAATCCTCCATGCACTCCGTTGTGTGTGTAACAGTTATTCTCCAATTAATCACAATATCTTTGACACAAATATTCTTTGACACAAAAATTCTTTGCACAAAGATTTTAAAATTTTCCATATACATATTCAGGTTGCTTTAAACAAACTCGCAAAATCAAATTTGATTTTATGACATCAAATTAACATATAGATGTAACGTCACAACGTTCTATGAATTAATAAATAGTAGTTGTTTCTTCATTTGTATGTTCCACGTCGATGTTTGTCGCTGCCCTATGCATTTCAGGACCCTCAGTCCCTTCCCCAGGGGCCACTGCATTAAAACATAACAACAATCAAAATAACTCACCAAATATTCCTTCTCATTTCACAAATGCCCAAGTGGACCAACAAAACACACAACAACCACTCCAGGTGTGATTCACCATGAAATGGCTGCAAACGTTATGTACAATTAACAAATAACCCGCATGCCTCATTCATACTAATTAGAAGACCTGTGCTCTGAAGTAAAAGCTGCTTTTACACCAAAGTAGTGAAAAACTACAAAATAGTGAACACACCATAGTGGTCATCCTATCACCTTTGCACAAACTAAATATAGTAACCTCACACTGAGTGTGAACAAAAGCAAATCCTGTAACAATAATGGTATTTGGTTAATCTCATATGCCAAGTGATCTCTTCTCATTACACTAGTGCACCAGACTGAACAGATATGACCATACCTTAGGGATGATTCATCATAGTAAGTCAGAATGGATATCTTCATCAATTGGGTAAGTTCCTATGCCACTGCACCCCTACACTACTATTAATGAAAAAATGCCATAACTGGTATGAACTATCTACACCAAACCAACAAAGACCTCAACATATTATTCAACTGATGATCACCCCATCCCTGCAGATCTATTTCGTTCAGCTCTGTAAAATAAGAGAAACCAGCCCCTGTTTGCCACCAAAATGCATTACTTTTTCTGCTCTGTTAAATACATCGTATATATGGTGGCTTCCGCATGTCGACAAAAACGATCAACTCACAACAAACCTACTAGCTTAGTTTCATATATCTGCCATCTTAAGAAGAGCAATGGATCAACCCAATATATTACGACCAACTCCGGCAACCTTCTACAGAGTTCTCATCTTAGTAATTCCCTGATAGCAAAACCAAATGTCACGTACCGGTGATATAGTGTTTAGCATGTGATACAAACAAATCTAATTTAAGTTTCTTATCTGAAGATCAATGTGCACCTCAATTGGTGCAACAAATACAGATGACAATCCTAAAATATTGTGATAAAAATCAAGTTAACATAAGTTTCACATACAACAAAACGTCATTAGTGCAATACATAGTGTTGCTCTCTTTGCATTCGGAAATTAAATCCCTTGATTACATCAATAGCACATAATCTTTTCACATGAAACTTTTACAATTGCTTTCTTACATATATCTGTGCACCATGTGATAATCTGATACTTTGTTATAAAGTGGGTTGTTATATGATTCTGTGTATCAGTGATATGAGTGCTGGGATATCTGAACTTAGACTGGATTTGTGTGAAAAAGCTTGATGCTATAGAAAGCATCAAGCTTATCATTCAGACCCAAAGGAGTCATGGTGTTGAATTTCTTTATCCCGAAAACTTCTCTTTGTGATAGGATCTTGCTGGCATCTGACGTGGCTTTAGGTGTGACAATCTCTAGCAACGGAAACCGTAATTGTGCGATGTTATGGCCTTGGTCTAACCATTGTACTACTAGATTAGAATTGATGAATTGATGTTCTTGAGGCGGATCATGCTCTTATGTTCATTGATCCTTAGTTTCAGTTTTATTTCCATTTTGCAGATATAAAGCAAGCCAGCTCGAAGGGCCTTACCAGGAACTGGAAGTGCCCTTTCTTGGATAGAGAACACAGACCTCTCTGTGGCCCTCTCGATCAAGGCAATCTGCCAGTAATTAAAGGTTAAATTAAATGTGCTGAAGACGTTGGCAACTCCTGGTCGACCTATGAACTCATTAGCTCTGAGGATTTGGTGTCTGTCAGTCTTGGTAAATGCATTGAGCTCACTGTAATCTATGCAGAACCTAAGTTCTGGAGTGACACCTGGAGGGGCAGCCTCAAGCACCAACACCACTGAGCTGGACCAAGGGCTGTTTGAGAGCTCAATAACCCGCAACTCCTCCTCAATGCTGGTTCTCACCTTATCAAATAATCTGTATATTTTACGCTTCACAGGCGTTTCTGCCCCATTGTCAATATCATGGGAACCCCATGTAGTGTGCCATAAGGGAGAAAACAATGGCACACTGCTCCAACAACTGGTCGTAGTCTCTCTAGAGTCAGTGTAGGGAAGAAGATGACACCCACCAGAGACCCCTCCTGCTCCTTGGAAGAAAGGGGGTCAGGGAGATGTTTACTCTCCTCTTTCACACCATTGTCCCTGACTAGGAGCATTGTTAACTCAGACCACTCTAAGTGGAGCTTGAGGTGATTGACATGTAGGGCCCTTAAAGGGTTCCTGGGAGTCTTGAGATCCACCAAGTGGGTGACATCACTGTTGCACTCCTTCACCTCATAAGGCCCAGACCAGTGATCTTGTAGGGCCCTCGGCTCCACAGGCTTCATAACCCACACTGTTTGGCCAGGCCAAAACTCCACTAGAGTGACATTCTGGTCGGACCTACATTTCTTGGCCTCCTGGCTGGCATCTAGATGTTCCTGCACTTGCTTCCAAAAGCACTTCATCTGGTTATGGAGTGCCAGCATGTGGCTGACTACTTCCTGGGGAGCCTCCCTGAAAGCTTGATCCTAGCCCTCCTTCACCAGACTGAGAGGTCCTCTCACAGGGTGCCCCTACAGACGTTCAAAGGACTGAAGCCAACCCCCCTCTGCTGTACCTCCCTGTAGGCAAATAGAAGGCATGGCAGAAGGACGTCCTACTTCTGCCTCATGGGATCTGATAGGCCCTTTAGCATGCCTTTTAGGGTCATGTTGAACTTTTAACAAGCCCATTAGTTTGAGGGTGGTGAGAAGTGGAGATTTTGTAGGTTACCTCACACTCCTTCCACATGGCCTTCATGTACCATGACATAAAGTTGGTACCACAGTCTGACGCCACCTCCATGGATAAGCCCACATGGGTAAAGTTCCCTATGAGTGCCCTGCACCCCGGGTGCAGTCACTCTTCTCAGAGAGAAAGCCTTTGGGTACCAAGTAGCATGGTGCACCAAGACCAGGATGAACCTGTTGCCTATGGCTGTCTTGGGGTCCAGAGTAGGCTTGGGCAGAGTTCTGCTATGCAATCTCCAATGCGCTACACGGAGTTCCACGTCCAGGTGGAGTTTGCTGGGCACCCGTTCACATTGCCATGTGAAATGCAGAGTGCATCCTCGCCTTGCAAATCACATGCAAACGGCAGTACGCCATTCTCATGTGCATCCTCGCATTGGAAATCACAAGCAAATGGCACCACGTGGTTCACCTGGGCATGGCCATCTTTTTTTTTTCTACTCTCTATTATGGTGCTGGGCCATTATCAGAATCCCTCTTAATCTCTTCTGTCCTTCCCATTTAAAACGTATCAACCCCTCTTTTTTATTTATTATATTACTGTGTGCCTTTGTGTTTGTGTATTTTATGTTTTTTGGAAATTTGTTTGTTGTTTTTTGTGTCTTTTTGTATTTTTTTTTCCCCTTACTTCCTTATTTCTTCTTTCCTTTCCCTTCCTTTTCCTTCCTTTCTACCCCACCCAGTGTCATAGCAGAGGAACAGCTTCTTTGTGGGCAGTGTCAGTTTCTAGGGGTGCAGCCCCGGGTGATCTTTAGCGAGAAGGAGGTGGCAGCACTCTTTTTTTTGTGCACCACCACCTTCCCTCCATGCTGGTTGCCGATGGCAGGCCTGGCAGCGGATACCCCCTGTGGGAGCATCGGCTGCGATGGGTGAGGATGCGCCAGTGTGTGTGGCTCACCAGCCATGTTCAGCGGACTATCCAGCAGTTGAAGCACTACTGGGCGGATATCTTGGACCGAAAACAGGACCTGCTCGACCTGCTAGACCTGCTAGGCGTTGAGATTCCGGGGCTCAGTAAGAATTAATTATTTGTTGTGTTTGCGTTCTACAAAGCTAACTTTTTTCTGGATAGCATGCTGCTCACACTCAGTTAAGTTACGTTTAATTTACGTTGGAATATTATTATGTGATCCAATTTCTAGTTTCTGCTAGGCAGGTGTTCAGAGCTACCTAATCGTTCTCAACATTGGCGCTCACTTTGGTTGATTAATTATGAAGCCATTGTAGACTGTCCTCCTGTAACTATGGAGAATCAGGGATATCAGTGAGTAGCACATTCTCTCTGTGACTTTGTTTATGTAGCTCGTAGAGTTCAAGCAATTTCACAGCAAAGTGTGTTTTTGTCTATGCATTGCAGAAAAGGCAGACTGAGTTGGTGTTGAGTTGGGGGTTGAGAAATGAGAATAAAATCAAAGATCATTCACTGCAATGCATTAGTACAAAATGTAGTTTTTGTTAAGGAAATTTGGAATAGGGATTTTAGGATTAGTATGGGCAACTCAATGATAGACTTGAAAGTAGTATTATAGACGAAGGCGATCTGTTTTAGAGAAGTAGAATGTGATAAAATTTGCTTTTCATAATCATTTTGTGGAGATTGACTGAATCACTAATCTCTTTTTTTATCTTTGTCATTTCTTACATCAGTACAAAATGGCAAGAAGAGGGAAGTTGAGAAGGCGGATTCGGAAATAACTGGTTAGCAGGAGGCGATGACCACCAGCACTACTGCTGAGGGCTCTGCTCAGCCTAGTAAGTCCTAATATTTATGATTATTATTTCTCTAACGGTGGGTTCTATGGTTCTTGTGTGCTTAGGGTAGAATCTTGGGGTTTTGGAAAGTTGGTGCTGGGTTCCAGGATGGGAGTTGCTGCCCGGAGGCTGGGGTTGCTGGTGAGAAATAAACTTTCTTTGACACCATTACCTGCCGTCTTCCTTCCACGTGTTGACAAGAATGTAATAAAAACCCACTTGTGCAAAGCACAATGGATTCAATTTTTGTTTCATTTCTGTTATCCCTGCATTATCTTTTTTTTTCCTTACAATAAATGTTTTTGTTTCTGGCAGCTGACTTTTTCTGGTCTCTACTCTAGTCTCTGGTTCACTTATCTTCTACTTTGTTGGTAATATTTCACTCTCTCTTATATATCTTGTGGTACTGTAAGAGTAAGACTAAGAATAACATATTTTGGCACTTTACTGTCTACCACAAAGATTGCAGGCTCAAGTAAGCTAGTACAGACGTCCAAACCAGACAACAAACCAAGTCCAACCAAGCCAAGAAATAGATTCCCCTATAGATGTGTTCCAAATGCAGCAAATGATATGAGTCTAAAGATTGTCAACTTGTCTAAATGCACTTTGTCAGCTAATGGAATTAATGTGCTAAGTAAAGGTCTAAATTACTGCCTGTCAGAGAAATTTAGTTTTGCGGATGTACATATTGATATATTTAAATTTGTACGCAAATAAAAATTGAAACAATTTTTCAATGAATATCAGTCCACTCATGTTAATACAACAAATAAGACATTACAATCACCTCTTATAATAAAGGATGTGGATGTAATACACACGCTTGCTACCCTTAATGAGGAGGAATCATGTGGGGACATAAGACAGTTAGCCAGTGAATTAAAATATCGAAGAAGACCTGATACTCGACAGTGGGCTTAAACCATCATCAAAATTCATTCCACCATCACAGAATGATACCGCCATCGAGAAATTCTATAAAAAAGTAAAGCTAGATCTTTATCAATTGGAAGATAAACACCCTGGTGCTAATTTCTGCACCCACCAACAAAATCTTTCTAAAAATGACAAGGATGCTATTTTGTACCTTAAGAAGGATCATAGCCTAGTGATACGTGAAGTTGACAAAGGGGGCAATGTTGTCATCCTAGATACTGAGGATTATCTAGAAGAGATTAATAGACAACTTGATGATAAAACATATGCTACGAGAAGCTTAAGGGGATCCCCATTCCAGAGATTGAAAGAAACATCAATGTTCATCTTAGAGAATGGCATGAAATTTGCTTAATATCGGACAAGGAATATAAATATCCAAGGGCTGAAAATTCCAGATTTCCATGCATCTATTACCTCCCCAAGATTCATAAAACTTTACAAAATCATCCTGGGAGGCCCATAATCTCTGGGAATTGGGGGCTCACTGAGCATCTAGCCGAATATATAGACGGCTATTTACAACCACACGTAAAAAACATTCCTTCCTATCTTAAAGATAGCCGAGATGTCCTGGACAAATTGGAAGACTTCTGCTGGGATAGCGAGGATCTTCTTTTTGTTACTATGGACGTTGAAATTTTGTATACGTGTATACAGATGAAATGTGGACTTGAAGCACGTAGATTTTAGAAGTGCGAGCCATCTTGAGCATACTTTAATGCTGATTGAAATGGCAGAGATAGTCTTGACAAATAATGCTTTTTTACATAACAACACATGCTTTATTCAAATGCCAGAAACCGGTCCTAGGAAGCTTGTTTCCGGTCCAGGGAAGGCATGGCTTGGCAGTTCGGGCTGGACTGTTCCCATGAGGCACAGGGTCAGACTGATTTGCATATGGCCATGTCTGAACTGGGGTGGCAGAGTGGGCTAAAGAACGGTGATGGATCAAACCCGGATCTGTTGACTGGGTGTGAGTGTTTGATTGGTTCTGATGCTCCGTCCATCACCACCCCCTTTTGTACCGCTTTGTTCGCCATAAGTTGGCAGGGTATGCTCAGACGTGAGTCCCTTGCTCACTTTGCCACTGGATTCAAGCAAGCCTGGCTGAAGACGGCTGAAATGCCAGAAACCGGTCCTAGGAAGCTTGTTTCCGGTCCAGGGAAGGCATGGCTTGGCAGTTCGGGCTGGACTGTTCCCATGAGGCACAGGGTCAGACTGATTTGCATATGGCCATGTCTGAACTGGGGTGGCAGAGTGGGCTAAAGAACGGTGATGGATCAAACCCGGATCTGTTGACTGGGTGTGAGTGTTTGATTGGTTCTGATGCTCCGTCCATCACCACCCCCTTTTGTACCGCTTTGTTCGCCATAAGTTGGCAGGGTATGCTCAGACGTGAGTCCCTTGCTCACTTTGCCACTGGATTCAAGCAAGCCTGGCTGAAGACGGCTGAAATGCCAGAAACCGGTCCTAGGAAGCTTGTTTCCGGTCCAGGGAAGGCATGGCTTGGCAGTTCGGGCTGGACTGTTCCCATGAGGCACAGGGTCAGACTGATTTGCATATGGCCATGTCTGAACTGGGGTGGCAGAGTGGGCTAAAGAACGGTGATGGATCAAACCCGGATCTGTTGACTGGGTGTGAGTGTTTGATTGGTTCTGATGCTCCGTCCATCACCACCCCCTTTTGTACCGCTTTATTCAAAGACAAGGCACGGTGATGGGTTCAAGGTTTGCTCCATCATATGCAAACCTGTTCATGGGTTTGTATGAGGTGGAGCATACCCATGGTAGAGGAGCCCAACTGTGGATTGACAAAATAATTTTGTTTGGTCGTTTTATTGACAACATCCTCATGATTTGGAATGGGAATGTTAAGGAACTGGAAGAATTTCATGCTTATTTGAACAACAATAGATTCAATGTCAAGCTGACAATGACACACAACAGGAATGAAATTGAGTTTCTCAATCTTAAATTGTATGTGAAAGAGGGCAAGATTCAAAGTGACGTCTTTAAAAAATCAACTGTGTGCATTAGCGTTTTGCACGCTTCAAGCTTCCATCCCCAGAGCACCATCAATGCCATTCTGTATGGCAAGATGGTACGAGCTCGCAGAAACTACAGTGAAGAAGAACATTTTATTCGTAATCTGAATGACATCAAAAGTAACTTTAAAGAACGGGGATATAACAGTAAATGTATTGAGAAAGCCGAGAAACGGGCAAAAGGATTAGATAGGAAATTGACCCTAACTAATAATCAAGGACAAATAAAAAAAGGAAATAAAAAAAAAGACCAAAGAGGATGTGCTGCTTATTACACAGTACAATCTATATAGCAGCCATATATTCAATATATTGAGAAAAAACTGGTCAATTCTGAGTTCAGATACTGCTGCCTCAAAAGTAATTTCACAGAAACCTAGGGTCATATACCGTAGAGGAAACACCATTAAACAAAAACTGTGTCCCAGGTATGTTAAAAAGGAAAATACTGAGCACCGAGTAACAACATTGTTGCCAACCAAACCAATTGGCTTTTACACTTGTGCTAATTGTTCCTTTTGTTGTTTTGGCAGAAACAAAGTCCTTGAGTTTATGTTTAACACAAATAAAACAAATCAGATCTTGTCATTCATTAACTGTAACACCACATACACCATGTATGTAATTGGATGTGCATGTGACAAGATATAAATAGGAAGCAGTATACGATGCCTGAAAACAAGAATACAGGAGCATGTATGGACTAGGTAAAACAGTGATGAAAGATACCCGATTGCCATGCACATCAAACATGAACATGCAGATAAAACTGAAATCTGGTTTCATGCAATAGAGCACATTGCTAGAAATGAAAGACGGGGAAATAGAGAATTGTCTCTATGCCAGGCAGAGGCAAGATGGATACGTCACTTGCGATCAGTACTGCAGGTGGTAAAATGAACCATGTATACAAGCTTGACCACTGGCTAAATATGGTTAGAAATGTTCTGATATGTAAGGTGAATTGGGGGCTGGATATTTCAGATTTTTTGGGTGGGAAATAGCAACTAGTGGTAGCTCCAATATTCTGCCTCAAAAGATAATAACATGATTGTTTTTTTTAAATCTGAAGAAATATAGAGATGACAATACTAAATTGTTTTTTTGAAATTGCCACCGGGATGAATAATGAAATAAAAAAAACTATAGAATTGAGGCGCATTAGACTTAATATTTTCCTTTAAAAAACCTTTGAAATTCACTGAAAAAACCATAGGTTTCAGGCACTTTAGAGTTAGAAATTAGCATTTAAAAAACCTTTGAAATTCACTGAAAAAACCATAGGTTTCACACACATTATAGTTAGTTGGACATTTCATTCGTGCAAAACCATAGAAATTCCGGCGTTGTAGAAATTTCAGCTAACTATAACTCGCGACCCCGCAAAGCACTGCTGACGACGTCACATATTACATCATCACTGATGACATCTCCAATGACATCACTGATGATATCACTGATGACATCATCCACATGAAAATCTGATGCACCTCCTCACACCTGAATATAACCTTTGCTACACCCTCGCTAATATACAGACTACCATTTTCGACAAAATAGACACATCAATACCAGTTACTAAATACACACTGACTGATTCCTAGGTCTACACACACATCCACTCATTCATCCATACAGTCACTCAATCATGCAGTCACTCATCAATACAACACTAACATATGCACTCATACACCTATACAAACACTCACACACTGCCACATATCCAGAGTTACTCACATACCTAGTCAGTCATGCAAAGAATGTACTCCCCTATACAGTTCTACAGACACCACCTTACTTATTCATACAGATACTAACACATAATTACTCTCTTATAGAATCACTGATACAAATACACACTCATCCATGCAGCCACTCTCACAATTACTGACTCTCACATATAGTTATTTATATACACCATCACTCACATAAACTGCCTTTTACATATGTAGTTACTTGCACATGTTCCACTGAGATATCCATTCACTTACCAATACACCCATACACACACTCACCCACCCATACAGCTGTTTCCACATGCACTCTTGAACCCATACACCCAGTGAATCAACCATTCACACATCTATGCACAGAGTCACACACCATCCACCCACACACACTCTCAGGCAGCCATACAAATACTCAGGCAAGCAACCCCATATAGACACTCTTGCAGCTTCTCACCAACCCATGCAACTGCTTACACAACAACAGAGACTGATACAGATTTTCATACAGTTTTGTCACTAACCCATGCATTCAGAAAGACACATTTAATCACTCACTTATACAGTCAGTCACACACCTACTAAATTATCCATACAGACACTTACACACCCACTCATTCTTCAATACAGCTTGGCATATATATAAAACAAATTTAAACTTGACAGAAACACACAGTCACTGGATGATGCCATCAGTGATATCATTTGAGATGTCATCAGTGATGTCATCAGTGATGTCACTGACCAAGTCATGAATGATGTAATATGTGACGTCATCAGCAGTGCATTGTGGGGCGCAAGTTATAGTTAGCTGAACTAACTATAACGCTGGAATTTGTATGGTTTTGTACGAATGAAATGTCCAACTAACTATACCGTGCGTGAAACCTATGGTTTTTTCAGTGAATATCAAAGGTTTTATATATATATATATATTCACTGAAAAAAACATAGGTTTCAGAGACGTTATAGGTAGAAATTAGCATTTAAAAAAGCTTTGAAATTCACTGAAAAAACCATAGGTTTCAGAGATGTTATAGTTAGAAATTAGCATTTAAAAAACCTTAGAAATTCACAGAAAAAAACATATGTTTCAGGGGTGTTATAGTTAGCTGGCCATTTCACTCGTACAAAACCATAGAAATTCCTCTGTTATAGTTAATTTTGCTAACTATAACTCAAGCGCCCGCAATGCACTGCTGATGATGTCACATATTGCATCATTCATGACATGGTCAGTGACATCACTGATAACATCACTGATGACATCTCAAATGAGCTGCTTTAGAGCCATAGAACCAGGTCAGCAGAACTGCTTTAGAGCCAGAGAACCAGGTCAGCAGAGCTCTTTACAGGGAGACAACCAGGTCAGCAGAGCTGCTTTAGAGCCAGAGAACCAGGTCAGCAGAGCTGCTTTAGAGTCAGAGAACCAGGTCAGCACAGCTGCTTTAGAGCCATAGAACCAGGTCAGCAGAGCTGCTTCAGAGCCAGAGAACCAGGTCAGCAGAGCTGCTCTAGAGCCAGAGAACCAGGTCAGCAGAGCTGCTCTAGAGCCAGAGAACCAAGTCAACAGAGCTGAGAACCAAGTCAACAGAGCTGCTTTAGAGCCAGAGAACCAGGTCAGCAGAGCTGCCCTAGAGCCAGAGAACCAGGTCAGCAGAGCTGCTTTAAAGCCATAGAGCCAGGTCAGCAGAGCTGCTCTAGAGGCAGAGAACCAGGTCAGTAGAGCTGATTTAGAGGGAGAGAACCAGGTCAGTAGAGCTGCTTTAGAGCCAGAGAACCAGGTCAGCAGAGCTGCTTTAGAGCCATAGAACCAGGTCAGCAGAGCTGCTCTGGAGCATAAGAACCGGGTCAGCAGAGCTGATCTAGAGCCAGAGAACCAGGTCAGCAGAGCTGCTGTGGAGCCAGAGAAAACAGGTCAGTAGAGCTGCTTTAGAGCGAGAGAACCAGGTCAGCAGAGCTGCTTTAGAGGGAGAGAACCAGGTCAGCAGAGCTGCTTTAGAGCCAAGGGACCAGGTCAGCAGAGCTGCTCTAGAGCCAGAGAACCAGGTCAGCAGAACTGCTTTAGAGCCATAGAACCGGGTCACCAGAGCTGCTTTAGAGCCAGAGAACCAGGTCAGCAGAGCTGTTGTAGAGCCAGAGAACCAGGTCAGCAGAGCTGCTCTAGACCCTAAGAACTCGGTCAGCAGAGCTACTCTAGAGCCAGAGAACCAGGTCAGCAGAGCTGCTGTAGAGCCAGAGAAACCAGGTCAGCAGAGCTGCTTTAGAGGGAGAGAACCAGGTCAGCAGAGCTGCTTTAGAGCCAGAGAACCAGGTCAGCAGAGCTGTTGTAGAGCCAGAGAAGCAGCTCAGCAGAGCTGCTCTAGAGCCTAAGAACTAGGTCAGCAGAGCTACTCTAGAGCCAGAGAACCAGGTCAGCAGAGCTGCTGTAGAGCCAAAGAAACCAGGTCAGCAGAGCTGCTTTAGAGCCAGAGAACCAGGTCAGCAGAGCTGCTTTAGAGCCAGAGAACCAGGTCAGCAGAGCTGCTCTAGAGCCAGAGAACCAAGTCAGCATAGCTGCTTTAGAGCCATAGAACCAGGTCAGCAGAGCTGCTTTAGAGGTAGAGAACCAGGTCAGCAGAACTGCTCTAGAGTCTAAGAACCAGGTCAGCAGAGCTGCTCTAGAGTCTAAGAACCAGGTTAGCAGAGCTACTCTAGAGCCAGAGAACCAGGTCAGCGGAGCTGCTGTAGAGCCAGAGATACCAGGTCAGTAGAGCTGCTTTAGAGGGAGAGAACCAGGTCAGCAGAGCTGCTTTAGAGCCAGAGAACCAGGTCAGCAGAGCTGTTGTAGAGCCAGAGAAGCAGGTCAGCAGAGCTGCTCTAGAGCCTAAGAACTAGGTCAGCAGAGCTACTCTAGAGCCAGAGAACCAGGTCAGCAGAGCTGCTGTAGAGCCAGAGAAACCAGGTCAGCGGAGCTGCTGTAGAGCCAGAGATACCAGGTCAGTAGAGCTGCTTTAGAGGGAGAGAACCAGGTCAGCAGAGCTGCTCTAGAGGGAGAGAACCAGGTCAGCAGAGCTGCTCTAGAGCCAGAGAACCATGTCAGCAGAACTGCTTTAGAGCCATAGAACCGGGTCAGCAGAGTTGCTTTAGAGCCAGAGAACCAGGTCAGCAGAGCTGTTGTAGAGCCAGAGAACCAGATAAGCAGTGCTGCTCTGTAGCCTAAGAACTAGGTCAGCAGAGCTGCTCTAGAGCCAGAGAACCAGGTCAGGAGAGTTGCTTTAGAGGGAGAGAACCAGGTCAGCAGAGCTGCTTTAGAGCCAGAGAACCAGGTCAGCAGAGCTGCTCTAGCTGACACTGACCGACTGACACTGACTGACTGACACTGATTGACACTGACTGACACTGATTGACTGACACTGACACTGATTGACTGAAACTGACTGACTGACAACGACTGACACTGATTGACTGACATTGACTGACTGACACTGACTGACTGACACTGACTGACTGACTGGCACTGACGGACACTGATTGACTGACACTGACTGACATTGACTGACTACTCTCTACTACTCTACTACTCACTCTCTACTACTCTCTACTGCTCTCTCTCTACTACTCACTTTCTACTACCCACTCTCTACTACTCTCTACTACTCACTCTCTACTACTCACTCTCTACTACTCTCTACTACTCACTCTCTACTACTCTCTCTCTACTACTCACTCTCTATTACTCTCTACTGACTGACTGGCACTGATTGACTGACACTGACTGACACTGACTGACTACTCTACTACTCACTCTCTACTACTCGTTCTCTACTACTCACTCTCTACTACTCACTCTCTACAACTCTCTTCTACTCACTCTCTACTACTCTTTACTACTCCCTCTCTACTACTCACTCTCTACTACTCACTCTCTACTACTGTCTACTACTCACTCTCTACTTCTCACTCTCCACTACTCACTCTCTACTACTCGCTCCCTACTATTCTCTACTACTCACTCTGTACTACTCACTCTCTACTACTCTACTACTCTCTACTACTCTCTCTACTACTCACTCTCTACGATTCTCTACTACTCACTCTACTACTCCGTACCACTCACTCTCTACTACTCTACTTCTCACTCTCTACTACTCTCTCTCTACTACTCACTCTCTACTACTCACACTACTACTCCATACCACTCACTCTCTACTACTCTACTACTCACTCTCTACTACTCACTCTCTACTACTCTCTCTCTACTACTCTCTCTCTACAACTCACTCTCTACTACTCATTCTCTACTACTCACTCTCTACTACTCACTCTCTACTACTCTCTACTGCTCACTCTACACTTCTCACTCTCTCCTACTCGCTCTCAACTACTCTCTACTACTCACTCTAATACTCACTCTCTACTACTCTCTACTACTCACTCGCTACTACACACTCTCTACTACTTGCTCTCTACTACTCGCTCTCTATTACTCTCTAGTACTCACTCTACTACTCACTCTCTACTACTCACTCTACTACTCAATCTCTACTTCTCTCTACTACTCACTCTCTACTACTCCACTACTCTCTACTACTCACTCTGTACTACTCTACTACTCTCTACTACTCTCTCTCTACTACTCACTCTCTCCTACTCACTCTCTACTACTCACTCTCTACTACTCTCTCTCTACTACTCTCTACTACTCACTCTTTACTACTCTCTACTACTCACTCTCTACTACTCTCTCTCTACTACTCTCTACTACTCTCTACTACTCACTTTCTACTACTCACTCTACTACTCACTCTACTTCTCACTCTCTACTACTCACTCTCTACTACTCTCTACTACTCACTCCCTACTATTCTCTCTCTGTTACTCACTCTACTACTTACTCTCTACTACTCTCTACTACTCACTCTCTAATACTCACTCTACTACTCTCTACTACTCACTGCTACTCTCTCTACTACTCTCTACTACTCACTTTCTACTCTCTATTACTCACTCTCTACTCTCTACCTCTCACTACCTCTCTCTCTACTACTCTCTACTACTCACTCTCTACTACTCTCTACTACTCACTCTCTACTACTCTCTCTCTACTACTCTCTACTACTCTCTACTACTCACTTTCTACTACTCACTCTACTACTCACTCTACTACTCACTCTGTACTACTCACTCTCTACTACTCTCTACTACTCACTCTCTAATACTCACTCTACTACTCTCTACTACTCACTGCTACTCTCTCTACTACTCTCTACTACTCACTTTCTACTCTCTATTACTCACTCTCTACTCTCTACTTCTCACTACCTCTCTCTCTACTACTCTCTACCTCTCTACCTTTACCTCTCAACCTCTACCTCTCTACCTCTACACCTCTACCGCTACACCTCTACCTCTCTACCTCTCTCTCCATCTCTCTACACGCACACATATGCACATATATATATGCATATATATGCATATGCATTTATATATGTGTATATATATATATATATATATACACATACATATATAAACATATATATATATAATCTGCATATCCATATAAATACAAATATAAATGCATGCATACATATACATATACATATATGCATACATATGCATGTTATGTACATGAAAGTTAGAAAAACACTAATACAAGCAAAGCTAAAAAGCCACCTAATTACAAACAGAATTGCTTTAACTTAAACGAGGGAGAGACCTAATGCATGTTCAATGCTTGTTTACTTTGGTTCCATCAAGAAGGCATTCAGATGTGTCACACATTTGCCATAAATTCTGAATGGTAGCACGCTTGTTGCTCATTAGATCACTGTAGTAAAGCACTGCTCACCAGGGAAGTCTGCTCCTGGTATTTAAAGTGCATGTTTCAGTCTGCATGTCAGAATTATTTAATGAAATAGAAGAGAATTTGAGAAGTCAAAATGTGCTCTAATTTTTCTTTCTGCAGCACTAATCATAATTTCTATTACAAAATGAACCCCCTCATTTTGTTCCTTTGCAAATTAAAAGTTTTAAGTGATACAACTTTATTCCAATCAAGATGGCTTCAGGTGTGCCTTACCTTTGTCATATGTAAGACTGTTAGCGCTCTAACATTGACATTCTGTCATTGGGCTATACTTGGGCTACATCTGGGTGATATTTGTGCTACATTTGGGCTCTTTTGTCTCTGGCGGCCATCTTGGGAGACTTATTTGTTATGAAGTTTCCTAATTTCCTCATTTACTACAGTCTCCTCAGTAGGAAATACTTTCAGGTTTTTTACTTTGATTCCATCAAGAAGGCATTCAGATGTGTCACACATTTGCCATAAATTCAGAATGTTAGCACTCTAGTTACTTATTAGATCACTGTAGTAAAACCACTGCTCACCAGGGAAGTTTGCTGCTGGTATTGGAAGTGCATGTTTCAGTCTGCATGTCAGATTTTTTTAATGAAATAGAAGAGGATTTGAGAAGTCACTCAAAATGTGCCCTAATTTTTCTTTTTTAAGCACTAACCATAATTTCTATGGCAACATGAACCCCCTAATTGTGTTCCTTTTAAATTAAACTACTTACTTTCTACTACTCACTTGCTACTACTCTCTACTACTCAGTCTCTACTACTCACTCTCTACTACTCTCTACTACTCTCTACTACTTCTCTCTACTACTCACTCTCTACTACTCTCTACTACTCTCTACTACTACTCTCTACTACTCACTCTCTACTACTCACTCTCTACTACTCCCTACTACTCACTCTACTACTCTCTACTACTCTCTACCACTCACTCTCTACTACTCCCTCTCTACTACTTACTCTACTACTCTCTACTACTCACTCTCTACTACTCACTCTCTACTACTCTCTACTACTCACTCTCTACTACTCACTCTCTACTACTCGCTCTCTACTACTCTCTGCTACTCACTCTCCACTACTCACTCTCTACTACTCGCTCTCTACTACACTCTACTACTCACTCTCTACTACTCATTCTCTACTACTTTAATACTTTCTACTACTCTCTCTACTACTCGCTCTCTACTACTCACTCTCTACTATTCTACTACTCTCTACTACTCACTCTACTACTCCCTCTCCACTACTCTCTACTACTCACTCTACTACTCTCTACTGCTCTCTACCACTCACTCTCTACTTCTCTACTTCTCACTCTCTACTACTCTCTACTACTCTCTACTACTCACTCTCTACTACTCACTCTACTACTCTCTACTACTCACTCTCTACTACTCACTCTCCACTACTCACAATCTACTACTTGCTCTCTACTACTCTCTACTATTCACTCTACTACTCTACTACTCTCTACTACTTTCTACTACTCACTCTCTACTACTCACTCTCTACTACTCACTCTCCACCACTCACAATCTACTACTCACTCTCTACTACTCTCTAATATTCACTCTACTACTCACTCTCTACTACTCTCTACTACTCACTCTCTACTACACACTCTCTACTACTGGCTCTCTACTACTCGCTCTCTACTTCTCTCAACCACTCACTCTACTACTCACTCTCTACTACTCCTTACTATTCACTCTACTACTCACTCTCTACTACTCATTCTCTACTACTCTACTACTCCCTACTACTCTCTCTCTACTACTCACTCTCTGCTACTCACTCTCTACTACTCTCTCTCACTCTCTACTACTCTCTAGTACTCACTCTCTACTACTCACTCTCTACTACTCTCTACTACTCACTCTCTACTACTCTCTTTCTACTACTCTCTACTACTCACTTTACTACTCACTCTCTACTACTCTCTCTCTACTACTCACTCTCTACTACTCTCTACTACTCTCTCTCTGCTACTCACTCTATAACTCACTCTCTACTACTCACTCTCTACTACTCACTCTCTACTACTCTTTACTACTCACTCTCTACTACTCTCTACTACTCACTCTACTACTCACTCTCTACTACTATCTACCACTCTCTCCTACTCACTCTCTACTATCCACTACTACTCTCTACTACTCACTCTCTACTACTCTCTACTACTCACTCTCTACTACTCATTCTACTACTCTCTACTACTCACTCTCTGCTACTCTCTCTACTACTCTCTACTACTCACTCTCTATTACTCATCCTCTAATATCTACCTCTCTACTTCTCTCTACCTCTCTCTCTACTACTCTCTACCTCTCTACCTCTACCTCTCTACCTCTGCACCTCTACCTCTTTACCTCTCTCTACCTCTCTCTACACGCACACATATGCACATATATATATATATATATGCATATATATGCATATGCATTTATATATGTATGTGTATATATCAATCAATCAATCAATCATGGAACTTATATCGCGCACTACTCACCCGTAAGGGTCTCAAGGCGCTTGGGGAAGGGGGTCTGCTACTGCTCGAACAGCCAGGTCTTGAGCTGTTTCCTGAAGGCCAGGTGGTCCTGGGTCATCCGCAGGTGGACGGGTAGGGAGTTCCAAGTCTTAGCTGCCAGGTAGGAGAATGACCTTCCTCCAGCGGTGGCTCTCTGGATGCGAGGGACGACGGCGAGGGCGAGGTTAGCGGAACGTAGCCGGCGGGTGGGCGTGTAGAAGGTGAGGCGGCTGTTGAGGTACCCTGGGCCTAGGTCGTGGAGGGACTTGTGTGCGTGGGTGAGGAGTCTGAACGTGATCCTCTTGTTGACAGGGAGCCAGTGCAGGTCTCTCAGGTGGCACGAGATGTGGCTGCGTCGGGGGACGTCCAGGATGAGTCGGGCGGAGGCGTTCTGGATACGCTGAAGTCTTTTCTGAAGCTTGGCTGTAGTACCGGCGTAGAGGGTGTTTCCGTAGTCTAGTCTGCTGGTGACGAGAGCGTGGGTGACCGTCTTCCTGGTCTCGGTCGGGATCCATCGGAAGATCTTTCGGAGCAAGCGGAGGTTGTGGAAGCAAGCTGAGGAGACGGCGTTGACTTGTCTGGTCATCGATAGGGAGGAATCCAGTATGACGCCCAAGTTGCGTGCGTGGTCCGTCGGTTCAGGTGCGGTGCCTAGTGCCGGGGGCCACCAGGAGTCGTCCCATGCGGAGGGTGATGGTCCCAGAATGAGGACTTCTGTCTTGTCCGTGTTCAGTTTCAGGCGGCTGATGTTCATCCATTCAGCGACGTCTGTCATCCCTTCGTGCAGGCTGGCTTTGGCGGTGTCGGGGTCTCTGGAGAGGGAGAGAATCAGCTGGGTGTCATCGGCGTAGGAAATGATGTTGAGGTTGTGTTGGCGTGCGATGGCAGCGAGGGGTTTCATGTAGATGTTGAAGAGAGTAGGGCTGAGCGACGATCCTTGCGGGACGCCGCAGATGACTTCGGTGGCCTCGGAGCGGAACGGAGGGAGGCGTACTCTCTGTGTTCTGCCGGAGAGGTATGAGATGATCCATTCCAGAGCCTTCCCTTGGATGCCGGTGTCGTTGAGGCGTTGGACTAGTGTGCGGTGGCAGACAGTGTCAAATGCTGCGGAGAGGTCTAGGAGGATGAGTGCCGCTGTTTCGCCGTTGTCGAGCAGGGCTCGGATGTCGTCGGTGGCTGCGATGAGGGCTGTCTCGGTGCTGTGGTTGGCTCTGAATCCGGACTGTGATGGGTCGAGGGATCCGTTCGTCTCGAGGAAGGCTGCCAGTTGCTTGTTGACGACCTTCTCGATGACTTTGGCCGGGAAAGGAAGGAGCGAGATGGGGCGGTAGTTCTTGAGGTCGGTCGGGTCCGCTGTTGGTTTCTTCAGCAGAGCGCTGAGTTCGGCGTGCTTCCAGCTCTCCGGGAAGGTTGCTGTGTTGAAGGAGGTGTTGATGATGTCTCGGAGGTGGGGTGCGATGGTAGAGGCTGCCTTGTTGAAGACATGATGGGGGCACGGGTCGGTCGGAGATCCGGAGTGGATGGTGTTCATCATGCGTGACGTGTCTTCGGGGGTCACCTCGGTCCATGTCTGGAGGGTGGCGGCGGGGCGCGAAGGTACAACCGATGGGTGCGGGGGTGAAATGTCGAAGCTGTTGTGGATGTCGGCGATCTTGCGGTGGAAGTACGAGGCGAGGGAGTCGCAGAGGTCCTGTGAGGGAGTGATGTCGTTGTTGCCGGTGCTGGGGTTGGAGAACTCCTTGACGATGTTGAAGAGCTCCTTGCTGTCATGGGCGTTCTTGTCCAGTCGTTCCCGCAGAGATTTCTTCTTGGTGGTGCGGATGAGCTGGTGATGTCTGCGAGTGGCGAGTTTGAGTGCTGTTCTGTTGTCGGCGGTCTTGTTGAGGAGCCAGGCCTTCTCGAGGGTGCGGCAGGCCTTCTTGGAGTCCTTGAGTTCGTCGGTGAACCAGGGGGCCTTCTTGCTTCTGGGTCTGGAGGGGGGGTTCTTCAGTGGGGCGAGGTCGTCGGCACAGGAGGTCAGCCACTGCGTGAGGTCGAGGGCAGCTGTGTTAGGGTCCGTGGTCCTGGCAGGTGGGCTCTGGCTGAGGGAGGTGGCGAGCTGGTCGGCGGTGATCTTGCTCCAGTTTCTGTGGGGAGCCTGCTTCGGGTGATTGTGGACCGTGTTCTTTCTGAAGCTGAAATGGACGCAGCTGTGGTCGGTCCAGTGAAGTCCGGTGGAGTGGCTAAAGGTGACGTGCTTGCTGGACGAGAAGAGTGGGTCGAGCGTGTGGCCGGCGAAGTGGGTGGGGGTGTTGACCAGTTGCTGAAGTCCGAGGTTGGCGAGGTTATCCAGCAGGGCGGTGGTGTTGTGGTCATTGTTGTTCTCCAGGTGGAAGTTGAGGTCCCCGAGGAGGATGTAGTCGGCGGAGGGGAGGGCGTGAGGGCTGATGAAGTCGGCGATGTCTTCGCAGAACTGTGCGCGTGGTCCCGGGGGTCTGTAGATGAGGGTGCCTCTGAGGGTAGTCTTGGGGTCGGTGTGGATCTGGAAGTGCAGGTATTCGGCGGCGTTGAATACGTCGATGGAGTCAGTCGAGATGCGAATGGTGCTCTTGTGTACGATGGCGATGCCTCCTCCGGTCTGGTTGACGCGATCCTTCCTGATGATCTTGTAGCCGTCCGGGATGGCTATGGCGATGTCGGGGGCTGAAGAGTCGTTCATCCAGGTTTCCGTGAGGAAGGCGACGTCCGGAGATGCGGTGTCGAGGAGGTTCCAGAGTTCCACGGCGTGTCTGTGGACGGAGCGGGTGTTGAGCAGGATGCACTTGAGGTGGTTGCTGTTGTCCGTCTTGGTGGGCGTGGTGCTTGTTTGGAGGCAAGAGAAGTTGCAGGATCGGCAGGTGAAGGGTCCATGGGTGCGTCGCGGGGACGCTCGGTAGCATCCGGGGGCTCGGGCGGTTTTGAGTGCGATGAGCGTAGCGAAGTCGTAGATCCTGCGGGGGGGCTGGCGGGCGCGGGGACCAGGGAGTCTGGCGCTGGGCGCGGTCCAGGCGCGGACGGGCGCAGACGGGCTTACCTTTGGCGCACCTTCGGCGCTCAATCGGCGCTCCCGCTGCGCGCGTCCGCTGCGCGGTCGCGGAAGGGGCGTCATAAGTAGGAGCCCGGAGGGAGGGTCAGCAGGGAGGCGGGAGGCTGGGTAGCCAATGGGCAGTGAGGGGAGGCGGGACTGCGGGGACCGGAACAGGGAAGCGGGAGGAGGGGAAAGAGTGACCGGGGCAGTGGCGGCGGAAACGGCGAAAAAGAAGAAAAACAGGCAGGCAGCGAGCGGAGGCCGGTACCTGAGAGCGGCGGAAGGAGGTAAGTGGCGCCAACGGGGGTTGCAGTGGGTGAAAGGCAGCGGCAGGCGTAGGCAGCGGCAGGCGTAGGCAGCAGCAGGCGTAGGCAGCAGCAGGGGATAGGAGCGACCGCCTGTGGGTCACAGGGGGGTCACACTGACCAGCGCGGTGAGGATCCCTAAGTAGGAGCCCGGAGGGAGGGTCAGCAGGGAGGCGGGAGGCTGGGTAGCCAATGGGCAGTGAGGGGAGGCGGGACTGCGGGGACCGGAACAGGGAAGCGGGAGGAGGGGAAAGAGTGACCGGGGCAGTGGCGGCGGAAACGGCGAAAAAGAAGAAAAACAAGCAGGCAGCGAGCGGAGGCCGGTACCTGAGAGCGGCGGAAGGAGGTAAGTGGCGCCAACGGGGGTTGCAGTGGGTGAAAGGCAGCGGCAGGCGTAGGCAGCGGCAGGCGTAGGCAGCAGCAGGCGTAGGCAGCAGCAGGGGATAGGAGCGATACATACATATATAAACATATATATAATCTGCATATCTATATAAATACAAATATAAATGCATGCATATATGTATATGTAAGCTTGAAAAACACTAAAAAAGCAAAGCTAAAAAGCCACCTAATTACAAACAGAATTGCTTTAACTTAAACGAGGGTGAGACCTATTGCATTTTCAATGCTTGTTTACTTTGATTCCATCAAGAAGGCATTCAGATGTGTCACACATTTGCCATACATTCTGAATGGTAGCACTCTAGTTGCTCATTAGATCACTGTAGTAAAGCTACTGCTCACCAGGGAAGTCTGCTGCTGGTATTCAAAGTGCATGTTTCAGTCTGCATGTCAGAATTTTTCAATGAAATAGAAGAGGATTTGAGAAGTCAAAATGTGCCCTCATTTTTCTTTCTGCAGCACTAATCATAATTTCTATGGCAAAATGAACCCCCTCATTTTGTTCTTTTGTAAATTAAATGTTTTAAGTGTTACCACTTTATTCTAATCAAGTTGGCTTCAGGTGTGCCATACTTGTGTCATAAGTAAGACTGTTAGCGCTCTAGTTGTTATTTAGAACACTCTGAAACATTCTGTCATTGGGCTATACTTGCGCTACATCTGGGTGATATTTGTGCTACATTTGGGTTCTTTTGTCTCTGGTGGCCATCTTGGGAGACTTATTTGTTATGAAGTTTCCTAATTTCCTCATTTACTACAGTCTCCTCAGTAGGAATACTTTCAGTTTTTTAATTTGATTCCATCAAGAAGGCATTCAGATGTGTCACACATTTGCCATAAATTCAGAATGTTAGCACTCTAGTTACTCATTAGATCACTGTAGTAAAGGTACTGCTCAAAAAGGGAAGTCTGCTGCTGGTATTGAAAGTGCATGTTTCAGTCTGCATGTCAGAATTATTTAATGAAATAGAAGAGGATTTGAGAAGTCACTCAAAATGTACCCTAATCTTTCTTTCTGCAGCACTAATCATACTTTCTATGGCAAAATGAACCCCTTCATTTTGTTCCTTTTTAAATTAAATGTTTTAAGAGTTACCACTTTATTTCAATCAAGATGGCTTCAGGTGTGCCATACATTTGTCATAAGTAGGACTGTTAGCGCTCTAGTTGTTCTTTGGAACACTCTGGGAAGCTGCAGTAGAACACAAAGGAATCAACTGACAGTCTCTGCCCTTGTTGGATGTACATGTTTTACTGAGAATGTCAGACTTCATTCTCACATGACTGAGAAAGATAATGTGAATTTACAGAAAATATGCTCTCAGTTTAGCTTATTGATCACCTTCCAAACCTCTGTGGGAAAAGCATGAGAAAATAGTTTTGTCCCAAACATGATTCATGATATCCCTGCAGAAGGCTTTTTCACATGGTAAAATCACCTTAGAACATACCACAATTCCTAAAATGAGTATGGTACCATCAACAAATGATTTATAATGTAACTAAAGTCTAATGTAACTAAAGTCTTAAAACCTTCTATTAACTGCAACGCTTTTTAATGAGGTGCTATCATGTATATTGGTCCCGAAATGGCTGCCAACACTTCTTGGATGAAGTGCTGACAGCCAATCAGATCTCACGATGAGATGTGTGGTTAGGCTCCGCCCAGATATATATGTGATTTTACTTTAGATTTTCTCAGGAACTACTGAACGGATTTACACCATTTAAGCAAAGGCACGAGTCTGAACTGAGGACTACCTTTCTGCCAAATGTGGTGTAATTCCGTTCAGCAGTTCAGGCTGTAGCTGCGGCTAAAGGTCCTATGGGAAATTGCATAGAGAAACACGTTTTGGGATCCCCTTTTTTCTTGGCCCCCACTACACGAATCATCCCGAGACTTTTAGGATAGGAGAGGACTGGAGCTGGCCAAAAGTTTTGAAAATTTCGCAAAGATTCGTCAATCGGCGCCAAAGTTATTGGGAATAGAATGTTGCGGATTTCCTAAGGAAAATAGGTCTTAACTATAACTACCTACTGGCGACCGCCGGTAGGTAATATATATACATATATATATATATATATATATATATATATATATATATATATATATATATATATATATATATATATATATATATATATATATATATATGCAAAGCAAAACCTGAATTACTGGATATCGATCCAGAGATCAACAGGTACGGTCCACCAAAGTCTTTGAAGTATTTTGAAGAATTGGCATCCAAAAAACGGGTTACAGCTTCTTATAATTTTTATTAAATATCACCAAAATAAAGAGAGTGTGCAGACAAGTGTCCGCCCCGGACGCGTTTCGATCGTAAAAACGTTCTTGTTCACCTGACGTGCCGGTGACGGGTCTCCATTTTTAAATAAATTACAACCAATGGAATTCGTAAGAGCAATTACTTTCACGTCATATCCATAGACAGAGTAAGAAGACTATTGCACAATTAAAGAGAACAACCTAATCAAATAGTTTGCTACATTTACAAATAATGTGTGTACTATGACTAGCACGTAAATGAATAAAATGAGGGGGGAGAAAAAATAATAATTATTAACATCGTTTGATTTTGGGAGATGACTTTGCCACTAATTCATGAAGGCAAACTGAAAAGCTGATCGCCGACAATATTTATCTTATTTTAGTTGCAGTGAACAATTTAAAGATAACAACAATGTTTTGGCTGACAAATATCTAATATTCAGAAAACAATTTCTGGCGATGCTATAATGATTGGCTAGTGCCATATGATTCACATCTCATATTGTATTTGATGAAATCGACTAATAGTGAACATATATTAGACAAGTCCCCTAATTGCATAGTGTGTATACAATACATGGTCATTGTAAACTAGTTGATCACAACTTGTGCAAAAAATTGTGCAAAAAGTGAAAAAAATAATAATGCATAAATCCCATGAGAATATAAAGTCTTAAAAAATGGGAGTGCAGCAGACGGCAACAAATATCAAAATTAAAATTAATCACATCAAATATGTCTTTAAAGGTTGATTTAGCTGAAAATTGGCAATCTCAGATTTCTTATAAGATAAATGTCCATAGAGAAAGTGTAAATATTAAAAGGAATCAACAATGTCAGGCAAAGCGTGTGACTAATAATGTTGAAAACTTAATCTCCATGTAAGTGTGTTTTAGAACAATTATTTATATTTTATAATACTGGAGAGAAAAGACCAAATATGCATCATTAGGTCCTAACAAAACATGTCCCCAGATTCTGTCATGTTATAGGAAGTGATGTAAATCTTCACTGGTGTTTAACCCATGCAGCATGCGTGTATCTAGTATGAGGATGAAAGAAGACTCCAACTGCCTTAATTTCTTCTCCCTGTTCCCTCCCCGAAAATTAAGGGGAACAGACCCAATCACAGAATAGGTTAAGTCCTTCAATCTGTTGTTATGAACAGCTTTAAAGTGACGCGCCACTGGATAATTTTCATCAGAGTTACCTATTGCGCGAAGATGTTCAAGAATTCGATTAAAGACTGGTAGTTTAGTACTGCCTATGTATTTTAATTGGCAAGTGCACTGTAGTTGGTATATAGCTAACTCAGTCCTACATGTATAATGCTCTTTTAGACGAATCGGAATATCACTAAAAGCTGTGCAATATTCTGACAAATTCAAGCTGAACTTACAAGCTCGACATGACGAGCATTTGAAAAAGCCAGATTTAGATAGCCAGTTTTTTTTCACTACAACTTCAGGACAGGTTTTAATCAGGGCATCTTTCATTGAAGGTGCCCGCCTATACGCTATATTGGGCATTGCAGGCAGCAAGAATCTCAATGTCAGATCTGTTAAGACAATAGGCCAATGTTTATACACAATGTGTCTGATGCTCTTTTCTTGTTTACTGAAAGTGGTAATTAAGCGAATTGTTTGCATATTATCTGATGTGGGTTGATTGGATGCTGTAATAACAAGGCTTTTCTTGGTTTGGAGACAGAGTCCCGTTATCGAAAATTAGCCTTGTCCAAAGCTTTTTGCAAGTTGGAACGTTCGTATCCACGGTCTACAAATCGAGAAAAAGCCTCCTTTTGACATTTTTCTAGCTCTGACTCTAAACTACAGATGCGCCGTATACGGAGAAATTCTCCGTACGGTATGCTGTAAATCAAGTGACGCGGGTGAGCACTGCTGGCATGTAGAGTGGAATTGCCAGCAGTGCTCTTCCTGTGCAGTCGAGTTTGTAGACAGCTGTCAACAATGTAAACCTCTACATCAAGAAATTCTACCCTTTCTTGACTGATTGTGGCTGTGAATTGAAGATTCATAGAATTATGATTAATGGCTGAGATAAACTGCCTTGCTTCACATTCTGTACCATCCCAAATGACAAATATATCATCGATATATTATACATAGTATTTAACATGATCATTCCAAATTTGTTCATGTGTCACTTTGAGTACGTGCTCCTCCCACCATCCAACCAGGAGGCAGGCATATGTTGGGGAAAAACATGAACCCATCGCAACTCCCCTAAGTTGTTTGTAGGGGATTTTGTTAAATAGGAAAAAGTTGTTGTTGAAACAGAGCTCTATCATTTGAAGTAGCATGTTGTTGTGTTCTTGTAGGCCAATAGCGCGACTCTTGAGAAAGTACTTAACTGCTGCTATGCCTTGTGAATGGTGGATACAAGTATATAATGATGTTATATCCAAGGTTATAAGCCACCAATTAGATTGCCATTCTATCGACTTAATTTTCATTCGAAAATCCCCAGTGTCTCTCATAAATGAGGGCAAATTGAACATGTGAGGCTGAAGAAAATAATCTACATACATGGATACTGCCTCCAAAATGTTATTTCTGGCAGAGATTATAGGTCTACCTGGGACAGGGGATACCCCCTTGTGTACCTTAGGAATAAAGTACATAATGGGGATAGTGGGATAATCATTTTTCCAAAAAAGAAATTCTTGTTTAGTCAACAGCCCCTGTCTCTTCCATGATAGTAGGTTTTTCGTTACAACATCCTTTGCTAAGTTCAAATCAGTCTTTCTCGCTTTGGCATAGCAATTGGTATCAGATAGATGTCATTCTGCTTCTTTCATATAATCAGCCCTAGGCCACATAACTATATTGCCTCCCTTATCAGCATTCATTACAACAATATCATGCTTGTTACGTAGTTTATTAATTAGAGCCCAATAATTTCTAACTTGGTAGTTACATTTCCTGTGTCTGGATTGTACAGAAGTTTGTAATTTCTTCAGATCTTCCACAACCATGTCACTAAAAACATCTACACAATCTTTGGGCATCAGTGGATAAAATGTTGATTCAGGGCTGAAAGGACTAGCAGCCGCTATTCCTAAGTTTACCCCCAATTCAACAGTCTGGTCCAAATTGACAGTCAAATCAGTTTCATTGTCATTAGCTAAAGACTGTAAATCACCAAGGATGGAAATATCAGCAACTGTGAGGTTTGATGTGCCAGCGATGTTTGACTTATTCCTGGGATCAGTCTTGTTCAGTTGGAAATACTTTTTAAGTTTTATCTTACAAATGAATTTATAGATATCCACCCGAGATTGTTTGTATGAAAAATTCGATTCTGGGCAATAAGATAAGCCTAGCGTTAACAATTGAGTTTCCGCTGTCGTCAAGGTGGTATCAGTAAGATTAATGATGGTATTATCTTGTTTTACTGGCGATTGCGCCTCCACCATCCTCTGCCCCTTTTGGATGTTGTTGAGCCGCTGTTTGCGTCTCTCCCTTCTAGATTTACTGGGGTTGCGGGTGTGATGTTTTGTTTGTTCCTTAGGCGTAAGGTCGCTTGCCTGTCCATTGTTAAAAAACGTAACTGTTCCCCCAAAGTATGTTTGATAGTTTCCTCTGCATTTCCTTGCAGAGGTATGCTGCTTGCGCCATCCTCAGAATCATAGCTAGCTAAGGAATCAGAATCTCCTTGTGCAGAGATGTTGCGACTTTGACCCAGTGCTGATTGCGTGTTTGAACGTGAGGCCGTGGTAATGTTTTTTACATTGTTAAATTTGCGTGAGAACATGAATACTCTGCCAGACATATAATCATCCCAATCCCGGGCGAACTTGAAGGCTTTACGGGTTTTAATTGTAGCTTCATGGTTTGTCAGTCCTAACAAAATGTCTGCTCGGCCTTTAGCAATTAACTCTTTTTGTTCACTGGCCTCAATAATAGTATTCAGTTCCTCAATCTCTTTGATAATGGTATCCCTGTCGATCTCCGCATATTTGATTAAAATATTGACCATATTCATTGATGCATGGAGATTGTTGGAGGCCCATTCCGCCAACATATCAGGGTGTGGATTTTCAAACGTTGAAGTTATCATTACTCGCAACCCCCGTGGCACTCTTTCAACTTCCCGGTACTTTTCAAGGGATTTTTTCTCCCACCATTTACTAATTTCACTGCGCTGGAGTTTTTCAAGTTTCCTTAACAGTCCTCTAACGTCATTAGTGTTAGTACCATCGATCTTTTATTAGTTGTCCGATCAATATTCGGTAAGTTGACAAAAAGCTCATCTGCTGCAGCTTCCCGATCACGCAACGTGTCTTGGGCTGACATAATGTGTGGTGAAGAGTTGTAGCGTGCTGTAACCACCCCAGGGCTAGTTTTTGGAAAAATGTCAAATGACTCAATCTCCCAAACCGTCAATGTCTATAAATCGTGGCTCCTTACCGCAGAGTGTAGTCGAAATGCGAGGTCCTCCGACTCCACAAATATCGTCGACAACCTGCTGGTAATCCGGAAAACTCCACTGGCGTTTAGCCTGATTCGACGACGGGGGGCGTGACTCTCCTTCTCCTTCCGAGTCGTTTAGCAACCGCTGAAAGCGATATCCGGCGATATCCGGCTGATCAACGCCACGCCTTCTTGCTGGGAGGGGGTCCTTAATCCGGAGTCAGCCGACTTCCAGATCAAATAAAGATGCAAAGCAAACCCTGAATTACTGGATATCGATCCAGAGATCAACAGGTACGGTCCACCAAAGTCTTTGAAGTATTTTGAAGAATTGGCATCCAAAAAACGGGTTACAGCTTCTTATACATTTTATTAAATATCACCAAAATAAAGAGAGTGTGCAGACAAGTGTCCGTCCCGGACGCGTTTCGATCGTAAAAACGTGCCGGTGACGGGTCTCCATTTTTAAATAAATTACAGCCAATGGAATTCGTAAGAGCAATTACTTTCACGTCATATCCATAGACAGAGTAAGAAGACTATTGCACAATTAAAGAGAACAACCTAATCAAATAGTTTGCTACATTTACAAATAATGTTTGTACTATGACTAGCACGTAAATGAATAAAATGAGGGGGGAGTAAAAATAATAATTATTAACATCGTTTGATTTTGTGAGATGACTTCGCAACTAATTCATGAAGGCAAACTGAAAAGCTTGTCGCCGACAATATTTATCTTATTTTAGTTGCAGTGAACAATTTAAAGATAACAACAATGTTTTGGCTGTCAAATATCTAATATTCAGAAAACAATTTCTGGCAATGCTATAATGATTATATATAGTTCATTGTATGAGTGCAAGAGTGGCGCATGGATGTTAGAGTGAGTGGTGCATGGATGTTAGAATGAGTGAATGAATGCTTCTTGGATGATTGAATGAGTACAATAGTTTTCCTGGATGTTAGAATGACTTACGAGTGGTGCATGGATGTTAGAATGAGTGCATGAGTAGTGCGTGGATGTTAGTCTTAGTACGTGAGTGGTGCATGGAAGTTAGAATGAGTGAATCAGAGGTTCATGGATGATTGAATGAGTGTTTGAGTGGTGGATGGATGAGTGAATGAATGCTTCTTGGATGATTGAATGAGTACAATAGTGTTCCTGGATGTTAGAATGACTTACGAGTGGTGCATGGATGTTAGAATGAGTGCATGAGTAGTGCGTGGATGTTAGTCTTAGTACGTGAGTGGTGCATGGAAGTTAGAAGGAGTGAATCAGAGGTTCATGGATGATTGAATGAGTGTTTGAGTGGTGGATGGATGAGTGAATGAATGCTTCTTGGATGATTGAATGAGTACATTAGTGTTCCTGGATGTTAGAATGACTTACGAGTGGTGCATGGATGTTAGAATGAGTGCATGAGTGGTGCGTGGATGTTAGTCTTAGTATGTGAGTGGTGCATGGAAGTTAGAATGAGTGAATGAATGCTTCTTGGATGATTGAATGAGTACATTAGTGTTTGTGGATCTTAGAATGACTTAAGAGTGGTGTATGGATGTTAGAATGAGTGCATGAGTAGTACATGGATGTTGGTCTTAGTACATGAGTGGTGCATGGATGTTAGAATGAGTGCATTAGAGGTGCATTGATGATTGAATGAGTGCATGATAGGTGCATGGATGATAGAATCAATGCATGAGTGGTGTATGGCTAATTGAATGAGTACATCAATGGTGTATTGGTAAATCAATGAGTGCATGAGTGCATGTATAGGTGAGTGACTGAGTGCATGAGTGACACTTGGGATTCCTGTTAAGAGTCTTGTGTAACTGGCTGTATGGGTGGGTAGGTAGATGTGTGAGTGGTTTATCAGTGACTCAATGGCTGTTTTAGGGAATGAGTAGAGGTCTGATCTAGTCTATAATTGAATAGTAGGTATATCAGTGCCTCTATCTCTGAGCACTGCTTGTATGACACACTTCGTTGTATGTGATTTGATTGTATGTGGTAGTGCCTGCTTAAATAAGTGTCTGAATAATTATGAAAATTGTTGTGTGGCTACCTAGAAATGTTCTGTATTGCACTGAAACTTGTAATTATTAATTGAGGAAAAAAACTAATGGGAAACTATGGCAAGTACATTTTATATTTAAAAATGCTCCCCATGCATATCTGTAAGCAATATATGTGTAGTAGAAATATTTTTCTGAGACATCTAACGAGGTTGAACTGAAGCCTCTATTGAAAAAGAAGATAAATATATGTAAGTGTTTAATCTTCAATACTGCATAAATAAAACAATACACATTCTATAATACAAGATAGTATAAAAGTAAAATTTGCCTTTTTTACTGTTCAGCTTTCATACTTCTTAACACTAAACAATGGTTTATATGAAGCATCATCCTTGAACAGTGGGGAAAAAACAGCAATCTGACAAAACTCTCACAAAAAATTTCTCATAATATTATATCTGGTACAATATCAGAAATAAACGTAAAATACTCTTAAATTTTAAGGTCCTTTTGAAAACATCATCCTTGGTAGGCTAAATGAGTTATAAAGTAATGATGATCCATGTAGACAAAATCCCATACAGTACTTTATTCCCAGAAATAGGATGTAGAAGTTTTGTTGAGAAAGAAAAACGGGACAATTTTTTTACTTAAGAAGGTAGTGTGTGGTTTCATCTTTAAGCTACAGTAATGGGAGTATGTCCATCCACTTTCAGAGTTTTTTTTTTTTAAACGTTATATATTTGCATCTATTCCATCTCTTGCAATGCATAAAAGCTACATCTCAACAACACAAAAACCACAAGCAATATTAGGTAAACATATGTTCCAACAGTAAAGACAGCAGTTCAAGTATATCATATATATGCAAATTTATTAGTGAAGTGCTGGGGCAGTGCACCAGGGCCTCTTCTAGTTACAGAGTTGCGAAAGACTAACTGGTATTAATGCATGGAGTGAGTTCCCTCCTCTACTTGACATCTGCAGGGCCTGTGGTTATGGTGTGCCCTTGTGCGGCTATACTGGTGGGGGAGCAGCGCTGGACCTAGTGGGTTAGTGAGGTAGGTTAGGCCTCCGTTGGCGATAGTATTGTATCGCTAAGATTTGTGAGGTCAGTCTCGGGAGTTGTAGGGGTCGGCGGTGTGCTTCATGCAGCCGCCCATGAGATAAATGGGGACCAAATATCTTTAGGTCTAGACGCCGTTGGCATTAGTTCCCAATAAGCCGCCAACATCTCCTGGCAAAAGAAGATGTTCTGTATCCATTGGGAGTCCCTTGACCCCAGTTTAATGAGAGCGCTGTGTTCAGTTGTTATATTAACTGCTTTCTCCACTATAAAAGGACTCTTGATTTGCAAAGATCTTTTTGAAAACCTTATCCTCAGTAGGCCGAATAATCCTACACTGTAGTACGTAGAAGTTGTTGTTGGAGAAACAAAAGGGGTCGTTTTTACTTTTGAAAACCCTTCACACTTCAAACTTAAGGCTGCTGTAAATGGAATGTATCCATTCAGTTTTTAACTGTAATCAGAGAATGTAGTGTTTAGATGTTATATAAACTCCTTTGTCAAAGGTAAAAGGAAACTTGCATCTGGAACAACTTTTTGAAGACATTACCCCTCAATAGGTCGAATATTGTCTAATAAACAGATAAACCACGTAATAAAAATAACTGCATTACCCTTTTTTATCCACAAATTGTTCTCAGAACTTTAGTTGAAGAAAGAAGAGATTTGAGTTTGGTAATTTCTTAGGTAGTGTTGGTTTGGTTTCTAGATTAGTGTCTTTGTGATGATGGATTCAACCCAGATCCGTGACGAGGGTTGAGTGTCTGAAAAGTTTCAGCAGTCCGTCTATCATCTCCTTATGTTTGCTTTGTTTGCCCTAAGTTGACAGGGTGTGTCCAGACATGGGTCCCTTGCTCACTTTGCCACTGGATTTAATCTAGATTGGCTGATGCAGGGTGGTACCCGGAAACCAGTTCCAGGATGCTTGTTTTCATCCAGGAAAGACCTGGCTTGGCAGTTCGGGCTGGACTGTCCCCACAAGGAACAGGGTGAAGACTGATTTGCATATGACTGTGTCTGAACTGGGGTGGTGAAGTGAGCCAAAAAACGATGATGGATTCAACCCAGATCTGTGACGGGGTGAGTTTCTGAAAAGTTTCAGCACTCCGTTCATCATCTCCTTGTGTTTGCTTTGTATTTTGTCCATCCAGCTTGGCATATAAAATATACAGTGTAGTGTCCAGAGGTTGTATTAACTCTTTAATGAAAGATAATAGCCAAAGTAGTAAATGTCCTTCCCTAAATTGACATTCGTCCAGATGCAAATTTTGTAATTTTAGTTTCCAATTTTGAAGCATCTGTCTAGCATTGTTGTAGCATCACTGTAAGGTATTTCCAAGTTGTTTCTAGAAACAATGTAGAGATAACATTTGATCTGCTGTTTGGGCAGGTCATATTTGGGTTGGCCTTTTTCAACAATATCTCAAAAGGCATGGTTTTAGTATCTGGTAATGTCAAGTCGAGAAATTATTCAGAATTAATTACATCACTGGAAGTGAATCAAGCAATCTTTGCAGTCATGAGTCCATTTGTAAATCAATCCAAATAAATCATTAATATTTGTTTTTTGATGCTCTAACAATCCTAGCATTACCATAAGAAATGCTTGTGCACCTTGTTGAATATTTAGAGAAAACACTACTAATTCTGTAGATATAGCTATAAGATCTCAGATTCCTGAACCAGAATGCATTCCAATTCTAACACTCAATAAATGTTGGAGCAAACTATATAGTGCAGAACAGATTCTTCTCCCAATTTTTGTTCAATTTTGTTTACTACATGTTGCAAATTAAACAGTACGTTCAGAACAATATTTGCATAGCAGTTGTGCCCTGAACCGATTTCAAACTGGGAAACTACAACTTCTTCATCATATAGCAGTTTCTCTTCTTTGATCCTTGGGGATTCTCCTTCTGTCCTTCCTTTTCTTGAGCATCCATAAACATTTTTGTAATCTTCCACTTTGAACAGATTAACCATTTCTCATAAACAAGGTACTGGCCTAAATGAGGAGCACATAGACTTCTTAACCAATCCTATCCCCTTACACAGCCTGCATCAGCACTACCTTTATTCTCATCAAAGTCAATCAAAAACAAACCGGACAATGTTCTAATTTATGACAATGCTACATATGACATTCCCACTTTGAATACAGTCATTCCAATATCAAAAAAGGCTGCATCTACACATACACCTTGCTATTTGTGGATGGTTTCAGCATACGCTAAAGACTGTGGGAACTGCTTTTGCTATACGCATAAGTATTTTGCTAGCAAAAGGCATACAACGCATTAACATATCTACTTGACACCATCAACCTCATCAAATTGTATGACCAAGTATTCCACCTCATCGTTGTTTTGGTAATTATTGAAATTTATAACTTTGCCCATTGCACAACTTACTGAACCTTCTTCAACATTTCAATTCCAATGCAAAATTATATGGCAGTTTTTGCAGACATTCAACAGCTTTTGTAACCCTGCAGTTTTCAATACAGATTTCTCCAAAGAATCCAATTTTGCTTGCATTTTAACTGTGAGTAGTAGTGTAACTCCCTGATGTTCCATTTTATGAGTAGCTGTAATTTCCAAAATATCTTCTTCCTCCGTGTATTAATTCTTCATTTAATTTCGAGCACTCCTGAAGTGTTAGCATTAAACAAACTATAGACTTCTATTATTTAATGAAATTATACATTAGTTCTGCTGCTGTAATATTAGATGGAAACGTTTATTTGATAAGGCGAGTTTCCAAAGCACGTTCCCTTCTTTTGTGAGAACGCTTACTCTAATGTCCTTCAGTATATCTCAATATTCCACATCTGATGCTTGACACATATTTCTCACTAATTCTTTGTATTAAAAGTTTTGCCAAATATTCACATTCCCAATACATCCTAGAGAATTGGTGAGTACTTTAATTAAGAAACTTTATGCAGTGCTGACTTGACCACTTGTGTATTGTAGATTTGGTTGGAATGAAGAACATTCGCACTGTCTTTTCTCATGCAGGAATCCATGCTCTATTTTATCTTTAACTTCATTAAACATTTCTTTTGGTCCATTATTGAATTGCTGCTTCATTTTGAATTAATTGTTCTCCAAGAAGGTCTTGACTTGCTGGTGCAGATCTTTGGCTGCTTTGAGAGCTTTCCTTGACTATGTCACCAGCGATGGCTTCTTTGTGTTCAATCTCACCTCTCAACATTTGCACGTAAATTGGAAACAAGGAGTAGTCAGTGGTGTCTTTAATAACAGTCATAGTGTCCCAGTAATTCTGATTCTGCATTCTATTGCTTGAACAACTGCAATAGTGCCAAGTAGAAAAACTCTCTTTTCTCTGGAAATTTCTTTTGCTGTGTCTCACTAAACAACCATCACATCCAAGGACTGCATATCTTCCTTGTTCTATATTTTCAGTTACATACCTTCTGTATGTACAGTGCTGAAGTACTTCATAGAGACACGTTATCAAGTTGAGGACTCATTGGGAAGTATGTATCCAGCATGTTATTCTTCAGAATGTCTGTACTCTTGGGATCAAATTCTCCAAGGAATTGCATGTCTGGAAAACACTTTAATACTCTATTATAACAACTTGCAAGGCATGGGCTTACCCACAGAATTATTCTTGACTTGGAGAATAATGTAGCTGAGCTTAACCTGTCCGAGCATTCATACAAACCTATTTATCTGTGGGAAAGCATTTTCAAGCTGAAATCGTACAATTTCTTAGTAAGACTCTTTTCTGCAGAAATCGCCCCCTAAATCTCTTTCATCTCTCTCATCTCTGGCTTTGTGTATATGAAGTAACGTAGTGAGTAACAGCCATGGAGTTGTCTGCAACAAATGATAGATCCATATTGGCATTCCACATCTTCGACAACAATATTTCCCACACTTATGATTTTGAAATTGTAAAACGTGTTGTCTCAAACCCTTGTCAACAGTATCTTTGGAATGGCACGTCACATACTGTTGTATAAAAGACAAGACAGACTCATCAGTCTCACTTAAAAACTTGGGGGCATCTTTTACCCATAGCAACATGTGAATATGTGGTGCACCTTTGGCTTGGTACTCTATGCACCAAAAAAATCAGTGACTTCACAGAGAGTAGGATTCGTTTTGTTGCAGATGAAACCCATCATCGCTTGAACTTGCGGTTAAACTATCTGCAAAAGTTTGCAGGGTCCAGTGAACAAAGTTCTCCTTGTGTATTTAGCAGGTGCAACTGGTACAGGTAGCAGGGGCGGTATGGTGGGGCAGGGGCAGGGGGGCGGGTATGGGAACACTGAAGAACTCAAAACTTTCCAAATCAAAGGGATGGTTCAAGTAGGGGACAGCCTACTTCGGTTTCCTCAAACAGAAATATATTCCATATTATTCAAGAGAATGTTACCTGACGGCGACTGCTCATTGGGCTAACCATTCATTTTCGATTGGCTATCCTTGCTACTTCATGGAACATATTTCTGTTTTAGGAAGCCAATGTAGGTTGTATCCTACTTGAACAATCGCTTTGATTGGGACTGAAGCTTTATTTATTTAAGCCTGTTTAACTACTTTTTCAAGATTGGCGATTCCAGTATACAGATGATACAATTTTACTATCCCTTCTTGGGGGACCTCTGCTATCTGTTTGACAAGATTACATAGCTATTCCCTGAATCAAAGAACATTTTGAGTTCTTCAGTGTTCCCATACCGTGATCTTCTCTTGGCACTCTGACCTATATGAGTTTTTAGTGCCCTGAGGAAGATGCGACCAGGATCTTTTGGTCATCACCTAAACGCGAGTCAGCACAGTCTCAGAAGACATGACAAGAGGACCAATATATCTAGCTATTGCTTTGAATTTTCAAATAAATATATTAGATAAAATGTTAAATCTAATAGCTGCAGGCATACAACCTGTGTTCTATCAAAAAAGCTGATTGTTTCCTATAGATCCTCAAACATTTAGGACACGTCTTATATTTCTGATGTTTCTGTTGCAGTGGGTATCGAATGAGGTGTGAATGAGTGTATGTGAAGTTTTATGGATTTATTTTGGGGGTTTTGTTGCACAATTTGTGATTTTGCAATAAATAAAAATGTATATTTTGAGAATTAAATATAAAAAATTGTTTCTACATATACAATACAAATGAAAACAATACAAATAAGAATTGAAAACATTAATGTTTGCGCTTTTTCAACATATGTATAGTAATGATAATTGTATCTATGGATGTTCTTGTGTTCTTAGCTCCTTTAGGACTCTAAGTGAGCCTTTGTGAGATGGTGAGAGATTCCACAAACCAATAATGTTTATATGTAGGAAGCTAATTGTTCTGTTTCATTGCTTTTGTTCCCCTGATTTTCCTACCTTGTATTAGTAGGACCCAGGGGCCCTCTTTCTCTTGTGTTTTACTGCATAAGATAGGCCTGACAAGTCTCTCTCAAATATATAGGGAATACATTGTCGAAATCTAGGATCCTCTGAGTATAGACTAGTTGATCTGTATTCAGTTGCTGGTATCTGTACAGGCCACTAATCATACCTACCACCCACTCCTGTGGGAAAGAGACGCAGAAAAAAACGATCTTCTAAGCTTTTCTCCCACATTCTCATGGGAGCTCCTCTAGCTTTTTTCATTTGATAGAGATGATGAGCTTCACCAATGATTTCTTTAGAATGGAGAGGGAGACTACTGTAATGTTTATACATTTCTTCTGATCAGGATCGATCCACATTTTCAATCTGACCTGTCGATGATGATGATGATGTTTTATCCTCCATGTGTGCTACATTTTGAAGAACATCTATATCTTTATAATACATAATATTTTGTACCAGATATACTGTAGTAACATCCAGTAACTCTTGCGATATCATTTTGATCTTGGTAGGAAGGGCATTCACTATATTTATAAGTGCTTCTTCCAAATCTCCCTGTACTCATACAGTTTCAATATTCTGCTCAAAGTATAATGGCAAGTACACAACTCTACCTTTAATATCTTTCTGTAACGCTGTTGGAGGTAACTTGCCTGCCTTTGGCTCCATACGGACTATAGCTTGGAATGGACGAACAGATTGTATTAGAATAGATTCATAAACATTTAAATCTTGGAATTCTTGAGGAAATTGAATTAATTCAAACTTGTTTTTGACTGCTCTAGCTGGCATTTTATTGACCTCCAACTTATTATAACAGTACTTACAAATAATTTGTCAAATGGAACAGTCAAATCGTTCCTCTACAAATAAACAAGTTTCAAATTCTCACCACTTATCATTGTTCTCTTTTTCACTTGTTAAATACAAATCTATGTTCTGGGGTTGACTTTTGTAGTGAGTGCCCCAACAACAAATACAAAACAGTTTGGTATCTCTGAGCAAACACTGTTAAACTTTCTAATCTCTTCTTGTTCTCAACAGTAATAACTGTGATTTGTTCTGCTACTGCTGCAGATACCAACTCCTCAATTTCCCTACACTCCTCTTCTGGAACAAAGAAACAACACTGAACATCATCACAAACTTTTGGTACATCTGCTACTGTATCATGTGAAAGAGCTCTATTATTTTCTCCTAAATATAGGGCAGTAATGTTAACATAGTAAATCCCCCCAACTAAATTTCCCATTTCAGAGTGGTGAACAGCTAACATTCTAAAGTGATGAGAGGTGCTTTTGCGCACTTTCTTTGATAGACATGGTGTCGCATATCCCGGTAAAATAGTATATTTCCTTACTTTGCATCTTTACCAATTTTCTGTTTCAGACTTTTGCAGACACACTGATGTAAAATCTTAGTATATTAGTTGATTCCTGTCAAACACTGCAAACACTGCTACAGATCCATATATATGCAGGCCCCTGTCTACGCCTTCCCTTTACCTCTTCAGTTAAACGTTCCTCTACTTTTCTAGGTACCATCCCCTCTTTTGGAATATGACAACTGTCTTTCATCTCATAACATCATCCACATTGGTCAACTGCATGTACTAATGTGTTCTCTTGCAAGTAGCTTTCTTCATTAAAGAAAGGCTCAGTACTGAAAGTATGTAACCATTGACCTCTGAAAACTTTGCAAAAGTTAGTTCTATTGACACATTCTTTTTCTCTTTGTCTCCTCATAGACACACTATTTTGTATAGTGTCTCAATTCTGTTTAGAATCAAAATAGCTTCCTCTTAAAAGCAAAGGCATTATCAACTTCACCCTCAACACGTTCCTTTTATCTGACTGCTTCTCTGAATCACTCTACTATGGAATATTCTAACTCTGATTTCCTTAAACTGCTTCTACCTTCTGGTTAAACTCTCTTCTTTTTTGCATGCTATTTTAGTCTTCATATCACATCATATCCTCCTTTCTTAGTTGGTCTTAAACTTTGTTTTTTATTTACTTGGTTTTCCACTTTTTGAAGTTGATGACATACAGTTTAAAAAAAAAGTCCTTGTCCTCTTAACAGCTGCATTTTTCTCTTTCACCACTTTTTTTGCATTTTGCCCCTTTTGTTTCTTAATTGTAATGACATAGTATCCTTTTCTCTATTTATTTTTTCTCTGACTTTTTGTTGGCATTGTAACTGTTTGTGAGCTATTCATGGTAAAAGAGCAGTTTATACATTTTCCAGAACTTTTAAATGTGAAGGTTGACCTACGAGCAAATCTGCATTCACTGGCTCAAGTGTAGGAGACCTGAGACATAATGGAAAGGCTACTTCCCTGCATGTTAGATTTTAAAGTGTCAGTTCTTTAGCACATATCTGAATGAGTGTCTCAGTTGCTATCTGGGGCTGTGATTGCATGTGTATGTATGCTTCTCTAAATCTGTCTGAAAGGGACTGCCTGAATTGCCTCCTGGGTGTGTTAGTGAGTATTAGGTTCGCTACGTGTGTGTGCAACTGCCTCCATTAGTAATAAAATCATATTAGTTCTGCCTATCTGTGTGAGTAAATGTTTAGGTGCTTCTGTCACAGTCTGTACGAGGGAACTTTGAAAAATATCAGGCAATTAGAGAGGTGATGATTTTGGGGTCCCCCCTAACCTAGGAGGAGGACCAAGCAGATTCCTTGAACTGAGGAAATATGAATTTTGTGATCAGTTATGTCCCCTATCGTAGACCCCAACGGCTCCATGTGCATGCTATAAGTACATGTATGTTCCCTCCTGCTCCAGTTTTGAAGACGCAAATATATGTGTGTCCACCGTCAACATGTCCTCTTTCAGATCCGCCATGAATGGGTCAGATATTCCATTCCTAAGTATGAAAGGCCACCGACTTTATATGGTTCACTTTCCACATTTTACAGATTCAGGCGAGTAGGCCCGAATTCTGTCATCAAGCCTTTTCCTGCCTTCTGCCTCTGAAAGCTCCAGTCTGAGCCCGCATCTGTGACCATGAACTTTGTCTTACTCCCTGCGCAGCTAACAGTGCCTGATCCAGCCTGTCGCATGCCAAAAACTGTATTTCACCTTCGAGATTATCTCCTTCGCTCCTCATCCGATGCATTCCTGTCTAGTAGTTTAGGTAAACATTCTTCCAGCTCCCGTGCAAAGGGCCAGGCCTCGCTGCCCTCATGCAAATAACTCATAGCCCCGTTACCATGGAATATTCCTACCCCCTCGCATCTAGTGTAGACACTTAGACGCTTGTACACGCTCTAACAGTCAGTATAGTCAGTATAGAATAAGATTCTATCCTAAGAGACCTTTCCTTTTGGATAACACAGTTCTTTAAACATAGGATATTAGATATGATTTGGAATTAGGTTGACATAACCCCAGACTTCTGTCTCCACATGTAGAGCTAAATGTCAAGTCCCCTTCACCCTCTAGTTGCACGTCAATCACACGTCATGCGGCTGCGTGCGCATCCTTGCCAAGCATTTCTGCTGACATTGCAGGATTCTTTTATGGATCCACCCACTTGTGATATCATGTTTAGTGACGTTTATTAAATTACGCCCTTTATTAGCTACGTATGCACCTTTTATCAGCTGTTACGCCTCTTGCATCTGCTTTACTGTAATGTATTTTCTATAAAACTGCATATCTGTCAATAATATATGCTCCCTTCCTTCCTGAACTTTCGTGGTGATGGAACAGAAGGCCCACAATTCGAATTGTCTTCCTTTGTATAGGAATAAAGCCTTTTAAAACCTCTAATACCACGGATTCTGCCTCTTATATTTACTGAGTTATTCTTGATAGATTTTACCGCATAAAAAATAGTACCGGTAACGAAATATTTACCACATAAATTGGCGCCCGAATAGGGACACTTTCTCATCTCACGCGCCGGCGGTGCGTTGCAGGCCCGGTCTCCTGCCACAGCTGAACGGACAACAAAAACGCGTATCTACAGGATTTCCTGTGTCTCCTTCCGGCCAAGCGGGGGCGACTGAGGCTGCGATCAACACCCAGACGAGGCGGTGAGAAGTGCGAAGTATCCCGACCAGAGCCTAGCTGAGAGAGCAAGATCCGAGGTATACAGAGACCCGCCAGGTTCCGAAGTTCCGAGTCCAGTCGAGTCGAATCCAGTCCGGTCCAGTTTCAAGTTCCGTTCCGAGGCCTTCCGTTCCGAGCTACCCGGTGAGTACCATTACCGGGGAGGCATTTAACGTGCACATAGTCTGTGCCGGTCAAGACGGGTTTGGGTACACAAATCCGGTCTGCACTGTTCTAGCAGTGTATCTGTACTGTTTAGCAGTATATATAGTATGTCAAGCATATAAATAAATATTATCTAGTGTCAGTATTATGTCAGTAACCAGTTTTCTATTAGTTATTATTGTTCGTAAAACTGTTAAACGTTAAATGTTTTAAATACGTTCTATATATTGTGGTGTGAATGACTGTTCATTATTGTGTTTTTTTTGTATAAAGTGTGTTCTAGTAATAAGGTCTGAAAATGCCGCTCTTTTCGAAACTAAGACAGATCAAAACTAGAAAAGGTGTACTCGAAGAAGCCGTTCCCATCCCACCGAGGGACACTCCAGGGTACTTTATGTATCATAAGCATGGCCTAGATGCCGTATTATTTCTTGATTTATGGGTGGACTACACCAAAGAATTACCAGAGAGTCAGAGATGGCCTGCAGCGGGGACCTGGGATGCAGATTGCATCATGAGAGTAGAAGAAGAATTATGGAAAAAGAAAGCCAGACAGTCACAGAAAGATGCCATTGAATTATGGCGTAAAGAATCATATAGACGTACAGAAAAAGCACTTAGACAGGAAGATAAGAGTAAGGAGAATTCAAATAAAGTCCGAGAAAATCTATTACTTGAGGAAGGTACTCGAGTAAAATCAGAACAAGTAGATAGACAAAGAAACGCCCTTATGAATGGTATGTATCCACTTCTGGCCGAAGGGTTACCTAAGGCTACTCCGGAAATACCAAAAGACTTGCCACCCCCATTGTTTCCGATAAAAGCACATCCCAAGGGGCATCCCAGAACCGCAGAAGATGTTTTCCTTTCCCGCTATTTAGATGACGCAGCTCCCGAGTATGCTAATACCGCACCACATAGACCGCTTGCCGATGATGCTCATCGCCAAGAACATTCGTCTGTACCTCCGCAACAACACGCTCCGACACACATTCTGACAAGCACATCTGTTTCCACCGCTTTTCCCGCAACGACGGTTGCTGTCTCACCCTCAACCAATCCTTTCACGTCCAGCACCCCAGACGGTGCTACAGGAGGTACGACAGACATGTTTGCCACTCCGCCGCGAAATAAACAGACTCTTAGAGATTTAGCCCTCCAACGTACGCCCAAACTAGCAACTCCCGACATGCTTAAGGAACTTCTAGTAGATTGTAGATATGATCCTGTGCCCGGTAAACGGGACGAAATGCTGCTGTCATCATTACGTATTCGACGAGCTGCAATATATTTAACGAAGCTACCAGGAATGACCACACATTTAGAAAGTATGTATCACTTTGTCCAGTCAGGACGAAGTCCTGAAAGTATTAGCAGAGCCATGGAGTACCAGAAAGCTGAGGTACAGGGACAACTGTTACGTTTCCTCATAAACTGTGTAATTAGAAATCAAGACCGGCCTGGGGTAAATCCGGAATAAATGCAAACACTTGTCACTTGGGGCCGGAATATATCAGAAGGAAGACATGATAAACAGTTATGTATAGTAGCTATGTACCGAAAGATCCGCAAAGAGGTAGAACGAATACACGAAGAAAGATTAGAGGTAGACGCCGCTGATCTAAACAGAGAGGAGGAGGAGCAAGAATCAGAGCAAGTAGACACGATAGCTTATGTAGGTAAAGGAAGACCCCATAATAATACCAGAGGTTTTAACGACCCAATACGTCCAATACGTCCAGAATATAATAGACATTTTCCAAACCCTATGCTAAATACAAAATCCCCTGAACACCTATTCCAAACCGCTGATAAATTACTCCGAGATCGAAGGGGGTACCACGTGCTCGATTCCATGGACGAACAAGAATTAGTCAGGTCAGCAGTACAATGGGCTGACAGTCCCGGCGAATACAATGATGATGTACTTACACACACGTTTCTGAATCTAGACCCATATGAACAGCGTTTAGCTAGTATATACATGATTCAACACCTCCTTATATTATATAAAAGCCAACACTCTGATCCAGGACCCTTACCTGACATATTGACAGAACTACTCACCAACATATGGAGAGGGTCAGGTACTGATTTGATTAAGGAAATACTAGAATCCCGAAACCAATATTTAAATTTCGTATGCCCAGAACACGTTCCAGTTCCCATAATGGGAAGAAAAATGTATCACATAGATAGACAGAACCCGTTACGCGAAGTGCACCCGATCAGAGGTGCCGGCGATAATTTCACACGCGTGTTTGTATACACGCCTATAACTAAACTGGAATTATTAGAAATGAAGAAAGTAGTACCCAGTCATGACAAAGATCCAGCAGGTTTCCACCGTGAGATAAAAGACATGTTACTCATGGGAGAGTATACCTACCCCGATATTATGAAAATATTAAAAGTCCTATTACCCGCAGGTGTTTATGAAAAACTCAAAGAAAAAGAATGGGAGGTAGGAGACCAAAAGATAGATTGGACAGCATTAGAAAACGAAGAAAAGGCCCGAGCTGCAGGAGCAGGGTTTGGGGAAAAGACTACAGCACTAGCAGGATTACTAATACAGGTACTGCCACGTTTATTAACTACGAAAAAGGAAGACTTGGGTGCAATCTCAGCCTGTAAACAAAAGCCAGACGAAGATACAAGGGATTTCTATTCCCGATTTGAAAAATGTTTTAGTACAAATAGTGGTATAAAAGCCAGTAGTGAGTCATACCCACATCTGTTTGTGACAAAATTAGTTGAAAATTCTCTGCTACAAGTCAAGAATAGAGTATTGAAATTCGAAAGTACCTGGCAAGGTAATACCCCATCACAGATGCTACAGATGTTACAATATCATCACAATAGAATTAGAGAAGAACAAGAACACGAACAAAGACGTATGAAAGATACGAAAATGAAAATGCTTGTTGCACAGTCAGTTCCAGCCGATGGTCATCAAAAGGGTGATTCCACAGGTCCTGCAAAAGGGACATGCAACTATTGCAAACAACCAGATCATTATATACACGATTGTCCAGTCCTGAAACATAATATTGCTACAGGTAGAACACATGAGAGACCACGTCCACCTAGACAGGATCAGAATCAACAACAAATACCTCAGCATGCACAACCTAGGTTAGCTCCGCAACAACTAGCTCCGCAACAGGCAGCTCCACAACAGATCGTAGCACCACCACAAACGCAGCCTACTGCTGCAACTCAAGCAACAACACAACAAATGTATCAGTATGCACAAACAGATTATCCCGATTATCAGCGATACTCATGAGATAGCCTAGAGAGGGAAGTTGGCTTACCCCTTATTGAGGTTCCTGTAGACCAAGAGGGACCTTATGTACATAGTGAACTATTAGGGGAAGACAGAAAGTTTTTACTTGATACAGGGGCAAGCAGAACAACTATAAGACGTAGTGAAGTTCCAGGGGCACCCCTCTCAGGCTCACAGAATATTTCCCTTGGATTCTCAGGAAAACCTATAATTAATGACGTAACACAACCTCTTGCACTCACAGTAGGTCCATTAACATGTACAACAGATTTGTTGCTTACTAAATCATGTCCGGAAAACTTGTTAGGTATAAAAACATTGAAAGCTCTAGGAGCCATAATATGTTGTTCTCCGGAAGGAGTACGACTATTTTTACGTGACTTTAAAGGTCACTACGTGTCCAGAGACATGGATCACCGACTGCAGAATTTACCTACACATTTATGGGCACAAGGCCCCACTGATGTTGGTTGCATGAACATTACACCATATCGAGTTACATTGAAAACAGGAATAGTACTACCACGAATGCGACAATACAAGTTACCACCAGATGCTGTAGTGGCTTTACTGCAAATCATTGACGAGCTCATTGCACAAGGAGTGGTTGTCGAAACTGACTCCAATGTATGCAATTCTCCGATAATTCCGATTCTTAAAAGAACGGATCCAAAAGCTCCACCAGTATATCGATTAGTTATTGATCTGCGCAAATTAAATAAATGTATTGTGCCACAATACCCCGTGGTCCCAGATATCTCTTCATTACTCACAGCTATTGACTCAGAAGCAACGTTTTTCACTGTAATTGATCTCAAGAATGCTTTCTTTAGTGTCCCAATAGATCCGGAAAGTCAATATTTGTTCGGTTTTAGTTTGAATGGACGAAGTTTTAAATTCACACGCGCACCTCAAGGATTTACAGAAAGCCCCAGCATCTAAAGCCAAGCACTGAAACGAGAACTTGACAGTATCCACATGCCAGTTAACACTGCCTTGCTTCAATATGTCGATGATCTACTGATCACCGCTCGAAGCGAACCTGAATGTGAAAAAGCGTCACTGACGGTTCTGAAATTTCTGGCTGACAAGGGGCACAAGGTGTCCCCTTCTAAGCTGCAATTCTGTGTCCAGCGAGTTGTTTACCTTGGGCACTCGCTGTCCAAGGAGGGAAGGCAGCTTACACCCGACCGCATCCAGTTAATCGCTAACATGCCACCACCCAAGACACAAAAGGAGGTACGGGCTTTTATAGGCCTCACTTCATACTGTAGGCAGTGGATCCCTCAATATGCATTTCTAGAAAAACCACTCATCCAGTTGACAACACAGGAGGTAGCCACATCGACTGTCCTCCCTTGGACTCCAGAACATACACACGCCTTTGAAAGCTTAAAGAAAGCTTTATGCCAAGCACCAGTCCTAGCAACACCATGTTACAGTAAACAGTTTACACTCTTCGTTACAGAACGCGAAGGTACTGCTTTGTCAGTACTCACTCAGGAACAAGCAGGATCACATAAACCATGTGCTTATTTCTCTAGTACATTAGATCCAGTAGCTCAGGCACTTCCAGCGTGCCTGAAATCAGTGGCAGCAACAGCTTTAGCAATCAGACAAAGCGATGCCATAGTGTTAGGACACCAACTGACAGTACAAGTACCACACGCAGTAGAGGTTCTCTTGAACCGCACACAAACACAACACTTGACTATAGCGAGACTCACCGGTTACGAATTAACACTGTTTCAGCCACATATAGAAATCAGACGTTGTAATACGTTAAATCCTGCCACACTGTTACCAGTGAGCGGAACAGATCCATTGGCACATGATTGTGTCGAAGTCATTACTATCACGACGAAACCCAGACAAGACTTGACAGACATCCCTTTGTCAGATCCGGACTTGACATTGTATGTAGATGGGTCATGTATGAGAACAAATACAGGAGAGCTAGTGGCCGCTTACGCAGTCACAACAGACACTGAAGTCATTGAAACAAATTGTATTAACACTTTGTCAGCTCAAGCAGCAGAGCTCACCGCTCTGACACAAGCCTGTATTCAAGCCAAAAATAAAAAAGTCAACATATACACAGATTCACGTTATGCCTTTGGAGTTGTCCATGACTTCGGCGTACTGTGGCGAGAGAGAGGTTATTTAACTTCTCACGGTGCCCACATCCAACACGGACCCCTCATTCAAGCCCTATTAGATGCGATTCATCTACCTACTGAAATATCGATTATGAAATGCAAAGCCCATACAAAAGTTACCGATATCATTTCTCAGGGTAATGACTTAGCTGACAGAACAGCTAAACAGACTGCTCAGAATCAGACTCACACAACTGACATGACAAAGACAATAGTTCCGACACCAACACATTGCATGACAGTTAAGGATCCCGCCCTTGATGTAATTGACATACAGACACACGCTACACCAGAAGAAATAAAGAAATGGACTGAATTAGGAGGGATCCAAACAGATCAAGGATGGATGACGAAGGAAAAATCTATATGGTTTCTTCCCGACTCAATGGTCCAAGTCATCATTAACACTATACATAGTCCAGCGCACCTAGGAGAAAAAGCTATGCTAGACAGCATTCAACACATTTGGTTCAACAAACATTTGCGAGCCGCAGCTAAACAAAAAGTTCGTACCTGTATGATATGTTGTCAGTATAATCCAGGTAAAAGCGTCCCCGTAGAGCAGGGTGGATTTCAACCTCCTAATCATGCTTTTGAAGTCCTCCAGATGGATTATATCCAGATGGAACGATGTCGAGGATTCAAATATGTTCTCGTAGTTGTCTGTGCTCTTTCCCGTTGGACAGAAGCATACCCGGTTTCAGATTACACTGCCCCGACTACTGCCAAACAGTTAGTTCGAGAATTCTTCCCACGGTACGGTTTACCACGTGTTGTCTACTCAGATAACGGCCAGCCGTTCTCATCCGAACTAATGAAACACGTTTCCCTTCTATTAGGCTATCAATGGAAATTTCACTGTGTCCGACATCCCGAGGCAGCAGGTCTCGTAGAACGCCATAATCAAACTCTGAAAATTAGATTGTCCAAAATATGTAGAGAAAAAGGAGTTGATTGGATAGTAGCCTTACCAGTTGCGCTCTTTTACATGAGAATGGTAGCACATTCTCGAACAGGGCTATCCCCGTATGAGGTGATCTTCGGTAGACCACCAAATATGTGGGGGACGCCTATACCTCGTAAAATCACTGACGTTGACTGTAATATGCTGACAGATTACCTGGCTTCCTTGATGTCTGCACTACAATCTTGTCGTTCACAGGTATCCGCAGCTTTTCCCGACAATACTGAGGTGAAGCCCCATGACGTGGTTCCTGGGGACTTGGTGCTGGTCAGGAACTTTGACCGGAAGACCCAACTGGATCCTAGGTGGAAGTCACCGAAGTTAGTTTTACTCACCACAAGGACAGCCGTGAAAATCGAAGGAAGAAAAGGGTGGTTGCACTCGAGTCATATCAAGAAATTTTATGGACTACCACCCAGTATAGAGACTCACTCCTGTATTCCCTCACAGACAGACTCAAAGCTCCCTTTGGTTGAGCAATCGAACTCAGAACTATATAAACTAAAATTGAGGTCCAGTAAGTCAGACAATTTGATTGTTTAAGTCCTCTCCAAGGTGAATCGGTTGAATTTGTCTCTGACATGTATCCCCTGGACCGGAATAGAGAAAGAAATAATCAAATGCTGCTCAAGAAGCAAGCGTATTGTAAATCATTTCGTAGTCATTGTACAGTAACATTATTAATTTTGTTTTTTCTAAGTCTTTTGATCATCATTGTCAGCATCCTATTGCACATGTATTACCCTATATCTAAGCATGCTTATAATATAACTGCAGAACATTCTTTTAGTGAATTACCTCCACATGAATTGTCTTATAGATTTGCGCTGCGCAATAACACTTTCATTAGTATGTTACATCATTCCCATCAAACCAGCAATGCCACAAATTGTTGGATACGTGGCCAACTCCCTCCCTATCAGAACTATAAGGGAGTTTTGCCCCTCTTTCCCTATCCGTTTACACACAATGGCTCCTGTGGAGCATGGTTTAGTTTGATTAATTCCCTGGATTCAAATTCCGCGGTTTATCAAGACAACTGGGTATGGGGCAACCTGAACTTAGTTTTGCTTAAAGTCTGCTACCCTAACAAGGAGGGACTTCCCAAAAGAACAGGAACTGATCTAGAAAATGAAGTATATGGATTAGGTAACTTTACACTTAACCTCATGATCCTGAACGTTGAATCTGAAGCTACACCAATCTTGCCCGCCATGTCAGTATTCCCAGTAAAGGGGGAATTATGTATAAAAAAGAATGGCTCCATACACATGGGCCATAGTAAATGCACCACTGTAATAAAATTCAGTGATCAAGGCAAGTCTACATTTAGAGCTTCTCGTCATTCCTACTTTATATGTGGCCAGACCGCATATATACGTCTACCTTTAGATTGGGATGGTACCTGTTACATAGCATTCCTTCTACCACCTGTTTTCTTAGCTCCTCCTGATTATCATAGAAATACCCATTTAGTACACAATAGACAGCAGAGAGATCTCCCAATTGTCGATTACACTGAAACAGCATGGGAGAAATACACAGATTTCAATAAAGGTTTCTTTCCCTATATAGGTACAGTCACTAATAGTAAGCTGATACGTAGATTAACCAGAACCCTTGAAGCCGTAGTGAACGAAACTATTTCCGCCTTAGGCAATTTAACAGAAGAGCAGTCTGCTATGAGGATTGTTGTGCTTCAAAACCGTCTTGTCCTTGACGTCATCCTGGCCGATAGGGGCGGAGCTTGTAAGGTCATCGGATCGAGTTGCTGCATTTTCATCCCAGAAAATTCGCCGTCAGTATATAAAGCCATAACTCGCCTTCATAAGATTGTAAGCCAGATACATCAGAATCCAGGCACCTGGACTTGGTCCGGTTGGTTCTGGAGCGTGTTGTCAGCCTGGGGATGGAGAATCCTATCCTTCCTAGGTATTGGCTTTCTCATACTATTCAGTTGCTGCTTATGTCTACAATGTGGGCCAGCGATTTGTGGTCTGTGTGCCACCTCGTGTATCCCACATCCAAGTATTCGTTCGAGATCCCGGAAGAAGAAAGAAGAACAAATGATACTATATGAACAGATCGATGGATTGATGAAGATCGATATCTCCTAAGGGTCCGAAGGGGACAAGGAGGGAATGAGGAAATATGAATTTTGTGATCAGTTATGTCCCCTATCGTAGACCCCAACGGCTCCATGTGCATGCTATAAGTACATGTATGTTCCCTCCTGCTCCAGTTTTGAAGACGCAAATATATGTGTGTCCACCGTCAACATGTCCTCTTTCAGATCCGCCATGAATGGGTCAGATATTCCATTCCTAAGTATGAAAGGCCACCGACTTTATATGGTTCACTTTCCACATTTTACAGATTCAGGCGAGTAGGCCCGAATTCTGTCATCAAGCCTTTTCCTGCCTTCTGCCTCTGAAAGCTCCAGTCTGAGCCCGCATCTGTGACCATGAACTTTGTCTTACTCCCTGCGCGGCTAACGGTGCCTGATCCAGCCTGTCGCATGCCAAAAACTGTATTTCACCTTCGAGATTATCTCCTTCGCTCCTCATCCGATGCATTCCTGTCTAGTAGTTTAGGTAAACATTCTTCCAGCTCCCGTGCAAAGGGCCAGGCCTCGCTGCCCTCATGCAAATAACTCATAGCCCCGTTACCATGGAATATTCCTACCCCCTCGCATCTAGTGTAGACACTTAGACGCTTGTACACGCACTAACAGTCAGTATAGTCAGTATAGAATAAGATTCTATCCTAAGAGACCTTTCCTTTTGGATAACACAGTTCTTTAAACATAGGATATTAGATATGATTTGGAATTAGGTTGACATAACCCCAGACTTCTGTCTCCACATGTAGAGCTAAATGTCAAGTCCCCTTCACCCTCTAGTTGCACGTCAATCACACGTCATGCGGCTGCGTGCGCATCCTTGCCAAGCATTTCTGCTGACATTGCAGGATTCTTTTATGGATCCACCCACTTGTGATATCATGTTTAGTGACGTTTATTAAATTACGCCCTTTATTAGCTACGTATGCACCTTTTATCAGCTGTTACGCCTCTTGCATCTGCTTTACTGTAATGTATTTTCTATAAAACTGCCTATCTGTCAATAATATATGCTCCCTTCCTTCCTGAACTTTCGTGGTGATGGAACAGAAGGCCCACAATTCGAATTGTCTTCCTTTGTATAGGAATAAAGCCTTTTAAAACCTCTAATACCACGGATTCTGCCTCTTATATTTACTGAGTTATTCTTGATAGATTTTACCGCATAAAAAATAGTACCGGTAACGAAATATTTACCACAGAACACAAAGAGCATAACGTGCTAAATGATTCGGGGGTGGTCCCATCCTCTTAGGACCATACCAAGCAAAGTTATGGATAAAAATACAATGCCAACCAAAGGCCCAGCAAAGCATTATGGGGCGAGATTCTAGAGTGAAGTGTATGTTATAGTATTAGCTCTCAGCTGAGCCAGGAGAGCCTGCCCCTTGAAGAATGTTTTTATATTGGATACTATATTATCACTGTACTCTAGAATCTCGTGCCATAATGCTTTGCAGGGCTTTTGGTTGGGATTGTATTTTTGCCCATAACTGTGCTTCGGGTAGTCCTAGAAGGATGGGACCACCACCAAATCGTTCAGCATGATGTGCTCTTTTTGTTCAAGGCATCTGTTTGGTTCTCACCCTAGGTTAGGGAGGACCCCAAAATCATTCCCTCTCTCACTGTTTGCTATATTTTCATTTTCACTTTTGTGAGATGACTATATGCATTTTAGCATGTAAAGATAGAGTTACTTGTTGTTTTGCTACAGGTATGTGAAGTTTCTGTTTTATTAATTGGGATGAGATGATGGGAGTTTCACAAAGTGGGTTGCACATTGAAAACATGGAATTCATGCAAAAACTCTAGAGTAAGCTACTGCACCCACATCCCTTTGCTAAAACAGCGTTTCTATTACATGTTAAAAAGCATAAAACCAATTCACAAAAGTGAATATCAGGAAATGAGAGAGGTAATGATTTTGGGGTCCCCCATAACCTATGGGGAGGACCAAGCAGATGCCTTGAACACAAAGAGCTTATCATGCTGAATGATTCGGTGGTGGTCCTATCCTCCTAGGACCACCCCAAGCAAAGTTATGGGCAAAAATACAATGCCGACCAAAGGCCCAGCAAAGCATTATGGGGCGAGATTCTAGAGTGCAGTGAATATTATAGTATTAGTTCTCAGCTGAGAGTCTGCTCCTTAAGGAATGTTTTGATATTGGATACTATAATAAATAATACATATTTTGTTCAACTTCACAGAATTCCGTGTAGTGGTACTCCGCTAACTTCGCCCACCCTTATCATATACACAGAATCAACACAAAGGCTCTTGTCAGAGCTGCCCTAGTGCCCATAATTTTGCTAATTTTACTTATAAATAATATGTTTTTTCATTTATGCTGAATATTCAAAACAACATCACTATCATTACGAATATATTGCAAACACGCAAAGCAAAATCAGACATTTATTAGCCACCAGCACATTCAAAATGTATGCATAAAAATATTGATTCTAATCATCACACTACCCACATTACTATCTAAATAACTCAAAATATTATGAGTGTTTTAGTGAGATCTGTGTCTGGGTGCGTAAGTGTGGCAGTAGGCATGTGAGTGTATGCATGAGTCTCTTTGTGGGTCTCTGAGTGAATGCATGAGTCTATCAGTCAGTCAGTGAGTGGGTGCATTAATGTCTGAGTGGCTCTGTCAGTGGTTGTCTGAGTATCTGAGTGGGTCTGTCAGTGTGTGCATCAGTATTTGAGTGGGTATGTCATTGGATGCATCAGTGCCTGAGTTGATTTATGACCAAGTACGGAAGTGGGTCTGTCAGTGGATGCCTGAGTCTCTAAGAGGGTCTGTGAGTGGGTGTGTGCGTTTGTGAGTGGGTCTGTGAGTTGGTGTGTTAGTATCAGAATGGGACTGTGACTCGGTCTATGAGTCTCTGAATGAGTCTGTTACTGGGTGCGTATCTGTCTGTGAGTGGGTCTGTGAACATCTAAGTAAATCTGAGAGTGGGTGTGTGAATATATATAATTTTTCACTGATATCCACGATGACGTCCTGATATTCACAAACTCCCAGCGAGGTTTTAAAAAAATTATTTCTTTAGAGTTTTTATATAGCGCAAACTAGACCCGAAGATATAAGGTATCAGAGCACTTTAATGAGCACCAGTTGTGTTACAGATGGACACATTCATTTTTGTTGGGCACGGGCAGAGTAAGTGATTTGCCCAGAATCACAGGATGTTGAGCATCATTGCTGAGACTCGAAGACGGTTCCCCAGCTTCGAGGTCGACCGTTCTACAAGGGGGCCTCAGTAGTGGTCACAGCGTATTCGTAAATATTGCATGTGCTAACCAAAAACCAATTTTTGACACATAACTTGTGTCATTAACATCCCCTTTTATCAAACCTGGGGTAAGAAAACCTCTATCATGATCCCTTATGTCACTTCAGTGGTGAATTTTCAGCCCTACAACAATTCCCTGATGCAGAAAAGGGGGGCCACAACTTTCTCTTTAGGTTGTGACCAGCCAAGCACAGCATTTCTCTTGGCATGCACATGCCCAAAAAATCGAGAAATCATTGCAAAATATCCACAGCTTGATGTCTTACATTTCTCAACAACTACTGAACAGATTTACACCAAATAACAAAAAAGCACAATCTGCGTAACAAAATCTACCTTGCTCTCAAATTTGATGTAATTCCATCCAGAGGTTTGGGCTGTAGGTCCTCTGGGAAGCAACATGGGAACACACTTTTTTTATCCCCCCTTTTTATTTTTGTGAAGGTTTGTCAAACAATGCCAAAGAGTCAAAAAATGCTTTTCCTATATAAATATATACATGTTGTTTTGGTCCCTTGTGTCAGATTTAGCGCTCTCCTTACAGATGGTTTGTGTGAACCGGCAAGGCCAAGCCAATTAATATTTCTCCCCAACTACCCCAGGCATCCGATATTATTGAAACACACTCACAGGAAATATTCTGTGAATTTCTTCATTTTTCAAAGGCGGTTACAATTTCCAACATGTTTCGGTCCGCTCCTCAGCCTTGATCACAGGATGTGCACCCTTTGACCCCTGACACCATATATTTTTGCATCTTGGTCAATGTAGTTTCATTATATTGGAAATAAAGTGACATTCTTTATTGTGTCCAAAATACTGAAATTCATAATTATAAAGTGCCAAAGTGCTAACGTGCAAATTTAGAATAGTCAAATTAAAATCTCATGTGAGGTTTGTCTTAACATAACAATTCTTCACAACTTTTACGCACATGTCTCGTATAATTTTCCTCCTATATTGGCTATTGTGCTGCTTGTTTTTTTGCCCTTCAGTGGGCTATGTCTCATCCATTTTTGGTCTCCAATTCAATGATTTCTGCTTTCTATAGTAGTGCACAAACAACACTCACTTTTTAGTCCATGTGTCACATTTGTTATCATCCTGATGTGTGATTAATTGCTCAATGTTTCTCTCTTTGCAATATTGCTTTTTGCTCTTTAGCAGGCAGAGTCTTTTATATTCATATTTCCACACAATACAGTAATATCCATTCTTATTGCAGATATATTTTGTTCTATTACCCTGAAGTGGGTTTATTGTTAGAGAAATTATCAACTTTTCCGATGTGCAAAGTTGTTCTTTACCATAGTCAAGGTAATTGAAATAAATGGTGTTAGGGGTCAAGAGTGCACATCTCATAATCAAGGTCTGAGGAGCAGAGCGAAACGTGTTGGGCGTGGTAACCGCTTTTGAAAAATAGAAAAAATCTCAGAAGATTCCCCGTGTGGGTGTTTCAATAATATTGGATGCTTGAGCAATGGTAGTTGGGGAGAACCATATATATACATACACATGCATATTTACAAATATATACATATATAGATATACATATATCTATATATAACCTACTGGTGGTCGCCAATAGGTAGTTATAGTTAGGACCTTGTTTCTATTCAAAAAGGGTTTTTTCTTTTGCCAATATCTTTGGTGCCGTTTGATGAATATTCGCAAACATTTCTAAACTAATGGTTCACTCAAGTCAGCTCCTGTCTTGAAAGTTTCAGGGTTATTCGTAAAGTGGGGGCTGAGAAAAAAGGGGGTTCCCAAAACACATTTTTCCCATGTTAATTTCCATAGGAACTTTAGACAAAGCTACAGCCCGAACTGCTGAACAGAATAACACCAAATTTGGCAAAAGGTAGGTCTTGGTTCAGAAAGCGTGCTTTTTTTTTCTTTCTTTTATTTCTTTATTGCATTTTTGCCCTTTTTTTCCCCACAGGTATCAGCACAGTAAGCACAGCCAAATAGTAAACAACAACAAATGCAAGGTTTTTTAAAAGGAAACCATCATACAAAATAAACAAAGAATAATATTTGAAAAGAAAAAAGAAAAAAGGAGAAAAGGGAGTTACAAACACACAAATACAGGGTATAAATCTCAATGCAGAAAGAACACATATTGGGGGCAAACTAGCCCACTTGGCTCCAACATCATACTTAGTTTGTTCCACTCATGCCTATCAATTATTCTGATTCCTTCCATCTTGCTAAGGGAGCCCAGATATTTCGTCCAAGCAGCTTCGATAAATTGCTCTTTCCAATGTATATATATATAAAGTAACCGCGAGAGCCATTGCTGAAAGGTGGTAGGGAGACGGTCCAACCAAGCAGAGGCAATGTTAATCCTTAAGACCGCCATAGCAATAAAAAGAAATTGCTGAGCCTACTCATTTTGTCCTGAATTGCTTATTCCCAACAGAATTAATCCCGTAGTTTTTAACCCAAGTGACCGATCTAAGAATTCCATAATGGATTTCAACAAACCTTGCAGGCGTGGGCATGTTGCAAACATATGTACAAAATCAGCTGCCATCCCCCCACATCATGGGCAGGTGATCCCTGATGACGCTCCCCACTGTGCTAATCTTGCCGGAGTATAATATAGAGAAAAAACAGTTTTAAAATGCTGCGCCTGGAGCCCGGCCGAGCACAAAACTGTCCGGCTAGCTCTAAAGATTTTGTAAATGCAACTGGTGCAGCCCCCACGCGCTCCAACCATTTATTCTCCTGTTTAGCTAGATCATCTTGTTTCAAACTGATCAATTCTGCATATATTAGCCTGCTCGTGCCCTTAACGCCGTCTCGCAGTATGTCAATTATTCGATTGCTATTGAACCCGCTAAACACCCCAGCCTTTTTGCAAAAAAAAACAGCGCAGTTGCAAATATTTAAAAAAAATTGCCCTTTTCCAACCCGAACTCCAACTGAATATCCCTAAATTGGCGATACCCTTCCTTCCCAATTAAATCACCAGCCTTTTGGACTCCCTTTGTTGCCCATCTCGCCATAACCTCGTCAGAAAAAATTTACGGATGGGTGGGATTTTTGTAAAGCAAAGTATAATGATTAATCCTCTCCAAACCAATCTTCTTTTTTAGAGCCCCCCCAGATCTTAAAAGCAGATAGCAAAGTCTTAAATGTTGTCCTCTTATAGCAACTAGGCTCCGTGAATTTCAAAAAGCAGTTCTCTGCATGTTCTCCCAATAACATCCGGGAGCTCTCTTTCCCCTTCTATATCATCTAGGGATAACCCAAACAAAATACCCATATACTGAAGTGCAGCTGCCCAGTAATACCTTCGTAAATCCGGAACTGAAAACCCCCCTTTCTCCCGTGGCAAAGACATATAACGACGAGCCCTCCTAGTTTTCCCCTGTGCCCAAATGAAACAATTAACTAAGCCTTCTAAAGTATTAAACCAAGATTTTGGAAATTCCAATGGGATCGCCCTGAACAAATACAAAATCTTTGGTAAAAACATCATTTTAACAATGTTGCACCGTCCAAACAACGACAAATGAAGATTATTCAGTCTGTTAAAATCCATTCTCGCCTTCCTGATTACTGGCTCGATATTTTTAGCCACCAAGTTTTCTACATCAGACGTGATATTTATTCCTAACTACATTGCCGATTCTATGACACAGGGATCTTCAAAGTTGACAAAACGATTCTTTGCTACTTGGGTCTTAGATCTATTAAGTGCATACCCTGTATAGATGCCGAACTCTTGTGCTACTGCCTCAACCGCTGCCAAGGCCAAAGATGGATCCGTGGTGATAATGGCCACATCATCGGCATAGGCAAGGACTTTAGATTCCACACCCTGGCAAACTACTGGGGAAATTCCGTTATTAGCCTCGAAAAGCCTTATTAAGGGGTCCATGTATATATCAAATAGCAGGGGCGGTGATGGACACCCCTCCCGTGTCCCCCGCTGGATATTAAAAGGCAGAGTATAGTTGCCGTTTACCTTTAGGCGAGCTCTGGGTGCCAAATAAAGCACTTGAATGGATTTAGCAAACCCCTCCCCCAAACCAAACCATTACATTGATTCCCACAGAAAGTCCCAGGAGACCCTATCGAATGCCTTTTCAGCATCTAAAAACAGGGCAGCCATAGGGTCTCCTGAGACTTCCACTGCATCAAAAAGTGTGATCACACGCCGTACATGCTGAGTGGTTCCACAATCCGTTATAAACCCGTGTTGACAGGGGTGAATAGTTTTCTTTAGTATACCATTTATTCGAGTCACCATAACCTTGGAGAACATTTTTACGTCGCTGTTCAATAGTGTAATAGGGCGATATGAGCCCGGCTCTCTTGCTGGTTTATCTTTTTTCAGAAAAACCACAATATCTGCTCCTGCCCACGACTCAGGTACAGGCCCCCCTTTTTGCGCCAGCAGCATAACCTCGATCAAATCTTGTCCAATAGAGTCCTTAAAGATTTTATAAAACTCCAGCGGAATCTGATCCAGGCCAACTGCTTTTCCAGATGGCAAATCTTGCAAGGCCCCAATTATTTATTTGTGTGAGAACACCCTCTCAAGTTCCTCCCTATCAACAGGGTCTACCTTCTGTACAGCTATTTTATCTAAAAACTTTCGAATACCCGGGGATGCCACTGATGGTTCTCTACTATACAGATGCTGATAGAAAAGCCTAAAAATTTCACGGATTTCTGATGCACTTGTTATAACCTTTCTTTCAGCGTCATGAATTTCAGAAATCTCCCCAGCTGCTGTTTTTTGCCTAGCTCTTACGGCCAGGGTATGTCCGACCCACTCGTATTCATGGTAGTGTTCTTTTTTTGCCAGATAGATCTCAGCTGCCTTCGTAGCAAAATGATCCCCCGCCTCAGCCTTAGTTACAGCTAACTGAAGTTTTATTTCATCTATCACCCCACCCATACTGATGGCTATAGCTAAGCCTCTTCCAATTTATTCAATTTTTCCCTGAGATCCATCTGCTGCTGTCGCTCCTTCTTCTGTCGGTGCAGACTATAACTTATAGTTTCGCCTCTAATTCCCACTTTAAAAGCATCCCAAATTATTCCCTCACTAGTGCTCCCTCGGTTAAAATCCCAAAAATTCCTTAATCTAGCCCCTCATAAATACGACATAGTCAGGATCATGTAGCAACCTCCGTTCAAAAGTCAACCCGAGTTTATCTTCTCCCCCATCGGCACGTTAACTGTAAGAACTAACGGATTGTGATCCGACATTATCCAAGGATACCTTTCAAATACCAAAATTAGGGATAAATTGCTTTGAAACAAAAAAGTAATCCAAGCGAGATAAAACCTTACGTGGAGCTGAAAAAAAGGTACTACCTGGATCTAAGAGTTTCAGATATTACCATACATCTATCAGACCATTATTGCGAACTAAATTAGTTATGGCAAAGCCAACCTTTCTTTTTTTCCCAAGATAATTACTTCCTGGCAAACCCCACTGTACTCCCAGAACATTGATATTAAAATCCCCACAAATAATCATAGGGATAGACCACATAGCCAGAGTGGAATCTAACCCTTCTAACAACTCTGTGTCATCACATGGTGAACCGTATAGCGAACAGAGTGTAAACTTACATCCATTAATCAGACATTCGATCACCACCCACCGACCCCATTGATCTACGGTCTTTCTCAAGACCTTTACATCATTCCTCCGAGTAAAAATTGCCACTCCCCTTGTTCGAGAACCCTGCGTTGTATGTGCCAAAAGCTTAAACCCCAATTGCTCCATTATACGAGCTCTGCTGCCCTCTATATTTGTCTCTTGAACACAAAAAAAGTCTATGCATAGAGACTTCAGCCAGATTGCCACCTTATTCCACTTGTTTTGGTCATTTAGCCCACAAATGTTAGCTGTCAGAATCCGTAAACTCATGTTTTAAGTTTTTTTTTCATTTCTTTCGAGTAGGCTCTGCCTTCAGTTAGTCTCTCCCTACATACATTTATATTTAAACACCTTGTTTGAATCTCCTTGAATATCCACACAAAATCTGTTTGTGTCCAGTTATGCCGCTCCTTCATTGACCTTGCATATCGCAATACGACATACTGTGCTGAACCTCCACCAAACCGCTCTAAAAAAACACCCCCTCCCTCCCACCACCCCCACACCCCTACTTCCCTTACAGGCAAATAGGTCAAGCATAACCTATGTGTGGCTACTGTAGTTCCAGCACCGACAGCGCCAGCCCTCCGCCCCCCCCGAGAATCCCCAAATACCAGATGCTGCCTAGCCTCGATGATCAAATCCTTAAAATCATTCCATCAATAAGTTCCGACCCCAGCCCCCAATTTTCAGGCATAAAGGGAAAAGGAAAAAACAAGGAGAGGAAAATACCTAAGCAGCGAATATACCTCAAGATGAGCTTTCACATGCCCCTTAGGACTTTAGTATTGCATGTTAAATTTCATATTCATTCAACAAGAAGAAGAAATCCCAATCAATCATTCCATCAGTTATTCCCAGCTGCCCCCCTATCTGCCATGTTACCTAGGGCCCTCTCCCCCCATGTTTCAGATACTTCCATAAGAAATTCTTGAGCTTTTATCTCAGAGAAAAACATTCTAACCCTCCCCTTAAAAATAACCTTCAGCCGTGCAGGAAAAAGTTAAAAAGCTTCACAGTCCTCCCCTTGGAATAAGGCAATCATCTGGCGTAGCCTCCATCTCTGCTCAACCGTTGTGTGGCAAAAGTCTGGTCGAGCAAAGAAGGTATGACCTTCAAAAGTTCTTTTTGAGTCAGGTCTAGCCCGATCTATAATCTCCTGCCTTAACAAAAAATTGCCTATAAAACTTATTATAGCTCTAGGTCGTTCTCCTTAATTTTTCGAGTGGGTTTTCTTAAACATTAGAAAGCGATGAGCCCGCTGCACTTCCATCTCCCCAGTTCCAGTGGGCGAGTTCTGGGAAGGCACCCTTCAGTAACTTTACAACAAAGGCCATGTTATTCTCCCCTTCCACGTTTTCCTCGAGGCCCAGCAACCGAACATTGTTGCGGCACTGTCGATTCTCAAACTCCTCAAGTTTCCAACATACATCTTGCGTTTGTTTTTCCTGTGTCACTTTAAATATATGCAGTTTCTCGACCTCCTCCTCCACTACAGCAGTTCGTGCTTCAACGTGGGTTATACGTTCAGACATATCAGTACATAACTTATTTGTTTTGCGAATGGCCCCCTGAATCTTCTTCGTGGCAAGTTGGGATGTTTTGCTCTCCTGCCTTGCCTCACCCTGCATTTGTTTAAGAGTCGCAAACATTAACTCCAAAGTCAGGGATGAGGATGCATTGCCTGGATTCCTAGTATCGCCTGTACCTGTGCCTGTTCCAATTTGTATCTCGTTTTCTAAAACAGACCCGCTACCAGTACCAGTACAAGCTGTCAACGTGGAAGCAGAATAATCCCATTCAAGCCGCCTGCTAGTTGAGTCCGAAGATCTGCCATTTAGTTCTAGCCCGTCGTCCGGAAATCAAAGACTGGCTGCGATGCCTCTTCTCTGTAGATGGGGAGTGATCCCCTGAGATGCTCTCTTGTGAAGAAACCTGTTCACTAGTCTGTGATGTATCTGATTCGTCAATCACAGAAAAAAACTTTTCCCCCTCCGGGGAGAGCAGGGGTGCGCTCGACCAAGAAGATATAGTCCCTTGATCATTCTGCTCGCCAGAGGCACAACTAAGATTACCATCATCAATCGCCAGTATATCTGGGGCTGGTTGGGCTTGTGCGGATATATTGACCTGGCCTTGAGTTGACTGGTTAGCTATTTTCTCAACTACTTTTGCGGGGCTATCTCACATACCAGCGAGACTGTTACTTTTCCCCTTATCCAAGCAATCATCTGCTGTGATAGCCATCATCCGAGAGTTTACCCCGTCCATCACCTTTCCGTTTACCTGGGTAGCGCCAGTTAGCTCCAAACCCTCCTCTAAAATTCCTGATATCTGAAGTGAGGAGTGGGGACAAGAACTACTCGGCCCAGACTCGACCTGGCAGGCCATTGGAAAGTCATTTCTCTGTACGCCTGGATCATCCATTAAAGGAGCTAGATCAGCATTGATTCTGGATATATCAGGTACAGCAGACACAACAGCGATTGGGGCGGGGGAACAAACCGGTGGAGAGAAGACATTATTCAAAGATAATGTTCCTGTAGCATTTATCGCTCCAATCACCCCAAACGCCTCTAAGACCGACGGCTGGCGCCTAATGCCTTCTGTAGTAGCGACGGTCGCAGCTCGTAGCCTTGTACTCCCCGCCACACCAACATGCAGCAGTTTATTCCCCTCACCTTTCTTTTTGGGGCCACCGGGTCGTGTCTGCCCAGAAATCGCACCCATGTCTTGTATTCCTGGAATTTTCTCCTTAGTCTCTCTGGCCGTATCTTTAAAATCTTTAGCATCTCTCCTATTGTTTGCATCCTTCACAGTGCTTTGGTCTTTCCCAGTTTTTGCCGCTTTGGGGGCCATTGCAGCTCGAGACCGCAGTAACCACTGCTCAGCAAATTTGAGAAGCTGCCACAGAGTCGCGGTAATCGGCTGGAATTGCCTGCCGCTGTACGCCTCGTGAGGGCAATCACGCGAGCAAAACCAGCTGCCCTGGATTCGATTAGAGCTTGCACCGCTAGGACCCAGGGAAGTCTGATCAACCTCGTAGCGGATCCATTGAGGCATAGCCTTTTTAGTTTAGTCCATTCTTAACGAGGATCCCTCAGAGGGAGAAAAGGTCAGCGCTGCCGTCCCTGTGAATCAATCAGCGGCCATCTTGCCCTCAAGCGTGCATTTTTTTAATGGAGTAAATCCGTTCAGTAGTTGCTGAGAAGTTAAAAAAATAAAAATATTGATATCTGAGGGCCGAGGAGGCTTTGTGAACCCTCCAGAGCACAAGCTTCATTCTGATTGGCTGCCAACACTCCAAACCAGGAAGTGTTGGCAGCCATCTTGTGACTCAGTTAAACCGAGTCACAAGAAATCAGTTAAAAAAATTATTAAAAAAACAAAAAAAAGGGACAGGATATTAACACCCTGAACCCCTAGGCCTGCTCAGGGGGTCCCACAAGGACCCCCAGAGCTAAAACAAGCATTTTTTAAAAACAAATGAGCTGAATTCACACTGGGTGTGCAAATCCGGCTGAATTGTTTTTTTGAAAAATGAAGCGCAGGCTCCTGCTCTTCGTTTTCTATAAGCCCAGGGACCCTCAGGTGTCAAGGGGACTTTATCCCCAACCAAGAGCAGGCCAGAAGGCGTGTTTGCAGAGGGGTGCAGAAAGGGGGAATGGCCTGTGTCCCCCTCTCAGCAATCCCATTGTGTGGGGCTTACTGGAGGGGTCAGGTAGGTCTAGTTGGCCCCTAAGGACCCCCAGAACCGAAGAGTCTTTAATCCCCATCCAAAAGCATGCCAGAGTGGTGGGCAAAGGGGGCATGGCCTGCTATGAGTACTTACCAATGCTGCTATGTGGGACTTACTGGAGGTAATAGGAGGGGTAGTTGGCCCCGAAGGACATCCTTGAGGGCCAATTACCCCTCCTGTTACCTCCAGTAAGTCCCACACAGTGGTATTGCTAAGAGGTCTTCGGAGGCCATGCCCATCTTTCTCCACCACTCTGCAAATGCACCTCCTGGCAAACTATGGGTTAGGGATGAAGTCCACTTTACTCCTGAGGGACTTTGGGGGCCAAGAAGCCTACGTCCAGTAAGTCCTACGCAGCGGGTTTCCTGAGTGCTGGTTGGAGGCCCAGCCCCCTTTCTTCACCACTCTGCAAACGCGACTACTAGTTAAAGAAGCATTTGTAACATAATAGGTCTTGCATCTGCAAGAGTTAGAGCTATTGGCGTTGTAAATGTAAAAGGTTTTTACTAATGTTTTTTGGAGTGGAGTGGATGTACGTTGTGTGTAGTGGAATTATGTGGTATGTTGTACAGTAAAATTATGTGGATATGAAGTATGTGGTATTTAGTGTATAGGAATTATGTAGAGTGGGATTATGTGTTATGGAGAGTAAATATGTGGTATGGTAGTCTGTGTTGTGGAGTGTGAACCTCAGGTTTAGTCTTCTTCATTTCCATAGAAGCTAAACTATAAACTCAATGAGACAAAAAAAGAAGGAACCAATCCAATCCAAAAATTCTTTATTTCAGCCATATTAGGCCATAAAAGATACAGAAGTAAAAAGCATTCACATTATATACAAGTAAATATAAAATCACAGCAGAGAAATCCATTGAGTTACAAATTACAATACAGGTAGTGTCCATATTTATAATTATAAAAGATACAGAACGCACAGTACTCCCAGGTTTACATTAGCTGGACGTCAATTTACGCCTAGTCGTCCACATGGCTGTCAAGAACTTGCTTACTGCAAACACCACAGATTTTAGGGTACTGGTCTTTAGAATTCTGAATGATTGTAGGCAGTTTTTAAAACCTAGGTTTCTACATAACGGGATCAGCCAGTACTTCCTGTGTTTACTGTAGGCAGGACAAAAGAAAAGCACATGCTTTTCGTCTTCCGTGCTATAGTTACAACCTGGGCAAGTCTTATCTAATGAAGCTGACCATTTGCTTGTGAACACTTTAAAAGGGAGAGTGCCATATCTCCATTGAATAAAAAGTTTTCTGGCTAAAATTGGAAAAACAATATCCATAAAATCCTCAAATTTGTAAGAACTTTTGGAGGCCAAAAATGATACAGTAAGGGTGCCAGCATTGGAAGTGCATAGTGCCGAATTCAAACTCTTCTCTTTGAAGATCCCTACCATAGTCCTACGGGATAGCTCTGAACACCCCCTCTCCGGGTCGCTCCACATATCACACAAACCCAAGCGTTGGAATTCTCGTTTTACAAAAGCCAGCCAGGGTATTTTATCTGAATTACATAGGCTCAATACCTGCTTCAGCTCCTGTCTATAGTATGACAAATCCGCAGTGGTCCATAGCCTGTGCCAGAACCTTAGTGGTTTAAGTGCTAATTCATCCCCTATAGGTAGGAGTCCCAAATCTAGTCTTAGCGGGAGGAGTGGGGTACTTTGTGGAGTGACAGCAGCCGTCTGACATAATTGGATTCTAATTTGGAAACTTCAGGACAAGCAGAATGACCCCACAACTCTCCACCATATAGTGCTGCAGCCCTGGCTTGAGTTTTATAAATCTCCGGGGCTGGGCTCACTGGCTTGAATGTAGAAGAATTTGAGACCTTCAGAATACCACCCACCAATTGGGACAGCTTTAAGTGGGATTTTGCTTGTTGTGGTCCCCAGGAAAGATTTTCATGTAATGTTACCCCAAGATAGTGGAACGTGTTAACCCTTTCCAACCTCACAGACCCGAGGGTCGGATTTGAGCGTGTAGAAGCCGTAGGATTAAATATCATAAACTTTGTTTTGTCGGCATTTATCTCAAGACCCCTGGATCTGCAGAAGTCTCCAAACCCATCCAGTATCCGCTGTATCCCCATAGGGGATTTGGAGAGCAGGAGGGTATCATCAGCAAACATAATTGCTGGCACCCTCCTGCCCGCCAAACTTGGTGCGTCGTTGTTGGTGACACTATCAAGATGCGAAATTACACCATTGATATAGAGGCAAAACAGGGTCGGTGCTAGGACACAACCCTGTCTCACCCCCTACCAATTGGGAACCTAGATGACAATGCCCCGTTCCTTCCGCATCTAACCTGGGCAAAGTTCCCATCATGGAGCCTTATCAATATGTGCAAGATTTGTGGTGGGACACCCAACTCCTGTAGAACCCACCACAATTTCTTCCTTGGTACCAAGTCAAATGCGGACCTAAGGTCCACAAATACCATGTAGAGGCTGCCACCCTCTATCTTTGCCGTTTTCCAATACAGGAGAACAAGGCGAAAGACCTGGTCCATGGTAGATGTGGTCCTCCTAAACCCTGCTTGCAGTGGACTTAGGACCTTATGTTCCTCCATCCAGTCCAAAAGATGGTCCAATACCAGACGTGCGAAAAGTTTTTGGGGAACATCGATCAGGCTTATTGGCCTATAATTGGCTGGGAGCAGAGGAGAACCCTTTTTAAAGATTGGAACTATCTCTGCTCCCAGCCAAGTACTAGGAATCTCCATGCCCCTTGCGATTGCATCAAAAAGAATAAATAGGTAGGGGGCCCAGATCTCAGGTTCATGCTTAAATAGGTCACCAGGAAGTCAATCTAAACCTGGGGCCTTACCCCTCGCAAGTCTCCCTATTGCTTTGTACACTTCACCCAGCGTGAACTCTAGGGGGACATGTTGTGCATTTAAATCCATTAAACCAACCAAAATTTGTGTACAAGATTCTTCACAGTAGAGGGTCTTAAAGTGGGACTCCCAGATTGAGGCAGCAATATTTGGGTCAACCGCAGCTTTGGGTTCCCCTGACCCTGTATTGACTAAGGACCAAAAGCTGCGTGCCTCTCTTGAATCCAGGGCACATGTTAAATTTTTCCACCTATCCCAGTCCCATTCTCTCTTTGCATATGTCATCACATCCTTATAGCGCCGCCTAAGATAATGTATTTTATTCTTCTCGGTATCAGACTTAACAGCGAGGATCAGCTCAGTCTTCGCTTTTCTACATGCAGAGTTGTACCAAGCCGATACTGGAGACTTATTCTTTCTTGTGGGGGCCAAAGGATTGAAGACATCTCCTAACATAGTAACTAAATTTACATGGATAAAGCCTAATTTTTTCATTATATTCTATAGACTTGGATTGGCTAATCAAGTGGTCTACCTCTATAAGTTGTGAATGGACCAAATCGTACATTTTTGCTATTTTCTGTGGTGAATCTGCTATTTTGCCCCATTTTACCCTACGCCTATTATTAGATAGCACTAGCGTTCCTTCCCCCAAATCCTCCATTCCTGGAGTAAGAATTGACTTGGGGCCCGGGAACACAATATCCAAGCAGAGAGCATTGTGGTCGCTATCAGCCCTTGAAATTACTCTAAAATCAAGGACCTTAGACCACATGCTCGCCTCCACTAACATATAATCTATCCGTGATTCCTGTCCCTTCCTGTTAAAGGTGCACACTGAAGGGCTATCAGACTGGGTGCGGCCATTACAAGCCCTCAAGAATTTATTTAGTGTGAGGGACATTATCTGAATCGCTAGAGGAGACCACGATTTGAAAAAAGGTGATTGGCATGGTGGGATCCCCCAATAGTCATCCTCGCCCAGGAGAGCACCCTCACTTGCCCCTAATAGCGGCTCAAACTGGCAATTGAAGTCTCCCGCCACAAGAAGGCGACAATTGCCAGGAAGGGAGCCAATAAAGTGTGACAAATCAGTTATAGTGGGCGATTCCAGATTCAAACCAACTGGGCGAGAATACACATTCACAATGGCGAGTTTATAAGCATTAGGCCATTTAAGGAGTATACACTGAAGATCTGCAGAGTGCGTAAACATAATCTCTGCTGTACAGCCCAGGTGGTCATCTACCCAGATTGCAAGACCGCCTGACGGCCGCCCTCTCCCAGCCCACCTAGCAGGGACATAAAATGTTGCAAAACCCTCTCTGGAATATTCCTCTCTGGCCCAAGTCTCCTGGAAAAGACAGATATCCTTATGATCTACTAAGGATCCCCACTCTGTGCAATTTAAATTATTCGGCAGGCCTGCAAGATTCCAAGACAATATAGTCATTTTCTTTGTCCTTGGAAGGAGCGGGCTTCCCAGGTTAACCCCTTCCATAGAATTCATCTGGGGAAGTAACATTTCATTGGGCAATACTGAACTATCCAAGTTTACATTGCCTATTTCCAGTATAAGTCCCCCTGATAATGTATGTGGGTCTGTCTGGAGGCCTGGGGAATCCCACTTGCGCATCTCTACCTCTCCACCTCGCTTAATTTTACGGCCCGATGAAATTCTTGTACCTGCATTCGCCTTGGTACAATGCAGTCAATCTATCGCATCCAGGGTGCTGAACCTGTTCTGTAAGATTGGGTAAGTGTGCACAGGTAACTGACCATACATACCCCTCTCCGACCTAGGCCTACAACGGTGTGGTACTAAAGTCCACTCACCATTTCGCTCACTCAGATTACCTTGAGGATAAAAGAAAGATAGGGGGTATGACCCAATAGTTGACCCAGTGTTATTTTGATTTCAATTGCAGATGTACTCAACAGTACGAGGGTCCCTAAAATTTACCAAAACGCAGTCGCCTGCAATCATTTTTGTGGAAGAACCCACCCACGGAATCCTTCGTACCATCAATATTTCACTTGCAACATATGGGGGTAGTGTCTATTAAGATTTAGCCAGTGCGTCACCTTATTTCTTAAGGACCTGTACGATTCCCGATCTGTATTACTTAATACGGAAATACCAGTTAAGACCACCACATACAGACTAGTTTCCGGCGGTAAGTCAGGTCTCGGAAGCACCCGTGCGTGTGAAACGGACAGGATTTGGCCGCTCTCATTCGGTTTTCCTGGGCCAAACGTTGTTTGCTCGATCAAGCTGGCAAGAGGGGTTTCACAGGAATTCTGAGTTCTCGGTGGCGGTATATTGTTAACATCAGGAACATCTACAACAGTGGAAGGGGGTTTATATGCTGGTAGCCCATCAGATCTAGAAGTAGTTACAATATTTCCCTGGTCGAGAGTATTGCAATTAGTTTTGAACAAAAAGCCCCTTATATCTTGATCTCATTCCATGAGCTTTTTTTCAATGCAGCCCATTCTTTCCTCTAGGGGACCAACCCAGGCCCTAAATAAATCACCCAATTTTTCCATGATAAGATCTAAAATCACAGTGGTATTTGACGCTAGGCATGACACAGCCCCAGGGATGTGGCCATTGTCCAAGTCATTCAATGGACATAATCCCTGAGCATCATTAACCACCACAGGGGCAGCCCAAAGCACCTGAACCAGGGGCAATCAGTAATTAATCCAAACAAAAGGTTCAAAGTGTATAATTAAAAAACACATATCAAGAAGCAATAAAATCATGAATTTATGTTAAGAGACAAAAAGAGGAAAAAGAAAAAGAAAAAGGAAAAAAAAAGAAAAGGAACAACCCTAATAGAAAAACATACAAAATGTATTCAATAAAACAGCTCAGTGTTGTAAGCTGGTACATATAACATAAAAACATATACATAACCAGACAAGTGGCAGACAAGGAGATGGTTACATAACAAAAGGAGTTTACACGATTTACATAAAACTCCAGTAGACGAAAAATGTGTCCTCCAATTATTGCAGCCACAATAGCGTCGATGGCGTTTCAACCTGTGGTATTAATCCATGGTCATCTTCAGGACATAAAATATACTGAGCATCACAACTGGGCAGTTTATATCAAATTAGATATCATTTTGAATTCAATTCATCAACAACAATTTCAAAGGCCAATTGAAATGGCGATTTCCTTCAGCACCAGCAGCTTGATAAGCCAGTGAACATCATTACAAAGGATCAGCGACACAATTAAATCATCCTTGATTTTTCCGGTACTGAATCCAAGCGGGACTAAAACACCGCACAGTAAATCAGATGAATTGAATTCAAAACTATATCTAATTTGATATAAACTGCCCAGTTGTGATGCTCAGTATATTTTATGTCCTGAAGATGACCATGGATTAATACCACAGGTCGAAACGCCGTTGACGCTATTGTGGCTGCAATTATTGGAGGACACATTTTTTGTCTACTGGAGTTTTATGTAAATCGTGTAAACTCCTTTTGTTATGTAACGATCTCCTTGTGGCTTATCAAGCTGCTGGTGCTGAAGGAAATCGCCATTTCAATTGGCCTTTCCTTTCCTTCTTTTTCTGTACTTCTCTTGCCTCGTTCTGCAGATCCCTTCTACGTTCTGCACCTCTTTTGCCTCTTTCTGCACCTCACTTTCTTCTTTGTACACCACTGTTGCCTCTTTCTGCATCTCTCTTGCCTCTTTCTGCACCCCTCTTCCCTCTTTCTGGACCCCTCCTGCCTATTTTTGCACATCTGTTCCTTGTTTCTGCACTTCTGTTTCTTTCTGCAGCTCTCATGCATCTTTCTGCACTCCCTTGCCTCTTTCTCCACCCATCCAACATATCTCTGCCCCCGTTGCCTCTTTTGGCACCTCTGTTCTTTCTTTCTGCACTTCTTTTGTTTCTTTCTGCACATCTCTTGCTTCTTTCTGCACCCCACATGCCTCTTTCTGGACCCCTCTTCTCTCTTCCTGTACCCCTTGTGCCTCTTTCTGTACCTTTGTTGCTTCTTTCTGCACTCCTCTTGCTTTTTTCTGTACCTCTTGCTTTTTTCTGCAATTCTTTTGTTTCTTACTACAGCCCTCATGGCTTCTTTCTACACCCCTTGCCTCTTTCTCCATCCCTCTTCCCTCTTTCTGCACTCCTGTTGCCCTTTCTGCACCTCTGTTCCTTCTTTCTGTACTTCTTTTGCTTCTTTCTTCACTCCTCTTGCTTCTTTCTACACCTCTCTTGTTTCTTTTTGCACCACTCGTGCTTCTTTCTGTACCCCTCATCCTTCTTTCTGTATCCCGCTTGCCTCGTTCCACATCCTTCTTCCCTCTTTCTGCATCTATGTTGCTTCCTTCTGCACTCCTCTTGCTTCTTTCTGTACCCCTAGCTTCTTTTTGCACTTCTTGTGTTTCTTTCAGTAGCTCTCATGCTTCTTTCTGCACCCCTTGCCTCTTTCTCCACCCCTCTTCCCTCTTTCTGCACTCCTATCACCCCTTTCTACAACCCTGTTCCTTCTTTCTGAACTTCTTTTGTTTCTTTCTGCATGTCTCTTGCTTCTTTCTGCACCCCTCGTGCCTCTTTCTGTACCCCTCTTGACTCTTTCTACACCTCTGTTCCTTCTTTCTGCACTCCTCTTGCTACTTTCTACACCTCTCTTCCTTCTTTCTGCACCACTCGTGCTTCTTTCTGCACCCCTCATCTTCCTTTCTGAACCCTGCTTACCTCTTTCTGTACCTCTGTTCCTTCTTTCTGCACTTCTATTGTTTCTTCCTGCACCTCTCTTGCTTCTTTCTGCACCCCTCTTGCCACTTTCTCCACCCCTGTTCCACCTTTTTGCATTTCTGTTGCTTCTTTCTGTACTTCTCTTGCCTCTTTGTCCATCCCTCATCCCTCTTTCTGCACCTCTGTTGCTTCTTTCTGCACTTCTCTTTCTTCTTTCTACACCTCTGACCCTTCTTTCTGCAACCATTGTGCCTCTTTCTGCACCCCTCTTCCTTCTTTCTCCACCCTTGTTGCCTCCTTCTGCACATCTATTCCTTCGTTCTGCACTTTTGTTTCTTTCTGCAACTCTCTTCCTTCTTTCTGCATCTACGTTGCTTCTTTCTGCACTTATGTTGCCTCTTTCTCCACCCCTCTTCCTTCGTTCTGCACCTCTGTTGGTTTATTCTGCACTTTTCATACTTCTTTTTCACCTCTCGTGCCTCTTTATGTGCCCCTTGTGCCTCTTTCTGCACCCCTCTTCTCTCTTTCTGTACTCCTCTTGCGTCTTTCTGCACATCTGTTCCTTCTTTCTGCACTTCTTTTGTTTCTTTCTCCACCTCTCTTGTTTCTCTCTGTGTCCCTCTTGCCTCTTCCTCCGCCCCTCATCCCTCTTTCTGCATCTTTGTTACTTCTTTCTGTACTTCCTGTGCCCCTTTTGCACCCCTCTTCCCTCTTTCTGCACCTCTGTTGCTTTTTTTGCACTTCTCTTGCCTCTCCTGCATCCCTCATGCCTCTTTATGCACCCCTTTTCTCTCTTTCTGCACCTTTCCTGCCTCTCTCTGCATCTTTGTTCCTTCTTTCTGTACTTCTTTTGTTTCTTTTTACAGGCATCTTGCTTCTTTCTGCACTCCCTTGCCTATTTCTCCACCCTTCTACCCTCTTTCTGCACCCCTGTTACCTCTTTCTGCAGCCCTGCTGCCTCTTTCTGCACCTCTTTTCCTTCTTTCTGCACTTCTTTGGTTTCTTTCTGCAACTCTCCTCCTTCTTTCTGTACCCTTCCTGCCTCTTTCTGTACCCCTCTTGCCTATGTGTGTACCTCTCCCAACCCTTTCTGCACCCCTCTTGCTTCTTTATGCACCTCTGTTGGTTCTTTATTGACCTCTTTTGCTTTATTCTACACTTCACTTGCCTCTTTCTGTACCCCTCTTGCCTCTTACTGCACCTCTGTTGGTTCTATCTGCAAAGCTCTTGCATCTTGCTGTACCTGTGTTCCAAATTACTGCATCCCTCTTGCCTTGTCCTGTACCCTCTTCCATCTTTCTGCACCTCTCTTGGCTCAGTCTGCCCACCTGTTCCCACGTTCTGTATCCCTTTTGCCTGTTTCTGTAACTCTCTTACCTCTTTCTGTAGTTCTCTTGCCTATTTCTGCAGTTCTCTTGCCTCCTTCTGCACCTCACTTGCCTCTTTTTGCATCTGTTGGTTCTTTTGCACTGCTCTTGCGTCTTTTTGCACCTATTTTGAGAATTTCTGCACCCCTCTTGCCTCTTTCTGTACCTCCTTACCTATTCTATTTCTGCACCTCCCTTGCCTCTGTCTGCACCCCTCTTCCCTCTTTCTGTAACTCTTTTGCCTGTTTCTGCAGTTCTCTTGCCTCTTTCTGTACTTGACATTCCTCTTTCTGCACCTCTCTTACCTCTTTCTGCAACTCATTTGCCTCTTTCTGCACTTCTCATGCTTCTTTCTATACCTCTGTTGCTTCTTTCAGCAATTCTCTTGCATCTTTCTGCACTTATCTTGCTTTTTTCTGTACCTCTCTTGCCTTTTTCTTCACCCATCTTGCCTCTCCCTGCACCCCTCTTCCCTCTTTGTGCAACTCTCTTGCCTCTTCCTATACCTCTCTTCCCTCTTTCTGCACCACCACTCTTGGCTCTTTCTGTACTTCTGTTGCTTCTTTCTGCACTTCTCTTGCCTCTTTCTGCACCCCTCTTGCCTCCTTCTGTACCTATGTTGTTTCTTACTGCACTGCTCTTGCTTCTCTCTGCACCTTTCCTGCAAATTTCTGCACCCCTCTTTCCTCTTTCTGCACCCCTCTTGCCTCCGTCTGCACCTCTGTTGGTTCTTTCTGCACTGTTCTTGTTTCTTTCTGCACCTCCTTTGCCTGTTTCTGCAACTCTCTTGCCTCTTTATGCACTTCTCTTGCCTGTTTCTACACCTCTGTTACTTCTTTTTTGCACTTCTCTTCCTCTTTCTTCACCCATCTTGCCTCTTTCTGCACCCTTCTTCCCTCTTTCTACACCTCTCTTCCCCCTTTCTGTACATCTCTTGTCTATTTCTGCTCTTATCTTTCCGCTTTCTGCACCCCTCTTGCCTCTTTCTGCACCTCTTTTGCTTTTTTTTTGCACTTCTCTTGCCTCAGTCTTTTTGCACCCCTCTTGCCTCTTTCTGTACCTCTATCTGCTATGCTCTTGCATATTTCTGCACCCCTGTTGCCTCTTTATCTACCTTCGTTGGATCTTTCTGTACCTCTCTTGCCTCTGTGTGCACCCCTGTTCCCTCTTTGTGCACCTATGGAGCCTGTTTCTGTACTTCTCTTGCCTCTTTTTGCACCCCTCTTGCCTCTTTCTGCACCATTTTTGCTTCTTTCTGCACTTCTCTTACTTCTTTCTACACCTCTCTTGCTGACTTCTGCATCCATTGTGCCTCTTTCTGCACCCTTCTTCCCTTTTCCTGCAGGTCTCTTGGTTCTTTCTGCACTGCTCTTGCTTCTTTCTATACCCCTCTTGCCTCTTTCTACACTTCTTTTGATGCTTTCTGCACTTCTCTTGCCTCTTTCTGCAACTCTCTTGCCTCTTTATGCACCTCTGTTGGTTCATTCTGCACTGGTCTTGCTTCTTACTGTATCCCACTTGCCTCCTTCTGCACCCTTCTTCCCTCTTTGTGCACCTCTCTTGCCTCTTTCTCCACCTCTTTTGCCTCTTTCTACACCCCTCTAGCCTCTTTCTGCATTACTTTTGCTTGTTTCTGCTCTTCTTTTGCCACTTTCTGTACCCCGATTGCCTCCTTCTACACCTCTGTTGTTTCTTACTGCACGGCTCTTGCTTCTTTCGGTACCGCTCTTGTAAATTTCTATACCCCTCTTGCCTACTTCAGCACCCCTTTTCTCTCTTTGTGCACCCCTATTCTTTCTGCGCCTCTTCTGCCTGTTTCTGCACCTCTGCTGCCTCTTTCTGAAATTCTCTTGCCTCTTTCTGCACCTCTGTTGCTTCTTTCTGCACTGCTTTTGCCTCTTTCTATACCACTCGTGCCTCTTTCTGCACCTCTTTTGCTTCTTTCTGCACTTTTCTTGCCTCTTTCTGCACCCCTCTTGCCTCATACTACACCTCTGTTGGTTCTTTCTGCACTGCTCTTGCTTCTTTCTACACCTCTCTTGCTTCTTTCTGTATCCCACTTGCTTCTTTCTAGGGGTGGGCGGAAGTTGCGAAATTCACTTTCGCAAATTATCGCGAAAATGTTAAAAATCTCCGCAAACACGCGGAAATATCGCGAAGATGCAGACGTTTTTTTCCCGCCCGTTCGCGGTATTTTCTGCGTGGTCGCGGCTCGCCAACTTACCCATGCGGTTGCTCGTGGGCGCGGCCACCTTGTTTTCACTTGTCTCGCGGTGCATGATCGCGAGAAGAAAGACGTGATCGCGCGACGCGTGACGTTACTGTGGGTGCGAACTGTCGCGAGTCAGCGCAAATGGCTACCAACAATCCAACATCTCGTGGAGAATGTGACCGGATCGGGAAAACTTTTTGCCGAACACGGGGATTCAGGTAAGGCGATCGTGCGCAGGCGAGAACGTATTATTTTACAGCGCGAGCAAGAAACAAATTATCGCTCAGCTGCGGAATGCGAAAATTTTGACATTTTCGCGCTTTCCGCGGAACGCGAAAATGTCAAATTATCACAATTTCCGCAAACGGAATGGATTTTTAGCCCAGGCTCACTTCTTTCTGTACCCTTCTTCCCTCTTTGTGCACCTCTCTTGCTTCTTTCTGCACGTCTTTTGCCTCTTTCCACACCCATTTAGCCTCTTTCTGCATCCCTTTTGCTTGTTTCTGCTCTTCTTTTGCCTCTTTCTGTACCCCTCTTGCCTCCTTCTGCACCCCAGTTGTTTCTTACTGCACTGCTCTTGCTTCTTCCTGCACCTCTCTTGTAAGTTTCTACACCCCTCTTGCCTCTTTCAGCACCCCTTTTCTCTTGTTGTGCACCCCTGTTCTTTATGCATCTCGTCTGCCTGTTTCTGCACCTCTGCTGCCTCTTTCTGAACTTCTATTGCCTCTTTCTATACCACTGTTACTTCTTTCTGCACTGCGCTTGCCTCTTTCTAAACCTCTCTTGCCTCTTTCTGCACCTCGTTTGCTTCTTTCTGTACTTCTCTTGCCTCTTTCTGCACCCCTCTTGCCTCTTTCTGCACCTCTGTTGGTTCTTTCTGCACTGCTCTTGCTTCTTTCTACACCTCTCTTGCTTCTTTCTGTATCCCACTTGCCTCCTTCTATACACTTCTTCCCCCTTTGTGCGCCTCTCTTGCCTCTTTCTGCACCTCTTTTGCCTCTTTCTACAACCCTCTAGCCTCTTTATGCATCACGTTTGCTTGTTTTTGCTCTTCTTTTGCCTCTTTCTGTACCCCCTCTTGCCGCCTTCACACCTCTGTTGTTTCTTACTGCACTGCTCTTGCTTCTTTCTGTACCTCTCTTGCAAATGTCTGTACCCCTTTTGCCTCTTTCAGCGCCCTCTTCTCTCTTTCTGCACCTCTGTTCTTTCTGCACCTCTTTTGCCTCTTTCTACACCGCTCTAGCCTCTTTCTGCATCATGTTTGTTTGTTTCTGCTCTTCTTTTTCCTCTTTCTGTACCCCTCTTGCCTCCTTCTGCACCTCAGTTGTTTCTTACTGCACTGCTCTTGCTTCTTCCTGCACCTCTCTTGTAAGTTTCTACACCCCTCTTGCCTCTTTCAGCACCCCTTTTCTCTCGTTGTGCACCCCTGTTCTTTATGCATCTCTTCTGCCTGTTTCTGCACCTCTGCTGCCTCTTTCTGAACTTCTATTGCCTCTTTCTATACCTCTGTTACTTCTTTCTGCACTGCGCTTGCCTCTTTCTATACCTCTCTTGCCTCATTCTGCACCTCTTTTGCTTCTTTCTGTACTTCTCTTGCCTCTTTCTGTACCCCTCTTGCCTCTTTCTGCACCTCTGTTGGTTCTTTCTGCACTGCTCTTGCTTCTTTCTACACCTCTCTTGCTTCTTTTTGTATCCCACTTGCCTCCTTCTGCATACTTCTTCCCCCTTTGTGCACCTCTCTTGCCTCTTTCTGCACCTCTTTTGCCTCTTTATACACCCCTCTAGCCTCTTTATGCATCACGGTTGCTTGTTTTTGCTCATCATTTGCCTCTTTCTGTACCCCCTCTTGCCACCTTCTGCACCTCTGTTGTTTCTTACTGCACTGCTCTTGCTTCTTTCTGTACCTCTCTTGCAAATGTCTGTACCCCTTTTGCCTCTTTTAGCTCCCCTCTTCTCTCTTTCTGCACCCCTGATCTTTCTGCACCTCTTTTGCCTCTTTCTACACCCCTGTAGCCTCTTTATGCATCACGTTTGCTTGTTTCTGCTCTTCTTTTGCCTCTTTCTGTACCCCTCGTGCCGCCTTCTGCACCTCTGTTGTTTCTTACTGCACTGCTCTTGCTTCTTTCTGCACCTCTCTTGTACATTTCTGCACCCCTCTTGCCCCTTTAAGCACCCCTTTTCTCTCTTTTTGCACCCCTGTTCTTTCTGCACCTCTTCTTCATGTTTCTGCACCTCTGCTGCCTCTTTCTGAAATTCTCTTGCCTCTTTCTGTACCTCTGTTGCTTCTTTCTGCACTGCTTTTGCCTCTCTCTATACCCCTCGTGCCTCTTTCTGCACCTCTTTTGCTTCTTTCTGCACTTCTCTTGCCTCTTTCTGCACCCCCTCTCGCCTCTTTCAGCACATCTGTTGGTTCTTTCTGCACTGCTCTTGCTTCTTTCTACACCTCTCTTGCTTCTTTCTGTATCCCACTTGCTTCTTTCTGTAGCCTTCTTCCCTCTTTGTGCACCTCTCTTGCCTCTTTCTGCACCTCTATTGCCTCTTTCCACACGCATTTAGCCTCTTTCTGCATCAATTTTGCTTGTTTCTGCTCTTTTGCCTCTTTCTGTACCCCTCTTGCCTCCTTCTGCACATCAGTTGTTTCTTACTGCACTGTTCTTGCTTCTTCCTGCATCTCTCTTGTATGTTTCGACACCCTCTTGCCTCTTTCAGCACCCCTTTTCTCTCGTTGTGCACCCCTGTTCTTTATGCATCTCTTCTGCCTGTTTCTGCACCTCTGCTGCCTCTTTCTGAACTTCTATTACCTCTTTCTATACCTCTGTTACTTCTTTCTGCACTGCGCTTGCCTCTTTCTATACCTCTCTTGCCTCTTTCTGCACCTCGTTTGCTTATTTCTGTACTTCTCTTGCCTCTTTCTGCACCCCTCTTGCCTCTTTCTGCACCTCTGTTGGTTCTTTCTGCACTGCTCTTGCTTCTTTCTACACCTCTCTATGTTCTTTCTGTATCCCACTTGCCTCCTTCTGCACACTTCTTCCCCCTTTGTGCACCTCTCTTGCCTCTTTCTACACCCCTCTAGCCTCATTATGCATCACGTTTGCTTGTTTTTGCTCTTCATTTGCCTCTTTCTGTACCCCTCTTGCCGCCTTCTGCACCTCTGTTGTTTCTTACTGCACTGCTCTTGCTTCTTTCTGTACCTCTCTTGCAAATGTCTGTACCCCTTTTGCCTCTTTCAGCACCCCTCTTCTCTCTTTCTGCACCCCTGTTCTTTCTGCACCTCTTCTGCCTGTTTCTACACCTCTGCTACCTCTTTCTGAAATTCTCTTGCCTCTTTCTGCACCTTTGTTGCTTCTTTCTGCACCCCTCTTCTCTCTTTCTGCACCTCTATGGCTTCTTTCTATACTTCTCTTGCTTCTTTCTGCACCTCTTTTTTCTGCACCCTTCTTCCCTCTTTCTGCAACTCTCTTGCCTCTTTCTGCACCTCTTTTGCCTCTTTCTGCACACATGGGGCTATTTTAAACTGACCTCAGGCTTAGCAGTGTACACATGCAAGTGCAGAAAATGGCTGCTGGCCTCTAAACTGCCATGCCCTATTATATGCTAGGGACTTAGAGGTAGTTTTAACCCCCCTGCCCTATTATGTACCTGGGCCTTACAGGGGAGGTCATGTCAATCACAAGGGTACCCCAACCCATAATGTACCCTAGTGTATGTAGCTGTTTTCACTATATTCTAAGTGTCTTTCAGCATAGCACCGGCTCCGGGGCTGACTTTGCAACAAGGCCTCTTTCTGCACCTCTGTTGGTTCTTTCTGCATTTCTCTTGCTTCTTTCTTCGCCTTTCCTCTTTTTGCACATGTCCTACCTCTGTAGACATAGTTAGAAATTAGCATTTAAAAAACCTTAGAAATTTACAGAAAAAACCATAGGTTTCAGGGACGTTATAGTTACAAATTATCATTTGAAATTCACTGAAAATCCATTGGTTGAGGGACATTATAGTTAGAAATAACCATTTAAAAAACTTTAGAAATTCACAGAAAAAAACACAGGTTTCAGGGACGTTATAGTTCGTTGGACATTTCGCTCGTACAAAACCGGAGAAATGTGGCCGTTATAGTAAGTTGAGCTAACTATAACTCGCGCCCCCGTAATGCACTGCTGATGAAGTCACATATTACATCATTCATGACATGGTCAGTGACATAACTGATGACATCTCAAATCAGATCACTGATGACATACACATATATGTAAATATATATACATATATGGGTTCAAACTTGCTTCTGCAACCCACCAACTCCTGAACGCAAGGCACGTCGGCGTTAATGGACCTCCGAAGCCCGGTCCAGTAATGTAATACGAACTCCAAAGAAATGGAATGTCGACGCCGTGTCGTTTGGAAAAATAATTTTTCTTTGATGTATGCCATCATGTATTGAATTGCCACATACTAGATTGTCTCCACATTATTCAATATTCATGAAAAGTGAAATCCAAAACCAATTAAAACATTTTTTCATTTTTACATAGCAAAAGAAAATAGGATCGAGAGGAGAATTCATAAATACGTAGAGGGGGTGATCGGCAGAAAACCCTACATAGATTAGAATCTAGTTACATTATTAAGCTTAACACAAAAACCCCTATGGGGCTTAATGTGGAAGGAGATTTATATACGTATTTATGAATTCTCCTCTCGATCCTATTTTCTTTTGCTATGTAAAAATGAAAAAATGTTTTAATTGGTTTTGGATTTCACTTTTCACGAATATTGAATAATGTGGAGACAATCTAGTATGTGGCAATTCAATACATGATGGCATACGATAAGGTAATGATTGCGCACTGGCGCGTGAATACATTAACCTAAATACTAAGTAAAGATAGGATAATCAACATGATAACCCACTGGGGTAGTATTGCTGTGATAAATGCTTAATAATTGTGACGCATTGAATATCTCAGAAAGACCAGTTTTAATTTTGGGGCACTAGCGCAGTGATTAGTCTCACTAGAGATGTCGACTGTTAATAATGATTATTGGCTTGGCCATCAAATTAGCTTTTTGAATATTATTGAGAATATTTGGTGTCACTGAACCTATTATCCTGGTACTCCGTATGATTGTGACATGGTATTTTAACATGTACGCTAATAATTATTCTCACTGGAGAAATGTCCTGTTGCATGAATTGAGCAGCATTGTAAAAATGAAATGTGCTATCCGCTATGCTATCATGGTATGTAAAAGCCACAAAGTTAAATTCTAAACACATTAGAAAATAACGCAAATGAGTTTAATGTATGTGATAATCAAAAACTACGAGTATGTCTTCACTGTTTATGGTTGTAGTTTACCATGTGACACAGAACTGATTCACGAGTTTAAATGGTGGCAAAAAACTTTATTGGAGTTGTTGGTGAGCAAGCCTGCTGGGCAGGCGAAACGCGTCTGACTTTTTTCAAGCTGACATAAAATTATTTTTCCAAACGACACGGCGTCGACATTCCATTTCTTTGGAGTTCGTATTATATATACATATATATATACATATATGAAAACAAAGTCCTGACCCTCCAGTTCCACGGAGGAAATGCAGAGCAGGTACAGACCACAATAAAGTTGTTTCCCAGGAATTACACAAAGACGGGCTCAAAGTGCCATGTTGCTTATTTTAATCACCATAATGATCCAGACAAGTGTCCGCCTCAACATATATATACACATATTACCTACTGCTGGTCGCCAGTAGGTAGTTATAGTTAGGACCAAGTTTCCATAGGAAGAACATTTTTTGTTTTTCTTATAACTTTGGCGTCATTGATGAATCTTCATGAAATTTTCCAAACTAATTATTTGTTCATATCAGCTCCTATGTGGAAAGGTTTGGGGTGATTCGTCAAGGGGGGGCTGAAAAAAAAGGGGGTTTCCAAAACGTGTTTTTTCCATGTTAATTTCCGAAGGAAACTTGAGACAAGGCTACAGGTCGAACGTGTGAATGGAATTACCCCAAATGTGTCAGGGAGAAGGGTCTTGGTCTGGAAAGCACGCTTTTATTTATTTGGTGTAAATCCGTTCAGTAGTTTTGGAGAAATATCGAAATTTACAGATATCGATATTTGGGAATTCTGCCATCTGATTGGCTGAGGCGTTACGAGCACAAGCTTGCTGCTTATTGATTGTGAGCACTGCGAGCGGTTGCAACTAGGAAGTGTTGGCCGCCATTTTGTGATTCCATTGAAGCGAGTAAGGGGGAAAAGGGCAAAAAGAATAGGAAACAGGAGGATAGGAGCACTGTAACCTCTGTGGGAGAGTGTGAAGCGAAGTAGTCACTCCTACCGGACTGAAAGTGCGGTGTTGCTCAGAGTGACATGGTGCTGAGATGGTGCTACAATCGGGTATGAAACCTAGAGCCTAAACCGGGAGGTCATTGCTGTAAAGTTATGTGCTCTGGTGTTTGTAGGATACCGGTGGAAGTAGTGTTAGTAGGCGTTTATACCATACAGGGAGTGGGAAGCGAACTACTGAGCTCTAACGTGCGTTTAAACTATACCGGAAGTGGGAAGTGAAGTACTACGCCTACCGGTGTGGAGACTCGGGGATCAAACCAAGCTGATTGTTGTAAAGTGATGGGCTGTGGGCGCTGTAGCATACTGGCCACTGTAGTATAACTGTAAGTAGTGTTAGTATGCATTTATATTATGCAGGGAGTGGGAAGCAAACTACTCACCCCTACTGGTCTGAAGACTCAGGGACTAAACCGTGAGCTCATTGCTGTAAAGTGATGTGCTCTGTGTACTATTTCAGTGTAAGTCATAGTACAATGTTAGTATGTAATGATACAATAAAGTAAGTATGTAATGTTAGAATGTAGGGATGTCATGAGGGGAATCTTGGGGAGTTTGTACACGGTGCTGGAGAAGACGGATGCCTTGGTGTCTGGTCCTGTTGGTAAGCTGTCTTCTTTTCCTGCAATAAATCTACTTATCAGATCCACTGCTGTCTTCCTGTTCACTACATACATTTGGCGATGAGCAGACGAAGGTGTAAAGAAGGCAGCACTCACCAAGATTTTGCTCTTGCTTCTGTTGTGCTGAAGACCCGTTTTCTTGGTGAATCTGTTTCTACTCATCCCAGGGTCGTGTGCTGAAGACCCGTTTTCTTGGTGAATCTATTTGTACTCATCCCAGGGTCATCGGCTGATCGAACTATATGATCCTACTTCTGGTAGGATTTATATTTTTTGATTTTGGGCTTCCTCTGCCTCTTCACTACACTCTGGTTGCTGTACCACACGTGTGCAAGTAGTGTTAGTATGCGTTTATACTAATTCTGTAGTTATGTATTAAACAAAGCATCATGGTCCCATGGAGCGCTGCCTCCCAGGCGCAGGTCATACAATGTCCCGGGGTATGCAAGCGTGGGACATTTATGTTTGCTATTACAGGGCTGGAGCATTGCGTCACCCTGTGATAGTAAATTCTTGTTTGTCTCTTTGAAGCGAGAGGAGGAAAACCTCGTATCGTTTCAAAAAAGCAGAACCGGATGGTAAAAATGGAGGGAAAAAAATGAAGCGGGGTCTCACCCGTTCATTTAAATGAGCACACTGGTGGGTAATGTTCCAGGGCCAATCCTATTATTATTATATTGCGGGGTCTCTGCAGCACTGGGGATCTTAATCTCACATATAATTAGGCACGGGAGGGCACAGAGACGTTTCGCAGACTAGGGGATCGGCACCTCCCCGTGTATTGTTTACGAATTGTTCAGGGGGCTTCGAGGCCAACTCAAGACCGGGGGCAACCTCCAGGGCTTTATTTAAAAATGCAGGATGGGCTTTGCAGTCCTTGAAGCCTCGGTGGCCCTAGGCAGTGCCTTATTGGTTCTAAAATCACACTTGCAGTACTCATGGTGTTATAAAGTGATACACTCATAGAACTTTTGCCGTTGTACAATTACCCAGGCTTCATTTCTGTAACATTCTGTTGGTTTATATTTGGTAGGTGCACCGGAAAATTAAACAAAATTTCCCTTATATCCTACGATCAACCGCCGATTTTCACAATAAACTACAGACAAGTGTTGTCAGAAAAATAAGACCCATACATTCAGTTATTTATTGGTAACAAATTAACTTTTATTAACACAACACAAATAAATGAAAATTTTACTTTATTAGAACAACAGTAAAACATGAAAGAAGCGGGTGGAACTCCTCTGGAAGCAGCGTACAAAACCTGCAAGACAAAAAAGAAACATAAGTATGTGTTCCATGTCTAAGAGAAAAAGAAAGATAGTGAGAATGAACGGAGGAAAGTGAGAATGGGACCGAGAGAGAGTGGGTGGAAGGGAGAAGGGAGGGAGAGTGAAAAGAACAGAGGGAGGAGGAGACAGAGCGCTGGCCTACTGCACCCAGCCCTCGCTGTTCACCTCCCATCACCCGTGTGTCTGGGACGCTGGGGTCCGCAAGAAAGAGTGCGGTCCAGCAGGTCCTTAAAATGAAACAGAGATATGAATGATGCCAGAGATTACATTATTACCTATGGCAACATCGCTTCCTGCACCTGTGCACCCAGGCTGCTGTACCCCAGCCCCTTTCTCCACTCTGTGCTCAATTGCAGCTCCTGCACGCCGAGACTTGACTGCTCACCTGCCACAACCGGTGTGTCCAAGGACATGCCGGTGCGAGCTCCAACTCCGGGGTGCCGCTATGAGGGTGGCCCAGCAGGTCTCCGGTCGGGGACGGTGTCTTGATACCACGGTGGAAGGAGTCAGAATGCCCAGGGCATCATCACGGGGTGAGCACCCACTCTGCCCATTTTGGCTCCACTAACCCAGTGTCTGAAAAGGGAGAAAAAATATAATGTTGGAAATGTCTTGAGGTAAATGAAGGTTTCTTTCAACGATAATAGAGAACAGCAGTTGAGTGCATTCTTCCTTCTTGAATTACGATCTTTGAACTGTTAGTGGTAATCGTGGTTCAAAGAGGAGTTGGAGTGCACAAGAATACACAAGGTTAAATAATAATATGATATGCCTACTTTCACATACAAAGGAACAGAGCGCATGCTAGAAGTATAATGTGCATGTGTAATGCAGTGGCACAAGCCTGTGTGCATGTACACTTAGTAATCAGCTCACTACAGTGACCCAAAAGCCAACGCCACGTGTCTGTAGGGCAGCGCTGCCCGCTGGCTCAGGCCTACAGTACGGTCCAGCAGGTCCTTAAAATGAGACAGATATGTAACTGAATGAGGTCAGAGATCACATCGGTACGCAGGGTAACATCGGTTGTTCGTACCTTTGCACACAGGGTGATGCACCCCACCCCTCCTGTAGCACTGCGCTCAACACGTGTCTGTAGGGCAGCGCTGTCCGCTGGCTCAGGCCTACAGTATGGTACAGCAGGTCCTTAAAATGAGACAGACATTTGCTTGAATGAGGTCAGAGATCACATTATTAAGCAGAGCAATATCGCTTGTTTGTACCTGCGCACCCAGGCTGATACACCCCACCCCTTCCGCAGAATCAGGCTCAATTGCAGGCCCTGTGCACCCAGGCCCCACTGCTCACCTGCTGTCATTCTTGTGTGTCAAAACACGACGGGCAGCAGGGTTCACAATTCAGGTGCAGTGTTGATTGCGATGATGGTGAAAGCCTCATGGATCCCTTTTTTTTATTGCGCATTGTGATATGCGAGGTGAATGCAGCCATATCACCTGAGGCAGAGTAGAAGAACTGGGACATGTGATGTCGCCGTTATCCTATTTATACGTACGCAAAGTGGGCTGGGCTTGCGTACACCAGGCAAGCGTAGTGATGTGAATAATGGTTCCGGGGACCTGGGCGTTGTTCAGTTCCTGCCTGGCCAGGAAGTGTACTTATGTGTTGCAGTTTTGAAGTCACAGAATGCGCAATTTACATTAATGTAGCATGTACCGGCAGGGTGGAAACTATCGCTAATGAGATGCTGTTTGAAAACATTGAATGGCCAGCAACACATGTCGTTGTCAAGGTTGTGGATATGCGCAGACACTCATGTCATTGGTGTGCGGTAATATTGAAAGTGTTGCTATCGTGAAGCGCACACATGTGAATGTGCTCGGATGGAGTTAGGATCAGCAGTGAGGCTACGTCATAAATAGTGATAACATTCCTTATAGTTAAGCAATGCATGCCAAACGTGAATCTGAAAGTCTCACATATGACACACTACTATACTGGTAAAGCCTGACAACAGAGAATACAGCGATACAAATGTACACATTACTGTTTACTGTTTGTCACATGTGATCTAGGATGTGCACTCTGCCCATGGCTGATGATACCCCTTCGGGCCAGCAATACCCAGGCCGAAAGGCAGCACAATAATGTGCACAAACACACCCCAGGGGCATTGTGTAACACACATTTGATTTTTGATGTAACGTTTGAGATGCATGGCGATCACACTTGGAAGGCTAATGTACAGACCATTAGTATTGATCAAGATGATTGTTGCATGTTGTATGTAGTAGAAGATATGTGTACACAGCAAAAAAACTTTTCAAAAAAGCTCTCCAAGCAGAAGGGGTGTGTCTCATCAAAAGCTGTAGAGAGAATGACTAACATGGGTGGGGTCCTTCAACTGTTAAAATGGGAAATGTTATGAACTAATCAAATGCTTTTTTTTAAGGTCACATGGCAATCGCGCATCGAGGGCGCAAGGAGGCCACACCCGACAAGATTTTGAGAAAATATACTTATCATAATATAAGTTTATTACAGTTAGAAATATATAAATATTTTAGATTATCGCTTGCTCTCATATACAGTTTAAAGTTATTTAGATATCGTTTTGAGACATTAAAAAAACGAGGGAATGGCGTACCTGGCGCGACACCATATGTCTATGATGTAACACAGGGCCTGGCAGCGTGCACTCATCGCATATGCAACGCGCAAAGGTGTGACCCCATACGTACATGACGTAACGCGTGGCCTGGTACTGCGTACCCGTCAGATACCTATGTAGCAGCTGGTACAAACTCATATGTATATGATGTTACGCGGGACGTGGTGCCACAAATCCGTCGGATACGAAATGCGCATCCTTTATGAGTTTAGCAATATGGCGGATAGGATTCGCGTGGTGATGGAGTGTGGTACACTACCGGTATGGGAGTGCAATTTTATCAACAAAAAAAAAAGATATACATATTTTTGGGGGAAGATATAAAACATTACTTAATTTTTAAAGTTAAAAAAAAAGAAGTATAATAGAGTTCCAAATATGTTTTTAAAAAATAGAAAAAATATAGGTTTTAATAAACATTAAAATATGAAATTAACATTTCACAAACCTTCGAAATTCACTGAAAAAACCATAGGTTTTACAGACGTTATAGTTAGGAATTAGCATTTAAAAAACCTTTGAAATTCACTAAAAAAACCATGGGTTTTAGGGACGTTATAGTTTGGTGGACATTTGACTCAAAACCAAAGAAATTCGCCTGTTATAGTTAGTTGAGCTAACTAAAATTCACGTGCCCGCAATGCACTGCTGATGATGTCACATATTACATCACTCATGACATGGTAGCTGCTTGCCCAGGAAGCGACCCTTTTGCATATTGGTGTAAATCCATTCAGTAGTTGTGGAGTAATTTAAAGAATTCTTCAATTGTATATTTAGGAATGCAGAGGATCTGCGATGCCTCCCGATCTTGTGCTGAGCTCTGAATGGCTGCCAAAAATTCAAACCAGGAACTGTTGGCAGCCATCTTGGGACACAGCATGAACCGAGTGCCAGAATAAAAACATTCAAAGAACCAAAACCTGCACGGGGCTTGTTTAGAAATGAATTCTGGGGAGGCCCATAAAGCCTCCCCTGCTGCCTTGGGGACCACCACCTTCCGGGGCTCATTTATTTTTAATGTGGGGGTCTCCCTGGGGCTTTCTAGAAAACAATGCCGGGGTCTCCCGGACCCACCTGAACCCTTGGGGCCGTCACTTTGTCAGGGCTTCAATGTCAATTAATGCAGTCTGCCACAATTACCTTACCAGCCCCAGGGACTGCTACCTCCCCGGGACTTTTGTTAAATTGAATGTAGGGGGCTGTGCATCCTACAGCCAAAGCTTTGGGACCACCACCTTCCTGGGGCAAAATCAAAGAAAGGAGGGAGGCATACCTGTTTGCTATGGCTTGCCCGGAGGTTTACTGTTCCCCCAAGCCATAGCATAAAAAAGTGCTCTCATTTACTGGAAAGTGGAGAAAAATTGCTTTCACTTGTATGAGGTTGTAAGATTGGCTGTAAGGGTGAGTGAGTGGGTATGTGAGGCCTCTATGGAGGAGTGAGTTTTCGTATGGATCTATGAATAGGTATGTAAGTGGTTGTGTGGGTGTGAGAGTTAATGTACAAGAGGTTATATGGGGTGTGAGTAAGGGGTTATGTGGATGATGTAATTTGAGATGTCATCAGTGATGTCATCAGTGATGTCACTGACCATGTCATGAGTTATGTCACATGTGAGGTCATAAGCAGTGCAAGGTGGGTGAATGGCCTCCAAAGACCTCTCAGCAATCCCACTGTGTAGGACTTACTGGAGGTAATAGGAGGTCTTGCTGACTCTCAAGAACCCTCAGCATCCAATGAGACTTCATCTCATGCATGCAGAGTGGTGTATAAAGGGGGTATAGCATTGAAAGACCTCTCAGCCCCCCTTTCCATGGCTGAATTTGGTCCCAGGGACCCCATCTACCAGGGCCAGGAATTTTTAGAATGGGGAAGGGGGCCACACAACCTTCATTCGTTGGTCTGATTTTGGCACCAGGGACCCCCATCTCCTGGTGCCTGCCTTTTATTTGTTTTTTTATAAATCATGGCCCCCCTCCCAGGCTGATATTGGCATTGGTACTCCCATCCCTCGGTGCTCTTGTCCCACTTAGGAACCCAGTCATTTTTGTTGGGGACCGTGGGGGGATCCTATGGTAGTTCCCTGTCAGTTCCCCACGTCCTGCAGGATACAGCATTCTGCTCTCACTGAAAGCACAGCGGAGCTAGCTGTGGCTTGCAGGTAGCAAGTAGCAATGTTCCAGGGGTGTGCACCCCGGGACATTGCTGGAGCTGGCCCTGGGGGTGGTGGTCCCCAGGGCTATCTAAGGCTCCATGAGGGGACCTCCATTGTTTGATTTAGCTCCAGAGAGGTGGCGGTCCCCATGGATGCAGGGGGGGCTAGAGCCCCCACATTAATGATTCATTTTGCTCCAGGGAGGTGGTGGGATTCGGGGTTGAGGGGGGCCGCATTGCCCTCCGCCTTTGTGTCATGTTTTGCCCCAGAGAGAAGTTGATCCCCAGAGCTGTGGGGGGCCAGGGTGGCTGTGGGGGCCCCCACCCATTACTAAAACATTTGCCCTGGGGAGATGGAGGTCCCCATGGCAGGGGGGTTACCACGAAGGCAAAAACCCCTCTAAATTATGAAAAATGCCCTGAGGATGTTGGGGTCCCTGAGGCTTTAGGGTTCCTAGGCGGGGGCCCAGTGCACTCCCTCCTACATATTTGGACATGCCCCCGAGACCTGTCCCAGCCGGGGGACCACGCTTTGTTTTTTTAAACATTTTTTACAGGAGCCACAGATCCAGCACAACTCCCGCTGAATTTTAAAAAACATGATTGTGGGCCATGCTGGGTCCCTGTGGCACCCCCCCCCCAAAAGGCCAAGGGGGTCAGGATGTATATACTCTGCCCTTTTTTCTTTGTTTTAAAAAAATGTTCTTCTTGTGATGCAGTACACTCGTAATTAGGGATTATGTATTTTTGCCGTAGGTATTTATGACCCTAAATGTACATTTATGGTTGAAAATGCCTTTGTGATTCAGGTCCCCTGAGTGGTAGGAGATTCCAAATAAATGAAGCCACAGAGGAAATTGTTTCTCTTTTTCACAATGTATATGCAGGGTATACAACAAAAAATAATTTTTAGTTTTACCATTACATTAAAGGGTGTATTGTTCAACTTTTTAGTCATATACAAACATGCTAACTAGGAAATCTTGGATAATACATACAATTTTGAAAAACTATTTGTTCATTAGCAAACAGCCATTTGCGGTTTTTCCAAAAATTGAAGGTGTTATCTCTTTTGTATGAGGGCATGAATCAGCCAGTTGTGGGTATTCTGCACTGATTGTATTCACTTTATAAAGATTGTTACTATCATCTCTGCTTAGCTGATCAAGCACCTAGTTGTGCAGTTCTTTCCCACTTTGTGGGAAAATAAAAAATTAGTTTCAGAAACCACACCTTGAAAACATTTCCTGAACTAAGGAGTATGTACATGCTTCAAGGTGATATCAGTTTCAATCTGTATGATAAGATTTGCACTTCATTTTCTTTGCACTATTGATCTCTAGCAGTAGCAATACAGAATTTGGCTGGACCATGTATATGCACTGTCATTCTTGCGGTTTTTTAAAAACCTTCCTCAACTGAACAAGAAGTAGATGGAAGAGCATGTATGGTTGTCAAAATATTGTGACTTCAAAACTATTAAGACATAATATTGATGATAATTATTTTTTATAATTTTCATCAATATTGTAACATGCAAGTGTAGTCTAAAATTGACATATACATTTATTTTTCCTTAGTTGTTCTAAATAATGTCATTTTTTATTAAAATATTTTAGGGTGTGGGTGAGTACTTTTTAAAGTTTGATTATGTACAATTACATTTTTTTCAACTTATTTTTTTATGTTTATGCTGTGTAATTCTTAATAATCTACATATTTGTGTGTTAATATGATATTTATTTATTTAATTTGAGATATTTAAAATTGAGTATTGGCAGGTCAGGTTTTGTGTTTTTTTGAGGATTGTCTTTGCAGAAATATAAATGAAAGTTATATTCGTTGAAATTGGGGAGGAGGTGTATGCTAGAGGGCGCTAAGCAAAATGGCTCTACCTGAAAAGGCTCCTGAGGCTGGAGTCACTATCCAGTAAAAATATCTGAAAGCTGACACTATCAATCTTTTGGATGCACACTGGAATGTGGTAGATGCACTTCAGAATGGTACCAGGTGGCAAGTGATAAGGCAGGGAGGCCGAGGATTGAGCTGGAAAAAGAGAGTGGCCTGTCAGATATGCCCAGTGGCTGTGAGATTTGACAACCTGTCATTCTGAGATATATGGTACATTGGCCTCCTGCCCCACAGACATATGGAACCTTTCACTTTTACCTGTTGAATTCGGAACCCTCTCTCTGACTGTTCAGGAGTTGCCATTCTCTGTCGAGCTTGCGTAGACTATAATTGCCTGCCAATACAACCAAAGATTGCACTTTTTCACACCTCTGCCTCCTGAATAACTATACTTTCACCATTGTTTGTGGGATTGGAGTTAGAATACTATATCTGACCCTTCCTCTACCAATATTTACATTTTTCCAAATGTTTATTAATTTAGCCCAAACAATCCAACTGGCTAAGAGAGTTGTAAATCCCACTCAATATATTCACTTACTCAGAGTTTTTAGGATTAGAGATAGAGTAGGTATTTTTGTGGAAAGTATTGATGGATGCACGGATCCAGATTGTGGGTGCAAAAACGGAGAAGGTTGTTTTATTTTTTGCTTTCTTACACTTCTTTGCCTCTGCTCTGATGATGTTCTGGCTCCAAATTTGCTGAGAGCCAACAGTAATGGTGAGCTTGCCTACAGATAAGCAATGGTGCTTTTAAAACTAGGGTGATGTGGCCATCTTTCCTCAGACCATGGGTGGGATGTGCTGTGACAAGCAGAATGCCCTTAAAGGGGACAGGTGTGGAATCTGGGAGTCCATGAAACAGGGATTTGCCACAACCCCGATGCAATTGTACAAAGCTTGAAGAATGATTTTGAAGTCAATTTCTGGGAGGAATGGTTTCACATTCTCTAGTAGAGAGAGTTGGTGCCTAGTGACCTTTATTTTCTTTGCAAATTGTTACTGGAGCATGAGAGTTGTGTATAGGCTGAATTCAAGTGTCACAGACTGGTCTTTTAGTTTGTGAAATAACAGATCTTAACTTGGCTTCAAGGCCTGTGATTCTTCTCAATCTTCTCAAGTTCCAGGTTGAATTGAGCAACTTTGGAGCCAGAGCTAAATTGCAAGATCCAGTAGTCGAAATCTGACACAAATGAAAAACTTATCTGTATCTGGCAGTTCTACCTGCAGAGTTTAAGCAGGAATCAAGAACGGAAGCATATGAGTTTACAATAGCTACACTGCAAATAAACAAAGTGGGGAACAAGAAAAAAGATTGTGATGCACTGGCACAATCCTCAGAGCCGCATTTATTTTATAAGGTCACAGGAACATGTCATGTCATCTGAAAAAGCGCCAGCATTTTGGTTACGGAAGCAATGGCAAAGTCAAATAGCACAAGGTTTAGTTACCCCCAAAAAACTATGGATGCAATCTGAGTCTCTAATTAGGTTGAGGATCTGAATTCATGATACCTATGCAACTGTCAAACTGGGAGCAGAGATTCATTGTCTAGCACATCCACACCACGCTCCAAGTTGCGCAGTACCCAGATCACCTAAACTCTGCCACAAAATGCAGGCCTCTGGTCAGCACCGGACGAAGAGACTTGGCATTTGTGAAAGTTAGGGCTCAAGGCCATCAACGTCCATGTAATTGAGTGTGGTTTAGACTAGTTGTCAATTGTTGTTCATAGCAAATAATAGAAATTCTGTATTGGAGATGTTGAGCTGGACATCCAGGCCTGGACGAGATGCAGGCAGTGTTGAAGCATTACATGTCTGGGGTGTAGGTTATGTATGTAGTTAAAGTAGTACATTTGAATCTTACAGTAATTAATTTTCTTATGAGTCTGTATGTTAAAATCAAATTATATTATAATTGTATATTACATTTGTGAAAACATTTTTAAAATATTTGTATATCAGATTTTTTTTTTAAATGAGTTATTGAGTAATGCATATAATTTTCAATTCATATATTTTATTTTTCAAATGTCAGATTCATTTAATAATAACCCAGCTTAAATGTGTTACTTTATTTAAAACAAATATTATATTTATGTACAATTATTTTATTTCATGTTATTAAATATATATTGTTATTCAAAACTTCTATTACATTATATTGTATTCAAATTCTTTTTTTTTTATTGTTAGACTTAATAAACGATGTGTTATTATCTTATTAAGCAATTCATTTATAGCATACCTGTTAGACATTGGGTTATTTGTTGACTGGGGTGTAAGCCCTGTTCAAGCAGCAGCCACAATCTTAGTCAGGGTAAGGCACCAACAAACCCCAAATTAACCTGTGCTCAATACCTGGTAGCTTGGCACAGAGCATTCAAACTTAGAGGCAATGTGTAAAGTATTTGTGCAACATTTGGAACAGTAAAAGAGTGCAAACACTACACAAAAATACCCCACACCAATCTGGAAAAAATACAGCTTAATATAGTAAATTAAACTAGACCAACATGACTAAAGTCCATTCAGTAGATTTGGAACCATGAATTTTCAAATAAGAAACTGTAATATAGAGCCTAAAAGCAGTAAGCACCAACCCCGGCTTTCTGGTCACACAGTCACCCTGGACCAGGTCAAAGTCAGAGGTTCAGGCTGACTGTGATGCAGCCCAGATTGGATACTGTCCCAGATTTGTCCTGTTGAAGTTTTACCTTCTGAAGTTTTGTGCCAAGAGACCTTTTCACATTAGAGACGGCCTCAGGGACCAAGAGGAGCATCGTGGTTGTGGTTGGCATGATGAGAAGAGCAGGCCGGGCATCACAAACAGACAGGCTGCAGCTTTTCGATGGCTGGCTTTGCAGGCGATCAATGCTTCCTTGGCAAAGAGACAGGCTAGTCACAGGTCACCCTGAATTTCAGTGTGAGCAGTGCTGTTCCGGTTCAAATGGGCCCGTTCGCAGACTCGAAGAGACCAAAAGCTTGATTACAAGAGCGTTGAGCCACCCAAGGGTCCAGGACCTGAGGGGCACCCACTTGAGGGTCAATAACTCGCTGCAGCTGGGTCCAGGAGTTGGTTGCAGATCCTAATTTGTTTCTCAGATCAGGAGGCCAGCTGACTAGTCCTTCAAGTCACTCAGAGATCCTGGGTTCAAGATGGAGTTGCAGGTCCAGTTCATCTACTCACAGCAAGAGGGCAGCAGGTCACCACAGCAGGACAGCAGTTCCTTAAAAGCAGTGGTCCAGCAGAGTGTCATTCCTTGTAGCAGCACAGCAGTCCTTCCTGGCAGAGTATCCATAGGTCCAGAAGTGTACTAAAGAGTTGGTGTCTGAGTTCTTTCTTTTATACCCTGGTCCTCTGGTGATGGCAGAAGCTTCTAGACAGTGGCTACAGTGGCTTTGAAATGCATGGAATTTTTTGTCTCCCCTGTACTGCCTGCAAGTTGGGTGAAGGGACAATGCAGGTCATTAGCCCATTTGTGTGAAGGGTGAACACAGGCTATTTAGATGTAAGTGGGGGTGTGCTCAGCCTCGCCCGCCCCCATCCTGCCAGCAGAAGGCCCACTCTGGTACATCTAATCAGTCTATTGTGTGACTGTCTGGGACGAGGTCGAAAAATCTAACTGTCAGTTACACACAGTCATGTGACCCAGGCCAGGCACAAAGGGATAAGGGCAACAAAATGCCAACTTTCTCAATGTGGCCTTTATATACTATGATCAAAAACCCAACTTTTTATATAACATGTAATAAGGCAACTCTAATGTTATACTATGGGAGGGACAGGTCTAGCAGTTGTAAAAAACAAATTTAAGAGTTTATTTTTTACTTCCAGGACATATAAAACTTAAAAGTACATGTCCAACATTTTAAATACATGGATCTCTGCCCTAGGAGCAGTCCATGGCCTACCTTATGGGTGACTTATATGCATTAAAAAGGAAGGGTTGGGCCTGACATAAGGTTTACTTTGCTAGGTAGCATGGCAGTTTTAAAACAGCACACACAACGGCTGCAATGGCAAGCCTGAGACAAATGGCAGCTTTAGTGGTTGGCACAATTAGTGCTGCAGACCCACTAGTAGCTTTTAAGTTACAGGCCCTGGATATATGTAATACCACTTTACTAGGGACTCACTAGTAAATTACATATGCCAATACACCACTCTAACATATTTTAGAGAGCCAGCACAAGCACTTTAGCACTGGTTAGCAGTAATAAAGTGTCCAGAGCTCTAACGCTAAGAAAAATAGGTTCAGCAAAATGGAAGAGAAGAGACTAAACGTTTGGCGGAAGATTACCCTAAGGCTGATAAGTCTAAAAATACCATAAACGTTTTTATTTTTTGGAGATGTATTTGTATATTTACACAACACATTATATTTACAGAATTAAATTTGTTTTAATTTCTATGAGAAATAAATGGCTAAATTAAATGTATATTGTTTTAAATGGACACATTTTACTTTATTTTTGTGAACTACATTAGTAAAATCAATATTATGATTAAATCTATGTTTTATGAAGTAGTATATTTTTGCACTCTAAATTTTGGTAGTCACTTATTTTATTTACTATATTTTTACTGTCAGTATTTTGAACTGAAATGTCTTTTTTTATATTGTAAGTATCAAAACTCAATATTTTTTTATAACATTATCAGGCCATTAGCATTGTTTTCAAATTCCTCTTAAAAACACCAAATGTAGAATGAGTTATAAGCAAGCTCTGTAATTGTTTCCAAAGTCTTAACCCTTGATTCCAAGTGTCTTACACCATGCTTGGTACAAGGGCATTTTAGAATGCAAAGTTTCAGATCAGCAGCAGAGTGTAAGAGTTTCAGAGGTTGAGGAACTGTAAAGGATCTAAATAGGTGGCTGGGGTTGCATTTCAAAACTTTCCAAATAATATAATGTTCTTGAATACTTTAAGAAATGGCCATCCCAGATCTTTTTTAAAATGCTATATGTTAGGGTGAAAACAATTCTGATTGACCTATTATGGACAGCCTGAAGCTTGGAAATTAGTAGTTTTAAGATGTTAAAAATATGTTGCAGAGCAATCAGAAAGCCTTCAGAAAATTAATGCTCAATTTGACTTTGCTGTGCTTTGTATTTAGTAATACATTGCAACACAAGGATAGCTCTCTGACCATGTATCTCCTCCACAGACCCTGCTCCATTTAAACTGCGGTTCCACCTTGCATGATCAGGAACCCCAAGGTACACCCCTTAGTATGTGGTTGAAGATAGAAACATTAACCTGAAATATTTATTAAATCAACCAACACATGTATGCACTACATGGTATAATTGCATTGTCCTTCAAAGAAAACACCAGCCCTGAGGAAGACTTAAACTCTAAATTCTGTTCCTCTTCCAACAACAAAGGTCGAAGCGCGTCTGCACATATCTCTTGAGGCCAAGAGTCACCATGTTGAAACGCAGTGTGTAAAAGCACTGAATTCACTAGCTCAACTCACATGGCTGAGTCAAGAACATTTACATCTTTCATCTGACCTCACTCAGGACCTTCTTGTAGTATAAAATCGAGAATATCAACAATAGGTTCCGACTTCAAGTAAAATTCTGACACATATGATTTTTTACAATAATTAGGTGGTATAGTAGACCATTAGGGTACATCTATTGTGTAGTATGTCCCCTCTGCATGTGAAGTTTTCTTGTACATAAAGTTAAGAATGTCTTGTTTGTAGTAAGTATATATGAGTTGTTTTGTCAGTTTTTCTTTTGTGCATTGTCTTGATTAATGCATTGTCTTTGGTCTACATGTAATGCAGTACGTTAGTGTTCCATGTAAATGCCTCTCTTATAAGATAAATGAATGATACAGGCAAATCATCTGCTGTTTTGAGTAAATGATTTTATGAATTTGAGACATCAATGCAAGAAAGGGAAAACGCTAATCATTTTTTCATTAAGACTCTATAAATAACTACAGTTCATTAAGTGTTCATATGTGGGGATAACTTCTGTAGTACTCCATTGATGAAATAAGTATTGAACCATGATCAGAGAGGTATCCTTTTGTTGCAATGTATTTATCATTCTAACCTCTTGAGTCCTTAACTGAATCACTCCCCTATAAGAGACCACTGTTTGTATAGGTGCAACGCCTACGAGGGAGCCCCTGAGATAAATCACTTAGAGGTATCTGTCCCACTACAGGTGGAGCCTGAATCCACCAAGATTATTGTTTTTACCCAGGGTATTGCTTACCCCACATTTTCTTTAAAAAACCCTCAGATGGGAGACCACACACACACTGTACAAAGGAGATCATAAATGTCCCAGGAGCCTGAGGGACAGTCCCGGACTGGAGATCCCGCCCACCGGCTGCCGGGCATTCGATAAAAACACCTCGCGCCTCCCGCTCCGCGGGAGACGCAGCGCACCTACGTTGGGGAGAGAACAGCCGTTGCCTACTGCCTACGAGTCCCAGGAGCCTGAGGGACAGTCCCGGACTGGAGATCCCGCCCACTGGCTGCCGGGCGTTCGATAAAAACACCTCGCGCCTCCCGCTCCGGGGGAGACGCAGCGCACCTACGTTGGGGAGAGAACAGCCGTTGCCTACTGCCTACGAGTCCCAGGAGCCTGAGGGACAGTCCCGGACTGGAGATCCCGCCCACTGGCTGCCGGGCGTTCGATAAAAACACCTCGCGCCTCCCGCTCCGCGGGAGACACAGCACACCTACGTTGGGGAGAGAACAGCCGTTGCCTACTGCCTACGAGTCCCAGGAGCCTGAGGGACAGTCCCGGACTGGATATCCCGCCCACTGGCTGCCGGGCGTTCGATAAAAACACCTTGTGCCTCCCGCTCCACGGGAGATGCAGCGCACCTACGTTGGGGAGAGAACAGCCGTTGCCTACTGCCTACGAGTCCCAGGAGCCTGAGGGACAGTCCCGGACTGGAGATCCCGCCCACTGGCTGCCGAGGACGTTAAACTCAAATACTTGCTCCCGCCCCGCGGGACGCGCGCGGGCGGCCGCCGGGCTAAGCCCGGGCAAAGGGCGGGCCGTCTACGGCCGTCCAAGACTGGCTGAGGCTGGGCTGGGCCATTCCCCTGAGGTCCACTTCCCCACGGTAAGATCAACCTGACTATAGTACTTGCGTGTGATTATGACACTCATTTCTGATAACGAGGGGAAGCGCCGCCTTACACCGGCCGTCGCCGGTGGAAGACTTACTGGCACTCTTGATGATTTCTTCCTAAGAGCAGCTGATGTCGTAGGCAGGGAGATTGCTCGGACTGAAAAGCGCCTGTCACTGGAACTCTTGAACGTCAGACGCTCTTCCCTAGGTGACTTAAGTAATGCGGTGTCACCGGCCAGGGCAGACTTGAATACCCAATTACCACGCAGCCCTATTATCTTGGAAAATCAAGACTCTCAGTTTGACTATTTGCTTGGGGAGGAAGTTGTGTCCAAGATGAACAATTCTTTTTGTAGTCTTGATTCATCTGAGGGCTTCTATCCGATTGAGCCCAGGAAATGTTTACAGCCTGTAAATCCTGTTGACCTTGAAGCCACTACTGTAGTGGCCCCATTTTGTACTAACATGAAAGGCAAAAGGAAGAGGGGCGGGGGTTGTCAAGCAGGCAGGAAACCAAAAGTATTAAAGTTGTCTGGTACCCAGAGTGTATCGTTCCCCAAGAAATCCATCAAAATATCTAAGAGGAATACTCAAGCCCTGATTGATCCGGGTTCACAGTCTTCAGATTTACATAATAGAGCCATAATTAAAGGGAAGGACGAGGATGCAGTGATATCATTTTCAAACTTAACTCACTTATTGCGATCCTTTACCCTACCAATAATCGAGAGATTGAGAATTATCAACGGGAAGCTAGACGCCCTGGGTGAACTAGCCAACGATAACACACGCAGGCTTGATACCATAACACTATCCAAGTTGAACAATTGCACTGAGATAACGCCTAGTAACAACATAGACCCCCAAGGTGTAGTCATCTCTGTAGTTGTAGCCCCTTCAGGAGGAAATAGTACCACTACTTTACCTCTGATATCCCCTCCAACTAAAACTGCTGAAACCACATCACGTACTATTACATCCTCACAAACTAGTGAGAATTGTAAGGGGGAAACAGTGCTAGTCGGCCAGGATGAGCGGGTCTCCCTACCAGTCATTAATCTCCCACCAGCGTGTTCACCCTTAGGAGTAGTGCTTGCAAACGTCCCTGTATTGAATAAGGGCGTAAGAGAGGACTTTGGGCAATTAAAAAATAAGGTGCTCCACTGGATTACAAAGAATACATCGGCGGGGAACAACATTTGGAAAGATATAATAATGGTACGTAGAGTGTCCTGGATTGGCAGAACTAGGAAGATTAGAGCTGGGGATTGTATTATACTTAATTTTAATAGTCCCATTCCGGTCAGACGAATCATTGATGAGTCCATATTCAACGCTAAGCCACAATCGAAGGGCATTGAGATCCTCCCACTTGATTATTTTTACAAGGAGCTGAACAGACCAAACCCAAGCAAGGTCTCTGAGCATGGGGGCAGGAAGAGTTATCGCATCCCATTAAGCTCGGGTTGGGAATACCCTAGAAAGATGTTCCCTAATCGGACGTGGAGAGGGAATGATGGGCAATATCAAAGTTTTGAAGGGGTCAATCGCTTCTCTGTTTTGAGCGGACTAGAAGGAGTTGACTCACGCCCAACTACTGAGGATGTTGTCACTTCTGTCACTTCTGATCTGAAAGAACAAACAGTGGTAGCCTGTGCAGGCGATCAACTGAAGGCAACACATTTGTCTGAACAACCTGGGGTTGTAACAAAGAAAGGAACTAGGATTGCTTTTTGGAACGTAGCAGGTCTCCGTTCCAAGATAAACAATCCCATATGGATTGATTTTATTAAGGACATAGATATACTATGTCTGCAAGAGACTTGGTCTCTTGATGCCATCCATATCACTGGGTACAGAACTTACCACCAACCTGCTAGTTCCTCTTTTCCGGGAGGAGTAAAGGCGGCCTGACTATTTATCTATCAAACTTGCTGGAGATATTATCATTAAGAACGGTGGGCTCATGTAGCTACTATCAAATTATCCTAATCCGGGTGATCCCCAAGGTGGAGATTATTATTGTTAATATGTATAATAGTATTGAGAAGGGTTTAGTAAATGGTATGATAAATACCCTTATTAAGGAACTAGGGGCCCTAGCAGATAAATCTCCAAGGGATTCAATTATCATCTGGGGAGCTGATTTCAGCCACTACCTTTGTAAACAGTATTTGAGCGGTTGTGGTGACCAGGAAAAATATAAATCTGAATATCAACCCCACTTTGCCCATAATAGCGGGGGTGACTCATTTAATGACATGATGGCCTCATTCGATCTGGGCTTTGTCAATCTGCTCTGTAGGCCCCCGGTGGAGTTCAGCTCAACGTATGTGGGGAGAGGGTTTAGTACATTGATTGACTTTATTACCATCACCAACTCTCACTCATGCTGGTTAACCGATTTTGCTACACACACACTTGGGGTGAGTGACCATCTCCCACTCAGCTGTTGTATTCAGCTCCCCTGTAAAATAGATTGTACTCCGGTTGAGAAATTGGCCTGGACAACAAATTGTACCTTAAGTAGTTTGAACGGGTATGCTCTTAGATGGTCACAGTGCAACCCAGAGGTTACTAATAGAAACATAATTAAACAGGCGTTAACTTCCATCAATGTATGCCTTCGGGATGAAGTATCACAAATAGACGTCCTGGACTCTTTTGCAAACATTACAAAGATTATTAAAGAGGACTTACAACTTCCAATTAAAGAGGGGAAAGTAAGCAGAAAAGGGTGGTTCGACTCAGCTTGTACTAAGGCCCACACTGTCTTAAAGAACGCTCTAAGGAAAAATCCGAGGAACCAAATCAAAATTAGACATCTCAGGCATGAGTACAATCAGGCTAGAAAGTCACGTAAACGCGAAATTAAGAATGATGCCTGGGTAAGTCTATATAACGCGTCTTTGGAAAAGGATTGCTCTGCCTTTTGGCTAGCTGTCAAGGCTCCTTTCTTTACTTCAGGGGAAATTGCTAGAATGGAAGTGGCTATCACAGAAGATTCATGGATAGATTTCTTCGCCGAGGTCTACAACCCAGGAGGGAAAGATAAATTGGTAGAGTTGGAGACTGTTACTCAGGGACAAAAGGAGGGCAACTTCGCTCCGATTGAGCTAGCTGTTACCGTAAATGAAATCTCAGACGTAATCACCCAGAGCAAGGGTAACAAAGCGCTAGGCGCAGACGGCGTCCCTATAGATCTATTCAAATACCAGCCTGAGCTCTGGTCGCCCCTACTCACGCGTGTATTGGAGGCTAGTTGCGTGCGGGGCTTTATTGACACCTGGGCAGACTCTATAATTATACCAATATTTAAAAAAGGGGACCGGGATAAACCCTCTTGTTATCGTCCTATATCCCTTCTGGATTCTTTTATGAAGTCACCGGGCGAGTTATTTTGAACCGCCTACAACAATGGGCCGTAGAGGCTAACATTTTATCCCCGGTACAATATGGTTTCGCGAGGGCTGCGGCACCTTGGAACAGGTCCTTAATTTTACATTACTTTCAGGTAAATACACCCAGGCCAAAGAAGGCAAACTTTTCGTAGTGTTTGTAGACCTAAGCGCTGCTTTCGATTGCGTCATTCACAATCGACTGTGGCAGATCCTGAGTGACATGAAGGTGGACGAAGTACTTATCTCCTTTTTAAGACAGCTGTACGTCGGTGCCAGGGCGAAAGTTAGGTACTGCATCAATGGTGAATGCACCAAGCCTTTTTTTGTAAAGCGGGGAGTGAGACAAGGGTGCGTACTCGCCCCATTTTTGTTCAATCTGTATATTAATGACCTAGAAAAAGAATTAGCTGCTGCGGTACGCGATTCCCCTCAGGTTAATCAGCATCAAATCGCGTCCCTTTTATATGCAGACGACGCAGTGATCATGTCCCGGACTCAAAGAGGTCTTCAAACTGCTCTGGATACTTACTTAAATTTTATGGATAACAGGGGGTTAAAACTTAACGTATCCAAATCATTTGTAATGACCTGTGGCAGATCTAAGAAAAAAGTGTGTCGTTTGTTTGCTGGGAAGGAGAAACTTGCTTCTACTAAAATTTTCTCATACCTGGGTATAGTCCTTGAAGAAACAGGGTCCTGGAAACAGACTTTGACATTTAAGAAAGCCACTGCTGCACTTATGTCTTTTTCGTAAAAGCTGGGGAAGAGACCACCTGCGATTCTGTTAAAAATTTATCAGGCGAAGTGTATCCTTACAGCCATATACGGGGCAGGGATCTGGGGGATTCACAACTCTTCCTCAATACAAAAGGTAGAGAATGCATTTCTGAGATTTATTCTGGCAACCCCTGTTAGCTCCCCTGTTTTTAATTGTCATGCTGAGTTGGGAGTGCGTTTTGTGAGTGACCTGATTAGTATACAACCAGTTTTGCTCTGGTATAGAGTATGGACTTTGCCGGACCTAACGCTAAATAGAAATATTATCAAGGACTGCATGGGCCTGGATAGGGCCCTCAGGATACCCTGGTTGAAGTATATTTGTAATTTTACTAGGGATCTTGGAAGACCTGAGTTTTACCATCAACCTGAGTCAATGTGCAGGATTACTAGAAAGGACCTGAAGGAGCTGTGTTGGTTTCATGTTGAATCTCTTAGACTAGGCGTAGAATTAAATAAGAATCTTGTTCTGCAACACCAACGTATACTGGTCTCTTATACTATCCAGCCTTATTTAATCTGGTGCCAGGAGGGATTTGACCGTTATTTATTAACTAGACTTAGGTTCGACGTCTTTTTTCGTTTAGTCTCTTTTCCCGCAGTAAATGACTGGGCTAGAAATCTTTGTAACTGCCCGTGTGATAATTTGTCTACCCAATCAACTCTGCATGTAAATTGTTTTTGTAAATTTTATTCGTTGGAAAGATCAAGATGGATCAAGCCACTCTTAAAAAAACATGGTTCATGGAGACATTGTCGCCCTGCTTTATTGTTTTTAGTCTCTCTAAATGATGAATATTGTGTGTCAATAATGCTGGGCTTTTTAAAAAGTATTTTAAGGAAAAGGAAAAGTTTAATTCATTTTTAGGAAAACTTTGTATGTCTTTTTTTAACAATTCCACTGTGGTTTACTTTTGTCTTTGTAATGAACCTGTTGCTTTTATGACTTCATGAATTTTGAACTCGAATAAAGTATATTAACTATTAACTACTACGAAGACCATCAACCTTCATATTGGTAACACTGTGACCAATCCAAGACAACAATCGGAAATAGGGAAAATCACTAGACTTAGAAAAAAACTAATTTGTACTGCACTTCATGGGGAAGTGCTATTGGAACATCTAAGAGCAGGCACTATTCCTGTAGGCCTCCAGGTAAAAAAAGACCCTGCAATTTTAGTTGGCTTGCCAGAATACCTAGGAGACTTCAGCCATGTAGGAACAAAGTGTTCACGGGACTGGATGTTCCTCTCCATCAAAACAGCAGAACGCCTCAGTCTGAAAGAACTAGAGCTAATAAAAGTGCTAGAAGAAGCCCTTCTGAATAACGATGCAATAGAGAATGCACAAGCATTGTTAACAAAGTTGGAAAAAGAAAACCCCATATTCAAGAAGAACACTGAAGATTTCAAAAGAGTTAAATTACACAAAGACATCCTCAATTTCAGTGAGAATAAAGGCCTATCCGTACTTGGATAAGGATTATTAAAACAACCAGCAAATACCAGAGTTTTGAGAACATACAGGGGTAGGAGTAAAAGACAATTCATCTCTTTTTCAGACGCTTAGTCCTATTCCGAAAGCTTAAGTGACGCCGAACCATCCACAAGTAGCAGCGGCAACCAGCAAGTACAGTTCTACCAAGGACCGGAACCTTTTTTAGGCAGAGGCAATGGATGCCTCAGAGGCAGAACCAGAGTAAAACAATGGTACAATCCCATCCCCAACTAATATCAGGGCAAAATAACAATGAGGCACCAAACCTACAGATGGTAAGAAAGGAACCCAATTCCATCTTCAATTTAACAAACATTTCCCTATCAACAGAAGAAATTCAAGTAATGAATAAAGTCCTATCCTTTATACCATCAAGCAAACCGGATATGGCACAAACTAAACTCAAAATCATCCAACTGTTCAGAAAAATGTGTCTGAAATCATTCTTTATGGTAATTCCACACACACCAGAAAGGAACTACTCAGGCCTTAAAGAACAGTCGACATTCTTTCCACCCGCCTCTAGCATGCAAATGGAACTCCTCACCTTAAAAAAAAATGTGATGAGATACCTGGACCGCCTTAGAAAAGCTGATGAAAAATAAAGAAATCATAATAAAACTGGCGGATAAAGGCGGCGCTATCGTCATTATGGAAAGAGGAAAGTACGAATCGGAAATAAATCGTCAATTATCTAACAAAGAACACTATCGAAAAACGGATGATGACTTGACCAAAGTGGTACAAAGTAAATTATCTAGGCTGATAAAGACAGGAGAAGACCATGGCTGGGTATCTAAAAAAGATGCCAAATACCTGTTTAATGAAAACCCCAGGATGCATCGGTTGTATGTCCTTCCGAAGATTCATAAGGACGCTATGAATCCCCCAGGGCGTCCAATAATTTTGAGGGTCAATTCCATCCTAGAGCGACTGGCAAAATACATCGACATGTTTCTTAAACCACTGTGCAGATACCACAAGTTTCCTTCGAGACACAATGCAAGCGATCACAATTATCGAAGGACATCCCTTCGACCAAGAAGCAGATTTACTGGTGACACACAATATAGTTAGTTTATAGACTAACATTCCCCAAGAAGCATGCTTAGAAGCCCTCCACTACTTTCTAGACAACAGACCAAGGGTGCATATTATACCAACGGACTCCTTAGTAGAAATGGCAGGAGTGTGCCTAAAAAACAACTTTTTCCAATTCAATGAGGAACAATTTTTGCAAACAAAAGGGACCACAATGGGATGCCCCTTTGCACCAGAAATGGTGGTGATGTCAATGGCCCTGTATGAAGAAAGGTGGGAATATAACAACCCATTCGATGGCCAGATAAAAATCTGGTGTTTCTACATAGACAACATGTTTATGCTCTGGAGGGGGACACCTGAAACACTGCAAGAATTCAAAAATTGGCTAAACCAAAGGAAACCTGACATTCAGTTTTGTTAAATTCCAGCAAGAAACAGATCAACTTTCTAGACCTTTGGGTCAAGCATGAAGATGGAGCTCTATAACACTCTATTTACAAAACAAACTGACATAAATACATTACTGCATTTTTCGAGTTTCCATCAAAGAGATTTGCGGCAAAATCTGCCCTACAGCCAATTCCTACGAATCATGTGAAATTGTATGAAAAGGGAAGACTATTTCTCTAATGCCAAGATTCTTCTGAAGAAACTGGTCGTAAGAACATTCCCATTGAACTGGTGAAGCAATCTATGAAGCGTGCCTGGTACTCACCTAGGGAAACACTGCTGATACCAAAGGAATCTACAAAGGATATGCCACTGGTAGACGTCACGACTTTTTCAGAAATAACTAACCAAGTCAAAAAAAATGGTCAGAAAGAATTGGCACACAGTAAAAGGTTTAGAGGAGTTCAAAGAAACACCAGTATTTTCTCTGAAAAGAAATAAAAACATCAAAGATAAACTGGTACACGACAACACGAAAGTCAAGAGTCCAAGGATAACCATACAAACCATGTTAGCCTTACCCCCAATCAAAGGCCACCGAAAGTGTGGTAACTGCACGTCCTGCGCAATCACCATCGAAGGAGCGAAATTTGAATACGGGAATAAGACCATCATACACGAGAAATTCACAAACTGTAATACAACCAATGTAATATGCTGAGTTGTTTGTCCGTGTCACATGACACACGTCGGAAAAACTACACAAGCCGTAAAAAGAGAATTACTCATCATCGATCAAGGATAAACTGCAAAGTCCCAAACGCATCCATGGTACCACACTGTATATAAAAGGGACATGGCCCACAAGACATTAAATGGACAGTCCTATAACATGTCACTGGAAGGAATGCCGATTCCCTCCTTTCCGGATTTGAAGCCAAAACGATACTGTGCCTAGGCACCACCGTTAATAGCCTCGACTAAATGAGTGAAATCCTGCACTGTTTATGAAATAACTCTATGATCATTCTCAATAACATCAATTAACACCATCCATAGATCCCCACAGACCTGCCACCACGGATTAGAAATCCAACTTTTAACCCAGCGAAGGTTTGATTATTGCTCTGCATCCAAATAGCCCCAGCAACCACAGTAACAAGCAGTTAGAGCATTTTCGATGCTCTAAATGTACAAAAGCGTCTACACATATATTACAGTTGGCAACATGGACAGCTACGGTGTAAGGTTTACCACACTGAGAGTCCTATAACACCATGGCAACCTTGGCAAAGACACAGGAAGTCAGGCAACAATAAGAGGAATTGCGCTGCAGTCAGGTGCACACCCCATAGCCCGGCAACCAATGCTGACGTTGGGCCTACGTCATTACGTACGTATCGCCCAGCAGGAAGGACTGAAAACCCAAGTCTCTTCATCAGTTCTGACCCGCACATCTACTCACAGGACCTGTAGGCCTGGCCTGAGACAGAGAAGCAGCGAGAAACAGAGACACCGGAAGAACTCCACAAAAAGGTACTCGCAAGCCCGCCATCTCACTAAACCTCCGTTTTGCATGGAATCTCAAGCGCATCCAGCGCATCATATGACGTTAGATCCACACTTTGAACCACATAGCTAAATATAGCCAGAGCGCATTTTCCCACAATGCTGCAGGTCTTGCCACAAGGGGAGAACTATATATAAAACGGAATTGCTTCATTGTTTGGATTGATGTGATATTTTGGTAAGGCTCTTCATTAAACGCTTACCTTAAACATCATATGTAAATTCGCCTCCACATATAACTGAAGCGATGCGAAGATTGTTCTAAATGCCTCCTACCCCTACTTTAACTTTCAAATACATCATCTCTCTTTGGTCCCAAAAAGGACAAATGTATCAAGGATTCTCCATAGGGGAAGACATTGGATTCCCGATCTCCTCCACGGACCCTGCTCCGTTTAAACTGCGGTTCCACCTCACACGATCAGCACCCCCAAGGTACACCTATTAGTATGTGGATGAAGATAGTAACATTAACCTGAACTAATTATTAAATTAACTAAAACATGAATGCACTACATTGTATAATTGCAGTGTCCTTCAAAAAACCACTAAGCCCTGAGGAAGACCTTCACTCGAAATTCTGCCCCTGGTCCAATAACGAAGGTCAAAACACATCAGCACACATCTCTTGAGGCCAAGAGTCACCATGTTAAAACGCAGTGCATGAAAGCACTGAATTCACTAGCTCAACTCACATTGCTGAGTCAAGAACATTTACATCTTTCCTCTGACCTCACTCAGGAATTCTAGTAGTATAAAATCGAGAATATCAACAATAGGTTCCAACTTTAAGTAAAATTCAGACACATATGATTTATTACACCAATTAGGTGGCATAGTAGGCCATTAGGGTACATCTATTGTATAGTATGTCCCCTCTGCATGTGAAGCTTTCTTGTACATAAAGTTATAATGTATATATGAGTTGTTTTGTCAGTTTTTCTTTAGTGCATTGTCTTGATTATTGCATTGTCTTTGGTGTAAATGTAATGCTGTATGTTACTGTTCCATGTAAATGCCTAAGATAAATGAACGATACAGGCAACTCATCTGCTGTTTTGAGTAAATGATTTTACGAATTTGACACATCACTGCAAGAAAGGGAAAACGCTAATAATTTTTTCATTAAGACTCTGTAAATAAATACAGGTCATTAAGTGTTCATATGTGGAGATAACTTCTGTAGTACTCAATTGATTAAATAATTATTGAACCATGGTCAGAGAGGTATCCTTTTATTGCAACATATTTATGATTCTAACCTCTCTAGTCCTAAACTGAATCACTCCCCTATAAGAGAGCACTTACGTTTAGTAATAGACACATTTTCGCCACATTCTGTGGATGACAATGGACTATCTTGACAACTGCCAGACCGTGGTGGTTAAAAGTTCAACATGAAGCCCGGTCTTACATACTTATGTAACCGGTTCCGGAATATAACCTATTTCCTACAAACACTCTAAGTTAGGTTGTAGGTAAGAATATCATAGTCAGATACATTTTGTGTGTTAATTATTCCTAAAAAATCACTTGCTAAATGTATAGTTTCTATTATTAACTCCAATCAAGCAAACTATGTTTTTGAACAAAATATAGGGCACAATATTTACATCAAACAATCTGACTATAATATTCCAGTACATATTCAAATAGGGACTTTTAAGAAGTGCATAGGCTTTTTGTGAGAATTTTTCTTGTTAGATAACCTTTTGTCAATCAAATATTTCTCACAGATAGTCAAACCAAGATATTTCCAGCATCATGCAACCCTTGATCTGGGTTCAAAACCCAGGTGTGATTAGACTAATTCCGCCAATACATACCTTATTTCTCTATATTACACAAAAGGGGAACCATGTAAATGTTAAAAGGAAGAGTTGATGAGTAAGGGCCAAAATGGTGGCCCAGTTGAATCCAAAGCTAACAGGTTTGGTGCACTGACAATCAATAGGTGAGATACTTAATTTACCTATGGGCTCTTGAGAGTTGTAGTGGGGGACAGTCAGTGAATACATCAGGAGACTGGCTGCAAATCTGAATGTTCTCCTTGCCAAAAGGAGACTTATGAAACATATGGGCAGTATTACTGGATAGTCAGCACTTGAATTCAAAATGTTACTGGCTCGTGCCCTGCAAGAGTGAAGAACACACTACAAGAGCTGGCACATCAGTAGAGAGTCTGGAGAGTGACACCATTGTGGAGTGATCCCTGGCCCTACTGGAGCCCTCCTTTAGAAGGTGAGATTGATATACAGTGGGGCGCCAGTCAGAAGTGGCAAGAGATGCAGACCAATTAAAGTAAGAGCTTACTGTTCAACACGAGTGAAAGGCCAACTGATATGGCAGCGGGAACTATAAGTAATGCTCCTCCATGAGAATCTAGGTGACATAGAGAATTCAGGAGCTGCATGATCGTTGATAAAACAATGTGCATCAAATTGAGGAAGTACATAAGACAACTGATCCTAGGTCATTGAATCTTTGAAAAAGAAGATCTCTCAGTAGAAGCTCCACTGAGAGTGAAGTCTGTGCAATTGTATTGGCATTACAGAACCTGTACGATTTGATCTCATAAGGTTTATGAAGTGCATGGACATAGCAGAATTATGACTGGAGATTCTAACCCCCAGTGAAAGCCAGCTCTTGACTTTTTTTCAACTCTGCTGTGGTTAGTAGGACAGTGGCTAAAATAATTATCTATATGAACAAGGGACTCTGGATGTTATAGTGAACTATGATGCAATCTTAACTGGCGTGTAGTTAGATTGCTATGCAGCAAAATTCTCCTTTGGGAAGAGATATTCCAGTCCTTAGAATCAAAAAGGGGGGAATGATTGTGGGCTTTTATCAACCAGGTCCAGCATATATGCCCAAAGATCTGGAATATAACCAGTATTGGTATGCAGTTCCTAATGAAAGAGACAGGTTGTAAGTTAGAGTCAGATAACTCTAAAAGGAGTGACTGGACAGGAGAATAATATCCTTTTCGGAAAAAAGGCCCTCACACACCCAGCAAGCTAGGTGTCTTGCTTCATCATCGGGTCTGCTCCTACTCGGGCCGGCGCTGCAATGCCCGATCAGGCACCCGTGATGGGGCCAACTTAACGGAGATCTTTATCCTTAGGCCGTTGGGTGACGTGCAGGTAAGGGTCCTAAAATCGTGTAGTTGAAGTGATGTGTAGAGTAAAGTGAAATTTTAAATAGGAAAAGATAGTCCAATCAAAATAATTTTAATGAGGTTGGCTACTTCCCTAATTAAAAAAGAAAAATGCGCGTATATTCACTCAATGGTGTGAGGTTCTACGCTAACAAATGAGGTTGACATGTTTCTTGCCCTTATATCAAGTAGATGGCAATTCCTCAGGACCTATGAAGTACTACCTACACTTTTTGGTAGTGGTCACCTAACACTTGTTAGTGAGCAGCGACCACCGTTGCAGCACCCTAAAAAGTGGTGGTAACTGTAGTTCAAAAGTCGAAAAATAATAACCCTACTAGGGTCAGTTCTGGGCCACAACAGTACCGGCCGGTGTCAACACTGAACTCTAGTGTCGGTTCCCCAGGGAGGGGTGTGGCGTTCATCCTACCCTTCACTCGGCCGGTCCGAGTAGTCAGGGTAGGACGAATGCCGCACCCCTCCCTGGGGAACTGACACCTGTCTCTTTCATTAGGAACTGCATACCAATACTGGTTATATTCCAGTCCTTACCACAGAGGAGAGAATGTTGTGCAATGCCACAGCTGCCAACTTTTGAACTGGGAAACCAGGTTCGAGTCTCGCAGTATCAACATCCTGTGATTCTGGTATTCTTAATCAAGATATGAGGGGATTTATTTGAAATTAAATGTTTGATACATTTTATATTGTCTGGCACTGATTTTTGGTTAAACTTGGGGGACAACTGAATGTGGAACATTGAGACCGGTTGTGGATGATTTTACAAGTCCTATTTGGTGCCCTGTCCCTTGCAGAGGGCCCTTCTCTATTAACCGCAGTATTAAATTTAATGTACCAATAAGGTATGTGTAAATGTACCTGTCTTAAAAGGGGGAGCACTAGCTCTTTACACTTGTTAGAAGGAGTAAAGTGTGTAGAGTCCTGTGGACAACCAAAATGAGTTTAGCAAATAAGCAAACATCTGGGGGAAGGTCAAACAAAAGATGGTAATTTTCAACAGCAACAATTTCCACATAAATGCTAAAGCCGTGGGAAAAGAACATTAACACCTGCTGGTCTAGAAGTAGTAACCTTCGCAGTGAAAAGTTTCAATATCGATGTGAATCTAGAATCCAACTTCCATGGTTTGAGAGAGTGGTAACATGTTAATGTTAAACAGAAGACGAGAGAGCACAGATTTACTGATTTAGTGTGCTATTTATAAAGAGGAAGGAGGCTAGTCTGAAAATGACTAATTAGTAAAGACCTTAATCAATAGAGAGCCATATCAAGACTGAAGCCCTTCATTGTTATGGCAACCACAGCATGATCAATGGTGTCAAAAGCGCTTGATAGCTCTAACAGGACTAGTGCTCCAACAACCCCAAATATCAAGCGGGCAGCACAGCTCATTAAGTACTGAGATCACAACTAACTTTGTACTATAACAAGGCCTGTTTGAAGGGAACAAAATGTATTTCTGAGGAGAAGGAAGGCGGCCTTAATAAATGTTTCGCCTTAGCTGACTTGGTCTGTACAACTCTTTGATAGAATGAATGATTGAACAAAGTGACATGACCAAAGGCAAACAGAGGACCTAGCCATTTCATTATGTTTGCTGGACAAATACCCAAAGGAGAACCAGAAAGTCTTATGATAGATACAATCTTGGCAACAACCTCTGTGAAGCTTTTAATGGAAACAATGGTTGTAATAGAACAGGCCTCCAGAATGGTGTCCTGCTTGATCTGAGATCTATTGTGTCTATGTTGGTAATGAAAAAGAACAATAGTGCATTGTAAATATCCTGCAAAGACCAAAGGAGACCCTTCATTCCCCAAAGAGGATCAGCAGCATGTCTCACAGAATTAAAAAAAAGTCATTGAACAATCCCTCTCAGACACTCCTGCAACCATATCTTAAAAATGTGATGCGATATTATTGAACCTAAAGAGATATTTAAGGCCTGATTCCCAGGGTGGATGCCGTGGAGCAAATAGTTCAATCATTTTTTTACACTAGTCAGGTTGCAACTACCTCTATTGTGTCCTTAGAAACACAATTTAAGTTTCTTACAGAGAAATTCAAGAATATTGTGAACGGATCCAAAAGGGATAACATGTGGATTTGACACTTGAGAGAGGAGGTACATTCAATCTTGTTTTAGGAAAGAGTTAGATGCAGAGGTTTTCCTGGATATTCAAGTAGAACAATAACAATGAGTGGGGAGGAGACAGGAAAGCCAATAAAGCAACCAATGGCAAGGGGAAAAGTGGAGATATTCACTTCCTATGAACTGAAAGAGCAGATTCTCTGGGTTGATCAGTTGCAAGTTCATGTCCAATTCAGAGGAAGACAGATGTCACTTTTTCAAGACTTGGCAGTGACAAATATGACAAAAAAACAGTATTATCAGGTAGTGAGAGACGTTGTCAGCCAGTAAATAAGGTATCTGAGGGTCTCAAATTGAAATGGAAGGACAAATAAAGCATGGATGGATCAATGGAGGAATCCAAAGAAAGCTGGAACTTCATGAGGAAGATGATTATGACTAGGGGTATGTAAAACCACTCTCTAGTGTAATTACTCATAATAACACACAGAAATACTCATAATTATATGTCATTGTGTGAACATATGAGAAGCATATTCATTTCATCTGAACTATGTCCAGCCGGGAACTTAGAAGTAAGTCCTCGATTGTTGGGGGCTCCATTGTGGGAGGCATGGAAAAAATTCCTGACTAGAGCAAATTCAATAGTGTCCAAAGAAATCTTAGTACTGGAAAAACGCATGTCGCAAGAACTTACTGCAACTAAAAGATCTTCACTGCGACCAATCGCTAATGCTATAACGCCGGATAGACACTTGCCTACGACGGATAATGTACCTTGTATAATCGAGCAAAATAGCACCCCTGGAGGGGAGGAGAATAACTCTCAGGATCTGGACCTTTTGGTTAACGAAATAATGCCAGAAATTGATTTAATCCTCGACAACGATGTGAACTCACCCATTACCCCAGGGGTTGCCCCCAATAATATTATGCATCTAGGGCCTAGAGAAGGGACTATCCCAAAAAGGAAAAGAGTCTATAACAAGAAAGGAGGAAGTCTAGCGAAGGTTGCCAGGTATAATAGTAGTACTATCAAACCAGGCGGGCCTGCTGCAGGGCTACAAGATTTGGGTAGTGGTCGGTAGACCTGACTTTGCCCCCTCCCGTTACCCATATCCCAGGCCAGCATGGTACTGCATTGACCCTTGAAAACCTGGGAGCGCTATTTAAATCTATATTATACCCCCTCAAATTGGAACAGATTGAAACTAGATTGGCTAACATTGAGAGAGCAACGTCCACTTTAGTAGCAAGACCTATTCCTACCAATATTCCCAGTACAATTATTTCCGAGGGTGCTCTCCCCCCCTCAGCTAGTAGTTTGCCTATCCCCAGCTGTAGATTGCCTGGACTACCGGGCTCTAACCCTCTTCCCTTGGTACCTCCTAGGCAGTCGCCGGCCTGTTCCCTGGCAGGTGACAGAGGTAATGTTAACCCGGGGGTTACAGTTACAGACAGGGGTAATAGTGTACCTCCAACGTCAGTGAAAGATACCAGGGCTGTTAAACCCCGATCCCCGGACTTTCCCCCTGAAGCTAACCGCTTTATGGTGGTCTTGGCGGGTGTCCCAGCCCTAGAAGAAGGGGAAGTTGAATCATTTACCTCACTTAAAAGCAAGGTTGTCAAATGGCTTAATTGGAACAGACCCCTGCCACCCCAGCTGTCTAGCGAGATCATAATGCTAAGAAGGGGACCTTGGGTGGGAAAGCTGGAAAAAACTATAAACGGGGACTGTATAACAATTAATTTTAGGGACCCCAGAACAGTTCACCATATTTGTGCCGGTTTTAATAGGTCTTTTGACTCCACTATTCAGACCCTGCCGCTTTCTTTCTTTTACCCCCCATCCCCGATGCCCTATGGGAGTGGCAGTAATGAGTGGATTAGGGTCAACTATAGGGGCAGAAATAGGAGATATCATGGCGTTTCAGGCCCTATGCCACCCAGAGCCACGTTTTGTGATTATAACGATTTTAGCTGCCTTGATGCAGTTGATTGACTAGCCCAGGTAACACAGCCATCTCCTGGGGAGGGGAGTACTCCCCTGAGTGTAAAAGCTTTAATAGGAAATATCGATCAGTCAGAATTGGCCCGTGCGGAGTATCTGCCAACGGCTGGTGCTCGGCTATGGCCAAACAATCAGCCTCAATTTCCCTCCGTGTGCGCCAGCCAACTTAGTAGCTTGGCGGCCACTAAGGATTTGACACCCCTCAGTAGTCCCGTGGGGGATATCCTTGGATCTGATGTGGTGGTTTATGGTGCAGGGTTTAAAATCTTGAGTTGGAATATTGCAGGCTGGCGTAAAAAGGAGGAGGCCTTAGGGTGGAGGGAGATTGTTAACGGCCAGGATATACTCTGCCTCCAAGAGACCTGGTCCATAGAAGAGATTTTATTTGATGTTTCATCTCTTTTAACTGCCCGGCGCAGGCATCAACCATGGGTAGGGCCAAAGGCGGTCTTGTGATCCTTTTGTCTGTAAGCTTCCCGGTCCAAGTTAAATCTCACACCATTGTAGGATCCCATTCACAGGTCCTTTGGCTGCAGCAAAGTGGGGGCTGTGATGTCCTGCTGATTAACTACTATAACAACATGTTTGATTCCTCGAGCTCATTTGTAGTCAATGAAATTGCAACTGAAGTTGATAATCTATGTAGGGCTAACCCGGTTCCATTTGTTATTATCTGGGGGGGTGATTTTAATATTCCCACATGTACTTCCTCTTTCTCTAATGCCTGCGGGTTTGATGGGGACCAAGGGGCCGTCCGGGCACATTTCGTACATACACCTTACGGAGAATCACTAAACGCCTTATTGTTAAGATTGGACCTACTCGTCCATGTGCCCGCTAATGATAGGGAGGGCAACCCGATTCCAACTTTCGTAGGGAGGAACTCAGCCTCTGTTATTGACCACCTGTTGGTTTCGGAGAACATCAGCTCTCTCTGTTCTGTCCCGCAAATTGTAGACCTATCCCTTAGTGATCATAACGGAATTACTTTTACCACCTTGATTTGGGGGAGGAAGGTCCAAGTTGCCCGTAGGACAGTTGCGAAATTAATCCCTCATAGGCCTAATGGATGTAGAATAAAATGGCGCAGTGACAACTCTGAGAAATTGATGTCAAAAATTGTGGCTGTACGTCTCCCTGAGCTGCAGCGCTGTTTAGATGATAATACAAGTGCGGCAAACATTATTGTTGACTTCGAGAAAATCAATGCCATAACTAAAAAAATACTTACTGCCCCCAACAGGCCCAGGGCTAACGTGGGATGGTTTGACAGGGCCTGTACGAAGTCCTTGTAGGAACTAAAGAAAGCCCTATGCAATCACCCCAGGGACAAGTGTGTTGTTAAATCCCTCAGAGCAAACTACAAGGATCAGTTGTCCCGTAGGAAGCACGAATTACGGGAGGAAGCCTGGGATAAATTCTCCAAAGCAGCAGAATTGCGGGACAGCAAACTCTTCTGGAGCACTGTGAATAGTCCTTTTCTGCATCAGAAGGAGGCTTACCCAGTATTGTCAGCCCAGGTTAGTGAAGAAAACTGGGTTGTGTTTTATAATAGCATTTTTAATCCAGGGGGGGAATTTAGTTTGTGTCATAGAGCAGCAGCCCTTGGTCCAAACCTTCCCCTAAATATTACAACTGATGAGGTAGTTACTGCCATCCAAACCAGCAAGGGAGGAAAGGCCCCAGGGCCTGATGGGGTGCCGATAGACCTCTACAAGGCTGACACTTTTTTGTGGGGCCCCCTTTTGACCAAAGTTTTTAACGCGGCAGTTATGGTAAGCACCCCTCTTACATGGGGTGAATCAATCATTATACCAATAAGGGCGTTAGGAGCGAGGCAAAGAACTACCGCCCTATCTCCTTTCTGGATTCCTCCCTAAAAATAATGAGTAGGGTGCTTTTACAGCATCTGGAGGAATGGGCAGAGGTCAATGGTATCCTGGCTGACTCCCAATTTGGGTTCCGTAGGGGCCTTGGTACCGTTGAGCAGTGTGTTAATTTGGATCTTATTATTGGTAAATACACCCGAGCCAAACAGGGCTCCTTATTCCTCTGCTTTGCTGATTTGTCCAGCGCTTTTGATTTGGTGAACCATGCCCTTCTGTGGACCACGTTATTAAACATGGGCGCCCCACCCACAATTATTTATTTTCTGGCCAGATTATATAGTAAACTATCGGCCAGGATTCGTTATGGCCAAGCGGGTGAATGCACTGATGATATCGAGGTCAAATCTGGTATCAGACAAGGCTGCGTCCTTCTCCCACTGCTCTTTTCTCTTTTTATTAATGACATGGATTCAGAATTGAGATTGGTCGCCGCTGATGCACCTCAAGCCGAGGGCCAAGCCATTCCTGTATTGCTCTACGCAGACGATACTGTTTTATTTTCTAGAACTCCACTGGGTCTGCAGAGACTAGTGGATAGTTTTTTCAGTTTTATCCAGGGGAGGAAATTAAAAATCAACAACTCCAAGACTTTTATTATGGCTTGTGGCAAGAAAATAAAAAACCTGAGATCTTTCCAGTTTGTGGACGAAAAGATACAAGTGGTGGATACATTTTGCTATTTAGGCATCACTTTTAGTAGTAATGGCATGTGGGCACAGGAGATTCGTAACGTTAAGGCCAAGATGGGCAAAGCCATTTCTGGTGTTTTTAAATTTGCCTCAAAATTAGGAAGCCGGCGTCCTTGTGATATGTTGCACATTTACCGCCTTAGATGTGTTTCTGTGGCCCTCTATGGATCAGGGGTTTGGGGTCACTGTCGCTATGGAGACCTCCAGGTGGAGGAAAATAGCTTTTTAAAGAGGCTTCTTTGTCTCCCAACATCAGCCTCTACTGGACTGTCCCACCTTGAGGTTGGGCTGGAATATCTGACTGACCTTACGGGGTTAGGCCCACTAATGACCTGGAGATCGATTTGGGCTAAGGAGGAAACTGGTTTCACTAGGAAATGATCCAAGATTGCCTCCGTTTGGATAAATATAACCAGATCCCATGGCTTAATTATGTGATCTTATCCTATAGAGAGATATTCGATATGAATGTTTTGGTGGACCCTGCCAGGGCTGTAGATTCCTCAAAAAAGGAGCTAAAACTTATTTACTTGGGGATTAAATCCAAAGTGCGTAGAGACATAACTTGCACGTTGGCTACTCACCAATTTTATTATTCCCTTAACAAGGCAAGTTGAGGTTTCGCCAAGTACCTAAAAGTGGTCACCAAACAATCTCATCAGTTTGTCCTTACCAGACTACGTCTAGGTATTGCCCACATTTTAGTGGCCTTTCCGTTGATTAATAATTAGACGGTAATGCCCTGTCCTTGTGATGGGACATCGAAGCAAGCACTGAGCACTTTCTGCTTCTTTGCCCCCTGTATTTATATCTCCGAATTGCCTATCTTAAACCCCTCTTTAAAAAATATTCAGTGTTTAATGTCACATCTGCGATGAGCCTTCTTTTTGCACTTGACGAACCGGATGTATGCTTTTTTACAGCGACCTTTATTTTGCAATCTGTGTCCGTCAGGAAAAGTATGATCTACTGAAATTACATGTGAAATGATACTTGCAGATGTTGTCCATTTGGCTCACCCCCCCTTTCTGCCCCATTTTCTTACTGTTAACTGAATGTATTGCTATTTTATCATTTTATGTATTGTATTGTATTATTGATGCCATGTGCTTTTATGACTGTTTTTAAACAATCGAATAAAGTTTCGGAATGAGAAGCATATTCCAGCATTTAGCTCTACTTTCTTAGTGCAAAATGACCCTCATGTCCAAAATGGACTCTAGAATACATTTCTGTGCTAAGAAAATAGAACTAAATGCTACAGGACACGAACAGCAGACTCAAGCAGCTTTTAGTTCATTGTTCCTGTGCTCATGTGATGAAGTTTTTGCCCCAAATCACTCTTAATTACTCAAGGTGGCATAATTGTTTAATTTGGGTAATTCACTTGAAAAAGGGTAGATATGAATAGTTTTGAAATGTATGCTATTGATGCAGTAACCCCAATGGTGGTGCTTTGTCCTTTGGAAAGAATGCTATTGATCACAACCTCTGCTTTGAAGTATATTGCATATAATTCCCATAATTCTAACAGGTTCAGTTGTACCAATAGCAACATACTCCATATTTTCTGTGTACTCAAACTAGCTCATCTGCTGAGGTACTAGAGGCGACAATATGGATTTATATCATTGGTAGGTTCACAAAGGTAGCTCTTAAACCTATGATAGAGGAGGAGACACATATTTGGCAGGGATATGATGAGATCGCTTCAATTATGTTTGACCTTTAAGCATATTTTGCATTGTCTGGAGTTAAGATTCCAATTTCATATGGGTGGGATGGATGCAAGTATACACAACACTAAGGCTTTTTTATGCAGTCCTAGTAATATATGGAAGTGGGCTACTTGCAAATTAAGTTGTGTTTAAACTAATATTGTTGAAATTGAAGGGTCTCAATTCACTAAATAAACATAAAAAATTCTGGTATTACTTGATCGAGCGACCATCATACAGATATGATTTTCCTACAAGAATTACAGTTGCTAGAGTGAGAATGAAATATAGAAATTACCCCGTAGACACAAATTCTGTACACACAATAAAAACAGATAGAGTAGTCATTTTGATGAGATGGGAGGCCTCCCTGCAAAATATATTTTTTAAATACCGTATAGGTAGTATTGTGTTGGCTCAACTTGACTACATTGGTACATGTTTCACACTACTGACTATTTGTGTATCTAAGGCGGGCAAAGATGCTTACCTTACCAACACCTTACACTCACAAAGGCACATGTTTGAGGGGGAGGTTATATGAGGGAAATACTTTAACTTGGTTTGGGTTACAAATACAGATATGTGCAATTCTCAATTATCTACAACCAAAGCTGAGATTCACAGAAGCTTGGTGACATCTACTTGCTTCTGAGAGGGATTAACCTTACTTTCCTCAAAGGACAGAATATACAGAAGAATTGTCTACTTTTAGTTGATCATAGGTTGACGAAGTGGATACAACATAGATAAATCAGTAATATATTGCTTTCTGATCACACTTGGAAATTGATGGAATGAGGCGTAACTATCTTAGGAGGAAAAATATAGATAGAGGGTTAAAAACTACCTCTTTAGGGACCAAGCACAGGTATTGTAAATAAGAGACCAGATCAAAGAATTCTTGAACCTACATAAATAGGATGATATCTTTTTAGCCACTTCACGGGAGGCACTCAAAGCGTACATAAAAGGCACAATTATGGTGCTGGATGCACATACTAATAGGGAGTAGCGATGAGTCACTGATAAGAAAATCAGCAGTGAACTATAAGATCAAGAATGGGAAAATTAGTTGCACACTACTGCTTGGCAGGTAAGAAAGATTACTTGACTGAAGGGACAAGTTACTCCTGCAGACTAACAAGGCAGAGTGTACACACCTAAGGCTACCTCAATAACATCAAAGCAAAGTTAATAAAGTAAAATATTAGAAACATTAGAACATGCTATCAAAGATGGGATTTGCATATGCATGTAGAGTTACAGCATCCAACTTTAAATACACTTTCTGATATTTTTTAAAATCTGATTCAAAGATGTCAAACGTAAATGAACACACATATGCAGTGGACATCTTTGTTTGGGATTCTTCAAAAAAATTAGAAAAGCATTCAGAGAGGGCTACCATAGATGCACATGCATCTGTGGTGACCAACTTTAAATACAGTTTTTAATTTTTGTGAAAAAAACTATCAAAAATGTCTAATGCATATACAAGCTCATTTGTCAAAGCAATCTAGTATTAAAAGAAATTAGCTAAGCCAGTAGGCTTCATGGCCAAGGACTATTGACTTTGCCAGTGGTTGTTCAATAGAGGAGTCTCCACTACCTGCTTTAAAGCATCTAAGCAACTTCCTCTGTGCTTTGCAGTATTTTCACGCGTTCTGTTAATTGAAAAAATTATTCGCATTATTTTGTGTCTTCATTGATGCACTAATTGTTTGTGTGTGTGGGTGGGTGTGTGTACACATAGCATGTTTTTCGCATAGAAAGAGAGCCCAGATGAGAGAGCCTACCTAAACTCCCTCTTTGCAAAGTAGTATTTTTACATGTTCCGTTAATTGAAAAAATTATCATTACTTTGTGTCTTCAATGGTGCACTTAATTTGTTTGTGTTTTGTGTGTGTCTGCATAGCATGTTTTTCATATGGAAAAGGACGCCCAGATGAGAGAGCATAACTGTATATTAAAGAAATGATTCAAAGAATTATACAAGTGGCAATAACCTATCATATTATACCGCAAAACAACAAACAGAGCATAAAATGCCATCTTAAAATAAATATAGCACAACTCTTAAATTAGAGGCCCAAAAGGCAATACGTAAACACATGTTAAAAGAAATGAATTACAAGTTCACAAAGTAATGAAGAAACAAACCATTTCTAACGTCTACGCACAATCTAATAATTAAGAAATGCTCTCAAAGGGGGAGTTCCTGTAACGTTTTTAGTAGACAGGTCCTTCAGAAAAACTTTTTTATCTGGTCATTTGATATGCGTTGTTAGAATTTAGGCAAATGCGAGAGTTTGCAATATTGAGCAAGGATGGGAGCTCGATGCAGAGACGCCTTGCTCCCGTGCGTTGGGGCAGCTTAGGGTGTTAAATATCGCTTTAGGAAAAATGTATTTACACACATGCTGACAGTTCATTTCCAGGTGGAACCTCCTGTCTGCTCCCACATTGCAGATTCAATCTTTCCTCTGTGAGAATTTCGACAGCTTGTCTGCTGAGCCCATGCTAGGTCTATTAATATTTATACTTTCTATTCACATTCCAGTCAGAGCATATAAGTTGCAGATCTTTTTTGATTTGGAAGCTATTAAGATTCATGACCCCTACAGCTATTTACTCTGTGGTGTGGCAGCCCTTGCAATCAGCTTACACTTTGAGAAGAAAGCACAAATCATTATTGTTCAAACACTGCACTGCATTGAGCGCTTTTGTGGCCCATCAAAGGGCAGTCACGCTTTTAAAAACGTTCATTTGTCTCAGACACACAGGTTTATACGACAAATTGTTTTCTTGGGGGTAAAAAAACAGAACAGCAGCAATGTACAGAAAATTACTTTTATCGCCAAATTATTTACCTTTTCATTGTTGCCCCATTTGCTTTTTAGAGGAAATCATATCTGATCATCTTTCCTTGTCGGAACTGATATATAGGGGATCGAAACATTTGGTGTAAGATTGTACCACATTAAAACATGTGGTAGGGCAGTGTGTGAGTTCATTCTTTTGCTTCAAGGGGAAAACAAAGGGCCTGCTTTTCTTTCAGAAGTTTGAATTTCTATAAGTTAGAGTTGTATTCAATGGTATATCACTTGGGAGCTCATCAGTCAATCAATCAATCAGGTGACTTGTAAAGTACGACTACTCATCCGTAAGGGTCTCAAGGCACTGGTGGCATGGGTTGAGTGGGTGCTGCTGATCTGCAGGAGGCACTGTGGTTCAGTCGAAGAGCCAGGTCTTGAGGTCCTTCCTGAATTGAGGCTGTGACTGTGATTACCTGACAGGGAGAGGCAGAGTTCCAGGTCTTTGCTGCAAGGGAGGAGAAGGACCTTCCTCCAGCCTTTGTCTTGCGGATACGTGGGACGGTGACCAAGGCCAGATGGGCGTAGTGGAGGTCTCAGGCAGGTGCGTGGAATGAGGGGCCGTGCTTAAAGTATGCATGTCCTGCTTTGTGTAGGGTTTTGTCGGTGTGTGTGAGGAGCTTGGAGGTGATTCTTTTGTTGACTGGGAGCCAGTGGAGGTATCTTAGGTGACTGGTGATGTGGCCGTTGCAGGGGATATTGAGGATGAGTCTGGCGTAGGCGTTCTGAATGTTCTACAGTTTCTTGGGGAGTTTCCGTGTGGTGCCCGCATAGAGTGTGTTGCCGTAGTTGAGTCTGCTGCTGATGAGTGCGTGGGTGACTGTCTTTCTGGACTCAGTGGAGATCCACTTGAAGATCTTTTGGAGCATGCATAGCGTGTTTAAGCAGGATGATGAGATGGTGTTGATTTGGCGGTTCATGGTGAGCACGGAGTCCTGGATGATTCCAAGGTTTCGTGCTTGGTCTGTGGGTGTGGGGGGTCCAAGATCTGTGGGCCACAAAGAGACATACCAGGCGGAGGGGGTGGAGCCCAGGATAAGGACTTCGATCTTCCCAGAGTTGAACTTGAGGCAGCAGTCCTTCATCCATGTAGCAACAGCCTTTATCTAGTCGTGGAAGTTATCAATTTCTGAGCCGAACTCTAAACTTCATCCAAATAGTTAGTGCTATTTTCCTAGCGCAAAATACATCCTCTGGTCCATTTTTAAAAAATAGTGCTAAATGCTGAATTATGCCATTTGCGTAATTATGCATAATTACAAGTGATATTGCGCTAATTGTGAGAAATGATGCTAGAGAGAATTATGTCAGTTATGCCCCCTACTTTAAATCAGAGTGTATGCCATCAAATGTATACAGAGTCCACGTGTTTTCTTAATAAGGATGAGGAACTGCCTATACACATCGACACTTCATGTAACTATGTTTTTGAAATAGGGCTTAATAGTGACTCTTATATCATATCAATTCTGGAATTCCAGCATTACTCATAGGTTAAGATGTACAGCACCACTAATTTGACTTGTGGTGTATATGCATGAGGCATTGTGCTGAAACAACTTTATTACAAAAAAATATGTAGTGGAACATCGATGTGCATTTTTCAATTTACAAATCCATCCTTGTAGGCTTGTTTGATATATATGTGGGCCATGCCTTGTCCGTCCTTCTCCCATGACCGTATATTTACCTGCTCTCAATTTTTTATGCGTGTTTTCTTATTCAATAGCATCTGGCACAACTTTTTAAGTGCTGATACTGTGAAGTCAGGCCAGGACTAGCAACCCTGATTCATATTGAAAAATTTAATTTTTAGAGTTGGCCAGCACTTTAATTCGGGATTACGTTATTGGGCCACTTTACCAACCCCGCTTGCGGTAGTAGCATATTCATTTGTCTTGTGTTCTTTCTCCAGTTTTTATTTTTTGAATATACACTTATATATTGGAGCTTTCTCCCTCCTGGTACAGGACCTTTGTTGTTAGTAACCACTACCAACATTAGGGTCTATGTTACTCTGACCCTATACCGTCCATATAGACAGGTAATTAGTTTTACTGTTGGCGCTCTCGTTATTGCACCATGCAATTGAGAGGGATACACTGTAAGCTCCATTATCGATATGACTTGAACTTTCATACAGCACATATCATTTATTTTGGCTGTATTTTATATTCCCACTGTATGGTCAAATCTGTTCTTTCCTGAATGCTTATGGAGTACTGCTAGAATACCGAGCATCCTCCATAATTCTGAGTGGCTTTGCCTAGTTCCACTACGTTCCTAAGGCAAATATTATATGCATGTGCTTTATATCTTAGAAAACTGTGGGGTTATGTGGTCATATTTTCAGAAGCCTACGAAGAGGTGGACTGTCAAGTGGAGAAGTGTTTCCATGGGGGCTAGAGTTGAGTTTGGGACTGATCTGTGACTTAGAAGCTTGGGGTAGGATTTTTAATCTCCTCAGGAGAGACAACTGGTACCAGGAATCTGAACTAATGTCACAAAGTAAAGTTATAAAGAAAGTTGTATATAAATCTGAAAGCTGAGTAATTCAGCATTACATAGAACTCAACAGCTACACCATTAATGTTCTTGTCATCAGAGCAAATCAGGATGAGTGAATTATGTTTACCATTGGAAAAGCAAGTAAAATGATTCAATGTGTTATTAAACTTCTAGAAATTGGATTGAGGCGAATCATACTTTGAGGAGAAAAATGACACCTCGCAGTATGCCAGGTTTCCTGGAATAATATATGTTTTTAATATTCTTAATATTCGTAGTGCTAGAAATCTATGGTGAAGTATGAAAAAATATCTTTCTTAGCTCCTTGTAAATTCCCAATCTGTATATACAAATATTCTAAACATTTTGTAAATGCACTGCTGCTTTACAAAATACTTGCAAAACATGCACTTCAGCATAACTGTCTTGGACTAAGTTCACAACAAATATATATTAGTATAAGAAACCTGATGAACCCCTGATTAAAATGATGCCTAAATTCAATACAGCATTAAGAACAAAACGATCCCTGTGAAGACTTATAGGACTGATCGTTACTTGCACATTGCTGAAGTTCTGTGTGTTGTAGGGTGGTTGTTGCCCACTAAGTTCTCTGTCTCAATGACAGTACTTAGGGCTGGAGGTCTAGAAAAACCATTTCTGGAGAGAAATCTAGAAAACTTACCACAGGTACAAATTAACACATGCCGCCACTCATTCTGAAATACACTCAGGGCTACAAAAACTGACATGAGCACTAGGGAAGATGGAACGCTACAGTGATACAGTAGTTGTCCAATGCAGGTACAAATTCAAGCTCTCTGCCAGTCACTCAGATGCACACTCAGGGCTAAACTCATGGATTTGAAAACTTGGATGGAGGCAAAGGTACAGTGACGTAGTAGGTGCAGTTATAAGTTCACAAACTGACACTCACTGAAATACGCTCAGGGCTACACTCCTGGTTATGATAGCGCTAATAATAGGATGATGAGTGAGATAGTGGGCGTCCAATGCAGGTACAAGTTCACACACTTCACTACTCATTCAAACACACACCAGGGCTACACTAACAAATGGAGGAAAAGGCACAGTGAGGTGAGTCCATGAGTGAGTGAATGAGAGTATCGGGTAGAAATTCATGCACTCCGCCACCCACTCCAATACACATTCAGGTTCTACACTCAGGATTATAAAAACTCTGAGAGTCACAGGTTCATTAAGACAGTGGGCATACAACACACAAACAAGTTCACCAACAATGCCACTCACTTGCATACAAACTCAGGGCTAGACTCACAAATACAAAAACTCCAATGGAGATATAGGTAGAGTGAGGCAGAGGTGTCAAATACAAGTACAAGTTCTTGCACTCTGCCACTCATTCAGATATACAGTCATAGCTATACTTGTAGAAATGAAGGCTGCGAAGGAGGCAAAGGAACAGCTTTGTCATGGGGGTACAACCCAGGTACAAGTGTATAAATACTGCGTGTCACTCACTCACACCCGAGCAACAGTCACAGATATGAACCCTCAGATGGAGGCAAGGATGCAAAGGAACAGTGCCAAAGTGGGTGGCCAAAGTAGATACACTTTTCCTGCACTCTGCCCCTCGCTATGAAATGCACTATGGGTCTGTTCAGGTGTATGAACATGCAGAATAAGGCAATAGTACTGTGAGGTAGAGGGTGCACTACGTTGGTGTAAGTTCAAACACAACCTCACTCACTCACATACACATTCATAGAGAGGTTCATTTAGGGGTTCAAGCACTGAAACAGAACACAGTACTAGTACAATTATGGAGTCAGCAGTACAATTACGGAGTCAGCCTTCAACCCAGGGAAAATATTTTCTACACCTCCACCCACAAGGATACTCATTTAGGGGGCAATTTTCGAACCAGAACATTGTCACTCCTGTTGTTTCAGTGACACACCATTAAGATGCAAGAAAAGTCAAACACAAGATATGTTTTCATCAATTTATTCTTTCTGATAGCAAAACATAGACATGTGGTTAACATAAAAATGTCAAAATAACATGTCAAATATAAAGTTAATTCACCTTTTTCACAAGTGCACAACAAAAGAAAGATTACATTTTCAATCATCAGTTTCACAATACAGGTCATTTGCACAAGTGGATACTGCATCTTTTACAATTTGTATCAAAATGTATACACACATACCGAGGAAGAACAGGATCGCTGGCCATCATTTCTGTGGCATCCTGAGCAGGTATTTACCCTGTGGGAGCTTCTTCATCATTTTAGTGCCACAGTGGTGATTTTCCTGTGAGACGCAAGCAGCCGCCATTTTATCAGCGTGCCGTTCGGTCTATCGAATTTCATATAAGGCACTTAACTTTTTTTTTGCATACGTCTTGAAACATGCATTCTTGGAAACCACAAATCAGCATTGCAGTTGCCCTCTCATACATATTTTACATAAGGGCTTTTCCTCCTAATTAGTCATGTTAATTTATGACTGACTGTTTTCTCCATGTGCGATCGCCATTTTATATGTGCTCTATTTTCTCTTCATAATTTCATTTTTCAGATATCATGCTCTTTTTAGACATGCTACCTGCGATTCTGCATTCCTAGTGGCACTCTTCTAAATATATAGTATACTGGAGTGTCTTTCTTTACCGGCATATTTCTTTTTTCTGCCTTTTATGATTACTTACCTATTTCAGCTCTTATACTGCTATGGTTGACTAAATATTACCAGGTGCCTTTTCTGATCCTTGGACAATGCTCTCCCCACTCTTTCCCCACTCTTTGCCACTTGCCATTTTACCTTCGCTGCGTGAACTTGCGTTGCTGAGGACTGATGCTGATGACTGTCTTGAGAGACTTTACCAAGAGACTGGTCCTGACCCGTTCTGACACTTAGTTAGAATAGGTAACTATGAGAAATGATTTATTCTGATTTACTTTGACTAATTTTAGATAAAGCAATATAACTTTTAAACATGGTGTTGAATTTCCTTTCTTGTCAATTATTGTGTACATTTTGATCATTATTGTATAGATTGTATAGAGTATGATTAAGGATAACCACTATAATCAGGTCCTATCGCTTAGATATAGATGCAGGGTGGTTTAGGAGTTTTCTTCCCACAGGTTTATTGCTGGTAGAGTATTTGAGTGTATGTTAGTGAAATGGGCCCTAGCGTATGATGAATGTATGTGCGTGTAACTGTGAGATTACTCTATCCGTGGTAGTGGGCATATTTTTGATACCCTGATCTGTATCAATTTCTCTGGTAGCAGAGGATATGGTTGTAGATGGTTGTCTTGATCTGATAAGATAAGATTGCTTGTAAATTAGCTTATTGATTATTGATTTATTTTGATGTTTTTGGTATATGTACTAATATTATATGTTGGAGTCGTAATGTTGAGTTATATGTAGTGCTTCTGGAATTTGGAAGCTGGAAACAGTTCCGTAGTAGGGCAGAGGAAAATGTATATGCTGCTCTCGGGAAAGACAGGATTGTAAGGAATTACGTGTGACAATTGAAGTTGCGCGTTCACATTGTCTGGGTTCGGAATCAGTGACATTGTATGTTACTATTAGAAAACATTTCTGGTATATAAGGAGTGTGTATCGTAGTGAAGGTTATCTGTGAAACTCTGGTCTTAAGTCCCAGGGATCCGTAAGGATTGCCGTTAAAGCTTATTGCGGGAGGAGTAATAGGTATTCTCTGAGCTTGTTTGAGAACTGGGCAAGGTTGCTTAGTTAATGTATGTTAAAATTCTGTAGTGGGACAGATTGTGCGCTGTTCTTGGGAAGCAGGATTCTGTGTGTATGTACTATATTTTTTTTCTTGTATGAATGTGCGTGGATGCATATACATTAATTGATTGTAAGACTCTTTGGATAAGTCCTAGAGGAAACAGTTATGAGATGTATGAAAGTTGTTGACTCTTGAGAAATAGACACTCTTTTACTATTCTGTGGTTAGCGAAGCAGACAATGGAGATGTTTTATGTTGTAACTAATAGATTTTGTGAAATTTTGACACACGAAGTCTACTGAGAGTTTTTGTAAAGGAGGGGTAGACGAGTGACAGAGACAGGAGACAGAGACTGCAGCAGCTGTTGACGTCAATAGGTCCACGCTCTGATTGGATAGTGGATCAGAATAGTGCTCGCACTAGGATTGGTGTGTTGGTGTGAGCCGCGCAAGGATTGGTAGAACTGTTTAGTGACGCAGACACTCCAGGATTGGTGCGTTAACTCGTATTGTATATTTATAATACGGAAAGAGTAGAGAGTTTGATAAGCGCTTACTAAGATGTATTACCAAGAAGAGAAAAAGGAAAAAACCTTCTTTGGAAAAGTTAAGATGTGGTTTAGCAAGGATAAAGAGGTTAAGACAAGAGAGGGTGAGTTGCTATCTTCAGCGAAAACACCTGCATCCTTCAGCCATGAGGAAAAGGTTCCTGAGTCAGATATGAGAAGATATGGAGAATATGAGGATGAGGTCCTGAATGACATGATTTACAAGAAACCACCTCCATATAGACCAGAACCAGAAGAAAGTACACCAGTTGTTTCTCCTTTAAGAGATGCAGTTGAGAAAGAAAAAGTGACATCTGAATCAAGAGGTAGTAATTCTTTCAGAGAGAGAGAGAATAGAAGTAGTGAGGAAAATGCCAGACAATTAGCAAAGACGACAACAGAACTGACTGAGAAAATTAGAGAGTTAACGAAGAATCTAGAAGCTGTTACGGTGCCTGTAATTATAGGTCCGGTAATTCCAGTGTTTGATAAACAGAGGACAGGTGAGAATGGACTGGTAGTTCCATATATTGCGAATGATTTGACAAATTCAGCTGGTCCTTCAGGAGATTCAGATAAAAGGACAGGGAGAAGTGACCTGAGACAAACAAGACATGACACATGTAGTGATCTGAGACAAACCAGACATGACACATGTAGTGAACTATTGGATGTTAGTGAACCTAGTTGTTCAGGGATGCCAATTTTAGAACCGCAGAAAAAAGTGGTTCCAGTGAGAAAAACTGCTGAAATAACGGCTGACGATTTGAATGATTGGATGAAGGTTCTTCAGAAAAAGGATAAGGATTCACAAGTTATTGATGTGGTTAAGTTACGTATAGAATTAGAAGAGCTTGTGACAGGAACAGTTCCAACAGAAATCCTGAAGAGTCATCATGATGGTGAATTAATGTTTATGTGCAAGAGCATAACATGGAGAGCAAGAAATACACATGATAGACTAAGAGCGATAGCAAATGAGCAAGGAGTTGACATTGATAAAGTAAAGGCTTTACAGAAAACGTACAGGATGGATTTCACAGAGAAGGACATAGAGAGTTTGAATGCTACTGGTAGAACAAGACAGATTAAGAAAATGATAGCACTATTGCGAAGATGGGGTGATGTAGAAAAGTGGAAGGATAGGTGGTATAAGAAAAGAAAGGAATCTGAAGATAGAACAACTTACTTAGCATTTCCAGTGAGAGAAAAAGAGAAACTGAATGTGAATCCAGCAATACTTTTGCCGGATATTGAGAATGTGGGTATAAAGATGGAAGATGATCATGATTGCTTAGATGTGCTTGAGTACTGTACAAAACCGAGACCAGATATAAGGGATATTCCCTTACCTGAGAATGACCATGTGTTGTTTGTGGATGGATCATGCCTGAGGAATGATAATGGTGTGCTATGTGCAGCATATGCAGTGTGCAAAGTTTCAGAGGTCGTGGAAGCATCACCATTGAAAGGAGTAAAATCTGCGCAAGTTGCTGAATTAGTGGCATTGACAAAAGCTTGTGAGATTGGGAAAGATTTGAGAACAACTGTGTTGACCGATAGTCAGTATGGATTTGGAGTGGTGCATGACTTTGGCCAGCTTTGGCTACAAAGAGGTTTCTTGACATCGGGTGGAACTCCGATAAAGAATGCTGAACTGATTGGAAAATTGCTTGAGGCGATACAGCTGCCTAAGGAGTTAGCAGTTGTAAAATGTGCAGCACATGGTCCAGGGGATGATTTTATCACGGTTGGCAATAGGTATGCCAACGATGTGGCGCAGTATTGCGCCAAGACGAACCAGTCGATTAACAGGGAAAGAGAGAAGGAAATGTCTTTTCTTTCTGTGATGTTTACTAATGTCCTAGAAACGTGGGATGAAGTGAAACAGTTACAAAATGAGGCAGGAGAAGAAGAGAAACAAGATTGGGTTAAGGCAGGATGTGCTCCAAGAGAAACAGACCATGTTTGGGTCTACAGGGATGGCAGACCAGTAATGCCAAACTCAATTTTGTCGTCAATGGCAAGGATGTATCATGGCCAGGGACATCTGGGGAGGGACGCGATGGTAAGGTCCTTTAAGCAAATCTGGTACAATGCAAAGTTTAGGACAATTGCGGAGAGCATCTGTCAAAGGTGTTTAATTTGTCAGCAATTTAACACTGGGAAAAAGACAGTGGTGAGTCTAGGGACAATAGGCAGAGAAGGAGGTCCTTTTACAAGAATGCAAATTGATTTCATTGAAATGCCCCAAGTGAACAGACTGAGGTATGTTTTGGTGGTAGTCTGTTTATTTTCAAGGTGGGTGGAAGCTTACCCGACTAGAAGAAATGATGGATTAACAGTGGCAAAGTTACTGTTGAGGGAGTTGATTCCTAGGTACGGGTTTCCAGTTACAGTTGAGTCTGATAGAGGTAGACACTTTCAAAATGAACTCATAAGTTTGATTTGTGAAGCATTGAAAATACAGCAGAAGCTACATTGTGCATACCGACCAGAGGCTTCTGGTGTGGTTGAGCAGATCAATGGCACAATCAAGAATAGAATTGGAAAGATGTGTTTAGCCACTGGCATGAAATGGCCAGACGTGTTACCTCTAGTCCTGATGACCATGAGATCTACTCCAGATAGAACCACTGGTTTGAGCCCGCATGAGATAATCATGGGACGTGCAATGCGCCATGCATTCGTGCCTGTGAATAAGTTGGTGACAATAACTGATGACATGATTTTGGATTACTGTAAAGGCCTGGCTGACGCAGTTCATTCTGTGTTTCACCAGGTTGGAAAAGAAGCTACCACACTTGAGAAGAAGCAAGCCCATGATCTAAGTCCAGGAGACTGGGTGAGGATTAAGGTGCACAGAAGAAGAAATTGCTTGATTCCAAGGTGGGGAAGGCCGAGACAAGTTATTCTGACTACAACGACTGCAGTAAAGTGTGCTGGAGTGAAGCACTGGGTACATGCAAGTCAAACTCTGAGAATTCCAAGCCCGAGAGAGGGAACTGGTAAAGAGTATTATGAAGAGTCAGATTCTAGTGATGGTGAAGATCCTGAAGATACGGAATCAGTGAGAAAAGAAGCAGAAAGAGCTTCAAGAGATTCACTGCGAGTATCAGAAAGGAGATCAGATTCTGTAAAAGAGCCTGAAGTTTCAAGTAGCAGTGGAGGAAAAGGAAAAGAAAAGAGAAATCACGCAGAAACTACTCCTGAATCAGAAGAGGAGGAGATTGAAGAACCACTTGAGATTGTACTTGAAGAAGCAGGGTCAGAAGAAGATAGAGAGGGACAGATTGCGGAAGACCCCCGAGGAGGTGTAGGGAACATTGATGAGGAGCTAGGTGAAGGGACAAGTAGACAGCAAGAAGATTGCGTGTCGGAGACCCGAGGAGGGACAGAAGTAGGGAAGTCTCAAATAGTGGTGGAAAAATCTGTGGAAAAGAAGGAAACTGCTAAGAAACGAAAGCGAAAGGCACTTGAGACAGAATTGGATGATGAAAATGAACAAACAGAGGGTCGAGTTCTGAGAAAGAGAACTTCGATTGGAGAAAGGAGTATTAAAGAAATAAAACCGAAAAAGGTTGTGAAAGGAGATCGTTGGCCTAACAACCAAGTTAAAAGGGTGAAATACAGAATAATAAGAGCAAATTCATCAAAAGCTGAACAAGTGAATGAAGTATCCAGTCAAACTTTAAAAGCTGAAAAAGAAGAATCGAAGAAATCAAAAGAACCAGTAGAAATAAAAAGAGTTAAAAGACCCAACCAAAAGTACAGAGCACCGGAATGGTCTTATGTGACACTGTCTGAAGAAGGAAAAGAAGAAACAGTGACTCGAGATAATCCGGAAGTGGTCTTGAGAAAAGTGGTTGAGGAAGATACTGGTGAAATCCTGAAAGTACTCTTGATTGACATTGAAGAAGAGTCAGATATTGAGGATTTGAAAGTTGGAGATCTGATACAATTTGATGTTGAAGAAATTGGAGTGAAAAATGATGAGTATCCAAACTGAGTAAAAGAAGGATTCACTTGGTCTAAGTGAACGGAAAGATCTTTGAAGAAGCTGAAGAGTTTGGAACAAACGTTGAAGATTTGAAAATTCTAATTTCAGTAGTGGAGTAGTAGAGGTTAAAACAGAAAATGGCTAACATAGAGAATAATCAAAATAGATGTGCCTTCTTTAAGAGGTGGTGCAAGATGTGCTGCTGTTGTACTGGATTATTAATGCTTCCATGGGGTGTTTTAGTTTTATTAGTTACTTTTAAGGTTGAGTTTGGAATGGACACAGAAAATATGACTAATATAGAAAGGAATTCACAAAAAGTAGTTCCAATTAGAAGTAGTAGTTACATACATAAAGATAGGTCAATTTATAATTTTTCTAGTAATGTTTTTTCTAAACTGTTATATGAATATAGAGGAAAGGAGAATAAACATGCATGAGAAAGGGGAAAATATGAAGTGAGTGAGACAATTTGGGATATTGAAATGGGAAAAGAGTTGAGAATTGGGGCTAGTCCAACTTTGGCTCTAGATGCACCGCAGAAGGGTAAATTATGCATTACCAGAAGGAAATCCCAATATGATACATATTTTGTGGGGACTAGTGAGTGCCATGATACATACTTCGTTGCGACTGGTTGGGGTTTCAGAGGTGGAGAAGATACAATTTTTCCAGGAGTGTACTATGTGTGTGGGAACAAGGTTTATTACAAGTTGCCTGATCATTGGTATGGCACATGTTATGTGGGTTTGGTTTTTCCTAAGATTTTTCATACAGATAAAATAAAAGATGTAGAAGATATTAACTTACTAAAACGTTTTAAGAGAGAAACTTGGTCTGAAATTGTGGGTGACATTTTTGGGGTTTTGATTCCAGCAGTGGGAATTTCTTTAAATGCTTATGGAATTCGGAAATTGTCCACAGTGGTTGATCGCTTATCGACAAATACCGCAGGAGGATTTCTTTTGGTAAATACGGAGTTAAGTGCCGTGGATTTTATTGCAAAAATAGGTAGTACTATTATAGGTAGAATATTGTTTCCTTTGTCTTGTATAATTGTTGCTTTACTGATACTAAGATTGGTGTGTGTGTGTTGTAAAAACAGGAGAGGGAAAGAGAAATTAAAAAATGAAAAGAAAAACAAGAATTCGAAAATTTTGAAAAGAGAACCTCAAGAAATTGAATTAGAAGAATTGAGGGAGAGTGTTTATTTAGAGACAAAGAGAGATGATGAAAGAGTGACTGGTGTTTAATGTTGTGTAAGGGGAAAAGACATTTCTGATTTCTCCTAAAATGGGACTAAATTTTCACTAATTTTTTTTTTGGGTTTATTTGGTGATAAAATCACCAAAGGGGGGATTGCTGGAGCAGAGTTTTCTTTTAGAAAATTCATGGGCTTTTGAAGCTCTGGCATGTCTATGTGTTTATTAATTTATTAATAATTAACAACTAATTATTTGTCTTGTGCAAGTGTGTTTCACTAATCAACCTGTTTGTCCTAACACAAGAGAAGGTTACACGAGGGTTAGCTTATGTGTGCTGTTTCTGTATTTACAATAACGTGCAAGTTTTCATGTTTAAATGTTGCTGTGTGCTATTTATTTTGAGCACAAAACGCTGTCTGAATTAATGCTTTTTATGTCTCAAAGCTAGATAAATGCATACACATAAGGGTATTAGTGGGGTTAACACTGTTTTATCATTATGATGTAGTAACCTTTATTTTGTCTCTTTAATTAAAGATGGTCTATTGTGGCCTATGGAGGCCTTTGTGAAATGGCTGTAAAATTGTGAAGCCTGGCTGTGGTGAAATTTGAAATCTGTGATGTGGCAAGAGAGACCCCTGCTGGAAATTGGTTGAAGACAAATGACCGTAGTCCTTCTATAAAACTTTCCATGAGGACATCAGCAGTTTGGAGGATCTCCAAAAAGAAATGATTTGTCCTTGGTGAACAAAGGAGCTTCTGAAATGAACAATGTGCTGAAGCCGGGTTGCCGAGGGAAATGAACGAGATGGATACTTTAATAGTTTCTGTTTCTTGGTTCCTGTTCCGTGGTTTACGTATTGTGACTTTTCCTGAGCGGAGATTTCAAGATGTTGCAAAGTTACATCCCTTCCTTCTCGTTCTGCTCAGTGATACAGTTTATCCTGCCAATTTTATGTGTGTTTCTATTGTATTTTTCATTATAAAACTGTTAGCTTAGGGAGGGCTCTCCCCACTCTTTCCCCACTCTTTGCCACTTGCCATTTTACCTTCGCTGCGTGAACTTGCGTTGCTGAGGACTGATGCTGATGACTGTCTTGAGAGACTTTGCCAAGAGACTGGTCCTGACCCGTTCTGACACTTAGTTAGAATAGGTAACTATGAGAAATGATTTATTCTGATTTACTTTGACTAATTTTAGATAAAGCAATATAACTTTTAAACATGGTGTTGAATTTCCTTTCTTGTCAATTATTGTGTACATTTTGATCATTATTGTATAGATTGTATAGAGTATGATTAAGGATAACCACTATAATCAGGTCCTATCGCTTAGATATAGATGCAGGGTGGTTTAGGAGTTTTCTTCCCACAGGTTTATTGCTGGTAGAGTATTTGAGTGTATGTTAGTGAAATGGGCCCTAGCGTATGATGAATGTATGTGCGTGTAACTGTGAGATTACTCTATCCGTGGTAGTGGGCATATTTTTGATACCCTGATCTGTATCACTAATAAACTAAATTTTCTGCAGTTATCAAACCTTCCTATTTCGAAAGTTGCCACACTTTGTTTTATATTACCAGTGTATTTTTTTCTAATCTGTTCTTATCGTGTATGGGCAAGATTAGATATCACCAGAAGATCCCATATCAGTCTATTCAATATGGCCAGCACTCTCCTTGCTACTATTAAACCTTCTCCTTCTGGCACTAAACATAAAAGAGCAAAAAATGATCCTTGATCGCCCATTATGTATTCTCATAATTCTGTTTTGGACACTATACTTGATAAGGTGAGAGGCCCAAATCCTTTTATGAGTGCCTTCAACGAAAAACTTCAACAAATTGAGGATGGGTGGATCGCTATGGAGAGTAAGATGTTCAAAATGGAGTAACATATAAGTGATCTCCAAGATGTTACTACTCAGATTCCTCTGTTGGAGCAACAAATATAAAAACTAAAACCACATTCTGAGAACTTATAAAACAGAAATAGACATAGGTGCCGATTACGATCCGGTAAAAACCGGGTACGAACCGTCGGTCGGAGCGTATTCTCCGTCCGACTCGTACCCGGTTGTAAAACATTACAAACATGGAATTACGATTCGCACGGAAACACCATTTCCGTACGAATCGTAAAAAACACCGACCGACGAAAATATGCATACGAATGTGATCCGGGAATGCTGCGACGTGACGTCGGGACGCTTCTAGGCAGCGTTTCACGACCCAGGAATTACGATTCGAACCGACAGCAGTCCGGACGGCAATATTTTCACGGCACCCAAAAAGTGCCCCAAATGCGAAGTACGGCACGAAACGACCAGAGTAGGTGGCCCGGTAAGCGCCGTACCCCCCCCCAGCCCCCGCATGTACGCGCCGTACCCCCCCCCTGCCCCCGCATGTACGCGCCGTACCCCCCCAGCCCCCGCATGTACGCGCCGTACCCCCCCTGCCCCCGCATGTACGCACCGTACCCCCCCCCAGCCCCCACATGTACCCGCCGTACCCGCCCCCAGCCCCCGCATGTACGTGTCGAACCCCCCCGTGTATGTACACCCGAGTACGTGTCGAACCCCCCGTGTATGTACACCCGAGTACGTGTCGAACCCCCCGTGTATGTACACCCGAGTACGTTCGAGTCGTACCCCCACCCGTGTATGTACACCCGAGTACGTTCGAGTCGTACCCCCACCCGTGTATGTACACCCGAGCTACGCGCTGGGGGTACGCACCGTACATACACGGGTGGGGGTACGACTCGAACGTACTCGGGTGTACATACACGGGGGGGTTTGACACGTACTCGGGTGTACATACACGGGGGGTTCGACACGTACTCGGGTGTACATACACGGGGGGTTCGACACGTACTCGGGTGTACATACACGGGGGGTTCGACACGTACTCGGGTGTACATACACGGGGGGTTCGACACGTACTCGGGTGTACATACACGGGGGGGTTCGACACGTACTCGGGTGTACATACACAGGGGGTTCGACACGTACTCGGGTGTACATACACGGGGGGTTGGACACGTACTCGGGTGTACATACACTGGGGGTGTTCGACACGTACTCGGGTGTACATACACGGGGGGTTCGACACGTACTCGGGTGTACATACACGGGGGGTTCGACACGTACTCGGGTGTACATACACGGGGGGTTCGACAAGTACTCGGGTGTACATACACGGGGGGGTTCGACACGTACATGCGGGGGCTGGGGGGGGTTCGACATGTACATGCGGGGGCTGGGGGGGGTACGGTGCGTACATGCGGGGGCTGGCGGGGGTACGGCGCGTACATGCGGGGGCTGGGGGGGTACGGCGCGTACATGCGGGGGCTGGGGGGGGTACGGCACGTACCGGGCACCTGTTTGGACGTCTCCATGGTTGTTATAGGAGTTCGGTGCGGACGGTCTTTTAACCATACGGTTGTACATTCGGACGCCCGGGACGGATCGTGATTCCCCGGTCGGACTTCGCTTTTCACGTTTGTACGGTAAATCGTACGAGGACGTGTCGGACACTTTTTCCGAACCGAGGACGTGTGGGGAATTATTCCCAATGCGATTCGTATGGTCTTTTTCCCATGCGAATCGTGATTGCCAGTTCGTACGGCACTTGTACGATTCGTACGGTATAAAGACCGGATACGAGTCGCACGGGGAATTTTTTTACCGGATCGTGATCGGCACCATAATAATCTTCGCTTCCATGGACTACCAGAAAATATTGAGGATCCTGCTCTTCTTGCCATCTTGAAGAAATTCTTGCCAGAACTTCTGCATCTTAAAAGTACTCAGCCTTTGAATCATCAATGTGTGCATTGTCTTGGATGACCCCAGCATCATTCTATTAAACCCAAGGGCAATATAATGTTCTTCCTGGAATTTATAGACTTGATGCATGTCTTGAGGGCAGCTAAAGAAAAACCTTTCTTTGTCTGGTCACAATATTTTCATTTCTCAGGACCTCTCCAATTCCACGAATGGTCAAAGAAAATAATTCCTTGCGCTTCATCCTCAAATAAGGCAGTAGAGCATTTCCTATAGCATTCTGCATCCTTTTTTGTGTAAACTTACATATGTAGGCACCTTGTGATCGTTTGATGATCCTGCTAAGCTAAAATTGTTTATTCAAAATATCTGTTCACATTCTATGGATACACTGTTCAACACTATATCAATTTACGTTCTTGGTTTTCTAATTTCTTCCTCTATGTCTATGTTTAATCTATTTATTTATTTTCAAGGTTTTATATAGCGCGAACATGACCCTTCCGGGTATCAGAGTACTTTACAGGGGGAGACAAATGAACAAAAGAACAATGTGTGCCATCATTATGTCCTGCTATAGAAAGTTACAGAGGTGTATGCACAAAGACAAAAAGTAGTACAAAATCCGTTATGTGGGTTAGAAACTTTGTTCATGTGAGTTTACACCCGAGTAGAGACTTTACTTCTTTCCTGAGAGAGGCATTAGAGGGATTCAGTCTGGTTTCTGGGGGCAGTGCATTCCAGATCCTTGAAACGATTCCAGAGAATCTATATGGCTATCTTTTATAAATTCTACTCCTTTTTTGCCTTTGCTGTCACTCTTGTTTAGGTGCTGACACGTCTCATGCTTAATTCCTATGTTTTTTGCTGAAGATCTGGATCACTGTCCTTGATTTGTTTTTCTATCTTACTGTTCTTCTTCTATCCTCCCTTTATATTCTCTTCTTCTTTTACTTGTAATTTTTCTGTGAGTATTTTCTTGTTCTTTCTTGTTATCATGCTTGTGTTGTTCATGTATTATATTGGTGTTGATAAATGAAGTCATTTTGTTTTCCTTCATGGTTTTGCAGTTTGTCATCCATGTTGCTCTATCCCCACTCCAAATTCTCATAATGTTCAATGTTGTCTTGTGGAATGTTCATGGTCTGGGTTATTATGTTAAAAAATAAAAGGCACCTTCTCACTTGTCAAATCTAATTTGCATTTTCATATTTTACAAGAAACTCACTGTAATTAAAAAGGCAATGGGTTGGTCTGGTTGTTTATTTATTGTCCAGCTGTTAATCTTAAAGAGGGTGCCGCTATCCTTTTCCAGAAATCGCTAAATGCTCAGAGTATATCATCTCTGATCAATGATGGGCACTGTCCACTGCAATAACTCATTGCAAACTGCCTTATTTATTTATTATCTATGGCCCTGTTAAACTTGATCCTGATTTTTGGAATTATATTAAAAAATAAAATTGGCCTCAATTGACAATCCCAATTCTATTTCAGTATGAGATTGTAATCAGGTTAGATTATTTTACTGATAGGAAATCTAAATGTAAATTTAACTCTGATAGAGCTCATGAAGCATTTCAATCGGCCATTGCTACTCGTTCATTCGTTGACGTTTGGAAATCTTGTAATCTTGATGTCTATGTCTAGAATTGATTGCATTTTAGTTACTAAATCCTTCCTTCCATTCAATCCTCAGAAATTGGGTGTATATTTAGCCTCATTTTATTTATCCCTCAATAACCCTAAAACTGGCAGTTGGAAATATAATAATTTCCTTTTATCGGATAATAATTTTATTACAGTAGCTACTGCTTTTCTTAATGATTTTTTTCAATTCAACCAGTCTAATGAAACCGCAACTTTTAACAACTGGGATGCTTTCAAAGCTTCATTCTGGGCCATTACTATAGCTTATTCAGCTAAAAGGAAAAAAGTTGCAAATTCCCAATACAATACATTATTACAACAAAGCAAAACATTGGAACAAACTTATTTTATGTCTAAATCTTCTTATGACTTACATGAAATGAATAAGGCCAAATCTACCCTTAATAAACTTGCTACCACTGATGCTTGCTGAACTGAAAATAACTTTATTTTGGTTCAAAGAACTATTAAAGTTTACAATAAAATTATCACATCATATAAAACAATTATAATCACTAATTTAAAAAAAAAATTCATAACATTCCAGGGACATAACATTCTTTACATACAGTGATTAATTTGAAGCGGCACAGGAGCTCTTACTCATAGCATTTTCTAATAGCCATAGAGACTTTTATATAGTTGGCTACTGCGATGCAAATATCAGGGGTTGCCAGTGTATGCAAGAAATTAAGACCGTCAATATATGTACAGGGGCAAATTTTCTTGAACAGTGGGACTAAACATTTGCTACTCACCATTTTATATAAAGTGCAGAATAGAGTAATGTGCATAATGCTTTGGATTGTGAAGTTGTCACCTGGGCAAGGTATGAGTTCATCAACTCACCCTCTCTGACGTGGAAATGCCAATGAAAAGTAAACTGTGCATAAACGAAATCTAGTTAAATAAAATCTAGTCTGCAGGTTAGTAGTAAATGTTAGATAATATTGCAGTGGGGCAGGGGAAATCTGCAGTGGGCCCATCTCTGCTTGTTCCAGATAATGCCTAATGCCACTAGAATCAGGCGCCTCTTTGATAATTGCTTTTGCATTCAACGGAATGCTTTCAGGGTTATCAAAAAAGTGCCCCAATCCCATCTCATGATGTTGTTCCCTTTGGAAGCGGAGCCATGGTATTTTTAGGGAACTGGCCAGGTTTTGACAGTCTATAATTATTTCTTGTGAGAACGTTAGTTCTTCAGGTAGCTAAATTTAGATAATAGAAATAGGGCGGCACAAGATATGTGATCCTCTATAAACGTCCCAGTTTCTTGTGTCATAGGGGGGTGGGGTCACTATTCGGCGTCATCAAAAGCCTTTTGGAAAATTTATTTTCCAATATTTGTAACTGACGGCTTTTATGATGCATGCAATATCTTGCTTTAAATTAAATCAAAATATAAAAGAGGTCAAAATAAACAACACTTTTCATTGGTTTAAACTTGTTTCATTTCCAGAAACTTCCTACACCACACCCATTCTCCTCATTACTGCTTGTGATTCCCTAGGAGAAGGAACTGAATTGTCTTTGGGATAAAATGGCAGAGCAGCAGTCCTCTTCTGTGAGTGAGCAGGACAGCATTATTAGACTGAGAAGGAGGAAACAGAAGAATTCTTTTGTCTGGGAATATTTCACATTTCCAGAGGGGCAGAAAAAATTAATGCTCCGTTAGTCACCTGCAGACTTTGTGGGCATGTCTTATCTAGAGGAAATCCAAGGAAGAAGTTTTCTTTTGGAATATTCTCTCTTTTTAGACACATTAGGGATGTACATCCCAAGACTTTTGCTCGTTACTGAAGTAACCCCTCCAGTAAGTCAGCCGAGCACATCCGCAGAAGCTCAGCCGAGTACATCTTCGGCAGCTCAGCCGAGCACTTCCTCTGCAGTGGGAGCCGCACCCTCTTCTGCTCCTCTGGACATCTACCCTCGGTTTCAGAGAGTACATATAAGGTGCAACACTTGTTACTCTCTTATTGCTATGGGGGAAACTAGTATTCCTCTAATAGATAATAAGATTGAGCAGCACAAGTGCGGTACCTTTTAATATTCCCATTCTTCCTTTCCTCTGTCCCTGTATTAACACAAGGGCTCTTTTAAGAGCCACCCTACCTCACAATTTTTTTTAATTTATTTTATCACTTTATCACTTTTATCACTGTACGCCCACCTTTTTTTTTTTTTTAAATAAAATATTTATTTCACCCTTCAATGTACTTGAGGGACCACAAGGGAAATGAGAAAAGCAGAGTGAGGAGAAGTGAAAACAAGGGAGTATGAAAGTAAATGTGTGATAAATACAGATATTTCAAACTTACCTGACCACCAAAATAACTTAATTATCGTTAATTAATCCCGTCTTGAAACTGTTTTTCTCCTACTTGTTAAATCTGATCAATCTGGTTTTATTAAGGGTAGACTTACTGCTGTAAATGTTAGAATGGTTTGCAATATTCTTGCATTCTGGAACAAATATCAATTCCCTCTGTTAGCCTTGTCTCTTGATGCCGAAAAGGCATTTGACCACATTAACTGGCAATATATGTTTTCCAACCTTCATTGGTTTGGCTTCGGCCCTAATTCTTTTCTTTTATTACATTTTTTTACTCAGACCCCGTTCTAGTATATTTGTTCATAGATGATTTTACCCTTATATTAATTTATATAAAGGCTCCAGACAAGGTTGCCCTCTTTCCCCTCTGCTTTTTGTTCTTTGTTTGGAAACCTTCGTAGAACACATTCTTTGTAATAAACTTATATCAGGATTTAAACACAATCCCCTTAAAATTAAGCTTTTGGCCTATACTGATATGTCTAATACACTCACATCTTCAAATACTTTATTAGAAGAAATAAAATTTTGTTCTACCATGTCTGGATTATAAACAACACTTTTCCAAACCTGAAAATCTACCATTAAACTCCTCTTATTAACAATATATGTTTGCTATCACTAATTTCACATGGTGCCTTTCCAAATTAAAATACCTTGGTGATTGGTTCTCCCCTACTATTCACATCATTACTAGTTATAATTATATGTTTGTTTCCCTTGAAACTCAAAATTCTAAACTGATTCTCATTATGGTCTCTCCTTCATCTTTTATGGCGGGGCAGACTAGATACCATCAAAATGATGATTGTATCACATGTCCTTTTATATTGTCTATGTTACCTGTTAAAACATCCACTTCTTCTTTTTCTGAGATGAATTCTATTTGTACCAAATTCCTCTGGAATAATAAACTCTCCTGTATTGCCATGTCTAAACTTAAATCACCCAAAGACTGAAGGAGCTGTTAGTTTTCCTGATTTTAAGTTATATCAATCAATAAATAAATCTTTATTCGGTGGAAAAAATACAAATCCATAAAGATAAAATCCGATTCATAAAATTACAATAAAACAAGCAATACAGTTAACTATAAAAACTAGGAACACATAAGAAAGTTAATCAGATTTCGATTCCCTTGATGTTCAGGCAGTCCGTAAAAAGGATAAAACAGTCAAAATCACCTGGACTGTGGGTAGCATCTGTAAATACAACAAGGCAGGCTTAACTTGTTTAAAATACAATGGTTTCAGTAAAGGGATTAAAAAACGCTTCCTCGGCCAACTTAAATAAGAGAAAAACATTGTACAATGAAGCGAATGCTGTGGAGACGCATTGTCGCAGCCACAGCATGCCCTTTTCTCAGGCTGAACCCCACCCACGCAGTAAAGCCAAAAAATTATGCAATTGATTAAACCTAAATCTTCCCAGGAAAAAACTGTCATGCTGTGAGCGAACCAAGCCCAGGTATAGCTCCAACCCCTGTACAGTTTTTAGAAGTATATGGCCCCTAACAACTGGCTTCTGAAGTTCTAAGCTTTTTCTCTCCAACTGGGAGCGTTCCAGAAACAATCTTTCAACACTCCCCAACTCGTGGATTGAGAGATCAGTTGGCTTTATAAAAATGTCAGGCCTGCCTAAAGAAAGAAAGGATGCCTTAACATGAGCAAACCAGGGAATACTCAATACTCATTTGAGAGACAGACAGTCTTCAAGAATCAACTGACTTAACTTCAGCTCCTCCCTACTCCAAATCTTTATCCAGCACAATAGAGGGCTTAGGGCGACTAGGTCTGAGACATAGTCGAGTCCTAATTCTGTGTGCACAGAAAATGCCGGGTGGACTGGATGACCATTGGCCAGTTTACGCACAAAGTTGTTCTCCATAATCTGAACCCAATCCACATTAGTGTACCCCAAACCTCGCTACCACATCGTAGCTGTACAATACACTTGGCTTGATAGATTTTTAAAAGGTCCGTTGGTGCCCTGGAACCAAGCCTATAAGTAAAACTAAAAACCGCCACATATTTTTTACAGACTCTGATCTTTTGGCCTCTACCAGGGGTTTCCAACAGTTTTTGGCATCAAATAAAACTACCAGATAAGGGAAGGCATTGATTTTTGGACAACGTAAAATTGGATGCCTTAAAGGTCTTACTGCTAGTAGATTTTGAGCCCACTACCATTACATAGGACTTCAAGAAATTGACCGAGAGGTATAGAAGTCCCATAAAAAACACATACTTAGCCAACAACAAGTCCAGCCCCTGTGCGGTCTGAGCCATCAGGACCATGTCATCTGCATTTAGCAAAATGTGGAGAAATCTATTCCTAATCTAAGAGCAGTCGGCCGACACCGATAGGAGCGTGGACTCTAACCCGTTCATATACACAGTGAACAAAAATGGTGCAAGTATGCACCCCTGGCGAACCCCACAGAATGATCAGGTACATGCTGCTCTTGGAGAAAAACGCACCGAGGCTGAGGTTGTTGAGCGCGGATCAGATAATAATGCCACAGTACTAGAATCGACCCCCAGCTCACTAAGCAGAGTCCACAGTTTAGCTCGATTGACCTTGTCAAAAGAAGACGTCAAATCCATAAACCTGAGATGTAGGGATTCAGGCCGTGCCACCGTATATTTATTGATAATTAGATGGTAGTTGAGGCATTGGTCTGCGGTTGACCTTCCTGGCCTGAATCCATACTGGATGTCACGCAAGGTGTTATTCTCTTCTGCTCAGTCAGACAGCCTATTTAAAACTGTCCTCTCCAGAACTTTACGTTATATCACTCTGCATTTTGTTTTAACAAATGTTTATCAAGATTCTCCAGTACCACGTTGGATTGTATCTGAACGCTTGATACTAAAGGACTTTTCATTTACTGATGTAGTTCATATGTCTAATTGTACTTTAACTTCTAGAAACCCAATTCTAAAATATTCACAATATCTTAAACAAAGAATATTTTCGGCAGGTTTGGATTTTTATCAATTTGTTTAGCCTTTTTTTTGGGTACGATAAGTTTTAACGTAAATCACTTTATTTTACACATTGGAAGGAGAAGGCTATTATGTTTGTTCATCAATTTGTTAAATATAAATTTGTTATACCTTTTCTCCAATTACAAACTAAATATATCTTACCAAATTCTTTTTTACAGAAATATAACATAATTTTTCTTCATTTTTTTTTTAGTAACTGATAATTTTCCTTCTGAAACTGCATCTCACACACCCTTCACTCTATTGCATAATATTGCCCACAAATCTATTCCCAAAGTTGCATATTTATATAATATTTTATTGTCCCCCACTTCTGTAAGACTGAAAAATCCTACTGAATTATTATGGGAAACTGACCTCTCTATCTATCATTTTCTGTTCATCTATGGGACAACATTTGACTTAAAATATTTAGAACCTCTAAAGCTACACCTATCACACAATCTCTATTTTTTGATTTATAATAGAGCAGTTCTTACTCCTCACAAAACTTCTTCCAACCTCTTCTCCATCATGTTGATCTTATTCTACTTCTACTGGTACTTTAGCTCATTTGTTCTACTATTGCTCCCATGTATTTAATTTCTGGGAAGGCACCGCAATAGGAGCACCACAGCATGTTCCTGCAAAGCATGGACTGTGCAGTCCATGCCATGCAGGAATAGCATGTGCATACAGACAGGGGGGCACACCACATGCCTCCCTCAAGGCACCCCATGGCCCAGAGGCAACAGGGGACCCTGTAGGGCCCCCTTAGTTTCTCCCCCACCACCTTTTTCATGGTGAGCTCGCTGGCATGAAAAGGAAGGCAGTGTGGCAACTCGTAATATGATTGGTGGTACCACAGTGGCACCACCAGCATAGTGTTGCCTCAGACAACTGTGCCACTGCCGGTGGATCACAGATCTCCGGTGGTTGCAGCAGTTCAGTGGCGGTCCGACTGCCGCAGTTGTAATACTTCAGGTGGTCCCGCAGTGCGGCGGGCTTCAGAATGCCACCACAACTAGGGCGGTCGTAGATCTGCTGTAGTCATAATAAGGCCCTAAATCTGATTATACTCGTTACCCTTAACTACACATGTATTCTCTCACTCACCTGTTACTTAGGGGCTGATTTCTATGGTGGTCAAACCAACCAATGCCCGCTATTGTGGTGGTCAGGACTGGAGATCACCCGGCAAGCAGGCAGTGGTCCAACCATCGCATTTCGCTATGACCCCTGTGCTGACAGTCACAAAGTGATCTGTATCATGATGACTTGTGTGCTGCAGCCAAGGAAAAGGGCCGTATCACAAGCCATTGTGGTATGGAGCACGTCCTGCAATTGCATGGACGGTGTGCAGGGCAAACAGTGCATGGAGGTGAGTGGGGGCACTTCATGTGCCCCACAATAGGCGGGGGCCCCCATATAATTTTCCAACAGCCTTTTCATGACGATCTTCCCACAATGAAAAGGCTGTCAGAAAGAGATATCATAATCCCGACAGTGGTAGCTGCCTCGTCTCTGCTGCCATTCAGGGATATGACTCCGGCCACCGCCCCGTTGGGATCTTAGATCCTGGTGGAGGCAATGGTCTTCCCTCCAAACCCTGTGAGTCCAACTGCTGGAATTGGAATCCGGTGGTCGGACCAGAGGGTTGTCAGCTGTCGGACTGCCACTGATGGCCTGTCTGTGGCGATCCCGTCGCAATCAGGCCCTTAGTTCTAATCCCTTTTCCTATCCCTTTATCTTCCTATAATCCTTCCTTTATCTTTTTCTCTCCTTCTTGTTTCTTCCTATCTCAATTTCCTTCTCTCTCTTTTTCTTTTCCAATCTCTAACTCCCCTTTCTCCCCCGCTGATTTTTACATAAAATGTAATGTCCAATTTATATTTATAAACTCATGCCATTAATATTATTGTTTTATTTTCTTAGTAATTGTTGTATTCTATAGTTTTACTTATGCATTTACTATATATTACTTCACAAAAAAAGCACAGTTAAAAATGTATTATGGTTCTTGCTCAAATGCATTAAACATCTGAAATTTGTCAGTTATGGTTTGCGAAGCAAACCACAACTCGGTGCTCCCCTTTGTAATACATGACATCACACATGAGAAAATTCATGATATAAGTAGCAACGTTGATGAAATCTCTCATGACATCACCATTGATGTAACTTCTTGAACCATAACTCCTGCCGCCCACTCGCCATGTGTTTGACATCATTCATGCCATCGTTAATTCATCTTAAATAACATCAATGATCACATCACTTATGACTTCACAAAGCCTTTTCTCCTGTACACACTGTGCAGTAGGAAATAAGCTTTAGCTCACTGACAAGATGCAAACAGTGAAAAGGTAGGCTTGTGTGTTGTTAGACCTGTCAGCCTTAGGGTGGTCTTCCCCCAAACATTTTGCCTTCATTCCTCCTGTTTTGCAAAATTTGCTCATGTTGGTCTTAGGACTCAGCACAATTTACCACTGCTAACCAGTGCTAAAGTGCGTGTGTTCTCTCCTTTAAACATGGTGAAATTGGCTTACATCCTATTGACACATTCAATTTACTTGTAAGTCCCTAGTAAGTGGTACTGAAGGTAACCAGGGCCTGTAAAAGAAATACTACTAGTGTGCCTGCAGAATTGATGTGCCACCCACTTAAGTAGCCTTTTAAACCATGTCCCAAGCCTGCCATTGCAGCCTGAACGCGGTTTTAAACTGTCATTTAGATCTCGCAAAATAAACCACTTTCTAGGCCTAAACCTCTTTTTTTATTTAATACATGTAACTAACCCCTAGTGTAGACCTTAAACAGCTCATAGGGCTGGGTGCATAGTATTTAAAAAACTGGACAAGTACTTTTAGGTTACTATATGTGCAGGTACTGAATACTCCAAAATTAATTTTTCACTACTCTGAGGCCTACCTCTCCCATAGAATAACATTGGGTTACCCTATTACATTTAATACATGATAATTTGTGATTAGAAGGAGGTAGAAAAGTAATGTCTGGTGTCTGAGGAATCCGAATTTAAAACTCACTTTAATGGCAAATTCGGATTTTAAGTCACAATTCTGAAAATGGCTCTTTTAGTAGTCTGCATTTTTTTTTCCTAACAATTTGGGGCCTGCAGACTGTTCCTGGTTCTCATGACTAAGCGTAGTTGGCAGTTGGTCTTTGTGTATTCCTCCCAGACAATTCCACAAAGGATGGTTTGGGTGTTGGAAGGATGTGCCATATCTGACTCAATGGAAGGGAGGAGTTGTCACCTACCACATTTGCACTTCAAAGACACTCGCTCAGATCACACACAACCTATTCTGCCCCCAGACAGACTGGAACCAGGGTAGGGAGGCAGGAAATTCCTGACACCTCCGTAAGGATATACTCCAAAAGCTTCTCCTACTTGGGCACTAGGTATTAATATAATGGGCCCTCAAACCCACTCTTCAGTACACGTTTGGACCTGTGGATTCTACAGAAGGAAGACGCTGTGCTGCCCCCTGCTTGAGGCCTGCTCTTCTTATTGAGAAGTAAGACTTGACTTGCACCTTTCATCCCAGGCTGCAGTGACTTCAAAGACATTTCCTGTCTGAGCTACAGGGACACAGCTCCAGAGGCCTCCCTGCAATTGCCTAACTGACCTGCAATATTAGACCTACATGACCCTGCAACTGGATCTGCCTAGCCACTCATAGCCTCGGCTGGAGTGAGTTCCCGAGTCCCAAGTGATGCCTCCCCTTGGCTGGCATCAGAGAGAGCCTTTCCTGGCCTAATTAAAGGTTTCACCAAATCTGATGCAAGGACCCGCAAAGACTTGCCACACAACAGCCAGTCTCATCAGAATGACACCAAGTGACACAAAGCCTGGCAGCACATTTGCCAGCTTAATTGGAACTGGTGCAGAGCAACGTATAAACCTCCAAAGCTTTTGCCACACAGCTCATGGGAACCAAAGCAGAGCAACCCAAAGCGCTAAAAAGACTTGCCATACAGCTTTATTGGAAACAACATCAGACGACTGGAAGCCTTGCAAAGCAACGCCGTACAGACCATACACCTAGCACATAAGGTACAATAATCAGCGGGCCAAATTTAGTCCTGTACCCAGCCTGCACTACATAGGCCTGAACTTGTGAGTTTGTCCAGGTCCAGCGCGATATAATACCATAAGTTGGTGCTACTTTTAACTAAATTTCAAAATTGCATACCTCCAGTTCTACTGACTCAAATTATATTACTTAATTTTACTATATTTTTCTAAATTGGTATGGTATTTTTCTTGAGTATTGTCTTCACTTTATTATGGTTTATGTGCTATATAAATGCTTAACACATTTCCCCCAAGTTAAGCTTGACTGCTTTTGCATCAAGCAACCAGAGAGTTAAGCACAGGATAAATTTGCTACTTTTTTGTCGTTCACCCTGACAAGGATTGTGGCTATTGCTTGAGTAAGGTTTCACCCCCCATCAAGCAACAACCCAGTTTCTCATGTGTGCCCTTCTGGGGGTGTCCTTACATGAAATGTGTGATGAAATGTTTCTGTTGGAGCAGAGCCAAGGATGACTTGCACATGGATGGTTCCTGACTACAGTGGCACAGTAGGGATAAAAACAATGGATCAGAACCATGGCCAAGGAATGATTATTCATGTAAGAAGCTCAACCTTTCCATACATCACCTTTGCTAATTTCTCATTGTGATGACAAAAGTGCAAAAGGCATGCCCAAACAGGATCTATGCTCACTGTTGCATGGAAATCCAGCCACATCAGTGATGCAACCCTAGTATTCCAGGACCAGTCAGGGGTCACTTGTGCGTCCAGCTGGCAGGAAACTGGCCTTGTAGTTTCAGACAATCTGTTCATATTGGAGCTGATCAAAGACAAATGTACATATAATACTTCCCTGCATTGGGCAACTAAGTAGGCACATAAATAATGGATTTGACTGCAGCCCAATTGAAGAACAATGGCTTAGATAAATTAATGTAAACGGTATGTCACCCTGTCTGATTTTCCTAGAACTTTCAGTGTCTTATTTTACATTGTTTACTAACTCAACTTTTGGAAGGTTGTGACGAGTTACCTCTTTAAATAGTGCTTATTTATGCAGTATTTGCTCATAAGAATTTGACAACTGCTTTGAAGAGCATAGAGTGGCACAGACCCAGTAATGGGTGTAACTGGCGTACTGCACCAATTTGCATATATTTCTCTGTTTGTGTGAGCTTTAGTAATTCGGATCATTCTAGTAGCAATGGCTGAAATGTTCTTAGAGCAAGATAACCCTTTGACAGATCTGATTAATTTTAAAAGGCTCTCTATGTAGTTTTAAACCTCACCTTCCACAGGAACATAAAACTGATGTTAAAGACTAGTTACAACCACCATAGCACTTGGCTGTAGGCTATAAAGCTACAATTAAGATGTTATGCAGACTTGTAGAGCGCACAATCACCTGGAAGGGTATCCTGGCGCTTTTACTGACATTCACAAATACCAACTTTAAAGACACAAGGTAATTCAGAATTAACCAGACGGCATGATCGGATTACCACCTCTGCGTATTTCATCATGCAAAACCATTCCTTGCAGTCCTGCACTCGCTTCCCATGCCTAAAGAACTTTACATAGTAAGCAGAACTGTCCTTGGATACCCTTTTGCTTTTATAATGAAAAGACAGTTAGGGCTATTCAAAAAGGTGAGAAATTTACACGTGGGACTTATTCTTACACTTTTGCGGAATTTTACTACTTTTGGCTATTTACATAACCCGAGTGTAATGTTACTCAAAAGAGTAGATTTACAATTCTCCACCTCTGAAAAAGGGAGGGGAGCCAAATTTACGAGTGTAAGTTACTACTGCCAAAAACAAACAGTAGTAACATGTGCACTACACATGGCCAACCACTAATACTGCCCCCCCATAGAAAATTGTAGAGAGGGACTTAGAACTCCATAGGAATAATTTTTAAATTAAATTTAATCATTTAAAATAGTTTAAAACATAAGTACATATAATTCAAAGTAAAACATATAGAATCATAAAACATGCATTTTTTAATTATAACATATCTAATCAAACTTTTATGAATTTAGAACTTAATGTAACAATATGTTTTATTAAATTATGAATACATTACTTTTTTATTTGGTTCAATTCATCACTATTAATAATTATTGATAAATTATAAAATATTGAATTTTAGAAAAATAATTGTAATTTATTTTTATATAATAAATTAAAGATTTAATTCAACATGTTCAGTATTGTTCTAGATTTAACATATACATATATATATAAAATATACATATATACATGTATACATATATATATTTATATATATATATCTATACATATACATGTATATATGTATATAGATGTGACAATAGATTACTATAATGTTAAAAACAACAATAGTTTTGCTAATTCATCATAAAGTGTAATAAACCTGTTTAATGTGCCTATACTTTACCATACTGAAGTCTCCCACTGACTGTGGAACCTCACTATGGTAAAGTACAAGAACAATTTAAACATTTTATTGGACACAAAAAAAATTAGATAAAATATTGTTATGTTAAATATTAATGTAAATGTATTTTATATATTTAATTTAAATGTACCACAAAATAAAATAAATGCTGCAGCACTGCTAAATTACTTTTGAAATAAATATTTAATTGATTTAAATATATAAAATTAAATAGAAAAATGTTTTATGAATATAGATTCTGAAACATTTCCAGATTTACCAATAAAGGTAGACCTGGTAATGCGTCAGAATGCTACACCTTCCCAGGGGAGGCGTAACAATGAGAAATATCTTTATTAGTCCTCGTTACTTCCTCTTTCTATGTGTGCTGCATTCTGCTGCACACGTAGAAAAAGAAAAATGCCTCTCACAATTGTTTTTGTGTGGGGAAGATGTCATTTCCTGCACAAAAACTATCCTGCTTACAATACAGGCACCCTTGCAGTATGCAGTATTGGCGCTACATTGTGTGCCAGTGCAGAAAAAACACAGGAATGTGGTGTATAATCTTAAGTACAGTGCATTCCTGCCCTCTCCCTATCATGCAGCACAGCAGGGTGGTGCGTAATTTCTTTAAGTAATGCCCAAGAATTCCATTTGGATAATTGAAGTATTTAATAAAAATAAATGTACATTTATTTTTAAATTAAAAAGGTTAATTAAAATGCTTTATGATACAATAATTTGTATTTATAATTTATATTTAAATTGTTAAAATTTAAATAAATATATCTATTTTAAAAAAGTTTAAATAAATTAATTTATTTTAACATTAGTTCCTAAGGGGTTCAATTTTAAGTCCCTACCTCCATTTTAAGTGCCTATCTCCATCAAGCATGGACAACCAGGGGTTTGCCAGGTATGGTGCTGGACTCCACTTGTGAGCTAGAGTACCTTTACCATTGTTGTGTGTCATTTTTGGCTTTAGTAACTATAGAAGAGCAGTATGTAAATACCAATGACCTTACTCTTTTGTTATTGGGTGCATTTCCCTCCCTAACCCCCAGCCCACTCTGACTTACTCCTACCGATTTCGATTAACTTTATTTCGGCCTCCAGGACATACACATTGCTAAAACTCATAGATACAAATAAACCTATTCCAGTTAATTTTACAAAACTCAGTCTCATACATAGTAGTAAAAAGCTAAATATAAACATTTTCATAAATGTCCACTTTTAAAATCATATAGTCATCGTGTGATAAAAAACTTCCAGGTTTAGGTAGATGATAGTAATTTTCTGCGTAGTAGTCACATAGCCCCCAAAAATTTAGCAAGTGAAATAACGTATACCGGGGTGCAATCTGACCTCAGTATGCAGAGGGCGGCGAGATGGCTACATTGGGTTAATTGTTTACAGATAGCAACTTGCCAAAACGTGCTTGGTCTAGCATAAGCTGGGCAATCATAAAGAAGGTGTGCAAGAGTCTCTACCTGTGTCTGTCATAAAGGTCAGGTGTCGATAGCCTCAGCTGGCCAACTCTTTGTAAAGGCTTTCAAGGGGAGTGTGCCTGCTCTGAATTGAAAATACAGTTTCCTGTCAGAGGGAACAGTAACCTTTATCCCAGTAGGGCTCATAACTAATTGTGGACTTGAACTCAAGAAATTTTAACAATCATACAGGGAGATCTACTCTTACAGCTTCTTTAGCATCTACCGCTATCCATTATAACCCCCAAAGACTTTTTTTGGGAAGGAAAGGTTATAGTGGCTGCATTGATCCACAGTTCAAGGGCCCCAATAAACTCTAACATCTCTTTGATGAACTTGAGGCAAGGGATTCTTACTGAGTGGGCTGCTGTGATAATGAACTGCAGAGCTGATGTTTAGTGCTCGAGTTCTGGAGTAGACCACAGCCACCTTCAACATAACAATGGACGTAATCTGGATTTATCCTAGAGATTCCTTAGGCACAAGTCCATTTGTAATAGGATCAAATGTGTGCTAGCAGGAAGTGACACCAATTTCTGGAGAAATGTGTCCTCGGTTACTGTTAAAGTGTTTGTGTCAGTGTGAGCCCAAAGTTCTGCCCCACAGAAGGCTGAGCCTAAGGCCCTGGCCTCGTAAAACTGAATAGCAGGCCAAATTTGTTTAGGAAAGGATTTTTTATGTTCTTTGAGAATTGCTCCCGTTGTTTTGCTGTATTTTAATGCAGAATTATTCAAATGCAAGTTCCACGCCACAGTACTACTGAATGTGATCCCCAGATAGGTGAAGCTATGGACAGATTCAAGAGGGTCCCCTCCAAGATATATGCTCTTTTGTGGGACTTGTGGGGATTAAGCTTCATTCATTTAGTTCTAGCTGTATTGATATCCAGTCCCCTCTCAACACAAAACTCCTCAAATGGCGCCAGGAGCTTCTGGAGACCACTCAGGATCTTGGAGACCAATAGGGTGTTGTCAGCAAATAATAATATTTGCATTTTTACGAGGGACAGAGAGGAAGCATCAGAATCAATTTTTCATAGGAAGGGGATGATGTCATTTAAATATAAAAAGAATAGAGTGGGGGCCAACATGCAGCCCTGTTGGACACCACTATCTACTGTAATCTTATCAGCGAGCTCTTCTTGTCTCCCCTATTGTATTCAAGCAAAGTTCTCATCGAGTAGGCGAACAACCAGGTACAATAGGTGTTATGGCATTTTCATGTCACTTAGCGACTGCTGCAACTTGGAAAGTGGAACCAAATCAAAGGCTGAGTGTAAATGGACAAAGGCAACGTATTAGTTGCCTTTGCCTACAAGAACTGAGCACCAATAGATCTTCAGAAAACATAGGGCCTGGTCTATGGTTGGAATGTTGGATCAAAATCCTGCTTGGATGGGACTGAGAAAGGACATGTCTGACAGGTTCGGATTTTGTCTAAGACGCATCGAAAAAAGATTTTTTGAATGCAGTCAATGAGGCTTATCGGCCTATAATAAGGAGGAGATTACCAAGTGTCTTTCTTGTCCACAGGAATTACCATGGCGCCTTTCCAGGACTCTGGAACAGGGCCGCCAGCCGCAATAGCATTCATAAGGTTATATTGGGACAATAGCTCCTTGTCAGATAAAAAGACATCTGCTGGTACTCCATCTGGACCAGCTGCTCTACCACGTTTAGTAGCTGTTAAAGATTGGTTTACATCAGACCAATTTAAAAGAACTTCCTGAGGGAAGGAACAAGGATTCAGGTGTTTAGGTTGTAGGGAAGAGTTTGCAATCATGTGACCACTTGAGTTGGCATACAAGTTTCCAAAGTGCTCAGCCCGCATAGATGGGGCAACATAGGTGTTGATTCCGATCCTGGAAAAACCGGGTACGAATCGTCGGACGGAGTGTTTTCTCCGTCCGACCCGTACCCGGAAAAAACACCTTACAAACCCGCAAGTACGATTCGTACAGAAACACCATTTCCGTACGAATCGTAAAAAACACCGACCGGCAAAAAAAACCATACAAATCGGATCCGGGACACCGCGGACGTGACGTCCGGACGGAGTCAGACAGCGTTTCACGAACCAGCAAGTACGATCCGTGCCCACGTCACTCCGCACGGATTATATTTTACGGCAGCCAAAAACTGCCGGGAAATCAGGACGACGCGCAGAAGGAGCACCTGTACGCGTCGGACAGCCATGGACCCCAAACTACGTGTCATCCCGGCCCTCATAGCAGTCCACCTGGTGTACAGGAACCGACGCAGATGCCGCAGAAGGTCAGAACAACACCCAGGGGCAAAGGGGGGGGCAGGGGCAGGAAACATAACCCCCACCCAAGTTAAAAATCATACATGCCCTGTACATACCTGACCCCCAGGCCTGCGTTCGCCACAACAGAAGTCGACATGGACGCGAACCCGCAACACAACAATTGTGGTACGCACCGTACCCACGCCTTAAGAGCGTGGGTACGGGTTGTACCACGCCCACCCCTACGTCACCCAAACAATGGCGGTATGGCCCGTACCCACGTCCCAAAGGCATGGGTACGGGTCGTACCACGCCCACCCCTACGTCACCCCAACAATGGCGCTACGGGCCGTACCCACATCCCAAAGGCATGGGTACGAGCCGTACCGCCAATGTTGGGGTGTCGCAGGGGTGGGCGTGGTACGACCCGTACCCACGCTCTTAAGGCGTGGGTACGGGCCGTACCCCTACAGCACCCCAACAATACCCGCCATTGTTGGGGTGACGTAGGGGTGGGCGTGGTACGACCCGTACCCATGCCTTTGGGACGTGGGTACGGGCCGTACCGCCATTGTTGGGGTGAGGTAGGGGTGGGCGTGGTACGACCCGTACCCACGCTCTTAAGGCGTGGGTATGGCCGTACCCCTCGGCACCCCAACAATGGCTGTACGGCCCGTACCCACGTCCCAAAGGCATGGGTACGGGTCGTACCACGCCCACCCCTATGTCATCCCAACAATGGCGGTACGGCCTGTACCCATGCCTGTGGGAAATGGGTACGGGCCGTACCGCCATTGTTGGGGTGCCGTAGGGGTGGGCGTGGTACGACCCATACCCACGCTCTTAAGGCGTGGGTACGGGCCGTACCCCTATGGCACCCCAACAATGGCAGTACGGCCCGTACCCACGTCCCAAAGGCATGGGTACGGGTCATACCACGCCCACCCCTACGTCACCCCAACAATGGCGGTACAGCCCATACCCATGCCTGTGGGACGTGTGTACGGGCCGTACCGCCATTGTTGGGGTGCCGTAGGGGTACGGCCCATACCCACGCCTTAAGAGCGTGGGTACGGGTCGTACCCCGCCAGTGGACAGACACATAGGGGTGTGTGGCCATCAGCCCCAGCAGTGCCCAGACACAGGAGGGGTGGCTGCAGAGTCTTCCCAGCAGTGCCCAGACATAGGAGGGGTGGGTGCAGAGTCCTCCCAGCAGTGCCCAGCCACAGGAGGGGTGGCTGCAGAGTCCTCCCAGTAGTGGCCAGACATAGGAGGGGTGGGTGCAGAGTCCTCCCAGCAGTGCCCAGACACAGGAGGGGTGGCTGCAGAGTCCTCCCAGCAGTGCCCAGACACAGGAGGGGTGGGTGCAGAGTCCTCCCAGCAGTGCCCAGACATAGGAGGGGTGGGTGCAGAGTCCTCCCAGCAGTTCCCAGACGCAGGAGGGGTGGGTGCAGAGTCCTCCCAGCAGTGCCCAGACACACGAGGGGTGGGTGCAGAGTCCTCCCAGCAGTGCCCAGACATAGGAGGGGTGGGTGCAGAGTCCTCCCAGCAGTGCCCAGACATAGGAGGGGTGGGTGCCTATCACTCCCAGCAGTGCCCAGACACCGGAGGGGTGGGTGCAGAGTCTTCCCAGCAGTGCCCAGACACAGGAGGGGTGGATGCAGAGTCCTCCCAGCAGTGCCCAGACATAGGAGGGGTGGGTGCAAAGTCCTCCCAGCAGTGCCTAGACACAGGAGGGGTGGGTGCAGAGTCCTCCCAGCAGTGCCCAGACATAGGAAGGGTGGGTGCCTATCACTCCCAGCAGTGCCCAGACAAAGGAGGGGTGGGTGCAGAGTCCTCCCAGCAGTGCCCAGACATAGGAGGGGTGGGTGCAGAGTCCTCCCAGCAGTGCCCAGACATTGGAGGGGTGGGTGCCTATCACTCCCAGCAGTGCCCAGACAAAGGAGGGGTGGGTGCAGAGTCCTCCCAGCAGTGCCCAGACATAGGAGGGGTGGGTGCAGAGTCCTCCCAGCAGTGCCCAGACATTGGAGGGGTGGGCGCCTATCACTCCCAGCAGTGCCGAGACACAGGAGGGGTGGGTGCAGAGTCCTCCCAGCAGTGCCCAGACATAGGAGGGGTGGGTGCCTATCACTCCCAGCAGTGCCCAGACACAGGAGGGGTGGGTGCAGAGTCCTCCCAGCAGTGCTCAGACATCGGAGGGGTGGGTGCCTATCACTCCCAGCAGTGCCCAGACACAGGAGGGGTGGGTGCAGAGTCCTCCCAGCAGTGCCCAGACACAGGAGGGGTGGGTGCAGAGTCCTCCCAGCAGTGCCCAGACACAGGAGGGGTGGGTGCAGAGTCCTCCCAGCAGTGCCCAGACATAGGAGGGGTGGGTGCCTATCACTCCCAGCAGTGCCCAGACACAGGAGGGGTGGGTGTAGAGTCCTTCCAGCAGTGCCCAGACACAGGAGGGGTGGGTGCAGAGTCCTCCCAGCAGTGCCCAGACATAGGAGGGGTGGGTGCCTATCACTCCCAGCAGTGCCCAGACACAGGAGGGGTGGGTGCAGAGTCCTCCCAGCAGTGCCCAGACACAGGAGGGGTGGGTGCAGAGTCCTCCCAGCAGTGCCCAGACATAGGAGGGGTGGGTGCCTATAACTCCCAGCAGTGCCCCGACACAGGAGGGGTGGGTGTAGAGTCCTCCCAGCAGTGCCCAGACACAGGAGGGGTGGGTGCAGAGTCCTCCCAGCAGTGCCCAGACATCGGAGGGGTGGGTGCCTATCACTCCCAGCAGTGCCCAGACACAGGAGGGGTGGGTGCAGAGTCCTCCCAGCAGTGCCCAGACACAGGAGGGGTGGGTGCAGAGTCCTCCCAGCAGTGCCCAGACACAGGAGGGGTGGGTGCAGAGTCCTCCCAGCAGTGCCCAGACACAGGAGGGGTGGGTGTAGAGTCCTTCCAGCAGTGCCCAGACACAGGAGGGGTGGGTGCAGAGTCCTCCCAGCAGTGCCCAGACATAGGAGGGGTGGGTGCCTATCACTCCCAGCAGTGCCCAGACACAGGAGGGGTGGGTGCAGAGTCCTCCCAGCAGTGCCCAGACACAGGAGGGGTGGGTGCAGAGTCCTCCCAGCAGTGTCCAGACATAGGAGGGGTGGGTGCCTATCACTCCCAGCAGTGCCCAGACACAGGAGGGGTGGGTGCAGAGTCCTCCCAGCAGTGCCCAGACACAGGAGGGGTGGGTGCAGAGTCCTCCCAGCAGGGGACAGAGACATGGTGATGTGTACACCATCCTACAAGTAGCAAAACTCCATGGGTGCATGAAGGCATACACAAAGTGCGGATATATTGAGAGTGGCATGCCAACACATCACTGACAGCAGTGTCCTACTCCCATGAGGGTGGATGTCCATCCCCCACTGCATGACACACCACATGTGGGTGTGATGACAAATGACACATGCTTACCCACCCCTGGCGCTGGCAGCACAATACACACACTGAGAGCATGCAACAAGACTGTATATTCATGTGCCACCCTACTAAACTAAGAGACCCAAAGGGAACACACACTGTCACGCATATTCCATGACTGATAGGAATGTACAGGTGCTGGGGCAGCCAACAAGTTGGTGCCTCCCATGGAAGGAAAAGGGTGGAGTACCCACAGATACAATGCCCACAATTGTCAGACTGGTGCCCAAAGACCCTGCAGAACACGTAACACATGTGTGCGAGGCTGGGAGTACACACATGCATAGTGCGTAAAAGGGAACTGTCCACATGAAGTCATGTCAATATACTCCATACACAAGTACAGTGACCACCAAGGATGCCACAAATGATGCAAGTGGAGACATTGCTGAGCATGCATGGCCAAAGTTGAAGGGATCCGTCACACACCCAGGAAATGTAGACAGAGCTCAGCACAACAATTGGGAAACACCCTGCAGGGAAGATGTCAGGGTCCACAGAGGAAGGAACACACCTTGGGACAATGTCACCATACAGTAAGAGCTTACATGACCAAAGATTATTTGCAGATACCTTGTGATGGCACACAGATACCAGGGTCCACCCCATGAGCAGCACACTACAACATTTCCCAGACACCTAACACATTATCACCACCCCAAATCATGGAGCAGCACCACCAACAGCAAGACCAGAAAAGCCTTTGTGTGCAAATGAAAACCAAAATGCTTTATTCAGCATAAAAAGTTATAGCAAAAGAAATGTCCACTATATACAGGGCCCATAGGCCAGGCCATGTGCAAAGTCCTGGTGGGGGACACTTGGGGACGCGTCTCCCCTAGCTTGCCTGCACTGTTCACTCTTCCATATCATCCACAGAAGGGGGGGCATCATGTAGGGGGGAAGGACCAGGCACCGCAGGGACAGGAGGGGCAAGGGTAGGTGTTGTGGGTGCAGGGACGGACGACTCCACCACAGGGGGTGGGGCAGCGCCAAAGGTGGTGGTTAGCAGGGCACTGCACACGGTTGCAAGCTCTTCCAGCATCTCCCCTGCACCCGAATGAACCACAGGCCCCAAGGAGGGGGGGGGTCGGAGGGATGGGTTGCAGTGCTACTGGGGGAGGGCAGGGGGGGACTCAACTACCCTGGCCGGGCACTGCCTCCACCGCTTGCGGGGTGGTGCCACACTGGGGCTGAGGGACACACTGGCAGTGAATGACTCTTTGTCCGACTGTTGGGCAGGAGAGCTAAGGGGAGTGGTTTGGGAGGAAGTGGGTCGTGAGGACTGCGGACTCCCACTGTGGCTGCGTGTCTGCCGTTTGCCCCCCGACCCAGTGGGTGTGCCTACTTCCCCCTGTGTGTGCATGACAGGAGGTGTGCGCTTGCCCTTCCCTGGTGGGGTGCTGCCTGTGTCTGGTGGGGTGCGTGCATGGGGACGTCTGGTTGTGCTTGGGACAGGCATGGGAGTGGGAAGTGTGGATGGTGCAGGGGTAGGGGGGGACGGAGCGCCGCAGGAGACCCACTGCTGCAGTCAGTGACAAGTCTATGGACCTCAGCAACCTCCGTTGGTCAGACATCGCTGCAGACATGCCCTCCATGTACGACACCATCTGTGTCAGCAGTCTGGTGTGGCCATGGAGGACATTAAGCTGCGATGTCTGATCAACCTGCAACTGCCGCAGAATGTCCACAGACTCGGCATTGACGGCAGCAGGGGAGACAGGGCCAGGGGGTGCGGTGCCTAGCACGAAGGAGACATGTTGGCGCCTAGCACGAACGGAAGGGACCCGAGCAAGTGGGAGGCCGGTGATGGGAATGGAGGGGCCGGCGAGAGATGGAGTGCTGCTTTCAGCTCTGGGAGCAGCCTCCGCCCCCTCTGGGAGCTCAGCCTCGGACCCGTCAGCGTCATAGTCGGTGGTGGGACTGGACAGGTCCTCCGCCTCACTCCCCTCGGCCTCCATGCCACTCGCTGTGCCAGACTCGCCAGCACTGGTGGCACCGGTGCTGGATCCCTCCTCAAGGTCCGTGCCAGTGTCTCCCTCGGTTTCCCCCGACGATGCTGTGGGCAAGGTGAAGAGACAGGAATAATCAGACACCTGTATACATATGACACATGATTCAAAACTACATAGGTCACAGTGCATAGCGATGAAAAACAACATGAGTAACATCTACAATACTACGCACATATGTAGGCCCTGCACCACACAGTTGGTTGACCCACCATGCCACTGGGAAACAATGGAGAGCATGACACAACAGCAAATAACTTGATATCAAATTAGACAGAGGAGCCAGTCTCTGGGGTCAGTCGAGCACAGCATCTGGACCACACACCGTTGCCAAAAACGGGATGAGCAGGAACCTTTTCTCCTAACTTTTGGCACATGCTGCTTAGCAAATACATTAAACCATGCCCAACATGACTGGGTCACTGCATGTTGAGTGTATGTTCAGACAATCATCACACACAGGCCAGACCTGGCAAGGAGACATAAGGTTTGGACATGTAGGCCTTTCCTGCACAAACCCCCCCCTACCTGACACAATGTGATTGAGACAGAGGAAGTATTTCCACCTCCTACTAGGAGATTACAAACATGCCCTTCAATAAATCCTGAGTGTACACAAAGTACCCCTCGTGCGCCTGTCCACACATATAATTGACAAACAACCATCATCAGATAGTTGTACCAAGACACACAGGCACTGGCCACTGTGAGTATGCACAAGCCAAGTTGGGTCAACCTGTACAGTGGACACATGTAGCACACTTTGCATAAATACATATTAGGCCAGGGTACAATGCCACAGAGCCCAACCTATGCTGAAGACACAGAGAATGTCCACATTGTTGGATGACACACATGATACCTAGGAAAAGGGGCCCCAGGGGACTGTAGTGGCCACACTCCTCCATGGTCCTGTATGGATATGACTGCAACAGAAGCGACCGTCCCTGCACTATGCATATCTCACACTCATGCACATCATGTCTGAGTGCACAACATTGGTCATGCATGCTGTAACGCAGTAAACTTTTAAGACACACTCCTATGTCGGGACTCAGCAGCAGTGCCAACTAACATGGACCCCACAATGACTGAACTGGCCAGGGCACAGGCAAGCTCACAACACATGTAACACACCACCCCCACACATGATTTTGCAAGCATTGGGCACTTGGATTTACTGCCAGCCTAGATAACCTTGTGCAAGAGTGACTACCCACTGACTCGGGAACTCATGTCAAGGAGGGGAAGGGAGGAAGAACAGCACGGGTTGACTTTGTGGAACAGGATATGCACTGCACATATAAACCCTGGCAGTGTATCCATGCGACTGCGCACTTCCAAAAGCTGGTGACACACAACAAACACACATGTACCTACCCCCTTCCTGCTGCTGCTTCTCCAGTAAGCGCCTAGCCAAGTCAGGGAAGACCACCGCCAGCACACGCTTCATGATGTGGGTCAGGCGCCGGCGCCCACGGTTCTTCTTCCCTTCTGGTGAGTCCCCCAGCAGGACCCGGGCGATCCTCCTGGTCCAGCACTGGATATCCTGCCAGCGTTTCCTCACCTGGGCCAGGCGCCGCTTCTGACCCTCCACCGACCTCACGGCCCTGACGGCCGCCTTTCAGATCTCCCCCTTGGCATAGGCGCCTACCTGTGAGGATGACAAAGTGAGACAACATCAATACACCTGCTACATGTCACAGAGACACACATTTTAACAATTTGGCAGGTGTGAACAGGGCATAGTATGCAGCCAACTCATTGCACCTTTGTCATAGGGACATTATCCTCTGGGGAAGGCAAAATGCACTATGTGGCATTGAAAGTACACCGGTGGAATGAGGGGTGCGACACAATCAATGATCATGGCTCACACTGTGCATCACAAGCTACACCAGGATCATGTACAGCACCTCACAGCAGTCACATGCCCCCGGCCACTGACGAAACCTCAGCAGAGTACACAGACACACACAGGCACAGGACAATCACCTGCCATTGGCAACTGCGGGTACAAACCTCACTCTGCACATGTGCCACTTGACTGGGGTGTGTCACAGGTGTTGGGCTAGCCCAGCACGTCAGACACACAGCACTGCTCCCTGCTCACATCAGATGGGTAGGGTATATGTATCCCTCATGCATCTGGGCTGCAACACGCCACATAGACACTCACCCACATGACAGGGGACTTACACACACACCAATGTCCAGGGGACGAACACATCATTTGGACACTCTCACCACAGGTACACTCAACTCACACACATCTGTGGGTACAGTCACCTGTCACACTGGGGGGAACACATAATCACATCAGGGCTGTAGAAACAACATTCCCAAGTAGATTAGCCAGGCTGAATGTGGCATGCACCATGCAGTGATTGTCACAGTAAGCACTATGCAAGTGAGGAGTGCAGACATGCACTACAGCATGCTCTGCATGGGAGACATGAGGAATTCCCCCCCTGGGACCCACTCTAAACAACATTGCATGTCTGTCACACCTGGACACAATGCCAGAAGTGACAGTCACAAAAAAGGGGCACAGTCTAAGCTAGTGGAGTCAGCACTCACCTGCTCCCCTGGTCTCCCATGCAGGCTGGGGTACTGTGGGAGGATGACATCCAGCAATGCCACATTCTCCTCCAGGGTGAATGGCTGGGCCCTCTCCACAGACCTGGACATGGTGCCAGAGGAAACACGAGCAGCAGCAGTGGTGTGGAATGAAAGGTTGTGCAGGCAAGTGCTCTCTCATGGGACCTGGCTGCCTTATATTTGCCTTGCTGGCCTGTTTCATTTACAGGAGTACAGAGAGATTGGTCAATCTCATTTGCATCCTACGTTTCCTCCAATCCCTTTAAACCTACCCCAGTGAGGGGCTTTGCATGGTTTAAAAATTGAGCATGATGTCAAGTCAACAACCACTTTGCAACATAGTATATTGTCTCCAACCGACTCTTGCTGTCCACCTGATGAAAAAATTTGAACTTGAAACTCGGTCTCCATGACAACCAGCATGCATTTAGGCCCTTATACTTGTCCCTCATGTGTCCCCTATGTAATTTCACTATTCACACACAGGTACGGTGTGTTCCACGCCCCTAGGGCATCACTACTCCAGTGATACGGTCCGTACACACGTGTGTAGGGTCTATATCACTATGGTTGTGTTGCCGTAGGCGTACGCCATAGGGATACGGTCCGTACACGCGTGTGTAGGGTCCATATCACTATGGTTGTGTTGCCGTAGGCGTACGCCATAGGGATACGGTCCGTACACGCGTGTGTAGGGTCCGTATCACTATGGTTGTGTTGCCGTAGGCGTACGCCATAGGGATACGGTCCATACACGCGTGTGTAGGGTCCGTATCACTATGGCGTACCCAACGGTTGATTGTGAACTTGACAGCAAGGCTGGCACCACACCTCCAACCGCTACACAGGTGTCCTACTGCACTGACACCCATGATGAAGGTGATGGCAGCCCTACATTTCTTTGCCACGGGTACGTTTCAAGATACCATAGCTCATGTTGGTGGCATGTCCCAGACCATGTTCAGCCATGTCCTGCATGATTTTTTAGAGGCCATGTTGGTTCACCTGGATGAGTTTATTCATTTCCCAACTCCTGAGCAGTTGACAGGTGTCAAGGGTGACTTCTATGCCCTGGGAGGGATGCCCCATGTAATTGGGTATATTGATGGGACACATGTGGCTTTGGTACCACCACAGGCACAGGAGGTAGCCTTTCGCAACCGTAAACACTACCACTCCATCAATGCCCCTGTGGTGTGTCTTGCTAACATGGTGATTTCCCATGTCTGTGCTCGTTTTCCAGGATCAGCACACGATGCCTACATCATGAGGCGTAGCAGGGTGCCTGAAATGATGCTGCAGCTGCGCAACGAACGAGCATGTCTTGTTGGTGGGTATACTCTGTTACTCCTGTATTTAGCATCATCTTTCTGTCTTACTGCTTCTCCTGACCCACTTCTGTCCATGATGTTTCCATGTAGGGGACTCTGGCTATCCCAACATGCCATGGCTGATCGCGCCTCTCCGCAACCCCAGAACGGCTGCCAATCACCGGTACAACAATGCCCATGGGCAGACCAGGCGAGTGATAGAGAGGACCTTTGGCCTCCTGAAGAGCCGATTCCGGTGCCTCTACAGGACCGGCGGTGCACTCCCATATGCACCGGTGAAGGTCTGCAAAATCTTCCTCATGTGCTGCATGCTGCACAACATGGCAGTGGAGAAAGCTGTGCCACTCATCCTGGATCCGGATGAGCAGGAACATCCACCCGTGGAGGATGAGGGGCTTGGTGACGAGGCAAGTGATGTTGAGGAGGAGGAGGAAGAGGACATCCGGAGTCGGCTCATACGCAACTTCTTTGCTTAGTGGTGAGTTGCAGTGTCTGAGTGTGCACGCATTGAGCCTTGTGTTGCAATGTGTGGGTCCATCTGCATGTATGGCAAGTGAGTCAGAGCTGTGTTTGGATGTGTCACACGAGTGATGGTGTAATAAAAGAATGTCTTTCCTGAGACACTATTTTCACCTAGCATGTTGACAACCTTATACGTGTCGAGTACATGCCCATGCATGTGGATGTGCTTCTTTTGGCTCACTTCTTGTGTGTCTCTCATCCCCAGGTATTTGCGCATGCTGTCTGCTGGTGGCATTGTTGTGCTCCTGCTATTCCTCATGAATACAGCAACGTGTGCTGAATCAGCGTAACATGCACGGACATGTCGAAAATTAACCTTAGGGTAAGGGATGCACCACGGCTTTTTGGGTGTGCTATTTGTTTGGAATGTGTGTGCACTGCTCCTGTTCATGTTTGGTTACTTTGCATACATGTAGAATCACCATGGGGCACATGACATGGAGCTGGATTCACCTGAATTGATAGTCACACTTGGTGACAGTCATCTGTAATGTGATTGTGGATTGGGATGAAGGCATCAATGTGTGTAACACTGCCCTCGGAAACATACGGGATGCACCGGGTTGACATAGTGTGGGACATCCCCATTAGAGGCTCAATGGTGAATAGCAGCCTCTCCGTGGGCAGCACGGGGTGTTTGCCTCAAACCCGTCACTTGTGTGCCAGTTCTATGGATTTCCTGCATCTGTGGTGCAAAGGGGGGTGCCAGTGTAGGTTTCACATGTTCATCCACATGACCTGTGCATCTGTTAATATAGATGCATTTGCCTTCCGGCAAACATGACTAATAAAGGTGTCCCTCAGCCTCCAAGGTGCCTCATCTCTGTCAATGCAGGTCTCTTGCCACTGTGCATGCGGCATGTCTGGCATAGTTGTCACAGATTGTGCATATGAGTCTATGTGTAGAGTAGCAAGATGCAAGCTGTTTGTCAGGGATTATGATATGTATTGTGCATGATGTACATGGCTGTGTAGGTATTTTGGCATCTCAGTCCCCACAACGGCCACTTTGCTGCATGTGCATCCATTGTCTGTGTGTGTGTCATGTTGAACCAGACACTCCTTCCTTCTCATACACCTTTTGCAGTAGTCCTTTCTGACATGCTTGTGTTTGTGTGCAACTTGTGGCATGGCTTTCAGGACATGGCGCCTGCTGCTGCAGACCCTGCAGCAAGGGCACACAGAGTTTCTATATTTGCCCTCACACACACGCCTCTAAGACACACCCCCCTTCCTCCCTCCACCCATTCATTTTGGTGTAATCTGCTTGTGTGTGACACAGTTGCGGTGGGAAAGACTGGACCGTCTGCACATGCTACGTGCACATTGTACGTGCCTCATGTCCTTGCATGTGCCACATCACGCTACACCATGATGTTGAGGCCACCCACCAAGCAATGTCCATCCAATACATCTGTTGCATGCACTCAGGCATGCACTCATCGCCCACACTACACCTTTGCATAATGAGTGTGCAACTCCAACTGCCTACACAGCGCTGGCACGCCTTCCAGGCCCTGTCACACCAACCATGTCATGTCCCTCCTACTCCCTACCGGCTCTGTACCCCAACAAGGCCATGGGAGTGGTACTCCAGGCCTCTGCATGTAGTATGGTGTCATTGTGGGACACTTGGCACAGGTATCATGTCTCAGTGTGTCAGTCTACAATGTGTCCAGGATCCCCCTCTACACCATGACATGCGCACTGCATCTCATCATCATCTGGTGTCCCATTGCCAGCCAGGTGCTCCTCACCCTCCCCAAAGACGCAGTCCTTGCCAGTTCTCATATTGAATAATGCATGGAATCCATTGGCAGATGGCTGAACATCAGCCACCTGATGCTGGACTTGTACACGACTGAGGTGTTCATCTGTGGATTGTCCCCTTACAGCTGGGTCACTGCTTGTGTCCCACCCGCAAGGGCCCTGCACAGGTACACAGTGTCCACGCACACGAGCTGGTGTGCATCATGGATTGCTTGCTCACATGTGCTATGCTGATCACCAGCATCTGTACCTCAGGCTTCAGCACACTCTGCATTATACACAAGATCCACAGTTCGATCCACCTCAAGGCAAGACAGACCATCCCCCAGGTCAACTACAGCATCCGTGTCTAATCCTACCCTGCACTCTACGGAGAAGTACGTTACAACTCTCATGATCCTTGTCCACATCCAGGGTGCATCTGCACAGCTCTGCTTCAACATCCAGCAACCCAGCCACATCACTGTCCAACAGAGATAGCTGCAATGGATCACTGTCAGCTGCAGGATGACCTTCACAATCCACGCCCACACTCAGGATGCAGCCCACAACCACGACCCCAACACAACCTTGTGGCACTGTCATCCAAGACCCCATTGTGCCATCTCCATGCATCCAACCTTGGCCTGGCCACCATTCTCCACATCCACCTGACTCCAGCATGCAGGACATAGTTCTCCCACCTGGCTACACATACCTGGGACTCCCACCACAGGACACTCCACATGATCCCTGACCTCTGCGCATGACTGTTGCTCTTCGAAATAGGTCTGTCCGCACAGTTGTGCAGGCACTCCCTCAGCTGGTTGAGCCCATCACGGGTGAGTATGGTGCTCCATGTCTGTATTGGATGATACATTGTGACCCATGTGTGTCCTGTGCCAGACTCAGACCCCAGGGTATGCATGGTTGGAGTTACTTCAAAACTCAGGCATGGTTTGACTTTCCAACACACACATGTTATGGAATAATGCAAAATGACGGCATCATCTAGTGATTTTTATGATTTTTATTAGTGGTGGGGTACGTGTTTGGGGGGATGTAAAGAGGTGCTCACCGGGTGTCTGTAATCCAAAGTTCACAGGGGGAGTTTGGATCCTTGCCATTGGAAGTCATCAGAGTCCATGCCACAGTCTTTGTCAACATTGGTCAGACAGTGACCAGCAAGTCCATGTGGCAGAGAATGTCATTGGATGAGGTGCTGCTGTTGCGCCAGAGGGCCAGGTGCCAGGCCAAGTGGCCTGGGAGATGGTGATGGTCCGCTGACTCTCACGGTCTTTTGCGTGGACGACCCACCTTCCTCGGGGGACCCTGAGAAGCAGGCCGTGACGATGTCTGTGATGCTCCGTCGGACGAATCCTCCTCCTCCTGATCCCTCCCTGTGGCTGGTGTTGATCTTCGCCTGGTGGCACAGGGAGGGTTGCCCATGTTTTCGGCAATCCGACGGAGTGAACGGCTCATGTCCGTTAGCACCGCTACGAGCTCAGCCTGTCTTGCCTCCATCCGTCCTTGGTGTTGCTGTTGACTGGCATATTGCTCGGCTTGCATGTTCTTAATCTCATTGAGGGTCTCCACTACTTGGCTGAAGCCCCTGGTGTCACGCCGGTATGTGTCCAGGATGTTGCGGACATGTGACATAACAGGTTCCTCAGCTGTCTGGTCAGGTTCGCGCCTCCGCCGTCCTCCACTCCCACCACCCCTGCCCACTTGAGCCTGGCCTGCCATTTTGGGCACATCGGGTGTCCGGGACCCCTGAGGGATGGCATTTGCGGGGTCGCCTGCCTCCTCCTGGGTGCCCGGAGTACCTTGTCCCTCCTGGTCAGACTGGCTGCGTTGTTGTGTGCGAGCAGGGGTCCTGTGTGTATCCTGGGATGTGGCAGGAATGGGGGTGGTGGTTGGCACAGTTGTACCTGACGCAGGTGCTGCAGGTGCTTGGGCACCAGAGGGGCCAGGTTGGTCGGGGTCATCCACGGTGTGGTGAGAGTCGTCGCTGCCGGTGGGATCATTGTCACTCCGAGCCTGGTCCTGTGATTCTTCCCCCCCAGTGTTGGGGGAGATCGACGACGTTGCCCTGTGTGTGAGAGAGAGACAATGTTAATGGTGTTTCATGTGTCATCCATGTTTCATACATATTCAAGTTGGCACAGTTCGTCTGGGTAGTTGGATATGTCTAGCATTCCTCTCACAGTGCACTTGTGGATGGGTATGTTGCGGGGGACAGATTGATATGTACTCCTGGTTATTTGGCCTGTCTAATGAGTGTTGGGATGCTTATTTGGCTATGGATTGGTCTTGTTGTGTCACATATCCATTGTGGGAGTGCCAATTTGCGTTGGCTGCCCCGGGGGTGTGTGCTTGTGTAAGGGGGGTGTGTGTGTGACCGGGCATGCTGTTGGGTGTGGTGTGATTAGAATTGGGTCTACCAGGTGATGTGTCTATCCCCTCATGGTGCATGCTGGCATGACAGTGAATGTGAGTTCCTGTGGTAGGTAGGTGGCATGTGGAGTTGGTGTTTGAGTGTACAGTGGTCACAGGATTGCCTTGTGCTGTCTACAGCAGGGCCAAGTGTCATCTACCTTGTCTGTACTTGGCAAGTTCCTGTGCATTGTGCATGGTGCATGGATATGTCCCTTGGACACAGCTTTCAACACTTTTCCTATGTGTGACACACTCTTTGTTGTTGCATCATTTTTTAACGCAGTGAGCAGTGTAGCGTGCGTGCGTAGCGAGCGCTGCAGAACCGGCTTACGTGTTGCACTATACGTGGCCAAATGGTGCTTTTTCATATCTATTGAAGAATGCTGGTAGGTAACTTATGCATTTGTGACTGGGTTCTAATAAACACAGTGAGTGGGTATACTGGGTGTAAGGTCAGGTTTGTGCCTGCAGCAAGGATCTACTCGTGCACAGTTTGACACATGGCCCAGTGATTTCCTAACGAATAAGGGGTGTTTCACGCACTGCCAGACCTTGTCAACATGCACACAGTCCACCTGCTGATGAGTGGACATGCCCACACCACCCAAGGGTGATTTTGTCTCCCTCTGTCTCCCTCTCTCCCTCCCTTTGTCACCCTCCTCCCTCTGTCTGTCTCCCTCTGTCGCCCTCTGTCTCCCTCCCTCTCTCTCCCTCTCCCTCCCTCTGTCTGTCTCCCTCTGTCGCCCTCTGTCTCCCTCCCTCTCTCTCCCTCTCCCTCCGTCTGTCTGTCACCCTCTGTCACCTCAGCCCAGCTTCCTGGGCACACACACTTTGCAGGTCTATCAAAGGCCATTGGCTTGTTCATGTGGCTTTGTTTAGAATCTCCCGGTCCCCATTGGGCAGAGTGTCTCTGAGTCTGCGCTGCTGCGGCGGTGTGTGCTGACACTCTTTCACAGTGATGCCTCTTCATTAGCTGCTGTTATGTGCAAATTGGGCCTTCATACCCATGTCATCCTGCAACGCGGCCGCCATTTGCAGGCGACACAGCACAGTGTCGGGACACATTGTTTGTATAGCTCTGCCCTAGGCCATATGGGCTGAGGGCATTGGTATCTGCTTCTGAGTTGCACAATGTGATTTTGGAGGCCCACCCTCCTGGCATCACGGACATCCTGTCTTGTGTTGGTGTTTTGTGTGGCCTGTGGCTTGGCATGGCCTTGCTTGATGCATGGGGCATGGAGCCGCTAGTGGCATGTGCGTGTTTTTGGAGTGTGGTTGTGTCCGGTGATGGCTTTGGGGTAGTTGCGTGCATTATTGTGAGTTGGGTTGTTGATGCGGTTCCCCCCATGTTGGGTGAGTTGTTTGTGTACTCACCAGGCTCGGCAACTCCTTCTACTCTGTGTACTCCCACCGGCGGCAGCGTGCGCATCACCTTCTCCTCCCAGGGATGGTAGTGTACTGGTCTGCGGGGCGGGCCACCTCCAGTGATGTTCCCCTGGTTATATTCATCTGTCATTTTGCAGCGGACCGTCCTCCGCAGATCGTACCACTTAGCTTGGCATTCATGCCTGGTCCTTCTGATGGGCGCAACAGCATTCACCCTCTCGATGATCCTCTGCCACATGGCTGATTTTGCTGCTACGCTGGTCTGTCTGACCAATGTTCCAAAGAGCTGTGGCTCGACTCTGTTGATTTCGTTGACAAGGATCTCCAGCTCCGCTGTTGTGAACTTTGGATTCCTGTCTGTGGGCATGGTGTGGGGTGTGGGTGTGGATGGTTGTGGGTGTGTGTGTGTGGTTGTGAAGGTGTGTGTGTGAATGTGATGAGGGGGTGTTTGTGAAGGTGGTTGTGTGAAGGTGTGCAAGTGTAAGGTGTAGTAAAGGTTCAAGTATGGTGCTGTGGGTTGTCTGTGGGGTCTGGCAGCAGTGGGTCTGTTGCAAAGGCTCATGGTTTGTGTGTGTGGGCCCTTTTTTATTGGTCCATTTGTGGGTGTGGCTGTGTTTGAACTTTGGGTGGGTGTGTTATAAGGAGTGGTTGTGTTTTGGGCCTCTGTTTACCTGTTTGGCTGTTGCAGGTCAGTGTATTGGATGTATTTGGGCTTGTTGGACGTGGTTTGTGGTGTTGTGCGATTCGAATTGACTCTCCTTGTGGTGTTTTGCAGTGTCCTGGTTCAGTACGTGTATTTTTCGCGTCTGTGAGGTGCGTACATCGGCAATGTTGTTGTACAGTGCTCACATTTGCTATGGCTTGGTACGACTCGTACATGCACAAGGCTGGGTGAGGGTGCTGGTGTAGGGGCCTGGGTAGGGTGCGTACAGGCACGGGCAGGGTGTAGGGGCCTGGAGGTACATGCCGTACATACGTGAACCGAGGGTACGGCGCGTACATAAGGGGGGGCTGGGGGTACCTCGCATACATACGGGGTGCTGGGGGTACGGTGTGTACCCCCACCCCATATGGACGGTGCGTACCCCGACCTCCGTATGGACGGTGCATACCCCCAGCCCCCGTATGTAAGCACCGTCCCCCAGCACATACCCCCAGCCTCCCGTATGTATGTGCAGTACCCCCAGCCCCCGTATGTACGTGCCGTACACCCAGCCCCCCCTATGTACGTGCCGTACCCCCAGCCCCCGTATGGACGGTGCGTACCCCCACCCCCCCTATGGACGGTGCGTACCCCCACCCCCCTATGGATGGTGCATACCCCCACCCCGTAGGTATGGAGCGTACCCCCACTCCCGTAGGTACGCTGCAGACCCCCAGCGCTACGCGCTGGGGGTCCGCACCGTACATACGGGGGTGGGGATTCGCTCCGTACCTACGGGGTGGGGTGGGGGTATGCTCCGTACCTACGGGGGTGTGGTGGGGGTACGCTCCGTACCTAAGGGGGGTGGGGGTACGCTCTGTACCTATGGGGTGGGGGTATGCTCCGTACCTACGGGGGTGGTGGTACGCTCCGTACCTACGGGGGTGGGGTGGGGGTACACTCCGTACCTACGGGGTGGGGGTACACTCCGTACCTACGGGGGTGGTGGTACGCTCCGTACCTACGGGGGTGGGGTGGGGGTGTGCACCGTACCTACGGGGGTGGTAGTATGCTCCGCAACTACGGGGATGGGGGTACGCTCCATACCTACTGGGGTGGGGTGGGGGTACGGCGCGGACATGGGGGGGTGCTGGGGTATGGCGCGTACGTGGGGGGGTGGGCTGGGGGGGTGTTCGGTGCATATGCAGGCACATGTTTGGACGTCTCCATGGTTGCCATGGGAGTTCGCTCTGGACAGTGTTTTTTCCATACGGTTGTGCATTCGGACGGACGGGACGGATCGTACTTGCGCGCTCGGACTTCAGTTTACCGAATCGTACGTAAAACTGTCCGGGGACATGTCGGACACTGGTTCCGACCCGAGGACATGTCGGGGAATTTTCCCAATGCGATTCGTATGGATTTCTTAACATACGAATCGTACTTGCCACTTTGTACGGGACTTTTACGATTCGTACGTAAAAAAATCCGGATACGATTCGTACGGGGAATATTTTTTACGGATTGGAATCGGCACCATAGTTGGCAGTCTCTTGCTCGATTGAGTCCCCCTACAAGCCACCAACTTCCAGAAGAGTTTGAGGTTTTTTCCTGTTCATGCCGCATTAAGGGTAGAGCACCACGAATCCTCCTAAGTCTTTTTGGCTTTACTAATAGCGTGTTTGTACACTTTATGGTTCAAGGTAATGCTGGCCAGTTCTTTGTTTTTGATAGTCCTAGTTAAAAGTTTATTGTGTTTAAGGCAATTTAGATCGAACCAGGGATTCGTTTTTGGCATTTTTGGCTTTCGGTTTGTTGGCAGTAAGTAATAGTCAGCTATGCAATTAAACAAAGCCACATGATTCGTGACTAGTTGAGTGTGTGAATCTAAATGCCAGCTAACTATCTGAAACATGGTCCCCACGAGTTCAGCTTTAAAGCCGGAGATAATTTCAGTATTGCTAGCTGCCTGGTTCCATCTTAGATGGTGTTTATCAGAAGTAATTTTGATGTCCCTTGAAAAAAGAGTGGAGGTAGGGATGAAAGGAATAAAAAGATCGGGCCTTTCAGGAGCAGTGAGAAAGGATTGTGGTCACTCTCACACTTCTCAGAAATACACATATTAATAACGTGAGGCCATAGCCTGATGTCTACCAAGATGTAATCAATTCTACTTGTATGTAACAATTTATTAAAGATATGGGCACCCAACTGGTCTGATTTAGTGCAGGGCATCCATTCACAGACCTTAAGCCATATTCCATGGTTAGAAGCTGAAGCTGAAGGGTGATCTGGGTCCATCAACAGATAGGGAGGATTCCAGTGAAGGTTTGGACCATATTTTATCTTCTTCGCTATGCGAAAAGTTGTCAACTGAGTCTAGGGATTCAAAGGTGGCATTAAAGTCACCTGTGATTAAAAGATTGTTATTGGAGGGAAACAAATCAAGAAGGCCTTCAAGTATATGGACTGTCATTGACTGGGCCCCACCTTTGGTGCCTCTAATATATACGTTGTAGAGATTGTGTTTCTGCTTGCTCTTAAAGTTAATTTCTATATCAGGTGATCAAGAAATGAATTGTCTTATGCCACAGTTGAGAGAAGCTCTGACCCAAGGAGCGAGGCCTCCAGATGGTCGATCCCGTTGACTTGGAATAGCTGGAATGAAGAAGTTGAGAAAACCAGGTTTGTGGATTGGCTCTACAGACCATGCTTCAGGAAAGAGACATATATGGTGGTCAGTCACAAAAGAAAACCATTCAGATGAATCAATTTTGGATCTAAGACTCGCAAACATTCCAAGAAATCAAAGATGAGTTATAAATACCATCCTTAGTTACCATATCATGAAGGGTTGTGACAACAGGGGTGTTCTTGGGTCGATTAACAGTGGATATGGGTTTAGTTGATCTGTTTGTAACAAGTAGGGGATAATCAAAAGAATGAGATTTGCCCAGCAAAGGAGCATGTGAGATCAAAGTAGTTTGAATTGTATGTTATCGATTAAGAAAGTGTGGACAATCCCACCCACATGCGTGGTAGTACAAGGAAGAGAATTAAGATCATTTATATGGCTAGACCTTATTGAGTGATTGGCTGAGATGGCAAAAATATGGGACCAGCGTAAAAAGGAAGGAAGCTGATCTACTGGAAAGTTCATCTAGATTGTTACTGTCTGTGCGTGGGTGATAGGCAAACATATGTGAAGCCTGATTTATTCAATCAATTTGGTTCAACATAGATGTGTCTAAACCAGAGTAAGGGTGAGCTTGTGACGTTGTGTATTTAAATTGAATAATGGATGTCCCTGGATGGGAAGTCCTTTGGTCAAAATCAACTAAGTTATGTGCCAGGGCATAAGTCAGCAGGCTTAACTCTATGATGAGCCTAGATGGACATGGGTGTTTTCCTTTTTGGATACATTTGTTCTTGAGGTAAGAATTTGAAACTGAAACCCGGGCTTTTTAGCAGGTAAAGTGACTGAAGGAGGCAATCTCTTAGATAATTATCTTTGTAAATGGTTCTCAGGATAGTAAGGTTCCGCACTCACCAAGAATGTTTGTTTTCGTGCTGGGGAGCCATGTACAACATGGGGAGAAGGTTTAACTGACTCCTTTTTGACTTCAAGAAGGTGATTAACAATGGTGGCTAATGAGACAAGCAGGCTTTTTAATGCACTGACCTCCTCTTTCAAAGATTGCACCATTAGAGCATATAAGGACTCAGTGCAGTTGGAGTGACCTAGCCCTGGTGAGATCCCTGGACTCTTGGCTAAAACGACAACGTGATCATGGGCCTCCACAGGTGTTTGGGCCACATGTACATCCACCAGTATATTGAAGCGATTGCTACAAGGAAAGACCTCAAGAGGGTGGTCCAAGGGTACTGTAACCAAGGAGGCTGTTGCAGAGGGTGGACTTGTGGCAGTATGGGATTCAGTGAGAGGTGTAGAAAGATGCTCCCTCGTGTTAAGGAACATCCTAGGTATCTTATGGGCGGGGCCTATTACTTGAGGGGAAGATGATTCAGAAACACTAGTCGAGGCCCCTGTGTAGTCAGGTCAATCTGGAGTAAGTATCTGTTCACACTCAGTCAGTAGGTTGTCGATCCTGTCAATGAATTGATTGGCCCAGGGACTCTTCCCGGTTTTCTTGGGGTTCTTGTTGACACCCCCCCATGATCTTGCATTTAACCATGTGGGACAACTGACAAGTAAGTGACCAAAACCCCAGTTAGAGAGAGAAAAGCAATAATCCAAGACCCCTTGGGACGTATAAAGTCTAAAATGCTAGTACAAGGAAGCAGAGAGTCAAAAGTGCCTTGAGCCTTAGGCCTTCTTGGTGTACCAATGTTAGGGGGGCTGCGCCGCCCTGCCTCATCTGGGCACTGACGGGCTCAAAATGGCTCGCCCTTGATCCTGGCTTCACCCAGGCTCAACCTGTGCACATCCCGTACTGCGGGTCCCCCTGTGGTAATTTATGCACCTCCAGATGTGGAAGTGTTGCAGCAGGCAGCAGGTGGCTGAAAAGCAGTTTGAGGGCTGGAGTACTCGCCCCACCAGTAGTCCTTGTCGCAGAACTGGGACCTGCGCTATGGGACCCCCTTAGGTAATGTATGCACCTTCGGGTGCAGAAGTGATGTGACAGGCAGCAGGTGGCTAAAAAGTTGTCTGGGGGCTGGAGCCATCACCTTGTTTGTAGCCCTTGTTGCAGAACTGCTACCTACCAAAACCCCATCCCTATAATTATATATATTCCCCATCCCTTCCACATTTACTACTAAAACCTATCCAGATATCTTTGTACTTGGGGCACAGATCACCAGACATAAAAAATAGGAGAGTTGGAGGCGTGAACCCCATCATGTAGGTAAGTAAATTGCAGTTTGTGTTACGTTTCGTAGTACTATTGTTGTACTCCTAAATGTAATACGAAATGCCATTTTTGAATAGGCCCCTATGTTATCTAGAACATCAAAGCTTGCATTTAGATTTTGCTAAAAAGAGACCATGATTCTCATTATTTCCCGTAGCTCTTCATATGCAGGATACACCCCTATAAGACTTATGGCCTTATTACGAATACGGTGTGCCTCTGGATGCCGTACACGTGATGGCAGTTTGACCACCTCTGCACACTGCAGGTCTGCCACAAGACCACTGACTCCACTGGGATTAAGGATTTTGCTGGGCTGGCAGCCTGAAACTGGCCTGAATATGCTGGCAGTGCCGGTGCTGTAGAGCATATTACAAGTTGCATTTCAACCGCCTTCTAAGGGCAGTGAGCAGGGTGGCGGAGATGCAACTGGAACTTGCCCTGTGGGTGCATGTGGGTGGCACATGTTGTGCCCCTCTGTAATTGCACCCCTGTTCCTGCACGATGTGCATGCAACACCGTGCAGGAATGTGCTGCAGGTGCTATCACGGAAGAGGGCTGCATGTTAGGCTCTCCTAGCACCGCCTGCCCGCCATGGATTCCACTTCCGGCGGGCAGGTGCACTATGGTCTTGGCAGTCCTCCTGTCAGCGCGGCAGGCCAACAGGAGGACTGCCAAACTCGTAATAATGCCCTATATAACCATATATTCTAATCAATGCCATGGCTCAATTAATTTTGAAGCAGCCCAGTTACTTCTGCAGATACTAGGGCCTTATTACAAGTTTGGCAGTCCCGTGGACCACTGTATCAGCAGTGGCGGTCCGAGCACGATGAGCTTGGCGGTCTGACCGCTGCATTACGTGTTGTCAGATTGGCTTTGGGAAGACTGACGCTGGACCGCCGAGACCACCAGTAGACCACCAGGTTTGCGGTCAGGGCAAGGCATCAGCCATAGGGTGGTACAGGGGAACTGTACCCCCGTCTGTATTACGAATTGTCTGTTCAACAAGCGGACACCTTTCTTCTTCCAGGCAAATTCCAACAAACATCCCTATTTCCAGGTCACCTCTTCACAGCAGGATCTTCACTCCAAGGATTACTGCTCTGTTTGCTTTGATCCACGGGTGAGACCTTTTCAAACCATATACTAGTTGCTAGGTCTGTCCACATAGGGGCTGAACCCCAGTAATGGATATATGGATCATAGATCCTCGCCTCTACGCTGGTGGCCCTGTGGTCAACTATTAATATGGGGGTCTTTGGATCACCAACGCCGTGGGCTGCTGGCCAGGGCGGAAGAAGTCATACGGTGGTTGGACCCCCAAACTCATAACAAGGCCCTTAATAAGATCAACATTTTAGCAAGTAATAGCTGTGACCTTCAGCCATGTGTGCTATTGTAGGTCTATCCTGAATGCCTTCGCTGTTAAGGTGAGATATTTTTACAGCTGCCAAACTATTAACACTGTGCACAATGGTTTAACAAAAGTTCCAATGTGTCTCTAGATTGTGGAAAAGGTATGCATGATTATCAATAGGGAAGAATGGTGCTTGAAGCTGTGTCCTGAAGTACTGTAGCCAGAGATTCAACAACGTGTGTTCCAGAAGAAGAGACAGCTGTGCTTGAATAAACAGGCAAACAAATAGGACACAGTTTGACTGTTCCAACTTTGGCTTCTGTACAGGACTTGCTAATTTTAAAAATCCTGCCTCACATTCACCTTCCTCCTGCCTGTTCTTAGTATGGCTATTGTTGCTAAAGTTAGATTATACTTGACTCTGACTCAAAGTCCCTCGTTGAGAGTTGGACGCAATTTTATGCAGGGATATATAAGGAGTTAGAATCTATAAATTTGGCAGCTTTCCCCATACTAATTCACAACTATTCTAAGTTTTTTTCCCCGTAATGGGAAATAAGTGCTCAACCCCAAAGATGTTGGGTTCTTCACCTGTCAATTTTTCCTTATTCTGTCAAATAAACTGCTGACAACTTCTGTCTGATCTATATAGGAGGGCTGAGAGGGGTGAAGATGATGTGGGGGCTTTGGCGAGTTTGAGAAGTCTTGTTTCTGCCTTGGGTTAGTACTGTCTGCTCCCTCATGCTGCTGCATAGGTCAGATGGGGACCAGCCTGTGCTGCTGCCATCAACCCCTGCTCCTGCAGCAGTAAAGTAAGGTCGGGTATCTCCAGACTAGCAGTTATCAGTTCTAGAGTTTGTGGGCCCAATATTTCCTGGTACCCAACAGCTGGAATTGCAAGTTGCAGTATTTCACCCAGAGTTACTGCTCTGAGTGAAATACCCCAACTTTGTCATGAGGGCCAATGTGCTGAATGAAATTATCCTCCAGAAGGAAGAACTTCAGCGTTAGAATTCTGATATTTTCCAACCTACACTTAAATGGGGAGAAGAAACATGCCTGAAAATCGGCTATCAAATAGTTCTATTCCTTTGAAATTCCTGGCACATATCTCAATGCACTTACTGGAAGAAAAGTGTCTACTGTCTTTAAGAAGACCATCCAGTGAATGATGTCACTATATATCTCAAAACAACAGCTGAAATATCAAACAAAGCAACACAAATATCGAACAAAACAAAACAAGGACTGCCTGTTGGTGGTGGTTATTAGAGAAGCAGGATTTTGCAAAGAGTACTCTTTTTGCTCTACACTGGATGATCTCCGTAAATGATGAAACTCTATCAGTAACAGGAAATTCAATTTTTCAGCAAAAACAGCTCCATTTTACAACATTCCCAGGGGTGTAGCTAGCAATAATGCAGCATGTTCAGTGGCTCTGAGACCCAGAGGCCTGAAGACTCATTAACCGTGATTATCGATGTACCTTACCACCCATACAACAGAGAGGGGCCAATTTTCCTTGCTTGAACGTGGATTCAGGATACCCTTGCTATACCATTCAGTATTCCAGAAAATGAACCTAATCTGTCCATCAGGCCAGTGGTTAACCATTCACTGTATCTCGGGTTTGGGCTGATGTATTGCATCCATCATCATGGATCATGGACTGTCAGCTGTCCTTTAGTCCTCTATTGTCCGTTCCCCCATGCTCCATCATCAGACAGCTATCCAATAACATTAGTATGTCAGATATCTGTCCACCATATTTAGAGTCACCTGCTGCGAAAGTGGAACAAGGGACCCTCAAAACAGAGGACAGCAATGGCCTCCAAGGTTTCCGATAGCAGGCATGTCCATCAATGTTGACAGACATATCTTTCAACTGGTCAAAATCGATTCATCAACAACACCAACAAAAGACATCCTTCAAAACACGAAAAACATTCACCACTCATAACAGGCAGCAGCCGAGCTCCTTGGTTAAACATCATAAATATTACTGACTACCTAGATTCTCAAAAAATGAGCTAACTGTGACAGTGGATGAGATAATATGACTGAGCACCAGATGTTTGGAGCCTAGGTCCATATAACAACCATGAGCCAGAATAGGGAAATATGGGCCGGCCAGAGTAGTGGATAAGGTGAATGCTATCTCCAACACCAGACGTTCGGAGGAGGCCATCGGCCAGCAGCTGAGGAACCTGTGGAGGTGAGTCCATTGTTTTGCGTCAAGGGGAAACCAAGAGGCCCTGGCAGCTGGTGAGGCATCTCCCAGGCCCCTCAACATCATGCTCTGAGAGACGAAGGTGTTGACTATACTCTATGTTGAAAGCATCATGAAAATTCCTGGCAGAGTGGACACTGGTAAGCACTAGATGTCTCTCACTAACAAATTCTCGCACTCAGCACTCTGGCACTCTTATACCCTAACACAAATCTCTACATTAATGCCAACCTATTTGTGCAAGTATGCTACCAAAAATCTTTCTCAATTCATTATATTCCCAATGTGATCACAATATGCCATTTCCTTACTCATTTGCAGCATTTTCTTTAACACAGCCCCTATTAGGAACTGATTCAACCAGGTGTGTCATGATATTCTGACCACAACTTACAGGCTCCCCAATGTAATGGCAATATTTATCAAGGTACTCATACGACTGTAAGGTGCACCCACTCTTAACTCACTAAAATGACACACCAAAAATATCCAATATGAGAAGATTGACCAGATGAATCCATGTCGCTGGGACTTAAATATTGCAGTTCTGGGTTTTTAAATACTAGATCACTATGTTCTAGGTTTGTATATTCCATTTAGTTCCCCAATAGAACTAACGCACATGATTTTTATGATACGTAAAAGCAAAGCCAAGGTTATAAAAAAGTGGTGTCACGGAGATGGGGATCCATCTTATCAACAAAGTAATACACTTGTGTGCACTCATCATTAAAAGTAAGAAAGTTGGGGTTTGAAAATTGGAAAGACCCTCAGCTCTTTCTTTAAAAACAACCCATATACATCTCTCAATCTACTTGGACAAGGAAGCATACACACTGCAAAGGGGCTTGTGCCTGATGACCAGAGTGGTACAGTTGTGTCACTCATCTATGGCACACCATACCTCTACTAACAACAGATTGCAATGGAATGGACACCATTGCCTGCTAATACCCAGCGAGTTTGTTGTGAGTTGTATAAAAAATACAGTCACAGACACTATGTGGAACCTAAAGGATAGTGCTACATCTGAAATGTGTATCTTGCTTAATAGACTCAACATTACAAAAGGAGGTGGGCTGAGTCACAGAAAATCTGCAACCCTAGATGTCTTTGCCTCACATCTGCATATTCCGATATTGTTTCACCTGATATTGTTTCTGTTTTGTTTCTATTGCTTTTTATTGTCAAAGTATGTTTTACTGAAACATAGCATTGGGATGTTCTATTCTTAATGCACTCTTGACTGTATGTTGGGAACCTAGTACGCTATATTCTCACACTAACCTGCATTTGAAGCCTGTGATTGATCAACATCTCTAATGTTGACAGTCAAATGTTAATGGGTAGCACTTGGCACATTTTTGTAATATATAGAAGGATAGACCCCAGGACAGGAAAGTCAAATGACCCTAGGCTTCATGGCTGAGGACCTGTAGATTAGGCCTGCCTTGTGGACCCCCAAATGCCATTTCAGAATAAGTAACATGATAAGCTGTGAAGTACATGAAATGTAACAATCAACATAGATGAATTTCATACATTTTTTTGTTTAAAAGAGTACATTTATTTAATTAGTCCCAGCATTGCACAACACTACATCAAGAACAAAATACACACCACAAGAAAAATAAATTAGAGAAAAGAAGTGGCTATGAAATAGGCTTCATAAATTGACACAATTGACAGGAATTGTTGGCACAAAACAACACAACATGCACATCTAGGTCAGCAAATGTAAGGAGCTCAACAGGCCACTGCCACTTGCAAGCAAATCTCTCTCAGAGCAATGTGTTAAAAAAATCATAACATTACACATATGATAAATTTATCAAACAAATGTCAGGACAAATCCCGCCCTGAGAGAGAGCAACTAGTGTAAATGACTGGATTTAAATCCAGTAACTCACGGCTATGGCGTAGCAACAGTTGTTAGCAAAAGCTGTTCCCTACTGTTACTATGCCATAAAGGAATTTAAGAGTGCTTTGGCTGAGCTCTCTAAGAACAGTGCTGGAAACAAGGAAGCACAGCTTGTGGAGGAGAAGACGCCAAGAGCGGTGCCCGGAGGCCAGGTATTTTATTATTTACATTTTGGACACGGAAGAGAGATCATGTTTTGAATGGATCACTTGCACAGTAGTTGACAGCAGTGACAGATGATTTTAGGGGCGATACATATAAGAAAATATTAGATGGGTGGAAAGTGAATTACTGGAATATGTTTCACCTCTGAATTCTGAGTGACATCATAGATGACTCAGAAAAGCTTCCCTGTAATTCACTCTTACCCATCTATGAGTTTATATATAACTACTCATTGTAAAGTCTGCTTGATTTACACTCACATTTCGAATCGAAAGTTGGAGGAAATTTAGCAAGATGTCAAGGATATCACTTAGACTTTGAATGAGCATGTAACTCTGGATATAATGGTGCCAATTACGATCCTGTAAAAAATTTCCCCGTACGACTCGTATCCGGTCTATTTACCGTACGAATCGTACAAGTGCCGTACAAACTGCCAAGTACGATTCGCATGGGAAAAAGTCCATACGAATTGCATTGGGAATAATTTGCCACACGTCCTCGGGTCGGAAAATGTGTCCGACACGTCCCCGGACGATTTACCGTACAAATGTGAAAAGTGAAGTCCGACCGCGCAAGTACGATCCATCCCGTGCGTCCGATGTTACAACCGTATGGAAAAAACACCGTCCGCACCGAACTCCCATAGCAACCATGGAGACATGTGCCCACATACGTGACGAACACCCCCCCAGCCCCCGTGAGTACGCGCCGTACCCCCCCCAGCCCCCGTGAGTTTGCGCGGAACCCCCCGTGTATGTACACCCGTGTACGTACGAGTCGAACCCCCACCCGTGTATGTACACCCGTGTACGTACGAGTCGTACCCCCACCCGTGTACGTACGAGTCGAACCCCCACCCGTGTATGTACACCCGTGTACGTACGAGTCGTACCCCCACCCGTGTATGTACACCCGTGTACGTACGAGTCGTACCCCCACCTGTGTACGTACGAGTCCAACACCCACCCGTGTATGTACACCCGTGTACGTACGAGTCGAACCCCCACCCATGTATGTACACCCATGTACGTACGAGTCGTACCCCCACGGGTGTACATACACGGGTGGGGGTACGACTCGTACGTACACGGGTGTACATACACGGGGGGTTCGGCGCGTACTCACGGGGGCTGGGGGGGTACGGCGCATACTCACGGGGGCTGGGGGGGGTACGGCGCGTACTCACAGGGGCTGGGGGGGTACGGCGCGTACTCACGGGGGCTGGGGTGGGTACGGCACGTACCGGGCCCCTAATCTGATCGTTTTGTGGCGTACTTCGCTTTTCCGGCACTTTTTGGGTGCCGTAAAAATATTGCCGTCCGGACTGCTGTCGGTTCGATTCGTACTTCCTGGGACGTGAAACGCTGCCTGAAAGCGTCCCGACGTCACGTCGGAGGATTCCCGGATCACATTCGTATGTATATTTTCGTCGGTCGGTGTTTTGTACGACTCGTACGGAAATGGTGTTTCCGTGCGAATCGTACTTGCATGTATGTGAAGTTTTACAACCGGGTACGAGTCGGACGGAGAAAAGCCTCCGTCCGACGGTTCGTACCCGGTTTCTCCAGGATCCTAATCGGCACCAATATCTCCAAACCCCATATCTTTCTGACTATGTCCTCATAAAAAAACATAACGCCATATTGAAACGGAGGACATTCAGTCACATGACTTTGTATCAAAGGGCCACTCAATAAAACTGAGGTATATTCTCAAAATTTAAATCAGGCCCTTCCATTCCACCCCCCCAGCCCCCGTGAGTACGCGCCGTACCCCCCCCAGCCCCCGTGAGTTTGCGCGGAACCCCCCGTGTATGTACACCCGTGTACGTACGAGTCGAACCCCCACCCGTGTATGTACACCCGTGTACGTACGAGTCGTACCCCCACCCGTGTACGTACGAGTCGAACCCCCACCCGTGTATGTACACCCGTGTACGTACAAGTCGTACCCCCACCCGTGTATGTACACCCGTGTACGTACGAGTCGTACCCCCACCTGTGTACGTACGAGTCCAACCCCCACCCGTGTATGTACACCCGTGTACGTACGAGTCGAACCCCCACCCATGTATGTACACCCATGTACGTACGAGTCGTACCCCCACGGGTGTACATACACGGGTGGGGGTACGACTCGTACGTACACGGGTGTACATACACGGGGGGTTCGGCGCGTACTCACGGGGGCTGGGGGGGTACGGCGCATACTCACGGGGGCTGGGGGGGGTACGGCGCGTACTCACAGGGGCTGGGGGGGTACGGCGCGTACTCACGGGGGCTGGGGTGGGTACGGCACGTACCGGGCCCCTAATCTGATCGTTTTGTGGCGTACTTCGCTTTTCCGGCACTTTTTGGGTGCCGTAAAAATATTGCCGTCCGGACTGCTGTCGGTTCGATTCGTACTTCCTGGGACGTGAAACGCTGCCTGAAAGCGTCCCGACGTCACGTCGGAGGATTCCCGGATCACATTCGTATGTATATTTTCGTCGGTCGGTGTTTTGTACGACTCGTACGGAAATGGTGTTTCCGTGCGAATCGTACTTGCATGTATGTGAAGTTTTACAACCGGGTACGAGTCGGACGGAGAAAAGCCTCCGTCCGACGGTTCGTACCCGGTTTCTCCAGGATCCTAATCGGCACCAATATCTCCAAACCCCATATCTTTCTGACTATGTCCTCATAAAAAAACATAACGCCATATTGAAACGGAGGACATTCAGTCACATGACTTTGTATCAAAGGGCCACTCAATAAAACTGAGGTATATTCTCAAAATTTAAATCAGGCCCTTCCATTCCATCAGTAGTGTGAAGAAAAATGAGTGATACATGGCCAATGTTGAACAGCATACCAGTGAAACTTATGAAAACCTTCATTTCCAAAAAGTCATATTATGTATTTAATTTTTGTCAAGGTGACATATTGTTGGATTTCACCTTCTCTGCAGGTTCACCCACAAATGTTTACCTTCACCCTCATATTTTTCTGAATTTGTTTTTGTTGCCCTTGGGACTGTGCACTTTGCCACAGCTAACTAGTGCTAAGGTGCTTGTGCTCACCCCCAAGACATGGTAAAATTGGCTTACACATGAATGCCATATTTAATTTTCACATAATTCTGTATCTGCCTTATGTGCCACATAATCCATAATTTGCTGCATATTCTGCAGATTTTAAAAAAAAACATTGTTTCTGTCTCAAATAGAACAAAAGTTGCAAAAAATATGGTGACACGGGTTCATGCACACTGGAGGGCTTTTCACAAAGGTTGACTGGTCATCTTTCAGTTGCTATTTGTTGTATTTGGGTATTAAATAGGCAATAATTAAGGTGAACTCCATGCAACCCGGAGCACTGCCAGGGAGTGGACCACAACTCCCATCTCCCCCCAGCAGTCAACTACTGCTTTCTGCTTCCGCCTCCCTGACGGCAAAAGTGCGTCATGCACCAGTGGCCCCGTACCTGCCTGTCCAGATGGCTGCTGTTTGCCATTGTGCTCTGGGGACCTGCGGGGAGAGCTGCACATTGCCTACTGTGCCTTGGGAGTTCCAGGGGAGAGCTGTGCAGCCCGGAGCACCGCCAGGGAGTGGACCACAACTCCCATCTCTCCCTGCAGTCAGCTACCACTTCCTGCTTCTGCCTCCCTGATGACGAAAGCGCGTCGCACCGCAGCGGCCCCGTACCCGCCTGTCCAGACACCTGCTGTTTGCTGTAGAACTGTGGGGACCCACGGAGAGAGCTGCGCATCGCGGTAAACAGACATAATATCGAATAAAAAATATCGCCAGGACAGAATATCGAGTTTTTAATATAGAATGGACAGAATATCGAAATGCCAAAATATAGTGGTGAAGAATATCGAAAATCAGGTAAGAAATATTGATTTAAATAATATAGAAGTAAATAATATCGACAGTCATAATATAGTTGTTAAAAGTATCGATTTTTTTTATAGTGTTTTAAGTCTTAGTATATGTGTTAAAAGTATGTATTAATTTTGGAATGTATGTTTGAATATTTTTAAAGTAATGAATTTTATGTTATTTAATTTTTGTGTAATTTAATTCCGTAGCGGGTTGAGGGTTTATAGGGGAATAGGGTGGGAAGTAATTTAATTGTTATTAGGTAATTATTAATTGGTATTGAAAATTAATTGGTTGTTGATTAATTATTAATTGGTAAATAATTTGTATTAATTGGTAATTAATTTGTATTAATTGTTTAATTGATAATTATGTTAATTGTATTAATGTATTATTTGTAGTGGGTTGTGGGTTTATAGGGGAATATGGTGGGAATTAATTTAATTGTAAATAATTAATTATTGAAATAATTTTTGTATATTGCTAATTAATTTGATCTTAATTAATTATTAATTAGTATTGATTTATTGATTAATTTTTGGTATCGAAAATTAATTGGTTGTTAATTAATTATTAATAGGTAATTATTAAAATAATATATTGGTGTTTGTAATTAATTAATTATTAAATATTTTGTGATTGTAATTAATTTTAATACTTTTTTGGGTATTAATAATTTATTTATTTTTAATAAAATATGAAATTATTATTTTCCCTACTATTGCACTCACTGGAGTGGGAATAGTAATTTTTACCCCTACGCTATCCAACGCTTTCCCTACTATTGCACTCACTGGAGTGGGAATAATAATTTTTACCCCTACGGTATCCAACGCTTACCCTACAGTTGCACTCACTGGAGTGGGAATAGTAAATTTTACCCTCCCGCTATCCAACGCTTTCCCTACTGTTGCACTCTCTGGAGTGGGAATAGTAATTTTTACCCCTACGCTATCCAACGCTTTCCCTACTGTTGCACTCTTTGGAGTGGGAACAGTAGTTTTTACCCCTACGCCATCTGACGTTTTCCCTACTGTTGCACTCACTGGAGTGGGAATAGTAAATTTTGCCCTCCCGCTATCCAACGCTTTCCCTACTGTTGCACTCTCTGGAGTGGGAATAGTAATTTTTACCCCTACGCTATCCAACACTTTCCCTACTGTTGCACTCACTGGAGTGGGAATAGTAAATTTTACCCTCTCGCTATCCAACGCTTTCCCTACTGTTGCACTCTCTGGAGTGTGAATATTAATTTTTACCCCTACGCTATCCAATGCTTTCTCTATTATTGCACTCTCTGGAGTGGGAATACAAATTTTTACCCTCCCGCTATCCAACGCTTTCCCTAATGTTGCACTCTCTGGAGTGGGAACAGTAATTTTTACCCTCCCGCTATCCAACGCTTTCCCTACTATTGCACTTACTGGAGTGGTAATAGTAAATTTTACCCGCCCGCTATCCTACGCAAAAAATATTGCATATTTTCAATTAATATTACGTTAATATATATGTATATATTTTTTTTTTTTTACTCACATTAATTATTTATTATTTTTAAAGTAATTTAAGTATTTTTAAGTATGTTTCAGTTAATTATATGTATTATTTCCTTAATTTTACGTTAATTTTAAGACATTTAAAAAATTCGATATTTTGACTAACTAAATTTTTTACAACAATATTTTGGATTCTATATTTTTGTACGTACCTGTTTGGAGATAGGGCTTCGATATTTTGGCATTCTATATGTTTTACTTCGATATTTTGGCAATTCGATATTCTCCTTCTCGATATTACGTCAGGGATCCATACATCGCCTACTGTGCCTTGAGAGGTCCAGGGGAGAGCCGTGCAGCCCGGAGCATCGCCAGGGAGTGGACCACAACTCCCATCTCCCCCAGCAGTCAGCTACCGATTCCTGCTTCCGCCTCCCTGAACACAAGAGCATGTCACGCACCAGTGGTGCAGGATGCTTGCAGGCGGGCCTGTCCTGTGTCCATGCCCATCAGAGCCCGGAGGAGGTTGGGCAGGCTCCCCCTCCAACTCCTTTTATTCCGTCATCTACTATCAAGATCTGGACTTGGATTTGGCCTGGCTGATGCAGATGGGTAAAAGGAAATCTACCATGAACGGAGGTGAGTCATATAACACCTTAGATGCCTTCCATATAAGAGCCTCTGACGCTCTGAACAAGGAGATCCAGACTGTAGAGTGAAGACTATCAATGGGCGATTTAGCAGTGCCCGGCTACTTGCCTGTTTGTACTAAAATTGGGCCTCCAAATGCATCTGTGAAAGACCTGTCTATTTCCTCTCCCCCTCTACCACCTAAACAAACTGTAACTCGTTCTAAATGTCAAAACTCTCAGGCTAACGCTAGAGCTCACTCTCACATTGTCTATGTTGAGCCGCCACAAAGAGGAAGAAAGGGGGGGTAAGATCAGTTACAAACCCAACATATGCTATTGTATCAGAGGTTGTAACAGCCTCCATACCTTCAATGCCTTCAGTGGATGTTTTGCTGCTAAAAATGGAACAGTCTTTTACTCGCCTATTACAGCCTGTTGGCCCGTATTGTCCTAAAATTTTTCGTTTTTCCCCCAAGCCTTTTTACCATGTGTGAAATAATACCTGCTGTGCGATGGCGTGCGCAGACTTATTTGTACTGTTGTAAAGCAATGTAACTTTTAAAATGGATGCCATTTCTGTCTGCTTGTGCCGCCTGCCTGAAGTGGGTTGCCAGTCTAGTCGTTTGTTTCCCAGCACCACCAGCTTTTCGGAGGGAAGCCTGGCGGGGAACAACCTTTACAACGCAACTTTTACAACGCACTACCATTACAACGCATTTTTTACAACGCATAATCCATTACAACGCATGACATTACAACGCATGACACTACAACGCATTTTTAAAAACTACCTTTACAACGCATTCCATTACAACGCATACTACCATTACAACGCATACCATTACAACGCATAATATTACACTACACTATCCAACACTTACCCTACTGTTGCACCCCCTGGAGTTAGAATAGTAATTTTTACCCCTACACTATCCAACACTTACCCTACTGTTGCACCCCCTGGAGTTAGAATAGTAATTTTTACCCCTACACTATCCAACACTTACCCTACTGTTGCACCCCCTGGAGTTAGAATAGTAATTTTTACCCCTATACTATCCAACACTTACCCTACTGTTGCACCCCCTGGAGTTAGAATAGTAATTTTTACCCCTATACTATCCAACACTTACCCTACTGATGCACCCCCTGGAGTTAGAATAGTAATTTTTACCCCTATACTATCCAACACTTACCCTACTGTTGCACCCCCTGGAGTTAGAATAGTAATTTGTACCCCTATACTATCCAACACTTACCCTACTGATGCACCCCCTGGAGTTAGAATAGTAATTTTTACCCCTATACTATCCAACACTTACCCTACTGATGCACCCCCTGGAGTTAGAATAGTAATTTTTACCCCTATACTATCCAACACTTACCCTACTGATGCACCCCCTGGAGTTAGAATAGTAATTTTTACCCCTATACTATCCAACACTTACCCTACTGATGCACCCCCTGGAGTTAGAATAGTAATTTTTACCCCTACACTATCCAACACTTACCCTACTGTTGCACCCCCTGGAGTTAGAATAGTAATTTTTACCCCTACACTATCCAACACTTACCCTACTGTTGCACCCCCTGGAGTTAGAATAGTAATTTTTACCCCTACACTATCCAACACGTACCCTACTGTTGCACCCCCTGGAGTTAGAATAGTAATTTTTACCCCTACACTATCCAACACTTACCCTACTGTTGCACCCCCTGGAGTTAGAATAGTAATTTTTACCCCTACACTATCCAACACTTACCCTACTGTTGCACCCCCTGGAGTTAGAATAGTAATTTTTACCCCTATACTATCTAATACTTACCTTAAATGTAATTTAATATTATGCGTTGTAATGGTATGCGTTGTAAAGGTAGTATGCGTTGTAATGGTAATGCGTTGTAAAGGTATTTTTTAAAAATGCGTTGCAGTGTCCTGCGTTGTAATGTCATGCGTTGTAATGGATTATGCGTTGTAAAAAATGCGTTGTAAGTGCATGCGTTGTAAAAGTGTGCGTTGTAACGTCATACATCCAAGCCTGGCACGCAGGGTGATCTACACCTCCCCCTAAACCAGTTGGGACCGGTTCCCCAGGGAACCTTCCAGAGGCTTCCAGCCCTTTCTGGTAGGTGGGGTGAGGGGCGTATAAATAACGGAGCTGGGATGCCATGTGCTCATACTGAGCATGGACTTGAGTGAGAGGGGACACCCTGCCAGGAGGTACCGCCGCATGGGCCTGTGTGCTGGCCCCTGAGCCCATCTGTACCCCTCTGCAGTCCACCGGGCTAGTGAGAGCCTCCTTGCTAGAGTAAACACTGCTATGTCAGGAGGCGTGCCACTTTATGGGAGTTGACTGTTTCTAGGAACTGCTGTCCTGTACTGATGAGTGCCCACTGTCTGCTTTTTCTGCCCAGCATTGTCTGCCTGCTCTACTGCCCTAGTGCCTCGTGAGCACTATCATCTGTTTGCCTGTTCTGGGACCTAGCACCTAGTGATCGCTACACCGGTGCCCCCAGGAGGTGAGGAGCATGAGTACTACGCTTAAAGTGCCAGGAGAAGAGGAGCGCTACAACTTTAATTTGTGGGACCTAGCGCCTTGGGAGCGTTGTGTTTCAATTCCCCCGTAACTGCCAGCATTTTCGCCTATTTGTGCTTGCGGATGCCCACCCCGCGTTTCTGACGCCCTTGCGGGTGCCCACCCCGCTTTGTGTTCTGCCTCTGAACGTTTAAAAATACAGCAGGAGCCCACCCCGCGTTTTGCCGCCCTTTTGCTATTTGAAGATACAGCGGGAGCCCACCCGCCTTAGAGACCCATCCATAGTTATGCCAGAGCGGGTGCCTACCCTGTGTGTGTGCGCATGGTCGGTGGCCTGAAGACGCAGGAGCCCACCCGGCTTGGACACTGCTTTGCGGCAGGTGCCCACCCCACCGTTCGAAATCAGCCCAAGATCACCGCTGCGGCCCGGGGAGAAGCTGCGGCACAGATGCGACGTGGAAGCCAGGCAGCCCGGCCAGGACATGGACGGAGCTTCATCCGAGGTCCAGCCAGGACAGGAGACCTGCGTCTGAAGAGGTGCTAGACGGGAGCCCACCCCATGCTGGTGAAGACCCGAGAAGGAGGACTGGAGCCTCCCCAAGCCGGGGACCAGAAGTACAGGGTACCAGGAGGGGGCGCGGGTGAAGCCTCCGGGAAGTGCTGCGGTGTCAGCGGGAGAACGGAGGAGCACGGCTGGTGAGCGGGACCTCCCCTGGGTGGAGAAGGGAAGCCCCGCATGTGCCAGAGAGGCCACAGAGCCCCGGAGCAGCATTAGAGGAGGCCCCAGACTGCCGGTGAGTGGGCCTGGACTGTGAGTGCTGCGGGGGCCGATTTGGGAGGAGAGGAGGGGGCCACCTTCCAAGTGTTGTGCGCCAGTGCCCCTTCATTATTGTAACGTTCGGGGCATTTTATATTTCTGTGCCCCCAAGGAGGGGGCTCCAACGTGCCCAGTGCTTGTTTCCTTCCCCAGCTGCACCACAGGGACATTTAATTGAATCCTGAGTCCCAGAAGGGACTCCAACTTTACCCGTCCTCGCTTTTTGACACAGCTGCCCCGCTGGACAGTGGGCAGTTGCAACGTGGTGGCATTTGAAAAGTGCACAGCTGTTCCCTATGGTTGCCCGGCTGATTTTGTACGCCCAATGCCAATATGGTCATGCCTAATTCAAAGGTGATATGCTGAGATGCTGCCTTCATGTTCACGCGATTGTGGCCACTTCTAATGAGGATTAGGTTTATTGTAATGTTGCACCTATGCTAATCTGGTTATGCCTATTTGGATGCCTGATGGTTCATGCCCCAGGCTAATATGATTAGGCCTGATGTCATGCACGATGCATTTGTTGATGCTTACTGACAAGTTATAATGTCCTATGGTTATGCATTACGATGATGGGTCTGTGGGCACTTCTGATCCTGTTTCAGGGCTAATGTTCGGATACAGTTTTCCAAGGATATGCCTCATGGATGTGGTACTCTTGGTGTTCTGCCTAATGATTTCTGCCTCGGGCTAATATGTCCATGCCTCAAGTCATGCTGTGGGGTACTAGGTTCATACCAGATTACGTTTTATGCTTAATGTGGTCCTCTGCCTAAGGTTATGACCACCAGGATGCCTAATCTAAGGTTGCCTAAAGCTAACTGGATATATGCCTAGAGTGATTCTATGCTTATGCAAATATGATGCATGAATTGTTTCTATGCCTGACCTAAAGCAGTTATGTTAATGAGGTTTATGCCTATTTTTGTGCACCTTGGGCTTTGAGGTCTATTGTGATTTATGCCAATGAGGTTATGATGCTACATGTTTATGCCTACTTGGTTTATGCAAAGGCGATGTTGCTACGTGCATGGTCTGGCCAGTAGGTACTGGCTGATATACCCTGATTATTACTACTGGACTTTCATGTGTCCCTTACACTTACATTACTCCTAATTATATTGTGATGATGTTGGCAGCGGCCCGATTGACCCTGCCCTCTAAATAACCCCATGTAAATGGTTTCTGGGTGTCAGTTGGCACCGTGTTAATATCCTAACGTGTTCTGCATAATACATATGCTGTTTTTTCATGCAACCTGGTGTGGAGTCTCTTTTTGTAGTGTGCCTGGTGTGTCGCCTGTGTGTGCTGCACAGATGCTTTAAACATTTCCTCCGGAGTTTGGCCCGCCCGCTCTGCACCACGTTACCCCGTTTCTAACACAGCCCCTTTCAGACAGGCTAAGTAACCCTAGTTATTGACTTTTTTGCCACTGACAATATCCTTTCGAAGGCTGTTATTGTTGGTATTGGTACTAAAGAAAATAATGTCCCTATCGTTTTCTTAAAAAAGGGGGAGTTGTCTCACCGTGGACCAACTATCTAATGGGTTATTGGAAAGATGTCACAATCCTAGTCAGTAACAGCAAAGTAAGCAATGGACGAAATATGTATAAAAGATATCACGATACAATTTATTAATGATAAACATATATTGAATAATCTACACTCTAAGCCACTTCCTGTTTAGATAAATGCCATATCATTCCTCCTATTATAGGTTACAATCTAAATGTCGTTTCATAAAACAATTTTTAAAAACATTTACTAAACCTAATATAATCAATACAGTTGTTAAAAACAATAAAATCAATATGGTTGTTGAAAAACAATCTAATCAGTACAGTTGTTGAAAAACAGTCGACGCAGCAGTTTCGGTGACTTCTTGATGCTTAGCACCTTCCTCAGGACTAACAACTTTATACAATTAAAATCTTTATGTCTATAAAATTTCCTGGAGCCAACGTTTATAGGCGGTTTATAATTTTCCATGCACCATATATATCTTGGTCTTTCACCCCAATGATGAGTTCTTATATTTGTTAGAGCCACCGTATCAGCTTCTTCTAAAGGTAGTTGTTTGGGCTTAATTAAACATTTTCTTCCTTTCTTTTGTGGACTTAAGTTTGATCCTTCTATATGAATTGCCGCTGAGCTTGTATGTCAACGCTTATTCAATTGGCGCCTTTATGCTCTCATATTCGGAGGTTCCATATATAAACAGTCTGGTTGAAGTTCCGCGGCCTCCCTGCTCTAACGAATTTCCGGGTTCGACATTGATTGTTGGTACTGGGTCAGGGATTGCTGCCAGACAGGTCATAGTATCATCAAGACTATTGACAACCAACTCTGCGGTAAATTTCACGTTATCATTTCCCATTTTAATTTATCCAATTTTTCCTCGTTATCACTGGGTTAATATGTCTTATCTGCTCCAGAGCAGTTCTCCCCCATACCAAGTTGGCAATTTTGACATGATGGTCACTAAATCCATATGGCGTAATTGCAATTTTAGAGATAGATTTACACAGGGATGAAGAAATTAATAAATAATCTAGGGTTGAACCCTGGCTGGACAATCCAACGGTATATTTTAGTGAACCAGAGCTGGTGTCAATTGGATTCATAATTTCCAGGTCATTAATAAAATATAGTCTATTCAGAGCGTCACCATAGGCATTGTGTGCAAAATGGGAAATTGGATCACGAATCATTAAACAAGCAACATGCTATTTTATTTGGTAAAGTGCAGCAATGTGCGTTAAAGTCACCTGCCCACAGGATTTTTGAAGGCTGCTTAAGACTCTTAAAAAGGGTTCTAACTTCTCTTTCCAGCATATCAACAATCTCTTTCAGATTTGCGTTAAAGTTGTTATTATAATATTTAATTAAATGAATGGTATCACCACTTGGTTCTTTTAAATGAAGAAAGTAGTAATAGGAAGAAGCATTAAAAAGTGATAAGACTATTCATTTTAAAGTGTTTTTTAACAACGTTAAGATACCTCCCCTTGCACGTCCAGAAACGGCAGGGCAGGCTGGAGTGTAGAAGGAGCGATATCCATCTAGATAAATTGGTCCTGTTTCCCATGTTTCCTGGATGCAAATCTAAGATTTGCCTACTCAGAGGCCAGGAAGCAAAGAACCAACACCAGGGAAGATGCTTGAGAGAAAATTCATCAAGCGGCTCTCTCAAAAAACTCTAGGTATTTTTGGAGAGTTATTAATGCCCCATTCCTTAAACCTTTGGAATATCCGAGCACCGCGTGTCATGTGGATGAGGATGCTTGGATTGCACACTTTTCCTCTATTTTTAACTCTCATACAGAAGGGTTGGCTAGCCAGTTGCTACCAAATAGCCCTCCCACAAATCTGCCCTTGTGTTTTAACTTACAGGAAATTAGATTGGCCCTCTCACAGTCCTCCACAAATAGAGCCCCTGGCCCACCACAAATAGAGCCCCTGGCCCAGATGGCACTCCAGTAGACCTTTCTATAGAGCACCCTGACTTGTGGGGGCCGGTGCTCACTAACATTTTTAATGCAATAGCCGCAGTGGGTCCACTTGATTCGTGGAAGAGGTCTATTATAATTCCAATCCACAAAAAAGGAGACAAAGCCCAGCCCACAAACTATTGCCTAATTTCTTTGCTGGATAGTACCGCCAAATTAATGGGTCTTAACAGATTACAGGAATGGGCCACTCACAATAACATCTTGTTCCCGGTACAATACAGGTTCAAAAAAGGGAGTGGTACCCAGGATCAAAGCCTCAACCTGACCCTACTAAGGGCTAAATATACTAAAGCAAAGCAGGAGAAACTATATCTGGCATTCATGGACCTCTCAGCAGCATTCGACTGCGTAACCCATTACGGCCTTTGGGAAATAATGGCAGAAATTGGTATAGACGATGCAATAATTACCTTTATTAGACAGCTTTATTCTTCAGCATCGGCAATGGTGCACCACGGAAACCAGGGTGAGTGCTCTAGGTCTTCCCAATCCTGAGGGGAGTCCGCGAGAGGTGTATTCTTGCCCCATTCCTCTTTTCCATCTATACGGAAGGGGTTGAAGCACCCCTGCTGAGCTCCACCCCGGTCGACCCATTGATTAAGAATGTACGCACCCCAATTATGCTATACGCAGACGATGCTGTCTTGATTGCTCGTACTGGCTGAGCCTTACAACAATTATTAGGGATTTATGTAAACTACATGAGTAGTCTAGATCTAAAAACAAATGAGGCAAAGTCTCTTGTTTTAATAACTGGACGTAGAGAGAAGAGGCCTTCACATTTTTATACAGAAGGACGTGAATTGGCCCATTCTGACACCTTTTCGTATCTCGGAGTAACCTTTGAGAGCCAACTATCCTGGTCCAACATGATCATAACTAGAGACCTAGCACTGGAAAAAAATATAATAGCACTTAATTCTTTTACAAAGAAACTGGGTGCAAAGCCCCTTGAGGTGATCAAAAAGGTTTATGCTGCCAAATCAATATCAGTGGCAACTTATGGCGCAGGAATATGAGGATACACCAACGCCCACTCTCTCCAGACCATTGAAAATTCCTTTTGTCCTTTTGGAAAAGACTCATTGGCCTTCCAGCCAGCTGTTCTAACTTTTTATGCCACACAGAGCTGGATGTCCCTTATATTGACGACATGATTAGATTGGCACCTATATTGTTGTGGCAATCCATCTGGAGAAGAACTTCAGTAAACCTTACCCAGAGACTAATAGAAGATTGTCTCCCCTTGGAACAGGTGCTAAAGATTCTGTGGATATTATATATTTCAAACAGCCTCACCTCTCTCGTTTTAGGCCGACTATTTACATCTCCTTCAACCTGCATCACAGTATCAAAAAAAGAAATTAAAAGATCTTTTTTAAATCAAAGGACACTGGAGCCATCTAAATTAAATTGCTTGAACGCATTTGTAAAATTATATTTAGAGAGCCGAATTAAACAGGAAGGCGCCCCATGATACTTTTTTTTGTGACCAATTCATGCCATCGATTTATTCTAGTAAGGTTTTGTTTGAACCTCATTCCTTGTATGCTTTCTTTTCCAGCTGGTATTTATTCTATAGCGGATATTCCTCCCTGTCCGAGCGATGGCTCCTCTCCCCAATTAAATCTACACATTCTCTTTTTTGGTAAATTTTATAAGACTTACCTCAAAAGACGTATTTGGCCGCATGTTCTACTGTGGCCTCATATTTACTCCTTTCATGGAAGACTAGGCGGTTGGACCACTTTGTCTTATGAAATATGAATCTAATCCTGCTTTTAAATTTACTGTTTTAAACAAATTACTGTTACTATTGGAATCATGAAAGTTGTATTTTTTGGAATATATATTTTATATTGTGCCGTTTGTACTTTTATGATCTTAATAATTTAAGCATCTCATGAAGTGATTTGACTGACTGACTGACTTTGCAATATAACCTCCTTCCCAAGTCTAAAACTCACTTTTTATTACATATATATCACCCCTAATCTAGGCTCTGAACAGATCAAAGGGCAGGGTGCATTATAATTAAAATGTTGGGCATGTACTTTCAAGCTTTACATGTCTTGGTAGTGGAAAACTCACAGATTCGTTTTTCACTACTGTGAGGCCTACCTCTCCCATAAACTAACATTGAGTTTCCTTATTCTATTTAACAAGTGCTAACTTTTGATTGGGAGCAGGTAGGAAAGTCAAGTTTGCTGTCTGATGATTGGTCTTTAAAATCGTATTTAATGGTAAAGTCAGATGTTAGGTCACAATTTTGATAATGATACTTTTAGAAAATTAGCATTTTCTTGTCCTATCCATTTGGTCCCTGCCGCCTGTTTCCTGGGTCATATGACTAGAAGTAGTTGGCAGTTGGCTTTTGTGTATTCCTCCCAGACCGCATCACAATGGAGGATCTGGGTGTTGGTTGGATGGGCATCTCTGACTTGATTGGTGGGTGGAACTGTCACCTACTACACTTGCACTTTAAAGGCACTGATTCAACTCACAGAGAAAGGACTTCACACTAGCCTAAGGTGTCCCCAGACCTACTAGGACCAGGGCAGGGAGGTAAAGAAGTCAGATACCTCTGTAGGGGGGAAACCAGAAGCTTCTCCCACTTCAAAGTGGGCACCAGGTAGAAATTGACCCTCTGACCCACTCCAGTTCACTTTCTGGATCTGTGAAAGGACTCTCAGAGGACTGGCTGCTGCTTCAGCCTACTGTGTACTTCAGAAGAGTTTGCTGCACCTGGAAGGACTGCTCTGCTGCTTAAATCCTGTCTTGAACCCTAAGATGCCTGCCCTGTTTCTTTAGCCCTGTCCCACTTCCTAAATGTAGGACTACCAGTGTGCCTTTATTGACTAGCTGGATGGCCTCCAGTTCAAAGCCTCAGGGACAGTAAAGGCACCAACCATAGTGAATTCACACCTGGACCCAATCTGAGTGAGTCCTGACTCTCCCAGTCCTTTTCAGTTGTGGACACTTGGGAGTAGCACTAAAGTGCCCAGATAGACAAAATCCTAAACTTAGGGCTTAAACTTTGGCTGAAAAGTGCTCTGAGAACCAAGAGGAGACAGGCACTGTCAGATCTGACACCCTTTACGTGGTTTCTCCTGACTTTATTTTTGCTTTCTGACCCCCTGCTTTGCTGATTTCATTTTTGCAAACTTTTTGATTCTGGGCACTTTACCACTGCTGACCAGTGCTAAACTGCAGGTGCTCTGTCCCTTAAATATGGTAACATTGGATTATCCATAATTGACTTATTTAATTTGCCTAAAAGTCTTTAACAAAGTGCAATACAGATGCTAAGGGCCTGTAAATGCTTCTCGTGGGCCTGCCGCACTGATTGCACTACCCACTACAGTAGCACTCTAAACTAGGGGTGGGCAGCTCTTACAGGGTTCTACTCCACAGAATTCTGCAAAGTTACTGTAAAACTCTGTGAAATTCCATAGAGTTCCGCCCACCTGCTCGGTGCAGGATGGTGCTTCTGTGCTGCACAGCTACAGATGAATGGAAAGACCAGGAAGAAAGCTGCAAAAGAACTGGGGGTTAGGCAAAATAATCCGCTACTGGGCAGACACAGGTTTCCAGGCAGGGAAAGCTGGCCTGTACATTGTTGCAGTAAATATCGGAACGACAGATAACCAATGTATTCTTAGGTCGACATAATTCCAGCCAACATGCACCTCTAAATATTATTTCAAATAAATATTTTAAATGTGGAGGTCACTTTGAAAACGTTCTTATTTCTCAAAAGGTAACTGTCCCGCAATAAAAGAAAAAAGTGGGTAACTAGACACTACACTGTTTTATCCATTGCATATTCTTGCAGCATCTCAGCAGACAAGGGAATCCACAAAGGGTCGTGCTAGACCTCGCATCTTTGGTGTGGTTTCTCCTATCTTTTTTGCCTCTTTCTCCTGTGTATTTGATTGTTGTGCTGCACGTTATTTTTGCTGTACTCTGGGCACTTTACCACTGCTGATCAGTGTTAAAGGGCAAGTGCTCTCTGTGTAAATTGTGATTATGACTGGTTACCCATGAGTGGCATATTGGATTTACTGGTGAGTCCCTAGTAAAGTGCACTATGTGTGCCCAGGTCCTGCAAATCAGATGCTACTAGTGGGGCTTCAGCACTGGTTGTCCCACCCACATGAGTAGCCCTGTAAACTTGTCGCAGGCCTGCCATTGCAGTGTCTGTGAGTGCAGTTTTCAACTGCCATGGCAACCCGGCAAGTGCACCCACTTGTCAGGCCCTAACCTTCCCTTTTACTACATGTTAGGCACCCCTAAGGTAAGCCTTAGGTACCCCCATGGGCAGGGTGCAGTGTATGTGAAAAGTAAAACATGTACTGGTGTGTTGTACATGTCCTGATAGTGAAATTTTGTTTTTCACTAACGCAAGGACTAGCTCTCCTATAAGCTATCATTTGAGTTGCCATGTAACATCTTACAAGTGTAACTTCCAATTGGAAAAAGCTAGAGATTTAGAGTTTGGGCTATCTGAGCTCAGAATTTAAAAACACCTCTTTTAGTAAAGAGGCTTCTTAAATTGTGTGTTTGTAAATGCCACTTTTTGAAAGTGGGCATTTTCTTGTTTAACCATCTTGTGCCTCTGTCTACTAGTGGAATCAACGTCCAGGTTAAACTGACAGGGGCCTGTTTGTACATTCACTCTATACAGTTACACAAAGGGTGTTGAGGTGTGCCCTGCATATCCTGATGGCCCATCACCAGAATGATGGACCTTCCTGAGCTAGAGTGGTGGCCTTTCACACTGCTGTCTCTGCCCCCTTGGAGTGTATCTGGGGCCAAGACCAGGCAAAACAAGAACCTGTGCATTACAAAGACAATCCTATGAAGAATGCCTGCTTCAAAGGCCAAAAAAGATCTAAGTATTGGACCTAAAAGACCACTCCCAGATCAAGAGGAACCTCTGCCAAGGAGAAGAGCTGAAGAGCTGTGAGGAGGAGTACTTGTTGTTTTTCTGATGCAGCACTAGCGTGCAGGAGAAATTGCAGGAGAAATTGCCATGTACCGCCACCGTGTGGCTGGAGAAATCGACGTAGCACCTGTCAGTGGACGAAGAAACTGCCAAAGCCTGACTTAAGTGCACTGTGGCTCTGACGTCCGAGACCCCTGCACTGACTCCAAGCAGACCCTGCTGTGCGGCTGAAAGAATCGACGCATCATGGGACCCTGGCTGAAGAAAGACCTCCAGCACATTTGGATTTCCACACATCTCACCTGTGTGCCAAGTTTTTCCGATGCATTACCCGCAGACCAGAACCATCTTGGATCTCTATGCAGCGCTTCCCCCTACAATCCGGATTCGACACAATACTTCTCCTGCGTGCAGCAGAAATGATGCATCGCCTCCCTGTGGACTAAGAAATCAACGCATCACTGTGTTTTCCAATGCTTCCCTCCTCTGCGGGTGTGTTGTTTTGAGGATTTTGACTCATTTCACAACATCCATAGAGTTAAGAATTGGACAGAATTGCTGGAAACATTTTAAAAGTCATATTTTGAGTTGTGTATGTTGGATTTTTGTCATTTTGGTCTTGTTTGGTTTAGATAAAGATACTTTATTTTTCTAGACTGGTATGGTGTCCATTTGTAGTGTTTCACTGTGTTTCTGTGTTATGTACCGATGCTTTACACATTGCCTCTGAGATAAGCCTGACTTCTCGTGTCAAACTACCATGGGGTTATGCAGGGGTTATCTGGGTGTGTAACTTCCTTATCCTGGCTGGAAGGAAGGGTCCCTACTTGGACAGGGTTCAGGCCACTGCCAACTAGAGACCTCCATTTCGTAACACACCGCACATGGTGCTATCCATCATCCACATGTGCTGAGAGACGATGAAACAAGCCTTTTTCTGCCCAAATCCCCCACTTCACCCACTCGACAATACCTCTGATTGCTCAAGTGCCCAGATGCTGGTCACAAATTGAGCCTAATCACTCCTATTATATTTGTTATCTGTGCCCAACTCTCTGCACTGGGTAGTTACCCCTATGATCTGCACTGTACCTTCTGGCAGCTCCATTGTGTGGGCTCTGTGCAGGGAGTGTGTCAGATGGTTCATCTGCTCCATGGCTCTCTCCATCAGCTTCCCCTTTAGAGGCAACACAATGTCCTAGCCTCAAAGCTCCATCATTCCATACCAGCACCAATCACATAAGCAGCCGACCAGAGACATCACTAGAGTTGATCTGCTTTCATCAGCGCAAACGGCACTGCCAACTTAAGTTTCTACACCTAAACACGTCATATGTCAAGCATGTTGGGGACTGTAGTTCACACAGTTCAGTATGCAGGTACAAAGAAAGAAAGAAAAGACAATGGGTTCTTCTAATAAAGAACTAGAAAGTCAACTGAAATGCAGGTTGTGCATACAGAACCAGAGACACACTGATGAAGGCACCATGAATACACTGACAGCACCAGGGAAGGGCACTGTAAAGTAAGAGAAAACACAGGAAAAGGACATTGTGCATTGTTTGTGGTATCAGACACAAGACAGCACACTGTCCCGTCAGTGACTGATAAGGTCACCATGTGAATGTGTTATTCCTTTAAAAAGAAAAATATACTTGGTTTTTAATTTAGCTAACCATGTTCTTCTGCTATAATTACATTCGGAATGTGCTCGCTCTCTTGTCAGCTATTTTTCTTCCTCTGAACAGTGAACCATTGCCTCCAAAATCTAATGAAATGTCTCTGTGCGGCTTGAAATCATCTCTGCTCTTCCTGTATATTTGAATTTAGCAAAAGCTTTACATAGGCATCTAAAAGTGTTCCAAATGAGAACAGTCAGGCATTCCACAACCAGCCAGAGATCTATTAAGATTGCAGATGATAGCAGGGGTTGGCAATGAAAAAGGTCGACCTAATTGACTAAATGGCTGCTTGGAAACCAATGAAGGTTAACATTTGAAGGTTGTTATACAGTTTCACTTTCACATAATAATTTTTATTTTTTAATAATTAATATTTTCCTTGATTTACTTCCAAACTATGATACAGCAGACTCCAAAATGAAAGCATGCTAAGCCTGAATGGAAATGTGAAGATTAAAGAGAGCCCTAGTTGCAGAGTATAACTTTCTCCCCCCCCCTCCCTTTGTTCTCTCTCCCATCACCCTCCTCCTTCCTATATAACCCTTAAAATGTAAACAGCTTTCTACTTTCTCTTATTGCCCATCTGTATTTTATATGATGGTTATTATGTAACTTGTTTCTGTTTGGCCTTTGTTTTATGAGTAACATTTATTCAATAAAGCTTATTAAACTTTAAAACAAAAAGAGAGTGTTAGTGGCCATTTAATCTAATGTATCTTCTGTAGCAAGTCAATGCCTAGATTTGGTGAAACTGTTTCCTTTGATTTTCTGGTTTGCATTCATTCGGGTACGCCAATGAAGTTACCATATTACAGGTAGCTATGGCCGCAAGTAGCAAAGTAAGAAGTACCCTGAGCCAAGCTCATATATATTTAATCTTCTGTAATAACTAAAACTTGTTTTGCATAGCGCTTTATTCTGCAGTTGTGTTGCTTCTACCTGCTACATATGACAAGTATTATCTTTATCAAAAATAATGGTACTCAAGTTAGAAAGGATGAAAGGATGACTCGGCCTTTCCAGGATTGTGTTTGTGATTAGCGGCAGTCCACAGACAGATTTCAAATGCGAGCAGAGTAATTCGAGGCCCTCAAAGAAGAATAGGGCAAATTCCGAAAATGTATCTCATTCGTTTTTGCTGCTGAATCAGGCATAGGCACTTTTCACAGGAGATGCTTCAATGGCATTGTTTATTTTTCTTTCAAACATCCACAGTTTCATCCCCTCACCCACCGCCCCTTCTCTTTAAGCAAACAAGTATGGCACACATGTGGGGTGGGTGAAAACTGGGCTTTATGTATTCCCTCTAAACAGTCACGCACGAAGGGAGCTGAGGTTTGACATTATCATCCAGAGCCCATCAACAGACTGATGGGTCTTCCTAGGCGAGGTGGGAGGGAGAAGTTAACACTTGCCACTGAAAAGAGATGTAACTGTTCCAACAGAAAGAGTTGCATACCCCCATGTAGTGAGTCTGGAGCCAGGACATGAAGGACAGAGTACTTCAAAGGCCTCTTTGAAGTCCTCCCACTTAAAAGGCAAAACTGGGTATATGTACTGGACCCCTGACACCACCAACTCGCTGGACCTGAGGTCACTCTGCCAGGAAGAAGGGCTGCTGGTGGTGAAAGGACTGTCCCTCTGCTGGACTCTGCTGAATTTGCTGGACTCCTGCTCTGCTGTGCCTGAACTGCTGCATGTTGCCCACCTTGCCTGGTACCTGACTCTCTACAGCCCCAGAACCAAGTGACTCCAAGAGTTTGCAGTCTTGCCTCCTGTTCTGAAGTCTCAGGGACTTCAAAGACTTCATTCAAACTCTGATCCAGCCAATGGACTCTGCCAACTGTGAGTCCTGCCCTGACAAGAGGTTCCAATTCAGTTATGGGCCATCAAGAGTGGTTCTGCAGCTGTTTTCTGCCAAAATCCTCGCATCACCTGCTTTGTGCCGGTCAGAACCAACACATTTGATGCCGACGCAGTGCCGCTTTGGAGATTCCACATCATCAACGGCATGGCTAGACAACAACGCAGCACCTTCATCATAGGGGTTTCAATGAAGACGCTGGACCTGACTGCGAGGCTAGATGCCGCCGCATTGTCTTCATCGTAATGGGTTCAATGACAATGAGGGTCATGACTGCAAGGCTCATCGACAACGCAGTGTTTTCATCATAAAGGGGTTCAGCGCCGCAGACTTATGTCTGTACCGACTACTGCCTTCGATCTACACTGCGGACAGCAGCGCTCACAATTCAGATGCAGTGGCGATTGCAGATGTCGCAGTCTAATTCGCAAGACACTTTGCTTCCAGTGCGGCCCGCCCAGACCACGCATCATCGCACGGTGAGCACACGCTCTGTGCTTCAGGTGCTACTAACTCACTGCACCATAAATCATCGCCATGTAGCTGTGCGCCCATCCTGACTGCTGCCTGCGCCCTACACTGGGGTTACACGGTTCACAATTCAAGATTAGTAACAACGCAAATTGTGTAAGACACTATAATCGATTAAGAAGACCACATGCTCCCAATCTGTGCAGCTCAAGTCAACGTCACCTGCCTGTGGGCCTTTGCTGACCACTGCCTCCGGTCTACACTGTGGAAGACTGACGAAATGTGGTGCCAAGTAACCCTGTTCAACACAAGCTGATCCCACATGTGTAAGTGTGTCCTGAGTCCTGAATTGCAGCGACCACAACATCAGACTCCCTTCGATCAGTGAGGGGTATTCCAATATGGAAGGCCGGCGACACATGGTGCCACTGAACCTGCCCTACAGAGGCCGGTGGGGCCACCAACGTATGCACGTGGCTGTGGGCCCTTGCTCACCGCTACCTCTGGCCTACACTGTGGAAGACCAGCGACAAATGGTGCTACTAACTGTCTTCAACACAAGCCGATCCCACATGTGGAACTGCGTCCTAAGTCCTGAATGGTAGTGATCCTAACTCCGTGAGACAACCACAGCACCAGACTCCCTTCGATCAGTGAGGCATATTTCCATATGCAACGGCGGCGACACGTGTTGCCAATAACTCTGTTCAACACAAGCCGAACAATCCCACATATGGAACTGTGTCCTGAGTCCTGAATGGCAGTGACCCCAAGTCCATGGCAGCGACCACAGCAGCATACTCCCTCTGATTAGTTAGGCATATTTCCATATGAAACGGTGGCGACACGTGGTGCCAATAACTCTGTTCAACACAAGCCGATCCCACATGTGTAACTGTGTCCTGAGTCCTGAATGGCAGTCACCCCAAGTCCGTGGCAGCGACCACAGCACCACACTCCCTTCGATCAGTGAGGCATATTTCGATATGCAAGGCCGGCAACACGTAGTCCCACTAACCCTCTTTAACACAAGCCGATCCCACATGTGTAACTGTGTCCCGTGTCCTGAATGGCAGTCACCCCAAGTCCGTGGCAGCAACCACAGCACCACACTCCCTTTGATCATTGGGGGGTATTTCCATATGCAACTACAGACTCCAGTAGGCAACTAACTATCACAGTCCTACACCCTACATATTATCGTTTTAGTATCCTCGCTTCAAGAATTGTTTTTTCAATAAAAGTTTTAGCTTTACTACAATGACTAAATTATTCTTCAAATGCAAACTAACATGGAATAGCAGTCTACACTACAGGCAGTACAGCTCGCAATTCCAATTTTGAATGCTAATTTCTAACAAGATTGTACTCAGAAATTACAACACTTCGTGAATGTATTCTATACTTATTTCATCTTTTCATCATACGCCTACACTGCACTCAGTAGGGCTCACAATGAAAATTATTTCGTCATTCATTAACTACAGAGTCCACTAGGCAAGTAAGTATCATAGGCCTCAAATCTACATAATATCCTTTTAGTATCCATTCTTCTTGAACATTTTTTATATCAGTTATAGCTTTAGTACAATGACCAAATTCATTTTCAAGTACAAATGAACACTCAGCAGTCTACACTGCGGGCAGCAGACCTCACAATTTGAATTTTGGACACGTGGTGCCAACTAACACTGTCCAACACAAGCCGATCCCACAAGTGTAACTGTGTCCTGAGTCCTGAATGGCAGTGACCCCAAGTCGATGACAGCCACCACAGCAGCAGACTCTCTTTGATCAGTTAGACATATATCCATATGCAGTGACCCAAAACTTCATGGCAGTGACCACACCACCACACTCCCTTCGATTAGTGAGGAGTATTTCATATTGAAGGCAGGCGACAAGTGGTGCCACTGAACCTGCACTACGCAGGCTAGTGAAGCCACCAACGTATACACGTGGCTGTGGACCCTTGCTCACCGCTACCTCTGGTCTACACTATGATCAGCAGGCCTCACAATTCAGATACAGTCGTAATTCCACATGACGCAGTCCAGTAGCCAAGACACATTGCTCCCAGTGCGGCCCGTCCACACCAAGCATCATCACAGGCTCATACAGTCTCAATACTTCTGGTACCACTAACCCTCTTTAACACAAGCTGATCCCACATGTGTAACTGTTTCCTGAGTCCTGAGTGGCAGTGACCCCAAGTCCGTGGCACCGACCACAGCACCACACTCCCTTCAGTGACGCATATTTCGATATGCAAGGTCGGCGACACATAGTCCCACTAACCCTCTTTAACACAAGCCGATTGTAAGACCTGGGATCTCCAGGCCCTAAGGGGGTAACGTGACACAAACGGCTGGGCACCCAAAGGCTTGTGTGTAAAGCGACCATACAACACACGCATCATCTGAAGCAAGGAACGCACACAATAAGGGACGCCACACTGTAGAGATTTATGCAAATAACTCAAGTTTATCCAGCAGTTCAAGATAAATGCAGTTCATGGGATAACAAGGCAATTCATAGGATATAAATGCACTTCATGAGATATAAATGCAGTTAATGAGATGACAATGGCAATTTACTTATGTCAGAGTTTGATCCGCCAGCACCATATTCACCCGTATGATATTCACTAGTATGATATTCACTAGTAGGTTATTCACCAGTATGTTTCCTGCAGGCTTCAGGCCACCCTTGTATATTTTACTCCCCGTGGTAGGGTTTGGGGATTGTAGCGCCACTCCTGGGGGCATGCAGGGACCCAGGGCAGACCTCGCGGGCCTACCGCTACCGTGGTTGCCTGTAGCGCCTCAGTGGCGATCACCGCGCTCTACGTGCTAAGCGGGCCTTGTACACCTCAGGACAAATCTGACGAACACCTTCAGAGCAGAGCATTAGAACATAGCGCCACTCGTAACCAGCACGCAGTGCATACTTCAGAGCAGAGCATTAGAACATAACGCTACTCGTAATCAGTAAGCAGTGAATGTTCCAGCACTGAGCATTAGAACATAACGCTACTCGTAATCAGTAAGCAGTGAATACTTCAGCACTGAGCATTAGAACATAACGCTACTCGTAATCAATAGCAATGAATACTTCAGAACGGAGCATTTAGAACATAGCGCTACTCGTAATCAATAGCAATGAATACTTCAGAATGGAGCATTTAGAACATAGCTCTACTCGTAATCAATAGCAATGAATACTTCAGAACGGAGCATTTAGAACATAGCGCTACTCGTAATCAATAGCAATGAATACTTCAGAATGGAGCATTTAGAACATAGCGCTTCTCGTAATCAATAGCAATGAATACTTCAGAATGGAGCATTTAGAACATAGCGCTACTCGTAATCAATAGCAATGAATACTTCAGAACGGAGCAGTTCACGGAGCACAACGATTCTTACGGAGCGAGCGTCTCGCGCTCCGGTGCAGTTCGTGGGGCACAGCGCTCCTTGACAGTCTGCAGGACAGGGGGGCAATTCCTCGCAGGGGTCACAGTCCGAGGTTAACGGGGGACTCCCACGGAGGGGGAACCAGGGTCTCAGGGTGCGGTGCTGCTCCCGGTCGATAGGGGGCGCACAGGGGTCCTTCCCAAGCCTCCCGGCTTACCTTGATCTCGACGTCTTGAGGCGTCTAACCCCGCTCCGGCCTCCGCAGTTGATCCTTCCACGACGGGGGCAGGCCACGGCCTCACGCACCTCTCTCAGCAGCTGCGACGGCAGCGACGGGGCCCCGGGCTTCTCCGTGGGCCTCGCCTCGATGAGGGGCACTCTTCCGGCCTCCGGGCCGCAGCGGTGAGCACGCTTTAGCCTCCACGCCGCAGGGGGGGGCGCAAATTAAGCTGGGGAGCTCCGCGCTCAATGGAGCACGCTGTCGGGGATCCCAGGCCAGGTCAGGGAGCGCAGGGGTCACAGCGCTAAGACCTGGTTGATCCTCAGCGATAACACAATCGGTTAGGCATGTAGTTTCGATGTTCAGTCTTGACACGAAGTCATAGCATTCAGCTTCAGTATTCAGTTGTTCTGTAAAGTCTTAATGGCGCAGATGTCTCTGGCGCCCTTGGGGGTTCTGTTCCTGGGGGGTAGGGAATGAGTTGGCGACTAGGTCCTTCCTAGTCAGGCTGGGCAGAGGTTCCCTGGGTCCTCCTACTGCTGGGCAAGATCAGTGGGTTTCACAGGATCCCTGACTGACTTAAGAGGCAGCACCTAAATCCTGTCACTCTCAGAGGTATAAGTCCCTGGCTAGGCCCTACCGCCTACACTCCTGCGTGGATTCTCCAGCTCTGCTTTACCCCACTGGCCAACAACTAGAAAAAGTTCCCTCCCTCACTTAAGTAGCCCTAGGTCAGGTGACCTCTAGCCAAGGCGGCAAAAGTAAAACCACACCTCCCTTCTAGAAGGTTCCAGCGTATTCCAGGAGCTTCCCCATTCTACCTATGGAACAAAAAAGGCGGCTGGTGTCACAACATTGTTGTGGGGTTCCAGCCAGCTCCTGGCAGCTAGGGTGCTACTAATAAAGACCACTCTGCAGTAGCAGGGGTCTGTGGCAGCCATCTTGGGAGAAGGGAGCACCTGCACCTTAACACTGATTGGCAATGAAAAGGCGCCTGGAGACCTAAGTCCAACATCAAAATAAGGGTGGAAAAAATGAGGCACGATAAAAAATAGATGGGGAGACCACCCTAGGGCTGACAGGTCCAACATGCATCCCCCCCAGCCGAAAGAGGGAAGAGCTACCCAACCTCTAGGGAGTTCTCATCGCTAAGGCGGAAAAACCTGGAGAGACCGTCAGCATTGGCGTGGTCAACTCCGGGCCGATGTTCCACCCGAAAGTCCATCCCCTGTAGGGAAATGGACCACCTCAACAACTTGGGGTTTTCGCCTCTCATCTGCATGAGCCAGCGAAGGGGGCGGTGGTCTGTCTGAATGAGGAAGTGAGTTCCAAAGAGATATGGCCTCAACTTCTTCAGAGCCCAGACCACCGCGAAGGCTTCTCTCTCAATGGTGCTCCATCGCCGTTCCCGAGGGAGGAGTCTTCTGGATATGAAGGCCACTGGTTGATCTTTGCCCTCGGTGTTGAGTTGCGAGAGCACCGCACCTATGCCGTGCTCTGAGGCGTCGGTCTGCACAATAAATTCCTTGCTGAAATCTGGTGTTGCTAGTACTGGAGCGGTACACATCGCATGTTTCAGCGTGTCAAAGGCTTCTTGGCATGCAGCTGTCCATATGACCTTGTGAGGTTGCTTCTTCGAGGTCAATTCCGTCAAGGGGGTTACGATGGTACCATATCCCTTGACGAACCGGCGGTAATACCCAGTGAGGCCGAGGAAAGCTCGGACCTCTGTTTGGGTCTTGGGGGCTCCCAAGCCAAGATGGTCTCTATTTTGGCCTGGAGGGGTTGCACCTTACCTCCGCCCACCAGGTGTCCCAGGTACATGACAGATCCCTGTCCAATCAGGCACTTGCTGGCTTTAATTGTTAGGCCAGCACGTTGCAGCGCCTGCAATACCTCCTGGAGGTGTTGCAGATGGTCCTCCCAGGTGCCACTGAAGACAGCTATGTCATGGAGGTAGGCCGCTGACAAGGACTCCAGGCCAGATAGTACCTGATTCACTAACCGCTGGATTGTGGCCGGAGCGTTTTTGAGCCCAAAGGGCATCACTCGGAACTGGTAGTGGCCCTCGGGGGTGGAGAATGCTGTTTTCTCCCTTGCTCCATCGGCCATGGCAATCTGCCAATATCCGGATGTCAGATCAATGGTGCTGAGGTACCGGGCTGCTCCCAGCCGGTCCACCAGCTCGTCTGCACGTGGGATGGGGAGAGCATCTGTCTTCGTGACAGAGTTCAACCCCCGGTAGTCCACACAGAACCGAAGCTCCGGTGTCGTACCCGGTGGGGCCGCTTTCGGCACCAACACCACTGGACTAGCCCACGGGCTGCTGGAAGTTTCTATCACCCCCAGCTCCAACATTTTGGCTACCTCACGCTGGATGCTATCCCTCACTCGGTCAGAGAGCCGGTAAGACTTGTTCTTCACCGGGGGGCTGTCCCCTCTATCCACATCATGGGTACACAGATGAGTGATTCCAGGCGTGAGGGAGAACAACGAGGCGAACTGTCCCAGGACATGGCGCCAGTCCCTCTGCTGCTCTGGGGTCAAGTATGGGGAGAGGACTACACCTTCCACCGAACCATCCTTCTCTTGTACCGCTAGAAGGTCAGGAAGAGCTTCACTCTCTTCCTCTTCGCTCCCATCCGTCACCATCAGGAGAGCAAGCTCTGATCGCTCATGGTGCGGCTTCAGGCGGTTGACGTTGAACACCCTGAGGGGCTGACGGGGGTCTTCAAGTCCACTACGTATGTGGTCTGGCCTCGTCGCTCCACAATGTCGTACGGACCAGTCCACCAGTCCTGGAGGGCGCAAAGCTCCCCAGGTTCCATGACCCACACCTTCTGTCCAACGTCCAACTCGACCGTCCGAGCGTTGCGGTCATACCATTCCTTCATCACGGTCTGGCTAGCCTCTAGGTTCTCTGAGGCCACCTTCCACTGCTTGGCCATCTGGCTGCGGAACGCCAGCATGTAGCTGACAATGTCACGGGGAAGCTTCTGCGAAGTCTTCTCCCACCCCTCTTTCACTAAACTGAGGGGACCCCTAACGGGATGGCCATAGAGCAACTCAAAAGGGCTGAACCCGACTCCCTTCTGCGGTACCTCCCGGTAGGAGAATAACAAGCAGGGGAGGAGGACGTCCCATTTACGCCTCAAGCCCTCTGGCAGGCTTCGGATCATACCCTTCAATGTCTTATTGAAGCGCTCCACAAGTCCGTTAGTCTGGGGGTGGTAAGGAGTGGAGAACCGGTAGGTCACCCCACACTCCTTCCACATGGCCTGCATGTAGGCCGACATGAAATGTGTGCCCCTGTCCGACACCACGACCTTGGGGAATCCCACTCAGGTAAAAATCCCCAATAGTGCCTGCGCCACCACCGGTGCAGTGATGGTCCTCAGAGGAATAGCCTCTGGGTACCTTGTGGCGTGGTCCACCAAAACCAGAATGAACCGGTGTCCCGCTGCGGTCGGAGGGTCCAATGGCCCAACATTATCAATACCGACCCTCTCAAAAGGGGTCCCGACCACGGGGAGCGGTTCCAAAGGGACCTTCAATTTAGTCCCAGTCTTGCCACTTGCCTGACAAGACTTACAGGTCTTGCAAAAGGTGTCTGAGGCAATCCTCATCCTGGGCCAATAAAAATGAGGGACCAACCGTGCAAAGGGTTTGTCCTGGCCCAGGTGTCCGGCTAAGGGAATCTCGTGCGCTAACTCCAGCAGGAAGGCCCGGTAACATTGGGGGACCACTATGGCCCTCGAAGATCCATGTACCGGCACACTGGGCTCACTGTATAGGAGACCATCCTCCCAATACACATGATATCCTCCCATCTCCTGACTGGCCACTTGGGCTTCGGCCTGTCGCCGCATGCCTTCAAGCGTGGGGCACGCCCTTTGTGCCTGACAAAATTTCTCCCGGGTAGGCCCTCCTCCCACATGCCAGTCAGCAAGGGTCGGCAAGTCCTCCACGGGAACGACATCCACCTCCGCGGACTCCGGGGGCACCTCTGTGGCCTCCCCATCCATCTCACGGGGCGTGTCCTCTACCACCTTCTTCTTTCCTCTTCTGGTGTTGGGTTGGGCCATGATTCCAGGCTCCAACCCAGGGTGAGTTCCATGCTGGGCAGCCATGGACCGCGTGACTACGCAAGTCCACCCTGGTAATCCCAGCATCTCGGTGTGAGCTCGAAACTCGACATCTTTCCACTTGGTGTGCTCCAGGTCGTTCCCTAGCAAGCACCCCACAGGCAAGGCAGGGCTCACCGCAACTCTTAGTAGGCCTTTGACTCCTCCCCACCCAAATGGAACACGAGCCATGGGATAGTGACTCACACTGCCGTCAGCCAATACGGCCGGATGGAACTCCTCGGGGACTACTTGGTCTGGGGACACCAGCCGCCTCACTACGGTGGTAATGCTGGCACCTGTGTCCCTCAGAGCCTCCACCTCCTCCCCGTTAATTCTCACCCTCTGCTGATATTTAGCAGTGTTCGGGGGCATGGACACTACGGGGACCACCTCTCTATCCCCGAGTGAAACCAGGGTCAGGCCTGTCCACTCCCCTTCCCTATCTAAGGGCAGCTCCACCCCAAGCGCTATACTACTCACCCCGGGACTTTTCCCGCCCGTTGGGGCTGGGGGTCGCTTGCGACACTTGGGATCTCCCTTGTAGTGTCCAATCTCCCCACATTCATAGCACCGCACAATCCTTGGCTGCTGACTCCTGTCAGGGTAAGTGGGTCTTGTGGAATTGGACGGGGGTGGGGTTCCTACTCCCTTCCCAAACTTATTTTGGGGGCCTTTAGAGAACTCCACCTTTTTATCTCCCCCCTCTTCCTTCTGGGGGAAACCCTGTCCGCCTTTCGAGGCATCTCCCCCTGGGCCCTTGTGAGACAGCCGGGTGCTCACCCAAATATCTGCCTCCTCCGCAAGCTCACGGGGATCCATCAACTTGCGGTCCACCAGATGTTGGCGCAGCTCCGGAAAGCACTTATCCAAGAGGTGCTCCCGTAAAAAAAGATTGTACACCCCTTGGTAGTCCTGCACCTCGCTGCCACGCACCCAACCATCTAGTGCCTTTCTCGCATAATCAAAAAAATCCACCCATGTCTGTGTGGACAGCTTATGGCTGCCACGGAACTTCTGCCTGTACCTCTCGGGGTTAAGACCAAATTTTTTTAGTAAAGCCTCTTTCATGGGGGCATACCTGACCTGATCCGCCTTGGCCAAATATAGCAGGGTGTCCCTGACATTGGGAGGTATATACCAATATAAACCACCTCCCCAATTACTCTCGGGTACCCCATGGGCAGTCAAGGCTACCTCGTATGCCTCCAACCATTTAGCAATGTCGCCCCCCACTGTGTAATTGGCAATGACTTCCTTAGGTAGGTAGAATTTTGACTCGTGAGACTCCTTAGGTATGCTGCCACCATTGTCCTTATTGGACGCATTCAATTGGATGGCGCGCAGCTCCAACTCTTTCAGCTGAAGCTCGTGCGCCAGCTTCTTTTCCTCCATTGCCCATCTCTTGTTCTCTCTTTCTCTTTCTCTTTCATGTTCCAATTTCGCTAGCTCCCACTTTAGTTGCCTCTTTTCCCTCCTGTCCTCGTACTCCTCTGGAGACGCGCTCCTCCTAGACCCTGTCCTACTACTGGCCGCAGAACGTCTCCCTGGGGGCACATTTTCAGACATATCCACATTAAGTATGTCTAGTACTTCCTGGGCGCTCTCCTCCTGAGGTGCATCTGGCGCCTCCTGTCCCTCATCCTCTCTCCCTTCTGGGTGGGCCTCTACCCATGCCCTAATGGCGGTACGGAGTTCCGGTCCTTTGGCCCTCCGCACCCCAGGGACCCCCATCCCCTGCCCGAACTCTCTCAGTTGCTTCACTGAGTACCCCTCGAGGTCAGCTAACCGGAATTCCATCTTGACAGGTGGGGACCTAGATACTAAGGAAGAAATTCCTAGGATATGGGTGACAGTTACCAGCTAACCAGGATTCTTTTACGCTCTCAGCCTGGACAGTGGAATCAATACATGCAGCAAATATTAGTTGCAGAGCTTTTAATTGTGGCGCCCTCTGCTTCATAGAAGGGTGCTGTATGGTCACAGGTCCTAATATCCCACCGCTCGCCAACAATGTAAGACCTGGGGTCTCCAGGCCCTAAGGGGGTAACGTGACACGAGCTGTTGGGTACCCAAAGGCTTGTGTGTAAAGCGACCATACAACACACGCATCCTCTGAAGTAAGGAACGCACACAATAAGGGACGCCACACTGTAGAGATTTATGCAAATAACTCAAGTTTATCCAGCAGTTCAAGATAAATGCAGTTCATGGGATAACAAGGCAATTCATAGGATATAAATGCACTTCATGAGATATAAATGCAGTTAATGAGATGACAATGGCAATTTACTTATGTCAGCGTTTGATCCGCCAGCACCATATTCACCCGTATGATATTCACTAGTATGATATTCACCAGTAGGTTATTCACCAGTATGTTTCCTGCAGGCTCTAGGCCACCCTTGTATATCTTACTCCCCGTGGTAGGGTTTGGGGATTGTAGCGCCACTCCTGGGGGCGTGCAGGGACCCAGGGCAGACCGCGCTCTACGTGCTAAGCGGGCCTTGTACACCTCGGGACAAATCTGACGAACACCTTCAGAGCAGAGCATTAGAACATAGCGCCACTCGTAACCAGCACGCAGTGCATACTTCAGAGCAGAGCATTAGAACATAACGCTACTCGTAATCAGTAAGCAGTGAATGTTCCAGCACTGAGCATTAGAACATAACGCTACTCGTAATCAGTAAGCAGTGAATACTTCAGCACTGAGCATTAGAACATAACTCTACTCGTAATCAATAGCAATGAATACTTCAGAACGGAGCATTTAGAACATAGCGCTACTCGTAATCAATAGCAATGAATACTTCAGAATGGAGCATTTAGAACATAGCTCTACTCGTAATCAATAGCAATGAATACTTCAGAACGGAGCATTTAGAACATAGCGCTACTCGTAATCAATAGCAATGAATACTTCAGAATGGAGCATTTAGAACATAGCGCTTCTCGTAATCAATAGCAATGAATACTTCAGAATGGAGCATTTAGAACATAGCGCTACTCGAAATCAATAGCAATGAATACTTCAGAACGGAGCAGTTCACGGAGCACAACGATTCTTAGGGAGCGAGCCTCTCGCGCTCCGGTGCAGTTCGTGGGGCACAGCGGTCCTTGACAGTCTGCAGAACAGGGGGGCAATCCCTCGGAGGGGTCACAGTCCGAGGTTAACGGGGGACTCCCACGGAGGGGGAACCAGGGTCTCAGGGTGCGGTGCTGCTCCCGGTCGATAGGGGGCACACCGGGGTCCTTCCCAAGCCTTCCGGCTTACCTTGATCACGACGTCTTGAGGCGTCTAACCCCGCTCCGGCCTCCGCAGTTGATCCTTCCATGACGGGGGCAGGCCACGGCCTCACGCACCTCTCTCAGCAGCTGCGGCGGCAGCGACGGGGCCCCGGGCTTCTCCGCGGGCCTCGCCTCGATGAGGGGCACTCCTCCGGCCTCCGGGCCGCAGCAGTGAGCGCGCTTCAGCCTCCACGCCGCAGGGGGGGGGCACAAATTAAGCTGGGGAGCTCCGCGCTCAACGGAGCACGCGGCCGGGGATCCCAGGCCAGGTCAGGGAGCGCAGGGGTCACAGCGCTAAGACCTGGTTGATCCTCAGCGATAACACAATCGGTTAGGCAAGTAGTTTCGATGTTCAGTCTTGACACGAAGTCACAGCATTCAGCTTCAGTATTCAGTTGTTCTGTAAAGTCTTAATGGCGCAGATGTCTCTGGCACCCTTGGGGGTTCTGTTCCTGGGGTGTAGGGAATGAGTTGGCGACTAGGTCCTTCCTAGTCAGGCTGGGCAGAGGTTCCCTGGGTCCTCCTACTGCTGGGCAAGATCAGTGGGTTTCACAGGATCCCTCACTCACTTAAGAGGCAGCAACTAAATCCTGTCACTCTTAGAGGCATAAGTCCCTGGCTAGGCCCTACCGCCTACACTCCTGCGTGGATTCTCCAGCTCTGCTTTACCCCACTGGCCAACAACTAGAAAAAGTTCCCTCCCTCACTTAAGTAGCCCTAGGTCAGGTGACCTCTAGCCAAGGCGGCAAAAGTAAAACCACACCTCCCTTCTAGAAGGTTCCAGCACATTCCAGGAGCTTTCCCATTCTACCTATCGGACAAAAAAGGCGGGCTGGTGTCGCAACATTGTTGTGGGGTTCCAGCCAGCTCCTGGCAGCTAGGGTGCTACTAATAAAGACCACTCTGCAGTAGCAGGGGTCTGTGGCAGCCATCTTGGGAGAAGGGAGCACCTGCACCTTAACACTGATTGGCAATGAAAAGGCGCCCGGAGACCTAAGTCCAACATCAAAATGAGGGTGGAAAAAATGAGGCACGATCAAAAATAGATGGGGAGACCACCCTAGGGCTGACAGGTCCAACACCGATCCCGCATGTGTAACTGTGTCCTGAGTCCTGAATGGCAGTGACCCCAACTTTGTGGCAGTGACCACAGCACCAGACTCACTTCAGTCTTATTTGTTGTTCTTTTCTTTAAATAACTGTTTTCATATGTAAATCTATACATGACTAAGATTCTTCTTTGTCCAACCGCACAGAGACACTTCCAGGCCCAAGAAGGTTGTTGGGGGTATGATGGTAATGTGGGAAGAGGGTGCGTTACCTGCTGATGTGGGGAGAGGCAGTATCAAAGGGGTATCTATCACAGAAAGAACTCCGATATGTTTTCACAAATGCTTTGGACAAATGCCAGCTGAAGGACTGAATCACAAAATGGTTTTTCAGTGCTTATGTAGTGCAAGTTATAAACAGTTCGCACCCAGGCTCGCAGAGGGCCAGCTGCGGCCTGTCCGCTCAACTCACAGACGCAGTACTATGAGCCGTCCGCGTTATTGTATCTATCCCTGCCCTGTTCCGTCGTACTCCACGCCACGACACTGTGATTACCTTCCGACGTTCGCCCCAGAGAGCTACCTGTCGCAGGCGTACTTGCTGTTGGTGTGCAGGTCAGTGGTCTAGTTCTCAACATCTCACGGCCACTCCCTCAGGGCAGGTCTGCACACACACCACACCCATCCGGCACATGCGTCACAGGCCATGTGACCACGCAAATATAATAGATCGACAACTTCACATCCTTTATTGCCGGTGCTGACTAGATGGCGGACGCTCCACATGTCTCAACCATAAAGAGTCTTTGAAAAGTTGCGCAGAAGGTTAGTTGCACCCTGATCTGTATAGCCCTCAGGGTCCTACCACCCCCTTGGCTTGGACTTCAGATGCACAGGGTTAGTACCACCCAAACCTCATATGGCCATCAGGGGCCTACCACCACGTGCACACACTTGAGTTCCACAGGCTTAGCGACCCCAAAAGCTGATGTGGTCTCCGCCATCGATGACTCAGGACTCAGCGACTTGTGTGAGATCTGCCGGGTCACGGAGAAGCTGATGTGGTCTCCACCATTGATGACTCAGGCTGTAGTGACATGTGTGAGATCTGCCGGGACGTGGAGAAGATGATGTGGTCTCCGCCATTCATGACTCAGGACTCAGCGACATCTGTGAGATCCGTGAAGCTGTTGTTGTCTCCACCATTCATGACTCAGGACTCAGTGACATATCTGGGATGCGCGGAGTTTTGACGGGCACGTGGAGTGCCCACTGCTACACACTCCGGTGGCACCAGGTAATTATTTGGTCATGGATGCGCAGCGGCGGCAGTGTCTGTCTCTCTGTCTCTCTCTTCTCTCTCTCTCTCTCTCTCTCTTCCTTCCTTTCCTTCTATCTCTCTAACTCTCTTTCTTCCTTCTCCCTTTATCACTCCCTTTCTTTCTTTCCCTCTCTTTTTCTCTCTGGCTTTTTTTTTCCTTCTCTGTTTCTCTGTGCCTCTCTCCTTTGATATGCCCATTACACAAGTCCTTATTTTGTGCTTTATTTTCCGGGCTCTGTCGTCAACATCCATGGTCCCCACAGGAGTGTTCCGCCTTTTTGTTTTCTATTATTTTTGTTACATTATGTTTATTAGTTTATCATTTATATATATGTTAACCCCTTCGCTGCGGCGCGAATTCCGCCGCAGCGCTGGGGGGGTGCGGGGTGAGCGTGGCGCCGCCATGCTCAGGACAGAACCACGCCGTCATGAGTCACGGGCGAGCTGTGCTCATGACGGCGTGGTTCCGTCACGGCTCCGCCCACTTGCATTGTTCGCCCGCACAGGCGGGGAATCATTGCTGCGTGGGCAGAGCGGCCGCAACGGCCGCAGTTATGACGGAACCACGCCGTCATGAGCACACGCCGCCCGTGGCTCATGACGGCGTGGTTTCGTCATGAGCACGCAAGGGGTTATTAAAAAAATTAATTTTGCAAATAGTTTTTCATTTATCGTTTACATATATATTTATAAAAAAATAAAGTTTAAAAAACAAATTAATAACGTTTTTGGTTGTTCTCTTCACTGCTGTGTGACTCTTTCTTGTCCTTATTACTGTTATTTGATGGAGTCCACCATGGTGTTAAATTGTGGGGCACTTATCGTGGGAATACTGGTGATGTCTGCCAGTTTACACCAACTTCTGAATAGTGTGTTAGATTTATTAGACAAGTCAATTTGTTGCGGAACCTAGAACTCATTGCAATACAATTTCTGTGAGTGGATTGTTATTGAAATTTTTCCGTAGAAAACAATAGTGAAAAGTCTACCACTCTATCATGACGCGTTAATCCAATATGGCGGATTTTTCAAAATGTCTGCCCATTAGTTGAGATATAGGGTATAACTGTTTATATGTCCATGTGTAGTATCATTTTATATGTTTTTAGGGACAAGAAAGTCAAAAATAACATAAAAAATTGTTTCTGATGACCATAATATCGAATAATCGTGGAATATTTCAGATAGACAAAGTTTGTATAATTTTTTCGTTTACTTATATGACAAAGTGTGAAGGAACGTAAATATTACAATTAACTTTTGAAATAAAAAGTTTGCTATTGTTTGTGTTTTGTTTTGTAACTTTGTTGTTATTGTTTGTTTTTTGTTAATCAAAAATGTTTCATTTATGTGTTACAGGTTCTTGCGAGTTGCTGTGAGATACAGTGAAAATGGACGTAGAAAAGTGTTTCATTTGTGATGTGGTGTTTCAAGAAGATGACGATGTATCTGTACTCACTGAAAGAGGAGCGACTGGAATTAAAAAAATATGCAAGGAGAGAAAAATATCTAAGTTTCACGTTTGTGTTGGGCAGAAAGTTCACAAGAAATGTAGAGCGTGTTTTGTTAACTTGAAAACTCCGTTCCAGGAGAAAAAATTAGATCTCACAACTTCTCGTGTTCTACGGTCATGTGAAACCCCGTTTGATTTTAGAAAAAATTGTTTTTTTCTGTGGTACTGAGTTAAGTTTATACTTCAGGGAGAGGAAAAAAATGCGTGGTTTAATGCACAAACAGTTGAATTCATCAGTTTTACAAAAATGCAACGAACGCAATGATGAATGGGCAGACAAAGTTAAGAGACGTATCCAAAATGTGTCTGATTTACATGCTGTAGATGCATGCTACCACAAACAGTGTTACGTCAATTTTTATACTGGAAAATTCATTCCCGGGCAGTTGACTGATAACCCTCCAATATCTTCGGGTCGACCAGAGGACTCAGTTCGCCAGGGAACTTTTCTTCAAGTAGTTAAATACATGGAGGCTAATGATGAAGAACAAACTACTGTTAAAGAACGTGTTAATAAAATGCGAGAATTACTGCCAGAAGATAGCGAACCATACAGTTCGAAGTATATGAAACAAAAACAAAAAATATTTACGTTCCTGCACACTTTGTCATATAAGTCAACGAAAAAATTATACAAACTTTGTCTATCTGACATATTCCGCGATTATTTGATATTATGGTCATCAGAAACAAATTTTGATGTTATTTTTGACTTTCCTGTCCCTAAAAAGATATAAAATGATATCACACATGGGCATATAAACAGTTATACCCTATATCTCAAATAATGGGCAGCCATTTGAAAAATCCACCATATTGGATTAATGCATCATGATAGAGTGGTAGACTTTTCACCATCGTTTTCTACGGAAAAATTTCAATAACAATCCACTCACAGAAAATGTATTGCAATTAGTTCTAGGTTAGCCCATTTTTTGAACTAATTTGACTAGACTATATCTCAACTTTACTTCCATTAAAGTGCTGATAATGAAATGCAGACTAGCCGTTCCTGTACAAAAAGACACGAGGTGCACCTTTGCGATTTATTCTAAATACTGAAATCCTGTATTGAATTGCACTGAGGTAGTGGCTGCACTTACAGTGTACACACAAAATCAATTAGGAACTTTCATTGTATTTATATTGATTGGGAATAGTGTGTCAAGTGCTGGATCTTGACGAGATACACTGCTCAGTTCGTATATTGTTCTGCACATGAAAAAATCACATCACAACTTTCACACCAACTACAATGCGAAACAAATTCCGGCAATAAGCCACGTTAGCACCAGGTATTTTACACCTGCTTTCTGCTGATGTTAAGCAGGATGATTACCTGCACCATGAAACGAAACACAGCCAAGAGCCACACCAGAATACCCACAGGTGACATAGAATCAATGAGCATGATGCAGGGATACCCATGAGGGCCACAAGACTCATCAAAACAAATCCAGGACCACCAACGACCCCCAAACCCGCATCTGAGCAAGTGTGTCCCTAGGGTCATTCTCTTAGCATGATAGGCACGAGCCCTGCAACATCACAGTGAGCTGTCACCTCAGCATTGACAGTGAGCCTGGACATGTAGCTACACACGCATCCTCCTGCATACACAACCGGCATGTGCTGGTCCAGAGTACACAGGTCAGCGCAGGGGTGTGCCTATCCGGCAAGGGGAACAGGGTGTCTCTGACATGTCCGTGTACAGGAAGTGCAGTAAGTGTGTCTCTGTGTTCTGGTGTGGCCTGCCACAAAGGCCGCAGCACTCGATGTTGTAAAGTGCCATGCACCACCTCCAAATGGCCCTGTGATTGTGTAGTTTGAATGTAGCAGGACATGCGTGAATAGGCATTACAATGGTGTTCTGTACGAATGCACGAGATACAACAGTGCACCGTAGAAAAGTGTGGGGGCTTGTAGGAGGGAGAAGCAGCTGTTTGGCTATGTAACACACAGTGAACTCACCCATGTGCCACGTGCTGGGAATCTCATCCATGATAACCATGGTCGCAGACATCCCACAACATTAACGACCGGCCTTTGTACACATCCTGTATGAATGCAGAGTAGTTTTCACTTCTATGCTCGTTCAGTGGTGTGATGTTGGCGGGTTGTGTGACTTGTGCTCCTTGTTGGTGTGTTTCATTTTGGCCATTGTTTGTCTATACTTGTGCTGTACTTAATTGTGCATGTGTGCCATTCTGCCCATCTCCTCCCGTTCCCCCACTCCCTGCTTCTTCCTCTTCCTGGTGCTGTTGTGTCCATAATTTTGTTGCTCCACACATAAACACATGTAAAGAACAAATTAGAATAGTTCCTTGATTCTTTTAGGTTTCAAAACTTCTCTCTATTGGTTTCTTTTTAATTTCCATATAAACCGTTTTTTTAATATTCAACAACACATAGAAGTCAGAAGTGCAACGTATTCTATCAACACACTTTCTAGAACATTCTACAACATGCGCAGGTTAAAAGTTCATCAATTTTTTTAAACTTAACGATATTTTTTTGCAACATTTTCTCGAACATTTAAAGGCACGTGCAGGTTAAAAGTTCTCAATTGTTTTAAGTTCAAACAGTGCCTTCCAAATGCAAGTAGCAGCTGTGGTTCAGTTGAGCAATTTTTATCCTATGATATGTACTTCACGTTGAAACTGCTTTTTCTTAACCAATCACAAAGATGCTTTTCCACAACACGAATGCGCACCCTACTTTTAAAAAAGAATGCTTTTCAACTCCCAATCATGTATCGTTTTATATGGCAAAAAAAAGTACTTCCCCATCTTTAAACATATCTCTTATTCTACCAAGGAACTGCATGAGCTACAGACATATTTCCATACCTTCCAACCATACCTTCAAAATGCTAGTGTGGATCGTGGGACTTAGCTAAATTTTCAGGTGCAAGAGGTATGCAGAACATAGACGTATTGACTTAGACCTAGGTTTACAAAATGTGGACATTAAATGGTTTACACAGAGAAGATTGAAGTTGCACCAATTGCCACCTTTGGTTAAAACCTCTTTGTATCTTCCACACCCTGACCTCATGATTGTGCATTGTGGTGGAAATGACCTAGGCACATTGACTGTGGTAGGTTTGGAAATGCTATGAAGGACACCTTTGGACACCTCAGCTCAGCACCATGTGACTCTGGGCAATAGCTCACTTATTATCTCAAATAATTTCCACGCCGGCCTTGAGGGCCTTCAGACCCGTAGGGGTGAGTAGTTTGCGCTTTACAAATATCGTATTGATTTGATACGCGCAAATGTATCTTCGCACTCCCTGTATAACACCCCCTAAGCACCATACACAAGTTACAATGTTCAAAACAAAAGTTCCTCCAAGTAGGTATAACTACATGCTGACCCTACTTGACAGATGTGTCACAGCGGCCAGAGCACATGACTTCACAGCATATGACACACAGTTTGGACTCACGCTTTCATCCCTGACTCAGGCAGCACCTCAGCTTAGCACTATGAGACTCTAAACAATACCTCACATATTTTCTGTACCCCAACACTTTCAAACCAGTAGGAGTCAGTAGTTTGTCCTAGTAGGTATACACACGTGCTGACACTACTTCCACAGGTGTGCTGCAGCGGCCAGGGCACATGACTTCACACCATAAGACACACAGTTTAGGCTCATGCTTTCATCCCCAACTCCCACAGCAGCTCACCTTAGCAGCATCAGACTACGCAATACCTCACTTAATTTCCATACCCAGCACTTTCAGACCGGTAGGTATGAGTAGTTTACTTTGCACCCCCTCTATAGCACACCCTCAACACCCCACAGAGGTTACAGTGCTCCTACCCTCCTCTTTCCCACATTTTTCACCCTTTTTCCCCCTTACTCGCTTCAACGGAATCACAACACTTCCTAGTTGCAAACGCTCGCAGCGCTCGCAGCTAATCGGCAGCAAGCTCGTGCTCGAAACACCTCAGCCAATCAGATGGCAGAATTCCCAAATATCGATATCTGTACATTTCGATATTTCTCAAAAACTACTGAACGGATTTACACAAAGTAAACACAAGCATGCTTTCTAGACCAAAACCCTTCTCCCTGCCAAATTTGGGGTAATTCAGTTCACCCGTTCGACCTGTAGCCTTGTCTAAAGTTTCCTATGGAAATTAACATTGAAAAAACACGTTTTGGGACCCCCCTTTTTTCTCGGTCACCCCTTGACAAATCACCCCCAAACTTTCAACATAGGAGCTGATCTCAACAAAGAATTAGTTTTGAAAATTTCACGAAGATTCATCAATCGGCGCCAAAGTTAGTGTGAATAGAATGTTGCCATTTTCCTATAGTAACTAGGTCCTTACTATTACTACCTGCTGGCGACCACCAGTAGGTAATATATGTATATATATATATATATTCATATATATATATATATATATATATATATATATATATATATATATATATATATATATATATATACACATATTACCTACTGGCGGTCGCCAGTATGTAGATATAGTCAGGACCTATTTTCCATAGGAAATCCCCAACATTCTATTTGGAATAACGTTGGCGCCGATTGACGAATCTTCGCGAAATTTTCCAAACTTTTGGCCAGCTCTGGTCCGCTCCTATCCTAAAAATTTCATGGTGATTCATCAAGTGGGGGCCGAGAAAAAAGGGGGTCCCAAAAGGCGTTTTCCCCATGCATTTTCCCAAAGGACCTGTTGACACAGCTACAGCCCGAATTGCTGAATGGAATTACACCAAATTTGGCAAAGAGGTAGTGCTCAGTTCAGACTCGTGCCTTTTGCTTAAATGGTGTAAATCCGTTCAGTAATTCCTGAGAAAATTAGAGTTAAAAAGATGGATATATATATGGCCTCGGAGGATCCGCGCACCCTCCCCGCACCCAGCACGCACCCTGCCGTGCACGAGCTGTATTCTAATTGGCTGTCAACACTTCAGATCAGGAAGTGTTTGCAGCCATCTTGTGCCTTGGTAGAACCGAGGAACAAGAAACCTAAAAAACAAACGCGAAAAATGCGACAAGGGGGCAGGGTAGAATTACCCTGACCCCCTAGGCCTGCTCAGGGGGTCCCACAAGGACCCCCAGGGCCAAAAAATATATATATTTTTTTTTAATCTGCAAGATTCGCGCACCCAGTGTGAATTTTCGCTGAAAATAAAAAAACTAAATTCAGCGCGGGCTCCCGCGCTGAATATTCTAATTTGCCCCCAGGAGCCAAATCCCGGGGGCATAATTTTAAAAAATAGTGTGGGGGTCCCAATCACCCACACACTGCCCCGGGGACCGCCATCCCCCAGTGCTTTGTTATCATAGGTGGGGGGCTTGCAGCCCCCCAGCCCCGGGGACCACCACCCCCCGGGGCTTAAAACTATTTGATGTGGGGGGGCTCTCAGGCCCCCCAGCCCCGGGGACCGCCACCCCCGGGGCAACTTGTACATGTTGGAGGGGGGCCATGCGGCCCCCCTCCTGGAGCCTTGTATTGGCCCTGGGGTCCGCCACCCCCCAGGGCTGGCTCCTGCAGTGTCCTGGGGTGCCCAGGATCCACCACTGAGTAAGAAAAAGTAACGATAACAGTACTTACCTGCTAAGTGAATTTTCGGCCTTAGGATAACATTGGTGATTCTATGTGAAAAATGTTCTGTGTCAACTTTTAAAATACAATAAATCCTTAAAAATCACTAATGTAACCAAAACGCTTTTACTAAACTGTTTACAGGAGATGTCCAAGGACTGAATATAGCATCCAGTCCTGTGGTTAGAAAAGTAATCCATAAAGTAACTAATTGCATTTGACTAGAAATTCACATTGAGCTCAATATTGCTTTGTGTTTGAAATTGTGTTGCCCATTGCAACAACTGTAACTACTGTACTTAAAAGTCTATTGTCTATTTGCAAAGTATTTAAACTAAAGTAATTCATTCTGAGAAAGTATATTTCGTATTGTAATGTATAATGTAATTAAAAAAATAAAATATCTAAAAATAAACAGTTTAAACAATGTAGTAAATCAGTATCAAAAAAATCAGTATAACAATTAATACATTAAAAATGGTCATTTACAAAACCTTTGAAATTCACTGAAAAAATCATAGGTTTCAGGCCTGATATAGTTAGGAATTCGCATTTAAAAAACCTTTGAAATTCACTGAAAAAAACATAGGTTTCATGCCTGATATAGTTAGGAATTTGCATTTAAAAAACCTTTGAAATTCACTGAAAAACCATAGGTTTCAGGCCTGATATAGTTAGGAATTAGCATTTAAAAAACCTTAGAAATTCACTGAAAAAACAATTGGTTTTAGGGGTGTTATAGTTAGCTGGACATTTCACTCGAACAAAACTATTGAAATTCCTCTGATATAGTTAGTTGTACTAACTACATCTCGCGCGCCCGCAATCCACTGCTGATGATGTCACATATTACATCATTCATGACATGGTCAGACATTTAAATGCTAATTCCTAACTATATCAGGCCTGAAACCTATGTTTTTTTCAGTGAATTTCAAAGGTTTTTTAAATGCAAATTCCTAACTATATCAGGCCTGAAACCTATGGTTTTTTCAGTGAATATGTGACCAAGGCCCCTAGAGGGCTGAAACGCGTAATGGCGGCGGTGCAGGGCACGGAATAAACTTCAAAAGCACTTAACTTGGGTTCGCTTCGTCCTTTCCAACATTCGGGATTGCAAGACGAGTACTGGATATATATATATATATATATATATTTTACCAAAACCGATTTCCTTCTGCTGAAGTAACTAGGAGGGACACAGCGGGGATAACTGGGGACAGAACTTCATTAAAAGCAATGGCATGACACGTTTTTTCGTAATGCGTTTGTCAAATGCCATAAACCAACAAGTTCCCTCACCAGCTGCTTTTAAAGGTTCACTGCTATTGCGTCGATAGCGACAGTCCAGCTGAACCGCATTCACTTGATGAGATTCCACTGCACAATCTATATATATATATATTATATATATATATATATATATATATATATATCAAAAGGAAAAGCACGACACACTCCGGAAACAATTGAGGGCTTTATTTTAAGTGCTAGCAGTCCATGAGATTCAGGCAATTTTCAGTGCTGGCAGTCCATGTGAACAAGTGGCATACGCGTTTCAGCGGTAAGTCGCCTTCATCAGTGCCGGTTACACAGGGTCCATCAGGGGTCAGCAAACAGTACAGCTGCTCTTCAAACCGTTCCTGTTTAAATGATCTTTGTGCCCCTCCTCCAAATCATGTGCCCCTGCATCGCGCTGACACTCCCACAGGCAGTTGCATTCTGGTACCTGCAGTCCGGTTGGGCGGCTGAAGAGTTTCAGGAACGCTCCAAAACATCCAGTGATGCTCCCAATTTGATGAGCACGGGCCACACACCAGCTCAAGTGCCCACGGGGGTGAAAAAGCAAAGTCCTCCTTGATTCCTTAATCAGGCACACCGTGATGCCTCCTCTCTCCCCAATGCAGTCCATACAACCAAATGGCGATACACCTGCTGGGGGGGCGCCTTGTTTTGCCACCAAAGCAAGAATCCACAATGCTGGTTTCCCAAGGTGCTCCAGAACGAGGGGGTGTGTCGTTTTGTCAGCAACCAGCTTGCTGACTCTACATCAAAACCACGCCAGTTCCCAGAAGGAAAAGCACGACACACTCCGGAAACAATTGAGGGCTTTATTTTAAGTGCTAGCAGTCCATGAGATTCAGGCAATTTTCAGTGCTGGCAGTCCATGTGAACAAGTGGCATACGCGTTTCAGCGGTAAGTCGCCTTCATCAGTGCCGGTTACACAGGGTCCATCAGGGGTCAGCAAACAGTACAGCTGCTCTTCAAACCGTTCCTGTTTAAATGATCTTTGTGCCCCTCCTCCAAATCATGTGCCCCTGCATCGCGCTGACACTCCCACAGGCAGTTGCATTCTGGTACCTGCAGTCCGGTTGGGCGGCTGAAGAGTTTCAGGAACGCTCCAAAACATCCAGTGATGCTCCCAATTTGATGAGCACGGGCCACACACCAGCTCAAGTGCCCACGGGGGTGAAAAAGCAAAGTCCTCCTTGATTCCTTAATCAGGCACACCGTGATGCCTCCTCTCTCCCCAATGCAGTCCATACAACCAAATGGCGATACACCTGCTGGGGGGGCGCCTTGTTTTGCCACCAAAGCAAGAATCCACAATGCTGGTTTCCCAAGGTGCTCCAGAACGAGGGGGTGTGTCGTTTTGTCAGCAACCAGCTTGCTGACTCTACATCAAAACCACGCCAGTTCCCAGAAGGAAAAGCACGACACACTCCGGAAACAATTGAGGGCTTTATTTTAAGTGCTAGCAGTCCATGAGATTCAGGCAATTTTCAGTGCTGGCAGTCCATGTGAACAAGTGGCATACGCGTTTCAGCGGTAAGTCGCCTTCATCAGTGCCGGTTACACAGGGTCCATCAGGGGTCAGCAAACAGTACAGCTGCTCTTCAAACCGTTCCTGTTTAAATGATCTTTGTGCCCCTCCTCCAAATCATGTGCCCCTGCATCGCGCTGACACTCCCACAGGCAGTTGCATTCTGGTACCTGCAGTCCGGTTGGGCGGCTGAAGAGTTTCAGGAACGCTCCAAAACATCCAGTGATGCTCCCAATTTGATGAGCACGGGCCACACACCAGCTCAAGTGCCCACGGGGGTGAAAAAGCAAAGTCCTCCTTGATTCCTTAATCAGGCACACCGTGATGCCTCCTCTCTCCCCAATGCAGTCCATACAACCAAATGGCGATACACCTGCTGGGGGGGCGCCTTGTTTTGCCACCAAAGCAAGAATCCACAATGCTGGTTTCCCAAGGTGCTCCAGAACGAGGGGGTGTGTCGTTTTGTCAGCAACCAGCTTGCTGACTCTACATCAAAACCACGCCAGTTCCCAGAAGGAAAAGCACGACACACTCCGGAAACAATTGAGGGCTTTATTTTAAGTGCTAGCAGTCCATGAGATTCAGGCAATTTTCAGTGCTGGCAGTCCATGTGAACAAGTGGCATACGCGTTTCAGCGGTAAGTCGCCTTCATCAGTGCCGGTTACACAGGGTCCATCAGGGGTCAGCAAACAGTACAGCTGCTCTTCAAACCGTTCCTGTTTAAATGATCTTTGTGCCCCTCCTCCAAATCATGTGCCCCTGCATCGCGCTGACACTCCCACAGGCAGTTGCATTCTGGTACCTGCAGTCCGGTTGGGCGGCTGAAGAGTTTCAGGAACGCTCCAAAACATCCAGTGATGCTCCCAATTTGATGAGCACGGGCCACACACCAGCTCAAGTGCCCACGGGGGTGAAAAAGCAAAGTCCTCCTTGATTCCTTAATCAGGCACACCGTGATGCCTCCTCTCTCCCCAATGCAGTCCATACAACCAAATGGCGATACACCTGCTGGGGGGGCGCCTTGTTTTGCCACCAAAGCAAGAATCCACAATGCTGGTTTCCCAAGGTGCTCCAGAACGAGGGGGTGTGTCGTTTTGTCAGCAACCAGCTTGCTGACTCTACATCAAAACCACGCCAGTTCCCAGAAGGAAAAGCACGACACACTCCGGAAACAATTGAGGGCTTTATTTTAAGTGCTAGCAGTCCATGAGATTCAGGCAATTTTCAGTGCTGGCAGTCCATGTGAACAAGTGGCATACGCGTTTCAGCGGTAAGTCGCCTTCATCAGTGCCGGTTACACAGGGTCCATCAGGGGTCAGCAAACAGTACAGCTGCTCTTCAAACCGTTCCTGTTTAAATGATCTTTGTGCCCCTCCTCCAAATCATGTGCCCCTGCATCGCGCTGACACTCCCACAGGCAGTTGCATTCTGGTACCTGCAGTCCGGTTGGGCGGCTGAAGAGTTTCAGGAACGCTCCAAAACATCCAGTGATGCTCCCAATTTGATGAGCACGGGCCACACACCAGCTCAAGTGCCCACGGGGGTGAAAAAGCAAAGTCCTCCTTGATTCCTTAATCAGGCACACCGTGATGCCTCCTCTCTCCCCAATGCAGTCCATACAACCAAATGGCGATACACCTGCTGGGGGGGCGCCTTGTTTTGCCACCAAAGCAAGAATCCACAATGCTGGTTTCCCAAGGTGCTCCAGAACGAGGGGGTGTGTCGTTTTGTCAGCAACCAGCTTGCTGACTCTACATCAAAACCACGCCAGTTCCCAGAAGGAAAAGCACGACACACTCCGGAAACAATTGAGGGCTTTATTTTAAGTGCTAGCAGTCCATGAGATTCAGGCAATTTTCAGTGCTGGCAGTCCATGTGAACAAGTGGCATACGCGTTTCAGCGGTAAGTCGCCTTCATCAGTGCCGGTTACACAGGGTCCATCAGGGGTCAGCAAACAGTACAGCTGCTCTTCAAACCGTTCCTGTTTAAATGATCTTTGTGCCCCTCCTCCAAATCATGTGCCCCTGCATCGCGCTGACACTCCCACAGGCAGTTGCATTCTGGTACCTGCAGTCCGGTTGGGCGGCTGAAGAGTTTCAGGAACGCTCCAAAACATCCAGTGATGCTCCCAATTTGATGAGCACGGGCCACACACCAGCTCAAGTGCCCACGGGGGTGAAAAAGCAAAGTCCTCCTTGATTCCTTAATCAGGCACACCGTGATGCCTCCTCTCTCCCCAATGCAGTCCATACAACCAAATGGCGATACACCTGCTGGGGGGGCGCCTTGTTTTGCCACCAAAGCAAGAATCCACAATGCTGGTTTCCCAAGGTGCTCCAGAACGAGGGGGTGTGTCGTTTTGTCAGCAACCAGCTTGCTGACTCTACATCAAAACCACGCCAGTTCCCAGAAGGAAAAGCACGACACACTCCGGAAACAATTGAGGGCTTTATTTTAAGTGATATATATATATATATATATATATCACGCTCTGTGGGGTGTCCAAAAAGTAATATATATATATTCACTGAAAAAACCACAGGTTTCACACATGTTGTAGTTAGCTGGACATTTCACTCGTACAAAACCATTGAAATTCCCCCGTTATAGTTAGTTCAGCTAACTATAACTCGTGCGACCGCAATCCACTGCTGATGACATCACATATTACATCACTCATGACATGGTCAGTGACATCACTCATGACATCACTGATGACATCTCAAATAACATCACTGATGACATCACTGATGACATCATCCTTGTGTAAGAGTGGCAGACCTCCTCTTATCCTAATATAAACTTTGATACACACATTGAAAAATACAAACTAAAGTTTTGAAAACTATAGAGATCCCAATACCAGTTAGAACAACCAATTCAGTAATTCCAAAATCTACATACGCATCCACTCATTCATCAACACTTCTATATAGTCACTCATACATGTACTCAGTCATCATATGTACTCATATACCTATACATCCTGTTACACACCTACATTCATACATAGAGTTACTCACACACATACTCACACATGCAAATAAACATCCATTTACTTGCATATACAGCTATACACACACCACTACACTTACTTCTACAGAAACATACACATACTTACTCTCTTAAACAATCGCTTATAGAAACACATGCTTATTTATACAGGAACTCTTCCAATCTCTCACTCTCATATATCCTCACTTATATACATCAAAACTCACATATACTAGTTTAAACCATATGGACTTACTCATAAAGACACTATTGAGAGTCATTCACTCTCTTACTCACCCATACACACACTCATCCACCCATACGGTTCTGCTCACATACTGTCTTCAAAACACATACAAACAGTGAGTCACTCATTCATGCATCTATACGCTAAGTAACATCCCCCACTGAACCATACAGACACTCATACTGATACTCTAAAAACGAACTAATAACCCATATACATACTCATGTAGCTACTCACCAACCCATGCAGCCACTTATACACAAAGTGAGACACTGATACAGACATTTAAATATTTAAACATTACTCACTAATACTTGTATTCACTAAGATACTGTTAATAAGTCAGTTATACAATTAATTTTACAAAAAAAACATCCATTTAGACACTTATTTACCCATTTATTCTTCCATTAACCTTTAGATATACATATATAAAAAATATTTATTTTTCAGAAAGACACATATTCAATGGATGATGTCATCAGTGATGTCATCAGTGATGTCATTTGAGATGACATCAGTGATGTCATGAGTGATGTCACTGACCATGTCATGAGTGATGTAATATTTGACGTCATCAGCAGTGGATTGCGGTCGCACGAGTTATAGTTAGCTGAACTAACGATAACAGGGGAATTTCAATGGTTTTGTACGAGTGAAATGTCCAGCTAACTATAACATGTGTGAAACCTATGGTTTTTTGAGTGAATATATATATATTACTTTTTGGACACCCCACAGAGCGTGATATATATATATATATTCACTGAAAAAACCATAGGTTTCACACATGTTATAGTTAGGAATTAGCATTTAAAAAACCTTGCAAATTCACTGAAAAAACCATAGGTTTCACACATGTTATAGTTAGCGGAAATGTTACTGATAAAAAACCAATGAAATTCCCCCGTTATAGTTAGTGCAGGCAACTATAACTCACGCGACCGCAATCCTCTGCTGATGCTAATACTGTATTTAGACACTTATTTGCCCATGTCTTCTTCCATAAATTTTTAGCTATACATATATTACAAGACACATATGTCATCAGCAGAAGATTGCGGTCGCGTGAGTTATAGTTGCCTGCACTAACTATAACGGGGGAATTTCATTGGTTTTTTATCAGTAACATTTCCGCTAACTATAACATGTGTGAAACCTATGGTTTTTTCAGTGAATTTGCAAGGTTTTTTAAATGCTAATTCCTAACTATAACGTGTGTGAAACCTATGGTTTTTTCAGTGAATTTGTACGGTTTTTTAAATGCTAAGTTACTTTACGCCATTCGTGGCATGCGCGCCCACTTAACGCAGTTCGTTCCGTGCGGTGCGCTTCGCGCACCGCGCGACCACTTTACACAGTTAGTGCTGTGCACGCACGGTGGGCACGCGGTGCGCTACGCGCACCGCGTGCCCACGTTACGCTAGATGGGCTATGTACGCACGATGCGCTTCGCGCACCGTGCGCACATGGAGGACATATGATGCGCTTCGTTGTGAAAGGTAATATTTTACTTTTTCATATATCTAATATGCCATGCACAAATGGTGCTCTTCGGGCACCATTTGCACATGGGGTGGGGAGAATGTGGATAATTTTTTTTTTTATAATATTTTTTACCGTACGGGTACGGTAAGCGTAATCGGCGAAATTATCGAAAAAATTCAAATTCCGTTTTTGGCCTTGGGGGATCTTTGGGGACTCCCTCAACATGGCTAGGTGCTTTGGAGCTGTCTAAACAGCGCGTTTACATGTTTTTGTCCTTTGTTTTTTAATCCACATTCTGAGTGCGAGAGAGAAAATGGCGGCCGCCGCTTCCTGGTTTCGACCAATTGGAATGTTTACTAAGATCTAACAGCCAATCAGAATCGCGCTCGCGCACGTCACCGTACGCGTACGGTAAGCGCACCGTAAGCGCAGATATATATATTGATTTAAAGGCTATTTTCTCAGAATCTACTGAACAGATTTACACCAAACCTACAAAAGGCACTTCCTTGACCTGTAGACTACCTCTCTGCCAAATTTCAAGGAACTCTGTTCAGCCGTTCGGGCTGTAGCTGTGTCTAAAGGTCCTATGGAAAAATGCATGGGAAAAACGCGTTTTGGGACCCCCCTTTTATCTCAGCCCCCGCTTGACGAATCCCCCCGAGACTTTCAGGGTAGGAGCGGAGCGTAGCGCCCCACCTATTTTGAAATATTCGCGAGGATTCGTCGACCGGCGCCAAAGTTATTCAATATAGAATGTTGCGGATTTCCTATGGAAACAGGGTCCTAACTATAACTACCTACTGGCGACCGCCAGTAGGTAATATATATATATATATATATATATATATATATATATATATATATATATATATATATATATATATATAGTGCAGTGGAATCTCATCAAGTGAATTTGCAAGGTTTTTTAAATGCTAATTCCTAACTATAATGTGTGTGAAACCTATGGTTTTTTCAGTGAATTTGCAAGGTTTTTTAAATGCTAATTCCTAACTATAACGTGTGTGAAACCTATGGTTTTTTAAGTGAATATATCTATATATATATATATATATATATATATATATTCACTTAAAAAACCATAGGTTTCACACATGTTATAGTTAGCTGGACATTTCACTAACTAGTGCAGGCAACTATAACTCACGCGACCGCAATCCTCTGCTGATGACGTCAGATATTACATCACTGTATTTAGACACTTATTTACCCATGTCTTCTTCCATTAATCTTTAGCTATACATACATTACAAATATTTATTTTTCATAAAGACACATATGTCATCAGTGATGTAATATCTGACGTCATCAGCAGAGGATTGCGGTCGCGTGAGTTGAAGTTGCCTGCACTAACTATAACGGGGGAATTTCATTGGTTTTTTACGAGTGAAATGTCCAGCTAACTATAACATGTGTGAGACCTATGGTTTTTTAAGTGAATTTGCAAGGTTTTTTAAATGCTAATTCGTAACTATAACGTGTGTGAAACCTATGGTTTTTTCAGTGAATTTTTTCAGGTTTTTCACCGTGCGTGCACCGTGCACGCGCTGTGGGCGCTCGGTGCGCTTCGCACACCGAGCACCCACAGTTCGCAGTGCGTGCCGTGCGCACGCGGTGCGCACACCTCGCGATTTAAAAAAAAATCTGTGACCCCCTGACCAAGGCTAGGGGGTCAGGAACTGTCCACTCTGCCCCCTTTTCACGTTCACCACCTTTTTTTTTCACCCCCTCAGATTGCGAGAGACAAAATGGCGGCCGACACTTCTGGTTTCGACCGATTCGAATGTTTACCGACATCTAACAACCAATCAGAATTGCGCTCGCGCACGGCAGGGTGCGCGCACAGTGCGCACACGGTGCGCGCGTATAGATATTGATATGCTTTTAAATGCTATTTTCTCAGGAAATACTGGACAGATTTACACCAGACCTGCAAAAGGCACTTCCTTGACCTTATGGCTACCTCTCTGCCAAATTTCACGTAATTCTGTTCAGCCGTTCGTGCTGTAGCTGCGAATAAAGGTCCTATGGAAAAATGCATGGGGAAAATGCGTTTTGGGACCCCCCTTTTTCTCGGCCCCCGCTTGACGAATCACCCCGAGACTTTCAGGGTAGGAGCTGAACGGAGCGCCCCATTTGTTTTGAAAATTTCGCGAGGATTCGTCAACCGGCGCCAAAGTTATTCAAAATAGAATTTTGAGATTTCCTATAGAAACTAGGTTGTAACTATAACTATCTACTGGCGACCGCCAGTAGATAATATATATATATATATATATATTTATATATAGTATTTGTATAAAGGAACAGCCCTGTAGGTTTTGCTTCCTGTGATATGCACACCTCTACTGCTACTATACCTTTCATAATCTGCTAGAGGTCAAATGAGTAACTGCTGGTCTAGACAGTATAGGTGCTGGCAATGTGCTGTTCTAGAAGTGAAGAGGGGATGCAGTGAGGGATGGTCCTTTTCGAATACAAACTTGCAATCCCTGCGAAGGCTGGAGGTCCCTCCTTCTGAATATGGTAATTAAACGTAACATGCACATGCATACGTGAGATCGCTGCTGGGTAGTGTGCATTGTCAACTGATGTATTGCTCATGTAGATTTAGTCACACTCTTGGTTATGACAGGTTATAAATGTCTGTTATTATATTTTCGATGCCTGATAAATATATATAAAATTGCTATGCGCGAGGACATGGATTGTGATCGTTTCGTCAAACTGCGCTCTATAGGCAATGATAAATCGGCCCCTATAATAAATGGGGTCAAGAAAACGCTGGGGGGTTTTGGTGCTTTTTTACTTTACATAATTAGGTGTCAAAATGAAAAATGTAAGAAAGTTCTTGAATAATAAACCGCTGCAATCCACTTTCGCTTTGATTGCTCATGCCACGCGCCTGCAAGTGCTTTGTAATTATTGTTATTCACACCTTGTCCCTTCGTTTCTATACATTAAGGTAAAACATCATTCCTTACAATCCTGAGCTTGTATGTAGTTGAGAAAAAGGAACAAAAACATTGGTCTTTTAACAATGGACATAGTTGGAAATGTACTCCTGGGCTACTGAGCAGTCTCGCAGTAAATGCTCCCAGCAATGGATTGAAAGACAAATTCCAGACAATTCCCCACCAAATACCGTTACAGTGTGTCCCACAGCAACTCATGGTCAACTTGAACTTAGCAATTAAACGCTGTTATTAAAAGATGTGTGTGTAAACTGTCTTTTTTGGTAACTTTACAATGGACAAGCACACATGCGCGTAATGTTCCAAATAAGAGCTGCATGCACTCTAAAATGGATAAATGAGGGCCACAGGCATGAAGGGGTTCGAAATATAGCTGTCTGTAATATTAGGGTATGAACCAATTTGAAAATCGAATTTTCAAATCTGATTTAAAACCTGATTGGCAGCTGCTTCACGTAGAAAAGGTATTTTTTGTTTCTTTAATCATTCTCGTGCTGGTTGTTGAATCTGCACAACACGTTTTCCCAAAAAGTTAATCCTCTTTGGCTTTTTCATGAAATGTTTTGAACTGATCCGTCAAGCGAGGGCAAAGGAAAAGGGTGAGTTCCAATAATTTGATTTCAGATGTTAAATCCCATTGGACACTGTGCACGCCGATACAGAAAAACACATTTGAATGGAATTCCACCAAATTTGGCAAAAAGTTAGAACTTGCTGTACCAAAAAATTCTAGAAATTAAAAAAATAGGCTCTTTTGGTTGGTGGAGGTAGTCCTTGCTTCTGTCAATCATTTCCATAGAGTGGTACTTGTACAGTTACTGCAGGCCAAAAAGATCACTTAGTCTGGCCGCAATACTGAAGAAAATGTAGTTCGAGTGATTACAGGTCTCAGGGACTTGGTACCCGAGTTCTGAAAAAGTTATGAAAAAAATACACCCCCTGTGCGAGGGTTCCAAAGACCCCCCCACTAAGTCAAAAACATAAAAAATTACTTTATTGTATGGATACCTTTGTGCCAGACCCCAGTATTATGGTACCCAGAGAGGCTACCCCTGTGGCACAATGGTACCAGTACCACAGTATCGAAAACTATTAAAAGAAACATCCTGCAGCCAACCACTATTTTGAAGGCCATAGGCAGTGGGCTGGGCGCAACTCCAACCTACAGCTGCACATGGCTAAATGCTGTGCACAGCGAGGAATCGGGTACTTGCTTGGAGTTGGGTGCAGGTCCTGGCCAGAGGCAATTAGCGAAGGGGATTAGGCGCCTAAAGAGATTCAGCATGCGCAGCAGGTGGTTGGGCAGCCATGTTGAATGGCAGCCCTAACAGCAATCGGTGCCAGCAGAGTTGAGTACCAGAGGGGAGTTGAACAGCTCACCACCCGCTGCACGCTGTCTTTGTCCATGCACAGCGGGATTGCGGGATTCACGGAGGTTTGGGAACCTATTGGGGTTGGGCACCCACAGGAAGGTAGCTGCAGGCTCTGCCGCCACACACCCTCACGCACACTGAGCACAACCAAAGGCCATGTGCAGCAGGGGATTGTGTGCCTGAGGGTGGGTAGGTACAGGCCCTTTGATCAAAATCTCACTGCACACTGCCTTCAGGGAGTTGATTGCCTCAGGGTTTGGAGCACCGGCCCTAGCCAGAGGGTGTGGCAGGGAGATTTGCTGACCCGTAAATAAGAGTACAGGCCCTGTGACCAACCCTTCTGTGTACAGCCTTCAACCATGGACATTTGCGGTTGAGTGCCTGGGAGGGTTGGACACAGGGGGGTGTTGGGCACAGGGCCTTGCTAGAAGCTAGGTTCAGGGGTGTGGTGCCCAGGGAGGGTTGGGTGCTTGTGGGGGGCTAGACATGCACAGCAGGAGTTGAGCACCTGAGGGGGTTGAGCACCTGAGGGGGTTGCACATAGGGCTTGGCTAGAGGTCAGGGCCCTGCGTTCAACCCTTACTGCATACAGGTTTTGGACATATGCAGGGGGGCTTGGGTGCATGGGGGGATGGGGTGCAAGACCTGGCTAGAAGCAAGGTCATTCGGCCATCCGCTGCTGTGAATGCCCAAACGCAGGTGTTTGGCCGCAGGTTGCCCGAAGTGGTTGATGTATGCTAAACTCTGAATATGATTAAAAAAATAGACAACAAATCAATGAGAGAGGGGACTAGGAGCGAATTAAAAAGGTCCTGAACCAATGCTCCTAAAGGTCATATATTTATTCCATGGATGGTTTACAGTTCCTATAAATAGAAAGGGATAGTAATAGCCAAAGAATAGGCTGTAGAGAGTAGGGGATGTCTCCAAGGTCAAAGTGAGTGTGTAGAGTGAGGAGAGGATACTCCTTTTTGTGATATTTGGTGCCCTCACACACCCTTGCGGATGTTTAGCATCATCATTGGGCACAATTGCTCCTCGTGGGGGTGGCGCTGCAGTCCCTCACGGGCCCTTGGTTAGGGGCTCTCTGTTGGAGTTCTTTTAGGAGTTGCCGCATTTGTGAGTGTGGGTGTGTGGGTAGGGTTGTGCTAGTGAGTGCAGGTAATAAAATTGAGACAGGGTCCAAAAATATTTTAATTGGGAGGTCCCTGGTTCAAATTAAAATCTTGGCGGGGATGGAGATGCACGGTAGTGCTATAATGAGAGGGGAAACTTAACCAAATAATGTCCCACTTCTCTCAACCCGTGTAGTGTAATAACAAAAGTGCTGTAAGAAGGTTAGGTCAACATGTTTCGCGCTTTTTGATGGTCCCTATTGGATCCAGGAGCGCTTTGTCAGGACCAAGAGAAGGAAATATCAAGGACGGGTTCGAGAAGAGACAGCCCGTAATCCCATCCGTTACCTAGGTCTGGTACGCTTGACAATTCGTGTTCAGAATCCGTTGTTATACGAAATTCATATTCACAGCCTAAGAGGAGACATAACAAAAAGAGGGGGGGGGGGGGTTATAAAAAACACAGGGGTGGGAGGGAGAAAAAAACAAGTAGTGATATATCAAGACTATTGATATAACTCAGACACTTGTGCACAGTCAGTGCTATGGTGCCCAGTGCATGAAACCCACCGAGGAAATAATCCAGTGGTCATGCTAATTAAGAGGCCGGGATACTGCCCAGCGTAAACGGACACAAGGTCCAAGAAAATAAGTGCGACACACGGGGTAATGGTGACACATTGGAATTCAACAATAATATGGTGCTGAATAGGTACAGGTGTGTAGTGATCTCTTAAAAATGTCTGAAACGATGCTGCGGAGCCTGAGCATCATAATAAGGGATCAGTCCGGTAACCAAAACATGGTCTCCGCTGAGGGTAGCGGGGAGAGTGGCTCAAATCTCACGAAGCGGTGCACAAACCGGTCATATACAGTGACTAAGGAGTATACTCCAGTGAGATAACTGGCACTAGCTGCTAAGTACACGAGTGGTAGAGCAGGCAGAGAGGTATGAAGAGAAATGTACACTCTAGAAAAAACATGAAGCGCGGGAGCAAGCCTACCCCCTCCGGTTCGGTGGTGGGCTCCGTCAGCGTAAGCCGCGTTGTAAGGCTGAAAATAGTAAAAAGTAGAAAATGTTCGAGGTAAGAAAGCAGAAACTATACCTGGACGAAGGTCACTGCTGGTGCGTCCCGAGTGGCAGGTGCTAGTACTTACATAGTTTTGTCGCCTTACGTAGCAGGGAGACCTACCCGTGCGGTTGTTCAGCCGGTAACGTCAAAGTACATTAACCAATGGGTTATGTAGTGTTTCCGGGTAGGGCCGCGTCCACGGGAGATGACGTCCATGCGGTCGCGGCCGCGAGGCGGGGTGCACGTAGGAGGCTTGCCAGGGGCTCGGCTAGTGACTGCAGCGGCCATCTTAGAAAGGTGTAAAACGTGTGTGTCTACTAAGGCGCGGTAAGAGACGGAACGGTCCCGTTCCTTAATACTCATACCACTGTGCTGGCATACGATGATGTGGCATGTCCCCGCGTGTGGTTATAAAATGGACTAGCAGGTCAAAATACGTAGTGTATTGACTCGGGATATGGTTACTTGGTTACGAGGTAGTTTAAAAAAAGGGTTATTTATGCTCGGTCTGCAAAGAACGAGAAGAAAACAACTAAGCCCTCATAAGGGGGAAGATCCTCGACGTGCTATGTCATAAAACACAAGTCATGTAATGTACCCGTGGGGATCCTGTGTGTGTGGAAATATTAATGACGAAAAAGATTCCGCCATGTTGTCTTGGTGTCTATAGCCTTGGTATATGAGAAGGCTGCTCTTCTAGTTATGTGGGGGAACTATTTCCACATCATATCGTGAGTGTCACAATCATAGGCCGATGACTCTATAGATAGCAATAAACGTATAAATAGTAGTTACCCATGACTGATGGTGCAGCAGTAGACATACAACATCGTGTCAATGGGAACTAGCCAGATTACCTATCATAGAGCCTAGGTCTTGGTTTTGTACTAGTTGAGTTGTTGGTGTCCTAGATACTTAGATTATTGTGATCGTGCTGATGGTGATCATGCTTAATCTCATTCGGTCATCAAGTAGTGGTGCTCAATGTGATATGCTACCTAAGATCATCTAGTGATCTTCCACTAACAAGATAATTCAACCCAGGGGATATCGTCATTCAGTCCCCCTTTATTACTTTTCAATTTAAACACCCATCGTTGTTCCTGCCTAAACAGTGTGGATGATGACCATTTGGGATTGGATTCAATGATAGTCCATCGTAAGCTCTCAGGGGAGTGATTCTTTTCCAAAAAATGGCTTTGTAGTCTGGTTGCTGTGCGTTTGCACCGAATCGTGCTCTTATGCTCACCAATTCGTGTTTTGATTGGTCTCATAGTCATGCCAATGTATCTTGAGCCACAGGGGCAGGTGATCATATACACACAATTTTTCGTGTTGCAGTTGGTATGGTGTAGTTGTTTCCACGGTTTTGCAAGTCCCAGCTCAATTTCCTTGGTGGCACTAGTCAGTGGGCATACTGTACATGACCCACATGGATAATGGCCAGTTACCGGAGGAAGGTTCCACAGAGTTGGTTGAGTCTTGATAGTGTTCCTAGGGCGTGTATGGACTAGCATGTCTCTCAGATTTTGTGTTCTCTTAAATGCAAAGAGAGGTTTTGGGCCTGGTTGGAATTCCTCCGTCTCCAAGATCTTCCAATGTTTCTTAATTAACCTCTGAATTTTGTTGGAATTTGGGGTAAAAGATGTTACACATGTTAGTGTATCCGAGATGGTTTTTTCTTTGATTTCCAGTAGAGCTTCTCTGTGATTATTTCTGGCTCTTTTACGTGCCTGTTTCACGATTTTCTTGGGATATTCTCTTTGCGTTAAGTTCTCTGTAAGAGTGTCTGCCTCTTTTTCAAATTCCAGAATGGTGTTACAGTTGCGGCGTAGGCGGAGGAATTGCCCAACCGGTAAGTTATTTCTTAGTGCCTTAGCGTGGTGACTTTGGAATAGGAGTAAACTATTCCTATCCGTGGGCTTTTTATAGTTGGTGGTCATCAGACGTCCTTCTTTAAGGGATATCAATAGGTCAAGGAATGGTATTGATTCAGAAGACTGTGTGCCCACAAATTTAAGGTATGGATTTAATTTGTTCACCCATGTAAAAACTGTCTGACATGTCTCTTCGTCCCCTTTCCAGAAGATGATTATGTCATCGATATATCTGCGCCATAACATGATGTTGTTCTTATATGGGTTGGCTTCTGTCAGGATATGTTCCTCTTCAAAATTTGCCATGTATAGGCAGGCCAGGCTCGGCGCGAAGGTGCTCCCCATACTGGTGCCCTGTGTTTGGTGATAGAGGTTGTTCTCAAATGCGAAAAAGTTCTCCTTAAGTGCTATTGTCGCACAGTCACAGATGAAGGTAACCGGAGTTGGTGATGTCCATGGGTCGATATTGCGAAGGGCCTGATCAAGAACCGCCAGTGTGGCATCTTGGGGAATGTTAGTGTATAACGATTCCACGTCTAAGGTTACCAACAGGTTGATAGATTCTGGTGCGGCGAAACCCTCAATGAGGTTGAGCACCTCAGTGGTGTCTCTCAGGTACGTCGGGGTCTCAATCACCAGGGGGCGTAGGAATACGTCACAGAACTTGCTCAGGGGTTCCAACAGGGAGTTAATCCCGGACACAATGGGTCTGCCTGGTGGAGGGGAGACTCCCTTGTGAATTTTCAGGAGGCAATAAAAATACGGTATACGGTATACGCGGCTTGTTGTTCAAAAGGAATAAAGCCTCTTCCTTGGTAATCCATCCCTCTGCCTCTGCTTCAGATGTCAAATGTTGTATCATGGTGGAGAGGCATGTGGTAGGGTCTTCATTGATGGATTCGTAGTACCTTATGTTGGATAACTGTTGTAAGCATTCCTCATCATAGACATGTTTATCCTGGATGACAATGGCCCCTCCTTTGTCTGCGGGTTTCAATATGATGGTACCGTCCTCTGTTAGGTGTCTGAGGAGTGATCTTTCTTTTCTAGAGAGATTGTCAAATGGGCGAACAGTGACGATGTTGTTGACCTCCTTTAAGACAGCTTGTTCAAACGTCAGTACTTCGTTTAAGGTCATGGCTGATGTGGGGGTGAATTTGGATTTATTCCTCAGGCCCGTCCCGCTGGGCGGGGTCTCAGGTTTGTCTTGGAAGAATGCTCTTAGGCGGATTTTTCGGAAAAACTGATGTAGTTCTTGGTGCAGGGTGAATTCATCTTCCTTTGGTGTGGGGACAAATCCCAGGCCTTTTTCCAATAGTCTGTTCTCATCTTCAGTAAGGTGCCTCGAGGATAGGTTAACCACTAAGGTCTTGTGGTCTTGCTTCGTAGGACCATCGGTTCTGGGTCCTGCCAATGGACGGTCTTGGTTGTTCCTCTTCTTTTTCCTCTGCCTCTGCCCCTCCCTCTGTTGAGAAAAGGTGGGATCTGATATTGATGGTAATTGGGTATTGGATTCTGTCCCATGGGGCCATTCCATATAGGTTGAGGACCCATCCATGGTCCTTGGTACAACGGTGTTTTTTCTAGAGTGTACATTTCTCTTCATACCCCTCTGCCTGCTCTACCACTCGTGTACTTAGCAGCTAGTGCCAGTTATCTCACCGGAGTATACTCCTTAGTCACTGTATATGACCGGTTTGTGCACCGCTTCGTGAGATTTGAGCCACTCTCCCCGCTACCCTCAGCGGAGACCATGTTTTGGTTACCGGACTGATCCCTTATTATGATGCTCAGGCTCCGCAGCATCGTTTCAGACATTTTTAAGAGATCACTACACACCTGTACCTATTCAGCACCATATTATTGTTGAATTCCCATGTGTCACCATTACCCCATGTGTCGCACTTATTTTCTTGGACCTTGTGTCCGTTTACGCTGGGCAGTATCCCGGCCTCTTAATTAGCATGACCACTGCATTATTTCCTCGGTGGGTTTCATGCACTGGGCACCATAGCACTGACTGTGCACAAGTGTCTGAGTTATATCAATAGTCTTGATATATCACTACTTGTTTTTTTCTCCCTCCCACCCCTGTGTTTTTTATAACCCCCCCCCCCTCTTTTTGTTATGTCTCCTCTTAGGCTGTGAATATGAATTTCGTATAACAACGGATTCTGAACACGAATTGTCAAGCGTACCAGACCTAGGTAACGGATGGGATTACGGGCTGTCTCTTCCCGAACCCGTCCTTGATATTTCCTTCTCTTGGTCCTGACGAAGCGCTCCTGGATCCAATAGGGACCATCAAAAAGCGCGAAACATGTTGACCTAACCTTCTTACAGCACTTTTGTTATTACACTACACGGGTTGAGAGAAGTGGGACATTATTTGGTTAAGTTCCCCCTCTCATTATAGCACTACCGTGCATCTCCATCCCCGCCAAGATTTTAATTTGAACCAGGGACCTCCCAATTAAATTATTTTTGGACCCTGTCTCAATTTTATTACCTGCACTCACTAGCACACCCCTACCCACACACCCACACTCACAAATGCGGCAACTCCTAAAAGAACTCCAACAGAGAGCCCCTAACCAAGGGCCCGTGAGGGACTGCAGCGCCACCCCCACGAGGAGCAATTGTGCCCAATGATGATGCTAAACATCCGCAAGGGTGTGTGAGGGCACCAAATATCACAACAAGGAGTATCCTCTCCTCACTCTACACACTCACTTTGACCTTGGAGACATCCCCTACTCTCTACAGCCTATTCTTTGGCTATTACTATCCCTTTCTATTTATAGGAACTGTAAACCATCCATGGAATAAATAAAAAAAGAGACATTCATGTACGAAAAAACGAAAGTTAAAGTGATTCTATAGTTAGGTAGTGTAATAAAATAGTTAGATGAACTTTAAAAAAAGCACAAAATCCAAAAGTTAAAAAGGCATTGTTATGTGTTGCAATGGGATATTGAATAATGTTTAAGTATTGCAAAATCACTGACACTCAGCAGTTTAGTGAATTAACTATAACTTGCGCTTCACCATGCACTACTTATAACCTCACATGTTATATTACTCATGTCATGGTAAATTACATCATTGATTCCGTCACTAATATTCACATTACTCCACAAATCTTTACGTAATTTTAAACAAGCATTGGCAAACCAATCAGTCTGGAATTTATCTGAAAATGCCTTCATGCTTTTATTCATGCAGTCACTCATCCTTCCACCTAGTCATCCATAATTCCATTCATAAACCCATTGACTAATTCTTGCATTCGCGCACTCTGCTAGCCACAATACCTCATACGCAAAGACACCAATAAATGATGAGGCACTTTCAGTTATAAGTTAGAACAAGTGGCTTTGCTGCTAGTCTGTAAAAAGGTCTAGAGATCTTGAGGTAGTGTGTGAGTGATGCTAAGTGTTGAGGTATGAGAATGTTGCTGCTATTGTGTGACTGCTAGTCTGTGAGGGGTCCAAGAGTGATTCTGGTTGTAACTGTTAGTTTGTGAGGGCTGTAAAAGTGTGATTAGTAATGTGTCACTGCTAGCGTGTGGGAATGTGAGTGCCTTCAGTAGTGTTTCACTGCTGCTCTTTGAGGGTTATGAGAGTGCTATTAGGAGTATGTGACTGCTACTCTGTGAGGGGCACAAGAGTGCAGGCATGTGTGTGTAATTGCCAGTCTCTGAGGAGGATGAGTTTTTTTGGTGACTGGGATGTAAGAATGCTTTCAGCTGTGCAATTCCACCAAACTGTGAAAGGTGCAACAGTGTTTCCAGCATTCTGTGAGAGTCATTTTTGTGTGAGAGTGCTATCCGTAGTGTGAGATTGCTTTGATTTTTTAATGTTCTGTAGGTTATTCCAGGGGCCGCTCCACCACGTGGATGGAGGAGCGTCGCCCCACTGCTTTCTCGCAGTGCGAGAAGCAGAAACATAAAATGGTATTTTAAAAACCATTTTATGTTTCTGCTTCTCGCACTGCAAGAAAGCAGAAGGGTATGCCTGGTTGGGGGTGGGCGGTCCTGCAAGAGTCCAGGGGAGGAGTGGCTTGCCTACTCTGAGTGCGCTGACTGTTTGGTTGGCCCCCAAGGCTGACCAAACCAGTCATACACACTCTGCATTTTCTCTATGTAGGCTGCATGTAGCCTATGTAGAGAGAATGGCCTCCCCATAGACACCTATGGCGTCCTAGCCAATCACAACGCTGTCATTGCAGCATTGTGATTGGCTTAGGGGAGGAGAGGGAGGCTGCCTGCTTCCTGTAAGGCGGCGGCACAGCGAGAGGAGACGCGATGCAATGCAGGACTGGAGGTGAAGGTACGTCTTTTTTTTAATTAGCCCCTACCCGTGCAACCCCCCCACCCGTGAGTCATGCCGGCCGCGACTGGGTTATTCACAAGCAAGGGGAAACACATTCATGAAAAGGAAAATTTGATGGGTGTCATAATGACTCACTTCTGTCTATTTATTGCTACAGAGTGGAAGTGTAACTCTATTCAGCAGTAAAGGAATGCTGATTTTTGATCCATGTATGCTGATCTCACGTAGGCATATACGTCTTTGTTTGCATAGTAAGCAGCTCTAGAGCGTAATGGAAACAATGATAGAGCACACATTAGCCCACTTATGTTAATGAAAGGAGTAGGGGTAGGTGAGCCACTGAGAGCTTGAGCCAGGTTTATGCCATTATCCTGGCACTGGCACATCCTCTTGTACCCACAAACCCAAATGAGCCAAACTTCCACGGAAAGACAAAGTTATTACCTGTGATCTAAAAAGGGCGAGAGAGAAGGAGATATCCATCTAGTTTCTGAACTGGACAATCTGAAACCAGAAACCTTTGGATCAATCGCAGTTTATCTGCTTAATCTAATTGTGTGACCTTAGAAAAATATTTTATTTCACCTAGCCTCCTTTTATTCATCATCACACATGAGTGCACCTTTAGTTATGTGAAATAAGGATGAGAACTGTGCAAAAACCTCTTGTGTTTGATTTAATAGACTATTATGTTGATCTATATATAAGAATATAAGCCAAATATTGGGTGCACATGGCAACTGACAAGCCTCTTAGTACGCTAATGGCATTGTCGTTAGGACAAGGTGCATGAATGAGTCTAAATCCATATGTCAAATGCATCCCTTTTAATAAATGCATTTTACTGCGGTGCCATAACGTGGTGTACTAAGGAAAACACTTCTGTGAGTTAAAGAAATACTTTCTTTCTTTTGAATCTTGATGAGACTTTATCATATCTAAACATGTTTGCAGCACGATTTACATAGCAAATATTTTCATAGTTCAACTCATTCAGGGGCTCTTACACCCAAGCAAGATCCTTTTTGGCTCTTCCAGTCCGTTGCTTACCTCGCCCACCTCTAGAAAGGAGGTAAATGAGAAACGGTTAAATCAGAGAGCCTCTTGTTCCTTAATAAATGGTGGACCCATTACTTCAATCGAGTTAACATCTTATCCGAGCATCTAAGATGCTGCCTTTGAAAAACAAAACAGGTTCTGCAAAAAATATAATCCCTCTCTCAGCTCCCAAAATTCCAAAGTATTTCTGTAACTGTACGACCTTAGAAGGCGTGGTATACCCCTTGCACAACATGTTTTTTAAAATAAAAAATGTGATGATAAAGGACAGGTTTTCTGCTCGACGCCTGCTGTTGACTTATCAAGACAATACAAGGGCTTCAGAAGTTTATGCAAATGAAACAAAAAATGTTCAGGGCTGTACCATGTTTTTGTCAAGAGCGTGGTTCCCATCTTCTAATGATGCCCAAGTCAGACTGGCACAAAGGTGGGAATGTCCAGTAAGCAGTGCAGGGGCGCTAAAAGTTACCATCTGCACAGCAAAAAAGCTTGCTGGCACACAGAGAGTGTAAAAAAAAAGTGAGGCAAATACATTTATTTTTAAGGTCACTTGCAAATAAACATTAAAAAGATGCCTTATAAAGCTTTGGCTTTTTTGTTGAGTGGGATGTGTGGCCTGAGCTGAGAGTCGGAAGCTAGAAAACAACTGCCTGTTGATTAGTTAGTGCTTGTAGAAAGCTTAAATGTTCACTGTCACCAAATGCAGGTGAGGCACAAAGTGGATAGGGCACAGACTTGAAGTGCAGCTGAAAAACATGAAGATGAAGTACACTTCCAGCCAAATGCAGGAGAGGTAAAAAGGGGCGAAACACAGTCCCTGCAGCAACAGCACCTAATTGAATTGAAGATAAAGGGCCTGATTACGATGTCGGTTGGAAAGCATCCAACCGTCAGCCAGGTTCCCCTAGACCGTGTTGGAACCCATCATAATTGGTTGGCCGGAATTATTTCCGCCCGACTGTTTACGATGTTCGCGGTCGGAAGGGGAACCGCTTGGTCATTCCAAATCGGTTCCAAATGGCATTCAGAGAAGCCGAGTCAGTCGGTGCTGATTCGTACAGTTCTATGGACAGCGTTTCCGACCAACCGATTACGATGTAGGATTCCAACAGCATTTCCGACTCGGTCTGTCTGACAGGAAAAGGCTGTCAGAAACTCACTTTGGGGGCCCCTAGCAGGCCCTCTTCATCCTGCGGCCTCTGGTTTGGGGTTGAGGGGCTACCCAAGGAACCCCCCCTGAAAAACCATGCACATTGTGGCAGGCACCATGGGGTGCCCGCGACAGGGTGCAAGGTTTTCCGCAGACACCCATTTTCACCATAGGAGCCTGTTTTATTGGTCGAAACACAGGCTTCCATTGAAGCCAATCAGAGTCCTTCCGAGCGGTGTTCGGAAGCATCATAATTGGTCGGAGGAACCCCCGACGGCGAGTCGGTCGAAACTGAATCTGACAAGGAGTCGGGCCGTTTTGTTTCCGACCGACATTGTAATCAGACCTAAAGTGCATGACAGAAGAGGGGAAGTGATATAGTTGGCGGGCAAGAGGAGGTGCCATACCTGGTAAGCGGATATGCACATATGCACCGACAAAATACTGTCACTTACAGAGAACTTGGTGGCCAAGTGCCCCATGCTGTGGTGGCCGAGAGAAAATGTGAAAGACACAATTAGATAGCATGCAGACCAATGGATGAAAAGGGCTGGCTGAAAATCAATAGGTCTTGGCTTACATAAGACCTAAAAAAGAAAAACATTAGTAAAGGGCCAATAGTTGCAACCGGCCTAGAGTTAGTGTGTACACATGTGGGTGCAAAGAATGGAAATAGTGTGAAACCTGGAAGCAAGTGTCACTGTGCGTGTTGAAAGTCATATGGTGCACCATTCAAAAACCAATAAAGTTTGGAGTGCTAGTAGAAAACAGGAATTTAGATTGGGTTAGGGTAACCTTTAGTAACTTTCCCCAAGTTCCAAAACTTTCTCCATTCAAGTCTGCAGTGATTACCTCACCAGAAAGGTACTTTCACTTCAAAACAAAAGCAGGTTGTCACTACCTGTATTTAAGTAGTCAGTGGTGTAGGAAAGAGGCACAGGAGACAGGTTGTGGGGGCTCTGTGATGAGGCCTCAGCGAGTTGGCAAACACGGGAACCGCTACGGGTGGCCCTAGGGCTACCCATGCCACTGTATGTAGTTTGGGTTGTTTGATCCTTTTTGGAAACCAGTTGTGACCATTCCTTTAAGGACCTCTAGAGCTGCGTCCAAGAGGAAATCAAGCAACCTATCTAGCCTATTGCTTTTACGGGCTCAACATCTGATCATGAATGCATTATCACCCATTTGACCAGTCAGATTCCTTATGCAATCCACTAATTTATTAACAAATGAAAACAAGAGTATGAACTTGACATCTTTTTCTCTAAAATAAAATATTTCTAAACTACGACTCAATGAAAATTAATAAAGTGGAAAATGTTCTTTTTCTCCATTAAAAATGTTCCCCTTGATCAACAAAATAAAGAGACAACGATGCATTTATATGACATGCCTCAAAGCCATTCAGTGTTTGAATCCAATCCTTTCTTTCAAATTTAAAATATTAAAAACTAATTAGCCTACTTTAACTCTGAGCTCCAACACATGTTAATATTTGCTCATCAACAAAGCAAAATCAAGCCTTGATTGTCGATGAAATGTACAGTCGTTTTGTAAATGAAACATTTTAAAGAGAGGAACTGAAGCATAAACATTATACAATTTTTTTTGTAATTGTAGCAAGGAAACAATCTCCATTAGAGTAACTCTGCATTTTTATAAGTGAAAACAGTTTTTGAGCTCTACTTATATAACCTAGGTCATGTTAGAAACACAACTTCCTTTTGCCTTGCACACCATACTTAGAATATAGAACAAATCATGGTCAACAAGGAATTGAAAAAGCGTCTTGGACAAAGTATCTAAATTTGTTGCCTAAACCATAAGTCTATTGGAATGCGTGCATGAATGAGATGTATGTTCATTTATTTATTACAGAAAGGATTCACTGGAAAATACATCATAAGTAATCTGTGTATTCTTGTGAAACGCTCTAACCAACATATTCAGGAGAATATTTAAATGTCCATGAGATCACTCTGTTTGCATTTAAGAAAGAATTGTGAGAGTAACAAATCTCTACCAAGTTAAATTTGACAATGTATTGAATTGAAGCTTTTAAACAACAAAAAATCTTTTGCGTAATAGGACATAAATAAAAAACATTTCCATTTTCATTAGGTGGTCTACATTTAGCTCATATATTGAGAATATAGAGCTTCAAGGTCAAAGTGGTTTAACAGTTTAACTATTCGGAAAAGATTTTCTGAATTGTAAATGGATTTAAGAAATAATAAGGAATCAATATTTGGAAGGGGCGTGTTTAGGGCATCCCTTCTAAATACTGATTCTTAATGGTATGTTCTAAAGTTTTCCAACTGAAATCTGATCACAAAACAATAAAATTTTATATTGATATTGTATGATTATTTTACTACCAACTCAAAGAAAGTCCTGTGATTGTGGCCAATCCTTATGGGTTGCAATTTGCGACCTACTTAAAGAATATTGAAGAGGTAGGTTGGAACCCACTGCAATTCTTTTCTTTTTTTTAAACATATTTTATTGATTTTTGTCATTAGTCCTTCTTTAGATCTGTTTGATTTCCTGCACAGAAACAGCTTATAACTGTACAAAATAGTTAAAGGAATACAATTTCAATGACATTTGTAAAGTTGCCTTGGTCAGAATATAAGAAGACATTATCACAGTCTGTATCCTATAGTTGCACTTGCATTTGCAACATATTCAGTGAACTCTAATTATTATGTCATGTTTTTGATATTACTAACACTTATAAGACTAAAAACTTCCCCACCCCCACAAGTTAATGAACTGGGCGACACAAGGAATTTATCTGCTTATATATGAATCGGAATTTGCCTAACAGAGGTGTGGGTAAGTTCCAATTCTATTAAGGACACGGAGGCGAGGATTATGCTATATCTCTCTTCGCTTTTATTACAAGTGAAACATCCAGCAGCCAGAGATCAAAACATCGTTCTGAACCAGAAAAAACCACCACTCCCTACAACCAGGGAGATACAAGAGTCCATAGTCCTTCCACTATTTCCAGTAACCGGCCATCATAGTCCCCTGTTTGTCTCCTCTCTTTCTCTTTCTTCGCGCGAATCACGCCAAATTATCACTGGTCCTGCTTTGACCTCTCAGTTCCTGGAAGGACAAAATCCAAATATCAGGGAAACGGCAATTCCAAACTGAAGACATCTCAAAACAGACCGCATAAGAGAAGACAGCATCGAAGCACATTAAAATCACTCAAAATATTTTACTTACTACAGTACGGGTGGGTTCACACCTTCATGCACCGGGTGGGATAATCCTCACCCGTGTCCTTAATAGAATTGGAACTTACCCACACCTCTGTTAGGCTAATTCTGATTCTATGGCAGGACCGGAGGCTTCGGATTATGCTAGCTCAAAGCTTACTTACCACCAACTGAGCAACATCCAAAACCGGTTTAAAATAAAACCTCTTAAAGGTCGAACCCGAGGACCAATCTGCCGCTCGCATGAGGTCCTCCAAACGAGCTCCCAAAGCAAACACCTTGGAGGCCAGGGCTCCTCTGGCCGGGTGCGCACCAAACTGTTTCGTATCAATGCCCGCTTCTTGCATGACCCAACGCACCCATCTGGCAATTGTAGGGGAAGACACAGCTTTGTGTGGCTTCCGGAGTGCAATCAAAAGTTAACGCTCGCCCGGAGGGCGAAGTTCCAGGGTCAGGATAACACATAACTTCGGGGAATCCCAAAACGCCGGATAGGACACCGTTCGGGTGTGGGATTTGGTCCGACGCCCAATAGTAAAATCTACGCCTTCAGGCGAAAAGGTACGCGCTGAGATATCCAGAGCCCGGACATCCGACACTCTCCTACATGAGATCAAACACAACAGTGTAGCCAATTTAGAAGATAGTTCCTTCAATGACAGATATTTATTGGACTACCAAGACAGAAAGAGGTTCAGCACCAAATTAACGTCCCAAAGGACCGAATACCGAGGTTCCGGCGGCAAGGACAGACGGATTCCCCGCAACAGCCGGCAAACCAAAGGATGTTCACCGAGCGGTTTGCCATCCACAGGAATATGACCTGCAGAAACTGCTGATCGAATCGCGTTCACTGAGCGATAAGCCCGGCCATCGGCCACCAAATCGTCCAGAAAATTTAAGACGTGAACAACATCCGCGACCACGGGATCCAAGTCCTTTCGAACACACCAACAAACCCATCGAAACCAGGCGGACCTGTAACGTTTCGTAGTACTGTCTGCCCAGGCCTTAGACAAGAGCATCGCAGCCGATCTCGAAAGGCCTGGCAGCCACCAGCGTTGCCGGAAAGGCACCACGCCATGAGACAGAGTCGCCCCTGAGTGACCAGATGGTGCGACATGCCGTCCGGACTCCGAAGCAGATGAGGATACAGGGGGAGTAGGATTGGAAAATCCCAAGAAAGTTCCAGAAGAACCGGAAACCAGACTTGAGACCCCCAGCACGACATCACCATGATTACTTACGCCCCTTGATGGCGAATCTGGGTCGTCGATCGAGTGATCATCAAAAACGGGGGGAACGCGTAACCGCTCTCCTCTGACCAAGTCTGAAGGAAAGCGTCCGTGGCTGCCGCCATCAGATCCGGCCTCCAGCTGAAGTAACGAGGAATCTGGTTGTCCAACAGGGAGGCAAAGAGGTCCACTGAGAAGGGACCCCACAACGACTGGGGCCACTGAAAGATCGGAGGGTCCAATTTCCATAGGCTGGAATCAAACAGATGCTGGGAATGCAAATCCGCTACCTGATTGGTCCGGCCTGGGAGATATTCCGCCGTGACTGAAATGTGGTGATCGAGACAGAAACTCCCAAAATCTTTTGCCAAATTCGCTAAAGACCGAGATCGGGGGCCCCCTAAGCGATTGACGTAACGGACAGCTGAGACGTTGTCCATTTTCAGAAGAACACGGACTGCACTTTGTCCTTGGTCCAACACCGCACTGCGAAGGACCCTGCCAAAAGTTCCAGACAGTTGATGTGGAGACTCTGTTCGTTGACGGACCACAAACCGCCGGTGGAAAAATCCCCGCACCTCGCGCCCCAGCCTGTCGTGCTGGCATCGGACTCTAGGATCAGGTCCGGAACGGACCCGAAGATTGCCCGACCATTCCAGGCCTCCATGTGGGACAACCACCACACACTCTCCTCCTTGGCCTCCTCCGAGAGGGGAACGATATGGTCGTAAGATTTGCCTTTCCCTAAATGGAATGCTTTGAGGCGCTGCAACGCTCGATAATGTAAGGGCCCCGGAAAGATCGCCTGAATTGACGACAAAAGGAGGCCCACTAGCCGTGCCAACTTCCGCAAGGAGATGTGAGGCTTGGAAACCGCGATGAAAGGCTCAAGGTTGCTTGCACGGAATCTATCACAAAACCCAGAAGCGTTACCTTCTGGGAAGGCTGGAGAATGGACTTGCTTTCGTTTATCACAAAGCCTAAGCCCTGCAAAAGAGAAACAGCCAGTTGGAGCTGCGAAGAGAGGGTTCGCGGGCACTGCGCCATCAATAGCAGATCGTCCAAGTAAATGATCATGCGAACGCCTTGAGCACGGAGTACTTCCACAGCCGGATGGAGGATCTTGGTGAAACACCATGGTGCGGAAGACAGACCGAACGGAAGGTGGGTGTATTCGTACACCTTCCCCCTCCAGCAGAACTGCAGAAACCGACGATGGGGAGGATGGATAGGAATCACCAAATAGGCATCCTTTAAGTCGAGGCATACCATCCAATCGGACGGCAGGAGGACGTCCCGCAGAAGATGGATACCCTCCATCTTGAAATGCTGGTAAACCAACCAGCCGTTGAATTCTCTGAGGTTGATCACTGGCCGCCGACCGCCATCGGCTTTGTTGACCAAAAATATATTGCTAAGAAAACCGCGGGGATGGAGCATTGATCGACAAACAGCCCCTTTGTTGGGCAACGCGGAGAGCTCTTCGTCGATCAACTGAGCATCGTAAGCGCTGAAAGAAATCCGGTGAGGTGGAGCCTCCTGCCGGGGTTCCCCCTGAAAGTCTATGTGAAACCCTCGAATGGTTTGGAGAACCTAAGCATCTGAAGTTATTTCCGCCCAAGCGTCCTGAAACAATGCCAACCGACCCCCAATGCGGATCTGAGCCACCGGAAGTACACTTACCGGAGGAATTGGCCCCAGAGTTGGACTTGAAGTTTCCACGGCCGCGGAAGCATTGCCCTCTTGTCGGGTAGAAGTTATTGAAGTTTGCTGAGGTGTTATACTGGCCATTAGCGGAGCCTTGCCCCCTACCGGAGCTCTGTTGGTAGCCTCAGCGGTCCCTACCTCTCCCGGCCCCGCAGAAAACCCGCTGGTTAAAAATCCGCTTGATACTGGTTTGCGCTTTGTCCAGCAATGTGAAGGTTGCTACAAACTTCCCCAGTTCTTTAACAAAGGGGTCTCCAAAGAGGCCTCCTTGTGCCACAGCACCAGCCTCCGAGGATGCCAGGTCCCCAAGTTTAGGGTCAAGTTTTATCAAAAGCGAGCGACGGAGCTCGGTAGATAGAGCACAATTAGCATTGCCTAGGAAAACAATGGCATGCTGGGCCAAATTCGAAAGGACTTCCGGGGAAATGGCCGATCCCGAGACCTTCGCCTCCTCAGCCATGTTCAGTATTTTAGTCATTGGGCCAATGGCGTCCAACAAATTATCTTGGCAGGAATGCCAAGACCGGTCGATGCCTTTCCGCGGGTCCTTCACAAACTTAGCCAAAAACGTAGCCATCTTGGGATCAAGCTCCGGCGTAAATGCAATCTTATTCTGTAACGAGGGTCTCGGGCATTCCGCCCGAAGACAACCCCGAGCCTCCTTTTCCAGGGGCTTCCGAAGCCTACTGGCCACAAACCTAGCCACCGTATCCCCAGGAACCCAAGCCGCAGAACGGGGATGCATGATCTCATCTGGGTTAAGCATGTCCGAATCCTCCGGATTCGTAGACGCGGAGGTGGAAGGGGTCGCTGACAGGAGCCAAGGCTGTGAAGACCCCGCTTCGTCATCGGTATCTCCTAGAGTACCGTCGTCGTCCGTCGCAGGCGAGGGGGGTTCTATAGGTTCCTGAGGGACATCTGCCGGTAACGCCGGGGGAACAGAAGGCCCTGCTGAATCTGCAAAAGCGGATTTGAGGTGCTCAAAAGCGGCCACGTCTACCCCTTCAACGCACTGTTTCTTAGGAGGTGGAGGTTTCTCCCCGGACTGTTTGAGAGGCTCGGCCAGGGGCTCAGTGCGCTGCACCGCCAATTTCGCGCACTCCTGAACAATCTTTTGGGACAGGCATTGTTCCATGGGGCCCACCACCTCATTGACTACTCTATAAATGGAGGTGTCCACCGCCTCAAAGAAATCATCATCCCAAGGTAAAAAACCCTGGGCCTCCTCTTTGTAATATTCAGCCTGATCAGCCATGTCACTAGCGACCTATCACCCCACAGTGAAACCCAAGGCGATGGAAACACACACAGACCGTAGTGAACAAAGAAGTTCAATGGGGGGCCCTTCTACTTATAGCCGAGGAAATGCAATATACAGGAAATAACCCCAAATTAATGTTAAAGGCAGGCTGTTAACTGCAAAGATTGTGGGTAACCAAATGGTAGCAATAGGGGCAGCACAAACCCCCTATGCGCGCGGCCCTCAAGAGCTGACCAGGTCTGCTGCCTTCCTCGTGTGTACCGCTAAATGCATGAGCTTTAGAAGGGCATGTTTGCGTGCTGAAGCAAAAGCGGGACTTTTGTGCAAGTACAACGCTCGAACGAGCGCGTCAATATCAGAGGCAAGAAAGCAAATACGGACCCCGCCGGTCTCAAAGAATATGCGGGAAGTACAACCCAAAGCGGGCGTCAGGGTGAGGCAGCCGGGACAAGGCAACCGCTCGTGGCTCTCGCAGCGTGACTCCTCCGTGAAGAGCGCCGCTGCGAGAGCAGCAAGAGGGCCGAGTCCCTCTAGCGGGCAGTACATGCACCGCAAGGGACCGAAGCCGCGTAAGGAGCGGAGAGAAGCACTCCCGCGGCCAAGTACAGGACTCTGAAAAAGAGACTGCAAACTTCACAATATAGTGACAATAGTCATGTTAAAAACCCACGCAAAATAGCAAAACGACTGACAATGAAAGATAAAACATAGGAGCACTTAACTGGCTGCGAAGCAGCGAAGAAAGAGGAAGAGAGGAGACAAACAGGGGACTATGATGGTCGGTTACTGGAAATAGTGGAAGGACTATGGACTCTTGTATCTCCTGGTTGTAGGGAGTTGTAGTTTTTTCTGGTTCATAACAATGTTTTTATCTCTGGCTGCTGGATGTTTCACTTGTAATAAAAGCGAAGAGAGATATAGCATAATCCGAAGCCTCCGGTCCTGCCATAGAATCCAAGCCACATCTCGCTGTCGTTAGGAGTTATTTTCCCATTGAGCACATTCCTGTATAGTGCCCAAACATATTACAGGTATCAATGGACTCTATATATAGTCCCACTATGCGATCAGTGCAGGTCCCCATGATAGCCATCCACTAACATACAATTGACAGAACTAGATTACATATTTGTCATTGGGCAGGCGTTCAGGTCATTTTACCAGTTTGCTCGTCCCAGTCCCATGCCTTGAAGGCCTCCAGCAGCATATCCCAAGTCATAGCGATGGGTCTCTTACGAAGCGCTCGTTTTTCCTTACTCCGGATTTCCCCACTTCCAGCCAGGCCTCAGTGTTCTACTTCTTCCCTCCATGTAGCAAGCGTTGGCGGCCTCGCCGCTTTCCACCACCTGGCTATCAGTCTCTTTGCTACTATTAATGCCAAGTCTGCAAAGCGCGCCTGCACCTTATATCCTTGTGGGTGTAGATCCCCAGTAAACAGCTTCTTGCTGTGTGCCACTTGTGACCACCCACAACCTCTTTCAGTATCTGTGCTATTTGCGCCCAATAAGAATCTAGTGTTGGGGAAGCTGATAGCATATGGACAAAGTTTGCATCTGTCTCCATACACCGAGGGCGGTTTGCTGCCATTGCTGGAAACATCTTGTGTAGCCGGTGCGGTGTAAGGTACGCTCGTTGTGTAATCATATATTGAGTAAATTATAAGGGTGCATTGCGTGAGACCACTTCAGGGTAGGCTAGAAGGGACACCCACTCCCTATCCGTCAATGCCTCTCCTCAATCTGTATCCCATTTAATACATAGGATATCAAATGGTGAAGGCATTGTCATCCTTATACTTGTGTACAGCCACTGTGTTAGGTGCCTACCCGTTCCCATTAAATGTAACATATGCACAAGGTCATGTGTCGAAGGTTTCTTCCTGTCCGGGGCCCAGGTTTTCTTGACATAATGGGTCACACCAGCATGCAATAGAAATAAGGTGTTGGGCAGGCCTCCAGTATGTATGAAGTCTGTATGTGACAGTAGAGTGCCCTCATCAAATAGTGCTCCCACTGTAGTTACCCCTTCGGCCTCCCACAGTGCCAGTTGTTGATGAGTTGGGGTTCCCATTGGTAAGAGGAGTCCCAGTAGTGGGATATTTGGCGCATACGGTAGCAGTGGTGCAGTGTATTTTAATGCTTGTTTCCGGTACTGCAGGGATACCTGCAATAATGGTAACAGGGCACACCCAATCGGGTGTGTATTATGTAATAAGGAGTGTAACATCCCTTGGGCAATCAATCTGTTCGTGAAGGCGATCTAATGAAGGTTACGGCCTGCCAGCCAGTATGAGAGCCACTGCAACTGGCTCGCTATACAGTAGGCCCTATAATCTGGGGCTCCCATTTCCCCGGAGCTGGTTGGAAGTTGTAGTTTCTTCAGACCAATCCTGTGAATCCCAGTACCCCATACTAATTCTATCAGTATCGAGTCCAGCAATCTGAATACCTTCAAAGGGATTATTATTGGGAGTGTAGTGAAATAATATAACACCCGTGGTAACATTTTTGCTATTGCTAAGCGACCAGCAACAGAAAGTGAGAGAGTGATCCAGAATGCTGTTTGAGATCGCAGTGAGGCAATCATGCTCTGTACATTTCCATCCAGCATGTCTTGTTGAGTTCTGTATATCCTTACCCCCAAGTATTTGAAGGTGGTTTGGGCTACTGTTAAGGAAGCTCTCCCGAATTGAATAGTGTGGGGTAAACTAACATCCCTAAAAGGGAAACGCTATAGATTTATCAAAGTTTATGAACAGGCTAGACAGCGCACCAAATTTGGTAAATAGTGGTGCTATAGAGTGGAATCCACAGTGCAGATCTCTAACATATAGTATAATGCCATATGCAAATAATGATATTGCATGGGTCGTCAATCCAACTGGTATGCCCCATTCCCCTGCTGACATTCCTAGTTTTTGAGCCAATAGTTCTAATGCCAATATAAAGAGCATGGGAGAAAGCGGGCAACCCTGCTTGGTGCCCATATGAATTGTGTACTCATTAGAAATGTGTGCACCTGTTCTTGCTCAAGCTGTCGGAGCAGTATCCAGACGTTTGACCCAGTTCAGATACTCCACAGGGATAAGCAGCCTGCGTTCAGAAATTGCTACGGGTGGGCCCACATCACTTGGTTTAGCCTACGCACATTGTGGGCTGTACTCCTATGTGGGACAAACCCACATTGGTCCGTGTGTATTAGTTTATTGAGATATAGGAGCAGACGGGTCGCTAATGCCTTGCTTAGTATTTTATATTCAGTGTTTAAGAGCGATAGGGGCCCATACGCTGAGATGTCGGTATGATCTGTACCAGGCTTAGGCAGAGACGTCACAAGGGCCTGGCTTGTAGTCGGGGGCAGTGCACCTATTTCCAGTGCTGCTGTGTATAATTTCTCTAATCGGGGTATTCATTCTTTTGCTTATGTTGAGTATAGCTCTATAGGAAGGCCATCCAACACCAGGGTTTTATTCCGTGGGAGGTCCCTGATTGCCTCTTTTATTTCTGCTGTAGTAATCAATCATTTCAGCGCTTCCCGATCTGTTTCCGTTAAAGTGGGCAGCTGCACTTCCTGGAGGAAGCCTTGAATTTCCAGTGTAGGTGCAAGTGAAAGAGCTAAATATAGGTGCTCATAATATTCCCGGAATGCCTCATTTATTGCCATTTGGGTAACCACTGTAGCTCGCAAAGGGGAGCGAATCATTGTTATAAGGACTGATGGTGGGGGTCTCGTATTATTTTCGCTAATAATGTACCGGTTTTGTCCGTTTCTGTATGGACTCTTTGGGCATATGTCCAATAGTCTATCACATGCAGCCTTCCTAGTAGGTCCACGTAATCTATGCATGCTTTCTCTAGTTTTTCTGCACTGACTGGAGATGTGACTGCCTCCTTCTGTAGTGTTCCAAGCTGGGATTCTACTTTGGCTAAACTACACATAACCGTTTTTCTTGCCCCTACCATTGCACCAATCGTTGTACCCCTCACCACTACCTTGAACGCCTCCAACTCCACCAAGGGGGTGGATGCGGTATAAGTGTTGTGGGAGAAGAAATCATGAATCACCCCCTACAATTGAACTTTAAAGGCATTATCTTCAAGGTTTAAATCTCCACGTCGGGACTGTGTGGGGACTCATCCCCCTGTGAGTGTAAGTTCCAGCGAGCTATGAATGAATGATTGAATGAGGTATCATTTATAAAGCACCTGGTTACCTGAAGCCTCCCAGCTCTAATAGTGACACAGATACAGACTCTGAGCATATCAAGGGAAAAGGAAGGTTTTCAATTGCTTATGGAAATTCAGGTAATTTGACTGTAGACGAATATGGGAAGGGAGGTGTTTCCATAGCTTGGCAGCATTATATGAAAAAAGGCGACCTCCGCTTCGTGTACGTTTTATTTTTGGGACTGTCACCAAATGCTTATTTTTGGATCTCAGAGCTCTATTGGGCCGATAGGAATGAATCATGGAATGAATCATAGGGGATCCTTCTCCAGAAAGTGCTTTATGTGCAATGCACATGGCCTTAAACTGGACTCTCTCCTGGATTGGGAGCCAGAGCAGAGAGGCCAGATCAGGTTTGGCTTAGAGATGTTTAGGGATATTCAGGCGCAGACGAGCTGCGTAGTTCTGTACAGTCTGTAATATTTTGGTTGTAGAATATGGAGCTCCTAAATATAAAGCATTGGCATAATCGAGCCGTGACAGAATCAGTGCCTGAACTAGCATCCTTCTGGCCACGAAAGGTAACAGGGGGAGGATCTTCCTGATCATCCTCAGGAAGCCATAGCAGCTGGCTGCTACTTTCCAGGCTTGCTTCTTAAAAATCAAGGTTGCAGTCAAGCCATACACCCAAGCTCTCAATATGCTTTTTCGAGGCAGGGGGAATGCTCAGACATTTAGGCCAAAATGGATCAGTATTAGGAGGGACAGATTTACCGAGGAGCATGAGCTATGGTCCGATAATGTCTTGCCTAAGTATGTACTGTCAAGAACTTGTGATAATAGGGCTGGGGAGCATAAGATAAGATCTATTTGTGTGTGCAATGCATGTATCGGGGAGTAAAAAGAGTATTCACACACTTCTGCATTTTTGCTGAGCCATGCATCAGTCAGTGCCCACCCCTGCAGCCAGGTCTCCAGAGCTTTGGCCTGTCGTATTGCTATTGCCCTCCGAAGTGGGGGGTGCGATCTATTTAGTTGTATATTTAGAACTGCATTATAATCCCCACCCAGAATCCATGGGTGGTTTTCCCAATCAGCTAGCGCTGCGCTTACTCTCTTTAAGAAGGCCTCTTGTTCCGAATTGAGGTGTAGATGCTGCCCATTACCACTGACATTCCATCAAGCTCTCCTTTTAACAGCACATATCTACCTTCCTCATCTATATGCTGATCATGCAAATTGAAGGGGACCCCCGCTCTAATCCATACCGCGGCACCCCTTGCAAACGCAGAATATGTAGTATTGTACAATTGTCCTCTCCATTTTTTCCAGAGTTTGCTGGCCTCGGTTGCATTTAGGTGTGTTTCTTGTATGAAATCTCTTTGAGCCCTGTGCCTGCCCAGCTGTGCATGGATATGGTGGCTTGTATGAATAGAACCGATACCCCGTACATTCCATGCAAGAAATTAATATGATGATAGTATCGTGTTGTGTGCACTTTAATATCGTTCCTCATTTCTTTGTGCTCTTTCTTAGCAGGTTTAATTGTGTGCCTGTGACTGTGCCCTTTGTAACTCTCATGAAAACATATAAAAATTACCCCAATACAACGGTCCAACCTCAGACATGTGCTCGACCAAACATTCGCCAATAGTGGCAACATAGTACTTTCAAATTGACAGGGGGGAAGTAAGCCAGTTACACACAGTCTCATTCTCAATTAGTTCTGGTATGCTGTGCCAGAGGGCAGCGCTGTGTTGGATATCTGGGAAATCAGAGGAGAGAAAGAAAAAAAGAAGAAAAATAACAAAATAAATAGAGGAGATTGCTTTGCCCCTCGGAGCCGGAGCCCACCCTCCAACCCCATCCCATAAAGTCGATAGTGTGCCTGCATAAATGTCATCTGCGCCTACAAATGTTCCAACAATGCTTTTCCCACTGCATCATGTCAGTGCAGCACCATGTTCACTTTAAAACTTGCAAGTGCGACAGGTGACCCATAGCTATATCCAAGGATGCACCACTTTCCAGTGTTCTCAGTGTCGCCTCTCAAACCTTTTTTGCGCTCCGTTCTTTCACTCTAGCAAGTCACGGGCTGTTTGGGGAGTCATAGATGGTAATAATGGTTGGCTATTTTCAGAGTCTGTTAATGGCATCCCATCTGATGATGAATCACGCCTGTTGGAGTCTTCTGTTTTTCTCAGTGTCGCAAAAAAACGATGGATTTAGGCCCAGATCTCTGTTCTGGGGTGAATGTATGACATTGTTCTGCATTCTGTCCATCAATAGTGCTTTTTGCTTTTGTCACCCCGAGTGGGACGGGCATGCTCAGACGTGAGTCCTGTGCTCTCCATGCCACTGGAATCAGGCTATCCTGACTGAAGAGAAGTGAAACCCCGAAACCGGTCCTAGGATGCTTGTTTCCAGTCCAGGGAGGACGTGGTCTGGCAGTTCGGGCTGAACTGTTCCCATAGGGCACAGGGTCAAGACTGATTTGCATATGGCTGGGTCCAAACTGGAATGGCATGGTGAGCAAAAAAATGATGGATTTAGGCCCAGATCTCTGTACTGGGGTGAATGTATGACATTGTTCGGCATTCTGTCCATCAACAGTTCTTTTTTGCATTTGTCCCCCCTAGTGGGACGGGTTTGCTCAGACGTGAGTCCGTGCTCTTCATGCCACTGGAATCAAGCTATCCTGGCGGAAGAGGGGTGAAACCCCAAAGCCGGTCCTAGGATGCTCTTTTCCATTCCAGGGAGGACCTGGCCTGGCAGTTCGGCTGGACTGATCCCATAGGGCACAGGGTCAAGACTGATTTGCATATGGCTGGGGCCAAACTGGAATGGCATGGTGAGCAAAAAACTATGGATTTAGGCCCAGACATCTGTACTGGGGTGAATGTATGACATTGTTCTGCATTCTGTCCATCAACAGTTCTTTTTGCATTTGTCACACTGAGTGGGACGGGTATGCTCAGACGTGAGTCCTGTGCTCTCCATGCCACTGAATATCTATAACAAATTTAAAAAAAATGTTTACTCTTTTTAATAGGGCACAGGGTCAAGACTGATTTGCATATGGCTGGGGCCAAACTGGAATGGCATGGTGAGCAAAAAAAAATGGATTTAGGCCCAGACATCTGTACTGGGGTGAATGTATGACATTGTTCTGCATTCTGTCCATCAACAGTTCTTTTTGCATTTGTCACCCCGAGTTAGACGGGTATGCTCAGACGTGAGTCCCGTGCTCTCCATGCCACTGGAATCCAGCTATCCTGGCTGAAGAGGGGTGAAACCCCAAAACCGGTCCTAGGATGCTTGTTTCCAGTCCAGGGAGGACCTGGCCTGGCAGTTCGGCTGGACTGTTCCCATAGGGCACAGGGTCAAGACTGATTTTCATATGGCTGGGTCCAAACTGGAATGGCATGGTGAGCAAAAAACAATGGATTAAGGCCCAGATCTCTGTACTGGGGTGAATGTATGACATTGTTCTGCATTCTGTCCATCAACAGTTCTTTTTGCATTTGTCACACTGAGTGGGACGGGTATGCTCAGACGTGAGTCCTGTGCTCTCCATGCCACTGAATATCTATAACAAATTTAAAAAAAATGTTTACTCTTTTTAATATTAATTATATACTACATTAACTAAAATAATACAACAAATATTAGATAGCGAAGGTAATAAAATTACTATTCCAGCTCCAAACAGTGCAACAGCAGGGAAAATGTTGGATAGTGTAGGGGTAAAAATTACTATTCCCACCCCAGTGAGTGCAACAGTAGGGAAAGTGTTGGATAGCATAGGGGTAAAAATTGCTATTCCCACTCTAGTGAGTGCAACAGTAGAGTAAGTGTTCGATAGCGTAGGGGTTAAAATTACTATTCCAACTCCAGGGAATGCAACAATAGGGAAAGTGTTGGATAGCATAGGGGTACAAGTTACTATTCCCACTCCAGTGAGTGAAACAGTAGGGAAAGTGTTGGATGGCGTTGGGGTTAAAATTACTATTCCCACTCCAGAGAGTGCAACAGTAGGGAAATTGTTGGATAGCATAGGGGTAAAAATTACTATTCCCACTCCAGTGAGTGAAACAGTAGGGAAAGTGTTGGATAGCGAAGGCGTAAAAATTACTATTCCAACTCCAGGGAGTGCAACAGTAGGGAAAGTGTTGTATAGCGTAGAGGTAAAAATTACTCTTCCCACTCCAGTGAGTGCAACAGTAGGGAAAGTGTTGGATAGCGTAGGGGTTAAAATTACTTTTCCCACTCCAGAGAGTGCAACAGTAGGGAACGTGTTGGATACCGTAGGGGTAAAAATTACTATTCCCACTCCAGTGAGTGCAGCAGTAGGGAAAGTGTTGCATAGCGTAGGGGTTAAAATACTATTCCCACCCCAGAGAGTGTAACAGTAGGAAAAGTGTTGGATAGCGTAGGGGTAAACATTTCTATTCCCACTCCAGTGACTGCAACAGTAGGGAAAGTGTTGGATAGTGTAGGGGATAAAATCAATATTCCAACGCCAGTGAATGTAACAGTGTTGAAAATGTAGGATAGCGTAGGGGTTAAATTAACATACCTATTAATTAAATAATTTTGGGAAAAATAAATAACATATTACCAATTAATTAACTAAGAAATTAATAATAAATAACAATAACATTGAATTAATATTTAGTTAAATAAAATTAAATGAATTCCCACCCTATTACCCATAAACATACAACCGGCTACGCATAAAAATTCATATGATTAATTTAATTATCAATTATTCAATTACCAAAAATTAGTTACCAATTAATAATAAATTAACAATAAATTAATTAACAATAAAAACAAATAAAAAATATCAATACATTAATTATAATTAATATAATTATAAATTAATCAATTATTAAAAATGAAACACCAATTAATAATTATTTAAAAATAAATTAACTAACAATAACAATACAGAGAAAATAATACATTAATTGCACTTAATATGGCAATAAATTAACCAATTAATACAAATTAATTAACAATTAATAATTAATTACCAATAAATTAATAATCAATAACAATGAATACAAACATTTTAAGTAATTAATTACAATTAAATTACTTCCCACCCTATTCCCCTATAAACCCACAACCCGCTCTGATCCTAAAAAGCAAAATTTACTTTAAAAAAAAATGACTAATTTGTAAACATTTAATACATATATTTAATACTAATAAAAATACTTTACAAAAAATGTTAAACATACATATAAAATGGATACTAAAATACATAACACTAATATAAATATCGATATTATTAATAACAATATTTTTCTAGCGATATTATTTACTTCGATATTACTAACTTCGATATTACTTACTTAGATATAAAAAAACGATATTACTTACCTTAAGGTCGATATTCTGGTCAACGATATTCTTGACATCGATAGTCTGTCTCTATGATATAAAAAAGTCGATATTACTGTAGGTCTATATAAAAAAATAGATATTTTGGCTGCTCACCTCTCGGATGGTGTGATGCCCTTAGACTGATGGCAAGAACTCCATCTGTCAATCAGAATAAGCTTTTTGTCGACAGAGTCAACAGGGGAGTAGCTGAAGGTCCGCCCCAAGCGACTTAAAATGTGGCAGGCGGCAGCCGGACCAAGAGTTTGGTGGACAGGGTACACTGTTACATTTATGATGAGTGACCATTCAGCCAAACTCTAAATCTGGCCCTTGGAATCCATTTGAATGTTAAAGGCATGTTAAAGAATCACGTTCTATTTAGTTTACTGAGATATTTGTTGGATGCTAGCTAATCTCATTATGGCTCTATATCGCTAAAAGATTAATCAATCACTACATGCATTTCTACAACACACACACACACAAACACAGTAAAAAGGTCAAGCACACACATACACACAACATACGGACACTCACAAAAAACGAAAGAGACTTACACGTACTACACAGACATAGTTATTCTATTAAGACATAAGCTCACACATTCTCATACAGAAAAATATCTCATATGCATACAGCTACGCAGATGCATACACATCACAAACATGCAGGAATACTTTCACATGCATTAGCACATTAATACACGTTTAAACACAGACTACTAGATAGAAATATAAAAAGAAGTATTTAGAGGCAGCATATGATACACCAATACACAAAAACTTCACAAAAATACAGAATTATTTTCCATACTTAACACCCCACTATACTTTGTCACACAAAACAAACTATCACATAAAAACATAAAAAGAAGTACGTAAATGCAGTATGTGATACACTTATAAGTACAGATAAAAAGTAAAATAGAAATAGATGATGTAAATAGTAAAGAGTAAAAAAGTATGAAAAAAGAGAGAGTAAACTGAAACCATGTGCATTATTGAAGTGAACTGACTCTTTAACCCCTTGCGTGCTTCGGACGTCCCCTGGCCGTCCGACGTCACGGTGGGTGTGTGCAGAGGACGGCAGGGGGCCATCTGAAGCCCACCCACTCATTAATTCGCCAGCACTGCGGGGGAATGTGTGCAGCGCGCAAGGGTTTAAGGCTTTTGTGGTGACTCTGTAAAGATCCTCTTTGTTGTTTAGAGAAGGTAAAATGGTGTGGGCTCAAAAAAAAAAGACTAAAAGATACTTGACAAGCCAGTATTTAAAGTAATGGATTTTAAAGCGTCAGTAGATATACAGGAAATTATGGATGATGAGTACGCATATGATGTCTACTGTAGCAATACAGGTTCAAGTGGGGGGTTCCTTCATCTGTCCCTCTTTAAGGTAAGTAAAGTCAAAGTCCCTGAGCACTGGTATTCTATCACCAGATTATACTGTATCTGCAAGCTTAGGAGAAGGGGCTGGTAATGCAAGTACTGCCACTGATGGCACAGCTATTGAAAGAGCAGCCTGGCTTGCAGGTTGCAGGTATCAAAGGTGATGGAATTTGCCCAGGTGGCTGGCCAAAGTGGAAGTAAGAAAGAAATACTTCCTAGTCCAATCCACATCTAAAAAGCCTGCCAGTGCTCGTACAGCACCTACTGTGTGTGTGAGGTCTTGATGTTTGGATGTAAGAGTAAATGGGACCACCCCAGGGATGGGGCGTATAGTGGTTTTCAGAAGGTGGAGCAGAAGTTTACCTGCATCCTCTTCTTCTTCATCCTCCACAGAGTATACTGCACCTGGAAAATGTCTCAGCAGGAATGGAATATCCAACTGTAGATTGAGGCATAGAAAGCACAGGAACCGATGTTCCAGATGCAGATGTAGGTGGAAGGGCCAAAGCAGTCAGGTTACCACTAGGGACTGTATCCAAAGAAGCCTATACAAAAGTAGAAAAAGAAAGGAAGAACAGGTTACCAATGAACTGTAAAAAGAATCAATCTTGTCTAAAGAATCTAACAAAAGGATACAATTGAAAAAACAAAAACAAGGAAAACTGGGATAGTTGATGAAAATTGGGAGAGAACAACTGAAGGAAAATGGAAGAGACCAAATAAAGCAAATTAGAAAAAAGGTGGTTGGGGCAAGAAGAAAACAATCTACATTTCAGAAAAGTAAGGAAATATGGTAAAAGAGTGAGTACTAAAAATAAACAATTTACATTCAGTTGGCAGGAGCACCATTGGTCTGTGGACCCATACCCTATTTTGGTCACAGAAAAACATGAGGACAGGGTCACTTATGCAAAGTCTTTTTGAGGTCGCAAACGGGCCAATTCGCAGAATCGGCCCATTTGAGGAAGCAAAAATACTTTTTGTAATGTTCCAAGCCCAAATAGTGATTCGGTAACCTGTTACCAAACCGCAATTTGTGTTTGCCATTCAGTATTAGGAAGGGGCATGTTGAGGTGTCCCTTCCTGATACCGAATCGCAGTGGTATTTATGAATGTTATGCGACTCAAATCCGGTCGCAAAACATTTGCATTTTACCACCAATATAAATTTGGTGGTAACCCACTGGTAAAAAGAAAGGGAATGGGAAGGGGTCCTCAACGAAACCCTTCCCCTTTGTGAATGTTTGTAAAAGCACTTTTTAAGAGAAGGAAGTGTCCCATGACCCACTGCCTACACTTAAAAAACTGAAACTAAATTGTTTCATTTCTGTTTTTGAAATGCATCCCCTTTTCCCTTTAAGAAAAATGGCCAGGATTTTAAAAAAAGATTTCTTTATTGAAACTCAATCACAGACAGGGTGGTCTGATGACCCCGACAGGCCAACATCCCTGTGATTTTAAAGATTCACAATGGGTCACAAACCGAGACAAACCTCATTAATATACATGAGGTAGGTCTATTTGTGACCCATTGTGATTCACAGGAAATTTCAATTAGGAACTTGTTATTTTCAACTTTCGTACTTGTGGCCTACAGTCGTCACCCTAAGGCAGTCTGGACAACAATAGAATCTGAGATGAAGAAACTGTTTAGTTTGGGTAGTAATTATTGATGGATGATGAAGACAGCCAATGAATGCTTAGTAAATAAGAGTTAGAAAGGTCAATATCAGAGTAGTGGGTAAAGTGATAAGTAAATGATTTAAAAGAATGATAAAATAAATGAAAGTCAAAAAAAGTAAAGGAAAATATTTTTGTTTGCTAAAAATGTTTTTTAACAGGAAATTGTGATTTCAGCAACAATTTTTAATGCTTTTAAAAGAAATAGGTAGAACCACGTAGAGAGAGAAATAAACGTGTGCACATATCATAAAATGAAAATAAAAAAATAAAGCACATGATTATCAAATGACAGGACATGCAGTTTGGGCAGTGCTGCATGCCCTCATCTAAGATGACATCCATTCTTTGCCTGTACAGCCCATGCATAGTGAATAACATTTTCATGTGGACAAAATAGTAATTTTAAAGGAGATTGTTTGGAATGAAATGCCTTTTTTAGCAGTATCACCCCAGGATTTCTGGACTAATTCTGATGTTTTTTTTAACTGACAAACAGGCCTCAGTGCCAGTGCTCTGATCCTTAAAAGGATATATGTCTAATTGGCACAACCACAATTGGCGTAATTCAACTTAACAAAACATGACTTACAGCCATTGCCTGGTAGAGCATTTTTACATCACTAACTCAACTTTGCTTTTTAAAGTAATGACATAGCCCAAACATTCCTTTTTAATATTTGTAAGTTTCCTCAAAGGTGGGCCTAATAATAAACCCTGAACCCTAAAGCCAGGATGCAAAATATTAAAAAGATGTACATATGTTTTACTACCTTTATCTGTTCAGGCAGTAAAAACCTAGCTTTGTTGTTTTTACTGTGGAAATGTCAGTAGCTCCATACAGAGTTACACCCGAACAACTCAGCAGTGCTAACTTTTAAATGGGACTCATAATACTCCAAGGAACCATAAGAATCATCCTATTAAACCGGACCTGATGCTCAATTCAAATTTAATGCAACTTTTTCACAAAGAAAGTTGCCACTCTGTGGCCCAAAGTTTCCAGCTACCATTTACAAGCTGATGTCCTCGATGCAGGTTGTGCCCTCCTCGGGGGAGGTGTGAACGTCTCTCATGAAGAACACAAAGGGCCTGCCATAGGTAGAGGTGTAACCTATTCCTAGCAGGAAGGCCAAACAGGGCGTGTGCCTAATGAGTGAGCTTCAAAAGGATACCCGCCTTTGAAGGGTAAATGGTAGTCACACACGAGATGGACTGCTCTTTTGTTCAAGCAGAGAGGTTGGTATTCCGGACAGAGAGGGGGAAGCCTTTGCCAAACTAATTTTTCCATGGGCATGTAGTCCCCAGGTAGCTACATCTCTGGAATGGGTTAGTGAGCTTCAAAGACCAAGAGAAGGAACCTGCCATGTTGGAAGTGGGCAGAAGGGTGCATTCTGTGCTAGCTAGATGCCACACACCTCACAGGAAGTCATCACTAGGCAGGAGAGGTCCTGGTAGCTCATTGACTAGTAGGGACTGCATCTCCAGAGAGCAAGAACTGGCCATAAACATGGCATTCCTGGCACCCAGACCTCAGATTTCGTCTTTACTGGTGAGAGGACTGAAAAACAACTGTCCTACTGTTCCCTGCAAAGAGAGGCTGCCTCAAAGACTGAATTGCACCTGCTGCTCCTTTGACTAGCAAAGACAGGACTGTGTCTGTGGTGCCGTTCTTGAGGAAAAGTCATACTGAGCCCAAGACAGAGAAGTTGCTGCCAAGAATCAGTTGGTCTACTTCCTGTTACAGCCAAAGGGATATAAAAGCTGAATAAGCTTGTCTTGGCAAGTCGGTAGCCAAGAACGCCTGACTGCCACTGAGCGTTAAAGTGCAGACTGGGAGTCCAAGTCACATCTCCCAATAATTGCACCCCAGTCTGCTGGATCCAGGAGAGTCATTGGAGTGTAGCTTGGTTGTCCAGCAAGGAAGTTACTGCCAGTTAAATAGAAACACTGGTTTCACTGTAACCAGAGACCACTAGAACAGTGACAGTTTTTTTGTCTGGGTTTCACCAAGAATTTGAGGGACATTAACACCTATGGCCGATTTCATGGACTGAGGGTTGGCCCTAGTAAATACCCCCAACACTGGCTTAGTATTCTCAGCATCCTTGAGCATCTTCAACATCCTGCATCCCTTGCATCAGGACCATTCCTTGGATATCTATGGTGGTGTACCTATAGAACTTGAAACTGGACTGTAGACAGCTTTGACTGTGAGGTAACTGTTCAGCTAGATCTTATTGGTCCCTGTGACTGTCTCTCTGTCAGAGGTAGTGAGTTATTTGCCACAAGAGTGCATTTACAGCCATTACTTCTCATGTTTAATCCTAAACCGTGAGTTGCTGGAGATTGAAGAGATTGTTCGTGCCATGTGAAAATCTGTGATATATTGTTTCTTTAAAAATTCATAACTCTGGAACACTCTGGTGAGTTCTTTTCATTTAGGTGTCTATTTAGAGATACACCTTCAACCTAGTTTCATAAGTTGCTCTCAGATTTTTATTCTAACTAAAGTGTCTTTGTATTTCTTGATGCTTTGCACTTGTTGCTTTGATTAAGCCTGACTACACTAAGCCACAGCTACCAAGGATGGTTTACAAATTAACCTGACTCGACCCAATACAGGATTGTGACTTTATTACATGATGAGGTCACACGTTCACATCATATTATAAACCACAATCCTCATATTGTCATTTCAGCATTAAGAACCAAGAGTTAAAAACATATGTGACAAACACAAAAATACAGGCAGTGAAGGTAGCGAGAGTGAAGAATCATAGTATAATCATAATAGCAATGAAAGTAAATTTATACAATGCAATATGAAAGTGGAAAAGATTTTAATTAGGAACAACGTTGTGATTTAAAATTTGAGATTTTAACTGAATGTAAGACTGGAAACTAATGAAAATGTAAAGAATAAATGAAAATCACAATCATAAATAACATAAAAAATAAAAAAGGGTAGAAGGATAAAAAGAAGTAGAGAGATTAAACTGGAAGATGGCTCTGAATAGAGCATCAGCATATGAAAAAGAGCTCAACGGTTACACAATGTAATGTAGTGAAGGCTTTTTTTAATGGACAGAATTGGAATATTGCACCTCATCTTTTCTGAAGATCTTTATGAAAGCATGTGTTATTGTTAACTTTTGAAGGCATTCCTTAGTCCTGCATGAATGGGCTGTCTATTTTATTGACATTCTTCCAAAATTTCTTCAAACTAATGACAGAATTTGGTAGTCTACTACCTCCTTTGTTGCAGTGATATGTTGGAAAATACAGTGGCTGTAAAAAGCGGGCTTATTCTAAATTGAAAGTGCATCTTGCATACAGCAGCTCAAGCTGTTTCCACCACAGTGATTAAAGAGAACATCAGGCTGCTAGCAATTAGACAAGCATTGCCCCCACTCCAGGAGGTGGTAATGAATGAAAAATGTATTGCAGGACTAATTTAAATAATTGCAAGCATTTTAAATACATTCCACAGATCTGCGTGCTAAAAATGAGTAGTTAAAATCATACCAAACATCGTGGGACCAGTCTTTTAAACATTAGCCATCAAATAAGAAGTAACCAAGCCTTCAGCATTGCACAGCTTGATTTGCACCACCAACTGAGTGGCTCTGTAGCTCAGAACAACTCATTGACTTGATGACAGACTCCTTGAATTTTAGAAAGTGAGTCGCTTTCTAAAGATGCTTTAACGAGACACAAGACGCTTCCATTTAACTGTTGAAAGTCACTCTAAAGCATGCATCCACTGCCATTTTACACAATCAAATACTCAGACATCTAAAAATTGGTAACTGCCAATATTTAAGTGGCTCAGCTAAATTTAGGCAGATGCAGATAACATGATTCAATGATTTTGTCACTTATCCTCATCAGTGACATGAGCGTTCAGGGCCTTTTCCTTATCTGCCATACCAGATGTCTCCTAGTGGTATGAAGCCAAATTGATATTGCATCAGTTTTTTATTCCTCTCGAATGACCCATGTTGTTTTAAGTAGTGTGGAGTGGTTGTAGAGTCATAAAGTCAAGTGCAAACTTAGCATAAGATTTTTTCATCAGGTCCTCTAGATCCAATTTAGCCGATATCAGTTTTGCCTGTGTATTCAAAATCTTGGCTAAAGATTTACAAGGGAGATCCTTACTCCAGGGATTCACAGCATCTAGATGTAGTAAAGAGTTTGCAAAATATGCGGTCCACCTGAATATTCCTTTCTTTATAGTCATCCGCAGAAGGTATTTTAAATTTTAGAGCATTGTGCTCTGCCTTTCTGAGTTTGTTGCAATAGGAAAGTAATCCGACTTGAAGAAGTAATTTAACCATTTACTAGGTTCAACTCAATTCAATTCAAGAATCTTTATTCGGTGATTAAAAAACACCATAAAAGCACACATACATATACATAGATAAAACGGCATTAAATATTAGTCAAGATCCTTGTGCATAAATAACAATAAAATACTAACATACAAGGCTGTAAATTTAAAACAGGGAGTCACAAGTCTTTTAATCCTCTCCCCTCGTCTTCCTTAGTCGGACCGCAACCTTGATAAAATTCATAACACAACACAAGGTTAGCGGGTCAGAAGCTTTTTGCAAGTAGATTAGTGCATCTCTGGCATGTTCCAGGTGGGCCTTTTTTAGGATGTCTACTAGGAATCTACGCCTGGGCATTGAATAATAGGGACAGAGCAAAGTAAAATGAAGGGAGTCCTGCGGAGACCGATTGTCGCAGCCGCAGGGTCCCTTCTGCTCGATTGACATGGTAAAACCTGCTGGCGAGGCCAACATAAAAGGAAGTAGGCTCAGTCTGAAACGGCACATAAGAAATCTGTCCTGTGTATTGTGTACAAGATACAGGTAGGGCTCCATACCCTCCACACTCTTCACCAAAGTATGAGCCCTTATTGACTTTTTTTCCCCTTCAGCCAGAGCACGGCATTGGGTTTTCCGCTCTAGGAAAATTTCCCCTACTTGTTTCTTGTGCTGTGCTGAAATGGTGGTGGGGTTCTTGAAGAGGTTTCCAAACCCTAGTTCCTCAAGAGTGTTTCTCACATATTTGAGCCATGGGATGCGCATGCAGTGGGTCCTACCTAGGCAGTCCAGTAAGATTTTTCTACTTAGATGCGCGTCTGGATTTACCCAGATTTTTAGCCACGCCACAATTGGCCTAAGTTTTAACAAATCGACCAGATATGGCCTCCCTAGCTCCCTGTGAGCTATGAGTCCAGCAGTGCTGGGTGGTACCCTCAGGATAGATTTCAGATGTTTGTTCTCTTCCTGGTCAATTCTAGAGGTGTTCACGAAGCCCCAAACTTCTGCCCCATAGCTTACTTTAGCGCATGTTATGGAGCCGTACAGGTTCATCACCTGTTCCGGACTCCATCTGCCCAACCTCCTGCCATATCCGGCTATTGCCCCGTTAGAGGCAATCATTTTGTTACAGCGCTCTTCCACCAAGGAGTTAAATTGAAGAGCACCATCAAAGGTTACTCCGAGATAGGAGAACGTTTTAACCTCCTCTAAACAATGGGAGCCTATTGTGTAAGAAAATTTTGAGGAAGGTTTTTTGCCTGCCAGGAGCACGTAAGATTTGCTTAGGTTGACAGATAAGTCCAGATCGCTCATAAACTTGACGAACCCATCTATCAGAATCTGTAGGCTTCGTGGTGTACGCGCCAGCAAGACCGCGTCGTCTGCGTAAAGCAGGACAGGGATTTGCCGCGTCCCAACCCTTGGGGAATCTGCCTTTAAGCCCAAAAGAAACTGTTCCAAATTATTAATGTAAAGGGAGAACAAAAAAGGGGCAAGAATACAACCTTGTCTGACTCCACTTTTGCATGGAAAGGAGTCCGTCAAACCTCCCTCCCTGTTAAATCTAACTCTAGCCGTGGTGTCGCTATGCAGCTCTCTTAGTATGGTAATTAGGCCGCTCTCGATCCCCAACCCTGCCATCATGTCCCACAACTTCCCTCTGTTGACGTGATCGAATGCTGCTGCCAGGTCCATGAATCCCATATAAATGGGTTCCTTACTGGCCAGAGTATATTTGGCAGTCAGCATATATAGGTTCAGGCATTGGTCGCTAGTGGACCTCCCTGACCTGAACCCATATTGAGTGTCCGAGAAGATGTTGTTCTCTTCGGTCCACTCGGACAATCTGTTCAGGAGTGCCCTTCCCAGAAGTTTAGCCGAGACGTCAATCAGGGAAATAGGCCGATAACACTTGGGGTCGTCCTTATTGCCCTTTTTAAAGATTGGCACAATGATCGCTTTAGACCATGATGGAGGGAGACCGCAGGTGATAGCAGTGTTTAGGACCCTGGTCATCAGTGGGGCCCAAAGATCTATATTACTAAGAAAAAGGTCAGGGGGAATTCCATCTGGGCCCGGGGCTTTATTCTTAGTTAGACTCTCCATCCCTGCCGTGATCTCCTTAAGGGTAAATACTACCGGAGGAGCCTGACTTGGGGTTACTGATGACTCTACGTGGGGACCCGATTCATGGTTATACAGGCTCCTAAAGTGTGTAACCCACTGCTCCGGGAGGATGTTAGCCCCTATCTCCGGAGAATCATTTTCTTGAAAGGTCGGTTTATTGATGATTCTCCAGAACCCCGCTAGGTCCCTTCTTTCCCCTGCCTCTCTCAGATCTGCCCAAGCTTCTGCCTGCAGGGTGAGTTTCCTCCTTTTGGTCTCTTTTTTATATTTTTCTCTGCATGCCCTGATTACTTGTGGATCTCGTGGTTTTGACTTAAGGGAGCATTTCAGTTCCCTCAGTGCCTTGGAACAATCTTTATCAAACCACCGGGGATTGACCAGATTACGCGTGGGCGCACTGGACCTTAGTGATCCGTCTATCAGGTTGGCAATATGGTTAAATGCTTCTAATAACCTTGGTCCCTGGACTTCCAGATCCAAACATTCATTTATGGCCAGCAGACCCTTATCGCTCAGGTTTTTATAGAACTTTGCCCCATCTATTTTTGACCATTTCAGTCTCCTGCCTTGATCGGTGACCCTCTCCACGATTGAACGATGGGCATTGGAGCCAATACCCGCCCTATATGCGAGCATTAAAACAAGCGGGTTATGGTCGCTGAAAGTGTTCCAGTCTATCCCTACACTGACTACTTTATTAACCAGGGATCTCGAGACCAGAATATAATCTATAATAGACGAGCAGCCCCTGCCCTTAAAAGTTGGTGGGAGTGTACCATCCGACTGTGGGTCTACCATATTAATGGTGTGCTCTACGTCGTACTTAAGCCGAAGCAACCTAAGAGCCGACCCAGTAGGCGAGTGAGAAAAATGCGGTCCCTTCTCAATTGGGCATTGCGCCCAATCTGTGTTCTTTTTGACCAGTGCCGGACAAAGGTGACAATTAAAATCCCCCACCACAAGCAGTCCACCAGACGGTCCCTTATTCTGGGATATGATTTCTTTTCCTAACCTTTGGTCGAGTTCAGTTAATACCGGGGTGTGGCTATTTTCTAACTCGGTGCTATATATGTTAAAAACAGAGAAACGTAACCCCTTTCCCTGGAACCGAACCGCCTGTATCCCATATGAGAACCAGTCTGGAAAGGACCAGGTGCCTGGCAGGTCTAAATCTACATAGATGGACAAACCGCCCATTGCTCTCCCTGAGCTAGATTTTCGGGCGGGAACAATAAAACACTTGTACCCCTGCAGATGGTAGTTATTCTCCACAGCCCATGTCTCCTGTACACATATAATGTGAAATGTTCTAATGAAGTCCACCCATTCCTTATTGTTGAATTTGCCCGCTATACCCGCTATATTCCATGAGATAAGTCTCACACCCTCTCCACTCCATTCAGCACCCCCCTGGGCCCTTGGTCTTCTTTCCCACATTGATCTTTGCATTCCCTGCCCATGTCCCCCTCCTGTCTTGTCTACAACTATTTCCTTTGGCACAACGCAGTTTGATTCCCCCTCACCAACCACCTGGATTTGCTGAGCCTTGGATCTTTGCTCCTCCAGTCTTTCTACCGTACCTCCAATTTCTATACAACCCTGGGGGGCATTGTCTGTCTGTCAATCGACCCCTTCAAGGCCATTTAGGCAATGGAACCGGTTATAGGAAAAAAAGGGTTGTTCAGGTCGGCCAAAAAACGGCCTAGGGTTAAAGGCCTGGTGACTCCCCCTCCTGCCAACCCTCTCCCAGTTGTCATGAGTTTGGGATTGCTGAGATAGGACTGGGATGATGGGAAAAAAGAACGACACATGGAGGGTTTGGATGGTGGATTCCCTAGATCTGTTTTTCCCTTGACATATATGGGACACCGTTCCTGTGTCCCTAAAACTCACCAGTATGCAGTCCCCTTTAATGGATTTTTGTGTTCTTCCCACCCATGGTACCCTTCTTACCATTATAATTTCGTTATTAAAGTGTGTCGGGAGGGGTCTATTTATGTTTAACCACTTGATTACCCTACTTTTTAGGGCACAAAAGTCCTCCGTTTCACCTTCCTCAAGTGGGGGGACACCTGCCATAACGACAGTAAAAGCATTGGTCTCTGGAGGTAAATTGGGTCTGCGTGGTCTCAGGGTGAGCTTCATTAAAGGGGTCGGGGTGCTCTTGTCTACCGGCTGTGCCGGGGGTACAGATCCTAAAGGAGGGTTGGGCATATTGGTGTTAGAGGGTTTAGCTGTTGCAGGCTTTGGCCTTGTGGGTTGTTGCGAGGGTGCCACATTCACAGCTTGTGGAGGGACTGGATAGGCGACACTATTTGCCGACTGCTTAAGGGCTACAGTGGAGGGAGTGGACTCTGATTGCCTTCCCTGTCTGCCAGCTGGAGTTTTCAGACTGCCCAATGTGGCCTCTAAAATGGTTAGTCTGATCTCAATCTTTTTAATACTCTCGCTGATCGGTAATAACAGGGACCTTAGCAAAAATTCTAGGTTTCCCAGCGGGACAACAGACAAGGGAATATTAGCAATACCAACTCCTGTGTCTTTTATCATAGTAGGAGCTGGATCCTCATGAGCAATGGGTTTAGGGTGTAAATCGACCAATGGTTTCTCTACTAATGTGGGGGTTTTTAAAAACGTCCCAAAATCCGAGTGTGGAACCTTGGGTTTGCTCTTTCCTTGAACTCCCCTCGATTTCCTCCTGCGTTTATTTGGAGGAGGTCCAAAGGCTACTTGTGTGTTAGTTGGCTTAGATTTAGTTTTCCTAATCTTCGAGGCTGGAGGGGCCGGAGGGGGTTGGGACACTAAATCAATGGTCACCCTTGGGGGGCTAGAACTAATTTCTGGGGCTATACTCAAGGCTTCAACTGGTGACATGTTAGTGCAATCCCTCAGCAATAGTGGGACATCATCAATTCGGGACAACTCCTCCCTTGGTAAAATAAGTTGGTCTCCGAGGGGCGTGTTTTTCATATTATCTATTGAGCGTCTCCGTTCTGCCCTTAACCTGGACAGATTACACTATTTGTCCCCCTCCCCCACTGCCCGGGAGAAATAATTCTCTAGAGTCCTATTCTTTGCTCCACCCGGTTTTAGTGGGGTGCTCTCCCTTGCAGGGGACGGCATAATGTTCACAATAAATTAAACTCGGCGGGCGGCTCCACCGAGTGTAAGAGACCAGGGGTCGGAAGCACAATCCAAGAGGGTAGGCCCAGCCCGGCCACCTTCGGCCCCGGACGGCCACAGACGGTCCCGCCCTTGTCCCGGGCTTCTCCCGGGCTTCTCCCGGCGCCCTCCCGCGCGCTCCCGCGCCGCGGAAGAAGCTGCACCTGATATAGGGGGAGGGTGCTTAGGGGGCGTGGCCAGCAGGGAGAGAGTCCAGGTGCAGGAAATGATGGCAGCACAGGGACTCCTGGGCAATGGAGTCCCTGATCCTCACCTGGCGCTCGCAGCCCTGCTCCCCGAGATTCAAGCAGCTCCCCTGTCAGGAATCAGCAACGATGCGCCCAGGCACACGGGCGAAGCGGGACCCGCGGAGCGGGTTCCGCGAGGTGCAGCCGCAGAACAAACAGCCCAACAGGAAGGACCTCGCAGGACAGAGCTCGCGCTCACAGGTCAGTCAATGTCTCCCAAAGAGCTAGGGACAAGCAGGCTCTTTTCAGCTGTGCTTAGGGGGCGTGGCCAGCAGGGAGAGCGTCCAGGTGCAGGAAATGATGGCAGCACAGGGACTCCTGGGCAATGGAGTCCCTGATCCTCACCTGGCGCTCGCAGCCCTGCTCCCCGAGATTCAAGCAGCTCCCCTGTCAGGAATCAGCAACGATGCGCCCAGGCACACGGGCGAAGCGGGACCCGCGGAGCGGGTTCCGCGAGGTGCAGCCGCAGAACAAACAGCCCAACAGGAAGGACCTCGCAGGACAGAGCTCGCGCTCACAGGTCAGTCAATGTCTCCCCTAGGTTCAACTCAATTGGTAGCTCTGATTGGGAAGTGGCATTTGCAGTCAACATGTAAATCTAGCTATTCACCCAGGATGTCTTTGAAAACAACCATGTCATGAAAGCTGAGTTGGCAAAAGATTACAATCAATGTTGTTGCAGAGTTGACTTGTATCTGGACTTATGACATTCTTTGATAACTGCAAGAAATGGGTGTGTAAAAAAATTGCTGAATTTCTAATTGATGTCTTATGTGGTTGTGCCTGCACTTTCTCGTTGAACCATATGCCCAGGTACTTATAATTTGTCACTTTCTCAATATGCTGGTTATTAGTTTTCTTTTGACCCTTCTTATTTATCCTTCTCCCAAAGACAATGCCCTATATTTTGGCCATATTGATTTTAATTTTGTTATCCATGCAATATGTAGCTAACTCATCCAGTTAATATGTTGGCTGTATTGATGTTAATACTTTAATTCATGCAATATCCAGCTAACTGGTCCAGTTAAACTTGATAACTTTTCAGGTTTGATCTAATCAGATACAGTCGTGGCCATATTGGAGGATATTGTGTTTTTTGATCTGAAAGCTTCAGGGTCAAAGCTCTTTTGAGCAGAAAGCACCTCTCATGTTGGCCAAGTATAGATAAAAGAGCAAGGGAGCTAATATGCATCCCTTCTTTAATCCTTTGTTTGTGGCTCTTTTCCTTGTGGTAATCTATTTAGAGGTTAGAGTGATCCTTACCCACATGTTGGATTATAAGCTGAAAAATTGCAGTCAGCAATTGCGGGGATACGCCAATTGAGATGTTTTGCACAGATTTTACCCCTGTTAATTTTGTCAAAGGCCGTAGTAAAGTCTATGAAAGCAGCATATAGCAGTTTACTCTGATTTTCCAAGCTGTTTCCCCTTAGAATGGCCAAAGGCAACATGTTATTATTGATGCTAAAGCCTTTTTGCAAAACCTGTTTGGTAAAAGGGGATGAGTTTCTTCTCAGTGGCCAAACCTTGAAACTCTTTTAAAAGGAGTTTCACATATATCTTTTTTTCAACACCTATCAGCGCTATAAGGGAAACATTCTGTGGGACTCTAGACTACCCTTTTTTGTGGATTGGAAGCAACAGGAAATCTATCCAGTTACCCAGAAAACCGCTGGTTGTGATACATGCATTATTTCACCCATTGCCCATTGGCCTGCCACTTGTTTAAACATGGAGGCCAGTATACCACTTCTACGATTTGAGTTAATGCTTATCTCAATGTCCAGCTGTAATATCACAGCCTTTTTTAGTGTCCATCCTCTCAAAGTGTTGCTGTGGGCATTTCAGATCAAACATATTTAATAGAGATGGGTCGTCAAGATATAACCTTGTAGTATAACTGATTCAAACAGCCAGGTGGATATTCATGGCAGTGGCTTCCTTAGGTATGCTAAATAAAGGTCCAAAATTATTTTGAATCTTTGAGTTTGACTGCTTAATCCCACTCCATCTAATGTCCCAAATGGAAGCATCAAAGTGGAGACTATGGCATTGTTTTCAGCATACACCCTCAACCAATAAATGCAACTGTCTCTAAATAATTTTACTTTATTCATTGCAAAATTGCAAAAGTGCAGTCAGAACCACAGCCCAGGAAGCAACATTCAGAAGAGGGAGAAGAGCATTGTTAGAATAGAGAGAGAGAGAAATAAATAAAAGACTTGATTTATAAATAATGTAGTTAATAATAACTATTCTGCTGCCTTCACACCTTGAAGAAGAACAGAAGCGGAGTGCTGGGAAAACAGTGTTGGTAAGTGTGAGGATATGGGAGTACTTTATGATATGACTGTGGGGCCTTATCGTAGAGTGCACATGCAAATACCATCCTGGGTCCAGTTATTCTTGTTTACTTTAACTTAGCTCAACCATGGGTAGCTCTGGCTGTCAGGAGAAGGGCTTAGAAGAGGAACTTAGTGCAAAGCATTTAACAGCACCAAAGAATGAAATAGGAAATTCACACACCAAGAAAGAACCATAACAACAATTTATAAACATAGAGGGGCCGATTCCGATTCATGAAAAAAAATTACCGTACGACTCGTATCCGTATTTTTTTACGTACGAATCGTACAAGTCCCGTACAAACGGCGAAGTACGATTCGTACATGAAAAATCCATACGAATGACTGCGGGAAAAGTCTACGAGACGTCCCCGGACAGTTTTACATACAAATCGTAAAAACTGAAGTCCGAGCGCGCAAGTACGATCCGTACTGGCAGTCTGAAAACACAAGCGCATGGAAAAGGCCCCGTACAGATCGAACGCCGTACCACTCTTATCAGGGTAAACTTGTGCCCGGGCTACGAGTCGTACAGCCACCCCCTCCCCCCCACATGTCTGCATCATACCCCCCATGTCCGCACTGTACCCCAGCCCTGTATGTGTACGCACCGTACGTTTGTAAAATAACAACCTAGGCAATTCTAGTGAATAGCACTTTGAAATAATATCTATCTCATAGTCAGAACAATTTAGGCAGTGAAACGAAAGAGTGAAAAATATAATTCTTTTTTAATTATAAATTCTGAGTACATTCGCAGTTAAAAACAAATTTAATATACATAATAAAATTAAGACACATGTTAAAATAAAAATGGGTTACATAGGGATACAGAATGAACAAATATAGTGGCAAAACTGTATATTATTCGACGCGCGTTTCGGCGTAGTTTACGCCTTCGTCAGGAAAGCTAAGGCCACAATTCCTGTAATGTGAAAAGAAATAAAAAAATTCTAAATCACATTTCGTCACTGCCAAAGTATTAGTTACAAATTAGGTTTGACATATTTTAAGTCTGACTACGTAGTTTAATTTAATAGATATGTGGTATGCCTTCGGAAATTAGATTATAGTTGTAGCTTAGTTGTAACAACACTGAGTATGATCACAAACAAAAGGATATCTGAGACATCAACAGTTTATAAATAGTCTAGCTAGGTGGTATGATTTAATAAACATATGGTATGCCTACAGTCAAAGGATTTTAATTATGACTTTGTGTAACAACACTGAGTTTGATCCATACGAATGACTGCGGGAAAAGTCTACGAGACGTCCCCGGACAGTTTTACATACAAATCGTAAAAACTGAAGTCCGAGCGCGCAAGTACGATCCGTACTGGCAGTCTGAAAACACAAGCGCATGGAAAAGGCCCCGTACAGATCGAACGCCGTACCACTCTTATCAGGGTAAACTTGTGCCCGGGCTACGAGTCGTACAGCCACCCCCTCCCCCCCACATGTCTGCATCATACCCCCCATGTCCGCACTGTACCCCAGCCCTGTATGTGTACGCACCGTACCCCACCACCGTACCCCAGCCCCGTACTTGTACGCACCGTACCCCACGCACCGTACCCCAGCACCGTACCCCAACACCGTACCCCAGCCCCATACTTGGACGCACCGTACCCCACCACCATACCCCACCACTGTACCCCAGCCCCGTACATGTACGCACCGTACCCCACCACCCTACCCCAGCCCCTTACTTGTACGCACCGTACCCCACCACCGTCCCCCAGCCCCTTACTTGCACGCACCGTACCCCACCACCGTACCCCAGCCCTGTACTTCGACGCACCGTACCCCACCACCCAACCCCAGCCCCTTACTTGTACGCACCGTACCCCACCACCATCCCCACCACAGTCCCCCAGCCCCTTATTTGTACACACCATACCCCACCACTGTACCCCAGCCCTGTACTTGGACGCACCGAACCCCAGCACCGTACCCCATGCCCCTACTTGGTCGCATCGTACCCTACCACCATACCACAGCCCCTTACTTGTACGCACCGTACCCCACCACCGTACCCCAGCCCCGTACTTAGACACACCGTACCCCAGCAGCCTACCCCAGCCCCGTGCCCCAGCGCCATACCCCAGCCCCTTACTTGTACGCACCCTACCCCAGCGCCGTACCCCATGCCCCTACTTGGACGCACGTACCCCAGCACCCTACCCCAGCGCCCTACCCCAGCACCGTACCCCAACACCGTCCCCCAGCCCCTTACTTGTACACACCGTACCCCACCACTGTACCCCAGCCTCGTACTTGGACGCACCGTACCCCACCACCGTACCCCAGCATCGCGTATGTATGAACCGTACAACAACATTGCATATATGAGCACTGTACAACAACATCGCGTATGTACGCACCTTACATACGCTAAAATGACTCATACAGAACCAGGACACTGCAAAACAGCACAAGGAGGGTCAATTTGAATCGCACAACACCACAAAACAAGTCTACAGTACAAAAAACATCTAAAAGACTGACCTGGCACATCCAAACAGGCAAACAGAGGCCCAAACTCACAACCACCTCTTATAACACACCCACCAAAATTTCAAACCCAGCCACACCCGCAAATGGACCAATAAAAAGGGCCCACACTCACAAACCATGAGCCTTTGCAACAGACCCACTGCTGACAGACACCATACACAAACAACTGCACCCATACACCTTAACTTACAAACCTTCACACAACCTCCTTCACACATACCCCCTCTACACATTCACACACACACACCTACACATTCACACCAACTCACCCACAACCATCCACACCCACACCCCACACCATGCCCACAGACAAGAATCCAAAGTTCACAAGGGAGGAGCTGGACATCCTTGTCAACTAAGTCATCAGAGTCGAGCCACAGCTCTTTGGAACATTGGTCAGACAGACCAGAGGATCGTCGATCGGGTGAATGCTGTTGCGCCCATCAGAAGGACCAGGAATGAATGCCAAGCCAGGTGGTACGATCTGCGGAGGGCAGTCAAGCGCAAAATGAACGAGGACTACGCCCAGAGTAACATCACAGGAGGTGGGCTGCCCCGCAGACCGGTACATTACCATCCCTGGGAGGAGAAGGTGATGGCCCTGCTTCCGCCGGTGGGAGTACATGGAGTTGATGGAGTTGCCGAGCCTGGTGAGTACACAAACAACTTACGTAAAATGGGGGTAATGGCATCCACACCCCAACAACAATAAATGCACTCACCTACCCCCAAGCCCTCACCGGACACAACCACACTAAAAAACAACGCTCATGCCACTAACATGTGTATGCCCCATTCACAAAGCAAGGCCATGCCATGTCCCAGGCTACACAAACCACAAACCCAAGACTGGATGTCCGGGATGCTGGGAGGGTGGGGATCACTAAACATATTGTACAACTCAGAAACAGACACCATTGCCCTCAGCCCATTTGGACCAGGTACATACCCATGCACCATGCGCAATGCCCAGGGACTGGCAAAGTACTGAAAAGGTAGCTGACACTTGGCCCTGCTGTAGGCAGCACAAGGCCCTCCTGTGACAACTGCAACATCTAACATAAACACAACCAGCTCAGATATCTAGGACAGGAACTCACACTCACTGACATGGCAGCATGCTCCATGGGGGGACAGATACATCACCTGGGAGACCCACTGCCAAATCACACTACACCCACCAGCAGGCACCGTCAATCAATCAAAAATCGATCAGGGTACTTGTAAGGCGCGCTACTTACCTGTGAGGGTCTCAAGGCGCTGAGGGGGGGGTCCACTACTGCTCGAAGAGCCAGGTCTTGAGGAGTCATCTGAAGGCAAGTAGGTCTTGGGTCAGTCGTAGGTGTATTGGGAGGGTGTTCCAGGTCTTGGCGGCGAGGTAGGAGAAGGATCTCCTGCAGGCGGTCGTATGTTGGATGCGGGGGATAGCTGCGAGGGCGAGGCTGCCAGAGCGGATCTGGCGGGTGGGGGTGTAGAAGCTGAGTCTGATGTTCAGGTAGGCTTGTCCGGCATTGTGGAGTGCCTTGTGTGCGTGGGTGAGGAGCTTGAAGGTAATCCTCTTGTCGATGTGGAGCCAGTGCAGGTCACTCAGGAGGGGGGTGATGTGGCTGTGGCGGGGGGCGTTGACGATCAGTCGTGCGAAGGCGTTTCGGAAGCGTTGTATCCGCCGTTGGTGTTTGGATGGGAGTTTTGCGTAGAGTGCATTGCCGTAGTCCAGTCAGCTGCTGACGAGGGCCTGTGTCACTGTTCTACTTGTTTTGGTCGGGATCCACCAGTAGATCCGGCGGAGCGTGCGTAGGGTGTCGTAGCAGGAGGAGGAGATGGCGTTGACCTGCTTGGACATGGAGAGGGAGGATGCGAGGATCAATCCTAGGTTGCGTGCGTGGTGGGTGGGTGTTGGTGCTGTCCCCAGAGCGATCAGCCACCAGGAGTCATCCCAGGCTGAGGGTGTGTGTCCCAGGATGAGGACCTCCGTCTTGTCCGAGTTCTGTTTCAGATGGCCGCTCCGCATCCAGTCGGCGATGGACCTCAGCCCTTGTGGATGATTGTTTTGGCGGTGTGAGGGTCCTTGGTGAGGGAGAGGATGAGCTGGGTGTCGTCGGCGTAGGAGATGTTTTTGAGGTTGTGGTGGCGGGCCACTTGTGTGAGAGGGGCCCGCCACCACATGGGAGATGGGTCGTCAAGATATAACCTTGTAGTATAACTGATTCAAACAGCCAGGTGGATATTCATGGCAGTGGCTTCCTTAGGTATGCTAAATAAAGGTCCAAAATTATTTTGAATCTTTGAGTTTGACTGCTTAATCCCACTCCATCTAATGTCCCAAATGGAAGCATCAAAGTGGAGACTATGGCATTGTTTTCAGCATACACCCTCAACCAATAAATGCAACTGTCTCTAAATAATTTTACTTTATTCATTGCAAAATTGCAAAAGTGCAGTCAGAACCACAGCCCAGGAAGCAACATTCAGAAGAGGGAGAAGAGCATTGTTAGAATAGAGAGAGAGAGAAATAAATAAAAGACTTGATTTATAAATAATGTAGTTAATAATAACTATTCTGCTGCCTTCACACCTTGAAGAAGAACAGAAGCGGAGTGCTGGGAAAACAGTGTTGGTAAGTGTGAGGATATGGGAGTACTTTATGATATGACTGTGGGGCCTTATCGTAGAGTGCACATGCAAATACCATCCTGGGTCCAGTTATTCTTGTTTACTTTAACTTAGCTCAACCATGGGTAGCTCTGGCTGTCAGGAGAAGGGCTTAGAAGAGGAACTTAGTGCAAAGCATTTAACAGCACCAAAGAATGAAATAGGAAATTCACACACCAAGAAAGAACCATAACAACAATTTATAAACATAGAGGGGCCGATTCCGATTCATGAAAAAAAATTACCGTACGACTCGTATCCGTATTTTTTTACGTACGAATCGTACAAGTCCCGTACAAACGGCGAAGTACGATTCGTACATGAAAAATCCATACGAATGACTGCGGGAAAAGTCTACGAGACGTCCCCGGACAGTTTTACATACAAATCGTAAAAACTGAAGTCCGAGCGCGCAAGTACGATCCGTACTGGCAGTCTGAAAACACAAGCACATGGAAAAGGCCCCGTACAGATCGAACGCCGTACCACTCTTATCAGGGTAAACTTGTGCCCGGGCTACGAGTCGTACAGCCACCCCCTCCCCCCCACATGTCTGCATCATACCCCCCATGTCCGCACTGTACCCCAGCCCTGTATGTGTACGCACCGTACGTTTGTAAAATAACAACCTAGGCAATTCTAGTGAATAGCACTTTGAAATAATATCTATCTCATAGTCAGAACAATTTAGGCAGTGAAACGAAAGAGTGAAAAATATAATTCTTTTTTAATTATAAATTCTGAGTACATTCGCAGTTAAAAACAAATTTAATATACATAATAAAATTAAGACACATGTTAAAATAAAAATGGGTTACATAGGGATACAGAATGAACAAATATAGTGGCAAAACTGTATATTATTCGACGCGCGTTTCGGCGTAGTTTACGCCTTCGTCAGGAAAGCTAAGGCCACAATTCCTGTAATGTGAAAAGAAATAAAAAAATTCTAAATCACATTTCGTCACTGCCAAAGTATTAGTTACAAATTAGGTTTGACATATTTTAAGTCTGACTACGTAGTTTAATTTAATAGATATGTGGTATGCCTTCGGAAATTAGATTATAGTTGTAGCTTAGTTGTAACAACACTGAGTATGATCACAAACAAAAGGATATCTGAGACATCAACAGTTTATAAATAGTCTAGCTAGGTGGTATGATTTAATAAACATATGGTATGCCTACAGTCAAAGGATTTTAATTATGACTTTGTGTAACAACACTGAGTTTGATCCATACGAATGACTGCGGGAAAAGTCTACGAGACGTCCCCGGACAGTTTTACATACAAATCGTAAAAACTGAAGTCCGAGCGCGCAAGTACGATCCGTACTGGCAGTCTGAAAACACAAGCGCATGGAAAAGGCCCCGTACAGATCGAACGCCGTACCACTCTTATCAGGGTAAACTTGTGCCCGGGCTACGAGTCGTACAGCCACCCCCTCCCCCCCACATGTCTGCATCATACCCCCCATGTCCGCACTGTACCCCAGCCCTGTATGTGTACGCACCGTACCCCACCACCGTACCCCAGCCCCGTACTTGTACGCACCGTACCCCACGCACCGTACCCCAGCACCGTACCCCAACACCGTACCCCAGCCCCATACTTGGACGCACCGTACCCCACCACCATACCCCACCACTGTACCCCAGCCCCGTACATGTACGCACCGTACCCCACCACCCTACCCCAGCCCCTTACTTGTACGCACCGTACCCCACCACCGTCCCCCAGCCCCTTACTTGCACGCACCGTACCCCACCACCGTACCCCAGCCCTGTACTTCGACGCACCGTACCCCACCACCCAACCCCAGCCCCTTACTTGTACGCACCGTACCCCACCACCATCCCCACCACAGTCCCCCAGCCCCTTATTTGTACACACCATACCCCACCACTGTACCCCAGCCCTGTACTTGGACGCACCGAACCCCAGCACCGTACCCCATGCCCCTACTTGGTCGCATCGTACCCTACCACCATACCACAGCCCCTTACTTGTACGCACCGTACCCCACCACCGTACCCCAGCCCCGTACTTAGACACACCGTACCCCAGCAGCCTACCCCAGCCCCGTGCCCCAGCGCCATACCCCAGCCCCTTACTTGTACGCACCCTACCCCAGCGCCGTACCCCATGCCCCTACTTGGACGCACGTACCCCAGCACCCTACCCCAGCGCCCTACCCCAGCACCGTACCCCAACACCGTCCCCCAGCCCCTTACTTGTACACACCGTACCCCACCACTGTACCCCAGCCTCGTACTTGGACGCACCGTACCCCACCACCGTACCCCAGCATCGCGTATGTATGAACCGTACAACAACATTGCATATATGAGCACTGTACAACAACATCGCGTATGTACGCACCTTACATACGCTAAAATGACTCATACAGAACCAGGACACTGCAAAACAGCACAAGGAGGGTCAATTTGAATCGCACAACACCACAAAACAAGTCTACAGTACAAAAAACATCTAAAAGACTGACCTGGCACATCCAAACAGGCAAACAGAGGCCCAAACTCACAACCACCTCTTATAACACACCCACCAAAATTTCAAACCCAGCCACACCCGCAAATGGACCAATAAAAAGGGCCCACACTCACAAACCATGAGCCTTTGCAACAGACCCACTGCTGACAGACACCATACACAAACAACTGCACCCATACACCTTAACTTACACACCTTCACACAACCTCCTTCACACATACCCCCTCTACACATTCACACACACACACCTACACATTCACACCAACTCACCCACAACCATCCACACCCACACCCCACACCATGCCCACAGACAAGAATCCAAAGTTCACAAGGGAGGAGCTGGACATCCTTGTCAACTAAGTCATCAGAGTCGAGCCACAGCTCTTTGGAACATTGGTCAGACAGACCAGAGGATCGTCGATCGGGTGAATGCTGTTGCGCCCATCAGAAGGACCAGGAATGAATGCCAAGCCAGGTGGTACGATCTGCGGAGGGCAGTCAAGCGCAAAATGAACGAGGACTACGCCCAGAGTAACATCACAGGAGGTGGGCTGCCCCGCAGACCGGTACATTACCATCCCTGGGAGGAGAAGGTGATGGCCCTGCTTCCGCCGGTGGGAGTACATGGAGTTGATGGAGTTGCCGAGCCTGGTGAGTACACAAACAACTTACGTAAAATGGGGGTAATGGCATCCACACCCCAACAACAATAAATGCACTCACCTACCCCCAAGCCCTCACCGGACACAACCACACTAAAAAACAACGCTCATGCCACTAACATGTGTATGCCCCATTCACAAAGCAAGGCCATGCCATGTCCCAGGCTACACAAACCACAAACCCAAGACTGGATGTCCGGGATGCTGGGAGGGTGGGGATCACTAAACATATTGTACAACTCAGAAACAGACACCATTGCCCTCAGCCCATTTGGACCAGGTACATACCCATGCACCATGCGCAATGCCCAGGGACTGGCAAAGTACTGAAAAGGTAGCTGACACTTGGCCCTGCTGTAGGCAGCACAAGGCCCTCCTGTGACAACTGCAACATCTAACATAAACACAACCAGCTCAGATATCTAGGACAGGAACTCACACTCACTGACATGGCAGCATGCTCCATGGGGGGACAGATACATCACCTGGGAGACCCACTGCCAAATCACACTACACCCACCAGCAGGCACCGTCAATCAATCAAAAATCGATCAGGGTACTTGTAAGGCGCGCTACTTACCTGTGAGGGTCTCAAGGCGCTGAGGGGGGGGTCCACTACTGCTCGAAGAGCCAGGTCTTGAGGAGTCATCTGAAGGCAAGTAGGTCTTGGGTCAGTCGTAGGTGTATTGGGAGGGTGTTCCAGGTCTTGGCGGCGAGGTAGGAGAAGGATCTCCTGCAGGCGGTCGTATGTTGGATGCGGGGGATAGCTGCGAGGGCGAGGCTGCCAGAGCGGATCTGGCGGGTGGGGGTGTAGAAGCTGAGTCTGATGTTCAGGTAGGCTTGTCCGGCATTGTGGAGTGCCTTGTGTGCGTGGGTGAGGAGCTTGAAGGTAATCCTCTTGTCGATGTGGAGCCAGTGCAGGTCACTCAGGAGGGGGGTGATGTGGCTGTGGCGGGGGGCGTTGACGATCAGTCGTGCGAAGGCGTTTCGGAAGCGTTGTATCCGCCGTTGGTGTTTGGATGGGAGTTTTGCGTAGAGTGCATTGCCGTAGTCCAGTCAGCTGCTGACGAGGGCCTGTGTCACTGTTCTACTTGTTTTGGTCGGGATCCACCAGTAGATCCGGCGGAGCGTGCGTAGGGTGTCGTAGCAGGAGGAGGAGATGGCGTTGACCTGCTTGGACATGGAGAGGGAGGATGCGAGGATCAATCCTAGGTTGCGTGCGTGGTGGGTGGGTGTTGGTGCTGTCCCCAGAGCGATCAGCCACCAGGAGTCATCCCAGGCTGAGGGTGTGTGTCCCAGGATGAGGACCTCCGTCTTGTCCGAGTTCTGTTTCAGATGGCCGCTCCGCATCCAGTCGGCGATGGACCTCAGCCCTTGTGGATGATTGTTTTGGCGGTGTGAGGGTCCTTGGTGAGGGAGAGGATGAGCTGGGTGTCGTCGGCGTAGGAGATGTTTTTGAGGTTGTGGTGGCGGGCCACTTGTGTGAGAGGGGCCCGCCACCACATGGGAGATGGGTCGTCAAGATATAACCTTGTAGTATAACTGATTCAAACAGCCAGGTGGATATTCATGGCAGTGGCTTCCTTAGGTATGCTAAATAAAGGTCCAAAATTATTTTGAATCTTTGAGTTTGACTGCTTAATCCCACTCCATCTAATGTCCCAAATGGAAGCATCAAAGTGGAGACTATGGCATTGTTTTCAGCATACACCCTCAACCAATAAATGCAACTGTCTCTAAATAATTTTACTTTATTCATTGCAAAATTGCAAAAGTGCAGTCAGAACCACAGCCCAGGAAGCAACATTCAGAAGAGGGAGAAGAGCATTGTTAGAATAGAGAGAGAGAGAAATAAATAAAAGACTTGATTTATAAATAATGTAGTTAATAATAACTATTCTGCTGCCTTCACACCTTGAAGAAGAACAGAAGCGGAGTGCTGGGAAAACAGTGTTGGTAAGTGTGAGGATATGGGAGTACTTTATGATATGACTGTGGGGCCTTATCGTAGAGTGCACATGCAAATACCATCCTGGGTCCAGTTATTCTTGTTTACTTTAACTTAGCTCAACCATGGGTAGCTCTGGCTGTCAGGAGAAGGGCTTAGAAGAGGAACTTAGTGCAAAGCATTTAACAGCACCAAAGAATGAAATAGGAAATTCACACACCAAGAAAGAACCATAACAACAATTTATAAACATAGAGGGGCCGATTCCGATTCATGAAAAAAAATTACCGTACGACTCGTATCCGTATTTTTTTACGTACGAATCGTACAAGTCCCGTACAAACGGCGAAGTACGATTCGTACATGAAAAATCCATACGAATGACTGCGGGAAAAGTCTACGAGACGTCCCCGGACAGTTTTACATACAAATCGTAAAAACTGAAGTCCGAGCGCGCAAGTACGATCCGTACTGGCAGTCTGAAAACACAAGCACATGGAAAAGGCCCCGTACAGATCGAACGCCGTACCACTCTTATCAGGGTAAACTTGTGCCCGGGCTACGAGTCGTACAGCCACCCCCTCCCCCCCACATGTCTGCATCATACCCCCCATGTCCGCACTGTACCCCAGCCCTGTATGTGTACGCACCGTACGTTTGTAAAATAACAACCTAGGCAATTCTAGTGAATAGCACTTTGAAATAATATCTATCTCATAGTCAGAACAATTTAGGCAGTGAAACGAAAGAGTGAAAAATATAATTCTTTTTTAATTATAAATTCTGAGTACATTCGCAGTTAAAAACAAATTTAATATACATAATAAAATTAAGACACATGTTAAAATAAAAATGGGTTACATAGGGATACAGAATGAACAAATATAGTGGCAAAACTGTATATTATTCGACGCGCGTTTCGGCGTAGTTTACGCCTTCGTCAGGAAAGCTAAGGCCACAATTCCTGTAATGTGAAAAGAAATAAAAAAATTCTAAATCACATTTCGTCACTGCCAAAGTATTAGTTACAAATTAGGTTTGACATATTTTAAGTCTGACTACGTAGTTTAATTTAATAGATATGTGGTATGCCTTCGGAAATTAGATTATAGTTGTAGCTTAGTTGTAACAACACTGAGTATGATCACAAACAAAAGGATATCTGAGACATCAACAGTTTATAAATAGTCTAGCTAGGTGGTATGATTTAATAAACATATGGTATGCCTACAGTCAAAGGATTTTAATTATGACTTTGTGTAACAACACTGAGTTTGATCCATACGAATGACTGCGGGAAAAGTCTACGAGACGTCCCCGGACAGTTTTACATACAAATCGTAAAAACTGAAGTCCGAGCGCGCAAGTACGATCCGTACTGGCAGTCTGAAAACACAAGCGCATGGAAAAGGCCCCGTACAGATCGAACGCCGTACCACTCTTATCAGGGTAAACTTGTGCCCGGGCTACGAGTCGTACAGCCACCCCCTCCCCCCCACATGTCTGCATCATACCCCCCATGTCCGCACTGTACCCCAGCCCTGTATGTGTACGCACCGTACCCCACCACCGTACCCCAGCCCCGTACTTGTACGCACCGTACCCCACGCACCGTACCCCAGCACCGTACCCCAACACCGTACCCCAGCCCCATACTTGGACGCACCGTACCCCACCACCGTACCCCACCACTGTACCCCAGCCCCGTACATGTACGCACCGTACCCCACCACCCTACCCCAGCCCCTTACTTGTACGCACCGTACCCCACCACCGTCCCCCAGCCCCTTACTTGCACGCACCGTACCCCACCACCGTACCCCAGCCCTGTACTTCGACGCACCGTACCCCACCACCCAACCCCAGCCCCTTACTTGTACGCACCGTACCCCACCACCATCCCCACCACAGTCCCCCAGCCCCTTATTTGTACACACCATACCCCACCACTGTACCCCAGCCCTGTACTTGGACGCACCGAACCCCAGCACCGTACCCCATGCCCCTACTTGGTCGCATCGTACCCTACCACCATACCACAGCCCCTTACTTGTACGCACCGTACCCCACCACCGTACCCCAGCCCCGTACTTAGACACACCGTACCCCAGCAGCCTACCCCAGCCCCGTGCCCCAGCGCCATACCTCAGCCCCTTACTTGTACGCACCCTACCCCAGCGCCGTACCCCATGCCCCTACTTGGACGCACCGTACCCCAGCACCCTACCCCAGCGCCCTACCCCAGCACCGTACCCCAACACCGTCCCCCAGCCCCTTACTTGTACACACCGTACCCCACCACTGTACCCCAGCCTCGTACTTGGACGCACCGTACCCCACCACCGTACCCCAGCATCGCGTATGTATGAACCGTACAACAACATTGCATATATGAGCACTGTACAACAACATCGCGTATGTACGCACCTTACATACGCTAAAATGACTCATACAGAACCAGGACACTGCAAAACAGCACAAGGAGGGTCAATTTGAATCGCACAACACCACAAAACAAGTCTACAGTACAAAAAACATCTAAAAGACTGACCTGGCACATCCAAACAGGCAAACAGAGGCCCAAACTCACAACCACCTCTTATAACACACCCACCAAAATTTCAAACCCAGCCACACCCGCAAATGGACCAATAAAAAGGGCCCACACTCACAAACCATGAGCCTTTGCAACAGACCCACTGCTGACAGACACCATACACAAACAACTGCACCCATACACCTTAACTTACACACCTTCACACAACCTCCTTCACACATACCCCCTCTACACATTCACACACACACACCTACACATTCACACCAACTCACCCACAACCATCCACACCCACACCCCACACCATGCCCACAGACAAGAATCCAAAGTTCACAAGGGAGGAGCTGGACATCCTTGTCAACTAAGTCATCAGAGTCGAGCCACAGCTCTTTGGAACATTGGTCAGACAGACCAGAGGATCGTCGATCGGGTGAATGCTGTTGCGCCCATCAGAAGGACCAGGAATGAATGCCAAGCCAGGTGGTACGATCTGCGGAGGGCAGTCAAGCGCAAAATGAACGAGGACTACGCCCAGAGTAACATCACAGGAGGTGGGCTGCCCCGCAGACCGGTACATTACCATCCCTGGGAGGAGAAGGTGATGGCCCTGCTTCCGCCGGTGGGAGTACATGGAGTTGATGGAGTTGCCGAGCCTGGTGAGTACACAAACAACTTACGTAAAATGGGGGTAATGGCATCCACACCCCAACAACAATAAATGCACTCACCTACCCCCAAGCCCTCACCGGACACAACCACACTAAAAAACAACGCTCATGCCACTAACATGTGTATGCCCCATTCACAAAGCAAGGCCATGCCATGTCCCAGGCTACACAAACCACAAACCCAAGACTGGATGTCCGGGATGCTGGGAGGGTGGGGATCACTAAACATATTGTACAACTCAGAAACAGACACCATTGCCCTCAGCCCATTTGGACCAGGTACATACCCATGCACCATGCGCAATGCCCAGGGACTGGCAAAGTACTGAAAAGGTAGCTGACACTTGGCCCTGCTGTAGGCAGCACAAGGCCCTCCTGTGACAACTGCAAAATCTAACATAAACACAACCAGCTCAGATATCTAGGACAGGAACTCACACTCACTGACATGGCAGCATGCTCCATGGGGGGACAGATACATCACCTGGGAGACCCACTGCCAAATCACACTACACCCACCAGCAGGCACCGTCAATCAATCAAAAATCGATCAGGGTACTTGTAAGGCGCGCTACTTACCTGTGAGGGTCTCAAGGCGCTGAGGGGGGGGTCCACTACTGCTCGAAGAGCCAGGTCTTGAGGAGTCATCTGAAGGCAAGTAGGTCTTGGGTCAGTCGTAGGTGTATTGGGAGGGTGTTCCAGGTCTTGGCGGCGAGGTAGGAGAAGGATCTCCTGCAGGCGGTCGTATGTTGGATGCGGGGGATAGCTGCGAGGGCGAGGCTGCCAGAGCGGATCTGGCGGGTGGGGGTGTAGAAGCTGAGTCTGATGTTCAGGTAGGCTTGTCCGGCATTGTGGAGTGCCTTGTGTGCGTGGGTGAGGAGCTTGAAGGTGATCCTCTTGTCGATGTGGAGCCAGTGCAGGTCACTCAGGAGGGGGGTGATGTGGCTGTGGCGGGGGGCGTTGACGATCAGTCGTGCGAAGGCGTTTCGGAAGCGTTGTATCCGCCGTTGGTGTTTGGATGGGAGTTTTGCGTAGAGTGCATTGCCGTAGTCCAGTCAGCTGCTGACGAGGGCCTGTGTCACTGTTCTACTTGTTTTGGTCGGGATCCACCAGTAGATCCGGCGGAGCGTGCGTAGGGTGTCGTAGCAGGAGGAGGAGATGGCGTTGACCTGCTTGGACATGGAGAGGGAGGATGCGAGGATCAATCCTAGGTTGCGTGCGTGGTGGGTGGGTGTTGGTGCTGTCCCCAGAGCGATCAGCCACCAGGAGTCATCCCAGGCTGAGGGTGTGTGTCCCAGGATGAGGACCTCCGTCTTGTCCGAGTTCTGTTTCAGATGGCCGCTCCGCATCCAGTCGGCGATGGACCTCAGCCCTTGTGGATGATTGTTTTGGCGGTGTGAGGGTCCTTGGTGAGGGAGAGGATGAGCTGGGTGTCGTCGGCGTAGGAGATGTTTTTGAGGTTGTGGTGGCGGGCCACTTGTGTGAGAGGGGCCATGTGGATGTTGAACAGCGTCGGGCTGAGGGATGATCACTAACCCCTTACACAAGCACACACCCCCGGGGCAGCCAATAGAGTCACCCACTCTCACAATGGACATGTGACACAACAAGATCAAGCCACAGCCAAAGAAGCATCCAAGACCAAATTCGACATGTCAAACACCCTGGAGAACATTTCAATCAGTCCCCTGCAACATACCCATCCACAAGTGAACATTGATGGGAATGCTAGGCACATACAACTACCTGGAGGAACTGTGGCAAATAGAATATCGATGAAACATGGATGTCGCATTAAACAGCATTAACACTGTCTCTCTCTCACACACAGGGCAACGTCATGGATCTCCCCCCAACAATGGGGGGGGAAGAACCACAGTCCCAGGCTCGGGAGGAACCTGATCCCACCGGCAGCGACACCTCACAACACTCCGCGGATGACCCCAACCCACCTGGCCCCTCTGGTGTCCAAGCCCCTGCAGCACCTGCTTCTGGTACATCTGTGCATACCACCACCCCATTCCTGCCACATCCCAGGAGACACCCAGGAGCCCTGCCCACACTGAACAACTGAGCCAGTCTGACCTGGAGGGACAAGGTTTGCCGGGCACCCAGGAGGAGGCAGCCAACACCGACACTGCCATCCCTCAGGTGTCCCGTAGACCCGATGTGCCCACATCGGCAGGCCAGGCTCGTGTGGGCAGGGGTGGTGGGAGTGGAGGCAGGCGGAGGCGAGAACCTGACCAGACAGCTGAAGGGACCGGTATGTCACACGTCCGCAACATCATGGAGGCATACTGGCGTGACACCAGGGCCATCAGTCAGGTAGTGGCGACCCTCACAGACATTAAGAATCAGCAGGCCGAGCAACACGCCAGTCAACAACAACACCAAGGACGGATGGAGGCAAGACTGGCTGAGCTCCTGGCGGTGCAAAGGGACATAAGCCATTCACTCCGTCGGATCGCCGACAACATGGGCAACCCTCCCTGTGACACCAGGCGCAGACCAGCACCAGCCACAGTGAGGGAGGAGGAGGATTTGTCCGACGGAGCGTCCCAAACATCGTCAAGGCCTGCATCTGAGGGTCCCCGGAGGAAGGTGGGTCGTCCACGGAAAAGACCATGAGAGGTAGCGGACCATCCACATCTCCCAGGTCACCTGGCCTGGCACCTGGCCTTCATGCACAACAGCAGCACATCATTCACTGACATTCTTTGCCACATGGACTTGCTGGTCACAGTCTGACCAATGATGACCAACACTGTGGTCTGGACTCTGATGACTTCAAATGCCAAGGATAGCATCTCCCCCTGTGAACTTTGGATTCTATGCACCCGGTAGAGCAGCATATTTTATCTACCAAAACACGCACCCCACTGAGAATAAAACTATTTTTTTTCATGAGATGTTGCAGTCATTTTGCATAAGTCCACAACATACGTGTGTGTTAATGTCAAACTATGCCTGAGTGTTGAACTAACTCCAGCCATCCATACCCTGGGATCTGAGTCCGGTACAGGACACACATGGGTCACAATGTATCATCCGATACAGCCTGGGACCCCAATACTCACCCGTGATGGCCTCAAGCTGCTGAGGGGCGGCTTGAGATACTGTGCGGACACACCAATCAGGAAGTGGATGATGAAGGCCTAGAGGTCATGGATCATGTGGAGGTTCCCGGGGAGGGAGTCCCAGGTATGTTTGGCCAGGTGGGAGAACCATCTCCTTCATGCTGGAGTGTTGTGGATGTGAAGAATGGTGGCCAGGCCAAGTTCGGATGCATTGAGTTGGGCCAACGGGGTCTTGGATGACAGACGTACAAGGTTGATTTTGATGTCTGGGGTTGTTGACTGCCTCCTGAGTGTGTGTGAGGAGTGTGAAGGTCATCCTGCAGCACACAGTGATCCCTTGCAGCTATCTCAGGTGGACGGTGATGTTGATGGGGTGCGGGATGTTGAAGCTGAGTTGTGCAGATGCACCCTTGATGTGGAGAAGTTTCCCGTGAGTTTGGATGTACTTGCTCCGTAGAGGGCGGGGCAGTAGTTGACACGGCTGGTGTCGTGGACCTGGGGGTTGGTCTGTCTTTCCTTGGAGTGGATTTATCTGAGGATCATGTGCATCATGCAGAGGGTGTTGCAGCATGAGGTACAGATGCTGGTGATTTGCATGGCAAATGTGAGTGACAAATCCATGCTGCACACTATCTTGTGTGTGTGGCCACTGGGTGCTTGTGTAGGGCCCCTGTGGGTGGGACACATGGAGTTGAGCCAGCTGTAAGGGGACAATCCTCAGATGAGCACCTCAGTCCTGTACAAGTCCAGCCTCAGGTGGCTGATGTTCAGCCATTCATCCACGGACCTCATGCCTTCTTGAATGTTGGAACTGGCAATTACTGGGTCTTTGGTGAGGATGAGGAGCACCTGGGTGTCAATGGCATACACCATGATGATGATGTTGGGTGCGCATGTGATGGTGGAGAGGGGGGTCCTGGACACATTGAAGATTGACACGCTGAGAGATGATCCCTGGGCCATGTGCCAGATGACGCCACTATACCACATGCTGAAGTCTTGAGTCCCACTCCCATGGCCTTGCTGGTGGACGGAGCCGGTGTGGAGCAGGAACGACATGATCTGGTTGGTGTGACAGGGCCTGGAAGGCGAGGCAGCACTGTGTAGGCAGTTGGAGTTGCACACTCAGCATGCAAAGGTGTCATGTGTGCGCTTAGGGTATGCCTGAGAGCAGGCGGTTGAGTCTCGGATAGACATTGCTTGGAGGGTGGCTACAACATCAGACTGTAGTGTGATGTGGGTCATGCAAAGACATGAGGGTCGTGCAATGTGCACGTTGCAGGTGCTGACGGTCCTGCCTTTGGCACCGCGTGGACCCAACAGTGGCACAGACAAGATGATGACAGCCAAATGAATGGGTGGAGGGAGGCAGGGAGGAGCATTTTTGAGGCGTGTGTGTTGCCGAATCCCGCCACTTTGTGGGCCCTTGCTTCAGGGGCCGCAGCAGCAGGCGGCATGTCCTTGAAACTATGCCAAAAGTTGCACACAAAGACAAGGATGTCAGAAAGGACAACTGCAACAGGTGTATGTAAAGGAAGGAGTGTCCAGTTACCCATGGAACACCCAGAGAAAATGGATGCACAATCACCAAAGCTGACTGACACAGGATCAGGAAACAGAAGGCCGAGCCGCGCACAGGAGACACACCCTCAGCAGGCGTTGACGGCCCGTCGTGGGGACCAACATGCCCAAATACATACACAACCATGGAATTCTGGCACAATCGAGATTCTAACCCATGAAGAACTGCATGCATGTAGCCAAACTACACATAGACTCATATGCACAATCTTTGACAACTATGCCAGAGATGACGCATGCAAAGTGGCAAGAGACCTGCATTGACAGAGATGAGGCACCTTGGAGGGTGAGGAACCCCTTTATTACTCAGGCTCACACTAAGGGAAAAGCATCAATATGAACAGACACACAGGTCATTTGGCTGAACATGTGGGACCTACACTGGACACCCCCTTCACAACACAGATGTAGTAAATCCAAATGGCCTGGCACACAAGTTAAGGGGATGAGCCAAACACCCCCGTCTGCACACGGAGAGGCTGCAATTCCCCATTGAGCCTGTTATGTGGATGTCCCACACCATGTCCACCCGTAGAATCCTGTATATTTCTGAGGGAAGTTATACACACATTGATGCCTTCATCAGAATCCACAAACCATTAGAGATGACTGTCACGAAGGTTGACTATCAATTCATGGGAGTCATGCTACATGTCATGTGCCCCATTGTGAGTCGACATGTATGCATGGTAACCCAACATGCACAGGAGCAGTCCCCACACATTCCAAACACCTAACAACCCCAAAATTCCTTGCTGCAATCCTCACCCAAAATGACTTTTCCACATGTCCGTGCATGGAATGCTGATTCAGCACATGTTGCAATACTCATGAGGAATAGCAGGAGGCCAGCGATGACACGACCAGACAACATGCGCAAGAATCTGTGGATGACAGACACACAAGCAGTCAGCTAAAAGAATGTTATCCGCATACATGGTCATTTACTCTACAGGAATAATGTTGTCACCATGCGATTAGAAAAATTAGGGTCACAGGTAAAATGAGTGGAATGACATCATCACTCAAGTGACACATCAGAACACACATCTAAGTCACTTGGCATACAGTCAGCCGGACACACACATTGCAACACATGCCACACAAGGCTCCAAGCGTGCACACTCAGACCCAGTGACTCACCATTATGAGAAGAAGTTGCGTATGAGCTGACTACGGATATCCTCCTCCTCCTCCTCCTCCTCACTTGCCTCGTGACCAAGGCCTTCATCCTCCACGGGTGGATGTTCCTGCTCATGCTGCTCCAGGATGAGTGGCACTGCCTTCTCCACTGCCATGTTGTGCAGCATGCAGCACACGAGGAAGATTTTGCAGACCTTCGCCGGTGCATATGGGAGAGACCCGCCTGTCTTGTGAAGGCACCGGAATCGGCTCTTCAGGAGGCCAAACGTCCTCTCAATCACTCGCCTGGTCTGCCCGTGTGCATCGTTGTAACGGTGATCTGCAGCTGATCTTGGGTTGCAGAGAGGCGTCATCAGCCCTGGCATGTTGGGATAGCCAGAGTCCCCTACATGGAAACATCATGTAAAAAAGTGGGTCAGGAGATGCCGTAAGATACAAACATACCGCAAAACACAGGACAAACCGAGTATACCCACCAACAAGACATGCTCGTTCGTTGTGCAGCCATAGCATCATTAGTGGCACCCTGCTACGCCTCATGATGTAGGCATCGTGTGCTGACCCTGGAAAACGTGCACAGCCATGGGAAATCAGCATGTTAGCAAGACACACCACAAGGGCATTTATAGAGTGGTAATCTTTACGGTTGCGATAGGTGACCTCCTGTGCATGTGTGGTACAAAAGCCACATGTGTCCCATCAATGGACCCAATGACATGGGGCATCCCTCCCAGGGCATAGAAATCACCCTTGACACCTGTCAACTCCCCAGGAGTCGGAAAATGGATGAATTCATCCAGGTGCTCCAACATGGTTGCCAAAACATCATGCAGGACACGGCTGAACATTGTCTGGGACATGCCACCAACATCAGCTATGGTGAATTGAAACGTACCTGTGGCAAAAAAATGTAGGGCCGCCATCACCTTCATCTTGGGGGTCAGTGCAGTGGGATAACTGTGCCGCGGTTGGAGGTGTGGTGCCAGCCTGTTTGTCAGGTCCTCAATCAACTGTTGGCTGAATCTGTAACGGCGTATGCAGTCTCATTCCCTCATGGCACCCAAGTCTGGCATTGGTCTGTGGACAGGTGGTGTCCTGCAGAAATTGGGAATGAATAACGAACAGTGAGAACATAACAACATCTATGTCAATGAACTGAGCACATGCTCAACTGCTAATACACATCTGCTAAATACAGAGTCTGGTCTGTGCAATACATCCAGGACACGTATGCCAGCCAGGTGATACTCCTATGAAAAGCCAGCTACACCCGTTGATTGTCAAGTCTACATGCAATGCCCTGAATCGAGCTGTGGGCCATTGTCATTGAATATCCAGAGACATCACAAGAGTGACATACATCCACATCTCAGCATTTGAAGGATGTCATCTCATACAGACAGCTGACGGCAAGCTAGACGCACAGATCACATGGAATGTCAAATGTACAGATCACACACATTGCGATGAAGGGGTACACGTGAAAACAGAAAACACGTGCAAAGTGTGAAGGGGAAGTGTGCCACCTAGTGCCCCATCACACATGACATGTGTACACAGGTCATCACACATCAATTGTGCAAATACATGAGAAGACATGTGCAATATCACTGCCTGACACACCTAGGCCCTGCACATGTAGGACAGCAATGACAATGACTTGATGTATATCCTTGTGCGAGTCTGAGACCTCCATTCCTTTCGTGTGCGTATCCTCTCAACAGTGTAAGTGTGTGAAACGCACCGTACACACGCTCTGAGGGCGTGTGTACGGTCCGTATCACTAGAGTTGTGTGGCTGTAGGAGCACGCATGGTACGGACCGTACAAGTACGGTCCGTATCACTATAGTAGTGGTGCCGTAGGAACACTTGTGTTATGGACCGTACACACGTACGTGTACTACCAGTGCCTACACGTGTAGGCACTGGTAGTACATGTACGTGTAGGCACTGGTTGTACACGTACCATGTACTACCAGTGCATACATGTACGTGTAGGCACTGGTAGTACACGTACGTTTAGGCACTGGTAGTACACGTACCCGTACGTGTACTACCAGTGTGTACATGTACGTGTGTAGGCACTGGTAGTACACGTACCCGTACGTGTACTATCATTGCGTACACGTACGTGTAGGCACTGGTAGTACATGTACGTGTCGGCACTGGTAGTAGACGTACCCGTACGTGTACTACCAGTGCGTACATGTACATGTAGGCACTGGTAGTACACGTACCCATACGTGTACTACCAGTGCCTACACATACTTGCAGGCACTGGTAGTACACGTACGTGTAGGCACTGGTAGTACACGTACCTGTACATGTACTACCATTGCATACACATATGTGTAGGCACTGGTAGTACACGTACGTGTAGTCACTGGTAGTACACGTACCTGTACGTGTACTACCATTGCGTACACGTACGTGTAGGCACTGGTAGTACATGTACGTGTAGGCACTGGTAGTACACATACGGGTATGTGTACAGTGCGTACACGTATGTGTAGGCACTGGTAGTACACGTACGGGTACGTGTACTACCAGTGCATACACATACGTTTAGGCACTGGCAGTACACGTACCCGTACGTGTACTACCAGTGCGTACATGTACGTGTCAAAGGCATCTAGGCTGCCAGTTAATCCAAGTGCACATTGCTTTCTGCATCATGTGTGGGGGTGGTCTGTGACATGTGTTGGTACCTTGCCTGTGCCCTGTCCTTTTCAGTCATTTGGGGGTCCATGTTTGTTGGCACTGATGCTGAGTCTCAACATAGGAGTGTGGGGTTTCAAATGAACAGACTTGCAGCATGCATGACCGATGTTGTGGCCTCAGACATGATGTGCATGAGTGGGAGATATGCATAGTGCCGGGACGGTTGCTCATGTTACAGTCAGATCATTCCAGGACCATGGAGCAGTGTGCCCACTACAGTCCCCTTAGACACCCTTGCCTCGGAATCATGTGTGTCATCCAACACTGTGCCCATTCTCTGTGTGTTCAGCATAGGTTGGCCTCTGTGGCATTGTTCCCTGGCCTCATTTGTATTTATGTAAAGTGTGCTACATGTGTCCACTGTACAGGGTGACCCCATTTGGCTCATGTATCCTCACACTGGGCAGTGCCTGTGTGTCTATGTACAACTATCTGTTGATGGTTGTTTGTCACAAATATGTGTTGGCAGCCTCACGAGGTGATGTGGAGTACATTTAGGAATTCTTGATGCACATTTTAGTAAACCCAGATTAAGAGGTGTAACTTCTTGATCTGTCTCAATCACATTGTCTCAGGTATGGGGGTTTGTGCGGGCAAGGCCTACATGTCCAAACCTTATGTCTCCTTGCCAGGTCTGACCTGTGTGTGATAATTGTCTGGACAGACACTCAACATGCAGTGACCCAGTCATGTTGTGCAGGGTTTAATGTTTGTGCTTTGCAGCATGTGCCAAAAGTTTAAATACATGATTCCTGCTCATCCATTTTTGGCACCAGTGTGTGCTCCAGATGCTACGTAGTTTGGTCTTTGTGTGCTGACATCTGTGGTGACATTCTTGGTTGCCATGAGTGTGTCTCCTCAGTGCAGGTTCTCCTTATTCCAACACAATTGCAGGCCCATTAGCTTATGCATTGTCCTGTGTTTGGACATGTGTGCCACTCCACATGACAGGCAGTGGGTCAGATGTGTTGCCAACTGTGTCATCATGGTACAGATGGCCATGTGACAGGTGGCATGATTGAAGTTGTTAGTCAAGAAGTCTTGTACCTTGGCACTCACTACACTTGTCAACATGTCTTACTTTTTTGAATGCTTGACATTGATGTTTTGTTGTGAAGGACAATAATGTGCCTGCATGACAGATGTCTCCCAAGGAAGTGCACAATAAACCACCTTTACACTTTCAGGGGACACGCTGGCACATTTTAAAGAAAGGCACAGTTCGAATAACACTTTTTTCAGATTATACATATACATGTTCCCACAGTGTGGAGGCATTTGGGTAAGTCCTTGGTTGTTGCTGATACCAACTTACGAGTGTCAAGTCATCCAGACCGCCATGGTGCCATGTATATGTACTTACTGAAACCCCATTTCTTTCTAACAGTGGCTTCTTTGAATAAGGCTGGCAGCTCATACAATGACTGTGTAAATGTAGTTTTGTGTGCACATCCTTGTGTGACTTCTTTTATACAGGCACATGTGTGTTCTGTTCACAAAGTGGCACATTCACACATTCTAAACATGTAGATTGTGTAAAGTGTTGTGATTCCCAAGGGATCACAATGTATTTCGTTTGGGTTTCCAAAGTACTCACAGGTCTCTGATTGTGGGGACACCTTCTGCATTGCGGTCTGTTATTTAGCCTTGGGTGCACCAATACTGTTTCGTTCACAGTAAACAAGAGGTGGCATGCCTTCATAGTATTGCTGTGCTCAACTGTTCCCAGACACTAGCTTCTCAGTATAATTCGATATCAAGTTATTTGCTGTTGTGTCCTATTTTTCCTTGTTTCCAAGTGGCATGGTGGGTCAACCAACTGGGGAGTGCAGGGCTTACATATCTGCGGAGTAATCTAGATGTTACTCATGATGCATTTCCTGATATGCACTGTGACCTATTTTGTTTTGACTCATGTGTCAGATGTATACAGGTGACTGATTATTTTTTGTATCTTCACCTTGCCCACAGCATCATCGGAGGACACCGAGGGAGACATCTGCACGGACCTGGAGGAGGGATCCAGCACCGGTGCCACCACTGCTGGCAAGTCTGCGGGAGCAAGTGGCACGGAGGGCGAGGGGAGTCAGGCGGAGGACCTGTCTGGTGGCGACAGAGACTACGATGCTGACGGGTCCAAGGCTGAACTCCTTGAGGGGGCGGAGGCTGCTACAACACCTGGCAGCAGCACAACATCTGTCATCGCCTCCTCCATTCCCATCACCGCCCTTCCAGTTGCTCCGGTCCCTTCTGTCCGTGCAGGGCACCACCATGTCTCCTTTGTGCCAGGCACCGCACCCCCTGCCCCTGTCACCCCAGCTGCCCTCACTGCAGAGTCTGTGGACATTCAGTAGCAGTTGCAGGTTGGCCAGACATCGATGCTGAATGTCCTCCATGGCCACACCACACTGCTGACAAAGATGGTGTCGTTCATGGAGGGCATGTCAGCAGCGATGTCTGACCAACGGATGTTGCTGAGGTCCATGGACTCTTCACTGACGGCAGCAGTGAGTCTCCTGCAGTGCTTTGTCCCCCCCTACCCCTGCCCCATCCACACTTCCCACTCCCATGCCTGTCCCATGCCCACCCAGACATTCCCAAGCATGCACCCCACCAGCCACAGGCAGCACACAAACACGTAAGGTAAAGCACACACCTCCTGGCATGCACACTCAGGGGGATAAAGGCACACCCACTGGGTCAGGGGCACACAGGCATACACGCAGCCACAGTCTGAGTCCGCATGCCTCACTACCCAGTCCCTCCAAAGGCACTCCCCTTGGCTCCCCTGCCACACAGTCAGACAAGGAGAGCTACTTGGCTGTGCTGGGCCTCAGCCGCACTGGGTCACCAGCACGCAAATGGGCAAGGCACTCCCCGGGTAGGGGAGTTGTGTCCCCCCCCCTGTCCACCCCCTCCCCCAGTAGCGCAGCACCTCATCCCTCCGACCCCCCCCTCCTTTGTGCCTGTAGTTTCTTCCAGTGCAGGGGATACTCTGGACGCCCTGGCAGAAGTGTGCAGCGCCGAGCTCACCTCCAGTTTTGGCGCTGCCCCACCCCCTGTGGTGGAGGCGTCCAGCCCTGCACCCACCACACCTACCCTTACACCTCCTGTCCCTGCGGTGCCTGGTCCTTCCCCACATGAAGCCCCCCCCCAGTCGACAAATCTGAGGGCTCTAATGTGCAGGCAAGCTTGGGGAGACACGTGGCCATGTGTTTCCCCAAGGACTTCTATTCTGGACTGGCCATTGGCCTTTGTATATAGTGTTGTTGAAAAAATATTATCTTATGCTGATTAAAGCATTTTCTTTTGACTGAACACTATTGCATTTCAGGTAATGTTGGTGCTGATGCTCCAGGAGTTGGGGTTGTGGTAATGTGTTATGTTTCGGGCAAAGGTTCGAGTCTGATGGTCATGAGGTGGCCCATGGGATCTGCGTGCCATCACAAGGTCTCTGCAAAGGATCTTTGGTCGTGTGTGTTATTTGTTTTTTGAGACATTGTACCAAGGAGTGTCCCTTCCTCCGTGGCACCTGACATCTTCCCTGCAGAGAGTTGCACAATTGTTGTGCTGACCTCTGTATACATTCCCTTTGTTTGTGACGGATCCCTTCAACTATGGCTATGCCTGCTCAGCAATGTCTCCGGCTGCATTGTCTGTGCCATCCTTACTAGTCACTGTACTTGTGTATTGAGTATGTTGCCATGCCTTAATGGAGAAATTGTCCCTTTTCTGCACTATGCATGTGTGTAATCCCAGCCTAGCACACATCTGGTACTTGTTCTGCAGGGTATTTGGGCACCTGACTCACAATTGTGGGCATTGTATCTGTGGGAACTGCACCCTATTCCTTCCATGAGAGACAACATCTTGGTGGCTGTCCCAGCACCTGTACATTCCTATCAGTCCTGGGATGTGCATGACAGTGTGTGTTCCCTTTGGCTCTCTTAGTTTAGTAGGCATTGACATGACTATACAGTCTTGTGGCATGGTCTCTGTGTGTGTATTGTGCTGCATCCGCCAGGGGTGGGTATGCATGTGTCATTTGTCCTCACACCCACATGTGGTGTGTCATGCAGTGGGGGAAAGACATCCATCCTCATGGGAGTGGGACACTGCTGTCAGTGATGTGTTGTTATGGCACTATCAACATAGTCGAAAATTAGGGATGCGTACATACACCCATGGAGTTGTGGTCATCTGATAATGATGTACACACCCCCATGTCTCTGTCCACTGCTGGGAGTGATAAGCACCCACCCCTCACATGTCTCTGTCCACTGCTGGGAGTGATAGGCTCCCACCCCTCACATGTCTCTGTCCACTGCTGGGAGTGACAGGCACCCATCCCTCACATGTCTCTGTCCACTGCTGGGAGTGAGAGGCACCCACCCCCATGTCTCTGTCCACTGCTGGGAGTCCTCTGCTCCCACCCCCATGTCTCTGTCCACTGCTGGTGATCCTCTGCACCCACCCCTCACATGTCTCTGTCCACTGCTGGTATTCCTCGGCACCCACCCCCATGTCTCTGTCCACTGCTGGGAGTGATAAGCACCCACCCCATGTCTCTGTCCACTGCTGTGAGTGATAGGCACCCACCCCTCACATGTCTCTGTTCACTGCTGGGAGTGATAGGCACCCACCCCCATGTCTCTGTCCACTACTGGGAGTCCTCTGCACCCACCCCCTTGTCTCTGTTCACTGCTGGGAGTCCTCTGCACCCACCCCATGTCTCTGTCCACTGCTGGGAGTACTCTGCACCCACCCCTCACATGTCTCTGTCCACTGCTGGCAGTGATAGGCACCCACACCTCACATGTCTCTGTCCACTGCTGGGAGTCCTCTGCACCCACCCCCATGTCTCTGGCCACTGCTGGGAGTACTCTGCACCCAACCCTCACATGTCTCTGTACTCTGCTGGCAGTGATAGGCACCCACCCCTCACATGTCTCTGTCCACTGCTGGTATTCCTCTGCACCCACCCCTCACATGTCTCTGTCCACTGCTGGTATTCCTCTGCACCCACCCCTCAAATGTCTCTGTCCACTGCTGGGAGTGATAGGCACCCACCCCTCACATGTCTCTGTCCACTGCTGGTATTCCTCTGCACCCACACCTCACATGTCTTTGTCCACTGCTGGGAATCCAAGGCAGCCACCCACCCACCCGCACCCTTGGTGCAGTACACTGCTGTCCTGGCCATACACACCCCCAATATACTGGTTATATGCTGCACCAGGCCCTAAGCCAACATTTGTGGCGTGTGTACGCCTTGTATCACAAATGTACTGGTGCCCTAGGGGTACGGGTGATGCGGTCCATACCCCCGCATTCATAGGTTGGGTACGTTCCGTACCACGTGTACCCCTACATCACCACTACAATAGTGGTATGGACCGTACCCACGCCCTCAGAGCGTGGGTATGGTCCGTCCCACCATTGTAGTGGTGATGTAGGGGTACGCGTGGTACGGACCGTACCCACACCCTCAGAGCGTGGGTAAGGTCCGTACCACGCGTACCCCTACATCACCACTACAATGGTGGTACGGACCATACCCACGGACTCAGAGCGTGGGTACGGTCCGTACCACCATTGTAGTGGTTATGTAGGGGTACGTGTGGTACGGACCGTACCCACGCTCTGAGGGTGTGGGTACGGTCCGCACCACCATTGTAGTGGTGATGTAGGGGTTCACGTGGTACGGACCATACCCACAGACTCAGAGTGTGGGTACGGTCCGTCCCACCATTGTAGTGGTGATGTAGGGGTACGCGTGGTATGTACCGTACCCATGGCCTCAGAGCGTGGGTACGGTCCGTACCACGCGTACTCCAACATCACCACTACAATGGTGGGACGGACCGTACCCACACTCTGAGGGCGTGGGTACGGTCCGTACCACCATTGTAGAGGTGATGTAGGGGTATGCGTGGCATGCACCGTACCCACGCTCTGAGGGTGTGGGTACGGTCCGTACCACCATTGTAGTGGTGATGTAGGGGTACGTGTGGTACGGACCGTACCGACGGACTCAGAGCGTGGGTACGGTCCGTACCACCATTGTAGTGGTGATGTAGGGGTACGCGTGGTACGGACCGTACCCACGCTCTGAGGGCGTGGGTACGGTCCGTACCACCATTGTAGTGGTGATGTAGGGTATGCGTGGTACGGACCGTACCCACGATCTGAGGGCATGGGTACGGTCTGTACCACCATTGTAGTGGTGATGTAGGGGTACGCGTGGTATGGACCGTACCCACGCTCTGCGGCCGTGGGTACGGTCCATACCACGCGTACCCCTACATCCCCACTACAATGGTGGGACGGACCGTACCCACGATCTGAGGGCGTCGGTACGGTCCGTACCATGCGTACCCCTACATCACCACTACAATGGTGGTATGGACCGTACCCACGGACTCAGAGCGTGGGTACGGTCCGTCCCACCATTGTAGTGGTGACGGGTACGTGTACACATCCACTTCTGTTGTGGCGGTACGCAGGGATTGGTGGACACGCCCCCCGAAGTGACCAGACCCTGGAGGTAATGTATGTACAGGATATATTTATTGTAAATTGGGTAGGGGTTATGTTTCCTGCCCCTCGCCCCCCCCCCCCCCTTTTCCCCTGGGTGTTGTTCTGACCTTCTGCGGCATGCACGGCAGTTTCGGTGCACCAGGTCGTAGGCTAGGAGGGCCGGGATGACACGTAGGATGGGGTCCATGGCTGTCCGTCGCGTACCGGTGCTCCTTCTTCGCGTCGTCCTCAATTTCCCAGGAGTTTTTGGCTGAAGTAAAAAATTAGCCATGCGGAGTGACGTAGGCACGAATCGTACTTGCTGGTCCATAAAACGCTGCCTGACTCCGTCCGGACGTCACGTACGCGATGCCCCGGATCGAAATTGTGGGTATTTTTTCGCCGCACGTAGTTTTTTACGATTCGTACGGAAATGGCATATCTGTACGAATCGTACTTGCTGCTTTGTAAGGAGGATTTCCCGGGTACGAGTCGTATGGAGAATACGCTCCGTACGACCATTCGTACCCGGGTTTTACAGGATCGGAATCGGCACCTGAGTGTATTTTTATGAATTTTTAGAGGGTTGATCAACAAAATCCACCAAAGGGTTCCAGAGATGCAGAGTTTAGAGGTTTTTATCACTTTTAAATGCAACTGCAAACATGCATTGGTCAACACAAAGGGGGTCATTATTATAGCGGGCGGATCGCCACCGCCCATATGGCGCTGGCGGTCCGCCCGACAAAATCTCCCGCCCGCATTACTTTTCCCCCTGCCACATTAGGATGGCGGGGGGGACCTCGGCGAACGGGTAGATCATCTGCCGGTTTTCCGCCAGTAGGCAATCCACCCAATTGCCTACGGGCGGAAAAGCTCAGGAATATGGTGGCAGTGCCTTGCAGGCACCGCCATCCATATTATCATTGTGGCGGAAAATGGTTTGGTTTTAGGGGGTCCATTGCGGGCCCCCAGGGTGTTCGGGGGTGGGATTGCACAAGGGGGGTACCTATGTTACCCCACTTCATTTGCATGCACAAGGTGGCAGCCACCGCACAGTGCCAGTCACGTTGTGCATTCAAATGCACAACATGCATTTTACACATTGTGGTGGGTGCCGCCCACCGCAATGTTTAAACTGTGGGATGCGCCCGCCAGTCTTGCGTCACCGCCGCCACCATGGCAGGTGGTCCCGTTTCCCGATACGGTTTGTCTGCCAGCCATCGTAAGAGGCCCCAAAGTTTGTAAATTTTTCAAAAGTTTAAAAGAGTTAGTGAGGGTACTCTGGCCCGGTTTGGGTGACCAAATCCAGCAGGGAAAATGGCTAGGGAGGAATACTTTATACAGTTATTTGCCACCAAAGCATTTTTAAGGCAAGTTACAAACTTTACAGGATGACCACCATAGACATCATTGGAGTTGTCCTGATGCTGAGGATACAGGTAGAAGATGCTCAAGGGATTTTTCAGTTGTGGTGCAGTTGGAGGGCTATCTTTGTGTTTCATCCCCACCTCTACCTTTGTGTGTCATCTCAAATAGAATTTATGATTGCGTTCCCAGTTGGAATAGGTCGGGTTCAGAGATACCGAGGGGAAAAACCAGAACTGTTAACTGTGGGGGATAGACCGGGGAGGGTTTGGGGGGCCATCGCAATGTATATCGGTGATGATCAGTTGTGTGGTTAGCTATGGTCCATTCTTAGTGTGCTGCTGTGTGTGTAGGGGGGAGAGGGGTCGGGGAGACCGTCTGCGTGAGATAGAGGAACCTGTCCGGTATTGCCCAGATATATCGTTGGCTTTATGCGTCCTGATTCTGCCAAGTATTGGCTACTGTCTGTCCCATAGGGGATAGGGGTGGAGTCTGGGATTAGGACTGTGAGGCTATCGGTAATGCCGCCGGCGCTGTCTCCTGTGTGAATTGAAATAATAATTGCACCCATTCCATAGATATGGGATGCTTACGTGTCCCTTTTACTTCCTCATCCCTTAGTACCGCCGCGCCCCACTTTTTCATGGTGCCTGCCCAGGCCGCTACAGCGGGTCCCGTTGGGGCCTTACAATGCATGGCTATTCCCCTTTTTGCTAAGAGAATGGCTAGGGATGCAAAGCGACACTGTACCTTTTCGGCCTTCCGCCTGCGGAAGATTCCCAGGTCACATGCTTCCCATGTGGATATGGCCATAAGATTGACCGTCGCTCGGAGTGTCTGGTGTACCTTTTCCCAATACTGTTGGATGGTGGGGCAGTCCCAAAACATGTGTTTAAAGTCCGCCTCAGGAGTCTGGCGGCGGGGGCACGCGAAATGTGTATCAGGATAAAAACGGTGAAGTCGGTGTTGTGTGAGGTATGCTTGGTGTAGAATATTGAATTGAATGTTTTTGAAGCGCACGTTCCTAGAGACCTTTTTTGGATACTCTAGTGCCTCGTCTTCCCATTTCTGTCGCAATGCGTTTAAAGGAGTAATGATCAGCTCCCAGATCGCTTTGTAATGCCAATTTACTAAGGGGTCTATTAGGATGGTGGGCGGACGAAAGCGGTGCTGGGACTGGCCGCCAGTGGGGCGGTGGTCACGCACCGGCAATTTGGGCACCATGGTGGCAATAGCATCCCCCATCCCCCATCCACAACATTGTGGCGGGCGGTGCTCAGAGCACCGCCCGCCACAATGCTGTTGATGCACCTTGTGCATTTGCATGCACAACGTGGCAGGCACCGCGTGGTGCCCGTCACGTTGTGCATGCAAATGCAGGGGGGTACCATAGGTACAGGTGCAGAGTCAAGCAGAAAATAAAACCTTTAGCAAAAGATATATCCATGTAAAGTGAATAGTCCAAATAAATTGTCGGGAAATGTATGGGATAGCACATTTCTAGCACATGGTATTGTTGTCTGTCCATTCTATTCTTGTGCGTCAGTTGGCGTAATAACTTCATCTACATCAGCACGATGCACTTCAAACATGTAGCGCTGTTTAAGTTAAAACTTTGCTTTTTACCTATGTATTAACCTCTTCTGTGCCCATGACGAGATAGTCTCGTCATGGAGCACGGTCGCGCTGTGCCCATGACGAGACTATCTCGTCATGAACCCCACCCACTAATGCAACGCCCGGCACAGGAGGGGGAAAGGGCGTGGCACAGAAGGGGTTAAATACTTTGAAAGTCTAGAGAAACAGGAAGATTAGAAGTACAGTAAAAAACAAAACAAAGTACAAGACTCAATACTGACATTGTTGAAAAGCCATTCAGGATAGAAATAGAAATTTTTTATGAAACAACAAACGTGTTGTATGTTTATTGCTACCATAGTTGGCACTTAAAGAAAATCAGAAGAAGGGATGTAAATTTTAACATAGATGATAATAAAGAATGCCAGTTGTTTAGATTGACCTGGCCCATTCAGCAGAGGGCAGATTTGACAGGAGGACATTGCAGGTGTCACCCTATCACTGTCAGAAGACCCCTCCACCACCAGAGCCAACTTCCACTGACAACTACCTCCAGTTCAAGCTGTTGACCCATGCATACAAAGCCCTGCACAATGAAGGACCAGTATACATCAACAAACGAATGTCCTTCCACCAACCAACCAGACACCTGAGATGCGCCTCCTTCTCCCTCGCTGACACACCCCCTGAGCCAACAGTGGAAGACGCTCCTTCTCACACATGGCGGCCAAAGCTTGGAACGACCTTCCGCTGCTCCTTAGGACTGCCTCATCACTCCGGAAATTTAGGAAAGGACTCAAGACCTGACTGTTCAAATGAGCAAGCATTGCAAAGCAGCTAGCAACTACAGCACCTTGAGACCCTCATGGGTGATTTGCCATGCTATATAAATCTTGATTGATTGTGAAAGAAATGGATGACAATATGATGACTAATTGGGCAGTTCTTAAAGGTATGGAGACTATGCCATTTACAACTGAACTAAAGGAACGAAAGGTGTGATCATCCACACAATTCACTTTTTCACAGAATAATAATATGCAGCCAAAGACACCTAAACTAATTAGTAATGCCACTGATGGAGCAGGTAAAACTAAATGTTGTATACTTCCTCTATTTGCATGAAATTAATTACGTAATCATTCTAAGCATTAACTCGTACTAATTAGTTTGAAGTGGAACAACTAACCAATCCTTACACCTTGATAAACACAAGATACACGTGGGACTAAAATGCTAATTTCATGGCAGAGCAACTAAATTAATTAACTATGGTACGCAAACTAACTTTAGATTGTGATGAAATAGAGAATTGCATGATTCTTGTTGGTTTTGTGATGTTTTGTACTTTCTGAAATGCAGAATGGTGAGTATTATTGCTTTAAATGTTGCTACAAGCTAGGGAAATACTAATATATATTGGGATTAGTGTGGGATTAAACCTTAGAATCTTCATTTCTATATTCTAATTATTGTTATGTCTGTTTTTGCTTAAGTTGGTCATTTGGGCCTGCTAGGCCGCAGTACTTAATATGGAGCTCCGAGGATGCCGCCGTTATGTGAGCGCGATGTCTACTGCGCAGAATCGGGTGGCTCGGGAGATCTCCAAGTGACCTTAGTTCCTGTACCGGCATGTCCCTTGTCAAGGATAGGGGCGTGGAGGGTTGCAAGTGATGAACGGTGTGAACGACCAAGGGGACAATAGTCCATTCTAACTCTGGAACTTTTGCCTGTGAAATACAGAAAAGGATATACATTTGTACCCTGCCATGCCAGGTCTCATGGGAAACCAGTCGGACATGAGAAAACTCGGAGAACTTACAAATTGAATTGGATTAGCCAATCGGAACAGTTTTACCCCTAAAATTGTTGCATATTGATCTGAAGTCAGCGGGAAAAAGGGTATAAAAGACTCTGATTTGCAAAGGGGGTGGTTCACTGGGATGATCGTCTATGGCGTTGTGTCTACGTTGAGTTAATGAAGATTTCCATGGTTTACCTTGGGTTTCTTTAAATTCGAGAGAGCGATTCCATCTGATGGTTTGATTATTGTCGTGGGTTGGACAGTTTATCCTGGAGATTGTCGCAGAGACTTGAATAATCCTCTGTGTGATCGGAGGGTCGCCAATTCTGAGATTTTGGTAAATATAATGCAATGCAAAATCTATGCTTATATTCTAAAGATTTGATGTCTTTTTGAAATTAATCGAATTATGTTATATTCTGTAGCGCCTAAATGCTAATGCAGAGCAAACTAATATTAGATAAACAAAATTTGGATTAATAAGAAATGAGTTTGTGATTCTTTAATTGAGTACTGAAAATTAATCAAATGTTTCCTAGGCTTTAATTGTGTTTTAGCTGGTTCTAAATTACCATCAACCAGTCCAACTAATTGGTCCGTCGACCAAGTGGTGGAGTGCCTTGATGTCAAAGTCAAGATTCTATAGGTGCAGATGTAATTCTATAGGTGCAGATGTATATAATGTATATGATGTAAAGGAATTACTCCTGATAGGTAACAAGGTACCCCCACATGTCCAGTGCTTTTTCTCCTGTGCACAGATTCGAGTGAGACGTATGAGTGTTGGCCTTATGGGCCCCACCAATGAATGAACGTATGCATGAGTTAGTGTGATGACGAGTCTGTGACATAGGGAGAATATGTAAATTTGCCTTTTCCGCTGGAGCACCTCTAACAGGCAAAAATAATCTTGATACACTAGGGATTAAATGAACCAACCTTAGCTCTGTTCAATGGTGTTCCAATTGAAGATAGAAAGAGATGGCATGAAATCGGTTGGAAAATATTAAGAAGGCTTCCAAATTTTTGAATAACAATCAGTACAATACAGGCAAACTGAACTGTCAGAGTCAATAAAGAATAGCATACAGCTTTCCTCTCTCTTAAGTGGCACAGTGGGCGAAACAACAATGGCTGGAATGCTGCCCTGAGTGATTGCCAGTGGTTAGACTATTTGAAGGCACTCCTTCCATCGCCTTTTGTGTGGTTGATGCAATGACCTAAGTGGCCAGTGGCATGTCAAGCTGAATCTGAGGCAGCATTTCTCTGCTCTCTATGTGTTGCTCGGGTGTTTTTTTTATCTTAATTCTTCATGTTCAGAGTACTGACTCTGTCAGTTTGGTATGAACTACTCCCATGAGGAGCAGGGTCAGTACTGATTAGGAAAGAATGAATAACTCCCCTTTCTTCCTAGCCACGTTATTGCAAATGTTCCTTGTGGCAGTAAGTCTACCAGTCGCATTGAACGTTTGCTCATGATTCACTGGGAGTGAAGGATGAATGTGAGATGCAGATGTTAGAGGGGTTGGTCGCATTGCTAATGGGGAGTCTGGGCTCTCCAGGGTGAAACCCTCCATGTTAAGAATATTACTTTCCACCGTGTCAGGTTCTCACGGAGTTGATCGGATATGAGAGCAACCTCTTTTAATTCCACTGGTGTGGTTACTCCTCTGAATATATTGAAACGTTAATTCATTTCATTTGATTAATTGATCCATTTGGGTTGCATAATGCTCTTTCTCCCTTTCTTGATTGTTCCATGGCATTCCTTCATCTAAATTCAACAGATCACTGCATGTTGCTAAGCAGTATTGTTGTAACATATGTACACGGATTAACATGGAGTTTGTAAATGGGCTTGTTTTGGACATGCATGGGTATCTATGTGGCTCACAGACCTTTTTCCTGTGAAGGCTTCAGAAGTAAAAAATAAAGTGAAAATAAAGTTAAAACAGTAGAGAGTATCTGTTCTATCTAACTGTTGGAAGATCCAGTGGTAAGCTTGTCAAGTACTGTTTTCGCACAATAAAACTGTGGGAGATTAGTGCTCACATGCATCTACTGAAATTGTCGATCCCGTTATTACTAGAAATAAGGCAGTAATGGTACAGTGAAAAGTGCATAGTGATAAACCTGCCTCCGAGGAAGTGACATCAGTGTGGATGGATGGGGATGGTAGCCTCGAGTTGACTGAAGATGCAGTATCCCTTCTTGATATATGCATTCAAGCTGATAACAGTCCACTGAATCCCCGTGGTTTACATGCAGTTATTGGATGTCAGATCAACAGAATAATGTCACTTTATAAAATGATATTAGAGTGTATACTGTTTTCTCTTTCTCCCAAAGCCACACTGTTTGAATCATTAATTCTCTGGCTGAGCATTCACGCTTTTCGAATGCTGAAAGATTAGCATCAATATATTGTAAACGGAGTGTTTTCTTGTCAGAGAGCAATTTGGTGGTGACATAGCCCTTTGTATTCCCCACGTTGTTTCAGAGGAGGAAAGGAAATATACAATTTACATTCAAAGGCATCTGAAATAGAAGCGTTTTGCGGCAGATGGGATTTTTACGAGCTGTTTGTCACAATACAGCAGCCTTGTTAAGGAGCAATCGTTTGCTGCTTCATTACACGAAGATAGCTCTGTTTAGAGTTGCACTCAGCTGTGAAATTACTTGAAAACTTCTGTACGGAATAGGCATTGGAATTTAGTAATAATAGATTTATGAAAAATATATCTTGAATCGTAACAAAAAGTGCAAAACACACAAATAGGTCTACACATATTGCATTGCACACTTAATTTCATCATATTGGGGCAGATTTATGTTTTCTGGCGCATCCCTCCAAATCAGCAGGGATGCGCCAGGAAAGATGTGCCACGCAAGTTTACCCTTGCGCCACCACAGATGCGCCGCATTTACAATGCAGCGCATCGTGGCGCAAGGATAAACAGATGCGTGACGCATCTGATGGCGTAAGGGCGGCGCATTGCTGGAGTCGTGTCGCAAGCACGACGCAACTCCAGCAATGTTTAGGGGCTGCCCATACCTTACATGCTGTGTCATGCCTTACGCCTGCTTCAAGCAGGCGCAAGGTTTTGACACAGCAGCGTCGGAAAAGTGACTGAGTGAAATCTTGTAGATTTCACTGCGTCACTTTTCCGTGGCTTTTTCCGCTGGAACGGCCACCCTGCATACATTAAACCTGACGCAGGTTTAATGTGGCGCAGGGCTTTACACTGAGACGAATCTCCATAGATGCGTCACGATGTAAATAGGGCGCAACGTGGCGCAGGGTTTACGCCGCCGCTGCGTCACAAAAGTGACGCAACGGCGGCGTAAAAGTGGCGCAAGTATAACATAAATCTGCTCCTATGTTTTTTGCTGATATACAAATACTTTGGCCTCCATTTATTTGACTTTTAGCAAAAAGATTTCAAATGGGAATGTTGAGTTGATTGATTAAAATGTCCACAGTTTGTTATTCTCTTGGACGTGTGCTACCGTTTAGAGGTGGGAGTTGAAATAATCAAGACATCATGGGACATATGTACAAGGAGTTAACGCCACCGTAGGGAAAAACTTTTGACGTAACGGCGGCTTTTTTTTATCGCCATATGTACAAGTTGCCGATAACCGCGGTTAGCGACAGTTTACTGGCGAAGTCGTCCGTTTTTCCGATCGCCACTTGTGGCAGCGATAGCTAACGAAAATGAGATGCAAGGTAGGCATTCCAAAAACGGCAGCTAACCCTACTTCGCAATATTTACAATGATCGCCCGGTCTGGTGATACATTCCAAAAACAGCCGCTAAGGCCCATTAGTGGCTGGTTTTTAAGATCAGAAAAAAGGTGGTCTTAAAAATGGAGATAGAAAACAGAAAATAAGGAAACTAGCCCAGAGCTACATTTGCTAACCTACTGATGCCATGGAGGTACTATTCGTGCAGCTTGGAGCACTAAGAAGACCATTACAACCATCGCCACCACGCCCGCCCCAGGACCAAAACGAAGACAGCGGGTCTATTGTCAACGCATCACCCTGATATAACTAACAGCAGAGGATGTGATAGCCCACTGCAGGCTGAAAAGGTCCTCCATCCTCTGCATACTGATCCAGATAGCTCCCAGGCTGCAGGCACCAACACAGCGTAGCACCAACATCCCTCCGCAGACAAAACTACCAGCAGTGCTGAGCATGTTGTCCTCTGGTACCTTCCAACCACTGCCAGAGTTGGGGGAGTCTCCCAGTCATCCCTTTCAAGGTTCCGCCCAACTGTCTTGGATGCCATAATCAGCCTGATGCAACAGCACCTACGCTTCCCCAACACTGCACAAGAACAGCTTGACATCAAGCAAGGCTTCTATGCCATAGCTGGCTTTCCGCATGTTTTGGGGGCAATTGACTGCACCCATGTCCCACTTGTGCCTCCTGCGTACACTGCACACATCTACCGGAACAGGAAGCACACACACTCCATAAACGTGCAGGCAATTGTGGACCACCAGTGCATATTCACCAATGTTGTTGCCAAGTTTCCAGGGAGTGTGCATGACTCTTACATCTTCCGGCAGTCCATCAGCAACCAGCGGTTTGAGAATGACACATATGGAAATGGACTGCTTGTTGGAAAGTCCTAACTGAACACACCATACACTTCAAGTCCACAATCATGTAGCTCACAAATGTGAGAATGCACATGTAGCAAATGTCATACAACATGCCTTGCACCATGATCACTTACCATACAGAAGAACCCAAGGGACTGCGGTCACTGGGGGTAGCCTTGTAGACAAACTTTCATCAAAGGTCCTGCCCCTCTGTCACACATCTGCAAATGCTGGGAGAGGTGGGAACCAAGTAGGTGTGATGGAGGGTCAAGACCTATGAGGAAAGTGTGAACACAAGCCCGTGTCTGGCGGCGGTGTTCTGCATAGTCTGGAGCTTGCGGAGCAGAGAATTTACCATGCCGGTGTGGAGGGCATTTCCGTAGCCCAGTTTGCTGGTAATGAGTGGTGGGTGACTGTCTTTCTTGACTCAGGGGAATCTATTTGAAGCTCTTACGGAGGATGCGAAGGGTGTTGAAGTAGCTGGAGGCTACGGCAGTGACCTGTCGGTTCAAGGAGAGGGAGGAGTTGGGTACAATGCCCAGGTCTCTAGTGTGATCCATTGGGGTCAGGGGGCTGCAGAGGACAGTGGGCCACCAGGTGATATTCCATGCTGCTGGGGGGTTCTGAGGATGAGGATATCTGAAAGCTGGAGACGTAGGATACTACACTGAGGCTGGCTGTTGGACGATGGCGGCGAGGGCGGCCATGTGGATGTTGAAGAGGGTTGGGCTGAGAGATGATCCCTGGGGCACTCCGCAGTTGATTTTCATGGGTTCAGAGAGGAAGGGTGGCAGTCTGACCCTTTGGCTTCTGCCGGTGAGGAACGATCGGATCCAGTCAAGGGCAGTTAATTGTATGCTGGCTTCATGTAGTCTGCCCGCTAGTGTGAGGTGGGAGAAAGTGTGGAATGTTGCTAACAGGTCGAGTAGAATCAGGGCTGCGGTGTGGCCTTGGTCGAGGAGGATGCGGATGTTGTCAGTGACGGCAAGTAGGGCAGTCTCGGTGCTGTGGTTGCTGCAGAATCAGGATTGAGACGGGTCCAGGATGGCATTGTCCGTGGCTTAGCTGTGGGGCTTGGTGAATTCTTGGATGACGTTGAAGAGTTCTTTGGAGTTGGCGACAATTTTGTTGTGGATGAAGGTCCTTTTAGTGGTACAGATGCATTGGTGGCATTTCGTCAATGCATTCTTGTAGGTGGTGAACTATACGGGGGTCTTGCTGTTTCTCCAATTCCTCTCCAAGCTTCTGCAGGTGCGTCTGGATTCTGTGAGGTCAGTGGTGAACGAGGCAGCATTTCTGGTGTGCTGTCTGTCAGAGTTGCGTAGCGGGGTGAGTTTATCTGCACAGTTGGAGACCCATGTGTGAAATTCCTTGGCAGCGCGGTCGGAGTCGGCTGCAGTGGGGGGTGTTGCAGTTGAGGGTGGATTTGATCAGCTCCTGGGTGACTCTGCTCCAGTTCCTTTGTGGGGCTCAGGGTGCGGGTTTGGCCGGCTTGGGTTTGTCACCGAGAAAGTGTACGCAGTGGTGGTCGGTCCATGGGTGTTGCATAGTGTGGCTCAGGCACGCAACGCTCTTTGGGCTGAAAGGGCTCCAGCCCCCCCCCATTGTGTGGGTCAGCCCAGGCTGAGACAGCGTACTAGGCACACAGCCGCACCCAAGTACTTCACAGGTCTTTAAAAGACCTTTTACTTGCTAATGAGGCTTTGTGCATTTTCACCCCTTCTTAGAGCTCCTGCATCTCCACTCTGACTATCGCTGTAAGAATTAGCCCCCCCGAAAAGTTTAGTAGCCCACGCCAAAATGTGGCTCTAGATACGCCTCTGGTGTGGCTGAAGTATACACTGGGGCCGAGGGTGTGTCCTGCCTTGTGGGTTGCTGTGGTGAAGTGTTGTTTCAGTACGATCTTGGTGAGCTTTTCGCAGGAGGGTAGTGGAGTCGGGGTTGTTGGTATTGTTGAGGTGGAAGTTCAGGTCTCCGATGAGTATTTAGTCCATGGAGGCGATGGCGTGGAGTGCGATGAGGTCGGTGATGGTGTTGACGAAGAGGTCCAGGGGTCCGGGTGTCTGTAGGCATGTGTGCTTCTGAGTGTGGAGTTGGGGCTGGTCTGGACCTGCAAGTGCAGGTCTTCGGCAGTGGGTAAGGTGTCGCTGGAGGTGGAGAGGCAGACAGAGTTTTTGTGCGCGATGGCGAGGACTCCTCCCAGGTGGCTGGAGCGTTCATCCCTCTGGATCTTGTATCCGTCCGGGATTGCGATGGGGATGTCAGGGGCAGAGGAGGTTGTGGGCCAGGTGTCGGTAAAGAAGGTGATGTCGGGTGAGAGTGTGTCCCGGAGGTTCCAGATTTCCATGGCGTGTCTGTGCAGGGAGCGCACGGTGAGGAGGATGCATCTTAGAGCGTTGGCGGTATTGGCAGCCGTGGCGGTGGTGAAGGCCTGGAGGCAGTGGCAGCAGGAGAACTGGCCGTGGGTTGTGTTCAGTGTGGCCTGTTGGTAGTTGTACTTTCTTCTGAGGTTGAGTGTGAGGACATCGGATAAGTTGTAGGGGTAGACGTTAGGAGATCCAGGGTCCCTGGCGCTGGTCATGTTCGGGGTGCAGACGGGCTTGCTTTTGGCATGCCTTCGTTGCACCTGCGCCTCAAACGAACTGCTGCCGCCATCAAATAGGGTAGGTGGAAGGGACGAGCAGCTGGGAGGCAATGTCATTTGCATTGATGCTGGTCAATTGTCTGAAGCTACACATGACAAACCCGAATTACCAAAGTAGCACAAATCACACACCCCAAAATAGAAACTCTGCAAACACAGCAGAATTATTAATAATTTCTTCACATAAGCACTTCAAAATATGACATCCCTTTATTTATTTTATGTGCAAATTGCACATAAGCAAAGTTTGTGCAATAAAACATCACAACACCAAAACCTTGTTTGCATGTTCATTTTCTGCATAAGTACATCTATCTGACAAGTGAAAGTTTTTGGGTGGGTATGTGTTTTTGGGTCAGAAGTGAATTTTAGGGTGTGTTTTGGGGTCAGAGAGGACATTTCATCAAATACTGTTAATTTGAAGAACAACTTGCACTAACCATCCAAACTTTTGCAGTATTAACGGTAACACAACAATTTTTTCATAACCGCAAGGGAAAAGAATAGCTAAATACATGTAACAACATGGAATATTACCGCTAAAGCCAATTTGTGTGCAGAATCTCACCACATAGTCAAAAAACGGGCCGCAAAAACACAGGAAGTGATGTCAGCATACATCCTGTTGCCTGGAGGAGTACTGTGCACTATCTCTTTTGAGCACACTTCTGGTGACTGTGGAGAGTGTTGGAGGTGATTGGTGTTGTGTGCTGGTGATTTTGGATTTGAGAGTGTTATGTCCTGTGAACTGTCCCTAGTGTCCCTGTTAAGTCTTGTGTACTTGTCCTTACGTATTTTTTGCGTATTGTACTAAATCTTGTCAGGTGTTTGTCCAAGGGGTAATTGACATTCTTAATAGTTGTTATGGTATACATTAGGGTCTTATTTTTTAGGAATGGGTTTAGGTGTGTGCTGGGAGATGGTTGTTGTGGGTAGGGGGGCAGGATGTCAGAGGGGGCATTGGAGGCCTTTCTCTGGCTAGTGATGTACTACCTGCCCTTGATGGTTGAAAGTGGGGGTTGGATCCTGCAGGGATATGCCGTACGTGTGCAGAAGGTGAGGTGGGAGCTTGTGAGGAGCCAGATGCAACAACAAGATGGTAAGTACAACCTCAAAGTAGCTAAATGAACACTTTTGTAAAAAATAAAAAATGCTGTCTGTAACACAATGGGGTATATGTACAAGAAAGTGGCAGAGTGAGGCATTAGACGTCATGTCTTCACGCCTAACTTTGCCACTTCAGAATCGCAATGCTGGACCATGTGTACAAGCATATAGTGCAGGCTTGAGCTTCCACCTGTGCTGGCGCAACAATTAGCAGTGTAGTGCCAACGCTGGCACCCTTGCACCATAGTGCAAGTGTGTCTGTGTGTGTGCAGGGCAAAGATTTTTCATGTACAGGAAGGGTGACCTTACTGTACATAAACAATCCAAGGCATTTTGCTTATTCCATGTGTGCTGCACAAGGCAGCACACATGGAAAAAGCAAAAAGGATGAGGAATAATGCTTTTCTCCTAGTTTTGCTCAGTTAGGATCAGCTTTTCCCCGACCTTTACTATTGGCGATGCCTCCTATGTACGCTGCCCTTGTACCTAGGTTTTATGTAATGTTGTAATGAGATATGAAAAATTGGACATGCCCAGAGTGTTATATCCACATTTGTAAAGCGCAAACAATTACCCGTAATGGTCTCTAGGCGCTGGGGGCAAGCAAGCAAGCTATTGCCCAGAGTCACATGGTGCTGGGCTAATCTGCCGCCGGGGATCAAACCGTGAGCCCCCGGGTTCCGGAATCAGTCACCTTGGCCGCTGCACCACACCTCTTACCATCATACACCATCAACAGTTGTGACACACCCTTGTGTGATCTGCAGCGATGCTATTGTCTACAGAGCATGGAGAACATGATGTTGTTGGGAGAAACATGGCTTTGGGAATGTGTCACACAAGTCGTCATGCAAAATGTGAAAATGTGCAAGCATGATTGTCTTGTTTGACCGAATTCTGCATTATCATGTCTTGTGGGAATAACAGGCAAACTAGACACAATCATCTATGCAACATGAACTGCCACAGTACGGTTATAGAGAATTAACATTGATGGTGATGAATTGGATGATGAATAGGACACGTGTGAATTTAGGTCTGTTACCAACACATGTTTCTTTTAATGTCTCACAGCTGGCAGACCACTCATCACACAAGGGGGATATCGACGCCTTCAGGGACCCACACGCCACTGGTGAGTTCACCCATTAAATATTGTCATTGTGAGATGTGATGAATGTCTGGGTCAAATCATGTACCTAGTAGTATGCAGTATGAGTGTATATCACATGTACCTTGCCTCCAGTGTGATGGTGTTTTGTGGAAGTGTGAACGGTGTACAAATCAGTATGTAAAGATAGAACAATGCATATGTCTTTCGGATGTAAGTTTGCACATCCCCAGTCAGTGATACCCATGCAAGAATTATCAATAGGTTATTTCACTACAGCACATGCATGTGGATTGCAGAGTGTACAGACAGGAGAGGAGACATGTGAGTGGTGTCGGTGATGAGTATGACCAGACATGGAATGCCTGTACATCCTTGACTGAGATGACTATGCAAGTTGGCCAGATCATGCACAACGAGGTAGTGTTTTTCACGCCGTGCAGGATCAGACATACGTCTGCACAGTACTATTGTAGGTATGCTGTGTACCAGCTTCCCCAAAGTTGCAGGGCGTAGCTTTAAGCCAAGGCTACCAATAGCCCGTTCCCCATCCACCTGGCAAAGATGGCCCTATGTATGTAATTGACATGTTTTGGCAGTGCAATGGTGTTGTCAAGCTGTCTCCTTGGGGTCATTCCCCTGGTAGACTAAGGGACAAATGTACAAGCCCCTCTCCCCGAATATGTGATGTTACCCCGCATGCATTTGACACGCATGCTTTTACTCCAGAGTTTTTACTCCGCAATACCTTTTACAACACAGGGCTTTACAACGCTATTCATTACAACGCATTCCCTGTTACAACGCCATTACTATTCTAACTCGAGGGGGGCGTTACTTTGGGGAATGCGTTGTAACAGTTTGCAGTGTAAAGCCCTGCATTGTAAATATTTTAGCAGAGTAGAAAATGCGGGGTTAACAATGTTCATCCCACTCGCCACCACTACCTCACCTATTGTGAAGTTGTGGTGACCTCATGTACAAGTCAGTGTTCAGCCACCTAACGTTTTTTTTCCATGTGTTCTGCTTGATGCAGCACAAATGAAAGTGACAGTAGGGCTTTTCCAGGATTGTTCATGTGAAGGAAGGGACACCTTCCTACACATAAACGAGGCTCCCCTGCACACAGACACCCTTGCACTCTTGTGCAACGGTGCCTATGTTGGTGCAGAGTTGATAAACTTCATGATATCGCCGGCGGACATGCAGGGCTGCACCAGAATATTGTACATATGGTGCAGCCCTGTGTTGCAGAAGTGGAGGAGCGAGGTGCTACACCCGGAAGGCTAATGCCTCTCTCATCCAATTCCTTGTACATGTCCCCCTCAGTCAGGGTATGTGACAGCCCCATCATTTGACACTGACAGTCTCATTGGGTTGTGACACTACATGTCACATGCCATGCACTGTCATGCCAGTGTCGCCAGCATGATGTAACTGATCCTTGATTCTACATTGCATTGTCCATGTCACTTTCGAACTTCATATTCCTTCGTAAGATTGTAGGCTCCCATGTTTCACTGACCTCGTATTTCTGAGTTAAATGGAAAACATTGACATAGTCATCAGGACTCACATTTTGTCATTGCTCTTATTTGACAGACAGCATGTCGCCAGAGGAGGCCCACGCGTTCCAGGTCAGGAAGAACCGGTATCTTCACATAGACAGGGTGGCCAAGGGATACCCCAAAATGGCAAGGAGTCATCAAGCTGACCGAGCAGCTGGGAGGTGGAAGTCAGTGGCTGATGTAGTCCTCTGATGCAGGCAGAGTGACACACAGGCATACCTGGCCCTTCTGGCAACAGGTGTTGGTCCTGACTTGGATAGGGATCTGCACATCACCATGAGACACCACACAGACAAGCTGATGCCTCAGGATCTGGCACACAATCGGTGCCCCCTCACAGCCACACGGACAAGGGACAATGCCAGCTGCAGCATCTGATTAGGCAGTGCCATTTACCATGCTGGACCGTGGCACAATTATGGACATGAACATCAGCGTGGCACAAATAGAATGTCAAATGGCGGAGCATATCACCCACCTGCAGGACATTAAGGCTGCCCTGGGTCTCCCATTTTTAGCTTTCCGATAGAGACCCATCCCCCTTTTCTCCGTTCCCCCAATGTTATTTATTATTCTTAGTTAGTGATAGGTACGTTTTTTAAGTGTTAGGTAGTGTAGTTGTAGTGTAGGAATAGGTAGTGTTAGATTTTAACATAGTTTTAGTTATTTATTCTCTTGTAGTATTTGGGGATAAGTTTCCTTTTCCTTTGGGTGGGGGGGTTGATGTATTTGTAGTTATAAAAAAATAAAAAAAATCCCCAAAAATATATATTTGTGTATGATATCTGTGTAGTTAGTTTATGTTTAGCTAAGATGTATTTGTCCTGTCTTCTGATGTGCTTTAGGGGTGGGGGGGGGGGGGGTTGGTGTCTTAGATATGTTGTTGTGTGTTTAGGATTAGTTACATTAGATAGTTTAGATTAGCATTCACTTTGTTCCAGTTAGTTAAGATTAGGTTAGTTGTAGTAGTGCTTATTGTTAGTTTAGGGTAGTTAATTTTGTTACTTGATAATAAATGTTTACTGTTTTTGAATATTGGTTGCACTTATGTCTGAAGTGATTTGGTGGGTGTTGCTTTTTACCTTTTATACAACTTATTCAATCACAGAACAATCATTTGAATGTGTACGTGTGGTCATGAAATGTTACTTAGCTGGAGGGATAGTGTCAGGATCCTTTTGATTTGAGCACAGTAAACTTACAGGGTGGCAAGTAGGAGTTATGGCCTAGGCTAGGGACAACCTTTAGTGAAGTTTAACATCTTATGTGTGACTCACAGAGTTGGACAGCACATTGTTGCCAATTTGCAACACAATGTAAGAACATGGCCTTGACCAGAGATTGACATTGCCACTCTTATCCATCATGAAAATGGATGTACGCCCCGTTTTGAACATATTACGTCCACAACCTGCATATCACATGAGCCTGACACAGAGTCCATCTACCACGCACACACATAGGCACACTTGCTGCATAGTGCAAGTGTGACAGCATTATTGAAATTGGATGTTCCCATGCATGGAGGCTCACCCTCGTGCCCATGCAGAATGTTTTCGTTTTGCGGATCAAATGTGCACGGCATATGGCAGAACAAAGTTCTGATGCAAACAGGAGGGGAAATATAGCATTGCTCCCTGTAGCACCAGTGTCATACCCACGTTTCACAGCTGTTACTTTTGTCTTTGCCTCATAGTGATGCCACCCTTGAAATGCTCTCCATGCCACTGGAATCAAGCTATCCTGGCTGAAGAGGGGTGAAACCCCAAAACCGGTCCTAGAATGCTTGTTTCCAGTCCAGGGAGGACCTGGTTTGGCAGTTCGGGCTGGACTGTTCCCATGAGGCACAGGGTCAAGACTGATTTGCATATGGCTGGGTTCAAACTGGAATGGCATTCTGAGCAAAAAAACGATGGATTTAGGCCCAGATCTCTGTACTGGGGTGATTATATGACATTGTTCTGCATTCAGTCCATCAACTGTTGTTTTTGCATTTGTCACCCGAGTGGGACAGGTATGCTCAGACGTGAGTCCCGTGCTCTCCATGCCACTGGAATCAAGCTATCCTGGCTGAAGAGGGGTGAAAGCCCGAAACCGGTCCTAGGATGCTAGTTTCCAGTCCAGGGAAGACCTGGCTTGGCAGTTCGGGCTGGACTGTTCCCATGAGGCACAGGGTCAAGACTGATTTGCATATGGCTGGGTTCAAACTGGAATGTCATGGTGAGCAAAAAAAAGATGGATTTAGGCCCAGATCTCTGTACTGGGGTGATTATATGACATTGTTCTGCATTCTGTCCATCAACTGTTGTTTTTGCATTTGTCACCCGAGTGGGACAGGTATGCTCAGACATGAGTCCCGTGCTCTCCATGCCACTGGAATCAAGCTATCCTGGCTGAAGAGGGGTGAAAGCCCGAAACCGGTCCTAGGATGCTAGTTTCCAGTCCAGGGAGGACCTGGCTTGGCAGTTCGGGCTGGACTGTTCCCATGAGGCACAGGGTCAAGACTGATTTGCATATGGCTGGGTTCAAACTGGAATGGCATGGTGAGCAAAAAAACGATGGATTTAGTCCCAGATCTCTGTACTGGGGTGAATGTATGTTATGTTATGTTATGTTATACAGGTTTTTGTATAGCGTGCGGCTACTCGAAAGAGTGTCCCGACGCTTTAACTAGCACGCTAATCGCAAAACACAACAGGGAAAATGAACAGAAACAGAAAAGAAGAGACCTGATAGGACCTGAAACTAAGAAGTGAAAAGCCAAGTTTTAAGCCCCTTCCTAAAGGCCAACAGGTTAGGGGTGCTGCGGAGGGACACAGGCAATTTATTCCACAGCTGAGGCGCTAAAAATTTAAAGGAGCGGCCACCGATGCGAGCTCTCTTCACACGGGGCACTACCGCAAAAAACAAGGCTTCAGACCTAAGCGATCTGGCAGGACGATAAAAGGACAGCCTTTTCTGAAGATATTTTGCTCCAGATGTGTGCAAGGCTTTGTGTGCCAGGGTGAGAGATTTAAAAACTATCCGCTTCCGGACAGGAAGCCAGTGCAGAACCTCTAAAAGGCCCGAGGCTCTGGCACGGCGAGATAGTCCAAAAATAGCACGTGCTGCCGAATTCTGAACAACCTGTAATCGTTGAAGCAGGTATTCTGGCAGGCCGAGATAGAGAACGTTGGAATAGTCTAATCTCGAGCCTATCATCGCCTGCACCGTGATCTTCCTATGTTCCTCCGATAACAAGGGGAGGAACTTGCGAAGCATCCGGAGTAAACCAAAGCAGGTCCCTGTGAGACCGATTACCTGCGAGCGTAGTGTGAGGCCATTGTCGATCTTAATCCCGAGGTTTTTCGCTACCTGGGACGAACTTGCTGGTGGAAACATGTTCTCAGGCCACCACACTTTCCAATCCGGGTCCGAGCTGCACCCAAAGAAGAGGACCTCGGATTTATCAGAGTTGCACTTGAGGCTGTTATGATGGAACCACTGGAACACAGCCTCAAGACAACCCTGGATCCTACCTCCATCGAAGTCCGCACCCCTCTCACAGGTAAAGAGGAGCTGGGTGTCATCAGCGTAAGAAATGATCTGGGCCCCGAAAGACTCCGCCAGGGCCGCCAGAGGGGTCATGAAGATATTAAATAGAGTAGGGCTCAGGACAGAGCCCTGAGGAACTCCGACACCCAATGGCGACATCTCGGCGGAGTAAGCAGAAGCCCAGACCGATTGTCGACGGCCTGCTAGGAAAGATCGAAACCACTGGAGCACCGTCCCTCGAAGACCAATCTCTGAGAGTCTAGCAAGCAGACCCTCATGAGGGACGGTGTCAAAGGCCGCCGACAGGTCTAGCATCACCAGCATCGCTCTCCCACCCGAATCCAACACCTCCTTTATCGCCTCCGAGACTTCCAGGAGGGCTGTTTCGGTGCTAAGATTGGCGCGAAAACCCGACTGGGTAGGGTGCAGCAGGTCGTGGGCCTCCAAGTAATCGGCAAGCACCTTATGCACGTGCTTTTCAATGACCTTCGCCAAAGCCGGCAGAAGCGAGATAGGTCTATAATTCGCTAACACCTCCACATCCAGACCAGGCTTTTTTAGCAGGGGAATAATCATTGCCTGCTTCCAGGACTGGGGAACCACACCCTGTGCAAGAGAACAGTTCAACAGGGGGTTCACAAGTGGATTAATGACAGCTGCCATTTTAGCCAGGAATTTTGCGGGGCAGGCATCCCGAGGGGAACCTGACTTCAGTCCCACCATCAGGTCAAATGAAGCTGTCAGCGAGAGAAGAGGGAAAGCTGCCAAGGCCACACCGGCGTTCAGTCGGGTAGCAGCGGCATTCTCCACCCGACCTGATGCCTCGAGATCCAGCACAAGGAAGGAGTCCTGAATCCGCTGGATCTTGGAGGTGAAAAAGTCCGCAATCGCCCTGACCCAGGACGCAGGAGGGGGGGTCTGGGCGGGCGCTGCGCGAGAGGCTGTAAACTCCCGCACAATGGCGAAAAGCTCCTTACAGGAGTTGGACGCGGCTTCAATTTTTCTAGCAAAATAAGCCTTCTTCTCCGCGAGGATGTTCCGATGGTACGCTTTCGCCAGAGACCTGTAGGTGAGTTTCGCCGTCGCGTCGTATTTCACGCGCCAAGCTCTTTCCGCTACCTTGCATTGCCGACGAGAGGCCGCCAATGCTTCCGTAAACCAAGGGGCAGAAGCACCTTTTCCGGGGTTGCGGAGGGGTCTCCGAGGAGCAAGCTCATTGAGCCTCTCTGAGAGCCAGACCTGCAAACGCTCCACATCCTCCTCTAAGTTCCCGGACATTGTTCTGCATTCTGTCCATCAACTGTTGTTTTGGCATTTGAAATGGTGGCACAGCATCTGACTATATGCTAATTGCAGTGCACTACATATCACTAGACACATTGCTGTCTCCTTTCACAGTGGCCCCAGCATGAGAGGGATCCTTATTTCCAAGGTATTGTTAAGCCACAGGAAGGGGCTGACTTTAGGAGAAGTCCCTATTGTCAACACAACTTCACTGAAACAGACATTGTGGTTTGAATAGCGGGTGGTAGTTATGTGCCATTACGAATCTTCATCTATGTGAATATGGTGTGTTCTATCTTGGAATGTAACATTAAATGACCCAATCATAACAAGCTTTGCCACGTTGTAGATTGTGAGTAGATCTGCCAAGTGAGACCTGTTAGCAATGCTAAATGGAGACACTACTTGTCGCATGCGACAGACTTGGACATATTTCCACACATGCCTATTGCCATCATGTATGTAGGGCAATGTTGGAAGCTTGCTACAAGGTTGTATTTGAGCAATGAGGGCACAGCTAGCTCACACATGCCTGGTCATCTCACTGCCTATCTTGGACACAGTTGAACATGAACATTTATCATATGTCCCTCTGTGTACATTTTGATGGGTTCACTGGCCCAAATTTTTTGCAGACTTCTATACCTAAATGGTCATGGGAAACACACATCTGTGTAACTTAAATATTTTGATTTGCATGTGCATTGGATTTGGTGAAGACTGGCCCAGTACTTGGTCAAACAACCTCCACATTCCATAGATGCCCAGTGGAGGGCCTGACAGAGTCCTTTAGGGGGATCATGTCCAGAGGAAGAGGCAGAGTTCATTCAGCAGGCTTATTGCAGTGTCATTAGGAAAAACACAAATTATGGCAGTCCATATCGAGGTCCAAGGTGAGTGTCGCAGTGTGAATCTGAGGACAGTGGAAGCTGATGTTCCAGGGCATGATGCTAAGCACAGATCCAAGACAAAACAGTCCATTTGGTATAGATGAATGCTACCGCTTTCTTCTTAGCAATAATGCAGAATCATCCACATCTTCGTCCTCTGATGTGTCATGTGCCTCCTGTGTGCATGGTGGTAGATTGGCCTCTGTGAGGCACTGGCACATAAAGGGGCTGAGATGTGGATGTTGAAGCAGCAGCAGCATTCATCTGTGCCAAACCTTGAAGCAGCACTCCTGTGATGAGCATCTGCAGGGCATGAAAGATTCCAGCAACATGTCTGTGGTGTACAGCCGTGGCAGTCATTTGTGAGGCTTGCACCCATTCCATGTTCTCCATGTTCATTTGCATGTGATGCAACTCCTTGCTGACATAGCTGTAGCCACTGCGACTGGAAAGTTGTTCTTGTCTCTGAGCCAGTACTCCAGCGATGTCAGCCATGGAATGTTGGAGAGCATGGAGCAGACTGTGGGTGTCTGTGATGGTCTGTAGGTGGTCTATAATGGGACTGAGACACCCACGTCCCCCATCTAATTTGGCCGACAGGCTGTCAAACCTCACTTGCACCTGACCAGCCATCTCCTGCTGGACCTCTACCGCACGACGTTGAAATGCCAGAAGTTATGTTATGTTATGTTATGTTAGGGAGACTTCTAGAGCGCACGACTCACCCTGGGGCATCTCGGCGCTGTACCTAGTAGCAGACTGAGGAGGATAAGAGAAACACGTGACAGAAGAGAGAATTCCCAAGTAATCAGAACAAAAAGGTTTTCAGTTGTTTTCTGAAAATACTAAGGGAAGAACATCCACGAATGGAGATAGGTAGCATATTCCAATAGCGAGGGGCAAGATATGAAAAGGCCTTTTCCCCGGAGTGGCAGAGACGAATTCGGGGGATCTTCAGGAACCCAAGAGAGTTTTATCTAAGGTTGCGGGTCGAAGTCTGTTTAGTGAGCCTACTTAACAGGTATTGGGGACCTTTGCCGTTTAAGGCCTTGTATGTAAGACAGCAGGTCTTGAAGTATGATCGTTTCCCAAAAGGGAGCCAATGAAGGTCTCGCAACAGAGGAGCTGAAGATGAACCAGCAGGGCGGTTTAGAATCATTCGCGCGGCGGTATTTTGAATGACCTGCAGTTTTTTTAGCAGCGTCGGGCCTAATTCTGCCAGTAGGGCATTCCCGTAGTCGAGGCAACTGATCACCATGGCCTGGACTAGGGTTCTGGGATGCTTGGTAGGAAGGTAGGGAAGAATCTTCCGTAAAAGCCGAAGGCTGAAATAGCAGGAACTGGAGATTGCTGCTATATGTCCCTTCATAGATAGAAGCCGGTCAAGTTTAAACCCCAAATTTTTCACTACTTGTTTAGGGGAAGGGGCGACACCCAGCTCTCAGGTCACCAGTCATGGGACCAGAAAGGAGGAGCTTTCCCAATTAGCATAATTTCAGTTTTGCTTGGATTCAATTGGAGATAATTTCCAGTCATCCAATTGGAAATGGCAAGCATACCAGCCGCGAATCGTAGATGTTCTGATTCTGCTTCAGGGTTCATTTTGAAGATAAGCTGGGTGTTGTCCGCGTATGAGACTATCTCAAATTCACATGACTCTGTTATTATAGCTAATGGGGACATGTACAAATGAAACAGTGTGGGACTGAGGCAGGAACCCTGGGGTACTCCTTTGTCCAGACATCACTTATCTGAGCGGTAAGGCCCCAGCATGATTGTTTGGTTTCTGTCAGACAGAAAATTCTGCAGCCATTTTAGGGCTTGATCTTGGATGCCGCAAGAGAGCAGTCTCTCCGTCAGCTTGGAGTGTGCGATGGTGTTGAACACTGCGGAGAGATCCAGGAGGACCAGAATAGCTGATCCTCCGGCATCCATTTCTTGCCTCAGTGAATCGGTCACCGCTAGGATTGCGGTATCGATGCTGAATCCCGGACGAAACCCTGATTGTGAATGATCCAGAAGAATGTTGGATTCTAGATAGCGACTCAGCTGTCTGTTTATGGCCGATTCAAGCAATTTGCCCAACATGGGTAGCAGAAATATGGGGCGGTAGTTACTAAATACGTGGGGATCCGCAGCCGGTTTTTTCAGGATAGGTCGAACATAGGTTTCCTTCCAAATGGAAGGAATTTTGCCTGAACTGATGGAACAGTTGAAAATTCCTTGAATTTCCGGGGCACAACATGAAGCTAAAACGGCCATAATTCTGGGGGGGCACAGGTCACTCAAGGTCCTCATGGTCCTGGGAGACAGCTCTAGTGGTCGGTGCTTGCTACTGGGTGGTTTGTGGAGGGGGTGGAGTTTCCATGACGCTGTTGGATGGCCCTGCTTTTGGAAATGGGGTGCTGATTGAGTAGAGCAGCTGTTGGAGGGTGTCCTGGTTGATGGTTGTGAGGTCGTCCTCTTCATCATTGAAGAGTGGAACAGGCTGCTGTGCAGGAGGTGATGTTTCTCCCTCTGCAATGTAAAGGAGAGATGCAGTTGTATGTGTGTTTCAAGTATGATCATGCATTGGATAAGTTTACAAGCAGACTGCATGACAATGCCCATTCATAATGTTCAGGAGGAGATGCCAATTACATGGCGGATAGTGATTCATTGTACAACATTATGGATGTGACGATAGAGTTGTACATTATAATCTCACAATTTACAAGTAGGCCAAATGTGAGTGACCAATTTCTACACACATGCAGCACCAGTTGTGTCCTCTGCTCAGTCGTGACTGTGATGCAGTTTGTACCACATTGTTGTCAATGTTGATTAGCTCAGGTGTATGTGTCTGTGCACTGCATTGTGGGAGAGTCATCCCTACTCAGTACACCCTGATAGATTTTCAAGATTGCTCTTTTTTGGAGGGGTGAATTGCATGGTGCCACACCTTACTGTTGGCAATGCAACATGATTGTTGTTATGCCATGATTAGGGCTATCCCACTGTTGTGATATGGGTTGATGTGATGTGCCACATTATTTGGGCAGGGAGGTATGCTAGATGTGCCATGATACACACAGTGCAGATACTTGTGCATTTTGTTAAGTCAAAGGGAGTGATGACATCTTAATGGATGCATGATGATCTGCAGGTATGGTACAGCTTTGGCTTTACTGCCCCTTATTCCTTCCACCCAATGACCCTTTCACTGATGTGCATTTTCAATGGTGAGATGTTGAAAGCTTGCGAAAATATGGATCTTGATCACATTTGGGACACTTGTGCATTGTTGGCCAGCAGATGTCTTTCTTACATCAGAGGTTGTATGAACACGAGGAAGTGACAGAGTGTGACCTGCTCCTTTAAGGATGAACTCCACACTCAGCCACTTCAGTGACCGTGGCCTGCACCATGTTGACATGTTTATGGTGCAGGCATGCATTTCATAATGCACTGTCACTTGCCTTGTCAGTGTGGCTCACAGACAGGCAGCTTTTCTGGGTAGTGCACTTGTGCATGGGTTTGGTGCGACAATGTTTATGTGTGAGGATGGACCCCTTCAGGCACACTGGCAATGATGGACTCATTGCTGTTTCTATATGTGCTGCACAATGCAATACACATGTACATCCAAAAAACTTTGGCTATTGTGATTTCTCTTGTGTGCATGTCGTCGGTCATGTTCTTACTTGCAAGTATTGCTTACTGCCCTCCTGTTGGCTTAACTGTTGTGAGTATGGTGCAGCATGACTTTCTATTGTTGTTGCAGGCTGAAGAGACAGTAACAACAAGCATTACCCTCAATGTTGACACCACGTGTAGTGTGTAAGTGGGCCTAGATTTCAGGGCTGTGGATTTCCAAAGGCTTATTAGTGGTGCTCAGGCCCTATCACCCCCCACCATCACATCAGGTGCGTGGCAGGGTGATGTGAGTTTGGGAATATGCCACGCAGATGCTAACATGGATGATACATGCTGACCTGTTTCAGATTATTTTTTGCCGGGGTTTGTGTGCAGATGATAACAGACATGACAGCATATTCACTGACACTGTTGACTTTCCCAAAATACTTGTTTCCATGCACATCAAGGTGTAATTAGCAAATCACACCAGGACTAATGTAGAATACAGTTTTAGGAATGGCACATATGTGCACTTGAGAGTAAAGGAGTGCATTTTGAGCTAAGGGGTGATGGTGCCATTTATCAATTAGACATTCTTTGGGTGCTAAATTGCAAATCTTGCTTGGTGCCATACTTGACTTGTCATACTTCTTTACAGGGGCTTTTTACTTCTGTGAGTATGGTACACAGACAAGACATGTAGTGAAACATTATGGTGACACATTCCTGATATGTGTAGTCCATGCACTGTACTGTTGAAGGCTTATTGTATGACATTCACCTCCAGTCAAAAGGATCTGGGTTTGATCCCTCATTCTGTTGCTCACCCCACCACTCCACTTTGGACCCAGCCATATGCAAATCAGTCTTGACCCTTTTCCTTGTGGGAACAGTCCAGCATGAACTGCCAGGCAGAGGTCCTCCCTGGACCGGAAACAAGCATCCTGGGACATGTTTCAGGGCATCAACCTTCATCAGCCAGGCTAGCTTGAATCCAGTGGTGTAGTGAGCATCAGACCCACGTCTGGGCATACCCTTCCCACTTAGGGTGACATAGGCAAAAGAAACAATTGATTGACGGAATGCTGGACAATGCAAACATTCACCCCCAGTCACAAGAATCTGGGTTTAATCCATCATTCTTTTGCTCACCACACCACCGCAATTTGGACCCAGCCATATGCAAATCAGTCTTGACCCTGTTCCTTGTGGGAAAAGTCCAGCCTGAACTGCAAATGCAGGTCCTCCCTGGACCGGAAACAAGCCTCCTGGGACTGGTTTCAGGGCATCACCCTTCATCAGCCAGGCTAGCTTGGATCCAGTGGTGTAGTGAGCACGGGTCCCACATCTGGGCTTGCCCTTCCCACTTAGGGCGACATATGCAAAAGAAACAATTGATGGACGGAATGTTGGACAATGCAAACATTTACCCCCAGTCACAAGGATATGGGTTTAATCCATCATTCTTTTGCTCACCCACCACTCCGGTTTGGACCCAGCCATATGCAAATCAGTCTTGACCCTGTTCGTTGTGGGAACAGTCCAGCCTGAACTGACAAGCCAGGTCCTCCCTGGACCAGAAACAAGCATCCTGGGACCAGTTTCAGGGCATAAACCTTCATCAGCCTGGCTACCTTGAATCCAGTGATGTAGTGAGCACGGTACCCACTTCTGGGAATACCCTTCCCACTTAGGACGACATATGCAAAAGAAACAATTGATGGATGGAATGATGGACAATGCAAACAGTGGGACAGGTATGCCCAGACGTGGGTACCGTGCTCTCTATGCCACTGGAGTCAAGCTATCCTGGCTGATGAGGGCTGAAAGCCTGAAACCGGTCCTAGAAAGCTTGTTTCCAGTCCTGAGAGGACCTGGCCAGGCAGTTAGGGCTGGACTGTACCTATTGGGTGCAGGGTCAAGACTTATTTGCATATGGCTGGGTCCAAACTGGAATGGCATGGTGAGCGAAAAAGCGATGGAGTAAGGCCCAGATCTCTGTACTGGGGTGAATGTATGACATTGTTCTGCATTCTGTCCATCAATTGTTCTTTTTGAATTTGTCACCCCGATTGAGACGGGTATGTCCAGACATGGGACCCGTGCTCTCCATGCCTCTGGAGTCAAGCTATTCTGGCTGATGAGGGCTGAAAGCCTGAAACCGGTCCTAGAATTCTTGTTCCAGTTCAGGGAGGACCTGGCCTGGCAGTTCGGGCTGGACTGTTCCCATTGGGCGCAGGGACAAGACTGATTTGCATATGGCTGGATCCAAACTGGAATGGCATGGTGAGCAACGAAACAATGGATTTAGGCCCAGATCTCTGTACTGTGGTGAATGTATAACATTGTTCTGTATTCTGTCCATCAATTGTTCTTTTTGCATTTGTCACCCCGAGTGGGACGGGTATGCCAAGACGTGGTTCCCGTGGTCTCCATCCCACTGGAGTCAAGCTTTCCTGGCTGATGAGGGCTGAAAGCCTGTAACCAGTCCTAGGATGCTTGTTTCCAGTCCTGGTAGGACCAGGCCTGGCAGTTCGGGCCGGACTGTTCCCATTGGGCGCAGGGTCAAAACTGATTTGCATATGGCTGGTCCGAAACTGGAATGGCATGGTGAGCAAAAAAACAATGGATTTAGGCCCAGATGTCTGTACTGGGGTGAATGTATGACATTGTTCTGCATTCTATCCATCAAGTGTTCTTTTTGCATTTGTCACCCCGAGTGGGACGGGTATGCCCAGACATGGATCCCGTGTTCTCCATGCCACTGGAGTCCAGCTATTCTGGCTGATGAGGGCCGAAAGCCTGAAACCGGTCCTAAGATGCTTGTTTCCAGTCCTGGGAGGACCTGGCCAGGCAGTTCGGGCTGGACTGTTCCCATTGGATGCAGGGTCAAGACTGATTTGCATATGGCTGGTAAAAAGATGATGGATTTAGGCCCAGATCTCTGTACTGGGATGAATGTATGACATTGTTCTGCATTTTGTCCACCAATTGTTCTTTTTGCATTTGTCACCCCGAGTGGAAAGTGTATGCCAAGACGTGGGTCCCATGCTCTCCATGCCACTAGAGTCAAGCCATCCTGGCGGATGAGGGCTAAAAGCCTGAAACCGGTCATAAGATGCTTGTTTCCAGTCCTGGTAGGACCTGGTCTGGCAGTTCGGGCCGGACTGTAACCATTGGGCGCAGGGTCAAGACTGATTTGCAGATGGCTGGGTCCAAACTGGAATGGCAGGGTAAGCAAAAAACAAGGGATTTAGGCCCAGATCTCTGGACTGTGGTGAATGTATGACATTGTCCTGTATTCTGTCCATCAATAGTTCTTTTTGCATTTGTCAGCCCAAGTGGGACGGGTATGCCCAGACGTGGGTCCCGTGCTCTCAATGCCACTGGAGTCAAACTATCCTGGCTGAGGAGGAAAGCCTGAAACCGGTCCTTGGATGCTTGTTTCCAGTCCTGGGAGGACCTGTCCTGGTAGTTCAGGCTGGACTGTAACCATTGGGCGCAGGGTCAAGACTGATTTGCAGATGGCTGGGTCCAAACTGGAATGGCATGGTGAGCAAAAAGACGATGGATTTAGGCCCAGATCTCTATACTGGGGTGAATGTATGACATTGTTCTGCATTTTGTCCACCAATTGTTCCTTTTGCATTTGTCACCCCGAGTGGGAAGGGTATGCCCAGACGTGGGTCCCATGCTCTCCATGCCACTAGAGTCAAGCCATCCTGGCTGATGAGGGCTGAAAGCCTGAAACCAGTCATAAGATGCTTGTTTCTAGTCCTGGTAGGACCTGGCCTGGCAGTTCGGGCCGGACTGTAACCATTGGACGCAGGGTCAAGACTGATTTGCAGATCGCTGGGTCCAAACTGGAATGGCAGGGTGAAGCAAAAAAACAAGGGATTTAGGCCTAGATCTCTGGACAGTGGTGAATGTATGACATTGTCCTGCATTCTGTTAATCAATTGTTCTTTTTGCATTTGTCAGCCCAAGTGGGACTGGTATGCCCAGACGTGGGTCCCATGCTCTCCATGCCACTGGAGTCAAACTATCCTGGCTGATGAGGGCTGAAAGCCTGAAACCGGTCCTTGGATGCTTGTTTCCAGTCCTGGGAGGACCTGGCCTGGTAGTTCGGGCTGGACTGTTCCCATTGGGTGCAGGGACCAGACTGATTTGCATATGGCTGGGTCCAAACTGGAATGGCATGGTGAGCAAAAAAAATGCATTTAGGCCTAGATCTCTGTGCTGGGGTGAATGTATGACATTGTTCTGTATTTTGTCCACCTATTGTTCGTCTTGCATTTGTCACTCCGAGTGGGACGGGTATGCCCAGACGTGGGTCCCGTGCTCACCATGCCACTGGAGTCAAGCTATCCTGGCTGATGAGGGCTGAACGCCTGTAATGCATGCACCATGCAATTGAATGTGCCGACATACTACAGAGTGATCCGGAGTGGAAGTGCACTCTTCACCTTTTAAGTAGACCTCTTTACCGTCTCTCATGCACCTGTATGTGATTGGGAGTGACCAAACTTCATTCAGGAAGGCAGTACCTAGTTGTTCATATCTGCCTAGCGCATAATGTTTCATGCAAGAACTGAACTTAAACAGGGAAATGGTAATGTAATTAACCCGTGGATAAGCCACACAGCGGAGTTCAATTCCGCTATAGAGAAAGGCAAAGGTTCTAACTTTTCAATGTGCAGCAATGAGTATGTTGCATCTTTCATGGACATGAACTGTTGTTTTGCAGTTAGATTAAAAGGAAGGAACAAAGATGAAGTATTCATGTAGTCCCAAGGGACTTTCCCAGCCTTTAATGTTTGCAATGTCCACGCATTATAGAACGCAATTGATTTTGACCATGATATAAAACAGACATATCATCCTGCACAATGTCAACAACAGATTAAACGATATTATCTAACGTGTAAATTCTGGAAGAAAGGGTGTTAATGCTATTATCTATAACAGCCAATACTTTTTCCATATTGGCTTGATCAATAGCCCGTAATCTGGATGCAGCTTCAATTTGTGATAACTTCCAAAACTTCGTTATAAACAGCATATACCCATCTTTTGGACCTGCCACCCGCAGGACCCTTAACAATCTCATTCAAATCTATTTTGTCATGTAATTGTGATAAATGAAGTTTAACAGATTCCTAGGTGGAATGTTGCAGCCAAGATTGGCATAACTTCCCTACAGAGTAGGTAGTTACAGTATGAGATGATTCAAAACGGGGGTCCACACGAACCTGCGTATACCCCGGATTTAAATACAGAAAACGATGTTGACAGGAATCTGAGCTCGTTTGCCATATTAACCATCCTTCCGGATTTAATTTGGAAATATTGAAGGATGTGTTAGAAACGCATGACTGCAACGCATCAAGGGACAGATCTGTATGATTATCCCAATTAGGATAAGCACCCAGATCCAGAGTAGAGGGAAAATTTTATTTTTTAGAAGTAGCCAATCCAAAGGAGGTGGTCTGAAAAATCGTTGAATTAAAAAACAACCTATGGTTCGGGATGAGGCAGGCACGATGCAAAGCTTCTGTTCCTTGTACCTGCCACGGCTTAGAACCCCAAACCAATTTAAGATCAATAGTAGCTTTCCACAGATCATAACCTCTGATTGCCAAATCATCCATAAAGGATTTGGAATATAACAATTTTGTGTGTGTCAGCCTAACTTTCGAGGCAGACTCAGCTGCCACTTTAAAGTAAAAGGAGGCAGGATTTGAAACACTGAAATCAGAAAAATATGTGAATTTGTTCACTAATGTGGTGGAGCTGCCCAGCCTAGGCGCTGGACAATGTTCCCACTGTGTGTAATTTACAAAATTTCTAAACGTATTGGCTTTATGAAGGAAATGATTGCCCTAATGTTGATAGCAAAACTGCTCATCATAATTAGCAGTATCTAAATACAAATCCTCAGCATCAAACGCAGCATAATATTTCAAATCAGAAAATAGTGCTTCTATGGCTTGAACATCTCAATCATCTGAGCGGATGCTTTGCTTAACTACATCACCCATAGAAACACGAAATACATTTGGCACATTGATTACTTCAGTGGGACCATGAATTTGAAATTTAACAGCATCCCACGCAATCCCATCCAACACAGGCCAGGCAGTAATATTCACAAAAGTCTGGTCCCTTTTCATGATGTGTGATGAGGAGTGGGGGGCCAAAGTTCCATCAATTAGTCTAATTGTAGATCTTTCTTTTAGGTAGTGTCCATTCACAAGACGAAAAAATACCACCACAAATCCAATGAACATGAACAAAAAAATACATACGAGCACCAGCCAAATGTAAGTCCAAGGGAGAATTAAAAAATGTCTTTTAAACCAGACAGCAAAAATAGAAACATTTGATGGGGCATTGGAAGTCATTGAGTTAGTGTCAAAGGAGAAGCGTGACTGGTTAACTGCGGTGGATTGTAAAACAGGCAATGGTACATCTGCAGGATAAGCAAGCTCAGTATCTTCAGGTAGACCACCAGCCGGTGGTAGCAACAAAGGACCAGTAACTGTATCCATCTCGATGGCAACATCAGACAAGGTGGTAGAAGCTGGAGCCAAAACAGAGTTTCTCAGCATCACAGGGCAAGAAACCACTGGAGTCATTCTAAGAAGAATCGTCCACTCGCTGTAGCTTGTCATTGTCAATAAAATACAGTGATTAATTGGGAATTGAGAGCAGGCACACTGACACCTACTCACGCTGCACTATCATTCTCTTGCCTCGCCTTACCGCTTTTGTTTTGGGGAAGGCGGCGGCGGGCGCCATCTTGGGTGTGGGCTGGGGCTGCGCTCTAGTCGCGCTGGCCTCCCACCCTCCTCACGTTCTATATAATGAGTACCGTGTTCAGACGGCGCAGCGGGCTGGCGCAGCGGGCGCGCGCCGAAGCCGCGCCAAAGCCAAGCCCGTCTGCGCCCGTCCGCGGCCGGACACGGCCCAGGGCCATAACCCCTGCCCCCCGACTGATGTACTCTTCCCGGCACTTAAAAGAGTTGCATGTTGGTAAGATCTGTCCGACCTGTACTACGGCCCCCTTGAAAGATGCGATGGCCACTCGATTATTTGTGTGTCCAGGCTGTGGATATCTTCTCCCCCAATCCAGCATTCCTGCCCATACTGGCCTACAGGATGGCAGGTCCTATGTTGTAGTGAACAGAGCTTCGCATGGATGTCGAGCTGCGCTCATCAATACGCGCTTACTTCCATGTCATAGCTTTTATATCAATGAATTTATCGTTACTCATGATCTGGATCTACTGTTTGCTACTGAGACCTGGGCAGATGCCGGGTCTGGTCCGGATTTCTGTAATGCTACTCCGGTGGGGTACAGTGTTGTCAGACATGATAGGCCTGTAGGAAGAGGTGGCGGCCTTGCTATTATCTTTAAGGATAAATATCGTACCACACTTGATCCTATAAACTCGGCTAACTGCGAATCAGCCGCTTTTGCCATTAGCATTACCCCCAAGCAGGCACTAAAGGGTGTCATACTTTATCGTCCCCCTGGCCCCCGTAATTCTTTTCTTTCCTCCCTTTCTGACCTAAGTGACATTATTATATGTTCTGATATATACACTATATTGGGAGATTTTAATTTTCACTTGGAAGAGCAGGACAACTCCGATACTGCCCAACTCACAGCTGATTTTTCCAACTTAGGGTTGCACCAACTAGTCAAGGGCATTACGCATCAAGCTGGACATTCCCTTGATGGTCTATTCACGAATGACCCTGGTATATCTGTATTAGATATCATCCCAATTACTTGGTCTGACCACAGGGCCATTATCTTTCAAATAGACATACGACCTGTTGCCCCTTTAGTCTCCAGGCCGGGAACCAGAATGGGCACTCGTGCCTGGAAAACTGCAGATATGCCTCAGATGCTACATTCCCTGGCTTCCTCTCGTCCTCAGGGTGGAAATACTCCGGCACTATCGGCCTCGGCTTTTCAGGACTGGATCCGAAGCGCCGCTGACTTAGTGGCCCCAGAGAAAATTACGAAGCCCAACAGAGTATCCCCCTCGGCCCCCTGGTACAATGAAGAGCTTCGACTACATCGCCAACACTGCAGAAATCTAGAAAGGCGCTGGAGGAAGGTCTACTGCCCCATAGCCAGACAAACTTATAAAGATGCCCTTCAGATTTACAAAAAGGCAATCTTGGCCCGAAAAACCGAATTTTTCTCGGCACAAATTAAGACCGCTGCTAACTCGGCCAGAGAACTCTTCTCTGTTGTCACCAGCTTGTCTACCCCCCCTGTCGGGCCTGAAGTGGAGCCCTCACAGGCTTTCTGTAACGAATTAGCAGCCTTCTTTATCACAAAGGTTGCAGATATATATGCTTCCTTTGAAGATAACTCTAGAACTGAATGTAGAGGTGGTAGCGGGAAAGAAGCATTGTCTTACTACAACCATGACCATTTTCCATGCTTTCTACCCGCCTCACATGAGGATGTGATTAAAATCGTCTCTACCATCAAATCGGGCTCCCCACTGGATCCTTGTCCCCCATCCGTGATGTCAAAACTCACAGAAGTGATTTCCCGCCCTCTCATGGAGATCTGCAATACTGCTTTTTCGACAGGCCAATTTCCAAGTATATGGAAGAACGCTGTCATAAAACCCCTCCTGAAAAAACCTTCCTTAGATCCCACAGCTGTTGTAAGCTACAGACCGATCGCGTGCCTGCCCTTTCCTGCCAAAGTATGCGAATACCTGATGAATAGACAGCTCTCAGAGTTCGTCGAGACTCACCAGCTTCTCGACGATACGCAGTTTGGGTTTAGGAAAGGGCATGGAACAGAGACTGCCTTGATAAAGGCCTCTGACGAGATCAGGGTGATCATGGACCAGGGAGGGGCGGCTGTTCTTATCCTTCTGGATCTGTCAGCAGCTTTCGACACGGTCGACCATGCCACCTTGGTCGACCGTGTCACTGCTTTGGGGATTAACGGTTGCGCCAGGGATCTTATCTCATCGTTCCTGGCAAACCGTACCCAGACAGTAAAGTTGGGAGATTTCTATTCCCCTATCTCTGCACTCCCTTGTGGAGTCCCACAAGGCTCCTCGCTAAGTCCCATGCTTTTTAATATCTATGTAGCGGACTTGGCGAGGATAATAAAGGCCTATGGGATACAGCTTACATCGTATGCAGACGATACCCAGCTGGTGCTGGGCATCCATAAGGATGGTCTCACGGTAGCAGCCAACTTTCAGAAAGCTATGCTTGAGGTTAGTAGCTGGATGGCTTTGAACTGCCTTCGCCTCAATTCGGATAAGACCGAGATCATGACCTTTGGAAGACTCTCCCCTGAATGGTCCTTTGGTTGGTGGCCAGAAAAGCTTGGCCCTCCACCTGTCCCAGTAGAAAAAACCAGAAACCTGGGAGTGATCTTTGATAATAAGTTGGTTTTCGATCTCCACACCAACAAGGTTGTGTCGTCGTCTTTTTTCATCTTGAAAAAAATTAAGAAGCTGCTGCCTTATCTCCCGCCGTCAGCTGGGAAGACCCTGGTCTCTACCCTAGTCTTCTCCAGGATAGATTATGGGAATGCACTTCTCCTTCACACCCAGAAGCGTGTCACAACGAAGCTGCAATCTATTCAGAATGCGGCTGCTAGGATTCTTCTCAACATCCCTCGTCGCAAATCTACCACTCCTGGTATTCGTCAGCTTCATTGGCTGAGAGTGGAGAGCCGCGTCAAGTTTAAGGCCCTCTGTATTGCTTATAAGGCTGTACATGGCATTGGACCTAGGTTCCTGGTTGAAGCTTTCCAGCTGTACACTCCTAGGAGGCAATTAAGATCGGCCAATAACAGTCTCCTCCCGGTGCCACACACAAGATCGGTCACCTGGGGAGACAGGCGCTTTCTTGTGGCCACTCCAAAACTTTGGAACCTCTTGCCACTAGCCATCAAAACTGCCCCGAATCTGATGAGCTTCCGCAGGCTCTTGAAAACATGGCTGTTTAATCAGTAAGAGGATGACTTGATGATAGATTCCAGTTGCTCTACAGCGCCGAGACACCTTCGGGTATTTGTCGCGCTATAAAAGTTGCGTAAATAAATAAATAAATAAATAGAGATGTACCTGTTATCCTTGCAACCAGGAACTGGAGGTAAAATGACTGTTCGTGTACCCTGCACGCCAAGCACTGGAACCGGTGCATGATAAGAGGGGCCGAACTCCTTCTTGTTCTCCACCTTCTCATGGACCAGATCACCCACTCGAGGTAGCCAGCCGACTACCGGAATCTGAAGCGCAGCATCAGATGTGGAGGGCATGTGTTCCTTCACGAGACTGGCTCTGGCTTCTTGTAGAGTCTGCAATCCAGCACAGTGATCATCTACGTCAAAGGGTGCGGCAGACGCCGCCATGTCTAGACCATCAAGGTCCGGGAAAAACATTCGTATGCCAAAGAGCATCATGTATGGGGTCCGCCCACCCAGAGACCTTCTAGGGAGATTATTAAGTGCACGTTGGACGTTCTACAGATGGGCTAGCCAGTTCCGGCCAATGCCTAAAACCCTAGCTGTCAAAGATTGCTTTAAGTCACGGTTCATTCGCTTCACCACACTATTACCCTCAGGCCGGTAGGGAGACGAAAATTTGACTTGGACCCCCAAATTTCTCATGGCTACTTTGTACGCCTTAGAGGCGAACGCAGGGCCCTGATCAGAATTAAAGGTACCACACGCAAAACTTCCCACAAAGACACGCAAATCCCTGATGACAGTACGGGCATCAGCACTCCTTTGTGGCCATACCCACAGAAAACGTGTGCACGAATCCACTGCAACCAAGATGTACTTGTACGCAGTATCAGAGGTGAAAGGACCGCAGTGATCTAGATAAACACACCCTAGTGGTTTATTAGATATGTACAACTGAGTTTGTGGTGGGCGCGCAGCAGTTGAAGGTTTAATCTGCTGGCAAATGTCACAATCAAGAACATAAGCGCGAGCTTGTTTATATAAACCGCACCACCAGTAACGTTGTTGTAACAGAGAAACGGTAGCTGCAACGCCTGCGTGGGAAGAGGCCAGACCTTCGTGAGCTGCTGTTATCAACGATGGTCTGCAGTCCACGTTGGGAATCAATCTGTCACCAACGTCGTTAATCCTCACTAATGGGACTTTATCAGGACTTAAGTGATAATGGTAATTAGAAGGGAAACCTCTCGGGTAATTACTTCCTGTTTCTGTAGCAGCAATAGCTGCCAAAATGTCATCATCAATCTTACTTTTGGATCTTGTAACTGCTACTACTAGATATGTCGCCACTGCTGTTTTTGCTGCCTCGTCAGCTAAGTTGTTGCCGACAGCGTGGACACCAACTCGTTGGTGACCAAGAGTGTGAATAACATTCACGAGAGGCAGATGTTCTTTAAGTTCTGCCACTCGAACCCAAAGCATTTTATGCTTAATTGTGCTACCTTTGGAATCACGATATTCATTTTGAGACCAAAAATATAGATTGTCATTGTAAGATTGAACACAATAAAACGAGTCACTTACTATAAGAGTAGTGACCCGAGGATCAGCAAACTCTAGTGCAAGCACCAGAGCACGAAGCTCCGCCAACTGTGCGGTACAATCACCCAATGACTGCGTATGCAGGACATCAGATTGGAATTCACCATTCACGAAAGTACCCACCACAATTGCTCAGGCCGCTGAATAGGCATGCTTCGATCCAGTCACCGGTTGCGCAGAACCGTCAGTGTAAATGACACAATGGTAATCTTCGAGCGGGCGCAAGGACAGAGGAGCTGGATGAACGAATTCATATTGCAAGTACTTCTGAGTCTGTAATGAGGCGTCAAAGATATAGGTGATGTCGGGCGATGTCAAGGAAGTGGCCCATTGTATCCACCGAGGATGCAAAGCTTTAGAATTTGGTACACTCGCTTTGGTCACTGCCTCAAGGGCAGGATATGGTGTGACAACCAACATGCGTTTTCCTTGCGACAGCGCTCGTTCTTTGAGAATCGCCATCTGCACTGCCGTAAGAACTTTCTCGACAGAGGAAAAACGCATTTCAGCCGAAGTGTACAGGTGTGATTTGTAGGCAATGGGGACGGTGTCGCCCTCATTGAACGTTAAGTACGTGAAACCCTCTGCGGCTCGCACAATTCTTATTACCGGGTTAGTGCGGTTATCACGTGTCAGTAAGTATTTTGAAGCAAGAAGATCAGCTTGCAGTAATTGCAAAATAGCTGAATGCTCCGGCAGCCAGCACGATTTGAGAAAAAGTAGGTTGTACCAAGGCATAAAGCGGCTTGATACGCTGGGCATCATCAGGAATGTACGTACGACCGAAATTCAGAAATCCCAGCAAAGACTTTAATTTCTTCAGTGTTGTAGGAGCACGCAGGCATGCGCACTTCTCTAGAAAGTGCGGAGCCAATCCTCGACCTTCATTGTTGAGTTCATAGCCCAAGAACAACACTGTATACTCTGCAATGTGAGACTTCGCAAAATTGAATTTGTAACCGAAGTCTGCGAACATAACAATAATGCGATCAACGCGACACAGATGCGGCCACAGCTCGTCGTCTGTGAGATAGATATCATCGACATACGAGTACGCATCTGGATCTATGCTCTTTAAAAGAGAGACTACACGTGCGGCAAAGATGCCAGGGCTGTTTTTATAGCCCATGGCTAGTCTTTTAAACTGTTTTTGTTTGCCGCCTGAAGTAAACACTGTCCACGGACTGCTAATAGAGGACAGGTTATGGCTGTAAAAGCCATTGGAAATGTCAAGTGTGGTTTTAAACCTTTTTCGCACTTGGCTATCGACGAGAGCCGAACTGTGAGTATTTTGTACCGCGCACGTCCGGCAATGAGAGTTTAAATGCCGGTAATCAAAAACTAGGCGGTACGACCCATCAGGCTTCGTCACAGTGAATAAAGGATTATTCATTGGTGACACGCATGTTTCAATAACACCTTGATATTCCAATTGTTCAAGGATTGCCGCGATGTGAGGTCTGGCTTCGCGACGCATGGGATATTGGGGTTGTGGCTGGGGCATAGACCGCAATTGAATCTCATGGCTGGGGGACAATTTATCCCAGCCCACCTGAGTACGATACAAAGCCGGTGCGAGCACCAGAGCCCACTCCTCAGCGAACCTTTTAGCTTGGTCCTTTGGCACTGTGTGCGCAAAGGACGGGAGGATTACCTCCTCCACTCTAGGAGCATCTAAAATGAAAGCCGGGGGCCAGTCCGCCTCCGCTAGGAGAATGTCATAAGAAGAGGTCAGATTGTCCCAAAAAATCCCTTGAATTGTACATTGTATGTCACCTTCAATTAGGAGGACTATGTCATATAGTCTGTCAGGGGGAGCCACTCTAGTGTCAGCAGTTTCTACAGTAATGAACGTGTCAGTTGCTGTCGCCTCCAGATATGGACGCAGTGCTTGCCGCACTACTGTAACCTCCGCTGCACTGTCGAGCAGCATTAGGGCCCATGTCAGGTTCCGAAGCTGTGTTCTCACTATCTGTGGCATACCTCGCTGTCAGTGCAGCAACTTTCTTCTTTTGAAACGAGGGACGTTGATGTGCAAGCTCGTCTTGCTTGCCTTTACCGTCGGCTTGACGGGGTTGTTCACGACCTTGTTGTGCACCCCGACCTTTGCCACGGTCTCCGCCACCGGACTGTGAGGCCGATGTTTCCTGTGAAGAACGAGGAGAAGGTTGTTCAGTAACCTGAAATCTATCAGGCGACTTAATACTAGTACGATCGCGCAAATCATAAGTGCGTTCGCTAGTCTGCTGTACGGGAGACGCAGGACGAGACCCCTGTTTCTGTTGCTGCTTTCCCTGTTTCTTTGCTCTCCAATTCTGCTTTGGAAAAGCCGGACGATAGTCTTTACCAGACTAACTCACCTTAGTTTGTTGTATCAAGTCAGGAATGATTACAGTTGGTTTAACTCCCAAACTACTGCGGCCAATGGTTTTATAGGCTTCCGCAATAAGTTTAGGTAACTCTTTGGGCTTATCGAGTTCAGCGACGCGGGCTAAGCCATTTGCCACTTGGAATTGTACCGCATCTCCCTTGAGATTACCAATGACGAGGGGGGCAACCACGTTGAATACTCCGACAAGCCTCATTCCCAACTCTACAGCCACCTCCGGTCCGTGCTGATCTTGAACACATTTAATGACAGAGGGCAGCACGGCCATAGACGGAGTGCCGAAGCACTTCGAGTAGACCGCGGCAAAGATCTTTCCCCAGTTTTTCACAATCTGACACATCAGGGATGATGTCTTTCGGCAAACTAATGGTGAGTATTCTGCGTTTCTCCACCTTTGTAGAGTGTGGAAACACTGCTTCCAGCTGGTCAAATTTCTCGGCAAGCCAATAAGGAAAATCATCCTTATTTTGAGGGCGCTTGCCCATCACCGAATTAACTATGACGGGACTAATAACAACCGCCGGGTGACCAGCCGGTAGTCCCGCAACAGCAGGACCCGCCTGCACGTTGCGTGAAACGTATTGCACCAAAGCCCTATATACTGAAATAAGGGTAGTATGGAGAGTACGCAACTCATCCACCGCAATAGTCAAATAGCGGGGGTGAGGTGTAAATCCGGCAAGCACCGGCCATGTGGCCCCTGGAATTGACAAAGGGCCCATTCTAGCCGGTGCAACCGCATGGGGAAGGGCGCCATTAAACCAAATGCTATGCTGCTAGGCTGAAAGGGGGATCTCTAGCGTCCGATATGGCGTATAATTGGCTGGGACCCGCGTGTGAGTATACGAGTGAAACGTTTTATCATCCGCATTCACTGCTGGCAGTGTCACCCAAGAGTAGAACAACTCATTCCATCAGCACTCACCACAAAAATAATGGCCATCCCATCGTCCGGCACTCTATAAGTCGTCAAATGACGTCGCAGAGGTGTACGGCTATGTGCAGCAATTTCGACCGCCATAAGGACACACAAAAGATCAACAACGAGGTTAATCAGTAGCACAAGGGTTCAGAAATTGAAGAAACCTTTTTAATGATCAAGCTTGAAAGAACCTATCAAGTGAGCAACAGGTAGGTTAAAATCCGTCACTCCCGTTATCCGGAAACAACAGTGAGGGAGTCATGGACTAATATAAGCACTATTAAGGCGTTTCAAATCAATAGGCCCCACATTGTGCGCCATGTTGCAGGGATTCTGCTCATGCACAGAACTATGGGCAGGAAACCAGGACCTCAGTAAATTGCGGTGTACCAAAAACTCAACTCAGAACCCAGAACCCCTATCCGACCAGCATCAGTGTCCCATTCGTTATCTGTATTTATCTTGGCGGTCCCAATGTATAGACAACCCAGAACAAGCGACTTAGTGTATTCTCAGGAATGTTGGGAATCAGAAATACCTGTTCGTTATTATTCTCATATCAGTCCACAATAAGAGTAAACAAAGACACTGTAAAGTTTAAAAAGTTTTTTTTATAAACCTCGTGTCCTAAGATGCAGTACTTTGGCTAACATAAGCAGACAAATGATTAAAATCAAAACCATCAGCATTGCTACAATACCATAAAAAATGAAAGGAGAGATCATCTTACAAATGACAGTGGAATACAGCCACCTTCTAATATTATTATATTAACCCCTAGAGTGCCCATGACGAGATAGTCTCGTCATGGGCCACGGTTGCGCTGTGTCCATGACGAGACTATCTCGTCATGAACCCCGCCCGCTAATTCAACGCCCGGCACAGGGCGGGGAAAGGGCGGGGCACACAAGGGGTTAATAAAAGGTCTCTTGGCTTGAATGGAGAACCCCATACCATAAAGATCAGCTTAGTTGAATCACATCACAGGATCAGGTGTGCACTGCTCCTGGGAAAGCTCTTCATCAGAATGTATGTGTTAAGCATGCAGCCTGCAATATTAAAGCGCTCGACTCTCAGGTATTTGCAGCTGTGTGCGTGTTATGGCTAAATAGTGGGCCGATCAACCTGAACCCAAAAACATGCACCGTCTAGCGACCCAGAATGTTTCTTTACACAATGTTCAGACCAAGGTCGCAGCTCACAGCTAGGGATGTGAACAACAGACAGCTCTCATGTGAAAAAACAGGCGAGCAAGCATTTTTCAAATAATAACATGTAACTGCAGTATCGTGTGCAAAAGCAGCAAAAGTGGCAAGATGGCCTTCTAACATCTAACACGATTATGCTAACTTAGCAATGTACGTATATAAATTGCAGCCCTCACTACAGTAACTGGTCCTAGGATGCTTGTTTCCAGTCCTGGGAGGACCTGGCCTGGCAGTTCGGGCTGGACTGCTCCCATTGGGCGCTTGGTCAAGACTGATTTGCATGTGGCTGTGTTCAAACTGGAATGGCATGGTGAGCAAAAAACAATGGATTTAGGCCCAGATCTCTGTACAGGGGTGAATGTATGACATTGTTCTGCATTCTGTCCATCAATTGTTCTTTTTGTATTTGTCACCCAGAGTGGGACATGTATGCCCAAACGTGGGTCCCGTGCACTCCATGCCACTGAAGTCAAGCTATCCTGACTGATGAGGGCTGAAAGCCTGTAAGCGGTCCTAGGATGCTTGTTTCCAGTCCTGGTAGGACCTGGCCTGGCAGTTCGAGCTGGACTGCTCCCATTGGGCACAGGGTCCAAACTGATTTGCATATGGCTGGGCACAAAGTGGAATGGCATGGTGAGCAAACAAACTATGTATTTAGGCCAAGATCTCTGTACTGTGCTGAATGTATGACATTGTTCTGCATTCTGTCCATCAAGTGTTCTTTTTGCATTTGTCAACCCGAGTGGCACGGGTATACCCAAACATGGGTCCCGTGCTCTCCATGCCACTGGAGTCAAGCTATCCTGGCTGATGAGGGCTGAAAGCCTGAAACCGGTCCTAGGATGCTTGTTTTCTCTCCTGGGAGGACCTGGGCTGGCAGTTCGCGCTGGACTGTTCCCATTGGGCGCAGGGTTTGACTGATTCGCAGATGGCTGGGTCCAAACTGGAATGGCATTGTGCGCAAAAAAAAAGATGCCTTTAGGCCCAGATCTCTGTACTGGGGTGAATGTACGACATTGTTCTGTATTCTTTCCATCTATTGTTCTTTTTGCATTTGTCACCCCGAGTGGGACGGGTATGCCCAGATGTGGGTCCTGTGCTCACCATGCTACTGGAGTCAAGCTATCCTGTCTGATGAGGGCTGAAAGCATGTAACCGGCCCAAGGATTCTTGTTTCCAGTCCTGGTAGGACCTGGCCTGGAAGTTCGGTCTGGACTGTTCCCATTAGGCGCAGGGTCACAACTGATTTGCATATGGCTGGGCCCAAGGTGGAATGGCATGGTAAGCAAAAAAACTATGGATTTAGGCCCATTTCTCTGTACTGTGGTGAATATATGACATTGTTCTGCATTCTGTCCATCAATTCTTCTTTTTGCATTTGTCACCCCGAGTGGGATAGGTATGCCCAGACTTGGGTCCGATGCTCTCCATGCCACTGAAGTCAAGCTTTCCTGGCTGAAGAGGGCTGAAAGCCTGAAACCGGTCCAAGGATGCTTGCTTCCAGTCCTGGTATGACCTGGCCTTGCAGTTTGGGCTGGACTGTACCCATTGGGCGCAGGGTCAATACTGAGTTGCTTATGGCTGGGTCCAAACTGGAATGGCATGGTGAGCAAAAAAACAATGGTTTTAGCCCCAGATCTCTGAACTGTGGTGAATATATGACATTGTTCCGCATTCTGTCCATCAATTGTTCTTTTTGCATTTGTCACCCCAGTGGGATGGGTATGCCCAGACGTAGGTCCCGTGCTCTCCATGTCACTGGAGTCAAGCTTTCCTGGCTGATGAGGGCTGAAAGCCTGAAACCGGTCCTAGGATGCTTGCTTCCAGTCCTGGGATGACCTGGCCTTGCAGTTTGGGCTGGCCTGTACCCATTGGGCGCAGGGTCAAGACTGAGTTGCTTATGGCTGGGTCCAAACTTGAATGGCATGGTGAGCAAAAAAACTATGGATTTAGCCCCAGATCTCTGACCTTTGGTGAATGTATGACATTGTTCCGCATTCTGTCCATCAATTGTTCTTTTTGCTTTTGTCACCCTAGTGGGATGGGTATGCCCAGACATAGGTCCCGTGCTCTCCATGATACTGGAGTCAAGCTATCCTGGGTGATGAGGGATGAAAACCTGAAACCGGTCCTAGGATGCTTGTTGACAGTACCGGGAGAACCTGGCCTTGTAGTGCGGGCTGGACTGTTCCCAATGGGCGCAGGGTCAATACTGATGTGCATATGGCTCTGTCCAAACTGGAGTCAAGCTATCCTGGCTGGTGAGGGCTGAAAGCCTGTAACCGGCCCTAGGATGCTTGTTTTCATTCCTGGTAGGACCTGGCCTGGCATTTCGGGCTGGACTGTTCCCATTGGGCGCAGGGTCAAAACTGATTTGCATATGGCTGGGCCCAAACTGGAATGGCATAGTGAGCAAAAAAACAATGGATTTAGCCCCTGATCTCTGAACTGTGGTGAATGTATGATATTGTTCTGCATTCTGTCCATCAATTGTTCTTTTTGCATTTGTCACCCCAGTGGGACGGGTATGCCCAGACGTAGCTCCCGTGCTTTCCATGCCACTGGAGTCAAGCTATCCTAGGTGATGAGGGCTGAAAGCCTGAAACCGGTTCTAGGATGCTTGTTGACAGTCCAGGGAGGACCTGGCCTTGCAGTACGGGCTGGACTGTTCCCATTGGGCGCAGGCTCAAGACTGATTTGCATATGGCCTTGTCCAAACTGGAATGGCATGGTGGGCAAAAAAACTATTGATTTAGGCCCAGATCTCTGTACATGGGTGAATGTATGACATTGTTCTGCATTCTGTCTATCAATTGTTCTTTTTTCATTTGTCACCCCGAGTGGGACAGGTAAGCCCAGACTTGGGTCCCATGCTCTCCATGCACTCGAGTCAAGCTATCATGGCTGATGAGGGCTGAAAGCCTGAAACCGGTCCTAGGATGCTTATTTCCAGTCCTGGGATGACCTGGCCTTGCAGTTTGGGAAGGACTTTACACATTGGGTGCAGGGTCAAGACTGATTTGCAAATGGCTGGGTCCAAACTGGAATGGCATGGTGAGCAAAAAAACTATGGATTTAGTCCCAGATCTCTGAACTGTGGTGAATGTATGACATTGTTCTGCATTCTGTCCATATATTGTTCTTTTGTGCATTAGTCACCCCAGTGGGACGGGTATGCCCAAACGTAGGTCCCATGCTCTCCAAGCTACTGGAGTCAAGCTATCCTGGGTGATGAGGGCTGAAAGCCTGAAACCGTTCCTATGATGCTTGTTGACTGTCCTGGGAGGACCTGGCCTGGCAGTTCAGGCTGGACTGTTCCCATTGGGCGCAGGGTCAAGACTGATTTGCATAGTGCATGGTCCAAACTAGAATGGCATGTTGAGGAAAAAAACAATGAATTTAGGCCCAGATCTCTGTACTGAGGTGAATGTATGACAATGTTCTGTATCATGTCCATCAATTTTTCTTTTTGCTTCTACGTGAAAGTACAGCATAGGTATTTGAAAGAGATTTACAAATATAGACAGAGGCAAAGAGAATTCACAGGTGGAAACATTTTGAACATATGCTTTTCGTGTGATTAAAAAAGTGAGCATATGTTCGACTTGATCTTTTTTATGTCCTTAGGGATAGCATGTTAACACAGTGCTTCCTCCAAATACCTTGTGCTACTGGGTTATGAAAGCAGGACTCTCAGGGCAGTAATGTGTGACAAGAACATTTGTTTATAGTTGTTAGGTGGCACTTCATTTTGGTGGTGAGGTGTTCAATTGTTTTGTTTGCAGCTATGTTTTTCTACTTTATTATTGCAATGTTGTTTCAATTTTGCACCACACTTGTTGTGTTTTGTTCTGTTTGACTTTTTTTCTATAATGTGCCCTGCTATATTTAAATCGTTTTTTATGTTACTTTCTTTGTCTTATTTCATTACATTCAGTTGTTTAGTGTAGATATGCTACATTTCAAGGCAAAAGAAGGTGGCAGCAGTTTTGTTTTTGGTGCATTGTCAATTCCCATTCATGTCCTTCATATTGGTGGCAGACTCAGCAATGGCTATGCCTTTTCCAAAAATGGGGAAAGTGTTGCGCAGTATTCAATGCCTTACTGTTGTCGCACAGACCCAGAGGCAGGTGATGCACTGCTGGGCTGATGTCTGCTACCGCAGGAGGGCATACTGGATCTTTTCAGAATTTAGTGTCGGCGCTGACAGGCAAGTGATTTTTAATATTTGTTAATGTTATTTTTATTGCTTTGTAGAAGGCATTAAATTAGTTGTGTTGCTAATAACCTTCGCCCTAATTGACGAATCTTCACAAAACCTTCCAAAAAGGTGATACATTTGGACTGTTTTGTGCATGGATAGAATCAGCTTGATCCGTCAAGTAGGTGCCCAGAAAAAAGGGGGGGTCCGAAAATACAAAAACCCCTTGTATTTATATAGAGTCTTCTCTAAGAAGGGCTGCTTCAAAAACTGCGGAACGCAATTGCACCACATTTGGCAGGGAGCTAGATCGTGGTCCACAGATTGTACTTTTTGTGGTTTGGTGACAATCCTTTCAGTAGTTTTAAAAAAACAAGGTTAAAAATATTTGTATATCTGGACGGTTGTGTTAGAGGGACTTACCTTTAAATAAAAAACATGGCCCTGGGAGATGGGGTCCCCAGGGTCTTTTAAAAGCTTTGGGAGGGGGGTAGTGGTGCCACTCTCCCCTTAATTAACAAGTTGGGCCCTGGGGGATGTGGTCTCTGGGGCAGAAATCAGCTCATGGGAGAACGGGTGCCACGCGCCCCTCCACTTATTAAATTGATTGGGTTCCGTGGAGCCAAAAGTGGCTTGGGAGAGGGGCTATGCGCACCCTGCCCATGGATGGGGTGAGTCACTGGGGCCATTATAGGCTTATGGAGGGGGGCCGCATTGCTCTCGTCCCCTTTAAATAAGATATAGCCCTGGTGGATGGGGTCCCCAGGGCCTGACGAGGGTCAAGCGCACTCACAATTCAATTTTTACTGATCATGTTTTTAAATGGATGCGATATATTGATGACGTTTTTATTATATGGAGAGGAGATGAGAAAACTGCCATTGAATTTGTTGACGATATTAATGTAAATCAGGAAAATCTACAATTTACAAGTAATATCAACAAACAGCAGGTAGATTTTTTAGATGTTACCATCGTTATCCGTGAGGGACAAATAGCTACCACCCTCCATAGAAAGAGCATTGCTGGAAATTCCATACTACATGCCAGCAGTGCTCATCCTATACATGTCATCAATAATATTCACTACGGTGAGCTACTAAGGCTTAAACGTATCTGCAGCACCGAAGAAGATTTAGCCATTTGTACAAATCAGTCCCTTATGAGATTCAAACAGAGAGGATATAAAGAGACTGTCCTAAATCATGCAGTCAACAAAATGAATGCCAAGCCCAGGGATTCAATCTTAAGAGAAAAAGAAGCGATTGGTGTAAATTCTGACGTAAAAGATGAAAAAGATAATGAATCTGCTCCTAGATTTATAACAACCTATAATCGCCAAGAAAGAAAGATCAGAGCCATTATAACAAAAAGCTGGCCCATATTACTAACTGATGGAGTGATGGTTCCAAGGCTCCTTGCCACTCCGACCATTACATATAGGAAAGGGCCCTCAATGAGAACAAAAAGTTTTCCAGAATTGAGTAAAGATCAAATGTGGCTACAACCCCGGCCGGGGCTTGTAAAATGTTCCAGCTGCAGGGTTTGCAAGTTTGGAACCAACACCACCCAATATGCCACCCCCTTTAGTCCACAAATGATTAACATCAAAGGGAATTACAATTGTAGAACTGAATATGCTGTCTATGTTCTGACATGCACCTGCGGCCTAAGATATGTAGACAGCACCAAGCTGCAGGTGCATGTCAGAATCCTCCAGCATCTTCGAGCGATCGTGAATAACAACAGCTCATATCCTGTCACAAGACACTTTAAGCTAACCCACAAAAATGACTTGCAGTGTCTTAGTTACTTTGTAATAGCGGCAGTTCCCAAACCACGTAGAGGTGGGGACAGAAGCTGAGAAGGTTGGAATCTAAAATAATTTTAGAACTAGACAGCAAATTCCCTAATGGACTAAACACGACAGAGGATCTTTATCATTTCTTATAAACATAATCTAAATATTGTATATATTCAATTGTTGTCTTCTGAGAACTTAGCACTGATTAGGATTTTCTATGCTGCCTCCCTGCAGCGTCGTCAATTTATTTTTTAACGAAAACACAAATATACATAGAAAAAAATGTTTTAATTAATATTTTTTGTTATGGGATTCTTTTTTTATTCACACATTAGGTGTGCACATTTATGAAGCTGTTGATAGGACCAAGGTTGAACCATTTTCATATAGTTACATCAGTTCAATACGGGTGGTCGGGCATATATTGTTTTTTAATAAACCTGAATCGTGTTTACACTCATTGATCATTAATACATTAAATTAGAACCTGAATATAGGGATTTCTATTAATAACTTTGGATACATTTTAGGCGAAATTTGCACAGTACTATAAATGTTTTTTTAAATCTTGCGTTAATTTGCACATGTTTACAAATTGTTTGCTTGATTTGCACATTAAACCCAGTATATATGTATAGAAGGGTATTCTAAAATTCTGCTTTATAAAAATTGTTGCGTAATTTATTTATAAAGATGTCAGTGGGATATATACAATAGCTCTTAGCATCATTTGCACATTTATATTATGATTGCATAGTATTGCACACATCGTTCCTTTTAGTGGCACACATTTTTATCCGTTTGCATACAATAGTATGGACTACAATGGGTACATATCTATGCATTGCTTATCAATTTAAATATTTATATTGGTAGCATATTATGTTTAAGCATTTTGGTTTACCATTTATTATATCCCTATGTTATAATATTGTTTTTCTCAGGTTCATCTACATTTGTGTATATCAATCATTACCGATTTTGGATTTCAATACGCTTGCTGTTTTACATTAATCGGCAAATGTTAAAATATGGGTTTCTGACCATTTAGAAAACAGACTTACTGATTTGTAACACGAACAGCTCATGGAGAGTATTTTGTTTTTGTTTACGTTGTGTTTTTTAAGCATATTTTAAAAAATGGCGGCCCAAGATCTGGCTATCTGTGAACAAGGACAACGGCCCGAAACGCGTCAGATTTGCAAGCTCTTTAACTAAATAAACGTACCTGTGCCTGATTTTTGGGATTCGTGTCGACTCTGTCCACTGACCTGGATGTGCTGAGTCGCCAGTAGGTAGTTATAGTTAGGACCTATTTTCCATAGGAAATCAGCAACATTCTATTTGGAATAACGTTGGCGTCGATTGATGAATCTTCGCAAAAGTTTCCAAACTTTTGGCCAGCTCCGGTCCTCTCCTATCCTGAAAATTTCACGGTGATTTGTCAAGCGGGGGCCGAGAAAAAAGGGGGGTCCTAAAACACGTTTTCCCCATGCATTTTCCCATAGGACCTGTTGACGCAGCTACAGCCCGAAGTGCTGAACGGAATTACACCAATCTGCCAAAGAGGTAGTCCTCAGTTCAGACTCGTGCCTTTTGCTTAAATTGTGTTAATCCGTTCAGTAGTTCCTGAGAAAATCAAAAGTAAAATCACATATATATCTGGGCGGAGCCTAACCACACATATCATCGTGAGATCTGATTGGCTGTCAGCACTTCATCCAACAAGTGTTGGCAGCCATCTTGGGACCAATATACATGATAGCACCTCATTAAAAAGCATTGCACTTAATAGAAGGTTTTAAGACTTTAGTTACATTATAAATCATTTATTGATGGTACCATACTTATTTTAGGAATTGTGGTGTGTTCTAAGGTGATTTTACTATGTGAAAAAGCCTTCTGCTGTGATATCATGAATCATGTTTGAGAGAAAACTATTTTCTCATGCTTTTCCCACAGAGGTTTGGAAGGTGATCTATAAGCTAAACTGAGAGCATATTTTCTGTAAATTCACATTATCTTTCTCAGTCATGTGAGAATGAAGTCTGACATTCTCAGTAAAACATGTACATCCAACAAGGGCAGAGACTGTCAGTTGATACCTTTGTGTTCTACTGCAGCTACCCAGAGTGTTCTAAAGAACAACTAGAGCGCTAACAGTCCTACTTATGACAAACGTATGGCACACCTGAAGCCATCTTGGTTGGAATAAAGTGGTAACTCTTAAAACATTTAATTTAAAAAGGAACAAAATGAGGGGGTTCATTTTGCCATAGAAAGTATGATTAGTGCTGCAAAAAGAAAAATTAGGGCACATTTTGAGTGACTTCTCAAATCCTCTTCTATTTCATAAAAAAATTCTGACATGCAGACTGAAACATGCACTTTCAATACCAGCAGCAGACTTCCCTGGTGAGCAGTTACTTTACTACAGTGATCTAATAAGCAACTAGAGTGCTAACATTCTGAATGTATGGCAAATGTGTGACACATATGAATGCCTTCTTGATGGAATCAAAGTAAAAAACTGAAAGTATTTCATAATGAGGAGACTGCAGTAAATGAGGAAATTAGGAAACTTCATAACAAATAAATCTCCCAAGATGGCCACTAGCGGCAAAGGAGCCCAAATGTAGCCCATATATCACCCAGATGTAGCCCAAGTATAGCCCAATGACAGAATGTCCCAGAGTGTTCTAACGAACAACTAGAGCGCTAACAGTCTTACTTATGACAAAAGTATGGCACACCTGAAGCCATCTTGATTGGAATAAAGTGGTAACACTTAAAACATTTAATTTACAAAGGAACAAAATGAGGGGGTTCATTTTGCCATAGAAATTATGATTAGTTCTGCAGAAAGAAAAATTAGGGCACATTTTGACTTCTCAAATCCTCTTCTGTTTCATAAACAAATTCTGACATGCAGACTGAAACATGCACTTTCAATACCAGCAGCAGACTTCCCTGGTGAGCAGTAGTTTTACTACAGTGATCTAATGAGCAACTAGAGTGCTAACATTCAGAATTTATGGCAAATGTGTGACACATCTGAATGCCTTCTTGATGGAACCAAAATAAAAAACTGAAAGTATTTCCACTGAGGAGACTGCAGTAAATGAGGAAATTAGGAAACTTCATAACACAAATAAATCTCCCAAGATAGCCACCAGAGACAAAAGAGCCCAAATGTAGCCCAAATATCACCCAGATGTAGCCCAAATATAGCCCAATGACAGAATGTCCCAGAGTGTTCTTAAGAACAACTAGAGCGCTTACTGTCTTACTTATGACAAAAGTATGGCACACCTGAAGCCATCTTGATTGGAATAAACTGTTAACACTTAAAACATTTAATTTAAAAAGGAACACAATGAGGGGGTTAATTTTGCCATAGAAATTATGATTAGTGCTGAAGAAAGAAAAATTAGGGCACATTTTGAGTGACTTCTCAAATCCTCTTCTATTTCATTAAAAATTCTGATATTCAGACTGAAACATGCACTTTTAATACCAGCAGCAGACTTCCGTGGTGAGCAGTAGCTTTACTACAGTGATCTAATGAGCAACTAGAGTGCTAACATTCAGAATTTATGGCAAATGTGTGACATATCTGAATACCTTCTTGATGGAATCAAAGTAAAAAACTGAAAGCATTTCCTACTGAGGAGACTGCAGTAAATGAGGAAATTAGGAAACCTCATAACAAATAAATCTCCCAAGATGGCCACCAGAGACAAAAGAGCCCAAATGCAGCACAAATATCACCCAGATGTAGCCCACATGTAGCCCAATGACAGAAGTGTGCAAAACACTTATTTTTTGTGTATTTGCACACAAGATCAAATTCATTTTGGTTGTAGACATGGGGAGATTAAGTGATTTGACCAGAATCACAGAATGTTGAGCTGAAGCATACACTCCAACCTGGTTCCCCAGTTGCCAAGTCTGCAGCTCTGGAAGTAACACCACATCCTCTCCCATAGGTGCAACATTTAATCAAGTGGTCAACTGGATAAAAAAACATAAAGATTACAAATAATTTAAAAGTTCTTTGTCGCTATTTGAAAACTCAGAAAATATGTCCTCATTTTAGTTTTTTAGAGCACTAACCATAATTTTGATGCAAATAGGATGTATGTAATATATGTAATTTCTAAAGGAAATGCTCTAGGTATTACAGTTTTGATTACATCAAGATGACGTCAGGCGTTCCACACTTTTGTGATGAATATAGAATGTTAGCAATCTAGTTGTTCATTGGGATACTGTTGAGAGGCAGAGGCCTGGGGCACGGACTCTGAAAATTTAAGGCAGGTAAGAGAGTGCAGAGGCAACAATTTGACCACACTGGGCAGGCAGGAAGGGCAGTGGCAGCACAACAGACTATGGAGGGCAGTGGAAAGGGGGGCAGGTGCAACAAACCAACAATACAGGACTGGCAAGAGAGGCTGTGGCAATATAATAGACCATTGTGGGCAGAAGGAAGAGGCAGTGGTAGTACAACCATACATGCCAACAGACCCGTTTCAGCCAGGAAACGTCCACTGTTTTTAAGCTCAAATGGGCTTTATTTGATCTGTCTCCTGTATACAATCTCCTCTTTTTCAATGTAACTCAAAGGGGAAAATCAATACCCCAGTTTTTTTTCAAAATCTCCCTTATACCAAGTTCAAAATGTTCGCAAGTATGGTACATTGGATCATGGTAGGCAGGAGGAATTGGGGTAGGGACATGGACTCGGATAACAGAGGACAGGAGGGACATGGAGAGGTGCACCAAACTGACCCTACAGGGCAGGCATCAGGGTTTGCAGCAGCACAATACACCACACAGCGCATGCGGGACGGGAGTGCAGCACAACAATCCATAGAAAGCAATAGGGAGGGGACAGGACCATGCACATGGACAACAGAGAACAGAGGGGAAAGAGGCAATGGTAGCTAGCTGACCATAATGGACAGACAGGAAAGAAAGCTGCAGCATAACAGACCATAAAGGGCAGGAGGGACGGATCAGGGGCATTACAATGGAACAGACAAGCCAGGAGGGAGGGAATAGGGGCCTGCACATGGAAACAGAGGGCTGGGGGCAAGGGGGCAGGGCAGGAGCAGCAAGATGACCATGGAGGTCAGGCAGGATGGGCACTAGAAACAAGACACACCATGGAGAGCAACAATGAGACTATGATGGCATACAAACAGACCATGGAGGGAAGGTGGGAGGGGTCAGGGGCAGCTAGCTGACCACACAGGGAAGGTGGGAGGGGCCATGGCAGCACAGAAGACCATGCATGGCAAGCGGGAGGGTTAGTGGCAGCACAATGGCTATGATGGGCAAGAAGGAGGGTGCCGGGGCATGCACAAAGGACCATGGAGGATAGAAGGGAGGGTCAGGACCTGGGCACAGACAAGAGAGTTCAGGGGAAGGGGCCTCACAACAGACCGCGCGGGCAGGCAGGAGGAGCAGTTGCAACACAACAGACCAGGGAGGGCAGAAGGGTGTGACAGTAAAATGGACCATGGAGGACAGGAGGAAGAGGATAGGGGCATGGCATGTGGACAGGCAGGGTGGAGGTGGCAGGGACAGGTTACAGTCATCTGACAATGCTAGGCAGGTGGGAGGGGAGTGGCAGCTCAACAGAACACTCAGAGTAGATAGGAGTGGCAGGTCCATGGAACATGGTGGGCAAAAAGGATGGAGCAGGGGCATGCACAAAGACATCGGAGGGCAGGGGGAAGGAGAATAGGGGCAGCAAGCTAAGCACAGAGGCTAAGCAGGAGGTCAATGATGGGCCATAGAATTGGGCAATGGAGGGCAGGAGGAGTGGACTGGTACATCATGCTAAATGGAGGGCAGTGGCAGCACATCAGGCCATGCATGGCAGGAGGGAGGAGGCTAGTCCATGGATTCAGACAACAGAGGATAGGGAGGAGGTGGATGGGGCAGCAAGCTAACTGTTCAGAGAAGGTGGGTATTAGGAACTTTATTGTTTTTAAAATGTGTGTTTGTGTGAACTACTTAAAATACGAACAAGTGTGCAGCATAATCTCACTTTTATTCAGGAAGAAGAGGACGTTTGTGACTGTGACTCCGGGCTCACTTGGCAGAAACACCCCCTGACCCTCCACCTCCCATGTAATGCCCGTGAAATGGGTAGGTGGACGCAGTGTTATATAGAACATAGTCCTGAGAACACGATTGAAAATGAAAACTAGATATAGTATATGGTATAAACTATGCACCAAAAAGTGTGATATAAGATGAACCGGGCGTGAAATAATGCAATACATTGTGCGCAATGACAGATTCATTGGAGAGCGCGAGATAGCACAGGCACTAGCGCGTGCTATGCGATATGCGCCTTGGAGTGTAATATGCACAGGGCAGTGTTGTGTAACCTAACTAGTCTCTAAAGTTGTAATATAAAATATGTGCTGGGGAGTGTAACGTTGCATATGCACTGTGACAAAGATATGGATCCCAGATTGTAATATGTATGGCATAGCGCTGTGCGTTATAACATAGGCATCAAGGAAGGCACGTTAGATGGGGCAATATAACCCGTGCAAAGGCAAGTGTGGCATGACATATTCACAGGGTGGTGTTACAGTGCACATGGGCTAGAGAGTGTCATAGCATACGCACTAGCTGGTGGAATACAACACAGAGGTGTGAGGCACTCGGCCGGCACTGGTGGGTGTAACACAGCATTGGGCTCAGCCAGGAGCACGCTGTGACTCTCAAGTGAGGATTTTCTCCTTTCCAGAGAGTAAAATAAAAAATATTACACATCTGGCGGTGGATGTGTATATTATTAACCGTGAGGGGGGTTTCTTGCATAGTTTGGTCGAATTTTTGTCGAATCCCCTTTGAATGGCTTGGTGTGCGTGTGTATTAAATGTGCCCGTCAATAGCTACCCATGTTTGTATAAATAAACAAAAAGGGTGTCTACTTGGAGAGTACCCACCGGTGGGGGCGCCGGGATTAGGCACGGTAGGGCGTCAGACACGTCAGAGCTTCACTAGTGGTGTAAATACATTCCATGTGGATTCATTCTATGCATAGTCGCCTTTCAATGAATATCACGCAAATCGTCACGGTTTGTCCAGCATGTCCTAGGTGTTTCTATAAATATATATTTTTTTTAAATATAAAAAAACAAAGGCCGGCCCCGGGGGATGGGGTCCCCGGGGCCATAAGTGGCCTGAGGAGGGGGGCAACGCAGCCCCCTCCTAAAGAATAAAAAAAAGGCCATGACCCGGGGGTTGGGGTCCCCGGGGCCCATTAAGGCCTTGGGAGGACCAAATTTAGTTTTTTTCAACAAAAAAAATTAGGGTGCAGGCCCTGGGGGATGGGGTCCCCAGGGCCAGTAAATTAGAAAAAGAAGGGGGGCCACACAGCCCTCCTTCTTAAAAAAATAAAATAAATAAAAGACCGGCATCGCGCCGGAGGCCACGCCCCCTCCTTGCAGCACTCTGCAAACGTGCCCCCTGGCCAGTTGTAAGTTGGGGAATTAATTCCCCTTAAATACTGAGGGTCCCTGAGGGCCAACTAGCCCAACAGGTATCTCCAGTATGAGCCAGGGAGCTGCGTTGCAGACAGTTGTTCTGAGGCCAAGCCCCTTTTTACACCTCTATGCAACGCAGCTCTGTGGCGCTTGCTGGAGATACCTAGTGGGCTAGTTTGACACTAGGGACCAGTAGGATTCAAGGGGACTTAATCTCTCAACTTAGAACGGCCACAGGGCGCGTTTACACAGTGGTGAAGGGAGGGGACGGGGCCTGAGGTGACGTGTGTAAACACGCCCTGTGGCGCGTTTTAAGTTGGGGAAATAATTCCCTTTCAATCCTGAGGGACCCTGGGGGCCAACTAGCCCACCAGGTGCTTCCAGTAAGCGCCACTGCTCTGCGTTGCAGAGAGGTGGTGCAGGCCATGCCCCTTTTTACACCTCTCTGCAATGGCACTTACTGGACGTACTTAGTGGGCTATTTTGCCCCTAGGGATCCTCAGGATTCAAGGGGACTTAACCACTTGAGTGCCCATGACGAGCTGGTCTCGTCATGGGCCGCGGTTGCGCTGTGCCCATGACGAGACCAGCTCGTCATAAACCCCGCCCGCTAATGCAACGGCCGGCACAGGGCGGGGAAAGGGGCGGGCACTCAAGGGGTTAATCTTCCAACTTAAAAAACAGCCACAGGGCGTGTTTACACAGTGGTGAAGGGAGGGGACGGGGCCTGAGGTGACGTGTGCAAACACGCCCTATGGCACGTTTTAAGTTGGGGAAATAATTCCCCTGCAATCCTGAGGGCCCCTGGGGGCTAACTAGCCCACCAGGTGCTTCCAGTAAGTGCCACTGAGCTGCGTTGCAGAGAGGTGGTCCAGGCCGTGCCACTTTTTACACCTCTCTGCAACGCAGCTCTGTGGCGCTTACTGGAGGTACCTAGTGGGCTAGTTGGACCCTAGGGACCCTCAGGATTCAAATGAACTTAATCTCCCAACTAAAAACGGCCACAGGGCGTGTTTACACAGTGGTGAAGGGAAGGGACGGGGCCTGAGTTAACGTGTGCAAACAAGCCCTGTGGCGCGTTTTAAGTTGGGGAAATAATTCCCCTTCAATCCTGAGGGACCCTCGGCCCAACTAGCCCACCAGGTGCTTCCAGTAAGCGCCACTCCGCTGCATTGCAGTGAGGTGGTCTAGGCCGTGCCCCTTTTTACATCTCGATGGAACGCAGCTCTGTGGCACTTACTGGAGGTACCTAGTGGTCTAGTTGGACTCTAGGGACCCTCAGGATTCAAGGGGACTTAATCTCCCAACTTAAAACGGCGACAGGACGTGTTTACACAGTGGGGAAGTGAGGGGATGGGGCCTGAGGTGACGTGTGCAAACACGCCCTGTGGCGCGTTTTAAGAGGTAGTTTTATTCCCCTGCCCTATTATATACTAGGGTCTTACAGAGGAGGTCATGCTGATCACAGGGGGACCCCAACGCATAGTGTTCCCTAGTGTACGTAGGTGTTTTCACTGTATTCTGAGTGTCTTTTAACATAGCACTGGCTCGAGGACTGGTTAGTCAGACTTAGTTACCACCAGTATCCGTCTGAAAAAGTTGAGGGTACAGGATGATTTTGCAACAAGGCTTCTTTCTGCTCTTCTGTTTGTTCTTTTTGCACGTTATCCTTCTTTTCTTCGTCTTTGAGGACTTCTGTTGCTTCTTTCTGCATTTCTTTTTTTTCTTTCTGTGCGTTTTTTCTTCTTTCTTCACATGTCCTATCTCTGTAGGCATAGTTAGAAATTAGCATTTAAAAAACCTTTGAAATTCACTGAAAATACATAGGTTTCAGGCACGTTATAGTTAGGAATTAGCATTTAAAAAACCTTAGAAATTCACTGAAAAAACCATAGGTTTCCGGGGCGTTATAGTTAGCTGGACTTTTCACTTGTACAAAACCATTGAAATTCCCCAGTTATAGTTAGTTCAGCTAACTATAACTCACGCGCCCGCAATGCACTGCTGATGATGTCACATATTACATCACTCATGACATGGTCAGTGACATCACTCATTACATCACTGATGACATCTCAAATGACATCACTGATGACATCATCCTTGTGATAGAGTGTCAGACCTCCTCTACCCCTAATATAACCTTTGATACACACATTCAAAAATAGAAACTAAAATTTTCAAAACAATGGACATACCAATACCAGGTACAAAAACCTATTCAGTAATTGTAAGATCCACATACACATCCACTCATTCACCAACAGTCCTATACAGTCACTCATACATGTACTCACTCATATGTACTCATACACCTATACATCCTGTTAGACAACGCCACTCATCCATAGAGTTACTCACACACATAGTCACTCATGCTAATAAAGAATCAAACATCCATTTACTTGGATATACAGTTATACACACACCACCACACTTACTTCTACAGAAACTTACACATACTTAGTGTTTTAAACAATCACTTATAGGAACACATACTTATTCATACAGGAACTCTTTCAATCTCTCACTCTCATACATACTCACTTATATACACCAATAGTCACATATACTAGTTTAAAACATATGTAGTTACTCATAAAGACAATATTGAGACAGTCATTCACTCACCAACACACCCATGCACACACTCATCCACCCATACAGTCCTGCACACATGCTGTCTTCAACACATACAAACAGTGAGTCACTCATTCATGCACCTATGCACTACGTAATACCCCCCACTAAACCATACAGACACTCAGATACTCATACTGATACCAACTAATAACCTATATAGACACACATGTAGCTACTCACCAACCCATGCAGCCACTTATACACAAAGTGAGAGACTGATACAGATATTTACATATTTAAACATTACTCACTAAGCCATGTATTCACTAAGATACACTTAATCAGTCAGTTATACAATCAATTTTAAAAAAACAAATCATCCATTTAGACACTTATATACCCATTTATTCTTCCATCGACCTTGAGATATACATATATAAAACATATGTAATTTTCAGAAAAATACACATTCACTGGATGATGTCATCAGTGATGTCATCAGTGATGTCATTTGAGATGTCATCAGTGATGTCATGAGTGATGTCACTGACCATGTCATGAGTGATGTAATATGTGACGTCATCAGCAGTGCATTGCAGGCGCGCGAGTTATAGTTAGCTGAACTAACTATAACGGGGGAATTTCAATGGTTTTGTACGAGTGAAAAGTCCAGCTAACTATAACGCCCCTGAAACCTATGGTTTTTCAGTGAAAATATATATATATATATATATATATATATATATATATATATATATATATATTATCTACTGGCGGTCGCCAGTAGATAGTTATAGTTAGGACCGAGTTCCCATAGGAAATCTGAAAATTCTATTTTGAATAACTTTGGCGCCGGTTGACTTATCTTCGTGAAATTTTCAAAACTAATGGGGCGCTCCGCTCAGCTCCTACCATGAAAGTCTCAGGGTGATTCGTCAAGCGGGGGCTGAGAAAAAAGGGGGGTCCCAAAACGCGTTTTCCCCATGCATTTTCCCATAGGACCTTTAGTCAAAGGTACAGCCCGAACGGCTGAACAGAATTACTTGAAATTTGGCAAAGAGGTAGTCCTCAGGTCAGGCATGTGCCTTTTGGATATATGGTGTCAATCTGTTCAGTAGTTCCTGAGAAAATTGCAGTTAAAAGTACATAAATATCTATAGGCGCGCACCGTGCGCGCACCGTGCGCGCACCGTGCGCGCACCGTGCGCGCACCAAATGTCCGCGAGCGTAATTCTGATTGGCGGTTAGATGTCAACATTTGAATCAGTCGAAATCAGGAAGTGTGGGACGCCATTTTGTGTGTGACAGTGAAAAAGAAAGGTGGAGAACGTGAAAAGGGGGCAGGGTAGAGAGTTCCTGACCCCCTAGCTTTTGTCAGGGGGTCCCTGAAGGATCCCGAAGGGTGAAAAAAAACATTTAATTTTTTTTCAAAAAATCGTGGGGTGCGCGCACTCTGCGCGCACAGCGGCAAAAAATTCATTAAAAAAATAGAATTAAACATCAAGTTTAAGTGTTTAGATGTTGGTTGGCTCTAAAAAGAGCGGTTGTGTTCATTGAGTGTTTTTTTGTACCTACAAGTAAGTACCGATGCAGAGTCTAAAGTTCAAGAGGAAGACTCTGTTCCCTTCATCTGTGAAATGTACACCATCTCCTCTATAAATGCCACTCAGAAGCATTGGTTCATAGTAGTTTCTGTTGCAGAATCTTCAAACACCACACCCACTCCCCTCACTATTTCTTCTTATTTCCTGGGACAAGGAGCTGAACAGCTATCAATTTTACTTGAAAATGGCAGAACAGCAGTCTACTTCAGGGAGTGAGGAGGAGACCTGGATGCACTCAGAGGCATTGGTTCATAGTAGTTTCTGTTCCAGAATCTTTAAACACCACACCCACTCCCCTCACTATTTCTTCTTATTTCCTGGGACAAGGAGCTGAACAGCTATCAATTTTACTTGAAAGTGGCAGAACAGCAGTCTACTTCAAGGAGTGAGGAGGAGACCTGGATGCACTCAGAAGGTGTCTTTCAGTAGAATGGCAATATGAAAAGAAAGATAGTTATAAAATGGAGGCTTACATACTTTTTTTTTAAATAAAAAGAACTCATTGGCTGTTTCAGACCATTCAACACTAAAAACTAGGCTGTATGTTTAAATTTTTAAAAGCATGTTTTGTATTGGTTCAGAAAAATGTGTTCCCGCAGAACATTACTTTGGATTTGCTGTTAGGTTTGAAAAGTCAAGCACTCTTGCTCTTTGGATTAGAAACATTGTGTGCTGAACTTCTGACCTCTCTGCACACACTAGTGTTCCATGATCTGTTGCTTTGGTAGCAGGCAGAAGTCATGTTGGGGGTAGGAATCATTTGGAAAGGGTTGAAATTTGCAACCAATAGAAATGTGTGTTTCCATTTAGAAGAAAGGTGGAGAACGTGAAAAGGGGGCAGAGTATAGAGTTCCTGACCCCCTAGCCTTTGTCAGGGGGTCCCTGAAGGATCCCGAAGGGTGAAAAAAAACATTTTTTTTTTTAAATCGCGTGGTGCGCGCACGGTGCGCGCATAGTACGCGCACGGTGTCAAAAAATTCATTAAAAAAATAGAATTAAAAATCAAGTTTAAGTGTTTAGATGTTGGTTGGCTCTAAAAAGAGCCGTTGTGTTCATTGAGTGTTTTTTTGTACCTACAAGTAAGTACCGATGCAGAGTCTAAAGTTCAAGAGGAAGACTCTGTTCCCTTCATCTGTGAAATGTACACCATCTCCTCTATAAATGCTACTCAGAAGCATTGGTTCATAGTAGTTTCTGTTCCAGAATCTTCAAACACCACACCCACTCCCCTCACTACTTCTTCTTATTTCCTGGGACAAGGAGCTGAACAGCTATCAATTTTACTTGAAAATGGCAGAACAGCAGTCTACTTCAGGGAGTGACGAGGAGACCTGGATGCACTCAGAAGCATTGGTTAATAGTAGTTTCTGTTCCAGAATCTTCAAACAGCACACCCACTCCCCTTACTATTTCTTCTTATTTACTGGGACAAGGAGCTGAATAGCTATCAATTTTACTTGAAAATGGCAGAACAGCAGTCTACTTCAAGGAGTGAGGAGGAGACCTGGATGCACTCAGAAGGTGTCTTTCAGTAGAATGGCAATATGAAAAGAAAGATAGTTGTAAAATGGAGGCTTACATACTTTTTTTTAATAAAAAGAACTCATTGGCTGTTTCAGACCATTCAACAGTAAAAACTAGGCTGTATGTTTACATTTTTAAAAGCATGTTTTGTATTGGTTCAGAAAAATGTGTTCCCACAGAACATTACTTTGGATTTGCTGTTAGGTTTGAAAAGTCAAGCACTCTTGCTCTTTGGATTAGAAACATTGTGTGCTGAACTTCTGACCTCTCTGCTCACACTAGTGTTCCATGATCTGTTGCTATGGTAGCAGGCAGAAGTCATGTTGGGGGTAGGAATCATTTGGAAAGGGTTGAAATTTGCAACCAATAGAAATGTGTGTTTCCATTTAAAAGAAAGGTGGGGAAACGTGAAAAGGGGGCAGAGTAGAGAGTTCCTGACACCCTAGCCTTTGTCAGGGGGTTCCTGAAGGATCCCGAAGGGTGAAAAAAACCATTTTTTTTTTTTCAAAAAATCGCGGGGTGCGCGCACGGCGGCAAAAAATTCATTAAAAAAATAGAATTAAAAATCAAGTTTAAGTGTTTAGATGTTGGTTGGCTCTAAAAAGAGCCGTTGTGTTCATTGAGTGTTTTTTTGTACCTACAAGTAAGTACCGATGCAGAGTCTAAAGTTCAAGACGAGGACTCTGTTCCCTTCATCTGTGAAATGAACACCGTCTCCTCTATAAATGCCTTGCATGTTGTAACGCAAGTTGTTGTGGTATATAGAACCCATACCATAGTCTCTGAGGAAAGCAGAAACAGACTTATTGACGTGCTTTTTTGCTTTCTCAAACTGCGGACAATATTGGTTGGACCAGTTCCACTTTTGCCTTTGGAATATATTAGAATGTACAAAGGTAGTTTGTGGAAAAAGTGACATCAATTGCACAAAGGTGTCCTTTACAAGCATTTCCAGACTTACCCCAGTTAAAGTGCCTAGGTCATTTCCACCACAGTGCACAATTATAAGGTCAGGCTGTGGGAGATGTAGAAAGGATTTCACCAAAGGCATTAATTGGTGCCACTTTAACCCTCTCTGACCAATCCATTTAATGTCTACATTTGGCAAAGCAAGGTCTTTCACAATACCTCTTTTTTCTGCATACTTTTCACTCCAGTAGACATAGCTATGACCTACAATCCACACTGTGAACATCTTTCAAGGAGATCTGGATGCACTCAGAATGTGTCTTTCAGTAGAATGGCAATATGAAAAGAAAGATAGTTGTAAAATGGAGGCTTACATGCTTTTTTTTAATAAAAAGAGCTCATTGGCTGTTTCAGACCATTCAACACTAAAAACTAGGCTGTATGTTTACATTTTTAAAAGCATGTTTTGTATTGGATCAGAAAAATGTGTTCCCACAGAAGATTACTTTGGATATGCTGTTAGTTTTGAAAAGTCAAGCACTCTTGCTCTTTGGATTAGAAACATTGTGTGTTGAACTTCTGACCTCTCTGCTCACACCAGTGTTCCATGATCTGTTGCTATGGTAGCAGGCAGAAGTCATGTTGGGGGTAGGAATCATTTGGAAAGGGTTGAAATTTGCAACAAATAGAAATGTGTGTTTCCATTTAAAAAAATGTGGGAAGCAATGTGATTTGAAGTTAACATGTATATGTGTGAAAAAAGAGAGGGAAGTTTTGCCATGTAGTGGTTTTGGTGAGAGGAGTACAGCTCAGAAATTCTGGCTCTGATAATCTGCTGTGTGAGTGGCACATTTCTTTCTCAACTAACTACTTTTAAAGGTGAGTTATGAATTTGAGAGGGGATGTATGTGGTGTATTTTGATATAAATATTAGAAATGTGTTTCTTCTATTAAAGTTGTGTTTTAAATTTTATGTTTTGGAAGATATTTAACTGCCTTGAACTTGTAAGATATAATGGAGTATATTTTCACCATAAGTTAAGGTGTACTGGTATCACCCAGGAATACTGTTTTGTGCATAGAATCACACCATGAGTCTGTGTGCACACAGGAATTGTTGTCAGAGATTTAATTAGTGTTGCTCTTGTTCTGTAAGACTTGCACTCGTAGGAAAGGGGCAGCTTGTTTTCTTGAATTGTGATGGTTAGCATTCAGCACAAATCACTATCTCACAGATGAGAGACAAATGCTAACACATTTGAAAACAACAGGGTAGATTATCCTTCCACTCCTGCAATGGGTGAGGTAGTTCCTACATGTTCAAAACTCCAATTAACCCTTAGCACAGGTGATCTTACATACATCTCTGCAGTCTTCATGCAGTTGTGCAAGCGTCCATGCAGATGTCTCTTGCACCTGACAATACACAGTCTCCAGAAACACACTCTTAGCACACAGGCAGCTGCTTCTCCTGCACTCCCATGCTTACTATTCAGCACTGTGTGGTATTTCAGATAGCAGTGTGTAACGCTAACACATTCAACATCACCAAGGCTCATTTCCTTTGCTCTAGTCTAATCACTCACCCAGGTTCCACATGCTCATGGTCTCAAGTAGCTGTTAGGACATGTGCTCTTTTCTGCCTCTCTAAACTATAAGGAAAATGTGTCAGGCTGTTACAGTAATTATCACTTGCTCTACCACAGTAGTAAATGTGCTTTGAAATTGCCAATCAAATCTCGTTTTCTGCCTAGAATCACACCATGAGTCTGTGTGCACACAGGAATTGTTGTCAGAGGTTTAATTCGTGTTGCTCTTGTTTGGCTTTGGCAGTCTACGTGGCAACCCCACACACTCACCTACTCCCTGCTGACGAGAGGCAACTACCTCGAAACACGTGTCCAGGGATGGCTAATGCAACACTTACTTTCTTCGAATACTTTTGGCACAGGCGTAATCGCCGTCGCAACTACATGGACCACAGTTCCTTGGGGTAACATGCTGGTAGGACGAGCAGAGTGCGGCCAATTGGATTTTTTATATTAAGGCTCCCTTGAGCCATTGGGCTGACGAGCCCCGGACCAGCACCTGCGCGCCATGAGTGGTACTTTACCTGAAAATACTTTTTTGGCAGTCTACGCGGCATCCCCACACACTCACCTACTCATTGCTGACGAGAGGCAACTACCTCGAAACACGTGTAAGGGGTGGCTAATGCGACACTTACTTTCTTCGAATACTTTTGGCACAGGCGTAATCGCCGTCGCCACTACATGGACCACAGTTCCTTGGGGTAACATGCTGGTAGGACGAGCAGAGTGCGGCCAGTTGGATTTTTTGTATTAAGGCTCCCTTGAGCCATTGGGCTGACGAGCCCCGGACCAGCACCTGCGCGCCATGAGTGGTACTTTACCTGAAAATACTTTTTTGGCAGTTTACGCGGCATCCCCACACACTCACCTACTCATTGCTGACGAGAGGCAACTACCTCGAAACACGTGTCCAGGGATGGCTAATGCGACACTTAATTTCTTCAAATACTTTTGGCACAGGCGTAATCGCCGTCGCCACTACATGGACCACAGTTCCTTGGGGTAACATGCTGGTAGGACGAGCAGAGTACGGCCAATTGGATTTTTTGTATTAAGGCTCCCTTGAGCCATTGGGCTGACGAGCCCCGGACCAGCACCTGCGCGCCATGAGTGGTACTTTACCTGATAATACTTTTTTGGCCGTCTACGCGGCAACCCCACACACTCACCTACTCCCTGCTGACGAGAGGCAACTACCTCGAAACACGTGTCCAGGGATGGCTAATGCGACACTTACTTTCTTCGAATACTTTTGGCAAAGGCGTAATCGCCATCACCACTACATGGACCACAGTTCCTTGGGGTAACATGCTGGTGGACGAGCAGAGTGCGGCCAATTGGATTTTTTGTATTAAGGCTCCCTTGAGCCATTGGGCTGACGAGTCCCAGACCAGCACCTGCGCGCCATGAGTGGTACTTTACCTGATAATACTTTTTTGGCAGTCAACGCGGCAACCCCACACACTCACCTACTCCCTGCTGACGAGAGGCAACTACCTCGAAACACGTGTCCAGGGATGGCTAATGCGACACTTACTTTCTTCGAATACTTTTGGCACAGGCGTAATCGCCGTCGCCACTACATGGACCACAGTTCCTTGGGGTAACATGCTGGTAGAACGAGCAGAGTGTGGCCAATTGGATTTTTTGTATTGAGACTCCCTTGAGCCATTGGGCTGACGAACCCTGGACCGGCACCTGCGCGCCATGAGTGGTACTTTACCTGATAATACTTTTTTGGCAGTCTACGCGGCAACCCCACACACTCACCTACTCCCTGATGACGAGAGGCAACTACCTCGAAACACTTGTCCAGGGATGGCTAATGCGACACTTACTTTCTTCGAATACTTTTGGCACAGGCGTAATCGCCGTCACCACTACATGGACCACAGTTCCTTGGGGTAACATGCTGGTAGGACGAGCAGAGTGCGGCCAATTGGATTTTTTGTATTAAGGCTCCCTTGAGCCATTGGGCTAACGAGCCCCGGACCAGCACCTGCGCGCCATGAGTGGTACTTTACCTGATAATACTTTTTTGGCAGTCTACGTGGCAACCCCACACACTCACCTACTCCCTGCTGACGAGAGGCAACTACCTCGAAACACGTGTAAGGGGTGGCTAATGCGACACTTACTTTATTCGAATACTTTTGGCACTGGCGTAATCGCCGTCGCCACTACATGGACAACAGTTCCTTGGGGTAACATGCTGGTAGGACGAGCAGAGTGCGGCCAATTGGATTTTTTGTATTAAGGCTCCCTTGAGCCATTGAGCTGACGAGCCCCGGACCAGCCACTGCGCGCCATGAGTGGTTCTTTACCTGATAATACTTTTTTGACAGTCTACGCGGTAACCCCACACACTCACCTACTCCCTGCTGACGAGAGGCAACTACCTCGAAACACGTGTCCAGGGATGGCTAATACGACACTTACTTTTACGAATACTTTTGGTACAGGCGTAACCGCCGTCGCCACTACATGGACCACAGTTCCTTGGGGTAACATGCTGGTAGGACGAGCAGAGTGCGGCCAATTGGATTTTTTGTATTAAGGCTCCCTTGAGCCATTGGGCTGACGAGCCCCGGACCAGCACCTGCGCACCATGAGTGGTACTTCACCTGATAATACTTTTTTGGCAGTCTACGCGGCAACCCCACACACTCACCTACTCCCTGCTGACGAGAGGCAACTACCTCGAAACACGTGTCCAGGGATGGCTAATGCGACACTTACTTTCTTCGAATACTTTTGGCACAGGTGTATTCGCCGTCGCCACTACATGGACCACAGTTCCTTGGGGTAACATGCTGGTAGAATGAGCAGAGTTTGGCCAATTGGATTTATTGTATTGAGACTCCCTTGAGCCATTGGGCTGACGAGCCCCGGACCGGCACCTGCGCGCCATGAGTGGTACTTTACCTGATAATACTTTTTTGGCAGTCTACGCGGCAACCCCACACACTCACCTACTCCCTGATGACGAGAGGCAACTACCTCGAAACACTTGTCCAGGGATGGCTAATGCGACACTTACTTTCTTCGAATACTTTTGGCACAGGCGTAATCGCCGTCACCACTACATGGACCACAGTTCCTTGGGGTAACATGCTGGTAGGACGAGCAGAGTGCGGCCAATTGGATTTTTTGTATTAAGGCTCCCTTATGCCATTGGGCTGGCGAGCCCCGGACCAGCACCTGCGCGCCATGAGTGGTACTTTACCTGATAATACTTTTTTGGCAGTCTACGTGGCAACCCCACACACTCACCTACTCCCTGCTGACGAGAGGCAACTACCTCGAAACACGTGTAAGGGGTGGCTAATGCGACACTTACTTTCTTCGAATACTTTTGGCACCGGCGTAATCGCCGTCGCCACTACATGGACCACAGTTCCTTGGGGTAACATGCTGGTAGGACGAGCAGAGTGCGGCCAATTGGATTTTTTGTATTGAGACTCCCTTGAGCCATTGGGCTGACGAGCCCCGGACCGGCACCTGCGCGCCATGAGTGGTACTTTACCTGATAATACTTTTTTGGCAGTCTACGCGGCAACCCCACACACTCACCTACTCCCTGATGACGAGAGGCAACTACCTCGAAACACTTGTCCAGGGATGGCTAATGCGACACTTACTTTCTTCGAATACTTATGGCACAGGCGTAATCGCCGTCACCACTACATGGACCACAGTTCCTTGGGGTAACATGCTGGTAGGACGAGCAGAGTGCGGCCAATTGGATTTTTTGTATTAAGGCTCCCTTGAGCCATTGGGCTGACGAGCCCCGGACCAGCACCTGCGCGCCATGAGTGGTACTTTACCTGATAATACTTTTTTGGCAGTCTACGCGGCAACCCCACACACTCACCTACTCCCTGCTGACGAGAGGCAACTACCTCGAAACACGTGTAAGGGGTGGCTAATGCGACACTTACTTTCTTCGAATACTTTTGGCACCGGCGTAATCGCCGTCGCCACTACATGGACCACAGTTCCTTGGGGTAACATGCTGGCAGGACGAGCAGAGTGCGGCCAATTGGATTTTTTGTATTAAGGCTCCCTTGAGCCATTGAGCTGACGAGCCCCGGACCAGCACCTGCGCGCCATGAGTGGTACTTTACCTGATAATACTTTTTTGACAGTCTACGCGGTAACCCCACACACTCACCTACTCCCTGCTGACGAGAGGCAACTACCTCGAAACACGTGTCCAGGGATGGCTAATACGACACTTACTTTTACGAATACTTTTGGCACAGGCGTAACCGCCGTCGCCACTACATGGACCACAGTTCCTTGGGGTAACATGCTGGTAGGACGAGCAGAGTGCGGCCAATTGGATTTTTTGTATTAAGTCTCCCTTGAGCCATTGGGCTGACGAGCCCTGGACCAGCACCTGCGCGCCATGAGTGGTACTTTACCTGATAATACTTTTTTGGCAGTCTACGCGGCAACCCCACACACTCACCTACTCCCTGCTGACGAGAGGCAACTACCTCGAAACACTTGTCCAGGGATGGCTAATGCGACACTTACTTTCTTTGAATACTTTTGGCACAGGCGTAATCGCCGTCGCCACTACATGGAGCACAGTTCCTTGGGGTAACATGCTGGTAGGACGAGCAGAGTGCGGCCAATTGGATTTTTTGTATTAAGGCTCCCTTGAGCCATTGGGCTGACGAGCCCCGGACCAGCACCTGCGCGCCATGAGTGGTACTTTACCTGATAATACTTGTTCGGCAGTCTACGCAGCAACCCCACACACTCACCTACTCCCTGCTGACGAGAGGCAACTACCTCGAAACACGTGTCCAGAGATGGCTAATGCGACACTTACTTTCTTCAAATACTTTTGGCACAGGCGTAATCGCCTTCGCCACTACATGGACCACAGTTCCTTGGGGTAACATGCTGGTAGGACGAGCAGAGTGCGGCCAATTGGATTTTTTGTATTAAGGCTCCCTTGAGCCATTGGGCTGACGAGCCCCGGACCAGCACCTGCGCGCCATGAGTGGTACTTTACCTGGTAATACTTTTTTGGCAGTCTACGTGGCAACCACACACACTCACCTACTCCCTGCTGACGAGAGGCAACTACCTCGAAACACGTTTCCAGGGATGGCTAATGCGACACTTACTTTCTTCGAATACTTATGGCACAGGCATAATCGCCGTCGCCATTACATGGACCACAGTTCCTTGGGGTAACATGCTGGTAGGACGAGCAGAGTGCGGCCAATTGGATTTTTTTTACTTTTAAAGGTGAGTTAGGAATTTGAGAGGGGATGTATGTGGTGTATTTTGATATAAATATTAGAAATTGTTTTCTTCTTTTAAAGTTGTGTTTTACATGTTATGTTTTGGAAGATATTTAACTGCCTTGAACTTGTAAAATATAATGGAGTATATCTTCACCATAAGTTAAGGTGTACTGGTATCACCCAGGAATACTGTTTTGTGCATAGAATCACACCATGAGTCTGTGTGCACACAGGAATTGTTGTCAGAGATTTAATTTGTGTTGCTCTTGTTCTGTAAGACTTGCACTCGTAGGAAAGGGGCAGCTTGTTTTCTTGAATTGTGATGGTTAGCATTCAGAACAAATCACTATCTCACAGATGAGAGACAAATGCTAACACATTTGAAAACAACAGGGTAGATTATCCTTCCACTCCTGCAATGGGTGAGGTAGTTCCTACATGTTCAAAACTCCAATTAACCCTTAGCACAGGTGATCTTACGTACATCTCTGCAGTCTTCATGGAGTTGTGCAAGCGTACATGCAGATCTCTCTTGCACCTGACAATACACAGTCTCCAGAAACACACTCTTAGCACACAGGCTGCTGCTTCTCCTGCACTCCCATTCTTACTTTCAGCACTGTGTGGTATTTCAGACAGCAGTGTGTAACGCTAACACATTCAACATCACCAAGGCTCATTTCCTTTGCTCTAGTCTAATCACTCACCCAGGTTCCACATGCTCATGGTCTCAAGTAGCTGTTAGGACATGTGCTCTTTTCTGCCTCTCTAAACTATAAGGAAAATGTGTCAGGCTGTTACAGTAATTATCACTTGCTCTACCACAGTAGTAAATGTGCTTTGAAATTGCCAATCAAATATCGTTTTCTGCCTAGAATCACACCAGGAGTCTGTGTGCACACAGTATTTGTTGTCAGAGATTTAATTCGTGTTGCTCTTGTTTGGCTTTGGCAGTCTACGTGGCAACCCCACACACTCACCTACTCCCTGCTGACGAGAGGCAACTACCTCGAAACACGTGTCCAGGGATGGCTAATGCAACACTTACTTTCTTCGAATACTTTTGGCACAGGCGTAATCGCCGTTGCCACTACATGGACCACAGTTCCTTGGGGTAACATGCTGGTAGGACGAGCAGAGTGCGGCCAATTGGATTTTTTGTATTAAGGCTCCCTTGAGCCATTGGGCTGACAAGCCCTGGACCAGCACCTGCGCGCCATGAGTGGTACTTTACCTGATAATACTTTTTTGGCCGTCTACGCGGCAACCCCACACACTCACCTACTCTCTGCCGATGAGAGGCAACTTCCTAGACACACGTGTCCAGGCATGGCTAATGCGACACTTAATTTCTTCGAATACTTTTGGCACAGGCGTAATCGCCGTCGCCACTACATGTACCACAGTTCCTTGGGGTAACATGCTGGTAGGACGAGCAGAGTACGGCCAATTGGATTTTTTGTATTAAGGCTCCCATGAGCCATTGGGCTGATGAGCCCCGGACCAGCACCTGCGCGCCATGAGTGGTACTTTACCTGATAATACTTTTTTGGCCGTCTACGCGGCAACCCCACACACTCACCTACTCTCTGCTGACGAGAGGCAACTTCCTAGACACACGTGTCCAGGGATGGCTAATGCGACACTTACTTTCTTCGAATACTTTTGGCAAAGGCGTAATCGCCGTCGCCACTACATGGACCACAGTTCCTTGGGGTAACATGCTGGTGGACGAGCAGAGTGCGGCCAATTGGATTTTTTGTATTAAGGCTCCCTTGAGCCATTGGGCTGACAAGCCCTGGACCAGCACCTGCGCGCCATGAGTGGTACTTTACCTGATAATACTTTTTTGGCAGTCTACGCGGCAACCCCACACACTCACCTACTCCCTGCTGACGAGAGGCAACTACCTTGAAACACGTGTCCAGGGATGGCTAATGCGACACTTACTTTCTTCAAATACTTTTGGCACAGGCATAATCGCCGTCGCCACTACATGGACCACAGTTCCTTGGGGTAACATGCTGGTAGGACGAGCAGAGTGCGGCCAATTGGATTTTTTGTATTAAGGCTCCCTTGAGCCATTGGGCTGACGAGCCCCGGACCAGCACCTGCGCGCCATGAGTGGTACTTTACCTGATATTACTTTTTTGGCAGTCTACGCGGCAACCCCACATACTCACCTACTCCCTGCTGACGAGAGGCAACTACCTCGAAACACGTGTCCAGGGTTGGCTAATGCGACACTTACTTTCTTTGAATACTTTTGGCACAGGCGTAATCGCCGTCGCCACTACATGGACCACAGTTCCTTGGGGTAACATGCTGGTAGGACGAGCAGAGTGCGGCCAATTGGATTTTTTGTATTAAGGCTCCCTTGAGCCATTGGGCTGACGAGCCCCGGACCAGCACCTGCACGCCATGAGTGGTACTTCACCTGATAATACTTTTTTGGCAGTCTACGTGGCAACCCCACACACTCACCTACTCCCTGCTGACGAGAGGCAACTACCTCGAAACACGTGTCCAGGGATGGCTAATGCGACACTTACTTTCTTCGAATACTTTTGGCACAGGCGTAATCGCCGTCGCCACTACATGGACCACAGTTCCTTGGGGTAACATGCTGGTAGAACGAGCAGAGTGTGGCCAATTGGATTTTTTGTATTAAGACTCCCTTGAGCCATTGGGCTGACGAGCCACGGACCAGCACCTGCGCACCATGAGTGGTACTTTACCTGATAATACTTTTTTGGCAGTCTACGCAGCAACCCCACACACTCACCTACTCCCTGATGAAGAGAGGCAACTACCTCGAAACACTTGTCCAGGGATGGCTAATGCGACACTTACTTTCTTCAAATACTTTTGGCACAGGCGTAATCGCCGTCAGCACTACATGGACCACAGTTCCTTGGGGTAACATACTGGTAGGACGAGCAGAGTGCGGCCAATTGGATTTTTTGTATTAAGGCTCCCTTGAGCCATTGGGCTGACGAGCCCCGGACCAGCACCTGCGCGCCATGAGTGGTACTTTACCTGATAATACTTTTTTGGCAGTCTACGCGGCAACCCCACAAACTCACCTACTCCCTGCTGACGAGAGGCAACTACCTCGAAACACGTGTAAGGGGTGGCTAATGTGACACTTACTTTCTTCGAATACTTTTGGCACAGGCGTAATCGCCGTCGCCACTACATGGACCACAGTTCCTTGGGGTAACATGCTGGTAGGACGAGCAGAGTGCGGCCAATTGGATTTTTTGTATTAAGGCTCCCTTGAGCCATTGGGCTGACGAACCCCGGACCAGCACCTGCGTGCCATGAGTGGTACTTTACCTGATAATACTTTTTTGACAGTCTACGCGGTAACCCCACACACTCACCTACTCCCTGCTGACGAGAGGCAACTACCTCGAAACACGTATCCAGGGATGGCTAATGCGACACTTACTTTTTCGAATACTTTTGGCACAGATGTAACCGCCGTCGCCACTACATGGACCACAGTTCCTTGGGGTAACATGCTGGTAGGACGAGCAGAGTGCAGCCAATTGGATTTTTTGTATTAAGTCTCCCTTGAGCCATTGGGCTGACGAGCCCTGGACCAGCACCTGCGCGCCATGAGTGGTACTTTACCTGATAATACTTTTTTGGAAGTCTACGCGGCAACCCCACACACTCACCTACTCCCTGCTGACGAGAGTCAACTACCTCGAAACACTTGTCCAGGGATGGCTAATGCGACACTTACTTTCTTTGAATACTTTTGGCACAGGCGTAATTGCCGTCGCCACTACATGGACCACAGTTCCTTGGGGTAACATGCTGGTAGGACGAGCAGAGTGTGGCCAATTGGATTTTTTGTATTAAGGCTCCCTTGAGCCATTGGGCTGACGAGCCCCGGACCAGCACCTGCGCTCCATGAGTGGTACTTTACCTGATAATACTTTTTTGGCAGTCTACGTGGCAACCCCACACACTCACCTACTCCCTGCTGACGAGAGGCAACTACCTCGAAACACGTGTCCAGAGATGGCTAATGCGACACTTACTTTCTTCGAATACTTTTGGCACAGGCGTAATCGCCGTCGCCACTACATGGACCACAGTTCCTTGGGGTAACATGCTGGTAGGGCGAGCAGAGTGCGGCCAATTGGATTTTTTGTATTAAGGCTCCCTTGAGCCATTGGGCTGACGAGCCCCGGACCAGCACCTGCGCGCCATGAGTGTTACTTTACCTGGTAATACTTTTTTGGCAGTCTACGTGGCAACCCCACACACTCACCTACTCCCTGCTGACGAGAGGCAACTACCTCGAAACACGTGTCCAGGGATGGCTAATGCGACACTTACTTTCTTCGAATACTTATGGCACAGGCATAATCGCCGTCGCCATTACATGGACCACAGTTCCTTGGGGTAACATGCTGGTAGGACGAGCAGAGTGCGGCCAATTGGATTTTTTTTACTTTTAAAGGTGAGTTATGAATTTGAGAGGGGATGTATGTGGTGTATTTTGATATAAATATTAGAAATTGTTTTCTTCTTTTAAAGTTGTGTTTTACATGTTATGTTTTGGAAGATATTTAACTGCCTTGAAATTGTAAGATATTATGGAGTATGTCTTCACCATAAGTTAAGGTGTACTGGTATCACCCAGGAATACTGTTTTGTGCCTAGAATAACACCATGAGTGTGTGTGCACACAGGAATTGTTGTCAGAGATTTAATTCGTGTTGCTCTTGTTCTGTAAGACTTGCACTCGTAGGAAAGGGGCAGCTTGTTTTCTTGAATTGTGATAGTTAGCATTAAGCACAAATCACTATCTCACAGATGAGAGACAAATGCTAACACATTTGAAAACAACAGGGTAGATTATCCTTCCACTCCTGCAATGGGTGAGGTAGTTCCTACATGTTCAAAACTCCAATTAAGCCTTAGCACAGGTGATCTTACATACATCTCTGCAGTCTTCATGCAGTTGTGCAAGCGTCCATGCAGATGTCTCTTGCACCTGACAATACACAGTCTCCAGAAACACACTCTTAGCACACAGGCAGCTGCTTCTCCTGCACTCCCATGCTTACTATTCAGCACTGTGTGGTATTTCAGATAGCAGTGTGTAACGCTAACACATTCAACATCACCAAGGCTCATTTCCTTTGCTCTAGTCTAATCACTCACCCAGGTTCCACATGCTCATGGTCTCAAGTAGCTGTTAGGACATGTGCTCTTTTCTGCCTCTCTAAACTATAAGGAAAATGTGTCAGGCTGTTACAGTAATTATCACTTGCTCTGCCACAGTAGTAAATGTGCTTTGAAATTGCCAATCAAATATCGTTTTCTGCCTAGAATCACACCATGAGTCTGTGTGCACACAGGAATTGTTGTCAGAGATTTAATTTGTGTTGCTCTTGTTCTGTAAGACTTGCACTGGCAGGAAAGGGGCAGCTTTTTTTCTTGAACTGTGATGGTTAGCATTCAGCACAAATCACTATCTCACAGATGAGAGACAAATGCTAACACATTTGAAAACAACAGGTTAGATTTTCCTTCCACTCCTGCAATGGGTGAGGCAGTTCCTACATGTTCAACACTCCATTTAACCCTTACCATAGGTGATCTTACATACATCTCTGCAGTCTTCATGCAGTTGTGCAAGCGTCCATGCAGATCTCTCTTGCACCTGACAATACACAGTCTCCAGAAACACACTCTTAGCACACAGGCAGCTGCTTCTCCTGCACTCCCATGCGTACTATTCAGCACTGTGTGGTATTTCAGATAGCAGTGTGTAACGCTAACACATTCAACATCACCAAGGCTCATTTCCTTTGCTTTAGTCTAATCACTCACCCAGGTTCCACATGCTCATGGTCTCAAGTAGCTGTTAGGACATGTGCTCTTTTCTGCCTCTCTAAACTATAAGGAACATGTGTCAGGCTGTTACAGTAATTATCACTTGCTCTACTACAGTAGTAAATGTGCTTTGAAATTGCCAATCAAATATCGTTTTCAGCCTAGAATCACACCATGAGTCTGTGTGCACACAGGAATTGTTGTCAGAGATTTAATTCGTGTTGCTCTGGTTCTGTAAGACTTGCATTCGTAGGAAAGGGGCAGCTTGTTTTTTTGAACTGTGATGGTTAGCATTCAGCAGAAATCACTATCTCACAGATGCGAGGCAAATGCTAAAACATTTGAAAACAACAGGGTAGATTTTCCTTCCACTTCTGCAATGGGTGAGGTACTTCCTACATGTTCAAAACTTCAATTAACCCTTAGCACAGGTGATCTTACATACATCCATGCAGTCTTCATGGAGTTGTGCAAGCGTACATGCAGATCTCTCTTGCACCTGACAATACACAGTCTCCAGAAACACACTCTTAGCACACAGCCAGCTACTTCTCCTGCACTCCCATGCTTACTATTCAGCACTGTGTGGTATTTCAGATAGCAGTGTGTAACGCTAACACATTCAACATCACCAAGGCTCATTTCCTTTGCTCTAGTCTAATCACTCACCCAGGTTCCACATGCTCAGGGTCTCAAGTAGCTGTTAGGACATGTGCTCTTTTCTGCCTCTATAAACTATAAGGAAAATGTGTCAGGCTGTCACAGTAATTATCACTTGCTCTACCACAGTAGTAAATGTGCTTTGAAATTGCCAATCAAATATCGTTTTCTGCCTAGAATCACACCATGAGTCTGTGTGCACACAGGAATTGTTGTCAGAGATTTAATTTGTGTTGCTCTGGTTCTGTAAGACTTGCAGCCGTAGGAAAGGGGCAGCTTGTTTTCTTGAACTGTGATGGTTAGCATTCAGCAGAAATCACTATCTCACAGATGCGAGGCAAATGCTAACACATTTGAAAACAACAGGGTAGATTTTCCTTCCACTCCTGCAATGGGTGAGGTAGTTCCTACATGTTCAAAACTCCAATTAACCCTTAGCACAGGTGATCTTACATACATATATGCAGTCTTCATGCAGTTGTGCAAGCGTCCATGCAGATCTCTCTTGCACCTGACAATACACAGTCTCCAGAAACACACTCTTAGCACACAGCCAGCTGCTTCTCCTGCACTCCCATGCTTACTATTCAGCACTGTGTGGTATTTCAGATAGCAGTGTGTAACGCTAACACATTCAACATCACCAAGGCTCATTTCCTTTGCTCAAGTCTAATCACTCACCCAGGTTCCACATGCTCATGGTCTCAAGTAGCTGTTAGGACATGTGCTCCTTTCGGCCTCTCTAAACTATAAGGAAAATGTGTCAGGCTGTTACAGTAATTATCACTTGCTCTACCACAGTAGTAAATGTGCTTTGAAATTGCCAATCAAATATCGTTTTCTGCCTAGAATCACACCATGAGTCTGTGTGCACACAGGAATTGTTGTCAGAGATTTAATTTGTGTTGCTCTGGTTCTGTAAGACTTGCACTCGTAGGAAAGGGGCAGTTTGTTTTCTTGAACTGTGATGGTTAGCATTCAGCAGAAATCACTATCTCACAAATGCGAGGTAAATGCTAACACATTTGAAAACAACAGGGTAGATTTTCCTTCCACTCCTGCAATGGGTGAGGTAGTTCCTACATGTTCAAAACTCCAATTAACCCTTAGCACAGGTGATCTTACATACATCTATGCAGTCTTCTTGCAGTTGTGCAAGCGTCCATGCAGATCTCTCTTGCACCTGACAATACACAGTCTCCGGAAACACACTCTTAGCACACAGCCAGCTGATTCTCCTGCACTCCCATGCTTACTATTCAGCACTGTGTGGTATTTCAGATAGCAGTGTGTAACGCTAACACATTCAACATCACCAAGGCTCATTTCCTTTGCTCTAGTCTAATCACTCACCCAGGTTCCACATGCTCATGGTCTCAAGTAGCTGTTAGGACATATGCTCTTTTCTGCCTCTCTAAACTATAAGGAAAATGTGTCAGGCTGTTACAGTAATTATCACTTGCTCTACCACAGTAGTAAATGTGCTTTAAAATTGCCAATCAAATATCGTTTTCTGCCTAGAATCACACCATGAGTCTGTGTGCACACAGGAATTGTTGTCAGAGATTTAATTTGTGTTGCTTTGGTTCTGTAAGACTTGCAGTCGTAGGAAAGGGGCAGCTCATATGATAGGATTTGAAAAGCTCCAAAAAAAATAGTAATATATTTAAATTACATAAAGGTATTTTTTTTTTTGTTTCCTTTAGGTATTGCTGAACAACACTGAAATAAAGTAAACATGCCTATAAAATCAAGAAAGAGAAAGGAACAGCAAAAACATCTATATTTGAAGACAACTGGACAACAAAAATTAGTTGAAGATCCTCATGTTGGAAAAAAGAAAAAGTCTTCTGGTAAGCAGACTAAGGATTTTTTTAAAAATATCCTCAAACATAGAAAAAATGTAGAAAGTACATCCTCTGCAAATAGTGTTTCAAGAAGAAAACAACAAGACAATAGAAAGGAAATACTAAATGCTAATGGAAAATCAGAAGCAAGAAAGAATGACTTAAAAAGAAAAACAGAATTTCAAAACATTCGTAAAAAAATGTTTCAGAGAAGAGTGGTGTGCAATTTGCTAAAGGATGTGAAAAAAATAGGAAGAAAGCAATATTTTATAAGAAAAAGAAACATATTGAATCAATTGTTGCAAAGGCTTTGGATTTAATAAGAAAACTATTCATTTTAATTTTGAACAGGATCCGTACATTAGATAAAATAGTCAATGTAATGAAGTCAAAAAGCAAAAGGAAAAGAGTAGTGAAAAAAAAAACTTTCGTAATGTGTTCTTAGGAGAATGGAAGCATAGTTCAAGTACTGAACCATTTTTAATGAAGAGCGTTATCTTCAAAGTAATAGTTTGCTGTATGCAGTTGACACCAGTGGTCGAACTTATGAAGTTAAAGATGGTTGTGTAATGGAAAAGGAGAAAATGGTTCCAAGAAATGAGGAAGAAGTGTTAGCTGATGAGGTTATGGGGAAACGTCCTAAAGCCCCAGTGTACACTTGGAATTGTAGTAGTATTTCTACTGTATGACAAGAATCTATTGATAAATTACATGACTTTCTAAGAGAATATAGTAAAAAAAAGTGTTAAACAGAAGATTAAGGTGCTTCAAAGACTAGATCCATGCAGAGTGAGAAAGAATACTGGTTTGCAAGGACATTCTCTGGCTTGTCTTTCTAGGAAAGTTTGTCAAAGTGTTTTTCACCATTTTAGGATACTGGCAGTACATCATACTGAAATGAGAAAGTTTGTGAGAAGATTGTATTTTGCTAAAAGTCCAGCACTAAAGTTAAATGAGTTGAATAGTGCTCTGTTGCGTGGATCTGTATCAGATGTAGAGAAGGTTACTGATGATATTCAGTTTTGTTACTTTGGTCCAGAACAAGAAAGTGCAGGAAATGACACAGTTATTGAAGAAAATGTGGAAGAGAATGTAGAACCCACTGTTAGTAAAAATTTTGAAGATCAAATGACAAAATGTACTATCATCTCTAATGAAAGACTAAATATTACTTGTATTTGTTGCCGGAGAAGCCATTATAAAAGTCAAACAAGGAATGTTGATCTCTATAAAAAAAGTGAAAAAGAAAATAATTATGAGTGGAAGGATTTTGGTACATATTTGTTTCTGGAAAATTGTTTTTATTTGGGTGAAGATCAGCGTATTTGTAAATACTGTTATAACAAGTTAGAAGAAAATAAAATGCCAGCTAGAGCTGTACATAATAATTTAGAATTGGTTGATATTCCTGCAGAACTTAGTGATTTAAATACGTATGAGTCTATACTCATTCAATGTGTCGATCCGTTTCAGACTATAGTTCGTATGGAGCCCAATACAGGTAAATTACCTCCTTCAGATTTACAAAGAGGTTTAAAAGGAAGAGTTGTCTATTTGCCATTAGATTTGAAAAAAAATATTGAAACAATTGATGCAGATAGTTTGGAAACTGAACCATTAGTTATTCTGGTTAATGGTGTACCTACAAATAATAAGAAAATTTGGCCGGAGCTAGTAGATGTACGAAAAGTACAAAGAGAAAATTTCTATTTGAAAAGAAATAGTAAGTACTATGAATCAATTTATATGGATGAAGATGAAGAAGTTTTACTAGCAGACACAGGAATACCAACTGGGCAAATTGAAAAAGTAGATAAGTCAAAAGAAGAAGAAATGTATGAACATTTCAGCATACATCCTCTTCATTCTAAAGAAGTTATGGGAAACACTATTGATCTGTTTCAGATGAAAAAAGCTAAAGGAACTCCCGTGAGTGTATGGGAGGAGAGCTTGGAAGCTCGTTGTTTTCCCCAGCTGTTTCCTACAGGAAAAGGTGGACGATATGATGAACGTCCAGTACAGATTCCTGCTTCTGAGTATCGGACTACAAGATTATATGCGGAAGATCCAAGATTTCGTCAAAGTATTCCTTATTTGTTCCATCTTTTATTTGAAAGTGACTTGTCTGCACTATCTTATGCAGTAAATCACATTTTAAAAACTGGAGTACATCTACATAATGTGTCTGCAAAGGAATTAATGAACAAAGTGCAACAGCGAGATGATCATTTGGAATCTCAATTGATTGATCTGATGGCTTGTCAACGTGGAACTAATGAATATTGGTACCGACGCCATGGAGAATTGAAATGTATGTTACGGAATTTAGGAACTCCTACATGGTTCCTTACCCTAAGCTGTGCTGAGTACGCATGGGATGATTTACTGGATTTTCTTCGAGAGGCAAATTCAAATATTGAAAACATCCAATACAAGACAGCAGGAGAATTGTGCTAATTGGATCTGGTTAATGTTTGCAGATATTTCAATCATAGATTTGAGGCTATGATGTCCTTCATCTGCAATAAAAAAAATCCACCTCTTGGAGAAGTTGTGGATTTCTTTTGGAGAAAAGAGTACCAAGCAAGAGGTGCTCCTCATATTCATATGCTGATGTGGATCAAGGATGCCCCAAAATTTGGAACAGATCCTGATGATGCAGTTTTATCTTTCACTGAAGAATATGCAACATGTGCTATACCTAAAAGCACAGAAGAAAAAAACTTAAAAGAGCAAGTTTTACATTTCCAAAGTCATCGGTGTGGAAAATACTGTCGACGAAAGTACAAGAGTAAAGATAAATTCTACACAAAATGTCGATTTGGATTTCCACAACCTGTTCTTTCAAAAGGAAGACTAAACAGTTTTATGTCAGCTGTGCGACATACCATTACAAGAAAATCTCCGAAAAATACCTATAACCTAAGAAAAAAAGAAGAGTCAAAATATATAAATGACTACAACTCAGTCATTTTATCCATGTGGAATGCTAACATGGATATTCAGTATGTAGCTGACAATTCTTTTGCTGTTGTTCAGTATGTCACATCTTACATCACTAAATCTGAGAAAACGGAATTGAAAGAAATGTGGGAAGAGATTTCTCACGAGAAGACTGTCAGTAAAAAGCTATACAGTTTCAGTTTAAAGATGTTTCGCATCGAGAAATTGGGTCATACGAATGCTCAGATAGGTTATCATCTGCAAGTCTGTACTCCAAATCCAGAAGAATAATTTGGGTAAGTTTAGGCCTTGCAGGAATGCGAAATCGGGTACTGAAATCTATTTGAGAAATTGAATATTTAGCAGAGAACGAACCAGAAAGTACAGACATTTTGAAAACAAATATGTTGGACACATATTACCCAAACAGAAGTCATCATCTTGAGAACATGTGTCTCTATGAAGTGCTGCAGAACTACATTTTTACACGTAATGCCACAGAAGACATCAACAATGGAAAATATAAAGTCATTGGTGAGGAAGGATGTTTGGTGAAAAAAACAAAGGAAGTTTGATTAATCACAGGAAGCTGAGTTGCGACACTACTGACAAAAAGGAATTTTACTACTTAGCACTTTTACAGCTGTTTAAACCATGGCGTTCAGAGGATGAATTACTTGGAGATTTTCAGAGCTATGAAGATTCCTTTAATGCATGTAACGATAGCATAGAATGCAGTACTTTCACAAATTATGTACAAATGTTAAATGAAGAAATTGAACAAGAAGCTACAATTGCAGCTGAAGTAGCTAGAGACAGTTCTCAAGACAGTCAAAGTTCTGGTACGCACAGTCAAGATCCCCTAGGACAACCAATCGTAGAAAATGAAGCTGCAATAGCCATGACTGAAGTGAAAACAGCTATGAATCAAGCTCAGGAAGATTTAATAGACTTACCAAATTTGGAACAACAACTGAATGATGAACAACAACAAATTTATGAAGAAGTCACAAAACAAATTGATCATGGATTACTACATGAAAATAAAGAGTGCTCATGCACATCATTTGAACCAATCAGAATGTATGTGAGTGGACAAGCTGGAACTGGAAAAAGTTTCTTAATTAAAGTAATTAGAAGCTACCTACAGAAAAAAACTGATTCAACTTTGTCTTGTGTTGTTACTGCTCCAACTGGGTTAGCAGCATATAACATGAAAGGAATTACCTTACATCGTTTGCTAATGTTACCAGTAGAGCATGAGAACAAAATAGAATACCACAAGCTAACAGGAGAAGCATGTTTTGAAGTTTCAAGAGTTTTGAAGAAAATGAAAGTTCTCATTATTGATGAGGTAAGCATGGTATCAAACTTAAGCTTGCCTTTGTGCATTTAAGGATGCAGCAAATTCTAAAGACAGACTATGACGTGTTATTTGGAGGAAAACATGTTATAGATTTTGGGGACCTACTGCAGCTCACTCCAGTTAAAGGACAACCAGTATTTAATACTCTTACACATGAAGACACGAAAAAGTCCTTATGAAGTATAGGTAGGGAAGCGGCGTTTACTTCGCATGCGTTTCTTCGCATGCCGTTAGTACGCGGTCGTTAGTACGACCGCGTTGTTTGTTAGCATACCGTTTGTACGCAATTCGGAAATACGAATTGCAGTAAGGGGGGGAAGGTGTTGGATTTAAAATCCAACTCCTTCCCTAGTGTCCGCATAGACTGGAGTTGGAATAGTAAATTATACTATTCCAACATCCAGCACCCCCTTACTGCAATTCGTAGTTCCGAATTGCGTACAAACGGTATGCTAAATAACAACGCGGTCGTACTAACGACCGCGTAGCAACGGCATGCAAAGTAAAAGCATGCGAAAAAAAGTTATATATTCGTATAGGTAATGTGAATATTTGGTCATACTTTGAGTATAAAGAACTCATTACCAATATGCGGCAAGCAAATGATGATGATTATGCAAGTATTCTCAAAGATATCAGAATTGGACTACTCACAGAAAATGGCAGAAAAGCTTTACAGAGTTGATTGCTATGTAATTTGTTTCCAACAGAACAAATAGTTCCAGAGAAAATATACAAGAAAATTGCAGAAAAAAATACTGTAATCTGCTTAATGCCAACACTACATGAATGCTCTATTTTCAATGAAGAACTTTTGAAATCGGAAAATGAAGAGTTTATGAAAATGGAAGCCGTGGATAAAATACAGCATGAAGGAATAACTATTACTTTGACAGGCAAATTGAAAACTAAATTCGATTCTCTAGAGAAAAACATATTAAAAACAGCTGGTTTAGAAAAGAATCTTTAAGTATGTATGAACTGTCGAGTAATTTTAAGACGTAATTTGAATGTAGAAAAAGGTTTAGTGAATGAAGCTATGGGTAAAGTTGTGGGTTTTGTTAACTACCCGAAAAAAGATGGAATTGAATTTTTAAAAATAAAATTTGATCAGATTGAAGAGCTTAAAGACATTAGTCGTTGTTCAGTTCGTTTTTTGCTTGTGAAAGACTTATATGTCCGTAGGAAGCAGTTTCCGTTTTCTCTAGCATATGCTGTAACTATTCTCAAATCTCAAGGATTAACTGTAGATAGTGCTTTTGTAAACATTGGATCTAGTGTTTTTAAAGAAGTAATGGCATATGTTGCTTTGTCACGAGTGAAAAAATTATCTGGTTTATTCATGATAGACTTTGATGACTCAAAAGTTAGTGCTGATGCAAATTGTGTAAAGGAGCATAATAGATTAAGAAGAAGCTATGCTCCTCATTTAGGTCAGTATCCTGTGTTTGAAAAACGTGTTGTTTGTCGGAAAAGGAGAATTGAGAATATCTGTAATGAGGATGTACAGAAGAGAAAACAAAAGGAGAGTGATGTGATTGCAAGCAAAAAGAAAAAGGACAATGTTGAAAAGGTTGTTGGTTGTCATTTTGAAAATAGCTCTGGTTTCAACTGCTACGCTAATGTAGTGCTGAATGTTGTATTTTATCTTGAATGTTTGCAAGAGCAGATAATACTAAATCATGAAAAAAGATTTTGTTCTCTGCTGAGTTTCCTTTATGAGAAGTTGTGTAATGATAAAACTAAAATAGAAACTGCTTCTGATGTTAGAAATCTTTTAGATGTATGTTCTGGATGTACACAGTTTACTGAAAATGTCCAGCAACATGCACAGGAATTCTTAATGTATATGCTTATGGTACTGGAAGATGAAGGGGTAGAAATAGAAAATATGTTTGTCTCTCTTATAAATGGGAACATTGTTGTGAAAACTGTATGAACACATGCAGCACTAATGTTGATTCTGAAAGGTTCATACATTTAACATTACCAGAGAGTAAATCAGTGACTTTTAGTAAATTAGTTAAAGATGCAAATCACAACATGGAATGTTCTCAATGTAAATCAGAAATGTTATCAACGTTATTTTTAAAGAAATATGGTCAGTATATAATTTTAATGATGTAGCGTTGTAGAGCTGATGGAACAAAATTGGACAATTTTATAAAGAAGTTTGTAGGAAATCAATTATCAATATCAGGAAAGACTTTTGTTGCAGTTGCAATAATTTTCCATGATGGACCTTCTATAACTTCTGGTCATTATACAGTTTATCTAAAATGTGAAAAAGGCTGGACACTGTGTAATGATTCTCAATTGATTTTCAAGCAACGTTTGCCTGCAGAATTACCAAATTCCTACCTAATTTTTCTAAAACCAAAATTTTAGATACAAATTGCAGCATCTGAAGAAACCATTATTTTGATTTTATAGGATTATCATTGGATATTTCACCAAAAAATTACCATTTGGCCTCATGGAAAGGTAAATGTTTCTATTGTGGACTTCTTTGACAGATATTATTTTGGTGTATGTGCTTAAGCAACAAGATTTACAGACGTTATTTATTGCAAATATTTATTGTTCTTAGAAGATATTTTTAATATATATGTTACATTTCTATCAAGGTATGTTTTACTGAGGATAGATTCAGGGCTTTTTAAAACAATCTTTCAGATTTTTTTGCCCGCTGTTAAGTGATGAATGCAATTGATATCACTATTTTCAGTGAAATTCAATATATTCTGAAAACAGCAAGAAAAGGGCAAAAAATATTACTACTTTTTTTCTTTTTTTTCAGATCGAGAAAGAAAATTTAGGAAATTGAATCCATTTTTCTTGTAATTAAAAAGATCATTTATTTCTAATTAAGTTATTTTGTTGTTCAGGTAAGTTTAAAATATCTGTATTTCTCACCCCTTCACTTTCATGCTCCCTTTTCTTCACTTCTCCTTACTCTGCTTTTCTCATTCCCCTTCCCTCTCTCTTCTTCCTTTACTGCTCTTTCGTAACTCCCTCACTCCTTCTCTACTACTCCCCTAGGTTTACTGCCTTCATCACTATTTTTTCAACCATGTTTCTCTCCCTGTCTCCATATGTCTCAGTCATTCAAACTGCCTTACTCCTTCTCAGTTCCTTGCTCTCTGTCTCTGTTTCTGTCTCTCTCCCTTTGTCTGTCTTACCTTTAATTTCCTTAACATCTCTGGGGCAGATTTATGTTTCCTGGCGCATCCCTGCAAATCAGCAGGGATGCGCCAGGAAAGATGCGTCACGCAAGTTTATCCTTGCGCCACCACAGATGCGCCGCATTTACAATGCAGCGCATCGTGGCACAAGGATAAACAGATGCGTGATGCATCTGATGGCGTAAGGGCAGCGCATTGCTGGAGTCGTGTCGCAAGCAGGACGCAACTCCAGCAATGTTTAGGGGCTGCCCAAACCTAACATGCTGCGTCATGCCTTATGCCTGCTTCAAGCAGGCGCAAGGTTTTGACGCAGCAGCGTCTTGTAGATTTCACTACTTCACTTTTCTGAGGCTTTTTCCGCTGGAACGCCCACCCTGCATACATTAAACCTGACGCAGGTTTAATGTGGCGCAGGGCTTTACACCTCCATAGATGCGTCACGATGTAAATATGGCGCAACGTGGTGCAGGGTTTACGCCGCCGCTGCGTCACAAAAGTGACGCAATGGCGGCGTAAAAGTGGCGCAAGTCTAACATAAATCTGCCCCTTTGTTTCTACCACTCCTCCTCTCTCCATCACTCATTTTCTATCTATGTTAATTTTTTAACCTTCTCTGTCATTCTCCTTCCCTCACCTTCCCTAACTGTCACTATCCTTTACTCATAGTCACTCCTATTCTCCTACTTCACTTCCTCCTGTCTATATCTCACACCCCTTCATCTTTTCGCATTCTTTCCTTCACTCTCCCTCACTCTCCTTTGCTCATTGAAATCCTGACTCCCTTTCTCTCACTCCAGTTTCCTAAATCCCTCCATCCCCTCACTCCCCATCTCTCACTTTCCCTTACCCCCTTTTCTAATCCTCATACCCCTTATCTCACCATCACTCCACTTCTCTTACTTTCAATCCCTTTACCCTGCTGTACTTCATCCTCTTCATCTGTTACTCCCTTTTCCTATCTCCGTCCCTTACTCCCCTTTTCTCACTCCCTTTCCATCACTCTCCATTACTCACTGCCATTCCCTTACTCATTCACTCGTCTTACCTGTATCCTCTACCCTTAGTCCTTTTGTTGCAGTCAGTCTTTCACTTCCCTTTCATGACTGATCATACTTTCCTTTTCTCACTCATTCTGTCTGTCCTTTCCTCCTCTTCACTCAGTCATTTCAATCATTTCAATCATTCATGTATACACTACACATTCATTCAATAAAATTAAAACACAGTATATTATGAATACAGCTCTTCTTGGAGAAGTGAAGTTTTTTTTGTCTTTTTTTTTTTTAGTTTTTTAACAATTTTGTATTTTTTTAAATTTTTTTAGAGCACCAAAAAAAAAACTGGGAATGAAAAACTGTTCAACAGGAACAAAAACAATAAATGAAAAAAATTATGGGGTGGGGCATGTGTGCTGCTGGATTTTGTTCTCAATCAAATTAATGCTGCTCTCTCCGTAACAAAGAACGGCATTGCACACATTGCAATGTATGTGCACCTTCTTGAAAAGGGGGCGGATGTCCAGTTGCCTGGTGCATGGTGAATCTGCGGCCACAGATGATGTGCTCGGCTGAGCAGCTGGAGGGTTGTCCCTTAGGGCTCTAGTTGTTTCTCGAGCATAGCGGATAGGATGCACTGTTCTGAAGTGCCTCAGCATGGAATAAATACTAAAGGAGTATTTTTTGCTCGGATCTCCTCTAGACAGGACACTTCCACAAATAGTGCATGTCACCTTTGGCGCATTCACCTTCTTCTGGCCCTCTGGAAATGTGAAATAATTCCAGATGTAAGAGTGTTTTTGCTTGCTCTTCCTTGGTGGTTCCACAAAGGTCTCCTCCTCACTCCCTGAAGTTGACTGCTGTTCTGCCATTTTCAAGTAAGATTTCACTCGAGTAGCTGTTCAGCAACCTTCTCCCAGGAAATAAGAAGAAATAGTGAGGGGAGTGGGTGTGGTGTTTGAAGGTTATGGAAAAGAAACTACTATGAACCAATGAAAAGTGTTGTTTCGTAATCACTTGACTTGCCGTGTGCGCACCGTGCGCGCACGAAGCATGCACGGTGCGCGCACGGTGCCCGCACGCAAGCACGCACGGAGCACGCACGCATGTGCGCACGGAGCACGCACCCCCGCGGCAGAAGATAGCCAAAGAGAAAAGTTAAGAACGTGAAAACAAGTAAAGGAAGACACTTCCGAACGTCCTAGGCCTTTTTATTTTATTTTTTTTAAATCGGGTGGTGCGTGCGCACACAGTGAAAAACACTTTAAAAAAAAAAAACATTTTAAAATGTTTATAAGTTTATAGAAGATATTAACTATGCTGTTCAACTTTATCCAAATAAAAAAAAAAAGAGCTGAGCCATTCCATATTACAGGATACAGTCAATCTATAACTATATACATAGGTAGTTTATTGTAAAATAAATATATAAAAAATATAATAATACATACATAAATTAGCATTTAAAAAACCTTACAAATTCACTTAAAAAACCATAGGTTTCACACACGTTATAGTTAGGAATTAGCACATGTTATGTCAGTGATGTCATTTGAGATGTCATCAGTGATGTCATGAGTGATGTCACTGACCATGTCATGAGTGATGTAATATGTGATGTCATCAGTAGTGGATTGCGGGCGCGCGAGTTATAGTTAGCTGAACTAACTATAACGGGGGAATTTCAATGGTTTTTTAAGAGTGAAATGTCCAGCTAACTATAACATGTGTGAAACCTATGGTTTTTTAAGTGAATTTGCAAGGTTTTGTAAATGCTAATTCCTAACTATAACGTGTGTGAAACCTATGGTTTTTTAAGTGAATATATATATATATATATTACCTACGGGCGGTCGCCAGTAGGTAGGTATAGTTACAACCAAGTTTCCATCGGAAAAGCATTTTTTGATTTGCTTATAACTTTGGCGTAGTTTGACAAATCTTTATGAAATTTTCCAAAAAGTTGCACTTTTTAGGTCAGCTCCTATCTTGATAGTTTGGGGGTGATTCATGTACTGGGGGCTGAGAAAAAATGGGGGCCCCAAAACGCGTTTTCCCCATGTTAATTTCCATAGGAAATTTTGCGACGAGCTACAGCCCGAACTGCTGAACGAAATTTCCTGAAATTTGGCAGAAAGGTAGAGCTTGGTTCAGAAAGCGACCTTTTTTTCAAATGGTGTAAATCCGGTCACTAGTTTTTGAGAAATTCAAAGAATAAGAGTCAAAAAATCTATTTACCAAAGGAAACTTCGTGCAAGGCTAGAGCCGAAACTACTGAACGAAATTACCCAAAACTTGGCAAAAAGGTAGTGCTTGGATCAGAAAGCGACCTTTTTTTTAAATGGTGTAAATCCATTCAGTAGTTGCTGAGAAGTTACAAAAATAAAAGTTTCGATATCTGGGCGGAGCCTACGTCCCGCGCACGAGCTTCACTGTGATTGGCTGTCAACACTCCAAACCAGGAAGTGTTGGTAGCCATCTTGTGACTTGGTAGAAGCGAGTCACTAGAAAACAGAGAAACAAAGGTATAAAACAAGAGAAGGGGGCAGGGTAGAAACACCCTGACCCCCTAGGCCTGCTCAGAGGGTTCCAGAAGGACCAGTAGGGTAAAAAATATATATATATTTTTTTAAAACGTGCAATTCGCGCTGGGGTTGTGGGCTGCCATGTTTTATTTTAATGAGACCCCGGGGTGGGTTAGGTCCCGAGGGCATTTCTTAAAAAATAATAGCGGGGGCTCGCTGGGGCTACGGGGGCCCGCTGGGGTCCCTGCAGTCTCGTGGCCTCACTCATGTTGGGAGGGGAGTTGCACGGCCCCCCTACTGGAGCCCTTCATCTGCTTATAACTTTGGCGTCGTTTGACGATTCTTTACGAAATTTTCCAAAATGTTTCTCTTTTTTGATCAACTCCTATCTTGAAAGTTTAGGGGTGATTGGTCAAGGGGGGACTGGGAAAAAAGGGGAGTTCCAAAATGTGTTTTACCAATGCATTTTCCATAGGAAACTTTAGACAAGGCTACAGGTCAAACTGCTGAATGGAATTACACCAAATTTGGCAGGGAGAAAGGTCGTGGTCAAGAAACCGCGCTTTTGTTGAAATTGCGTAAATCCGTTCAGTAGTTTTTGAGAGATATCAAAGTTTACAGATATCGATATTATAGAATTCTGACATCTTATTGGCTGAAGGGTTACGAGCACGACCTTGCTGCTCATTGGCTGTGAATGGTTGAAACTAGGAAGTGCTGGCAGGCATTTTGTGACTTAGTTCGTCAGCTCGTATCTCTCCGTGTAGAAGCCATTGGGTATGTAGTTTTGCCTCTGCGAGGCAACACTAGCATCTGTGTCTGTGTGAGATACCCCTTTCACACTACCTCTACCCACATCACTAGGTCGCGGCTATGCCTTTTGAAGCCAGTCCGTCGGCTCGGAGCTCTGTGAGTCAGTCCATCGACATGACCCCCTACACTACCCAAACACCACTGCACTACCCTAAACACTAAAACTACTCCCAGCACGACCTCCTACACCACTGCACTATCCTAAAACACTACTTCCAGCACGACCTCCTACACTACCCAAACACCTCTGCACTGCCGTAAACTCTAAAACACTACCCCCAGCATGATCTCCTACCCTACACCAACACCACTGCACTACCCTAAACCATAAAACGCTATCCCCAGCACGACCTCGTACACTACCCAAACACCACTGCACCATCCTAAACCCTAAAACAGTAACCACAGGACGATCCCCTACACTACAGAAACACCACTGCACTGCTGTAAACCCTAAATCTACCCCCAGCTTGACCCCCTACACTACCCGAACACCACTGCACTACTCTAAACCATAAAACACTAGCAAATCATCGGCCCACAGCTCTGCATTTGGGAGCCGACGGCCCGTAGCTCTCTGTGTGCGAGCCGAGCCCACGGGTCGCAGGTGTCCCTCTGCGAGGGTGCTCGACAGCCCGCAGGTCTCCCTGTGTTAGCCGGATCGCAGCTGTCACTCTGCAAATCAATATTGGGAATATAAGGCTGCTCTAAAAAGAGCCTTTGTGTTTATTAGTTGGAGCTACATATAAGTGCGGATGCACAGCTTCAGGTTATTCAGAAAAACTCGATTTCCCTGATCTGTGAAGTGTACTCCATCACTTCTGTAGATATCAGCCATATGAATACTTATGTTGTTGTTGTAGATCGATCACATTCTATGGTCTCTGAGTTATGCAGAGACAGCGTTGTTGACTTTCTTCCTAGATTTTTTAATCTGAGGACAAAATTGGTTTGACCAATTCCACTTCTGTCTTTGGCATATATTGGAATATACAAAGACAGTTTGAGGCAAAAGCAACATCAATTGTCTAAAGGTGTCCTTCATTAGCATTTCCAAACCTACCCCAGTCACTGTGCCTAGGTCGTTACCACCACAGTGCACAATCATGAGGTCAGGGTGTTGGAGATGCAAACAGGTTTTAACAAAATGAAGCAATTGGTGCCACTTTAATCCTCTTTGTCCAAACCATTTAATGTCCACATTTTGTAAACCTAGGTCTAAGTCAATACATCTCTGTTCTGCATACCTCTTGCATCAGAAAACATAGCTATGTCCTACGATCCACTCTAGCATTTTGAAGGAATAGCTGGAAGATATGGATAGATGGCTGTAGCTCATGCTGTCCGTTCATAGAATAAGAGATATGTTTAAAGATGCGGAACTAGTTTTTAGTCTCATACAAAAGGATAACCGATTGGGTGATGAAAAGCATTGTTTATTAAAAGTAGGGTGCATATTATTTTGTCGCAAAGCATCTTTGTCATTGGTTAATAAAAAGCAGTTCCAACGTGGAGTACATATGATAGGATAACATTTGCTCAGTTCAACCACACCTGCTACTTGCATTTGGAAGGCACTGTTCGAACTTAAAACAATGGTGAACTTTTAACCTGCAGGTGCGTTAAATGTTCGAGAAAATATTTCAAAAAAATATCGGTAGGTTTGAAAAAATTATGAACTTTTAACCTGCAGGTGTTGTAGAATGTTCTAGAAAGTATGTTGATAAAAACGTTCAACGTCTCATCTGTATGTGTTCTTACATTTTTTTAATACCTGTTTATATGGAAAGTTGAAAAATAACCAATAGGGAGAAGTTTTGCAATTTGAAAAAATGAAGGAACTATTCTGATTTGTTCTTTACATGTATTTATTTGTGGAGCAACAGGGAAATTGTGCCATTACTGGTTCCATTCTTGATGAGAGCGGTGCATTACAAGTGCTGTTTGACAAAGAAAGAATTAGATGTGTTTGTGACATTTGGAATCTGCATACCAACAACGAACATAATTTAAATTATGCTTAGTGTGGAAATAATGGGGAAGAGGTAAGAGTAGAACATTCATGTGTTATTAACTTAACAGAGATGGAACAAAAACCAGAAATGTTATGTGGACAATTTGTGGTCTCATTTTTATACTGAGAGGTAGATTTCAATATCAGTGAAGACTGCTGTGTTACTGGGAGGCTTTGGATTTTGGTGTTGTTATCAAATGGAGTTTGTTGGGGAGCATTTCTTCAGAAGACTTTTTTTATAAATATGTGAGAGTTAAAAAATAAATTAAAATGTTCTGTGTATATTTTCAGTACGATTTTGTTCAGAGTGCTAAAGTAAATGTGATTATTAGTGAAGGTAATTGTCAGAGTGTGTTTGTCTACTGAATATATGCAGGCCTTTAAGTGGTCCAGGTCTTGTCGCTACTGCGCTCCGCCACCCATTTAAGACAGTTGCGAATTTTTCTTTCCACTTAAAGCTGTTAACATACGTATAGTAAAGGAACGACACATAAAAAGTTTGAGAATTACATCTTTATTTATTCTTTCCAGCTCCCATCACCATTTTGTGCCCCCAATGGTACTGTTTATAAAAATTATCTAATACATTTCTTCGTATTATAAAAATAGCAGTTCTAAGTTTATTGCCATATTGGTAGGGTTTGTACTATATAGAGAATGTTGCAATCAATTTTAATGGTATAAAACTGCACTGTGTTATGTTGACAACATTACATATGTACAGGTTGTGATGTTATATTTTATACTGTGAGGTACATTTGAATATAAGTGAAGACAGGTGTTATACTGCGAACCCGTTCAGAATGTGCACAGATTACATGGAGAGTAAATGGACAAAGTAAACATGCACATTGTTTTCTGTATGTATGCATGGTTAGAATTATTTGATGATACTTTGAGATATAATCTAAACAGTGTTTTTGGTTTATAATTGTGTACACTGCACAGTGTTAGTAGTTAGTGACTAGATGCTGCTAAAGGGATTATTTATTGCTCATTCTTACGAAATAAAGGTGGAGAGGGGCATTTGTTTCAAGAGATATTTTATAAATGTGTGAGAGATAAAAAAGAAAAAAAATGTTCTTAGTAAATTTTATGTACGATTTTTTCACACTAGTAAACTAACTGTGATTATAAGTGATGAAAATTGTTAGGTTGTGTCTCTATGCTGAATATATGCAGGCCTTTAAGTGGACCGGGTCTTACCGGTGCTGAACACTGCTACCCCTTTCAGACAACCGCCATTTTTTTCATCCCACTTAAAGCCATGAATATACATATATTAAAGGAATGGTACAATAAAAGTTTAGGATTTACACTTCAGTTTACTTTCCTTATCTTCCACGCCTATTTTGTGCACCCAACAGTATTGTTTGTAAAAATTAAGTGATAGAGCTTTATCTAGTATGAAAGTAGTAGTTATACTTTTATTGGCAGGTTTGTGGGATGTGTAGTGTAAAGAGAAGGTCGTAATCAGTTTCAATGGTACAAAAGTGACATGACATATGTTTGAAAGATTAAATGGTTTTAGGAATATGCTCTCACTCTGCGAGTCCTCGGGCCCACAGTTGTACCTGTTGAAGCCAGCACTGAAAATATACCGCAGCTCTCTCTCTACGAGATACCCCCTCTACGCTCCTTCTTCCCACATCACTGTCCCGCACCTATTTCTTTACAATTGGACGGTCCACACCTCTCCCTATACTAGGAGGGCCGCAGTTGTTCGTCTGTGAATCGACCCGCAGCTCTCCCTCTTCAAGCAACGGGCCACAGCTCTCCCTCTACGAGCCAGCCAGTTGGCTCGTAGCTCTTCCTCTATGACCTAGTCCGACAGCTCGCAAGTCTCCCTCTGTGAATTACCGGTCTGCTCCCTGGTCCTTGTCTGCGAGCCGTGGGGCCCGCAGTTGTACCTTTGCAAACCATCACTGGAAATATACCGCAGCTGTCTCTCTAAGAGATAGCCCCTTCACGTTCCCTCTCTCCACATTACTGTCCTGCATGTATGCATTTGCAAGCCGACAACCTGCATCTTTCCCTATAGCAGTAGGCCCGCAGCTTTTCCTGTGCGAGCCGGCCCAGAGCTCTTTGTTTTCGAGCCGACGGGCCGCAGCTGTTCATCTGCGAGCCAGCTAGTCGGCTCGGAGCTCTTCCTCTACGAACCAGCCCGCCGGGTTGCAGCTCTCCCTCTGCAAACCATTGTTCGGCTCGCAGCTCATTCTCTGCGAGCCAACCTGCAGTTGTATGTCTGCAAGCCAACACTGGAAATATAGCGCAGCTCTCTCTGTCTGCGAGATATCTCCTTCATGATCCCTTTCTCCATATCACTGTCCCACAGCTATCCATTTGGAAACTGACCGCCCGCACCTCTCCCTATACCAGTTCTCCCGAAGCTGTTCCTCTGTGAGCCAGCCTGCAGCTCTCACTTTGTGACCCGACGGGCCACAGCTCTCCCTGTATGAGTCAGTCAGTGTGCTTGGAGCTCTTTCTCTATGAGCCAGCTCACTGGCCCTCAGCTCTCTCTCTGCCAACCATTGGTGGGCTTGCAGCTCTTCCTCTACGAGCTAGCCCGCCAGCTCGCAGCTTTCTCTCTGCACAGCATTGTTTGGCTCACAGCTCTTTCCCTGCGACCCAACCCACAGGGTTATCTTTGGAAGCTAATACTGGAAATATACCGCAGCTCTCTCTGTCTGTGAGATACCTCTTCACGATCCCTTTCTCCACATCACAATCTCACAGCTATCGGTTTGGAAGCCAACGGCCGGCACCTCTCCCTATACCAGTTCCCCCGCAGCTGTTCCTCTGTGAGACGGCCCGCAGCTCTCATTCTGTGACCCGACGGGCCACAGCTCTCCCTCTACGAGTCAGTCAGTGTGCTTGGAGCTCTTACTCTACAAGCCAGCTCGCTGGCCCGCAGCTCTCTCCCTGCCAACTATTGGTGGGTTCGCAGCTCTTCCACTATGAGTCAGCTCGCCGGCTCACAGCTCTCTCTCCCTGCAAAGCATTGTTCGGCTCACAGCTCTTTCCCTGCGAGCCAACCCGCAGTTGTATCTCTGCAAGCTAACACTGGAAATATACCGCAGCTCTCTCTGTCTGCGAGATACCTCTTCATGATCCCTTTCTCCACATCACGGTCTCGCAGCTATCGGTTTGGAAGCCAACGGCCGGCACCTCTCCCTATACCAGTTTGCCCGCAGCTGTTCCTCTGTGAGCTGGCCCACAGCTCTCATTCTGTGACCCAACGGGCCACAGCTCTCCCTCTATGAGTCAGTCAGTCAGCTTGGAGCTCTTTCTCTACGAGCCAGCCCACCGGCCTGCAGCTCTCTCTCTGCGAACTATTGGTAGGCTCACACCTCTTCCTCTACGAGCTAGCCCTCTGGCTTGCAACTCTCCATCTGCTAACCACTAGCCGATTCACAGCTCTTCGTCTGTGAGCCGTCGGGCCCGCAGTTGCAGCTCTACAAACCAAGACTGGAAATATACCGCAGGTGTGTGTCTACAAGATAACTCCTTCACGCTTCCTCTCCCCATATCACCTTCCCACATGCATGATTTGCAAGTCGACGGCCTGCACCTTTTCTTATAGCAGTCGGCCCACAGCTGTTCATGTGTGAGCTGGCCCGCATCTCTCTTTCTGCGAGCCCACAGGCTGCAGCTGTCCCTCTACGAGCCAGCCTGCCAGTTCGCAGCTGACCCTCTGCAAACCATTGTTGGGCTCGCAGCTCTTTGTCTGGGAGCCATCGGGCCCGCAGTTGTACCTCTGCAAGCCAACATTCGAAATATACTGTAGTTCTGTCTGCGCAATATATCCTTCATGCTCCCTCTTCTAACATTAGCGGTCGTAGCTATCTCTTTGCAAAGCGACGGCCCGTACTTTTCACTATAGTATTTGGCTCACAGCTGTTGCTCTGTTAGCTGGCATGCAGCTCTCCCTCTGCGTGCCATGTAGTTTAGCAATCCTGCTGTCAGTGTCATGCAGTTCTTCAATCATCCATCCAGCACTATCTACTTACCCTATCACTCTGCCAATATGTAAGCACTTATAAATTTACCATGCACTCTGTTTGCAGTACTGAAATCATTCTAGTTAGTAGTTATGTACTTATGGAATGGCCTAGCCACTAAGACAAGTATAGCTATAATATTCTGTGCAGTATGTATTCACACCTCTAACCAGCTGCATACTATTGGTACACTCCTATAAATAACCAGTTAGTACCCATGCAGTCTAGGAATCATGCTGTCGTTCCCATGCACTTTTCTTTCTAATCACCCTTCCAGCACTATATACTTATCTTATTACTCCGGTAATATCTAAGCACTAATAAATTTACCATTCACTCTGTTTGCAGCAGTGTAATCATTCTAGTTAGTAGCTATGTACTTATGGAATTGGGTAGCTAGTTAGACAACTACAGCTACACTATTCTGTGTACTATCGATGCACACCTTTAACTAGCTACATACTATAGGCACACTGCTATAAATTCACAGTTAATACATGTGCAGGGTAGGAATCGTGCTGTCAGTCCCATGCACTTTTCTAATCACCCATCCAGCATTATCTAGTTACCCTATCACTGTACCAAACCCTAAGTACTTATAATTTCAACATGCAGTCTGTTTACAGCACTGTAATCATTCCAGTTAGTAGTCATGTACTTATGGAATGGCCTAGCCATTAACACTACTATAGATACAATATTCTGTGCACTATGCATGCAGCTTTCTAACCAGGTACATACTATTGATATAGTCTTGTAAATACCCAGTTAGTACCTATGCAGTGTAGGAATCCTCTTGTCAGTCCCATGCACTTCTCCAATCAACCATCCAGCACAATCTATTAATCCTATCACTTTGTGAATACCTAAGCACTTATAAATTCACTATGCACTCTTTTTTGGCACTGTCATCATTCCAGTTACTAGTCATGTACTTATGGTATGGCCTAGCCACTAGTACAAGTAGAACTATAATATTCTGTGCACTATCCATGCAGAGCTTTAACCAGCTACATACTATTGGTTCACTTCTGTAAATATCCAGTTAGTACCTATGCAGTGTAGGAATCCTCCTGTTAGTCGTATACACTTCTCCAATCACCCATGCAGCACTATCTACTTATCCAATCACTCCGCCAATATCTAAGCACTTATAAATGCACTCAGGCACTCTCCTTGTAGTATTGTAATCTTTTCGTCACTAGCCATGTATTCATGGAATGATAAAGATTGTTACCATGCAGTTCTTTAATTAGATGTGTACTATTAATGCTGTGCTCTAGTATCTTTCACACTACTCATACACTACTACAATTATGCAGGTAGCACTGTTCCATTGCTGAAATCCTTGACCTAGTTTCTTTCTATGTATTTTTATAGTTATATAAGTGAATATTTATATATAATTATTTTAATTATATTAAATTGTTTTCAAAACATTTTTATTTTAAAGATATTTTGCATAATTTTTAAGAAAGAGTAAAAATAACAAGTAAAGAGATACAAAAAGAGAACACAGAAAACAGGTTTATTTAAAACAAAAAGGAAGAGAGAAATTAGATCAACTACAAAATGGATCTTTAAAGAAAAAGTGTTCTGTTAAGAGAAGTCAAGTTTTTTTTTTAAACTTGTAAAAACTATTTCCAATTTTAAAAATAAAAAAACAGACAGATAAAACAAGGACAGTGAAACAAAAGGCAAAGAAAAATGTACAAAAAAGTGGAAAATTGGATTATCGGGAAAAGAATTATGTTGGAAGCAGGAAAAAACAATTTTCAGAAATTCGAAAAAGAATCTATAAAAGTAGAGTACTCCAAAATGTACTTAAGAAATGTAAAATATATACAAGGAGATCAGCATTTTACAGACAAAAAAAAGGAGATTCTAAGTGAAATTGAAAAACCCTTTGAATTGAAAAGAAAATTATTTATCTTAATTATAAAGAGTTTGACGACTTTAAATACAATACTGCAGCGTATGAAGGACAAATGTAAGGGAAAGAATTGTAAATAGAACTAATTTTTGTAAAATATTTTCCGGGGAATGGACGCATACTTCTAGTACGGAACCTTTTTTTAATGAGGAAAGTTATTTTCAAGAAAATAGATTACTGCATGCAGTTGATACCTGTGGTCGTTCTTATGAAGTAAAACATGGCTTTCCAATTGAAAAATAAAAGATAGTTCCTAGAAAACAAGTAATAGCTGATGAAGTTCAAGGGAGACGTACCCAGGCTCCAGTGTTTACATGGGATTGTAGTAGTATTTGTAGTATACGTCAACAATCTATTGATATTTTACTTAATTTCTTAAGAGAATATGGAAGAAAAACTGTGAAACAGAAGATTAGGATATTACATGGACTAGATCCTTGCAAAGTGAGAAAATATACAGGGTTGCAAGGTCATTCTCTGGCTTGTCTTTCTAGGAAAGTGTGTCAAAGTCGTTTTCATCATTTAAGAATGTTAGCAGTACATCATTCTGAAGTGCGAAAATTAGTTAGAAGATTATACTACGTGAAAAGTCCTGCATTATGTTTAAATTAAATTAATACAGCCCTTTTGCATGGTTCAGTGTTGAATGTAAAAAAAGTTTGTGTGATATAGAGTTACGTTTCTTTGATGGTCAAGAGGAGTGTAGAGAAAGTGAGAGTTTGATAAGTGTTGGTGTTGAAGAAGGGATGGAAGATAGTACTGATGTGAAGTTTGAAAAAAGAAATAACAAAGTTTAAAGTAGTGTCTGGTGAAAATCCCAACTATGTTTGTATTTGTTGTCGCCGTACTCATTATAAAATTCAAACTAGGAATGTAGATGTGTTTTTAAAAAGTGAAAAGGAAAACAATGATAAATGGAAAGAATTTGCTGCTTATCTGTTTGTGGAAGGTGGTTTTGAGTTAGGTACTGTACAATGTATTTGTAGATATATTTAAAATAAATTAGCAGAAAACATAATGCCAGCTACAGCTGTCCATATTGACTTAGAATTAGTTGCTATACCACCTGAACTTAAAGATTTAAATACATATGAGACCATCCTTATTCAATCTGTGCACCCTTTTCAGGCTATAATTTGTATGGGGCCTAAAACAGGTAAGCTGCCTTCAACAGATCTGCAAAGAGGTTTAAAATGAAGAAGTGTGTATTTACCTTTACATTTTAAGAAAAATGTTGAAACTGTTGGTGTAGAAAGAGAAGACACTGAACCTGTAGTCATTCTTTTTAATGGTGTACCCACAAAGAGTCGGAAAATATGGCAAAAGTTAGTAGATGTGAGGAAAGTCCAAAAGGCTACAGTATATTTGGTGCCAAACAATATGTACTATAAACGTGTAAATGTAGAAGAAGACGAAATGACTTTAGAGGATGAAACAGATATTTCAAGTGGACAAATTGAAAAAGTGGAGAATTCAAGAAAAGAAGAAATTTATTAACATTATGCTATACACCCTCTACATTCAAAAGAACTGAGAGGAGATACTATTGAACTGTCCAGATGAAAAAAGCAAAAGAAATTCCCACGAGTGTGTGGGAAAAAAGTTTGGAAGCTCGTTGTTTTCCACAGCTGCTCCCTACTGGAAAAGGTGGGCGATATTATGAACGACCAGTTCAGATTCCAACTTCAGAATATCATACTTTACGACTATACTCAGAAGAACCAAGATTTCGGCAGTGTATTGCATATTTGTTTCATCTTTTATTTGAGAGTGATCTGTCTGCACTTTCATATGCAGTCAACCATATATTAAAAACAGGAAAGCATCTTTCTGCAAAGGAATTTATGGACAAAGTTGAAGAAAGAGACAAACATTTAGAATCACAGTTAATTAATTCGCATGTCAACGTGGCACTAATGAATATTGGTATCTACGTCATGGGGAATTAAAATGTATGTTAAGAAACTTAGGAACTTCTACCTGGTTTGTTACACTTAGCTGTGCTGAGTACGCATGGGATGATTTACTGGATTTTCTACGAGAAGCAAATTCAAATATAGAACATATTGAATTGAAGACACCTGGAGAACTGTGTTCCATAGATCCTGTAAATGTCTGCAGATATTTTTATCATAGATTTGAAGCTATGTTGTCTTTCACCTGTAATAAAAAAATCCACCTATTGGCAAAGTTATTGATTTTTTGGGGAGAAAAGAATGCCAAGCTAGAGGTGCTCCTAATATACATATGATTTTATGGATCAAGGAGGCACCCAAATTTGGAACTGATTCGGATGAGACTGTTTTATCTTTTATTGAAGAGTATGTTACCTGTGCAATTCCGAAAACAGGAGAACATAATATCTTAAGAGAGCAAGTTTTATGGTTTCATCGCTGTGGAAAATATTGTCGATGGAAATATGTCAAAGGATACATTTTACACAAAATGTCGATTTGGCGGCTTTCCACGTCCAGTAATTTCCAAAGGAAGAGTTAACAGTTTTATGTCAGCAGTGAGGCATACTATCACTCGAAAATCCCCCAAAAATACTTATATTATAAAAAGAACAGAAGAATCGAAGTACATTAATGATTACAATCCAGTGATTTTGAAGATGTGGAATGCAAATGTGGACATACAATATGTTGCAGATAACTCAATTGCTGTTGCTCGCTATGTAACGTCATATATTACCAAGTCGGAGAAGACAGAATTCAAAGAAATGTGGAAGAAAATTTCACAGAAGAAGACACTTAGCAAAACATTCTACAGCTTCAGCTTGAAGATGCTTTCACATCAGGAAATTGGATCCTACAAATGTCTGGATCGATTGGCATCTGCAAGTTTATATTCAAAGTCAAGAGGAATCATCTGGATAAGTCTCGGCCTTGCTGCAGTACGAAATCGAGTTTTGAAATCTGTACTAGAAATTGAATACTTGACACTGAATGAACCAGAAATTACAGATATTCTGAAATGAAATATGTTGGATACATACTATCCAAGTAGAAGTACATACCTGGAAAACATATGTCTATATGAAATACTGCAACATTATAGTTTTAAAAAAAATGTTACAGAAAAAATAAATGAAGGAAAACATGCTGTAATTGGATCTGATGGATGTTTGGTAAAGCATTCCAAAGGAAATTTGATTCATCACAGGAAATTAAGTTGTGATACTCCAGAAAAGAGAGGTATTTTCTATTTAGCTCGTCTGCAAACCTTGGCGGACTGAAATGGAATTACTTGAAGATTTTGACTGCTATGAAGTTTCTTTCAATGCATGTAAAGATGGCATTGAATATACAATTTTTCCAAATTATCTCCAAATGTTGTATGAAGAGATTAAACAAGAAAACACTATTGCAGCTGAAATTGCTAGAGATAGTTCACAAGTGTGGAGTTCTGCTCCACAAAGTCAAGATCCACTATGAGAAGTCATACTTGAAAATGAAGCGGCAATAGCTATGAGTGAAGTGGAAACGGTGATGCAGCAAGCACAACAGGATAATATTGATTTGGAAAATTTGGAGGAACGTCTGAATACTGAACAGAAAGAAATATATCACCAAGTTACACATCAGATATATCATGGCTTACTGCATGAAAAGAATGATTGCAAAAGTACATCATTTAGACCTATTCTTAGGTACATCAGTGGAGAAGCTGGAACAGGGGAAAGTTTCTTGATTAAATGTTTGTCAAGTTATCTACTGAAATCAACGGATTCACATTTGTCTTGTGTTGTAACTGCTCCAACTGGGTTAGCAGCACACAACATTAAAGGGATTCCTTTACATTGTCTACTTATGTTACCAGTAGAACATGAAAATAAGTTGGAATACCACAAGCTATCTGGAGAAGCTTGTTTCGAAGTTTCAAGAGTACTGAAGAAAATGAAACTTCTGGTAATTGATGAAGTAAGCATGGTCTCCAACGTAATGCTTGCGTTTGTACATTTGAAAAGGTAGCAGATTTAAAAACAAATTATGATGTTTTTATTTGGAGGAAAACATGTAATTGTATTTTGTGATCTACTACAACTCACACCTGTGAAAGGTCAACCAGTTTTTAAAACCCTTCTTCATGAATGCACTAAAAAATCGTTGGGAAATATTGGAAATGTGAGCATTTGGAGTTATTTTGAATATAAGGAACTTATCAAGAACATGCGACAAGCAAATGAAGAAGATTATGGAAATATTCTTCAAAATATTAGAATTGGTGTCTTAACAAAGGATGGAAAAAATGCTTTAGAAAGTCAGCTACTAAGAAACTTGTTTCCAAAAGAAAATGTTGCAGCTGAAACAATCTACCAAAGAATTGCAGAAAAGAAATCTATAATTTGCCTAATGTCAACACTGAAAGAATGCTCTGCATTCAATGAAGAACTGTTGAAACTGGAGACTGAACCGATAATGAAAATGGTAGCTATTGATAAAATAGAACATGAAGGAGTAACTATTCTTTTGTCAGAGAAATTGCAGTTAAAATTAGATTCTTTGGAAAAAGCAATATCTAAGACCACTGGTTTGGAAAAGACCTTATATGTATCTCTAAACTGCCGGGTAATATTACGGCGTAATTTAGATGTTGAGAAAGGATTAGTAAATGGAGCAATGGAGAAAATTGTTTTCTTTGTTAGTTATGCAAATAGAGATGGGATTGAATTTTTGAAGATTAAATTTGATCAGATTGAAGAGGTGAAACAGATTGGACGCTGTTCTGTTTGTTTATTTTTTGTAAAAGATTTGTATGTGCGTAGAAAACAGAATCCTCTTTGCTTAGCTTATGCAGTGACTGTTCATAAATCTCAAGGTTCAAGTGTAGATAGTGCTTTGGTAAATATTGGAAGTTCTGTGTTTAAGGAGGGTATGCCATGTGTTGCATTGTTTTGAGTAAGAACATTATCCGGATTGTATTTGATTGATTTTGATGAAGAAAAGGTTAGTGCAGATGTACATTTTGTAAACTAGTACAATAGATTAAGAAGACTCTATGCTCCAAGTTTAGGTGAATATCCTATTCATGAAAAACGTTTAATACGTCCAAAACTAAAATATGATAAAGATTTTACTGAGGTTGCAAAGAAAAAAAGAATTGAAAAGAATGATGAGTCTGGAAAGAAAATAGAAGAGAACACGGTTGCTAATATTGTAGGATATCAGTTTGAAAATAGTTCAGGTATCAACTGCTATGCTAATGTAATCATCAACGTTGAAGTTTTTTTTAGAAAATCTACAGCATGCAATTATGGAAAATCAAGAAAAGAGATTTTGTTCTTTGGTACATTATATTTTTGAGAAGTTGAAAACTGATAAAACGGTGTGCGAAATCTTCTGGATATATGTTCTGGATCTTCACAATTTACACAGAATGTACAGCAAGATGCTCAGGAATTTCTTATGTTTATGCTTGCAGTATTAGAAGATGAAGGTATACAAATTGAAAATCTGTTTGGACTACGTTACAGATGGGATCATAGATGTGACAGCTGTTCATTTTCATCTAGTACTAAAATAGACACTGAATGATTCAAATATTTAACATTACCAGAGTGCAAAACAGTGTCTTTCAACAAATTAGTGAGATCAGCTAATCAAGATATGGAATGTACTCAGTGCAAATCAGAAATGTTGTCAACATTATTTATAGAAAGATGTGGACAATATATAATTTTAATGCTGCAATGTTGTAGAGCAGATGGAACACAATTGGAAACCAAAATTAAAATTTTTGTGACAGGTCAAGTTTCAATTTCAGGAAGAACTTTTAAAACAGTGGCTATTGTTTTCCACGATGGAACTACTTCAACATCTGGATACTATACTGTATTTTTAAAATGCAATAAAGGATGGACACTATGTAATGATGCACATTTAGAGTATAAATCGTGGTTGCCTAATGAATTACCAAATTCATATTTTATATTTTTGATGCCAAAATTCTGAGAAGATGTCAACATGAAGTAATCAGTATATTTTGGATATATTCACAACAAATAATTTCACAAACATCATTCGGCCTATTGGGAAGGTTTTAATATGAATTCAGAAGTTTATTTTGGATATCCTCAATGCAAATGTTTTCAGAAACATCATTTGGCCTTTTGGAAAGATGTTCAGAATTACGGTTTAAATAATTGATTCTGTTTTTTCATATTGCATTTTGAAAATTGTGTTCGAAAGAAGGTGCTCATATATATAATCTTTTTGTTATATACAATGTTAATAAGGATGTTCATTTGTGAAAATGGAAATAGAGAATTGAGTTTGTAGTAGATATTTTGAAGATAGGTGTGTTTTTTTTTAACAATCTTATTGATTGTATTTTTTTGCACACTGTCACCTGATGCTGAAAATTGAAATCACTGTGTATGGCAAAATTCAATAGATTCCGAAGACAGCAAAAAAAGGCAAATTGAATATGTGATATAATTGTATACTTATGTTGTGTTGTAAAAAGTTTAAAATGATATGTAATAACATAATTGTTTCTTCTCTTTTACAGACCTTATTACTAAAGTTTAAAATATTTTAAATTTGAATTAAAAAAAGGAATTGAATATATGTTACTATTAATTTGATATCTACTTGGAAACAGGTAAGATTAATTCACCCAGGTACTACCCTTAGAGTGTATCAAAGACACTGTCACTCCCCATGCCCATCTCCAGTCCCCCAGCCAGTACTATATACTAATGCAATCTGTCCACTAATACCCAAGCACTTATTAATACACCATGCACTCTCTTTACAGCACTATAATCATCTAGTTCCAATTCACATACTTATGGAATGGCCTAATTACAAATATAAGTACAGCTACAATTTTCTGTTCACTATCCATACATACCTCTAACCATCTATATAGTATTAATACACTCCTCTAAATACGCAGTTATTAGCCATGCAGTGTAGTAATCCTCCTGTGAGTCCGTTGCACTTCTCCAATTACCCATCCAGGCAATACGTAAGCACTTATAAATTCACCATGCACTCTGTTTGCAGCACTGTAATTATTCCAGTTACTAGTCATGTACTTATGGAATGGAGTAGCTACTTACACAAGTATTTGCTATTATTATTAATACTAGCTTTCAGGGAGGATATAGTTAGAAATTAGCATTTAAAAAACCTTTGAAATTCACTGAAAAAACATAGGTTTCAGGGACATTATAGTTACAAATTAGTATTTACAAAACCTTTGACATTCACTGAAAAAAACATAGGTTTCAGGGACGTTATAGTTAGTTGGACATTTCACTCATATAAAACCATAGAAATTCTGCTGTTATAGTTAGTTGAGATAACTATAACTCGCCCCCCCGTAATGCACTGCTGATGACGTCACATATTACATCATTCATGACATGGTCAGTGACATCTTTGATGACATCACTGATGACATCTCAAATGACATCACTGATGACATCATCCACATGACAATCTGATGCACCTCCTCACACCCTAATATAACCTTTGATACGCCCCCTGTAAAATACAGACTTCCATTTTCAAAACCATCGACACATCAATACCAGTTACAACAAACGCACTCACTAATTCCTAGGTCTGCAGACACATGCACTCATTCATCCATACAACCAATCATACATGTAGTCACTGATAAATACAACACTATCATATGCACTCATACACCTATACAGACACTCACACACCACCACTCATCCTAGTCAGTCATGCACTTATCTTAGTCAGTCATGCAAAGAACCAATCACAGTTCCATTTAGTCACCTACACAGTTATAAACACACCACCTCATATATTCATACAGATACTAACACATACTTACTCTCATATATAATCACTAATACAAGTATACACTCATCCATACAACCACTTCCACAATCACTGACTCTCACATATAGTCATTTATATACTCCAACTCTCACATACGCTGCCTTTTACTTTTCTACTTACTTGGACATCTACCACTGAGACATCTATTCACTCACCAACACATCCATACACACACTCACTCACCCATGACGGGTCATTTGGAGGAATATGATATTGCATTTATCAACAAATATGCCTTGAGAGCAGACCAGGGAGCATTCTTTGGGGAGCTGTCTCTAGCCTAAGCCCCTCGCCTGGTCCAAGCAGTCATTATGGGAAGGGATAAAAACTGAGTGGCTGATCCAGACCTGGATTGCTCTCACCCCCCATTAAGGGACTCTCCTCGACTACTAGAATGGCCTGGTTGTTTTCAGACTGACAGGAGCGATGAGGACTAATCGACACGTGGCATCGGGCACACCCTTTCCCAAGAGACTACTAATTTCTTTCAGGTCTCCATGATCTTCACAAGCGGTTAGACAAGTTTCTTTGCACCCCAGATATAAATGGTCTGGTGCATGATGTTAAGTGTCACACTATAATGATATGAGACCATTATACGGGACTAATATTATGACAGCAGGAGAAAAGCTGAGAACATTAGCAAGACGCAGTCCCTTTTGGTGGCCAAGGAGGAAGTGGCGAAACATGTTGAGAAATTGCACTGCTTCAACTGCAAAGCATTTTATGCACAACAGAAGTTCCTATTGGAAGAACATCTGAATACTTAAATGAACAGAAGCACAATTGCATTGATAAAACTGCAGGAGGACATAGTTAAGGAGAGCTCCACAGTAAGATTACACATACATAATAATTCCAAATCAAGAAACATATATGATAATATTAAATACCTATTGTCCAAAAACATATCCACAGTACAAAGTGTCCCATGTGAAACCATATCGAAAAGACATATAAAAGGATTTTTTTTAAACAACAATATACATTGTCAGATAAAACCAAAAATAAAAATGAGGGTTTCCAAAATCAAAACAAAATACCAACACATAAATCTCAAACCAACCCGTCCACCATTCAAAGGATTGGGTTACAAAGTTTGTTTGATACTGCCAACAACACTTTGGCCCACTACAGGATATGGGGTCTCATGAGGACCATACAATGTAAGGGGCCCCTGATAGAACTGAGAAGAACCACAAAAGTGTACACCACCACAAGTGCTCAAACAAAATTGTGTTACTTATATGGGGAACCATATAGGAATCCTTTAAAGGGAAATCCTGAATTGATGAACTCAGATCTACATGCCGCAATATTGTATATGAATGAATGAATGAAAAGGCATTTCTAGAGTGCATGGCTACCCAGGGGCATCCCAGCGCAAAGCTACTAAAAATACTCACAGGAAGTTCACAATACAACAAGGCCTGCCAAAGCGGGTAGCAAACATCACCCTTGGCACTCAGAAAAATCACTGCGGTCTGTCTGTAGTTGAATGAAAGTATATGCACAGGTATTTCTCAGTGGAACAAAGCTGACAGAGGTGGGCTGCAACCTTCAGCCTCGCCACACATAGAGAACAACGCATACATGACTCAGGCCTTTGCAGAGGGGAAGCGACTGACTCATTACTGGCCTGGCTCTTTAACCCTGTGAAACGGGATCGGTCATAGTGGAAATAGAAATGGACCAAGACACTCGGCTCTATAGGCAGAAGGAAATAAACCAACAATTATGTGTTTACTACTCAACTCTATACACTAGTGCCTCAGCACACACAGAGCACAATACCAGAGAGTTTCTAGCCCCCTTGTCTTACCGACTACTAACCCTCGAGGAGGCATTAGAACTGCGAGGGGATTTCTCAATCCAAGAGGTCCAAGCGACTATTAAGGCCTTAGCAAGAGGTAAAACAACAGGAATTCTATGCCGCATATGCGAATAAGTTGACCTCTACATCTGTAGAATAATACAAGGCGGCTAAGGAGTTCGGCCTTCTGCTGAACTCCACTAGAGAGGCGTTGGTAGTACCGCTCCTAAAACCAGGACGACCGCTACATGACATGACAGCTTTTTAACCATTGTCGATGCTCAATATTGATGATTAAATTCTCAGCCGCATCCTAGCCACTAGACTTCTTCCACACATGACATTCCTGATTCACACTGATCAGGCAGGGTCCCGCAGCACGGTGGTGGTCGGACCGCCGCCACAGGTTTGGCGACCCTATGTACCAACCAAACTCATAATCAGGCCCTTAGTACAGCTTTTTACATTATGTCTGAACTGTTACAAGAAAAATTCTTTGTGTTGAATGGTAAATTCCATATCACACTTTTTCCCTATTTATAATACCAATGATTTCTGGGGGGCCCAAGGCCTTTGTCATTGAAATCTTCTCAGTAAGACAGCATTTGCCAGAATGCACAAAATAATCCTTACTGGTACATCCTTATTTGTAAGACAGACTTGGGAGTTCTAGATAAAAATTCCCTACTTGTAAAACAGGCTAGTTCTTTCTTATTGTTGTGAGGATAGAAAGTTGTAACACATACTAGTCTTTTGTTTCCTTGTTTAGGCTTTGGAGTCAGTAACTAGTCTATGGGGGAAACCAGACACGTTTCATTGCAGCTTTTAATGGTTCAGTGGGGATATTCTCTTTCTGCATTAGGATTTTCGTCCATAAAAGTTGTCTTGTTTAAGCATACAATTTTGGTGGAGTCTTAAAACTGGCCAAAGAGGACACCATCCTTCATAGCTCTAGGATGAAAATTGTGATATTTTAATAATGTATACTTTTCAGTTCGTTTTCTAAGCATTGAGATGATCTATCTGTGTTTTGCATGTTTAATTGTTGAACCAGGGAAAGTAATGGAGTTCCTGTTGCTTTGGTAAATTGATTTAATATTTTCTTGAACACTGTAGGTGCACTGTCCTATTTATGACATCTCAAAGCAGTTATTGAGGTTGAAACATGCTAAACATCACACATAGTAGGCTAAGTCCTTGTGTATTCAGTTACAGACTGAACTGAGAATTATGAATTTCTAATCCAGCTGAATTTACTTGACAGGCCTTGTTCACCATTGTTTCCTTATTTTAAATGGGCAATGTAGGAAATTGGGTTTCTGGTTGAGGGGGTGAAACCCTACTCAAGTAGCAACCACAATTCATGTCAGGGTGAAACACAAGTAATCCCCAAGTTACCATGGGCTTAACCCTCTGATAGCTTGCCACACAAGCAGTGAGGCTTAACTTAGAGTCAATGTGTAAAGTATTTATGCAGTGCATCAAACAGTGATACAGTGAAAACACAACACAAGAAAAAATGTAAAAATATCAAATAAAATGTGATGGATTATTTGAGACCAAAGCGGAAAAAATCCAATCTGCAAAACTGGAGATATACAGTTTTAAAGATTTAAGTGAAGCTAGTGCCTAAAAGCACAAATCACCAACTGTGACTCTCTGGTTGTGCCGGACCAGGACAAAGTCATAAGTTCAGGCCGACCGCAGGAGCAAGTGGGCGGGGGATACCTGAGTTTGCACTACAGCTCATACAAATAGCAATAGCTCCACTTTGGTGCAAACCACTATATGTCATTGAATTGCAGGCTGTTGTAAATTAAGAAATAATTAGAACTTAAGGCGATAACATTATTGCCAATGGTGTTATACAGCTCTATGAAGCACTCTGCTCCTTCTGTGTGCTGTGAAAGACAGATAACTCAGTGTATCAGACTTGGGTTGCCAACATACAAAATAATGGAGATAAGGGTTTGTCATGCAGTTTTCATGCTTGTGACTTCCAGACCACCACGGTTCTAGGCTGCTAATATTTAGATCACCCAGCCATCCTCCAGTAACCTCCCTGTGGCTCCTCTCTGCTAGCTAGACACTACCATATTAAGGGCCAGATTGCGACTCGCAAATTGTGCCAATTTGTGAGTCGCAATTTGCGAGTCGTAATTTCTAATGTGCAACGGTGTCTGAGACACTTTGCGATTCCCAATGGGGTCGCAAATTGCATGCCTCAAGCATATTATTGAGGCTGTCCCAATTTGCGACTGCATTTAGAATGACTGGCACTCCCAACGATGGTGACCTGCTGGGGTCAGCAGACCTCCATGTCTGGGACTGCTTTTAAATAAAGCAGTTTTTTTTTAAAAGCAGCCTGTTTTCCTTAAAAGAAAACAGGATGCATTTAAAAAAAAAAAATGAAACGTTTTTGTTTAATTTTTTAAGGGCAGGTAGTGGTCCCTGGGACTACTGCCTGCTCTGAAAAAATATTTGCGCACCCATTCACATAGGGAAGGGGTCCCCTGGGGACCCCTTCCCTTTTGCAAATGGTTTACCAACCTCTTGAAGAGGGTGGTAAACTGCGAGTGTTTTGTGACCGCAATTGCAGTCACAAAACATTCTTACATAGGTGCTGGACTCGCTATTAGGAAGGGACGCCCTTGGAATGCCCCTTCCTAATAGCAAGTTGCTAATGCTATTTTGCGAGTCGCTATTTAATTAGCAACTCACAAAATAGGGTTAGTACACGAGCCACAGGTTTTTTGCGTGCGCAAACAGGTCTAAAACCCATTTCCGCATGCGAAAAAAAGTCGTGCATCTGGCCCAAAGTGCTTTATTGACATGAGACGTCTGGCAAGTGTAATCAAAGTAACAACAAAAAATAGAAGAACATTTACAGAGTGTCTGGGGTTTATTTCAGTGTCAAGACTGTTTTTAAGGGCAGGTGGCGCAAACAGTTAGGCTCCATAGGTTTATATTGCAAAAATGAGAACATCGTAGAAAGGGAATAGATTTTGAACATAGGTTTAACTTAACTTAGCAAGCAACATTGTTTTAAAACTCAGGAATGATTTTACGGATACCTGATCAGGTGTTCAAGATGAACAAGCTGTTCCGGTCGGATCGCAGGAAGTATGTAGCTCAATAGAGGACAGTATTTCTGCATGTGTAGAAGAACAGTGTTAGGTGTATGGTGTTTTGTGGCCATTTAAAAATAAATAATTTAGGTAGTACCCTTTATCATTCATACTGCCACAAGACTTACTTAAACTGAGTAAAGTAGGTCGCTCTAAAGAGTAAATACTTTCACGTGCTGGTTAGTGAGGGAAGGTTGCAAGAACAGACATGAATGTATAAAAAGAGAATCAATGGTGGTTGGTGACTCTAGATTACTCATGTAACAAGTTTACAGGTACACAATGCGTTTTTTTGGTGGTACTAACTTGAGCACGGTGAGGACAGAATAGGCTCTTTACAAGTGCATGTGTACCAGGGTTACCTTTCACAAGGGACCTACATGTGGTCGATAGGTGTGCCAATTGTGGGCATAAAGGTAAAGGTTTAGGAAAAAACAGCGGTGCTGGGGTCTGGTTAGCAGGATCCCAGCACACATTCAGTCAAGTTGGCATCAGGTATCTGGCAAAAAGTTAGGGTGACCCATACAAAAAAGGGAACTTTCCTACTCGCACCCCCAAGCAAAAGGGGATGAGACTAACTTTCCCAAGGGAGTCTTCATCATCTAATTGAAAGACCTTGAAAGTCCCTCTGCATTGGCATGGGCAGTCCCAGTTCTGTGTTTCACTGTGAAGTATATTCCCTGTAAGGAGGTGGATAAACCTCAAGTGTTTGGGATTTTCACCTTTCATTTCCATTAGCCACCTGAGAGGTCTGTGGTCAGCTTGAAGTAAAAAGTTAGTCCCAAACAGGTAAGGTCCAGGTTCTTCACAGACCAAACCACAGCAGATGTGTCCCTCTCAATAGCATTCCAACGCTGTTTCCTGGGGAGCAGCCTCCTGCTTAAAAAAGCAACAGGTTGGTTCTGGCCATCATCATTGGTCTGGGATAGGACTGCTCCTATCCGTAGGTCAGAGGCATCAGTCTGCGCAGCAAACTTCTTGGAGTAGTATGGAGCCTTTCGAATAAGTGCTGAGAGCATTGCGTCTTTCAGGGTGTCAAAAGCCATATGACAGCTCACTGTCCAGTTCACTTTCCTGGGCATCGTTTCGGAGGTAACTTCTGTGAGTTGGGGCACAAACCTCCTGTAGAACCCAGTCAAGCCAATGAATGCCCTGACTTGGGTCTGGGTTGTGGGAGTCTCCCAGTCCAGACTTGTCTGGATCTTGGACTGTAATGGTTGCACTTGGCCTCCACCTACAAGGTGGCCCAAGTATACAACAGCTCCCTGCCCTATCTGGCACTTGGATGCCTTGATAGTTAGGCTTGCGCATTGCAGTTCCTGTAAAACCTTCCTCAGGTGGACCAGGTTATCCTGTCAATAGGAGCTAAAGATAGCAATATCCTATAGATATGCTGCACTTAAAGTCTCCAAACCAGCAAGGACTTGATTCACCAACCTTTGGAAGGTGGCAGGGGCATTCTTTAAGCTAAAGGGAATCACAGTAAACTGATAGTGACCATCAGGTGTGGAGACTGTTGTTTTTTATTTGGCTCCTGGGGTCATGACAATATGCCAATACCCTGCAGTGAAGTCAAAAGTGCTGAGAAGTTGGGCCGCCCCTATTTTACCTATCAATTCATCAGCTCTGGGCCTTGGGTGAAAATCTGTCTTAGTGACTGCATTGAGCCCTCTATAGACTTCGATAGATTTTGGTTTTGACCGGCATGGTGTCCCTAGTGTCTATAAAATGGGTACACCAGTGTGTCTGGCCAGGGGCCAAAGAGAAGAGCCTAGCATACTGCTGCAGGACATGCCTGCAATCAGCCTGCTGTTGGGCACTGAGAGTTTCTTAATAGATAGCACCATCAACTGACTCATCTTGTGGACTGTGGGAGAGGAGGTCAGGGAGAGGTTTACTCTCTTTCTCCTGATCTTCATCAGTGATCAACAACATGGACAAATCAGCCCTGTGACAATTAAGTTTCAGGTGGTTCACATGGATCACCCTCTTCCAGTGCATGCTAGTGCCCAGGTATGCCAAGCAGGTGACATCACTTTTTCCCACTAGGATAGGGTAAGGGCCACTCCATTTGTCCTGGAGGGACCTTAATGTAACCGGCTCCAAAACCCAACCTGTTGCCCTGGTTGATACTCCACAGGGCAGCTTTTTCATCATACCACAGCTTCTGAAGCTGTTGTCTGGTCTCACGATTTTTGGATAACTTTTCCATGTACTCCGCCATTCTGGAACGTAGGTCTACTACATAGTCCACCTAATCTTGTTTAGGTTCATGGAGAGGTCTCTCCCAATCATCTTTTACAAGAGCAAGTGGTCCCCTCATAGGGTGGCCAAACAGACGTTCAAAGGGGGAAAACCCTACTCCCTTCTGAGGCACCTCTCTGTATGCAAAAAACAGACATGACAAGAGGACATCACATCTCCTTTTGAGTTTTTCAGGGAGCCCCATTATCATGCCCTTCAATGTCTTGTTGAATCTCTCAACAAGTCCATTGGTTTGCTAGTGGTAGGGAGAAGTGAATTTGTAGTTCACTCCACTCATACCACATGTGCTTCAGGTATGCAGACTTGAAGTTGGTACGTCTGTCTGACACAGCCTCCTTAGGAAATGCTACCCTGGTGAAGACACCAATGAGGGTTTTGGCTATTGTAGAAGCTGTAGTAGTCCTAAGGCGAATTGCTTCAGGACACCTGGTAGCATGATCCACTACTACCAGTATGAATTTGTTTCCTGAGACTGTGGGTATCGCAAGTGGACCCACTATGTCTACACCAACACTTTTAAAGGAAACCACAACCACTGGCAGTGGAATTAAGGGGGCTTTTGGGTGTCCACCTGTTATTTCCACTGGTCTGACAGGTGACACAGGAGCTGACAAGCTCCTTCACTTACTGGAACATCTGGGGTCTGTAGAAATGGCTCACAAGCCTTTCCCAAGTTCTGGTCTAGCCCAGGTGCACAGCTAGGGGGATGTCATGGGCAAAATGAGTAAGAACTCCCTATACAGTTGAGGTACTACCACTCACCTAGTGGCACCATGTTTTGGGTCTCTGGCCTCAGTGTAGAGGAGTCCTACCTCTCAATGAACCCTGTGTGAGCCACTGACATCTCCCTTTTCCTGGTTAGCAGCTTACTGATGCAGGCTCTCAAGAGTGGGAAATGTTTGCTATCCAAGGCACAGCTGTTCTCTAGAGGGTCCCCCTGGGCCCAGGGGCACAACCTAGTAAGGTCCAAGTTCCATGGGCTCAGTTCCCCCTGGGACTGAACATTTCTCTATCTGTGGAGAGGGGTCCTGAGTTTGTCGCTGTGTAGAAGCTGGTTCCCCAGTCTTCTAACCCTTTCTCTTGAGAGGTTGGGCCATCCTTTCAGGCTCCAACCCTCTTTGTTCACCCTGTGCTAAAGTTTGTGCTCTTGTCTTCACACACATTATCTCAGGGATTTGCAGCATGGCTGCAAGTGTTTTTCCCTCTACCTTAGTCCATGCTGAGGTTTCCAGGTCATTGCCATGCAGACAAGCAGCTGTGAGGTTTGGAGACATCACTACATCTTTTGGGCCAGAAAAAACCCCAGTCTAATGTCACAATAGCAATGGCATGGTTAGTAATGACACTATCAGCATTGGTGACTGGATAGGTTTTTCCAGTCAGGTATTGCTCTGGGGAAACCAGTGTATCTCTCACCATAGTGACAATGGCACCTGTATCCCTTAGGGCTTCTATCCTGGTCCCATTCACTAAGGGATATTCTAGGTACTTTTTCAAGTTAGCGGGCCAGACAGCCAAAACGGCAAACCCTCCCTTCCCTTCAGAGACTAGAAGAGCCTCTGTATGAACCCCGATTTGCTTTGGGCACACTGTTGATCCCATCTGGAAATTTGCCACACAAGTGCTAACTGGAGGGAGGCCTGGGGAATTTTTTGGGGGATAGGCAGCATTTCTCGTAGGGTGTCCAACCTTCCTACAGTTGCGACACCAGGCATTAATGGATCAACATTTTTACCTTTATATCCACCAGTGGACTGGGAAGATTTCTTGGACCCAACCTACTGGACAAGTACATGATGGCCTTTAGAAGACACTTGGTTTTTATCTTTGGGGGGCTCACCCAATTTCCCCTGGGGACGTTGTCTAACCCCTTTCTTTTGGTCACCCCCCCAGAGGAAGTTTTAGTCACCCTTGTCTTGATGCAATAATCTGCCTTTTTTCCCAATTCTTGGGGGGAAATTAGACCTGGTCTACAAGATACTGGTGCAACTTTTCATTACTGCAATTACTTAACATGTGTTCTTTCATCAGGAGATTGTAAAGCCCAACATAGTCATGCATATCAATTCCAATTAACCAACCATCTAGTGTTTTTACTGAGTAGTCTATGAAATCAACCCAGGATTGGGTGGGGTTTTGTGGGACCCCCTAAATCTAATTCTATACTCCTCAGTTGTGCGCCCAAAGCTCTCAATCAGGGTGCCCTTCGTGAGGTCATAGGACTCAGCATCTGACCTATTGAGGGTCAGTAGTCTGTCTCTGAAGTTACCAGAGAACAATTTTCAAAATAAAGCCCCCCAGTGTGACGTCTTCACTAGCCTGATTCCACAAGCCTTCTCAAAGGCTTTGAACTATTTGGTGATGTCATCACATTCCTCATATTTGGAGACAATCCCTTTGAGGATTTTAGGGTCAACAGAACTTTTTTTCTCCGTAGGTTTGATATTCCTGCCACCATTGATGGGGGCGAACCCATTTCTAATCTTTCTTTTTCTAAAGTCAGGAATCTGGACTCTAGGTCTAATCTTTTGGTCAAATTTGCTAGAAGGTTGTCCTTTTCACTGAGGTTGTCCTCATTGATCTCACCAAGACCTGGCCCACCTGTGTGGGTTCAAGGTGCTGTGAGTACTATCTTTGGAGTCAGGGGCTCAGGTGCCCTGTTCTCCCTATTTAGTGGTGGGGGATGGATGAGATCCTCCCCGTCACTGGTTTAATCTATTTCTGATGTGGGATCTTCACTTTCAGAAGGGTCATCCTTAGCATACTCTGCCAATATCTCAATAAACTTGGCCTAGGAAGAATGGGACCCCACAGATATCTTTTTAAGTTTGCGCAGAGACCATAACTCTCTCATATCTAGATGGAGGTAAGGGGCAAGGTCAAGCTACTCAACTACATTCTATGCATCAGTCATATCACTAATAGTGGGGATTGTTTTGCCAGAGTTGTAAAACTTCTAGAATACTTATTACCCCAACTACAGTGAGTTTAAGACTTTTTAAAAAAAATGCTAAAGGGGCCTAACCAAGACCCTAACAAGACTTTTAATAATTTGGATTGTAGTCGTGTGATCAGGAGTTGACCAAGTGGTCCAACAAATGCAAAGTTGTAGATCCCATCGCTGCCACCAATATAGGAAGCTGACACTGCATATACTATACCAAAGTAGGGTACAGTGTGCACAGAATCCAGTGGACCCCAGTGGTATGACAGAGGCTAAAGTAGATAATTCCTTACTCTTTTTTGTTGTAGTGTGGTTGATCAGTCAGGCTTACCAGAAGGGTAGAGTTAAACATTTGTTGTACACACTCAGGCACAAAATTATGTCACAAACTCAAAGACTGAATCCAGAACAATTTGTATAAAAAGTTATTTTGTTGTTTTATTTTTAGAACCAAGATTTACTTAGTGGCAGGTAAGTGGAACTCTTCATACAATATTACTTTTAAGAATACAGTGTACACAGGTTTGTAGGAACATTCAGATTACTTTTGTAGTTGAGAAAACAGTTCAAAAGCATTTGAGATTACTGGTAGCCCAGGATGTGCTTTGTTCTAGACCCAGAGAGTAGAGGGCTCTCTACCCAGGGGTCCAGAAACCTGCCTGGTGGTAGCGGATGGCTGGGAGCCAGACAGAAATCACACCAGAGTTGGTCGGTTTTCAGGGGGCATCTCTAAGATGTTCTCTGTGTGCATTTTTCATTAAATCCAACGCTTGCATTAGTGTGGGTTTAATGTGCTATGTAAAACCATCCTGGAGCTGTGGAGTTTGTGGTGATAAACTCGCAGCCCATGTATTCAAAATGGCTTCACTGCACTTACAATGTCTGTGAATGGCAAAGACACTGTAGGGGCATATTGCTCTTGCCCTCACCTGGTTATGGTGCTCCCTGCCTTTAGGGTTGTAAGGCCTGCTAGAGGGTTGACCTACCCATACCACAGGCAGTGTTAGTGGGCATGGCACACAGGCCATGTCGACTCTTTAGTTTGCTCTGCACCAAAACACCCAGTCTGCATTGGCGGGGAGAGGATGTTAAGGTGAGGGATCTCTGAGGGTGGCATAATACATGCTGCAGCCCTCAGAGGCTCTCTCAGGTCACAAGGCCCTTGGTACAAAGGGTACCTTTTACAAGGAACCTACATGTGGCCTAGAGGAGAGCCAATTGTGGGTATATAGGTACAGTTTTAGGAAAGAATACAGGTGCTGGGAACTAGTTAGTAGGATCTCAGCATACACTCTGTCAAGTTGGCATCATGAATCTGGCAAAAAGTTAGGGGGTAAACATGCAAAAAGGGATATTTTCCTACAAATTCCCTTAGGAAAATAACAAGAGCTTACCACTGCCCTAATCCTCAAGATTCACCCTATTACGATCATAAAGTATACTGTGAGGCGGAAATTCCAAGAGTCCAGCTGGGACAAAAACGTTGGTCCCTTAAAGTCTTTATTGAGTTCACTGATAAAGTTTTCCAAAAAGCAAATATCTAGAAATATGCTTATGTCTATTCAAGCTAAGCTGGTTCAGCACACTGACCATGAATTGCCAAAACTGTAAATACTTCAGTTCGCCAAATTCAATTCTCTTTTGGTCTTTCAGGTGTCATGCTGTGCCAAAAAATTCTGAACGTCAAAGATCAGTAAGTCCAGGGCAAGGTATCTTACCGGTCGTGGAATCAGGAGCTGGAGCAGGAAGCTAAGGAGAGGCGCTGGGAAGGAGAGAGGCTGAGCAAGAAGCATGAACAGGAGCGGGGTTCCTCTAATCAGAACAGGAAGGTAAGTCAAGCAAGGGTATGGTGACTGGGTGTGGTATTTATATACCGTGCCGCGAGATTGTGCAAAATATTTTGAGAATACAAGATTTCTCAAGTTCTTGGATTCTGCCTACGGAAGGAATGAAGTGAAAAGGGGGGTGGAAGCAGGCCACAAGACTCTATGTTTTTGATCTAATGAGAAAAAGATACGGTGGATGAAGCCTTGGGAAATGCATAAAACACAAGGTGCATTCCTGTAAGAGTGGCGGGCAAGGCCAAGGGGATCATGCTATCCATCCAAAGGGAAAGAGGCGGGTGTGGCCTAGGGGGGCATTCGTCAGATTTAGCCACATTTTGTGGATGTGGAATTCTCCTAAGGTTGGTGAGATAAAGGTATAGACCTGACATTTTCCACGTTGGCAAATCAACCTTAAAACCTTGACACGGGAAGAGAAGAACTTTCCAGAACCAGAGGTGGACTAGTTAAGGGAATGCCCCCATATTAAAGGCTGACACCAGTTATAAATATTGGACTTCCAAAGCCACTCTTCAGTACCGTTCTTAATCTATGGATTTACAGAAAAAGGACTGCCTTGTTCCCCAGGGAACTGACACGGTGTTTGTGCACTTCCTCGTTCACCAGAGGGCTGTCCTGTAGCTACTAGAGGAGGACTGCCCTGCTGTGTGAGGACTGCCTGACCCCAGAGGGCTGCCCTGCGGCTTGATGTATGCCCTGCTCTCTGAGAAGGAAGACTGGACTAGTGGCAGAACAAGCTCCAGAGGCCTCCTTGCAACTGTGCAGCTGACCTGCTGCACTGGACTTGCAACAGAACCTGCATGAGCCATGATTGGCTCTGCTGGAGTGAGTTCCTGATCCCCAATACGTGCCTCCCCATGTCCTGGACCCTTGACTGGCATTAGATGAACTCCTCCAAGGAAAGAAGGTGAAATTCCGGAATTTTGGGCACTTCACTACCTAAAATGGGCCCATTTGCGCCAAAACTCTCCTGCATGTAACAATCGCCAATGCAAAACTTCGGTGAACATAATTCTGCATGCTACAAAAACCACCAATTACAACTGGTGATGTGTTATCCGCACTTTGTACTACATCAACAACAGCCCATGGTGACCGCCAATGTGAAGCTCCAGTAACTACCGTCTGGGATGCCTGACCGGCTCTTCATGCCACAGTGATAACAGCCCACACTGTCTGGCCTGCTCTTCATGCTACAACAATGACCACCCTGCTCCGCTTGGCCTCCTCCACTGCAAACAGAACTCTTCTCACAGGACTTTAAGAGGATAACTTTTCAGCTGGACTAACCCGGTCACTGTATCTGACCTGCACTCCATCAAGTTTGTTCTGATTCAGTGTGACCAGATAACTGCAGTTGGCGCTTTGTGCTGCTAATCGCATTTTTTACGTGAAACTACATTTCTCCAGTTCTACTGATTGGATTTTTGTTGCTCTGGTATCATTTTGGTGTCAAATAATTTGTTAAAATTTGCTTTATTTTTCTAGATTAGTTTGAGATCGTTCTTGTGTTGTGTTTTCACTTTATTACAGTTTGTGTGCTGCCTAAATACTTTACCCTTTGCCTCCATGTTAAGCCTGAATGCTTTGTGCCAAGCTACTAGAGAGTTAAGCACATGTTAATTTAGTGTTTTTTTGTGATTCATCTTGACAATGATTGTGGTAGTTGCCTGAGTGGTGCTTCAACATCCCTCAACCAATGACTTGATTTTCTTATAATGGTGAACATCCCTGGGATTTGATAATAAACTGATGTGAACAGCATACTCTGTCCATGTTTGACAGTAGTGTATAAGGGTACTTGGTGAAAATTACAAGTTGATATTTGGGGACCAAAAATGTATTCACTAAAATTGAAAATCTGGTACTCTGGGAAAAAATACAGGGCATGATTTATCAGACTTTGTACAGGTGCAAAGTCACAAAAGGTGATGCAAACAGGTGCAAATTCTTGATGAACCATTTACTATTCAACACAAATCTTTTTTTGTGCTGGAAATAAGCCCTAAAGTAATACAAAGCTAAGCAATGTTTTGTGGTAAATCATAATTCCCATCCGAAGTCCTACCTACTAAAACAGATATATAGGGATTTATGTAAAAAAAAGTGTATGCCTCCTTAATGCATGTGTAATATTTGAGAAAACGTTTCTTTTCTCGAAACCTCTCTAACTTTGCATGTGCACTGTAATGCACAGCATAGAAATGAAGTTGCAAAAGTTTAAATCTACAAGCACACTACGCTGTTCTCAAATGGTACTCTGATAGTACAAAGCCTATGGTAAACATTACACACACCCTTGAACTATGGTGCAAAGGTATGTGTGTGGAGCAAGGCAGCCTAAAGTGTGCCAGTGCAGCAGGAGAAAGTAACAACATCCTAGTGAAGTAATTATGGCACTGTCCTGCTTTCTTCATTCAGAAAACTTTGGTTCGTACATTGCATTGCATGAGTTCTTGGTAAATTTGCCCATATTGTTTTCATAGAAATACCAAGCTTCTGTATGGTATAACTGAGTATATTTATGCAGAATGGAAATGTGAAATTTAATTGTGAGTAAAATGTCTGCATTTTTAGACACTCGCACGCTGATGGTTCCAGCTAGATGACTCTCCTTAACTGTAGAGTCTTCTTTCAGCCATAAGACATGACCAAGGGGCATATGTATCAAACCCTTTTCCCGTTCGCAAACGGGTCGATTCTCAGAATCGGCCCGTTTGCGAACGGGAAAAGGCCTTTTGGGATGTATAATCCCAAAAGGGCATCGCAAATTAGAGAATCGCAAAATTTGCGATTCTCTATTTTGCAATTGCATTTATTTAAGGAATCGCAAATTGCAATTTGGCCGTAAGAAATCGCAAATTACCACCAACTTCAAGTTGGTGTTAATTTGCGATTTCATTGAAAAATGCTCTTTTTGGCATTTTTCAAAGTGCCATGTGACGCACAGACATGCCCTTAGGGCATGTATATGCGCCACATGTGCATGTGCATAATCGCAATTAAGGAATGCCAAGGAATCGCAAAACATTTGCGAATTTTTTATTACATCCCGTTTTGCAATTCTCAAATAGCGATTCCCTAAAAATCGCTAATTGAGAATTGCAAAAACGGAACTTGATACATATGCCCCTTAGAATCTACTTGAAAGAGTCAGGATAAAAAAAAAAGGAAGTGAAGAAAGATGCTATATAATTTTTGAAAAACAAAAGGCTTTGTAACCTTTAATAACTAAAATGTCTGATACATATAGCTCTTTTAGATTCCAACTTTTAGGGAACTCACCATTTAAAAATCCGCAATTGTTTCAAAGTTGTCTTGAAGATGGTGATTTACAACATTCCTGCAGAAAGGCTGTAAGACTTGACTGCACACCACAAATGTATAGGGTATATTCAGAGCTTAATTTGTGCCGGTGCTTGCCGGTGCTTAGCACCGGCACTTAATTATCAGGGCCGGGTCTACAGTCACGCATTTAGTGCATGTCAGTAATTGACAATTAGTGGCACTGGCACAGAGAGCGTGTGCTGCTATATGTCCGTAAGTGCTGTTGTCACTTTACCGTGTACTAGTTGTGTTGTTCATGACAGGACTGATGATCATGGTGAAGAACTTAAATGAATGGTGACGTGACTCCGATTCTCATTCTCACTCGTCTCTTTCACAACTCACAAGACTAGACTTCTGCTCAATCCGCCGGCCGCGGATCAGTGTTGCCGGCCCAGTGGTGGGCGGGACACTGAGTTGGGCAGGGCTTTGCTTGGGCTGGTCTTCTTCTGCGGGGGTTGGGGCTGTGCGCGGCAGAGGCAGCGAAGCGTGCGCAGATTTTGCAATTGAATGCGCGCGCATTTGCTTCTTTAATTTTGCTACGGCACGCCCCAGCATACCTGCACGGCCGCATCTCACCACCGTGACCGGCACCGCATCCAGCACCACCGAGTATCCACACTGGTGGTTGAACTCCAACGGCGCCACACTGGTGGTTGAACTCCAACGGCGCCGGCGGACCAGGTGATGGCGAGGCATGGCCTGGGGTAGGCCGGCGGCCTAATCATGATTAATGATATAAAAAATAAAGCTGTGCAGGTGAGGCAGGGCAGGGCCTGGCAGGTGCCGTGATTACTGTTTTTTTTAATGTTGATTGGTCTGACGATGAGTGGCCGTGGCCCTTAGTTTGATCAGATATTGCCAGTAGTGGATATTGCGCAGTTGCGGGCCGGCCCGGCAGTGCTGCCTGGATGGGTAAGTACTACAGTACTACTGGGATGGATTCAGTTTCGGTTTAGGGCCAGGCTCAACAAATCTGTGGGGGCTGGGCGCGGCAAGCAGTGTGCGCATACTTTTTCACATTGCAATGCGCGCGCATTAGATGCTTTGCCACACCCCAGCATACCCGCACTGCCTCAGGCTCACCACCACACCGTCCGAGTTATCGTGGCCAGCCAGCCGCTGTTCAAAGTAGCGGGACCTGGATGACGTTGGCTGCATTGAGGTCAGTGGACTCGGCGGTGGAGTAGACTACTGCTCTGGACTGTGCAGTAAATAGAGTTAAGCGCCACCAGGTGAGGCATGGCCTGGGGTAGTCCGGCGGCGGCGGGCGGTCTAATCATCATGAGTTTAAAATAAAGCTGCGCAGGTGAGGTAGGGCAGGGCCTGGCAGGCGCCGTGATTATATGTTTTCATATTGATTGATGCAGTGTGTGATGATGAGTGGCCGCGGGTCCACGGCACTTAGTTTGATGATGTCATGTTGCACAGTTGCCGGCCGGCCCAGGCTGCCTGGATCTTGGATTCAGTTTCGGTTCAGCAAATCTGCAGGGGTTGGGGCTGTGCACGGCAAGCAGCGTGAGCAGATTTTTTTCACATTGCAATTGCGCGCACATTCGGTGCTTTGCCACACACACCCCAGCATACCCGTACTGCCTCAGGCTCACCACCACCACCGTCCGATTCGGAATCGTGGCCATTCACGTCCAGGCCTTCAGGGGTGAAGTGGCAGACAGGACCTGGCAGCAGGGCCCAGTTCTGAGCATATTCAGGCATAAATTAAAATGTCAAGATAACTCTGGTGATTATTCGCCTTCCTGGACCTGGAGAGAGACAGGAGTTTTGTCTAGGGGAAGTTGTGACTGCTTGAAAGGTAGTAAAGGGTTATATACCTGCTGCAAAGAACGTTTACCATGCAGATCAAAAATTGCATATAATGTAAAATAGGTCAGTGTGTGTTACTGCTTCTGTCAGAGAGATCCTTTTGTTACTTGCAGTTTGTAAGTTAAAATCCTATCATAGAACAGCAAGCTATTAACAAGTCTGTCATCAAAGAGCTGCATGCAAACGGCAAGTTATATATTAGAGCTATGTGTTTTTTTGCCCAATCTTTCATTATCCTGATCTTGCAAAAAGGGTTAATTTGGGTAGAAATCAATTCTTATTGAAGAGAACCCCTAACAATGTTGTTATGTTTTCAATTCTGAATTTGCGCCTTTCCAGACTTCGAACTCTTAAACTATATTGCCTACAATGACAATCATGGGTGACATGTGACTCCTATACCTTGTAGTCCTGCCTGGTGTAACATTTCCTATATACTGATTTACACACGTAGGATTGTATCTATGCAATGTGTGAATGATGCAAAGTGCTCTTACACCTTACACTGTTCACAGGGCAGGGGAACCTCCTATCAAAACCATACTATGAGGAAGGCTCCCTTGCTGAAATTCTGATCAGGTATATACTACATCTGACTTTTAGCAGTGCCAGTTGAAGATGTGGGTAGCGCTAATATAGTAAGTGGGTGGAGCCCGTGGAGGAAGTGGGTGGAGCCAGAGAAAAGTAGGTGTGGCCTCCGACAAACATTTGAGCACCTGCACTTCATATTTTACAAATTAAGCACTGGGTATATTTCATAGTCAGGATCAAGCATTTTCCTTGATCTATGTGAAAAGAGTTTTGTAAAAAATTACCATTTTCCCAGTATCTCAAAGATGTTATATGGCCACCCTCTACCCCCCTGAATCATCCTAGAGGAGGTTAGTCTTGCTCTGTCCAATTGCAGGAAGGCGCTTCCTTCCACCACTTTCAAAGTTCATTAGCTTCATTGCGTTCAGCTTTTCTATGGTGCTCTATTAAGGTACTACAAAACAACAAGTAGCGAGATGCACACCAGTTTAATCGTGAAAAATCATCTACAATTTAGACAAGTATGTTCAGTGTAGGCGTGCAATGCCAGGTAAGCGCTCCGTCCAAATGCGCTGCATATGAACAAAAACTGTGAAACCTGTTACAGTTCCAATACCGGCAGCACAACCATTAATTCCATGAGTCCAATCAATCAAATACTAATAATCTTATCTTCTTGACTTTTCCATTAATCTTTTGCTTTAAACTTCCATTTTTGTAATCTTCGATTCATTTTACTCATTTCAGGCGACGATCATTTTACTACAAACACAGGAGGCCAGTTGGTTTCAGAATGTCACGTTTTATTAAAAACCCAATGCATTTCGGGAATCAATCCCTTCTTCGGGGGTATCTACAATACAAACAATTCATAAAATTAACATCATTGCTGTACTACAATTTCACTTTCAATAATACTCTTCTTTAATTGAGAATGTAAACTATGTGTCTCAAAAGATGCGTACTTGTTTAATCACCCCACCTTTTAGAGCCACGTAAGTTCCCAACAAGCACGAAATCACATAAATAGTTTCCTCCAAAACGACGACTAATATGTAAACCCGCCTTGCCTGGTACCCCGAATCTCCTAACGTTCGCTACTTCCAGCTGCCTAAACAAAGAATGTGCAAAATGCCCCATGCAGTTCTCACTCGCTCCGCTTACCGCGACAAATGTAAAACATCCTTCAAGGTCAGTGAACTCTCTTCTCTAGCTCCCAGCTAGGTTTAACGAAAAGCGTGTTACCACATCATGGAGTTACGGCAAGCGCAGAAACGCGTCTCTTGTGTCCTTGAAGTAAAGGAAACTCTTGCTTCCCAACTGATATTTATATCGCCCACAGTGAAGCATTAGCAACAGGTGCTCCCTTTAATTACAAATATCGCGAGAGTTCCCAACTACTCAGCAACAAGCCTGCTATTGTTTCTAAGCCCTCCCTCTTTCTATAGCAACTACATCGCCCACAGTCCCCTGCAATACTGCCAGAACCACCCCTGGAATCCCGTTTACGCAGTGATATGCTTAAATGTTAAGCAGCGCATCATATTAACAACCCAAATGCATAGAAATTACATTCCCCCAGCAACTGTCTTCGACAATCAGATTAAAGAAAGTGATTAAGTTTGACAAAGATTAAAAGATTGAAGTCCAATATGTTGTTTGCTAAGACGCTTCATGATCGTTCACTAAACGTGACAGGTGCTCTCCTGTGTCGCTCCCATCTCTGGTCTTAGCAAACAACATATTGGACTTCAATCTTTTAATCTTTGTCAAACTTAATCACTTTCTTTAATATGATTGTCGAAGACAGTTGCTGGGGGAATGTAATTTCTATGCATTTGGGTTGTTAATATGATGCGCTGCTTAACATTCAAGCATATCACTGCGTAAACGGGATTCCAGGGGTGGTTCTGGCAGTATTGCAGGGGACTGTGGGCGATGTAGTTGCTATAGAAAGAGGGAGGGCTTAGAAACAATAGCAGGCTTGTTGCTGAGTAGTTGGGAACTCTCGCGATATTTGTAATTAAAGGGAGCACCTGTTGCTAATGCTTCACTGTGGGCGATATAAATATCAGTTGGGAAGCAAGAGTTTCCTTTACTTCAAGGACACAAGAGACGCGTTTCTGCGCTTGCCGTAACTCCATGATGTGGTAACACGCTTTTCGTTAAACCTAGCTGGGAGCTAGAGAAGAGAGTTCACTGACCTTGAAGGATGTTTTACATTTGTCGAGGTAAGCGGAGCGAGTGAGAACTGCATGGGGCATTTTGCACATTCTTTGTTTAGGCAGCTGGAAGTAGCGAACGTTAGGAGATTCGGGGTACCAGGCAAGGCGGGTTTACATATTAGTTGTCGTTTTGGAGGAAACTATTTATGTGATTTCGTGCTTGTTGGGAACTTACGTGGCTCTAAAAGGTGGGGTGATTAAACAAGTACGCATCTTTTGAGACACATAGTTTACATTCTCAATTAAAGAAGATTATTATTGAAAGTGAAATTGTAGTACAGCAATGATGTTAATTTTATGAATTGTTTGTATTGTAGATACCCCCGAAGAAGGGATTGATTCCCGAAATGCATTGGGTTTTTATTAAAACGTGACATTCTGAAACCACCTGGCCTCCTGTGTTTGTAGTAAAATGATCCTCGCCTGAAATGAGTAAAATGAATCGAAGATTACAAAAATGGAAGTTTAAAGCAAAAGATTAATGGAAAAGTCAAGAAGATAAGATTATTAGTATTTGATTGATTGGACTCATGGAATTAATGGTTGTGCTGCCGGTATTGGAACTGTAACAGGTTTCACAGTTTTTGTTCATATGCAGCGCATTTGGACGGAGCGCTTACCTGGCATTGCACGCCTACACTGAACATACTTGTCTAAATTGTAGATGATTTTTCACGATTAAACTGGTGTGCATCTCGCTACTTGTTGTTTTGTAGTACCAATTTACCGTCCTCACTGCGAGTCTGCACCCATGAATAAATAGAGAGAACTATAATACAGTGGAAGTTTTCTGGATCAAAGGATAACGGACTACACCAGAGATGGGAGCGACACAGGAGAGCACCTGTCACGTTTAGTGAACGATCATGAAGCGTCTTAGCAAACAACATATTGGACTTCAATCTTTTAATCTTTGTCAAACTTAATCACTTTCTTTAATCTGATTGTCGAAGACAGTTGCTGGGGGAATGTAATTTCTATGCATTTGGGTTGTTAATATGATGCGCTGCTTAACATTCAAGCATATCACTGCGTAAACGGGATTCCAGGGGTGGTTCTGGCAGTATTGCAGGGGACTGTGGGCGATGTAGTTGCTATAGAAAGAGGGAGGGCTTAGAAACAATAGCAGGCTTGTTGCTGAGTAGTTGGGAACTCTCGCGATATTTGTAATTAAAGGGAGCACCTGTTGCTAATGCTTCACTGTGGGCGATATAAATATCAGTTGGGAAGCAAGAGTTTCCTTTACTTCAAGGACACAAGAGACGCGTTTCTGCGCTTGCCGTAACTCCATGATGTGGTAACACGCTTTTCGTTAAACCTAGCTGGGAGCTAGAGAAGAGAGTTCACTGACCTTGAAGGATGTTTTACATTTGTCGCGGTAAGCGGAGCGAGTGAGAACTGCATGGGGCATTTTGCACATTCTTTGTTTAGGCAGCTGGAAGTAGCGAACGTTAGGAGATTCGGGGTACCAGGCAAGGCGGGTTTACATATTAGTTGTCGTTTTGGAGGAAACTATTTATGTGATTTCGTGCTTGTTGGGAACTTACGTGGCTCTAAAAGGTGGGGTGATTAAACAAGTACGCATCTTTTGAGACACATAGTTTACATTCTCAATTAAAGAAGAGTATTATTGAAAGTGAAATTGTAGTACAGCAATGATGTTAATTTTATGAATTGTTTGTATTGTAGATACCCCCGAAGAAGGGATTGATTCCCGAAATGCATTGGGTTTTTATTAAAACGTGACATTCTGAAACCACCTGGCCTCCTGTGTTTGTAGTAAAATGATCGTCGCCTGAAATGAGTAAAATGAATCGAAGATTACAAAAATGGAAGTTTAAAGCAAAAGATTAATGGAAAAGTCAAGAAGATAAGATTATTAGTATTTGATTGATTGGACTCATGGAATTAATGGTTGTGCTGCCGGTATTGGAACTGTAACAGGTTTCACAGTTTTTGTTCATATGCAGCGCATTTGGACGGAGCGCTTACCTGGCATTGCACGCCTACACTGAACATACTTGTCTAAATTGTAGATGATTTTTCATGATTAAACTGGTGTGCATCTCGCTACTTGTTGTTTTGTAGTACCAATTTACCGTCCTCACTGCGAGTCTGCACCCATGAATAAATAGAGGGAACTATAATACAGTGGAAGTTTTCTGGATCAAAGGATAACGGACTACACCAGAGATGGGAGCGACACAGGAGAGCACCTGTCACGTTTAGTGAACGATCATGAAGCGTCTTAGCAAACAACATATTGGACTTCAATCTTTTAATCTTTGTCAAACTTAATCACTTTCTTTAATCTGATTGTCGAAGACAGTTGCTGGGGGAATGTAATTTCTATGCATTTGGGTTGTTAATATGATGCGCTGCTTAACATTCAAGCATATCACTGCGTAAACGGGATTCCAGGGGTGGTTCTGGCAGTATTGCAGGGGACTGTGGGCGATGTAGTTGCTATAGAAAGAGGGAGGGCTTAGAAACAATAGCAGGCTTGTTGCTGAGTAGTTGGGAACTCTCGCGATATTTGTAATTAAAGGGAGCACCTGTTGCTAATGCTTCACTGTGGGCGATATAAATATCAGTTGGGAAGCAAGAGTTTCCTTTACTTCAAGGACACAAGAGACGCGTTTCTGCGCTTGCCGTAACTCCATGATGTGGTAACACGCTTTTCGTTAAACCTAGCTGGGAGCTAGAGAAGAGAGTTCACTGACCTTGAAGGATGTTTTACATTTGTCGCGGTAAGCGGAGCGAGTGAGAACTGCATGGGGCATTTTGCACATTCTTTGTTTAGGCAGCTGGAAGTAGCGAACGTTAGGAGATTCGGGGTACCAGGCAAGGCGGGTTTACATATTAGTCGTCGTTTTGGAGGAAACTATTTATGTGATTTCGTGCTTGTTGGGAACTTACGTGGCTCTAAAAGGTGGGGTGATTAAACAAGTACGCATCTTTTGAGACACATAGTTTACATTCTCAATTAAAGAAGAGTATTATTGAAAGTGAAATTGTAGTACAGCAATGATGTTAATTTTATGAATTGTTTGTATTGTAGATACCCCCGAAGAAGGGATTGATTCCCGAAATGCATTGGGTTTTTAATAAAACGTGACATTCTGAAACCACCTGGCCTCCTGTGTTTGTAGTAAAATGATCGTCGCCTGAAATGAGTAAAATGAATCGAAGATTACAAAAATGGAAGTTTAAAGCAAAAGATTAATGGAAAAGTCAAGAAGATAAGATTATTAGTATTTGATTGATTGGACTCATGGAATTAATGGTTGTGCTGCCGGTATTGGAACTGTAACAGGTTTCACAGTTTTTGCTCTATTAAGGTAGCCATAGAGGGGCTGAAAGGGTTCTAGACTCCCTTAAAGGCCCATTATAGAAGAACACCTTGTCCCTACGAAAGTTCTCTCCAGCCCAATCGATTCAGATGGAGCACGCAATGAGCAATGCTATGAGCCCTGCTGCTTTTGATGCAATACTTCCGCTATGTTTTGAGCTGGGAAACACTGATCCATACAACCTTTTTGGATTTATATTGTAAAGCTAACAATCCTTGCAAGTCTGAAAAAGAGGCACTGATGAAAAGACTGGATGGCTTATTTACAAGTCCCTTGCGCTGACTGTACGTCACTTTTAATATGGGAAAAAGTGAGGTACCGGGACGCAAGGAGCTTGTAAATACGCCCCAGGATATTTGTGGCATCTGAGGGCAGATTACGTAGAAAATCCAGGTTTTATTAAGAACAAGAATACACCATTTTCTTTTTGTACTGGGTTTATAGCAGTTACCCCATTGAAGTACAACACCTAGATAAAATTCAATTATATAAGGTTTGCTGTAATACAAACATTACACTTAAATGGTAACCCGTTACAGCAAACCTTATACTTGCATCGCATATCATATTGCTGTATGTTTATGCACTCAATACAATACTTTAGACACAAATTCAATTATATAAACTATAAATTCTAGCACAATAAGACTCATCGGAAATTAGTATTATTCCTTGTCAAATGACTTTAGGTTTTTAAATCTACTAGTACTTTGGCTATTTGCAGGGGCACTAAAGTTTTTATTTTTTAGGTAACTCTCACAAGCAATCAAGGCAGCTTATGCTTTTAGTGCCACTTTATTGAAAAATAATGTCATTAACCCCCGTTTTAATGATGTGAATATTGGATTATTAAAAGCAGCAATGAACGTTTTAAGGAGTCGAGAAAATAAATGTATATCAAGTTGACTCGAACCAAATAAAATAACATGTCTTTTTATAGACACTGTGCGAATTTTATAGGAATATAAAGAAGGATTTAGGTATGCTCTATTGCCTTCATATTTTATTTTTCAACCAAAATATACAAGTAATAATGGTAATTGGAATCTAATATGCTGTAAGTCTGGTTCTAGATGGGCCATATTATAAGGCCTTTTAAGGTGAAGGGCAGACCCGAGCTCCTGTTTTTTCTACACCAGCAAAGTCCAAAGTAAATTCACTTAGCCTGATGTTTCTTTGAGTTAATGCTTTATTTTCAGATAGTCCAGCTCGGAAACAGTGGGAAGGTTTGACTCTTTCTGTTTCTGAACTGTGCTGTCTTAACATAAAGCATTAACTCAGAGAAATATTGCATGAAATTAATCAACTTTACACCTTTATACCCTGCAGGCACATAAAACAGATGCTCAACCTTGCATTGTGGCAGAAAATCCTGAATAAGATTAAGAAAAATAGCTAACAGATAGATTGGGAGCATTCATCTATGTTTTACTCAGAATTTAGACAGTTGCTAAATAGCAGTGCTAATGTGTCTGTTCTACCAGGAACGGTAGATACGCAGAATCCTATACTTTGAAAAGACCAAATGAGCGCCTTTGGTGGAAATTCTTCACAGTAAAGTTTCCGAGTCTATTCACAGTGAAGTGTCTGAGTCTACTTTGCCTCAGTTTGACTGCAGTTTACACACTGTGGCCCAGATTTTCTATATTTTATGCAACACAGAGCAGCAACCAAAGTTGCTGAGCTAACTTGCATCAAAGGAAGGGAGAACAAATGCACCATATCTTAGTACATATAGCACATTTTTCTCCCTCCCTTTGAAACAAGGCAAGATATGGCACATTTCTTCTATACCCCATTGCCGGTGCACGTTTGGCTGCCCAGCACAAATGCACACCACTTTGTGCCACAGTGCAAGGGTGTGCGATCTGTAAAGCAAAGATTTTGTTCTGGAAGGGGACCATTGCAGTACACAAACTATAGTTTAAGACATTTCCCCCTTTCATGTGTGCTGTACAATGTGGCACACATGTAAAGTTGAAAAATAAAGAGAAATGAAAACCTTTCTCCTTATTACACCTGCCTTGATGAGGCATAATGGTTTGGTGCAAATACCTGCAAACAATGTACGTAATTATTAAGCTACAGGAAGTTCTGTCGGTTACCACAATTCTTAGCCAAGAATTGAGGAAAAATGTTGAACAATCAACACTAGTGTAAAAGGGTCACAAAATGAAAACTGGAGAGTGTCTTAATAATTAAGACCTACCATTTTCGTCCCCTGGCACTGAATGCAGCCAATAGTGTGCACTGAATGCAGCCACTAGTGTGCTAAATTGTTTTGAAAAAAATTATAAACAGAAAAATCACACACAGCATGAAGGACCATTTCTAGTTTGGTATATTCATTATCAAATAACCAACGTTACTTCAAATCAAGCAATTTTCTTAACTCTTTTGTTTTACAGTATGCTGCCTATAACACATATATTACAGATAAAAAAACAACATATACATGTGGAGCTGTACAAATCCTTGTCTACATGTACACAATACATGAAACAATGAAACATATGGTGAAAAAGGTTCAGATTCCAAAGGTTAGAATATCCTTTTAGCCTCGCTGTCTATTTTAGGATTACTGACACAGGACGTAATACTTTGCCATTGACGTTTTGATCCTATGGTTATGTGTTATTACCTGCACATGACAGCGGGTCTTCCTCAGGACTACAATGATTTAAAAAAAACAGGGGACAGCCTATAAGGAAAGGATACCTTATGTTAGTGCCATGTGGCTAGTGTAAAGTGATATTTACAAGAAGACCATTCAAAAAGGTGAGGGAGAAAAGGTACTCATCATGGTCACTCACCTTTTCATGTTGTAATTCAAACAAAAAACACATAATCAATTTCATGTAGGATTATCAAATCAAATCAGGTCAAATTGATCTTTATTCGGTTTCAAATGTTAAAAACCATAAAAGCACACGTTAAAATATGATAAAAAAGACGTCACAGAAACATACAAGGTTGGGTAGTAACGAAGGCTAAAAAAAAATCAGGGATACAAAGATTCCAATACCACACAAAAAGTACCCGATAAGAAGAATCACTCTAGTTAACACAATAAATCACATCTCATGAAAACATTTGATGATCAGAAAAACGAGCGGAATGATACAAAGTGCATGGTGCCATAAATAATGTGTGGGAAACAGAGTGATTAGTCACAACTAGGCCTGAGCCTGACAGCAGATTTTAAAAAGTGAAGCACATAAAAACAGTGCTACCCGTGAGCATTTGTAGAAAGATAAAAGCGGGTCGCACTTACCTAAAGTTGGCTTTTTTAAAGATCGGGACTAAAAATAACTTTTTGAGTGTGTCATAAAAGCTACAGAACATCGCAAAATGGACCATGTGCTGTGAAGGTTTTCCATCGCAGCCTCAGGATGACAGGCTTTGGCCCATGCTCTGACCACTTGGGTGGGCGAGGAGGAGGTGTAAGAGGTTGAACTCGAACCTGGTAAAAAGAAATCGGTCATATGAGTTTACGAGCCCCAGTAAGTACAGCTTCAACATCGGGGTGGTTCTTAACATGATGAAGCAGTGCACACTGGGCTTCAGGAGATCTTTCCCTTCCCTTGCCATTGTCTGCTGCATAATGAAAGCCGCCTTTATGTGGTTCAAGTCTGTGGTTTTGGTCAGGTCAGGGTTAGTAAAAAGATCTCCTCTCCCCAAGCTCGTTAAACTCTCATCGATGTATTTGAGCCAAGGCACTCAGGAGGCATGATCAAGAGCCAAACAGTCTTTTAAGATCATTTTATTTAGTGATTTCCCCTTCCTGACCAGATTTTTACCCAAAGAGACACAGGGCAGTATGCCATTAGGCGGGTGATGTAAGTCAGAACAATCTCCTCATGTACAGAGAAAGAGGGGGTGCCCTGAGGAACGGATGAAAGCCATCTCAAAAACTTGCTTACAGCAAATTGAAGGTCATCTGTGGTGGTATACCCCCAGATTTCACTGCATTGTGGTGCTTTTGAGATACATGTGGCCCTGTAAAGCTTGCCCCCACCGGCCTTTTTTCCAATATAGAGGCGAAGTTAAAAATAGCTGCAGTCTCCCAGGTAAGGTCATTTTTCTTACCAGTGAATTGGGGCTCCCATTTCATTTTAGCATCTAACAATACCCCCAAGTATGAGAAAATGCTCGACCTTGGGACCGGGGTGGACCCTAACTTGAAAGTATAAGGCGTACTTGAGCTGGCACCTACTTGCATAATATAGGACTTTGAGTTACTACCCATCAGATTCTGATCCCCCATAAACTGAACAAAAGAATTTAAAAGCATTTGAAGACCCCGCTTTGTCCTGGCCATCAGGACGGCATTGTCTGGGTACAACAGAACCTGAAGGATTATCATCTACCCCAGCTGGGGTTAACTCAGAATTATTTCAACTCCTTTCAATATCTTCACTCCATGAGTAGTAAGAGTTAATTTTCAATAGATTTCTAAAATACAAACACAATTTATCTTTCATTAGACATGCATGCACATATCTAATGGCTGATTTTTACACATGCCAGTTGGTGTTTTTACTTTGACAGGCCCATCACCAACGTGCATGAAGAAAATTCACCAACAGAGGAAGCCTCTGATAAATTCCCAAAATTTGAATAAATAATCCTTGTCACTCGCACATCATAACAACCAAACCAGAAAAGTGTTGCCAAGGGTGGTTTTACTTCAAGTGTCACATACGAAATGAAAGAGCCTTGTATGCAAACTTAAAAAACTGAACGAATCAGCAGGTCGAAAACCAGACACTCAGTCCGAAACTATCATGCCACGCACAAGTGTGTTATTATACTGGTAGAACCTTACAGAGATGCAGCAGTCAGCTTGCTTCCATTTGTCCATCGTGCAAGACTGCCACGTCCAAGTATGACCGGCATTAGCCTTTCAAATGGACCAGCCTCAATCTACACACTCAAGAATGTGTGGTGGCATGTAAAGCAATACCATAACAATGTGCCGTGAATAAATAAAATTGTCTCATATAGTGCTTGTAACTCGCACAACATAACTGACACAACATAGCTATCACGTCTAAATATTGCAGGAGATAGCCATTTCAACCTGACCAGCCTCAATGTACAATATTGCGTGTTGACAGTTAAAACACTGTAGAAGGGGGGCTTGGGGGGCAGCCGAGCGCAGAGAGGCCTGCCCCGGGCAGATTGGGAGGGGCGGGGCTGGCCGAATAACGGCCATTTTGCATTTTTTGGGCTGGGGCAGGTAGAAGCCCAATTAAAGCCCAATTAACATAAGGGCTTGCGCAGGGCACTCCCAACCACCATTTTAGGTTTGGTGACCTGGTGACCTGGTGGCTGGGAGCAGGGTAGTGTATAGTTAAAAAGTGTAGCAGGTAGTAGTTTTGGCAGGCTTAATTAGTGTAAAAAACATGAAGGATTACCGGATGCTAGAGGCAGCCCTCCTGCTATGCGAGGCAGGGCATCTTGACCTTCTGATGCCGGAGGCTGCTGGGACTTCGCGCCCTCCGCGGCGTGTGTCGGCAGGAGTGGCGGCTGCCATCATGGCCTGCACATCCCCTAAAAGGGCCAACATCAGGGAGATAAGTGCCCGGGCCACTCCTATTCTCTGAGAGCGTCCCCTGGGTCGTCCTACACGCCAGAGCCTAGTGCGTGTTATGAGGCTCTGGCAAAGGTGCATGGGATGGGGCCCGTGTAGGCCGGAGGAGAGCGTCAGGCGCACTAGCGGCAGAGCTGCACAACGTGGTCCTGTCAGCTCTGGGGAATGGACTGAATGAGTCAGAGGCCCCCGGAGCAGCGGGACTGTTTGATGGGGAGGAGGCAGGGAGGAGGGAGAGGGGAGGGGGGTGGGGTGAAGCAGCAGCATATCGGGAAAGAGTGCAGCGGTGCCGGGCTTGGCCAGAACAGGAGATGGGGGTGGAGAGAGACCGGGAGAGGCTTTCCCAAATGGGGAGTTTAACAGAGCAGCAGAGGAGGAGTCGGCCCAAGGGTGGGAACTTCACAGGCAGGATGATTATGCACTAGGGGAGAAGGGGATTCCTGGGGAGCAGCGTGGGGGAAGATTTGGGGCTGGGGGAGGGCACAGGTTCTCATCAAATCAGAGGGGGAGAAGGAGAAATTTCCAGGGGAATGGAAGCCTGCAAGGGGCAGCCATGCATGGGAGTGGTTAGATATCTTCACCTCTTGGAATGAGGAGGTGATGGGCCTTAATAGGTTGGGGCAGGTAGATGCATACTTGGTGTAGGGAGGGTCTGTTGGGTTGGAGGAAAAGGGTATGACTCAGAAAAAGGGGGGGCTAGGGGTAAAAAGAAGGGTATTGTAAGGCAGAGTAGTGGGGCCCCTGGGGTAGGTGCAGGACAGGGCCAGTCATATGCAGGCATCACCGCCGGCCTGGAATGGAGTGAGGGACAGGAGGTGGGAGACAGTGACAGGGAGGTAGATGATCTGTTCAAGGTAGGGTGGCGGTTGGCAGAGAGCACTTTGGGAGTAGGACGGAAGAGGAGAAGGGAGCTAGGGGAATGGTTGCATAGGCCCAGCACAACAGACCAGTCATTTATTTTACAGGTGGAGGCCCAACATCGAGGTGTGGACTTGGCAGAGCTGCCAGCGGCCCACTGGGGCAGAGGAGAAGGGAGGGCGGAGCGGCGCGCCTGTTTCCTGCGGGGGACCCCTTCGTGGCCTGCGTATGTAGGCCTCGGAAGGTCTCGCTGGCCCCATCACCCTACACAGGGCCACAGGAACGCAGGAATACAAAATCAAGGGGTGCGGCGGTAATACCGGTGGGTGCGGTCGGCACCCCCCAAGGCACGGAGTCGAGGGCCCACTAGGGGTCAGCAAGGGGAGATACAAGAATGGCGCGAAGAGATAGATTTGATGATGAAAGCCTTGAAGAAGGCGAATTGAGGGATGATGAAGGAGGAGTTGGGGAGACAGAGTAATGTGTCTTGTAGTATTTTACAGGTTCCACGACGGGCGTCGGAGTCTACGGGGAGGCCAGCAAAGTCGGTATATACCATGGGCCAACTGGCAAGGCGGACTGAAGCAACACGGGCACCCTCCTTAGAGCCAGGTAAAGCACAAGGAAAGGAAGGGAAGCCAAGGATGGTCTCAATTGGGACAGGGGAGAGGAGGACATGGTGGGAAGGATGGTAGGTTTCGGAAGGGTAAGTATGTGCTAGATATAGGCGTGGGCACTGAAGAAGATGGTAAGATGGGCCAGACCAAGGTTGAGGATGATAAAAGTGCGGGGAAAACTGATAAATTGGAGGAAACAACTGCAGAGAAAAAAGCGGAGAGTAAAGAATTGAAGATTAAAAAACTTCCTTATATGGGCATAACTAAACTGATGGGAGCACATTTGATGCTGGTGACTAAATAATGCATTTGGAAGGGAGAGTACGTTGAAATGCTGAAACCTTTGCATAGCGAGGTACGTGCAAAGGAAGGGTCTAAAGAAGAGGAGTATGAGCTGGCCAAGCGGCAGAGGTTCCACTGACCGTGGAGAATTGGACAACTGACTTTTCAATTTCCACAAGCGTTTACTGCGAAAATATCCAAAGCACTGCGTGGCCCTTTTTAAATACTTGGATGTTATTCGGAAAGCACAGATTACAGGGGGTGGATATGCTTGGGTGCAATACGATGAGGAGGTCAGGGCACGCATGGCTTGGGATCCCAACAGCAAAATGAGGGAAACTAGAAACAGATTTGTGGCAGCACACTATGGGTGCGTCCAGTGCGGGCAGGACAATTTTCAAAGCCAGTGGGCTCCCAATAGTGTACTGGCCCTTTCAGGGAGGCCCACCCGGGGAGTGGTGGAAGGTACTGGAAATAGGACAGACGGTGTCAGGAGGGTCCTGTTGGGACTTTAACAAAGGGCTGTGCACTCGGGTGTTCAGTAAATTTCAACACTTTAATGGCATAATCTCACAAATCCTTGAGGAGAATAATACTTTGCACCAATCCCAGATGGGGTTCTTCCCTGAACACAGCATGGAATCCACTCTCCTTTTAGTCACTGAGAAACTCAAAATGATACTGGACCAAGGGGGTACTACCGCCTGCTGTTGATCACAGTATCTTGATACATAGACTACGAGAGATCGGGATTCAGGATGAGGCCATCCAATGGCTGTCCTCCTTCCTAAGTGAAAGAACCTTTCAATGCATGGAATCAGGTTTCTATTCGGACACATTCAATGCCCCATACAGAGTCCCTCAGGGATCAGGACTTAGTCCCACCCTGTTTAACATTTATATGAGGCTTCTGCCACAATAGTAGAGGAGTTTGGACTGTCAATTGTGTCTTATGCAGATGACACACAACTGGTAATCTCAGTGTCTGACGCTATTACCTCTAATCACCTGCAGCTAGTCCCTTGCATGGAAGAAATTGCTAAATGAATGGCCAACTTCAGTCTAAAACTCAATGGGGAGAAAACCGAGCTAATGTTCCTGGGTAACTTCACTGACTCTTGGAAAAGGATCAGCTGGCCAGATCACTGGGGTCCCCCCGCAACGAAGCTGTGCATTAAGAAATTGGGGATGTAGCTTGACCAGAATCTCTCAATGGATACCCAAGCTAAAAAACTCTCAGCCACCTGCTTCGGTATTCTTTGCCTTATTCGGAAGATCACAAACCTTCTCTCAGATCAGGCACGGAGAATGGTGATTCAGTCACTGGAGGTCTCTAGATTGGACTACGGTAACTCATTGTACCTAGGGGCCCCTAAATACACAGTCATCAGGTGCAGGTTGTTTAAAACACAGCGGCCCGAATGATACTAAAATTCCCAAGCAGGAGTCAGTGAAAAATTTATTGAGTAAGTTACGCTGGCTCCCTATTCAAGCTAGGATCAAGTTTAAGGTACTTTGTCTAGCCCATAAGGCTATGCATGGCAAGAGTCCAGCCCTGTTACGGTCTCTCATCTCCCCTTATACACCCAACAGGTCCCTCAGGTCCTCGCACGATTTCCTAATGAGCACAACATGGATAAAAAGAGCCAGATGGGGAGGTAATCCTTCACTCATCTGGTCCCAAAACTTTGGAATTCAATGGCCATTAAATTGAGACTCTTGAAGGATTTGCAAAGCTTCAGGAAGAAACTTAAAACATGGCTCTTTCCTTGATTGCCCCTCCACACTGTTGTGTCATCCTCTCTGTAGCGCTGGGGTGCCATTGGGCAGCCATGCCCTCTACAAATCACATAAACATGAGTGCTCAAAGTGCGGGGGTAGGCACACGTTGGTTAACTGTTTTGGGGTGGGGGGCTCACCAACAGGGAGGCCAGCAGTGGCAGCAGGGAGGAGGCAACACAGGGGGCAACAGCAGCAAAACTTCGCAGGAGCTCGGGGGTTATGGGAGTTTAGGGGGCTGGGCCGAAGGGCTCATACGCCGGTTAGGTCAGAAAAGTTGAATGCAGCCTTACAGGGTTATGACAACCAGTAGGCTGCAGAAGTGGTGAGGGAGGGCTTTAGATTGGGTTTTTGATTAGGGTATGGGGGACCGAGGCACAGAAGGTGGGCAGAGAATTTGTAGTCAGCAAGGGAACATACACAAATAGTCCAAGAAAAACTGTATAAGGAAGTGAGGAAGGGGAGGATGGCAGGCCCTTTTATGGATTGGCCCCTAAACAATTTGATTGTGTCACCCATTGGGGTAGTGCCAAATAAGTAACCAGGTCAATTCAGGCTTATTCAACACTTGTCATGGCCAGAAGGGAGCTCAGTAAATGCTTTCATTGACGAGAAGGAAGCTACAGTCTCATATTCATCAGTTGACATGGCCATGTCACTGGTAGTGACAGCGGGCGCAACGGCACAAATGGTAAAATGCGACATAAAATCAGCTTTCCATTTGCTTCCAGTCCATCCAGATGATTGGGATCTTCTGGGTATCCATTTCAATGGAAAATGGTACGTGGACAAGGCATTACAGATGGGCTGTTCTATGTCATGCGCATTATTTGAGTGCTTTAGCACTTTTCTGCAGTGGCCGTTTTCAAGACGCACGAGTCACAATTTGGTGACACATTATCTGGATGATTTATTCTTTGTGGGCATCTCCGGATCCACGGAGTGCAAGGTAGCCTTCAAAAATTTCAAAGAGCTGATGAGGGAACTGGGGATGCCGTTGGCACCCGAAAAGACGATGGGCTCCAGCACGGCACTGTCTTTTCTGGGACTAGAAATCGATTCCAGGAAAATGCAGGTGCACTTGCCAGAGTAGAAGAAACAAAAGATGTTGGAATTGCTCAATGAGATGCTAGCTCGGGAAAAGGAGACAGTCAAGTAGATACAGGTCCGTCTAGGACATCTTAATTTTGCATGCAGGGTAGTGAGAGTAGGGAGAACTTTTTGCAGGAGATTGGGTAGGGCATTGGCAGGTCAAAGACCGCCTCACCATCCTGTGCGGCTTTCGGCAGGTGTGAAAGAGGACTTGAGAATGTGGAGGGTGTTCTTGCAGTCTTTTAATGGGATTCCACTTGCAAGGGAGGAAGACATGGTGTGGGATCTACAGATTTTTTCAGACGCAGTGGGCAGTAAGGGTTTTGGCCTTTCCTGGAAAGGAAGGTGGTGTGCTGAACAGTGGCCTGCAGACTGGAGAGAAGGGGGTAGGAGCCTTGCATTTCTAGAGTTTTTTCCTTTGATAGTGGCAGTGACATTGTGGAGAGCACAGCTAGCACACAAGAAAGTGACCTTCAGAGTAGACAATATGGCGGTCGTGGAGATAGTGAACTGGCAGTCAGCGAGGAACGTTTTGGGTTGTTTGCACCATGACATATCATTCAGAGCTCTGCATGTCCCGGGTATGGACAATGACATTGCTGATGCTTTGTGTCGTTCGAGTGGGGGAGATTCCATGGGCTAGCCAAGGATGCCAACAGGACCCCGACGCCCATGCTGCATCAGATGTGGTACGTAGGCAACACAGGATGCTGCAACTGGTCATAGGGTCGCTGGCAAAGTCTACTAGGATAGCTTATAAACTAGCATGAAGAGATGTTTCGCTTGCTTGTTCTCCACATTAATTGTGTGTATGTTTTTGGGTGCTTTTTGGGTATCTGAATTGTTGGGTACAGAAAGTGTGGGGGGATTATGTGGGATGATGTGGTCCTGCGTAGTGCAGGGGTACATATTTGGTTGAAAAAGTCAAAAACTAATCAATCAATCAATCAAGCGTTTGTTAAGCGTGACTGCTTACCCATAAGGGTCTCAAGGCACTGAGGGATCTGGGGAAATGGGTGTCACTGCAGGCATCAGTTCCTTAAATCAATTGTCCTTGCAGGTGGGAGGCAGCATCCAAAGGGCTTGGGAGGCAGTGTTCGCGCATGCTAATGCGAACAATTTCAGCTGTTGGCAATGCTGAGAAAGGCGCTGGGCTGGGAAGGTGGTCATCCGATTGTTACAGGCGCTACCTGCACAGCAATGACAGGGGGGTTTGGTGCGGTTGTTTAAAATGCATGAGTTCACACAGTTTTTCTCGTTTCAGGTACGGTGACCGGCCCCCTCTCCATGGAGATAACAATTTGGGTAGTGGGGCATTCCTTCATGAAGTGGGCTCAACTCCAAGCTTGCAAGAGTTATTTCGGAGAGAACTTAGGATTTAATTAAAAGCTTTTTAAGGTGTTTTGGAAGGGTAAAGGGGGCATATCATCGAGAGAATTGATTCCTTGCCTGAATGGATTGATAGTAGCAGACAGGTGTCCGGTCATTTTGTGAAGAGAAAAGTATAGTTCTGATGAGGAGTATGAAGAGGGACTTGGTGCAGATCAAAAAACAGTGGTCTGGCTGCTTAGTTATTTGGACGGAGTTTGTTCCCCACAGGGTTTGGCATGGGGCAATTAACCCAGGAGCTGTAGCCAGGGCCCGGAGGAAGCTTAACACGGAGATGGCATGTTTTTGCAGAAGCCTAGGTTTTGGCAGGATTGCTCACGGGGAAATTCTTTTTGACATGGTTGAATTTTTTAGAGGCGATGGCGTTCACCTTTCTCGGATAGGCATGGATCTTTATCTTTTGGAAATAAGGGAGGTGTTGGCTAGGACTCTCAATGTTCAAAGCCACTCTGGAAGGTGAAGCCTAGGAGGGAGGAGGGGGCAGAGAAAAGGGTAGGCGGAGTAGCCGGCCTTCCCTTTTTCCTGGGTGGTGGGGTTTTGAAAAGTTGGCCAGGTTTGGCAGAAGTTTTTGGTTAAGTGTTGGAAGTTTGTGAACAGGGAAAGGGTAGGCAGTTAGGCTAAGTTTCAGGGTAGACGTTTGTTAGTTACAGTTGCATAAAGGCAGGTAGGGGATTTGGGTTTTATTGGAGGGCATAAGTTTTAAAAATTGGTCTCGGTTTGGCATGCCCCCCTTCCTCCTAGTAAAATACCACATGCAGTCATTCTAACTCACACAACATAGCACGTGGTGTGAAATGGTACTCTATTTGTATCCAGGTGCCGCATATGAGATGAATTAGCTTGTGCCAACGTGCATTCTTTATATACCAAACGACCCATCCGATCAAAAAACTCAATTTAGAAAATTGCTATGCCACACAAAATCACACGTTTGTTACAAAATCTTACCGAGGTATAGCTGCAAGCTTGTCCTCAATCTTCCATCATCAGTGACTGCCACGTACAAGTCTGGGCAGGAAATATAACCTTTCAACTGAACCGGCGTCAGCGTGCACGCTCAGGAATGAATGCTGTTAGTAGAAACCATTCCTGCAATGATGTAAATTTGTTAAATAAAAAACCTGGAGAGCATGTGACTCAGTGTTTCAAAAGCAGCGTTTCCCACTCAGTGTGCCTAGTCATGGGAAACTCACAGGGGCAGATTTATAAGCCTTGTGCGTCACTTTTGCGCCACCGTTGCGTCACTTTTGTGACGCAGCGGCGGCGCAAAGCCAGCACCATGCTGCGGCAGATTTACAACGTGACGCATCTAGGGAGATGCGTCACGTTGTAAAGCTTGCGCCACATGTGGGCGTACCTTCACAGGGGGGGCGTTCCGGCGCAGGAACGCCTCTGAAAAGTGGCTGAGTGAAATCTACAAGATTTCACTCAGTCACTTTTCCGGCCATGCTGCGTCAAATCCCTGCGCCTGCTTGAAGCAGGCGTAAGGATTGATGCAGCATTGTACCAATAGGGCACCCCCGAGCCTTGCTGGAGCTGCGTCGCGCTTGCGACGCGACTCCAGCAATGCGCCGCCCTTCCGCCATCAGATGCGCCACGATGCGCTGCATTGTAAATGCGGCGCATCTATTGTGGCGCAAGGGTAAACTTGCGTGACGCATCTTCCCTGGCGCATCCATGCTGATTTGCAGGGATGCGCCAGGGAACATAAATCTGCCCCACAGTGTTTTCTCTGGGCACTGTATACTATGGTGTTTTGTACTGAGCGTGGAACCCAGCGCAGGATAGAGGAATCGTTTTCCCAACGTCCTCTTTCCTGTTGCAGGACGCTTAAGCAATTAGAGAGACACACCAACAGCAACATGAACAAACAGCACGGCAGTAGGGACTATTCCTGACAATAATAACGTGCACTTAACTTTCAGCATGATGGTAATGACCAATATTAAAAACAGCAATCCTTTACACGGAACAGAAGGTGTACATAATGGAAAATGGCCATGTGACAAATATTCACATGACCCCGTCGGTAACAGTTATATTCACAATAACTCCAGCAACTCAGTAACATCCAGGGATGCAGGGAAGCACAAGTGATGCAAACGGACGCACCCCCTTGACGAAGTAAGAAATGCTCTCTCTCTCCCTTCTTTACCGTGCGGATGGGCTCCTCAACGATCCAATAGCATGGCAATATGAATTTCTTCTTTCAGCATTTGGCTACAGGGACAGTCCTCTCCTGCAGTACCCTATGATGCCTGTTTATTAAACAAACCAAGGTGCATATTATCAAGCCAGGCGATAAAATTATCGCCGCTTTAGCGGCAGAAAACTGCCGCTAAAACGGCGGTAATGGGTTTGATAATATGCTCTATGGAATTCCAATTGAAGCTCAGGTTAGATGTCCTTCACATCTAACATGGGCTTCAATTGGAATTCCATAGAGCATATTATCAAGCCCATTATCGCCGTTTTAGCGGCAGTTTGCTGCCGCTAAAGCGGAGATAATTTTATCGCCTGGCTTGATAATATGCCCCATAGTAGGTAGACCAAATCTAGCTCTATATGTGAGTGTGTCATTGTTTCTCATTTATTACAATTTTAAGTTAATCTGTACTGTGTATGTCCTGTGTGTATATTTGTCTATGCCATACTGAGCCATACAACCAATGCTTGAGGGTTACCTCATTTGTGTAGCATGTTTTCCCTGTACTTTTAAGGGATGTTGTATTCCTAATAAGATGCCTAATAAGGAGTACCTTTTGATGTATATTTTTCTCTTTTCAGCTAAGGCCATACCAGGAAAATGTCGTTTGAGTATGGTCGGTATTTTGCGTACATGTTTCTAAATAATTAATTGCACAAACAATTGATACATAACCGACAAATGTAGGGTTATATTAGGTCCTGAGGAAAGTCGTGGGCACAGACGTGGCTGAGCCATGTCAACCTTTTAGATGTCCTGGGACACTTCATCCAAATGACATGTCATTGTTTTTTAATCTTTACCTAGACCCAACCAAATAAAAATCAACAAAATAGGATTAAGAGCCATTTTTAACTCACTCACACTCCCTGCACTTCCACTTAGAAGGACTCCGCTTACCAATTCGTTGAGGCCACTCATTCACACTAGGTGTCTGACTGTGGGTCCAATGATGAAGCAAGCCATGGGTGGTACCTGTGGGTGAGGACCCTACAAAATATATATATATATACATTATCTACTGGCGGTCGCCAGTAGATAGTTATAGTTAGGACCGTGTTTCCATAGGAAATCTCAAAATTCTATTTTGAATAACTTTGGCACCGGTTGACGAATCCTCGCGAAATTTTCAAAACTAATGGGGCGCTCCGCTCAGCTCCTACCCTGAAAGTCTCGGGGGGATTCGTCAAGCGGGGGCCGAGAAAAAAGGGGGGTCCCAAAACTTGTTTTCCTCATGCATTTTCCCATAGGACCTTTAGTCGAAGGTACAGCCCGAACGGCTGAATAGAATTACTTGAAATTTGGCAAAGAGGTAGTCCTCAGGTCAGGAATGTGCCTTTTGCATATATGGAGTCAATCTGTTCAGTAGTTCCTGAGAAAATTGCAGTTAAAGTACATAAATATCTATAGCCGCGCACCCTAACATGCGCGAGCGTAATTCTGATTGGTGGTTACATGTCAGTCAACGTTCGAATCGGTCGAATTCAGGAAGTGTCTGCCGCCATTTTGTTTGTTTTGAGTGCGAGAGTGAAAAAAGAAGGTGGTGAACGTGAAAAGGGGGCAGGGTAGAGAGTTCCTGACCCCCTAGCCTTTGTCAGGGGGTCCCTGAAGGACCCCGAAGGCAGAAAAAAACATTTTTTTTTTAAATCGCAGGGTGAGCACACCGTGCGCGCACCGTGAAAAACCAAAAAATATAATAATAAATACATAACTTAGCATTTAAAAAACCGTACAAATTCACTGAAAAAACCATAGGTTTCACACACGTTATAGTTAGGAATTAGCATTTAAAAAACCTTGCAAATTCACTTAAAAAACCATAGGTTTCACACATGTTATAGTTAGGTGGACATTTCACTCGTAAAAAACCAATGAAATTCCCCCGTTATAGTTAGTTCAGATAACTATAACTCGCGCGACCGCCACTCTATCAAAAGGATGATGTCATCAGTGATGTCATTAGTGATGCCACTGACCATGTCATGAGTGATGTAATATGTGATGTCATCAGCAGTGGATTGCGGTCGCGTGAGTTATAGTTATCTGAACTAACTATAACGGGGGAATTTCATTGGTTTTTTACGAGTGAAATGGCCACCTAAGTATAACATGTGTGAAACCTATGGTTTTTTAAGTGAATATATATATGTATATACATAACTTTAAAGTAAGAGACACATTCCAACGTACCCAAGAAATGTGTCGTGGGCACTAATTTATATGCGTGCTATCCACTCACTCGCTTGGGATACATTAAAACATTCATGCATCTCGTAGGAAATAGTCTTTCAGGAAAACTGGGTTTCCCTTCTCTGTAAGTTTATGATACTTAAAAGAACCAGAATGGGGGAACACAGTTGTATTTGTCCATTAATAGGATACAAAGCATCATAATCCCTGCCTATTTTCAAACTATACGAATGTTACTAACAATTCTTTTGTAATCCAATAACATAGAACCTTACAGATTAACCATAGGCATTCTTGTGTTTTATTTAATATATATATTTAATGAGACGTAATAATTCAACTTAAAAATATAAGACTTGTCAAATGTCTTCAAGATGTATCTTATATTGTAATCTCATTCAAAAAAACAATGTAAAAGCTTTTAATAGGGGCATCCTGGGGATTTCAACAGGTATTAAATGCATCAAAGAGACATAATAATTTGATTTAGAAATATATTTTTCCCAAGCCTAATTAAATGTCTTCAAGATGTATCCTATAGTGTAATTTCATTCAAAAATATTGTGAATGCTTCTTTATGGGGGCAAAAAAGGAATATCATGCAGTAAATGTTGGTATCACTGTGGTACAGAGCTTTCCACTGTTGAGAAATCCTGTCTGTCTGTTCATCTCCTCAAATTCACTGAGTCCCAGATTCACCATGTATAGAATGTGGATCCACGTGCATTCTTTAAGGGATAGTGTAGATATTATATCGCTCCCTCTAGGATTTAGTGTCACCTTCGCAAGTACCCACCATTTCAAATGTCGAGCTTGATGCCCATTGACTGAAAATGCTCTACCAATGTTGGAGAATGTGTGTCTTCACCTTATGTTTTGTTTGACCCATGTAAATAAGGCCACAGGGGCAATGTATGGCATGCATTACTTTTGAGCTATTGCAATTGGTATGATGTTGTAAGGTTTACTTGCCTCCTGAGTATGTAAAGCCTTATGTTACCACCATCAAGTCACACGCCTTGCATTGCAAACATCTGTAATGCCCCACTTCAGAGGTTAAGCCTTTTTGTGTCCGGAGGTTGTAGGGTTTTCAGGAGGGAACTGACCATATAGTCCTTTACTTTAGCCTCCTCTTGAAAGCAAACAAAGATGTTTTGGTTGTGTCCTCCTCATCGGCCAGCATATCCCAGTATTTATTGATCACCCTTTTATTCTAATCATGTTACTGTTAATGCATTAGATAGTGACACAGACCAGCCTTTTTTCATTTGAATCCATTCTTTATTGTCTTTCTAATAGTGTATCTCTTGGGCAGAACCAAGCCTTATTTCTTGCATTGTGGAATACGATCTTTGAGTAGCCTCTGTCCCTAAGGGGCATATTATCAAGACAGGCGATAAAATTATCGCCGCTTTAGAGGCAGAAAACTGCCACTAAAACGGCAATAATGGGTTTGATAATATGCTCTATGGAATTCCAATTGAAGCTCAGATTAGATGTCCTTCACAGCTAACATAGGCTTCAATTGGAATTCCATAGAGCATATTATCAAGCCCCTTATCGCCGTTTTAGCGGCAATTTTCTGCCATGATAATTTTATCGCCTGTCTTGATAATATGCCCCTAAGTGTTTTCATCAATGTAGCAGTTTCTTTACAAAAATCAGTCATTCATGAACAATTCCTGTGGAGTCTTGAAGATTGTCCGTAGAGTAAGTTGTTCCTTAAGTTTCTTGGATGATGACTGCTGTACCTAAACAGTGTATTCCGCTCACTAGGCTTCTTGTACAGGCTAGTGTATAGTTTAATATCTTCCACTTTAAGAGTGAATACCAGAAAATTGATCTCCTTGTGACTATAGGACATGGTGAGTTTTATGTCCCAAGATTTGTCATTGAGCCATATTAAGAAATCCTTCAAATTCAACTCACTCCCAGTCCAAATCATGAGTACATAATCTATGTAGCTTTTCCACATATTAATGTTGTTCAGAAAAGGATTGTCTAAGTTGTAAATATGGATACCTTCATATTTGACCATGAACAAATTATCCTGGTTCGGCGTGAACTTGGCTCCCATGGCAACTCTCTTCGGTTGTATATAGAACTCATTCTGAAAGACAAGGAAGTTCTGACTCAGGACAATTTCCAGAAGGCCACCTATAAATTTAGTTGATACCCAAACTGGATTATCCCTTTTGTCCAAAACATCCCTCATCATATCTAGCACCTGATCTTGTTACCTCTTTAAAGTGAAGTCACATCCAGAGTACCAGAAACTGTGTGGACAGATCAACAGGTTGATTCTCAACAATACGACTTCCCTCCATAGTGTCTTTAATATGTGATCATGTCTTAATTACACCAGGTTTAAGAAAGGTATCTACTTATTTGCAGAGGGGCTCCAGCACCGAGCCACACCCTGACACAATGGAGGTTTTTAAGGATTTTTATGGACTTTTTGGAGAGCATAAATAGTGGTGATCCTTGGACTTTTTTAATTAAAAGAATTATGCTCAGGTTCTGCCAAATATCCCCTATCTAGGCCTTCCTGAGTGAGCTAAAGAATGATGATGGATTAAAGCAAGATCAGTTGACTGGGGGTGAGTGTTTGATTTGCTCAAATGCTCCGTCCATCATCCCCTTTGGTATCGCTTTGTTCGCCCTAAGTTGGCAGGGTATGCCCAGACGTGGGTCCCTTGCTCACTTTGCCACTGGATTCAAGATAGCCTGGCTGATGAGGGTTATGAACCCGAAACCAGTCCCAGGATGCTTGTTTCCGGTCACATTTCAAAAGGAAGAGTCGTGGAAATATAGTAATGATTTGACATTGCTTGATGGTACACTGGGATGGCCTATATTAATTAAAAGACCTTAAGTGTACTATCTAGACTACCTCCTAGTGGTCCTTCCAGAGTTGTAAGGAGGACACTATTGGAAATTATTTTGCTTTGGGGTTAGTGTATATTATATATTGATGTCTTATTGTATGTTGTGATTTATGTCATGTTATTGTGTATGTACATTTTTTTGTGTATACATGTATTGTTATTTCTTCATGATCAGATGCCATTATTTATGTAGTATGTAAAAATGTTTTGATAGAATCCTTCTAGAGTAATAATTAGAGAGGGAGTAATTAAATGTGCTCTACTCAAAAAATATAATCTGTGTATTATTTCCTTTATACCAATTTTTGATTGTATAAAAAGGACTGTTCCCATGAGGCACAGGGTCAGACTGATTTGCATATGGCCATGTCTGAACTGGGGTGGTGGAGTGATGTAAAGAACGATGATGGATTAAACCCAGATCAGTTGACTGGGGGTGAGTGTTTGATTTGCTCAAACGCTCCGTCCATCATCCCCTTTGGTATTCCTGTGTAAGTCTGCATATCATTTTGACAATTTCTTGAGTCAGGTCTTTGTTCACCTTACGATAGTAAGTAAATGGGGATATGCATCAAACCCATGAATGGTTGCATGCAAAAGCCCATGTACCACCCATGAAATGCACAGTCAACAAAAAGTAGATCAAAGTAGCACATAGCACAAATTTGCATTACTTTGGGGGACTTTTGAATTGCATATTAAATCTCAACCTAACGCTTTGCCCAGTTTGGGTCACATTTGAGATGCAAAACCGGGGCAAAACTTTTGAAAATGTGGGCCTGCATACGGCTCTGTGCTGTGCCAGCAAACCTCATCATGATACAGCCCCTAATCTTTAATTATTTGCAATATTTCTGAATATTTAGAAATGAAACATTATTAAGCTTTGAATGTCTCTCTGTCCTCATATCAGTCCCTGGTTGATCCTGATATTAACACTTATGCCCTAGCCTTTACATTCTAACTCAGCATCTGCTTCATTTTGTAATCAGAGCAGGCATGAGTCATAAACATTATATCAGATTGATCTTTAACAGCGCAAGCATTCTGAACCTTGCTGAGATTTGGGCTGATATGCCTGAACTGCAGGAAATGGTCACATATTCCAGCACAGACTATTGCTTTGCATACAACCATAGATTACACCTTTGTTCACATATTTTATCAGAGAAAACAAAGGGCCAGATTTACTGAGAAGGGAACGCTATTTCACTACCCATGGAAGGCCCCCTTGAAGCAAAACAGCACATTGCACATCTGTGCATTATTTTTGGGTACTATCCAATGCAAATTTAGATTTGTGATGGATTGTAAATTCCACCATAACACTGTGCGTCAGGATTGCATTAGAAAAGTAATGCAAACCCAAGAAAAGTGTTAGTAAATCTGGACCAAGGTATTTTGAGAGCTATCAAAGACATGAAAGTGACCACTTGCCATGAAGGGTAGTATTAAGTGATAAACATGATTGAGAAAGCAATTCACAAGGAAGATTTTAAGATTAAGGATCATGATGAGCGGGGCTGACTCATCGCAGAGCCGAGTACCTTTTGTTTTATATGCCTGCAGTGTTTAAAGAGAATTCATTGACACTGACTCTTCTATGAGTTAGGCATTGATTTTAAGACAGTACAGCTGAGAAATACTAAGCATGGATTGTGTCTTTCTGTTTCAGAGCAGTCTTGTCTAAACTAATCCACTAACTTGACGAAATATTGTGTTAAATGAATTAATTGTACACACTGCTGGCACATAAAACAAGCTCTCAGCTCTCCACTGAGCCAACATGGTCATCATGATATGGCACCTGCAGTGGTATCATGAAGAGCTGTGCTGCCTCATATACCGCACCTCTTTTGGCATTTGAGGCGTCTAAAGTTCATAAATATAACTGTATTTCTCTGTGTCGCTGCCGCGGGTCTCAGGGCGGTCTACTACACCACAGTCTGCCTCGCTGACCTCCGCTGGGTCCGCCGCTCCACTGCACTGCACAGAGAGAGGCCCGCCTCACTCCCCTGGCCACCTCGCTGCACCCATCGGGCCCACGTAGCCCTTCCAGGCAGGTCCCGAGTGGAGGCGCTCCAAGCAGCCTTACAGGTATATCGGACAGCAGCCTGGGAAGTCCTCAGCAGGTCCGCTCCACAGTAGCGCTACGAAGGTGCGAGCTCTACAGCGCCGCCGGCAGGCTGCGGCCGCTTCCGCGCACTCCTCGCACTCACCGCTCCGCTGAGCTCATCTTGCAGGCCGCAGTGTCCCCGGCAGGTCATAGACAGGCAAACCTGGCTCACACCACTACCGCTGATACTGGCCACCACACAGGAGAGGCCCGGCGCCGTCCCGCATCTTCTGCCGCGAAGATCGGGACCAGTGCAGCCTAGTCACCTCGTGGCGAGCCGCGGTCTGGAGTACCCACCATAGCCAATCGCGGCTCACCGCCCGCTCCGTCTCCCTCACCGGCACCAGCTTCAGCGCTGCATAGCTGGAGCAGCAGGCGGTCGTGTCCGTCGAGCCTCGCTGTGGGGTGGCAGAAAGCCTGGGTTTCACGGCTGGCGGTGTCTGGCGTTGTGAATTAACCCAGTTGGCAGGAGAATTGCCAGGATGATGGCACCGGGCAGCAGGAGCTTCACCTACTCGCGACCATCTTGTAAGCGCGCCACCTAGCGCCCCCCGAAATAGGTGCTATTTTGAAGTAAAATCATGCTCCTGTCATGATAGGTGTAGATATCTTGTCAAAAACTAAAGATAGCATTAGGTGCAATTTTACTAATATTCTCCTGTTGGATGATTATTTTAGCACATCTTTAGAAAACGTTTTCGAAGAATTGTTTGCTTATAATTCTAAAGACTCTGCTCCAATACAAATCATATGGAATTCATTTAAAGCTGCAGCTAGGGGTTTTATTATTTGTTTTGTCTCGTATAAAAAGAAATTAACCAATAAAAATCTAAAGTAATTTTTAAATACCATTAAAATATTAAAACATTCATATTATACTTCCAGTTCTAAAGATTATCTCATAGATTTAACACCAGCTAAATATCAATTCAATAAATTATCCACATAACATGCAGCCTCTTACCTTCATAAACCTAGTGCACAATATAATCTGGCCCAAAATAAGGATGGCAAGCTCTTGAAGTAAAAAAGGAGAGGAGGAAAATGTAATCAATCTTATGTGAAAATAATAAAATTGTGTTTAAAGATTCTGAGATTCGAGATTAATTTAGAAAATACGATAGCCAACTATATACCCCAGATTCCAATCCACAAGAAGATCAAATCATAGAATACTTTGCTCGTTTCAAAGCAATTTTGCAGACAAGGCCGATTTCTCTTCTTTGGCGAAGGATATCTCTCCAGAGAATATACCACTCCATCTAAAAAAGAAAGGAAAGTCTCCGGGCCCCGATGTTTGGATTCTTCCTTAATATCTCTAAATTACCTTAACCCAAACATTTTTAATTATTACAATATTTGTTTTTCAATTAGACACTCCAAAAGTACCTTTTTGAACACATCAGCCTATTTGATCATGAAGGGAAGTAAAGACCCTCAATTGTGCAAGAATTACAATCCTGTTTCATTAGTTAATATAGATCATAACATTTTCTCAAAAATATTGTCTCTTTGCTAGACCCCGTTTTGCTAACATCATTAGGTAAGAAACAAAATGGCTTTGTTAAGGGAAAAGCCCATAATTATAAGTATTCTCTTTCAGAAATTGCACTTGATGCAGAGAAGGCTTTTGATGATGTAAATTTGCCTTTCCTTTTTCAAACACTTAGGGGCCGATTCCGATCCTGTATTTTTTTTTCCCGTCCGACTCATATCGGTAAATTTTTCCATAGAAATCGTACAAGTCCCGTCCGACCCGTGAAGTACGATTCGTACGGGAAAAATACAACTTTTCCCGATCCGATTTGTACGGATCGGCCCGATCCTTACAAATCGGATCGGGAAAAGTTGGACCAGACGGACCTGGACACTTTTCCGTACAAATTGTGAAAATGCAGTCCAACCGTACTAGTATGATCCGGACCGGCTTTCCAATTTACGATTTGTACGGAAAACGTCCCGTACACGGGGAATGCCATTACCCGCTAGGAAGCAAACTTTGTACAACTCGTATCCCAGGAAAAGTTGTTACGGGGGTGCGAGTCGTACAGGGGTACGAGTCGTACAGGCATACACCCCGTGCATTGTGTATGTACGGTGCGTACCCCAACATCGCGTATGTACTGTGCATACCCCCAACATCGCGTACCCCAACATTGCATGTGTACTGTGCGTAGCCCCAACATCGCATACCCCAACATCGCGTACCCCAACATTGCGTATGTACAGTGCATACATACGCGATGTTGGGGTATGCGATGTTGGGGGTACGCACAGTACATACGCGATGTTGGGGTATGCGATGTTGGGGTACGCGAAGTTGGGGTACGCACCGTACATACACAATGCACGGGGATGTATGCCTGTACAACTCGTACGCCTGGGGACTCTGCTTTTACAGCTGTTTTTGGCTCCCATAAGAAAAGAGCCATACGGAGTGCCGTAGGGACGAATCGTACTTGCTGGGCTGGAAACCGCTGCTTAAATACATACAAACGTCGCGTGCAAGCTGTTCCGGATCAGAATCATTGGTTTATTTTAGCTGTATGGTCTTTTGTACGATTTGTATGGAAAGAGGCTTTCTGTACGAATCGTACTTCCTAGGTTGTAAGAAAAGTTTACCGGGTACGAGTTGTACGGGAAAAACGCTCCATACAACGATTTGTACAGCTTTTTTCCAGGACTAGAATCGGCCCCTTAGATGGTTTGGCTTTGGATCTAATATAAAACAAATATCTCTTCTTTTTTAATCTCCTCTTACTATGATTTTTGCTAATGGCTTGCCTTCCTCTCAATTCACAATGCATAGAGGAGTAAGACAAGGTTTCCCTTGTCCACTTTTCTCTTTAGTTTATCAGTATAACCCTTCTCATCTAGAAATAAACTAAATACCTTCATTCATGGCTTTCAATATCGTGAAAATCAGATCATATTGTCTGAAAATGAAAATTATATTGTATTATTCATGTCAAACCTCCAATCATCTTTTTCTGCTTTTTTAAATGAAGTAGAAGGTAACTCTTTATTTTCATGTTATAAACTAAATTCTGATGAGTGACATTTTACCACTGAACACATTTTGGTTCAGGCAAGACTTTCATATTGCTAAATGTACTAAGAATCCTTAGTATATTACACATTTCGGTTTTCATCATCAGTCAAAAGTTCAGTTAAGAAAAATTTAGAGGCATGTATCTACAAAATAACATCCCTTATTAATAAACGGAATCCATTATTTCTTCCTTGGTGAGGTCGCTTTGACGCAATTAAAATGATCACAATTCCTATTGTATTATATATTTTATCTACACTACTAAGGGCCTGATTATGAGTTTAGGGGTACGAGGACCACCAAACTCACAGTGGCGCAGCAGTTGCGGTCCGGCCACCACTGCACTGGTGGTCTGACAACCGGATTAAAACTTAGGCGGTCAGACCACCATGGCACCACTACAACCACCATGGATCTCTCGGGATGGTGGTCTGAAGGCCACAATGTGCTTGGTGGTACCCTGCGGCACCGCCAAAGCATCTTACGACTTTCCTCACTGTCTCATGGAGGTTGTTACTCTATGAAACTGGTGGTGGTGAGGAAGCAAATAGGGCCATGCATTGCCCCTCTTGGCCCTGTTCACAGAGGTGCATGCAGGGTGGCCCATGTTGTGCCCCCCTGGGTGCATGCACCCCATTCATACATGGCAGGGACTGCACAGTCCATACCATGCAGTAACTTGCACTGGCGGTCCTGCAGCAGTGCAGTTTAAGTCATATATATGAGCCTTTTAACTGCACTGCCACGGGACCGCCATGCCGCCTGCCCGCCAGACCACGATGATACTCGTAATCCTCAAGGCGGCCCGCTCCCACACCACTAAACTCGTAATCGGGCCCTTAATAAATTTCCAGCTCCTTTCTCTAAAAACTGAATTCTCTGTTATCCACTTTTCTTTGGAATGGGGAAAGACCGCTTAAGCAAAACAAATCAAAAGTGGAGTCAGCTTTCCAGGCCTAAGGCCCCATGTGATTAAAAAAAAACACACTGCTGTGAGACGCTTAGCCTCCTTGCCTTAACGAACCACCAAGGAGCAACAGCGGACCAGAACAGGTAAGGAAACTATGTCCAATGTTACCATTCATTTGCCCTCACTGTTCACTATTCATCAAACTGACTTTTTCAAACTTAACATATGCACTCCCCTTCTTTTGAGAAGAGCAACAGGTGCAGTGCTAGAGGCTTTTTTGGGAAGCATAAACTTAACATTCACTTAAACATATTAATAAATCCTTTGTTTAACCTTAGTAGGACAAAGTACAAACAAACAGATGTATAATATACCATCTGGTCATTGTTTGAAGTGATAGCACATACACATCTTTAGCTTTGTTATGACTTGTTAATTTGATGTATTCATTCTTTTCTGTTATTCTCATTTTTGACACATGTAACTCTTTTCTGGTTGAATTTTGGTCTAATACCCAATTGGTGTAGGTAAGGCACAAAACATTTGTAGATAATACACCTGTGTGCTTACACCAGTATTGTGTGTGTTCTGAAGTGCTCACCTCATGCATGACCACACCTAAATTGAAATAGATGTATGCGCCACAGTGATTTTACAATTTTAACACATCTTGAATAATATGTTTGCCTCTGCATTGTTATATATTTATTACAGCTGATGATTATGGTGGACACCTACCCCAACACTGTGGGCCCCTGTCTGTACATATTTCCATATACACCTTTAGAAATTTTACACACACTTCACCCTATAATATTTGCCAGAGTGACGACTCACTATATTGGTCCTGAAAAATGCCTATAACCTCCTTGTAAGGTCATGAGCCAGGCAGAACATGTTAACCCCTTGCCAATTGGGTTGAAGTTTCACTCCCTTCTTAGTTTTAATCTATCTCTTGGGGATGCCAGAATAAAGTCACTGTTCTGTCCACAAGGAGGTCGTTCTATTTTTCCTAGTCACTTACCCTGCACTCTGCTTACCTCATCTTCCTCATCAACATCACAAAAAAACATTCCAAAAGCTCCTCCCTAGAAGAAGGGACTTGTAGCCCACACCAGCAACCTATGGGGCTGCTCTGACGAGGGACCCTATGATGACACATGCCACCTAAGGAATGTTGAGGGTTTTCGTCCTGAACAAAGGAACTTGTCACAATTACAGAGGCAACCCCTTAAGATTGATCTAATATAATCAGTTCTATAGACCCTGTGTATCTTTTTTGTATAATGAATTGTGTTTCTGGGAGTGGTGCACAATTGATTGCTTAAATACTCACCACAGACCTTCTTTGTGAGTAGCGTTTGAAGGAAGCATGCATTTTGGTCCAGTTGTTGAGAAGGAAATGCATCAGCTATTTAAAGAAAGGAAGTTCTGTTCCTGCATTAAAATAACAGTAATTCAAGGCATGGATTCTCAGAAGAACATTACTTCTTTTCGTCAACCTTCCAGAAAACATCTATCCCTTGATCAATTTAAAAATAACAGAACAGGAACTTTGCTAATAAATATTCTATGATTCAGAAGCAAGGAACTCAAAGCAAAAATCTGTGATCCTGACTATGCCAATGCTTATCCAAGATATGGTCTCAAATTTCCAGTTGGAAGAAGTGACCGTCGGTTTTCCAACAGCATACAGTATATCTACCTTAGATGGCTATATTTTATAATCAAGTACCACAAACAAGTTCTTCTCTAACTTTGTACATCATTGCTACCCCTTCACTAAGAGATGCTACTAAGAGGGTAGTGATGCAGCTCTGGTGCAAACAAGGGCAATAATTCCATTACCTCACATGGAAAAAGGGAAAGGAGTATATTCAATTATATTACTAGTTCCAAAGATTTTTGAAAAGTTAGGACCATGATAGAACCTTAGAAATTCAATCAATAGGTCAAAAACATTCCACTGAAAATAGAAACATTTCAAAGTCTCAAATCTACACTAACTTTCTCGTTGTAGCAGACCTCATGGATGCATAGATCTATATTCCCTTAACTCCTCTTCATCAGAGATTTCTGCAGGATCACAGTTTTCAATTGAATCCTTCCTTTCAACCTATGATCAGCACCAAGACGCTTCACCATGATGGTGACCGCTGTAGGTGCACTCCTTAAACTAGTGTTGTGTTCGAACGACTTGCTGATTTACAGTTCCTCAATTTCTGTGAACCTACAGAAGAAAGAGATGTTGAAAAATTGTCTGTCATGCCACAGCTTCATACTTAATATTACAAATGCAAACTGGTAACTATTGAAGACCTACTTTAAGATTCACAATGGAATAACATGAATTATTACTTGTTAACATACCATTTTAAAACTCCAGGAGGCTAGAGTGAAGAATTGGTTGGAACTTCAAAGTCTTATAGCCTCATGTGTCATTGCTGTTCGTAGGGCAAGACTTCACCATCAATCTCTTGCATTGCTTTATAAGAACTACTGGCAACCATCTTGTCAGCCTGTAGAGACTATTGTGCCCAATAACAAGTGAGGTAGGTTTGGCACTCCATTCTACTCTTAAGGCATTTCATCCAAGTCCTCTATTAATCCTAACTCAGGATGCAAGAACAATAGGATGGAGAGCTAGGCTGGGTGATCAGTGGTTTCAAGCTTCTTTGAGCCCGATTCTGATGCGGTTTGGAAAGCTTCCCGGCCGAATGGGTTTGGGAATGGTTTCCAACTGATTCGGATCGGGAGAGTCCAACCAACTGAGTACGATGCATCCGGATGCTTCCAGATACAATTTGGTTGGACTCCCATTGACTTCAATGGGAGCCTATGTTCCTAAACGCATCGTAATTGGGCCCTAGGTGGGAGTGCTTTCCTAATCGCATCGTAATCGGGCCCTTGGTTGGAAAGACACGTTCCCGATCCAATTTGGACGGAGCAAATGCCATTAGGAGGCCTTCCTAACCGCATCAGAATCAGGCCCTTAGTCTCTTTGAGAAAACTGCAGATAATAGATTGGAGCTGCAGTGTTCTAAGCCCTTCAATATTTTCAAATGCTAATTAAAGGTGAAAATGTTCTTGTTAAAGAAAAACAATTCACTTACAGTGGCATACATACATCATCACAAGGGAACGTGCTCAAGATGTCTAAATGCAGTAGCACAGTAGCAATACTGTTAGGGGATTGAGCAGAGAATCATATTTATCCCTGTCAGCCTCTCATATAAATTTGTAAAGAATGCATAAGCAGACAAGTTGGGAGAGTGTGTTTAGCCTTCCAAGATCTGACCCTGTCTCCATCAACTTTTCAGAAAACAGGTGAAAGCTTTGGCTACTAATTTCAGGACCTCTTTGCCACACAGAACAATGCTCAACATCCTAGCACCTTCTTTTGCCTCAATGTTAAATAATGTATATGAAAATAATGTCAGCAACACAGGAGAATTATTGACTTCCCAGACAGTGAACATCAAAGTGGACAGAATAACTGAAAATACCCAAGTGAGTTTAAATCTAAAACTCTCAACAGTAACCAGGCTGAGAAACTCTCCAGGTCAGTGGTTCAGTCTCAGAATACTGCATTTCTAGCATTTTTTCAGGAGCTGACTGTGTCACAAATTACAGAGGGAAAAACATCCTATTTGATGCCAAAGTGGAGGTGCAATCATTTACACTCTCAGAGCAGAAGTGCCTAACTAAGAGTTGAGTCAGACATATATTTGTGATAAACTGTTTTGACCTCAAAAACAATTGTATTCAAGAGCCTGAGAGTGGATAATAAGAGTCACTATGGGCCCGATTCACAGAACTAACTTAAGACAAAATCCTAAACTTACTACCATTTTGGTATTCACAGAAGGCACTTACTCATTTTGGTATTCACAGAAGGCACTTACTCATTTTGGCATTCACAGAAGTTAGGAGTCCTAACTTTAAGACTCCTAAATGCCTTCTGTGAATACCGAAAGTCTTAAAGTTAGGATTTTTCTCAGTTTAGGAGCAGTAAAGTTAGGACTCCTAACTTTAGGACTCCTAAATGCCTTCTGTGGATACCGAAAGTCTTAAAGTTAGGATTTTTCTCAGTTTAGGAGTTTACAAAACACATTTACATCCCACCAAAAGCAACTTCTAACAATTTTTTATTTAAAGCAAACATAATAAAGTGATGTTGGGGGTCTCATAATCCCAATTTTTCATTAACAGCATGTGTGCCAGTTTCTATTATTACCACCGGAAACTGTAACTCATTTAAACGTGACAAGAGATGTTTTGAAATAGTGTCTGATTTCAGCAGAAAAGGCGCTTTGCTTCTGAAGAACTGACTTTCTCATAATATGCCTTTGCTGATGGGGTCCTCATCATTTTATGTGCCTCTGCCCGCTACCTGAATGCATTGGAAGTGATCATGCCAGATGCCAAGGGTTATGCATGGACGCAAGTCGGTGAATGGGGCCAACAGTACAGACACAGTGCAAAATGTGTTAAGTGGTGCCTGAAAGTCACATTATTTATGCATAGTCCACTCCTTAGGCAAAATTCCCCCACCACCCCCCAAGGCCTGCTGCAGTACACCTCCATGTACAACTAATGAGCCCAGATACAACTAATAAGATGGGCCTGGGTACGGCAGCTATCAGATTCTTTTAACAGTCCTTACTTGGTGAACTGCCAAGTGCCAGCCCGACTCCTTCACATGCATCCACAAGTCACGACAACAGGAACCGGCAGTGCTTTTGGTACCCCTGACACTGCAGTATATCATTTGTCTGTCTGAACAGACACACACGGAATGCCCTGTTGCTAAAACAGCGCTGACCTCTACAGAGTGGGAGCACTGGCTGTCTCAGACACCACTCAAGTCGAGTCTGCACAGACTCAATTTCTTGCCTTCCTGCCTGCCACACCCTTTCCCAACTTGTGGGGCCCATCCACACCCTGTAACGAGTTGTGAAAGGGAGGGGGTGACAATGCTCTCCACTCCCTGATTGACGTGGAGGCTTAGCAATACCGGGCTTGTATTTAAAATACCCGGGGCTCACTTTACCTCCACGCCATCAGAGGGTGGAGACTGGGCCTGAATGCTAAGTCTTTGCTGAGCTGATGACATCACAAACCTCAGGGCTGAGAGATTGTCAGCCCGGCAAATACTTAGGCTTTGAGCATACCCAGGGGAGTAGTTAAAATGCAGTGTTAGTCATGTGTCTGCATTGCTATTGCTGAGCACAGCAACAATGCTGGTGTCAGTGAGTGGAGCAGACAGTGCCCCTCCCCCGTTCTATAAACTTGCAAGCGGGTATTTTTTAAATTTAAAAACAGATGTAACTTTATGGTTGCTTTGTGTTTTTACTATGGAAGTAAAGCGGGCAAAGTCCTGACGCCTGTGCACAGAAGCCGCCGCTGCTAGTTAGCAAGTGGAACACTTGTGATTCTCAAATGGCCTCCATGTGACATACCACTCACATTCTTATGCCATTCCATCCACATGATGCAATGAGCTACATAAAAACCTAATGTAAGCATGGTTTTACCTTTGCCAGTTTCTGATACTTCAAATGCTGAAATAGAGCCACAAGGTCAAGGACGATTTTGTGACGGCAACCTGTTTTATGGTACAATATGGAGTACATCAATATTGTAGTACCAATAAAAATTAGAAAACATTGATAACCATAACATGAACTTTATTAACCCCTTGCGTGCGGATTTATTTCTCCCGCCGTGCGGGAGAAATAAACGGCGTTCACGATCACGACGGGTCCCGGCCGTCGTGCGCACACGCCCACCGTAATGCACGATGGCCGGGAGCCGTCGTGCGCACACAAGGGGTTAAACCCAATATAGACAACAGAAAACCAACAACATTACAAACAAAAATATAAAAATATTGCTAACCTTAAAACAAGTTCAAGTTTAAAAAAAACAATCACTAACCAATATATCAGGTACTTTAAATTTGTTAGAAAAAAATTAAATCCGCTAAAGCAAGAAATAAAAAGTAAATATATCAAAAACTTTAATTAGGGTTTTACATGTATGATAATACCTAGAAACTACAAGTTAAACCAATCAAAATCAAGGGCAAAATAAGCCAGTCCATACTCTGTAGCACAGTTTATCTTCCAAATTATAACAAAAAATAATCTGTCTGCACTTGACTCCCACGACTAGAAGTGGCGCACCAATGCAAGTGACACTGGCCCCCTAATACCTCCTAAGGGCTAGTTGGGGAAGACCTGTTCTTCAGTGCCCTAACAGTTGGAGCAGAGTTCCAGGAGCCGACCAAAAGAAAAAGATGGAGTCAGGAGCTAGGGAAAACAGCTTACCGCAGAGTATGCCCTTTTTGAGACTAGTATGCCTGCTAAAAAATGCTGCAGGTGGCTAGGGCTGGCCACCAGTACCAAAATGAGCAAATGGTCAATGAATGTGGCCCATCAGGTCCAAGTTATACTCCTTTAAAGATTTTAATCTTTGATCCTAATGCATGTGACAGAGCGCGTAGGGCTCCATGGTCTGTTCACAAATTCACTTTTGGGAGGGCCAAGGCCCCAGTGGTCTGCAACACAGGTTGATGAAGTCACCCAGGGAGGGGGTGGGTGTGAGATCCTCTCCCCAGACATACTTTGGGCCAGGGTTCACCATGCCCCGGACCAGCACAGCATAGAGTGGGGCCAAGGACCGCACAGATGGCGGCAGAGGAGAGAAGGGAGCATCATCACACTCCACCCCAGCACCCTATGTCCGGGCATGTGGAGCGGGTAAGGAGAATAAGGTCAGGGAGCGGGAAGTGGGAAGTGGGAAGTGGGAAAGAAGAATTAGGATGCTTACTCCCATGCCAGCAACCAGCAGTACCAGCTGGGGAGCTGTCAGTGGTACAGTCGCAGCTGGTTTAGGTAAGCGTGGTGGGGTGGGGCCGGGCAGGATGCGGCAGGAGGGAAGCCGACAGAATAGATATTATTCTATTTATTTAATTATACCTATTCCATTGTCTGTCAACTCCCCCATAACACCCTGCCCACACCCCGCCCCACCGCCTGACCGCATTTACCTATGCCGGCCACCGCTGGTTATTGTGAGCACCCAGATGTCCGGTGGCCATGGGCACCTGGGAGCAACAGAAAAAGATAACAAGGGACACGTGGTATGAGGCTGATTGCTGAAAAAACAAAGCAGGCAAAATCACTAATCAGATATGCACATTCCCAGCTATGAGTGCCCCATAACACCTTGCACAATCTTTTCCCCACATGTTCTGCTGCTAGTGATGGCCCCAGGATGGCAGTGGCACCACCAATGTGTTTCAAGGGTCATGTGGGGCTGTAAGAGGTGCAGCAGCCCCCTGCTTTAAAGTTTGTGAATGTACCCTATATCTCCCAGTTTCCAGGAATCATGACCAGGGGAGACTTTCAGTGTTTTTCAAGCACTCTGGGCTGGAGCTTTAGCTCTTCAGCTTGGGAGTGCAGGGATCCCTAGAGGTTGTTCCTATGGCTGAAGCTTATGTGCCCGAAAAAAGACATATAAGAAATACGCAGACACATGTTGTGTTGATTTTCAATGTTTTATTGAAAATATATTGCTGACAGTGATCTTTGAAAAACATTGCAATGCTTTTACTGATAATATTGCATTTAAACATGGTTACTTCTTCCAGTGTTAAAATGGCAAGTGGTTATAGGTCTTATAATGGGGTAACCCCTTGACAAAGCAAATAGTCTTGCTTTATATTTTATTGTAGGGGAGATGTGTTGGCCTAATGACTAGGGCCGTCAACCTTGAATCTGGGGAACTGGATTTGAGTCTTGGCAATGACGCTGAACATCCTGTGATTCTATGCAAATCACTTAATCTCCCCGTGCCTAACAAAAAAAACAACAACAAAAAGTGTCCTCATGTAATGCAACTGGTGCTATGTAAGGTGCTCTGATACCCGATTCGGGTCAACTTCGTGCTATATAATACTCTGTAAAATAAAAAATAAATACAAAAATTGTGGTGGCCGCTTCACAAAGCCAATTGTCTTCCATTTGATATTGGTGTGGTGACCCCCTGTCAAAGCCAATAGGCTGGCGTTATTGAACATGGCAACCCCTTATATTGTGATGTTCCCTCTGGTGGGGGGGTTGTGATGTTAGTGGTCATGACCCATTAAGGGTCAAATGTGATTTGGGAATGTAACCAAAGGTATTTTTACCTACCTTATGTATATAATTGTTAATTAGTGCATTGTATTTAGTAGTGTGTGTAATAAATGTACTTTTCCTGTGTTAAAGAAACAGCACTGACTGGATAATGATTTATTGAGTGTTGTTATTATGAGCCAGTGAATGGTGAATATAAGTCCACACCACCGCCCCTGAGTGTGAATTGGATTGCTCTACTTCGCTACCCTGAGAGAACCAAGCAATACAATGGGGTGTTTGGTCTGCAGTAAGGTGACAATTGTGGACGTATTACTTGTACAGCAGGCATCCTGTACAACTAATAACCCAACTACTTACACTAATCTTTGGTCAGATGGACACAATTCATGAGAAACACCAAAATGCTAACATACCACTAATTTATGAACTATTAACAAATAAACAAAGGACCACATACCAGGAATTACTAACAGCTATAAAAGAGAAAACTAATAGCTCATATTCACAAACCAATGGTATTGAATTTGAACAGGCAGTGATTCAAACATAAATTATATATCTTCACAAAGCAATGCATGGCTGATATCTTTTCCATCGACTCGTCTGGACACATTAAATAGGGCACATACTAATACTCCATTTTCATTCAGAACCACACAGTTGATTGCCCTACCATAAGTACCAATAACAGATTCTACAAAGCATTATGACTTATTATTAGAATCATCAGACTACCAAGTAAATCAGGGAAAGCTATGACCTTTCTTAGTCTACTTTGAAGAACCCTAGGTTGGATTCAGGTCACAGGCAACAAAGTGGTTTCCACGTACGCTGGAGGAATGTGTATAACAGCACACTATCTCCAGAAGGCAAATTAATAATACAGCAGGAGTGTGGCTAAACTCCTTCTAATGCACTCTTAGAAGGAGCCATCCTACTCCACACCATTTAACAAACATATCAAGAAAAAAATTACAGGGCCATCAACAACAACACAAAAGGCATGTACAAGCACACAAATGACACCCTACAATTTCCCAAAACATGCCAAATGTGTGAGATGCTAGCTACCAAAGACCTACCTTTCCTAAATGACCAAGAACTGCACTACCTAGAAATAATTGCTACTCTATATAATTAGAGCTCCCAGTTTTATGGTATTTAGTTTTTCAACATTTCTATCTCTATTTATCCCCATGTATTTTTTGTCCATCCTTTTTATCCGTATTTATTTTGTGTTCTATGAGTAAAATAAGTAGACACTTGTATATTTCCACATTTGTGTAACCAATAAATCTTCAATGCTACTTTGATGCCTGTTGGGTTTAAAAACATTAAATAGCCAATGAAAATAAAACAATATACCTATATGAACAAGCTAGCATTATACAACAAATATACAATAACATATGCATTGATTTAAGGAAATCTCAACCAGTTTTTTAACTCCCCATGTGGTGAACTTGCTCAGATTTTGGCCTAAAATGTATTAATAATAGCACGGATAGTCATTCAAAAGATGCCCACTTTTCTGTTTTTTCTGCTTTTAAAATTTAGGAAAGAAAATAAACACCATCATTTCTATCTGTATTTATCTGTAAAAACTAGTAAAAACAGGAAACATAATCTATTCCAATACATACACATAAAAGTAACATACTAAGCAAAGTAACAAAACAACCCATACAATGACCCAATTTTCTTTAAAATGTACTAAAATTCTTTTTTATCAATCTGAACATTTTTCACCTAAGAAAACTGCAAATTAATAATCAGAATGATGTAAAATGAATTATTATTTTTAGTAACCAAGAAAATATCCAACAGAATCCAAATTAAAACATGTAATACGTTTACCAATTCTTGCAAACTTTTAAATTAAATCATAAAAAAGCATTCACCATCATTACTGCAAAGGACAATATACATTGTAAACAGTAATCTCTAAAACTACTACACTAAAGCAATATAGAAAAAACGCTCTGTGAATAAATCACTTAATTATTTTTAAAAAATCACTCCCACCCATAATTTGAAGTTTGCTAAGATAGTGAAAGGGTACTTACAAACGTAGTTGAAACCCATCAAAGATAATAGAGTCAGAACTGCTCAGAAAATGGCGCTCAAACACAGGAAAAGCCATCATGACTCAACAGATTTGACATGGGACTATACACCTACCAGTAATCTTCTCCCAGTGGATACACCTAGACAGTCACAGAGCTCACTCCTGGCCCCGATCAACACCAGGAGCCAGGAATTTCCCAAGACACACTAGCGCCAACGTTAGAAACTGTTTTGCTAGCTATAGCCGCTCATAGGGAAGAGACTTCCCATGATGACCGTAAGGCTCAAGCAGAGCTTCGTAAGGTGCAGGGTGTGGTCCGTAAACTTATAAGGAAATTTAGCACCTTTAATGATCGAATGACTGAGATGGAGTCAAGATTACTGGTCAATGAAACAGAAACAGCTCTGAATCGGGTAAAGACTGATGCGCATGACAAAGATCTCTCGGATATGATGTGGAAGCTCGAGGATATGGAGAATCGTCTAAGGCGAAGCAACCTACAAGTCTTGGGAGTTCCGGAAGGAGCAGAAGGGGGGGATGCTCGCTCCTTCATGGTTAAACTATTTCAGGACTCCCTCCCTGAGTTGACAGCCTGGAAATAGGATATTGAGGTGCAGCGCACACAACGGGTACCCCTCACTGTGAGAAATACGCCTAAACCCGGAGCATATCCTAGGGCAATATTGGTATACTTCGGAAACTTTCTTTTAAGACAGGCAGTTTGGGAAAAAGCGAGACCTGAGGCTAAAAAAACTAGCGGTCAAATAACCTATTTCGTATGACCTGACTTTTGTCATGCAACGGTTGAGCGGAGGTGGCATCTCCGCCAGCTCATCAGACCTTTTCAGGACAAAAAGTCTCAGGCATTTTTGAATAACCCGGCTTGTCTGAAAGTGATCAATGGTGATCAGACAAAATTCTTCACCTCTGAAATTAAGGCTAAGGAATACCTGGATACCCTTTAAGGATACATTTCTTGCTCACATATATGGATAGAAAATAGGTGAAATTGAAAACCTTCAATATCCATCGTATTCTCTTCTCTATGACGTCTCTCTATGGCGTCTCTAACTTATTTTTCTTTTGTTATGATAAGCTATGAAGTACTCCTTAAAATCAAAAAAAAAAGGTGTTAAAGACACTAGGGTAAGGAGGTGTATAGATTTATTTGTGAGCACCGGTCATCCACTACACGTTCATCACTATAGACTCTTATGGAGTCTATTCGCCCCAAATGTGGGAAGTTGGGGGGGGGTGCGGGCAGGGAGGGTAAGGGCACGGGATAAGGGATGGGACGGAGGAAGGTGGAGGGGGGAGGGGGGGGAAAGTATGTAAAAACAGCAACCGTAGTTGTAGAAATCAAAAATGGAAGTAGAAATAGAAATGGTATTCATGAGATTGTGGCTAAGTTTGGTCACACGGTAAAATTTGATTGGATAATAAATACAATAGAATATGACTAGGTGAAAACTATGTTCATGGAACATAGTGGGGCTCAATGATAGAGGGAAAAGGGATCAAATGTGTGGGTTTATTACCCAAAATACATTTGACATACTCTGTCTGCAAGAGACACACATCCCATGGTCAGAAAGAAATGTACTGAGGGTCCCGTGTTTTGATTTATTGGCAAGTACAAGCCATACTACTAAAACAAGAGGAGTAGCTATTTTGGCAAAATCTTTTTTAGGACAGCCTATACGCAAGGCAGTTGATCCTATGGGTAGGTGGGTGATTCTTGAGCTAAGAATAGGTATTACTATATGTTCTATTTAGCAACCAATCAGGATGATCCCTCTTTCTTTACCGATCTAGAACTGGAGTTAGCATCCTGGCCCCATAAGCTAATATTTTGTGGGGATTTTAACATCTCTTTGACTCAAAAAGGGTCAATATGTAACTATGATCAATCTAAATATGTCGGATATAAACCAAAAGTATATAGAGCCATTTTACAACTAAAGGAAAGTCTAGGTCTGGCGGATGTATGGGATATGAAGCACCACTCAGATCCGGGATACACATATTTTTCACACCCGCATAATAAATATGTTCGCATCGACCCACATCTGGATGACAAGTAACTGTGTTAATGAGACACAAATAAATAAACTCCTGAAGATTATCTCGGATCACAATCCCTTAGTGCGCACAATGAGCGCTAATAATATTTCCAGACTTCGGTCAAGCTGGTCCTTCGATAGAAAATTATTAGTTAATAATGATTATTTAGACTACATCAAGGTATGGGCACAAGGGTTTATCGGCTGTAATCGGTACAGCGTCTCGCGAGAGACGGTCTGGGACTGCTTTAAGGCTTCAATCCATGGGGAAACAATAAGCTATGTGGCCAGAAAGAGGAAGGAGCTCGCTAGAGTTAATGAACTACAACTTCAAGAACTAGCCGGAATAGAGGAGAAGCACACCGCTATAATAACGCAAGGTGGAGATGGTGGGCCGAGTCTTAGAGAGATGACGATTCTTAAGATGGAGATTAACAGTAGGCTGTCACAAAGAGCGGCCGACACCTATCAATCTCATCGTAAGAAGATCTATGAGGCGGGCGAGAAGGTCGGAAAGCAATTGGCCCTTCGCACTCGTCAAAAACAATCTTTGAGTTCAATTGACAGTATTAAGACAGGTGACCAAGAACATACAACATCTGAGGCCATCTTAGAGGTTTTTAAAGAATACTATCAGAAACTATACCAAAATGAGGATATGTTGGATCCTGTAATAATTAAAGACGAACTCGCTAGGTGGGCAACTGAGCAGGAGGGTAATCCAGGAATAGAGAGTGTTACTAGACAAGATCTAGAAAGGGATATAATCCAGTTGGAGGTACAAACGGCCCTTACAGAGCTCGCTCCAGGTAAGGCCGCAGGCCCAGGTAAAATACCACTGGAGCTATATAAAATTTTGGGCAATATTATAATACCGCTACTCCTTGATCTATTTATAGGCATTCAGGTCCGCGGTATCCCTCCCAGATCATGGACGGAAACAAATATAGTTATCTTTCCAAAAAAAGATAAGCCTCCCAATCTGGCTGCTTCGTACCGCCCAATCTCTCTAATAAACACTGATTCAAAGCTCTATTCTAAGATTTTAGCTAACCGCCTCAGGGGGGTCGTCGAGCGCCTGGTTTCCCCGTGGCAGCACGGCTTCATTCCGGGCAGGGGCACCACGGATCATACCCGCCGTGCTATTGATCTGTTTGATGCCGTGGGTGTCGCGGGGGGCCGGATGTCGATGATCCTCCTGGACGCTGAGAAGGCATTTGATAGGGTTTCATGGGAGTTTTTATGGGCAGTACTAGAGCAAAACAGAATTGGTCCCCGTCTCATGAAATCTATCAAAGCTATGTACTATACACCTAAGGCAAGGGTCTTGGTAATGGGTCTTGAGTCTGGGCACTTCGATATATCTCGAGGGACTCATCAGGGCTGCCCATGCTCTCCAATCCTCTTTGCCCTCTATATAAATCCCCTAATCTTAAAATTACTAAATATAGAGGTAATTAAACCTATTACAGTAGGCCCCTTTGATACAAAAATGTTAGCCTATGCCGATGACGTGGCGGTAATAACATCTCACCCCACCGAGGCTATATTAGAAATTGAACAGATTACCCACGTCTTTGGTCGTTTTTCTGGATATTCTCTAAATAGAGATAAAACAATGGTCATCTGCACTCAGAATACCCAATTTGTGGACCCAAGAAGGGTTGATAGCGCAGTATATCTAGGAGTTCGGATATCTCCCAAAATAGAGGAAATTATTAAAATAAATTATGATCCTCTTCTCCAAAAGATCAAGAATGATTTGAAAAGGGTTGATGGTTTACATCTCTCAATCATTGGAAGAGGTAACTTCCTTAAAACGAATATTCTACCTAGGGTCTTATATTTATTCCGTGCGATTCCGCTATTAGTGGATGATAAAATTATTAAGGCCTTGGAATCCCAATTGGCTAAATTTGTCTGGGGGTATGGGAAAATAAGGAGATCTTTTCGGTATCTCTCTTTACCAGATATGAGAGGGGGCTTGTCAATCCCTAACCTGGGATTTTACTTGTGGGCTACTCTGCTTTAGCAGATGACCATATTACTCTTCGTTAAAACACCTCAAAAAGAAATCGGGGATAAGTACATACCATCAATCTTCGAGCTGGCTATTGGAGAGAAAGCTAACGGTCTCATGGTAAAGCAGCTGGAACCCTCGTATTATAAGAAAGTCAAGTTTAAGATTATAACAAGTGCTTGGGGAATTTGGAGGAAAACTACGAGGCACTTAAATATATCTAAATACAACAGGTATACTTCACTGTGGCACTCTACAGTTTTACCAGCACAGGTATATGATAGCATATCTAGAAGATGGGAATATCTGGGAGTTTTAACGATAGGGGATTTCTTACTGCATAGCAACACCAATAGATTTCAAGCACTGCAAAGTAGATTTTCCTTCCCCGTTAATAGTGTATTCAAATTTATACAGATAAACACGATCTTAAATATAAAAAGTGCTGATTTTTTTCTTGACAATATCCCCCTATTTGACTGCATGACTAAATCCACAACTAGGATTGGCACTATATATGGAATCCTAATTGAAAGCCAGCAGGATGACTTGGAAAAAACGGAAATGAGATGGTCAAGCAAATTAAATAATCCCAACGTGGACATTGATATGTCCTTAACCCTCTCAATGAAGGTGTTTGTTACATCTAATTTGAAAGCTCAGTTATACAAGACCATATATGATCTCTATTTTACACCATCTAAGCTTTACTCCTGGGGGAAAAGGGCAACTTCAGAATGTCCAAGATGTGGGAAAACTGGGGCACATCTACTCCACATGCTTTATGAGTGTGATAAACTTATAGATTTGAGAGATATGATAGCTGGTTTTTGGAGGGATGTCTTTGGGCACTCAGTAGCTGAATCAACCACCTTGTATATGTTGGGTTATGATAATTCACTGGGACACACTAAGGAAGAGGAAATATGTCTTTTTTTGGGGGCGGTGGTTTATAGAATAAGTTTAACAGCTCGCTGGAAGGATATAGACCCCCCCAATTTCCAGGTGTGGTTTTCCAGGTTGTTAGGTATGTATAATCAGGAGAAGGCGATTTTTGCATGTAAAGGTAAAACGGCGAGAGCCCTAGGTATTAAGATCTGGAAACCGATTGAGACTTGGAGTAATATTAATAGATCTGTATAATTGAATTATGTTTAAATATGTTTATCTATGTTTAATGGATTATTGCTCTAAATTCCTAGATATTGTGTATATACATTTTTTATATGTGACCAATATTTAAGTTCAATCTCTAAGTTTAAAACTACAATGAATTCTGAATGTAATTCTAAAGGTTGCAATAAAAATAAAAAATAAAAATAAAAACAAAGAAACCCATCAAAGCTGAAATCCAATTAGACAATTACAAATCCAAAGAACACCATTAAAGAAATCACCTGTCAAAATTATCTATATAAAATCCTTTTAAACTCAAAAACCCCAAAAATGGAGTTAAACAAATTAACATTCGAGGAAAGAACAACCAGCTCAAAGAAAATGAATGTAATTCTTTGTTTATAAAAAATCCACACTATTTTCATTTTATAATAATAATAAATATAAAAACATAATCTAAAAGGTCCTTGTTTCAGTAGCCGGGGTTACCCATCCAGAAAACAAACAATTCCCAAGATCAAAAAGACAATATCCATGGACTTGATGCATAATATTACTACAATAGTCTATCTAAAAAAACAATAACTTGAAAACTGACAGCATAAAACAGTAGTCTCTAGCTAAACGTACTGTAATGATTTCTTCACTCAACAAATCCAGGTTAAATAAAATAAATAACATACACTAACCTTACTTCTGCCCCAACTGACCTACTGCTATCACTTAAAATCCTTAATGAAATACTGATACCTCAAACACATAGCTGTGTGCACAGAAGTGCCATCCATGCAGGACACTACAGCATGCTGTATACCAAACAGGCTAGAACATGGTTAGCTGCGAAAAGCAACAGTGGCATCCATTTAAAAAATATATATTTATTTGCATTTAAACTCAAGTAAAAAGATTTTGACATATTTATCCATTACATTTTTTTAACTTTGCATATAATACTTATACAAAGGTTTCAAATGTTTACAAATTGTAAAAAAGTTAATAAGTCTATATTAACAAAGCTGCTTGATAAATGACTATTTATTTACATATATATTACCTGTATATAAATATACATGTGTTTGTACATTTATATCATTTTACTAAAACTATTTTAATGTGCTAAATTTCAATAATTCTTTAAATACATTTATTAAACATTATTTAAAGTCTGTGAATATGTAAATATATAATTATGTTAAATAAATGGCATGGTATGTGTTTGATTTTGGGGAGTGCTTATTCAATATTCTAACTCCAACACTACCACTATTGGAGGAATTTTTTGATTTTGGGGAGCTCTAATTTACTAAACCAATCCCAAACCTACTCCAACTCAACTACCATTGGGGCACGTATTTCATTTTAGGGAGCATAGATTAACTCCAACCCAACTATTACTACTGAACATTTTTAAGTTGAAGGCATGCAGATTTACTATTCTAAATACAAACTAAATACCACTGAAGAAAGTGCAGATTTATTATTCTCAGTCCACCCTCACTACAATTGGGGAAAGTATTTTGTAGAGAGCACATTTACTATTCTGTGCTCACTCCCACAACCATTGGGAAAATAGCTTAAGTTGGAATATTCTAATGTATTATTTCTTAATATATATGAATGTAATAATATATTGATTAGTATATTAGTATCTTAATTATGTGTTATTACATTTATTCATTACAAAGTATAGTTAACAAATATAGAATAAACAATTAAACACACATTTTATTAGTTTTTCAATCAAATTCTTTCTAAGAATATTTACAGTCCTGTTGTATTGATAAATTAAGGGTCCTAAATAAATATGAAATATAGAAACATAAATTAAAAAATAAATCAATAACAACAAATATAATATATTTTCATGATTTAAAAACTGCCAACATTTCCCCCTTTTAGTGAATAATCTATTATTTTGCAATCTAAAATATGTCATCAATACATGTTTACTCTTTAAAATAAAGTTAGAAATAAAATCATAAACTAGCCCCTATAATAATTGTATTAATAAACAATTTCAGTAATATAATTGAAAGCAAAATAAACACATCACTACATTTTTAAGAAAGAATATAGATTGATTTATTATTCCAATTATTAAATCGATTATTACATTTAAAGAAATGATTTACACATATTTTTCCATATCTTATATAAAAATACTCCCACTCTACTCCCCGACTAACGTCACGACCTGTAAATGATGAATTGAAATTAATTAAATTAATAAATAATGTATCACAAATTTGACATTTAATTTGTTATTGAATAAATAATAACATATACATAGCATTAATTCACTGTTATAGAAGTGTCACACCATGCTCCCTAACAAAAGCAACAAGAAATATGAAATCATTAAAATGCAATAAACCAAATAAACTATTTGTCAACTTAACACACCACCTAATTAATGCTAATTAAAAAACTATATGTGTAATTAATTGTTTATTTTAATACGCTTCCCAATCTTTACTTTACTTTAAATAGACTTTATTCAGATAAGTCATTAATCCATAAAGCATACAAACCACTCCAGCATTACTTACATAAAATACTGTAGATAAAAACAAAGTCAGTTTATCACATTTTCACAGAAACAGCATCTTTGCAATAAAATCCATAAAAACATTTGTCTTAAAAACATGCCAAAAAGAAGATAAAATAGACCTAAACACAAAACCAATATTCCTGGGCATAACTCAAGATCAGCATGAGGTAACTTATACTATACTAAATCAATTTCTTTACCCTGCAAGAAACCCGTCACTATCGTACACAAGGTGACTAATCTAATATAGGTCTAAACTTTGTCACCAATCACCAATTAAAACCAGCCTGGAGGTCTAAGTCTTTAAGGGCAAAAATGAATTCTCAATCCAAATGCATCTGACAAAAAGCAGGCTACACTAAAATGAAGTACAAGTGACTGTAGCATCTGTAATTGAATCAGAGTGGCTTTGACCTGGAAAACCCTTTTACCTTTGAGCACTACAATAATCACTAAAAATGACGAAATGGGTAGTGTGTTGTGTTAAGAAATTCTCACACGTACACAGCCCTCTGCTTTCCACATTACGGTGGACCCAGGTTCAGCTAAGAGCCAATTTAAAATAATTATTCTAAATCGTGTTAGTAAAAAATGATGATAGGTTAAAGACACCTCCAGCAAATAGGGTTCCACACTTGGTGTGGTTTTCAGAGGAATATACGCCCTCACAGTACATTTTTCCAATTCCCTTTCTTCTCTTTCAAGTTTAACTTGTGCCATAAAAAGGTTTTTAATCCAGGACAGGTCTTTTTTTGTGATTTGTTCAGGAACCCCAAAAAGGGCAGCACCATGTAACTTTACCAAAAATACTTAAATGTAGTGCAATCATGGTGCGGTGGAGCCTTTATCCAAGGCACAGCAGTCTTTATCATTCTTTGATTTAGCTCCAAGTCAGACAGAACCTGCCCACATTTTGAACCAACTCACTATGGGAGAAAGGACTAATTTATCCGATATAAAATCCTACCCCACTTCCTCATGCATACATTTTCCACTATCTGAATCTATTCACAATCCTTAAAGTCCCATATGTCACTACCATATCTGGTAAATGGCAGGCATTTAGATGGCATTTAGATGGCTACATTTTCAGCAATGCCTCATTGAGTCTCGCCCCTAACATGCTTGTAAAGTCAAATACAGAGGCCACTGATCTAGATATCAAATTTCACTTGATTTTTCATTGGAACATCCAGGTTCCTCTATCATCGAAAATGACCCCTAAGTATTAGAAAGTTACCACTCTTGTTAGCTCCTGTTCACTCCCCAGATTTTCTTATGAGGCTTATTCATTTGACCAATCACCATTGTGTAGGATTTTGAGTAGTTAATTTCCATATCAAGTAGCATCATGAACTCTGTAAAGGAGTTCAAAAGCCTCTGGAGGCCCACCAAAGTCCTAGCTAATCATACAATATTGCCTGCATATATTAATACTATTATTTGCAAGGAACCCACCCGGGGTATGTCCTCGGGAGCACCACATAGAGCAAAGCTCAAATTGTTAATATACAGGGTGAATACTAGAGGAGCCAATAATACAGCCCTGCATGACCCCTTTATGTATTTTTATAGGCGCTGTTAATGATCCAAGAGATTAAATCCTACAGAAGCAGTTACATCCAGATGGAGCTTGTGTAATAAAATTCACCAGGCTCCTTTCAAGGCCTATATCGAATAACATCTTCCATAGCTTTGCTTTGTTGACTATGTCAACGGCCGAAGATAGGTCCATGAAATTTAAGTACATCCGACCTCTTTTTGCCACAGTATACTTTCCAATCATCAAATGCAAATGTAGGCACTGATCAATTGTCCCTTTCCCCTGTCTAAAACCGTACTGGAAAGGAGAGATCACATTTCTTTGTTCTAGCGAATCAGCTAACCTATCCAGGATTACCCCCACCAGGATCTTAATGGAGGAATCTATCAAGGAATCAGGCCACATTAAATACATTTGTCAAAATGGTAACCCATGCTTCCTTATAGCCCTTGAATAGATCAGGCAGAACCCCACTGGGGCCATGAGCCTTGATATTAGACATAGAGGCAATGGTGAGCTCAATCTCCTCCTCTGTACAAAAAGCAACATTATGCTGACTAGGGGTACCTACCTACTGACTTAATCTGAACTGTACCCCCCAATCTTTCATAAATCCCTGTGAAATATTGTACCCATATTTCCTCTGTAGTAGTGCAATCTATAGATCTGTTAGTCACTCCTGTAAAAAAGGGACGATTAATGATTTCCCAGAATAGAGCACTATTACTTAGGGCGAGGAGATTCACCAGGTTCTCCTAAACTTTCTCCCTAATCTCTTTCATACGCCTTGTCTTGCATGTAATGACTTCTTTAATGCCAGTTTCAAATTGTGGAGGGATTTAGAGCAGTTAGAATTAAACCATTGCCTCCGTACATGTTGTCCACAGCTACTGGTGGCCCTTAGCTTGTTCCTCATCGTTCCCTACTTTGTTCATAAACACATTTGAAAATCAGTGTTACGTTTATCATAAAGAGAGTTAAAAAATATATACCCGGTGCCGGCAGAGCTAGGGTTCAAAAACTACAGCTAGGCACTTTGCCAAAAAGGGTCATTTTTCACTGTGAAATTGGGGTGTGTCCATGTTGCGTTTTGTGCCGTTTCCTGTCGCAGGCACTAGGCCTACCCACGCAATTGAGGTGCCATTTTTCTCAGAAGACTTTGGGGAATGCGGGGTGGGTGGAAATTTGTGGATACACACAAATTCCAGAACTTTCCACCACAGAAATGGGAGGAAAATGTGTTTTGTTTGACAAACTTTTAGGTTTGCAAGGAATTCTGGGTAACAGAACCTGGTGAGAGGCAGTCAAGTCACCCCATCCTGGATTCCCCTGGGTGTGTAGTTTTCAAAAATGTATAGCTTTGCTAGGTTTCCCTATGTGCCGGCAGAGCTAGGGTTCAAAAACTACAGCTAGGCACTTTGTCAAAAAAGGGTAATTTTTCATTGTGAAAATGTGGTGTTTTCACGTTGGGTTTTGAGCCATTTCCTGTCATGGGCACTATGCCTACCCACACAAGTGAGGTGCCATTTTTATCGGGAGACTTAGGGTAATTCAGGTTTGTAAGGAAGCTGTTATTACCTATTGATTTTCAATGCATTTCTGCCTTCCAAATGAAAGACATTATGTAAAAAATAAGTCATTTTGAAAAATGACCGATACTTCTCATGCTAGTTTGAGTTTTCCCCATTTTGGAAATGTGCAAATATCTACTGTTTCTAAACTCTATATTTTGTTCCCATTTCAGAAATACATAGGTGTTTTTCATACCGATATTTCCATGTATACATTTTCCCACAATAATTGCTATATACCCGGTACATAATAAAAGTTCTTGGTGAACCTACAAGTCCTATATATCCCCACAACCAGTAAGGTCCAGCAGATGTAACGGTATATTGCTTTCAAAAAGCTGTCATAATTAGAAGTTACAGGTGAAAAGTTGACACAAAAGGCAGTTTTTTTCAACTACTTTTCAATTTTTACTATATTTAACTGTTAGTTTCAATAAATAAACCTTGATGGATCTACACAAATGACCCTTTGCTGAATTCAGAATTGTGTCTACTTTTCTAAAATGTATAGCTTTCCAGGATCCATTATTGCTTTCATACCAATTTCTACCATTAACTGGAAGGAGGTTATAAGCACAAAAAATAGGCTATGTCCCAGAAAAATGCCAAAACAGTGTAAAAATGTTTGGTTTTCTGACAAAGGTCTGTCATTCCCTAAAAGCTGGGAAAATTGTGATTTCAGCCCCACAAACCCTTTTTTGATACCATTTGCAGGGAAAAACCCAGACGCTTTCATTTGCAGCACTTTTTTCGCATTTTTCCCCCAAAAAACTAAATTTAGCTGAGTTTAGGCTAATTTCTGGGACCCCTCCAGGGGAATCCACGAACACTGGGTACCTTTAGAATCCCCATGATGTTGGAAGAAAAGGACGCAAATTTGGCGTGGATACCTTATGTGGTCAAAAAGTTACAGGGGCCTAAGCCCACACCACCCCAAATAGCTAAAAAAAGGCTTAGCACGGGGGGGGGAGGCCTAGCAGGGAAGGGGTTATGTCAATCATTACCCTTCATATCTCCCAACACCTGGAATCTATTCCTCAGCTCTGAGGGTGGCATTTGGCCTTAATGTTGGAGGACTGGCTTACCCATGTTTCAAGGGAATATAGACCTGCGCCCAGCAGACATGTGCCCCAAAATTCGAGAGTAGAAAAAACCTTGAGGGACCACTGGAATACCTGAACCTGAACCCTCCTTCACAGAGTTACCAAAAATCAATTGTCTCACTCTTTCCAGTTGTCTAAAGTTTAACACGATGCAACACTCATTAAACAACCTCTGGCCAAAACCCAGCCAGGCCACTCACGAGGCCATGATGATATTCCCACAGTCACATCCAAATAGACCCTCCCTTTGACGAACACCAGTGTGTGCCTGTCCGGAAATGATTATTTTTGCTCTCCACAACCCCTGCTGACAGTCTATGAGCATTCACCAGAACGGCCATGAGAGGAGCGGAATCTGGAGGGAGGTGGAGTCTATAAGTTGATTCTCTCTGCTGCCTTGACACAAAGGATGTTGAAGACCTGTCCCCGTGACCTGTAGACACAGCTTCTAGATGGGCGGCCCCAATAGGCTGTTGACTGACAGAGCTGCTAAGAGGCATGAATTAATGAAATGAATGAAATAAAATTTATATTGCGCAACTAAAACCCGAAGGCATCAAGGCGCCTACAAAACAGATCAAAAACAGAAGGCAGAACACAACTACGGGTATGACCTTGCAAAAAGACGGGTTTTCAAAGCATTTCTAAATAGCTGTAGAGTGGGAAGGGACCTAAGTTCCAGTGGAAGAGCATTCCACCACTTAGGTGCCAGAATGGAAAAGGCTTTGCCCCCCCATTTAGTTCTCCGGATACGGGGGACTAATAAAAGAAGTCTATTAGAAGAGCGCAAGTTCCTGGAGGGGCTGTAGAAAGATAGAATAGATCCGATTCCAGTAGAGCTACCATTAGCTAGGGCCCTATAGGTCATGCACATGGTCTTAAAACGTATCTGGTCCTCTATAGGAAGCCAGTGTAACAGTTTTCTGGCAGAGGTAGCCGAGGCACGCCTGGGCAAATCCAGGACAAACCTAGCTGCTGCGTTCTGGACCATTTGCAAGCGCTGCAGCAGACTTTTATTCAGTCCCGCATATAGCGCATTGCAGTAGTCCAGCCGGGAGCCAATGAGAGCAACAGCGACTTGTTTCCTTGCCTGCTGCGAGAGATAGTGCCTGATCTTCCTCAGTATGTGTATAATGCCCCAACAAGTAGAGACAGTTCTATTGACTTGTTGACACATGCTGAGGATGGGGTCGATCAAAACTCCTAGGTTCTTGGCCGAAGAGGCGGGGACAGGACACGCTCCCAATGAGTCCGGCCACCAGTCGATTGACCATACCTCTTCCTTTCCTCCGAACACCATCACCTCCGTCTTCTCCCCATTCAGTTTCAATGAATTATGAATCATCCATTGGCCGACTGCCTCCATACAAGATCTAAAATTGGAGGCAGTCGAGCTAACTGACTGGGAGAGAGAGACGAGGATCTGCGTGTCATCTGCATAGGAAACTACCTCCATCCCAAAAGATCTAATTAGTCTGGCAAGGGGGGTCACGTATATGTTAAAAAGGGTCGGACTTAATGCCGACCCCTGAGGGACCCCACATTGCACAGACATGGATGGAGATAGGAACTCCCCCAGCTTCACTCTTTGCTCTCTTTGATCGAGGAAAGAGGTCAATAGATGCAGGGCTGTTCCCTCAACCCCGATCTCCCTCTGGCGCGATGTTAAAACTGAGGGAGAAATGGTGTCAAAGGCTGCCGTGAGGTCTAGCAGGATCAGGAGGGTGGTCTGACCCCCATCCGCACGTGTGCGGATATTATCCAGCACTATGGTGAGGGCCGACTCGGTGCTATGTTCCCTCCTGAAACCATGCTGGGAGTAATCAAGGCAACCCGAACTTTCCACGAAAGCTGCAAGATGTTTATTCAGATGAGTTTCTAACATCTTCGCAGGGGCAGGGAGCAGTGAAATGGGGCGAAAGTTCTTTAGAACCCCAGGATCAAGAGATGGTTTCTTGAGTAAAGGTTTCACTACCGCCCTTTTCCATTAAGGGGGAAAAATACCATCCCTCATGGCCCTATTCATGATATCAACGAGAGGGGGCAGGAGGGATTCCCTGCAATGCTTGAGGATCTTAAGCGGGCAGGTATCCAATGGCGAGCCTGACTTGGTATTGTTCAGGAGGTTCTCTAAATCCTGCAAAGAGAGGGGAGGGAAGGATTCCAAATGTCCCAGAGAGGTTTTCTCAGTAAGAGCCGTGAGAACAGGAGCTGCATCCACAGGTACAAAGGGCTCAATGGTTAAAGTCCTCTGCAGCTCTAAAGCGGAATAAATGTCAGAGATCTTCGTCTGGAAAAAGACAGCTATGCTGTTACAGAGCTGCTGCGAGGCAATAACAGGGTCCGGGGTTTGAAGGGACATAAGAGAGTCCACTATCCTGAAAAGCTCCTTCGGAGAGGAGAGTGAGGTGGTAAGGGCCGTAAAATGTTCCTGTTTAGCCCTTATCACTTCCATCTTGTATTTCCTCATCATGGTTTTGTGGGCCTCCTTGTCCCCCCGATCCCAGCTAGTATGCCATAACCGCTCCCGTCTCCTGACTTCCTGTCTAAGAAATCTTAAATGCTCCGAAAACCAAGGGGCAGATGGCTTTTTTCTCGCTGAGTAACGCGCCCGGATAGGAGCCAACTCATCCAGTGCCTCAGTGACAGCCTTTTCGAATTGCGCGACCGCCACCTGGACATTATCCTCCTGGAAGATGGACAGGCTAGAAGTCCAGGGAACAAAGGAACTATTAGTGATATTCTTAAAATCCCTACGTAGTTCCATTTTGCTCAGAACTTTTTCGTGCCTGTCGACGGTCGGGCAGGACACCTCAAATGGTACGGCCAGGTGATCAGACCATGAGAGGAAGAAGGGGTCCTTTACCACCAACCTCCCATCATTGGAGAAGATCCCGTCAAGCGTATGACCCGCTCGATGGGTAGCACCTCTGACCAGTTGAGTCAGTCCACAGGCTGACGTAACATCCAGCAGGGAAAGAGTATCATTGGCCTCCAACAACTCCAGGTGATAATTTAAGTCTCCCAGAACAGTTAAATTTTCGCAACCAAAATAAGGTTCTAAAATATGGAGCAGCTGTTGTCCAAAGTCCAATCTAGAACCGGGGGGGACGATAAATCAAGATCCCATTAAAAGGGGTTTCATGAACACCTTTTAGAGAGAAGTACAAGGTTTGGAAGTTGTCCTTGGGGTCTGATAGAGGTAGGGTATGACAATAAAAGCTATCTTTATACAGAATCGCTAGCCCTCCTCCCATACGGCCCATTCTATCCTGCCGGGACAGGCAGTAGCCCACAGGGACCGCTTCAACAAGATCTGGACCAGAGGAGTCCTTCGCCCACGTTTCCATGACAAAGACCCACGAGGGTTTCCTGTCCAGTATGAGCTCCTTAAAAGCAATATTATTCTTTATCAGCGAGCGGGCATTAATAAGAATACAGTCTTTGTTAGACCCGGCCCTCGTAACATAGCCATACCTGACCCCTGCGCCTCACACAGCCCCCGAGCCCACGGCCTAGCCGATCCTTCCCACCAGAACACACACACCCGACCCGGACTTCCCCGTCCGTGGCCTTCCTCCTTTCGGCCACACCGGGCCCGCGTGCCCACTTCATGCACCAAGATGGCCACCCGGCCCCAGCGCGACCCTGGCCTAGAGGCGCCACTCCGGCTGGAGGACATCGCACTCCCATTGGGATGAGAGAGGGAGGAGCAGTTTCCATCGCACCTCTGAGCTTCCCTGGGAAGGTGGGTTTAGATCGGCCCGCCGGCCTCCCCGAGGGCTGGCTCCACGCCTGCTGGGTGTCTGGGACTCCTCCCGACCCGGCCCTGAAAGGATCAAAAGACAATGGCAGGAAACCCCGACAAGCGACCCCCAGGTGACAAGACCCCTGCCTGCACAGACTCCGGACATCAAAGAGGAGTCGCCCTATAACTAGGGGTGCTCTGGGACTGTCCGGCAGATTCACCTTTGGAAACACCTGAGCCCTGCTGAGTGACTCGCGGCTCCCTGAAGATCGTAAGACCTCCGAACTCGTGCTTGAGCCTTGCTGAGTGACTCGCGGCTCCCTGAAGATCGTAAGACCTCCGAACGTGTGCTTGAGCCCTGCTGAGTGACTCGCGGCTCCCTGAAGATCGTAAGACCTCCGAACTCGTGCTTGAGCCTTGCTGAGTGACTCGCGGCTCCCTGAAGATCGTAAGACCTCCGAACTTGTACTTGAGCCCTGCTGAGTGACTCGCGGCTCCCACAGACTCTCTTGGTCCTGCCGGACCCCACGACGACAAGCGTACCCCCCAGCTCGAGGATTGTGAGCTGTGTGCCGGGTACGCTCCTGCATTTGATCCATATCCCCAAAGACTGTCCCGCTACCTCCTACCCCCTCCAAGACTCTGTGAGCTCGCGCTCCACTTGTATATATTTGCCTTGCTGATCATAAAGATCCTACAACTCCGATCTGATAAAGATTTATTCTTAAGAACTCCCGGTGTGGTGTCTCTTTGTCGTGTGGTGCCGAGTGTACGATCCTAGATACGAGATTCCTCCCCTGAGGAGTCTCCCGCCAGTGCCCGGCTACGATACCTCGAGGGTTGGTCTCAGGACAGTCAGGGCCCCCTCCGGGCTCCTCTGAGGTCGCCTTCTAACAGTCTTCTCTCGCCGAGCTGATTCCTATATCAATATTGTGTCCTAACGAATGGGGGGATGGAGGAAGAATCAGACCCCCAGAGCCTACCAATGAACGTCCGCAGCCTAAAGGAAGTAGGAAATCATCCGGCATCATGTAATTGCAGCTCCTCCCCTGAATTAATCCCCCTTCTGAAATCAGATTGCAGCAAGTTCAAATGGGATGATGGTGAGAACGGAGTACCTCCCAGGGGAATATTCTGATTCTGAACGTGTCTCTCTCCTGATAACAACCGGAATTACTCTGGAAGAAGTGCCTTTCTTCCTCATGGCTCGGTCACAATCTGTTTTTTTAAGGGGGTCCAGACATAGCTCTATCGCGACCAGAAAAGTTCTAATAGGAATCAGCTGGGCATTTAAGAGCCCTTCGAACTGCTTCAAAATTTCCTCAGATTCGCACTCTCCCAAGACAAGGGAGACTGACTCATTGCAATGACCAAATGGTGCTGGCTTCCCAATCTATTCCCTACAAACCTAGCAAAAAATAGATAAACATATAAACAAATACATCATAAAATTAGAAATTATAAAACCAAGTCTGACTAATAAAAAAATAACAAAAAACGTAATAAACAATTGACACATTTAAAAAATACTTTTAAAATTTTAAAATATAACACTAAATAAAATGAAGGAAACAATTGATATAAAAAGTCAAGTTACAAAAATATAGAGTTAGAATGGCATTACATTAAACTATAAAATCAACAGTTAAAAATGCTGATTTTTCTTACCTTTGATATTATGCCCCACGATGTCCTAGACACCATGATATTTAAGAAGCAATGTCATTGTCTAATGATATTTATGAGTTAATTTTAAGGCGGAGCACTGTCATCCCATCTGAATATAGAGGACAGTGTAACCTTACCTTTTGTTGCCTCCTTGATGTGTCTATTTTAAGACAAAGTCCACAGAGTTTATGGCTTACCTTGTTGGACCAACTATTACCCTAATAGATTTTGTAATGCCTCTATGACCACCTTATCTTGCTATTGTTGATTAGTGAGGCTGAAGGTGTCTTCTGTGGCCATGCAGAGTCTATTGAAAGGAAGCAGAGTGCAAACCTTTTTTCAGTTATATAGTCATGCCCTCCAAAGCGCCTCTGCTGGGCTACGTGTCTGACTCGAACGCATCTAAAATGTAAAGGGTATTGGGTACCAAGAAACGAACATTTAGCGTTTTTATTACTATCATCTTTAGGATTCGGACTAAATCTTTCCTGTTTTCATCTTAATTTATATTTGATGACACAAACTGCAAAGCACAGCATTGCTACTTTATGTAAAACAAGTTGATACTGAAAAGTAACGAAATAATATTATAATTTGAGACAGTGCAGTGGCCCTAGGTTAACAATACTAGCTAAACAGCTTAAACCAAATAAATTACATTTCCCAATCCCCCTATCCAACCACCGCCTTTTTCTCTGGGTCGAAAACCTCGCGTGCTCCGCTGCTAGGTTCGCGCTCTACCTCTCTCTACAAGCACAATATTGAAAGGCGAGGACATGTAGAATCGTACATGGAGCTACGCAGAACATCCTGCTAGCTTTCGTTTTGCTGTAATTTTAAAACCATGGCCACTGCATCAAATCGTTTATCTCTGCTAATAATTAAGGGAAAGTGTTTAGGACATTAGCAGCAAAGCTAGAAATCGTCATCATTCTAATAGTTGAAATAAAACCATAATTTGTTTAAGCACTTCAATTTTGTATAAATACTCCCGGGATCCAATTACAGAATTAGATTAGTCCGCACTGATTGAAAAAAACACTACTGCTGGCATTCCACCAAGCATCAATGCCTGAATTCTGCAAAGTACGTTTATGAAGACAAGTCTTGAGACAGAACATAAGTACGCATATTTTAAGAGCCTGGCAGTGGCTACCGGCTTTAGTGCACCGCCTGCTACAAACGTCGCACGCGCCCATGCATCCTGATACCAGACACGGTGTCAGGCTATATAATAAAGTGCATGGGCTGTGGTGGGAGTTGTGTAAAAACGAGCAGTGTTTGCTTTATCTCACAAACCAATGGTCACCCCATCTACAATGGCAACGAAACCAAGTGTAGTAGGGCCCCATACCGGCCTAAGAGTGGACTCATCCCATAGTGCAACCTACCTGCAAGAGTTATTACCAACAACTGAGACCTAGACAAACAAGCTTTTGCAATGCAATCAGTCTCGCCTTTGGGACCTTATATGTATTTAGCGATGCATCGTATTAGCCTGGGTGCTGAAACATCTACTGTTCTTTAATATGGAGGGAAAGTAAGCACCAAACTGCGTGACACACCAGGTATGGGAACACATGGAGAGAAATATTGCCTTTCAGCGGGAAATGGTATAGTCCAAAGCTCTGTTTTCAATATAAAATCAGGGCCTTCGGTGGTCATTTCACTGAAAATACAAGATTTGAAAAAAATATTATCGTCTACGGGTGCTTGTGGAAAACAATTTCTATGGACTGGAATCTAGAGAATGCTAAGCTGATTCTGGCATTTTACTGACCTCTGCTGGTCGTTTTATATCAAGAAAGTTAAATAGAGGCAGTTGCCAGAAATTTTTTGAAAAGAAAGTCCCTCAGCAAAAATCAATTCTGGTATTTTACTGCCCTCTGCTGGTCGTTTTCTATCAAGACGGTTACAAAGAGGCAGTTGAACAGAAAAAAAAGTCCCTAAGCGAAAGCAGACAAGTCCTAGGGATGATCTCCAGAGCCCACATAGTACATACCCATATAAGTATTTACTAAAGTATACAAGCATTTGCAATAGGTCTCACATTTGCGAGAGTTAGAGCTATGTGTTGGTATGGAGTGTAGTGGATGTATGTGGTGTGGAGTGGAACTATTAGGTTGCATTGGAATTGTTAGTTGTGGAATTGTGTGGGGTGGAATTGTGTGGTGTGGAGTGTATTTGTGTAGTGGAATTATGTAGCAGGGTGAATAGAGAGGGGTGGGGGATGCACAGAATAGAGAGGGAAAGGTAGTTTGCACAAAGTGGTGCATGAACTCCAGACGGAGGAGCAGAAAGAGTGTGTGAATAAGAAAGAAAGAAGTGAGCAGCAGGACACAGACATATAAAGAGGAAGCATGTGTGTACGCAGAAGATACCTGAAGGGAAGGAGAGTGTGGGTTTGAGGGATGGAAACCTTGAAAAGGCATGGGAAAGATATGGTGTTCGAAGACCTGAAGTAAACCATATGAGAGTGGCAGGAAGAGTGCATGAAAGAGAGGGGTGAGAGATGGTATGAGAAAGAGAGGGACAAGTGTAAGGGACACCGGGGATTGGGGAGGCAAGAGGTGGACTAGTGCACAGCGTGAGGAGGTACAGGAAGTTAGCATGTGTGAGCAGGTATTATAGAGAGGAGATTGGCAGTGTTAGGGAGGGATGAGAAGGGGCAGTGGGATTGCAAGATGAGGGGGCAGTGGGATTGCAAGATGAGAGGGGGTATTGGGAGTGGGAGGGAGAGATGAGAGGGGCAGTGGGTGTGTTGTGGAGAGATGACAGGGTTGGTGGAATTGCGAGGTTGAGGGGTTGTATTGAATTTGTTGTGGAAATGTGTGGCATGGAATTGTGTGGTATGGAGTTGTGTAGTGAAAATATGTGGCATGATATGCTGTAGAATTATGTGGATAGTAATTAAATGATGTTAAGTGTAATTGAAATTATGTCGAGTGATATTGTAAGTTATGGAGTTAATTATGTGGAATGATGGGGTGTGTTGTGTATTGGCATGTTGTTGCATTATGTGATGTGCTGTTAAATTTTGTGCATTAAGAGGAAAATTGTGTTGTGGAATGGAGGTGTGTAGTTGATATATGTCGTTTGGTGTGGAATTATGTAGTGTGTATTGGAAATGTGTGGAGCTGAATTGAGTGGCATAGAACTCTCTGGCTGTGTGTTAAATTATGCTTATTGGACTTATGTGTTATGGTGTGGAGTGTATTTATTTTGATTGCTGGCTTGTGGCATATAGTGCATTTATGTGATGTGTATTTATGTTGCATTGAGTACGGTGAGATTATGTGGTGTGTAATTATGGGGGGCTGAGAGGTATTATGTGAAATGTATTTATGTTGTGTGGTGCAGAATTTATTGGTTTAGAATTGTGTAGTGTCGTGTGGAGGTATGTGGCATGGTTTGGAGTGGTATTATGTGGCATGGTGTGGAGTAGCATTATAAGGCAGGTAATTATTTGGCATTTTGCGAAGTTGAATTTATTTTGTGCAGCGTAATTATGAGTTTGGATTTGAGTTCATCTATGTGGAGTGAAAATATGTGGTGTGAAATGTAGCTTGGAGTGTAATTATGTGTAGTGAATTTATCTGGAGTTGAATTGTGTTGTGTGCAGTGTACATTATTTGGTTTGGAGAGGAGTGGAATTACGTAGCCGAGTGTTATTAGTGAAGTGGAATTTTGGGGCATGGAGGGGAGTTGAAATATGCACATTTTTTTTATTGGTTTGCAATTATGTGGCATGTAGTGGAATTATGTGGAGCGGAAGTGTGTGGAGTTGAATTGTGTGGCATGTTATTATGAGATGTGAAAATGTGTTGTATTTAGAAGATGTATGTGGCATGCATTTTTGTGTTGTGTAGAGAGATAGAGGAAGCGAGGGAGTGCATTAGTGAATCTAAGAGTCTGTAACACTTGCCCTTTGCCCTTTCGACCCTTGCATATTTGCGAGTTAAATGTTCTTATATAGTTTGAAAAGCGCATGGCTGCCGCAGCAAAGGGGAATCCCAGCACTAAGTACAGACAGCAAGAGGAAGACCGGCCAAGCTAAATGCCACAACCCATTAATTAGAGAATAGATATGTTTTTATTCCCTTATGGAAAGCTACATGATCGTATATGCTTCTGATGTTCACCGGAAGAGAGTTCCAAAGTTTAGGAGCTAAAGCTCGAAACGAGCGTCCTCCGGCTCTGGATTCTTAACCGGCGGAATGACCGCCAGGTGCTGATTAAAGGAGCGCAGGAGGTGAGTGGGCATGTACTGTATGAGGAGGTCTGCAAGGATTTCAGGGGCTTGAGCATTAAGAATCCGGTGAGTAATGCACAGAGTCTTAAAGAGAACACGTTTTCCACAGGGAGCCAGTGGAGTCTATTGATGAACTCTGAGGTATGACAAGTCCTGGGGAGCCCAAACAACAGTTGGGCTGCCGCTTTCTGTATCCTCTGATGGCACTTTGTCTCTGCTCTATTAGCTCCAAAATATAGAGCACTGGCATAGTCCAGTCTAGACAATATGGTGGCCTGGATGCTGACGTGCCGGATATTGGCCTCAAAGAAGCCCAGCAGAGGTTTGAGACTTCGAAGGAGTCTGAAGCAGACTGAGTCCACAGCCTCGGTTTGGGGTTGGAAGGAGAGGGCCAAATCAAACCAACTGCCCACATTTTTAACTGTTTGCTTAGGTGGGGGTGGGGAACCAAGGACAGAAGCCCACCATTGCTCACTCCACAAATGGGTGTTTTTCCCCACCAGCAAGATTTCTGATTTGGTGGCGTTAAGTTGGAGACAGTTGGAGACCTCTGTTAGAGCCTCTCTGAACTTAGCAGCATCCCGAGTGGGGTTGTCTGATAAAGCGATCACTAGCTGTGTGTCGTCAGCATATGAGACAACAGTCAAACCCCTGTCATTTGCCAGCGCTGCCAAAGGACGGATGTAGATGTTAAAAAGGGTTGGACTCAGTGCAGAGCTCTGTGGAACACTCTGGCATACACTGTGCATCCGAGAAGGGAAAGGGGGGGCGATCACTTGAAACGATCTTTCTAAAAGAAATGAGGAAAGCCACCACAGGGCAGTGCCACTGATGCCAATGTCCTCTAGGCGCTGCAGAAAAATCTGGTGCGACACAGTGTCGAATGCAGCACTTAAGTCTAATAAAATCAGAGCAGAAGTGCCTCCACATTCAAGAGAGTGATGCAGATGTCACGTGACCACCAGGAGAGCCGATTCCGTACTATGACGCGGACGGAACCCATGTTGTGGGTGTCAATGTAGCTAGAGAGGATAGAATTTATATAAGCTTTGGTGATTTTGGCCCTCAATGGGAGGAGGGAGATAGGATTTATTTATTTTTACAAACTAGCTCCAAATTTAAAGATGCCAAATTTTAATTAAAACCTTTTCAGAGGAAATGGGCTTGGATCACTGAACACAGTTACAATTTTTAAAAGAGTTTTTCATTGAAATATGTGCAAAGTAATGGTTGGACCTACAGTCGAAAATCTGTACTCTTGACTTGCAAACTGGGCCTCTTGTTCAGAAGGATATGTCACATGGGGCACTGCTGCATGAGCACTTGGAAGGCATGACATGCACGCCAAGGGTCCAGCAGCAGAGGGCACAAAGTAGCCCCTGCAATCAACAACACCGACCGACGTGCACATGTTGAGAGGGCACAACTAATCAAATCAGCAATACCGACCCACATGCACGTGAGAGAGTTTGGAAGAAACAATAGAAAAAAAGGCAAATGTTTTTAAATTAGGCCCTAACATCAAATGAAGGGAATCCGAAATGTAAATGACAAATAATTACCTTGATAACGTTGAGGCTGGTGCGCGCAGAGTAAGGTGCTACAATGCAAGTTGTGAAACAAGTTCCATCATCCCGCGAGTGCTGCGGGGAGTGGCAGGCACCCTTTTTTAAAGTGAAAGCGTGCATGGCACGCTGCTAATGCAAAGAAGCATCCGCCATTGTCGGTGTCCCGTGAGTGCTGCGGGGGGAGCAGCAGACACCCATTGTGAAAGTGAAACTGCGCATGACATGCTGCTAATACAAAGAAGCATCCGCCATTGCCGGTGTCCCGCGAGTGCTACAGGTGGGTGGCAGGCACCCTTTGTAATAGAAGTCACAGACTGCGGGAGGGGGCGGGGGGAGACAGGGAAGAAAATAGTGTTCAGAGTAAAGGAGCCAGTAGCCATGGAAGGATACAAATCACAACATGGCCCTCATGAGGAGGGACTAACAAGCCTCGCACCAATCGGAAGGCAGCATTTAGGACCTAAGACAATGAAAAAGATGGGCGGAGAGTGGGCGTAGCTTCCATGAAGCTTCCATGCTATACTGAATAATGTATGCCTCGCAGAGCGAGCAGCGCATACGCTGCAAGGCTAGGCTTGACCTAAAAATAAGTCCCACAAGCGTGGGCTTGTGCCATTACTGCTAAATGACACATTTTAGGCTCATGGCAGCTATCAGTTATAGACAGAATACATGCCACACTGTCACTCTTGCAAGGAAGGATACCCTCCTCAGTTGCTCAACAGCACAGATTCTAGACTTCATCAAATTCGGATTCAGCACCTGAAAGCACTGCCCATAAAACTGCACATGGACAAAGAGTTTAAGGGCATGGAATGTTCCACCTAAAATGTGTTTTGGAAGCACATCTTGCACAGCTAAAAACAAAAACTAGGGGGTACATTTCTAAAAACTCACAGAGTGCAGTGCAGCAACCTAAGTTGTTACGCTGCATTGTGTGAAAGGAAGAGAGCAAAACAGCGCCATATCTTCTAAGATTCTACACTGCCCTGGTCTCTCCTTAGCACTTCCTCAGACAGCCTAGTGCTGCACACACATCTTTGCACCAGCTGCCTGTGTCATGTCTAGAATAGGGTTTGCATTTGTTTGGGGGGATACTGTTTCAGTACAAAACACTTTGTCAAGACAATCTATACATGGCTGAAGAGCCCATAATAAGGTCAAAACCGGTACTAGGTTTCTTGTATTCCAGTTCAGGGAGGACCTGGCTTGGCAGTTCGGGCTAGACTGTTCCCACTGGAGCATGGTCAAGACTGATTTGCATATGGCTTGGGTCCTAACTGAGGTTCATTGTGGGCTAAACAAGGATTGGACTGTAGCCCCAGAAATTGCCAGTGGCTGAGATTAATTCAAGCATTTAATCCATCATCTTGTTGTTGTTGTGGTTGACACCCTAAGTGCGACGGGTATGCCCAGACGAAGGATACCATTCTAACTCTGCACTGGAATCAAGCTATACCTGGCTGAAGAGCCCATAAAAGGGGCACAAGTGGTCCTAGGTTGCTTGTATTCCAGTTCTGGGAAGACCTGCCTTTTTGGGCTGAACTGCTCCCAATGGGGCAGGGTTAAGAATGAGTCTCATATTTCTGTGTCCCAACTACGGTGGGATGGTGGGCAAAAAACAAAGCATTGGGATGCGGCCCGAGTGATTACCAGTGGTTGAGATTAATTCAAGCATTCTATCCATAGCCCTGCTGTTGTTGCAGTTAATGCCCTAAGTGTAATGGGTATTCTAAGATGTGGGTTCTGTGCTCACAGTAGCAACACAAAAAGATGATGGAGCTATTGCTGATCATTGTCAAACACTCACCCCAGGCAAAAATCTGGGTTAAATCCATTGTTTTTTGCTCACCATGTCACCCCAGTTTGGACCCAGTCATATGCAAATGAGTCTTGATCCTGGTCCCTTTGGTAATAGTCCAGACTGAACTGCAAGAGTAGGTCCTCCCTGGACTGTAAAAAGAGCATCCCTGGACCGGTTTTAGGGAATCATCCTTCATCAGCCATGCTAGCTTGTGAATCCCATGGCATAGCGAGCATGGGACCCACGTCTGGGTATACTCTTCCCACTAAGGGTGACTAGTGCAACACATAAAGATGATGGACGGAATGCTGAAAATTGTCGAACACTCACCCCCAGTCATGGATCTGGGTTAAATCCATCGTTTGTTTGCTCACCATGCCCCTCCCTTGCTCACTGTGCCACCCAGATCGAGCTATACCTGGCTGAAGACCCAATAACAAGGAAAAAAAAGTCCTAGGTTGTTTGTATTCTTGTTCAGGGAGGACCTGGATTGGCAATTTGGGCATAACTGTTCCGATTGGAGCAGGATCAAGACTGATTTGCATATGGCTTGGTCCATACTGAGGTGGCATGATGGTCAAAAAACAATGGATTGGGATGTGGCCTAATCAATAGCCAGTGGCTGAGATTAATTAAAGCACTCCGTCCATCACCTTGTTTTTGTTGAAAATTAATACATAGCAGTGCAAAGTGCTGTTTTGCGTAACTCTCAGGCAACTGGAAAGTCCTAATACGTATTTTGCACCCATTTGCTTTTGATGCAAACCTCTTGCAAAGACGTTAGTAAATTTGCCCCTAGGAGTCATCATAATGGTGTCACTCCCCATGCCATGGGTCTCACCACTGGTATTTACCAAGCTAAAACAGCCCGAGGCAACCATGTGTAGACATGAGGCCTCAAACTAGGTGATCCAACACGAGCGGCACATTATGACCACCATTAACAACCCTGTGCTCATTGGGGCCAGATAGTTCTCGAAACCTGATCTCAATGATGGGTACCACCAGTTAAAACTGGACAAAGTGAGTAATAAATCATCACGTTGTTGATATATGTTGGCCTCATGAGGTATCACTGCCTAAATTATGGTATCTCCTCAGCAGCATAGGTATTTCAAAATGCAATAAAGTATGTTCTGTCATGGCTTGAGGGGGTGGTGAATGTTAGTGATGACATTTTAAGAACCTTTCATAAACACCACAGGTTTCTAAGAGAGACTCTACTGAGACAATCAGACATGGGTCTCACATTGGACATAAAGAAATGGGAGCTTTTGAACAGGGGGACTTCTTTGGATAAACCTTCTCTGGCTCCAGATTTATAGTAGACGCAAATAAGTTAGCAGACTTACAAGAGGAAGCCTCTCAACAATCAATGGCTGAAATAAGAAGATTTCTGGGCATGACAACACGCTGCAGGTGATTTTTCTGCAGCCTTCTACTGTTTCAGCACCACTAGGAGTGCTGACAAAAAAAGAAAATCATGAGGAAATGGGAAGGGGAAAAACTAGGTGTTTTCCAGGCAATAAAGGAATCCATCAGACAGGACACCACGATGGTCTATTTCATCACTTACTTGCAAAATGAAGTCATTGTCTATACCAGCCTTGTAGGATTAAGAGCTATGTTACTTCAGGACCAGGGACAGGATAGATGGGAAGCAATTGCATGTGCCAACAGAGCCCTCTTGTACAAAGAAAAATAATATTTGCATAGTAAAAAAGAGAAGCTGGCCATTAAATGGGGCTGCACCCACTTCCACTTATATATAGCTGGACAACATTTCTTGTGTAAGTTAAAACTTTGTCGTAACTCTACAAGGAGTCATTTCCCACCTAGGGGTGACAAGGGTGAATTTGGTTCCATACACGCTAATGAATGTGAGAGACAAGTTATTGCAGCCCCAAGTTATTGTAGCCCCACAAACACTACTCAATTTACAATTGATACTGAGGTATTGCTTTTGGGTTAATATCATCCCATAAAGGGATCAGTGGCACAGTGAAAACAGAAACAAACCATATTTCATTATTCACAGTATCACACACACTGTACTAATGAACAGTTTTACAATAAAGTATTTATTACTACAGGAACAATCTTAGTACATCTAAAACAACGAAACAACATTTTGTAAAAAAACAGCAACTAGACACGTTATAATAACAAGAACAAGATGAACGATTCAAGCATAGTTAAAATGTCAATAACAATGTTATCTCGAACCTAACAACCTATATGACATAGCCACATCATGCTGCTTATCATATATATACATATACATAAATATATAAATATATATATACGGAACCACTTCCTTGTTTAATGCAGAGGAGCACTCAGCTCACACTACGTGGTCACTGCATGCTAAAATTCCATCTCAGTTAATTCTTGTTTACCAACACGGGGGATGTTTAGCTCTACCCCAAGACAGACAGCTTATTGACACCTACCACAGGTAAAGGGGAGTTAGCTCACCTGGCAGGGATTTGGCAGCTCACTCACCCTAGGTAAGGAGTACACTATACAGCATCAGTATGTAGTAGGACCATACAGAAAGTAGGAATCTCTATTAGGGAATAGCAAATAGGAAATGCCATTGCATTCCCACCAATGGGCAACATAGGAAATGATTTGCATCTCCTAAATTGCAATTTCCTAATTGGAAATTACATTTAATAAATGCAAAGCCAAGGAAGCCTCAGGACTTAAGGTTCCCCTGGAGGGACCCCGAATTTCCTAGTGCACATTTAAGTGCATATATGTCCTGGGGCATACGTGCGCTTCATGTCACATTGAAAAATTATTTTTTTAATTTTGCACATGATTACTTTTGACTTTTGGTTGATGGCACTAGCATTGCCTTAATGCCCGATTCGCATGTGCTTTAGGAATTGCAGCAGGTCTCATTTTGTTGGATCTCTCGGCAGCATTCGATACTGTCCCCCACTCTCTGTTGCTTACCCACCTTGCGGACATGCGGATCTCAGGTGCTGCTTTGAGTTGGCTTAAACCCTTCCTGGAAGGGCGAACCCAACAAGTTTGGCTCCCCTCCTTCTCCTCCTCACCTCAGGAGGTGTCTACTGGGGTGCCGCAGTGGTCCTCCTTGAGCCCCCTTCTCTTTAATCTTTATGTCACCACTTTGATTTATTTAAATGAAGAGCTGGGAGCCAAAATTATAGCTTACGCTAACGATACTCAGCTGCAGTTTACCTGGAGAAAAAAATTGCCTGGCAGCAGTCTTTCAATGGCTTTCCGCAGCACAGCTTAAATGCAATGAGGATAAGACTGAAATTCTTCCTTATGGGACCTTTCCTCCCCAGTTCAGAGAAACTCCATGGCCAACGGACTTTCCCTTGCGAGCCTCAACGGGACAACCCGCGAAAAATCTGGGAGTCTGGTTCGAGGAGAATCTTTCTTTTTCCACCCAGATTGAGAAGCTTGTGGGGAACTGCTTTAGGATTCTTAAAACCCTTAGGAAATTTCTCCTGCTTCTCCCAGAGCAGCTTAGGAAACAGTGACCAGGGCCCTGATACTTTCGCGGCTCGACTACGCCAATGCTCAGTACGCCGGCCTGCCGGGCTACCTTCTTAGTAAATTACAGGTTCTCCAAGATGCTGCTGAGAGACTTGTTTTTAACATCCCAATGAGTAGCAGTGTCAGACAGCATTTGTGATTACTCCATTGGCTGCCTGTGGCAATTCGAGTCAAGTTTAAAGCCCTGGCCCTGGCCCATCATGCGCTGCATGACTGCGGCCCCTCTTATCTATGGAGGAGGTTCCTGTTCTATGCCCCGCCAGATAGCTTCGTTCTTCTTCTCAGTTCCTGAGCCACATTTCCCTCTTCTGGACCACTAGAGTGGGGGCAGCTCACTTGCTGTTAGAGCTACCATGGCCTGGAGCTCACTCCATCTGGCTCTCCGCAGTAGTCAAGACTTCTGCCTATTTGAAAAAAAATTGAAGACATCTTTTTACTTAAACAAATCTTCATGCTTTCTGAACACACCCTCGCTCTCTCCAGGCTCGCGCTGGGACACTCCTTGGAGTATCTATGTGTACTGAAAGTATAAATAACATAACATAACATAACAAATAGGTAATTCCTATTTGCGATTCCTAAAATGGTTTCTGCCCTTTGTTAATCTAAAAATCTCATTTAGAATTTCTTAATGGGCTGAAATAGCAGTTCAGCCCATTAAGAAATACTAAATGGCTTTGTATATCTGGGCATGACAGAGCCCAATAATAATCCCTTTGGACTCCGAGTCCCTCCGGGGTATTTCGGACTCTAGTACATCAAAAGATAAATAAGGGATAAGCAATAAAAGTGGAAGAGAGGACACCAGAATGTCTTGTTATGATGGTAGATTGTCCGGGAGGCTCAAAATGAACTGCTACTGAGCTGGTTTACTGAATTTTTCTGAGATCAGGTGACTTCTAAGTAAGAACAGTAAACGTGGGAGGGAATGTTTACAATATATCAAATGTACTTATCATACACTGAGGATTTCCCCAGAACTGGGCTGTATGGTTACCTCGAGCCATCACATAAGAGGTGTTGAGGAGGTTACCACCACCACTATCGTCAGGATGCCAAAGAGCATGAGCCTCTCTGAATAGCAGAAGACACAGGGAAAGACAAACAACATTCAAACATACAAGGAGAAACACCCCACCAAACTGAAAATGGAACCAGCTAGGGAAAAAACATGAAAGTTGAGGTAACACAAGAACAAGCAGATGGAACTAAGGAGGAGCCAATAAAACTATGAATCGTTACCATCAATATTTTCTCAAATTATTTTTCTTTGTGTGCAGCAATGAAGGGTCTCTGTGCACTTTAGCAAAGGCTGTGTGCACCAAAGACATGTGTAATATTACAACCCAAGTGAGTGCAGCACATGAGGTACTAAAATCAGTGGTGTTTCTCACTCCAAATATTTGTTTGAAAATTAAAGTATAATGGTGCATTTTGCTTCAGATTAGTTGGATGTAATAGTCAAATGAGAAATACACTTGTAATTTCATCACAAATCATTTCCCATACAACATGACGCTAAAGATACTGCAGCAATTGATCACTTTCCAATCTCTCTGCTATGAAGAAATGTGAGTTCACACAAAATAGTATTTTGACATCTGATCTATGATTTCTTTTCGTTTCATTCCGTCTTCAGGTTCCATGTATCCATTGTGTTATGCAGAATTTGTCTCCTAATTTTCACAAGCATTTTATTAATAATAGGTTGAATACTCAAAGAAAGATGTTACTCAACTTCTGGTGGTTTGTGGACAACAAACTCACCTCACATTTTATCAACATTAGCAGTAAGTATGTCAACTGATAATTTCCTGACAACTATTACAGTATTTTTTCTATTCCCCCAATAATTGTCTGTCTTACCAGGGACTTCGGCATGTATACTTCTAAAATATTTATTGAAAGCAAGGGAATGACAGCTCATCCCCTTTTCTACAAAGGCTCCAACCAAGTGTCTACATATTGTAACTTACTGGCTGTATCAGATGTGCTAATATATGCATTTTAGGTTTTGGAAGGCATGCTTTCCAGCAGTCATGCCATCTCTGATGAAGGTGAAACACAGGGCTTTTGTACCTTAAAACAATTGTTTTGCCACTACAAGAGCACAAAACAATGTCCAATGAAAACTACATAGAAGTTTGACAATTTAATGTATGTGTCTCCATTACCAAAATGTGAAAAATGCAAACGCTTGCTGAAAGGATAACTGTCAGTATTAAACATAATATCAATAGTTGATATTTACATAATTGTGTCTGTAGGAGTGAGGGAGAAAAGGGAAACAACATGGCATTTTAGAATTTTGTATAGCTCATATGCAATCTTTAAACTGCTTCCAAGTGCTGTGTGAGACTAGAAATAGGGAAGAAGTGACATGAGAGAGGGAAGATGAGGCGAGAGAAAAGGGAAATATTGTGGCATTCTGTAATTTCATGTGGTACATGTGCCATCCCAAGGCTGCTCCCAAGCGAGAAAGGGAAATGAAGATGGAGAGAAGATTGGGTATATAGAATAGGAGAACATTACAGCATGCTGGAGCTTGTTTAATTGTTATGCTGCCCCAAGACTACTTCAAAGTGCAAAATGGAGAAAAGAACAGGTATTCAAGGTATCATGAGCAAGAGGTAGGTGAGGAAACTTGGAGTTATATTGTTTTATATGAAGGATTACACTTCACGTTCTACTCTGTCTCTTATCAGTTCCCTATGCAGATCTTTGAAACAACCTTAAGGCGGCATAAGAGTTGTTCAAGTATGTAACCAGCCAGAATGCTTTCCTCTACCTCTGATTCAGTTCTCTTTCAGCACTTTAAGAAAACCTAAAGGTAGCATAATGTCTTTATGCAAACAACTTGCCATAAAGTTCCCTTATTCCTTCCCTCATCTTTCCTGTTCCCTCTTTGAAAAACATCTGTTCTCATGCAGCCCTTTAAAGCATCCTTTTTTTTTTTTAGTCCTCATTCACCTCAGGAAATAATAATGTTAATTTTTTCTGCCCTTTTCTCGAGAGAGATACTGACCACTGGCGGGCTTACTACAATGAGCATTGTCCTTCCTTTGGCTATCTCTCTATCACGGTGTAACCTTACACCGGCACCACTTAATATTTGGAGTGTGGGGAGGAAACCCTTTAGCAGTCCAGAGTATATTGCCGGTGTAATCATTGGACATAGTTACAATCTTATATCTACATCATCCTTCAAATTTTACAACAACCCTTCCGGGCTCTCCATCCGTACTAACAACAGATTCCAGAAGTCTTTCTTCTTTGACTTTTTTCCCAATAAATTCATCTTAGACATATAAACAAGGGATTCCAACCATTCAGAATGCTGTGGTGGTGTACTACTCACCCATTTGCAACAGATCTCTCTTCTGGCGAGTAGTATTGCATAAAACAGCAAATTTCTGATGGCGCCCATAAAGTCATCCACCACTCCAAAGATAACCAATGAAAGGCTTACCTTTATTTGCTGACCCAAGATACCTGACATAGAAGTTTCCACTTTGTCCTAGAATACTCTGATTGTGGGGCATTAATAGAACACATGCACATCCGTTGGTTTTTCCAAACCACATTTAGCACAGCTGATTCGACTTCCTTTCCCCATCTTTGATAGTTTTTCGGGTGACATATATGCCCTGTGGAGCGAAAAAAGGTGGTTCCTTCTTTAAAAAGTGGGTTTGACAGTGAGGTAAAGTGTTCACATAGATACTTGCCAAATATTCTGCAGCTGCTCCCTCGGCAAGTATTTTCCCCACAGTTCCTCAGCCAGCGTAAACTCTCCGTCCATAGTATCCAGGAGATGCCAGTACCAGAGTGCAACATCCTTATTTCCCGTTGGTTTTGTTACCAGTCGATCTTCTAAAATGTTGCCTACATCCAATGGCAATTTTCTAATTTGCTCCCAGCTTTTAATTGTAGAAATGTAAACTTTGAGAGGGTGCCCTTCATCAACCCGTTAAGATCTTGCCTGGGTAACAAATTTCCCTCCCTGGTCAGATCCCCCCAGATCTTTAAGTTAGCCTTTTTAATGGGCACTGCCAATTTGTCATCAAGGCACTCTGGGGTTCCTGGTGAGTCCCAAATCGGAGCAAAGTGGGAGTAATAGTCCAATCTCGAAAGGCGTATAATGTGAAAGCACATTTTTGCCATCGACTGCAGCACCTTCAGTTTAATTTTCTTAAAAAATTTAGGATCGCCGAATTTGAAGAGGAAGCCATCTGTATCTACTTTGCATTCTTTTAACCTTGCTAAAAACATTAAACCTATTATAGATCCATCTGGTATATTTGCGAACATTCTAGAATTTTTTAATTGGAAAGCCCATGTGTAGTATTGTATGTCTGGCAAGGATAAACCTCCCTTCACCCTCCTCCTCCGTAGCTTTTTCCAGGAGATCCTAATCCCTTTGTTAGCCCAAATAAATGAATTTATAGCCTGCTGGATTTTGTGAATGGTGATTTCATCGAAGTGCAAAGGTATGGAATTAAATATAAAAGTAATCTTAGGTAATATATTCATCTTGACCAAACTAACTCTCCCTAAGATCGTTAAAGGGAGGTGTACCCAGCTCTTCATTAATTGAACTATCTCTTTATACACCCTCCTCAAATTAATTTCTGCAATTGCATTTATATCTTGAATTGTCCTTAATCCAAGATATCATATTTCCCTTTTGATCAGCGGATTACTGCTTACTAGATTCAATATCATAACTTCTGTTTTGTGCTCATTCACTGAGTACCCCGACACCTCTCCGAATTCTGATGCTATACGTAAGATGGTAGGTAAGGCAGTGTCCAGGTCAAATGAATATACTGATGGAGCAAGGTTTCACATCTAAAGAAACTTGCTCATATGCAATCCTCTCGAATAACCTGCAATACCATAACCAATCTGTCCGTGAATACTAATTTTGCACTACATTTTACATAATTATGTCTAGAAGAAGCTTGTCTATGTGCTGTTTTAATAAGTAACCCGAATGTCCTAAAATGGCCACCGAAAACGTGGGAAATCTTCTGCGCATGCGTTTCCCACATCACGTGGTGTGACGTTCCTCTGTCGCTTGGGGGGAAATCTTTGCAGCTGCGCAATAGCTTCTAATATGGCTGAGCTGAAACTAACTCATGCAAATTCCGCTAAGATATTAATGCAAAAGAGTTATTAAGTAAATGGGGTTAGAGTAGAAGTAAGTGGCATACAGTGAATCCATTTAAATTTGTATTCTAACATGTTTTTCTCTGACTTCATTAATAGTTTGCACTTGGGCCTTGGAGGGTGACTGATGTCCTCATCCTTTGTGACAACCACGCATGCACCCTACATCTCTGCTCTCAAGTCAATGAAGTCATTTGACGAACTGCAAAAACCCAAACCCAGCAAGGACATGAGAAAGTAAACTCCTGACCATACGAGAGGAAGACCCAGCAACATTGTACCTTAAAATTATCGATCATAATACGAAATGCTTGTGGGAATAAAGCTTGTGGGTATTAAAATTAAAGGGGGGGAATTAGACAATAGACTTAAGAAAAATATTGCACTTGGTATGGTGTGATGTCCTCTCCCCACTGCTTGGCCCAATCAAATTACGGGTGAACATGGAATTGAAACATTTGGGGGTGGATCCTACATTTGAATTTGGTATAACAAGAGGTAGGTATAGACAGTTAGACACACTTGATGCAGAGATGCTGATGCTGTGCTGAGATGCTGCCTGATTTTGCTGCAACCTGATTGAAGAATCCTACACTAGGGAAATTCTCGGAAAAACCGAGGAGGCACATCCAGGGAAGGGTCCGGACGCACCTGAACCGGACAGAGCAGCACCAGAGAGGGGTGTAACGCTGACGTTACACTAGAAGAGGACACTTTTCGTATCCCAAAACTCTAACACTCTGATGTCGGGGTCCTCACAACATTCTAGGTAAATATAATTGTAGGGTAAATGCCACGTACTTGCTTTTCTGCCCTTTCTCTCCTCAGGTGCTGTCATTGCAAAGAAGTAATTAATGCAAACTGATTATAATCAAATTGTACTATTTTTCCTGATGGAGATTTCTGGTTTCTGGTTTAGTCATGTCTATATTGATTTGACTCACAAAATTATTAATTCAGATAAACTTTTAAAACTTTCCCAGAGTCTGTGGTTCTTTAAATCAAAGTTAAATGCATTATTGTCTTTCCTCCCTATTCTAATCTACTACTAGATCTTATCGAATGTACATTTACTCAGGAGACAGGAATGGTAAAAATACTGGTGTAAAGGTTTCCGAGGGTAAAATAAAATTGATGACCAGTGGATATTTGCCAGCATCATTGCGTGTATGAATGTATATGGGTCCAAATATGTGTTGTGTGTATGAATGTGTAGAGCTGGTAAACTCCGCTGCATCAATACCATTAGGTCGCCTGCGTATAGGGCAGCCTTTCTAACCCAATCTCCCTGTTGAAAAGGGGGAATGTCACTTGCATTTCTAAGTCTGGAATCCAAGGGCTCCATATAAAAGTTAAACAGGAGAGGAGAGAGTATTTTAAAAGGAGAGGATAACTTCCCGTTCACCAAGAACCTTGCTACGGGTTCTTGGTATATTAGCTGTATAGCTCTACAGAATTTATCCCCCAAATTGTATCTTTTCAATACCGAGAATAGATAAGACCACCTCACCTTATCAAATGCTTTTGAGGCATCCATTGTTATTATTGCTAAAGGGATGTCAAAGGTCGTAGCAAAATCGATAGCCCCAATAAGCTCATAAGTGAGCTTGTGCAAATATCTCCCCTTCACAAAGGCTCTCTGATCTTCATGAATTGTATGGCCTGAAATTTTGGCTAATCTCTGGCCAAACTTTTTGTGAAGATTTTGTAGTCTGAATTTAAGAGAGATATTGGTCTATACGACTCACATGCTGCCGGATCTTTACCCGGTTTCAGAATAAGGATGACTGTGGCCTCATTCAAAAATTTCGGTAGCTGTATTCCATGATCTAATGCTTCGCCCATCATTAATGTCAAAAGAGGGATACCACGTCTGCCAAATTTCATAAAGCTCCATGGGAATGCCATCAGGCCGATTCACTGGATTGAATGGCCCTGACTACTTCCTCCTTAGTACTTCCTCCTTAGTAATCCCTTGATTTATAAATTTTTGTTGTTTAGGATCTATGGGTTGAATCGAATCAGCTAGCCAGCCCTCTATCTCGGTATCTAACATCCCTTCCTTCTCTTCCGTATATAAAATACGAAAAAACCTCTTTAATCTCGGTCTCGCTATTCAAAATAATCCTCCTTGATCTCCTTGATCCTGTTTTTATTCAAATCTGTCTTGACCTTCAAAGCTAGGAGTTTACTTTCTCCCTCTCCATACTCAAAATGTGCTAGTTTACTAGCTTCCCACCTCTTTCTAACCCTTATTTGGAAGATCTCTGATAGTTGGTTTTTCAATAACAGCTGCTTCTTTTCTAATTCTACTTTGTTCTCCTCTGAAATGATCTTTTTAACTCCGTATTTGATCGCTCCATTTTATCCTCAAACCCGGAAATTTCACTTTTATACAACTTATTCCTATGGCAGGTTACACTAGTGATCTTTCCTCTAATGAAAACTTTTAGGGTATCCCAAACTATTAAATTTGTAGCTAAGCCGCTATTGATCTCAATAAATACTCAAACCTCTTCATTCAGGTTATCCATTACTTCACTGTCAGCCAGTATTGTGCAGTCTAAAGTCCACCTTCTCTCCTCACTCCTAATGCTGTTTTTGAATGTTAATAAAACTGTCGAGTGATCTGAGAGGTGGGCCACCTTATATTCAATATTCCATTATCTTCTCTAAGGCTCCAATCTACTAGGAAGAAATCTATTCTAGACATACTCCCATATGTTTTATTATGAAAGGATGTGCCCTGTAGATTCCCTGCTCTTTCTTTCCAAAGATCACACAAGGTATGCTGAGTCATCATGGTTTTTAGTGCTTGTGAGTTGGGTGTTGGTGTTGCTCTGGTTCTGCTTGACTTATCTAACTTTAAATCTAATACCACATTAAAATCTTCGCCTATAATGGACCAGGGAATTCTAAGAGATTAGTAAACAGATTTTTTAATGGCTCACAATCTTCGTGATTTGGGCCGTAATAGCCTACTAATGTTAGTGACATCATCTACTTTAACATCAGCTAAAATCCACCTACCCCCTTTATCCGCCTTCGTCTTAGTCACCCATATTTTTGCTTGCTTATTCACCATCATGGCAACTCCTCTAACATTTCCACTCTGGTCATTGCATAGAACTTGTTGTACCCATCTTTGTTTTGTCAAAAAGATCAACACATTCCTTTTTTATTAAGTGTGTCTCCTATAAAATAAGAAGTTGAGCAGGAGAATCTCTATGATATTGCAATAACCTGTCTCTACGCCCCTTTACACGTAGCCCATTGACATTCCAAATTAGAACCTGAATGGACATATCTTTACTGTACTAGTACTAATTAATCTTTCTGAGGTATTTTATGATTCTTTTCCATATGCTCCCCACCCTGTGACACCCTACTACCAACCACCCACCCCTTACCTTGGAGAACCCACCCCTGCTTCTTGGACCTGATGTTATTCCAAATTCTTCTTTAGCTCCGTTAACCCCAGTCTCACTAAAAAATAGTTGTGTGTCCGTGTGTGTGTTCATATGTAAGTCATTAACTTGCAGTATCTACCTCCTCATTTGCCCCCCTCCATCTCCCTTGGGGGCATATTATCAAGCCAGGCGATAAAAATTATCGGCGCTTTATCGGCAGAAAACTGCCCCTAAAACGGCGATAATGGACTTGATGATATGCTCTATTGAATTCCAATTGAAGCCCATGTTAGACGTCCTTCACATTTAATATGGGCTTCAATTGAAATTACATAGAGCATATTATCAAGCCCATTATCGCCGTTTTAGCGGCACTTTTCTGCTGGTAAAGTGGCGATAATTGTAACGACGTGCTTGATAATATGCCCCTTAATGTTTTCTAATAACTCATCTACTTCCCTTATATTCCTTATCATCTGCATTTTATTATTCTGCATTATTTGCAGTGAAGCCCGGAATTTAAGTTGTACAGTTGCCCCTGTTTTTTTTTTCAGTCATCCATACGTTTACCAAACTCCCACTGTCTATCTAGGGTGGCTCGCAATAGATCTGATCTTATTTCGAATGAGAAGTCAGGACCTTTCAAGGATTTTAATTTTAATGCAGATGCGAGAATTTTCTCTTTCAGCGCATATGTCTGAAAATTAATAAGGATCTTTCTTGGCTTTAATCTACCCGGGTTTTTCCTGAAGGGTCTCTATGTATTCTTTGTATATCTTTTACAAAGTCTGCCTCACTCTCGTCTACCTGGACTGCAGCTTTCATGAGGGCCACCATATATGATTTTGATTCGTCCCTCCCTTTTCAGTTCAAAAAGCAATTTTCTATTGATAGAAGTAAAAGTGTCGCTACATGGTTCACAACATTGAATTCATGTAATTACAATAGAATTTGTTGCAATAGATATAAATGAATTAAATTTATGCATGAAAATAGAAAGCTCAAAACGATACAAATGAATCATAGAAAGCAATGGAATAACAAATATTCTAGGAACGTTTGGGGTATTTAAGGGGGTTTTAGAACTTCTTGCTGAGATGGTTGTAGCTGGGAATATCGTCTGGCACGTGTGTCAAGATACGTTGTAATAGGTGACCACAAATCCAGATGTTTGGTTGCCATATGTATGGGGCATACAAAGGAGGTGTCCAACCTGTGATTGTGGCAAACCGGTAACCACCATGCCTTATAAGAGATTTTAATGAAGTCCTTCCAATTTACAGTAATTTGCTGAAGTGCAACCGCTAATAACAAATCAATCATTTTAATATTACGTGTAACATTCTCCCAACAAGGTGAAAGACTTCCTAAGAAAACATGAGTATAAGAAAAAGAAAATTTAGTTCCAAAAATGAGATTAATTTGAGACCATACTTGTTTCCAAAAATTATGTACAAATGGACACGAAAATAACATATGAAATAAATCAGCATTTGACGAGGAGCATGTCCAACAAGCATCTGGTACAGTCACAAATCTTTTGCTTAAAGCATTCGGTGTAAATAAAAGTCTATTATAAACAAAAAACAGTGTTTGTGTTATGTTAGCTGCCCTGGATGATTTACTTATTTTGGTCCATAAGTTATTCTATAAAGACACTGGCCAAGATAACAGAAAATCTCGTTCCCATGCCTCTTCTATCTTGGATTTTTGCCTGACAGTGTCTTTACCTTATAAATAACTGTATTTAGTGGAAGCTTTGGTGTATTTTTTAACAGAGTGTGAAGTTGTGGGGAGGAATCAGATACAATGGAAGCAGTAGGTGTGGCAGATAATTGGGTGTATTTATCCATCACAGCTTTCTTAAGTAGACTATATTTATGAATAAATGAGGCAGGCAGATTGAATAACTGACTAAGGGCCTCATGTAGGTAGCCAAATACCGGTCGGTAACGGACGATTTTCGGTAAATATGCCGTTACCGACCGGTATTCAGACAAGTGAGATGTAGGAGTCCAAAAACCACTTTTCGGTAAATATGAGGCGGTAAATACCGATTCATATATTCCGAATTCTAAAATACCGATTCAAATTTACCGAATACAAAATTAACGAATCGGTAAACATGAAGTGGTAAATATGAAGTGGTAAAATTTTAAAATGACATGTAGGAGCACTCGGTAATTAAGAAATCCTGTAAATTCGTTAAATAAGAGTCGGTAATTAACACGGATGAAAAGCAGGTGGTAACCATCAACAATGGATAAATGCAAACCCAAAATGCTACAGCGTGGACAACATGGCCGCTATGTACGTCATTGCAAGGCGCCTACGTCTACAGGCAGCAGGACTGAGGGTGTGGCGACGGGAGGAACAAATCTACAGACAGCGCATCACACTATTCCAGCTGACTGATGCAGAGATACATGAGAGGTACAGGCTAGACCCCGAAACCATCATGGACTTAATCAGGGACCTACACCCACGCCTGGACCAGCCAATAAGAAGGGCGCACGCCATACCCCCACATGTGCAGGTGCTCTGCAGCCTACATCTGCTGGCATCCGGCAGTTATCAGGTGGTGATAGCTGCGGTGGGTGGGGTATCCCAGAGTTGCCTGTCACGTTTCTTCAAGAAGTTTCTGGATGCCATGATGCAGAGAATGCACCACTACATCAGCTTCCCCAACACACAGGCTGCACTGCAGAAAACAAAAACAGACTTTTATCACATGGCACAGTTCCCCCATGTCATCGGCTGTATTGATGGTACACACATCCCAATCTGTCCACCAGCTGATACAGAGCACATCTACAGGAACAGGAAGTCCACCCACTCCATCAATGTGCAGGTGATCTGTGATGCAGGGAACATCATCACAGATATTGTTGCAAAGTTTCCTGGGAGCACCCACGACTCTTACATCTTCCAGAATAGTGGGATATACACACGACTGAGTGCCGGAGAATTTGGAGAGGGATACCTGCTAGGTAAGTAACAGTGACGCCCCTTGAAACCTGCAAATCATAGTGTCATGAGGCATGTTACTGATGGTTCCCTTTCACTCATCCAGGCGACAGTGCATATGCATGCCGGTCATTCATCCTCACTCCCTACCTACACCCAGCAACCCAGAGTGAGAGACGATACAACGTGGCACACAAAACAACACGCAATGTGGTGGAGCGCACGTTTGGACTACTGAAGAGCAGGTTCCGCTGCCTGCACAAGAGCGGAGGCGCACGCCAGTACAAACCCATCACCTGCTGCAAGATTATTGCCACTTGTGCAATGCTGCACAACCTTGCCACGAAAAAAGGGACAAATGTGGAACTAACATATCATGAGGACAACGAGGATGAGTCAGGCCAGCCAGAGGGCAACGCAGCTAGAGTGCCAACTGCAATCGATGGGAGAGAGAGACGGGCAGAGATCACAGCCAACTATTTCTGAGTAAGTAAGGGGACACAGCGAGTTGTGAGAAGTCATGACGTAGTTTTAATGTGGCACCACGCCATGAACACATGAACAGGCCAATCTGGCAATATACCATCTATACAAGGAGTATGTCCAGGGTTACGTCACCCAATGGGAAGTGGCAAAGCAGGGCAACATCAATGTTTGCGCATACGCGCTGCAGTGGTGGGTTGCACGGCCTGTGCATCCTCACTAGAGCCAACCCCAAGCCGCCTGCTGCTCCTGCGTGCTTCTGGGACGGGGGGTGTGATGCTGCTGCTGGTGTCGATGCTCTCCGCAGCATCCCCTGCAGCAGTTGTCGACGCCTGACTAGGCAATAGCACCCCTAGTGCACTTGTCACCTGCACCATCCCCCGAGACAGGTCGCTGCAGCACTGTGTGAGGCACTCCTGCATCGTCACAGAGCGCCGGCACAGTAGAGAAGTCGCAGTTGCCAGACGGTTGAGTGCCCTGCTGGTGGTGTCCCTTCTCTGGCGTTCCCGGCGCCGTGCATCGATGTCAGCATCTAGTTTGCTGCAGAACTGCTGGATAGACTGGGACATGTCCCGAATGCCCGCAGCCATGCCGCTAATGTTAGTGTCCATGTTGACTAATGTTGTCGTCATCACCCGCATGTGCCTCTGGACTGACATGACTGCCTTTGATTGCAGGCACTGTTGCTTTAACATTTGGCCCTCGAGCCCCAAGAAGACACCATGGCCGTCAGTGGGTGCTGGTGGACTCTGGACACGCGACCTGCGGCGCCCTCTTGCTTCCGTCTGTGCTGCCTGTGAGGTGTGGGGCACAGTGGCATGGCTCCCTTCCTGGGTCCCGGTGCGGTCTTCTGGTCCCATGCTGTCATCTGACGAGGTGTCTAAGGCTCGTAGCCTGGCTGCTGGACGCCTCCTCATTCTCACGCCTGCAAGCGGGGATGTGGCTGGTGATTCGAACATGAGTGGCGATGCTGGCTCTGGTGGTGGTGATGCTGGCTCTGGGTGAGGTGATGCTGGCTCTGTGTGCGGCGAGGCTGGCTGTGTAGGTGGTGCGGCTGCCAGTGGGCCTGCTCCCTGGTCTGAACATGTGCTGGCTTGCGGCGATATATGTGGCCGGTGTGCCGTCTCTCCTGCAGCATGCCCTGTCCTGCATGGTATCACATCTGTGGACAGAAATACAACATTGGCTCAGTGTCCCCGAAGGGCTGCATTGCATGCGTCACAATAAATCATTTCACATTCCAATATGTCCCCTGTCTCCTTGTGCCTCGAGTGCGTGACATGCCTTGTTGCCCTGTAACATTTACGTCATGGTTAGTGTTGCCCTGACTACATCTCCCGGAATGCATTGCCTGTCTGCACTGACACGTGTGGACTGCAGTGTGATTCTCGATTCACAATTGGGGGATGTGGGATAGGGGTTGGGGGGGCTACATTGCTGTGCTTTCGTCTTACCTTGGTGTGTTGCGGCTCTGGCAGAGCTGTCGGCGTCCCCAAGTCCCACGACGCTCTCTTGCTCGATTGTGGCCGCCACCAGCTCCTCCAGTTCGGTGAGGGCAGGTGCCCTGTTGGTTCCACCTCCGGTCTGGCTGGCCTCCTTCTGGATGTCGCCCATCTTCCTCTTGGTTACAATCCGGAGGTCATACCAGCGCTTTTTGAGTACCTCAATGTCCCTGTGGGTCACTCCCACAGCATTGACCTGCGCCTGGATGGCCAGCCATGTGTTGCGCTTTTCCACCTCAGGCACTTGCAGGGATTGCCTTCCGAACAGCTTGTGGTGCTGCTTCACCACCTCCTCCACCAGCACCTGGAGTTCCTTGGGGCTAAATTTCAGCTTCCTCCTCCTTTCCCCTCCGTCTTTCTGTGTTCTCTGGCTGGACATGCTGTTCGTTTACCCGCTCGCACATGCAACGGCTCCTTGCCTCTCCTCTGCACTCCAAGCCTCTCCAGGGTCGGCTGATTATGTACACCTGCCTGGGTGTGGCCACTTCGGCTAATTTTGTACACCTGCCTGGGTGTGGCCTGTTCCTTGTTGGGTGGGCTGTCGTTGCACTTGATTAGCTGTTTCGTCAAGTCATGTAATTTTCTTTACCGAATCCGTACATGCCGATTCGGTATTTTCCGATTCGGTATATACCACCTCGGTATTTTCCGAGTCGGTATATACCACCTCGGTATTTTCCGATTCGGTATATACCACCTCGGTATTTACCGATTCGGTCATTTCCGATTCTTAATTACCGAATGTTACCGATTCGGTAACTGTTACCGAATTTTTACCTACATGTAACTTACCGATTCTTATTTACCGATTCGGTACGGCTCGGTATTTTAGAACCGGTAAAATTTATTTACCTACATGAGGCCCTAAGTGAGGCAAAAGGCAAAAAATCCAATTGTGAGAATGACTGATGAATCCATTTTAAACCTTTCTGTCGCCAAGTCTTCCAGTAGAATGGTTTGTTACGAATAGTCAGGTTTTTGTTGTGCCAAATTGTTGAATTAAGGAAGAAATCTAAATTACTATGTGTAGGAGGGACTGCGTGTTCCAGGAGTTTAGAGGTTAGTTTGATTATGGCAGTGGATAAGGCCTGTGGTTTGCATGTGAAGGAAAGGTATTCGTAAAATGAGAAAGGGGATAAAAAAAGCTAAAGAGAAGCTTGTTGTAAAAGGAATGCTTTTTTGATACGCCTGAAAGTCAGGAAAGTTAACCCCACCTTCTGTTTTAGGGTGAAATAACTTAAGTAGAGACATTCGGGACATCTTATTATTCCATAAAAAGGAAGAAAGGAATTGATCTTCTTAAAAAAATTTGTGTGAATAGGAACCGGGATATTAGAAATGGTATATAGGATTATAGGCGACAGCATCATCTTTATGGTATCCAGGCGACCCCACCAGGATAAATATAGGGGATGCCATTTAGTAGCTAAGTCCGAAATCTTTTGTATGCATTTGTTCATGCATAATGCTACTGTGTCTGATAATGAGGGAGTAACATGTAATCCTAGATATTTAATGTGGTTAGGGCTCCAAGTAAAATTGGAATCACTAAAATCCGACTTAAAAGTATATTCGTTTAAGGGTAATATTTCAAATTTATCGTTATTCAATTTGTAACCAGAGATATTAGAATAGGCTTACACTTCCGCCAAGAAGGCAGGGATTGAGTCACTTGGTTTTGACATAAACAACAAAATATCATCAGCATAGGCTGCAAGTTTAATGTGGGAGTTTAATGTTTGAAAACCATGTAGATTTGGGTTTTGACGTAATTTAGAGAGAAAAGGTTCCAAAGCTAAATTAAAAAGGAATGGGGAAAGAGGGCACCCCTGACGTACTCCTCTCCCTAAATCAAAGAATGGGGAAACCAAACCATTGGCGCAGACAGCCGCACGCGGGTTAGAATAGAGAAGAGAAATTAGGGATGTAAATTTGGGGCCAAAACCAAACCATTTGAGTGTTTAAAGCAAATAAGTCCATTCGACTCTATCAAACGCCTTTTCGGCACCTAATACTATCGCCGCAAGGGATTGTTTCAGATGTGAAGATTTGGATAAAACATTAAAAAGAAGTCGTGTATTATCGGTTATGAATCTACCCTTGACGAATCGAGATTTTTCTTTCCCCAATAGATCACGTAAGAAGGAATCTAAACGTAAAGCTAATGCTTTGGAATTTTTTTTATCTTCGATGTTAACCAAAGATATAGGCCTGTAATTTTTACAATATTTAGAATCTTTACCTTCTTTGGAGATTAGGCAAATGTGTGCTTCTGAGAAGGAACCCGAGGAACCCCCCCAACGTGCTAAAGGAATTTATTAGGGAATGTAATTTAGGCATTACGAGTTTAGAGAAATGTTGATAACATTTTACAGTGAAACCATCCGGTCCCGGAGCTTTGTCTTTTTTGAGATGTTGAAGAGCTTTTAATAGTTCCTGATGGGTCATATCTAACTCCAGGGGGGAGAAGTCTGTCAAGGGATGTTGAGATTTTTGGATATTAGAGAAAAAGTGCAGTAGGGACTGGTCTGAGTGTTGTGTTTCAGAAGCGTATAGTGATTTGTAAAAGAGAGAGAGTTCATTCAAAATATCAGTATCTTTAAATTTTAGATCTGATTGATCATCATAGATAGATTCAATGTTTGTTTGTTGTGTCTGACTTTTAAATAATTGGCCAGTATTTTCCCTGCTTTATTTTTTCCCCCATAAAATTTTGCGCTAGACTTTAACAAATATAATGAGGCATCCTCCGTTCAATTCTTATTAAATTGCATTTTGGCATTTATGAGAGCTGTAAGACAGTCTTTAGAGTGTGAAGTGTAATAAGAATGCTCCAATCTTTTAACACCCTGAAGGAGATCCTTAGTGAATTTATGGGAATTTTTTCGTTTCTTTGCAAAAAAACGATTATGAAATCTCTCGCTGAGGCGTTGAATGCATCCCATAAAGTTGAAAAGGTCATGGAATGGGCTTGATTAATCTAAAAAACTCGTCGAAAAAAGTAATAAAGGAAGCAGTAAACTTGGGGTCTAAGAGGAGTGCATTATTAAAAAGCCACCTTCTAGGACCTGTAGCTTTAGGTGGATGTCAAGGCCAATTGAGACCGGGGCATGGTCTGACAATACGATGGGACCAATCTCTGCACATGTAATAGTTTGCGAAATGGTATGAGAAACAAATATATAGTCAATTCTTGATTGGGTTTGATGGGCTGGAGAATAAAAAGTGTACTCTCTAGTGGTCGGATTACAAAGACGCCAAGCAACCAGGAGATTATGCTGAGTGATAGCGTGAACAAAAGACTTGTGTGGTTTATTGGGAACGAAAGAGACTCTAGAATTTCTATCAATGAACGGTTCAAAAATCTGATTACAATCGCCAGCTAAAATAAAATTGTCTTCCATGCATTGAGCGATCTGCCTGGCCAATGTGGGCCAAAAAGATGACTCACCACATGTAGGTGCATAAACATTTAGAAGAGAGACTTTTTTTAAGACAACCTAACATTCAACCATCTGCCATCAACATCTGATTCCTGGGACAAAAGTGAAAACGAGAGGGATTTATGGCAAAGTATTACTACTCCGTTTCGTTTGCCATCACCTGGGGAGAAGAAAACTTCCCCACCCAACGTTTTTTTAACTTTAATGATTCAACATCCGAAAGATGAGTTTCTTGCAAGAATGCAATATCAACATCTAGTTTGGCTAAGTGAGTCAGGATTCTTTGTCTTTTGACGGGATAATTTAATCCCTTAACCTTCCATGTGATCAATTTTAATGACTTAAGTAATTAAAAACAGAAAGGACTAAAAATGTAAAGCAAAAGTCCAATTCAGAGTAACAACAATATACGATGTGAAATAGGGAAAAAAGGAGATAGATGATTGGTTCAATAATAGAGTAAAAAAAAACCATTCAAATAGCCAAGTCGAAGAGTAGTAGTCGAGTACAAGGATAAGAAAAAGGGAAAACGAGGTAAATAGGTAGTAAAAGAGTGAGGAAGTAGCAAGATTTATAGTTGTAATGACAAAAATAGTGATGAAAACGGAAAGACAGGAAAAAGTGAGAAAACAGGAGGCGACTGCAAAGGAGAAAATGCGAACCAATAAGGCAAGCCAAAGACAAAAACCACAACACTTAACATATCTAGGATAATGCAGGAGGGTAACATACCTACAAAAAGAAGACTCAGGAATACATGGGAGGGGGGATGGAACCACATAGGAGAGGCGACACAACCGGGATCAGCCAGCCAGAGAATCAAGGAGAGACCACGATATAGGGGAAATAAATCTATGAGGGCGACAAATAACAAGGATTTGGACAAATATTAGAACATACAAGTGGAACATATAATGGGGCAATCGATAGCTGGAAAACCAATCATAACGTTGGAGAACTTGACATAAAGTGGAACTTTATGAGAACAACAAGTGAATCAAAAAACGATAGAAAAACATTTTTAAGTAAAAGGATACTATGGAAAAGAAAGCAAAATCTGAGCAAACCGTGAAGGAAATGACATTCAATCAAGTGTTAAATGAAGAAGAGGGCCCGAGGAGTCCATAACATCTGTTTTGCAAGAGTTTATGAAGCTTTGAAGACGTATCAGATCTTCGTACGTCGTTGTTCTGTTGTTATACGTAACTTTGAAAAGACACGGATGAAAGAGGCCGTACCGGGCTCCCATAGAACGTAGATCAGCTCTCATGTTGAGGAAAGCCTTGCTCCTGTTAGCTGTAGCTCTAGCATAATCTTGTGCGAAAAAAAAAGAAGAGCCTGACCATGTAATTCTTGGAGAAGCTTTGACCGCTGAGAGCACTTTCAACAGATCTGTGTATTCCAAGAAGTATAAGATGACTCCTCTTGGCCTCTGTGAGAGGATGCACGCCCCAGCCTGTGAGCTCGCTGAATGTTGAGAATAGTTCCTTCTGGCATGTGACGTAATTTAGGGAGAAATGATTTAAAGAAAGTGAGTGAATCTGATCATTCAAGTCCTTGTCCCAGGCCGTAGATACGCAAGTTATTCCATCTGTTGCGGTTTTCGAGATCCTCCACCTGTTTATGAAGTGTAGAAACCTGAGAATGCAATTGAGAAACATTTACACATGTCTCTTTTAAGGAAGAAAGAGTGTTCTCAAATGCAGAGACCCTCATGTCTAGTTGAGACCAATTATCTGTTAAGATTTGTAGCTTAGTGTTAGTTTCTTCCATAAAGGGTCGAAGGACCCTAATTCCCTCGAGCAGTAATTCCAGGGATACAGGCGAGAATGGCTTAGGTGGTGAGGAGGTTCATTTTTAAGAGGTTTAGTAACAGATTTCCCTGAAGTACAGAGGAAGGATCCATAGTTGTAGTTGAGTGCTGAGGCGCGGATAAAAGAGAGTCTTCAAATTTAGAAAATTCAGTGAAAATTTTTGAATTTATCAAAAATATATCTTTCTTGGATGAAGAGAGAATGAATAGCCTTTGTTCTGCCCATGTAATGCTGACCAAACACTCCCACTTCCAGGCAACAGTGTGAAGATGAAGGAAAGTATTCTCTAAGAGAGCTCGCTGAGGATCACAAAATGGCCACCAAACACTTTTTCTACTGATCCCTCAATAATCTTTTGACAGCGATATAGAACATCATACCTCAGCGTTCTGAAAAGAGATCGTGTAATATACATAAGCTGGGGTAAGCTGGTAGCGCCAAAAAGCAACTAGTATGAGTGATGGTCTCCACTTCATGCTTCCATCCATTCAATAGTATGAGGGTGAATGAAAATGTTCTCTGTGAAGGTTCGCGGGGGTCGCAAAATGGCCACCAATCACATTCTCCACAAAACTTCCAGAAATCTATTAAACAGCACGTTGTGACATCATATCCCCATGTTTTGAAGAGGAATCATGTATTATTCAGATGTTGGGGTATACTGGTAGCATGAAAAAATAACTTGTAGAGAAATTAGCTCCTATAATGCAAGGCTCGCGCTCGCGGTAAAAATTCAAAATGACGGCCGCGAGAATACACGTCCGACTAGGAGCTGAGTTTATAAAATAAAATTACTTGCTGGCTTTGGAATAAGGCGCCGAAGGTCTCATAATGGTCTCCCGACCTTCATCTTCCCTTAGTCGTCCACAGCAAGTCGTGGCTCGATCTAGAAATGTGGTATCTCCGAGAGCCGCCGGAGAGCTTCAGCCATGCGCCTCAATCTCCGTCGGGCACCAAGCCACTCCCCGTCCCTCTCTTTTCCTTCGGATACATTTAGTATCCTCAAATTATTCCTTCTGGAATTATTTTCTCACTGCTCCAGTTTTTCCTGAAGAGCCTGCTCATCTCTATGCAGTGCTTGGAGCTCCGTTTTGTTATTTGCAAGATCCTTTTTTAACTCCTCCACTGTGTTTTCGAGTATTTCTGTTCTCTCAGATAAAGTGTCCAACTTTTTCTCGAATCTCTCGCAAAACCCCCGTATTTCACACCAGTCAGCTTCTGATAATGAAAACCCATTCCTAATATCTGAAGTTAGCGTTCCTAACATCGCTTCTAAAGAGCTAATCGATGTTTCACTTGGATTCCTATTGTCAGGGGTTTTTATGCTCAGAACTGGTGTATGCCCTCCATGATCTTCGTGTCCATTAGCCTGAGTATTATCACCATTGCTATTTATTGTTTCATCGGAAGTCGTGGCCTTGGTACTTTCTTGGCTGTTGCCCTGACTGAACTGCTCACCCTTCTCCATAACTGTAGCAAAAGTGTCTATGGTAGCTATGGCAGCTGTGGTCCCTTGACAGACTTTGGGACTACCTCTGTGCGTGGTGGTCTCTTTAGTTTAAGTGCTGGTGGTTGTACTTTAAGAAAAAGGAATGCAGAGATGGTGTAATCTTTAACTTAGGCCCTGGGAACTCTTCCTTTCGTTTTGTTTTTTCCCCTACTTTTTACTTCTCATTTTAGTTTCTCCCTAGGGAGACTTTTATGAGAGCTTGTGAAAAGAGTAAGCCAAGCCGAAGCCCCTAAGTCCGAAGAGTGACTCTGTCTCTGACTTTTTTTATCTGCGGACTCACTCTCTTCCTCAGCGTGGGCCCCCACTAATACCTTCCCTCCTGATCCGCAAGATATGACCCCCGCAATGGTCCCCCTACCTCTCAGATTCTGGCTTCCACCGTCGCAAATGGCAGCCGACTGCTCCTCCTCGGATGAATTTGCAGCTCCCAATCCTCCAGAGCATGTGGCTTCAGCATATGTGCTGATGCTGCCTTCACTCGCCCGGAGGTATCCTCGCGCTGCTGCCCTTCCTGAGCTCCACGGCGGCCTTGGGAGCAACGCGGACCGGCGTCTGATATCAGAAGGGGACACACCGGAAAACTTCCAAAAGTTAGGCACATCAGGGTTTAGTAGATTTCCAGTTTTTTTTTAATGTATAATTGATGGCATTAAGAGGTGATAAGACGCGAACTCCATGTGTAGCGACTGGGAGTCTTCGGACCTTGCGACCTGAGCGCTTTGCGGCTGCCATGTTCTCCCTTTAAAGCATCCTTTTGATGTACATAACAATGTTTGTTTTTTTATGCAATATAAGGACTGATATTTTCATAGGCCTTCCTTGCAACTCCACCCATATAGCCCCATACTGGACTTCAAGGGAAGCTGACTGCTTGAAGTTCCACTTTAATATTTACATTGATAGCGATTATAGTGTGCATCAAGAAAGTGATAGATAAGCAGAACATTAATCCATCCATTCCAACAGTCTTAATTACTTTGAAGTTCATGTAAGTAAAACACTTCAACTCCTATAGCTGCCCCTGGAGGATGATCAGCATGTGATGATTAGTGGTCAAGTGAGATTTCTGGAACAGAAGGTCAAAGTGGATGTTTGTAAATGTGCTTTATGGATGGCAAAGATCACGCTGTCAGTAGAAAGTCTGCAGGAATGAAAAAGCCTTCTCCTGAAATGTCTAAATGCTTACATCTTTTCAAATATTTTAATACAGCATACTTCAGGAGAAGGCATTTTCATTTCTACAGACTTTCTTACACACACACATTTCAGGAGAAGGACTTTACTTTTCTGCAGACTTTCTACTGACAGTGTGATCTTTGCCTTTCATGAGGTGCATTTCAAAACATCCACTTCAACCTCAGTTTCAGATCTTAGGGCATGCCCTCCAGGAGAGACACTGAGCGATGGAAAAAAGATGCTGCCCATGCTCCTATGCATTCAACTTACGGGGAACATAGGTTGCCATGCAAGGAGTCAAGTATGCAATGTGGTTAAGTGTGTGTATTACCTCTATTTACCCAGAATTGAACTGGAGTCTCCGCTGATGTGGTAGTTAGTGTTATAGTCTTTCCCAATTGCCATTGCCCAGTCTATGATTGCTAGACTCTGCATCATTGAGGTGGTTCCCCCGTGACATTTTGCTTCGACCTCCTCTATTTTTGATGCTGTGCTGGATTTTGTTGTTGCTGGCTCAGATGCTTTGGGCACTTTGCCACTACTGATCAGTGTCAAAGTGCAAGTACTCCCTGTGTAAATTGCTATTGCAATTGGTTCTCCGTGATTGGCACATTTGATTTACTGGTAAGTCCCTAGTAAAGTACACTGAGTGTGCCAGGGCCTGTAAATCAAATGACACTAGTGGGTCGTCAGCACTGATTGTGCCACCCACATGAATAGCCCTGAAAAAGTGTCTCAGTCCTGCCACTGAAGTGTCTGTGTGCAATTTTAAACTGCCATTTTGACTTACAAGGCCAGGCAATAACCTCTGATTTTCTTACATGTAAGGCACCCCTCTGGTAGGCCCAATGTACCCCCATGGGCAGTGTGCAGTGTTTGTGAAAGGTAGGACATATACAGGTGTATGTGACATGTCCTAATAGTGAAATACTGCCAATCTTGTTTTTCACTATTGGAAGGCTATCTGTGCCATAGGATAGCATGGGAGATACTTTGTAATACCTTACAAGTATAACTTCCCATTGGTTCAAGATAGAGGAATAAAGTTTAGGCTCTCTGAACACAGAATTTAATAACACATCTTTTAGTAAAGATGGTTTTTCAAATGTTGTTGGAAAATGCCACTTTTAAAAAGTAATCACAAAAATAGAACCTGACTGCTTATTAGCTTTTGAGCTATCTACTTACAGCTGAGATCAAATAGCGAGGCTCCAAATATTTCTAAGAGCTATTCAAACCTACTACACGCAATAGAACCAGAAGTCAAATGCATACCTTAATGATAAGTCTTTAAGGCTAAGACTTCGGAGAGCGCTTCGGTCATAATGTTGCAACAAATAAAACTTACTTCAATGCGTTTTTCTTCATAGACATAAGAAGTACTCTGGCAGGCAACATAGTTTTTAAGCAACTACCACAGGATAAGAGCAAGGCTAAAATCACCACGTCTGCTCAGGTATGCACTTCAATGATTATGCGCTGATTCACGTAGTGAATGAAAATAGTTGTGTAATATACAATGAACTAACAGCAGCTCTTGTTTGAACAGGGAGTGCTTGAACTTCCTCCCTTTACGAATCAATAAGATTTTCCCTTATGGTGAAAGTCGCATCCATCAGGTAACCTTTGTTTAAAAGAAGTGTTTTGAGTACGCATTTATAGTATTGAGAGAAGGAGAGTTCAAAATTACCTATATCTCTTTTGTGTTACTTATTCTGTAGATTACACCAGTATTTATAAATCCGAAGCCCTGATGAGAGCCCCTGGAGTTTCCCCAGGTCTTGAAACGCGTCGGCATTTTGGGTAACATTGAGGAACTGTGATTTGTTTTTTATGTTCAGTTTGAGGGAATTGTAATGAAAAAAACTTTACCCCTACTGTCTGCATAAATTGTTCTCAGTGCTAGACATTCCCCTTGCTTGATGAAATGTTTTGGAAAATGGGAATGCTGTTTTGTGAATTGGAATTGGTGTATTAACATGTATGTTCTTTGTTATATGTAAAACCAAAGGGGATGATGGACGGAGTGTTGAACATTGCAAGCACTCACCCCCAGTCAACTGATCTGGGTTTAATCCATAATCATTCTTTAGCTCACTCTGCCACCCCAGTTCAGACATGGCCATATGCAAATCAGTCTGACCCTGTGCCTCATGGGAACAGTCCAGCCCAAACTGCCAAGCCATGTCTTCCCTGGACCGCAAACAAGCATCCTGGGACCGGTTTCTGGCTAATCAGCCGTCATCAGCCAGTCTAGCTTGAATCCAGTGGCAAAGTGAGCAAGGGACCCACGTCTGGGCATACCCTGCCAACTTAGGGCAAACAAAGCTAAACCAAAGGGGATGATGGACGGAGTATTGAACATTGCAAGCACTCACCCCCAGTCAACTGATCTGGGTTTAATTTGTTATATGTAGTCATGCATGTCATAAGCACATGCATGTTGTTTGATTTTTTTGTACGGTATACGTTTCTGGAATTAATAAGTGTTGGTCTCTTTTCATGCATCCATGAACAAGAAAAATCATATGAAAATCATATATATGAAAAGATTAAATAAATAACCAGATCAAATTAAAATGTTTATATTTGATCTTTACTGTAAGTAGATAGCTCAAAAGCTAATAAGCAGACAGGTTCTATTTTTTGTGATTACGTATTACGGCCCTACCTGGCTTCCGTTCTTCTGGCCTAACCCCCTTGTTGTCATTCGTTTAGAAAGTAGGCATTTTCTTGTTTATCCATTCTGTGTGCCTCAGCCTGTTTATGGCTTGACTGTCTGGTTTTGGAGTGACAGGGACTGGGGATGTGCATTCACTGTAGACAGCCACTGGGGGGGGGGTAGAGGTGTCCCTGGCCATTCCTGAATGACTCAGAGCTGAGCTGAATAGACCTTGCCTGCATTTAGAGTAGTGGGAGGAGTTTTCCTTGCACCTGAATGGGGCCTGTCTCCTTTGCACAATACTGTATCCACCCTCTGTGGTCATACTGAACATGTGAGGACAGAACTGGTTTGGATTGGGCTCAGAGACCCTTGCACAAAGAAGAACAAAGACAAAGGGCCTCATGTAGGTAAATAAATTTTACCGGTTCTTAAATACCGAGCCGTACCGAATCGGTAAATTAGAATCGGTAAGTTATATGTAGGTAAAAATTCGGTAAAAGTTACCGATTCGGTACCATTCGGTAATCACGAATCGGAATTCACCGAATCGGTAAATACCGAGGTGGTATTTACCGAATCGGAAAATACCGAGGTGGTATGTACCGATTCGGAAAATACCGAGGTGGTAGTTACCGAATCGGAAAATACCGAATCGGTATGTACGGATTCGGTAAATAAAATCACATGACTTGACGAAACAGCTAATCCTGTGCAACGACAGCCCACCCAACCAGGAAGTGGCCACACCCAGGCAGGTGTACACAATTATCCGACCCTGGAGAGGCTTTGAGTGCAGAGGTGAGGCAGGGAGCCGTTGCCTGTGCGAGCGGGAAAACGAACAGCATGTCCAGCCAGAGAACACAGAGAGACGGAGGGGAAAGGAGGAGGAAGCTGAAATTTAGCCCCAAGGAACTCCAGGTGCTGGTGGAGGAGGTGGTGAAGCAGCACCAGAAGCTGTTTGGAAGGCAATCCCTGCAAGTGCCTGAGGCTGAAAAGCGCAACATATGGCTGGCCATCCAGGCGCAGGTCAATGCTGTGGGAGTGACCCACAGGGACATTGAGGTCCTCAAAAAGCGCTGGTATGACCTGAGGATTGTAACCAAGAGGAAGATGGGCGACATCCAGAAGGAGGCCAGCCAGACCGGAGGTGGAACCAACAGGGCACCTGCCCTCACCGAACTGGAGGAGCTGGTGGCGGCCACAATCGAGCAAGAGAGCGTCGTGGGTCTTGGGGACGCCGACAGCTCTGCCAGAGCCGCAACACACCAAGGTAAGACGAAAGCACAGCAATGTAGCCCCCCCTACCCCTATCCCACATCCCCCATTGTGAAACGAGAATCACACTGCAGTCCACACGTGTCAGTGCAGACAGGCAATGCATTCCGGGAGATGTAGTCAGGGTAACACTAACCATGACGTAAATGTTACAGGGCAACAAGGCATGTCACGCACTCGAGGCACAAGGAGACAGAGGACATATTGGAATGTGAAATGATTTATTGTGACGCTTGCAATGCAGCCCTTCGGGGACACTGAGCCAATGTTGTATTTCTGTCCACAGATGTGACATCATGCAGGACAGGGCATGCTGCAGGAGAGACGGCACACCGGCCACAAATATCACCTCTAGCCAGCACAAGTTCAGACCAGGGAGCAGGCCCACTGGCAGCCGCACCACCAACACAGCCAGCCTCGCCGCACCCAGAGCCAGCATCACCTCACCGAGAGCCAGCATCACCTCAACCAGAGCCAGCATCGCCACTCATGTTCGAATCACCGGCCACATCTCCGCTTGCAGGTGTGAGAATGAGGAGGCGTCCAGCAGCCAGGCTACGAGCCTTAGACACCTCGTCAGATGACAGCATGGGCCCAGAAGACCGCACCAGGCCCCAGGAAGGGAGCCATGCCACTGTGCCCCACACCTCACAGGCAGCACAGACGGGAGCAAGAGGGCGCCGCAGGTCGCGTGTCCAGAGTCCACCAGCACCCATTGACGGCCATGGTGTCTTCTTGGGTCTCGAGGGCCAAATGTTGAAACAACAGCGCCTGCAATCAAAGGCAGTCATGTCAGTCCAGAGGCACATGCGGGTGATGAAAACAACATTAGTCAACATGGACAATAACATTAGCGGCATGGCTGCGGGCATTCGGGACATGTCCCAGTCAATCCAGCAGTTGTGCAGCAAATTAGATGCTGACATCGAAGCACGGCGCCGGGAACGCCAGAGAAGGGACACTACCAGCAGGGCACTCAACCGTCTGGCAACTGCGACTTCTCTACTGTGCCGGCGCTCTGTGACGATGCAGGAGGGCCTAACACAGTGCTGCAGCGACCTGTCTCGGGGGATGGTGCAGGTGACAAGTGCACTAGGGGTGCTATTGACTAGTCAGGCGTCGACAACTGCTGCAGGGGATGCTGCGGAGAGCATCGACACCAGCAGCAGGAGCAGCATCACACCCCCCGTCCCAGAAGCACGCAGGAGCAGCAGGCGGCTTGGGGTTGGCTCTAGTGAGGATGCACAGGCCGTGCAATCCACCACTGCAGCGCGTATGCGCAAACATTGATGTAGCCCTACTTAGCCACTTCCCATTGGGTGACGTAACCCTGGACTTACTCCTTGTATAGATGGGATATTGCCAGATTGGCTTGTTCATGTGTTCATGGCGTGGTGCCACATTAAAACTACGTCATGACTTCTCACAACTCGCTGTGTCCCCTCACTTACTCAGAAATAGTTGCATGTGATCTCTGCCCGTCTCTCTCTCCCATCGATTGCAGTTGGCACTCTAGCTGCGTTGCCCTCTGGCTGGCCTGACTCATCCTCGTTGTCCTCAAAATATGTTAGTTCCACATCTGTACCTTTTTTCGTGGCAAGGTTGTGCAGCATTGCACAAGTGGCAATGATCTTGCAGCAGGTGATGGGTTTGTACTGGCGTGCGCCTCCGCTCTTGTGCAGGCAGCGGAACCTGCTCTTCAGTAGTCCAAACGTGCGCTCCACCACATTGCGTGTTGTTTTGTGTGCCACGTTGTATCGTCTCTCACTCTGGGTTGCTGGGTGTAGGTAGGGAGTGAGGATGAATGACCGGCATGCATATGCACTGTCGCCTAGATGAGTAAAAGGGAACCATCAGTAACATGCCTCTATACACTATGATTTGCAGGTTTCAAGGGGCGTCACTGTTACTTACCTAGCAGGTATCCCTCTCCGAATTCTCCGGCACTCAGTCGTGTGTAGATCCCACTATTCTGGAAGATGTAAGAGTCGTGGGTGCTCCCAGGATACTTTGCAACAATATCTGTGATGATGTTCCCTGCATCACAGATCACCTGCACATTGATGGAGTGGGTGGACTTCCTGTTCCTGTAGATGTGCTCTGTGTCAGCTGGTGGACAGATTGGGATGTGTGTACCATCAATACAGCCGATGACATGGGGGAACTGTGCCATGTGATAAAAGTCTGTTTTTGTTTTCTGCAGTGCAGCCTGTGTGTTTGGGAAGCTTATGTAGTGGTGCATTCTCTGCATCATGGCATCCAGGAACTTCCTGAAGAAACGTGACAGGCAACTCTGGGTTACCCCACCCACCGCAGCTATCACCACCTGATAACTGCCGGATGCCAGCAGATGTAGGCTGCAGAGCACCTGCACATGTGGGGGTATGGCGTGCGCCCTTCTTATTGGCTGGTCCAGGAGTGGGTGAAGGTCCCTGATTAAGTCCATGATGGTTTCGGGGTGTAGCCTGTACCTCTCATGTATCTCTGCATCAGTCAGCTGGAAAAGTGTGATGCGCTGTCTGTAGATGCGTTCCTCCCGTCGCCAAACCCTCAGTCCTGCTGCCTGTAGACGTAGGCGCCTTGCAATGACGTACATAGCGGCCATGTTGTCCACGCTGTTGCATTTTGGGATTGCTTATCTGCACTGTTGATGGTTACCACCTGCTTTCAATCCGTGTTAATTACCGACTCTTATTTACCGATTTTCTTGGATTTCTTAATTACCGAGTGCTCCTACATGTCATTTTAATTTTTACCACTTCATATTTACCACTTCATATTTACCGATTCGTTAATTCTGTATTCGGTAAATCTGATTCGGTATTTTGGAATTCGGTAAATATGAATCGGTATTTACCGCCTCATATTTACCGAAAAGTGGTTTTTGGACTCCTACATCTCACTTGTCTGAATACCGGTCGGTAACGGCATGTTTACCGAAAATCGGCCGTTACCGACCGGTATTTGGCTACCTACATGAGGCCCAAAATGGGGTATATAAGTAGTGGATCTTAAACACCAGAACTTTAGATCACTTCTGGACTCAAGAGGAACCTTTCCAAGGAGAAGAGCTGGAATGCTGTGAGGAGGAGTACTCCTCCATAGCTGTGTGCTGTGTGGGATTAGCCTGCAGTTGCTGTTTCTGCCAAGGAAAGGACAAAAACTGGAACTTTGCTGAGAAACCAGCTTGAAGAAGAATCCTCAAGGGCTTGTGTGTGCTGGCCTCGTGTTCTGAAGTCTCAGGTACACAAAGACTTCACCCCCATCTCCCCTGAACTCTACTGCTGAGAATGCTGACCTGCAATTAGGTGCCTGTTCCAGTTTTGGGGCTCTAGAGGTTTTTACTGCTTTTCAGAGCTGGAAGAAACTGAAGAAACTAAGAAAACCAACGCATTGCCCTTCATGCGGCTGCTTTTCTGAAGCAGGACCACTGTGCTGGAAGAATCTTCACACACCTCCGCCGTGCCACTGTGGAGACGATGCAGAACATGCTCACCACTGCAAGAGTCAACACATCATCGGATCACAGCTGAAGAAACTGATGCAGCACGGCTTGCCACATCGATCGCCAACACATCCCGGATTTCCACTCATCGCACCTGTGCGGCAAGTTTTTCCCGACGCATCACCCGCAGACTAGAACCGTCTTGGAATCGATGCATCACTTCCCCCTACAGCCTGGATTTGACGCATCACTTCTTCTTAGTGCAGCAGAACTGTCGCATTGCCTCCCCAATGACTCAGGAACCGACGCATCCTTTGCTTCTCAACCCATCCCTTCTCTGCGGCTGTTTGGATTTGGGAATTATGATGCATCTACAGGTACTTTGAGTAAAATCACGCATCCATAGTTTCCTATGGACCAAGTTGCTTGATACCTTTTAAAAGTCATATACCTATTACATGTACGTTAGATTTTTGTCGTTTTGGTCTTGTTTGGTTTAGATAAAAATGCATTATTTTTCTAAACTGGTCTGGTGTCCATTTGTCATGTTGCCTTTAGGAAAAGCCTGTCTGCTCATGCCAGGCTACCAAGGGGGTTAGCATGTGTTATCTAAAGTGTGTAATCCCATTACCCCCGACTAGAAGCAAGGGTCCCTACATGGACAAAGGTACCTACCTCTGCTAACTAAAGACCTCCAATCCTAACATTGGTAGTTTCCAGTCCCTTTGACGCTTGATTTGAGTGATTCTATAGTTTATGTACGGTGTAATGCAAGGCTAGTGTGACTGCTTATGGAGGGCATGCACAGAGTTATTCTTCTGTTTACTGGATGTGAATCTGGGCTTAAATGACTCTGTGATCTATTCAGCCGAAGAACTGGACACAGAGGTGGTCTAAAATATTATATTGGACTTTTTTATTTCATGCCATTGAATAACATCAAAGAGCTTGCTAACCGAATAGAACTTGAGCTAGGTTTGATTTTACCAAGGCGAACAATATAATATCCTAAAATTGTAGCCTTATCAGACTGAGGGCATCATTAGAGGAGGGCTATAAAAGGATATACAATTACAAAAGCTGGTTGCTCCATTTGCCAGATTCTGTTTTGCTCTGCAGGTGAAAGTGGATTCTGCCTGTTTAGTCAGTGAAATATTCCTCTAATGTGAAGGGATCAAAATCCCAGTACATAGAGAACGGTTTATATGTGGGTGTTGGGAATGTGTGCATTCTTGAAATCTACATTCTGTCTGTAACACTGAGAATGGTGGAGAAAGGGGTAAAAGTGGGAGTGAGAGTCACTGGGACAAGGCAGGGTGGCGAAGCTTGTGAGAGGAACATGAAAAATAAGAGGTATGGGCTACTGAATTCAGATGGGGATAGTTAGTCAGGGCGAGACAGTAGGACAGATCCTGATAACGAGTAGCCAGTCACCAAGACTCCTTTCATCAGCAGCTGCTCTTGCTATGCAGGCAGAAACCACAACGGGGGTAATACAGCCTCGAAAAAGCAGACAAAAGCAATTTGACCTCGTAGCTAAAGCAATGCTTCAACATGCCTTTCTAAAAAACATAACCCTGAGCATCAAGGGTCTATTAGACAGTGGCCAGCGTAATTCGAAGATTCTTAAGGAATGTAATATTCAAAGTATAATCTTAAACTCAGCTAAGTTATTTGAAAGTACCAAATTCAAATATGCACCGCACATAAGTTGCACATAAATGTTGATGCGCTTGAAAGTGGCTATCATTTCAAGAGTGTGTTAATTACACACAATGGAATATTGAAGCATGCCCAGAAGGGAACATCACAGTGGCACTTTAATTAAGCGGGAGATAACATGCACAGCAGGGAGATTTATCACATAAATGTTTATGATTGTCTCTTTAATTCTTGTCATTACGTGCCAAAACTCTGGATTTAATGAATGTTTTTAGAGCCTTTGCTACGCTGAACACATGAATCTGTACAATGCTGAGATAAGAGCACCCCCATTTGTGATGGAAAAATTAAAGTCCATTTTCTGTAGTTTAATGCATGATGAATTTTCATCAGCTCAATTGACAGCTTGCCGCCAATGAAATGTGTACATATCGCGTATTGCCAACAAGAGACATCTGAACAAGTAGACATTAAGCGATGTGGAGCATAACAAAGCTCACACAATATGTTTGTGCAGAAACTTAGTTTAAAGGGAAATATTCAAAACTGATATTTGTTGCTGGTAATATGTGTATACCTTTTTATTGAAGATTCGGTAGCCAATTACAGTAGCAATTATATTATGATAATTAGAACATTGAAATGTTGGGAGCTCAATTGAAAACAATGGAGTGCTCCAGGCTTCTAATGGCTGGTAGAAGCCCAGAGCTCCAACATTCCAATGCTTCTTTGTGGCTGTGAACAAAGGCTTCAGGGAGCCTGAGGGGATTTCAGTCCCCTCGCTCTCCCTGAAGCCTTCATTCAAATTGTTAGAACATTCTGCCCTCTAGTGGCAGAATGTTCTAATAGCCTTATAGCCCTTCGTAGCAGGGCTATACCAGCTATTAAAGTCCCGCTGCCTTGTTAAAGTCCCTCGCCTTCGGCTCAGGCCTTTAACACTGCAGCGGGCCTTTAATAGCCGGTATAGCCCGCTACGGGGGCTATAAGGCTATATTAGAACATCGGAATGTTGGGAGCTCCATTGAAAATAATGGAGTGCTCTGGGCTTCTAATGGCTGGTAGAAGCCCGGAGCCCCAACATTCCAATGTTTGTTCACAGCTGTTGCTGTGAACATAAGGCCTCATGGAGCCCGAGGGGATCTAAATCCCCTTGGGTGCCATGAGGCATTTGGTTTGCAAATTAGAACATTCTGCCCTCTAGGGGCGGAATGTTCTAATAACTTTAGAGCCCTCGACAGTGGGCTCTACCGCTATTAAAGGCCCACTCCCTTGTTAAAGGCCCTTGCCTTCGGCTCAGGTCTTTAATGTTGGAGGAAGCCTTTAAAAACCAGAGGCGGGCTCTAAGTCTATAGTAGAATATGGAATAAAGTGACCTCAACAAGTGTGCCAACCAGGATGCTTTCTTGGTGTTTTTCCCAGCTGTGGACATGGAAGACATGGGGCCCTATAATGATGGGTCTGCGCAGTGTCACTGTTTCTGCACCAGCAGGCTAAATAGTAGAGATCTTGTACAATTTAGATTTTTCACAGCCTGCTGGGCAGAAAATCTGGATTTTATTAAGGACACGGAGGCTATCTTTTAATGGTGTTGCAGGGAAGTATGTGAAGCATTTGAAAGTAACCGCATGCAGAAATGTACAAAAGTATACAGAAAGATAAATGCATGAATCAGGCTAAATTATTTACGAATAAAAAAAATGAAATCAATTTTGAATAAATTCATTAATGTTAATATATTACAGTGTGAAATATGGGAATCAAACATCAGGATATGGAGCACATTTTTTGCAACAGTCTGCGAGTATTTGGCTGCATTTTACATAAATGTTTTCTTCACTCATGAGAACACATTCCTATTTAAAGCTTATGATACTTCTTTTGGGGGTTGAGTTCATTGTAGGATTTGTGCATGTTTTGGGCTTCGTTTTTTTAGCAGGATTGTCCTTTCCTAGTATCTCAGACCTGGCAACACAAAAGCAGGCAACAAACAGCAGGAAACAGGGAGTGCAGAGAGACAGGTGGTGCCTTAGCCACAGAGGGAAGGGGCTTGCATAAGGCAATTGGTGGCAAGGGACACAGTGATTTGTGGCAATTGCAGGAGGTAAATTGGGTGGGACACAGTAAAAGGGCGTATATGCAACAGTGGAAGTGACAGCAGGAGAGAGTTATGTAAACCATCCTAGTAGTTCATGAGGGAAGTGTCTATTCACTTAGCTACCAACTCAATAAAGATACATTTTCACTCGATTCACCCAGCAGAATGGGTTTCAGGCACGGATGCTTATTGGTCCCTTACATTTTAGTCCTCTACCAATCTTAGTAATTGTAGTGTCATTTGTAACATGCTAAGCACTGTCTTAAGTGTGCTGGGGCATGTGTATATTGGCTCATCATGTATTTCTGCCCTTCACAGTGTTATCCCAGCAAAGGAAATCTGGAAGCTCAAAGGAAATCTGAATGAAAGGGTCGAATGGTATACCTAACTAAAGGTATTATGGAGGGGACAAGGAAGGAGAAATAACATTAGGAGAAGGAGGAGAAGGACCAGGAGTTGGATCTCCAGGAATCTAGGATAGCCAGAGATACAAGTACCAGGACAAAAAGAACTAGGACCAGGAAGACGGACATGGGTAACTAAGGCCAGACCGACCCAGAAACAAACAGAGTAGTAGGAACAGCACCAGGAAAGACAGGACTAGGGGTACCAGGCAAGGGTGAAAAGGATCAGATCAGGAGGACCAGGAGGGTGTGGACAGTAGGATCAGGGCCCAGTGAACCAGGACCCAAAGGAACAGAAGGCCATAGACCAGCAGGGCATGGAGTGCTAGGAGTGTTAGGGAGCGCTGACCAGGACCAGAGGGATGATGAGGACGAGAGTCTGGAGGGTTAGGTAGATCAGGAGCTTGAGGTCCTCTTCCAGTAGCCAAGTAGACCCAGTACCAAGGATGCCAGGATGGCCTGACTAAGGAGGGCCTAAAAAAGCAAGGAAGACAGAAAGGATTTATAAGCAAGAGAATCAGAAGCAGGTCGAGAAGTGTTGGGGACCAGGACCTGAGTACTAGAGCCCAGAATACCAAATGGAATAGAATGCCCAGGACCTAGAGGTAGCAGGTCTAGAGTGGGGAAGATCAAGAGACTCTGGACAGCCAGATCCAGGAACACCAAGGGTGCTGGACTTGGATGACCAGGAGGAACAGGATTAAAATGCATTGGGTCAGAAAGACCCAAATAGTGAACCAGGAAAAGGGGTCCAGTAGGTGCAGTGCCAGAAGGGCTAGGAGTATCAGGAGGTTTCAAACCAAGAAGACTAAGTGTGCTGGGACTAAGTCAAGTAGGATACAAGGGGCCAGGGGGACCATGGGGGACACCAGAAATTGGATTAACAGGGTGACTGAGGAGGATCAGAAAGACTAATTCAAGGCGATGAGGGTAAAGTGGACCAGAAAGGATTAGGAAGGAATAGGAGAAGGTGACTTACAAGGCGAGGATAGCCAGGAGGACCCGGACCAAAAGGACTAGGCATAAAAAGAACCAAACAAGTAGGACCAGGAGCAAGATGATCAATTCCAGTGAGCACAAAACCAGGAAGAGAGTGAGGACCAGGAATAGAAAAACCAAGTCTAGGCAGACCATAAAAAGAGTGAGGAAGACCGGGAGAACAGGACATTGATGATCAGGAGCAAATGCCCAACCCAACTGAGCCAGTAGGATGAACGTCTGGAAGACCAAGGAGATCAGACCAGGTCCAAGATGACCAAACCCAGCTCAAGAGGACATATCAAGAAAGACAAGGGCTAGTTGGTAAAGTACCAGGTGGATCAAGAGGACAATCAGGATGACCCAATTGAGGAAACAAGGGCAAGAAGGCCAGATGGAGAAGGACCCAACAGACCAGCAGGATGAGGGGTTGGAGGATCAGTGGAATCAGGACAAAGGTGACCAGGACGTGGAGGCCCTAGAAAGGCCAAGACATGTAAGGACCAGGAAGTGGCAGGAACAAGAAGGGTCAGGAAGGATTAGAAACAGGAATACCAGATTCCGAACCATGATGACCAGGAAGGAGCATACTAAAACCATGAGGTTTAGAATGCTTTTTTTTTTAAAAATATATATTTTTTTTTAAATCGCGGGATGCGCGGAGGATCCATGCGAAAATAAAAAAAACGAAGTGCGGGCTCCCAACCTTCGTTTACATAAAGCCCTGGGTGGGCCAGGTTCCAGCGCAGTTGAAATAAAAAGTGTGGGAGGCCCCAATCCCCCCACACTTGCCCCAGGGACCACCACCCCCTGGGGCTTTCATTGATTATAGGCATTTAAATACTCTAACACACATATATACTACCTTTCACATATGTAGTTACTCACACACCACTTATATATACATTCACTCACTAACACACCCATACACACACTCACCCACCCATGCTGTCCATCACAGATGCAGTCTTGAAACCATGCACCCAGTGAATCACCCACTCACACATCTATGCACAGATTCACACACACCCCACCCAAACAAACATTCAGGCACCCATACAGATACTCAAACAACCAATGAATAACTCATATAGACACTCATGTAGTTATTCACAAACCCATGCAGCCGCTTACACACCAACAGACAGACGGATACAGAGATTCACACAGTTTAGTCACTAACCCATGCATTCAGTAAGATATGTTTCATCACTCACTTATAGAGTCAGTCACGCACCTAGTAAATCATTTATTCAGACACGTATACACCCAATCATTCTTCAATACGTCTTTCCCTATATATATTAAACATATTTAAACTTTAGAGAAACACACAGTCACTGGATGATGTCATCAGTGATGTCATCAGTGATGTCATCAGTGATGTCACTGACCATGTCATGAGTGATGTAATATGTGATGTTATCAGTAGTGCATTGCGGGGGCGCGAGTTATAGTTAGCTGAACTAACTAGAATGGGGGATTTCAATGGTTTTCTACAAATGAAATGTCCAACTAACTCTAACACCCCTGAAACCTATGTTTTTTTCAGTGAATATATATATATATATATATATATACATATATACATATATACAGACATATATATATATATACTGGTGTCCGTGACTCTCTCTTCGCTGTTTGCCGGATGACTGGTGTCCGTGACTCTCTCTTCGCTGTTTGCCGGATGGGAAGCGGGAAGAGTTGGGAAAGTGTTTCTGATATATATATATATATATATATATATTATCTACTGGCGGTCGCCAGTAGATAGTTATAGTTAGGACCCTGTTTCCATAGGAAATCCGCAACATTCTATTTGGAATAACTTTGGCGCCGGTCGATGAATCCTCGCGAAATTTTCAAAATAGGTGGGGCGCTACGCTCCGCTCCTACCCTGAAAGTCTCGGGGGGATTCGTCAAGCGGGGGCTGAGAAAAAAGGGGGGTCCCAAAACGCGTTTTTCCCATGCATTTTTCCATAGGACCTTTAGACACAGCTACAGCCCGAACGGCTGAACAGAGTTACTTGAAATTTGGCAGAGAGGTAGTCCTCAGGTCAAGGAAGTGCCTTTTGTAGGTCTGGTGTAAATCTGTTCAGTAGTTCCTGAGAAAATAGCATTTAAATCAATATATATATGTGGGCGGAGCCTAACCACACATCTCATCCTGAGATCTGATTGGCTGTCAGCACTTCATCCAAGAAGTGTTGGCAGCCATCTTGGGACCAATATACATGATAGCACCTCATTAAAAAGCATTGCAGTTAATAGAAGATTTTAAGACTTTAGTTACATTATAAATCATTTGTTGATGGTACCATACTCATTTTAGGAATTGTGGTATGTTCTAAGGTGATTTCACCATGTGAAAAAGCCTTCTGCTGCGATATCATGATTGAGAGAAAAATATTTTCTCATGCTTTTACCACAGAGGTTTGGAAGGTGATCTATAAGCTAAACTGAGAGCTTATTTTCTGTAAATTCACATTATCTTTCTCAGTCATGTGAGAATGAAGTCTGACATTCTCAGTAAAACATGTACATCCAACAAGGGCAGAGACTGTCAGTTGATTCCTTTGTGTTCTACTGCAGCTTTCCAGAGTGTTCCAAAGAACTACTAGAGCGCTAACCGTCCTACTTATGATAAATGTATGGCACACCTGAAGCCATCTTGCTTGGATTAAAGTGGTAACTCTTAAAACATTTAATTTAAAAAGGAACAAAATGAGGGGGTTCATTTTTCCATAAAAAGTATGATTAGTGCTGCAGAAAGAAAAATTAGGGCACATTTTGAGTGACTTCTCAAATCCTGGCATGCAGACTGAAACATGCACTTTCAATACCAGCAGCAGTTTTCCCTGGTGAGCAGTAGCTTTACTACAGTGATCTAATGAGCAAAAAGAGTGCTAACATTCTGATTTTATGGCAAATGTGTGACACATTTGAATGCCTTCTTGATGGAATCAAAGTAAAAAACTGAAAGTATTTCCTACTGAGGAGACTGCAGTAAATGAGGAAATTAGGAAACTTCATAACAAATAAGTCTCCCAAGATGGCCACCAGAGACAAAAGAGCCCAAATGTAGCCCAAATATCACCCAGATGTAGCCCAAGTATAGCCCAATGACAGAATGTCCCAGAGTGTTCTTAAGAACAACTAGAGCGCTTACTGTCTTCATTATGACAAAAGTATGGCACACCTGAAGCCATCTTGATTGGAATAAACTGGTAACACTTAAAACATTTAATTTAAAAAGGAACACAATGAGGGGGTTCATTTTGCCATAGAAATTATGATTAATGCTGAAGAAAGAAAATAAGGGCACATTTTGAGTGACTTCTCAAATCCTCTTCTATTTCATTAAAAAATTCTGACATGCAGACTGAAACATGCACTTTTAATACCAGGAGCAGACTTCCATGGTGAACAGTAGTTTTACTACAGTGATCTAATGAGCAACTAGAGTGCTAACATTCAGAATTCATGGCAAATGTGTGACATATCTGAATACCTTCATGATGGAATCAAAGTAAAAAACTGAAAGCATTTCCGACTGAGGAGACTGCAGTACATGAGGAAATTAGGAAACTTCATAACAAATAAATCTCCCAAGATGGCCACCGGAGACAAAAGAGCCCAAATGTAGCCCAAAATCACCCAGATATAGCCCAAATATAGCCCAATGACAGAAGTGTGCAAAACACTTATTATTTTGTGTTTTTGCAGTGTTATATAGTGCAGACTTGTCAGGTATTGGAGTGCTTTACATGAGCATTGGTTACATCACACAAGAACAAATTCATTTTGGTTGTAGACATGGGGAGACTAAGTGATTTGACCAGAATCACAGAATGTCGAGCTGAAGCAGAAACTTCAACCTGGTTCCCCAGTTGCAAAGTCTGCAGTTCTGGAAGTAACACCACATCCTCTCCCCTAAGTGCAACATTTAATCAAGTTGTCAACTAGATAAAAAAACATAAAGATAACAAATAATTTAAAAGTGCTTTGTCGCTATTTGAAAACTCAGAAAATATGTCCTTATTTTAGTCTTTTAGAGCACTAACCATAATTTTGATGCCAATAAGACCCTCTCATATATGTAATTTCTAAAGGAATGCTCTAGGTATTACAGTTTTGATTACATCAAGATGATGTCAGGCGTTCCACACTTTTGTAATAAATATAGAATGTTAGCAATCTAGTTGTTCATTAGGATACTGTTGAGAGGCAGAGGCCAGGGGCACGGACTCTGAAAATTGAAGGCAGGTAGGAGGGTGCAAAGGCAACAATTTAACCACACTGAGCAGGCAGGAAGGGCCGTGAAAGCACAACAGACTATGGAGGGCAGTGGAAAGGGGGGCAGGGGCAACAAACCAACAATACAGGACTTGCAAGAGAGGCTGTTGGAGGGAAGATCTATTACGGGTCAAGGAAGCTAGGGGCGGTCCCCAGAGCCCCGGGAGCCACCACAGAACTGAGCAGGAGAGTGAGTCAGGGACAAAAGGGGCACCTTAATTTGAGCCGGGGTGCCTAGGAACGCTTGCTCCAAAAATGAAGAAAACAGACATATGAGACATGGAATTGGAGGCAGAATACAATGGCAGTTTAATGAGAAGATGCAACTTCAAAGAAACCGCAGAATAGAGACATAAAGTACAAAATACAGAATCCAGATAATCATACAGCTGTCATGATATTCTCTGTATCTCAATTAATGGACTGACAGAGAGAGAGAGAAAACACATCTATAAATGCATCATGAGAAACAAGTTACACCAAGGAAAATGTTACCTAGGGACACTCACATTTACTCTTAGAGCAAGCATTCCTGCAATTACAATACAACATCTTTTAAATGCAAAAGTAAAGAGAACAATGGTTAAACATAACATGACATTTCATATAGGTAAAATAGAATAAGATACTTCAAGCAAAGCAGAGCAAGACATTTTAAGCAAAGGAAGACAAGAGCTCCCAGTTCTTGGGGAAAACCTGCACAGCCTGTTAACCTACATACAGACGGCGAGGTTGTCCGTCGATATCTGTGGGTGCTCCCTTTTTATATCATTTTATGGGCTCCTTTGCACGCTACATCTACCTACGTATGCTACCCAAAAGCTTCGTCTGCAGATTTTACCAGACATTTCGTCATTTACCCACTTAATGCTGACAATGGACTGGGTGAAAAGGTCAGTCTCTCAGGCCAATCGCTTATCGTAAGTTCCATAGAGCAAGCAGAAAATAATGGGTATTGTACAGGAATTCAATATATTCATGTATAAAATCTCCTCAGTTCTCCTAACTTGACGCTCTGCGGTTGCCACTTCCTTAAAAGCGGGAAACCTGCCCAGGAAGCAAGTACCAGTCCAGGATGCAGCCTACTGTATGTCGACAGCTTTAGGGGGATGTTGAACTTTGATACCGAGCACGGAGCACTCGGGTAGGGTGGGGGCTACTAGTTTGGAGCAGAAGGCCTCGCAGACCTGCCTTCAGACTGCTATACACTAAAATTGCAGAGCTATGGTCAATTTAACAAAGAGGCCTACATATTGAATAGAAGGGCCTACACAGGGGTTTTATGCTGGCTGAGTGGTAAGGATGTCTCAGGATAATTATATAGCAACACAGGACCCGCTGGTCAATTTAATACGGCCTACAAATGCGGCTGGCAGGGCAAGGACAAGGGTCTCATACTTCAGGTGTGGACAGAACGGGCCAGGGGCCCCCTGTGATATAAAATCTACCCTCCTTCAAGGCTGTGGCAATGTAATAGACCATTGTGGGCAGAAGGAAGAGGCAATGGTAGTACAACCATACATGCCAACAGACCCGATTCAGCCAGGAAACGTCCAATGTTTTTAAGCTCAAATGGGCTTTATTTGATCTGTCTCCTGTCTACAATATCCTCTTTTTCAATGTAACTCAAAGGGGAAAATCAATACCCCAGTTTTTTTTCAAAATCTCCCTCTTACCAAGTTCAAAATGTTCGCAAGTATGGTACATTGGATCATGGAAGGAAATGGGATAGGGACATGGACTTGGATAACAGAGGACAGGAGAGACGTGGAGAGGTGCACCAAACTGACCCTGCAGGGCAGGCATCAGGGTTTGCAGCAGCACAATACACCACACAGGGCATGCAGGACGGGAGTGCAGCACAACAATCCATAGAAAGCAAGAGGGAGGGGACAGGACCATGCACATGGACAACAGAGAACAGAGGGGCAAGAGGCAATGGTAGCTAGCTGACCATAATGGACAGACAGGAGAGAAGGCTGCAGCATAACAGACCATAAAGGGCAGGAGGGACGGATCAGGGGCATTACAATGGAACAGACAAGCCAGGAGGGAGGGAGTAGGGGTCTGCACATGTAAACAGAGGGCTGGGGGCAAGGGGGCAGGGCAGGAGCAGCAAGATGGCCATGGAGGTCAGGCAGGATGGGCACTAGAAGCAAGACACAACATGAAGAGCAACAGTGAGACTGTGATGGCATACACACAGACCATGGAGGGAAGGTGGGAGGGGGTCAGGGGCAGCTAACTGACCACACAGGGAAGGTGGGAGGGGCCATGGCAGCACAGAAGACCATGCATGGCAAGTGGGAGGGTTAGTGGCAGCACAATGGCTATGATGGGCAAGAAGGAGGGTGCAGGGGCATGCACAAAGGACGATGGAGGATAGAAGGGAGGGTCAGGACCTGTGCACAGACAAGAAAGTTCAGGGGAAGGGGCCTCACAACAGACCACACGGGGCAGGCAGGAGGAGCAGTTGCAGCACAACAGACCAGGGAGGGCAGAAGGGTGTGGCAGTACAATGGACCATGTAGGACAGGAGGAAGAGGATAGAGGCATGGCATGTGGACAGGCAGGGTGGAGGTGGCAGGGACAGGTTACAGTCATCTGACAATGCTAGGCAGGTGGGAGGGGAGTGGCAGCTCAACAGAACACTCAGAGTAGATAGGAGTGGCAGGTCCATGGGACATGGTGGGCAAAAAGGATGGAGCAGGGGCATGCACAAAGACATCGGAGGGCAGGGGGAAGGAGAATAGGGGCAGCAAGCTAAGCACAGAGTTTAAGCAGGAGGTCAATGATGGGGCATAGAATTGGGCAATGGAGGGCAGGAGGAGTGGACTGGTACATCATACTAAATTGAGGGCAGTGGCAGCACATCAGACCATGCATGGCAGGAGGGAGGAGGCTAGTCCATGGATTCACACAACAGAGGATAGGGAGAAGGGGGATGGGGCAGCAAGCTAACTGTTCAGAGAAGGCGGGTATTAGAAACTTTATTGTTTTTAAAACATTTTGTCTGTGCAAACTACTTAAAATATGAACAAGTATGCAGCATAATCTCACTTTTATTCAGGAAGAAGAAGACGTTAGTGACTGTGACTCCGGGCTCACTTGGCAAAAACACCCCCTGACCCTCCACCCCCTATCGCAAAATGTAATGCCCGTGAAAAGGGTAGGTGAACACAGTGTTATATAGAACATAGTCCTGAGAGAACGATTGAAAATGAAAACTAGATATAGTGTATGGTATAAACTATGCACCAAAAAGTGAGATATAAGATGAACCAGGCGTGAAATATAATATGCAATACATTGTGCGCAATGACAGATTCATTGGAGAGCGCGAGATAGCACAGGCACTAGCGCGTGCTATGCGATATGCGCCTTGGAGTGTAATATGCACAGGGCAATGTTGTGTAACCTAACTAGTCTCTAAAGTTGTAATATAAAATATGTGCTGGGGAGTGTAACGTTGCATATGCACTGTGACAAAGATATGGATCCCAAATTGTAATATGTATGGCATAGCACTGTGCGTTATAACATAGGCATCGAGGAAGGCACGTTAGATGGGGCAATATAACCCGTGCAAAGACAAGTGTGGCATGACATTTTCACGGGGTGGTGTTACAGTGCACATGGGCTAGAGAGTGTCATAGCATATGCACTAGCTAGTGGAATACAATACAGAGGTGTGTGGCACTCGGCAGGCAATGGTGGGTGTAACACAGCATTGGGCTCTGTCAGGAGCGCGCTGTGACTCGCAAGTGATGTTCGTCCCCTTTCCAGAGAGTAAAATAAAAAGTATTACACATCCGGCAGTGGATGTGTGTTTTATTAACTGTGAGGGGGGTTTCTTGCATAGTTTTGGTCGAATTTTTGTCGAATCCCCTTTGAATGGCTTGGTGTGCATGTGTATTAAATGTGCCCGTCAATAGCTACCCAAGTTTGTATAAATAAACGACAAGGGTGTCTACCGGGATTAGGCACGGTAGAGCATCAGACATGTCAGAGCTTCACTAGTGGTGTAAATACATTCCACGTGGATTAATTGCATGCATAGTCGCCTTTTAATGAATATCACGCAAATCGTCATGGTGATAGGTACGTACGGTTTGTCCAGCATGTCCTAGGCGTGTCTATAAATATATATTTTTTAAAAATAATAAAAAACAGTGGCCGGCCCTGGGGATTGGGGTCAAAAAAATATAATTAGGAGACAGGCCCTGGGGGATGGGGTCATCAGGGCCAATAAATTAGAATAAGAAGGGGAACCACACAGCCCCCCTTCTTAAAAAAATAAAATAAATAAAAGACTGGCATCGTGCCGGAGGCCATGCCCCCTCCATGCAGCACTCTGCAAACGCGCCCCCAACAGGCATCTCCAGTATGCGCCAGGGAGCTGCGCTGCAGACAGGTGTTCTGAGGCCAAGCCCCTTTTTACACCTCTCTGCAAAGAAGCTCTGTGGCACTTACTGGAGGTACCTAGTGGGCTAGTTGGACCCTAGGGACCCTCAGGACTCAAATGAACTTAATCTCCCAACTAAAAACGGACACAGGGCGTGTTTACACAATGGTGAAAGGAGGGGACGGGGCCTGAGTTAACGTGTGCAAAAACGCCCTGTGGCCTGTTTTAAGAGGTAGTTTTAATCCCCATGCCCTATTATATACTAGGGGCTTATAGAGGAGGTAAGGCTAATCACAGGGGGACCCCAACGCATAATGTTCCCTAGTGTATGTAGGTGTTTTCACTGTATTCTAAGTGTCTTTTAACATAGCACTGGCTCTAGGACTGGTTAGTCAGACTCAGTTACCACCAGTATCCGTCTGAAAAAGTTGAGGGTACAGGATGATTTTGCAACAAGGCTTCTTTCTGCTCTTCTTTTTGTTCTTTCTGCACGTTATCCTTCTTCCTGCACTTATCTTCGTATTTGAGGACTTCTGTTGCTTCTTTCTGCACTTCTTTTGTTTCTTTCTGTGCATTTTTTCTTCTTTCTTCACATGTCCTATCTCTGTAGGTATAGTTAGAAATTAGCATTTAAAAAACCTTTGAAATTAACAGAAAAAACCATAGGTTTCAGGCACGTTATAGTTAGGAATTAGCATTTAAAAAACCTCAGAAATTCACTGAAAAAACCATAGGTTTCAGGGGTGTTATAGTTAGCTGGACTTTTCACTTGTACAAAACCATTGAAATTCCCCCGTTATAGTTAGTTCAGCTAACTATAACTCGCGCGCTCGCAATGCACTGCTGATGACGTCACATATTACATCACTCATGACATGGTCAGTGACATCACTCATGACATCACTGATGACATCTCAAATGACATCACTGATGACATCACTGATGACATCATCCTTGTGATAGAGTGGCAGACCTCCTCTCACCCTAATATAACCTTTGATACACACATTCAAAAATAGAGACTAAAATTTTCAAAACAATGGACATACCAATACCAGTTACAACAACCTCTTCAGTAATTCTAAGATCCACATACACATCCACTCATTCACCAACTGTCCAATACAGTCCCTCATACATGTACTCACTCATCATAGGTACTCATACACCTATACATCCTGTTACACAATGCCACTCATCCATAGAGTTACTCACACACATAGTCACTCATGCTAATAAAGAATCAAACATACATTTACTTGCATATACAGTTATACACACACCACCACACTTACTTCTACGGAAACTTACACATACTTAGTCTTTTAAACAATCACTTATAGAAACACATACTTATTCATACAGGAACTCTTTCAATCTCTCACTCTCACATATACTCACATATATACACCAATAGTCACATATACTAGTTTAAAACATATGTAGTTACTCATAAAGACACTATTGAGACAGTCATTCACTCACTAACACACCCATACACACACTCATCCACCCATACAGTCCTGCACACATACTGTGTTCAACACATACAAACAGTGAGTCACTCATTCATGCACCTATGCACTACGTAATACCCCCAACGAACCATGCAGACACTCAGACTGATACTCAAAAAACCAACTAATAACCTATATAGACACCCATGTAGCTACTCACCAACCCATGCAGCCACTTATACACAAAGTGAGAGACTGATACAGATATTTACATATTTAAACATTACTCACTAAGCCATGTATTCACTATGATACACTTAATCAGTCAGTTACACAATCAATTTTTCAAAAACAAATCATCCATTTAGACACTTATATACCCATTTATTCTTCCATCGACCTTGAGATATACATATATAAAACATATTTAATTTTCAGAATAACACACATTCACTGGATGATGTCATCAGTGATGTCATCAGTGATGTCATTTGAGATGTCATCAGTGATGTCATGAGTGATGTCACTGACCATGTCATGAGTGATGTAATATGTGACGTCATCAGCAGTGCATTGCGGGCGCGCGAGTTATAGTTAGCTCTACTAACTATAACAGGGGAATTTCAATGGTTTTCTACAAATGAAATGTCCAACTAACTCTAACACCCCTGAAACCTATGTTTTTTTCAGTGAATATATATATATATATATATATATATATACATATATACATATATACAGACATATATATATATATACTGGTGTCCGTGACTCTCTCTTCGCTGTTTGCCGGATGACTGGTGTCCGTGACTCTCTCTTCGCTGTTTGCCGGATGGGAAGCGGGAAGAGTTGGGAAAGTGTTTCTGATATATATATATATATATATATATATATATATATATATATATATACCCCTGCTCCTTAGTCCTTACACCATTATTGCAGATCACTCGTGGGCGAGTACTTTATGCATGGTGGTGTGCCCCAATGATATATCCTTGCTCAGAAACTCCTTCCACAATTACGGGAAAGAGAACTGCACTCGCAGGGGCAGTTTACCGATGTTTTATTTCAGTGCAACAAACGCGTTTCGGAAGACTCCTTCATCAGTGTTTACACACCACACTGAGAAGCGCCATATTTAAATGCCATTTCATTTGAAATCTTAACATTGAAAACGGACCATTTCCGTGTTGCCGGATTTGTGCGTCATATTGGAGGTATTCATGTTTCCATATCATAACTTTATACATGCCAAAAACAGATCTAATTAATCTGTAACATGGTATCATTGTATGTTTTTATAAACAATTAATGTTGTCATAGCTTATTTCGCCGTGTATCGGCACATTTAACTGTTATACTCATGCATCTGAAAATTACCGAATCATTAGTGAATTTCAAAGGTTTTTTTAAATGCTAACTTCTAACTATAACGTTCTTGAAACCTATGGATTTTTCCGTGAATTTCAAAGGTTTTTTTAAATGAAAATTTCTAAGTATAATGTGTCTCAATCCTATGTTTTTCTTATTGACTACATATATACATATACATACATTTAAAAAACGTTTAGAATAATTTATAGTTAGGAAAACTATATTCATTCTTTTTTTTTAATTATAATGCAGAATTCTTACATCCTAAGCGCACCCTACACAATGGCTACGCGCATTCTCGTAGCCATTTTGAAAAGTCACGAGGGGGTTGCGACTTCGGAGTAGTTTGTAAAGTATGAAATATCTTTAAATGAATTATGAATAAAAGTTTTGCTTTAAGTGTTTGTCTAAATTAATTTACAAAAGTATTATAAAACTATTATTTTCAATATGATCTGTTTGAAAGTAAATTTGCTGTATGCGTAGCGTATGCGCATAGTGTGTGCAACCCCTCCCCACACGTATTTCCGGGGTTGTACCGTGATCGCGCGGTGATTGCGCCGGGGTCGCGACTTCGGCATATTTTTAAACTTGAAAAGATGACTATTGAAACTTTGAATATGATATTAGAGTCAACAGTTTTGCTAATATACTTACTAAAAGTTTATAGAAATTTCTATTTATAGTGTATAATCATGTATACGATATTTCGCGGGTGCGTGATGGGTGCGTGACGGGTGCGCGCACCCTATGCGACTTCATGTCAGCACAAAAAAAAAAGAATCTGATTGGATTAAATCAATTTCATTGTAGACGATTGAGGATCCATCCTCTTGATATTCCCCTTATTTTTTGTCTTTCATAGAGACAAGACCTGTTTCCTGCTTCTCTTTAAAACTTTACCTTTTTTGTGTGTTTCTTTATTTTATAAAACAAGTGTGGCTTCCAGTCTTGCTGAAGTTGATCCTTTGGCCATTGAGGAGGAAGAACAGATGGTGTACCTGGGAAAGAAGAAGAAAGAAAGCATTGTGTGGGCTTTTTTCACCATTCCTCAGGGTGAAAAAAAGGTGAACACCCGAAAAGATACTTGCATTATTTGCAAGAGAGTGTTGTCTAGAGGCTCCGATAAAAAATATTTGTATGGTACCCGCAGCATGAAAAAACATCTGGAGACTATACACCCGGTATACCTGTCAAGAGAGGAGAGGAGAAGAGAGTTAAATGCTGCTGCCGAACGAGATCGAAATGCTCCATCTACGTCAGCACAGCTTCCACCTGCTCCAAGGCCTCACATTCTTCCTGAATTTTTAAATGCAGCAGTTAGTTGCATTACGTACGACACCAAACTCTGGACTGCATGGGTAGTACACAGGGATTGTATCAGTGCATGTGTTAGTGCCTGGGTCATTGCATGAGTACATGGGTACTAAGTGGATGATTAGAGTACTGCAAAGAGAGTGCATGGTGAATTTAAAAGTGCTTGGGTATTGGCAGAGTGTTTGGATCAGTACATGGTAGTGGCTGGGTGACTGGAAGAGTGCACAGGGAGTGACAGTGTGATTGCTGGACTGTATGGGTACTATCTGGGGAATTGAAGGAGCGAATGAAAAGTGTGTGAGTAGTTAGAGAACTGCATGGGTAGTGGATAGGGTATTGTAGCAGTGCATGTGTTAGTGACTGGGTCATTGCATGAGTACATGGTTACTAAGTGGATGATTAGAGTACTGCAAGGAGAGTGTGTGGTGAATTTATAAGTGCTTGGGTATTGGCTGAGTGTTTGGATTAGTACATGGTGGTGGCTGGGTGACTGGAGGAGTGCACGGGGAGTGACAGAGTGATTGCTGGACTGCATGGGTACTACCAGGGGAATTGAAGGAGTGAATGAGAAGTGTGTAAGTTGTTAGAGGACTGCATGGGTAGGGCATAGAGGATTGCAGCACTGCATGTGTTAGTGACTGGGTCATTGCAAGTGTACATGGGTACTGAGTGAATGATTAAAGTACTGCAAGGAGAGTGTGTGGTGAATTTATAAGTGCTTAGGTATTGGCGGAGTGTTTGGATTAATACATGGTAGTGGCTGGGTGACTGGAGGAGTGCACAGGGAGTGACATTGTGATTGCTGGACTGCATGGGTACTACCTGGGGAATTGAGGGAACGAATGAGAAGTGTGTGAGTGGTTAGAGGACTGCATGGGTAGGGCACAGGGATTGTAGCAGTGCATGTGTTAGTGACTGGGTCATTGTATAAGTGCATGGGTACTAAGTGGATGATTAGAGTATTGCAAGGAGAGTGCGTGGTGAATTTATAACTGCTTGGGTATTGGCAGAGTGTTTGGATTAGTGCATGGTAGTGGCTGGGTGAGTAGAGGAGTGCACGGGGAGAGACAGTGTGATAGCTGGACTGCATGGGTACTACCAGGGGAATTGAAGGAGTGAATGAGAAGTGTGTAAGTGGTTAGAGGACTGCATGGGTAGTGCATAGGGGATTGCAGCAGTGCATGTGTTTGTGACTGGGTCATTGCATGAGTACATGGGTAGTGACTGGATGATTAGAGTACTGCAAGGAGAGTGCATGGTGAATTTAATAAGTGCTTGTTTTTTGGTGCAGTGACTGGATAACGACTTGGGACTGGCTGGGTGATTGGAGGAGTGCATAGGTAGTAACAGGGAAATTACTGAACTGTATAGGTAGTGCTCGAGGGATTGTAGAAGTGCATGAGTTAGTGCCTGGTTCATTGCATGAGTACATGGGTAGTTACTGAATGATTAGAGTACCGCAAGGAGAGTGCCTGAGTGAATTTATAAGTGCTTGGGTATTGGCAGAGTGATTGGTTAGTACATGGTACTGGCTGGGTGACTTGAGGAGTGCATGGGGAGTGACAGGGTTATTGCTTGACTGCATGGTTACTACCTGGGGAACTGAAGGTGTGAATGAGCAGTGTCTAGGTGGTTAGAGGACTGTATGGATAGTCCAGAAGTGAATGTAGTAGTGCATGGATAGTGTTTGGGTTACTTAATCCTACCATTTTGATAGTAGATAAGAAAGTCTTTGAAACAATTTTTACAGTTCTTTTTTATCATCTACATTTGAAAACTTTCAAACTTCAGAATTTGAGTCTGTAAAAGAGAAGAAAAAATACAGTTATAACATATCATATTATAGTTTAAAGCACACAACATAATTTTACCATTACATAACATATTCAGTTTGCCTTTTTGCTGTTGTCAGAATCTATTGAATTTCACCATAGACCGTGATTTCATACAATCAATAAGATTGTCTAAATGATGTTCTTGAAACCATTTGCAGAGAGAATACCAAAAATAAACTTCTTAATTCATATTAACATCTTCCCAATAGGCCGAATGACGTTTCTGAAATCCTTTGTATTGTATTGAAAATATCCAAAATAATGCCATCAATTCATATTGACATCTTCCCAATAGGCCGAATGATGTTCTCAGAACTTTGGCATTAAAAATATTAGGTATGAATTTGGTAATTCATTAGGCAACCGATATTTGAAATCAAATGGGCCTCATTACAATGTGTCCACCCTTTATTGCACTTTAAATAGACAGTATAGTGTCCAGATGTTGTAGAAGGTCCATCGTGGAAAATAATTGCTACTGCTTTGAAAGTTCTTCCTGATATTGATAGTTGACTTGCTACAAAATTTTTAATTAAAGTTTCCAATTTTCTCCCATTTGCTGTACAACATTCTATCATTAAAATGATATATTGTCCAAATCTTTCTATAAATAATGTTGATAACATTTCTGACTTGCAGTGACTACACTCTATATTTTGATTAGCTGATTTAACTAATTTGTTAAAAGACACTGTTTTACAATCTGGTATTGTCAAATATAGGAATCTTTCAGTGTCTATGCTAGTGGTAGAAATAAATGTACAATTTTCACATTCATGTTCCCATCTGTAATGAAGTCCAAACAGATTTTCAATTTGTATTCCTTCATCTTCCAATAATCCAAGCATAAACATACGAAATTCCTGAGCATCTTGCTGTACATTCTGTGTAAATTGTGAAGAACCAGAACATATATCCAGAAGATTTCGAATGCCAGAGAAACTTTGGATTTTAGTTTTATCTCAATTTTTCAAAAATAGAATGCAACTAGAAACAAAATCTTCTCCATAATTTGTTGTTGGAGATGTTCTAGAAAAAATACAAAATTCACAACTACGTTAGCATAGCAGTGGATACCTAAACTATTTTCTAACTGATATCCTACAATCTCTTCAATAGTGTCCTTTTCCTTTTTGTTTGGAATCTCAAAATTCTCTTAATTGTTTTCCTTCTTTCCAAACTCACTACAGAGTTTCTCATATGTTCATTTTTGATATACTTCACACTTTTCATATACAGGATATTCACCTAAGTTGGGAGCATACTCTCTTACACAATTTACATCTGCACTAACCTTTCTCTCATCAAAATCAATCAGATACAATCCAGATAAAGTTCTGACTCAGGACAATGCAACATATGCCATTCCCTCTTTAAACACGGTACTTCCAATCTTTAACAAAGCATTGTCTCCACTTAAACCTTGAGATTTATGAATGGTCACCGCATATGCTAAAGCAAGAGGAAACTGTTTTCTACGAACATGCAAGTCTTTAACAAGCTAAAAATGAACAGAATAACATCCAATCTGTTTTACCTCTTCAATCTGATCAAATGTAATCTTCAAAAATTCAATTCCATCTCTATTATGATAATCAACAAAATCAACAACTTTTCCCATTGCTCCATTTACTAAACCTTTTTCCAGATCCAAATTGCACCGTAAAATTACCCAGCAGTTTTCACATACATATAAATTATTTTCTAAACCAGCAGTGTTAGATATAGATTTTTCCAGAGAATCCAATTTTGTTTTTAATTTTTCTGTCAATATAATAGTAATTCCTTCGTTCTCTATTTTATCAACGGCTTAGATTTTCATTATTTTTTCTTTTTCCAGCTTTAAAATTTATTCATTGAATGCAGAACACTCTCACAGTGCTGTCATTAGGCAGATTATAGATTTATTTTCTTTCAATTTTTTGTATTTTATTTCCGGAGCAACATTTTCATTTGGGAACAAGTTTGTAAGTAGGCGACTTTGCAAAGCCTCTTTACCATGTTCTGTCATTATACCAATTCTTATATCTTGAAGAATGCTTCCATAATCTTCATCACTTGCCTGTCGCATATTTTTAATAAGTTCTTTGTATTCAAAATATGACCAAATGTTCACATTTCCAATTTTTCCCAAAGACTTTCTGGTGTCTTCATGCACAAGTGTTTTAAATACTGGTTTCCCTTTTACAGGAGTAAGTTGCTGTAGATAGCTGAAAACTATCACATGTTTTACTCCAAATAAGACATCGTATTCTGTTTTTAAAATGTGTTGCATTCTTAAATGCACAAAGGCAAGAATTAAGTTTGAGACCATGCTCACCTCATCAATAATCAGAAGTTTCATTTTCTTTAGTACTCTTGAAACTTCATAACAAGCTTCTCCAGAAAGCTTGTGATATTCCAACTTGTTTTCATGTTCAACGGGTAGCATTAGTAAACAGTGTAATGTAATCCCTTTAATGTTGTATGCTGCTAACCCAGTTGGAGCAGTTGCAACACAAGATAAATGTGATTCAGTGGTTTTCTGTAAATAACTGGGCAAAACTTTAATTTAGAAACATTTTCCTGTACCAGCTTGACCACTGATATACATTTTAAAAGAACTGCAGTTACATTCTTTTTTTCATGAAGTAAACCATGGTCGGTCTGTTGAATCACTTGCTGATATATTTCTTTCTGTTCAATATTTAGTTGTTCTTCCAAGTTTCCTTAGTCCATAATATCATGTTGAGCTTGATGCATTGCTTTTTCCACTTAACTCATGGCGATTGCGGCTTCATTTTCAAGAATTGGTTCACCTAGTGGATCTTGACTGAGTGGAGCAGAACTTTGACTATTTTGAGAACTGTCTCTAGCAATCTCAACTGCAATACTAGCTTCCTGTTCAATTTCTTCATTCAACATTTGGACATAATTTGGAAAAACTGTGCATTCAATGCTATCTTTACATGCATTAAAAGAATCTGTATAGCACTGAAAATCCCCAAGTAATTCCAGTTCAATACGCCAAGGCTTGAAGAGTTGCAGAAGTGCTAAATAGGAAAATTCCCTTTTATCAGGAGTATCGCAACTCAGTTTCCTGTGATTAATCAGATTTCCTTTACTATGTTTCACCAAACATCCTTCTGAATCAATCACTGCATATTTTTCTTCAATTATTTTCTCTGTAGTATTTCTCGTAAAACTGTAATATTACAGCACTTCATAGAGAAATATGTTTTCAAGATGGGGAATTCTATTTGGATAGTATGTATCTAACATGTTTGTTTTAACGATATATGTGCTCTCCGGTACATTTAATGCTGAATATTCGATTTCTTGTATAGCTTTAAGTACTCGATTTCGTGTTGCAGCAAGACCTAGACTAACCCAAATGATTCCTCTTGACTTTGAATATAAACTTGCAGAGGACAACCGGTCCGAACATTCGTTGGATCCAAGCTCTCGATGGGTCAGCATCTTCAAAATAAAGCTGAACAATTTCTTACTAAGAGTCTTCTCTTGGGAAATTTCTTCCTACATTTCTTTCAACTCCGTCTTTTCAGATTGTGTTATGTATGCCGTTACATACCGAGCAACAGCAACGGAATCATCCACAACATACTGTATATCCATATTAGCATTCCACATCAACAAAATAACTGGATTGTAATCATTAATATACTTTGATTGTTCACTTCTTTTTAAATTGTAAGTGCTTTTGGGAGATTTTCTAGTGATAGTATGCCTCACTGCTGACATGAAACTGTTGACTCTACCTTTGGATATTACTGGACGTGGAAATCCAAAATGACATTTGGTATAAAACTTTTCCTTTGACTTGTATTTCCATCTACATTATTTGCCACATTGATGAGTTTGAAACCATAAACGTTGTTGTCTTAAGCTGTTTTCTTCTCTTGTTTTTGGTATCGCACATATAAAATAAATAAAAGATAAAACAGTCTCATCCGAATCAGTACCAAATTTGGGTGCATCCTTGATCCATAAAAGCATATGTACGTGAGATGCACCAGTAGCTTGATACTCCTTTCTCCAAAAGAAATCAATAACTTCTCCAAGAGGAGGATTGTTTTTATTGCAGATAAAAGACATCATAGCTTGAAACCTATGATTAAAATATCTGCAAACATTTACAGGATTCAAGGAACACAGTTCTCCAGGTCTCTTGAATTCAATGTTTTTAATATTTGAATTTGTTTCTTGAAGAAATTCAAGTAAATCGTCCCATGTCTATTCAGCACAGCTTAGCATAACAAACCACGTAGGAGTTCCTAAGTTCCTTAACATACATTCAAGTTCTACATGACGATGATACCAATACTCATTAGTATCACATTGACACGCCCTCAAATTAATCAATTGAGATTCTAAATGCAGAAAAATTTTGAAGATGAACTCCTGTTTTTATTACGTGGTTGACTGCAAATGAATGTCCAGACAAGTCACTTTCAAACAAAAGATGAAATATATATGAGATACATTGTCGAAATCTTGGATCTTCTGAGTACAATTTTGTTGTCCGATATTCTGATGCGGGAATCTGTACTGGTCGTTCGTCATATCATCCACCTTTTCCAGTGGGGAACAGCTGTAGAAAACAATGAGCTTCCAAACTTTTTTCTCAAACACTCATGGGAGTTCCTTTTGCTTTCTTCATTTGGAATAATTCAATAGTATTTCCCATCACTTCTTTGGAATGTAAAGGATGTACACTATAATGTTCATAAATGTCTTCACTTTTGGACATGTCCACTTTTTCAATTTGGCCACTTGAAATTTCGGTATCATCTCCTAAAATTATTTCTTCTTCTTCCACATACACATTTTTGTAGTAATCAGTGTTTTGTATGAGATATAACGTAGCCTTTTGCACTTTGCTCACATCTACTAATGCTTGCCATATTTTCTGACTCTTTGTAGGAACACCATTAACTAGAATAACTACAGTTTCAATTTCCTCTTTCTCTATACCAATAGTTTCAATATTTTTATTTAAATCTAAAGGTAAATATACAACTCTTCATTTTAATCCTCTCTGTAATTCTGTGGAATGCAACTTACCTGTTTTAGGCTCCATACAAACAATAGCCTAAAACGGTTGCACGGATTGAATCAGAATGGACTCATAAGTATTTAAATCTACCAGCTCTGGAGGAATACCTACCAACTCTAGGTTATTATTTACAGCTCTATCTGGCATGTTGTTATCCTCTAATTTGGTGTAACAATATTTACAAATACTTTGATCACTACCCAACTTAAAGCAATCTTCCACCAACAAATAAGTTGAAAATTCCTTCTACTTATCATTGTTTTCTTTTTCACTTTTTAAATACAGATCAACATTTCTAGTTTGATTTCTATAGTGAGTTTGTCGACAACAAATACAAACATAATTTGGTCTTTCACAACAAATTACCTTAAACTTCATAATTTCTTCTTCAAGCTTCTCAGTACTACTATCTTCCACGTCTTCTTCAACACCTACTTCTATCAATGTCTCACTTTCTCTACACTCTTGTTCAGGACCAAAGTAACAAAACTCTATTTCATCACAAACTTTTTTTTACATCTGATACTGACCCATGCAAAGGAGCACTATTTAAATCACATAAAATTATTGCTGGACTTTTTGCGTGGTACAATCTTCTTACTAATTTCCGCATTTGAGAGTGATGTACTGCTAACATTCTCAAATGATGAAAAACACTTTTACACACTTTTCTAGAAAGACAAGCCAGAGAATGACCTTGCAAACTAGTATTTTTCTCACTTTGCAAGGATCTTAATCTTTTGTTTAACACTTTTCTTACAGTATGCTCGTAAGAAATTTCGTAAAATATCAATAGACTCCTGTCGTATACTGCAAATACTACTACAATCCCAAGTATACACTGGGGCTTTAGTACGTCTCATTAGAACTTCATCATCTATCACTTCTTCTACATTTCTAGGAACCATCTTTTCTTTTTCAATTGCAGAACCGTTCTTCACTTCATAAGCACGACCACTGGTATCAACTGCGTGCACTAATGTATTGGTTTGAAAATAGCTCTCTTCATTAAAAAAAGGCTCTGAACGTGAAGTGTGCTTCCATTCACCCAAAGAAATGTCACAAAAGTTAGTTATGTTAATTAGTCTCTTCTTTTTACTTTTGGCCTTCATAAAACGTATAGGCTTATCTAATGATCGCATTCTGTTTGAAACAAATATGAATAATTTCCTTTTAAATTCAAAAGCCTTTTCAACAATAGTTTCAATCTGTTTTTCTTTTTATAAAATGCCGATCTTTTTTATGTTTCTTGCCATCTTTTATAAAATTTTGCACTACTCTATTGTGAAACATTAATTTCCTTATTTGAACAAATTGATTCTTTCTTCTTGTACCATAGATTGTTTTTTCAGAACGTGATTTGCCATTAATTTGTCCTTTTTTCATTTCATTCTTCCAATCAATAAACCATATAGACACTCATGTTGCTATTCACAAACCTATGCAGCTGCTTACACACCAACAGACAGACAGATACAGACATTCACACAGTTTACTCACTAACACATGCATTCAGTAAAATAAGTTTAATTACTCACTTATAGACTCAGTCACGCACATACTAAATCATCCATTCAGATACTTATACACCCACTCATTCTTCAATACGTCTTTCCCTATATATATTAAACATTTTTAAACTTTACAGAAACATATAGTCACTGGATGATGTCATCAGTGATGTATTCAGTGATGTCATTTGAGATGTCATCAGTGATGTCATCAGTGATGTCACTAACCATGTCATGAGTGATGTAATATGTGATGTCATCAGCAGTGCATTGCGGGGGCGCGAGTTATAGTTAGCTGAACTAACTATAACAGGGGAATGTTTATGGTTTTATACAAGTGAAATGTCAAACTAACTATAACTTTGCCTAAAGCCTATGGTTTATTCACTGAATTAATCTCAGCTACTAGTGTTACGTCTGTGTCACATCCCATCCATAATGTGTTGCCCACAATGTCACCGCAGTGTGGAGGCAAAAATATGCAAATCAGCCAGGGCCCTGCTCCAGTTTGAACAGTCCAGCCCGAACTGCCAGACCAAGTCCTGCCTGAACTGGAAAACAAGCAACCCAGGACAGGTTTTGCACGTATTATGGGCTCATCAGTCAGGTATAGCTTGATGCCAATTGTACAGTGTGCACATGACTCACGTCTGGGTGTACATATCACAGTTAGGGTATCAAAAAACAAAGTGATGGATGAAATGCTTGAATTAATCTCAGCCTCTGGCAATCCCTCTGGGCTGTATCCCATCCATCTTTTTTCGCCCACCATGCCATGGACCCAGCCATATGCAGATCAGTCTTGACCCTGCTCCAGTCGGAAGAGTCCAGCCCGACCTGCCAGGCTAGATCTGACCTGAACCATAAAACAAGCAGCCCAGGACCAGTTTCGCCCATATTATGTGCTCATTAGCCAGATACAGCTTGATTCCAGTGGCATACAAAGTGCATTTGGTGGCCTCTGTAGGTGTTCAGCTGCCACTGCTCATGGTCTTTGGCTGAGCCGAGTGGAAGTTGGCTGCAGGGTCTGGTCCTGTGGCCCTTACAGAGGCCATGCCTTGTGGATGATGACTATCCAGGGCGTGAGGAGCAAGTCCTAGCCACAGTACAGCAAACAGGTCCTGTGGCCAATGCTTTGGCTATTTCCAGTGGTGTTCAGCAGCAGGAGGGTACAGGAAATGGGATTTGTCCACATTATACACCTACTATCTTCTATTTCTATTTTTCACACTTTACACACTTGCTTTTGTTGTATGCCAGGGTTAAAGAGAATAGGATTTCAGACAATGAAGACTATGTTGTTTTTTGAAGATTTGTGTTTTATATTTTTTTATTATTTCATCTTTAACATATTTTTTCGCCTTGCTTTTAACAACAAATGCAAAAAAAAAAATACTGAAGGATGAAACTCCCTGTTTTAATCTGCCATATTTACACACTGTGCAGTGAACGCCCATTCTCTCCATTTTAGGAGAAAACACATTTTGTTTATCTTACAGACTGTTTAAAGGCATATTGCTTGGTCCTTGACTGCTATCTTTGTTTTGTGCATCACACCTATTCGTCTTCCCTTTATTTTCCCCAAACACAGTTTTTCTTCTCAAATCATCTACATATAATAACATGCATTTACCTTTTCCTCATGAGAAGGATGAGAGACATACTCCCAGGTCCAAGATTTCTTGCTTCATTCACCTTCATTTTCCAAATCAAATGTTGCTCATGCTGGCACTGAGGTCCTGAAAGTGTCTCTAGTATTAGCCTGGCGAGAAACAAAATGCATTTGACTACCAGTGAAAACTATGATGGGCTTCAAGTCTCCATAAGTATCATAATGACTACTATAGAAAGCAGAATGATATCAATAGACAAAGGTAGGATCCATTTCTCACCATTTCTTGAAAGAATATTAATGTGTTATCCAATAAGATCTCTCATTTTGAGCCTAGAATTGGAAGTTTGCAAGCCTATGTAATGACATATTGAGAGGGGACCACCTGTTTTAAGCTTGCTGGCATCCACTTCTGAGTCTCTACATTTAGGTTGTTGCATTAGAAATAAGTATGAGTTTACCCTAAATGTGCATGATATTCATAAATGTGATCTCAACATCACCTAAACATTAAACATAATTAGTTATGTGTGCACTTTTATAAATTCATTTTTTTCCACAACATAAGCTTGTGAGTTTGGAAGTACACAAGCCTATAAGAAGGGACTTCGTGTTTCAATCTTACAGTCTTCATGTTTGGGGCTCTCATTCTAAACGTGTGTAGATCACTGTAATCATGAGCCAGCTCCTACACTCATGCTGCTGCATATGACTAACCATAACCCCACAGGGCCTGGTCTTTGGCCTGCCCTGTGCCTAAGCAGTGATAGGTGACTACACATAACAGCACTTCCCACATGTTATAAGAGGTTGCAAAAGTGTGCCTGTGTTAAAAAATCTGATTTTCACAGCACCCTAGTGCAGATTTAAAGAGTTTTCAAGTTTAAATTGGGATTCGATATTGGGCACCTTCTTTGAGATCTCCAACATGGGACTGATTGGCAGGGGATGCTCCCTGGCCCATTGTTTGCTTCTCATTTTTCTAAAGAGCACTGCATGCTGTCATGGAAACCACAAACAAAGTACCTAACATATCCAGCCAATCAAAGGGGCATATCATCAAGATGATTATCGCCGCTTTAGCGGACATTTTCAGCCGTAAAGTGGCGATAATCCTAACGCGGTATTAGGAAGGGCACGCTAACCGGCTTTAGCGTGTGTCATCGCACATTTCACTAACGCCTTGCATCTCATCGCTAATGAGATGCAAGGTAAGCGTTCCTGACATTCAATACATGTCAGAACATCGATATGGCGGCTTCGCCCTATCAACAATGATGCCCCATTCCAGCGTTGCGACTATGAAAGTCTTGCGAAGACCCAATTAACGCTGGTTTCTAATGCCAGGTTAATTTCTGACACCCATATTGCCCTATGGGGGGTGGATTGTCATGCTGAAACCCCCCACGGCTTATCAACAAGGACTACCCTATCGCTGACATGTTATCGCTGGATTACCAGCGATGTTGCAGCATTTCGCTGCTATCGCTGGATATTTTATCTCAGCGTTAATATCCAGCGATAGACGGCGATAACTTCAATCGCGCTAGGCGCGATTAGCGATATTTACTGCGGGGCCTTGTAGATATGCCCCAAAGAGCTCGGTATCATGGACCTGAGTTTGGGTCCGTGAACTTTCATTGGACAGTGGGAAAAATGCTCTATTTAAGTGACATGGAGGATCGAAAGTAGGAGAGCGATGTTTGCAGTAAGGGTGTGAAAGAATGGTAGGAGAGGTATTTTTGGGTGAAATTTATATTTGAGCGCAGATCGTATGATGGGTCAGCGGGATGTTTAAGCGTACATTTCAGTGTTTGGAACTGTTGATTAGTTAGTAAATCAGGTTTTCGAAGGGGAAGATGCCACATTGTTGCGGACAGACTAAATAGGTCAGAGGGATAAAAGCTGGCAGAGGAAAAGTTGCAAACAGAGTAGGATTTATTTAGTGTGAAGCAGAGGGTGATGTTGAATGATTCAAACAATGCAGCTTAGAATTGACCTGGGGAGTTCTGGGGAGCGAAGAGGGATTTAATGATTTCCTTTTGTATATCGAGGAAGGAAATTAAGGAGTGCGTGGGTTTGGAGACGGGTGATGTTTGAGGGGGAGACCATGATGGTCAGATGGGGATAGATGATTATCAGGCTGTGGTTTGAAGTTGGAGAGGGAGTTTAAGGAGAGGAGGTTAGGAGGACTGGGGAGTGATTGAGCAGAGTGTGTGTGTGTGTTGGTGGATTGTAATCAGAGTGGAGTGGAACTGGGTGGAGAGTATCTGCCAGTGCTCTTTTTTCGTGTAGTTTTAGAATGTATTTTCTAGATAAACATTTTAAAATAATTGTATGTTATTATTAATTTTCTAAGACCATGAATGTCTTCCTATATTTTGCAAATAGTTTGGTATTCCCGTTAGTTCTGTGGTGAAAGTGATGATGGAACAAAAGGATGCAGATGTGTGATTCAGACACCTGCATCTGTACTAAAACATAAACGTTTGGTATTAGGTTTCACAACCACCTCCATGACACTCCCTGTCAGGCTGGATAGCTGCGACCTTGTCAGCACGGTAGATGGCTTGCCTATCATTTGCTTCTCGATTTGCTGATATAGGAAACACAATTGTTAATTAAAACAGTGCAATATTGAACTTTGGATGACAAGTCAGGATTGGATGTATAACACTGGCAAAAAGTAATTGTGGCCAGTCTTGCGTAAGACATTACTAGATAGAATTTTTCTAGCCGTGAAAGGGAATTCCATCTAGCACGATGTTAATCACAACAACCTTCTGCTGTATTCCATGCAATGTCACATGAAGAAATAATTGAGTGAATCTTAAAGTGACACTGGGCTCAGCAATGGCTATGCCCTATGTTTAATTCAGTAGTTCCGGTAACGCTCGTCTGCAAAGCTACAAAACACGCCGACACAACCATGCACTGTCCGCAGCTGCTGGAGAACTAGTTGGAAATGTTGTGCAGGTTGTATTTTTATTGCCAGTTTTTAGCAAAAGCACATCAATTGTCATGATTTTACCTAATTAATAGACTGGTAATGCACGCAGCAAAGTGTGGTGGCTATTAATGTATATTTCAAATTGGGTAAGATAGTGTCACCGAATGAAGATGTCCACTAGCTAATTTTGCTCAGTATTTGTAAAGTTGTTATTTGTTGGCATGTCCAGTTTTATGAAACATAAAATGCGAGTAAAGTCATTCCTCTGGTGTTAGTGACACAGTTATACCTCCCGATTTCTCTTTGGTTTAGTACGCAATAGTGACACAAAGTGTACGTGTTTAAAAAGTCTAGAAAAACGAAGTGGCTATAATACACTCATTCAACTTTTTGAAACATAGGAACGAAAGTTATGTTTTTTGATGAGTTTGTGTTTTTATGGTGGATACTATAAACATCCTAAGTCTTCTTGTGTTCTTTATCTTCAAAGTTTGATCCAGTGATGCAGTGGAAGAGCATCTGTATTATAGCATTATAATAATCAGAGACTTATGGGTTGATTAGTTATAAGCATGAACTCGCAGACCATGGGTTCAAATACCATTTGGCTGCAAAAATGTAGGTGCAAATTAAGCACATACTGGCACATGCAACAAGCATAATTGCACTGGCAATAAAAGCGAAAATGCAAACTAGGCCCTTAGCGACTGCAAAACGAAACTTTCCAATGCATCAACCGAAATACCGAAAAGACAAGAGAATCGCAAAAAAAAGCTCTTGCAAATTTAGCAATTAGCAAAATAGTGAAACCATAATAGCGAAACATACAACTGCTCCTGCAAATAGTGATTAACAAATAAAGAATCACAAAGCCATGCATCAAAAAATCGCAATTTGCGATTTCCATGAAATTCGCTATTTTGCAAGAGCAGAATAAGGGGAATCTCAACCAGGAGGTAAAGTTAAAAAAAAAAATATATTTTTTTTTAACAGGTGCAAACTATTAGAAACCCTTTAAAAATGCCTCAGGAGGCCCCGTAAGCCTTTCACAATGGCAGCCCTCTACGTGCTGGCAAGGAGGATGAGGATCAATGCAGCAGCCCAGCGCAGGAGGAGAATACAGGAGAGGGTATTCCGAGTGCGCGTAACATTGTTGGGCCAAAATCAAGACAAAATATATGATAAGTACCGGCTGAACCGTGCTATGATAATGCTCCTCATAGCAGATTTGGAACCCCTGCTGCAGCACCAGACCCGTAGGACCAATGCCATCCCTGCACACGTACAGGTCCTATGCAGCCTGCACCTACTAGCGTCTGGCAGTTTCCAGGGGTTAGTAGCCATAGCCGGAGGTGTATCCCAAAGCGCACTCTCACGTTTCTTCTGAAAATTCTGCTCTGCATATTGATTGTGCCCAAATGTCTCCCCTGCAGGCGCTGCACACGTAGCATCTGAGACTCCACAGGGGGATGCATTAAACTCAATCATTCTTGTTAACGACTTATCCCCGGGGAACAATCTAGTGGACAGTTCAGTGGCATACTTCCCGACATTTCAGGGTGGGGGCAGAACCAGTACGATTGATTTTATGTGGATTACCAGGAGGTATTCAGATCTTTTAGAAAATTTCCTGGTTGAACCGAACCCTGCCAGTGACCACAACCCTGTAACAGCCTCTCTAAAAATTAAGGCCCCGGAGGGGATGGCTGTGGACTGTACTATAAAATAGAACTGTAATCAAGGGGTAAGGTTGAAATGGAATATTCTGGATCATGTCAAATTTGAGGAGAATATAATTAAGTCTAACTTAACTGACGTGATGACCTGTTTAACCTATTTAGCCATCCCTGGAATCCATCATAGGGAGTTTTGAAATCATATGTGAAGATGTGACAAAAAATCTGCTTAAATCAGTAAAAGAAATGAATCGTCCTGAATATAAATGGTTTGATTTGGAATGCTCAGCGGCAAATAGAGCTTATAAACAGCATTAAGCACAGTACCACGGGATAGGGCCTTGATTAAGGAAGCTAGACGGTCTTACAAAAACACAATAGAGCGTAGAAAAGAAGAATTGAGACGCCAGGCCTGGGAAGATTTAGAAAAAGGCAGGAATGCTAAGAGATTCTAGGTCCTTCTGGGAGGTGATTAATCCTACACTCTTCACGGATGTAAACAGGAACGTGGAAACAAATATAACGGGTTTAGCTTGGGAGTCCCACCTTTCGAAGATTTTGAACCCAAATGACATTAGTCCACAGGTCAGTCAGTCAGATATACCTTTTAATCCTGAATCAGCCCGGCAATTAAGTGTATCCCTAACTTTAGGCGAAGTGGAGGAGGCCCTTAGAAAGTGCATTGCCTCCAAAGCCCCAGGCCCAGACAGGGTAGCTTTGGACCCTTTTAAAAGAAATCTGGCACTCTGGGGCCCGTACTATTAAATGTTTTAAGAGCTGTCATAACGGGGCAGACCCCATAAACTTGGAAGAAAGCTGTGGTAGTGACAATATTTAAAAAGGGAAAATGAAACGATCAGACCTGTAACAGGCCGATTTCCCTTATAGATGCCACATGCAAGGTGATGGGGAGGGTAATTTTGGCACGCCTGGAGTCATGGGCTAACAATGCTGGGCTAATATCACATACCCAATATGGGTTTAGGAAGGGAATGAGAACTATCGAACAGTGCCTCAACTTGTCGATGATCATGGGCAAGTACATGAAGGCTAGGGGAGGGCGTCGATCCACCTGGCCTTCATGGACTTGTCCAGTGCCTTTGACACGGTGTGCAGGAGCAAGTTGTGGACGCTGATGGAAGACCTGGGCTTTGAGGAACCACTTGTCACTCTCCTCCGCAGACTACATGCTTCCACCTCTGTAGTTATCCGTTATGGCCCAGGGGGAGAGAAAACCAAGTCCATCGCTTCGACAGAGGGGGTCCGGCAATGCTGCATTCTAGCCCCGTTTTTTTATTTTTGGTCTATACAAATGGGCTGGAGCAGTTTCTGTTAAACAAACACTTGGACTGCCCAAAAATAGCAGGTGCCCAAGTACCTTCATTGTCGTATGCTGACGATACGGCTTTGATGGCCTTGACTGCCAATAGCCTTCAGGGATGTTTGGATGCTTTCACCGAATACATGATGTCACTAGACCTGAAGGTGAATTATAAGAAATCCTTTGTCATGGTATGTGGGCCAAAATTAACGAAAACACGAAAATATACAGTGAATGGGACAGTTATTGAGAAGGTAAAAAGTTTTAGCTATTTGGGGAATGTTTTTAACTCTAACTTAAACTGGGATCAACTTTTAGTATCCCAGGTGCAACAAACTTCAAGAGTTATTGAGGGGTTGTTTCAATTTGCGGCCAAACTTGGCCATAAGCATGTTGCAGAGCTGATAACACTGTATAAATCAAAATGTTTGTCAGGAGCAACTTACGGTGCAGGAGTGTGGGGATATCAAAAGAGTACCCAGATTCAAATAATCGAGAACATTTTTTTGAAGAGACTCTTGTTTATCCCGTCTAGCTCCCCTACATCATTTTGCCACTCGGCGGTGGGTATGGATTATATCACAGACAGAATACACATGGCACCCCTGCTTTTATGGAGGAAAATTTGGTCCTCGGAGGAACATGGGGCACCATTAGTATGGTGGGCAAACTTTGTCCGGCCGCCATACCCTCGGGAAACGGGACCGCCCGCTGAGGGTGCGCCGGTCCCGCACTCCCGATTAGCATGCGCCCGCAACACTGGCGGGTGCATGGCGCATCTGCAACATTGCGGCGGGCGGTGCAGAGAGCACCACCCGCCACAATGCCACAGAGGCAGCCTGTGCCTTTCAATGCACAACGTGACAGGCACCGCACGGTGCCTGCCACATTGTACATTGAAATGCAGGGGGGTACCATAGGTACCCCGATGTGCACTCCCCACCCCCCAGAATCCCTGGGGGCCCGCTACGGGCCCCCAATGTCAAACACCGCCTGCCTTTCAGTGGTGGCGTTGCCGCCACGGAAAGGCAGGTCCCTGCCTTCATAGTAATATGGATGGCGGTGTCTACCAGACACCACCACCATATAAACTGCTCTTCCGCCCGGTAGGCAATCGGGCGGATTGCCTACCGGCGGAAAACCGGCAGACGGTCTTCCCGTCCGCCGGGGTCCCCCCACCATGGTAATGTGGCAGGGGGGAAATTGAATGCGGGTGGAGGTTTTTAGAGGGCGGATCGCCACCGCCTTACGGGCGGTGGCGATCCACCCGCTATACTAATGGGCCTCTTAATTTCTCCCGACTTGTCTTAAAAGATTGTGTGAATTTAGATAACGCAGTGGCGGTCCCTTGGTTACGTTACGTTACGTTACGTTAAACAAACCTTTTATAAGATAGGATTAGAAGATTTTTGTGATAAGCCTGAGTGTATACCGCCAAATATGAAAATGTCCATAAAAGAAGCTTTTGGATCTGAGCTGAGTATATCATCTAGGCTTACAGATAGACCGGACACCCCTTTCTTAAAACAGCAACAATTTTATTTGTCGTTTAGCTTGCAGGGCAATGCACGTTTTTTAATGACAAGATTTCGTTTAGGCACACTGCACTTTCTTGTGGCTTTTCCAAAACAGGTGGGGTGGTGTGAGAGGCCACCCCCCTGTCCTTGTAATAATACAGCCCAATAAAATACTATGCACTTTATGCTATTTTGCACATTATATAAAGACCCCAGGGTGCGCTTTCTTAAACCAATTTTAAACGAAAACTGTTTTTGCTCCCAAAAGAGGGTTTTAATTATTTACATTCCTTAGCAAATGCCTCCATTTGCAGCTCTGTGCTTAGTTTTTATCAAAATTGTTTTTATAATAAGGAAACGATATGCAATGTAAAAGTATGTAATTAGGTGTTTAATTGCCTTCGAAGATATTTTTTAAGCTTTCTTGTAAATATTGTCTTATTTTATGATTGTATGTTTTTCCTGTGAACTTTTATGATTCATCTTGAATCGAATAAAGGTTTCTGACTGACTGACTCCACACCACCATATACATTTGGAACCTGCTCATCATGTGCCGCAATACGGGCCCTGGGCCTGGGCCGTCGTGCTGTTTGCACCTGTGCCTGTGTTGGAGTTGGTGGAGGGACATGAGGCTGGCTGGAGGATGTAGTGGGTGCTGGAGTCTGATCGGATTCTATTACTAGGAGGGAGGGTACAAGTGCCCTGCGTTTTGGTGGTGATGGTGGTGTGTTTTCTGGGACCACAGGAGTCTATGCATCCGTCTCTGCAGGTGTTTCTGAGATGATGAGCTGGTCACTATCCTCGGAGTCTGCCTCCGCTGCATCTGTAATGTGAAACAGTGCAGTGTTAGTCTTGTATGATCCTAATTCTGTTTATCATTTGGCATACTTATATCAAAATAAATCACTGATTTAAACACACTGGCTGGCATGCGGTATTGGCATGTTTAATTAACCATTTTAGCTTTTGAATGACCACTTGTCTGACATGACTACAACTCCCATGATGCATTTTGTGTATGAGGTGAAATGTGGCATGGGGTTTTACCTGTACACTGTGATTTGCCTGGGGAAATGTGCATGATTATACAGTACGCAGAAGATTAGCGCTTGCATGCATCTTACCTTGTGGTTGTCCTGCAGCGCCGGATGTGTCCAATTTTGTCCCTCCGACGACTGCCTCAGGCTCGATTGTCCCCTCAACAAGGTCCTCCAGGGCTGTGTTTGCGGGAGCATTCAATGGACCCCCTCCTGTGCCAGCTGCTTCCTTCACATTTTCTGCTATGCGCTTCTTGGCGCGTTTCCTCAGGTCATACCACCTTTTCTTCAATTCCTCAATGCTGCGGTGTGTGACTCCCACAGCATTCAGTTTTTCCTTTATGAGCATCCATATTTTGCGCTTTACAGCCTCTGGCACCTTCAGGGACAGTTTTCCAAAAAGTTTATCATGACTGCTGCTGACAACCTCAATCAGATGTTCAAGTTCCCTCTCAGAGAACTTCAGCTTCCTCTTCCTAGGCGTGGCACTCTTCCCTGCATCGTTTTTGTCCATTCTGGGTCTGGGAACAGTAGCTGCATATTGAGTGTGAGGTTTCTCAGCTCAGCTTCGGTTCTCTGCCTCCTCCTCTAAGCTCCTCAAGGCACTGAATGAAGCATGGACTGGATGACTTCCTGGTGGTGATGTCATCAGTCTGCTTCCAGTGCGACCCCTCTATTAGCGATTTCGCTAATTGAGGTTTCGCCAATACCGAAATCGCTGTTACCGAAATCGCTTTTAGCGATTTCCTGTGTTTGCGAGTCGCTTTTGTGTACTCGGTCTCGATTTAGCGATTTGTAGCAAATCATGATGAAGCCATTTTTGATTTGCAATTCCTTATTTATCACTAATAAGGAATCGCTTTTTCTTGTTTTGATGCATGTGCACCATAATTATTTTCGATTGTGTAGGATATGCACATTTGCAGGTGCGCAATGTGCGCCAAATTGCTCGAAATGGAGAATAAGTGCTAATAGTTCCCATTTTAATCCATTCAAAGGTGCACACACAGCGCATCTGCACGATTTGCTCAAGTGCTTTGCACATACATTGTAATTAGGACCCCATCATGATGGAGCCCACACATTTATTTCATGGTAAAAGGAAAAGGGAAAGCCGTGTAGTTCATTAAGACTGCAGCCATTGATTTCTCATGCATTTTTCGTGCAGGGTTATATTATTTCTCTGATTGCTTTCACTTCTCAAGATGGCTTGCATTTAAATACACAATAATTATGAAAATTCATGTTCCCCGGTACTAGATCACACCTACACCAACTAGTCTCCAAAGAACACATGAAATTTAGGTTAATTGAAAATGGGGACACCACTAACATGACTAGTCCCTGAGGTACATTTAATACCAGTTTGTAGGGATTTCGTGCCATGTGCTTGCATTCCTTTTCCCTTGCGTTCCCTGTGTGGAACATGGAATGCTGTGGCACTGGCATCTGCTGCCGGGAAGCTGTGGAGAATAGGTGAAATAAATTAGATCGGAACCTTACCTGCAAACTGTCTTCCTTTTAGTGGCGACGAGTTGTCCAGTTACCAGTCTTTCCTCCGTGTGAAGTTTGTGACGCCTTAATTCCACGTCTGCTGGTTCTGGTGAGGAAAACCAGTTGAGCGTTGCTGAGGTCTATCCTGTGAAGACCTCGATGCTGATTGCCCTTCGTCCATTAAACTGCGGTTTCTGAGGAGCTTCTGGTGAGGTTTTGCCTCTTTTTATGTAGATTTCAAGTTTGTCGGCCAAGGAGGCTGTATTGGTGCTTTGTGCGCAAGCGCGAACTAATGCACATCATACCGCTGTTGAAGCTTTCTGTTGTTGTGAAAACCGGCACGTAAGCCGGCACGCATCACACTTCCAAGCAAAACTTCCGTTGTTGTGGCAACCAGTGCCCGAGTCTGCGCGCGTCATTCCTTTTGAAGGAGGCTCCTGTTGGCATGGCAACCACACATGTCAGCAAGTCTCTGCAATAAGTTAAAGACAAATGAATATTGTGTGAGCAATTTTCAAAGGTCAATAACCTGTATTGTCTACGTAGACACGCACACCAAGTGTCAACCTGTGAAGTATTCTGCCACTGAGCAACACGCAGAATGAGCAAAAACCAAGAGATCATAGCTAAATCAAGCATGTCAACCAGTTATATTGTGGGTTTTTTTCACAACGGTGACACGCACAATTCATTAACTTTCTGTTTACATATTTTTTGCAAATGTAATGTACATATCTGGTGTATTAGTGCATTGTGCATTGTGGCAACATTCTCTTCATTGGCATGTTGGTGATGTGCACACCTTATTCTCTTTAACTGTATTGTGAAACTAAACACAGTTATACACAATTTATTTCTTCTTTTTTCTCCTCCTGCAAGATAATTTCTTGTTTGTGTGACTTGTGGCAGCAACTCACCCACGCAAGGCTATTCTATGGATCGTGTTATTGCACCACCTCCCTTTTTGCAGTCACCCGGTACACCTCCTGTTATTTGGCAACAGTGGAAAGAAATATTTGATGTCTATCTTGAGGCGATTGATGGAGACACTTTCACTTCAAAGAAGAAAAAAGCGTTGCTTGTATATAATTTGGGTGCTGAGGGGAGGAGCATTTTAAAGACTTTACCTCTAGAACTTGTAAGAACATGTTTTAGTAGTGGCGATAAGGGTGACTCTTTAATTGTTGATAATTATGCTTCACTCATCAAAACTCTAGACAAGAGATTTAATCCCAAGAGAAATATTGTACTGGAGCGTCACAAATTTTTGCAACATGCTCAAATTCCTGGTGAATCTATCTATGATTTTGTTGCTGCTCTTAGAACCCTAGCTTTCACTTGTAACTATAGGGAGTTCAGTGACGAGATAATCCGTGATCAGCTAATTGAGCGCACATGCAATAAAAAGATTCAAGAGAAACTTTTATCTTCTGAAGATCCTGACTTAGAAACCGCTCTCATTTTGGCTAGAAGTATCGAGCATTCTCAACTATGCATGAAAGAGATGAGTGGGTCTGCGTCATCCAACGAAGTCAAGTCAGTCAGTACCAAATCTACAAATAAACCTGCCAAAGGAACTAACACAAATGTACCTAGCATTTCTCCATCTGCACCCAGTTTGCTCAAATCCAAATCTGAAAGACCTGAAAGATCTGACCTCTCCTTCTACCGATGTGGGAGCAGATCTCATCTGGGCAATTTTAAGTTTTGTTTTGCTGTAAATCAAACTTGCTTCAAATGTGGTAAGAAAGGACATTTGGCACGTATGTGCAAGGCCACTGTAGCACATAAGGGACTGTCTAGAACTGTGAAAGCTATTGAGGAGGACTGTGTTGAGTCTGGGAAAGTTAATGAAGGCTACGAATTGGTAATGTTGTCTTCTTCCTCTTTTCAATCGGATGGTGTAGTGGAAATTGCTTCCATTGTGGAACCACATAGAAGGAAATCACCTGCATATGTCATTAATCTAAATGGCAGGAATGTAAAGTTTCTAGCTGATTCTGGTTCTTTATTTACCCTCATCAATGCCAAGGACTTTGAGGGATTGTGCGACATTTCTGTTGAACAGTCTAACATAACAATCTTTGCTTTTGGTGGTAAAAGAGTAGAGGTTCTTGGCAAGTTTGAGGGCAAGTTGGAATTCAAAGGGGATTTAGCACAAGGGACTGTATACATCGTAAAGGAAGGTGCAAATTTATTGGGATGGGAGGAGCAGGGTGAACTGGGGATCATCTTAGATCCCAATCATCAAGAAATGGTTTTATCAAAACACAAATCCAAACAGTTCTACTCCAGTTTTCCTGCTGTTACCTCTGTGCATACGGTCACTGCGGAATCATTATCTAAGAGTGATTGGATTCTAAAGTACCCCAAAATAATTTGTGGTGATTTGGGTAAACTCAAGGGTTTTCAGCACCGCATTGTTTTGAAGGAGGGTGCAAGAGCTGTTGCACATAAAGTGCGCAAGGTACCACTTAGTATGCTTGGTGAGCTCAAACACGAACTTGAGCGGTTGTGTTCCATGGGCGTAATTGAGCCCATTGAGGGGTCTGAATGATTGTCCCCCATTGTTTTGGCGTGCAAGTCTGACAAATCCCTCAGAATGTGTGTGGACTTGCGCGACCTAAATGCTTGTATATGGGTGGACCGCCAACCCCAGCCCAACATTAATGAGATGTTGTCTACACTAGAGGGTGCAAAGTACTTCTCCTCTCTCGACATTTCCTCTGCTTACCATCAAGTGGAATTGTGTAAGGACTCGAGACACCTCACGTCCTTTGTGACACCTGAAGGTGCATTTCACTATGTACGCATGCTGCTTGGTTTGGCGTCGGCTTCTGCAGTGTGCCAGCGTCTCATGGGGAACCTGTTTAAGAACACTGCAGGAGCCGTGTTTTTCCAAGATGACATTTCACGGTAAAACCAAATTAGAGCACAATTCCAGAGTCAGGGATGTATTGGACAATATCAAGTCTAGTGGTTTAACATTGAGAAAGGACAAGTGTAGATTTCTCCAAGAAGGTGTGAACTATCTAGGGCATCACATTTCCGAGAAAGGAGTAGAACCCAAAGTTAAACTTCTAGATGCCGTCCAAAATGCACCTGAACCACAAACAAAAGACCAGCTTCATTCCTTCCTTGGGTTGGTTAAGTATTACACCAAATTTGTGGCCAATTTCTCGGCTAGAACAGTGTGGTTGCGTGAGCTTCTGAGAAAGAATGTCAAGTATGTATGGACAGACCAGTGTGCTTGTGACTTCAAGATATTGAAAAAGCAATTGTGCAACCACGCCCACTCAAGTTACTCAGCATTAATGATCGCTGCATAGTTACCACCGATGCGAACAATGTGGGTCTTGTGGCTGTTCTTATGCAGAAAAGATCTGACAATAGGGAGGAGACCATTGCTTTTGCCTCTAGAGCAGTTCGGGGAGCGGAGAGCACTTACTCTACGATTGTGAAGGAGGCCCTGGCTCTGTGGTGGGGTGTACAGTACTTTCGGAATTTTTTGTGGGGAAATGAGTTTGTTCTAAGGACTGACCATAAACCACTGGTAGATCTTTTTACCACCAAAGGTGGTGGCAGGGCCACTCCACAAATAGCTAAGTGGCAGTACAGGTCAAATGAATTTAATTAACGTCTAGAGTACGTGCCTGGTATGAAAAATCACGTTGCTGATTGCCTGTCCAGGTTACCCCTTTCTGAGTCTGTTTTTGGTTCTGTGGGTGAGGATTTGGAAATGGTGTGTGCTGTTAGTGAAGTAACTGACACAGGAGCTGCTTTGTCTGAAATGGATTGGAAATTGGCTTTATCTGAGGACATCGAGATCAGTAAGGTGATGGACTTTTGGTTCATGGCTGGCCCATCAAGATGAATTTGGTTTCTGAACTGATTCCTTACAAGAGAATATGCGATGAGTTGTCCCTTGTTGATGGGATTCTGCGTAGATGTGGATTATTGGTTGTGCCTGTGGCCATGCGCAGGAACGTGTTGTATCTGGCCCATGAAGGTGATTTGGGCATCTGTGCCGTGAAGCGGAAGGTTAGGGAGGATTTTTGGGGACCGGGTGTTGATAGGTCCATTGAACACTGTGTTCGTGATTGTGGTGCATGTGTTTTGAGTGACAAAACTCAAGTAACTTATCCTTCTCCTATTAATCCTATTGCTGTGAAGAACTCACCCTGGTGTAAATTGGCTTTCGATGTGGCTGGTCCTTTTGGTGGTATGGGTAGTTCTCCCTAATTCGCAGGTCGCACCACCCTAAAGCCAGACCTGGTCTTGTTTATAGTTTGATTAAGCAGAAGCCCCACCACAGACAGACAAAACTCCTGCCGCACCAAACCTCTGGTTCCCCCACCTCATTTAGAACCACCATATTTTCGACAGCAGGGCCTCAGCTGGCTCTGCCATTGTAAAACTGTAACCTTCTGGCCCATTCTCCACAAGCTGCCGGATCAAAACGTCAGAAGACCTGCTCTGTTTAGAACAGATCTTCTGACACATAGTTATCTTGCATTGGACATGATCATTCTAGGCAGAAACATCATCTCTGTCTCCCACAGGGAGGTAGCAATGTCCCTGCATGACAGGGTCATTGATTTTATCTTTCAGAAACAAAGCTCCAGTTCACTGCCTGCTATGATTTGGTGGTTAGAAGTAATTAAAGTTATGAAGAAAGTGTTCTTCCAGGGTCAGCATAGGAATTTCCACTAAAACAATACATGCTAAGGTGATGGTGATCTCTAGATTGGACAGGGAATCTATGTATGATGCCCATAATCTCTGGGGTATTACCATTCCATTCATTTTTAGATCTGCAGTAACCATTTCAAAACAAATGGAAATAGACTTGGATTTTTCTCCCATATAATGAAACCTCATGGTGGCCCAAGAATTCTGACCATGCGCCATCGGTTTTCTCTTCTTCCATTTCCACTAGGGAAGCTTGAGGGGAAAAAATAATTCTGGATGTCACAATTATTGTATTGTATTGAATCAATTGTGCTTTTACCATGTCTGAATACTAAAAAGAACTTTACATACATGTTCCTTTCCACGCAGGATATGATTTTTTTTGTTGTGTCTAGGCTGTTGTAATACTAACTTTCTTGGTTCCCCCAAGATATGTATCTACAAATTGCAGCCAATTCAGAAAAGGCAGATGCTAGCAATCTTATGAAGCTAAACCTATCAGACTATATTTCACAAGCCTTGCCTTTAAGTGTGCCGTGGAAGGGATGGTGTGGACATTGTCAGGAGAGGGTTAGGGATTTCTGTATTTACAAATAAGTACATTTGTAACAGTATCATTTATTGATTTATGTCTTTTGTCTACTGTTATTTGAGCAAAATAATTCTCATTTCCCAAAATTCAAAACTAGTCTGGCAAATTGGAGCAGTCAGGTGCCTTCTTGATTATAAGCTCCCAACTCCACTAGATTCGCTGTGACATCTAGTAAAAGGTACTAACCACCTACTACTGACAGTTCACTGCTCCTGAGTGTCATTGGGCAGAATACCTTGAAATATCTGATTGTTGCCAGAACCTCCAGTACTTCACTGTCGCAAATAACAACAGCCTGGGTGGACTACAGAGGGTGGTGTTGGTGAAAGCAAGCCAGATCTTGTGTGATGTGTTGTGCAGCCGAAGACCAGTCTAATGGATGCACATTACTGTAGTATGAGGGAAGAATTCGGAGCAAGGGTATGGGTGAAGGCTGTTAAGCAGTAGAAAAAGTTGTAAGATTCTCACTTTGCAAAGCTCGCCAGTTTTTTAAATAAAATAATTGTTACTTTGCGAGTATAAGGACTTCTGTATAGAGTAATTAATAGTTACTGATTTGTATGTAAATTACATTTATTTTAATTCGTTTTTATATGTCTAAATGTTAACCATTTTTATTAATTATGTATTACTCTAAATGTATGTTGTGAGGTTTATTAGGGTGTTGGTAGTAGTTTTTTTAATTAAAATATTTATACATTTAGATTAACTGAATAATATATTAATTATACAAATGTTTACATTGACAAATAATTAATTGATTGTATTTTTTATTAATATTTCAATTTGCAAAATGTTCCTAATATACGTTTTTTTAGACCGATTTATTAAAGTCTGTGGGTAGGGTGTACTATGGCTTTTGTTGAGCTTGCTTTTAATTACAATTTATTTTGTATTTATGTATCAGCGTCCTGGGGCCAGCACGATAAGCCTTATCGTGCTGGCCCCAGGACGCTGATTACGGACACGGCTCCAATTTCTTTTGATGCGGCTAATACCGTCTCTAAATAGAACCATCAACATCTATACCTGTCGACCTATGCTCTACCTTGAGCCACGTCATTGCATATTACATTCCGCTCTTGTTCATCCTCTGACCTACTAGCCAGAAGACACGCTATGCGCTTACATTTTCTTGCCCTGAAGAAGCCCATGTTTGGGCAAAACGCGTTGGCTGGCTGTTTTTCAATGATGTGCTACAGAAAATAAAAGAACAAGAAAATACTGATATGCGAAATATTCTTTGTTGATTTACTAACATATATTTAATTACATTTGTTTTCATATTGCCTCTCATTTAAACCAATTGCTAAGAGTATATTTGTATTCCACAAGCAGCGGATCTCTTGAGGTGGGCTGTATTGCATATTGCTTGTGACTAGTTCTGGTGGTGCGGTCTTCTATGACCCGGCTGCTTTCTATTTTTTTTCGAAAAACATACCAATATAAAACATTTAGAAGACATGTTATACAAGGACGAAAGAGTCACTGGGTCCTTGCGAAAACCTCTAGTGTGACTGGCACATAGTACCAAAAGATATAACTCACGGCGCACAGTCAGTTTCTAGTTAGCTCTGAGGTAATTTGGCTATTTAAAAATCAATTATAGATAAACCAAAGTAAAAGTTATATGAAAAGCAGTATAAAATAGTTTAAATCTGCTACAATTGGGTTGAATACATATCAATTGTTAAAACTCAATTGCAAAGAGGTCATACTTTACAATGCCTAATGTCCGTAGTACAGGAAGCAGAAGTTATCAATCCGCTGTCGTCTCTGCACTTTGTTGTATATTTTTGAGACGGTCCTGCACTACTTAAAAAAATTGCTGATTCTTGCCAGTTCAAGAGCAAAAATCCAGCTCATTGCATTGTTACATGTTCTTATGCCATGGATTAAAAAAAAGTGGCTTTAATAGTGTTCGCGGGAAGTGGAGCAACGTTGGAGAGCAGCAAAGTAAAAGAGAAAACGTTTCAGATTTGTAGCTGCAAAGTCTGCACTTAACAATCTTAGAGAGCAGTGGCCAGTTTGGGTTAAAGTTTTTAATTTGTAATGCCAACATCCTTACTGCCAAAATTTGGGTTAGGCAGGCTTTCCAGATTGTGTAATTAAAATAAGATTGTGCCTGAGGGCCAACGTAGCAGTCATTGTTATGTGATGCTGCCACGGCCCTCACAGGTGGTGTGGACTTTATATTTTCCATGTCCGCGGTCTTCTAGAGGAATTTTATCTGTTTTCTCAACAGTGGCGTAGCTAGAGTTTGTGGCGTCCGGGGCTATCCCTCAGATTGCCGCCCCCCCCGGGGGGGCCATGCACTTCAAAGAGGTCCGAGAGACACGTAGTATCGCCGCTAATAGTTACCTTGATCATGCAAGTTACATGCACATACATGACACGGTCCAAGGCTACACAGTTGAATACACCGGTGACTGGCAGTACAAAAGAGAACACACAGACTGCATGATCTATCTGAGGACTCAGAAAAACCGCATGTGACATCCATCAGAGAGCTGCGTGAACAATTACCTGGTAATCCCCTCAACACAATGCAAACATGCACATACATGACACTGTTCATGTAACCTTCATCTACAGCTGACATTAAATGACCATACATCATGGTCCCCCCCCATTAAAGCAGTGGGGACCTGCGCAAATGTGATGTGCTCTGTGGACTCAAAACCAACTTAACAGTGTCGAAGCCTGTGATTCTTTATCTTTCAAAAACAGCAAATTAATTATTCACAGGGAATGACTCACTGTGTGCCCTTAAAACTAAACGCAGCACAAAGGGGTCAGTCAGCTCCACCTTGCCAACACAGACCGGATACAAAGCCCACTCTGGTGGCCCAAAGGCAACAACCAGGGGTCGCTCCCTGTCATTACTTCCAAGCAGCAGCAACCAACTCCCTGGGAATGAAAAGACGTGCTCTTGGTACCCAAAACCAGGTTGTAATAGTGCATCTCTCCTTCACAGCAGCCTCAGCACACACATGGTGCACAGCCTGCCTGGGGGCCCAAAGCTAATACAGGGAGGGGCGACACATTATGATCACAATCCTTAAACACAGTTGTGGGGGCCATGGGAACTTGTTCAACTCTATCCAAGACCCGGGACAAACTGTTCCGGCGCTGCGGCACTCCTTGAATATTCAGAGGAAACAAGAAAAATAGGACCAGTAAAACTCACTCTTTTCCAAATCTCTTTCTAAATATTATCACTTTCCATGTAATGTTCCTTTGATGGGAAGAAGAGGTTTCTGAGGTGGGAGTATCAGGCAAGTGATACTACTCAGGCTCCATCTGTTCGAGCCTTCATGGAGGATCCCTCTTCATTACTACCTCCACCTGACCCAGGGCTCGGCAACGCTCTCCCTTACAGGCATGATTATCCACTCCTCTCTCACAGCTGACCTTGGGCCCCAGCCCCATATCAGGCACCATCGGGCTCCACTTTGCTTTTTCCCGGTAAAAACATTAGTAAAATCACCTTCAAACTTAAAACATTGAATATAGCAGTAAATATAATTAGCATGCACTTTAAAGTATGTTCCACAGTAGCCCTTATGACCCGACTGCTAATTAAATAAACAAAAACAGAAAGGCCATGACAGGGCCGGCTTTAGCGCTGATGCGAAAGTCTTTTTTGGCGCCACACTAATAACCTCTTTCTCCGTAAATACCTTTACTACCACCTTCCAACAGTGCCCCTCATCCCTCCATGGCCCCCCTAGTGACCTCCTCCTCAGATTCCCTCACTGCCTCACGCCACCAGTGCCCCTCATCTCCCCATAGCCCCTCCCCCTCATGACCTCCTCCTTGGACTCCCTCACTGCCACCATCCACCAGTGCCCCTTATCTCTCTCTAGCCTCTCCCCCTCATGACCTCCTCCTCAGACTCCCTCACTACCACCCTCCACCAGTGCTCCTCATCTCACCCTAGCTCCCCCTCCACACAATGACCTCTTCCTCGGATTCCCTCACTGTCACCCAGGGCACAAGTCCTAAAAAAAGAAGTGGGGGGACGCTGATGTCACAACAGCAAGTGATGTCACGAAAGGTGGCTTGCACTATCAGACTCATTGCCTCCCCTTGCTCACCCCTTATAGGCCATTGCATCAGAGAAGCCAGTGCTTGAGCTGCATTCTGAATGAGCTCCGATCTCGCCCCAGAGAGGCCAAAGAGTACATGTGTGGCTCCATTTGCTCCAGTAATCGAGCTCCCGTTAAAATAAGTGAGGGGACGCCGTCCACCCGCCTGGTACCCCGACTCGAGCCCTGCAGTCACCCTCCACCAGTGCCCCTCATCGCTCTATGGCCCCCCTAGTGACCTCCTCCTCAGATTCCCTCACTGCCTCATGCCACAAGTGCCCCTCATCTCCCCATAGTCCCTCCCCCTCATGACCTCCTCCATGAGACTCCCTCACTGCCACCATCCACCAGTGCCCCTTATCTCTCTGTAGCCTCTCCCCCTCATGACCTCCTCCTCAGACTCCCTCACTACCACCCTCCACCAGTGCTCCTCATCTCACCCTAGCTCCCCCTCCACACCATGACCTCTTCCTCAGATTCCCTCACTGTCACCCAGGGCACAAGTCCTAAAAAAAGAAGTGGGGGGACGCTGATGTCACAACAGCAAGTGATGTCATGAAAGGTGGCTTGCACCATCAGACTCATTGCCTCCCCTCGCTCACCCCTTAGATGCCATTGCATCAGAGAAGCCAGTGCGTGAGCAGCGTTCTGAATGAGCTCCGATCTCGCCCCAGAGAGGCCAAAGAGTAAATGTGTGGCTCCATTTGCTCCAGTAATCGAGCTCCCGTTAAAATAAGTGAGGGGACGCCATCCACCCGCCTGGTACCCCGACTCGAGCCCTGCAGTCACCCTCCACCAGTGCCCCTCATCGCTCCACAGCCCCTCCAACTACCTCCTCCTCAGATTCCCTCACTGCCACCCTCCACCAGTGCCCCTCATCGCTCCGTAGCCCCTCTCTCATATGCATTTGTTGTTTAGCGCTACTCATATCAGTGTAGTGTGTCAGCACTTTACACCACGGACACATTATACAGAGACAATGAATCATACAAGTATGTAAATCAGTCTACAGGGAATGTCACATAAGCCAATGAGGGTTAAAAGGTGTAGGAATCACATGTCATCCATACTGGTGGGCAGTATATTTTGAGAGGGTTTGGTCTGGGGAAACACAACCTTAGGATTTAAAAGAGTATTCCAAGGGGGTCAGCTTTACTGTTAAAAATGTATCTCTGCCCAAACATACTCATTTTAGCAACATTAGAATGATGAAAGACTGAGGAAGTTCTAACTATATCACAAAACAAATCTATACCATTCATGTTTGTATGCAGCTCTTTGGTGACAGTTCATTGGTCACTGTCCTATGTTAGGATTGTAACTTCTGAACTGCAAGTAACACAAGGATCTCTGTGGCAAAGGCAGCAACCCACTGAGCTTCCACACAAAATACAGTTCATCTGCATTTAAAAACTACTAACAGACAAATAATTGCTCTCCAGCGGATCATTAATCACCAGCGTTATTGGGGCATCTTTTATTGTCTTATTGTTGTCCTGCATCGGCCATGATAATGATAAAAACTATTTAAATAAAGCGCACACGAAGTACGTGTCCTGCTGGACCTGCGCATTTTTTTTAAAAGAAAAGAAACACATTCTCTTACCTACTACTGCACTAAAATGAATTATCCACGGAATCGGACGCAGCAGAGCGGGGAACAACCTTTACAACGCAACTTTTACAACGCACTACCTTTACAACGCATTTTTTACAACGCATAATCCATTACAACGCATGACATTACAACGCATGACACTACAACGCATTTTTAAAAACTACCTTTACAACGCATTCCATTACAACGCATACTACCATTACAACGCATACCATTACAACGCATAATATTACACTACACTATCCAACACTTACCCTACTGTTGCACCCCCTGGAGTTAGAATAGTAATTTTTACCCCTATACTATCCAACACTTACCCTACTGTTGCACCCCCTGGAGTTAGAATAGTAATTTTTACCCCTATTCTATCCAACACTTACCCTACTGTTGCACCCCCTGGAGTTAGAATAGTAATTTTTACCCCTATACTATCCAACACTTACCCTACTGTTGCACCCCCTGGAGTTAGAATAGTAATTTTTACCCCTATACTATCCAACACTTACCCTACTGTTGCACCCCCTGGAGTTAGAATAGTAATTTTTACCCCTATACTATCCAACACTCACCCTACTGTTGCACCCCCTGGAGTTAGAATAGTAATTTTTACCCCTATACTATCCAACACTTACCCTACTGTTGCACCCCCTGGAGTTAGAATAGTAATTTTTACCCCTATACTATCCAACACTTACCCTACTGTTGCACCCCCTGGAGTTAGAATAGTAATTTTTACCCCTATACTATCCAACACTTACCCTACTGATGCACCCCCTGGAGTTAGAATAGTAATTTTTACCCCTATACTATCCAACACTTACCCCACTGTTGCACCCCCTGGAGTTAGAATAGTAATTTTTACCCCTATACTATCCAACACTTACCCTACTGTTGCACCCCCTGGAGTTAGAATAGTAATTTTTACCCCTATACTATCCAACACTTACCCTACTGTTGCACCCCCTGGAGTTAGAAAAGTAACTTTTACCCCTATACTATCTAATACTTACCTTAAATGCAATTTAATATTATGCGTTGTAATGGTATGCGTTGTAAAGGTACTATGCGTTGTAATGGAAATGCGTTGTAAAGGTAGTTTTTAAAAATGCGTTGTAGTGTCATGCGTTGTAATGTCATGCGTTGTAATGGATTATGCGTTGTAAAAAATGCGTTGTAAGTGCATGCGTTGTAAAAGTGTGCGTTGTAACGTCATACATCCCAGCAGAGCAGACTGCCCCAGGCCACAAGGTCCTCACGAGAGTGCGTAGTGGTGAAGCGCGTGACGCGTCACCGCTATGTTCTCATCGCGAGGGCCGGGCAAAAATGTAGCCCAGGGCCGTCATTGGTAGCGCTGGTGCGCGCTCTCCAAGATTGACGGCCCTGGAGCAGGCTGGGATGGGACCAGTATACGCGGGCGGCGCCGCGCGGGCAGATTAACGGTCATCAATCATCATGGTGGCAATTGCAACAGCAGGCACTGACGCACTGGTGCACTCAGCACTACAACCAAGTAGGTCAGTGCGCGCAGTGCGCAGCACGCTGCATGCACTCAAACTGGGCCGCCCGGCCGCGCGCGCCGTTGCGGCCGCGGCGGACTTTATAATTTATTTAGTGACACTGTGTCCCTAAATAAATTATAAAGGCCGCCGCAGCCGCCCTAAATATAGTGCCGCCTGGGGCGCTCCGCCCCCACCGCTTCCCCCCCTTGCTATGCGCCTGTTTCTCAATATACTTTTTACTGCAGTGTGCGTAAGTAATAAAGTGTTTAGAGCAGTCCGATCGATTAGAAGAGTAGCTGCTGCCGCCGTTAGAAAAGTGGACAAAGGGTTGTTTTTATATTTGAATATATTTTGCAGAATAAATTTCAAGGTGCCTGGCGTCGCCTTGTTGTATCTATAATAATACTTTAGAAAAGACCCCATGCTAGACCATTCAATTTGCTCTCTACTTTCCCTTCTAAATTTTACATCCATGACAATGCTCAGTTGCTTGAGCATTGGCTCTAAAATGTCCTTCTGGTGTGTTGTATTACCGTTATTTTTTTATTATTATAGTTGTATAGAGAACATAGCTACCCAACAGAGTTTCCCAGCACTAGACATGTGTCGTAAGATGTCAGAATTAGATTTAGAAGCGTCAGGTCAAAAGTTTCTGAAAAACACTCAAGGATTGCACGTTCTCATAGAAACGTTTAGCACATTCCACAGTCACTCTGGCCAGTTGTAAAAAAGAGTCTATCTAAATGTAGGCCAAGTCTCAAAAACACAAAGCCTCCAGTCTTTGCAGAAGTAAGTGGTGCAATACAGTGTTGAATGCAGCACTGAAATCAAGAAGAATCAGTGCTGCTGTGTCACCTCTAACAAGATGGAGTTTGAGCTGCTCTGTAACTCCCAGCAAGGTAGATTCCATGATGTGAACAGCCCTAAAACCATATTAAGAAGGGTGAAGAGACTTTGAGTCAACAAACGGCTACATTTGTTTAATCAAGTGCTTCTTGATGATTTCAGAGAATAATGGTAAAAGAGGAATGGGTATATATTTTGACCAATTCAGAGGATCAAGATTTGGCTTCCTAAATAGGGGCACAATCATAGCATTTTTCCAAGCTTTGGGGGTCTCAGCTTTCTAGGAGGGAAGCGTTAAGAAGGGAAATCACAATTTGCTGATTTGTAGTGTACTCTATAGACATGTAATTGTTTCTGGCATCTTATATTTTTTGGTTGCTTCTGAAGATTGTTTTGAGAAGAGTTCTCTGATGTCTGATATTTTCTTTTGGCATTGTAGTCACATCATATATTCTTAAATCCATTCTGATTTAAATTGAAATGTTCATCTTTATCAAATGATCTCAAGTGTTTATCATGACACTGAGCCATTTATAATCTGTGATCCACATTTTGGTCATTTGGTAGGGTTGAATTTTACAACATCATGGGTGCAAAACTGATTTACAAAAATATCATAGCCTAAACAGCGAGAATTAAAATATTACAAAGGTTAACATAAAGATAACTAATGTCAAGGTATTTGGACCTAAGAATAGTAAATATGTCCTTACCTATGTATACGTCCACAATATTGTGGTAGTCAGTATTTAGGGTATAATAATTCAACTCATTGGTGTATAGTCCACAATATGCTTGTAGTTCTTTAGGTATGCATGTTGCCAATTGGTATCTGTTACTATTTGTGGTTCTGAGGCCAATTATTGTTCATGTAGAAACGAGCACAGAATTTGAGTTGGACCTGAATTCCCACCCTTCTCCTAGGTTCTACATACCCCTCAACTAGGTGTCAATGGTACATAGATAAATGATATAGAAAGTACTCTGTGTTAGGGATGAACATCAGAGTCCAATATGCTTTATATGTAGCACAGTTGATGTGGCATTCACATTGATGTATTTTTCTAATGTCCTGTCTGCACAAGAGCTTGTGCATATTAAGTACAGTAAGGCAGATGAGGCATGTTTAAACAGATGTATGGATGAGAAAGGTCTACTCTTCAGATCTGCTTGGGATTTGTTTTAGTGGTAGTACTCTGGCATTGAAATAAACTATTCATTTTTTAAAATTTTAACTTAAGCAAGATGTAGATTATATTCAAGGCAGTAAACAGCCAAGGAAAAAACAAATCCCACTATCTACTGTCCTCATTCCATTTTGGCACTTCAGTGCCATTTACACTTTTGTGAAGGTTTTGCAACTTCGTCCTTTGACAAGTGCACATGCATAAAATGGAGTCCAAGATTGGCATAGTTGGGGAATCTATTTTAACCACACTACTCCCTTCAGAGATTCTGCTACCTGAGAGAGTCAAGAATTTTGCTGATTTCATTGGTGACCTATTGAATTCCATTGTATTTTGTGTTAATTCATACAGTGCTCCAAAGGAGGGAGCCAAGATGGCAGCAGCGACGGACGCGTAGGACAAAGCTCAACCTCTGCCCTGTTTAAAATCCTGAGTTTATTAATTATTTCCTCAGTGCATGCACTGGAACAGACATCTGGGTGCAACTAACATCCTGACGGCATCACTCGCCGTAATGTTTTATGGGCGGAGAAACGATATCCTAGCGGCCCTAGGAAAAGCGATGTGGGGCCAGCAGTGATGACTCCTGTTGGAGGCCCCGGACACTGCAGACTGTGTGCCCACTATGAGGCATGAGCTTGACCGCCTGCCTGCGTCTTGCAGAAGACACCCGGGCCTGACTAAACACGATTTGGCTGCCATGACGTATAACGGAGCCCCGGGACATGGTGGCCGTTGCTGCTGGGTGCAACTCTTCTCATGGCGGGGGAAACCAGTGGGCTGTGATTCCGACGGCCATGTTTTTCCTGGACCACTGAGAGTGATCACGCTGCCTCACCAAATGTGAGCCGGGAGGTGTGGATCGGGACTTCGGGCCCCCTCTCCGCGGACCCATGGGCAGCGGGTGGAAGCCCATTAACATATTTCACCAGTGCTCCTCTCTTCACCCCCCACCCCCCAGGAGGACTGCCTTTGAATCTGGGGAAATCTGCATGTCCAAACAGTACAAATTCCTCTCTCCCCAGCTGGGGATGCTGATTTTAAATGAATATGGGCAGCAGTAGTGCTATTCACGGGCCAGGTTGGACAAGCCCTGAGACAGTGGAGGCATCAGAGTTGCAGCCAAATGGGGGGGGCCGGATATGTTCACCCTACAGATCTGTGCCCCGCATTGTGGTATGAGTAGGCCCCTGGACACTAGTGGCCCCATGGACCCCATGCTAAGTCTTCTGAGACTTTACATATATATATGCTTGCCCCTAGTGTCACAGCACACTATTCTTGAGTAGACCCACCTTGTCCACTGGGTGGCAGAAACATTGCACTCTCTCCAAGCCATCACGCTCCTATAGGAACTCCCTCTCCCCCTACACTTTATTCAAATGTAACTGCTTCCAGCACTGATATTGAACAGGTCACAACACAACCTGGAGCTCTGTCATAAACTGCTCAAGCTACTGCACTGAGCTGGTACAACCTCTGAACACAAACCATATACACAATGGTGTACCCGAAAGCTGATAAAACTCCGGCGGTGGTAGTAGGTGCCCAGGCCGCAAGGAGAATATGAATAAAACTGATGCATCTCTAGTGACCACGCTGTCCAATCATTTGCACTACTTCGATGAACTGATGGCAGAGGTGCTGGAGATTAAATTCTCCCTGAAGCCTAAACAATACACCTTGTGCATAGATATGGGCCTCCGATGTAAAAACCACAAGAAATTGAAAGAGTGGAAAATGCTAAATCATCACTGGCTGCCCTGAGGCCTTCGGTCCCAGATTTTGATATGCTCCTCTGGGCCGTGCAAGAGGAAATAGAATATTTAAGGGGGAAAGTCGATAACCAGGAGGAAAGATCAAGACGAAATAACATAAGAATGGTAGGCCTTCAGGAAAGGGCAGAGGGCCCAAATATGGAACTGTTTCTGGAGGGCTGGTTTGGGAACACAATCCTGCAAAGGAAACAACCTTCCTTTTTCTTCAATGAACGTGCCGAAAGGATACCTGAGAGACCCCCCCTGCGTGGGCCCATCCGCGACTAGTGGTCACTCGCCCCTTTAATTACAGAGACAGAGATTACATTCTGCAGGTGACAAGAGCCAGGGGCCTCTGGACCGTCAAGACTGCACAAGTGCATATTTGCCTAGATTACACTTTGGAAGTCCAGTATTGTAGGTCGTCCTTCATGGCAGTCAAGAAATGCCTCTGGAATCACAGAATCAAATATGCCTCACAGTTCCCTGCCACACTTAGCATTGTAAACAAGGGCAGCACCTCCTTTTGCATGATAAAACAGGATGCCTGATCATAGCTGGAGCACAAACGCATCACAACTCCATCTGGGGCAGTAAGGCTCTCTCCCAGAATGGAAAATGCAAAGGCAGCATAAATCCCATAACAGGTGTGGCATGCATGACCAATCCAAAGAACAAGCGGCCAAGAAACAAGCACAAGCGGTGGCAGATGTGGGGCAGCAGTGCCCTACCCCATGGGTGGAGAGGCAGAGACCCAACTTGATGACTCCCTATCAGTGACTGCCTCACAGTTTGCCGAATTACTGGCAGGTAGCCCACTGATTACACTAAAGATGGCTGAGGAATTGCTGTAGGCCTCTGGTCTCCAAGTTTGGTCTGATTGAACTGCAGTTGCTTCAGTATTGCACCTGGGATGGCTGAGGTCTGGAATGTGTGACATTATTGGATATGGGACACAAACACGACTTCACAGGTTCAAAGCGGTTATTCGAACGCCTGTTCCCCACTTGGCAAATACCGCTGATATAGACTGTTAATCTTTTTTTATCAGCGTTGCATGTGACTGCTTATGTCTGGTTGCCCATTGGTAAACTGGCTTGGGAACGGGGGGTGGGTGTTTCAGCTATCTTCTAATTATTGTCTTCAGATTAGGTTTACTTTTCTTTCTTTGTGTGGATGGGGAAGCAAGCTACGTGTGGCTGGGGGACGGGTGGACCATGGGGTGGGGTGTGATTGGGGGGGTGGACACTACGTCCCAGTTGTAATGGTTATTACTGATGTGAGTACCATGCCCTCGCTGCTGCTGCTGACATCTATTGTGAGGGGGCTGGCGGGTCACACAAAACTTTGTGGTGTTTACCAATACCTCCGTTGTACTCACCGCTTGATGTGCCTCTGATCAGCCCCGTCGCAGCCGAGTAAGCGCTGCCGGGATCTACGCCATCTTGGGTGAGGGCTGGAGCAGGGCGAGCAGGCGAGTGTTCAGCCCCTCCCACCCTCCCGCCCTTCGTCATTACAAAAAGATCCGCAAGCTTTCCCCCATTGATTGCTACTGGACGTTGAGTGTGGGTTAAGTGTCCTGAGGCGGAAAGCCGGGACTTTTTAATCTAAATAATTTGCACGTTTCGCCAGCGCTTTCTTAAAAACTTGTTTTAAATCACTATATTGTACTGTATTATATTTGCTGCCGATCTGCTGCCGGCGCAAATAACCGAACGATCTAGAGGTCGCCGTTTTAATTAATTTTAATTGTAGAATTGTAGTGCCCAAATTAACGTTGTACTCACCGCTTGATGTGCCTCTGATCAGCCCCGTCGCAGCCGCGTAAGCGCTGCCGGGATCTACGCCATCTTGGATGAGGGCTGGAGCAGGGCGAGCAGGCGAGTGTTCAGCCCCTCCCACCCTCCCGCCCCTCGTCATTACAAAAAGATCCGCAAGCTTTCCCCCATTGATTGCTACTGGACGTTGAGTGTGGGTTAAGTGTCCTGAGGCGGAAAGCCGGGACTTTTTAATCTAAATAATTTGCACGTTTCGCCAGCGCTTTCTTAAAAACTTGTTTTAAATCACTATATTGTACTGTATTATATTTGCTGCCGACCTGCTGCCGGCGCAACTAACCGAACGATCTAGAGGTCGCCGTTTTAATTAATTTTAATTGTAGAATTGTAGTGCCGTAATTAACGTTGTACTCACCGCTTGATGTGCCTCTGATCAGCCCCGTCGCAGCCGAGTAAGCGCTGCCGGGATCTACGCCATCTTGGGTGAGGGCTGGAGCAGGGCGAGCAGGCGAGTGTTCAGCCCCTCCCACCCTCCCGCCCCTCGTCATTACAAAATGGAGCCACCTCACCGGAAGCGCAGCGGACGGGCGCAGCGGGCGCGCCGTCAGCGCGCCGAAGGCGCGCCTAAGGCAAGCCCGTCTGCGCCCGTCCGCGACAGGCCAGGACCCGGGGCCATAATCCCTGTCCCTCTCCCCGGCCTTCTACGGCCTTTGAGCAAATGCTCTATCTCCTATTCAGGGAATGAGCTAAGAAACCTGAACACTGCGGACTCTCACACACAAGCATTATGTGCTAAACTGGAACCCTCACACTCCATGGGACCAGTTAGCTGTGGGAACTGTCACTGGCTGAGCAACCCCGGGCACTGCCCCTTTAATCCCGGCACCGCTGAAATAACTCTAAAATGCATCTATCTCAACGTTAGGTCCCTCCCCAAACATGCAACGGAAGTATGGGACATTTTAGAAAATGACCAACCAGACCTAGCTTTCATTACGGAGACCTGGCTAGATAACCACAATACTCCGGATATTGCCACGGCCCTTCCGGAAAATTATAAAATTCTTAATCTGAATAGGAAGGAAAAGAAGGGAGGAGGGGTTGCAGTGCTGTTTAAAGACACATTTTCTTGCAAACAAGAAGCAATTACTCAGGTTGGTACCCACGAGGTTATGGCATTTTCCTTATCCTCCAATACCACCATCCTGCTCGGGGGAGTTGTCATTTATAATCCCCCGGGCTGTACCTCTGAATTTAATACTCATCTCTTGGCTCAAGTTATGCCAATTTGTCTCCAGAATAAAAACATACTACTCGTAGGGGATTTCAATATCCACTACGATGATAGCAATAATCCTCTTACTAAACAACTAATGGAAAACATGGAGATATTGCAGTTATCTCAGAGAATTGACCAACCAACTCATCAGGCCGGACACATTCTCGACTTGATTTTTTCCAATATTAACCCTATCTCCATCTCAGGGATAAAACCACTGCTTTGGACAGATCATTCTTTGGTCAAATTCGATATACATTTATCAGCCAAAAACATTAAGCCCTCCTATCTAACAGCAACTCACAAAAGAAGTTATGCTAACTTCAAGGCCGAAACTTTTATGGAACATTTTGTACATCACCCTATAGGAGAAATAAGTGTCGACGAAGCAACGGATAGATTGCAGGACCACATCGCAATGGCTCTTGAGCATTGCTCTCGACAGCGTCGGAATCCTAAATCCAGGCGTACTATGTCAGAAAAATGGTACGGCCAGGAATTAAAGCTACTTAAATGGAAATGCACCAGGCTTGAGCATAAATGGAGGCTAACAAAATCCCAAGAGACTAGGTCAATGTACAAAAAAGCACTGTCGCACTATACCAAAGCCATTAGGAAGGCGAAAAAGGACTACTTTTCCCATAGGATTCTAGAGAATAAAGACTCCTCCAAAGAGCTCTTTAAAATAGTTAAGGAGCTATGTAGCCCGTCTAGTCTATCATCTGATTTGATTCCTTCACAAATTAGTTGCGACAAAATGAGCAACTTCTTTTGTGAAAAGATAGACAAGATCTATTCGTCCTTCCCTAATTCTGAGGCGGGACCCCTTATAGATCATGAGCCACCCACTTCCCAAGTCCTTTGCACTAGCTTTGGTCCATTTTCCGAAGAGGAAGTGGGCAAAACAATGCTAGAAATTACATCTGGCTCTCCCTTGGACCCTTGCCCCCATCATATTTTCCGACAAATTATTCCCTCCATCTGCCCTGCAGAAACTCAAGTACTGAATTACTCGTTAGAAGTAGCAGAATTCCCATGCAGTTGGAAGAATGCCATAGTCACCCCCCTTTTAAAAAAAGCAGGCCTAGATATTAACAACCCGGCCAACTACAGACCCATCTCCCAGCTTCCCTACTTGTCGAAAGTCCTGGAGAAACTGGTCAACAGAAAACTGGTCAGTTTTCTCGAGACTAACAACTTACTAGACAGCACGCAAACAGGTTTTAGGGCCAACAATAGCACGGAAACAACTCTCCTGGCCGTGCTTGACAATATCAGAATGCTTGTGGACCAGGGGAAAACAGTTGCCCTAATCCTGTTGGACCTCTCGGCGGCATTCGATACCGTCCCACACAAATTGCTCCTGGAGACACTAGCCACCAGAGGCATTAGGGATAGAGCATTGGGATGGCTGCGGTCCTTCCTATTGGAAAGATCTCAATCGGTACATTTGGGCAAGTTCTCGTCCCGTCCCCGGACCATCAAATACGGGGTCCCGCAGGGGGCCTCACTAAGCCCTACTCTTTTTAACGTTTTCGTGTCTTCCCTGGCTGGAATTGGCAGAAAATGGGGTGTTGAAATCTGCTCCTATGCGGATGACACCCAACTCACGGTAGTCCTGGATGAGAAGACCAATTCCAAGGACAGACTTATGAGCTGTCTCTCTGATTTGGCCGAATGGATGCATAAGCACTACCTCAAGCTGAATGCAGACAAATCAGAGATATTGCTGTTTGGAGGCCACACGCAACTGTGGAACGACACCTGGTGGCCTGAAACACTGGGCATCCCCCCCGCCCCTACATTAACAGCAAGGAACCTGGGGATAACGATCGACACATCCCTTTCCATGAAAACTCATGTAGCCGCTATATGCGGCAAAGGCTTTGCGATTCTGAAGATGCTTAAAAGAGTCTTTCCTTGGATTCCATTAGAATGTAGAAGGATCCTAATTCAGTCTCTCTTGATGAGCAGACTGGATTATGGAAACTCTCTGTTCGTTGGCATGGCGGAGTACCTTTTCACCAAGTTACAAATACTTCAGAACGCAGCAGCCAAGGCTATTTGCATGAAAAGGAAATTTGACTCGGCCACAAACTGTCTGCGGGATCTACACTGGCTTCCGATGAAGCAAAGAGCAATTTTTAAAATGTTGTGCATCACTCATAGAGCACTTCACGAGACAGGCCCTCTTATCCTTAGAAACAGGATCCGGTTCTACATTCCCACTAGATACCTCCGTTCACAAACCGCGGCGCTAGCCAGCATACCCCGGGTAAAGAAAGCCAGAATGGGTGAACGAGCCTTTTCCTACGTTGCCGCAAGGAAGTGGAATGAACTTCCCGTGGCCCTTCGACTTACAGAGGATCACCTGGCATTCAGGAAACAACTAAAAACTTTCCTTTTCCCTGACTATGACTAAATACACCTACTATGCCCACTGCATCCATACTGTAGCAATCGCAGCGCCGTGATATCCCTCAGGATGATTGTTAGCGCTTTAAAAGTAACCTCAATAAGTAACCTAAATAAAAATAAGGCAAAAGGTTCAGATAGCAGTCCTTCAGGAGACACACCTGATTGACACAGACATGCGTAAGCATTGGAGGGCCACACTCATAGGCTCCACATACTCCCGCTATGCCAGATGGACCTTGATTTGGGTGGCTCCAGGGGTGCCCTTGGTGGTGTTCATCTGTATCCCGAACCTGACATATGACTACTCCTGCACCCCCGGTGAGTGGGGCACAATCGATTGCTCTTGCACTGCACATACAGCATTGGGCTATAAATACACAGGTGTCCGACACCTGGCACAGGGTGAATCCGGAGTCCAGAGAGTTCTCACACTACCACGGTCTGCATGACATACATACTAAGTTCAACATTATCTACTACTGCGGCGATGCCCTCACTTAAATGATGCAAGCTTAATACCTGAGGCACAATCTCTTGGACCACTGTCTGCTGCAGCTGTGATAGGAATGGGGTAGTGTAGTGGACTAGTATTGTAGGTCTTGCTGCTCAGCCAGAGTGGAATGTTGGTGCATGGTTAGAATGCAGTAATGGAATGCCTGAGTGGGAGAGGCAGTTGAGGACGGGCTGAGCAGCAAGTGGGCTGCTCCTGGTGCCCCCCCCCCCTTGAGACTTATCATCTGATCAATAAAGTATTCATCCTATGCTACACCTCGGCTACTTCCAATTATTCCATCTTATTTCATTTGGCGACGATCCGGAAGAACCTGCCTGTGCTGCCTTAACAGACGGAAACAGAAAACTGAAATAACCTAAGGTAAAGCACCTACCTTGAAATGGAAATCTACATTTTGAAAAGCCTGACACCAGGGGGCCCCACCAGTGACCAACATCGGTCGCCCGCTGAAATCTGTCAGGACTCGAGACTCTTCTTGCTACTTTCCCTCACCTGCACATTGCCAGTTTGCCAGTTCCTGGGTTATCAGTCACTCTCCTGTCAAACTAGGATCGGTACGTCTGCTATCTGAGGAGAATTCAACAGATATTGAAGACCGGAGCTTTATGCGAGTTCAACTGGTAGAGAGAACAGGCAAGCTTGAAAACGATCTCTACGTTTTGACAGGTCGGAGGGTTTTGTAATTTATTTGTCAAGTGCAGGAGTGAATAGATGGACGCTGCCATCTACTGGAAGTACAAAGAACTTTAATTCGCCTGAAAATGTATCCCCGTACTCCTAGTACAAATTCTGTTTGATCGATTCGAGGAGTGAGTCTGCCTAATTTAGTTTGCTTCCCGGGTGAGCAGTTCGTCAGTGTATGCAGTTTGGGCACTTTTTGAAGTGGTTTTGGCAGCTTTGTCCGTGAGTACTTTAGTCAGCTGTTTTATTTTTACTAATCGCTGTGGAGCACCCTAAGGCTGTTAAACCGCCGGCTCAGTTTAAATTTAGCACAAGCTATGCTCCGTGCGCTCGAGCTCACCTGCGTCTCCTCGCGGGGCGTTTCTTCCTTCATGATGTTTGGAGCTGCTCATGGACGTCTGTGTGCTCTGACACACCGTGAGCCACCCGGGGCAGCGTCAAGAAGCGTGCCGCCATATTGTATTTCCACCGGAGCTCTGCATTTCAGCTATGCTTTCTTCGAGTGTTCACCCAGTAGCGCTGCTGTTGCCAACCATGATTGTTTTCCGTTTTGGGGGACAATAAAGTTTTTTTTTCATTGAAGCACTAGGACATTGTACTTTAGTTTTTCTAAGTCCTGCTTGTTCAAATGCTCTGGTGAGTTACGCCTTTTTGATGCCAAGATCTAGTTGTGTCACAGCATGGAAGTGAAGTGATTTCACAAATCACATAGAATACCCAGGATTTCAGGATATGGCCAGTCTCGCTTATTTTCTACAAGCAACTATTTTCATCTGGAGCAACGTTTCGTCCCTTCAGAAGAACGCCTAATTCGTACTGCTGTAATGAATTAATATTCAGCATTACCTTGATGTACTGGTCATCGGCTAATCTCTAAGGAAAAATGTTATTCTTTCTTGTATTAGGGTTGTTATAATCGTAAGCTCTCAGGCACATCTAAAAAGTTTATTCAACCATTCATTCATTCGTGTGACATATTTTTTTTTTTTTTTTTTTTTTAAAAAGAATAGAAGTTATTTATTTTAAAATTACTGCAATATGTTCCATTTCGTTGGCATAGCAGTCTTTATGGTCAAGGGTTTCGTATAGATATTGATCGGTTACATGTTTCCTGAAGGGAAATTTGTATTAGTTTAGGTATATGAGTGAATAACCTGCAGTCCGTAACAAAATGTTTAATTATTTGAGGTATGCATTACCAACAAAGTTTGTTGGTTCACAATGTGTAATTTTTTTTTTCCTTTTAGCTGATTTATCTGTTACAAGTTCCAGATGGGAATGTTAATTAGTTTAGGTTTATATATATAGCCTACTACAGCCAGTAACAGAATTTCCTGGTACGCATACATTGCCCGTGTCGTTTCACTTGTACGTGGATACGTCACATACGTTATTACGGTATAGAATTTTACTCATCCGCACAGAAATAATTTTCATTTTTGAAGTATGCACTTTTTCATAGCTAATTAATCTGTTACAAGTTTCCTAATGGGAATTTTCATTAGTTTAGTACAGCTAGCCTGCTAAATTCAGCCAGTAACAAGATTTTCATGGTACGCATACATTGCCCGTGTCATTTCACTTGTACGTGGAAATGTCACGTAAATTATTTCTGTACGTTATTTTATTGAACTGCTTGGTTCTAATTTTCATTTATGATGGTACACACTGTAATAGCCTTCGGCTATGTGGTTTTCTCACCTATTTTTTTTTGTTGTTTGGCATTATTGTGTATCGCTTAGAGTGCTTTCCTCGCATATTTAGGGGTTGCCATTTATTCATGTAAACGGTGATATCCATTTTTGCGTGGATAGGTCACTTTCAGGTATGCATTTTGTAAGCCTACTGGCTTCGTGATACTAACTTGTACGTGCAAATATCACCTGCTGTGTTTCTACTACTTATTTCTTTACCTTACTGGATTTATTCATCCACTGTGTGTAGAATCTACGGCTTATTTAATTTTGTGGCAGTTTGTGGTTTTCACTTCTACTCTTGGTTCTGGTTCATGATTCCACACCCTTTTCTGTCACGTTGGCCTTATTTTATAGTTCAACAGGGTGCTGCTTTCACCCTTCTTTTTTTTTTTTTTTAAGTTTGAGTTTATTAAAGAAAGAAAAAAGGGGGAAGGGTAGGGAAGGAGGTATAATCATCATGGTGAGCATACAAGGAATAAACAGTTCAATAGAAGCTCTCAATACAGGTAAAAATAACAAGCATGAAGTTTACAAAAACAAAAACCTATGCATAGGAATGAAAAATACCATATGATAAAGTAGAATGTAATATCATAGCAAAAAGGCATTTAAGAAACAATACAATCATGGTGGTTTACGCACCTCAACTGTTGCAGGATTTGGAGAAGCGTGTACTGGAGCAGAGGAGGAGAGGTAGGATACCAAAGGGAGCCAAATCAGGTCACGCTTAACAGCCAGGGAGACGGGAGAGACATAATTAGTGTCTAGGCGATGGTGGAAGCAAACAGCATTCCAACAAATATGGTAGGAGATATTTGCAGCCTGCTTCCAATTAGAAGTAATGGTATGAAAAGCCACAGCAATTAGAAGGTCAAGTAGTAAATAATGGGGAGGTGATTGTGGGAGTCTTGGTGATAGGGAGCCAAGAAAAACTTGCGAAGGGGAAAAGGGAATCTGAAATTGGAATATCTTTTGTATTTGCGCCCAAACTAGATGCCAGAACGTGGAGGTAGAGGGGCATTCAAACAACATATGTTTGAGATCAGCATCGGGACAGGTACAGGACCAACAAGTAGAGGAGGTGTCAGATGAAAAACGGGCCAAAGCGTGTGGGGTATGTAAGGTTCTGGTATAAATAAAATATAGGGTTTGGGTAGTATTGGCAGCTCTAGAGGATTTATGAAGTTTAGCCCATATTTTGTCCCAAAGAGGAATTGGCCAATCCTGAGAAAGATCCAGTTCCCATGCAATTTCGATATTAGATTTTAGTCTGTCCATGGAGTATCGAAAAGAATTATAAATAGCTGAAGCTGAGGGAGACAACTCCAATAATGAGGAAGTAGCTTTGCGATCCGAAGGAATAGTGGTGGATGGAGCCAAGGAACGAAGATATAAGATCAAGACTGGGAGAAGGGCATCATATTGCGATCGGGCAGAGGAGGGCAGTGAGAAAGAGGATTTAAGTTCCTGAAATGAGAGAGGAGTGTCTTGGGAAATTAGTTGAGAGATCCAACACAATCCTTTAGAGTACCATGTCTTCCAGAATATAGTGCGATTACGTATTTTGAATAGGGAGTTGTGCCATATCGGTTGTTCGTGGAGAGAAAGGAGGGACGGATAAGATGATGTTATGTAAGGGAAAAGGAGAGCGCGAGAATGAGAGATAATAGGAGTACGAAAGCGAACCAGAGGAGACGAGAAGGATAAGAACTCGCGAAAGGTAAAGGGGGAAAGAAAGGAAGATTCTATACTTAACCAGACAGGCGGATAATGCAGAAAGTCAGAAGAGAGCCAACGGATCGATTGTTTCAAAGAAAAAGCTCGATGATACTCTCTGAAATCCGGAAAGCGCACACCAGACTGGGCCTTATCCTTGCGCAATGAAGCCAGAGCTATCCGGGAGCGCTTGCCATTCCATAAGAATTTCAGCAACAAGGAATCAATCCGTTTAAAGAAGGAAACTGGAATATGTATTGGAAGCATGGAAATGGTATATAGAAGAAGGGGTGATAACATCATTTTTATAGAATTGAGCCGACCCCACCAGGACAGAAAGAGCGGGTTCCAACGTTGGATAGCCGTATCCATTTTCTTGGAGACATAATCAAAGTTAAGTTTGACCGTATCAGACAAGAGAGGGGCGAACCAAACACCCAAATATTTGATCTTAGAAGGCTGCCATAAGAAACCCGTTTGGGAAAAGAGATATTTTTGACAGATAGGATTTAAAGGTAGAATCTCGCATTTATCAGCATTGAGGCGATAGCCAGAGACCGCAGAGAAGGAAGACACCTGCTGGAGGAAGGAAGGAATAGAGGAAACAGGATTAGAGCAGTAAAAAAGAATATCGTCAGCATAGACCGAGAGTTTAACCTGACGTGAACCGAATTTAAAACCAGAAATACTGTTGTCTAGACGAATTTTGGTAAGAAAGGGTTCCAGGGCTAAAACAAAAAGTAGGGGGGAAAGAGGACAACCTTGTCGTACTCCTCTATGTAAAGAGAAGTAGTCCGAAGTCAATCCGTTGACAAAAATGGAGGCCTGGGGGTTAGAATAGAGTAAAGAGATAAAAGAAATGAATTTGGAAGAAAAGCCAATCCAACGCAAGGCCTGAAACATATAGTCCCATCCAATCCTGTCAAAGGCCTTCTCTGCATCTAAAGAAATAGCCGCGAAGGGAAGTGACAAAGAGGAAGCTTTACTAAGAATATTAAGAAAAACACGTGAGTTGTCACATGAGAGACGGCCCCTGACAAAGCCCGATTGTTCAGGGCCAATGAGATCGGGTAAAAGAGGGTCCATGCGTAAAGCTAGGAGTTTTGCCAGAATTTTGTAATCTGTATTGACCAGAGAAATTGGCCTATAATTTTTGCATAACGAGTGGTCCTTATCCTCCTTGGGGATTAGACAGATTAAGGCCTGTTGGAAGGTGCCGCTGGAAGAACCCGCTGCAAGGAAGGATTGGAATAAACGTAATAGTTTAGGGATGAGTAGAGAGGCGAAGTGGTTGTAAAATTCAATAGTGAACCCATCAGGACCTGGGGATTTACCGTGTCGTAATTTAGAAGCGGCATGGGAAATTTCGGAAAGCGTAATGTCCCGTCCTAAAGCCGTGAAATCAACATGAGAGGCCGGGGGGGAGGGAAGTGAATGAAAATATGAAAGAATATCCGTAGTTTCCGGGATATGCTCGGGGGTGTATAAATTGTCATAGAATTTAACAAACTCAGAAAGAATGTCTTTGTCCTTAAAGCAAGAGTTCCCAGCGGAAGTCCTAATAGATTCAATCTTGGAACGCTCTTTCCTTACCTTCAAGTAATTGGCCAGAAGTTTCCCCATTTTGTTTTTACCTCCGTAATATCTGGAATTACATTTTAATAAAAGGTTAGAGGCAGCATCAGTTGTAAACCTATTGAAGGAGATTTTCGCATCTATAAGTTTTTTAAGAGAAGTCTCAGATTTAGAAGCATGGTAATCAAGCTCCAAAATCTTAATATTAGCTAAAATGATCTCGGACTTGGCTTCCCGAAGTTTCTTTCGTTGGGCTACAAAATTGATAATAAAACCCCTAGAAGCTGCTTTAAAGGAATCCCAAATGGTAACAAAGGAAGAGTCAGGGGTATGATTGAGAAGGAAGAATTCATTGGCAAAGGCTGTAAATTCAGAACAAAAAGTAGGTTCCAAAAGCAAAGCATTGTTGAAACGCCATCTGCCAGAGTGGGGAGAATAAGGAAGTAGGTCAAGGTCCACATGTATTGGGGCATGGTCCGAGATTAAAATGGAACCAATATCAGAGCGTATAGCGTGTTGGGATAAGGATTTGCTAAGGAAAATATGGTCAATGCGGGATTGTGAGTGATGTGGAGGGGAGTAAAAACTGTATTCTCTAAGATCCGGATTACACAATCTCCAGATGTCCACCAGGGCGTTATTTTGAAAGGTGTTAACAAATTGAGAGTGCATCCTAGAGGGAACAAATTTAACATTAGAGTGACGATCAAGAAAGGGATCAACCACTTGATTACAATCTCCCCCGAGAAGTATATAATCTCCAGAGAGAGAGGACAGCTTAGTTGAGATAGAGGGCCAAAATGATCTGTCAATTCCAGTTGGGGCATACACGTTAAAAAAACTAATAGGAATATTATCTATAAGCAGTGTAACAATAACCCATCTACCATCAACATCACATTCGTGAGAGATTGAGGAAACATTTAACTTTTTATGTAATAAAATCACAACACCATTTTTCTTGGAGATTGTGGGGGAGCAGAAAACATGACCCACCCAACAACGATTGAGTTTCAAGGCTTCCGATTCAGAGAGGTGAGTCTCTTGAAGGAGGGCAACATCAGATTTAAGTCTTGCTAAATGAGACAAAACCCTTTGCCTTTTGATGGGGTTGTTTAAACCTTTAACGTTCCATGATGTAACACGGAATGGAACAGCAAAGAGAAACAGCTAACAGCAACATACTTGTTATTGCATAAAAAAGAACTTGGAAAAACTGAGAGAATTTAAACAAGGTGATGAGGAAGAGAGGAAAAAAGGAGAAAAAGCAAAACGGAAAAAGGGGAAAGGGAAAGAGAGAAAGAAGCATTATGAGAATGATACTGAGTTCGAAGAAAGGAAGGAACACGGAGGGGAAAGGGAAAGAAAGGGAAAGCGAGAAAAGAGAGGAAAGAGGAAAAGGTAAGGAATCAGTTGTAAAAAGAAGGACAGAGACAAAAACCAACAAAAAGACAGTACACATTCGAAACGAACGACTGAAAAACATACTTACGAAATGAAAACTCAAAAACGAGGATGGGGCGATGGCGCCGGGAGATAGCGACGACAAACAGCTAGAGCAGATAAACAGACCTCAGATACCATAGCTCCAAAAACGCAGCATATAGAAAACAACAAAGCACGTCAGGCTAGGAGAGGGGGATGAAGTGTCTGTAGAAACAAAAGAAATATACAAATGAAGGGTAAGACGCGTCACAGCGTAGTAGGAAACAACAAACCACAGTTAGACTATACTGCATTACAAGGGGGACAAATAGGAGTGAAACGGCTGAAGGAAGAAAAGATATTCAGAGATTATGACATAAGCGCAAGTGGAAACACAACAGAATCATAACATAACGAGTTTCAATAAAGAAAAGCAGGACTTGTCAACCAGGTCTGGATACATCCATAACATCCGGGGTGTGCCGTTGGAGAAATGCCTGCAAGGCCGCCGGATCTTCATAAGTGGTTGTTCTGTCCTTATATGTGACCTTGAAGAGACAAGGATGTAGTAGTCCATATCTGGCATTCAGGGCCCGTAACTGAGGTCGCATGTCCAAAAACTTTTTCCTTCGATCAGCAGTGGCCTTGGAGACGTCTTGTGAGATGTAGAGGCGATGACCTTCCCACATAATTTGCTTCTTGAGCTTGGCAGCTGAGAGGACCTGTAAAAGGTCAGTGAACTGTAGGAATAACATAATAACGCCCCTAGGCTTACTAGCGACCTTCGGACCAAGGCGGTGAGCTCTTTGAATATTAACGGAGGATAAGGTCGGAGCATCTAAGATCTTGGCCAGAAAGGATTGGAAGAAGACGGTAGGGTTTGAACCCTCTGTAAGTTCAGGAAGACCATAAAGGCGTAGGTTGTTCCTACGGTTTCTGTTTTCCAAATCCTCCGTCTGGCGTTTGAGTAGAAGTATCTCCGTCTCCATTGACGTAATGTGGGAGCAAGAGGATTGCAAAGAGTCTGTGTAGGATTCTAAAGACTGAACACGCGACTCCAAAGATGTCCATTTTTCCTGCATGGCCTGCATGTTCTTTGTGGTAGCTTCCATAAAGGGTTTGAACGCACGGAGCTCTTCTAAAATGAGATCCATGGAAGCAGATGGGGAGTTACTCCCTGGGGAAGGCGGGTCCTTCTTCAAGCGTTTAGAGGCAGCCAGCGAGGACGTCAGCTTTTCTTTGTTGCGCGCTTTGGGAATGGCTCCCCGTATTGGATCCGTTTTAGGAGTCGTGGCGTCCACCATGTCTCGAGGGGGAGAATCTGAATCCGAGTCCACAGGCAATTGAGAAGAAGAAGCAGCCAGCTTTAAATTTCGGAGTTTCCCCATGAAGACTTGTGCAGAGTCGACGCTACTGTCCTGGGAAGTGGTATGCGAAGTTCCCCGAAGTTGTACAACACGCCAGCGGAGAGATCCTGTGGTTAGTCACAAATCAAGAAGCCCATAAAAGCAGGTTCGTCATGCTCTTACTGGATGCCCCACTCTGACGCAGCCACTCCCCTTGGTTTAATCATATCTGTTGTTGAAGATATCAGGATTTTTGTTGTTGTTCCTTCTCCCCTACTACAGTGTTCCAGTGAATAAAATTCAAACCATATAGGGGCAATAAGCAGACTAAAGCTTGCAGTGAGATTGTGAGGTTGATTGCTTCAAAATATTAGAGCCCATACAGAGGAGTAGACGCCATTGAATATAAGGCTAAGATGTAGAGAAGAGGAGTGTATATAAAATAAGGAATAATGAATTAAATAGCGCGGATGTATTATGCTCCTTAAAAGTAACTCCTTTTACATAGGCTCAACATAAAAAGTAGAACAGTCTGTTGTGTGTCCTCACATTGGCAAAAAAGCGTGCCCTCCCCATTAAAGGAGCAAAAAATAAAAATAAATAAATAAATTATAAATAAATTAAAAACAAATACAATCCACAGGAGCCATGACAAACTCTTGTTACTAAATTATTATCCTTTAAGTACTTGAGGCAGATGGCCACTAGATGGCAGCCTTCATTTATGAGCAAGAAAAGGAGTTTAGCTATTATGTCCTGGAGACTGCACAAAACATCACAGAATATCGGAGAGAGCAGGCTTCATGAGGAGAATATCTTCATTATTGTAGGCACAACATACTTGAAGAGAAGCAAAACAGACAAGGAGTGAAGCGCTTCACTGTAGGAACGTAGGGAATTCCATTCAGCCAAAAGAGCCTGCATGCAATATACTGAAAGGACGCGAATGTAATGCGTGTCAGGTATCCTCACAATGCGCAGCATGAAATGGCGGCCGTTTCTGTGACGGAACTGCTCCGACGAGTGAGCTGGAAAAGCGGCACTTACATAAAGTCGCCACCGCTTAACAAACACTCCATTGTGGGCAGCACCGATTCCGCTAAGCAGGACATGTATCTGAATGTCCGTGTAGGCGTTCCAACGCCGTGACAGGTCCGTCGTATTCCCTCGCACCGGGGAGAGCTACGGAATGCCCGCCATCATCTACGGGCGCAGGACACGCCCCCAGCTTTCACCCTTCTTAATATATTTTTTGTTCAAAATCTTTTCTTATATTCTTATGGAATGCTTGATTTTTCCTACCTTTTTTCGACCATTTGCTATTCTATTTTTCTTTGCTCCGTTAATGGGGTTGAGGCATGCTATGTCTTTTTGCTCTTAATTAATGCAATGTATTTTCTTTTATGAATTATTGCATGTCTTTTTCATTTAGATGTATTGTTAGCAATTTTATCCCTATGTTGATTCATATTGTACTGTACTTACAAAAAAAATTTTGTTTCTGTTAAAAGGGGGAAGGTGATGTAGTGGACTAGTATTGTAGGTCTTGCTGCTCAGCCAGAGTGGAATGTTGGTTAGAATGCAGTGTTGGAATGCCTGAGTGGGAGAGGCAGTTGAAGACGGGCTGAGCAGCAAGTGGGCTGCTCCTGGTGGGGGCCCCCCCTTGAGACTTATCATCTGATCAATAAAGTATTCATCCTATGCTACACCTCGGCTACTTCCAATTATTCCATCTTATTTCAGGTAGGCCAAAAATATCCACTTGGCGTTTGCCCTTGGAGGCGCTCTGAGGTACCGCTACATTCTCAGAGAACATTGCCTCCTATGTTCAAGAAAACAAGTGCTCAGCTACAGATGCGGGGTGGAATGGGACAAGTTCAAGGTCGTACTCCGAGACCATGCTATTAAAGCAGTATATGAGACCAAACTAATCCTTTACAGGGAACTTAGCAGCCTAGAATCGTATATTCGTCATATGAATTACTATCTCTCACAGACCAATGAACCACTGCCCCACAAGGACAAACTGGAGAAAGTGGGTGCCCTAGACTACAAGGAGCACTTGGCCAAGAGGCATTCAGAAGGTGACAAAGTTGGTAGACTTCTGGTGTGGCTTCCCCACTCAGACTTACCTAGGAACCCAATCACAGCCATCAGGGACATGACGAGATGCATTCTTAACTCACAAGATGGTACTAATCAGGCTTTTCACTCATACTATGCTAATTTATACACGGCCAGACATGGTTAGGACCCAGCATTGATATTGGCCTTCCTGGATGGAGTTACTCTCCCCACGCAATCAGTGGACTTTTAGACCCTATTCACTGACATTGAGATTCATGGCATACTTAAACAAATGGCTGGAGTCAAGACACCAGAGACGGATGGCTGGCCACTGGAGTTTTACTCCACTTATAAAACGCACCTTGTCCCTCAGCTGCTCAAGACTTACACAATGGTCACACAGTGGGACTACTGCCCCCCCTCACAGGGAGGCGGTATAGTTAGTTTTACCCAAACCCTAAAGGTACTCATTACCCCTGGGGTCTATATCCCCCTCTTCCTATTGAACTCGGACTATAGGATTCTTGGACAGGTGCTTGCTAATTGATTGATCACCATAGTGCAGCAGGTAATACATCCCAACCAGAACTTGTTCATCCCTGTGAGGAAAACCTTCTTAAACTTGCATTGGCTCTTCATGTTGCTGGACTGGGCTCAGGAGATGGAAGTGCACCCCTGGGTCGCATCCCTAGATATAGAGAAAGATTTTGATACCCTGGGGTGGAGTTATCTGATGGAGATGCTTGGTAGATATGCAAAGTTCCGGGCCCCACACACATTAAAAATCACCTTTTGGATCCCATCTTCTCTAACATCCAGTCTCTGACTGTTACGCAACCCATCCCCCTTCCCTGGACTGATCATTTTTTGATCCCGTTTGTATGGGTTAGACAGGAATCAAAAGTGGTACTGCCGAACATAAAAAAGTCCATTCGTACTTGGACAACCCTCTCATGGGATAAGTGGGAAAAAGAGCTGGAAATCACTCGTCCCCTGTTGCATTCTGACCCCGTAATGGCCAATGATATTTTTAATAATTGGCTGGAGGGCTCATTAGACAAAATTTTGCCTAAAAAATGGATCCAGGTGAAACCGGGCCCTAAGAAAAACCCGTGGTACTCCCCAGGACACAGGAAACTTAAATAAGAGTGTAAAAGATGTGAAAGGCAATGGAGGAAGGGCTTTTCACTGAATGACAGAATTAAATATAGAACTGCGATTAGAGCCTATAAAATCGAGATCAAATCTGTGTAAAGCACCTTTTTTCAGGAAAAAATAACATCTGCAGCTAACTCCCCGAGGGAAATCTTTCGGATTGTAAAATCTCTTCTGGCACCTCTCTCTCCCTGCCCCACCCGGGAGAATGTTCAATCTTGGTGTAATCAAATGGCAAATTTTTTCTCTGAAAAAATACAAACCATTTATAAATCCTTCCCCTTGAAGGTAGATATTTGTTTACTCCGTCAACTGGAGTTAGGGACAGAACACCCTCTTTTGGTGGAAATCCCGTTGGTAGATGAGTCGGAGATAGATGGAATTCTCACCCATCTTAAATCCGGCTCTCCATCTGACCATGCCCCTCCTACTGCACGCTTTAAAATTAAGAAGACCATCTTATCAGTTCTGGCTGAACTCATTAATGCTTCGTTTCACACAGGTATTGTTACTCCCCTGTGGAAAAAGGCAATGGTTAGGGCCTTGTTGAAAAAACTCAATCTAGACGTAGAAGACTGGTCTAATTACAGACCCATATCTTTGCTCCCTGGTGTCTGTAAAATTGCCGAGAAGCATGTTAACTCGGTGCTATCTAGCTTCCTTGAAAAGAACGCCTTGCTGCATCCCTCGCAGACTGGTTTTAGGGCAAAACAGGGTACCGAGACCGCGCTACTGTCGGTGGTGGAGGAAGCCAGGAAGATCTTAGATAACGGAGGCTGCGCTGCAATTATCCTAGATCGCAGCGCAGCCTTCGACACTGTGAACCACTCACTTCTGATTAAACGGCTCCAAGATATTGGGGTTAGGGGTGCTGTATTGAAATGGCTCAGCTCTTTCTTGGAGGGCAGAGTCTTCTCCGTCTTTTCGGATGACTGCATCTCTGACCCAGTACCTCTCTCGTGTGGAGTCCCCCAGGGCTCAGCACTAAGCCCTACTTTGTTCAACATCTACCTGAGTTCACTGGCGAGTATTGTCACCCCGTTTGGGGTGCATATTGTCACTCATGCAGATGATACTCAGCTAGTTGTTTCTTTGAACAATGATAACAACTCAGGTGGGGCTCTCACGGTATGTTTGGAGAGAGTGGCTAACTGGATGGAGGCATCCTACCTCAAGCTTAATGGAGCCAAAACAGAGGTTATGTTTCTCTGAAAAGCTACATCTATATCCGTCGAATCTTGGTGGCCAGTTAGTCTTGGACCCCTTCCCACTCCAAAAAAAAACATAAAAAGTTTGGGAATTGTGCTAGATACCAATCTTGATTTTAAGGAACAAGCACGAAAGGTTGCAGGTACCTGTTACGGTCTCCTGCGGATGATCAGAAGGATTCTCCCCCTGCTCCCGTTTATGGCCAGAAGAATATTGGTACAGTCACTTATCCTGTCTAGGTTGGACTACTCAAATGCCATCTACCTTGGAGCCCCGTTGTCTACTACTAAATTCTTGCAGACCGTACAAAATTGTGCAGCTCAACTTTTGCTGAATATTCCTAAACGTCTATCAGCTAGGTCGGCACTCTCTTCTTTACACTGGCTTCCTACTCAGGTCAGGATTAAATTTAAAGCTATGTGTATTATACACAAATCTTTGACGGGTAAAAGTTCTACCTTGACTGAGGCCATGATGCACCTCTATCAACCACAAAGAACTCTAAGATCAGAGGGCAAATACTTGTTGACAGTTCCTAGAGTAAAATGCGCCAGATGTGGAGGCCGTAGGTTCTCCTACTGTGGGGCGAAACTCTGGAACATCGCCCCTACGCACATCCGGTCCCAAAGCAAACATGCTCTTTTTCGTAAACAGTTAAAAACCCTACTTTTCCCTTAAAGTACCATTTGTGATTAGAGTGTCCGTTAGCGCGGGGATGCCTTCGGGTAACCAGGCGCTGTACAAATGCTACTTCATTCATTCATTCATTCAATGGGTCCCACATTTCTTAAGTTGATCTCTCTCCTGTACAATTCCCCTCTAACCCATGTTAAAACGGGTGCCACAATGTCTGCCTCCTTTAATATAGGTTGCAGCATCCGACAGGGATGTCCACTCTCCCCGATTATCTTTGCGCCAGCGATGGAGCCACTGGCTTGTGTGCTTCGGCAGCAGACTAGGGGATACAGGCAAACAATCACTTGCATATAATCTCCATGTATGCAGATGATGCTTCGGTATACTTGCACGAAGATGCTGATATCCTCCCGAACCCTATGGCACTGTTGGGAGACATCTCCGGATTAAGGGTGAACTGGGATGAATCCCATCTGTTCCCAATTACGTCTCTCTCTCTGGATCGACGGTGGGATCCTCCGGTCACCTTGCTTCCCTGGGCCTGCGGTTCATTTAAATATCTGGGGATCTGGGTTTATCATCCCGTATAGGACTTGCTGGATAGCAACCTGGGTAAGGCCATACCCAGTGACAGATCATCTCTATCATTCTGGACAGTGTTGCCGCTCTCTCCTATAGGCCGCATCACTATCTCAAAAATGCTGGTGCTCCCCAGATTATTATATTTCTTTGTGGCCCTTCCCATACTAGTGCTTCTTCAAAGATTTGACAGCACTCCTGATTACACTGGTGTGGGGTAAAGGCAGGACGCGAGTGTCCCTTAGCAATTTATATGCCCCACTCATGGAGGGTGGCTTAGGAGCCCCAAACTATGAATGTTATTATGCAGCCACCCATCTTCAATGGCCTACTCGTTGGCTGGCAGGCCAAAATATATCTGAGCTAGGGCACTGGTCAGTCAAGATGCACTCACCTATGATGCTGCAGTAGCTGCTGGGGTCGGTGTGAGCGATCCCTAAAGGAGCTGGCAATATGCTCAGGAGAACAGCCTGCGCATGCTGGAAGCACCACTCCCATACTCCCCTGACCTATTGCTATAAGCAATGACAGATTGCATAGATTTGTACTCCAGACAGGAGGCTGCATCCGGGATCAACTCTGGCCTCACGAAATGTTGGGACCTCTTCTCTGACAAAAGCCTGTGCACTTTCGAGAGCTTGGTTGACAGCTACAGTATGCCACCGGGGTCCACTTTTCACACATGGATCTGGTCACCGTGCTATCACACTACTATATAATTCCCTGTGAGCGTATGGCGTACTTCCCTCACCACCCTCCCCACCTATTGGGATGAGGCACTCTCCACACAACTCACTGACAAACAATAGTAACTATGTTTAGGGATCCCAGTGTGTATCCACGATTGCTAGACTCAAGTATGCCCAGTTCAATTACCTTCATCACACATATCTCATGCTCATTAGACTGGCGCACAGGTATAGGGGATCTCAGACTCCTCCTCACATGGCCAAGCTGATGCAACTGACTTCATCCATATGGTATGGTTGTGCCTCCCAACTGATCCCTTACTGGGCCTCGGTGTCAGAGGTCCTCTCTGAAGCAGTCGGCGCTACACTACATTTAGTTGCCCTCCATTACCTCTTGGGGAGAACTTCATGCCCAGCTACAAATAAGGCTACCAACAAATTTCTTTATTTGGCTTTGGTCTTGGCTAAGATCAGAATAGCAATGTGCTGGAAGTCTGTGTCCCCCTCACCTATTAAACTATGGCTATCCGACCTGCATGCTGGCATTATGGTGAAACAAATGGCAACGCGTGTTATGGGAGCGGGCCGCCCACCATCATCTCACTCCCCCAAACTTAAGAGATACCTAAAGGTGGTGGACACCCAGCAAAAACGAGTCTCCCCCTAAATCCGCGTGCGGCGCACAACATATTATGGGCCTTTAAATGCACTAACCCTAATCCTGCTGCACAGCGTGTGTTGTGCCCCCCTCCTACCAGCCCATCCCTCCTCACTCGAAAAAGGTGACACTGGAGCAGATTACTGACACTGTACAATTAACCTCTCCCCTCCCTGTACCCCATCTCTCGCACAGTCCCATTGCTTATATTAGTCACACGATAATTCCTCCACACACCCAACAACTTTTTGGGCTGGCTCCAAGGCACACTAATTATGGGCTACATGTATAAACTGTTAGGATGGCTTGCATGCACATGTGTAGTGATGTAGAATGTGAATTTTGCACATGAAATGGAACATGCTTCTTTCAGTGGACAAGTGATATGTCTTTCAACTGTATTATTCAACCTAACAAATATATACCACATCACCATGCTTATTGTTCTTTGAAATGTTGATAAAGAAATATTCACAAAAAAAGTCATGCAGCGCTCCATGGTCTGCGAAGAGTCAAATCTGTGACTCACTTTGTAATCTTTAAAAAGTTCAACTTATATAAGACTGTCAATATAGCTGGAAGCACCAGTTTCGTTTAGGGTTAAATTTAAGATTTTATAATTAAAATTCAACCCTAGTACATAAACAAATAGATATCTGCTCATTCAGTCACTCTATATGTCTAACCTACACCCTTTGAAAAGGCAAAAATTATAGGTTGAAGACAGCCCTATGGTCTATGGCAGTGGTCTTTAAGCTTCTTAATGCTGCGCCCCTGCCGTGTAAAAAAAAAACAATAAAAAACTCAACACCCTCTCAATTTTTCACAATTATTTTGCTAAATTGGCAATGTTTGAATATATCTTAACATTGCAGTGCTCTGTTAACCCTTTTTATACAACTCCTAGTCAAGATATAAATGACAAAAGTAGTTAGGGATGGCCCATTCCAAAGTGCCTTACTGCCGCTCCTGTTTTTAACACTAAAAACAAAGCATGATGCTTCACTTGGGGCGAGAAAGCAAAAGACACACAATTGATGGACGGAATGCAGAACCAATCAAAACCTTCAACCCCAGTCAAGAGATCTGGATTAAATCCATCATTATTTTGCTCACCATGCCATCCCAGTTTAGACCTGGCCATATGCACATCAGTCTTTGCCCTGTGCCTCATGGGAACAGTCCAGCCCGAACTGCCAAGCCAGGTCCTCCCTGGACCGGAACCAAGCATCCTAGGACCAGTTTCGGGGTCTCACCCCTCTTCAGCTAGGATAGCTTGAATCCAGTGGCACAGTGAGCCCGGGACCCACGTCTGGGCATACCTGGCGCACTTAGGGCGAGAAAGCAAAAGACACACAATTCATGGACGGAATGCAAAACCAATCAAAACATTCACCCCCAATCAAGAGATCTGGGTTAAATCCATCATTCTTTTGCTCACCATGCCACCCCAGTTTAGACCTGGCCATATGCAAATCAGTCTTGGCCCTGTGCCTCATGGGAACAGTCCAGCCTGAACTGCCAAGCCAGGTCCTCCCTGGACCGGAAACAAGCATCCTAGGACCGGTTTTGGGGTTTCACCCCTCTTCAGCCAGGATAGCTTGAATCCAGTGGCACAGTGAGCCCGGGACCAACGTCTGGGCATACCCAGCGCACTTAGGGCGAGAAAGAAAAAAAAAATTGATGGACGGAATGCAAAACATTCACCTCCAGTCAAGAGATCTGGGTTAAATCCATCATCCTTTTGCTCACCATGCCACCCCAGTTTAGACCTGGCCATGCTTGACTTGGCCTGAGACTGGTGCTCCCCCTGAGATCACTTAAGCCCCACCAAAGGCCCCGCCCCCCAGTTTTAAGACCTCTGGTCTATGGTTTTGTCAGTTATATTGTGAGGAGATACCTGCACTCCTTATTAAGACATTTTCTTAAAATCTTTTGCCTTATGTGGACGTAGTGAGAGAGAGGAAGGATTGGAAAGCATGTTAGTAGTATGCCCGACTGTGGGAAGATCCTGTTTCTATAAAATCCCTCGCTGGTTTTATTTCTGAGAGTTGACAACATGGCTAATCCCTATTTCTGAATGTTGGTCTGGATTTCACGTTTAGGTGCAGACATCACTTAATTTGAGCAGTTATTTCTCCACACATAAACGGAAAGAAGTAGGAAGAGAAAAACGGAGAAACAGTCGTAGAGGGAGAGAGCAGGAACCTGCTCGAGTGCAATGAAGGGGCAGCAGGGGGTGTTGACGGTGGCCAAAGAGCCACGAGGTCATTCAAGACCCCACTCCTTTGTATTCGGTGCGTCAATGCTGGCCGCGGGTTACTGAGCAGAGCGTTGGGGATCATTGTGTTGCAAATTAAGCACTAGGTGCAGAAAGCTACGAATTACACTAACATATTCGATAATTCAGTGAGAAGAGCTTCCAGTATGGTATTTCAGCACATATAAAAAAAACAATAACTGGGAAGGGTGAATTATTATTTTCATTTACAGGCTGTCCCTGGGCTAGTTACACATATAATGTGACTCGTCCTCTTCCCCTCGCATTAAAACGCAGTCCCTTTTTAATTAAGCCGCGCGTGCCAGCTGAAAGTTATAGCACATTTACATAGAAATAACAGTTGCAAACCGAAATCTTAACTTTAAGACATTTTAATCACGTTTCCAGCTACATCTGGTAATTACTTCTGGCCAACACATTTGAAGTGCTTCCTTGAAGCTTTAGAATATATTCGCACCAACTGAAGTGTTTCCCCAGTGCAGGCAGTAGAGATGCCGGTGATATCTTGGGAAGTGGGCAGAGCTCATTTTTCATCCGCGGCTTAATAATTAGCAGAAATTCATTACCCCGTGTTTGCTCCAGCCCTAACTGTATAAGCTTGTAATTATGTGTTGCTGTGGGCAAGGTAAATATTTGATGTGGTGCCAGCGAATGCATTTTTGTGATAGAAGAAGCCTGCTCCATGCGGATCGTGCCTCTCTTTAGCCCTTAATAAGATTGTGAGCATTAGCAACAAAGGCGAGGTTGGGTCTCGCTGTCCCTGGTTGCGGCGCCATGCTGCCAGCTGATAGCATGGCAGGAATTGCCTGTGGATCCCCTGCTTAATGATCCCCCTGGAGACCGGGGCTCTGCTCGGGTTACAAAACAGGAAATTGCTTTTAGCAAATTCAATACTGCAAAATAGTTTAAGAAGTCGTTCTGCAACTAAAGTTCTTTAAAAGGTGATCGAATAGGCCCTAGCGATTTCAAATCTTTAGAAGAAGCCAATTTAAATCCCTTATATATTTCCAAACCACGCGCCTAAAATCAAAGATTGATTGGGGTTGCTGGAAAGTACTTCTATTGCACCTATTTATATCCACAGCGAGGGCGCCCACGCAGCTCCAGGCCATGTTGAGTATTTTGATGCAGAACTGGGTTTTAAAATAAACATTTGGAGATCGGCTGCGCGGTTTGCCGAAGGAACCCTAAGACGATGCGTCTCAGTGCTCGAGGATGCCAATGGAGAGCTTATAATTGGATCAGCAAGGACCACATGATGCTAAGCTACAAGGTCAGGTGAATAACAAATGGTCCAGAATTGTGAAAGATATCTATATTGCATAAAAACACTTTCATGCTCACAGTAGGTGTGCTACACTTTTGGTTGCAGCGATGATAAATGAATAGCCTCTTCTGAAACTAACATTTCAGCCCAGTGTGCAAAGGAAGTTTGTAACTGTTTTGTTACTTCTCTTGTAACCTAAACACACATCTAACATCGGACCTCATTTAGAGGTAGGTTTACTGGCTCTGCCGTTCGAAAACTGACCAGGGCCGGCTCTAGGGCGGTGCGACCAGTGCTGCCGCACCGGGCGCTAACTTCAGGTGGGGGCGCCGTGTTTGCAAGTATGTTATGGTTTTTAAACACTTGCTGTGCGTTTCTTGCCTTCAGCAATTCTCAGGCAACCGGAAAAATGTCAACATAACTCTGTTGATTATTGCTCTTCCTGGACAGAGATGTAGTGAGAGTTTTGACTCATCCAAGGTAGCGCAGAGGGTTAATATGCCTGCTGCATAGAACGTGCACAATGCTGATCACAAAGTACATGTAATGTAAATAGGTTACTGCTTTTCTTAGAGAGATCCTTTTGTTACTTGCAGTCTATATATGTAACAGTCATAATATAGAGCAGTCGGCTATTTACGGTCTTCAAAGAGCTGCATGCAAACTGCAAGGTAAAGATTAGAGCATTATATATTTTTCCCCAATCTTTCATTATCCTTGTGTTGCAAAATGGATTAATTTGGTTAGAAATCAATTCTTATTATTAGAGAGAACCCTCAACCATGGTGTTACGTTTCAAGTTCTAAGTTTGTGCTTCTCCTATTCCAGACCAGACACTCTTTAACTATACTTTCGACCTATATGGATGGCAGTCATGAACAGAAGAAAAAATAATGCACTTGAAGAAAAATACCAGTGTGTAAGGGTCATTATTTTTTTGTCCTTTTATACAAACTCCCTGGTTTATGAAAAGCAAAAAACTTTGACGGCTACTGCGCACAAAATCTTTAGTGCCATCACATAATGTTCTCCACCACCCTGGGGAAAACCAACATACTCTAAATCAGGCACATAATTAATCACATTTTTATACTTATAGATATTTTTCAAGCATTGTGTCTGCTTCAGGATTCCACTCTTACAGAATCTACACATTTGAAATAAAGAGGTGGGATGCGGTTGTGGTGAGGTAGGCAATGTTTTATCCCATCAGTAGTGATAGAACACACTTCAAAGATGTCCTCCTTTTGGACAGACCCCAGCAACTGCTCAAATAATGACAAACCCCAACAGTCCCAGTAACCACATCTTCCTCAACCACGCATAAAATTCCACATCTCCAGGTTTCCCACAATGAAAGAAAAACATAAACATTCTCGCAAAAATCCATCTAATTATATCATTCACAAAAATCACAATAGTAGTGCAAAATGACATTGTAAAAAATACCTCTTTTGCATGATGACCCCTATATTTTGGAATGAAGTGTTTATATGCACTAGGACTCTGCTAACCAGGCCCCAGTACATATGGTCTGACCCCTACAACAGGTTGAAATTGGCTCTACTGACTGGAATATTTAACTTACATATAACTTCATAGTATATGGTACCCAGGGCCTGTAAGTTAAATGTCATTAGCGCGCTGTGACACCCATTGTGCCACTCACTATTGTGACTGTGCAAGCCTACCTGCAGGTCTACCTCTCTGGCCACCTGGCAGAGTTAACACTGCAAATTCGACCTATCAAAATCACCCTTGTGACAGGCCTAAACCCTCCTGTCATGTATTAATAAGTCACCACTAAGTTTGCTGTAATGCCCATAAGGCAGAGTGCATGGCATTTTAAATTAGGACATATACAAGTTTAATACTAAACATGTCCTTGAAGCCAAAAGGCATTAAACGCTATTTTTTACTGCAGTGGGATTAGCTGTTGCATTGGAAAACATTGGGATACCATATCAAATTTAATAATGCTACACCTACCTTGGAAACAGCTAAAAAGTTAATTCTTGGACTTTTTAAAATATTTAATAAAATTCCAATACTCTGGTAAAGTTGGATTTGTAATTAATATTTAAAAACAAGGACTTTTAGAGAGTCACCTATTTCCTGCCTACTACCCCTAAAAGTCTATTTGCATGTGCTTCCAACTGTCAACCAGGGCCTGAGGAGGTGTGAACTTATTCCACGAGCTGAGACAAAGGCCTTTGGCGTACGGAGGTGTTCTGTTCCTAAGGCAAGATGGTGATATGGGCTGTGCCCAGGAACTTAACTTTAAAAAGGCCTACCATGCCACAGGCAGACGTAGCTAACACTAAGGACTGTCCCTCCTTTGTCCCTCTAGGCAGCCAGGCACCATCCCAGTGGAAGAGGAGATTCCCCCAGAACGAGGTTAGAGTGACCACAGAGGAGGGGCTCCTTATTTCTCTGGTCACACATCTAGAGTTGTCACAGAAGCTCTGCATAAGGTAAGAAGGGTTCTGTCACACAAGTTAAGTAGAGAGGGGCACTGTGGGATATATTACAATAGAGCAAACATGAACTGCTGTAAAAGTGGATAGATTTACCCCAGGGTACTTTTTCCTTATTGTTTAGGGAGGGACCAGGAGTCACCCCACCCACAGACTGATGCCAGGCGTAAATGTGGCACTACTGGGCACTCTCTTCAGAACACTACTGAAACCATGGAAGACAGAAGAAGGACTAAAGCTACTGTTGAGTCCTGTGAGTAGATCTAAAAGGCTGGTACTGCTCCCACTTGGCTGACCTCCTATTAAGCTACAGATATACAACAAGCTGCTCGAAGCCCATTTACTGAAGACTCCAGATGACTTTCACCTGTACCTGCCCTGGATCATGCTGGTGCCTTCTGTATGAGTGAGACTTGGCCCAAGTGTTGTTAATGAGACACTTGGCTGTGTCAAAGTATATTCCTCCTACAATCCGAAATTTTGAACTGTTTTGACTCCAAAGACATGAAGTGGACCAGGACAAATCTGCCATTTCAATTCAATAAAGGTGCGCTGCTGCCGGGCTAAAGATTCAGATTGCTTCTGCTCAGAGCTTTTCCACAGCAGCAACCCCATTTCAGAGGGAATTCACAAAGAAGGTATCTGGTCTCGTGGAACCCTGTTCAGCTGCAGCTTGAAGCTTTGTGCTGCTGGAGGAAACCGAGCTCCCAAAATGTGACTAAGCATAAACATAGAGATCTTCACCAGTGTGAAGGCGCCAAAAATATCTGCCCATCGAGTGGCCTTCCTTGGATGCAAATTTTGAATTTCTTGCTCTCAGAGCTTTCCCACAAAAACTGAAGGGCTTCAGCCCTTCTTGGCCAGGCCACATTCTGCTGCTTTGCCCTTCTGAGGAGTTTTTACTTCCATTTCAGAGACTTAGGGTTGGCATTAAGCATACTTCATTGCAATGGCACCGGAGTATGCTTAAGACCACGATAATGGTCCACCTCCATGGAAATTAAATGCAGATGGACCTTTGGTTTAATCACAGCAGAAGCTACTCTGTCTCTGTCATGATTTAACCACTCGGACAGCCCTATGAAGTAAGGGCCGTCAAGACTGACCTCTAATCCATCCACCTAATTTAGAGGGGTGGAATTTGAGGTCAGTTTGCATGACCTGTCACTGCCAGGAACACACTGGTGGTAAGGAGAAGTGGAGAATGCTAAATGCTCCCCTCACCATGGGCGAGGGTTCTCTTGGTGCTAAATGCTGCACTCAACATGGGAGAGGGCTTCCATGGCGAGGAGAGCATTTTCTTTTCAAAGAGAAAGACCTGCTTTGGGACTTTCTTTTTGAAAAGAAAAAGAAAACAGTGCAGAGTTCAACTATATTGATGTAGCCCTGCACCCTACTGCAAAAAGCAGGGACCCCGTCTGGACCAAAAATATATATATTTTTAAAGTGATCTTATGCAAACTGTAAAAGAAAACAAGCACTTGTTTGTATTTCAGCCCCCGCCAGGTCCCGGGGCCACATTGTAATATATATTTTGGGAAGGGGTGCACATGGCCCCATCCCCATGGCTGATATCAGCCCCAGGGACAACCACCTCCCCGGTGCCAGGCCAATATACTAAAATGGAGGAAGGAGCATCCCTTTCCAGGCCATTAATGGCCCCGGGGACCACCACATCCCTGGGGCAAGGCTAAAAACTCTTATTGACCCTGGGAACGTCTACTTCCCTGGCACAAGGCTGGTTGAATAAAAGGGGGAGGGGCCACACAACACCCCCTTCCTGGGCCATTTAATACCCCACGGACCACCACCTCCCTGGGGCTTGGCCACAATTTGAAAAGGAGAGGGACAGAGTGCCCCTCTCCCAGGCCTTTGGCCTGGGAGGGGGGCCAAGTGAGAGCAAACATTAAGTCCGAATCCAGCGGGCGGGAGCAGGTAAACTGCTCCTGCCAGCTAGGAGTGGTTAATTCATTTTTTTCCTGCCTGCTGTCAAGCAGACAAGAAAACAGATGAAAGGATTGCTCCCACATGCAGGGAGCAGCATTTTTGGCTGCTCCCTACTTGAAGGAGTAATGCTGACTCCAGCTGGAGGCGGGGAACTGGCAGGGACCGCAGGAGCATTGAGGCTTCCCCCTCATTCCCCAGTGCTGCACACTGGGCGCCCTGTGTTTCCTGTTATGAAATAACATTAAAAACTCCTAGAAATTCACTGAAAACACCAAAGACTACCAGAATGTTATAGTTAGGCTCAGATTTCACTCAAACGAAACCGGTGAAATTCAGCAGTTATAGTTACCTGAGCTAACTATAACTTATGCCCCCGCAATGCACTGCTTAGGACCTTACATATTACATCACTCATGACACGGTCAGTGACATCACTCATGACATCACTGATGACCTCTCAAACTACATCACTGATGACATCACTGAAGGCATCATCCAGTAAGTGCAAGTGTTTCATAAACATTTCTGAAACTGAAAGATATATACTAAGCTACAGCATAAGTTAAATTACTATTCTTTCTGCACTAGTAATTAGTCATACTATTTCCAACATATCTCATCTGAGTGTCTGTCTGACTGTATCAGTGAGTGAGTGGATGTCTGAGTGGCTGTATGGGCATGTGAGTGGGTATGTGTGTGTGAGTGGCTGCATGGATATGTTAGTGGGTATGTGAGTAGCTGTATGGGTAAGTGAGTTGCTGTGCGAGTGGTTGCATTGGAGAGTGTGTGAGTGGGTGTGTGAGTGGCTGGATGGATGGGTGAATTAGTGGTTGTATGAGTGGCAGCATAGGTGAGTGAGTGGCTATATAGATGAGTGAATAGCTGAGTTTGTGTATAGTAAGGGAGTGGGTATCAGTGGCTGTATTGGAGAGTGAATGTCTATGTGGGGTACTGTAAGGGTGAGTGAAAGGGTGTGTGAGTTGTAGTATTGATGTGTGAGTGAGTATGTAAGTGGTTCTGTGGGTATGTGAGTGGTTGTATGGGTGAGTGAGTAGCTGTGTCAGTGGTTACATGGGTAAATGAGTGGATGTGTGAGTGACTACATGGGTAAATAAGTAGGTGTGTGAGTAGCTGTATTGGTGAGTGAATGGCAGTGTTAGTGGCTGTATGGGTAAGTGTTTGGTTGTGTGAGTACCTATATGGGTAGGTGACTGGACGTAAGAGTTTCTGTATGTCTCAATGGGTATGAGTGGGTTTGTTAGTGTCTCAGTGGGCCTGCATATGTGTTTCACAGAGTATCTGAGTGAGGGTCTGAGTGGGTCTGTGAGTGGTCGTATTAGTGTCTGAGCAGGTTTGCGAGTGCCTCCATGTGTGTGTTAGCCAGTCTTGAAAGTGGATGTATGAGTGACTGAATGAGTGTCTCAGTAGGTAAATGAATAGGTATAAGAGTGTCTGAGTGGGTTTTCAAGTGGCTCCATGAGTGTGTGAGTCAGTCTGCGGGTGCATGAGTATCTGAATGGTTCTATGAGTGGGTTTGAGAGACGCTGAGTGGATGTGTGATTGGGTGTGTGAGTGTCTTAGTGTATGAGTGGGTGTGTGAGTTGGTGTGTGAGTGTCTGAGTAGGTCACTGAGTGGGTGTCAGAGTGTCTGAGTAGGTTTGCTACTGTCTTCATAAGTGTGTGAGACAGTTTGTATGTGAGTGCATAAATGACTGAATTGGTCTGTAAATGGGTGCATGAGTTTTTAAGTGAATCCGTGAGTGAATGCATGAATCGCTGAGTGGGTCTGTAAGGGAGTGAGTGCATGAGTCTCCAAGTGGGTTTGTGAGTGTGTGAGTCCCTGAGCGGGTCTGTGAGTGCATGCATGAGTCTCTGAGTGGGTGCATAAGTCTCTGAGTGGATCTAAGTGGGTGCATGAGTTTTTAAGTGGGTCTGTGAGTGGGTACATGAGTGTGTCAGTGTTTCTACGAGTAAGTGAATAAGTCTCTGAGTGGGTATGTGAGTGGGTGTGAGAGTATGAATGGAACTGTGTGTGAATGTGTTAGTGTCTGAGTGAGTCTGTGAGTGGGTATGTGAGTATCTAAGTTGGTGTATGAGTGGGAGCATGAGTGGGGCTCTGAGTGGGTGTGTGAGTCCGAGAGGGTCTGTGAGTGGACATGGTAGTATCTGAGTGGGTCTGTGAGTGGATGTGTGAGTGTCTCATTGGGTCAGTAAGTCTGTACCTGAGTCTCTGAGTTGGTGAGTGGGTGTCTGAGTTTTTGAGTGCTCCATGTTATGCCCTCTTCTGCTCTGTGTTGACTTCTCTGTTTGTTTTTCTGCACTGTGTTGCCCTCTTCTGCTCTTTTTTGCCTTTCCTGCTCATGTTCTACCATCAGTTTTGCCATCTCTGTTCATTTTTTTGCTCTCTGTTTTGCCTTTTCTGGTCGTTTTTCTTCCCCCTTTTTTGCCTATCCTGCTTGTTTTCTGCCCTCTGTCTTGTCTTTCCTTCTCATTTTTCTGTCCTCTTTTTTCCACTTAAAAGTCACAGGGACCACAAATTCCCTGGGGCTTAAATGATATTAAGAAGGGGGCATGGGACCCCTCTCCATTTAGCTCCAAGAGCACTGTGGACTGCCACCTTCCTTGAGATTTATTTTTACTAAAGGAGTGGGGCCACACAGACTACCTGTTCCTTTGGCTTTCATATGCCCAGGGAACCACCAACTCCCCCAGGGTTAACTTAATATTATCCCAGAGGCAGTGTATACCCCCTCAGGCCCCAGGGATCATCACCTGCCCAGGCCCAAAGGCTTTCGTTAAAGTGGGAGGGAGCTGCATGTCCCCTCCTACTAGGGCTGATTTCAGCACGGGACCCCATTCCCGCAAGCCTCTTGATTGTGGGTGCCCTGGAGCCCACCCAGGGCACCCAGTTACCACAACTGGGGACCACAGTGGGAGCCTCAAGGCCCCAGCAGTCCCTGCCAGCTCCCCGCCTCCTGTGGGAACCAGCTTGTTTCTCAGAGACAACGAGCTGCTAAACATGCAGCACCCTGACTGTGAGAGCAATCTTTTTGTCTGTTTCTCTACCTGCTTGACAGCAGGCAGGGAAACAGACAAATCTCTGATCTCAGCAAGCGGAGCGGTTTAGCAGCTCTCACTTCCTGAGAGCGGACTTCGTGTTTGCTCTGACTGTCAAAGCTCCCATCAAGTCAGAGCAAACAGCTATGTTCCGAGGGTGGGCACCCTGGGATATAGCAGGAGCCAGCCTTGGGGTTTGGAGGTCCCCAGGGACATAAATGGCTACAGAAGGGGGGGCATGTGGATTTTCCATAGACTTCTTTAGACAAGGCTGCAGCAAAAACTGCTGAATGGAATGACACCAAATTCAGCAGGAAGCCAGATCTTGAGCCACAGATTTTGCTTTGTGTGATTTGGCATACATCCGTTCAGTTGTTTGTGAGAAATTCAAGGTAAAACAAGAATGAATATTTTGGCTGTTGGGCTCATGAGAGGCCTGCGGGCATATCCAGAGAGTGTGAACTAAAAAATGGAGCCCTGTAATTGGTCAAGAGGCCTGTTTTTCCCATGAGCCTTCATACTCTTCCAAGAGCATGAAGCTCCAATGAGACTCATGAGAGGGAATATTCTGATTGACTGGCTGTTGGAATGTTAGAAATGAAATGGCCACTATTACTGTTTACTGTGAAAATTGGAGGTGTGAAAATGAAGAACAAAAGCTATATAAACGAACAGCAGAAAGGCACGCTGTCCTCTAAGATTTAGAGAGGAGGTGTCAAAGAAATGCTGTGAAAATAATAAATGTATATTGTTTTAACAATTTTTTGTGATCTAGCGGGACTCTTGCAGGATCATAAATAGGAGTAGGTGATCTTTGAATACACTGCAGTGTGCACACTTGCTAGTGTAGGAAAGAGTCTACTATTTATACTGATCTGCTTGGTAGGAGTTGTGAGTAAAATGCAGTCTCTTCCCACACCCTACTATGCACATCTATTATCAGTGAGAGTGGTGTTAGCAGGGAGTACATCCCCTTTCCACTCACTACTACACACACCCATCATCTGAGAGATAGGTGTCAGCGGAGAAGCCAGTTTTTCTCAATCTCTCAACACACCCTACTATGCAAAACCATCATCTGAGAGAGAGGTCTGACATAAAAGGCAAGTCCTTCCCCACACACTACTATGCACACCTATCATCTGAGGCAGAGGTCTGAAAGGAAAGGACTGTCCATCCACACACCCTACTTTGCACACCTGTCATTCAAAAGAAGGGTCTCAGAGGAGAGGCCAGATTCTCTCCACACACACTTGTCATCTAAGAGGTCTGAAAGGAGAGGCCAGTCTCTCCCCACCCCCTGCTGCACACATCCGTCATGTGAGAAAGAGGTTTGCCAGGAGAGACCAGTCCCTCCCTATGTACTGCGAGGAATACCTGCCATCTGAGAGCGAGGTGGGAAAGAACAGGCCTGTTATTCTCCACACACAACTAGGCACACCTGTCATCTGACACAGAGCCCTGAAAGGAACGTCTAGTCCATCCATACACCCTACTATGCATACCCGTTATCTGAGAGAGACGTCTTATCGGAGAGGCCTGTCTCTCTCCATACACCCTACCATGCACACCTGCACTCAGAGAGTGAGGTCTGAAAAGAGATGGCTGCCCTCTCCACTCTCTACTATACACACCTGTCATCTCAAAGAGGGGTCTGACAGGAAAGGGCAGTTCTTACTGACTCTCTACTATGCACACCCATCATCTGAGAGAGAGGTCTGAAAGGAGAGGCCAGATCTACAACACACAATACTATATACACTTATTATGACAGAGAGGGGTCTCAGTGAAGAAGCCAGTCCTAGCACACACCCTAATTTACATATTTGTTATTTGAAAGAGAGGTTTGAAAGTGAGGGTAGTTCCTCCTCATACCCCAGTATGCACACCCATTATCGAATAGAGGGTTTTTAGTGGAGAAGCCAATGCTTCCCATATACTATTATTTTTCTGCAATTGTGTTGTGATCCTCCAAGAGTATCGCAAGAGTAGAGTGCAAGCTTCAGGTAGTGAGGCTTGCACCACAAGGGTCGTGCAAAATTGTGAGACATTTGCAAGACCGGCATGGAAAATTGCAGACCCTGACATGAGGTGTTTCATGATATCGTGAAGCTCTCGCGAGACCCTCATGGAAAATTACTGGGCCTGACACAAGTTGTTTTACAATCCTGCAAGAGTCTTGAGATCGTATGGGGAGAAGTAAAAAAAAAGGGACAAGTCTCAACCAATAGTTATCATTCTTATTACATGGTTGAATAAGGTCTGCGGTGTGCTTGGGTGCAGAACCAGAGATAGCTCAGTTTGTCCTTGGTGCAGTGAAGCAGAAGGAAGTCTGTTTGATTTGTGCTCTTCAGGAGTGAATTTATTTGGAGCTAAAAGAGAATGGTGTCTTCATCTGTATTTAAGAAAGTACTTCAAGTTTAGGTATTTAACAATATATTTTATAAACATTGTTGTGAAGAGTCAGTAAGTGTATTAATGTTGGTAAACTTATTCTACACCATGCTTACAGAGTAGAAAGCTGTTTGTGGAGGTGTAGATGTGTCAATATAGCTTTTGAGAGGTATACATTATAATGTAGACAGATTTGAGAAAGGTTTACAGATTGGGATGCAAATGAAGTGTTCTAACAGTATGTACTTGTAAGTAAAGGAGGCAGTGGTTCTCAAATTATAAAACAAAGAATGTAGAATGTGTTAATACAAGCCCCAGTGTTTTCATGAACCTCACTAGACATATACTTTAGCCCTATAAGATGTTTGAGAGGTGATATTGCTGTTTCTAGAGTGAAACACCATGCTCACTGCTAGCAAAAGTGTCTTGAGGCATGTGTTACTTTATAAACTTTTATTAAATCAGGTTTGATGGCATGTTATAATTTATTTGTGAAAAAATACAGTGGGTGATCGTGTGCAATTTTTCTGAAGAAAGGAATACCAAGTTAGTGGTACACTGGATATAAATATGTGATTGTGGGTAAAAGATGTTGAAAATCTTATAGAATATACTGGCACATGCATCAGGCAAAATACCCCTCGCAAAAATTGTGATTCGGTAAAATAGCCGGTAACCAACTGCAATACAACACTTTCCAATGCATCAACCCCAATAGCGAAAATCCCTGAAAATCGCAAAAACTGCTCCCGCTAACTTAGCGATTAGCAAAATAGCGATTATATAATAGCAAAAACTAAAACTTCTCCTGCTAATAGTGATTAGCTAATAACGAATCGCAAAACCAATGCATCAAAACTCGCTAATAGCGATTTTCCCCAAAATCGCAATTTAGCAAGAGCAGAATAAGGGGAATCTGAACCAGGAGGTAAAGTTGAGGAATACACATACAAAAAAAATACCATTGCATTACAGGTGAAACCAATCTGAAACCATTTAAAAATGCACCAGGAGACCCCGAAAGCCATTCACAATGGCAGCCCTCTACGTGCTAGCAAGGAGGATGAGGATAAATGCAGCAGCCCGGTGCAGGCGGAGGATACAGGAGAGGGTATTCCGAGTGCGCATAGCATTGCTGGGCCAAAATGAGGAAGAAATATACGATAAGTATCGTCTGAAACTTGCAATGATAATGCGCCTCATAGCAGATTTAGAACCCCTACTGCAGCACCAGACCCGTAGGACCAATGCCATTCCGGCACATGTCCAGGTCCTTTGTAGCCTCCACCTACTGGCATCAGGCAGTTTCCAGGGGGTCATAGCGGTAGCCGGAGGTATATCCAAAAGCTCACTCTCACGCTTCTTCCGGAAATTCCTTGAGGCCATGCTGACAATGATCCATACCCACATCACCCTCCCCACAACCCCACAGGAGTTGAATCAGACCAAACTGGAGCACTACCAGGTGGCTCAATTCCCACATGTCATTGGATACATTGACTGCACGCATGTCCCCATCTGTCCCCCCTCAGGCAACGAGTACATCTTCCGAAACATGAAGTCTTACCACTCCATCAATTTCCAGGTCGTGTGCAATGCTAAGCATATAATAATGGACATCGTAGCCCAATTTCCCGGAAGCACACATGATTTGTATATATTCCACCACAGTGGCATCCACAGGCATCTGCTCGGCGGTGAATTTGGAGAGGGACACCTACTTGGTACATACCTATACCTTTTTGTGACATCATTATACCAAAAGTGATTGCATTACTGTGGCTAACCCTTTGCCTCCCACCCTGTAGGTGACAGCGCATATGTCTTGTGCGAATACATCCTGACCCCTTACCTCAACCCAGCCACACAACAGGAACAGCGCTACAACATGGCACACATTAGCACAAGGAATGTGGTTGAAAAGACATTTGGAATTCTAAAAAGTCGCTTCAGGATCCTTCACAAATCTGGTGGTGCTCTACAGTACGACCCCGAAACCTGCTGCAGGATTGTGGCAGTATGTGCCATGCTGCACAACATTGCCACAAGAAGAGGCATATCAATTGAGATGGATGAGAATGACAATGATGATGACGACCAACCACATGCACAACACCGACAGGCACATGTGGCAAACACAGCCAAAGGTCAAAGGAGACGTGCACTGTTGGAGGGAGATTTTTTTAAGGGTCAAGAGGGTAGGGGGCTGAGCACAGGGCTCAGGGAACCTTCACTGTATGACCTAGGGAGTGAGTTAGGGACAAAAGGGGCACCTTAATTTGAGCCGGGGTGTCTGGGAACGCTCGCTCTAAAGATGAAGGAAACAGATATGTGAGCCATGGAAACTGAGGCTGAAAGTTTAACAGATTTATTTAGAAGGTGCAACTTCAAGAAACTTCAAGAAAAAGGCATAAGCGTACAAAATACAAATATAGTGACCTCGCATGAATCAGAAGGCATTGAACTCATTTGGGGAGAGAAACTTCAGAAAACCTCAAAGACACATTTATTAATGTATTAAGAAAAACATAAGTTAAATCAAGGAAAATGTTCTCAGAATGCAAAACACACTTGATCTAAAATACTGAGAATACTCACGTACCTACCTAAAACCTAAAAGAAAGCAGCTTTGCAAATGTAATATAAGCTTTAAATTGTCAATAAGAAAACACCAATTTAGAGACAAAATAGCATAGAAAAATAGCATACATAGCATATACAGCAAACATATTGGCAAGTTAAATTGTATCTTAAAAACAAAAAACAAGAGGTCTTGGGGAGCACCCACACCCGCCTGCCATCTACTAACAGACAGGTGGGGTAGTCCGCCGAGGACTGTGTGAGCTCCCTTTTTATACTTTTTTAGGCTATGAGAAGTGCCTACAATAACGTCATCTCACGCCACTTCTACCTACGTCAGTTTCTTTAAAGCTTGGTCTGCAACTTTTATCAGACGTTTCGTGTCTATCCCACTAAATGCGGAACGTAGACTAGGTGAAAGGTTATTTTCTCAGGCCAAGCGCTCGTCGTAAATTGCATAGGGCAGGCAGAAAATATGTAATGCAAAGGAATAATATATATATATATATAAATATATGTGTCTGGATTGCCACATTCATGACGCCGGTCTGACGGGGGCCGAGTCTGACGGTGGCCGACGGTTGCTGCAGTGGAAACTTCACTATTTCTCATGTACAAACCCAGGATGTGATGTGCCATATGTCGACAGAATAGAGAAACGGTGAACTCTGCGCTAGTGAACTTTGCACACGGGTAGGGTGGGGGCTCTATAGTTTGGAGCAGGAGGCCTCGCAGAGAGAGAGGCTGGCAGTGATTTTGGTCAGATAAGCCTAGGGCCTGCTGTTCAGTAAAGATGGGTGCAGGACTTTGGTCAACTTAACAGCAGGCCTACAAATTGGGCTGGCAGGGCCTACGCAGGGGTTCATGCTTTGCTGAGTGACAAGGATGGCCCAGGGTATTTGTTATATAGTAACACAGGACCCTCCGGGCAATTTAACACGGCCTACAATTTAGGCTGGCAGGGCAAGGACAAGGGTCTCATACCCCAGGTGTGGACAGAACGGGCCTGGGGTACCCTATGATAAAAAATAGACCCTCTCTCAGCACACATCACACAACATCATTTCTGAGGTAGGTGAAAATGAGCCATCACAAGAAGTTGCGGATTGAGAATGTTTTATTTACATGTGCACATGTAAAACAAAAGAATAATGTTTAGAAAATTGTGACGGTGATTGCATAGGATGATTAAGTCCAAATAAAATTTTCCAACAGCACTGGAGAGCAATCGCAATGTTGAAAGGGCGAATGGTTACGCCACCATGGCCTGATTGGTGGATATACAGGGCTAGCACCTCTTGCCACGAACCCCCAGCCTCCTGTCGCATGTCTCTGCAACATCAGCCTGATGTGTGCTTGTGGATGTGGAGCTGCACAAACTGCACCTCCTGCTAGTGCTCACTGGCACAGACACACTACTCAGGCTCGATGCCTCCTCACTACTCTTTTCCCCTTCCAAGTTGCTGGCAATCACAGTCCCAGACTGGAGGTGTTCCACGGCAGTGGTCACTTGGGCTAAGGCCTTTGCAACGTCCCCACAGAAATGGCCCAAATCAATCGGTAAAGACACGGAGTGCCGTGCTAATACTGCAGTGGTGTTGCTCAGCTTGGTTATGGCCCTGGTATTGAATGAGCTACATACCAAACTCTGCCGATGCCACCTACGCCAAGAGCGTTGTCCTGCAAGAACTGCACAGGTGAGCTCCTGTAGGTTATGGTTTGTCTGTCGGTTTCCCTCCACAACAACTGTAGTGAGGTCACGCACACAGTCCGACATAGTGCTAATCTTTTTGGCCAGCTTTGAGATCTGCATGTTGATGGCGCCCATGAGTCTCCCCAGCAGGCGCTGCACACGAAGCATCTGCAACTCCACGCCGCCATATAGATTTGGAGCCAGTTCTACATTGGCCGCAATGCGGGTCCTGGGCCTGAGCCGGCGTCCTAGTCGGAGCTCTGCTGGTGTTGGAGCTGGTGAAGGGACCTGTGGCTGGCGTGGGACTGTTGAGGGTGCTGAAGTTGGCTCTGGTTCCATTTGTGGCAGTGCAGGTATGTGTGCCCTGCATTTTGGTGGTGTGGGTGGTGTACAATCAGGCTCCACAGGGGTCTCTACATCCATCTCTGCAGGTGTCTCAGAGATGATGAGCCGGTAACTGTCCTCGGAGTCCACCAGAGCTGTATCTGTGTGTGAAACAGTGCAGTGTTAGTATTGTTTGTTCCAAAATATGGTTCTCACATGGCCTACTTCGTACATAATAAATCACTAATCTAAACTAACTGTCTGACGTGAGGTGTTGTTATGTTTAATTGGGCATTGATGACTATCCATGGGCACTTGGCACACATGACTACAACTCCCATGATGCTTCTTGTGTATGAGGGAATATGTGGAATGGACTTATCACTGCACACTGTGATTTGCCCGGGGGATGTGCATGGATTTACAGTCCACATAGTCTTAGCGCTTGCATGCATCTTACCTGGTTGTATACTCGCTGCGCCGGAGGTGTCCAATTGGGTAACTCCCATGACTGCCTCGTGCTCTATGGTATCCTCAACGAGGTCCTCCAGGGCTGTGTTGGCTGGTGCTGTCGAAGGTCCCCCTCCCGTGCCAGCTGCTTCCTTCACCCTTTCGGCAATGCACTCCTTGGCACGCTTCCTGAGGTCATACCACCTCTTCTTCAGGTCTTCTATGCTGCGGTGGGTGACTCAACAGCATTCACTCTCGCCTTGAAGCAACAGCCATATTTTGCGCTTCTCAGCCTCTGGCACCTTCAGGGACATATTGCCAAACAGTTTGTCGTGGCTGCTGCTCACCCCCTCTGTCCGAGAACTTCATCTTCCTCTTCCTTTGTGTGGCACTGGTCCCAGCAGCATTTTTGTCCATCCTGGCTAGGTGTACAGTAGCAGGATTCTGAAGGTGATGTGTCTCTGCTCAGCTTCAGTGCTCTGCCTCCTCCTCCTCTGAGCTCCTAAGGGCACTGTATGAAGCATGGACTGAATGACTTCCTGGTTGTGATGTCATCAGCCTGCTTCTTACGCGACCGGCATTTTGCGAATTCACTAATACTGAAATCGCAAAATGCGAACTCGCAAATACAGAAATCGCTATTTGCTAGTTTGTGGGTTGGCGACTGGCAATCATGTTTTCGGTATTATTTTAGCGATTTTTAAGGGATCACTAATATTTACCGATCGGGTACATGCATCTCATTTTGTGATTTGTTAATTGCGATTCCTTATTTTTTGCAAATAAGGACTCGCTTTTGCGATTTTTGATGCATGTGCACCATAGTGAGTTAAGAATGACTAGTATGACTTACTGACTACTATGTAACATATTGTTTGGTTGGTAACAGGTCATAATATCGAATTTTAAATATCGACTTCCATAAATATTGATTTTATTTTATCAACATTACCAAAATATCGATGTTATTTATATCGATGTAAAAAATATCGTTAAAAAATTACCTACTGGCAGTCGCCAGTAGGTAGTTGTAGTTAGGACCTATTTTCCATAGCAGATACGCAACATTCTATTTGGAATAACGTTGGCGCCGATTGACGAACCTTTGTGAAATTTTCCAAACTTTTGGCCAGCTCCGGTCCGCTCCTATCCTGAAACTTTCACGGTGATTCGTCAAGCGGGGGCCGAGAAAAAAGGGTGGTCCCAAAACGCGTTTTCCCCATGCATTTTCCCATAGGTCCTGTTGACGCAGCTACAGCACGAACTGCTGAACGGAATTACACCAAATTTGGCAAAGAGGTAGTCTTCAGTTCAGACTCGTGCCTTTTGCTTAAATGGTGTAAATCCGTTCAGTAGTTCCTGAGAAAATTAGAGTTAAAAAGAAAGATATATCTGGGCGGAGCCTAACCACACATCTCATCGTGCGATCTGATTGGCTGTCAGTACTTCATCCAAGCCATCTTGGGACCAATATACATGATAGCATCTCATTAAAAACCATTGCAGTTAATAGAAGGTTTTAAGACTTTAGTTACATTATAAATCATTTGTTGATGGTACCATACTCATTTTTTGAATTGTGGTGTGTTCTAAGGTGATTTTACCATGTGAAAAAGACTTCTGCTGTGATATCATGAATCATGTTTGAGAGAAAACTATTTTCTCATGCTTTTCCCACAGAAGTTTGGAAGGTGATCTATAAGCTAAACTGAGAGCATATTTTCTGTAAATTCACATTATCTTTCTCAGTCATGTGAGAATGAAGTCTGACATTCTCAGTAAAACATGTACATCCAACAAGGGCAGAGACTGTCAGTTGATTCCTTTGTGTTCTACTGCAGCTTCCCAGAGTGTTCTAAAGAACAACTAGAGCGCTAACAGTCTTACTTATGACAAAAGTATGGCACACCTGAAGCCATCTTGATTGGAAAAAAGTGGTAACACTTAAAGCATTTAATTTACAAAGGAACAAAATGAGGGGGTTCATTTTGCCGTAGAAATTATGATTAGTGCTGCAGAAAGAAAATTTAGGGCACATTTTGAGTGACTTCTCAAATCCTCTTCTATTTCATTAAAATATTCTGATATGCAGACTGAAACATGCACTTTTAATACCAGCAGCAGACTTCCGTGGTGAGCAGTAGCTTTACTACAGTGATCTAATGAGCAAATAGAGTGCTAACATTCAGAATTTATGGCAAATGTGTGACAAATCTGAATGCCTTCTTGATGGAACCAAAGTAAAAAACTGAAAGTATTTCCTACTGAGGAGACTGTAGTAAATGAGGAAATCAGGAAACTTCATAACATATAAGTCTCCCAAAATGGCCTCCAGAGACAAAAGAGCCCAAATGTAGCCCAAATATCACCCAGATGTAGCCCAAGTATAGCCCAATGACAGAATGTCCCAGAGTGTTCTAACTAACAACTAGAGCGCTAACAGTCTTACTTATGACAAAAGTATGGCACACCTGAAGCCATCTTGATTGGAATAAAGTGGTAACACTTAAAACATTTAATTTACAAAGGAACAAAATGAGGGTGTTCATTTTGCCGTAGAAATTATGATTAGTGCTGCAGAAGGAAAAATTAGGGCACATTTTGACTTCTCAAATCCTCTTCTATTTCATAAAAAAATTCTGACATGCAGACTGAAACATGCACTTTGAATACCAGCAGCAGGCTTCCCTGGTGAGCAGTAGCTTTACTACAGTGATCTAATGAACAACTAGAGTGCTAACATTCAGAATTTATGGCAAATGTGTGACACATCTGAATGCCTTCTTGATGGAACCAAAGTAAAAAACTGAAAGTATTTCCTACTGAGGAGACTGTAGTAAATGAGGAAATCAGGAAACTTCATAACATATACGTCTCCCAAAATGGCCTCCAGAGACAAAAGAGCCCAAATGTAGCCCAAATATCACCCAGATGTAGCCCAAGTATAGCCCAATGACAGAATGTCCCAGAGTGTTCTTAAGAAGAACTAGAGCACTTACTGTCTTACTTATGACAAAAGTATGACACACCTGAAGCCATCTTGATTGGAATAAACTGGTAACACTTAAAACATTTAATTTAAAAAGGAACACAATGAGGGGGTACATTTTGCCATAGAAATTATGATTAGGGCTGAAGAAAGAAAAATTAGGGCACATTTTGAGTGACTTCTCAAATCCTCTTCTATTTCATTAAAATATACTGATATGCAGACTGAAACATGCACTTTTAATACCAGTAGCAGACTTCCGTGGTGAGCAGTAGCTTTACTACAGTAATGTAATGAGCAACTAGAGTGCTAACATTCAGAATTTATGGCAAATGTGTGACATATCTGAATACCTTCTAGATGGAATGAAAGTAAAAAACTGAAAGCATCTCCTACTGAGGAGACTGCAGTAAATGAGGAAATTAGGAAACTTCATAACAAATAAATCTCCCAAGATGGCCACCAGAGGCAAAAGAGCCCAAATGCAGCACAATATCACCCAGATGTAGCCCACATGTAGCCCAATGACAGAAGTGTGCAAAACATTTATTTTTTGTGTATTTGCAGTTTTATATAGTGCAGACTTGTCAGTGCTTTACATGAGCATCGGTTACATCACACAAGATCAAATTCATTTTGGTTGTAGACATGGAGAGATTAAGTGATTTGACCAGAATCACAGAATGTTGAGCTTAAGCAGAAATTCCAACCTGGTTCCCCAGTTGCAAAGTCTGCAGCTCTGGAAGTAACATCACATCCTCTCCCCTAAGTGCAACATTTAATCAAGTGGTCAACTGGATAAAAAAACATAAAGATTACAATAATTTAAAAGTTCTTTGTCGCTATTTGAAAACTCAGAAAATATGTCCTCATTTTAGTTTTTAGAGCACTAACCATAATTCTGATGCAAATAAGACCCTCTCATATATGTAATTTCTAAAGGACATGCTCTAGGTTTTACAGTTTTGATTACATCAAGATGACGTCAGGCGTTCCACACTTTTGCAATAAATATAGAATGTTAGCAATCTAGTTGTTCATTGGGATACTGTTGAGAGGCAGAGGCCAGGGGCACGGACTCTGAAAATTGAAGGCAGGTAGGAGAGTGCAGAAGCAACAAATTGACCACACTGGGCAGGCAGGAAGGGCAGTGGCAGCACAACAGACTATGGAGGGCAGTGGAAAGGGGGGCAGGGGCAACAAACCAACAATACAGGACTTGCTGTGGCAATATAATAGACCATTGTGGGCAGAAGGAAGAGGCAGTGGTAGTACAACCATACATGCCAACAGACCCGTTTCAGCCAGGAAACGTCCAATGTTTTTAAGGTCAAATGGGCTTTATTTGATCTGTCTCCTGTCTACAATCCCCTCTTTTTCAATGTGACTCAAAGGGGAAAATCAATACCCTAGTTTTTTTTCAAAATCTCCCTCTTACCAAGTTCAAAATGTTCGCAAGTATGGTACATTGGATCATGGTAGGCAGGAGGAATTAGGGTTGGGACATGGACTTGGATAACAGAGGACAGGAGGGACATGGAGAGGTGCACCAAACTGACCCTACAGGGCAGGCATCAGGGTTTGCAGCAGCACAATATACCACACAGGGCATGCGGGACGGGATTGCAGCACAACAATCCATAGAAAGCAATAGGGAGGGGACAGGACCATGCACATGGACAACAGAGAACAGAGGGGAAAGAGGCAATGGTAGCTAGCTGATCATAATGGACAGACAGGAGAGAAAGCTGCAGCATAACAGACCATAAAGGGCAGGAGGGACGGATCAGGGGCATTACAATGGAACAGACAAGCCAGGAGGGAGGGAATAGGGGTCTGCATGGAAACAGAGGGCTGGGGGCAAGGGGGCAGGGCAGGAGCAGCAAGAGGACCATGGAGGTCAGGCAGGATGGGCACTAGAAACAAGACACACCATGGAGAGCAACAGTGAGACTATGATGGCATACACACAGACCATGGAGGGAAGGTGGGAGGGGGTCTGGGGCAGCTAGCTATCCACACAGGGAAGGTAGGAGGGGCCGTGGCAGCACAGAAGACCATGCATGGCAAGTGGTAGGGTTAGTGGCAGCACAATGGCTATGATGGGCAAGAAGGAGGGTGCAGGGGCATGCACAAAGAACCATGGAGGATAGAAGGGAGGGTCAGGCCCTGGGCACAGACAAGAGAATTCAGGGGAAGGGGCCTCAAAACAGACCGTGTGGGGCAGGCTGGTGGAGCAGTTGCAGCACAATAGACCAGGGAGGGCAGAAGGTTGTGGCAGTCAAATGGACCATGGAGGACAGGAGGAAGGGGATAGGGGCATGGCATGTGGACAGGCAGGGTGGAGGTGGCAGGGACATGTTACAGTCATCTGACAATGCTAGGAAGGTGGGAGGGGAGTGGCAGCTCAACAGAACACTCAGAGTAGATAGGAGTGGCAGGTCCATGGGACATGGTGGGCAAAAAGGATGGAGCAGGGGCATGCACAAAGACATCGGAGGGCAGGGGAAAGGAGAATAGGGGCAGCAAGCTAAGCACAGAGGCTAAGCAGGAGGTCAAAGATGTCCCATAGAATTGGGCAATGGAGGGCAGGAGGAGTGGACTGGTACATCATGCTAAATGGAGGGCAGTGGCAGCAGATCAGACCATGCATGGCAGGAGGGAGGAGGCTAGTCCATGGATTCAGACAGCAGAGGATAGGGAGGAGGTGGATGGGGCAGCAAGCTAACTGTTCAGAGAAGGTGGGTATTAGGAACTTTATTGATTTTAAAATGTGTGTCTGTGCGAAAACTTAAAATATGAACAAGTATGCAGCATAATCTCACTTTTATTTAGGAAGAAGAGGATGTTTGTGACTGTGACTCTGGGCTCACTTGGCAGAAACACTCCCTGACCCTCCACCCCCCATCGCAAAATGTAATGCCCGTGAAAAGGGTAGGTGGACGCAGTGTTATATAGAACATAGTCCTGAGAGCACGATTGAAAATGAAAACTAGATATAGTATATGGTATAAACTATGCACCAAAAAGTGTGATATAAGATGAACCGGGGCATGAAATATAATATGCAATACATTGTGCGCAGTGACAGATTCATTAGAGAGCGCGAGATAGCACAGGCACTAGCGCGTGCTATGCGATATGCGCCTTGGAGTGTAATATGCACAGGGCAGTGTTGTGTAACCTAACTAGTCTCTAAAGTTGCAATATAAAATATGTGCTGGGGAGTGTAACGTTGCATATGCACTGTGACAAAGATATGGATCCCAGATTGTAATATGTATGGCATAGCGTTGTGCGTTATAACATAGGCATCGAGGAAGGCACGTTAGATGGGGCAATATAACCCGTGCGAAGGCAAGTGTGGCATGACATATTCACAGGGTGGTGTTACAGTGCACATGGGCTAGGGAGTGTCATAGCATACACACTAGCTGGTGGAATACAACACAGAGGTGTGTGGCACTCGGCGGGCACTGGTGGGTGTAACACAGCATTGGGCTCAGCCAGGAGCACGCTGTGACTCTCAAGTGAGGTTCGTCTCCTTTCCAGAGAGTAAAATAAAAAGTATTACACATCCGGCGGTGGATGTATGTTTTATTAACCGTGAGGGGGGTTTCTTGCATAGTTTGGTCGAATTTTTGTCAAATCCCCTTTGAATGGCTTGGTGTGCGTGTGTATTAAATGTGCCCGTCAATAGCTACCCATGTTTGAATAAATAAACGACAAGGGTGTCTACTTGGAGATTACCCACCGGCGGGGGCGCCGGGATTAGGCACGGTAGGGTGTCAAACACGTCAGAGCTTCACTAGCGGTGTAAATACATTCCATGTGGATTCATTGTATGCATAGTCGCCTTTTAATGAATATCACACCAATCGTCATGTTGATAGGTACATACGGTTTGTCCAGCATGTCCTAGGTGTTTCTATAAATATATATATTTTTTTAAATAATAAAAAACAAATGCCGGCCCCGGGGGATGGGGTTCCCGGGGCCATAAGTGGCCTTGGGAGGGGGGCATTTGAGATGTCATCAGTGATGTCATGAGTGATGTCACTGACCATGTCATGAGTGGCGTAATATGTGACGTCATCAGCAGTGCCTTGCGGGGGCGCGAGTTATAGTTAGCTGAACTAACTATAACGGGGGAATTTCAATCGTTTTGTACGAGTGAAAAGTCCAGCTAACTATAACGCCCCTGAAACCTATGATTTGTTCAGTGAATATATATATATATATATATATATATATATATATATATATATATATATATATATATATATATCGAAGATTGAAATATCGATTACAAAATATCGTTATGACAAAATTTCGTTTTTTTAGTGTTGTTAAAAATATCGAAAAAAATAAATATATAATGTATAAAATATCATTTTTTGAAAATATCGAAATAGTATTATTCAATAGTAAAATATTGTTGTTTTTATTGTCTTAATTATTATAAATTGTAATAAAATAATAATTGTAATATACATTTTAGGGGCGGGATGTTGGGTTTTAGGGGATACGAGTGGGGAGTGTTTTAAAAATATTAATTAAGAATATTAAAAAAAAATTGAATTCATAATTAAAATGTTGTTTTAGGAGAGGGGTGTTGGGTTATTAGGGGATAAGGGTGGGGAGTGTTTTAAAAATGTTAATTAAAATTAAAAGAAATAATTATAATTTAGATTTGAAATTTGATATGTTTTTTCAGGAGTGTTTACAAATAATATTAACATTTTTTAAAAATAAAATAATTCAATTTAATATTGGAATTTTAAATTATTTTTTAGCTGCTGGACGTTGGGTTATTAGGTGATAAGGGTGGGGAGTGTTTTAAAAATGTATTTAGAACATTATTATTTTTTTTTAATTTAGAATAGAAATTTAAAATTTTGTTTTATGAGTGGGATGTTGTGTTTTTATGGTATATGGATGGGGAGTGTATTAAATAAATGTAAAATTATTGGTGACATTTTAATATTAAGGGGCCGATTCCGATCCGGGTCGGAAAACTCTCCGACCAAGCCGGATCCGGAGTGTTTTCCGACCGAGCCGGAGTCCTACAGTCCGACCGAGCGAGTACGATGCGGCCGTATGCTGCCGGACTCGGTTTGGTCAGACTCCCATAGAAGTCAATGGGAGCCGGTCGTACGACGCGTACATGGGCTCCCATTGACTGAATGGGTACGTCGCAGATATGTGCGCCCCCTACAGTGGGTACGCACCAGTGCCATCTGCACCGTACATGCCTGTGTTGGGGAGACCAATGGGTCTCCCCCTGTGTCCGAGTCGTAGGGCTGTGGGTGACAAGGGGTCTGACGCGGACCCCCAAAGGCAACCACCCAGACAATTTGCGAGCCGGACACTCCGGCTTGCACAGGCTGTCCGACGCGTGCATCATACTGGCTCGGTCGTGAATCGCATCCATTGCATGCCACGGTTAGCTTACGACCGAGATGTACGGAGCGGTTCGGACCCGGAAACGACTCGGTCGGTGAATCTCATGTAGCTCGCATCGTACTTGCTCGCTCGTACAGCTGTACAAGTCGGTCAGAAAACACGCGTACGGCTCGTAGTTTTTCTGGCCGGAACACGTTCAGTGTCCTTCCGACCCGGATCGGATTCGGCCCCTGAGTGTCCAACACCTTCCCTGACTTAATATTAACTGGAGTGGGAATAGTAAATTAGATATTTTTATTGTCCAGCACCTTCCCTGGCTTAATACTTACTGGAGTGGGAATAATAATTTATACATCTTTAGGGGTCTATTAGGATGTCGGGCGGATCGCCACCGCCCACATGGCAGTGGCAATCCGCCCGACATCATCCCCCACCCGCCTCCCATTTCCCCCGCCATATTATGATGGCGGGGGTACCGCGGCGAATGGAAAAGGGTTGAATATGGTGGTGGTGTCTGCTAGACACCGCCATCCGTATTATAATTGCAGCTTGAAGCAGCCTTGGCATGCAGATTCCACAGTTGGGGGCCCGTTGCGCACCCCCAGGATGTTGGGTGGGAGGGGCACATTTGCATGGACAACATGGCAGGCACCGCGTGGTGCCTGCCACGTTGTGCATGCAAATGCACAATGTGCAGCCACAGCATTGTGGTGGGCGGTGCAGTATGCACCGTCCACCACAATGATGTGGATGGGGGATGCCACCGTGGCGGTGGCATCCTAATTGCCGGTGCGGGACCACCGCACCTCTGGCGACCGGTCCCAGCACCGCTAGGGTGGCGGGCGGACGTAAGTCTGCCCACCATCCTAATAGGCCCCTCAGTATCCAGCACCATCCCTGACTTAATACTTACTGGAGTGGGAATAGTACATTATATTTCTTTAGTGTCCAGCACCTTCCCTGACTTAATACTTACTGGAGAGGGAATAGTAAATTATATATCTTTAGTGTCCTGCACCTTTCCTGACTTAGGGCATCATTACGATGGCGGGCGGACAAAGTCCCGCCACCGCAAATGGAAAACCGGACCACCTGCCAAAGGTGCGGCGGTCCCGCCATGCCAATCAGGATGCGGCCGCCAACATGGCGGTCGCATCCCGCATGTTTTACATTGTGGCGGGCGGTGCTGTAAGGGGCCTATTAGGATGGCGGTCGGAAAACCACCCGACCTCCATGGAATCGGAAATCAACCGCCCGCCGGCACCGGTGAAAATCTGGCATCCAAATTAGGAATGATGCCAAGAAAAAACGCCCGTAGCGGGCGGAGATGTCCAAAACCCATCCACGGCGGTTGCATTTGCGGCGGAAAACAATCAAACCGCCGCCAGGACAGCGGAGACACCGCATGTTAAATTAGGATAACCCCGATGGACCCGCGGTATGTTCCGCAGTTTCCGACCGCCGAAGTCGCAAACAGTGATGAATGGGAGAGCCGGTGGAAGAGCTGCAGCATAGCCACCGCTGCAGATGCCCTGTGACAAATATGGCGGCCGAAAGAAAAAACCCACAACAACGCCACAAAGTGCACACAGCAAACTAGCAATGCACCCAAAAACACAGAACATACCCCAATGACACAACCACATGGCAAATACAAAAACATAAATCCCAGGACAACCCACACAACACCCCTGACAGCAAAACTCCATTTGGACACACCCACATAGCTGAGTATACAACCAGCCCCTTCCCTGACCACAATCCTTTGCATCATTCCAAGACTGAAGGCCACAAACCCTGACAACAAATGATAAGCAAAGCAACACACCATCACTACTCACACCTCACACAGCACACCTGCACATCTAACCCCCTGCACATCACACACCATACACATCACCCCCACCCCCACCACTCACACCCCTGCACCCATAACCCCTTTGCACATCACACACCATGGCAACACATAAAATGCCAACATTCACAGAGAGTGAGTTGAAGGTTCTGGTATATGAGATAGTCAGAGTGGAACCACAAATGTTTGGTAGCCTGGTCCAACAGACACCATTAGCCACAAGAGCACAAATGTGGGCAAGGATAGTCGATAAGGTCAATGCAGTAGGGACCACCCCGCGATCAAAAAAGGAAATCATGAAGCAGTGGCATAACCTGAAGAGGGTTGTGAAAGAGAAGAGGAGCAAGAACCGTGAGCTGGCTCAGAGGACTGGCGGTGGCCCTCCCATTGCACCCAAAACATTCACTGCATGGGAGGAGAAGGAGCTTGCCATACTGCATCCAGAGAGTCTCACAGGAATAGCCGGGGGAGTGGAGGCTGGTAAGTACAAGCAAATGACTACCACCACACTGCTATGTACTGTCTTGCACAACTACAAAGCCACCCCTCCTAGGACAAATTCCATTCATCTGCACCACACACTTCCCAACACATGTCTCACAGATCCAACATTCACTCCCTCCCATTCACCCCAAACGTAGCTAGCAACATCACCATGGGGGCATGTGTACAGGCAGCAAGCACAACAACTCCCACCAGGCCCACTTGTCCCACAGCTCAGCAAGATGGAGCACTCCACACCCAGAAGCAGTTGGAAGCCATTGGCTCACCACAAACAAAATAACAGGTAGGTAGCCATCTTGCCATGGAGGCTGTTTGTGGGTGGGAGGCCAGCACTACAACTCCCACCATGCCTTCTGCCCCACCCCTGATCAGGATGTAGCTCTCCACACCACCCATAAGCATTTGGAAGCCATTGTCCCACTACAAACAAACTAACAGGTAGGTAGCCATCTTGCCAAGGAGGCTGTTTGTGGGTGGGAGACCTGCACTACAACTCCCACCATGCCCCCTGTCCCACCCCAGAGCAGGATGTAGCACTCCACACCACCCAGAAGCATTTGTAAGCCATTGTCCCACTATAAACAAACTAACAGGTAGGTAGCCATCTTGCCATGGAGGCTGTTTGTGGGTGGGAGGCCTGCACTACAACTCCCACCATGCCCCCTGTCCCACCCCTGAGCAGGATGTAGCACTCCACACCACCCAGAAGCATTTGGCAGCCGTTGTCTCACTACAAACATACTAACAGGTAGGTAGCCATCTTAACAGGGAGGGGTGTTTGTGGGTGGGAAGACTGCACTACAACTCCCACCAGGCCCCCAGGCATACACCTGAGCATGATAGAGCCCTCCCCCCAGAAGCAGTTGGAAGCCATTGTCTCACTACAAACAAACTAACAGGTAGGTATTTGGAAGCCATTGTCCCACTACAAACAAACTGATAGGTAGGTAGCCATCTTCACAGGGAGGGGTGTATGTGGGTGAGAAGACTGCAGTAAAACTACCTCCAGGCCCCCAGGCACATACCTGAGCAGGATGGAGCCCTCCACACTCAGAAGCAGTTTGAAGCCATTGTCTCACTACAAACAAACCAACAGGTAGGTAGCCATCTTCACAGGCAGGGGTGTATGTAGGTAGGAAGACTGTAGTAATACTACCACCAGGCCCCCAGGCACACACCTGAGCAGGATGTAGCACTCCACACCCAGAAGCCGTTTGAAGCCATTGTCTCACTACAAATAAACTAACAGGTGGGTAGCCATCTTCACTGGGAGGGGTGTATATGGGTGGGAAGACTGCAGTAATACTACCACCAGGCCCCCAGGCACACACCTGAGCAGGATGGAGCACTCCACACCCAGAAGCAGTTTGAAGCCAATGTCTCACTACAAACAAACTAACAGGTAGGTAGCCATCTTGTCATGGAGGCTGTTTGGGGGTGGGAGGCCTGCTCTACAACCCCCACCATGCACCCTTGTCACCCAGCTCATCAAGATGGAGCACTCCCTCCCAGATGCATGTGGCAGCCATGCTATCACTACAAACAAACTAACAGGTAGGTAGCCAGTTACCAAGGTAGTACAGTTTGAGGGTGGGAGTCCTGCACTACTAGTCCCACCATGAACCCTGTCCCACACCTGAGCACGATGGAGCACCACCCTCACCCAGAAGCATGTGGTAGCTATTGCATTGTTCACCTTCATCTAACAGGTAGGTAGCCATCTTCACAGGGAGGTCTTTGGGGGGCACTGCACTACAACTCCCACCACGCAGCCCTGTCCTAACACAAGCAGGATGGAGCACTCCACACCCAGAAGCAGTTTCAAGCCATTGGCTCGCTACAAACAAACTAACTAACAGGTAGACAGACATCTTCCCTGGGAGGTCTGTTTGGGGGTGGGATGCCTGCACAACAACTCACCCGAGACCCCCTCGGCCCCCAGACCATCAAGATGGAGCATCCCCTCCCACCCAGATGCATGTGTCAGCCATTGTATCACTACAGACAAACTAACAGGTAGGTAGACATATCATGCTTGCTTGTCACACCCATGAGCAGGATGCAAGCCTCCACCACACACACACACAGATGTGTCAAGTCAAAGCCAAATGGGAAAACATAACAGGCAAGTAGCCTGTCTACTCAAAAAGCATGGTGCCACATGACACCAGCCCTCTCATTACACACACATACACACAGATCCTATTGCAACTCACATTGTGCACACAGCTAAGCAAATGAAACTGTCTCAGCAACCAAAGTGTGACACACCAATGCACATGTAGAAGAAAGTCTGGGCACAATCATGCACAACACTGAATTCCATGTGTAAGTGCCATGGGGCCAGAGCAGCAAGGACCAAATGAGAACCAGAAAAGCATGGTTGGTGATACAAATCCAGATATGCACATGAAAAAAAAACAAAGGTATGCAGGAGATGACAATGGCCAGTTCATGCCCAGATGTAACGTCTGACAGGGCAGAGTAAGCAAAAAAGAGTCCTCACTGAAATTTTTGTTGCGCCAGTCCCTAGATGGCAACATGTCCCTGTAATCACAAATTATGTACGTTGCGCATGGTAGGTATTGGCACCTCACACAATGGACAAGTAATGCTTGTGCCACAGCATCATGTCAGGAGGCACAGTAGTGCACATAGAGAAAAATATGATGATTAACCCTTTCGATGCGCATGACGGAGCGGTTCCGTCATGCGCATCGGTTGGGCTGTGCGGATGCCGGAACCGCTCCGTCATGGCCCCGCCCGCGCACGAACCCTTCAGCACAGCGCGGTAATCTGCGCCGCGCTGAAGGGGTTAATCAACTGTGTGGTGTACAAACAGTGAATGATATACGGCTAACACAAAGCTTTCGGGGTACACTACAATGACCATCTCCCATCTGACCCACAGATGACCAAGAATTCACTGCAGAGGACAACACCAGCAACCTGCAGAGCCAGTCTCCCCCCGGTACATGGACTCTTGGATGTTGACTCCCAGGATTCTCTGGACGATGAGCTCAAAGACGGCCCATCTGGTGTGCCAGGGAGCAACAGGTCCCAGGACCGCATTGTCCCCCCACCACATCTGCTGCAATACCAACGTCTCTGCAGACCCCTGCTGTAACGGCCTGTGTGTCCTCCATCACCACCATCACCACCACCACCACCACCAACACCACCACCACCAGTGCTGCCTGCAACACTCCTCCTGTCCCAGAGGATGACCACCCCCACCCTACCAACTGAGGAGGGCAGGGAGAGGATGTGGGTGCCTACAATGGTGAGGCAACAGGTCCGTGGCAGCAGGGAAGGTGGGAGGGGCAGGGTCACTTACAGACACCAAGAGGCTGGGACCCAATCCCTGGACCACATTAACAGTGTCCTTGGGGCATATGAACGGGCCCAGAGACGAACAGGCCGGTCGGAAGAAGTGTTCCGCGAGCTCATCCTGCTGATGAGGTCCATCGACACCCGCATGGGACCAATTGTGGACCTCTTGGGCCAGCAAGTGGTGGGACTGAGGGACAGGCCTGCACCACAACTAACACCTCCACCTCCCTCTGGTGGGCCGCAGGATGACAGTTCACCATCCTCCCCGGCCACAGAGTGGGGTGAGTCCTCAGACCCCACTGGCCCTACAGCAAGGGGCCCCCTGCCAAGTGACGAATGGGCCATCCTAAGAAAACCCTGGGAGTATCTGGAGGCAAAGCACCTGCCAAACGCCATTCATGGAGCCAGCCATGATGGCAACCCTCTTCACCACTGCATTGAGGTTTTGGACTGTCCTTCCCCACACTGCCTTGTGAATGGCATCTGTCTGTTGGACTGGGTCACCACATCAATGTGGTGACTACTCGATTATCTCGTTTACCATAACTGTCAACTCACTGCTCCACTAATGACCTCAATTTAAATGTTCATACCCCTCACATGTCACCATTGTAAATAAAAAATCCTTACACACATGTTGTTGTGTCTGCTCCGTCTTTATTCCAGGATGTACAGTCTTCAACATGATTACAATGTACCAGGAGCAAAGAATGTATGTAGGCATGGAGAGGTTGAAAGCACCTAGGAAAACAACATTCACTAGTCTGGGTGTGGCATCACAGACATCACACAACACCTATCATCAAGATAATCTAACATTAACACATCACAATGGGCAACAAGTGCCAACATACACATCCTGTCGATGTACAAAACTACCCTGTCCCAGAAAAATTGTCAGCCACCACTGAGTCAACAACCGGCTGCAGTCACAAAGCCCACATACACCTTCACAATAACAGCAACATCATCAGACAATGGATCCGTTGTACATTGTCAATCACCTTCAAGTGAAGTAGCAGGTGATGAGCTGTTGACGCAGGTCAACACCTTCCTCCTCTCCACTGTCCTCATCACTGGAAACGTGTTGGTTTTCAGGCGGGGGCTTTTGCTGCTCATCATCACCCTAGATCAGTGGGATCTCCTTGCGAATGGCTAGGTTTTGGAGCATGCAGCATGCCACTACAATCTGACACACCTTCCCGGGCGAGTACATCAGTGCACCTCCGGTCTTTTCCAGGCAGCAGGAACGTGACTTCAGCAGACCAAAAGTACGCTCTACCACACGACATGTCCTCCCATGGGCATCATTGTAGCGGACATCAGTTGGCGTCCTGGGATTCCGCAGTGGGCTCAGCAACCAAGGATGGTTGGGATATGCAGAGTCACCTATGTGTGACAAACACAGATAAACATTGCAATGTTGCTGGGTCAGAGGACAGCATGTCACACGCACAGCACGCTATTTGACTAGTCATACTCACCCACAATCCATGCACGCTCAGGAAGCAGATTAGCCATCAGCTTTGGTACAATGCTGTTCTGCAGGATGTATGAGTCATGGGCCAAGCCTGGAAATTTGTCGCACACGTCTGAGATGATCATATATGCCTGGCACACCACCTGCACATTTATGGAGTGGAAATGTTTCCAATTCCTGTAGATGTGCTCACGTGCATGTGGTGGTACAAGCCCAACATGGGTGCAATCAATTGCACCAACAACATGGGGCATGTGTCCAAGGGGATACAAATCTCCCTTCACAGCAGCCAATTCATGCCTCCTGGGGAAATGGATATATGTGTCCTAGTAGATCATCATAGCGGACAGAACATCACGCAGCACCATGCTGAACATAGGTTGCGACATCCCACCTCCGCTGGACACCGTGTGCTGGAATCATCCAGTGGCAAAAAAATGCAGGGCCGCCATCACCTTAGACGTGGGGGTGAAAGCTGTTGGATATGTTCGGCGTGGCTGCAGGTGAGGCTCCAAATGAGCACAAAGGGTCTGTAGGGTGGCTCTATCCAGACGGAATTTCCGGATGATCTCCTCATTCTCCATGTCTGCCAGCACTGTGATGCAGATTTGGTCTCCTGGACACATGTCAAAGCAATAAATCATGAAATGGGCACAGCATCTCACGTTTTGGTGGACACAACGCCAACAATGACTGTCATCAAAATTGTGTTACAGACCAGCTGACATGTAGGGACTCCTTCAGCTACACTAATCGTACACCTCTCAACTTACACATAGCAAGTACCTCAAAATCATCCTCACCATATGAGAATGCACATAGGGATATGGTCACATTCACCATGGGCACGCCTGGGAGTATATCATCCAGCATATGTGTAAAAATGCAGCACCACTGTCTCAAACCTAGCTGCTGCACCTGACACACCTTCAGGCGTTAGTCAAACTTGGCACACATCAACAACACAATGATCACAGTCTGAGCGTACATCATGAGTGTGTGCATGGTCAAACATAAGAGAATAGGCACATATGGACATTCTTCACCTTGAAAAACATTGATGTGATTGTCACTGCACTTTTACACATTGACATGTGCACACATTGGGGAGTCCATAACAACACTGTCCTGTGTACAGACCCATCAATATCACAAATGACATTTGAAGGAGTACATGCCAATCTAAAAAATCACATACACAAACATGGCATATGTAGTCAGCAGTGGGGTACATGGCACATTGGCATTGTGTGCACAATGACGTGCCATCAACCATGTGGCCACTGTGCACTGTTCATGACTGCCAGATGGCCATTGACATAGCATTATTTGTCCATTGGTGCTGTCACACTCATCCGCCACCCAAATCCCGGTCACCCATGTCACTGTATGGCACCCAAATCGCGGTAGCTACTGCCTGGCCCCGGTGGTGTGTCACCACCAATGCCCAGGACACAATTGCGGTAGTGATAGAAAGGTATGTATTGCCAAATGGCGGTTGGCATGCTCAGCCACCCAAATCCCGGTCACCCATGTCACTGTATGGCACCCAAATCACGGTAGCTACCTCCTGGCCCCTGTGGTGTGTCACCGCCAATGCCCAGGACACAATTGCGGTAGTGATAGAAATGTATGTATTGCCAAATGGCGGTTGGCATGCTCCACCACCCAAATCCCGGCCACCCATGTCACAGTACAGCACCCAAATGGCGGTAGCTACATTCTGGCCCTTGTGGTGTGTTATTACCAATGCCCAGGACACAATTGCGGTAGTGATAGAAAGGCATGTATTGCCAAATGGCGGTTGGCATGCTCCGCCACCCAAATCTCGGTCACCCATGTCACTGTATGGCACCCAAATCGCGGTAGCTACCGCCTGGCCCCTGTGGTCTGTCACCGCCATGGACCATGACCTTATAGCCAATGGGAACCGCAATCGCGGTGGCCTGATGCAATTTTGAAAATTGCGGTAGGCATGCTCCGCCACCGCAGAGTCGGTCATTGGATGCAGTTGAAAGATGCACCACCGCGGTAGTGCCCTTCTGGCCCCTGCGGTTTTTCACCACCATGGACCATGCCCTTACAGCCAATGGGAACCGCAATGGCGGTAGCATGAAGCAGTTTTGAAAATAGCAGTAGGCGTGCTCCGCCACCGCGGAGCCAGTCATTGGATGCATTTGAAAAAGGCTGACCTGAAACACCAATTGCAGCAGCTTAGAACCACTGAAACAACACCAGGGGGCTATATATGTGTGGGAGAGAGACCCACATTTCCAGTGCTCACAGAGCCTGCTGCCTGAGATCCCTCACCTGCTGCTGCCTCCAGGGACTGCTGCCTGAGACACCTCACCTGCAGCTGCATCCAGGCACTGCTGCCTGAGACCCCACACCTGCTGCTGCCTCCAGGCACTGCTGCCTGAGACCCCACACCTGCTGCTGCCTCCAGGGACTGCTGCCTGAGACTCCTTACCGGCTGCTGCCTCCAGGGACTGCTGCCTGAGACCCCTCACTACCCACTGCCGCCGCTGCTGTCTCATGTCCACAGTGATGGCAAGGACTGAGAAGATCCGTGCCAGTCCCTTCACAAGCGAGGAGCTGGAGGTCCTGGTGGACGAGGTGCTTACACAGTACCCAAGGCTATATGGTGCTCCAAATGTCGTGGTAAATCTACAACAGTTGGGGTGAGAGTGCAGGGGGGGCACACATGTAGTTGGTCTGATGCAATATGTGCCTGAGAGTGTGGGGTTGTGTCATGCACTGCCTAACATGCTGTTTCATAGGGTGAAGGGGGTGTACCCTACTCCACATGTTTCCCTGCCTGCACATCAAGATTGGAGGGATATGTGTTGTCTTGTCAGCCATACAGTGATGCAGCAAGTTGGTAATGCTGGAGTCAGGACAGTGATTGCTTGTATGAATGGCTGTGTGGGTCCCTGTTGTCCATCTCAGTGTGAGCCCACCTGGCCTGCACAGTCACCGTCCAATCTGAAAAGGACACATCACTGAATGTACAGAGTGTTACATGTGTGTTTTTTGCAGGACTCTCCTTAAATGAGCCATCTCAGCCCTGTAGATTGCACACAACAGACCCTGTGAGAAGGGTGTGGGTTTGTGAGATCATGTCCCTCAATGTGACATCCATGACACAGTGAGCTATTCACATGACAAGGTCGTTGATGGCTGCGCAGTGTTGGAGACAGTGAGTCTCCCCCAAACACATGTCGATATTTGATGTATGTCTTGCTCTACCTAGAAATGGACAGTAGATGTGGGCTGACTACACATGGCTTTATGTGCTGGCATCCTGCTTGTATATGAGATGTGCAGATACTCTGTCCCCCTCACACCTGCATGCATTTACATGTGCTTCTCACATGCAGATGTACCATGTGAGATGCATTCCTGTCTGCAAGACATATCTGTGGATTTGGGATGAGTCAGTTTCATTCTACTGTCCTGAGTGATTTTGTTACATAACACTGTGTCACTGATGTTTTCCCTCTTGTCTCCCTGCCTGCAGAGCCGGACTAGGATCCACAACCGGCCCTGGCAAAGTGCTCGGCTGCCCCCCCCTGGGCGGGGGGGGAGGGTGCCTCCGAGCTCTTTCCCAGGGCCGGTTTTCGGACGATTTTGTTACAGGGCCGATGTTGCAAAAACGGCCTTGTTACAAAAACGGCCCCCAGGGGCCCAAAACCGGCCCCCACCCGTGCAGTGCACTGGGGGATTACCCGGTGCCCGCTACGGCCAGTCCGGCCTTGCCTGCCTGCAGCTCAAAGTACACCAGCGTAAGGCCGTGTGGAGGGCTATTGCGAGCAAGGTGTGGGCTCTGGGTGTCTCAAACCGACGGCGCACCCACTGCCACAAGAGCTGGGACGACATCTCACGGCTGGCAAAGAATGTTGCGGAGATGACACTGAGGCTGCTCCCTTTCACTGGCATGTTGGCACGGCGCAGCATGACACCACTAATGTGCTGCATCTTGGCCATGACACAGCCTGAGCTGGATGCACGATTGAAGGAGCGTCAGCAGCAAAGTAGGGGTGAGTATTCTGGGAAGGGAGACTTTGGCTGTGTGTGGCTGCATGTGTACACAGCCTGTGCCAGCGCTGGGCTATGTGATGTTGGTAGCGTGATGCAGTGGCTTGTAAGTGGCCTCTGTGCTGGGTGCAGTTGTCATGCATTTTTCCTACCTGTACTTCCTAAGGGAATTCGAGTACTGGGCATTTCAATAGCATTCTGGGTTGTGGGCTTCAGGTCTGAGCTATTTGTGTTACTGTTTGAACGGAGCCACATGCAGGATGTTGTGCTGTGTGGTCATCACATGGCTCACTTATGCCTGGTTTTCTTGTTTACATGCACTATTTGAGTAACAAAAGTGTGTTTGCACAATGTTATTGCACAGGGTGGCGTGCAACATGTAGATTTAGTCATCTGCAGTGTTGTTTTGCTTGCATATGTTTGTTCTGTTGCTGCCACTGAACTGACCCTAGATCTCTCTCATGCAGCATCTCCCATGGTCACAGAGGGACAGGGGACGGACACCAGTGGTGGGGAAACAAGCACAACAGCTGCACAGGAGCCCAGTGACACAGATGCGACCAGCGCCTCGGAGGGGGACAGGAGTCTGCTGGAGGAATCACAGCCAGAGACGCAAAGTTCAACGCCATCTGATGCCAGCAGTGACGCATCCATGTTGGTGGGCACAGGGAACAGGGACTCTGCATCATTTTCCACCACACAGCGAACAGTACCAACCCTCCCAGCCACTTCCTCTGGTGCTGCCCGTGTTCGAACCTGTAAGAGGGGAAGAGCGTCCTTTACCCAAGGCACCACTGCCCCTGTCCCCCCTGCTAACACCAGTTCTGAGTCGGTGGACCTTTTGCGCCAGCTGTGTGTAGGCCAGACAGCTCTCCTCAATGCATTCATAGACCACGACAAAAATTGGCACAGGTGGTTGCTTTCATGGAGGGCATACATTCAGACATGGGTGGGCTGCACCGGCCTGTCCAGTCTTTGTCCTCCGCAGTGACGGCAGTCCTTCAACTGGCACAATCTCGTAGTCCAGCTCCAGTCCCTTTGTCCACCCCCATGCCAGTGGCCACGTCTGACGATAGTGACCACCCTCCACAGACCTCAAGGTCACGATACGACACACGTAGCACACAGCAGCAGCAGTAGCCCAAGCGGTCCAGGGAGCAGACACCATCCCCAAAGAAAACCAATGCCACCCCAGAGCGCAAAGACAAAAGCCCGTCAGGCGACACCAAGGGCCAAAAAGCAAAGAAGCTTACCTCAGGGTCACATGCCTCAGAGCCATACCCTGCCAAGGACTCTCCTGTCCCAAAAGCGTCTTGCAAAGACAAGCAGACAATTTCCGTGTCCACTGAGAAGGTGGTGCCTGCCAAGGGTACACATAAGAAGGGCTCCAAGGCATATTAACCCACTACCTTGACTCCCATTCCAAGCCCAGCGAAGCAGGGAAAGGAGGGCACTGTAGGGTGAACACCTGGTAGACGGGATGGAGGGGTAAAGGCAAGGCCATCTGAATCGTACCGCTGGATCCAGCACGTCCCCAGAGGGAGGGCCAGCGTCTGCACCTGCTGCAGCCATGTTGTTGAGTGTACCTGTTGTGTTCACACCACTTACCATTGATCCAAAGTCAGGCAAGCCACTAAGAATCCCCAAGAAGTAGAAAGGCACCCCTCCACAATCTCCCACCCACACTGTGTCTCACAGCAGCATGACTCCACCTCCACGTGCCACTACACCACCTGGTCCAAGCAGCCCTCCGGCTTGCCAAGCCACTGATAGCTGTACCTCAGCTGGGCCTCTCTCTCCCCGGTCAAGTGCTCCAACTGTGCCCGACACACAGCCAGCTCCCAGTCTGGCTGACAGCCAAGTCTGAATGTTAGTCACCCTCACATACCTGTCTCTCCCACAGAGGGGCCTGTACTGCCCATTGTGACACCCCTGACTGTGGTACAGTCACACACATTCCCTGTGCAGCTTCTCATGGGCTCACTCTGCACTTTGTCCTGCCCAATGGCCTTGGCGTTCACTGCTGTTTGCCCCCTGCCTGTGCAGCTTCTCATGGACTCACTCTGCACTTTGTCCTGCCCACTGGCCTTGGCATTCACTGCTGTGTGCCCCCTGCCTTTGCAGCTTCTCATGGACACTCTCTGCACTTTGTCCTGCCCACTGGCCTTGGTGTTCACTGCTGTGTGTTCCCTGCCTGTGCAGCTTCTCATGGACTCACTCTGTACTTTGTCCTGCCCACTGGCCTTGTCGTTCAGTGCTGTGTGCCCCCTACCTGTGCAGCTTCTCATGGACTCACTCTGCACTTCGTTTTGGCCACTGGCCTTGTTGCTCCTTGCTGTGTTGAACTATTCCCTGAGCAGCTTCTCATGGACTCACTCTGCACTTCGTTTTGACCACTGACCTTATTGCTCCTTGCTGTGTTGTACTATTCCCTGTACAGCTTCTCATAGACTCACTCCGCACTTCGCTTTGACCACTGGCCTTGTTGCTCCTTGCTGTGTTGAACTATTCCCTGTGCAGCTTCTCATGTACCTCAGCTGCACCTTGGACTGGCCACTGGCCTTGCTGTTTGCCCCCTGCCTGTGCAGCTTTTCATGGACAAGCTCTGCATTTTTTGCCTTGCTCTTCTCTAATGGGGCCTATCTGTGCAATTTGTGAATAAAGACAGTTGCTCCTGTTGTCTGTTTTGTCAGTGTCCTTACCGAATAAAGTTGTTCCTATGTGTATATGGTTTACTATGCCACATGCCCTGTGTGCCACTTCAACATTGCCAATGGCTTATCTGCCTTGTTCAATTTTGTACTGGGTTGACAGGGACTTCAGTTCTTCCTGACTGTGATACTTGTGGGTGCAATGATGTTGTTTTTAGATGGTACGCAGATGTCATATTCATTTTTTGTTCATGTTGGCTATATTGTACAGATGTCTCATTTGGGGGCACTGCCAGCACAGTGTGGGATTCTTTCCACAGGATTGCAGGCAGGCAGCCAGGGTCATCATGTATGTGTGTTCTTACTTTCTGTTTTCCCAGCAGTGTAGGTGTATGGTCATGTTGTGATGGACAGTCATCCTAGTCACATGGGTTACTTTCAGTGTGTGCACTTGGGTGGTCAAGAAGTGAGCAGTGTGAAGGGGTCACTTTGTCGTGAGTGTTGATGTGTGTGTGCCCATGCAATGTCAACTACACACATGTGTCACCCAGGAGTAGAGTGCCTATTTGTGTGATTGTTCAGGCCTGTGATTGTGATTGTGTGCACATGTGTGAGTTGTATGTTGTGCACTGTGCAGTGTGTTGGTGTGTCCTTGCAGTTCTGGCTGACTCCTACTTGTTGTTTTTGCCAATTGTGAGTATGCAGAGTGTGTGACTGGCAAGTCAGGGTTTTGTTTTGTTGAAGAGCTGTGTGTCTTGATATTGTTTGTACTCACTGTGCATACCTGCTCAACCACACTTACATTGTGGGTGTGATGTTCTCATGAATTGCTGTCACATGGTGCTTTATTGCCTCCAGTGTGGCATGTGGTGTGTGGTGTCATACCATCCCCTATCTGTGCTTCATATGCCTTGACATTGTGAGTCAGCACTCCCTCTATTTGTGTATGGTACACTCCTGCCATGTCCACTACTGAATTGCACACCACTTCACTTTGATGTCAGCTGTCCCCTTGTGTTACCTGTGTGTGTGCCTCCCCATCACTTCATTTGTGACACTGTGCTTTGTGATGCAGATCTTTGCCCAGGAACAATGTGCCACTCAGGACATTTCCCCAATTAGTTATCTGTGTTGTTCTTGTACTGTTCAGCAGTCATGGTTGCTCATGTGCAGTTCAACTGTTTGTGCTGCCCAGTCCTCTAGTCAAGTTGTTTCCACTTTGGTGTCCAAGACTTGTGCATCTGTGGGTGTTGTGTAAGGTGTATGTGTGTATGCTGGGGTACTGCTTGACTTCCTGAGTGTGATGTTGTCAGTGTGCTGTTTGGATTGTTGTTGTGGGTGTTCATGGTGTGTCACTCATGGCTATGTGGGACTGTTATGTTTTGTGTGAACACACTGCTTGTTGTGCATGCAGTGCTGTGAGTGTATGCCTTGTCCTCCCTGGTGTGCATCCCCTGATGTCCTCCTGTGTTTTCTATGTGATTTATTGGCCTCTGCATCTGTTGTGTGTTTGATGTGGCTGTTTTGTTATGTGATGGTGTACTTCTTGTCCGTGTTGTGGTATGTTGTCTGTGCATTGTTCCTGGCTGATAAGATTGTGCACTCCTGTTCTGTCTGTGCACCCGTTGCCTTTCCACAGTTTTGCTGCACAGGTCATGTCTGGTCTTGTTGTGGTTCTGTGTTTGTTTCTGTTGCGTTATGTGCTTGGCTGTTGTTTTTGTGCAGACTCTGGTTTTGGCATCCCTGTGTGTGTGTGATGTTTGTGGATACCCCCAGGGAGTGTGATTGTTTGTCTGTGTAGTGACTGGACATTATTGACACCCTTCTGTGTGTCTGACACCGGGGTTGTGTGCTGCAGGTGTGAGGGGGCTATGTGTGAAGATTCCTACTTGTGTTTGACAGTCATGGAGTGTGTCAATGTACCCAGTGTGTTGTGCTGCTGGCATATTCCTGTGAAGTAGTTGTGTACATATGTGTGGCTGTTCACAGTTTGACTTCAGGGCCTTCCTTTCATCCCTGTGCCTATACATGGGTTGCCTTGCTGTCTCCCTGAGTTGTTGCACTGAGGTGACTGTGGTTTGACTTCACTCACTGTGCCAGCCATGTGTGCTTTGATGGGGTGAGGGTGTTGTTCTCTGTTCCTTGTCTGGCATGTGATGTACACATGCTTGTTGGTTATCTCCTTGGCCTTCCATTTGTGTGCACCTCACTTTGGCTTTCCTATATGTTGTGCTCCATTGGTGGTGGCATGTGGTCTGAGTATGGGGCTATGTGTCAGTGTGGGGTATGTCTGTGTTACTTGGCAGGCTGTGTGTCCAGTAGGATGTTTGTTCATTGTTTGTGTGTGTGTTCATTTTGTGCTTTTGCTTTCTTGCCATGTATGTGGTGTTGTTGTGGTGTGTGGGTTGCCCTGGGCCTGTGCTTCTGTGTGTTCCTCTGCAGCCACTCCTGCTGTGGCTGTCTCCCTAGTTGTATGTTGTGTGGTGCAGAATGTGGATTCACCTAGCTTGTTGTTGTGCATGGGGGTGCACAGGGGGGGCACATGGCATGTCCCTTCATGTTGGGCGGGCTAGTGTGTGGAGGGTGAAGGTGTGGCCCTGTGTACTTTATGCCCGGCCCATGCCTGGTGCTGGCCCTGCCTTCTGCATTGTGCGCATGTTTTCCCTTGTCTTCACCGCTGCGGTGATGTGACCAGGACATTACTTGGAGATCACGGAAATGTGTGACCTGGCTGCAGAGGGGTGACTTGGTGGCAGGTAGGACATGTGTGGGTACACTTGTGGATGTGTTCCTGTCCCCACCAGGGTGTCTGGTGTGGCCAGGGACCCTTTATCAGCCCGTGAGTTGTGTGTTGTTGTTGTGTGCAGGATTGTGTTATTGCATACCTGCGGCGTCGTCTGCCACGGTCCATGAGTTGCTGGTGATGTATCAGGTACAGCACCAGAAAGATGTGAAGAGTTGGACCATTGCGATCGGGACCGGGAATCAGGTTTCGCGCTCAGCTGCCGAGCTTCCGCCGTCTCTGGTTGGGCGGTATCTCTGCTGCGGTGCGACTGGCTTTTTGGGGCATTCTGATTTGTACAGCGGATGGGACATCATTCCGCAGGGTGGTGAGTCTCCATTGGCTCCCACCACTGCGGTGGCAGGTGCACTCTGATGGCGGTGCGCGTCGCACTGTGGCGGACGGGAAATGGGCTGTGTTTGACCATACTAATATGGCGGGCGTGTGTTCTGCTGCTGGCGTGCGGAAAAAGGCATTTTCCGCCACCGCAGGCACCGCGTTGGTGCCACCGCCCACCATCCTAATGGACCCCTTAGGGTTGTCTTTTGCAAATGTCTCCATAGACCTTGGTTAAAATGGTAATAGCAACCCTGGATTGTTGTATGTGGGTAGCATTTTAGTATAGTATTGATCATGGCATGCTTAAAATCAATAGTTATTTTCTGAGGAAAATAATTTTTGGTTTTATCTTTTATTTTGTTTAAAATCTCAAGGTGGGTAGCTTGTTGTTTATTGGGGAGTAGAGTATAGATAAATGGAATATTACTATTTTGGAAAAAGCCATGTATTGCATACAATTGATAAAATGGTTTGGGACAAATTTTGAAGCTCCCATCCATCATCTAAGTGTTACATTGTTGTAATTTAAATACATTGTTTGCAGTAGCAAACAATAATTTGTTTGTCTTTGCATTTATTGTCAAATAATATAAATGGTTCCTTGTTGTGTGTTACACTTCGCTCAGGGGGAATCTCTACATCTTGAAAGGTTTTAGGGGCAGGTGTACTAGTTCTAGTGGCTTTCTTTTGTCTAGCTATTGTCGGGCCATATTATCAAGGAACGGCAATAACATTATCGCCGCTTTAGCAGCAGGAAACTGCCACTAAAGTGGCGATAATGGGCTTGATAATATGCCCTTGTGAATTCCCCATAGAAGCCCAGGTTCTGGCGTGAACCTGGGTTTCTATGGGAATTCACAAGGGCATATTATCATGCCCATTATCGCCGCTTTAGCGGCAGTTTCCTGCCGCTAAAGCGGCGATAATGTTATCGCCATTCCTTGATAATATGGCCCGTCCTTTTTAAAGAATCAATAGATGGTAATTGACTAGATGCTTGTTGGGGTACTGTTAGTAACTGCTTCTTTAGTATTTCTGTGGTAGGTCTACCTGTGCTAGTGCTAGCTTTCTTTATTGTTTCAAGAGCACCTCTTCTTTCAATTTCTGTTACATTTGGTGGGTGGTTATTTTCTTTAACAGATGTAACAGTGGTTTCCTGTGTAATAGCTCTTCCATAGCATTTATTCTAATAATATTTGCTGCTTTTCCAAAACACTTTTAAACCACCTGGGGGCAGATTTATAACGGACTTGCGCCACTTTTACGCCGCCTTTGCGTCACTTTTGTGACGCAGCGGCAGCGTAAACCCTGAGCCATGTTGCGCCCCATTTACAACGTGACGCATCTAGGGAGATGCGTCACGTTGTAAAGCTTGCGCCAATGTGGGCGTACCTGCACAGGGGGGGACGCGTTCCAGCGCAGGAACGCCTCCGAAAAGTGGCTGAGTGACATCTACAAGATTTCACTCAGTCACTTTTCCGGCCATGCTGCGTCAAAACCCTGCGCCTGCTTGAAGCAGGCGTAAGGATTGATGCAGCATTGTAACGATAGGGCACCCCTGAACCTTGCTGGAGCTGCGTCGCGCTTGCGACGCAACTCCAGCACTGCGCCAACCTTCCGCCATCAGATGCGTCACGCATCTGTTTATCCTTGCGTCACGATGCGCTGCATTGTAAATGCGGCGCATCTATTGTGGCGCAAGGGTAAACTTTCGTGACGCATCTTCCCTGGCGCATCCATGCTGATTTGCAGGGATGCGCCAGGGAACATAAATCAGCCCCTTTGTTTTTCTTGAGTGTATACATAACCCATATAACACAACAACATTTTCCCTTTTTGTGACGTAATAAATTGTGCTCCTTCAGTCATCGTGGTCTTTTTAGTTCTAAAGAAAATATTTATAAATATTAATTGATATAATACAGTTCCGTTTTTAGGAAAATATATATACATTTCATTGAATATACTTACAATGTTGTTGATGATTTTAGTGAAGATGGTGGTGATTATTTTGCAAACTTCTGTTTTCGTGTTCTTGAATTCTTTTCTGTTGGTAAGAAGATATAATGTTAAACTTTTTGTCGTATTAATTTGTAAGTGATCGGGAGATTGTGGATAAGTGGGTTTTTGGGTGGGCTTTTTAGGGAATAGTTGAATAAAAATAGGAATATACTTACTTATTTAGTAACTTTTTTGTTGATGCAGCAGAAGTAGTATTTTTGTGCTTTTTAGAAGGTATCTGTAGAGGAGATATAAGTTTAAGAGACACATATTAGTACATTATATTGTCATATATTTTTTAGTGAAGACTATAAGTAGTGTTCTATTCCAACTGGCATTTTACTTACTTAGTGCTGTTGTGAAGATTCTTTCTGAAATGTAAATCTGCGTCCTGGCAGAAATCCGGCAGAGTCTCCTCTTCTTTTTTCTGTAGAGTTGTGGTTTGTATTATATGTACAATTTAGTTGTTTATAAAGGGGCCGATTCCGATCCGGGTCGGACAGCCCTCCGAGAGCCGTCCATAGCCTTACCTTACGACCCACTCGGTCCCGGAGCCGATCCGTCCAGACAAGGAAGTACGATGCGCAAATGTGTCCGATTGCCGACCGAGCCGTTGGCTCCGAAATCAGCAACTTTTTCCGTACAAGCCAGAACCATAACTGCTGAAATCGACTCGTCCGGAGGCATTTAAACAGCAGCTTCCAGCCGGGCAAGTACGATGCGCACTTCCTACGCGCCGAACAGTTTGCCACTGATGGGACGTCTCAGCATCTGGAACAGGAGTCTCTTAGCGTCGATTCCCGCCACAACACGAACAGCGGGTACGAGATGAACCAAGCATGTATCCGATCGCGCATGTCATCCCTGCACTGTACCGAATGAACAACAGGAATCGACGCGTACCCCGCAGACGGCAAGCTCAACACCCATAGGGGGTAGATATCCATAACTACCAGCAGGCACAACCAATAGGGGGGGTGCCCATCATTACCCGCAGTGTTTGGCCCATAGGGGGTGGATGCCTATCACTACCAGCAGTCCCAACCCACATGGGGATGGATGCCTATCACTATCAGCATACTCTACCTACAAGGAGGGTGCCTATCAATACCAGCATACTCTACCTACAAGGGGGGATGCCTATCACTACCAGCATACTCCACCTGCATGGGGGTGGATGCCCAATACTACCAGCACACTCTACCTACAAGGGGGGATGCCTATCACTACCAGCATACTCTACCTGCATGCGGGTGGATGACTATCACTACCAGCATACTCCACCTGCATGGGGGTGAGTGCCTATCACTACCAGCATTCTCCAGCACATAGGGAGTGGATGCCTAGTATTTAACCCATAGGGGGTATGCCTATCACCACCAGCAGTCCCAACCTACATGAGGGTGGATGCCTATCACTATCAGCATTGTCCAGCCCAGAGGGGATGGATGCATCACTACCAGCATACCCTACCTACAAGGGGGATGCCTATCACTAACAGCATCCTCCACCTGCATGGGACTGAGTGCCCATCACTACCAATATTCTCCAGCCCATAGGGGGTGGATGCCTAGTCCTTAACCCATAGGGGCATGCCTATCACCACCAGCAGTCCCGACCTACATGGGGGTGGATGCCTATCCCTACCAGCATACTCCACCTGCATGGGGGTGAGTGCCTATCACTACCAGCATCCTCCAGCCCATAGGGGCAGATGCCTATCACTACCAGCATACTCTACCTACAAGGGGGGATGTCTATCACTACCAGCATACTCTACCTACAAGGGGGATGCCTATCACTACCAGCATACTCTACCTGCATGGGATGGATGCCCATCACTACCAGCATACTCTACCTACAAGGGGGGATGCCTATCACTACCAGCATACTCTACCTGCATGGGGGGTGAGTGCCTATCACTACCAGCATCCTCCAGCCCATAGGGTGTGGATGCCTATCACTACCAGAATACTCTACCTACAAGGGGGGATGCCTATCACTACCAGCATACTCTACCTAGGAGGGGGAATGCCTATCACTACCACCATTCCCACCCATACGGCTTGTAGCCCAAACACCCCTCACCCTACCATCATGCCAAGATTGTGTATTGTGTGTGAAGTCCTTGAAACAGTGACACTGAAAGGGAACACATACTGTAACTCACATCACATCTGTGAGCAAAAGGTTGCTGTAGGGTCAAAAACACCATCAAATGTTGTACATCGTGCCAAAGGGGCTTGATCCCTCCCACCCTACTCTGACCAAAAGGTGAGTGTGTCATCCTAAATCCATGCATATCGGGAACATTACATCAATGGGGAAAAACCCCACCCCACCTCAGTGAGCCAAATGTGAGTGCTTGTCCAAAATTGACAGCCAATGCAAATCTGCATGTCAGATTCCTGGTCGTAACACCACAAGCAATGTAGTGGCTAAGTAGTGGGTGTGTTGCAAACAAACACAGATCTGTTGAGTGGAAGTGTCCAGCGTCGACTAACATCCCTCTGACATGTGCAGAGTAGCAGTGCACATGGGGGCTGACAATGCCTCCAATGTACAATTACACAATGTAAGTAGTGGCCACCAGAATGCATACACACATATGCACACAAACAGACACACATACCAAGGAATCCTGTGTAGATTGCAGCCATCAGGTGATCAAGACCCATACCATGGCAGCAATGGAACATAATAACCATGAAGAATGCGCCGAATGATGAGGTAGTCCCAGGGACAGTGCAGCAATACCTACACCCGACTTCCAGGCAATGTCCAGAAAAGCCATACCATTGCATGGGTGCAGGGGCATAAACACAACCAGCCAGCCCCACACTGCATAATGAACACAACATGTGTGTGTGTCTCAGTGTACCGAGGCTAGTACAACACACAGCATGTGGGGTTTAACTCAAAACAGATATATGTGTACACACTGCCATCCAGAAGTCCCTCAAGAACTGGCTACCTCTATGTGGGCAATTAGCATTGTGACATTAGTGGTTCCACAACACACTCATGTGACCTAAGCTGGGCTGCACAGCAACAAACACAGCAAGAGACAGACCCACTCCATCAATACCTACAAGGAGCCTACATTGTGGCGACAGTAGCCTGTATGATGAGCCCTCTGCGATTACAAATTTGGATGTACACCCTACTGTGGAGCACAGACATCTGTGCGCACTGTGGCATGAAGTGACAGCCAAACTGCCATCACACTCACTCAGAAAACTAAACGGCCATGGGCTGTGATGTGAGCCCACTATGTATGTAGGGTCCTAGACATGAGAACACTCACATATGCCCACTCCAAATGCCACACACCTTGATCTGCACCAATGAGCAGCAGCCAAGCCCACATGGACTCCTGACATTGCACATGCACCGATGACAATCCCAGGGTGGAGGGGGGATCCAAGGTGTACAAAGACATCACACATGGCCAGGCAACATCCCTTGAGAATGACTCCCACACTGTCTATTATGAGGTACATATGCATGATGTGACACTTATCTGACACATTGGGATCCTTGGCACAGTCCCAGACCAATGTAGGGCACATGGAGACCCACAAAGAACACATTTTCCCAGCATCAGACATTGAAGGATAGGATCTGATGAGTGTGAGCACTCACACACACATACAAGTTACCCAGTCACATGAAACCACCACAAAGTGAAAACAACCTGATTTTGGTAACACCAAAGTGCCGTGGTGAACCCTGATTATGTCCCATGGGAGTTTGCACACACACCAGGGCCGCTACATCAAACACACCCACCGATGACTCCCATATGACCAGTATTTACCATGCACCCACATCCCACGAAACCTAGTCCTAACACCTATGGCAAACACAGGACAACTCAGCAAGCATTACAGTCAGGAACATCTGCAGGGAATGTAGGCTGTGTGGAAAAAATCAAGATAACCCAATGAGACATGCACACAGAACACAACACATGGGTCCAGTCAATGACACGGGATTACACACTGCCATGAGGTGACTCCACTCATGTGTAACCTCAGCTGTGCCAACAGTCGTCTGTGCAGGGCCAAGTCATGTCAGACTAGAAGTCTGCCAGTGAGCCACCTATTAATTCTACCTGAAGGTTCTGGTCACATCAGCCTGTGTCCTGCAGTGTCCCTTAAGTCATCAGCCAATACTCCAAACATATGTCTGGCAAGTTGCACTGATGACATAGATGACATGTTCATCACCCATGCATCAAAATGCATGTCCGGTGCTGCTGGCCCGAGTCAGTAAGAAGTAAGATGTGCACACATTTCAGCACTAAACCTGTGCAACAGTGGAAAACAAAGATATGAAGTACTTCAAAGCCTGTCCCAATCCCTGTGCAAAAGCAGTTGTGAGCATGAGAATCTGACTTGACACCCAATGATGAGTTGGAGACATACTGCAATATGACTCATGTACCATGGCACACATGAGACACATCCCAGCATCATATCACTTTTTGGCAAATGACAATAGCACAATAGCAACTTAAGTACACTCCTTAGCAACATCATGTACATGAGATGCAATTCAAAGAAATAACAAAAAATAACTTTATTCAGCAACGTAAAGGGGAAAAGTCGAGTCCAAAATGCAAAAAGGCCAATGGCTAGTCCATGAAATTAGTCCATGATGGGGGACAACTGACAACATGTCACCCATAGCTTGCCTGCACTGACACACAGTAGGGGACATCACCCTTTGGAGAGGCATCTATGGTGGCAGGCCAGGCACCGCGGGGACAGGATCAGGGGGCACAAGAATGGGGCAGGGGAGTGGTGGTGGGTACAGGGGTCACAGGACCAGCTGCAGTGGATGGGTCATGATTAGTGTGTGGGATCTCCACTGCAGTGAGCATGTTCGATGGAGTGTGCTGGGGCTCCACTACAGTGGCCACGACACATGGGTGGGTACACACTCCACTGCAGTGAGGATGTCCGATGTAGTGGGTGGGGGTGCCACTGCAGTGGCCAGGACAGTTGGGGGGGCACGGGCTCCACTGCAGTAGCAGGAACAGACTGACTTTGGGGATGTACCACCGGTGGGTGGGTGAACCTGGGCAGGGTGTGGCGGGGGAACACAAGGAGTGGTGGTATGGGAGCTTGAGGACGGAGAGTGTGTGGTGGGAATGTGTGAATGTGGTGGGGTCTTCCTGGTTCTTGGGGATTTCCGGGTGGGGGCTTCAGTGTCCCTGCTCTTGGGGGAGGGTGTGCGGGGTTGGGAGGTATACCCTCCCGGCAAGGTGACTTCCTCTTCCCCTTGTGAGTTTGCCCAGGTGTATCTGAGGGGAAGAGGCCAAGCTCACAGAGGATGAGCTTCTGGGATGGGGGGTTTGCGGGGGAGTCCAGGGAAGAGATTTTGGCGGTAGAGGTGTCTGAGGACTGCAGAGTGGTTGTGGATGGTGTCTGTGCGTCTGTACCCTATCCCCTGTGTTTCTGCCATCAGTCCCCTGTGTGTGCGTGCTGGTGCGTTTAGACTTAGATTTCCCTGTGGTGTGCTGCTCGGGTCTGTTGTTGTGCGTGATGGTGCCGGTGTGAGTGTTGTCGGATCGGGAGGGTAGTGGGGATTGTGGATGGGCCAGAGGTAGGTGGGTTGAGGGACTGCTGGGGAGGGACAATGCTGCCGTCAGTGAGGAGGCCATGGACTGACTGATCCACTGTTGGGCAGACATGGTTGCTGACATGCCTTCCACGAAGGACACCAATTGTCTCAAGTGATTAGTGTGAGCATGGAGGACACTCAGCATTGATATCTGCCCCACATGGATCTGCTTCACACTCAGGGCAGCAGAGGAGACAGATGCAGGGGGTGCGGTGCCTGGACTGAAGGAGACTCTCGCTCTGATATGTGGGGCTCCACAGACATCTGGGATGGGAGCAACTGGGAGGGTGGAGATGATGGAGGTGGCAGGGACAGACTCGCTGTCAGTGTTCTCTGGTGTTGGCTCACCGGCCTCCTCCAGGGAATCATCACTTGAGCCTTTGTTTTATGCAGCAGATGTAGTGGCTGTTGACTCGCCCTCAGTGTGGCTCCCCTCACCCTTGTGCCACTGGCTCACTCCAACCCCTCCACAGCTTAACCAGTCTGGCTACGCCACTCCTCATGGTCCATGGAGCTGTCCCCTCCAGTGTCTGCCATTGATTCTGTGAACGAGGAGGAGAAACAGATTCACATCAGTCACCTGTATTTACTGAACACATGACCTTAAATGCAACACATCACTGTGCAAGCCCTGGCATCATTTAAAAACAGCATCACAATCTATCACACCTAGGTGAACCTGGCACCTATCAGTCTGCCAGTGAACCATGCCCTCTGTACCCAGGATGACAGTGGACCCATCAGCCCATAGTATGTATGATGTCGGACAGCACAGGTGCAGGCATTACCAGACTACCCAGTACTCTGATCTGCTCTGATCATTACTATCATGTGTTCTGACACACATGTCACATTCCAGGCCACTGACTCAGGTTTTGGAACAGCATTTGCGATGGCATGGCCTCATTGTTGCTATGATGAACATACTTCCATTACCAGACACCATTACGGCACATGTCTTGAAACGTAAAGCTAGCACACTGTGGCTGCAGTACAAGACATACATCACAATACAGCATCCCCCAGATATTAGTGTGTAACATAAGGCCACAGACCTGTCTGGCCCATCAGTCAGTACTGACTACTGTCACAGGGGCAGTGCATGCCAACTCCACATTCAGCAATGTGTCACACTCATGTTTGCACTGTGAATGGAACTCCGGTAGTGGTCATTAATACATGGTCACCACATGCTACACGCATTTGATAGAATATGATAAAGCCACATAAGCAACATGACACATCACAGTTTGTGAGTCTACAACCCTGTCTACCTGAACACAGAGGACATCACAAGTACATAGTAAAGCTGCTGGCATAAATCTGTTGAATACACCATTATGCACATTATAGTGACTACACACATATGTATTGCCCTGTGTGCAGAACCAATAGTCACATGTCGGTCCATGACAAACATATAGCAAACCTCTGAAATACAAAAAGCTATGGCAGGCTTGCTCGAGACAGAGTCAGTGAAATGATAATAAACGTTCACAATGGTCGAAGGGTTGGCTGACACACAAGATTAGGAGGTCAGAGTGTCTCAGATGACCGGAGAAGGCAGAGCTGTCCATGGCCATGTGATACATGGGATTAGCAGGAGCACAATACAGGTGACCATGCATTTTCTGGAACTCATACACATCAAATGTCTGAGGTGTCACGATTGTGCATGCCTGCTGCATGGGTGTGTGGTCAATACCTCACACTCCTATGCTGACCCACAACAGCAATTAGTGCAGAGATGTTGAGCACACACAGAGCACAGGTTAATAATCCATAAATGACAAATGTCCCAGATTAGCCTCACCCATGTAGCTCAAGTCAATGTACATTTTGCTGATGTTGCTGTCAACATTCCCTTGGACAACAGTAAATACACACACCCCAAGTGACACATGTGAAAGAGTGGAAGGGACACACCTGGGCATCAGATGTGAATGGGGCATCACCAAATATAGCCACATGGGACTTGTCTGAGCAGACAGACTAACTGTGGGAGTGAAACTTGGCTGAAGGAGCGCAAACTGCAGGTTTTACTAAATACACCAGCAAGGTATGTACTTACCCCCTCCTTGCTGCTGTCTGGCCTTCAACTGCCCATCCAGGTCTGGAAAGACCATCGCCAGGATCTGTAGCATGTGGGGGTCAGGTTCCGGCATCCGCCCCTCCTGCGAGGAGGCGACAGCTTCAGCTGAACCCTTGCTATCCTCCAGGTCCAGCCACGAAGGTCCTGCCACCTCTTCTGGCAGTGGCGGATGCGGCGTCTGTAGACCCCCACCAACCTAACTTCCCGGGCGATGGTCTGCCATATTTCATTCTTCTCATGGGCAGTGACCTGTGAGGATGACAATGTGAGACAACATCACCACATATGCCCCATGTTGTCAAACACACAGTTGTACACACATGTTGATCTTTACAGTGCATATCATGTATGCAGGTAGTGCAACTATGGTAATGGGCAGTTGTCCTGTGTGCAAGCCCCAATTCAAGACATGGCAGTGCCGGCAGACTGATGGCCTCAGGGTGGACACCCACTCACTGCTCAGACTGGACACTGTGTGGCACAGAGTTGCACAGGATGTATACCAGCACGGGAAGACCAATCACATGGCCCATTCCACTTACACCCCCTCCCCAGCCTCTCCCTAGATTGCATGACCCACATGCTGGCAACAACAACATATCAATTGAGTCAGCAAATTTGCTACCGGGAGGGGGGTTACAGGTGTTTGCTTAACTTTCACAGCCAAGCATACAGCACTGTCTTTGCAACACAGCTGATGAGGAGAGCTGGGGTCTAGGGTCTGCAGCTGTGGTGCAACTCTTTACCAACTATCTCACTGCAATGAACTGGCAATGTCTTATTCCCAAACCACCATGAGGCCCTCCTGCAGATTGTTACCCTTACATGTCTGGTGTATTGCAGCAGTTCATAGTTGCCCTTACAGTTTTTGGTTGCTGAAATGGCTGGAATGGCAGACATTGTCACATTCCCCTCTTCATCTATGCTAGGTTTTGCATGTCAGGAAGTGTCACTATTAGTCAATTGTATGTCACACATGAACACATTTAAATAAGTGAAAAAGGACAATAAGTCAATCAGAAACATTGCCAGCTGTGTACATACATCAGCACACTCAGAAACTAAAACTTACTTGTGTGCTTGCTTTCCCTTGGTGAGCACAATGCTAGTAGTGCCAGTCAGACTACATGTATCAATGCCAAGGCAGTGGATTCCACACTCACCTGCTCCTCTGGTTTCCCATACAGCTTGCAGTACTGTGGGACCCGCGAATATAGCCATTACAGTCAATGACCAAGGCGTGCGTACGCGTTGGTCCCTAAATGTCCGACGCGTCATTCAGAATCGCACCTGCGTATATAGCCATTACAGTCTATGGCCAAGGCGTGCGTACGCCTTGGTCCCTAAGTGACCGACGTGTCATTCAGAATCGCACACACCGGTGTGACCATTACATTCAATGGTCAGAAGCTGCCAACCTAAATGTTTTGACATGGACTGAGGGGCTGGACAACACAGTAACAGCCTGTCACACAGTACAGGCAAAAACTATTCATGCTTCATTACATGTGTGGGTAAATGTCTACACATGTCATATTTGATGTGCACAGTGTGGTACACACTACCAGGATGTGCCATGTTACATGGTCACAAAAAGGCATTGTGTGTGATGCACCTCCCTACTGTGCTTAAGGAATTTGCTGGTCAACACTAGTGGCCTGAGTACAGTTACAGGGGCACATTGTGTATTGCCATGTTACATAAACCCTACATTGCATGTGATATGTCATGTGTGTCCCTGGGCTTGCTTTGTATGGTACATCATGAGTATTTGCGTATAGTACTAGGCACATGGACATATTTGTATCTGGGAGTTGTTAATCCCCCCCAACCTTCATCAGTTTTGGGCATGTGATTTAGTGTTGTGTCTGTGTGTCACAGACATCCACGTTTGCCATGCAGACAAGCCTGTTTGCACATTCTGTGTGTGTAATGGTTGTGTTGGAACGTGTACATCAGACGTTACATGGTGACTGTGTTCATGTTGCAATACATGTTCCCCGTGTGTGTGACTGCCCCTCCCCTGATATTTTGACAACACAACTATCCTCACTAGTTATTGAGGTGTGTGTTTGGTATGTGACATATGTTCAGATGTACTGTGACAGGGCCCACAGTTTGTCGACAGCAGAGCATGGCACTTGTAGTGCCACCATGTGGAGCTGACATGTTAGGTGAGGGGCACATGGCTTGCATATGTGTCCATGCTGAATTGCACACACCTGACTCAATTGTGTCCTGATGTGATGTAGCATGTGGTATTTGGCATAGTCATAGCCACAGATGTGGGGGAACTGAAATACTTTCTTTGATTCCCTATGTACTGCAGGAGACCTAATGTCCACAGACCCTTCCCAGACCTTGCAACCATGGCTGAACGTGACTGCATCTGAAGGTACCGCTTCACAAGCCAGCTGATTGAGGATTTGGAGGAGCAGTTGTCCCCACAATTACAACCTGGCCGTGCGTATCCAACTGCGCTGACCCCCAAGGTGAAGGTGATGGCAGCCCTACATTTGTCTGCCACTGGAACATTCCAATACACAGTGGCTGGTGCTGGTGGGATGTCACAGACCATGTTCAGTCGTGTTCTCCATGATGTTTTGGAGGCAATGTTGTTGTATCTGGACCGATACATCCGATTTCCAAACCAACAACAAATGCCAGGCATAAAGGGAGATTTCTATGCACTGGGAGGGATGCCCAATGTTATCGGCTCAATTGATGGGACACATGTGGTTTTGGTACCACCACAGGCCCATGAGCAAACTTACCGCAAACATTTTCACTCTATTAATGCCATAGTGCTATGTCTTGCGGACATGACAATTTCACATCTCTGTGTCCGTTTCCCTGGTTCAGCACACTACGCCTACATCATGCGGAATAGCAGGATACCACATATGATGTCACAGCTGCATAACCAGCGTGCCTGGCTTGTCGGTGTGTAATTGCACTTTACCTTGTGTGTTTTAAGTATCTTGGGATTACACGCTCTTTCCTGAGCCATGACATGTTTGGCTGTTTGTATGCAGGTGACTCCGGGTACCCCAACATGCCGTGGTTGCTGACACCTCTTAGGAACCCTGTCACACCAGCGCAGATACGTTTCAATGAAGCACATGGCCGGACCAGGCGAGTGATTGAGCGGACATTTGGACTCCTGAAAAGATGATTCCCCTGCCTGGACCGGACAGGAGGGGCCCTCCAATATGCACCTGAAAAGGTGTGCAAGATATTTATTGTGTGTTGCATGCTACACAACATGGCAGTGAGGGAGGAGGTGCCTCTCATCGAAGATGATGAAGGCCATCAACCACCAGCATGGGAGGATCCGGGCCTGGGACATGTTGCGAGTGACGATAAGGGTGAGGGGGATGTCCGGACTCAGCTCATCAACTACTTCTTCTTCTCCTAATTGTGAGTATACAGTGATGTGTTGTCAAGAATTCGTACATCACCTGATATTTTTCTGTGTTGTGCACTGTGAGAACATATGTGTTTCTGCATTCTACGTGTCATGATTGTTGCATTGATGTGTCCCTTGAGTTAGTATGTCCTCCCAATCAGTGTTGCCATTAATCTTCGGATCTTTTCACAACTCTTTGAAATAGTGTTTGTAATGCGTAGTGTAGATGTATGCAGTAATCTAGTAATTTCACTACTGTTGTTTGTCTGTCATTCACAGGGTCCATTGGCTGTTGTCTGATGACATGTTACCTCTGAAAAGCACAATACGGTCACAGAGTGCAACCTTTCATGGTTCCCGGATGCATCATCCCACACACCCCGGTGCTGGCATGTCTGCCATTCTTGGTTACTTTTTGATCACTGTCATGTGAGGGTACCTTGCATCCGATGTTTAATTTACTTGTTGTGTATGTGTAATAAAGGTGTGCACCAGTTTGTGGTGTGCTTCTTCTGTGTCCACACATCTGAAAATCCTTGGCATGCTGTACCTGTGGGCTGATTGCCACTGCTTCAGCATTTGTGTGTACTTGCAGTTCACAATGTCTGAGACAAAGAATCTGATGGGCATGGTGAATTTGTGTTGTGTTGACCTAGTAGTGTGTACCTCTCATATGTGTCACATCAACATAAATCACATTTCAGTGTTTAGATTTCTCTAGTGATTTTCCTGCACAGTCTTACTTTAGCATATCATCACCTATATGTGACAAACCCAGTTAAATTTAACACAGAGGCTACAATTGTGAGTTGAAGTGTTTATTTACATACATGTGTGTGAATGATATGGGTGACATGAAGTGCTGTACAGTGCACTGGGAATCCAAAGTTCACAGGGGAGCTGGTAGTGTTGGTAGATGAAATTACCAGAGTAAAGTCCACAGTAATTAGATCCATTGGTTCAAATCAGACCCTCCATCACATGTGGGAGAGTTGGGGACAGTCGACAATTTGAAGGGTTTGCACACAATGGTAGACATCAGGAAAAGGTGTTCACTTCCTGGGGGATGTGCATGGCCAGCTGCCTCTCACTTGTCCTTCTTAGGACGACCCCTCGTCTTCTTTGGGGGGAATCCCTCAGGTGCAGGCTGGGGCGGTGCGCTGGAGTTTCCATCAGAGTCCACCTCCCTACCTGTGACAATTGCAGATGTTGTGGCAACTGATGTATTGGGCACACAGGGAGGTGGGGCCATGTTGTTTGCAATCTGACGTAGGCATCCAAGTATGTCTCTGTGCACCGCCGTGACATCATCCAACTTGTCCATCTTGGACTCCATGCGGGCCCTGTGTGTCTCCAATCTGGCATGATGTTACGCCTGCTGTTGTTTAATGTCCCTGAGGTGCCCCACAACCTGCCAAAGTCTCAGGTGCATTGCTGATACGCATTTATGATGCGTCCCAACTGGGGATCAGCTTGGGGTGCAGCCCCATGGGCATGACGTGGCCTCAGCCTGCCCCCACTCCCACCACCCCTACCCCCAAGAGCAGGTCCTGCTGTTGTAGGCACAGATGACACTTGGCCTCCTCCTGTGATGGCACTGGTGGTATTGGCAGCCACCTCCAGGGTGTCCTGTGTTGATGTGCCCTCGGTGTTGGGTTGGCTTGGTCTGTCTGTGTTAGTAGGAGTCATCTGGGAGTTGTCAGATGTAGCAGGAGTGGTGGCAGGGGGTAAAGATGTTAATGCTGCTGCATGCTGAGGTCCAGGTCGATCGTGGTCGTCGTCAGAGGAGTGAGAGGCATCCACATCGGCCAGCTCTGTGTCGACCAGAGTCTGGGACTGGGAAACTTCCTCGTCTGTTCTTGCAGTTTCCCCAGCTGCCCCTGAGACACACAATGTATGTTGTGGTTCAGCACACATCAACGTATCACACACATTAAAATTGGTACTATGCTTCATGATGAGTGTGTGTGCATAGCATTGTCCTCAATTATCACAGGCAGATGCCAATGTAGGTTTGGAACATTGTCCTGATAACCTGATGTTTTTTATGTGCATGTAGAGCTGTGTGCATGGACAGCTCATGTATAGTTTAATTGACTTACATGGACATTGCAAAATGTACTTGTCTCTGAGGATATAATTATCGCTTATATAAGCAGCAAAAATTAGCTTTGTTAAGGCAAGCAGGTTTATTGCCTTGTTCAGCAGTGATTACTTGAGCAGGCACAGTGTATCCAGGTTGAAAAGACATGGACGCACATGAAGAGCTCTGCAGTTCAGCAACATGAGTTAAGTCTGCCCAAGCTAGCCTTTTTTGTTAGCTGACCTCAAAACAAAAAACTGCCATACCAAATACGCTTTGCCAGGCTGAAGTGGAGCACCTACATCAGGCTTCTCATCATAATGTGATGAAGACATTATAAATTAGTAAAGTTGGTTATTTTGTATGTTTTATACTTGTTGAGATAGTTTGTTAATATGGTTGTAGTTTTGTAATATTGTTAAATTTATTTTTTTGTAATAAAAAAGTAAAGTTACTACTGATTTGTTTGCGTAATAGTTGTTCTAGAATTGTAAGTAAGTATTGTAATAATGACTAAAACTGCCAGTTCCATTTTCAGGGAGTGCAGAAGTGCTCCTGCATGTATATATATTGTGCAGTACTATGCACATCTTTTATGCTACAGAGAAGTGTTAATGAGAAGCCAATTATTTGAATGCCCATCTATGGTGACTTGTCATGTAGCAGTGAGGTCTCACTAGAAAGATCAGTCCTTGTGCTCACTGTAGTATACAGACTTCTCATACAAGAGAGAGGTTTTGGCACAGAGGCCAGTGCATCCATACATTCTACTATGCCCTGTTATCTGCTGGTGAAAATGTGATAGTGGAGAGGGCAGTTATTTTGCCTATTGACTATATATACGCTTGTGACTCTGGAGAGAAGTTTCAGTGGAGAAGTCTGTCCTTGTTCACACCCTCCCATGCTTCATTGCCTATTGCCCAAAGGGAAGAGGTTTAAGAGAGAAGTAGGTGAGTGTATCCCCACATTCAACTAACCACACCAATCAACCAAGACACAGTTCTCAGCAGAGATTGTACTTCATTTCATTAAACTAAACTCACTGTTACTATTCTGGTGTGTGTAAATTATACATACTACATCAGGATATATTCAGTGTAAATGTAAAGTCTATTATAAAAAGTACGATGTCACAGGAAGCTTGCAAGAGTAAACAAGGAAGCATTGCCCCCTCAGACTGCATGTGAGGGATTGCCTCTCTGGCTCTCGCAAGAGTCTCCCAACAGCTTTGGGGAAGGGAAAAAGGGAAATATAGTACAAACAACATGTATCATGAAACTATAGGGTCCCTCTAAGAAGAACTGTTTTTGTTAACAGTTTTCAACAACAATAAACTTTTCTTCTACTTTCAAACATTTTTAACATTGTTTTGGTATTTTAGTTTTTTAAAAGGGTACGCTATACACATACACCTTGAAGTGATAAACAAACACCAACAGCATTTCTTTAACCCCTTCGACGCTTATGACGGAACGGTTCCGTCATGCACGTCGGTTGGGCTGTGCTTATGACGGAACCGTTCCGTCATGGCCCCGCCCGCGCTCAGAACCTTCAGCACTGCGCGGAAATCCGCGCAGCGCTGAAGGGGTTAAAAACAAAAAAGAAAAAAACTGTGAAAAACTGTAAAAAAAAACTACTGCATAGGGGAGCACTTGTGCTCTTGTACAAGCTTCTCCTGGGCAGACCTGCATGTCTCTATTAGAAAATGATCTGCTTTCGTAAGCAGCAAAATAGCGCTTTATTAAAAAAAGCAGGGTTATTGTCCACTTGTGCACTTAGAGCCTGCGCAGGCACAGTATCTCCTGGAGAAAACTATGTTGAAACCTCTGTAGAGTTTAGCACCGAAGGAGTATGCAGTTCCTGTAGGGAGGGGAAAGAGGACGGAGGCTAGGTTGGTCAACACCCTTACTCAGTAGTGGAGTGTGGGTGTCTCCCAATTTGAGTAGTGGGGCCCTCATACACCCATTTGGGTGTCATGCTTCATCATAGGGCTTGCTCCTCGTCAGGCCGGCACTGCAATGCCTGACAGGCACCCAATGAAGGGCTCTTTGTCAGAGATCTTTTTCCCAAGCCACATTGGTGAGGTGCGTGTGAGGGGCCTAGTGGTGTAGATATGAGGTGATATGAGGAAAAATCAAATGAGGCGAGGTGGTGTTCCAAAATGAATTTTAATTTGCGAGACCACTTGTCTCGATTAAAACCAGAATAGGGATACTGACGATTATAATGGTCGGAGGTGTCTATATGTGTGTGGTCATGATCAGCATGTTTCTTGCGCTATGTGTGTAAATCACTCGGCAATTCTTCAGGACCTATCTTGATGCACTATCTACACGGGTGGTTGGTTATGGAAAATGAACCAATCTCTCTGATGACCTTTCAATGAAGTACCATAATAATACTAATCATGGGACCAACCTAATGAGAATTAAAACAGAGAGAGAAAAAAACAATGGTAAATGAATAATGTATGCACTTACAGTAATAATGCCTCCAGAATGAAATTAAAAACATGCCACAAACACATGCACAAGTGGTTAGTGCAACTCAAAAGGTGCATGGCCAGACAAACATAATAAGCTGACTTGTGGCACACGTGACATGTACAAAACATCCTGGTGTCAGTAAGGATCGTTTCAAAAGTTAACGTCATGCTGGTTTTGAGGCGAGAAAGGGGGAACATAAAAACAAGATGGGTATAAGCAAAGATGGAAGGCATCCTGTAGCGGGCGTGGCCAGGCTGCTGACAGTGATGGCTGCGCAGCACTGAAGCTCTGCAAGAAATCCCAACAGCCTACCTCATCTCACCCTCCATCCGAGCTATTCAGGCTGCAAAATATCCGTCCCGATTGCGGTGAAGCGCACACATGCTGGGGTGCGGTCTGTTGTGGCCGTAAGATCGATAACATTGCTGATGGCAGGCACAGAGGGCTGGAGATGAACAGTGGAGATCTGCACGTGATGTGGCCTGGAGTGAGGGCACACTGAATGGAGCCCTCATCCTTGGGGTCTCATCGGCGTAGCACGTATTGTAACACAGCCAGCAAGCCCCGGTGTTGCAGAGGTAGGCATGTCCTGGAGTCGGGCCCCCGTGGCTTTCCCCTCTGCTTGTTCACGTACAAAATACCGGCCGGTGTTGTCCCCGGAGGCCACACGGCGACAGGGGCTGTGGGTGAGCCTGGGGCCGGCCACCCGGCTGGACAGGCCGGTTTGAGGGGGAACCAGGGAGTTGCGCCTGCCTGGCCGGGCAGAGTGTATTGCCACAGTTCACCGCAATTACAGCGGTGCAGAAAATGGTAATGGGTCAGACATGCAAATGAAGCTGCAAGGCCTGCTTTGGGCGCCATTACTCCGCATGCTGCCATAGATCGGAGACCCATTGTTTCTGAGGAAGATGGCGCTGTGACTGCTACTGTGTTGCTCCCTGTTGTCTCTGTTCAGCCCTGTGGGGGGCTGTGTGGCATAGGGGGGTACTTCGACTGATGCCATTTTGTGCCTCATATCGCTGGACCTGGGCGGCCATTGTAATCCTGAGGCCACATGGAGTTTGTGGTAGCTGGCTCCCTCTGGTCGACCTTCGGCACGGAGACAATCTGGCCACTACCCAGACTGGCAGGATCAGTGATGGGTCGCAAAGACCATAAACAAAGATCACTACAATTTAGCAAACTGGCTGAGAGGCCTGTTGATTCTGATAGCACCATGTCTGAGGGCAGAGTGGAGGATGCTGGCTCTAACGATGCTCCAGCTAGATCTGGTGCACTTTTGCTGGAACTGAGGGCAGGTTTCAAGGTGCTAGATGGCCGATTCGATTCCCTTGAAAAGAGATTGGACGCTATGGGAGCCAAACTTGATGCTCATGACAAGCGCCTGGACAAGCAGGATATCTGATCTGGAGGATGGGGAGGCCCAGGCCACCATGTGCCTGGACCGTATGGAAAAGATCCTTAAAGATATGGCTATAAAGAATGAAGATTTGGAGGCGCGCAGTAGAAGCAACAATGTACGAATCTTGGGTGTCCCAGAATCAACCAATACAGGGTGCATGGAGCTATTTGTAGAAATCCTGTTCATGGACATTTTTGGTAGAGAGGCCTTCACTTCCAATTTTCTTGTAGAGCAAGCTGACCAGTCACTTGGCCCACGGCCCAACCCAGGTTGCCCACCCAGACCCATCATAGCTCGCCTTCTAAACTTCCGGGACAGAGACACTGCATTGAGATTGGCTAGAGAACTGGGCTCCATATCCTAGCAGGGCTTGACACTGGCACTTTTCCCAGACTTCACTGCTATGGTACAAGACGCAAGATGTAAATCTACCGGTGTCAAGGCCACGCTTTGCATTCTGGGACTCAGAATGCATGATTTGCCCAGCCCGCCTCTGGGTTTATGTTGAGGGGCGATCTCTTATTTTCGATACCCCCTCGGCTGTGCAAGAATTTTGCAGAGACTACAAGGGGAGCAGCGGCTACAGGAATAATGATAAGCCTAGAGCTTCTCTGACTCACAGAGGCTTTGTGGCTAGTGTGGAGCTTTTCTCCACAGAGTGAATCTTGCTACATGTGTTGAAATGCATCGGTTGAGATTTATGTGCATCATTATATCAGGGTGAATGATGCATCTTGTTGATCATTGCAAAGTTGGGTAACTGGAGTGGCATTGCCACACCCCAAGTGTATACCACTTACTGTTTGTTTCAAAAGCTGTAATGTATCATGCTTTGCTCCTTTCTTATCTATTGGGCACACTATAGCTTCGTTAATGGGGATATTCCCTGTGAAGGGGTGTGCAGGAATGGGTGGAGGTGGGGGAGGGGGCCGTTCATAATTATTGTTGTCATTGCTTCTAGCTCAGTTATTTCACTGCATCATATCGTGTTCTAACCTTGTTGCACAATTAAAGGCATTGTTCCAGGATCTGAATGTCGATGTGGGGTAGGCTGTCCACTTTTTCTGATTTGACCCTGATCACCTGGAACGTTAGGGCCCTAAACAACACCAGAAAGGGTAAACATGTATCACACTATCTGCAGCGCCACAAGGTTGACATTGCGTTTCTACAAGAAAGACATCTATCCCAGGCATCTCCCGCTACCTTTGTCTCAAACTGGGGCCTGCATTGCTATTTCGCGAATTACAGTACATATGCGAGGGGGATAGTCATACTGGTCCATAAACGTCTGCCCTTCCAATTTTCCAAAGTCCAAAATGACAGAGAGGATCGATACACGTTGGTTGTTGGGCACTTAATGGGGTATCGCATGGCATTGGTCTTCATGTATGCGCCAACTGTTGACAGTCCTGAATTCCTACATGACTTGCACGCACAGCTCCTTCAATTGGGTGCAGACTACCTCTGCATGAGTGAAGATTTTAATCTTCTACTCGACCCTTGGCGCGACAGTACATCCGATTCATCAGACACCAAACCCCCAGAACACTGCGCTCTGCTGGATCTCTGTGACTCTGTGGGTCTAGTTAATGTGTGGTGCCAGCACAATCCGGAGACTCCATGTACACACATTATTCTGCCCAGTATGACATTAGGACAAGGTTAGATTATTGGCTTGTTTACCCCAGTTTAGCAACCTGGTATAGGACATCCTTCCATCTCCCCAGGACATACTCGGATCAATCCCCAGTTGTGTTGCAAATACGAATCCCCAGACCTTAGAGCTGTAAGAGACAGTGGAGATTTTCCGGCCAGGCACTGAGAGACGAAGTGTTCAGTATGGAGCAACGGGAGGCAATAGGGTAATACTTCAAACTCAATTGAGGTTCGGTTAGCACATGGGCTATGCTGTGGGAGGCGTTTAAGGCCTACATGCGAGGAGTTTGCATTTCAAAGCACACTGGGCTGCTGAATGCCTTGAGAGGCACGATAGCTCGTATTGAGCAACAATTGGATGTACTGGACATGGAACAGATTGAGCGACCTGACCTGTCCAGACTTGACCGCAGATTGACGCTGTTTATGGAGTTCAGGGAGGCAGCGGAACGTGAGACTCAATTCCTAGGCAAATACGCCACCGCAAGGTGACATGGTGAGGGTGACAGACCGGGTCGCACACTGGAGCAGCTTTTGAGACCCCAGTCTGGGAGATCTTACATCACATGCATCAGTTTCTCTACCGGTCGGACCCTCACTGCCACCCCTGACATACGTGATGAGTTTTTAACATATCACGGGTGACGCAGAATGAGGAGGACCGTGGGGCATATCTTGACGAGATAGCAATGGTGTGGCTTAAAAGGTTTATGCAACAGTTTCTTGCCAGGCCATTCTCTACGGAGGAAATAATTAGTGCCATAGATGTCATAAATGGCTCAACTGCCCCTGGCCTGGACGGATTCACAGGTGTTTTTTATGAAACGTACAAGAACCTCCTAGCCCCATATCTCCTCGAGGTGTATAACGAAGCACTGGAACATAAGGTGTTGCCCCCTACACTACGTGAAGCGGTAATTATTCTTCTACCGAAACCTGGGAAGGATCCATTACTATGCGGCTCCTATAGGCCGCTATCGCTTTTAAACCTGGATTATAAAATTCTGGCACTACTACTGGACCGCATTATCTCCCCGACTCAGTCGAGATTTGTCTCTCACAGATCGACCACTCTGACTTTGCACACCCTATTCGCAGTAATACACAGAATATCGCCAGGCGTCCCTGCAGCCGCGGTCCTGCTTGATAGGCCGTTGACTCTCTGGAGTGGCCTTTATTCTTGGCAGGGATGAGGAAATCGGGTATCCCTAAGGGCTTTATTCATCTCACCGCTCTACTTTACTCTAACCCATCTCTAGGCTTTGATTGAATGGTACATTGCCCTCTCCATTTGCTCTCACGTCCGCCACCAGACAGGGGTGCCCTCTCTCCCCGCTTCTCTTTATACTGGCACTGGACCCCTGGTTAGACATTTCCAAGAGCGGCATTTGCACAGAGGTCTTGAGTTTAAAGCAGGTCCACTCCTAATTTCGCTATATGCATACCATATTATCCTGTATGTCCGTAACCCCCAGGAAAACCTGGAGCCACTTATTAGAGAGATTATACGGTTTGGAGTGCTCTCTCTGGATTGGGCATAAACTGGAGCAAGTCCAAGATTTTCCCTCTAACGTCTGGCATGGCTCGGTGGGATTGTGATTTCCCCTTGATGTGGTGCATGGAGTCTGCTAGATACTTAGGAATTCAGATCCATAGAGATATGGAAAAGATTATTCTGACAAAATTACGGTCCAGCATTGCATAATCTTGATTAGCTGGTCAACGCTGTTTGAGACTTCCTCTCTCACTGGCTGGCAGAGTCGCGCTGATGAAAGTGATTGTGCTCCCAATGTTCTTGTATTTGTTTCACAACATTCCCATTCCACTCCCTAATAGATTCTTACATACTCTCCGTTCCCATCACATTAGATTGGTTTGGGGGGTGGGAGACCTAGGGTCAGTTGGGATACAATGACCTTGCCATACAAGAGGGGGGGTTTTGGTGCTCCGGACTTTCAAATTTATTATCCTGTGGCACAGTGTAGCTTTGCACACTCCTGGTACCACCCGGATGCGCGAATCCCCTACATGAGACCTGAGGCTGACCTGGTGCTTCCAGCCCCCCTGAATACGGTGCTGCAGTAGGGGGTTCCCCGAAATCCCTGTGACATTCAAACAGTGTCAAAAACAAGCTGGGCCTGGGCCACGCTCTCTACTCTTCAGAAATTCCCATCACTAATAACCCATGGCTTCCTATTACGGAGGTGAAACTGGTCCAGCGTACGCTCAATTCCTATTCCCTCGCCAAGTTTGGGGACCTGTTTCCTGAGGGTCATGTTATCTCCAGCACAGAAGGTGGGAGGTTTAGTGAGGCAACATTTATGGACCAGTTTGTTTTCAGTCGGATTTTCAGGGGGCTCAGAGATAGAATTCCGGAATATCACTTGGAGCCCGAGTCTTTTCCTCCACTGACACTCTTAATTACTAGTGCTGGGGGGCACCATTTGATTTCAAAGCTGTACAAGGCTTGCATGGTCTTGGTCTCTAGCAATGACACCAAGATTCGGGAAGAATGGGAGCGAGATTTGGGGCACCCGATTCAGGACTCCCACTGGTTATTTTGCTGGAGCAGATTAGAGCGGTCTCTCTGAACAGCAGACACAAATGAATACATTTTAAGTATCTTTGGAGAGTCTACATGTCCCCAGCGAAACTTCATTCTATCGACCCCAACCGTCCACACATCTGCCTAAGATGAGGGGGCCCACAGGCTGATTTCCCCCCTCTGACTTGGAACTGCGCTCAAATCGGGGACTATTGGAGAGCCATTTTTAGATTAGTATCCCAGATTACACACCTCGAGATTGATCCTATGCCCAAGGTTGCCTTCCTGGGATACGTTTATAAAATGCCAAAGGAGTTGTGCAGATTCATTGCCATTGCCCTCCTGTTAGCAAAGAGGGAAATTGCACTCAAATGGGGCAGTAGAGCCTCCCCCACAGTGAAAGCTTGGCTTACTAGCCTCACATTGTGCAACACAAATAGTGAACTCTATGCCACTACACAACCCCTGGCTTCCCAGCCAAAAGATATTTGGGGGCCTTTCAAAGACTATCTGCTTGGCATCGGTTCTCCCCCCTCTACACAGCAGCCTGCAGGTGTAGTCCCCCCGGGGTGGGTTGGGTAAGGTCCACTTAGCTTGCTCAAATAACTGTGTTCGCCGGACCAGGGAGATGGGAGTTGGGCCATAGGGGAAAGCCTTGTGACCGGGATCGATCAAAGGTTATATTACAATGTACGTTATTTATGCTACCCTTTACAAGTGTGCTATATATGGCTAAACACGATTTATTTGTACAAATTCTCTTTTCTTTTCAGATTGTAATTGCACTGAATAACCATACAATGTCTGTAAACATGATGGAAAATAATAAATACATTTTAAAAAAAAAGGATGAGCATCCTGTCAGTGGCAGGGGTCTCTGGTGCCAAAGCGGGAGGGGGAAAGAACAGTGGAGTGCGCTTACTTACAGTTTTCCTGGAAAACAGGTGTCTAGAACCTACCCCTCGCTCTGCCTTGTTGGGAGGAAGCAAGGTGTGTGAAGCCAGTGGGTTTAAGTAGCAGGGAAACGACCCGGAAGTGTAAGGTTGAGGGACATGCAGCGGCCTTCTTTAAAGGGGGTTGAAGCTACAAGCTCCGGGTTAAAATGGTGTCAGCCATCTTAGACCGTGGATATGGCATCCACAGGTCGATAAATATACGCCAGCCATCTTTGAAGGGGGTAGAAGCTTAACGCTATTGATTAAAGCTATGGCGTCCATCTTATAACATGGAATGCGCATAGCATGCATAAGGTGGGTACTGTATTGGATGGGTCATGCGTGTGCATATATGTGCTAAACTGTGACCACCCTCTTGGGACATCTTGAGGCCAATGTCATTGGCACTGTAAAAAGGGGTGAAAGAAATAACCAATTGACAGACATTATTGGTCTGCAGGCCGAAGTCAGACAATCATAGTGGGAAACACAGGTCACACAGTGGAGTGATTTCAAGTGGGTGAAGTCCCGGCATTGGGATGTAACCACTGACACCTCTACATGTGATAAATCCCAATGGGATGTCATAATAGTTATAGTAGAAAGAAGCAGAATGTGTGCACTCAGTGTTCAACGGGTAGACAGTTAGAAAACTAATTGTTGGTGCAAACGAGTATATCCCCCCCGAGTTGGGAATTCAATTCAAGCAAAATAGGCACGCTCCTGAGAAGGAAGTGTCACTCGTGTTGCACTCGTTGAGAGAGAAGAAATTCTCTTTATCTGTGAAACTGATTACACAAGAAGAGGTTGTCCAAGGTCAAATTCATTTATTGAACCTGTTCTTCAACTGATAATGTAGAATTATAATCATTCTTATAAGATCAACTCGTTGTCCGAATGCCCAATGCATTTCGGGCTGTTCAAGCCCTTCATCAGGGGAAACACTCTAGAGGAGAAAAGGGGGCAGGACTCAGTATCAATATTCAAACATAAAGATGTAAATACTCCATGTGAATGAGAAAACAAGCAAAGTGTAGGAAGGTGAAATCGAGAGAGGAGAAAGGTGGTGAAAAAAGTCTCCAAGGAACCACGTGAATAATGTGCTCACGGTCATTCGTGCAATGAGTATAAAGTGAACTGGAAACGAATGCGGGAGTAATAATAGTGCTCGCGGGTGAGAACATAAACCGGAAAATTGCGAGTCGGTGGTGAAGATACGTGATAATCGACGGAACGTTGGTGTGGGGGCTGGGAAGTGACTGCTGGCGTGCTCTGGTTACACCATGGGGCTTATAATAACAATGGGGGATTCAGTGTGATGACAGAACAGTGAAGCCTAGAGAGTGAAGGGGTGTCATCGGAAGGTCTAAAAAACTCTGAAAAACGGGAAAATAAGTTTCCAGTTTGTAGATTGTGCTTTTGCATTTTACATTTTTTTTAAAAACAAAATTGTGTTTTTGATTGACGTTTGAACTTTCATCTTTCACTTTACTTTCTTATTTCCTTCCTTCCTTCTTTTTCCTTCCTGTTTCTACGTTTTGTATTCTCCCCACCTAGCGTCATGGTAGAGCAGGGGAGCAACAGCTCCAGGCCCACCCGAAAAAGCCCCACCAGTCTTCGACGTTGCATTCGGTGGCGTTGTGAAGGGGTGCAGCCCTGCGTGATATTTTTAGAGGTGGGGGTCACTGCACTAGTTTTTATTTTTGCAGAGCTACCTTCCCTCCACCCTTGAAGAAGGCGACAGGCCTAGCAGTGGGTAGACCCTCCAGAAGCATTGGCAGGAGTGGGAGAGGGTGTGCCAGGCTGTGTGCCACTGCTCTTGGGACCAGCTTACACACTGGTAGACTGACATCCTGGATAGGGACCAGAACCTGCTCGACCTGCTGGGTGTGGAGGTTGCGGGGCTCAGTGAGTAAAAATTATTTATTTGTTGTGTTCTATCTATGCTAATCATTTTTTACCAAATAGCAAGCCTGCTGCTCACACTCAGGTAAGCTAAGTTTAAGTTACAAATATTATGTGATCATAGAGTAGACAGGTGCTCCGCAGCGCTACATAATCCTATTCGCTGGTGCTCACTTGGGCTGTTTATTTAAGAAGTAATGCAGAGACTCCTCTGTCCTGTCACTAAGATAGTGGTAGTTACTAGTATTAGTGAGTTAGCATGTTCTTTCACTTCTCTGTGCCATTATTCTTTTGTAGCTCGCACAGTCCCAACCCCAAACAATTTCCCAGTGATATGCAGTATGCTTGCATTATAATAAATAGGGACTGAGTTGAGTCGTCTAAGGGGGTAACTTGAGATTGAGGATGAGATGATAAGCAAAGATAGTTTGTTGCAATTTATTAGGAGTTCCAAACTGTAGTTTAAGAAATTTGGAATAGGGTTAGGTGTAGGAAATTAGGAATAGATCCACAATACTAATACTAAAGGAAATCTGATTTAGAAAAGTTCAATGTTACTGTGTTTGCCTTTCCCTGCCAAAATATTTTTATGTCGCTTATTATTAACTGTACCAATAATCTTGTCTTATGCATTTCTTAAATTAACATCAAGGGGCAAGAAGAGGTATGGGCCTGGAGGATCCATCAAGGTGGGCAAGGGAGCTGGAGATGCCACTGCCTCCATAAGTTCCACAGCAGATGGCTCTGCTGCCTGAGTAAGTCCTCGTGTTGTTAATATTATTATTATTTCCCTAACTTTTACCGTTCCACATTTAGAATTATTTTTTCTTTTTGCTGTGCCTGTCTCCTAATTTTTTCCAACTTCTCTTCATTCTATTTGTTTGTTTCCTAAATCCTTCTTATCCCTGCTTCATCCTATTTCCTTGTTTTCTATACTTCAAGTTACTGTACTTGACATCAAACTGTCTGTACCAGTCTTTCTGTTCTATAACTTCCTTTCTTCTGCTTTGTCAGTAAGCTTTCCCTCTCCACTCACATATCTTGTAGACTGGTGGTACTGTAAGACTCAAGGAACGCATTTTAGGTCAGGTACTACTACTCTACTGTGAAGATTGCATGCTCAAGCTAGAAAACACTGACATTCTATATATGCTATGGGCATGCCCAAAACTGGCTGAATTCTGGGAGGAGGTGATGCGGAGTCTAAAAACCACAACCGGTGTCCCTATATAGCAGACAGTTGATGGCTGCATGCTTGGCTTGCGCCGCCGCCCCAAATCACAGAAGGTGCAAACCCGTTTTATTGACTTAGTGGTACTAATTGCCAAACGTGCCATCACTATGCGGTGGAAATCGGTGAGGGTCCCATTAGTTTGCACTTGGTATTGTGAGGTGGTACGTTGGGGAAGTGCGGAAAGCATTGCCATCAGGCGAGAGGAGGCCCGAGGCCTGCATAAGACCCTGATATCAATGGAATGGGACCTGTTGATGGAAGCATTTAAAGCCCTAGAACCTATGCCAGTTTCCCAGAGTAGATGATGCATAGTATTGTTATTATCGCTTGCCTCCATTTCTTATAGTGTTATTGACCCCAGAAGGACACACATATAAAACATGGTTGGCGACAGTCCGCAGCATCTACATGTCTATATGGATACAAAGTGGAAACTAGGGTAGACTGTACATCTGACTGTCCTATATGGGGTAGAGCCAGTAAAGGGGGATGGGGGTAATGTAGTTGAAATGTTGTGTTATTATATACACTAATATGTGGTTTCACTATTGTTAACATATACATGCAGTACAACCTATACTGTAGGTGTATGCTATCAATGGATGGACATTAATCGATGATCGATAGTCATAAAATTCTTGATACTATCTACAATGTACTGATATTTTTCTGTGAATGTCTGTATTCATTTTGTTTTCACTGAACAAAGAAAAGAAAACATTTAATAAAGTGTGTTTTAAAAAAAAGATTGCATGCTCAAGTATGGTATTGTACGCATGTTTGTTGAGAAGTCTTTCTTTTTCTTGCTCATGTTCAAACAGTAAAAGGAGAGAGCGGCCATGGTCATGGTGGACCCACCAATGTTGTGTATGCATTAGTATACCAACAGTTGATGACAGTGAGGCATGGCTCGAAGTATGATGACAGCCCCATTGCATTTGCCAACCAAGACCAAATGTCTTTCATTGAACAATTATTCCACCCCTTCATTGTGCTTCATTGACTAGGATTCATCATAGTAACTTCTGCCCCTCCATTACAAAATCAAGAAACAAGGGAGCTCTTCTGGATATGGGCATGCTCACCTACTCCACTTGCTTAGAATGTTTTTATTAAAGCCTTGATTCAAAGGGATGGGGTGGTATTTCTGTCTACTCCATTGACACAGCATTTTTGTAAGCGAGGCAGATACTTCTATCCCACCCATCATCAAGCATCACCTTCCACCCTACCCATGGCATTTGTCACTGCAGCTTTGGCTGTGCAATGTGCATCTGCTTGAGTTAATGTGGCATTTACAAAGTTTTCAATGGATAGCAATGTGAAAAAAACTAAGAAGTTGTGTTTCCCTTCCCTCCCAGTGCCCACTCAGTCACTTCCTACCAGTACTTCATTCCTTTATTCTTTCCCAGATTCTGTCCCCCAAGACTCCCCAAAACTTTGAAACATCCATTCTTTGCATGCACTACCTTTTTCTAGCCAAGTGATATATTTCATCATGGCTGCCATAATGGATTTACACCTGTTCAAATTCTTCCTTTTCAACATTGTCAATCACAGTGATTCAGAAGCCAAAGCTTAGTCACATGATTATGTGGCGAGAAGTAAAGTGGGACTCAGTCACTGCCTTGACTTTTGTGGATATGATAGTCTGTGATGAACGTGTCAAATACAATCTATATCCTGTTCTTCAATACTTTCCCTGTACTGTAGTGCATCGCTTTTCCCACCATATACTTACGGCAGACAGGATGTTTGCATGATTGATATGTGATGAGTATCAATATTCATGTGCCTTGTAGTCAGGTTAAGACTGATTTGAAAGGCATTTTGTAGAAGAGCAGAGCCATTGGAATAAGATAATTGTCTATTACAGATGCTCCAGCTGCAGATGGCAGAGAGAGTAGCAAAGTCTGACTAGGGCACCAGCTGAGCTAGCGTGCACCCATTAATTTAGCACAACAAGAGAGAGAGTACTTATACTCCATAGTGCATAATGCCATAATCATTATTAATGAAAAGTAATTGATTTTTATTATTTCACACAAAGTGGCTGTTTAGTTTTTTTTTACTAGGAAATCCTTGAAAAGAAAGAAAAATAACTGTTTTGTTTAAACTGGTGTGCTGTGTTTATATTCCGCCTTAATTCCTTTCAGACAGTTAGTGTATTTGCCATTTTCCTTTAGTTTTATGTCAGGCATGTGTGGGTAATGGCTGTGACTCTAATCATATCAAATCAAATTGCCCTAGGGGACCAGCAATGTACTGCTACTGTGCCACCCATTACATAATTTTAGACAAGTGTTTTGCAGAGAGCATTGTTTATAATTTCTCTTTTTTCTTTCTAGCTACTCCTTTTGTCAGTGGTCATTCAACTCGGCAGGATGTAGCAACCTGGCTGTGGCAGTATAAGCTTGAGGGGATACGGGATGCATATTGATCGCAGGTGGCCCAGGAGGAGGAGGAGGCTGCTGCTCAGGTCCCCAGCCAGCCACCAGCGCCTCCAGCCTCTCATCACCAGTGCAGTAGTCCGCTGCCAGATGCCCGTCATCTTTCTACCATGGCTGCCCCCCCTCAATTACTGCCCACAACTTCAGCCCCATCATGCTTAAATAGCTCCTAGCCCACCGCTAGTGCCCTCTTCCCCCCTTTATTAAACTTTGTTTTGATGGGTGGGACTCATTGTGGGTGGGATGGGGGTTGGGACTGGGACATTCGGACTTTAGTATTACTTTTTTGGGACATTTTGGACATTGGTTGGGGATATCGAGAATTGTTTGGGGAGAAGGGTGGGCCAGTTTAGGGTTGAAGGGATGGGTTTATATAATTTTGTTAGAGTAATAAATATAAATATCATTATTAAGGCTTTAAATTATTTTCGGGTGTTTTAATTTGCACTGCTTCCTTTTAGCTCAGCAACAGTCTGTTTTAAAAATCAACCGATAGAGTATAGCAATTTGTTATGTGTTACCCTTGCCCTACTACTACTCTCCTTGTCTCTGCAGTCTACATTATTGACCAAAAGGGGAGGTGGAGGTAGGATTTCCAACTTTTTACTTTCCATTGCCTATATTGCCTACCAATGCTCAATAGTTCTCTTACCTGCACACCCTTCTGTGAGTGGCATTTCCAGTGGGACAAAGTTCTATGTGTGATGTTACGTGGCTAGTCCGGCCGCGGGGATACCCCGCCGCCGGAGAGGTGGCTCTACAAGACTCGCAACCGCAAAATTGATGAGGAACAGAGGAGACCTGAGCCACAGGTAGATATTGGAAACAGTGCGGTGGTCTCCCTTATCGACTTCACCCACTGGGGACATTTATCAATTTTAGATACCCATTAGGATAGGACTCCAGTACGGAGTATGCAAATCCACTTAGGCTTACATATCGGGACTACAAGTATGGCAGTTATTTAATGGACTATAACCACCCTAAGGCCTAAGCCCAATAGGGTGGAAATTGTTTACTCAGTAAAGCTGTCCTGAACTTGCTTGCTGTCTCTGTCATGAATGATTTGAATTGAAGCAGCCAGTGACCAAGAGTACACCGATACTCGAAACTCATTTGGCTTTTAAAGGAGCAAGCGAAGGGGAGCGCTGACATTGCAACCGTCTGTGGTATTTGTGTGCACACCCTTCTGTGAGTGGAAAACCCGAGGGTGACAAAGTTCTATCTGTGATATATATATATATGTGGAGATATATAGATGACATATTCATCATTTGGGACGGTACAGCACAACAAGCTGAAGATTTTGTAGGAGCTATTAACTGCAACAAGTTAAACCTCAATTTTACCTCTCATATAGACTCAGTGACAATCAATTTTTTGGATGTTACTGTCTATATCCAAAACAACTCTATTCAGACATGCCTATACAGGAAGCCAACAGCAGGCAACACCTTGCTTCACGCCACTAGCTTTCACCCGCAGCACACTATATCCAGTCTCCCATACGGGGAATTCTTGAGAATACGTAGAGCCTGCAGCAATGAAGAACAACTACTTATAGCTCAGGAAGCAGCAAAAATCAGGTTTCTACAGAGAGGATATCAAGCTAGCAAACTTGAGAAAGCTTTAAGCAAGGCAAACAGTAAAGAGAGACAAACCCTATTACTTACCACACCTAGCCCTAACACTAACATCTTGGGTCCCCCCAGTAATAAATGTAACAACACCCAAAATGTCAATCAAGACAAAACAATCTGTCGATTTGTTTCAACATACAGTAGACAAGCCAACACAATCCGTTCCATTATCAAAACTCAATGGCCCATTGTTTTAACTGACATGGTGCTTTCACAAACTTTGCCTACACAGCCAAATTTCACCTACTGCAGGGCACATTCCATGAGAAATGATCTAGTTAAAACTAGTCCAGAACTAGACACTAAGAGCATTTGGTTATCCCCTAAAAAGGGTTTTTTTAAATGCAGCACATGTAGGGCTTGCAAATTTGGCATTAACACCAAATCCTACTGCACTCCATTTTCTGATGAATCTATCAATATCAGAGGGCATTTTACATGCAGGACAGATTATGCTGTGTACATTTTACAATGTGTTTGTGGACTACGCTACGTCGGCAGCACTAAGTTGCAGGTTTATGTGCGCATTTTGCAGCACTTAGGAGCCATAGTTAATTCCGACCCTTCCTATCCTGTGGCCCGTCATATAAAAGCAGAACATGGCAACAATCTCAATGTTTTGCAATACTTTGTTATCGATAGTGTCCCCCTGAACAAACGTGGGGGAAACCGTGAAAAGCAACTAAGGCAATTGGAAACAAAATATATAATGGAACTAGATTCTAAGGCTCCGAGAGGTTTGAATCTATGTGAAGATCTGTTTCACTTTTTATAAGTGTTCCGTTAAACATTTAAACTTACTGCTACAAATCAATGTATTCTGATTTAGTTTTTCTGTAGGCAATGTTCTGTAATCTTAGTCAGTCCAATGTTCTTGTGGTTTTTTGGGTCTCTTGGCTTCCCATATGTTATCCGTTTTTCCTATATATATATATAAACGACTTTATCAGTGTGACCAAACCTTTAGGGCTCTTTTGCTGTAGATTAGTCAACTTACTTTATCTCACAATTTACCAACAAAAAAACCCAAAAAGCTGTTTACATAACTAGGTTAGGGGAATTTTATTGATACATGCCCTATCTATTTTTTAGGGTTTCGTTTAACACTTTGCACTTTAAATGATAATACTTTTGTGGTTTCTCCATTTATCGCACAACACAAACTAGACAACAAAATTAATCATGTTGTATTTGGCTTTGTGCGAGCGACCAATGAATTACATAGATTATTTTTATTCAGTGGTTTCGGATTACAAGCTGTTGCTTCCAAGTATTTGTACCTTGAATGTAATACTATTATCGTATTGAAAAAAATATATAACTACACAATGTTAATTGGCAATGCTGTAGGTTTTGTTATGTATTCCCAGCCATAGCCTTCTAGCATTGTCTTAGGATGAATTTTTCCAGATGGAACCCTAAGGCCATACAGTTTTTTTTGTTTTTTTTCAATCTTTAATTGCAATTCTGTTCTTCCGACCACAACAATAGCAATATATTAATTACTCTTGTATTCATAGATGTTATGCATGTATTAGCACAGAAATTTACATTGGAGTAATCATTGCCATTTTTGTAATGAGTTAATTACCACTACTTGATTCGTGAGGTATTTTCTCTATGTCTATGATTATGCAGACAGACACTAACCAGTAGCGATGAAAGCTATGTTACCTCCCCTTTTTTTATTTGTATAAATACGTCACTTCCTTGCAACGCAATCATGTGAGCAAGGCCACACAGTTGGCCGAAACGCGTCTTCCCGTTTCATTTGCACTGAATCTATGATTTAAATAAATGTGTTACTGCGGCTGCAGTTTCCTACAAAGAAGAAGGTGTCCGTCTCTCTTTTCTTGGTGCCGAGAAGCGCTTTGGAGTGGTATTTGGATATATATATATATATATATATATATATATTCACAGAAAAAACCATAGGTTTCAGGCACGTTATAGTTAGGAATTAGCATTTAAAAAACCTCAGAAATTCACTGAAAAAACCATAGGTTTCAGGGGTGTTATAGTTCGCTGGACTTTTCACTTGTACAAAACCATTGAAATTCCCCTGTTATAGTTAGTTCAGCTAACTATAACTCGCGCGCCCGCAATGCACTGCTGATGACGTCACATATTACATCACTCATGACATGGTCAGTGACATCACTCATGACATCACTGATGACATCTCAAATGACATCACTGATGACATCATCCAGTGAATGTGTGTTTTTCTGAAAATTAAATATGTTTTATATATGTATATCTCAAGGTCGATGGAAGAATAAATGGGTATATAAGTGTCTAAATGGATGATTTGTTTTTGAAAAATTGATTGTGTAACTGACTGATTAAGTGTATCATAGTGAATACATGGCTTAGTGAGTAATGTTTAAATATGTAAATATCTGTATCAGTCTCTCACTTTGTGTATAAGTGGCTGCATGGGTTGGTGAGTAGCTACATGGGTGTCTATATAGGTTATTAGTTGGTTTTTTGAGTATCAGTCTGAGTGTCTGCATGGTTCGGTGGGGGGTATTACGTAGTGCATAGGTGCATGAATGAGTGACTCACTGTTTGTATGTGTTGAACACAGCATGTGTGCAGGACTGTATGGGTGGATGAGTGTGTGTATGGGTGTGTTAGTGAGTGAATGACTGTCTCAATAGTGTCTTTATGAGTAACTACATATGTTTTAAACTAGTATATGTGACTATTGGTGTATATATGTGAGTATATGTGAGAGTGAGAGATTGAAAGAGTTCCTGTATGAATAAGTATGTGTTTCTATAAGTGATTGTTTAAAAGACTAAGTATGTGTAAGTTTCCGTAGAAGTAAGTATGGTGGTGTGTGTATAACTGTATATGCAAGTAAATGTATGTTTGATTCTTTATTAGCATGAGTGACTATGTGTGTGAGTAACTCTATGGATGAGTGGCATTGTGTAACAGGATGTATAGGTGTATGAGTACATATGATGAGTGAGTACATGTATGAGTGACTGTATAGGACTGTTGGTGAATGAGTGGATGTGTATGTGGATCTTAGAATTACTGAAGAGGTTGTTGTAACTGGTATTGGTATGTCCATTGTTTTGAAAATTTTAGTCTCTATTTTTGAATGTGTGTATCAAAGGTTATATTAGGGTGAGAGGAGGTCTGCCACTCTATCACAAGGATGATGTCATCAGTGATGTCATCAGTGATGTCATTTGAGATGTCATCAGTGATGTCATGAGTGATGTCACTGACCATGTCATGAGTGATGTAATATGTGACGTCATCAGCAGTGCATTGCGGGCGCGCGAGTTATAGTTAGCTGAACTAACTATAACGGGGGAATTTCAATGGTTTTGTACAAGTGAAAAGTCCAGCTAACTATAACACCCCTGAAACCTATGGTTTTTTCAGTGAATTTCTGAGGTTTTTTAAATGCTAATTCCTAACTATAACGTGCCTGAAACCTATGGTTTTTTCTGTGAATTTCAAAGGTTTTTTAAATGCTAATTTCTAACTATGCCTACAGAGATAGGACATGTGAAGAAAGAAGAAAAAATGCACAGAAAGAAACAAAAGAAGTGCAGAAAGAAGCAACAGAAGTCCTCAAATACGAAGATAAGTGCAGGAAGAAGGATAACGTGCAGAAAGAACAAAAAGAAGAGCAGAAAGAAGCCTTGTTGCAAAATCATCCTGTACCCTCAACTTTTTCATACGGATACTGGTGGTAACTGAGTCTGACTAACCAGTCCTAGAGCCAGTGCAATGTTAAAAGACACTTAGAATACAGTGAAAACACCTACATACACTAGGGAACATTATGCGTTGGGGTCCCCCTGTGATTAGCATGACCTCCTCTGTAAGCCCCTAGTGTATAATAGGGCATGGGGATTAAAACTACCTCTTAAAACAGGCCACAGGTCGTTTTTGCACACGTTAACTCAGGCCCCGTCCCCTCCCTTCACCACTGTGTAAACACGCCCTGTGTCCATTTTTAGTTGGGAGATTAAGTTCATTTGAATCCTGAGGGTCCCTAGGGTCCAACTAGCCCACTAGGTACCTCCAGTAAGTGCCACAGAGCTGCGTTGCAGAGAGGTGTAAAAAGTGGCACGGCCTGGACCACCTCTCTGCAATGCAGCTCAGTGGCGCTTACTGGAAGCACTTGGTGGGCTAGTTAGCCCCCAGGGGCCCTCAGTATTGAAGGGAAATTATATCCCCAATTTAAAACGTGCCATAGTGCGTGTTTGCACACGTCACCTCAGGCCCCGTCCCCTCCCTTCACCACTGTGTAAACGCGCCCTGTGGCTGTTCTAAGTTGAGAGATTAAGTCCCCCTGAATCCTAAGGGTCCCTAGGGTCAAACTAGACCACTAGGTACCTCCAGTAAGCGCCACAGAGCTGCGTTGCAGAGAGGTGTAAAAAGGGGCTTGGCCTCAGAACACCTGGCTGCAGCGCAGCTCCCTGGCGCACACTGGAGATGCCTGTTGGGGGCGCGTTTGCAGAGTGCTGCACGGAGGGGGCATGGCCTCCGGCACGATGCCAGTCTTTTATTTATTTTAGTTTTTTAAGAAGGGGGGCTGTTTGGTTCCCCTTCTTATTCTAATTTATTGGCCCTGATGACCCCATCCCCCAGGGCCAGTCTCCTAATTATATATTTTTTACCCCAATCCCCAGGGCCGGCCACTGTTTTTTATTATTTTTAAAAAATATATATTTATAGACACACCTAGGACATGCTGGACAAACCGTACGTACCTATCACCATGACGATTTGCGTGATATTCATTAAAAGGCGACTATGCATGCAATGAATCCACGTGGAATGTATTTACACCACTAGTGAAGCTCTGACATGTCTGATGCCCTACCGTGCCTAATCCTGGTAGACACCCTTGTCGTTTATTTATACAAACATGGGTAGCTATTGACGGGCACATTTAATACACATGCACACCAAGCCATTCAAAGGGGATTCGACAAAAATTCGACCAAAACTATGCAAGAAACCCCCCTCACGGTTAATAAAACACACATCCACTGCCGGATGTGTAATACTTTTTATTTTACTCTCTGGAAAGGGGACGAACATCACTTGAGAGTCACAGCGTGCTCCTGATAGAGCCCAATGTTGTGTTACACCCACCATTGCCTGCCGAGTGCCACACACCTCTGTGTTGTATTCCACTAGCTAGTGCATATGCTATGACACTCTCTAGCCCATGTGCACTGTAACACCACCCCGTGAATATGTCATGCCACACTTGTCTTCGCACGGGTTATATTGCCCCATCTAACGTGCCTTTCTCGATGCCTATGTTATAACGCACAGTGCTATGCCATACATATTACAATCTGGGATCCATATCTTTGTCACAGTGCATATGCAACGTTACACTCCCCAGCACATATTTTATATTACAACTTTAGAGACTAGTTAGGTTACACAACACTGCCCTGTGCATATTACACTCCAAGGCGCATATCGCATAGCACGCGCTAGTGCCTGTGCTATCTCGCGCTCTCCAATGAATCTGTCATTGCGCACAATGTATTGCATATTATATTTCACGCCCGGTTCATCTTATATCACACTTTTTGGTGCATAGTTTATACCATACACTATATCTAGTTTTCATTTTCAATCGTGCTCTCAGGACTATGTTCTATATAACACTGTGTTCACCTACCCTTTTCACGGGCATTACATTTTGCGATAGGGGGTGGAGGGTCAGGGGGTGTTTCTGCCAAGTGAGCCCGGAGTCACAGTCACAAACGTCCTCTTCTTCCTGAATAAAAGTGAGATTATGCTGCATACTTGTTCATATTTTAAGTAGTTCGCACAGACACAATGTTTTAAAAACAATATAGTTCCTAATACCCGCCTTCTCTGAACAGTTAGCTTGCTGCCCCATCCCCTTCCTCCCTATCCTCTGTTGTGTGAATCCATGGACTAGCCTCCTCCTTCCTGCCATGCATGGTCTGATGTGCTGCCACTGCCCTCAATTTAGTATGATGTACCAGTCCACTCCTCCTGCCCTCCATTGCCCAATTCTATGCCCCATCATTGACCTCCTGCTTAAACTCTGTGCTTAGCTTGCTGCCCCTATTCTCCTTCCCCCTGCCCTCCGATGTCTTTGTGCATGCCCCTGCTCCATCCTTTTTGCCCACCATGTCCCATGGACCTGCCACTCCTATCTACTCTGAGTGTTCTGTTGAGCTGCCACTCCCCTCCCACCTGCCTAGCATTGTCAGATGACTGTAACCTGTCCCAGCCACCTCCACCCTGCCTGTCCACATGCCATGCCCCTATCCTCTTCCTCCTGTCCTACATGGTCCATTGTACTGCCACACCCTTCTGCCCTCCCTGGTCTGTTGTGCTGCAACTGCTCCTCCTGCCTGCCCCGTGTGGTCTGTTGTGAGGTCCCTTCCCCTGAACTTTCTTGTCTGTGCACAGGTCCTGACCCTTCCTTCTATCCTCCATCGTCCTTTGTGCATGCCCCTCCACCCTCCTTCTTGCCCATCGTAGCCATTGTGCTGCCACTAACCCTCCCACTTGCCATGCATGGTCTTCTGTGCTGCCATGGCCCCTCCCACCTTCCCTGTGTGGTCAGTTAGCTGCCCCTGACCCCCTCCCACCTTCCCTCCATGGTCTGTGTGTATGCCATCACAGTCTCACTGTTGCTCTTCATGGTGTGTCTTGCTTCTAGTGCCCATCCTGCCTGACCTCCATGGCTATCTTGCTGCTCCTGCCCTGCCCCCTTGCCCCCAGCCCTACTCCCTCCCTCCTGGCTTGTCTGTTCCATTGTAATGCCCCTGATCCGTCCCTCCTGCCCTTTATGGTCTGTTATACTGCAGCTTTCTCTCCTGTCTGTCCATTATGGTCAGCTAGCTACCATTGCCTCTTGCCCCTCTGTTCTCTGTTGTCCATGTGCATGGTCCTGTCCCCTCCCTCTTGCTTTCTATGGATTGTTGTGCTGCACTCCCGTCCTGCATGCCCTGTGTGGTGTATTGTGCTGCTGCAAACCCTGATGCCTGCCCTGCAGGGTCAGTTTGGTGCACCTCTCCATGTCCCTCCTGTCCTCTGTTATCCAAGTCCATGTCCCTATCCCATTTCCTTCCATGATCCAATGTACCATACTTGCGAACATTTTGAACTTGGTAAGAGGGAGATTTTGAAAAAAAACTGGGGTATTGATTTTCCCCTTTGAGTTACATTGAAAAAGAGGATATTGTAGACAGGAGACAGATCAAATAAAGCCCATTTGAGCTTAAAAACATTGGACGTTTCCTGGCTGAATCGGGTCTGTTGGCATGTATGGTTGTACTACCATTGCCTCTTCCTTCTGCCCACAATGGTCTATTACATTGCCACAGCCTTGAAGGAGGGTAGATTTTGTATCACAGGGGGCCCCTGGCCCGTTCTGTCCACACCTGAAGTATGAGACCCTTGTCCTTGCCCTGCCAGCTGCATTTGTAGGCCGTATTAAATTGACCAGCGGGTCCTGTGTTGCTATATAATTATCCTGAGACATCCTTACCACTCAGCCAGCATAAAACCCCTGTGTAGGCCCTTCTGTTCAATATGTAGGCCTCTTTGTTAAATTGACCATAGCTCTGCAATTTTAGTGTATAGCAGTCTGAAGGCAGGTCTGCGAGGCCTTCTGATCCAAACTAGTAGCCCCCACCCTACCCGAGTGCTCCGTGCTTGGTATCAAAGTTCAACATCCCCCTGAAGCTGTCGACATACAGTAGGCTGCATCCTGGACTGGTACTTGCTTCCTGGGCAGGTTTCCCGCTTTTAAGGAAGTGGCAACCGCAGAGCGTCAAGTTAGGAGAACTGAGGAGATTTTATACATGAATATATTGAATTCCCGTACAATACCCATTATTTTCTGCTTCCTCTATGGAACTTACGATAAGCGATTGGCCTGAGAGACTGACCTTTTCACCCAGTCCATTGTCAGCATTAAGTGGGTAAATGACGAAATGTCTGGTAAAATCTGCAGACGAAGCTTTTGGGTAGCATACGTAGGTAGATGTAGCGTGCAAAGGAGCCCACAAAATGATATAAAAAGGGAGCACCCACAGATATCGACGGACTACCTCGCTGTCTGTATGTAGGTTAACAGGCAGTGCAGGTTTTCCCCAAGAGCTGGGAGCTCTTGTCTTCCTTTGCTTAAAATGTCTTGCTCTGCTTTGCTTGAAGTATCTTATTCTATTTTACCTATATGAAATGTCATGTTATGTTTAACCATTGTTCTCTTTACTTTTGCATTTAAAAGATTTTGTATTGTAATTGCAGGAATGCTTGCTCTAAGAGTAAACGTGAGTGTTCCTAGGTAACATTTTCCTTGGTGTAACTTGTTTCTCATGATGCATTTATAGATGTGTTTTCTCTCTCTCTCTGTCAGTACATTAATTGAGATACAGAGAATATTATGACAGCTGTATGATTATCTGGATTCTGTATTTTGTACTTTATGTCTCTATTCTGCGGTTTCTTTGAAATTGCATCTTCTCATTAAACTGCCATTGTATTCTGCCTCCAATTCCATGTCTCATATGTCTGTTTTCTTCATTTTTGGAGCAAGCGTTCCTAGGCACCCCGGCTCAAATTAAGGTGCCCCTTTTCTCCCTGACTCACTCTCCTGCTCAGTTCTGTGGTGGCTCCCGGGGATCTGGGGACCGCCCCTAGCTTCCTTGACCCGTAATAGATCTTCCCTCCAACAGCCTCTCTTGCAAGTCCTGTATTGTTGGTTTGTTGCCCCTGCCCCCCTTTCCACTGCCCTCCATAGTCTGTTGTGCTTCCACGGCCCTTCCTGCCTGCTCAGTGTGGTTAAATTGTTGCCTTTGCACCCTCCTACCTGCCTTCAATTTTCAGAGTCCCTGCCCCTGGCCTCTGCCTCTCAACAGTATCCTAATGAACAACTAGATTGCTAACATTCTATATTTATTACAAAAGTGTGGAACGCCTGACATCATCTTGATGTAATCAAAACTGTAATACCTAGAGCATTTCCTTTGGAAATTACATATATGAGAGGGTCTTATTGGCATCAAAATTATGGTTAGTGCTCTAAAAGACTAAAATAAGGACATATTTTCTGAGTTTTCAAATAGCGACAAAGCACTTTTAAATTATTTGTTATCTTTATGTTTTTTTATCCAGTTGACCACTTGATTAAATGTTGCACTTAGGGGAGAGGATGTGGTGTTACTTCCAGAACTGCAGACTTTGCAACTGGGGAACCAGGTTGAAGTTTCTGCTTCAGCTCGACATTCTGTGATTCTGGTCAAATCACTTAGTCTCCCCATGTCTACAACCAAAATGAATTTGTTCTTGTGTGATGTAACCAATGCTCATGTAAAGCACTCCAATACCTGACAAGTCTGCACTATATAACACTGCAAAAACACAAAATAATAAGTGTTTTGCACACTTCTGTCATTGGGCTATATTTGGGCTACATCTGGGTGATTTTGGGCTACATTTGGGCTCTTTTGTCTCCGGTGGCCATCTTGGGAGACTTATTTGTTATGAAGTTTCCTAATTTCCTCATTTACTGCAGTCTCCTCAGTAGGAAATGCTTTCAGTTTTTTACTTTGATTCCATCAAGAAGGCATTCAGATATGTCACACATTTGCCATAAATTCAGAATGTTAGCACTCTTTTTGCTCATTAGATCACTGTAGTAAAGCTACTGCTCACCAGGGAAAACTGCTGCTGGTATTGAAAGTGCATGTTTCAGTCTGCATGTCAGAATGTTTTAATGAAATAGAAGAGGATTTGAGAAGTCACTCAAAATGTGCCCTAATTTTTCTTTCTGCAGCACTAATCATACTTTTTATGGAAAAATGAACCCCCTCATTTTGTTCCTTTTTAAATTAAATGTTTTAAGAGTTACCACTTTAATCCAAGCAAGATGGCTTCAGGTGTGCCATACGTTTATCATAAGTAGGACTGTTAGCGCTCTAGTAGTTCTTTGGAACACTCTGGGAAGCTGCAGTAGAACACAAAGGAATCAACTGACAGTCTCTGCCCTTGTTGGATGTACATGTTTTACTGAGAATGTCAGACTTCATTCTCACATGACTGAGAAAGATAATGTGAATTTACAGAAAATAAGCTCTCAGTTTAGCCTATAGATCACCTTCCAAACCTCTGTGGTAAAAGCATGAGAAAATATTTTTCTCTCAATCATGATATCCCAGCAGAAGGCTTTTTCACATGGTGAAATCACCTTAGAACATACCACAATTCCTAAAATGAGTATGGTACCATCAACAAATGATTTATAATGTAACTAAAGTCTTAAAACCTTCTATTAACTGCAATGCTTTTTAATGAGGTGCTATCATGTATATTGGTCCCAAGATGGCTGCCAACACTTCTTGGATGAAGTGCTGACAGCCAATCAGATCTAAGGATGAGATGTGTGGTTAGGCTCCGCCCACATATATATATGCTTTTAAATGCTATTTTCTCAGGAAATACTGAACAGATTTACACCAGACCTGCAAAAGGCACTTCCTTGACCTTATGGCTACCTCTCTGCCAAATTTCAAGTAATTCTGTTCAGCCGTTCGGGCTGTAGCTGTGTCTAAAGGTCCTATGGAAAAATGCATGGGGAAAACGCGTTTTGGGACCCCCCTTTTTTCTCGGCCCCTGCTTGACGAATCCCCCCGAGACTTTCAGGGTAGGAGCGGAGCGTAGCGCCCCACCTATTTTGAAAATTTCGCGAGGATTCGTCGACCGGCGCCAAAGTTATTCCAAATAGAATGTTGCGGATTTCCTATGGAAACAGGGTCCTAACTATAACTACCTACTGGCGACCGCCAGTAGGTAATATATATATATATATATATATATATATATATATATATATATATATATATATATTACCTACTGGCAGTCGCCAGTAGGTAGTTATAGTTAGGACCTATTTTCCATAGGAGAATCATAGGTCGGTAAAGGCAGCAAGACTGCCGAAACGCGTCCCTCTGTTGTTTATGTATCCAGTGGAACCAAGACAATAAATGGGAGAACCCCCACGACGACGAGTGCCTGATTCTTAATCATATCAGATTGGGAAACATATTTCATATATATATATATATATATATATATATATTACCTACTGGCAGTCGCCAGTAGGTAGTTATAGTTAGGACCTATTTTCCATAGGAGAATCATTTTTTGTTTTCCTAATAACGTTGTTTGACGAATCTTTGCGAAATTTTTAAAACTAGTGAGGCGCTCCAGTCAGCTCCTGTCTTGAAAGCTTCGGGGTGATTTTTGAAGTGGGGGGGCCGAGAAAAAAAGGGGGTCCCAAAACTTGCTTTTCCCATGTTATTTTCCATAGGAAACTTTAGACACGGCTACAGCCCGAACTACTGAACGGAATTATACCAAATTTGGCAAAAAGGTAGCCCTTGGTTCAGAAAGAGACCTTTTTTCAAATGGTGTAAATCCATCAGTAGGTTTTGAGATACTAAAAGGCAAAAAAATGTTATATATCTGGGCGGGACCTAACTACTCAAGCACGAGCTTCGCTCTAATTGGCTGCCAACACTTCAATCCAGGAAGTATTGGCAGCCATCTTGGTGCAATGCTTTTTAGGTCTCGCCTAGCGACGCAGCGCATGCACTGTTCACTTGGTGAGATCTATTGTTGTCGATCTACCCAAACACCCCAGCACTGCCCTAAACCCTAAAACACTACCCCCAGCACGACCCCCTACACTACCCACACTTCACTGCACTACCCTAAACCCTAAAACACTACCCCCAGCATGACCCCCAACACTACACAAACCCCACTGCACTACCCTAAACCCTAAAACACTTCTCCCAGCACGACCCCCTACACTATCCAAACACCAATGCACTACCCTAAAACACGACCCCCTACACCCTCAAACACTACTCCCAGCACGACCCCCTACACTACGCAAACACTTCTGCACCACCCTAAACCCTAAAACACTACCCCAGCACGACCCCCTACACTACCCAAACACCAATGCACTACCCTAAAACACGACCCCCTACACTACACAAACACCATTGCACTACCCTAAACCATAAAACACTAACCCCAGCACGACCCCCTACACTACCCAAACACCACTGCACTACCCTAAAACTCGACCTGTACACTACACAAACACCACTGCACTACCCTAAACCCTAAAACACTACCCCCAGCACAACCCCCTACACTACACAAACACCACTGCACTACCCTAAACCCTAAATCTACCCCCAGCACGACCCCCTACGCTACCCAAACACCACTGCACTACCCTAAAACCTAAAACACTACCCCCAGCATGACCCCTTACACTACCCAAATACCACTGCACTACCCAAAACCCTATAACACTACTCCAGCACGACCCCCTACACTACCCTAAACCCAAAAACACTATCCCCAGCACAACCCCCTACACTACCCAAACACCACTGCACTACCCTAAACCCTGAAACACTACCCCCAGCACGACCCCCTACACTACCCAAACACCACTGCACTACCCTAAACCCTAGAAAAGTAACCCCCACCCCATGCCCAATCCCCCTTACCTGTCACTCCTCATGGATCCTGCTTCATGCCGTCTCTGAGGGGCAGTGCACGTCGTTGTGAGGAAATGGAACAGCCTCTGTTTCATACAACAATGTGGATCGTCTAAATTTTTTTAGAACGCATGGTCATTTACCATACATACCTTTACAATGAAATTCATTGTAAAGGCATGCGTGGTAAATGACCATGCATTTAAAAAAAATGCGTAGTAATGACTTCGCGATGTACAACGCATGCGTGGTAATGCATGCGTTGAAATGGTATCACGAAGTAAAAATGTCGCTGTAACGGCTGTTTACCGATCGAAGCTTGGCCCTGTTCTTCAGTGAGTTGTTTATTTGATAACTTAGGGGGAAGGAATGTGTTTTTTTTACCGAAAAGTGCATTTCCGGCTGTTGTATTGTGAAAGTGTCAGCGTGGCCTGGTTTTACTTCCGGTGAGAGAGTGGAAGAGTCTGTTTGGATCTAAAGGAGGTCTGGGTTTGGATGGGGCCAGCGCGACACAGCATCAGAAAACACAGCTAATGGAAAGTGTCCTCCCCGAAGTGTGGAGCAGTGCCATGAGAGGTCAACGAGTGTGCATCCCACCGCAGTATGACCGTACCGCGTGACCCATGTGCCGCCACCAGGGTACGGGAGGCAGAAGCGGCATCCATCGCAGGTCCTCTTGAAGACCGTTGTCTTCACAACTGGGCTCCCCACCTCATGTGCCATCTGCAGGGCCTCTGCAGTCGGATCACTGGTTTTGGTTTCTGGAGTGGCAACATCAACAGTTGCTCCCAAAGGACTAGCCTGAACACTTAGTTGAATATCCCCTGCACCAGCATTCCGCAGAAATTCTTTACCTAGCTCTCCCACATTGAAAAGGACATCATAATAGCACGGCTCTGCTTGCGACACCGTATGACGTCATCAGAGCCATAAGAGGACCTTGTCGGCGTGCTGATGTCAGTTCCACCCATTTATTCCGTGCCACTGAGGCAAACAGGCGGACCGACACATTTTCACATGTATACATAGTATACTAAATATATATATATATATATATAAATGCATAACCAATAAAGGCATAAAGAAATAGCAGCACGTCAAGCATTTCTCACTATTAAAACATAAGCATGATTAAGACATATTACAAGTATTCATGCCAAGCAGTAAAAGCATCTTTTTGGTAGAAACAGGTGGACAACGGGGAGGCGGATGGAACAGTGAAGAATCCACAGGCAGGTACTGTCTCCACCAGAGAAAGCGTTACCGAAAGTAGGTAACTTGTTCTTCTGATAGATACTTCTGCCTGTGGATTCCTCACCTTTTAAATAGAATCCCCAAGCCATACCTCACCCGGAGGAGGGTGTCCACCTGACTAGACCAAAAAATCTTGCAAAACAGATTGAGCAAAATGGCCATCCCTCCTAACCTCGGAATCCAATAATAATCGAATAATTTTTAGTCAAAATCATATTGAAAATAATACTTTAAAAATACTTTTATTAATAAATTAAGACAAACACTTAAAGGAAAACTTGTATTTATAATTAATTTAAAGATATTTCATGCTTTACAAATTACGCCGAAGTCGCTACCCCAGCGCGACTTTTCAAAATGGGTACCCGAATGCGAGCAGCCATCGTGTAGGGTGCGCGAAGGGTGCGTGACTTCTGTATAATATTTAAAAAAAAGAATGAATATAGTTTTCCTAACTAAAAATTATTCACAATTTTTTTTTAAATGTATATATATATATGTGTGTATATATGTATATATGGAGGTTTTTCCTTGTGTACTCAGGGTTCATTAGAAGACATGGTTAGGGAACTGCTTCCCCTAATATTTTTTAGTTGCGTAGTTAGTAGAAGCTCATGCTTTTAGGAGTGACCTCGTGCAACAAACAAGTGGAGAAGTCTATTATTTCTTTATTTACAATTTACACGAGAAACCTTGGAAAAGAAAAAGAAGATAGTACTTACATGATTAAAAATTCGAACTTATTTATATTTAAAAGGCCATCTGTACCAGTTTAAGAGTTTAAGGGGAGAGTCTGAAAGAAAGAGAAAAGATAATTAAAGATAAGAATAAATCAAGCAGTGCTAATAAAACAATACATGTACTTTCAGTTACAGATCAGGCAAACTACACACACAAAAAAAATGAAAAGAAGAGAGGCATAAGTCACCAGAAACACAGGTAGGTGTGCAGCTCCCAGTTAATAAAGATATAAGAAATAACACTGTTAGTACAATAAGAGTAATTGATACTAATAAAGAGTATATTGCAGTTCCAAAGTATTTACTCAGCCTTGCAAGAAAACTGAAGATAGCAAGCGAAGAAGATACAGAAGAGGAATCAGGTGGCAGTCTCTTCTCTGTGAATTGATAGCCAGCACACTCCTATTGTATCAAAAGCAAAAACTGATTACAATTTTAAACAATGATGTGTGCTACCCAGTGAGAGGCAGCCAGCCTCAAAGAACAAGTATCTCTGCAGATGAATGTTCACCAGTACACTGGATGCACACCATGGTATATAGAATCACCTCAGTAGTCTCTCTCCGAGACGTTATCAGGTCCAGTCTAAGTTCCCTATTTTCTTCTCTAACTGCCATTAACTCCTTTTGTATCCCCTCCAAAACTTCTCCTAACCTCTTTAAATCTAGAGCCTCTGCCATTCTGCTCAGGTGCAAATACAGAGTCGGCACTTCACTCTGTCAAAATCTGTTGTGGCCCAAAATGCTCAGGAGCAGAACAACGTCAGTTCCCAATGCCCCACTACGGCCTCCCAGCCAACCACGTTTGCAAAGCATGTGAAGGACTGTGGAACCCACGGGGGGAAAGGGGATGGGACCGAGAAGAGACTGTGTATCTCTGCAGGTGAATGTTCACCAGTATACTGGATGTACTGCGTGGTATATAGTATCACCACTCCACAAAATTGAATACAAAAAGCATACAATTCAAACATTCAATTTAAACTGAAATATATTGTGACCAATGACAAAGAAACAAATGGATCACATTATCTAGTCACACATATCAAATCATAAACAAGATGTAATTGAAAAATAAAAGTACGAAGAAATGTACAAAGAAATCCAATTATGTTGCAACTCAACAAAAATCAACAACATTTACGACTGAAATGCACAGCCCAGCCCAATGCATTTCGGGATAAGATTCATCCCTTCTTTAGGGACCACTGTGAAAAAAGGTAAACACATAATCTTATTACAATAATATTTCTTACACATATTGTTGTATACAAGCAACTTAAAGTCCAGTCCAGGCGGAATAACCTACAACACCTATAAGTGCTTGCACACGGCAAAGAAGTGGAAGAATCATGTAAAGAGTGCACGTCAAGAACTGATCAAAAAGGATTATGACCAAAAAGAAATCAACATAATCAAAAGAACTGTGTCCATGCTAGATGTTTTTGAGAAGAAGAAAACCAAAGTGCTCGCAGGGTGCAAAAAAACAACAAGCACAGAGAACAAGATTGCGCAAGGGATATCACAACCAGCCCGATGAACCCGATTAAGTGTTTTAAAAATCTTTTAAAAAACATGCAGATATGCATCTAGTTGACTCGCAAAAAGTCAAGGTATCAAGTGCACTGAATAAGAACTCACTCTGAGCTGTGGCAGCATGACAGCCACTGACTACTGTAACTAAGCCACGGAGATAGTGCCAAATCTGAAAAAAGAAATGAGAGGCTACATCACCTCCCTGATAATCTCTATACAAACTACACAAATACAGGCCTGCGCCAGTAAAGGATACCAAAATTACCTCGATATTAAAACTGAAGATGAAGGTCTTCCGTGCTCAACAATCACTAAGACTCTAGTAGCTGTAACCACTCTGGCTGCAAATATATGGATAATGAACAAAAAAATGTTTTACGCTAAATGCCTCTGTTGAATCCCCAATACGAAAGTTAACCTGAATTAGCTCTTCACATTCCAAAGTGCTCTGAATATGGTCTCTCCTTACCGCGACTGCAGGCAGTTTCCTGCGAAGAATAAACCTTGATGAAATGTGCAACAGCACACTTTTGCGTTCCAGGCACGCCGCTTCTGGGGAAATAAAACGTATGACGCCTTACACTCAATCCCTAGTGAATATGCAAACACAGTGATTACACAGCGTACACCTAATCATTAGACTCCCTTCACTGTATCTCTTTCCAGAACACCAGTCCAAATCACTGCTTCTCACAATCACACGCCGGATACCATGTGCCCACAACTTACTAAAATACTGTTTGAAAGTCACCGCCACAAGTGTTGCCAGGAATCCGAGTTGAGCTGATATCACTAATTATATACCAATTATTCAAGTATAACAAAAGAAAACAAGAGAAAACAGTATCCACAATACATGCCTCAAAATGCCAATGCTCAAATAGGGTAATAAGTATATATTCTATGAAACTACAATCACCTGAGAAAAGTAAGCCTTAGAAGACACAATGCCTGTGCCCATTGTACTATGTGTTAAAGTCAGTGTCCTATGCAAGAAAAAGCTGGTGCCTACATGCAAAATCCACCAGACCAGGATATGAGAAATAGTGAATTAAAAAAAGAGGTAAAGGAGAAGTGTTGAAAGCAGTATGAGCTAGCAACTTAAGAAACTGCATACCACCAGAACATGCAAAGGCAAAAAAGCAAATTGAAAAAGAGGTAAAGGAGAAATGATTGAAAGCAGTATGAGCAAGCATCTTATAAAATCCCATACCATTGATAGTCAAAACGTTGTCAAATAAACATTCATCAGAAATAGCTTGCTATCTAAATCATAGGTGCATTTGAACTTTAAAAAATTCTAACTTAATATTTTTCTTTATACCAAAATCAGGAATCTCGTGTTTAAATATTCTAAATGTGTGAAGAACAGACAATAATCAGAAACTGTCAATGAACCTTTTCTTCTGATGAATCCCAATGGCAAAAGTAAACAATGTGAATGGTATTTACAACCTGTTTACTTAATAGTTGTGACAGTTCGGTTTGATCAATTATTCTTCATTAATTTACATCTATAAATACAAATTCAAATACATAAACTTAATATCAATGAGATAATTAAATAAACTATATCCATGTAATATTACTTAACAATCAAAACCATTCTTTCTGATTAAAGCCACAGTCCTAAATAAGAATCCCAGGATACCTCAATCCTTACTCCTTCAAGATGGCTACAAACACATTATGTCAATCACCCTGTGATTGTAAACCTCTAGCAGTAACATCAAACGTTAAACTCAACACTTCATGGCATTGGTTTAATACAGAATATGAAAAAAGTGCACTGGTGGGAAAAGGATAAAGATCAAGTGCATTTGCTGGCCATTTTATTAATAAAAGAGGGTGCACTTGTTGGGAAAAAATATAGATCAATCACGATCGCTGGCGGTGACCAGAGAAAATAGTACCAGAACAAATCTTTGAAATTCACCTGTCTCATCAAACCTCTTTCTAGTCGTGTTATAAAACCATTCACAAATCATTCAATAATCCACTCTTTCGACAAAAACTCTCATTGGGGAATACTATTATCCTCATTAGAAGTTTTGCTAATTATCTTTATTACTGATGTTTGTAACATTCTGTAAAGTTAGTGAAACAATATTCAAAACAGAATTCAAAAACTGATATATTCAACCACATTAAAAGAACCATCTCTAAGCACCATTTTCACCAGTTCTGAAAATAGTGATGGAATCTATTATACAGAATGATAAATTCAGATTACCCTTGAGTGTCCTGCCATTAAATATAAATCTGGAGAACTACAAGGCAACACACCCAAAAAAACTAAACAAAACTCTCTACTGAGATACTTATACTAGTTACACTATAGAAAGTAATGTAGTTCCTCTTCTTTATTTTAAGAAGAACCCACAGCCAGAGCAGAAAAGAAAAGCAGAGGATGAAAGAAGTATGAAAGGAGTGAAAACAAGACTTCAAGTAAGACAAGAAATGAACCAGAGTTTAACAATGTATTTAACTCATCGAAACAGTTGTTGACTAAGGAACAATGTGGGTTATCAGTAAGGGTTTGAATTGTGTCCCAGAACAGCATATTGTTGTTTTTAGATTTTTTGTGCATTATCTGGAAATTGAAAAGGTAGAAATTCTTTTACTTGATTCTGCCTAAAAAGTTTTATAATTCAGCCCATAGATCCCCACCAAGTTAATCTGTTAAAGATCGGAGAGACATTGAAACTTTCTTGTCCCTAACATATTCTATTCTGAATAGATTAGAAACATTGTCAAAGTATCTTGAGTTTGTATTAGACCAACCACTATCTGGAATTTGAAACCTAAGTAAAAAAAAATCTGAAATTCACAAATGAAGACAACATAAATATCTTTGAAAAATGTGTTTTAAGGGACATTGCCACTTTAAAATGTAATCGTAAACCTTGGAATATAAATGAAAAGCAGAGAGCAGTCCTACAATACCTCCCAAACTACAAGGATATCATAATCCAGAAAGTGGATAAAGGAAGTTCTGTGGTAGTACTTGATATTGTTGATTATGACAAAGAAGCTCGGAGACTGTAATCAGATATCACTTGCTATGAGAAAACCAGTAAGGGCTGGCATGCTATTGGACGATGAATATAATTATTTGAATATTTCATTTGCAAAGATGTCAGGGATTTACCTTTTGCCCTTGGTACACAATATTTCAACCCATCCGTAAGGCAGACCCATATTTTCAAGTAATGGTTCTCTCATGGAAAGACTTTCTGAATTCATAGATTTGTTTATAGCACCTTCTGTAATACTTTTGACTCCTATATTAAGGCATTGCAGGCTTTCTTGATATTGTCCATAACATACCTTGGAAAGATGATTTGCTCTTACTAACCATGGATGTGAATTTACTTGTATAAGACATGATGAAGTCTTGTTGAGCATGGAGCATTTTCTAAACAGTACACCAGCTAACCTGCTATTTCATATTAGAATGTTGATGGAAATGGCCTATTTTGTACTCATTTTTTCTTTTACGAGGATGAATTATGCCATCAGGTACGTGGGTCTGCAATGGGAATCATGATACACATCCTGGTATGCCTCATTGTTCATGGGTAAATTTGAGAATGAGTACTCGGGAAGACCTACCATATTAACTTTTGATAAGTACATTTTATTGTGTATCAGGTTTATCAATGATTTTTTTATGACTGTAAAGAAGATGCTTACGTTCTATGAAAACGTCAACTCTATTTTAAATCAAAACCCCCTCTACATTGAATTAACTGTGGAATGCTGTAATTTTTTTATTTATTTTCTTGATTTTATTCTATATCTGGAACATCATAAAATATTTTGTAAGATTCATAGAAAACCTACTTCTGTAAATAGTACTTTTCACTTGAGTTCGGCTCACCCTTTACATCAAAAGGATAACATCTCCTTTGGGGAATTGATGAGAACATGTAGAATATGTAGTAGTGCGTATCAAAAAAAGTAATTAATAATAAGCAACATTATATGCAGAAAGGGTACTCCAGCAAAATCATTAGGAAAGCTGTGGTGAGAGCAAGCGTATGTTCGAGGAATGAATTATTGTACAAAAAATGAATAATGAATTACGTACTAATAAAAATGAGATCGGAACTTTGAGATTAATTACCAAATACAATCATGAAAGCATGTGTTAAATAATCATTGACATATTTTCCTGTTTGATCAAGAATTGATTGAACAGAAAGTATAAACCAGAGATTACTTTTAAAAGTAGCAGATCACTGATGAACATTTTATGTTCTAGTGACACTATTGCAATCTCTAAGAAACAGAAAAGACAGGAGACCATTGTGATTTTAACAGGTTTCTTTAAATGTCTTAATTGTATCTGTCGGGAATTGACTGATGGAAAACAAGTGAGCTTTTTTTATTGTGAAAGAAGAAAAAGTTACCAAATGTCGGAATTTTTTAATTGGGAATACAAAATTGTGTATTAACATGTTCAGGTCCCAAAATATATGTAGGTTCAAAAATTCATCCTGTGAAAGAAAAGTGGAAAGAAAATTTAAGGGAATTCAAAAATTCAAATGAGAAATATCCGATGTCTATATATGTAAAGGAAAGAGAATGTACCAAAAGGCTAAGTAAAATAGGTTTTGTAGCAATCGAATCTGTGAAGCAACATAGAAGAGGCAGAGATCAAATACACAGATTATGGGAGAGAGACAGCTTCTAAATGTTTAAATTGCAGTCTTTTGAGATGGGCATCAATAAAAAAAGAGGAACTACATTTCTCGCTGTAGAGGAATTCCAGAAGTAATTCATATTAGTATCTCGAAAGAGATTTTTTATAAGCTATTCGGAGTTTATTGACTTCTAGTTCTCCAGGGGGCATATGTATCAAATACCGTTACTGCAATTCTCAAATGGCGATTTTTAGGGAATTGCTATTTTAGAATCGCAAAACGGGATGTAATAACAAATTCGTAAATATTTTGCGATTCCTTGGCATTCCTTAATTGCGATTAGCAATTGCGAATTGCAATTAAGGAATACCTTCCCATTTATTCCTATGGCCCCTAGGAATGAATGGGAAGACATTCTCAATTTGCGATTCGCAATTAGAGAAACGCAAAATGAGAATGCAATTTCAAGGGTGCCAGGGTGTCATGTAAAGGGCCACACTTTAGACTTGGTCTGGTCATCACATCCGCTGATCTACCCCTTAGTCATCACCCCCTGCGCCTGGTCGGACCACTATTTAATCTGTGGCCGACTCCTCCTGATCAACTTAAGGGCACCTTCGCCTCCAAAGTGGAAAGTACTCCGGAGCTGGAACTCGATCAACACCGACACCTTGGTTTCAACTCTTAGACACGCTGCCACAGTATCAACCCCCACTGGCGACCTGGATGCCGATAGCGCCTGTCTATCGACAAAGCTCAGGAGCGCCATAGACAGGGTCTCCCCCGCCCGTAGGAAAAGAACTAAGGATAAAATCAAAGAAGCTCCCTGGTTCAATGATGCTCTTAGGGAGGTGAAACAAACCCTCCGCCAGTACGAAAGAGCCTGGCGGAAAGAGTATGATTCCTGTCCCCGGGCAGAATACGTGGCAAGGTCTGCCGCCTATAAAAAAGCCATTCTATCCAGGAAGGCAGAGTTTTACGAAGGTAGAATTGCGGTGGCAAAAAATCCCCAGAAGGATATCTTTCAAATCTTGAACGAACTGAGGAAAAATAAGGGTCAGACGCCCTCTTTCTGTCAAGAGAACTGCCAAAAATTCCAGGTCTTCTTTACGAAGAAAATAGATGACCTCCTCACAGTAATCCAGGCAACCCCTACCCTACCACACCTCTCAGGACCTACTTTTTCACCTCCCTCTTTTTCCAGCCCTCTATGCACGTTGCCACTACTCACCATGAAGTCCTTGGCAATCCCAGTTGGTCGAGTGAAATCTGGCTCACCGGCTGATCCCTGCCCGCCCAAGATCTTCAAGATGGCCCTCCAGGGAATTGCTGGTGAGGTGCTCTCACTTCTCAACCGGTCCTTGGAATCTGGGCGGGTCCCAGTTAATTTCAAGGAGGCCCGCGTTAATCCGCTCTTAAAGAAGCCGGGGGCAGATGTCAAGAATTTTAAAAAATATAGGCCAATATCACAGCTGACATTTCTGGCAAAGGTACTGGAACAGCACGTACTGTTCTCCCTCGTACACCATCTAGAAGACAACAACCTTTTGGAAGCAAACCAGGCAGGGTTCAGAGCCAACCACAGCACGGAACTGGTCATGCTATCGGTGTTGGATGAACTGAGATTGAGGTCAGATAAGAAAATGCCATGTGCCCTGGTTTTGCTGGACCTATTCGCGGCATTCGATACGGTCAATCATGACCAACTTTTGTCGCGGATTTCGGATCTAGGAATCCAGGGCACAGCCCTGGCCTGGATTACCTCCTTCCTAAAAGATCGCTCACAAAAAATCCAACTATCTGACCTAGTATCCAGGTCAGGCTCTCTCTCATGTGGGGTACCCCAGGGATCAGCACTGTCACCCCTTCTTTTTAATGCTTACCTCCAACCTTTGATATCTGCCTTAAACCAGATGGAGTGCCGGATCTACAACTATGCGGATGACACCCAGAGCATCATCCAGATTGATAGTTCACCGACAGCCTACTCTAGGATGCAAAACATTTTAAAATTCACTATCAACTGGATGTCGGCTAACCATCTTAAAATCAACCCTGACAAGACAGAGGTCCTAGCCGTCACCACAGAGGCCAACCCTTGGAACTGTCTTTTTTGGCCACAAGAACTTGGCTCCTTCCCGGAACCAGCTAAGGTGGTAAAAAGCCTGGGCATCAATATTGATGCCAAACTATCCATGATTCAGCAGGTGTCGACAGTAGTGGGCACCTGCGTGGGCCTGCTGAGACAACTGCGCAAACTGGCCCCCCTTCTTACCTCATCTACCCTCAGACTGGCAGTCACGGCACTAATACTGTCGCGTCTAAATTATGGCAACGCCCTCTATATCGGCCTCCCGCAGCAACTCTTGGCCAGACTGCAGGTTGTTATGAATGATGCAGCTAGACTCATTCACAGACTGCCAAGGCAAGCCCACGCCTCCCCTCTGCTACACAAGCTTCACTGGCTGCCGGTCAAACAGAGAATCAAGTTCAAAGGCCTCTGTATTGTTCACAAATCTTTGTATGGCCGAGCACCTAAGTATATTAAAGACCGGCTAGCCCTGTATGTTCCTAACAGGGCGCTCCGCTCAGCAGAGGCCAATCTGTTAGTCTGTCCTCGTTTCAACCGGTCCACCATCAGAGGCAGAGCTTTCTCCTCCTTCCCCCAGGTGTGGAATAGTCTGCCGGGTGACCTACGGAAGGAAGGAAACCTCCTCCTCTTTAGGAAAAAGCTGAAAACAGTTCTCTTCTCAGAAGCATGGGGCATCATGTAACCTCTGTCTTTCACCCACCAGATGTCTAGGTACACCCTCTGAAAGCGTTTAGAGACCGGTTGGTGATAACGCGCTCTATAAATACAAATGACATTACATTACATTACATAGCTGTACTACAATGACCAAATTAATCTTCAAATGAAAACTAAAATGAAATAACAGTCTACACTGCAGGCATAACAGCTCGCAATTCCATTTTTAAATGCTAATTTCTAACAACAATATTTCGCTCAGAAAATACAACACTTCGTCAGTGTATTCTATACTTATTTCATCTTTTCATCATACGCCTACACTGCACTCACTAGGGCTCCAAATGGAAATTATTTCTTCATTCATTAACTACAGAGTCTCCTAGGCAAGTAACTATTACAGGCCTCAAACCTACATAATATCCTTTTAGTATCCTTTCTTCTTGAACATTTTTTGTATCAGTTATACCTTTAGTGCAATCACCAAATTCATTTTCAAGTACAAACAAACACTCAGCAGTCTACACTGTGGGTATCATGCCTCGCAATTTGAATTTTGGACACGTGGTGCCAACTAGCACTGTCCAACACAAGCCCATCCCACATGTGTAACTGTGTCCTGAGTCCTGAATGGCAGTGACCCCAAGTCCATGGCAGCCACCACAGCAGCAAACTCTCTTTGATCAGTTAGACATATTTCCATATGCAGTTACCCAAACCTTCATGGCAGCGACCACACCACCACAATCCCTTTGATTAGTGAGGAGTATTTTCATATTGAAGGCTGGCGACAAGTGGTTCCACTGAACCTGCACTGCACAGGCCGGTGAGGCCACCAACGTATGCACGTGGCTGTCGGCCCTTGCTCACCGCTACCTCTGGCCTACACTACGATCAACAGGCCTCACAATCCAGATAGAGTTGTGATTCCACATGACGCAGTCCTATAGCCAAGACACATTGCTCCCAGTGCGGCCCGTCCACACCAAGCATCATCACAGGCTCATACACTCTCAATACTTCTGGTGCCACTAACCCTCTTTAACAGAAGCCGATCCCACATGTGTAATTGTGTCCTGAGTCCTGAATGCCAGTCACCCCAAGTCCGAGGCAGCAACCACACAACATACTCCCTTCGATTTGTGAGGCATATTTTGATATGCAAGGCCGGTGACACGTAGTCCCACTAACCCTCTTTAACACAAGCAGATCCCACATGTGTAACTGTGTCCTGAATCCTGAATGGCAGTCACCTCAACTTCGTGGCAGCGACCACAGCACCAGACTCCCTTCAGTCTTATTTGTTGTTCTTTTCTTTAAATATTTTTTTTATATGTAAATCTATACAAGACTCCTCTTTGTCCAACAGCACAGAGACACTTCCGGGCCCAAGAAGGTTGTTGTGGGTATGATGGTAATGTGGGAAGAGGGTGCATTACCTGCTGATGTGGGGAGAGGCAGCGTCAAAGGGGTATCTGTTAAATGGTAGCGGCAGTTTCAGTCGGTATCTTTTCAAGTATTTGCCCGGCGGTAATCGCCTCTCATACCACTCGATAATTTACCAATAAAAGAGGCAGGCGCTGGAGACTGGAAGGCAGGAAACAAGGTTTTATTCCGTCGGAGCAGAACACATCAGATCAGACAGCAAGGTATCGTCACGAGGTGCTCTAACTGCATCTCTGAGACCTGGTCTCTTATACACTGGTTTATTGCTTTATTATACATAGTACATTCTTGAGATTCCCTTGATGTGCGGGGAAATATCCCCTGAAGCCCCGGCTCAGATCCGATCCCACACATGGTTACAGTAGAGGTTCCCACCCTACCCGCAGTGGGAGATGGCTATCGCGCAGCAGGGAATTCCGCTAATTCCCGGGGGTGTGTGCAACCGGCCGGGTCTCAGGGGGTAGGGGCTTTGATTCTACTGTAATCCCTTTGATGTGGGGTGTTTCCCTTACAGTAGGGGCAATAAACTGCATCCACAGGGCTAGGTGATGGCCTGGGACCAGTTCAGACAATGGGGCGCAGAGGAAGGGGGGTTATCAAAGGAGAGGCATGACCATGTATGGGTTGTCGGTCGGAAGTGGTTCCGTAGCAGGGTCGCGCAGAAGGAGAGGGTTTATGGCCTGTATGAGAGAGCGGGGGTGGCCGGCGCGCGGGGGATGCTCGCAGCGCCGGGGGAAAGCGCTGGCGATCGAGAGTGAGCGGGGAGAGAGAGTGGGGTGCCTAAAATGGCGGCCGTGCATTTGCTATGCGTGGCGCTGAGGAGAGGCAAGATGGCGCAGATAATGTTCAGTTTGCACGCTAAATTTCCACATATCTATCACAGAAAGAACTCCAATATGTTTTCACAAATACCTCGGACAAATACCAGCTGACAGACTGAATCACAAAATGATTTTTCAATACTTATGTAGTGTGAGTTATGAACAGTTCACACTCAGGCTCGCAGAGGAACAGATGCAGCCCGTCCGCTCCACTCACAGACGCAGTACTACGAACCGTCTGTGCCATTGTAGCTATCCATGCCCTGTTCCGTCGTATGCCACGCCACGCCATGCCACCCCACTCAGATTACGTTCCGACGACAGCCCCACATACCTACCTGTCGCATGCGTACTCGCTGTTCCTGTGCAGGTCAGTGGTCTAGTTCTCCACATCTCCCACCCACTCCCTGAGGGCAGCTTTACCCACACACCACACCCGGCCAGCACATGCGTCACAGGCCATGTGACCACGCAAATATAATAGATCGACGTCACATCCTTTATTGCCGGTGCTGACTAGATGCCGGACGCTCCACGTGTTTCAACCATAAAGAGTCTTTCAAAACTTGCACAGAAGGTTACTCGCACCCTAATCTGTATAGCCCTCAGGGGCCTACCATCCCCGTGGCGCGGACTTCAAATGCACAGGGTTAGTGCCACCCGAAGCACATATGGCCATCAGGGGTCTACCACCACGTGGCACGAACTTAACTTCTACAGGCTTAGCGGCCCCAAAAGCTGATGTGGTCTCCGCCATTGATGACTCAGGACTCAGCGACATGTGTGAGATCTGCCGGGCCGTGGAGAAGATGATGTGGTCTCCGCCATTCATGACTCAGGACTCAGCGACATCTGTGCGATCCGCCAAGCACCTGATTTGGTCTCCGCAATTCATTACTCAGGACTCAGAGATATATCTGGGATGAGTTTTGACGGGCACATGGAGTGCCCACTGCTGCACACTCTGGTGGCACCAGGTAATTTTTTGCTCATGGATGCACAGGGGCGGCAGTGTCTCTCTCTCTCTCTCTCTCTCTCTCTCTCTCTCTCTCTCTCTCTCTCTCTCTCTCTCTCTCTCTCTCTCTATCTATCTCTCCCCCTCTTTCTGTCTCTCTCCCTCTCTCTCTCTCTCTCTCTCTCTCTCTCTTCCCCTCTCTCTCCCCCTCTCTCTCTCTCTCTTCCTTCTTTTCCTTCTATCTCTCTAACTCTGTCTCTTCCTTCTCCCTTTCTCACTCCCTTTTTTTCCTTCCCTCTCTTTTTCTCTCTGGCTTTTTTTCCTTCTCTTTTTCTCTATGTCTCTCTCCTTTGATATGCGCATCACACACGTACTTTTTATACATTTTGTTTATTACTTTATCGTTGATATATGTTAATAAAAAAATAAAGTTTGAAAAAAAAATTAATGACATTTTGGTTGTTTTCTTAACTGCTGTGTAACTCTTTCTTGTTCTTATTACTGTTATTTGATGAAGTCCACCATGGTTTTAAATTTTGGAGGACTTATCGTGGGAATACTGGTGATGTCTGCAGTTTCCACCAACTTCTGAATAGTGTGTTAAATTTATCTCAACTTTACTTCCATTAAAGTGCTGATAATTAAATGCAGACTAGCCGATCCCGTGCAAAAATACACAAGGTGCACCTTTGCAATTTATTCTAAATACTAAAATCCTGTATTGAATTGCACTGACGTAGTGGCTAAACTCACAGGTGCCGATCACGATCCGGCAAAAACCGGGTACGAACCGTCGGACGGAGCACAATCTCCGCCCGACGCGTACCCGGTCGTCAATTTTTACAAACAAGGAATTACGATTCGCACGGGTACACCATTACCGTACGAATCGTAAAAAAGCCCGACCGAACAAAAAAACACCTACCAATGCGATCTGGGAAAGCGCCGACCTGACGTCGGGACGCTCGCAGCCAGCCATTCACGACCCAGGAATCACGATTCGCACCGACGTCACCCCGCACGGTGAATATTTTGCGGCAGCCAAAAACTGCCGGGAAATCAGGACGACGCGAACAAGGACCACCAGTACGCGACGGACAGACGACGACGCGAACAAGGAGGACCAGTACGTGACGGACACACAGGACGACGCCACCAAGGAGGACCCGTACGCGACAGGACGACGCGATCAAGGAGGACCCGTACGCAACAGGACGACGCGATCAAGGAGTACCAGTACGCGACGGACAGACATGGACCCGAACCTACGAGTCATCCCTGCCCTCATAGCAGTCCACCTCCTCTACAGGTTACGACGCAGACGCCGCAGAAGGTCAGAATAACTAAGGGAGGGGGGAAAGTGGGGTGGGGTGGGGGTGGCAGGACCAGGGCAGGCCACAAAACAACCACATAAGTCACACACCACACATGGCCTGGACATACCTGACTCCCATGCCCTGGTCACCACGAGGGGGTGGGGGCGTGTCCTGATAAGCCAGCGACCGCCACAACGGAAGTACGTCACCACGCGAACCGGCAACACAACCAGACAGGTACGTCCCGTACCCACGCCTGAAGAGCGTGGGTACGAGTCGGACCACGCCCACACACGTCACCCCAACAATGGCGGGACGGATCGCACCCACGTGGCAAAGGCCTGGGTACGGGCCGCACAAACATCACATAGCGTGGGGACGGATATGTACGGACCCTACCCCCACCCCGTATGCAAGGAGCGCACCCCCCACACCAACAGTGAAAGTACGACCCGTACCCCCACCCGCGTATGCATGGAGCGTACCCCCACCCCAACAGTGGAAGTACGACCCGTACCCTCACCCGCGTATGCATGGAGCGTACCCCCCACCCCAACAGTGTAAGTACGACCCGTACACTCACCCGCATATGCAAGGAGCGTACCCCCCACCCCAACAGTGTAAGTACGACCCGTACCCCCACCCGCGTATGCATGGAGCATACCCCCCAGCCCAACAGTGTAAGTACAACCCGTACCCCCACCCGCGTATGCGTGGAGCGTACCCCCCATGCCAACAGTGTAAGTACGACTCGAACCCTCACCCGCGTATGCATGGAGCGTACCCTCCATGCCAACAGTGTAAGTACGACTCGAACCCTCACCCGCGGACGTACAGACTGTACCCCCACCCCCACCAGTGTAAGTACGACTCCTACCCCCACCCGCGGACTCACGGACCGTACCCCCACCCCAACAGTGTAAGTACGACCCGTACCCCCACCCGCGTATGCATGGAGCGTACCCCCCAGCCCAACAGTGTAAGTACGACCCGTACCCTCACCCGCGTATGCAAGGAGCGTACCCCCCACCCCAACAGTGTAAGTACGACCCGTACCCCCACCCGCGTATGCATGGAGCGTACCCCCCAGCCCAACAGTGTAAGTACGACCCGTACCCTCACCCGCGTATGCAAGGAGCGTACCCCCAGCCCAACAGTGTAAGTACGACCCGTACCCCCACCCGCGTATGCATGGAGCGTACCCCCCAGCCCAACAGTGTAAGTACGACCCGTACCCCCACCCGCGTATGCATGGAGCGTACCCCCCAGCCCAACAGTGTAAGTACGACCCGTACCCCCACCCGCATATGCATGGAGCGTACCCCCCATGCCAACAGTGTAAGTACGACTCGAACCCTCACCCGCGTATGCATGGAGCGTACCCTCCATGCCAACAGTGTAAGTACGACTCGAACCCTCACCCGCGGACGTACGGACCGTACCCCCACCCCCACCAGTGTAAGTACGACTCCTACCCCCACCCGCGGACTCACGGACCGTACCCCCACCCCAACAGTGTAAGTACGACCCGTACCCCCACCCGCATATGCAAGGAGCGTACCCCCCAGCCCAACAGTGTAAGTACGACCCGTACCCTCACCCGCGTATGCATGGAGCGTACCCCCACCACACCAGTGTAAGTAGACTCGTACCCTCACCTCGAATGCATTGAGCGTACCCCCACCGTGTATGTTCCAAGCGTACATATCCTGAAATCAGAGGTGTGTGTGCAGAGTCCACCCAGCAGTGCCCTGAGACAGGAGGGGTGGGTGTGGAGTCCTCCCAGCAGTGCCCTGAGACAGGAGGGGTGGGTGTGGAGTCCTCCCAGCAGTGCCCTGAGACAGGAGGGGTGTGTGCAGAGTCCTCCCAGCAGTGCCCTGAGACAGGAGGGGTGGGTGCCTATCACTCCCAGCAGTGCCCTGAGACAGGAGGGGTGGGTGCCCATCACTCCCAGCAGTGCCCTGAGACAGGAGGGGTGGGTGTGGAGTCCTCCCAGCAGTGCCCTGAGACAGGAGGGGTGTGTGCAGAGTCCTCCCAGCAGTGCCCTGAGACAGGAGGGGTGGGTGCCTATCACTCCCAGCAGTGTCCAGAGACAGGAGGGGTGGGTGCCCATCACTCCCAGCAGTGCCCTGAGACAGGAGGGGTGTGTGCAGAGTCCTCCCAGCAGTGCCCTGAGACAGGAGGGGTGGGTGTGGAGTCCTCCCAGCAGTGCCCTGAGACAGGAGGGGTGTGTGCAGAGTCCTCCCAGCAGTGCCCTGAGACAGGAGGGGTGGGTGCCTATCACTAACAGCAGTGCCCTGAAACAGGAGGGGTGGGTGCCTATCACTCCCAGCAGTGCCCTGAGCCAGGAGGGGTGGGTGTGGAGTCCTCCCAGCAGTGCCCTGAGACAGGAGGGGTGGGTGCCTATCACTCCCAGCAGTGCCCTGAGCCAGGAGGGGTGGGTGTGGAGTCCTCCCAGCAGTGCCCTGAGACAGGAGGGGTGGGTGCCTATCACTCCCAGCAGTGCCCTGAGACAGGAGGGGTGGGTGTGGAGTCCTCCCAGCAGTGCCCTGAGACAGGAGGGGTGGGTGTGGAGTCCTCCCAGCAGTGCCCTGAGACAGGAGGGGTGTGTGCAGAGTCCTCCCAGCAGTGCCCTGAGACAGGAGGGGTGGGTGTGGAGTCCTCCCAGCAGTGCCCTGAGCCAGGAGGGGTGGGTGTGGAGTCCTCCCAGCAGTGCCCTGAGACAGGAGGGGTGTGTGCAGAGTCCTCCCAGCAGTGCCCTGAGACAGGAGGGGTGGGTGTGGAGTCCTCCCAGCAGTGGCCTGAGACAGGAGGGGTGTGTGCAGAGTCCTCCCAGCAGTGCCCTGAGACAGGAGGGGTGGGTGCCTATCACTAACAGCAGTGCCCTGAGACAGGAGGGGTGGGTGCCTATCACTCCCAGCAGTGCCCTGAGCCAGGAGGGGTGGGTGTGGAGTCCTCCCAGCAGTGCCCTGAGACAGGAGGGGTGGGTGCCTATCACTCCCAGCAGTGCCCTGAGCCAGGAGGGGTGGGTGTGGAGTCCTCCCAGCAGTGCCCTGAGACAGGAGGGGTGGGTGCCTATCACTCCCAGCAGTGCCCTGAGACAGGAGGGGTGGGTGTGGAGTCCTCCCAGCAGTGCCCTGAGACAGGAGGGGTGGGTGTGGAGTCCTCCCAGCAGTGCCCTGAGACAGGAGGGGTGTGTGCAGAGTCCTCCCAGCAGTGCCCTGAGACAGGAGGGGTGGGTGTGGAGTCCTCCCAGCAGTGCCCTGAGACAGGAGGGGTGTGTGCAGAGTCCTCCCAGCAGTGTCCTGAGACAGGAGGGGTGGGTGCCTATCACTCCCAGCAGTGCCCTGAGACAGGAGGGGTGGGTGTGGAGTCCTCCCAGCAGTGCCCTGAGACAGGAGGGGTGGGTGTGGAGTCCTCCCAGCAGTGCCCTGAGACAGGAGGGGTGTGTGCAGAGTCCTCCCAGCAGTGCCCTGAGACAGGAGGGGTGGGTGTGGAGTCCTCCCAGCAGTGCCCTGAGACAGGAGGGGTGTGTGCAGAGTCCTCCCAGCAGTGCCCTGAGACAGGAGGGGTGGGTGCCTATCACTAACAGCAGGGCCCTGAGACAGGAGGGGTGTAACACATGTGTGTGAGGCCCGAATTATCCACATGCATACTGGCTACAAGGGAACATGTCCCCATGAACTCATGTCAACAGACTCCACACACAAGTACAGTGATCACCAAGGATGCAACGATTGTTGCAGGTGGAGACATGGCCCTGCATGAATGGCCAAAGTGGAAGGGCTCCGTCACACACACAGCTCATGTAGACACAGCTCTGCGCTAAACATTGGGAACACCCTGCAGGGAAGAAAGCTGGGTACACAGAGGAAGGAATACACCCTGGGACAAGTGCACCATGCAGTAACTGCTTACATGAACAAAGAAAGTTAGCCAACACCTTGTGATGGCACACAGATCCCAGGGTCCCACCAATGAGCAGTACACTACTACATATCCCACACACCCAAACCCTTACACACCACCCAAAACCATGTAGCAGCCCCACCAACACCAATACCAGCATAGCAGTAGTGTGATAATGAAAACAAAATTAAGCTTTATTCAGCATGAGCACAATGTCCGTGGATCGCAGGCAGTTCAATCTTCACAAAGCCCATAGGGCAGTCAATGATTCTCAGCTGGATGGGGGACACAGTGGGATGCGTGTCCCCTACCTTGCCTGCACAGTCAAATGGCATCGTCTTCCACACTGGTGAGGGCATCAGGGGAGGGGGAAGCAACAGGCACCGCAGGGACATCAGGGCAAAGGGGCGGCGTTGTGGGTGCAGGGATGGAGGACTCCACCACAGGGGGTGGGTCAGTGCCAAAGGCGGAGGCCAGGATGGCACTACACACCTTTGCAAGGTCCTCCAGGGAGTCCCCTGCACCCGAAGGGACCTCAGGCCCCAAGGAGGGGGGGGGGTCAGAGGGATGGGTCGCAGCGCCACCGGGGGAGGGTGGAGACAGGGGGGGAGACTCAACCACCCTGACCGGGGACCTCCTTGACCGCTTGCGTGGTGGTGTAACTGTGGGGCTCAGGAACAGAGCGGCCATGAAGGAGTCCTTGGGGGAGATGTGGCCAGGAGAGCTGAGGGGAGGGGATTTGGAGGGAGTGGACTGGGTGGAATGCGGACTCCCACTATGGCTGCGTGTCACACGTTTGCCCCCCGACCCAGTGGGTGTGCCTACCTCACCCTGTGTGTGCGTGTCAGGAGGAGTGCGGTGGACCTTCCCTGCTGGTGTGGTGCCCGTGTCCGTTGATGTGGGTGCATGCCGACGTCTGGGTGTACGTGGGACAGGCATGGGAGTGGGAAGTGTGGATGGGGCAGGGGTAGGTGGGGGGAGGTCGCGCTGCAGGAGACCCACTGCTGCAGTCAGTGTGGAGTCTATGGACCTCAGCAAGTTGCGTTGGTCAGCCTGCGATGAATGAATGCCCTCCAAGAAAGCCTCGATGTTGGTGAGGGTTTTGCCGTGGGCATGGAGGACATTAAGGATCGCAGCCTGACCAACCTGCAGTTGCCGCTGGATGTCCACAGACTCTGCATTGGCGGCAGGAGTGGAGACAGGGGCAGGGGGTGCGGTGCCTGGCAGGAAGGAGACATGCTGTGACCGGGCACGCTGGGAAGGGACACGAGCAAGTGGGAGGCGGCTGGTGGGAACTGAGGGGGCGGTGCGAGGTGTTGTTCCGCTGTCAGCTGCTGGTGCAGCCACCGCCCACTCGGAGACATCCTCCTCGGACCTGTCAGCTTCGTATTCTGACGTGCCAGTCGACAGGTCCTCGGCCGCACTATCCTCCACCTCTGTCCCACTCGATGTGCCAGCCCCGATGTCACGGCTGGCACTGGTGCTCGGTCCCTCCGCCTTGCCTGTGTCCATGTCTCCCTCTGTGTCCCCCGACGATGCTGTGGGCAGGGTGGAGAGACAGAAATTAATCAGACAGCTGTACACATCAGTCACATGAGTCCAATCGACATAGGTAACACTGCATAGCCTGAAAAGGAAGATCCCTAACATCTACTAAACAAGGTACCGATGTAGGGCATGAAACACACAGTTGGTTGAGCCACCATGCCACTGAAATACCATGGAGAGCATGAGACAATAGCTAAACACAGGAAACGGAGTCTGACATAGCACCCAGGCCCTGGGGACAATCCAGCACTGCATCTGCACCACACAGCGTTGGCGAAAATACCGATGACCAGGGACCATATCCATGAACTTGAGACACATGCTGCATAGGTAATGCTGAAAACATGCCCAACATGACTCGGTCACTGCACATTGCGTGTGTGTCCAGACACATCACACACTGCCCAGACCCAGCAAGTAGAAATCAGGATTTGACACATAGGCATTGCCCGCCCCAACAAGACCCTACACGAGGCAAATTGTTGAGACACAGGTGGCACCAACATCTCATAGTCTGGGTGATACACACAGGGGCAGGCAAAAAGCAAGATTGGACGCCAAACAGCCAAGGTGCGCCTGTACAAATAATGAGGTACCAGTGCCCATCCTCAGATGAGTATAACAAGACACACAGGCACTGGCAACTGTGAGTATGAAGAAGGACAATCAGGTCAGGCTGCACAGTGGACACCTGTACAAAATAGCACGTCTATATACATGGTGACAGGGGACAATGGCACAGAGCACAACCTACGCTGTAGACACTGAGATTGGCCACGTTTATGATGACACATACACCACTGAGGAAAAGGTGCCCCAGGGGACAGTAGTGGGCACGCAACTACATGCTACTGAATGGTAATGACTGCAACACACGTCACCATCCCTGCACTATGTGTATCGCACACTCATGCACATCATGTCACAGGCCACTACATAGGACATGCGCGCTGTAAGGCATGACACATGAGAGACCAACTCCCATGTCTGGAGTCAGCATCAGTGCCAACTGACATGGAACCCACATGCAGTGAACTTGACAGTGCACAGGCAAGGTCCCACAACCTGTTACACACCACCCCCACACATGATGCTACAGTCATTGTTCTCGTGGACAAAGCGCCAGCCTACATTACGTTGTGAAGGAGTGACTACACACAGACCAGGGAACACATTGCAAGGAGGGGAAGGGTGGCAGGGGCGCAGCGCTATACTGGGGCAAACAGGATGTGCACAGCACCTTTAAACCCTGCCAGTGAATTCATGCTACTGTGCCCTTACAAATGCCGGTGACACACAACAAACACACATGTACCTACCCCCTTCCGGCTGCTGCATCGCCTGTAAGCGCCTCTCCAGGTCTGGAAAGACCACCGGCAGCACACGCCTGTGGAGGTGGCTCAGACGGCGGCGGCCGCGGTTCTTGTGGCTCTCAGGTGAGTCCCCCAGCAGGAGCCGTGCAATCCTCCGCGTCCAGCACCGGATATCCTGCCAGCGTTTCCTCACCTGGGGCAGGCTCCGCCTCCGACCATCCACACCCCTCACGGCACTGACGGCGGTCAGCCAGATCTGCTCCTTGGCAGTGGCGCCTACCTGTGAGGAGGAACAAGTGACACCACATCAATACACCAGCCACATGTCACAGAGAGACATATGGGTACAAATTAGCTGGTTACAACAAGGCATGTCATGCAGCCAACGCATTGCACCTTTGTCATAGGGACATCATCCCCTGGTGAGGGAAAAAGCAGTACGTGCCACAGTGGGTACACAGGTGGAATGATGGCAATGTCACAATCAATGATCAAGGCTCACACTGTGCATCACACCCACCCCTCCTGTCTCAGGGCACTGCTGTTAGTGATAGGCCCCCACCCCTCCTGTCTCAGGGCACTGCTGGGAGGACTCTGCACACACCCCTCCTGTCTCAGGGCACTGCTGTGAGTGATAGGCCCCCACCCCTCCTGTCTCAGGGCACTGCTGTTAGTGATAGGCCCCACCCCTCCTGTCTCAGGGCACTGCTGGGAGGACTCTGCACACACCCCTCCTGTCTCAGGGCACTGCTGGGAGGACTCTGCACACACCCCTCCTGGCTCAGGGCACTGCTGTGAGTGATAGGCCCCCACCCCTCCTGTCTCAGGGCACTGCTGTGAGTGATAGGCCCCCACCCCTCCTGTCTCAGGGCACTGCTGTGAGTGATAGGCCCCCACCCCTCCTGTCTCAGGGCACTGCTGTTAGTGATAGGCCCCCACCCATCCTGTCTCAGGGCACTGCTGTGAGTGATAGGCCCCCACCCCTCCTGTCTCAGGGCACTGCTGGGAGACATCAGGCACCCCCCCCCCAGGACCCCCCCGACAGTACATGGCATGTGTGTTACACCTGGACACAATGGCAGAAGTCACAGTCACAACATAGGGACAGTCTGTGGCAGTGGCCTATGCACTCACCTGATACCCTGGTCGCCCATACAGCATGGAGTACTGTGGGAGGATCACATCCAGCAGAGCCATGTTCTCCTCCAGGGTGAATGGCTGTGTCCTCTCCACAGCCCTTGACATGGTTCCAGGGAATCAGTAGCAGCAGCTGGGTCGACGAATGCAAAGATGTGCAGGCAAGTACTCCCTCATGGGACCTGGCTGCCTTATATGTGCCCTTCTGCCCAGTCTCATGCACAGGAGTACAGAGTGATTGGTCACTCACATTTGCATCCTATGTTTCCACCAATCCCTTCAAACCTAGCAGTCTGTGGGTTCTCTATCGGTTTCATTCTCCTGCATGATGTCAGCCCCACAAACACATTGCAACAAAGTAGAAGAATTCCAACTGACTTCTGCTGTGCACCTTCCAGAACAATTTCGAAATTTGAACTTGGTCTCCATGACAACCAGCATGCATGTAGGCCTTAATACTTGTCCCCTATGTAATTTGGAGCATCACACACAGGTACGGTGCGTTTCGGGGCCCTAGGGCACCCCAAATGCATGGCAACGGCCCGTACATGCATGCCTACGTTCACTATCACTATGGGTCTGCACGCGTATGCGTACCCGTAGTGGTACGGACCGTACACACGCATCTACGCTCACTATCACTATGGGTCTGCACGCGTATGCGTACTCGTAGTGGTACGGACCGTACACACGCATCTACGCTCACTATCACTATGGGTCTGCACGCGTATGCGTACTCGTAGTGGTACGGACCGTACACACGCATCTACGCTCACTATCACTATGGGTCTGCACGCGTATGCGTACCCGTAGTGGTACGGACCGTACACACGCATCTACGCTCACTATCACTATGGGTCTGCACGCGTATGCGTACCCGTAGTGGTACGGACCGTACACACGCATCTACGCTCACTATCACTATGGGTCTGCACGCGTATGCGTACCCGTAGTGGTACGGACCGTACACACGCATCTACGCTCACTATCACTATGGGTCTGCACGCGTATGCGTACCCGTAGTGGTACGGACCGTACACACGCATCTACGCTCACTATCACTATGGGTCTGCACGCGTATGCGTACCCGTAGTGGTACGGACCGTACACACGCATCTACGCTCACTATCACTATGGGTCTGCACGCGTATGCGTACTCGTAGTGGTACGGACCGTACACACGCATCTACGCTCACTATCACTATGGGTCTGCACGCGTATGCGTACCCGTAGTGGTACGGACCGTACACACGCATCTACGCTCACTATCACTATGGGTCTGCACGCGTATGCGTACCCGTAGTGGTACGGACCGTACACACGCATCTACGCTCACTATCACTATGGGTCTGCACGCGTATGCGTACCCGTAGTGGTACGGACCGTACACACGCATCTACGCTCACTATCACTATGGGTCTGCACGCGTATGCGTACTCGTAGTGGTACGGACCGTACACACGCATCTACGCTCACTATCACTATGGGTCTGCACGCGTATGCGTACCCGTAGTGGTACGGACCGTACACACGCATCTACGCTCACTATCACTATGGGTCTGCACGCGTATGCGTACTCGTAGTGGTACTGTACGGTCGCCATCACGATGGGTACACATACGGCAGCACTCCCACAGTGATTTGGGAACATACACAGGCCCTCTTAGCAGCAGTACGGCGGTTTTTACACATCACAGTGGTGATAGGCGACACACAGGTAGGAATAGGGCGGACATACTTGTCCATGGATGGACATACTTGTCCATGGATGGACATACTTGTCCATGGATGGACATACTTGTCCAGGAATGGACATCAAGGCATCGTCTGTGCATTACTACATGTGTGGGGCACAGGTGTGACAGGCTGTGATGTGGAACATGCCTCCTGAGTGGAGAAGGCACCAGATGTATGATGAGATGTGTATAGGTGTACTGTGTGACGGTGCAATGTGTGCCAGGCATGCCCTTGACTCCTTTGACATGTGTGCATGTCGGACTGCGCACTTGGGGTGAGCGTCACTGGCATGGCACGGACACCAACACACGGAAGTGTCCCATGATGCCCGGTACAGGGGTCATGACACATGACTTGTCACTGCCCACAGTGCACAATGTGACTATGTCATTTATGTGTCCGGGATTTTCATCAGGTTGATTGACATTGCACACTGTTCCGCACACCATGCCACATGTGTTATCGGATGTGAGGTGCACATGTATGCATGGGACACGGAGTAGCGTGACAAGGCCATGTCAGCATCCTCACAAGGAATGTGTGGTGAGTCATGACATGTGCACCTTCATGGCAAGGTGTGTGGGCAGGCCTAGTGTAATGTTATGTGACCTGTGGCTCCGGTGTTCCGCAACCAGTCTCTGCAATCGGCATCCCACTTCTGCTGATGTGTGGGTGTATGTCACTCCTGTCTTGCGTCGGGCTGTTCACTTGCACTGGGACACAGCTATTCCCATGGTGTGGCATGGGGAGGTTCTCAATCTCCGTGTGTAGCTGGGTCTTGGAAGGAGTGTCACCTTGCATCCATACGTGTCCTGGGCATGTAGCACATACCTGACTCCCTATGTAGCATGTGTGTATTGCCAGATTTACATGTGCTCAGTAGACATGAGTTGTTCTCGTAGTGCACTCACTCTTCCTTGTCACTTCCAAATTACTGCAGAGCGCCGCCTCTTGCCCGAAGAATTCCAGACTTGGCTGCCATGCAGGAGAATGACAGGATCCGGCTCTACCGCTTCACCCAACCGTTGATCCTGGAGCTGACGGCGAGACTGGCACCACACCTGCATCCGCAGCACAGGTATCCTACGGCACTGACACCCCAGCTGAAGGTAATGGCTGCCCTACATTTTCTTGCCACGGGTACCTTCCAAAATACCATAGCTCATGTTGGTGGCATGTCCCAGAGCATGTTCAGCGGTGTGCTGCATGATTTCTTGGAGGCCATGTTGATTCACCTGGATGACTTCATCAAGTTCCCAACCCCTGAACAGATGACTGAGGTCAAGCGTGGATTCTATGCCCTGGGAGGGATGCCCCATGTCATTGGGTCCATAGATGGGACACATGTAGGTTTGGTACCACCACACGCACGGGAGGTGGCGTACCGCAATCGGAAGCACTACCACTCCATCAATGCCCTTGTGGTGTGTCTGTCCAATATGGTGATTTCACATGTCTGTGCTCGTTTCCCAGGATCAGCACACGATGCCTACATCATGAGGCGTAGCGGGATGCCTGATATGATGATGCAGCTGCGCAACGAAAGGGCATGTGTTGTTGGTGGGTACAGTCTGTCTGTCCTGTATTCTGTATAGCCGACCAGCACGACCGCTTCACCAGTTCTAACGATGTCCATGTGCTTCCCATGTAGGGGACGCTGGCTATCCCAGCATGCCTTGGCTGCTGACACCTCTCCGCAACCCCATCACGCCGGCCCAGCTCCGCTATAACACCGCCCATGGCCGGACAAGGCGAGTGATAGAGAGGACGTTTGGCATGCTGAAGAGCCGATTCCGGTGCCTCCACAAGACCGGCGGTGCACTCCCTTATGCCCCGGCGAAGGTCTGCAAGATCTTCATGGTCTGCTGCATGCTGCACAACATGGCAGTTGAAAGAGCTGTGCCACTCATCCTGAATCAACATGACGAGGACCATCCACCCGTGGAGGACGAAGGGCTTGGCAATGGGGCTAGTGATGTGGAGGATGTGGAGCCGCAAGAGGACATCCGGACTCGGCTCATACGCGACTTCTTTGCTTAGTGGTGAGTACCAGTGTCTGAGTGTGCACGCATTGGTCCCCGTGTGGCATGCGTTGTGATGTGTGTCTCCACCTGCATGTATGGCACGTGGGTCAGAGGTGAGTGGGTGTGTCACTGGAGTGATGGTGGCAGTGATGGTAGTATTTCCCCAGTCATAATTGTGACCTAGCATGTTGTCATCCATACATGTGTCGAGTAAATGCACATGCAAGTGGCTGTGCTTTTTGTGGCTGACTTCTTGTGTGTCTCTCTTCCCCACGTACCTGCGCATGCCGTTTGCTGGTTGCATTGTTGTGGCACTGCTATTCCTCATGGACATGACATCGTGGGCTGACTCAGCGTTACAGGCACGGACACGGACACGTTTGGAAGTCTCCATGGGGTAAGGGATGCATCTGGGGTGTATTGGGTGTGGCAGTTGTTCACGATGTGTGCACACTGCCCCGGTCGGGGTTTGGTTCCTCTGCAGACATGTGGCATCCCCATGGGACACGACATGCAGCTGGGTACACCTGAATAGATGGGCTGCCTGGTTGTCAGTCATCAGTGATGGGATAGTGGATTGTGATGATGGCATCAATGTGTGTGACACTGCCCTCGGACACATACGGTTAACATTGTCTTGACATGGCGTGGGACTTCCACATCAGCGGATCTATGGTGTATGTCAGGCTCTCCGTGTGCAGCTGTGGGTATTTAGCTGTTAGCCGACACTTGTGTGCCAGTTCCATGGCTATCACGCATTTGTGCTGCAGAAGGGGGGTGCCAGTGTTGGACCCACATGTTACTCCACATGATGTGTTCATGTGTACTTCAAGTTGCCTCTGCAATCCCAAAAACATGACTAATAAAGGTGTCCCTATGCCTCCAAGGTGCCTCTTCTCAGTCAATGCTGGTGTGTTGGCACGGTGCATCCTGCATGTCTGGCATGGTATTCCCTGATTGTGGCTATGTGTCAATGTGTCGAGTGGCAAGATGCAAGCTGTGTGTGTGTGCTGAGACTGTGTATTGGGCATGATGTCCATGACTGTGTGGGTATTGTGACATGTGCCATCCCCATGCATCCAACGTTGTCCATGACCCCATTCTCTGCATCCACCGGACTCAAGCTTGCAGGACATGGTTCTGCCACCTGTCTACACATACCTGGGTGCCCCCCAGGACACTGGCCAGGATCCCTGACCTCTGCGCATGACTGTTGCTGTACTCAATGTGTCTGTCAGCACGGTTGTTCGGCCACCCCCTCAGCTGGTTCTGCCCATCACGGGTGTGTATGGTGCTCCATGTCTGTCTTGCCTAATAAACTGTGACCCATGTGTCCTGTGCCAGACTCAGGCCCCAGGGTGTGGATGGTTGAAGTGAACAGATGACTCAGGCATGTTTAGACTGTACAAGACACATGTTAGGTAATAATGCTACCAGCAGGCATCTACTCTTAATAGTGTGATATATTATTGGGGGGGGGGACAAAGTGAGGGGCTTTCCGGGATTAGGGAATCCAAAGTTCAGTAGGGGAGTTGGTGTCCTTGCCATTGGAAATCCTCAGAGTCCATGCCACAGTCTTTGTCAACATTGGTCAGCCAGTGACCAGCAGGGCCATGTGGCAGAGAATGTCTCTTGATGCTGTGATGCTGTTGCTCCAGTGGGCCAGGTGCCAGGCCAGGTGTCCTGGGAGATTGTGATGTAGCAGCCACCCTCACGGTCCTTTCCGTGGACGACCCGGCTTCCTGCGGGGAACCTCAGCAGCAGGCCGTGACGACGTCTGGGATGCTCCGTCGGATGTTTCCTCCTCCTCCTCCTGATCCCTCCCTGTGGGTGGTGATGTTCTCCGCCTTCTGGCACAGGGAGGGTCGGCCATGGTGTCGGCCATCCGACGGAGTGTAGCGTGAATCCCCTGGAACGCCGTCACTTGCTCAGCCTGTCTGTCCTCCATCCTCCGTTGGTGTACCAGTAGACAGGCTATTAGCTCCGCATGTTGCTGGGCCTGCTGGACCTTGATCCCCTCGAGGACGGACACAACCTGGGCCATGCCCGTGGTGTCCTGCCGGTATGAGTCCAGGATGTTACGGACATGGGAAAATACCGGATCCCCAGCCAACTGGTCAGGCTCGCGCCTCCGCCGTCCTCCACTCCCACCACCCCTGCCCACTTGCATCTGGCCTGCACTTGTGGGCACATCGGGTCTCCGGGACCCCTGAGGGGTGGCATTGGCGTTGTCGCCTGCCTCCTCCTGGGTGCCCGGGACACCGTGTCCCTCCTGGCGAGCCTGGCTGCATTGTGGTGTTGGGGCAGGGATCCTGGGTGTCTCCTGGGATGTGGCAGGAGTGGGGGTGGTGGTTGGCACGGTTGTACCTGATGCAGGTGCTGCAGGTGGTTGGACACCAGAGGGGCCAGGTCGGTCGGGGTCGTCCGCAGAGTGGTGAGAGTGGTCGCTGCCGGTGGGATCGGTCTCCTGCAGATCCGGGTCCTGTGAGTGTTCCCCCCCAGTGTTGGGGGTGCAGCACGACGTTGACCTGTGTGTGAGAGAGACAATGTTAATTTTGGTCCATGCAACATCCATGTTTCATCCGTTTCAAAGTTGGCACATTTCCTCTTGGAATTAGGATCTGTCTTGCATTCCACTCACAGTGCACTTGTGCATGGGTGTGTCCCTTGGGCACCAATTTGGCCCCTTTAACTATGTGTGGCACAGTCTTACTTGCTGCGTCAAGTGTGACTGCAGTCAGCAGTGGAGTGTGCAGGTGTGGCGAGCCATGCATTTGCGCCTTCCTTGTAGCACTGTACATGTGCACATGGAGTGGATCCACACACTTATATGATGCAGGTAGCTGTCCTTGTGCTCGTGTACAGGTTGTGACATGGCCCTGCGTTTTGCCATGATGAAGAGGGGGGGTTCTGGCACTGGCCACCCTTGTCTACATGCACGCAGTCCACCTGCTGACGAGCAGACATTCCCACACACCAAAGGACTGATTTGCTCTCCCTGTGTCTCCCTCCTTCTCTGTCCCCCTCTCCCTCCCTCTCTGTCCCCCTCTCCCTCCCTCTCTGTCCCCCTCTCCCTCCCTCTGTGTGTCAGCCTCCTCCCTCTGTCCGTCTTCCTGTGTCTCCCTCCCTCTCTGTCCCCCTCTCCCTCCCTCTCTGTCCCCCTCTCCCTCCCTCTGTGTGTCAGCCTCCTCCCTCTGTCTGTCTTCCTGTGTCTCCCTCCCTCTCTGTCCCCCTCTCCCTCCCTCTCTGTCCCCCTCTCCCTCCCTCTGTGTGTCAGCCTCCTCCCTCTGTCCGTCTTCCTGTGTCTCCCTCCCTCTCTGTCCCCCTCTCCCTCCCTCTCTGTCCCCCTCTCCCTCCCTCTGTGTCCCCCTCTCCCTTCCTCCGTGTGTCAGCCTCCTCCCTCTGTCCGTCTCCCTCCCTCTCAGTCCCCCTCTCCCTCCCTCTGTGTCCCCCTCTCCCTCCCTCCGTGTGTCACCCTCTGTCACCTTGGCCCAGCTTCCTGGGCACACACTGTTAGCAGATCTTTGAGTGGCCCTTGGCCTGTTGATGTGAGTTTGTTTCTGATCTCCAGGCACCCATTTGGTGTGATGTGTGTCTGTGCGCTGCTGCTGTGGTGGTGTGTGCTGCCACTCTTTCACAATGTTGGCTGTTCATTAGCTGCTGTCATGTGCAAAACAGTGCCTTCACCCCCATGTGTTGATGCAAGGCGTCCGCCATTTGCTGGCAAGTCATTCCTGTGTTGGGACACACTGTTTGTCTGGCTGTGACCTAGGCCATATGGGCAGAGGGCATTGTTGTCTGCTTTGGAGTCGCACTATGTGATTTTTGGTGCCCAGCCTCCCGCCATCCGGGTTACCGTGTCATGTGTTGTTGTCTTCTGTGGCCTGTGACTTGACATTGTCCAGCTGGGTGCATGGGGCATGGGGGCAGCAGTGGCATGTGCCTGCTCATGGAGTGTGGTTGAGTCATGCGATGGCTTGTGGTGGTTGCGTGCCTGTTAGTAATTTTGGTTGTGGTTGCAGTTCCCCCCATGTGAGGTGCGTTGTTTGTGGACTCACCCGGGTCTCGGAGTCCTTCTAATCCTTCAACTGCCTCCACCGGCAGTATGGCCATCACCCTCTCCTCCCAGGGATGGTACTGTACGGCTCTGCGGGAGGGCCCTCCTCCGGTGGCGTTGGCCTGGTCGTGTTCCTCCTGCCTCTTGGCTCTGACCCTCCTCCGCAGATCGTACCACCTGTTCTGGCAATCCTGCTTGGTCCTCCTGGTGTCCGCAACGGCATTCACAGCATCGACGATGGTCTGCCACATGGCTGTTTTGGCTGCCTGGCTGGTGCTTCTGACCAATGTTCCAAAGATCTGTGGCTCGACTCTGAGGATTTGATCAACAAGGACCTCCAACTCTCGGTGACTGAACTTTGGATTCTTGGTAGTGGGCATGGTGAGGGGTGTGGGTGGGGATGGTGTGGGTGTGGGGGGTGTGTGGATGTTGGGGGGGGTGTGGATGGTTGTGTGTGTGTGTGAATGTGATGAGAGGGTGTTTGTGAGGGTGGTCTTGTGAAGGTGTGCAAGTGTAAGGTGTGGTGTAGCTTGTAGTCTGGTTCTGTGGTGTCTGGCAGCAGTGAGTCTGTTGCAAAGGCTCATGGTTTGTGTGTGTGGGCCCTTTTTATTGGTCCATGGGTGGGTGTGGCAGTGTTTGAAGTTTGGGTGGGTGTGTTATAAGGAGTGGTGGTGTATTGGGCCTCTGTTTGTTTTTGGCAGTTGCAGGTCAGTGATTGTGTTATTTTAGTGGTTGTTGGCCATGTTTAGTGGCTTTGTGCCTTTCGAATGGTGTATTCTTGTGTTGTTTTGTTTTGTCCTGGTTGTGTACGTGCGTTTTGAGCGTGTGTACGGTGTGTACATGGGCCATTTGGTTGTACGATTATGTCCTTGTGTGTGGCTTTGTACGACTCGTACATGCGGTTGTGATGTTGGGGCATGGGGTGCGCTCCGTACTTAGGAGGTTGTGTTGGGGGTGCGCCAGGAACTACTGGGGTGTACATAGACGGTGGTACGACACGTACAGGGGTGGGGGGGTGTACATTAACGGTGTTACGACACGTACTGGGGTGGGGGTACGACTGGAACGTACTGGGGTGTAGGTACACGGGGGGTATGACACGTACTGGGGTGGGGGTGGGGCTCGAACGTACTGGGGTGTAGGTTCACGGTGGTACGACACGTACTGGGGTGGGGGTACGACTGGAACGTACTGGGGTGTACATAGACGGTGGTACGACACGTACAGGGGTGGGGGGGTGTACATTGATGGTGGTACGACACGTACAGGGGTGGGGGGGTGTACATTGACGGTGGTACGACACGTACAGGGGTGGGGGGGTGTACATTGACGGTGGTACGACACGTACTGGGGTGGGGGTAGGACTCGAACGTACTGGGGTGTAGGTTCACAGTGGTACGACACGTCCAGGGGTGGGGGTAGGACTCGAACGTACTGGGGTGTAGGTACACGGGGGGTATGACACGTACTGGGGTGGGGGTACGACTGGAACGTACTGGGGTGTACATAGACGGTGGTACGACACGTACAGGGGTGGGGGGGTGTACATTGACGGTGGTACGACACGTACAGGGGTGGGGGGGTGTACATTGACGGTGGTACGACACGTACTGGGGTGGGGGTAGGACTGGAACGTACTGGGGTGTAGGTACACGGGGGGTATGACACGTACTGGGGTGGGGGTACGACTGGAACGTACTGGGGTGTAGGTACACGGGGGGTATGACACGTACTGGGGTGGGGGTACGACTGGAACGTACTGGGGTGTAGGTAGACGGGGCTATGACACGTCCAGGGGTGGGGGTAGGACTCGAACGTACTGGGGTGTAGGTACACGGGGGTATGACACGTACTGGGGTGGGGGTACGACTGGAACGTACTGGGGTGTAGGTAGACGGGGCTATGACACGTCCAGGGGTGGGGATAGGACTCGAACGTACTGGGGTGTAGGTACACGGGGGGTATGACACGTACTGGGGTGGGGGTACGACTGGAACGTACTGGGGTGTACATAGACGGTGGTACGACACGTACAGGGGTGGGGGGGTGTACATTGACGGTGGTACGACACGTACTGGGGTGGGGGTACGACTGGAACGTACTGGGGTGTAGGTACACGGGGGGTATGACACGTACTGGGGTGGGGGTACGGCTGGAACGTACTGGGGTGTAGGTACACGGGGGTATGACACGTACTGGGGTGGGGGTACGACTGGAACGTACTGGGGTGTAGGTAGACGGGGCTATGACACGTCCAGGGGTGGGGGTAGGACTCGAACGTACTGGGGTGTAGGTACACGGTGGGTATGACACGTACTGGGGTGGGGGTACGACTGGAACGTACTGGGGTGTAGGTACACGGGGGGTATGACACGTACTGGGGTGGGGGTACGACTGGAACGTACTGGGGTGTACATAGACGGTGGTACGACACGTACAGGGGTGGGGGGGTGTACATTGACGGTTGTACGACACGTACAGGGGTGGGGGGGTGTACATTGACGGTGGTACGACACGTACTGGGGTGGGGGTAGGACTCGAACGTACTGGGGTGTAGGTTCACGGTGGTACGACACGTCCAGGGGTGGGGGTAGGACTCGAACGTACTGGGGTGTAGGTACACGGGGGGTATGACACGTACTGGGGTGGGGGTACGACTGGAACGTACTGGGGTGTAGGTACACGGGGGGTATGACACGTACTGGGGTGGGGGTACGACTGGAACGTACTGGGGTGTAGGTAGACGGGGCTATGACACGTACTGGGGTGGGGGTGGGGCTCGAACGTACTGGGGTGTAGGTACACGGGGGGTACGACACGTACTGGGGTGGGGGTACGACTGGAACGTACTGGGGTGTGGGTAGACGGGGCTATGACACGTACTGGGGTGGGGGTACGACTGGAACGTACTGGGGTGTAGGTACACGGGGGTATGACACGTACTGGGGTGGGGGTACGACTGGAATGTACTGGGGTGTACATAGACGGTGGTACGACACGTACAGGGGTGGGGGGTGTACATTGACGGTGGTACGACACGTACTGGGGTGGGGGTACGACTGGAACGTACTGGGGTGTACCTAGACGGGTGGGGGTATACATATACGGGGGGTACGTGTCGGACGTACGGGGGCTGGGGGGGAGTGTTGGGCGCGTATGCGGGCACATGTCTCCATGGTTGCTATAGGTGTTCGGTGCGGACGGTGTTTTTTCCATACGGTTGTACGCTCGGATGCACGGGATGGATCGTGATTCCTCGGTCGGACTTGGCTTTTCACGTTTGTAAGGTAAATCGTCCGAGGACGTGTCGGACACATTTTCCGACCCGAGGACGTGTGGGGAATGATTCCCAGTGCGGTTCGTATGGACTTTTTACCATGCGAATCGTGATTGCCAGTTCGTACGGCACTTGTACGATTCGTACGGTAAAAAGACCCGATACGAGTCGCACGGGGGAATTTTTTGCCGGATCGTGATCGGCACCACAGTGTACACACAAAATCATTTACGAAACCTCATTGCATTTATATTGATTGGGAATCGGGCGTCAGGTGCTCGATCTTGACGAGATACACTGCCCAGTTCCTATATTGTCCTGCACACGCAAAAAATCACATCACAACTCTCACACCAACTGCAATGCGAAACAAATTCCAGCGATAAGCCACGTTAGCACCAGGGATTTTACACCTGCTTTCTGATGGTGTTAAGCAGGACGACTACCTGCACCATGAAAGCGAACACAGCCAAGAGCCACACCAGAACACCCACAGGTGCCATAGAATAAATGAACATGATACAGGGATACCCATGAGGGCCACAAGACTCTTCGGAACAACTCCGGGACTGCCTATCCCCCCAAACCCACATCTGAGCAAGTGTGTCCCTCTGGTCATTGTGTTAGCATGATAGGCACCAGCCCTGCAACATCTCAGTGTGCTATCACCTCAGCTTTGGCAGTGAGCCTGGACATGTAGCTGCGCATGCATCCTGACGTGTGTTGGTCCAGAGTACACAGGTCAGCGCAGGGGTGTGCCTATCCGACAACGGGACGGGGTGTTTCTGACATCTCCATGTACAGGAAGTGCGGTAAGTGTGTCTTTGTGTTTTGGTGTGGCCTGCCACAAGGGCCGCAGCAGTCAATGTTGTAAAGTGGGTATGAAGATAGAATATCGACGGGAAAATATCGACTAGCATTAATATCGTGGTAAGAATATCGACTGTGAAAAATATCGTAATAGAAAATATCTTTTTAAAAAATATCGTTTCGTGAGAATGACAAAAATATCGTCATAAAAAAATATCGATGAACAGAATATCGTTGATCAAAATGTCGTTTCATATAATATCGACAGAAAAATATAAGTTGTTATAAAATTTATAAAAAAATATGTATTATGTTTTTAAAAAACTTACAAAACTCCTACTAGTAATAATATGTGTAAAAAAATATTTTCTACAAAAGAATTGTTAAAATTTTAGTAGCGGGTTATTGGTATTATAGGGGATAAGGGTGGGTAGTAATTTAAAATTTGGTTTTTAAAAAATTTATAAAATATAAACAAATTAGAAAATATTTAAGAAATCCAAATTTTAATTTGAAATTTCGAATTCTTCACGAAATTAAATTTGTAATTAAATTTTATAATTTCAAATAAAAATGTTAGGAGCGGGTTTTTGGTATTATAGGGGATTAGGGTGGGTAGTAATTTAAAAATGTAGTGTTTAAAAATTGTATAAAATATTAATAAATTAGAAATTTATAATGAAATCAAATTTTAACCTCGAAATTTAAAATTTTACACGAAATTTATTTTTTAATATTAATAAAAAATATTACATTAATATTGAAGAAGCGTTATTTTGGTATTATAGGGGAATAGGGTCTAAAAAATAATTTAGATAGAAAAATTTATATTGTTTACTAACCTGCACATTTCCTGATTTATGTTGGATTGGAGTTAGAATAGTAAATTATTATAAAATATAAACAAATTAGAAAATAATTAAGAAATTTAAAATTTAATTTTAAATTTCTAATTGTTTATGAATTTAAATTTGTAATTAAATTTAAAAATTTCAAATAAAAATTTTAGGAGCGGGTTTTTGGTATTATAGGGGATTAGGGTGGGTAGTAATTTAAAAATGTAGTCTTTAAAAATTGTATAAAATATTAATAAATTAGAAATTTATCATGAAATCAAAATTTAACATCGAAATTAAAATTTTTACACGAAATGTATTTTTTAATATTAATAAAAAATATTAAAATTAATATTGAAGAAGCGTTATTTTGGTATTATAGGGGAATAGGGTCTAAAAAATAATTTAGATAGAAACATTTATTTTGTTTACTAACCTGCACATTTCCTGACTTATGTTGGATTGGAGTTAGAATAGTAATTTATTATAGTTTACTATCCAGCACTTTCCCTGAGTTATGTTATGTTTGGAGTTAGAATAGTAATTTATTATGGTTTACTATCCAGCACTTTCCCTGACTTATGTTGGATTGGAGTTAGAATAGTAATTTATTATGGTTTACTATCCAGCACTTTCCCTGACTTATGTTGGATTGGAGTTAGAATAGTAATTTATTATGGTTTACTATCCAGCACTTTCCCTGAGTTATGTTATGTTTGGAGTTAGAATAGTAATTTATTATGGTTTACTATCCAGCACTTTCCCTGACTTATGTTGGATTGGAGTTAGAATAGTAATTTGTTATGGTTTACTATCCAGCACTTTCCCTGAGTTATGTTATGTTTGGAGTTAGAATAGTAATTTATTATGGTTTACTATCCAGCAGTTTCCATGACTTATGTTGGATTGGAGTTAGAATAGTCATTTATTATGGTTTACTATCCAGCACTCTCCCTGACTTATGTTATGGTTTACTATCCAGCACTTTCCCTGACTTATGTTATGTTTGGAGTTAGAATAGTAATTTATTATGGTTTACTATCCAGCACTTTCCCTGACTTATGTTGGATTGGAGTTAGAATAGTAATTTGTTATGGTTTACTATCCAGCACTTTCCCTGAGTTATGTTATGTTTGGAGTTAGAATAGTAATTTATTATGGTTTACTATCCAGCACTTTCCCTGACTTATGTTGGATTGGAGTTAGAATAGTAATTTATTATGGTTTACTATCCAGCACTTTCCCTGACTTATGTTGGATTGGAGTTAGAATAGTAATTTATTATGGTTTACTATCCAGCACTTTCCCTGACTTATGTTATGTTTGGAGTTAGAATAGTAATTTATTATGGTTTACTATCCAGCACTTTCCCTGACTTATGTTGGATTGGAGTTAGAATAGTAATTTATTATGGTTTACTATCCAGAACTTTCCCTGACTTATGTTGGATTGGAGTTAGATTAGTAATTTATTATGGTTTACTATCCAGCACTTTCCCTGAGTTATGTTATGTTTGGAGTTAGAATAGTAATTTATTATGGTTTACTATCCAGCACTTTCCCTGACTTATGTTGGATTGGAGTTAGAATAGTAATTTATTATGGTTTACTATCCAGAACTTTCCCTGAGTTTACAATTTATTTTTGATCAAAAGGGTATTTAGTCCTCTGGAACGCGTAGACCCTCGGTTTGAGTCGTCACATACTGTAACTACATATTCTGTGGGAAAGTTATGTCAATCCTGGCTGCGACATTCCACCTTAGCATCTGTCAAAGTTCATTTATCGAAGTTACATGACAAAATAGATTTGAATTATTTTGTTAAAGGTCCTGTGGGTGGCAGAACCAAAAGGTGGGCGTATGCTATTTACAACGAAGTGTGGAAATTTTCGCAAATTGAGGCGGCTTCAAGATTGAGAGCTATTGACCAAGCAAACATGGAAAAGGTTTTAGCCGTTATAGATAACAGCATTAGCACTCTCTCTTCCAGAATTTATACATTAGATAATATTGTTTCGTCAGTTGTTGATATTGTGCATGATGATATGTCTGTGTTATATAATGGTCAAAACCAGTTGCGTTCTGTTATGCAGTTTGCATGGACATTGCAGACGTTAAAGGCAGGGAGGGTCCCTTGGGACTATTTGAGCACTACATCGTTATTCATTCCTTTTAACATTACTGATAAGCAGCTATTTATGTCCATGAAAGATGCTACATATTCATTATTACATATTGAAAAATTAGAACCGTTACCTTTCTCTGTGGCGGAAATCAATTCAGTCACGTGGCTTATACACGGGTTGATAACTCTACCGTTCGCACTTCTTAAGTTTACGTCTTGTATGAAACATTATGCTCTGGGTAGATATGAACAGCTGGCCACCGCTTTCATACATGAGGTTTGGTCCCTCCCCTTTACGTATAGATGTACTAGGGACGGAACTGAGGTTTATCTGAAGGGTGAGGAATGTACCACGACACCAGATCATTCCTTGGTATGTAGGCACATTCAATTACACGGTGCATGCAATGTACAAGCCCCGATTTTGGCCTGCGTCCTACGAGGTGTCCCAGTGCCTGTGATTACGCCTTCTTTGACGCTGCTTGCAAACAGTAGTTATTTAATTTTGAATAATGAAGCTTGCTGCGGGATGTTAGTGGGAATCCCATATATAGTAACTGTATCGCAGAGGGTTGTCTGCTGCAATAATGTTCTCTTTTCACCCCCGCACGGGCGGCTGGATGTTTCCATCTGGCCTTCGATTCCAACCTTGAAAGCAGAGTTCAACAAGTTGAGCAGAATAAGAGCTGTATTGTCCCAAAAAGAGGTGTCATTGACTTCCTCTCGTGAAACATTTGTCCTTCACGTTGCTAATACGCGCACTGAGGTACAGGCGGTTTTGAATACTGACCTCCCCCTACATTTCGGAGCTTTGATCCTAACTATTTTCAATGCCTCGTCCACGACCGGCCTGGCTCATTTTTTTAAACTTGTAGGCTCAGGCCTCGTGACCTCTTTCCAAACTATTTTTGGTGTGATTCCGGCATTTTTTCATTCGATTTTCTCGAGCATCTTTGGAGGTGTTCCGCTGCTTCTGGCGCTGGTGGCAGGTGTGCTGCTTTTACTTTTCATACTATGGAATGGCTGCTGTTTCTGTGCCACACGAGCACCTGTCCCGTCTGCATCTTCTTCGTGATAGGATGCTTGACTTTTATGGTACTCTGCCATTGGCGACTTTAAGCCTGGCATATGGATTATCCTTCAGGTATTCCTACTTCACCTGCGTGCAACCTGTATTTCACTGCCTGGATTGTCCCTTTGAATGGCCTCTGGATTTGTGCTTGACCAACACGGTGTCTCCGGTGCCGGATTTCGATCGACTGATGAGGCCCTTAGTGTCTCACGAGTTGGCCTCTTCTGGTGTCCGGATTATGGCTTGTGGTGCGGCGCATGGTATCCTGGGTAATTGGGACATATCAACGGCTGCCTACGACTTCTTGGCTATGAGCTATTTAGAGGAACATTCCGGTTGCCCTCTGATTGTGCTAGAGGCTCCGATGGTTGAAGAACACGTATGTTCCTTTTCTTTAATTAATTGGATGGCTGAGACTTTTAGTGGCCCTGCAAACGATTTTTTGTTGGAAGCAGTTGCCACGTATGCTGCCTATACATTCATGGATTAACTGAACTATCCTCCTTTGCGCCTGTGCTACTGGACAGCAACCTAGCGCAGCATTCATTTTTTTTTTCTAATCATTGTGTTACTTATAGTATTTGGATGATAGTAGTTGTTAATATATGAAGTAAATTGTACATTTACTTAGCAAGTTTAAATAATTTTTGTCAGCTATCTAAGTAGACATGGATAAGGTAGTTAATAAATGTTTTTACATGTAAGTTTCTGGTCGTTGTTGATAAGTTCAACATGTTCTTTTTTCACTCTAAAGAAGAACACTTTTTAATTTAGGGAGTTTATCTACTTTATGCTAAGTTCGAATGAAAAAAGCAATGGGATTTTACTTACTTCAAGAGTAGTATGACGTTTTGTAGTTGTAGTCGTAGGTTTGTATTTTCTTCTCTCAGCAAGGTAACCGTTTTTCTCCAAGTTTGGCCCAAAAATGGTAAATTACGTTAAGTGTATAATTGTTTTTATATTAGTGAGTTAATTAATGGTAGCTTTTGATTGGTTCAATTAGTGAAATTTCAAAATCATTGGTCGAGAACGTTATTTTGAATTAGAAAACCGTTAAATAATTATATGTGTGAATAGTTTTGTAAAGTAAAATAGTTAAAAAAAGTGTGTAAAATAAAAGAATAGTGCATATCGAGTTGGTAATAAAAAGACGATATTTTTTGTATATTTCTATAAGCAGATAGGTCGTCGATGTTAGTGTAGTCGATATATATGTCTAAGGTCATGTTATTTAAAATAAAGTCGATCATGTAGTAGTCGATATTTATGTTGTCGATATTAGTGTGAACGATATTAGGGTTGTCGATAAAAAAAAATCGATATTTGTGTGAATCCTTGTTTAAGTATAGGATGACGATATTAATGTAAGCGATATTTTAGTGACGATATTTATTTCTGACGATATTTATGTTAACGATATTCCATCATGGAACCGTAAAGTAACATGCACCACCTCCAAATGGCACTATGATGGTGTAGTTGGAATGCCGCAGCACATGCGCAAATAGGCATTACAATGGTGTGCCGTACGAGTGCACGAGATACAACAGCGCACCGTACAAAAGTGTGGGAGCTCGTGGGAGGGAGGAGCAGCTGTTTGCCACGTAACAGAGAGTGAACTTGCCCATGTGCCACGTGCTGGGCATCTCATCCATGATGACCACGGTCGCAGACATCCCACAACACCAATGACCCACCTTTGTACACATCCTCTATGAATGCAGCATGGTTTTCACTTCTATGCTTGTTCACTGGTGTGATGTTGGCGAGTTGTGTGACTTGTGCTCCTTGTTGGTGTGTTTCATTTTGGCCATTGTTTGTCTATACTTGTGCTATTCTTAATTGTGCATGTCTGTCATTCTGCCCATCTCCCCCCGTCTCCCCACTCCCTGCTTCTTCCTCTTCCTGGTTCTGTCTATAATTTTGTTGCTCCACACATAAATACATGTAAAAAAACAAATTAGAATAGTTCCTTGATTCTTTTAGGTTTCAAATCCTTCTCTCGCTTGGTTTCTTTTTAATTTTCCATATAAACAGTTTTTTTCATATTCAACAACACATAGAAGTCAGAAGTGCAACGTATTCTATCCACACACTTTCTAGAACATTCTACAACATGTGCAGTTTAAAGATTCATCAATCTTTTTAAACTTAACCATATTTGTTTGCAACATTTTCTCGAACATTTAACGGCACGTGCAAGTTAAAAGTTTGCGATTGTTTTAAGTTCGAACAGTGCCTTCCAAATGCAAGTAGCAGGTGTGGTTGAGTTGACAACTTTTATCCTATGATATGTACTCCACGTTGAAACTGCGTTTTCTTAACCAATCACAAAGATGCGTGACCACAAAACAAATGTGCACCCTACTTTTAAAAAAGAATGCTTTTCGTCTCCCAATCACGTATCGTTTTGTATGGCAATAAAAAGTAGTTCCTCATCTTTAAACATATCTCTTATTCTACCAAGGATCTGCATGAGCTACAGACATCTTTGCATACCTTCCAGCCATACCTTCAAAATGCTAGTGTGGATCGTAGGACATAGCTATATTTTCTGGTGCAAGAGGTATGCAGAACAGAGATGTATTGACTTAGACCTAGGTTTACAAAATGTGGACATTAAATGGTTAGCACAGAGAGGATTGAAGTGGCACCAATTGTTGCCTTTGGTTAAAACCTGTCTGCATCTCCAACACCCTGACCTCATGATTGTGCACTGTGGTGGAAACGACCTAGGCACATTGACTGGGGGAGGTTTGGAAATGCTTATGAAGGACACTTTTGGACAATTGATGTTACTTTTCCCTCAAAATGTCTTTGTATATTCCAATATATGCCAAAGACAGAAGTGGACAGATTGAAAAATCTAGGGAAGAAACTCAACAAAGCTGTGTCTGCATACCTCAGAGACAACAAAATCGGGTCCATCTACAACAACAACATACGTTTTGATATGGCTGATATCTACAGAAGTGATGGAGTACACTTCACAGATCATGGAAATAGAGTTTTCCTGAATAACTTGAAGCTGTGCATCCGCACTTATATGTAGCTCCAACTAATCAACACAAGGGCTCTTTTTAGAGCCACCTATAACTGACAACTTAGGCCAGCTATTTTAGGGCCAGGTAACGGCAACTCCCGGACCCTCGCCGAAATGTATTCTCCACATAGCTGTGACTCAGCTGCCAGACCATCTGACTTTGCAGAACAGAGCTCTCGCTTTGATCACCACCTCTACTCCCCCATAGGGGTGAGTAGTTTGCATTTTACAAATACCGTATTGATTTACCTTCGCACTCCCTGTACAACACCACCTAAGCACCATATACAAGTTGGACAAGTGTGGCACAGCGCCCAGAGCACATGACTTCACAGCATAGCAAACACAGGCTCACGGTTTCATACCCGAGTCCAGCAGCAGCTCAATTTAGCAGCATGACACTCTAGGTAATACCTCACTTAATTTCCGTACCCAGCACATTCAGACCAGTAGGGGTCAGTAGTTCACCAGCTTTACCCCGAGTCCATCAGCAGCTCAGCTTACGCCCCCAGAGCCATCAGACCTGTAGGAGTGAGTAGTTTGCACTTTACAAATACTGAATTGATTTGATACACGCAAATTTACCTTCGCACTCCCTGTATAACACCCCCTAAGCACCATACACAAGTTGCAATGTTCAAAACAAAAGTTCCTCCGAGTAGGTATAACTACATACTGACACTACTTGGACAGATGTGGCACAGCGGCCAGAGCACATGACTTCACAGGATATGACACACTGTTTGGACTCACGCTTCATCCCCGAGTCTGGCAGCAGCTCAGCCAGCACCATGAGACTGTACACCTCACATATTTTCCGTACCCCAGGACTTTCAGACCAGTACGGGTCAGTAGTTCGTCCTAGTAGGTATAAACACATGCTGACACTACTTCCACAGGTGTAGTGCAGTGGCCATGGCACATGACTTCACAGCATAAGACACACAATTTGGGCTCACGCTTTAATCCCTGACTCCCGCACCAGCTCACCTTAGCAGCATCAGACTCTAGGCGATACCTCACTTAATTTCCGTAGCCCAGCACTTTCACACCGCTAGGGGTGAATACTTCGCTTCACACCCCGTCTATAGCACACCCTAAACACCCTACAGAGGTTACAGTGCTCCTACCCTCCTCTTTCCTACTTTTTTCACCCTTTTTTCCCCTTACTCGCTTTGACTGAATCACAATATGGCGGCCAACACTTCCTAGTTGCAACCACTCACAGCGCTCACAACCAATAAGCAGCAAGCTCGTGCTCATAACGCCTCAGCCAATCAGATGGCAGAATTCCCAAATATCGATATCTGTAAATTTCGATATTTCTCAAAAACTACTGAACGGATTTACACCAAATAAACAATGGAAATTAACCGGGAGAAAACATGTTTTGGGACCACCCTTTTTTCTCGGCACCCCTTGATGAATCACCCACAAATTTTCAACATAGGAGCTGATATGAACAAAGAATCAGTTTGGAAAATTTCATGATGATTCATCAAATGACGCCAAAGTTATAAGCAAAAACAAAAAATGCGCTTCCTATGGAAACTTGGTCCTAACTATAACTACCTACTGTACATATATATATATATATATTCACTTAAAAAACCATAGGTTTCACACATGTTATAGTTAGCTGGACATTTCCCTCATAAAAAACCAATGAAATTCCCCCGTTATAGTTAGTAAAGGGAACTATAACTTACGCGACCGCAATCCACTGCTGATGACGTCAGATATTACATCACTGTATTTATTCACTTATTTACCCATTTTTATTTCCTTTAACCTTTAGCTATACATATTTAATAAATATTTATTTTACAGAAAGACACATATGTCATCAGTGATGTAATATCTGACGTCATCAGCAGTGGATTGCGGTCGCGTGAGTTATAGTTCCCTTTACTAACTATAACGGGGGAATTTCATTTGTTTTTTTATGAGGAAAATGTCCAGCTAACTATAACATGTGTGAAACCTATGGTTTTTTAAGTGAATTTGCAAGGTTTTCTAAATGCTAATTCCTAACTATAACATGTGTGAAACCTATGGTTTTTTCAGTGAATTTGTACGGTTTTTTAAATGCTAAGTTATGTATTTTTTTTTTTAAGGTTTTTCACCGTGCGCCCACGTTACGCCGTTCGCGTAATTTTCCCGTTTCTACCGTGCGCGCACGGTAAGCGCACTCCGCGATTTTTCATAAAAATCTTTAAAAAATGTATGGCCCTTGGGGGTCCTTTGGGGACCCCCTGACAATGGCTAGTCGGTCAGGAACTGTCCACCCTGCCCCCTTTTCATGTTCTCCACCTTTATTTTTCACCTCCCTCGGACTGCGAGAGACAAAATGGCGGCCGACACTTCCTGGTTTCGACCGATTCGAATGTTTACTAAGATCTAACAACCAATCAGAAATGCGCTCGCGCACGGCAGGGTGCGCTTACCGTACGCGCACGGTGCGCGCCTATAGATATATATATGCTTTTAAATGCTATTTCTCATAAAATACTGAACAGATTTACACCAGACCTGCAAAAGGCACATCCCTGACCTGAGGAAATTTCAATGGTTTTTCACGAGTGAAATGTCCAGCTAACTATAACATGTGTGAAACCTATGGTTTTTTAAGTGAATTTGCAAGGTTTTTTAAATGCTAATTCCTAACCATAACGTGTGTGAAACCTATGGTTTTTTCAGTGAATTTGCACGGTTTTTTAAATGCCAAGTTATGTATTTATTTATTTGAAGGTTTTTCACCGTGTGCGTACCGTACGCGCACGGTGCACGCGCTGTGGGCGAATGGTGCACTTCGCGCACCGCGCGCCCACGTTACGCAGTTCGCGGAATTTTTCTGTTTCTACCGTACGCGCGTACTCCGCGATTTTTCGCAAAAAAATTTAAGGAAATTTTGGCCCTTGGGGGTCCTTCTGGGACCCCCTGACTAAGGCTAGGGGGTCAGGAACTGTCCACCCTGCCCCCTTTTCACGTTCTCCACCTTTGTTTTTCACCCCCTCAGACTGCGAGAGACAAAATGGCAGCCGACACTTCCTGGTTTCGACCGATTCGAATGTTTACTAAGATCTAACAACCAATCAGAATCGCGCTCGCGCACGGCAGCGTGCGCGTACGGTAAGTTTTACCGTACGCGCACGGTGCGCGCTTATAGATATATATATGCTTTAAAATGCTATTTTCTCAGGAAATACTGAACAGATTTACACCAGACCTGCAAAAGGCACATCCCTGACCTGAGGACTACCTCTCTGCCAAATTTCAAGTAATTCTGTTCAGCCGTTCGGGCTGTAGCTTGGACTAAAGGTCCTATGGAAAAATGCATGGGGAAAATGCGTTTTGGGACCCCCCCTTTTTCTCAGCCCCCGCTTTACAAATCCCCCCGAGACTTTCAGGGAAGGGGCGGAGCGGAGTGCCCCACCTATTTTGAAAATTTCGCGAGGATTCGTCAATCGGCGCCAAAGTTATTCCAAATAGAATGTTGCGGATTTCCTATGGAAACACGATCCTAACTATAACTATCTACTGGCGACCGCCAGTAGATAATATATATATATATATATATATATATATATATGCAGGTTCCTGGCGCATTCATCCACTTCCAAGCAGGCGAGGAGGAAAGCAAACAGACACCGGTCGTGCTTCACAGAGATTTATTTAGACAACAGCGACATAGCACGTCATTACGCGTTTCGGCCAGCATATATATATATATATTATCTATACATATATCGCACAGCGCCGCTTCTTGCACTTCCCTTCCTCCTGGAAAAAAGGACGGCGAGACCACAACTTCGTGCTGCAATTTTAGATTTTATTCAGCCACCGTGTCCATCATGACGCGTTTCGGCCTCTCGGCCTTGTTCACATATATATATATATAACGCTCACTCACCGTCTTGTTTCCCTTACACTCCAGATCGGGTGCTTTAATGCGCGGTGACGGACACCGCGCAGATTTTCAATCCACAGCTCACGGTATTCAAAGATATACCAGCACTCGCAGGAACGTATCAATTCCAAATTTAATCGGAAAAAGTATAAACAATTAGACGCGTTTCGGCTTGCCGCCTTTGTCAATAGAGGCCGGCGCCGACATGCCACAGATTTAAATACAGCAATGTTAGTTAACATAGACAGAGGACACCTAGACTTACTTCAGTCAGGGTGTCAGCTATTAAATGGGTAACTCAATACGAATTACATTCAAAATTGTTCAAATCTCAAACGAACTTTCTTGTTGAGAGTCCCACATTATGAACTTTCATGACATGCATTGTTATTTTGCCCTGAATGGGCGTAAGTAATACATGAATTATGCATAGATTTTATTACTTTTCTTATATGCCAATAAGAGTGGAAGTACTGGACATTGCATCAATCTCGCCCTGGATGGGCTAGTCCTCTATCTACAACCTCTAAAATTAAAGGTGAATTACCTCCCTCGTATTTGAGTACCTCAATAGCTTCCCAATCATTTAGTTGTCACAATACCGCACAGGCTTCTAGAATCACATTAGAACAGAAAACATTATAAATGCACAGCCATTTCTTACGCACTATTGAGACCACCTGGCCTCTTGGTCTGATTGTCAATAATATATCGTGACTCCAGTCTGCGTAACTGTAGTTGCCTGTTGCCCCCTCTAACATTCATGGGCACTTGGTCCATACAGAAGAAACTCCAAAGATCTCTGTTACTCTGATGAAACACTTCAAAATGCCTCGTCACCGGATAGGTGGGATCCCTATTCTGTATGGCCCTGAGATGTTAGAAAATTCTGATCTTAGTGGGATGGATGGTACTTCCAATGTAGCGCAACCCACACGAACACACCAAACAGTATACCGTGTGGGTGGTGTTACAGTTCATCAGACTCTTTATTTTTCTCGGTTCTCTCATTCCAATTACACAATTAGACGCGTTTCGGCTTGCCGCCTTTGTCAATAGAGGCCGGCGCCGACATGCCACAGATTTAAATACAGCAATGTTAGTTAACATAGACAGAGGACACCTAGACTTACTTCAGTCAGGGTGTCAGCCATTATTAAACGGGTAACTCAATACGAATTACATTCAAAATTGTTCAAATCTGAACTTTCTTGTTGAGAGTCCCACATTATGAACTTTCATGGCATGCATTGTTATTTTGCCCTGAATGGGCTTAAGTAATACATGAATTATGCATAGATCGTATTACTTTTCTTATATGCCAATAAGAGTGGAGGTACTGGCGCCGGCCTCTAATGACAAAGGCGGCCTCTAATGACAAATACTTTTTCCGATATATATATATATATATATATATATATATATATATATATATATATATATATATATAACAGCCCCTTTGCATTGGTTTATAACTATATAATGACTGGGATGCCAATTTTGAAATTATTATTCATTGAATGGATTCTTCTGAGGCTGGGTTAACTACAGATCCCATCAGGATCGTTTATCTTTTGTGTCTTAACCCTTTACCAGAACTCAAACTGGTCCCCCTTGGGTTTCTGACGCTTTGCTATTGGCGTTCTCTCCCAACTCCATCATAAGCTGACTACCATTCCCATGAGACTCCTCTGGCTCTATGTTTTTGAGCATCCTATCAGGATATGAAATGTGTTTCCCATGAGACTTGCCACCTATCCCGATGGCCTTTATTTACTTCCTCATCGCACCGGTCTTTATAGAAGACCGTACACTCCTAGCCAGGTGCACACCGGCTATTGAAACTTGGAAATAGTGTGGCAGCCAGTGTCCTCTGACCTGGTGTTACATGCTGCCGCATCTGGTTGCAGTGCTGGTGAGTGAGTGTTTTGCATCCCTTGGCATTGTGGTAGCAAGGATGGTTCAACTCCTGCTGTGGAATGTGGCTGTGTTCCTTCTTGTTTTACTTTATTCCGTGCAATTCTGACATCATTGTGTTTGTTCTGTGGGCCTAAGCTGAGTGAAGTGTTACTTCTGTATTTGTGTCCTGATGCAACAGCCCCGCTTTTTGAGTAATGATGCCCGATTAGCATCAAAGTGGTCGGCATGAGACTTAACACTGTGAGTATAACATTATAGCTTGATGCAGCATTCACATATTCTTTTCTTGATGGTGGGTGCCCCAAAACATTAGACATAAAAACTGGCCACAGTTTATCAACACCCTGGTGGTGTCAGAAGGCTTTTACGATTGGGATGCCTGACATAACCACAATGTAAAGAAACCAGGAAGCGGGTTTTGGGCACATAACTATAGTGATGTCCATGTCTGACTTATATAAGCTACGCTGATTTAAGAACTGATGTCACAACCCTATGATGCAATATAGAGGTGACCGTTTCCTGAGCCTCCTGCCAGTGCGTGAGTTGAGGAATCATTCCCAACGTTAGTGAGTAAGCCTTTTCTATCGCTGCCACGCCGACCTGTCCCTTAGGTTCCACAATGGAATAGGCCTTGTTGCATGGGTTACAAATAAGTAAGTTACCCACTATATTCTAAATGTTTTTACAGTGTTGTCTATGTGAGTAGCCAGTTTTAATCCTTCACTTTTACTCACGCCCTGCTTTCCCTCACCAGTCCATGCTCACTAGAAAGGTATTTATCATACCTCTGAAAATATCCCTGAGCTCCTCCCTCTAGTGAGGGGGTTGTAGCCCGCAACATAACTAGGGATCACAGTGACACGAAGGTTCCCTATGATGAAGCATGCCAGCTCTTGTGGGTGAGGGAATTGGTCCTTTAAAAGGAATATCCTACATCAGTTAGGCACACTGACTAACTCCACTCTTCTTTCATTTCTCCTATCTCGACCTAGGTGTTTGTTTGTGCTTTATTAAAAAAAGAAAAACTGCACACTGCTGTTATATTCCCGAGTTAGGCCCATGTAGCGAAGCAGCTTATTTCTTACATTGTCCTATTTTTCAGCAATGACCTTTCAAAAATATTGGCGTGTGGGACAATGTTGGATCAGTTTCCCTGAAATTAAGCTTGTTTACACATGTAGCTTCACACAACATTATCACAACGCCTTGAGCATCATGTACAAGGTCTCTTAAAGCACTATGTAAAAATGTCATCTCTATCTTCATCCACGGGGTGACAAGGCTATCTATAATATCAATTACCTCACTAATCTATGAGCACATCGCAAGGCTGCTCTCTATAATAAAAGATGAGCATCCCGATGGATTAGGAGAGGAGTCACTTCAGATGACACCGAGGGCTTTTGCATGCTGAGAATTCACCACGTAGAAGTCTGACATCTCGTGAGGGGTGTCCAGTTCGTGACCAAGACAGGGTCCATCATTAGCTCCCATTGGGCAATGGGGTTGTATCATCCCTTAAGCTCTACACGTACACACACTCTAGGTACACTTAGAGTAGGGTTTGCATCGTAGGAGTACATTTTAATACTGCCTTGTTTTATATGCCTGCATGCACACATTGTCTTAGTACCATGGTAGAACGAAATTAAACCTGGAAGTGGGGTGCTTCTTTACTGTGGGGTGCTGGCGCCTCTCGAGTGTGCGTGCTTGTAACACTAGTCTTCTTTGAGCGGTGCAGTAGATGAGGGGAAAACACCCTGAGCCCTCTGGGTGGACCCCAAAAGTCCACATTTCTAATCTACACACTGGTCTACGCACACGCTATTCATATTTCAACTTCTACTTAGTATACATTCATTCGTCAGTGTACACAACAACAGGACATAGTTCAATGAGCTCTTCAAATAATCAAAAGTTGTTTCTGATGTTCTTGTGTTCTTTAATTCAAGCGATTTTGCCCAGCCAACACGTGTTTCATCATGGGGAATTACCCACTTGACTTCTTCAGGGCTGTCTGCAAAATATAGACACTTGTGCTTTCTCCCCGCCGGTTCTACTTCCGTCCCGGCTGTTATTGCGTTATTCCTTTTTTTTAACTCTGCTATTTCTATCTTCTGTCAGCCAATCAACCTCAAGTATATGTTCATAATCGTGGGGCTGCTCTCCCTTTCATATTCCTCCGTCTTCACGAGCACCCGCATGATTCGGGTCATACGGGTGCTCGTGAAGACGAAGGAAAGAGCAGAGCGTACTCGCTACGAGATTAATAATACGCAGAATCAACTGGAAGCTTATTTTTAATATGAAGTGGGTTATTCCCCATGATGAAACAATTCGCTTGAATATAAGAACACAACAAGAACATCAGAAACAACTTTTGATTATTTGAAGAGCGTATTAAACTATGTCCTGTTTTTGTGTACGCTGTGTACACTGACGAATGAATGTATACTAAGTACAAGTTGAAATATGAATAGCGTGTGCGTGGACCAGTGTGTAGACCATGGTAGAACTATATCTACTATTCACGCTTTTGGTGTTGCATTTACTTTTATCTGCTTCTTTCTATTAATCATTGCAGCACATGTATTTTATTCAAAAATAATGTTGGTTCAATAAATATATTTAAAGATTCCCACTGTGCATTCTCTGTATACCTCTCTGAGAATAAGAGAGCACGAGTGACTCAGCAAAAGGTTTTGAACTGTTTCCACGATCCCTGGGGGATTAGGGTTGTCATGTTCAGTGGTTGCCAGAAGCCATTTGCTCCATGGTAAGGTTAGGGGGACTTGCAGGGGCACTGTGAGCTAGCTGGTCTATAGGCCAACATATTCTGCAAGTGTGTCCGGAATCAGTCTAGGAGCCAGGCCCCTAGTTTATGTTGTGCAATTAATCTGCTTGTCCTACGATTAGTAGGAATTACACAACACTGCTGGAATCTTCCTTTTTTTCTACTACGCATGAACAATGTTAAATTTTCCACCAAAGTAATTCAGCTTTTTTATCTTTTCTCAATAAACCTACCCAATTAAGTGAATTACTTTATTGAAATTCAAATCAAATAATTTATCAATGCTTGTGCTCTTGCTACTGCTGGTCAGTCCAACAGTCTCAGAACTGCAGGTCTGAAAGCCTTTCAGAGTTGCAGGTCTCTCGGGATCTCTCTGCCTTTTGTTATTACCTTAATGATTCTTATTTTTTTGATCTCTCAAGGATTGAATGCAAACCCTGATATTTAATTACCAACTTCAACTGTCCAAATGTTATTGTTTCAATAATTTTAAGTGCTTACTTTTGATAATATTAGTTTATATGATTATATCAATATAGTATACACTATATAATTATATTATATGTGATATTAAAAATAATTTTGTATTACTATTTTGTTTGAAAATTTATATTAGAGTTATTGCTCCATCTGTGCCCATGTTCAAGCATATGAAATGCAGGTTTTACACACTTTCTAACAGAAAGTGTTTGCTGTGCTTTTGGTGGAAACGTGAGGGCTGATTCAAGTGGAATGACTGCATCGGGTGTCTCTGCTTTAAGTCAAATATCATTGATCTTAGGGCATGCATAAAAAGAATACAAACATGATTTTAAATGTGCATACATTAACGTATGCAGGGTGTTTGTCATCTATTATATAGTCCCAACAGATTTGTTATGCTACATTTATTTACTTGTTGAGCGCGCTATCACCAGTCACTTGTTGGCGATGAGATATGTACACTATAGAGACAGATTCAGTAAGGTTTGGGAAGGCTTACCTGAAGAGCCCCGTCTTTAGCGAGCGCCAGGAAGCCTGAGGTTGCTTATGCCCTCAGTTCTTTGGGTAAAGAGTTCCAGTATGCGGCACAGCACATCAAGAGGTTTTTTTCTCCTTGTTTTTCTCTGTTGAATTTAAGGACCCCTAACAAATTATCTGTGGCTGTCCTGACAAAGAAGACAAACACTTTACTGCTAATGTGCAAAGTAAATAATCTGCTCCCAATGAGTAAAAATTGAAACCTTTAATAAATTGCTTTGTTGGATCGGTGGCTGCTGCGTGGCGGTAATTACCACAGAGCCTTGTACTCGAAGTCGTTGGACTTGTCCCTTACGGGGCCCACTGGGGTGGCGGTGCGGGTGTGGAAGTTGGCGACGGACTCCCTGGGTTGGAGGGGCAGACTTACCCTTGCTACCCCGCTGTTTGACTCGGATATCCTGGGGAAGCTTTGGCATACAAAAGGGTTCGAGAAATGGGATTTGATCGGTATCTCAAGGGTGGGAGTCTTGCTGGCTCGGGGCAAGGTGAAGTCCTTTGAGGAGCTGCAGAAGGAGTATGAGTTGGGGAACACTGAGTTTTTCCGCTATGCCCAGGTGCGTCACGCCTTGCGGTCGGTCATTGTAGAGGGTGAGAAGGTGCCTGCGTCCTCTCCGCTGGAGGACCGAATTCTGGATGGCCATATGCCGGAGAGCACGATCTCTCTCATCTATAAGAAGCTGATTAATGTCCGGGCTGACCTTCTTCGTGGGTTGCGGGATCAATGGACTAGTGACGGCCTCGAACTGGATGATGAGGACTGGCAATATGCAGTTTCCTCTCCTAAGGAGGTTGCGATTCCGTCGCGTCTGCGGCTGGTGCAGCTCAAAATACTTCATCGAGTCTACGTGACAGGCCCTAGGTTGGTCCGTATGGGTTTTTCTGAGGAGGGTTTATGTAAGCGAGGCTGCGGCATGGTGGGCACCTTCCTACATATCATCTGGGAATGCGGCGTGATTGTGGAGTTTTGGAGGCGAGTCCATGCAGTGATGGGGGAGGTGACGGGCATTGTCCTGCAACCGGAGGCGCGGTGTTGTCTTTTGAACGTCTGGGGTCCTACCGATCTCGATGACGCACAAACTCAGTGGGTGACCATGGGGAACATGGTGGCTAAGCGGGATATTGCGCGCCTGTGGGGCTCGGCAGTGCCTCCCGCGCTGGCAGCATGGAGGGAAAATATGGACTGGAGCATGCTCAGGGAAAAGACAGTGTATTGTGCTAGAGGGCGCCCGCGGAAATGGCATGCAGTATGGGGGCGATGGAACCACTACAGAGGGGACATCTGTCTGCCCCCTGATCTGGATCAGCCAGAGGAGCAGCTTTCCCCTTGACATTCTTTCCGGCTATGTTCGTTTTGTTGATGACTGATTGCCTGTTGTGGGTCTCTGCTTTCCCCCTCCCTCCTCTCATTATAGTGTTGTCTCTGGTAGATGAATGGGACTAACTTCCCCTGATGGGCACCCCTCATGTGCACTCGAAGCTTAACGCCTTGCAAGGGTTTGGTTTGTGTTGGTGTTTCTTTAAAATTGAACCTTTTATCTGACTCTCCTGTCGGTTCAGTGCGAATGCATTTCAATGTTGCTTCACCTAAGCTGCCGAACCTCCGGGTTGTCGGCTGAATAGCTGTGTTCCGGATAAACTGAATAAAGGTTTTATAAAAAAAAATAAATAAAAAAAAAAATTGCTTTGTGGACAGCTGGATTGCTCAACTAAGTAGGTCGGCTCTCCGAAGCTTTCCATTTTACAATATTCAATGGTGAACTCTTAAACGACCTGCTTAGACAATGCCATTGATGATTGCAATCTGCGAACTCAATCCTACCTTCTATAATTTTGTGTGGGAAAGGAGCAAAGTTTCTAGCACATTAGAGAAGGAAATTATTTTTCAGATATTCTGTAATCGAAAATATATAACAAAGGAAATTAATCCATAGTTGTTTTGAAGAGTGCAACAATTCAGCACATTTTCGGGGTAGGCCAACTCGAATTAATTGCCTACATTTAACAGTAAACAAAAGAAGACAAATTCCTACTCTTTAACAACTAATAAAACTAACTTCCTACTAACTTGTCAGCAAACTCATTTATGAAATTACATTTCATATAACAACGAAAAAGCAAATTGTTTTGAAACACATTTAGAATTCTTCAATATTTTAAGGGTGCAGTTGTGTGTCGGGGTGACCCTTGCCATCCCCTCACTACCTTAGAAATCCAAGCACCTTAACTCCAAGTAGCACTGGCTTCAGGAGGACTGCCCAAAGTGAAACCAGTCACCTGCGAAATTGGTTGAAGTCGGCAACCTCTGGCCTTTGTGAAGAAGGGCAAAGTTTCTCGACCTATACCGAGGCAAAGGTTTATTTCCACTCAAACTGTTCCTCTCTACAGCAAATTGTGGGGGATATTCTCCAAAATCTGTGATAATTATCGCAAAATTAGCTTAACGCAACTTTGCATATCGCAGCCTATCGCGGGAAAATAACGCAGTGTTAACGTTGTATTCTCAACACGGCGGTACCATGTGATAGTCTCACGACAACGCGTCAAATGACCGCATTAAAATTAACGCGAGGCAGAAAAAATCCAAAACACGAACACGAAAAAAGTTGCGATGTGGCCAATCGCAATACAAAAATCAGCGATAACCAGCGACAGGCCTGCAATTCCCACGCGTCATGCGGGAAAATGCACTATAAAAGCACCGAAAAACACAAACAAAATAATTTAAACTTCGTAGTACCATGGAGGAAGCCGGAGCAAGTACAGAGGATGACCAGAACCCCACAAGCCCCCAGGAGGACCATCCTGGGACCTCGGGGTCACGGAAGGACAAGGAGAAGAAGATGAGGAAGACTAGGTTCAGTCCACAGGAAAGCAGGATCATCATCACGAAGGTAATAGAACACCACCAACAACTGCTCATCACCTCCAACGTGTCATTGGCAAATAAAAATGCAATATGGCAGGCCATCCGGGACAAGGTGAATGCAGTCGGAGTGAAAAGGAGGACAATTGGAGAGGTCAAGAGGCGCTGGAATGACAGGAAGCACAAAACAAAGAAGAAACTCGCTGAGAACCATCAGGCAGCAACGCAGACTGGAGGTGGCAGTCCAGCGGAACACCAGGAGCTGGATGAAATGGAGGAAATGGTGTCCACAGTCATCAGTGGGGAGGCGGTGGCAGGAGTTGGGGGTCCGGACACTGCTCGACATGACCTGACACAACAGCACCAGGGTGAGTACCGAACAGGGCCTGGGGGACGGGGGAGATGGGCACAATGGCACATATGCACAATTAGGTAGAGCACACTGCACACCCACAATGACTCTGGATTATATCCCTGATCCACTTGACACACTGCAGCACACATACAAACAGCAAGTAGGCCCACATCCACTATGGGCAAAAATGGGTCCCTCCCCACACAACACCAATCTCACAATCAACCCATGCACACGTTTTAAAACAAGCAAAGCTGCGTGTCTGTGAGCCACACTGACAATGCAAGTGACACTGCATCACGAATAGTATGGCTGCAGTCCAATTATCATCTCATGGTGCACGCCACGACACTGAGGTGGCTGAGTGTGGAACACAACCGGAAAGGAGGCGGTCACACTCTGACACATCCACGTGCACATACAACCCCTGACGGCAACAAAACATCTGTGGATAAACCATGCCCAAGAGTCCCAACTCCCACCAAGAGCCACAATAGCCAAGTTTGCAACATCTCAGCACTGTAGAAGCACAGAAGTCAAAGGCACACCGCCTCAAAGGAATAAGGGACAGCACAATCACAGCTGCAGGGGCGACTCACCCACAATGCAGCACACACACATAGCAACAATAGCACATCAACATTGATGACAATGTGGTACAAAGTGCAATACTTTCACTACAGAACAGAGGCCACAACTGGTTCCGCTTGTGCGTAAGAACTGGCCAATCACATCTGACATAGCAGGAAACTGTGAGATGAGAATGTACTTCCATGATGTAATTCAAATGTCCTCTGTCCCGCATCAAATAGTCAGCTCCCCCAAACAGTCACAATGTACACTGTCATGCAGTCTGTATTGAACAATGCGTCAACATACATGTCAACACAATGTTAAAATGCACCTCCCCTTCACATTGCAAAGGGACAATCAACACCTCCTGCAGAGCAGACCAGACAACTCATCAGTGATGATTAAGAGGACCTCCACACCTTTGACACCGATGCCCTACAACAGCTCATAGACAGCTACGGCAAACCACATCCAGGAGCAGGGCAGCCCAGCTGCATCCAGGAGACCCCACCCCCTGCACAGACCACACAGCAGGAAGCACCTACCACCACGGCTGGCTCCCAGCACCTCCCCGAAGAACACATTGCATTCCAAGGCCAGGTGTTGGACTGCCAGAAGGAGGTGGCTGAACAGGTGCGGGTGGGGTTCAACCACATGGCAACCAAATTAGATGACATTCATGGGTGTCTAAGTCACATCAGGGACCACTTACACACCCACAGTTCACTCCATAATGTCTAACAATCCATGCCCGGCACTGCTGGAGTCATGCCTCTGAGAGGAGAACAACTGTCTGGTCAGAGTAGCCTCATCGATGTCAGCCGAGAGTTGGCACAGATGGTGAGGATAATGGCGAACATGGAGCAGATGCATGCGGAAAGAATGGCTGCCATGGATGCACACCAGCAAAAAGTTTTTGGTATCTTCCATGCCCTGCAGATCCTCATCATCGCTTTGCTGCCACTAAGGCAGACGCTGATGAATGCTGCTGGTACTTCCACACACACATCTTCGGCTCCTGATGTGTCAGTGGCAAACAGTGCTGCAGACCAAACATCAGCACCCACATGTCAGACAGATGACATAGAGGACAAAGATGTGGGTAATTCCACCTGTGTATTGAGAAGGATCCAGTAGCAATCTTCTCCTCCACATGACCTGTTTCAGCTTGCTTCTGCTCTCTGCATCAGGCCCTGTAACAACACCTCCCACTGTGCCCCGAAATTCTCTGTGACACTCACCTTGGACCTCAACATGGACTTGCCTATTCTGTTTGCTTAACAATGACACAGCAATCACACTGCGGACACTTCCTCGTCCAATGTACTTGTCAATCCCTAAATGACTCTGGCTGGCCCTCCACTGGGCTACAGTGTAATGTGAGGTTTGCATGGCCATGTTCTGCTCCAGCTCCGACACTCCAACGAATGTGAATAAATCATTCAAAATCACACAGATGTGTCATGTCCGTAATCGATCAAGTATGAAAGCATAGATGAATGTAAGGACATTGGTAGCAAAAAGAAAGTACACCCTGGGAAATTAAATCAGTGCGCATGTGTGACCGTGAGACACAGAGGCAGTGAGATGACTGGGAATGTGTGCACTAGCTGTGGCCTCATTGCTCTGAAACAACAATTGCGCAATTTCACAACTCTGCCCCATGCAATGTTAGAAATAGGGCTGTGTGTGAAATGTCAAAGTAGTTGGCAGTAGTGTCCCCCATCACATTTGACAACAGAACATCTCTTTGCATACCTACTCACACTCAACTGGGTGGACACAGCCTGTAGTGATGGATCACATTGATCCACATGGCAAGAAGTTGGACACCATACTCACATTGATTTGACATTCTAATCAACACTCATCACAGTTGAACACTAGTGAAGTTACGTAGACTTAATTAGCATGTGCGTGTCAGTACTGGCAAGACAAGGGTCACAACTTGCAGACCAATGCATCAGACACTAAATGGCAGCATTCGGGCATGGTATAGTTCCACGTGACAGGTGTTGTGCATGTGCCTGCGATGTTCTGTACTTGCATTGGTGGCTCACGTAGAACCGGCACACTTCTGACCTGTGGCAATTATGTGGACGATATGCCACAGCTCGGACCAATGAGTCGTATGTGTGCGCAACGTTTGCACGTATGGGTTGTTGTGTACATAAGTGTCAAGGGCATTCCATGCAAGAGTACCTCGAGCAAGGACTTCTGTGTGTGGGGTGTGGATTCGTTAGTCTTTCATTAGCACTGTGCGTAGTGTGGGAGTCGTCATCATCTGCCATGGTATCTCTCTCAGGGGGTGCCTGCTGCATGCAAGACCAAGGTTGGAGGTGCAGATGTCCTTCTGCCTTGTGTATTGAGACAAAGGTGCTTTCATCCCTCATGTTAGTCTGACTACTGCTTGCATTCTGGAAATGTGAGGTAGCTATCGTGCTGTAATTGAGGCTAGGCCTTAGGCTTATGGTGCACCAATAGCGATACACACACAACAGTTGGCATGTATGAGCCAAGAGCCTGAGCGGTCCTGCGCTCCTTGTACAGTCTCTTCGTGCGCAGCCGCCATCCTGGTGCTAGCGACATTGCAACATTGTCGATTGCGGGCCGTGTGGCGCCGACACTGTGACAGGGACACATGCATCAGTTGGTTTCCTGTCCAGCTCACAAATGAACCACGCCCAGAGCCCAGGGATAATTATTCACACCCCTACGCTGGCCTGGCGTACGCCAACCCAGCCCTATCGGCTTACGTATAAAGGGGGGGGCGGCGATGCTACGTATCCCAGTTCTTCTCCACTGCCGGAGGTGACATGGCTGCGTCCGCCTCCATATCACGAGACCTCAATCATAGAGGGTCCATGATTTGCACTGCACAGACTTGGTGGCACCGGATACACTGCGGCCGGCACCGGTCTACCGCCACGGGACAGTGACTTTCGGTGCACTGAGGTAGGGACACCTTAAGTGCTGAGCGGGTGTGCAGCCTGTGATGATGCGCCGTCCTGGCGGGCCAGACTGGTAAGGATTTGTGTGAGCCCTGCTGGTCCGCAGTGTAGGCCTGAGCCAGCGGGCAGCGCGGGTCTATCGCCACATGGCATTGCCTCGCTGTTCACAGAGGCACCTAAAGATCTGGGCAGGTGTACAGCCTGCGATGATGCCGTATGCACTGATATTATCTCTGCCATTGCGAAATCAAGACCCCGAATCACGTGTGTGACCTTGTGGCCCGCGGTGCGGGGCTGCATGATGTGGAGGCTGCCAAGGTCGTAAGCCCCGGGCTTGGAGCTTGCAACGGCACGTGGTGGGCCCTCTCTCTTTCTCTTTCTCTGTCTCTCTCTCTCTCTCTCGCTCCCTCTCTTTCTCTCTCTTTCTCTCTCTCCCTATCTTCCTTTCTCTCTCTCTCTCTCCCTTTCTTGCTCTCTCTCTTACTCCTTTGATGAGTCCATGACACACCTTCTTATCTTGAATTTTGTCTTGCAGGCTGTGACTTACAGATTGTTCAGAGGAAACCCGCCATGACTCTTCCAAGTAGTTGTTTTGAGTCTAATTTGAATAAATATTTGTTTGGAAATTCGAAGATGAATGAATGATTCTCATTTTTCTGACCACACATGAATGTTAATTGTTGTAATTGTGCGACATTAGGCGAATTGTTTTGTTCATGATTTAGTAAATTTGATGTGAAATATCTTTGTCTGGGGGAAGGGCCTAGGGGGGGTGGCGGTGAGTGTTGTGGCCCTCTTGGGTGTCCGAGCTGCATGATCAGTAGCTCCATGGCATCTGTTGTTCTTCTGGTTTGGCTGTGGGCTGGGCTCCCATTTCTGGTGCAGGTTATCATCCGACTTAATAGCAGGAAAGAGCAGGAGTTAATTCCCTGCTGCTAACACGCCTTATCACATGTTTTGTGATCTTATCGCTGATCTGGTTGGTCGTTGAGAATTTTGCGAAGTGGTGTCGTCGCGGCTTTTTGCATGGTAACGCCTACTCTGCATCTCATTAGCGTTAGTTGTCGGTGTCATCAGTGGCGATGTTTTTGGCAGCTGCTATCGCAGGAAAACTGGCGATGTCTGCTGTTAGCACCAGCTTGTGAATAGGGCGATAAATCTATTGCCACTTTGGCTGCGATAAAGTGCCGCTAACTCGATGATAAGTCCTTGAGAATATGCCCCTGTGTTTTCTTATTCTTACTAGGGACCACCCTAGTAGTGGCAGCCGGGAACCACTAATGCTGCCACATATCTCATTCACGCTGTCTGAGATCCTGTAGGATTTTCGCCAGGGGTCAATGGGATCTCTGTGGAAAAGCTGCCTGCTTTCTGTAACGAGGTGCAGAGTACCTACCTGACAGGGCTGCCCAGCAGCAGAAACAGTCACAGTGTAGGCCAGGGTGCGTTTTTGCCTCTCTTTTTCCCATTAAAAAGGGTTTGCCAGATCCGTACTTTATAAAGCTAGTGAAGTTTAAAAATAACTTGAAGTTGTGAGATGCAATACTTCGCAAATTAGCACCCCACCGTTTGATCAGTCTTTTTTGTTATCATTTCTCAAAATTATTAAAGAGATATATGTTCTTACTAATTGCACTAGGTTTCAAATGGAAGAAACAGAACAGATGTTATACGAAACACAGTAATCGAAGCTGATTAACCCATTAAATTGGCCCTTTCTTAAAAAAGTCAGCTTTGTGTGTGATTAAGGGGTTAACTGCAGTGAGCAAAATTCTTAGATATCCATTCTTTTTGTATCTGAGAGTACCAGAACTTCCAAATTTAGGTCCAAAGAAATACTATCTATCAATGTTCTCGGCAGTGAAAAACATATTTGAACCACAGAATGCTGGCCGCGTCTGCCCAGCTTAAGCTACATGTCTTTGAGTGGAACATTGACGGAAAGAATTACCCTCAGTGCTTAAATTGGTCTCTTTTAATTATTCATTTCTAGGGAAAATCAAAACGTACAAAGGGATGAAAAATATTCATTTACTACTTAGCAGTCTTCCTCATCAGCATACTTCACAGGCAGTGGCCAGACAAGTGGTTATGAAGTGTGGCATTGCTGCTGGAGAAACTATTTATCTGTATGACACTGCATGTCACTTTTGAACTTCGACTTGACACCTATAAAATTACATTTTCATCAAACTGAAAGATCAAGCTTTCTGTGCTGACTCACTTGGGTCAACATTTTGCAAATGATTGGAATTACCACTTGAACCGTAAACCCTCTGTGAATAATTTTCTGCGTTGATATTTGATAGCCTGGGGCACAGATCATAATTTCTGAGTAGATGTCAGTGCTAAATGAATTTCCTTCTGCATACCAAATAACTTTTGTGTCCCAGTATGCACGTCCCATGCTCAAACATGCATTTTCCAAACAAACCTTAATGAGCCTGAACAATTTCCTGATCCTTTTGTTTTTGATATTGTCATAAACATGCAGTGTTAAAAGCATTAAGGTTTCAAGATATATGAACTTTAAAAAATAATCGCTCAGATATAGGCAGGGAATAGGAATTTTGTGAAATTAAAATCATCCGAATTTTAGGACGTTTTCTCCTTTGAGAGTATTTGTGAATCTATTAAATTATCAAACAATGTATTTAAGTAAAGATTGAGGTAGTTTTTGACTATGGGTGCTTCAAAGTCCTTTTGACTCTTACATGTCCCCAGCTGGTTATTGTCTTTACGTTTATTAAAAAAAGAGACAAATACTTTATACATACATATGTAACTAACCAAGCTACACATGCATTCATAATGCATATAAAACGAGAAGAACAAAGAAATACATAGCATAATACAGAATGCAACGATTCTACATCAATATGAACATGTCTCATTCAAAGAACAAGGGCTCGGTAAGGTGCCTGGTGCTTCAGAGTACTCAATACGTGCTCAGTGAAGTGCCTGGGGCTTGCCTCTCATCAGAAGAGTAAAATATGCGTGCTCTCTAAGTAAGTACGATTTTAAGAACGCCTACAAGTCCTCAACACGGGGTTATTCAAGAAGGCGGTGAGGTATATATACGTGATTCTTCTCTCTAGGTTAACCACGAATATATTAATAGACGGCAAAATGTATTCTGTCACCCAATCCAGGTAGACAGTTACTACGATAAATAGTCTTCCTCTTTCCACCTGTAGGGCACAAGAGCCCTTAAGAACATGCTGTACAGTTTCTACATCCTGAGGCCATAAACAACACAGTTGAGGCCAGCTCCTCCACTCCAGATGAGGCTCAATTCTCGTGCACATATAGGCTTTTGTGTATCTCACGTGTGATGGTTATCTTTGTAGAGACATACGATGGGTTTCTACAGCACATCCTACATCCTACCATCTGGAGCCATAGAAGTTTCTTAATCATTAAGAGGACACATCTTTACAAAAGAATGCGATGCTCATATCCAGACAATCAAGAATTGCTTATATAAAATAAAGAAAACCCGCCATCAGTTTTTCTGTTCCCTTTTAGTTGCTCCTCTGTTATGAGGGATAGAAAAATATTCAAAGTAGTGTAAGAAACGTGCTAATGTTAATTATTAAACCCTCCAATGGCAGCACTCTAGTCAGATATAAAGCAAAATGCCATTTGTAGGATGATATTTTTCTGCCTGAGTAGAGGCCTCCACCCTTAGCCTTCAACTTTTTCTGTATCGTAATCCATCCCAAAGAGACTCACTGCTCCGTTATAACTCAGGACCAGAATGATTACTGTCGCTTATGCCTTTCTGTGGGCCAGAATCAAATTGCATCAATGTTCCTATTAAACAAGGACAAACAAGAAATGAAAATGTTTATCTTGGAGGTAACTAAGGATCCCCATGTTACTTTGCAATTAAGCAACACACTTACTTTGTTATAACTCTAGATCATTTCCATTTTAGGAACTATGAGTAGGATTGCTTACCCAAATTTTGTTTTATTTAAGTTGTCTGAATGGTCATTCCCCCGAGCATCACCGCCCCCAAATGATCCAAAATTCATTGCATCCCTACGGACGTGGCATCAAGCAGTGACAAATTATCTACTAAAATTATAGTGGAACCTAATAACCTTTCAAGCCTTGGCGGGGGGATGGAGCTACCCTCCTTGTGCCCTCCTCCCTCAAAATGTGCTAATGAAGATATTGTTGATATTAAATAGAGTATGCAAGGAGAAAGCTCCCCTCGCACCAGATGCACTATACATTGTTTTTATGGCTCTTTGCAATCCACGTACTTAACTAAGCCCATGTTTTATTGTAAAATATTCTCATATTCTCGATACGAACCAGCCAATACATGGAACCCAATGGGAGCATTTTTATTCCAGAACCAGGATCAGCTCAGTTGATCGAATGCAGTGGAGAAGTACATTTATGAACAACCTCCATACTTAAGTCCCCACCTGGCATGAGAAAGAATGCAGCTGTGTGTGCATTGGTGAAATCCCCATCTGAACGTAGGATTGTATCTTTGGAAAATTATTGTTCCTCTTGATCCACTTTATTAGGTGAACATGCAATATGTTTGTGAGAACCCTGGAAGAAGGGACAGCACTGAAAAGAAACAGGTAATTAGAAAGACAGTTTAACCCTACCTTCTTAGGATTTGTCTCAATATTGCCTTCTTCAGATATATGTGATTGTACCCTTATGTAAAATTGCATAGAAAAGGGAACAGAGTAGGATCTTTGAGACATTACATTGACACATCAGACACAGCCTAAATGTAGATTCCCAACCAAACCATAATTTATATTTTATTTGTGAAGTACAGCCCCAGACTATTGAGTTTCAACCAATTTACTGTAAAAGTATCACAGTCAGAATATCAACTACTCAAATATTGTGACAGTAAATAATGCATAGGTAAGTGTATCTTTATTATTCTTCATTCCACATCTTTATATCATGATCATATACATATCAATATTATTAGCACAGGGTTAATGGTAGGCTAATGTAATGTTAGGAACGGTCAAGAAAGTAGTTAGGAACAGGATTGTGCTTAGATTCGAGTTAGGTATACAGATGGGATCAAGGTTATCTCTTATATTTAGAAAGTTATCTGATCCCTGCTTCTTGACTGCAGCAAAATGTACAATAGCAGCAGTATTAAGGCAACTTAAGGCATGAAACTTCAGGAGTAGTCTTTCCTGATGTGTGTATAAAAATATATCTCCAAACAAATGTCCAGACATGTGCAAGGAGTATTAAGAGTGTAGAATGCACTGAAAGAATTGAGGATTACAAAATGGCTGTATAACAAAGAGCTGCATATCTTTAGTTGAACAGTATTTGATCTGTGGGATTTTCAAAGACTACTTTGATCAGAATACCTAGGGAGCCTCATATCTGTGCCTAGTACATAAAATGCTGGTGTGTTGATAGATGTACTGCCACAATAATTTGTGAAAAGTTGGGCAGACATAAGTGAAAGAGTTCACAAATAATGTGGCAAGTATGGGTCCACTGACGAAGTGCCAAGGAGACTTACAAAGCCTGAGGGAAGAGAGGCAGGAAAGGCAACAAAGGACCTGGAATGTAATCATCCCACCTGTTTCAGCACAAAATTAACCCTGAAGTTAATCACTTCATACATAATATAAACCATTACAGCAGCAAATTCATGGTTCAAAATGTACACAGAAAATAAATAGTATCAGTGAAAGTCTCCTACCATATCTTCAACTGTCCCATGTTTAGTGGGTTCATTTAATCAGGATAATTTGCTGCATTTTTTCTTTTTAGGAGTTTAACTTGGCCCCTAATCCTATAAGACCCGACAATCTACTGATCTAATAGGAAACAGGGAAACCTCTGGTGCTTAACAGGAATAGGACAACCTTCACTGGCATTCCAACCCTTAATGTTTGTCGGGGTATTTACCTTCAATCCTACTCGCATGGACACTAACTAATGGCAACATTTCAGGAATTTGGGGTGTAGTAGCTTCATTCAGAGATGCTGCCTAATTGACACTTCATCTAAATGAATTAATTTGAATTGTTATTTGTCAGTATATATATGTATATATTACCTTTTGGTGGTCTCCAGTAGGTAGTTATAGATAGGACAAAAGTTTCCATAGTAAAAGCTTCTTTTGTTTTGCCAATAACTTTGGCACCACTTGAGGAATCTTCACAAAATGTTCTAAGAACTTCCCCTTTTTGGCTCAGCTGCTGGGTTGAAAAAAGGGGTCATAAAACTAATTTTCCCCATGTTATGTTTTATGGGGATTTTCCATTTTTATAACATGACTACAGCCCGAACCGCTGGACAGAATTACACAAAATTTGGCAGAAAGCTAGATGTTGGTATAGAAAGCATGCTTTTTATGATGTGGTGTATATTAGTTCAGTAGTTTAAGAGACATATTAGTTTAAAAATCTAGATTTCGGGGAGCCCAAAATCCTACTTTAACCCTACTGAAATTTGATTGGCTTCCAACACTTCAACCAGGAAGGGTTGGCAGCCATCTTGGGACTGGGTTGAACTGAGTCCCACAAAAAATGTTCACAAATATGAAAAGGTGGAAGGGTAGAAACACCCTGACACCCTAGGCCTCTTAAGGGGGTCCAACTGGTACCCTGCAAAAAGCATTTAAATAAAACATTTCGCATGATCCGCGCAACCAGACGAATTTTTTTTTTAAAAAGAAGTGTATTCTCCCAAGCTTCATTCATTATCTTCATCCCCAAACAATCAGTGTGCCAGGAGGCATGAATGCAGAGTGGTGGGAAAAGGGGAAGTGGCCGCTGAAGACCTCTAGGCAATTGTGCTGTGTGGGACTTACTGGAGGTAACAGGAGTTCCAAAAAACTCCGCCCGCGTAGCATAGCATAGTTCTTTACTCGCTGACATTCGTCAACGTCAAGTTGGCGAGCGTGAGCGAGGAAATCCACCTCCCAGCGAGATTTTTCCTCGTTCGCGATCGTCAACATCAAGTTGGCAAGCGCGAGCATGGAAAATAAACTTCCTGTGGAGATTTCTCAATGCAGGGGGGTGAGGTTTCTGATTGCGAGTGGTCGCGTATGCTCGCGACCGCTCGCATTGAGAAACTGCTCATTGGCAGTGAGAAAGCTGCAGCTCGAGTAAAAATACACTCGAGCAGCGGAAAGGAAAGCAGCGCCCGCATGTGCTGTGCATGGTGCCGTTCGCGATGATTACACAGGCGGACAAGCATCCGACACTGAAAATCACTGTGAATGGCATTTTTCTTGCTTGCGGAGCTCCACGTAGCATGACAGAGTTTCTTTTCCACTTCGCGGAGTTTCGCGTAGCGCAACTCAGCAAACTCTACTCAGGGTTAGAAGTTTCACCTGCCAAACCCAACAAATTCTGGCTCATGACTTATTTATCCACTGCTCCCAAATATAGAAAGAGGTCCACCTGCAGGGCCATCTGCTGCTGAATCTGTTAATGATGAAATGAAATCCTATTAAATGAGCTACATCACATGAACATGTCTTCATAGGTTGCACATATAATCTGACGCATCAAGAGCATAAAGAAAGAATGAAGGTGAATGAAGGAGAAAGCGATTTGAACAAAGGTGAGCACTTCTTGTCTTCATTGGGTAAGACTGTCTTCAAATATATTGTATCCCAAACAACCTCATCAATAATTTACTGTACCTGATCAAACACAATAAGAAAACATTCCAGGACATTATCGGGGAGACACAACTAGTATGTGAACGCTGGTGCTATACAACAGCTTCAAGCTAGAGAGCCAGAATAAGGCCCCAATTACCAATCTGGCGGTCCATGGCCCACCAGACTCCGGGAGGTCTCTCGACTGTCCTATTATGGTATGGGAGGTGGGACAGCCACAGCCCCGCTGCAGCCACCAGGGAACTACTATTGCCTGGTGGTCAGGAGGCAGTAATGTGCTTGGGGGGTCCATGACAGTCCCGCCAAGCATATTACAAGGTTCCTCTCCACCACAGGTTTCAAGGCAGTTCCATTGCCATAAAAACCATGGTGGAGAGAAAACAAAGGAGGCCCTACAGGCCCCCTGGTGCCTCACACCCTATGGATGCACACAGGAGGGCTCAACACGTGCCCACCTGTGTGCATGCACACCAGTTCCTGCATGGCATGGACTTTCCTGTTCATGTCGTGCAGGAACTGTTTTTGGCATTCCCACTGCGGTGCCCATTTTCAGGGCACCGTCGTTGTAACATAAATAAAAAAAGCCCGCCAGACAGGAGGAAACTCCTAATCTGACGGGTGGTCTGACCACGACTTTGGTGGTGTGGCAATGGGGTGGAACCGGTGCTGCACCACCAAAGTCATAATCGGGCACTTAGAGTTTTAAAGCCATCGGTTGACCAGTCTAGTATGCCACTAAATCACTCATGCATCCATTGTCAACTCTTACAAGTCACCAAAGTACTCAGGACCACATGCCAACTTCTTAGTCACTTTTCATCATGAGCAGGCACACACTCACAAACACACACAAGGAAATGTGAAATGCCGAGAAGTGCCTAGAGAGCCTTATGCGTAATGCTTGGCTTACCCTCTTATCATAGACTATTGATACTTTACCTTAAAAAAAAACATTGTTGCTAACTTCAAAGTAAAAGCCTTAAAGTCAAGTTGGTTTGAGATGTTCTCCTCAACTTCACTGCCTGCTCAAAATGCTTTCAGGTTCATTAATTTTAGAATCTGTGTTCTCCCTACTGAGTCCCCTATGACATATCATGAAAGGTGCACACACAGAGCAAGCTCTCATGCTGACCAACACCCCTGCCTCTGCCTTTCCAGCTGACACAGGGTATTCATCGAATTCATAATTGATGCTGCACTGCAATAGTTCTCTGATAACCTAGAATAAATAGCAGAACTCACATATTTGACCTCCTTATATTCTGGTTCGTCTTCTGTGCATCTAGTTGCACTCAGCTGCTCACGTTCGTCATTACCTGTCTCCAGAAGCATTCTGGCTTCCACGGGGGAGTAGCTGAACAGGTTGGCCACTTGGCACACCTTTACTGAAGGAGAATTGTTGGCCTCCCCGCTGCTGTTGTTCGCAGATTGTGCAGGGTGGACCATTTTAAGATACGAAGCCCCCTGGTCTGCACCCTCGCGGTATTTGTGTCCTCCTCGTGGAAGGCAGCCTCTCCGCATGTATTTAAATCTGCACACTACTTACACTCTGCACTCGTTGGCTTGTCTTGTTAATCTGACGACCCTCTTCCCCTGCTAGATGAAATCGGCTTGTGTTGGCATCAGTTCTGGGTGTATGTGCTTCACTTGAATTATGGCCTGTTTCACAAGGTGGGGGAGACAGATGATCGCCCCATGGCTACATAGCGTTAGAAAGAGCATGTGAGATCTTGGCAACCACAGCAATACATATAACTGTCAAATAGGTGCCGCTGTGAGACAAAGGCATATGTCACGCGCTGACACACATGAGCAGGGGTGTTGCAATTCCTCTTTTTCAGCCTGTTGTAAGCAGATGCAAAACTTTGGACGATTCTAACAATTTTAATCTTTTTTCGACTCTGCCTGCCCTAAGTGAAAACAAATGTCAAAACCCAGGCACAGTGCCCTACAATACAAGAAATCTTTGTTGCACTCAGTGAGGAATACATGAAACGAGGAGTTATTTTGCCCTCCAGGGTTCTTATTGGTCAGGCAGTGAATTACATAACGTTGGCATTAAATAAATATTAGTGTTTGGCAGAGACCATACATCAAAGCTAGAGTCCCAGCAGGGGAACCTGTGGGTGGTGCCGACCTCGCAGAGTGCCCGGAGGAACCTCCACTCAGGCACCACTGCACACAGCTTCCCTACCGAAGAATTTGCTTTCAAGGGCTCTGCCTGGCGTCGAGGCACTGTGTTAACCGTAGTGCAGTTATCATTAAGTTAAATACATTAGTCAGCTCCTCAAGGTGATCCTAAAAGCAACTGTTTCACGCTTTCTCCACAGGCAGAAAAGAGAGCGAATTTTGAAAATTGCCCAACTATTGCACTCACTCTTTGTGCGAGGTTGTATAGAATAACGCAGAGGAACAGACAACCCATCCATAGCTGGATTACTTTTAAACTTCATATATTACACCTTTCCATTGCAAAAGCAATGAAGGTGCTGCTAACTATCTGGGTGGACACAAAAGCTGAGAAAAGCAATTTAGCAAAGAGTTACACATGATAGCCATTGAATGTGCAGCCTGATGTCCATGCTGGAGGAAGATGCCCTCACAAGCCCACGAGAACAGCATGCCAAAAGTGAATTCACGAAACGCAGGATACAAACAAATCCGACCATTTACTTTGTTTAGAAGATGGGGCCTGTTTTTACACAGTACATGGACATGGCATCCCAGGGACAGTTGTAATGGCATAGATGTGTAGACTTTCCCTGTTTCTCCCCCTGAGTGAGCATCTTTCCTTAGTGAATGTTCCTGGCTTTCCCTGTGAAATGTCCAATCCTGGGCACCCCCAAGGTGAAGCCAGCCATCCCCAGTGCTGTTGGGGCCGTTGTGGAGATTAAGCAAGCTATTGCCCAGAGTTGCCCAGAGTGGGACCCATGATTAGAGTAGGCACCGAGGCGAGAACTGTCAGGTCCAAGGAAATTGAGCCCAAGACCTGCCGAGGCGGGAATTGAACCCTGGTCCCAGGCCAGATCTCTGCATCAGGGTCTGCCGCTCCAACCATTGAGCCACACTTCTCCACAACGTTGCCTTCCGAACTGTTGTGTACCATTCCTCCTAAGTCACAGTTTTTGTAATTCCACTTGTTCTACTCTTATAGTGTGACCTTCTCCACTTTCCATGTTCTGTGTATACATTTGTACTGCCTGCTATAACTAGGGTTTGGGACTATATATGAGCCACCCATTGGTGGGACATAGACCCCCATCTTCTGTATCATCTTCCTGTGTCTGTATTTGTCAGCTGTGATCACACAGATGTGTTCTCTTGTCAGGCGAGTGGACACCATTTTGGCCCATTCTGTCATGGCAATCAATGTATGAATATGTTGCACTGCCACCCTGCTCAATGTATTAAATGAGTTGCCCTATGGTTAGGAGTCACATCAGGTAGTAAATTGCATTCAACTGTGCCACTATCTAACAGTGTTAGGCCAGTTCACAGAATCTTCTTCAGATGTACTCCCCTGTGCTTTGGCACATGATTAAGATGTGTCTCATATGGTGTGAGCTGTGTTGCTTGAGATAATTATTTCAGATTCCGTACTCGTAACATTTTGTACCTTCCATCTGTCTCTTATGCCATTTCTTCATTTCCAGTCGTTTTTGTCATTGTTTGTGATGCTGTTGTCACAAGAAGTGTCACTTGTATTGCTTGTTATGTTTCAGGTGGGGCTGGCGCCCAACTGTGGCACGCTCCCCATAAAAGGTGTAGATTTTGATTTTCTCAAAGAATGGCCGACTGGCATGTGATTCTTTTAGAGGGCTACTTTCAGGAGTTGTGTGTGAGTTGAAAATGCTTAAATGTGTGTGTGGTATTTGGCTACACAAGGCAATGTCGTCCAGCAGGTGGTGTGACTGCTACAAACTGGAGGTGCTTTCTCCTTCATAAGTGTTTGAGCTAATTTATGAGAACATATATTTATTGGCGTTTTACATTGCTTCGCATCATATGCTATGGCACGCGCAGAATGTGTGATCTCCTGTGTAATGTGTGCAGGTGGGATCTTCTCCTGAGTGTTGTACAGGTATCAACATATGCGGTGGTTGCAATAGTGTATAGGATGATACATGACACATCATCCTGGCATTTTCTTGGCTCTTGGCTGTTGTTCTCATTGACTGTTCATGGTGTTCTGTCAGGATTCTGAGTAATGGGTTTACTCGGTGCCTCCAGCTACCAGGAGCCAATCCTGGATGAACAAGTGCGACAAGCAAGAGCTGCGCAAATGTGCACAGTACCAAACATACATTAGAGTGCAACATCCTTTTGTTGGGTGTTGACGGCGAGGGAACCAGGATTCAATCGTTATGCAACAGCACAGCACTATGCCCATTTCCCACTGACTACGAGTGCACTCTATCCCACTGTGAGATTCGGGTATCTTCTTCCTTATGTGCGTGTGAAAATCCTTGAATGAGCCCATCTCACCTATTGTTTGCAAGTTGTTAACTTACCTGGTAAATTTCTCTTCCTTAGATATTTTTATAGCGCGAACACGACCCTTGCGGATATCAGAGCGCTTTACAGGGTAAATATAGGAAACAAACCGGCATATAGTAAATAAACAAAATGTTCTGTACAAATCAAAAATCGTATATCCACTTATAAACTTGGCTCATGTGAATTTGGACACGAGAAGAGCTTTCACTTCTTTTTTGAAAGAAGCAGTGGAGGGATTCCGTCTAGTTTCTGGGGGTAGTGCATTCAAATCCTGGGCGCTATCCCCGAGAATGCCCGGTCATATGTTTTGTTCTTGTTGAATCTTTGTGGTTTCAGTAAAAGGTTGCTGGCACTTCTGGAGGATCTGTTGCCACATGAAGGTACTAGTTTCTGTGCCAGATAGTTCGGAGTGTTGTGATGAATGGCTTTATGTGTCAGACAAGCAATATTTAGTTGAATTCTGGCTTCAGAAAGAAGCCATTTCAGGGATCTGAGGTCCGGGGAGATGTGAGAGTTTCTGTTGGAGCCAGTAATAAGTCTCGCAGCTGCGTTGATTGAGGCTCTTAGAGGGGCCATCGAGGATCCGGGGAGACCGCAAAGGGAGACACTCCCATATTCCACTCTTGGAATAACTAGTGCTTGAACTGCCAGTTTGAAGTCTTTTGTGGGCAGGAAGGGTTTTATTTTTCTCAAGGTGTTCATCTGAAAGTTTGCTCCCTTCGTTGCGGCACTGATGTGTTTCTGCATATTTAGATTTCTGTCCAGAGTTACTCCCAGAGATTTAGCTGAATCGATAATAAGAGGTTGGCAGTTGAGTGCTGTTAGATGTTTCAGCCAGTCTTGGATTATGGTTCCTTGGGACGGAGGGGCGATAAGGAGGAATTTGGTTTTGGGGGTATTTAGTTTTAGATGATTTTCGGCCAACCAGGTCTGGGTTTTTTCTAGCGTTGAGTTGAGAGATTTGATGTCCTCAAGTGAGTGGATCTTTAAGTATAGTTGTGTATTATTTGCATACATATGATACTGTACGTTAGAAGAGTTGAGAATTTCGGTGAGTGGTTCCATGAACAGATTGAAAAGTGTAGGGGAGAGGGATGATCCTTGCGGGACTCCTAAAGTGACTTGCACGGGTTTGGACAGGGATTGATTGACCTTGAATCGTTGCGATCTATTTTGCAGGAATGAGGTGAACCAATTTAGAACAGATCCAGAAAATCCGATTCTATGATTCAGTACGTCTAGCAAGTTATCGTGTTTGATGGTGTCAAAAGCTGAAGAGAGGTCAAGCAGGATTAGCAAACAGGCTTCATTTTGGTCAAGGATTTGTAGTGCATCCTCAATTATGTGCGTCATTGCTGATTCGATACTGTGCCATGCACGGAAGCCGGATTGGAATTGGTTGAGAAGGTTGAAATGGTCCATGTGCTTGCCAAGCTGAATGTGTACACATATATTTAAGATTTTGGCCAGGGTAGGGATGTTGGATATTGGACGGTAATTATTTAGGTCTACTGGGTCCACCGTTGGCTTCTTTAGGATGGAGGATACCTGCCCAGATTTAAGGATTTCAGGGATGATTCCTTGAAGGAGAGAGCTATTTATGATCTTGGTCCATAGAGGCAGTAGCAATGGGATGAAGTCTTTTATGCAGCTTGCGGGAAGAGGGTCTGTGAAGTGAATGGCGGGATTCAAAGCCATGAGTATTTTGAGTATAGCGTCTTCGTTGTAAGTATCAAAGGAGGACCAGGAGGCATTGTGTTTGTGGTCAAACTTAAGTGAGCCTCTGGATGGGATTCTTGGAGGGGATGATGAATTGTCCATGTGTGTGTCAGTATGTGTTATTAAGTCATTGAGTTGGTCCTTCTTTATGTTTTCGGTCTTCATAGTGAAGAAGGAGCAAAACGCTTTGCAATTGGGTAGTGAGCCTGTGATGTCAAGGGGGGGTGTGGTGCACCATTATATTGTGTTTTGATTAGATCGATTAGTTTTTGGGACAGTTCTTGACTTGATCTAGTTGATTACTGAAAAAATCTGCTTTAGATCATCTGATCTTTTTGTAGTAGAAGTTTTTCTTCGATCTTAGCAGCTTGAGGTGAATAGCTGATGGTGCAGATCTCCATCTTCATTCAATTAATCATAGGGGTCGTCTGTCTTAATTGAGTCTTCTATCGTACCAGGGTTTTGAGACTTTAGTGGAGACTCTCTTCAGTTGGAGGGGAGCGGCCTTGTCTAATACCATGTTCATGGAGTGGAAGTAGTGCTTGGTGAGATCTTGAACATCAGATAGTCCTACTGGGGGAAGAAGGATGTTGGAACTAGAGTTTGTGATTAGGTCAACATCGATATTTTTCAGATTCCTCTTCCATATTTTAGGTCTAGTGGGTTGAACAGAGTTAGATTTTACCGTTTCATTGATGAAGAAAGTGATAATGTGATGGTCAGACCAATCACTTGGAAGGATCGTATCGAGCTGAATGGATTCAGTGTTAGAGATGAATAAGTCAAGGAATGAGCCTTTATCATGTGTGGCGCTGTTTCAGATTTGGGTGAGGTCCAGGTCCGAGAGGAAGCCTTTGAGGCTATTGACTGCTGAGTCATTAGGGTCATTCCAGTGGAGATTTAGGTCTCAAAGAAATATTTGGGTGTTTGGTTGTCCATCATTAGTGGACACAATGTCCATGAGATGTTTGATGAACATGGTTGATGATAGAGAGTGTGCAGATAACAAACTGGTTCGTTATTACTCGTGATTTCTAAGCATAGGTATTCACAGAAGGGGAGCGGCTCACTGAGAGATTTTTCCGGTGTATGCAGGCAATACCACCCCCTGGCTTATCAATTCTGTCTAGTCTGATGATATCATGGTTTGGGGCTACCAGAATGTCTAATAAGGGCGTAGAATATTCCTTTAGCCAGGTTTTGGGCAGAATTAGTAGGTCAGGTTCATGTGATAGTATGTGGTCTGCTAAATCAGCTGCATGTCTTGAGGCAGGTCTACAATTTAGAAGTATGAATTTAAGACGGGGCTTGATGAGGGTTGTGTTGTGGTCTTGTGCGAAGGAGACTCGCCTAAGGTTGTTTTCAACTATACCTCTAGGATTATGTCTTGTGAGTCTGTGGGTATTAGAAGGGATAGTTTGTATTGAAGAATGTATGTGCAAGTTTTCTGAGAGCGCTGTGTTAAGGGTGGGATGCTGGGGATCATAGGAGCGTAGTAGGGAGAGTAAGTCTTTATCTGATAAAGGATTTGATCTTCGGATTGGGCGGGTTGAGGTATTGCGATAAGGAACAGATCTCCACCTTGGGGGCTGCTGTTTCAGGGGGTGTGCATGCAGCTGTTGGGTGAGTTTGGAATGGTTAGTGTGGAAGTTTGTCCTGGTTTCTTGTTCTGGTCTTTTGGTCAAGGGTAGGTGGATGATCAATTCATGTAGAGCTTGAAGGTCATCTTTGACTTGTCGTAACAAGAGTAAAATCTCATCCAGCTTAGGGTCTGATGTGGGTTATAACATGCTTACTGATTGGATTGTGGGAAAGGGAGGTGTGCTTGTGTCAGGTGGGTAGAATGAGGGTAAAGTGTAGTCTAGGTCGTTGTTTAGCATCCTGCCTGGTTGGTTATCAGGCGTGCGCAGGGGTGGACTGGTAGGATGTGTATATATATGAATCGAAGGGATGTGAGGTGTGGTTGGAACAGTGGGGATGTAGATGTTGCAAGGGAAAGAGTTGGAATTGCGTTGATGTAAGTCATTTCCAGGGGTGGCTGGAAGGTCATGGAAGGGTGTATATGCTGGTTGTGTCATACGTGGGAGGCGTCTTGCGAGGGGGTCTGGAGGGGATTTAGGAGTAGCACTGGGATTGGGTATATATGCAGATAGTGTCAACAGCGGACAGTGTCTAGAAGGAGAATCAGGAGGGGAGTAAGGAAGTGTGCTTGTGGTGGGCGCCACTTGGGAGGGGGGATAGGGTTTTACCACTTTATCCTTGATGAGGGGAAAGATGTTATCCAGTAGGTTTAAACTACGGTCCAGTGATTGCATAAGGATGATCCCGTTGTGATAAATGGTGGTTTTAGCTGCCGCACTGTAGATTAGGGAGGGGGAGATGTAAATTGTAAAACCATGCGCTGTTTTTGTAGTGGAGGAGATCACGAACAAGGCGAGAAAGGCTTTCCTCCATTGTGCTCTTCTTTTGGTGTAAAAGATAATGTCAGTGGTAATGTGTCCTTTATTTGTTGAGAAGTAGGGGTCCGAGATAGGGGTTTCGGGGTGTGATTTTAACAAATTGTGTTTAAAGCAATTGTCAGCTTTTTTGAGAGGTTAGGGGGTAATTAATGGTGTAGGTGTGAAAGGGGGTTGGGCTTGGATAGATGAGGGAATGTTGTGAGATGAGGTGGGGGTGTTGGAGCAAGGGGGGAAGCCAGCGTTGTATTAAGGGATGATGAAAGGCAAGGGGGGAGGAATACGGCCCATCTCAAGTCTGTGGGGCTAATGTCAAGATAAACGCGTGTAATAAATATGTGGGTAGGTCAGAAGAAAAACTCTCACCTGTGTTCTTGTGGGGAGGTAAGTAGATGAACGTTGTCTAGAAAGTCTAAGGGCTAATCTATTGCGAAAGAGTCAGTCCAAGATGGCCGCTCCAATTGTGGTAGGTTATCATAACCTGCAAGGTAGTCCTATTACACTTTCAATTCGATGGAAGGAGAAGTCCTGTTCAGTTTCCATGTGCTATGTAAATGCTTTGTCCCTTTTTTTTTCCTTTGTGTTACACTTCCGGGGAAAGAACCATGTCTTTTCATGCTTAGCAGCAAGCTGAAAGGGGACTATTGAACATTGGAGTAGATGTGGCAGCCATTCTGCCGGGCATCGGGGAAACTGACTACTCAATAAGAGAGGGAATCCCAAAAGTGAGCTTTTCACCATCTGTGCGTGAATCTCCAGAGTATGAGCATAATCAGCAAGTGTTGGCGTGCATGCAGCAAGACCCGGCTGGTGAGAAACCCCCAGACCAGGAGAACTCGCCACCTAATCTAGTTAAGTCAAAACACATTCTAGAATAAAAAGAAATACACCAACAGAACATAAGCAGTAGCGCTCATGGTCCCGAATGAGCGGCTGCGTCAATAGAATCCATCTCAGCTCAACGACATGTGAGGGGCGGAGTCACTCGGGCAGTGAGAGCTACAATCTGGCTACTTGCCCCAATAGAGTTACGGTCAGATCACCGGCAAAACGTAATCTTAGTCGCTTCTGGTCTCGTTCGCGCAGTTGCTTCACCATTCGTCCATTCCCGCTTAATGACACCTGAGGGGCGGAGCGCTCCACGCAATGAGAGCTTCAGTCCAAACACACAACCTCGGTTTTTGTCCCCATGGAGCGATCTCCGCGAGGACGAGATCAGCCTCTTCAGCCTTCTCGGACTTACACGGACACCCCAATGACCAGGACCTCCTTGTAGCCGAGAAAGGTCCGGCATGGTAGGAGCACTTCTCAGTGCCTCCAATCTCTTCTACCTTCCTGCGACAGTCCCGCGATCGGGAAACAGGCACCGTTGCGTAATATTGTCGTCAAGGGCAAAGCTGCCTTTGTTGCCACAGATCAGCGATGCAGCGGGTTTGATTGAGATCCGCTTCCGTCCTCCCGACTGATCCATGAAGGGATGTGGGACCCGGCTCCGCGATCCGCTCTTAGTCCACCAATGCATCAGTGGGTGTAGCAGTGTGAGGCAAGAGGCAGGGTTGTCTTTGTTATATGAAATCCACGATGCAGGCGGGACCTAAGTTAGTTGCTTTGGTGCGGAGCAGATTTCTCTTTCATTCACTCCGTGTTCGGCTTCGAGGCCGATGTCGCTAACAGGAATATTCAGAAGATTTCGATCCCAAGCGCGGGGCTCCCTTTGTGAGCTCCTCACCAGTCAGCCATTTTGCATACACTGTGACATACACAGATTTCTCTGGCATATAGAAAAGGTGCCTCTCGTGATAGGAGACTGTTCACATCACCTTGTATAGCCAAAGTTCAGCTGGGGTATGCCTTTCAGCAGAGTGGCTGCAACAGGACTGTTGGCATGTGTGCATTCTTAAGTGAATCTGCTCTAGTTGGATCGGGAGTAGCACTTACATGCATGGTTTCTCACTATGATGTTCAAATATTAGTCCATAAGGGGTCACTCTGAGAGGATACAATCAAGGGAGAGAGAGAGAGGAAAATCTGTGAACTAGTTCACTTCCCCTGGTACTATAGGTAAATATCAATGAGAACTAGCTATTGGATATAATCTAGATATCCATGTCTGGGAGAAAAACACTTTGTTTTCTATGAAGACCCTCACCCACCGACCTAGTTGGTGGCATGCTTCATCATCGGGTCCCACCGAAAGGTACCGAGTGCACCTCGGGTGTGCTTCAACGCCTGACTACTGAGGAGCGGGTTTTGTAAAGTGAAAGTGCAGTGAAGTGAATGAGTGTAGGATAAAACTGTCCAATGGGTCCCAAAAAGTTAGAGAAATTTAATGGTGGGACCCTGGCAGTATAAAAACGAGAGGGCGGATATATGTGGAAATTGGGTTATGTCTCTAATATCCTTGAGGTCTACATGTTTCAGCCAGGTTTCTAAGTATTCTGGCTTTCGTCAGGACCTATGTGCGTAGAGAATTAGTGAAGGTCAAGTGTGGTTTGTTAGACCAGTATGTGTCACACGAGCTAGGGTGCGTTAATTGGAAGAGGAGGTGTTTCTCAAGTTGTTCAATTCCTGTTGGGAAGGAAAGGACAAACAAAAACACACACATTTAGAGGGTAAAAGCTTCCCTTTTTCACATGTAAATGTGACTGAATGGGCGTCGTGTCCATACACTATGCGGGATAATAAGCGACAGTGAAACGGATAGTGACACTCGTAAAAAAATGGCTGTTCATTAATGTCAGTATTTATGCGCTACTGTGTTCTAAGTACAAAACCGTGAGGTCTACTCAAAGTGTGAATGCAAAAGGTAAAAAAGGGACTTACACTGATAGTTTCAGAGTGAGCAACATGAATCCCATGTGGGGGGCGGACCTGTAGTCACACACTGTGTGTGTGAGAGGAGAGAGAAACAACAAAGTTTACAGCGAAGTTCCCAAGTAGCGTGTGGACTTGTATCCACGAGCTGGGAAACAAGGCCCCCAAAGCCCCACTTACTTCATAAAGATCTCTGGCCCACACTCCATACCTACTGCGACCTGCTGCCGGGATCTCGTCGATGAGGACCGGTAGCTAGGAGGCAGTTTAAATACCGTTTGTTTTTCGCCAGGTGCCGCGTATCCATGCAGGCGTGCCAATCACTGTGGTCAGGTGTCTCCTTGAGAAGCGTCCTCTTTGAGTAAACACTGAAAAGGGACTACGTAGGTTTCAGGTAGCGCAAGGTAGACTTTGTGTCAATAAAGTTGTGTTGAATGGAGTTCTGTGTCAAAGATGTTAAAATATATTAACAGTATGCCCGTGAGGTTCAGGGCCAAAAAAAAAAAATATATATATATATATATATATATATATATATATATATATATATATATTCACTGAAAAAACCATAGGTTTCACACATGTTATAGTTAGCTGGACATTTTACTGATAAAAAACCAATGAAATATATATATATATAGTATATTACCTACTGGCGGTCGCCAGTAGGTAGTTATAGTTAGGACCACGTTTCCATAGGAAATCCGCAACATTCTATTTTGAATACCTTTGGCGCCGGTTGACGAATCCTCGCAAATTTTTCAAAATAGGTGGGGCGCTACGCTCCGCTCCAACCCTGAAAGTCTCGGGGGGATTCGTCAAGCGGGGGCTGAGATAAAAGGGGGGTCCAAAAACGCGTTTTTCCCAAGCATTTTTCCATAGGACCTTTAGACACAGCTACAGCCCGAACGGCTGAACAGAATTACTTGAAATTTGGCAGAGAGGTAGTCCTCAGGTCAAGGAAGTGCCTTTTGTAGGTTTGGTGTAAATCTGTTCAGTAGATTCTGAGAAAATAGCCTTTAAATCAATATATATATCTGAGCCAGCGTACGGTGCGCTTACGGTACGCTTACCGTACGCGTACGGTGGCGTGCGCGAGCACGATTCTGATTGGCCCTTAGATCTTAGTAAACATTCGAATCGGTCGAAACCAGGAAGCGGCGGCCGCCATTTTCTCTCTCGCACTCTGACAGGGGGTTTGAAAAACCAAGTGCAAAAACATGTCAAGGGGCTGTTTACACAGCTCCCAAGCACCTAGCCATGTCGAGGGAGTCCCCAACGATCCCCCAAGTGAAAAAAGGCAATTATAATTTTATCAAAAATTTCGCCGATTACGCTTACCGTACGCGTACGGTAAGAAATAATAAAAAAAATATCCACATTCTCCCCACCCTGTATGCAAATGGTGCTCGAAGGGTACCTATTGTGCATGGCTTATTAGAGCTAAACAAAACATATATTTTACCTGTCACAACGATGCTCATCATATGTCCTCCATGTGCGCACGGTGCGCGAAGCGCATCGTGCGTTCATGGCCCATCTAGCGTAACGTGGGCACGCGGTGCGCGAACGGAACGAACTGCGTTAAGTGGGCGCGCACGCCACAAATGGCGTAAAGTAACTTAGCATTTAAAAAAACGTACAAATTCACTGAAAAAAACCATAGGTTTCACACACGTTATAGTTAGGAATTAGCATTTAAAAAACCTTGCAAATTCACTGAAAAAACCGTAGGTTTCACACATGGTATAGTTAGCTGGACATTTTACTGATAAAAAACCAATGAAATTCCCCCGTTATAGTTACTGTAGGCAACTATAACTCACGCGACCGTAATCCTCTGCTGATGACATATGTGTCTTTATGAAAAAAAAATATTTGTAATATATGTATAGCTAAAATTTAATGGAAGAAGACATGGGCAAATAAGTGTCTAAATACAGTATTAGCATCAGCAGAGGATTACGGTCGCGTGAGTTATAGTTGCCTACAGTAACTATAACGGGGGAATTTCATTGGTTTTTTATCAGTAAAATGTCCAGCTAACTATAACATGTGTGAAAGCTATGGTTTTTTCAGTGAATATATATATATATATATATATATATATATGCCTATCGGAGTTTAATAAGCAAATTACCGCCGAGGCAGTGTGCCGACCAAGCACTGGAGAGAGATTGTGTGGACTCAAAATTATGTCTGGTAGCGTGTGGTGGGCTCCGTATCAATAAAGTTGTGTTGAAGAGAGTTGTGAGTCAAAGATGTTAAAATATAGTAACAGCATGTCCGTAAGGTGTAGGACAAAAAAATTATATATATATGCCTATCGAAATTTAATGAGCCAATTGCCACCGAGACAAGGTGCCTGCCAACCGGCAGTGAAGAGAGACTATGTGGACTCCATGTCGTGTCTGGAGGACACAAAACATTCATACATGGCTTGTGAGTCACTATTAGGAAGGGAACACCCCTTCCTAATAGCGAGTTGCAAAACACTATTTTGCGAGTCGGAATTTTTTGTGACTCGCAAAATAGTGTTAGTACATTGGCCATGTAGGTTGTTGCATGTGCAAACGGGTCACAAACCCGTTTGCGCATGCAACAACTGGCCGTACATCTGGCCCGTGATCTTTAAGCCACTGAAATGAGAGTCAAATGTAGCTTAGATGACGTACAACTGACGTGTGTTTGTGAATAGCTAAGCTGAGTCTTGTAGATGCTTGAGTACGTCACATTGTCTAATTCATGTACATTTTTACATTCCTAATTTTTACTTAAGGCTACAAAATATATTTTGCAAGTCTTCTGCCAGCTCAATTTCTGCTTTGTCAATCACAGAATCAGAATCTGTGACCATTTATTATTGCAGCTGGAACATTTCTGAGTGTGATGGACTTACTGTAGTAGTAATTTTAGGGTAGGGTTAGGAGTGTTTACAGAGCTAAGTAGGGGTTTTCACTTGCTTGAACAATGCCCAATCCAACATGAAGCTAATTTCAGCAAACATTTTTTTCCACCATCCAGTGATCAACAGGGATTTTCATTGAGGAATCAGAGAGGAACATTTTAGTATCACCTATTCTTCTGGAACAAGAAACTTTATTTTATTCCTAATCTTTGTCAACTCGCTTCCCCCGTAAGGTACTTGCCTTCAGAAGTACTGCCAAGGAATTAAGCAACCAGCTCTTTCGCAAATAGTGAACAATTACCTCAGACCAGTAAGTTCACAGACTGTTGGCCTTGCACCATAAAGACTTTCAACCACCTTCTGGCCTGCCCTCAATCTCCTGGTGTTTCATCAAAGTCTTGAAATAGTTGCCCAAACCAGGCACATCCATCTTATCATCTACCTGGATGCTGTCCTTCTGAGGTACTGGTGTACCACCATCGTGTCTCAACACCTTAATCTGACTGCTTCTCTCTTTCACATTCTTGGCTTCTTGGGCAAATTCAAGAAATCCCAAGGGAAGAACTTTCTTGATTTCACCTTATACACCACTACCTCTGATTCTTCCTCTGAGGTTGCTAAGTTAATCAAGCTAGCTTCTTCATAATGATCCTTCCACAGAGTCAAAATGCCAATTTCTACATTCCTCCCTATGCACTGCCCTGGAAATCATGTTCAAACACCTCTTAAAACAACTTTGAAACACAAGCAGTCACAATTAAGAGGAGATATTGGAAAGCTTTCCAGCCCATAGTATTGCTCTCCAGCTGAGGTATAACTATTCTAAGAGGCCAGAGTCTATTCCAGTGCTTTAGGCACTGTAGCTTTAATTTAGGATAAAAGGTGGTCTCCAAGTTCAAAATAGCTAAATTAAATATTGTTCCAGGACATCATATTCTCAAGGCTCGCAGTGTCCTGGGACTAGGAGGTCAGCTGGTGCAGGGTCTCCACACAGTTCTACAGGGCCTAGGGACTCCTAGAGTAATTTAAGCACATGTTTGTGTACTTATGCTCAGATTTGGCAAGCTCACACCATGACATACAGATGATTCATGATAATACCAATAGTGAAATGGAAAGTATAATAAAAAAGCACTCTGTGGAGAAGATAGAGTACCTCCAGTTTTGGAGGCCAGCTCATCTGCACAGACTTGGTCTACTGGAGAGTGTACTATTATGCAGTCGTTACTCCACAGGTAAGTTTAACCCACATGCCGTTACTCCAGCAGGCTTTTAACCCGCATGCCTTTACCCAGCATGTCTTTAACCCATACTTTAAAGCATGTTATATATTTTTAAATAAAAAGTGTTTCTGTTTAAAATAACTGAGTATATAAAATATGTAGTAATATTAAATAAATTGGGTATTAATCGGAAAATGTGTGGGGAGTATTTTAATACTAAGGTAGTTTAATTTTTATAAATTGCATAATAATCATTTCTAATTTAGCAATATATTTATTAGGGACATAATGCTAGAGTTGAAAAGGAAATGGGAGGAGGGTATTTTAATACTCAGTTTTTTAAATGTATTAACCTGAGAAGCCATTCTTTTTTTATTAACTCTATAATGTGAATGATTTAGTCATTTATTTATAAGAAACAAGATGCTAAAGTTGTAGGGTAAAAGGGTGGGAAGTTTATTAATACTCATGTATTAATTTGAGTAATGATACATTTTAAATTAAATATAAAAAGAGGAGTTGGGGGCTTACTCTCCAATTAAAATATGAAAACAATGCTATAGTAATTTGTTATGCTTTTAAGGGATGGGATGCTAGGATTGTAAGGGAAATTGGTGAGGGGTACCTTAATGCTCAAGAAAAAAAGTTTTTAATTCGGTAGTAATTAAATTAAAAGCACATCGAAAAAGGGGGGTTGGGATGTCCCCCCCATTAAAATGAGAAAACATGCAATAGTAATTTATTTTTAAGGGATAGGATACTAGGATTCTAGGGGAAAAGGGTACAGGTGTAAAATATTTTTTTAATAATGGTAGCACAAACAGTATAATTCGGTATAATAGTATAATGTATTATAATGATGAGGTGTTGTTGTGAATGTCCCATTTATCATTCAACTATCACTGTTCTCTAGAGTTACTAGGTTGTGTACAGTACTGAAGATGATTATTTTTATGAGGGTTGCTACTGTTGTATATTGGGAAAGGACCATGTGTGTAAGTTTCCGTTAGTTCAGGGGACATTGTTAATTCAATGAAGGTGTTAGGTTGATTTGGAATCTGTCTTTTTCGGCAAACCATTCAATTTAAATTAGGTGTTGTTGGTAGGTATCCAGCTATATCTGTATGAACATTTGTTGAAATCGTCCTTAGCACTGAGTCTGAGGACTCACTAGAGGTAGCAGCTAATGATTTTATTTGTTTGAGTGTGTCTCCTCCTTCTAAATCTGTTGCAAGGGCAGAATGATTGTGCTTAGATTTTCTTTCAATATGATCACATAAAGTAATCACTCTGACTCTACAAGAGGTTGAGTAGTAAATTACACATTTCCAGTGATTCCTTGGCTCAGTATTTCTGTCTTTGCAGTAAACATACCCATTATATTTTAGTAACATATGTTCACATTTTTACATTGTATAGGTAACTAATGGCATGTATTCCTTGGTTGTGATGTGCTTAAATCTATTGGTAATAATAAAAAAAAATATTAAGAAAATGTTCACCGAGTTCTGTAGTATAAGTAAATGTTAAATATTTTGAAGTTTCACCTGGAAAAAAATGATAATTATTTTCTGCTGCTAAATAAACTGTTAGTTTAAAAATATTTTATTGTTTACTTGTCCTTTTCATTTATTTACATTACGTGGTGTTACACTTTGAAATTTTGAAGATATTCTTGATGGCGATCCTCTTTTGTGCTCCTTTTGAGGAAGAGATGGTTGGTCTTTTGTAATCTGTAGATAAAAGTATGTCTGAAATGTTAAATTGAGTATTTAGAAAAAAAGTTTCTTTATTTTCTGCAACAGAAAATATGAAAGCGTAATATTGCTGCTGAAAGAAAATATTATTCTGGTAAAAAGAATGTTTAATGTGCAAAAATATGAACTGTTAAAAAATGTAATAATTATAAGTAATATTTATCTCAAATCAATGTTTTTTTCTCTGCTTCTTGTGTATCCACTTTATAGAACTAAAAATCTTTTAAAATAAAAACATATGAATTGTCAAAGATTTGGAATTCTTCATTTTAAAAAGAATAAAAAGCATTATTCATATTAATAACCTTCGATATTTTCAGCTAAGAAGGAACTCTATACTTTTTAAACAGGTTTATCAGAGGGCAACCTCTTTGTTCGTATTTCAAAAAATATTATTCTATAACTTGCTGGAGGGCAAACATATTTTGTTACAAATTGTATTAGGTAATGTTTTAGTTTTTCTACGTAATTTACCACACTTACTTATCTTGTAAGGTAGAAGGCTATATAACTCCTCAGATGCAGACACAAGTGTGTTTACAAAATGGGGGACAGTCCCTTTTTAAATTTCTTTTTAGAAGTTAACCTTCAATTTATTTAAAAAATACAGTTTGAAACATGACATGATGAAAAATATATATTTTCTAAACAATTAAAAAATAAATTTGAAGGGTAGCAGTGCATGTAGAGTAATTTATTCCCACCATCTTGGGTTGAGCACTTACAATAATGTGTATTAAAGCAAATATTATTAATATTTAATCATTATAATTAAAAGAGTGTTTGCATCATAATTTTATTTAAATATGTCAAAAAATAATGCAGAATGTATTAAAAATAAAATGGAGTCAAGTCTTGCGCAGTAAAGTCTTAAAACATTAATATAAAGGTAATCACAGAGTAAAGGTATGTGAATTAAAATCTGTGGAGAAAACACTTGCAGAGTAAAGGCATGAAGACTAACATCTTATATTCCTTCCAGGAAGAAGCCAGGTATCGTTCAGCAGGCCACAAGAGGGGCATAGCAAGTTTAGCACCAGACTAGGGGAAGCACAAGTATTTATCTTATCTCTAGGAAGTATTGCAAATCAACCCAGATCATTGACTGATAGGAGTGTTGGGGTGAGCCTCCAGCTTATATCATGAGATCACAAGTTGGGCCCCTCTATTGCCATTCAGATTGTATGCCGCTTGTCTGCCATTCAGATTTCATTACAAGACCAGAGGCTACCATTATGCATATTTCTTTTAATGCTAACTCCAAGCAGCCGCCTAGAAGCAGTACATCATAAAGTGAAACAGATCTAGAATAGAATCTTCGAGATGTACAATAGGCATGCACATATGATAGTCTGCCTCTTTTAAATGCGGCTCCAGGCCGATAAGTACATTTTCTCTTCACTTTCATGTATGACCTGTATCTTCTAGAATGAGCAACTACATGTGTATGTATGTTTTCTCAACTTCACTTTCATGAATGATCTGCATCTTCTAGAATGGACAACCACATGTGTATGTATGTTTTCTCAACTTAATTTGTATACCTTTCTGAATAGACTTATGCCTCTTTGACCTCAAACTACTCTTAAATCTCAGCTCACACCTAACTGATTTCCAATTTACGGGAAATCCTGCTACCCATCTCCGCCCTCACCCCGGAGCTCACACTGCGTTTCCACCCAATCATGGGCTACCCCAAAATACAGACAAGTCGGGAACTCATAACAAAAATCACTAATTAAAATAAAAAAAATAAAAATAAACCTTTACCCCCGTCTGTAGTTGAGGGTCTACCTGGGCAATGCAGTAAATCAACAGCTGATCGCTCGCAAGCATATCTGATGTCAGGAAGTCTGGCAGTTAGACACTCCTGTGATCAGCTGCTAGCTGCCACCGCAGCTATTTTTACACCAAAAACCTCACTTTACAGTAAAGGAGCATAAAATGTAAAAGACCTGATGTAATAAAGCCTTAATTTACATAAGCTCCTCTAACAAAGCCTTAATTTACATCCCCTGAACCTTACTAATAAGTCAGGTTGCCTGCCTTCTAAGCCATCTATATAGATTACTAACTACTACAACCCGTAAAGGAGTATAAAATCTGACATGTCTGATGTGGAATCAGATGGTCTTGAGGTACCTATCCCTAACATCAGTAACGATGAAATGAAAATGATTATTCAACAAGAGCTGCACTCCTGCATGAGTGAAACATTCAACCGGGTCATGTCAACCAAAAAAACATTTATTGAGGAAGAAGATGGCACTATTGAAACCCAGAAAGGCAAACGGGGAAAGCAAAAACAAATGGGGTAAAAGATTAAAGAGAAAGAACAACATTGAAAGAATAAGCCCCATGAGCACATTGGGAGGTCTAAACACCTCAAATAATTTGGGAGGTCTACGCACCTCATCATATAAAGGAGGTCTACGCACCTCATCATATAAAGGAGGTCTAAGCACCTCAAGCTATAAGGGAGGTCTACGCACCTAAAAAGTATGAGGTGTCCTTAGAGACACAACCTATCAAGGTGTCCAAAGCGGCACATAATATCTAAGTGCTCATCATGCTACACAAGATCTTGAAATTAAACCACAAGGGGAACAAAACATGAACCCGTTCAATGACTATATCCTTGATCTAGACCAGGATGATCTAGACTTCGAGTTCCCCTATCAGAGGAAGAGCTTCCTTCATCCTCTAAAGAAATTATAACCAACCCACTGGGTGAGGAGATGTTCTCTCCACATAATATCAGACACCCTAGGAGCTCAGCACGATGGCCCCAAGATCACGTAGCCGCATTCATAAAAATATGGATTAGGAAATCCCCTAGAAAGAGAAGCACAAAATATCCTAAGGGCAGAATGTCCCAGACCAGTGGTTCAAGAAAAGGTGTACCTGACACCCAACCTCGACCCAGAATTAATCAAATTCCTATTCAAACTGGGTAGAGACTCCAGGAAGGGCATGAAAAGGTCAATGAAGGCCTGCCAGAATTGCATGCTTGATATTTTAGGCCGGCTAACTAGAATAATTGATTTGGCATAAGACAGCCACATTAACAGTACACCGTTAGACTTAGAACCCTGATCCTATTGGGGGATGCGAATGCAGGGATAAATGCAAGCGATGAAGAGTAGTCTTTACTAAGATCAACCCTAAGCTGAGCGACATGGCTGACAAAGAACCCTCAGCAAACCCCAAAGGACTCCTATTTGGAGAGGACATGATCAAGATCTTAGGCAAATATGTTGCAACCTTCACAGCTCTAGACAAAGCTCAGAACAGCATGAGTCAAGTATAAAACCCTAGTGTTTTTGCCAGCGCCGGCAGAAGGGGCGACTATAGTGGAGAAGTGTAGCTCACTGGTTAGAGGAGGCATACCCTGAAGCAGAGGTCAGACCAGGGACCAGGGTTCGATTCCTGACGCGGCAGTGTCTGGAGCCCAATTGTCCACGGACTCGATAATTCTCGCTTCGGTGCCTACTCTAAGCACGAGTTCACACTATGCAGCTCTGGGCAACAAGCTTGCTTAATCTCCACAACGGCCCCCCGCGGCGGGATGCCTGGCTTTCACCTTGGGGATGCCCAGTATGGGTTATCTCACAGGGAATAACCAGGACGGGTTCCCAATGCAAGCGCCGAGATGCCCAAGGGTAATTTGAGCGCTATATAAGACTGCACATACATACATACATACATATACCGGCCGTGCCTACCAAAGGCCCTACTACAGACAATGGCTCGACTCAATTTTGTTTTTACAGACTTGGAAAACAATTACACAAGACCCCTGGGTTTTAGAAACCATTCAAGGATTCAAAATAGAATTTTCGAGAACACCAACACAATCCTCACCCCCAAGAAACCTAGCACTGATCACAGAACAACAGAAAATAGTAGAGGAATGTCCATGATAGAGAGAGGAGCAATTATATAAGTACCATGGGATCGTATGAAATTTGTAAGTACTCTCTTTCTGGTAGAGAAAAAAGACAAGGTTTGAAGACCAACCATAAACCTGAGAGAATTGAACAAATCTCTCATCTACAGACACTTCAAAATGGAGGGTATCTACCTCCTGAGAGACATGCTTCTAGAAAAGGACTGGCTAGTGAAGTTGGACTTGAAAGATACCTACTTCACAATCTCCAGGGCCTTAGAGTTCCAACCATACCTCCAAGTCACATGGAACTGTTGTCTATTTCAATTCCAAGCTCTCCCCTTTGGGCTATCTTCTGCTCCCTGGTGTTTCACCAAGGTAATGAGAGCTTTAGCATCCTTCTTGAGAGAAAGAGGGATACAACTGATTGTCTATCTCAACGACATTCTCATTATGTCCCAGCACCACTCTCAGATTCTTCAAGACCTGAATACAGTAGGAAATCTGTTAGAGAGCCTTGGCTCCATAATAAACAAAGAAAAATCTATCTTGACCCCCTCAAAATCTATGGAATTATTGGGATTCACTGTAGACACAGTAAAATCACTTTTGCTACTACCCAAGACGAAAATCACGAAAATAAGCAAACAAATACGTCTTGTATAAAAACAAGACCTCTTGTCCCTAAGAGAACTCGCCAGACTCCTGGGCCTCCTATCTTCCTCTATCCAAGCTATCTTTCCTGGACTTTTACATTATCTAGCCCTTCAAAGAGTGAAGGCAAAAGCCCTTTGTGCTGGACTATGGTACGGAGACAAAGTAACCCTAGACCATGAAGCCAAATCCGAACTGAACTGGTCGTTAGAGAATCTAGATGCCTGGAATGGCAAAGCCATTTTCAGAAACTCCCCAGAATTTATTCTAGAGTCAGATGCGAGCCATCATGAGTGGGGAGCGTGCATACAGAATCAGAACACGGGAGGTCTATGGTCCTATACAGAGAGCCCACGCTATGGCTAGCGAATCACTTTGGAAAGGTGGTAAACTAGATGACATTTTTAAAGCAGCTGATTGGTCAAATTCTAACACTTTTGCTAAACACTATTGTAAACCTATTAAACATATGTCATATGTAGTGTTACTAAACTACCAACTATAACATGACAAGAGAATCTGGATTTCATTAAAGACACGGAGGCTAACATTATCCTACCCTTCCCCTCCCGTGGGTGGATACATGAATTACTGAACAATAGATGCATAATTTATGATACAACCTTTATTTAATGTATTGTTGAAAATTATATACAACCTTTATTCAATGTATTGTTGAAAGTTTCATACAATCTTTTTTCAATGGATTGTTAAAAATTTCATATAACTTGCCCGCTTTGATATTACACCTTTCTCAGTTACATGACAACAGAGCACTTATACTCTTTCTTATTTCAGATAACTCAACATAACTGATTCATCTATACTGCTGCTTCTGCAAGGAAGATGTTCAGAAAGAATTAACTTTGGGCCCCCTTCATTAATCTTCATTATTTCTATCTGTTTGGAATGCACACGAAAAAGAAAAAAAAGAAAGAAAATGTTATACAGAAGAAGACTTACCTTATAACCTTGCATTTAAAAGAGGCAGACTATCTTATGTGCATGGCTATTGTACATCTGAAAGATTCTATTCTAGATCTGTTTCACTTTATGATGTATTGCTTCTAAGTGGCTGCTCGGAGTGAGCATTGAAAGAAATATTCATAATGTTAACCACCCGATTTAACCCACGGTATAGTTCAACATTGTCCGGCAGTGAGGCTCCTCCGCTAAGGCAGAGGAGATTCGCCCCACTGAGCAGGTCGAAAAAATAAAAAATAACATGAAAATAACTCATTCCTAATGTCATTTTCTTTTTTCTTTCGCTCAGCTGGGTAGAGGTGGGGTTGCTCTACACACAGAGAATGGCAGAGGAGGAGTGGTTGGCCCACTCAAAGTGCATAGAATGCTTTGGCCGGCCATCTCGGGCGGTCATACTGTCAAGCGCACCTTACATGTTCTCCATGTAGGATGCATTACAGCCTGCATGGAGAACATGCCTAGCCTCCCATTCTCTGGGTGAGTGCCGATCCACGGCGCTTAGACCAATCACAACGCTGCATTGCGTTGTGATTGGCTATCTGGAGGCTGGGAGCTGGGTACTTCCTGCTTCCTGCCCTGGAGGCAGGCAGAAGAGGACCCAGAGGCGACAGCGGCGGGCAGCTGCAGCAAACAGGTAAGTGAGTTTTACATTTTTAATTAAATCCCTCCCCCCATGACCCACCCCCACTGCCTTGAAATACCAGCCGCCACTGTTGTCCGACCCCCTGTAGGTCCAGTTGGCGCATGGCTCTGGTGCACACCAATGATTTTCTGTAGTCAAATGTACTAACCACAAAAGGTGAGCGTTCCAGCAGCAGACAATCATTCGGTGACTGGCTACAGCTGTGTAGTAAACAGAGAGCATCCTCTTGGCAAGCAGAAATGATAAACCTGATACCACACAGGGATGCCTTTTGTCCTAACAAACAACATTGAACAGCGGATGCTCGGTGGGGAATCACTTCCACCACAAGTTCTGTATATTATACGATAAGACCTCTTTCAGTTGTGAGATACAGCTGGCCAACAGCACCAGTTTGCCTAGTGTCATTCCTGTCCATAGCCAATGATGGGAATGCTTCACACTACTATCGTGGATGGCCTTTTTCTCTTCTTTCTTTTATTTGGGAAATTCACTAACTTCACACTTTGAAAGCTGACAAGCTTAAAAAGACTCACACAAAGATCTAAGGCACAAGTCTTCACAGTTTCCCACACCTCTAGCAATAACATTTAGATAGGGAATAGAACAATCGTACCAATGAAAATCATTCAAGAGGAGTAGAATGCAACTCAGGGATATGGAAAACTGTGACCTCCCCTGATATAAACTAATAAGAAAATAACTTTCTTATTGGGGGTACTTTCAAAAGAAGCATGTGTGCATCAAAATGACTTGCAACAGAGCCTATAGTAGACTCAAGCACTTGCTTGAAAGGCAATGTTTGATTATTTTGAATACGCTGATGTCCTGACACAAAAACCCCACCTACACCCCACAGCCCTGAGCCCCATGTTAGAAAGCCAGGGGCCGTATCATATATACGGCCCATTTTCCTTGATTGCGCCCAGTGCAATCAAGAGAAAAGCATTTTATTATGATGAATGTGCTGCCCGAGGGCAGCTGTGAACTCGCACTGCCCAGGGGGCAATGCATTCATGAAAAAAAAAATTGGCAGCTGCTTTGAAGGTGCTCCGTGTTTCCCAGTGCAGCCAGCGACCCACCTGCACTTTTTAAGGGGATTAGAGATACTCTTGCAGGTAGCTACAGTTTGTGACTGCACCCTGTGCAAGGGGATGTCTGGTGGGTCCATGGGATCCCCTTACTCCCTCCAAAGGGCTGCTATCAGGGGTCGCACTGACTGTGCATCACCATTTAGATGGAGCACAGTCTGTGTGCATCCTGACAGCTTCTTTGCCTCTGCACCTGCTTCTGTAGTATGGCATTGGTGCAGAGGCAAAGGAATTCGCTCACTGGCATGGTGCTATGCCCCCATGCAAATGAGGGGGCGTTCTCTCATGATAGCGCTGGCACTTTATGTGCACCAGCGCTATCGGTATTACAGAAGGGTACACACAAGCATCTGTAGCCCCTTCTGTAATTCCAAAGTGCCCCGTTGTGCACAAAGCGGTCGCAAATGCCTGTTGCGGCCCCGGGGCTATTGAATAATACAGCCCCAGGTGTGTGAGCAACCTGTCCTAGCCCCACACCCAAAGAAAGATTGTGCAAATCCACACCTTTAATATCCACAAACTCCAAAGCTAAAAGGTGAAAGATTCATGAGAACAGTATTAGTATACAACTGTATCCAAATATGTTACGAAAAGCGGCTCTTGAGTGAAATCTGTGTACCGGTAAGACTGGGTCTAGCTGTACCAGCTTGCTGTGCTTATGATATAAGAGAGTCAGGTATGTCTTGAAATGTTGGTGAATATAAATGAATGTTTTGATCTTTGATCTTTTGTCAGCTTATTAAACATTTCTGCTTTACAGCAGAATAGCACACACTGTGCAATAAAAGGAGTTGACAAGTGTACCCCCAGGGAGGAATACTTTATGATGCAAATTGAGACTTGAATTCTAGTGCTTCACACTCTCGTAGCTATTGCTGTGCCTTTTGCAACTAAACAGTTATACCTGGATAACTTGCAGGATGGGGACATATCGTTATGCAGTAAAATCCCCTTGAAACAAATAAGTAATTGTTTGGAATCTAAATACAAAATGCAGAAATATTGATCAGCAACAAACACATCTCATCAGCAGGACTAGATATCTCATTTTCCTCAATGTTTTTTTGTGTAAGATTCAGCCTCAATCCAGATACAGACAACTGCTGTCTTTAATAAAATAAAGACCATTGTCATGGGCTCTATTTTTTTCTTTCATTTGCAGTTTTTTGATGATATTCTCTTTTGCTGTTTCCATGTTGTGTAGTGCACACATAATGGCAAATACAGTAGGTAGAAGAACTTTTCATAGAACTAATGAAGACTACCAATAGGGAATCAAATAGTTAACACCCCATCCTTCTTCCTCATCACAGTCCTTATGCCATGAAGCATAGCAAGCACTTTTAGCAGTTTGGCCATGTTAGCAGCATATAAGACCCCCATTAGAAAGAACTGCTATGACCCCTGATTCATTTTATAGAAAGCCACACCTAATATACATAAAACCCCTCATATTATATTATATGTGGGCTAAACTCTGAAAATGCCCGGCCCTGGCCATGGTAAGTCCAATCTATAATGTTGTAAAAGGTTTCTGACTGCTCATCAAATCTCTCCTGAAGGCAACCATTTGGACTCTGCTCATGATGCGCACATGCCCTAAGTTGAACCTCAGCCAACCTGAAGGGAATTCCTTGAGGATCCCAGTTCATAATAATTTCAAATGATTTCCTGATTGCAGATGAGTTCCACCTGCTAATCGTAGAACATAATGAGCTTTCCCTAACACATTGGTCTAATGTAACAAAAAGGGATGCTGTTAATCTTAAATACTATTTGCTTTGCATCAAATAAGGGACCCAAATAATTAACACAGTCAGATCCGTTGATCCTACATGGCCTCAGTCCTTACCTACACTAAGAGAGAACCTCTAAACTAACCCACTTTGTTTTACTAATGGCTAAAAGCTCATCTTATAGACATATCCCCAAAGACAACTTCTTACAGCATGATTAGTTCATAGAACTGATTTTTATTATTTATAGGCATTAGTAAAACACAGTGGGTTAGTTTAGAGGTTCTCTCTTAGTGTTTGTTCATTCCCCCCTCCTCTATGACCCATAAGTATATAGGGGATACCTTCTCTTTCAAATATAAACTCAGTCCTTACCTAGAAATAGTCAATAGCAACTGGTCAGCATCAGAGCATTCCCACGGTAAAAAAATAATTGAATTGGTAGATTATGTAATGCCATACAACTTTGTGGTCTTCAGGTCCAATGACAAACAATCTCTTGAGGCTCAGCAGTGATTAATTCATTTTGGGGAATACGATGAACCCCACCTCAAAACCGTCAATCAGATACTGGTATAATAGGAATCTTTGGGCCAGATGTACGTAGTGTATGGTTTGGGTTATCACATAGCACATTTATGCAATAAGCAATTTGGTAATCGCAAACACCAATGTACAAATGTGTCTTTGACACATTTAGCGATTCCCAGTGGGTCGCAAATAGACCTACCTCATTAATATTCATGAGATAGGCCTTGGTCTGTGACCCTTTGACCCAAAACTAATGCATCCAATTTAGCTAGAATGTGTGCCCCTAGTCCAGTGGCACAAGGACCCAGAAGTGTGAGGAGCTCACTGCACCCCAGTTATGATTGTTTTTTAATACCCAGCTGTTAGAACTGGGGTTTTCTGGTGAGAGAGCTTGGGCCCACTTGAACATTTATCTTCAATCGGATGCTCTTTGTACCAGCTTGAAATGTTAGAGGGAGAAAAAAATTACAATTGAATCTCAATACAATGTAACCAATTTGGTCACACAATAATCCACTTGACAACTAAACTGAGAATAATAAGATTTATTATACATTTAGAAAAAATCGATATACAACAGTCTCAATATTATCATTTAGAAATACAGAACAAACAAAATGAGTTCAAATCTCCAAAAGAGATTCTTCCTATATAACACAAAGCAAATAAATAATTCTATAATGACAATGTAAATAATCAGAAAAAAGAATTGAGAATTAAACTGCATCAAATGATTATCGAAGGTAAGCATGAGCACTCTATCTCTTCCTACACTACCTTAAAGGGACAAACCTAAACTAGAAAGCAATGAATAAAGGTGAAATTAGAAAAATGTCCTCTGTCAGAGTCTTCAGTAAAAGGCCTTCCAACCATGGGTCAAGTAGCTTAAAGCTGCACAAGCAGAAGAATAGATCTGCTCCCTGTGAAATCCTAAGATGTATCTCTGACCCTCACTAAGTTCCAACATGAAATATTAGTTGCATTCAAGTTAGACAATCCCACATGACTTTCTTCAGTACTTATTCAGGATTCTGGCGCAAGTTGAATACTTGCACCACCTGTCCCAGAACGATTAGAACTTCCCTCCTTGCTCGTTACAGTGATTCTCCTTGGCAAACTTCGTCTTTTCATACCTTGCTCTAATGAAAACGAACCCCTTCTATGCTAACAAATGAGACCTTGTCCACACCTGCAGTGAAAACAAAAATACAAGCAAGTAATTCTACGTTAAAGGTTAAATATGAATTACTGCTTGTCTTTAAACGGGAGTTTGAACTGAACAGTTCTAGAGGCCTAAACTCATGTCATGTCATGCCCAAACTCATGTCAGTTTAGCAGTACCCAGGGTTACAAATACATACACATTTCTACACAAATAACAAATGCAGCTTCTTAGTGCATGAATACATTTTAAAGAATTGCGATGACGTCATTTCAAATGCACCAACATGGATATAATTGCTTGTTACAGGTATAAATGTCTAAGCATTAATCTACACACACATCCTGTTTATTAACTCCACAATGTGACACCTCTAAACGTTAACTTCCACATACACATTAATATATAAATATTTTAAAGACCTTTATTAGTCACGTTTCTATGCACACAGTTATAAGTCTCATTAGACTAAAAGACAACCTGTGCACACCCTCTGGTAGCTTGACACCGAGCAGTCAGCTTTATCAAAAGGTGCAATTTGTAAAGTATTTCTGCAACACACACACACACACACAATAAAACAATAAAACCACCACAAAAATACTCCACATAATTTTGGAAAAATAAAGAATACCTTTTAGAGAAAATCAAGACCAAATTACAAGAAATCCAATAAGTAGAACCGAAGTTATGAATTTTGGAAGAATAAACCACAAATAAGCCATAAGGTTAGTCCATTCACTTGTAGGGGCAAACCGGCATCCAGTGGCCGTCGGAGATACAAAATTTTTTACAATATTGAACAGTTCCCTGCTTTTATTACTGGCCTGATTGATTTTGGTGGAAAAGATGAGTTTCTTTCCCTCATGGACATTCCTATAATGCTCTTTCAAAGCCCGCTTATAAATGACTTTATCCGTAGAGTTGTAATTCGCCTGTCACTCTCTTTCGAGGTGTTTGCACTCGCTTTTGCTTTTCCTAAGGGCCACCGTAAACCAGGGGGTGGAAGCTCGGTTAGCATTAACTGTCCTCGAGGTCGAAGGGGCAATTTCTAAGGTGCGCACATCTCTCTCAAGGTTCCCACTCAGGGAAATAGGGTGGTGACTCAGTGCGTTCTGCATAGCCTCAGAGGAGATCAAGTGGAAGGGCCTAAAACTATTGGTGCAGGCCTGGCCTGGTGGTTGGACTCACTAGTGGTTGGAGCCACTTGAAAATACAAAGAACATGGTCGGGTGAGAGGACTCCACACATACTCTACTACAACAGATTTAGGTAGAGTTAACAAGTATGAAATTGTCACAGGAAGAAGCTCAAAAGAGAACTGAATCACAACTGTGCTCAATCAAATACCATAGTCAACAACTTACGCCACGCATTACAGAAGCAGGGCAATGTACATAGCGTACCTTGGCAAACCGACCAAGTAATCAAACTACAATCTGAGCGAACTAGTTTGCAAATCGTACATAGCGTACCTTGGCAAACCGACCAAGTAATCAAACTACAATCTGAGCGAACTAGTTTGCAAATCAGGGTGGATGATGCGGAAAATCGGTCGCAAAGATGCAACCTATGAATAACTGGAGTCCCTGAAGGCCTCGAGAATGGTCAATCAGTAGTATAAGTCGTCTCTGATCTTGTCGCTAAATATGTCCATCCAGAAGTCGCAGAGCAGAAGACTCACCTCACTGTCTCACAGGGTCATCGTGTACCTGCTGTCCTGTACCCCAATGCCAAATACCCGAAAATGATTATTGTGAACTTTGGGGACTTGAGGATTAAGTTAAAGATTCTGGCATGTGCCATTTGCGAAATTGTATCAGAGTACAGATAATTTTTAATTGATTTTTTTTTAAAACACGTTTCTTTCTCTGCATGGCACAGAAAGGAGTTTAGAGGCCTAATAAACTGCTTTCAGGGGCTTGGGGTCCCGGCTGGTATTATCCGGCAATACAAATTTAAAGCTCTTCACAAGGGGAAGGTACACATCTTTCAGTCAGTCAAGACGGCATACTGGCTTCTTCAGTCCCTACAACACCAAGAGGGAGGGAGCAGGGGATAGTTATGCTCCATAAGTCTTTAGGCTGGAATGGTTGTATGTCCATGAATGCACACACTCTTATTCCCTCGCTCGTGATAGAAGCTATCGGATATATAAGGGGGCTTAGGCACCTGGATTAGCTGGTTTAGCCCACCTGCCCACTACCTTGGGTGCCATGTCACAGCACCCCAATGCAGGGAAGGGGGAGGGTATGTAAGGGCACGGTGTGGGGGAAGGAGGGAGGTACACTGGGGGAAGGGGGGACCACCCAGGGAGCCCTTGACGTGGGGGTTTCTGGATTTAAGTGGGTTCATGGGATGGGAGTCAGGGGTCACTGGGGGACGGTGGGTTGAAGGGGAGGTGGGGTCACTGGGGGGAAATAAAGTGTAGCAAAAATGTGGAAACCCGAGGGAGTAAGATATCCTATTTAATATCTATTTTTTACAAAAATGTCATTAGGCCGTTAGGTAGCATTGTGTAATGTAACTGGCTTTAACAATAGAGTGAAGCCACAGGGTGCAGGGGACGGATGAGAGGGACCTGGTCGAAACATGGAGCGCCTTCTGATTGTGGCGAGGCCCGGTGCTGTGGGCTGCCGCAGCCTTTACCGAGTGCCGGTGGGAACCGAGGAGGGGGGCCGGCCAGATATATCGAGGAGTGACGAACTACTGAATGGATAAGATTGTTGCCTACGTGTGGGTTGGTGCCGGGCGAGTGACAGGACCACGGCATACCCTGGTAACCGAGAGGGCCACTACAGGAAGCCTAAAGGGGGCGGCGGGGGCCCAAACGAATAAGCTTGATAAGTATGCGGTCCCGAGGTCAACCCCTCAGACTGAGGGGGCAGCGGGGGAGCCTCCGGCGCCGGCAGAACCCTCCTTGGCTTCCATAATGGCGGCTATACAAAACCTGGGGTCTACCCTCGAGACCAAAATCGATAAAGTGTCCATTGAAGTAACTCTTTTGCGTGCGGACCTCAACAAAACATTGGACAAGGCCAGAACTAATGAAACGGATATGAGAGAGCTTCAGGTCTCTTCTAAGAAACTCGAACAGAGGGTTAATGAACTTGTCCACCAACACCGGCAAGTGGCCCTGAAGCTCGAAGATCAGGAAAGGAGGGCCCGACGGAACAATATCCGCATGGTGGGAGTTCCAGAAGGTTCGGAGGGGCCTAGTGTAGACCTATTCCTCGAAGAACTGATCCTCAACAACCTGAAACCTAGACGGCTCTCTGCCATGTTCTCCGTGCAAAGGGCGCACCGCACGCCGATCCCTAAGCCTAAACCCGGGGCCCCGCCGTGAACTATCATTGCAAAAATCCTCAACTATAGGGACCGAGACGCCATCCTGCAAGCCGCGAGACAGAAGGGGGACATACAATGCGACAGTCAGGTTCTTCCTGGACTTCACACTCAAGGTGCAACAGGAGCAACGATCATTTGATGGGGTTAAAGCGGTGCTCCAGGAAAAGGGCATCAAATACATGATGTTCTTCCCAGCGAAGCTCAAAGTAATCAATGGTAGCAAATCCCTCTTCTTCACCACTCCTTCAGAGGTGCAGGATTGGCTAGACGGGGGTGCATTGCAGCCGTCAGCAAACGCTACGGGGGACGACTGGAGAGACACCCGAGCCAAGTCACCAGGACCCCTAGGTGGAAGATCTGACGCGGACAGAACGAGTCAGCGCTACTGGCGATCGAGATCACGCAGCCCAGACATGGATGGAGCTCAGAGACCTTAGAGACAATGCGGAGAGTGAGGGGCGGTGTCCCCAGATGGCAGTAGAACAACCTGTAATGTATAATCTTTTCTACGACATTTGAGGGAGGTCTTGCCCGGGGGGGTGCTGGTGGTGCTGGGGCCGCTTTCTTGATGCTCGGAGGAGGGTGAGTCTGCACAGGAGGGGCTGGAGACATTATTTGACTTTCAGAACTTGCTCAGTACAGGCGTACCGCATGACTGGACACGGAACGTTGAGCAATACAATTGGTCGGGGAGCGGGAGGGCACTGCAGGGGGCATGGGAACCGATATGTGATGTGCATACACATGTTGGATCATTTATTGCAGATATGGGGACAGGCGCCCACCGGCTGGAGTTGGTGCTAGCGCACTCCCCACTTGGTAGTTCCTAGAGGGGAGGGGGGGGAGATTTCTCTCTCCTTCCTTTGTTTAGGGCGAAAGGCGCTCTGCTAGTTGGGGATGTGGGTAGTTGTAAGCCTACATGGCAGGGTAGCAGGGTGGGGAGGGAGGTGGGGGGTCGACAGTTCTATTGTTGTTTAAGGGTGGTGTGTGATGGTCGAAGGGATGACGGGGGATTCAGTTGGTCATGTAGGAAATGTCTTTTGGGGGGGCGCGGTATTGCAGGCACTATAGACAGTGTACTTATTTAACCTTTGGAGCTGACTACAAGGTGGGATAATAGCCTGAAGATCCTAAGCTGGAACGTTAACGGGTTAGGAGACAAGCTTAAACAAAGTATAGTACTCCAATTTCTCAAACGGCATCTCCCAGACATAGTCCTTTTGCAAGAAACGCACCTTATGGGGAACACGTGCCGAGCACTTAACAGATGGGGGTACTCACTAGCCACACATGCTGGCTTGACCACGGGATCCCGCGGGGTGGGCATTTTGGTGCGCCGCAACTTTCCAATGGTTATTGAACATACAGAGACGGACCCGTTGGGCCGCTATGCTGTGCTCACGGGAAAATGGGCAGGTCGCACACTTAACCTGGTGACTGTGTATATTCCACCCGGGCTCCAAAATCAATCGTACCAGGACCTCAATAAACTCCTCCTCTCCCTCCCTGAGGGGCAGCTTCTGGTCGGGGGGACTTCAATGCAATGGTGTCGGGAGAACTGGATAGACACCCGCCTCGACACAGTTCGACGGGGCAAATGTGGCTCCCCAATCTTTTGGAGGCATTTGGACTAGTGGACCTCTGGCGTCTGCGCCACCCAAATTTATTGCAGTACTCATCCTTTTCAGGACCGCACCACACATTCTCCAGGATAGACTATCTCCTTACTCCGTTGCAGCACGACACTACGGTTCAGGAAATTAAACACCTGGCTCGGGGTATATCGGACCATTCCCCTTTGTGGACACACTTAACCATTGGGGGGGGTGAAACTGGATGTGTGGCGCCCATAAACCCTTGGTTCCTGCGCAATCCCGGGATTAGGAGGGAGATCACTCGCTCGATAGATCAATATTACAATGACAATGTTGGGACAGTGGACTCCCCTACTACCCTTTGGGAGGCATTCAAGACTGTACTAAGGGGTGAAGCCCTCTCCAAAATTGCTGGCCAGCGAAAGGAAAGGGAGGCGCAAATGCTCACCATTGAACAGGATCTTCTTGCGCTGGAGAGGGAGGCGCAGGTGCATGGAACCCCAGAGGCCCAGCATTAAATGCAGTTGAAAGCAGCTGAGTATAAGGCCATAGCTACCGAGGCCGCTAAAAAACTAGCGAGGGATAGAGGAGGCCGACTCTATGACCAGGGGTACAAAGGGGGCAAATTAATTGCCTGGCTAGACAAAAAGCAGATGACGCAGAGGGTAGTGGCCGAGGGGGGCCCCCCCTTACTGAACTCCAAGAGATAGTTAGCGAGTTTGCAGCACACTTCAACAGAGTATATAACAGAGGGACGGATCGTTCAGAGGAGGATTCTACCATTCTCCTAGCGAACATCCAGCTGCCCACACTTACTGAGGAAGATCGTGATTCCTTGGATGGCGAACTCACCGCTGCTGAACTGGCAAAAGCCATTCATGACCTGCAGCACGGGAAAGCCCTAGGCCCCAACGGCCTCCCTATTGAGCTGTATAAACTCAAGCCTGATTGCCTGGTCTTGCACCTCAAAAATATGTTTGAGGAGAGTAAAACTTTGTGGAGGCTACCGAGGGACCAACGTATCGCCACTTTGGTGGCTATCCCTAAAGAAGGGAATCCTAGAGACCTTTGCTCCTCATACAGGCCGATATCGTTATTAAATGCGGAGCCCAAGATACTGGCGAAGCTCCTTGCAAATTGGATCAAGCCAATCATTACCAAATTGGTCCACCCAGACCGATCGGGCTTCATGCCGCACCGTAATACAGCGCTCAACCTGCAATGACTCCACGGCGTGATGGGTCTTCGCCACATGATTCAGGAGGATGCGGTTGTGGTATCGTTAGATGCCACTATGGCATTTGACACCCTTGAATGGCCTTATATGATGGCAGTCCTTAAAAAATTGGGCTTTGGGCCTAATTTTATCGGATGGGTGCGCCTCCTCTACACTGAGCCCCTGGCCCAGGTAGTGGTGAACAACAAGAGCTCTGAAATTTTCACATTGGGGAGGGGGACGCGACAGGGCTGCCCCCTCTCACCCTTGCTCTTCGCCCTATGCTTGGAACCTTTGGCGGCCTGGATGAGACAGGACCCCTCGATACGAGGGCTCAGATGGACGGACGGGTGGGAGGACCGGATCTCGTTATATGCTGACGACATCCTATTGTACCTAGCTTCCCCCTCTAAATCCCTCCGAGTGGCCCTAGATATCTTCACCAGTTTTGGGAAAAATTTGGGCTATAGCATCAACGGGGGGAAATCATTACTCTACATACTACACGGTGCCCCTCCATCCATTCCACGTAACTGCCCGATCCAGATAGCAGCGGAAGGGTTCAAGTACCTTGGAATTTTTGTCTCTGGCGATGCTAAGACCCGCTTTGAAAGGAACCTCGTGCCACCCCTGCAGCGGTTCCAAAGAGACACGGCTATTTGGGAGAAGCTATCGCTGCTGGGTCGGGCAGCCCTATTTAAGATGATGGCGCTGCCGCGGTTTTTGTATGCACTCCAAAACGACCCCGATCTAGTCCCACACAAATATTTTGCCGATATTGAGGCCACTCAAAGAGACCTACTCTGGAATGGCACGCCACGCATCTCATTCCTCAAGCTTACATTGGGGTGGTACGATGGGGGTATAGCACTGCCGGACATCCGCAAATACTACTGGGCAGCACACCTCTCAGCTATTAACCAGGGCACATACAGGAGTAGGGATGATCCCGGGTATGGGATGGACAGGTGGCTCCTTCCCGGAGGGAACTTTGAGGCCGCGCTTTACTCAAAACCAAATAAGTTCCACCTTACAGGGCCTACAAAGCACTCTGTCCAGCTTTGGCACATCGTAAGCCAAAAACTGGGATGGGCTGACAAACTCACATTAGCAACCCCACTCTGGGTCTCTGAGAGGCTTGGGTGACTGGGTCGTACCAAGGGATTTCGAAACTGGGATTTGATAGGGATATCCCATGTAAGGGACCTATGGGGGCCTCCTTACAACGCACTTACGACCTGGCGCAATCAGACTTTTTCCGATACATGCAGATCAAACACTCACTCCAATCAAACATTCCACCAGGAACGACGCTCCCGGAATTCTCCCCTTAAGAGGACAGACTGCTTGACGGCTACCTGCCGGAGAGGGCGATCTCCCTAACATATAAAAAACTCATACACCACACCCCGGATCCATTACTTACACTCAAGGGAAAATGGGAAAGTGATGGTCTAGAGATCGACGATGAGGAATGGAGGGAGGCACTGTCATCCCCCAAAGAGGTGGCGATATCGGCAAAGCTGAGGCTAATACAGCTTAAGATACTACACCGGATATACATCTCAGGTACACGATTGGTATTGATGGGACGGAGTGAGGATGGGCTTTGTCGGAGAGGATGTGGGGAGTTAGGGACATTTCTTCACATCGTGTGGGAATGCCCTCAAATACAAACATATTGGGTGCGAGTGCACAAATGTATGAGCGAGGTCTGGGGGGTAAAATTACGACCTGAAGCTAAAAGGTGCCTCTTGAACATTTGGGAGCCCACGGATTTGTCTACAAAAGGTAAAATATGGGCAACCCTAGGGCAGGTAATTTCAAAACGAAACATAGCGCGTCTATGGGGAGCAGAAACACCCCCACTGATTAGCGCATGGCAGAAAGACATGGACTGGTGTATGCTGCAAGAGAAGACAGTGTATACGGCACGGGAGTGCCCCAGGAAATGGGTGGCGGTGTGGTCCAAATGGAATGAATACCGTGGAAACCTGTGTGAACCTCCCATGATCCCATCCCTTGACAAACCGTTAACGCTGTGATGTTCCGGCACTGATTTACGCTTGAATATTATTCCACACAGAATGATAATGATCTATGTTAGCCTATGGATGCAGCACTGTACAACCCATAAGTGTAATGATACAATGACCAACAAGTTACATGTTTCATTAATAAAAAGATTCTCAAAAAAAAGAAAAACAATAGAGTGAAGCGATGATCTGTGCTGGCATGGTTCAAAGCCCTAGAAGTTAACATAATCTTCCATCAGGAGACTCACTACAAGGAAGAATCTCTGGTGGACAAAGCTCCTGGATTTATTCAACATGAATTTTATGCTTCCTCTAATGTTGCAGTAAGGGAGGGTGGCTATACTAGTAGTTATAAACTGACCGTGTAAGAGATCACAGTGCCAGGTGGCTTTGGGTAAGGATGAGGATTTCTGAAAAGATTTTTAATTTTTGTGAGTTGTTATCGACCCATTGAGGATTCTCCCAAGATGTTGAGGTCCCTCTATGACTTTGCTACAGCTCAATCTGGGTCTTATGCACTTGGTGGAGATTGTAATGTATTGCTTGACCCCGCCAATGACTCACAGGCACAAAAAACTCAGACAAAGCCTAGGTTGAGAAGGCTCTGTCAGGAATTAATACTGGACTTTGTGCTGGTCGATTGTTGGAGAGATGAATTCCCTGGGAAGATGTATACCTGCCACTCAGGGAGTTTTCAATCTACCTCCCTGATTTCCCACATTCTCCTAAAAACTGAGTCAGAGATTATTGAAAATCCCTTCTCTGACCACGCGGTAATTTCAGTTAAATTTCAAATTCGATCTCAATCCCAAACTGGGTATAGATGGGTATTTGAAAAATCCCTGCTAGAAGACGAGCAGGGGGTTACCCATATGCGCCTGGCATTAGAGGAGTTTTCAAAGCTTAATGTTAACACAGCTTCGGAATTTGCAGTGTGGGAATCTCTTAAAGCTTTCTTTAGAGGGAAAGTAATTCCCTATAAGACCTATAGAAGGAAAAAAGAGAACAAAGAAAGAACAGCTAGTTAAATAACTTTTTAAAGCAACGGCGGCCTACCTAGCCCTACCTACCCAAGAAGATCAAAATAAGCTCTGTTGAGGGAAGCATGAGGTGCAAGAATTTTTTACGTTCAAGGAAATTCTGAATCACGACTCTGTTCTGCAAAAAAGATATGAAGAAAACAATCATATTGGTAGATACTTGGATTGGTGAGTCAAGTGTAGGGCTAATGCTAACTGCATTAAGAAAATAAATGACCCAGCTATTATAAGACCAACATTACATTCTCTTTAAATCGTTGCCATTTTTCTCAATCATTACAGGGAGTTGTACTCTGAGTCTCATAATACATCATCAACGGAAGCTACAAGCTGGCTAGATGGCACAAACTGTCCCATATTATCTATGGAACAGAGAGAGTCCCTGTTTGCTGATATTTTACTCGAAGAAGTCACTCAGGCGGTAAATACATCACTATCTTCCAAAGCATGCAGGCTAGATGGGGTTCCTATCAAGGTATATCAGACTTTCTCTCCCCAGCGGAATGCTTTTTTGAGATTACTATTCAAAGGGATTTTAAAAGGAGGCACAGTTCCCGACACTTTTACCCAAGCCGTGGTGATTAGTTTTGTTAAAAAGAGAAAATCGGAGGAAGAGGTAAATTCTTATCGACCGATAAGTCTATTGAATGTCAATTATAAGAACTTCTCCAAAATTCTAGCAAATCAACTTGTACAAGTGATCCCCTCTCTTTTATTTTGGGAACAAAATGGTTTTGTGCAGAGCAGGTTTTTGGCCTCTAAAACTCATTACTTAATTCAATCAATAGATTATTTCTGAACTAATAAAATCAAAGCAGCAATAGTAATGTTAGACGCCTAAAAAGCATTCAACAGAGTGCAGTGGAATGTACTCTTCACAGTTATGAACAAATTCATGATTCCCTCTAAATTCTGCCAGGGAGTGATTAACTTATATTGCAATGCACATCCTTCTATAATTATCAATGGGAACACGGCCGGCTCAAATTCTTTTATTCGGGAGACGCGTCAAGGCTGTTCTCTATCTCCAGCGCTTTTTCCCTGTTCATTGAGCCATTGGCATGCGCTATTAGGCAAGAATGTGCCATCTTAGCCCCAGTACCTGGATCCACCAAACTCAAGCTATTTGTGGATGAACTGGCACTTTGTCTAGCTGCAAATGAAGACAACATATTGAGAGCTTTCTTTAAAATAAGTGAATTTATGGCAATAGTGGGGAATAAAAGAAATCACTCAAAGTCACATGCACTACTATTTAATTGCTCTTTTGCTATACTACCTCCTGCAATGCAGGCACATTATTCAACAACTAACCCCATAAGTTATTTAGGGATATTTGTAACCATTCGCTTGGAAGATCTATTTGCGCTCAATTTTTTCCCTACACTCAACAAAATGTGCAATCTTTTTAAGCAATGGAAGGATCTTTCCTTAACCAACATGGGATGAGTGGCTCTTGTTAAGATGAACATTCTCTGCTTGTTTTTATTTGTATTTTCTACTATAATGACTAAGGTCCCCCAGTCCTTCTTTGACCACGCATATTCAGATATAACACAATTTGTACGACAAGCAAAAAAATCCAGATTTAGATTACAAATGCTACAGTTTGATGTGGAAGATGGAGGTCTCTCTTAATAACTGGCTGAATAATAATAATTCAGGGGATTTGTCTTCTGCCAACTTTTTTTGATTGAAATGCTGAGATTGGCCTCGCTCCTTTCCTGCGAATTCCCAAACTGCTGAAAAAGTCAAGATACAAGATCCCAAGAGTCCTTTCATCTCACTTTCAAAGAATTTGGTAAGTCAATGGAATCCCTTGTTTGCACCCCCAATTGAATCTAGTGGAGTGCATTTCTCTGGGGCTGCAATGGTCTGCTCAGATTTGTGGCCAGGGGGTTAAACTAGGGTTCCATGAAATACAAGACTTCTACAGAAATGAGAACATCTTATCCTGGCAGGAAATCGCAGATCACAATACTAATATAAATATGCTTCTTGTTTTTAGCTTCATGCAGAATAAGCAGTTTTTTGCAGACTTAACAGGCTCAGAAAACGGCAATGGTATCTAATTTGGGAAGGCCCATTCAATACTCAGAACTAAAGGGTTGGGAAATTGGTATAGGCTATTTAAGTCTGCAAAGAATACGTGAGCAATCTTAGTTCATTTGGAAAGAATGTTAAAATGAGCTGCAAGGCAGTGAGAGCACCTAATTTAAGAAGGATGCCATTTTTTCAGTGAATGGATGATTTACTATACCCCAGCCAGACTCTACAAAATCTATCAAGCTGAGGAACCTAGGTGTTTCAGATGTAGACAAGCAATTGGGGACCGGATGCATGTGGGGTTCACGTGCAGCCATTTGGTGGCAAAATATTTTTGCAGAAATTGGAAGAAACCTTTCAATCAATCTCTTCCCCGATGCTCCAGCCGCCCTTCGAGCAGAGGTAGGTGATGAGCTTACTATTGATCAACGCCAATACATTTTTTATTGCCACCTTGGTATCAAGATGGTTAATCCTAGTCAATTGGAAATCTGAAATAATCCAGACACTCTCCCAATGGCAGATAAAAATGCAATGGGTCCTTCGGTGGGAAACTATATATGCAAAAAGGGTGGGTTCGGTAGTTAAAATGAACATAATATGGAAGAATTGGAATTAAATTGTACTAGTTAATGGTTAAAGATAACCTATGAATTGGACAAGATAAACTTATACACGTTACTGCCTTCTATGAATTTTGTATCCACTTTATATGTCTAAACAGCTCTTTGTTTTATGAATTTGGAAGTATGCATGTACCTTAGAAATTGACTTATGGGGAAAAATTTTTATTAAAGAAAAGAAGGAAAGTTTCATATATAATACTACATTGAAAATAAAGATTAAAAAAAGAGTAACGCGGAGTTACCAAATTTACTCCAATTTGAAAATTATTACAGCACCTAGAAGGAACAGTGAATGCTTTAGGTGCCTTTTTAAAAAAGAATTCTCTACCAAGACGTACAACGTAGGGGTTATTCAGTGAAGAAGGATGGAGAGGAAGAGGCAGGAGGGCGGCCATGGCGAGGACGAGGCAGCCACGTCAGGTAAGTGCCTTTTTAATTACTTTCAATTACTTTGGGAGGGTGTAGGGGCCAGCTAACTACGCTTTGCCATGGAGTTGTAGTTTTGCCTGAACACCTTGTTCACAACGGAATGTGGAGTAGGCAAAACTACGTAAACTATGCTGGTGGAGTGTAGTTACCCACCTGGGCTTAGTTATTAGGTAATGTACAGTCTTGGAAAACATTTTCTGGTTAAAAATACTAAAAATGTCTGTGGCGCCTTGGACAGACCAGATATTTTTAGTAAAATCTGGCTTCTGGAAGACAATATGAGCCAGGGGAACATTTTATTATTTGAGACTCACCACTAAGGAACATTTTGAGTTACATAAACCATCAGCAAGATCTTCTGTTGGCTTAATACTGCTTTCGTTATGGAACCCAACTAGTATTTTGTTACCAGCATTTACGAGAGGGACCTACTAACTACATTTCGAGTAAGCACAGTGCACTCTACGCTAACTTTCCCTATTGGTTGGCCTAGCACAGTGGTTGTAATTAAATGTGACACCTGAGAGGGTCAATCATTACAAATATCGATGAATTTCATACTGTTCTACTAATTTCATAAACTGCCACAACATTAATACGTAGTACCCATGTTTAAAACTCGGGGCCATATGTACGACAAAGTGGCGGAGCGTGTCGTCAGCCTCCTGGGCTTAATGACACGCTCCGCTACTTCGGAAACGCAAGGATGCTCCATATTTACAAGAATGTGGTGCAGCCTTGAGTTTCCCCCTGCAATAGCGCTAAGTTTCACAACTCAGCGCCAACACAGGCACCCTTGCACCAGAGTGCAAGGGTGTCTGTGTGCAGGGGAGGATTGGTTATTTGGAGGAAGGTGTCCCTTCCTGCACATAACCAATCCTAAAATGCCATTTTGTAACTTTCATGTGTGCTGCTTCATGCAGCACACATGAAAGTTACAAAATGGCATTTTTAAAAAGGTTTGTTTATGTACTGGAAGAGCCTCCTTCCTGTACATAAGCAAACAATGGCATTTTGCTCTTTCCATGTGTGCTGCACAAGGCAGCACATATGGAAAAAGCAAAAACGAGGAGAAATAATGCATTTCTCCTTGTTTTGCCACCTTAAGACCAGGCTTTTCCTGCTCTTAAATTTGGTGCTGCCTCCTATGTACGCCACCCTTGTACATTGGGGGCAGAATCAAATACAATGGGTGTTGTGGTGCAATGCCCAGAACGCCCACCACAACACCCACTGCACGCCCCCTTTCACGCTAAACAAAGCGTGAAATGGTGCCTTACGTACAAGGCAGCGTTAAGCCACGTTAAGTGGCTTAACGCTGCCTTGTACATAAGGCAAGGCCCCAATCATCACTGGAACGTTACAAAAAGTGACGATCCCGTGGTGATAGGGGCTTGTACATATGCCCCTCACTGTTTTACTAGATACTGACTTGCTTTTTTGTTTCCACAATAACTATCTAGCCCTCAGTCATTCGTTTTTGGTCAATGCAATTGTTTGAAAGAGACATTGCATTTGAGAACCTTGATTTTAAACGTCTTTGTGAATATTTGTATTGTGATTTTCTATTTTATTTCATTCTGTTTTAATGGATACTATATTTCACTCTATTGGTGATTCTTGCACTTAGCCACATATTGTACATTGTTCAGATTAGGGTTTCACATTCACGTATCTTTTAAGAATTGTCCTTCTTTATGGCAGATTAGAAACAAACAGTGAATATTTGGTGCATCTTTTAAAAAAATGCTCTAAAGTTTCATTAGATCATTCTACACCTGCTTAGAAACAGTGGACTAACGACAGCAATGCTTGGCACATTTTGTATGATTGCCTGAGGGCTGCATGTCAAGGTTAAGAATAGCAATTGAGCACACAGTTGATTTCAAGCTGCGTGATCCCACTGGAGACCTGATCCTGTTTAGGATGCACACCTACTGCACGTGAGATGCACAGTTTGTCCCAGAACAATATGGGAATTCATGCCTAAATCATATTAAGTATTCATTTCGAGGCATAGACGTAGAGAACTGCATTGATATTTTGTAATGCCTTAGTATTACACTCAACACACATATTGTGAATCAAGTAATAAGAAAGGTCTGCAAATATAAGTGGCTGTAGGATAATGCATATACAAATAGTGCGTAACAGAATGCATTTTCCGAGCACACTTCTAATATGGATTGCATCCACATACGATAGTTGCATATCATTTTATAGAAATGTACAACTGAAATTTAGAGACATCCTTTTCAAGCAATTCTGTCATTTTGTCAATAATGTTGTCTCCTCTGCACACGACCTAACATGTTCTCACAACAACTTCATATATTACTTTAATTTCCAAGTTAACCGTTTCTAGCCACGGCAAATGGGCAATGTTAGAAATGGGGGTCTCTAGTTGGCACTGGCTGCGCTTTGGTCTACACTCACTAGTGGTGTCTACCAGTTATTGTACGTGGATCACAAATGCAAGTCCTGATCCTCACCGCTGACCTCCAATGTTAGAAATGGGGGTCTCTAATTGGCACTGGCTGGCGCCAAATAGGGACCCTTCTTCCTAAGTCAGGGCAAGTGGGCTACCCCCTTTGACAACCCCTTCTCAACCCTGTGGTAACGTAGCACGAGAGTTAGGCCTAGCTCAGAGGCAGTGTGTGAAGCATTTATTACCATGCTCAATAAGGCAGTAACAACACCACAAAAGGACACAACTCGAGTAGGTATAGAAAAATAATATCTTTATCTAAGGTTTAACTCAAGACTCTCAAAGCGTTTTAACAAGCTACAATGCACGTAAACCAGTAGGGACTCAAAAAGGCAATAACGTATTCACCAGTCGTGACACTGACTGAGTTCAAGGCCCGGGGCTACGTGACCCGTTGCGCACCAGACACCTGCCATTGAAAGGGGACAAAGTATGCAGCTTCTCGAAGAAGCGGAGATGGTGACAGGCGGACTCCCAGCGACCACAAGTCTTGGCTGCAGGGGTCTACAGCGTGCACCCACAATGATTCGGTCACTCGAGGACAGGCTGGCTCTCAGCGGCAGCAGCACGCGGCTGCGGCGGCCCGGGCTGGTGGTGGCAATGACTCTCGTCTTGCAGCTCCGTGGTACGCTGACAGCGGCAGTAGCTCTCTCTTAGCTGCGGCGGCCCACGAGACAATAGCGACAATCCTTGACAATGGTGAACAAGATGCGAGCACACAGCGGCGGCAGCTCTCTCTTAGTTGCGGCGGCCCACAGGACAGATCCCAATGATTCAAAGTTGGAGAAGTGCGGGCATTCAGCGGCAGCAGCTCTCTCTTCGCTGTGGCGGCCCAAAGGACGAATCACGATGATGCAAAGTGGCAAAGGTGTGGGCACTCAGTGGCAGCAGCTCTCTCTTAGCTGCAGTGGCCCACAGGACAGATCACAATGATGCAAAGTCGGCAAAGGTGCGGGCACTCAGTGCAGCAGCTCTCCCTTAGCGTGGCGGCCCACAGGACGAGGGATGGTCTCAACCAGGCTGGCACAACGGAGGGCACTCAGCGGCTACAGCTCTCGCTTAGCTGCAGCAGCCCACATAGTTTCAGCGAAGGTTCCGAAGGTTCAAATTCAGGCAGGCTCTCAGGAGGGACAGCTCTCTCTTAGCTGCAGCGGCCAACACAGATTCAGCGGAGGTTCCGGAGGTTCAAATTCATGCGGGCTCTCAGCGGCGGCAGCTCTCTCATAGCTGCAGCGGCCAACACAGATTCAGCGAAGGTTCCGTAGTTTCAAATTCAGGCGGGCTCTCAGCGGCGACAGCTCTCTCTTAGCTACAGCGGCCCACACAGATTCAGCGAAGGTTCTAAGTCCGCGATCCTCACAGTAGAACTAGAGGCTCCGGATTGCTCGGCGGAGGCCTCACCTGCAAGCAGAATTCCACGCACAGGAATTCCGATGGCTGACGGGGTAAGGTCTAATGTCCCTGAGACTACAGCAGGAGGCGCTCTCGATTCAAGCCCTCAGGTAGTTTCTTCAGCAAGCTTGGTGAAAGTTTCAAAAGTCCTTTCCTCTGTTCACTCAGACAGAGTTTCGTCTTGACATCCAGAAGGAACACACTTGGACAAGGTTCCAGCGCAGCGTTTAATACCTAAAAAGTCTTTGTTCTCTAAAGTCACAAATCACCAAATCCAGTCAGAACCAGTTCGGGGGGGTCGGGGAGCACTTGGTTTACAAGGTGACATCCTGCCCTTTTAGAATGTGGGGGTCTGCTATCAGACGCCCAGTGGGAGGGTGGAGCCATCATTCACCTTGCCAGGCACGGCCCTGCTCAGATCAAAGAGTCACCCCTCCCCATGCTCTGAATACCGATCTCTCTCTCCAGCCTGGTCTGACCTAGCTGGCCCTGCTGCTCCAAAACCAGACAGCCAATACACATACCAGCAAAGCCTTCAGGAAAGCTCAGGCAAGAAAATACAGCGTTTCCAGAAGAGCCATTTTCGAACATTGGATATATAAATGGTTCTTACTAAAAGGTGTATCTCAATGTCCTGAGCATAAACATATCAAACTTGAAGTTCCTATCAGGTTCTGGGGGTCAGATAGGATTATAGAAAGTAATCGTCAACCTGCCCATTCTGGCCTATGAGAATGGTTAGCTTCACGATAGTAACAGTGAAAGCGAGGGTAACTCACTATTAGAACATGCTACACAGACCTAGGCATTATGGTTATCCTAATTCATACAGTCATCTTTACACGGGGAGCATTAGCGCGGTGGCACTGATTAGCAGTGGCAAGGCACCCAGAGCATCTAAATCCAGCCAACATAAAAGATAGGAAGCGAAAAGAGGAAGGGAGAACCATGCCAATGATGCCAGGTCTAACAAGCGTCCCCTCCAGCTGAAATGCGGGGAAAACTAACCATCCCCTTGGGAGTTCTCATCACTAAGGCAGAAAAATCTGGACAGATTGTCAGCATTGGTGTGTTCTGTAAAAGGGCGGTGTTCCACCGTGAAATCCATACCCTGTAGGGACATGGACCACCTCAACAACTTGGGATTCTCACCCCTCATCTGCATTAAACATCCAAGGGGCCTGTAGTCTGTCTGAATCCGGAAGTGAGTCCCAAACAGGTATGGTCTCAGCTTCTTCAGCGCTCAGACCACAGCAAATGCCTCGCGCTCAATTACACTCCACCTCTGTTCCTGGGGAAGTAACCTCCTGCTTAGGAAGGCTACCGGTTGGTCTAGTCCCTCCTCATTGATCTGTGACAGAACAGCCCCTATACGATGGTCTGAGGCGTCTGTCTGGACAACAAATTCCTTTGAAAAGTCGGGCGCCTGAAGCACGGGTGCGGTGCACATGGCAGTCTTCAGGGCGTCAAAAGATTTCTGACAGGTGTCAATCCAGTTAACCTTCTTTGGCTGTTTCTTAGAAGTCAGCTCAGTCAAGGGTGCAACAATGTTGCCATATCCCTTGACAAACCTCCTGTAGTATCCTGTGAGTTCTAAGAAGGCCCTCACCTGCGTCTGGGTCTTGGGGGGTTCCCACGCCAGCATAGTTTCAATTTTGGGCTGAAGGGGTGCCATCTGGCCACTCCCCACCTGGTGCCCCAAATATACTATAGAACCCTGCCCAATCTGGAACTTACAGGCTTTGATTGTGAAGCCTGCTTTCCACAGTGCCATCAATACCTCCCAGAGGTGGCGCAGGTGGTCCTCCCAGGAGGACCTAAACACCGCAATGTCATCGAGGTATGCGGCACTGAAGTCTTCCAGCCCAACCAACACCCTGTTGACCAACATCTGAAAGGTGGCAGGGGCATTCTTCATTTCAAAGGTCATCACCCGGAACTGGTAGTGCCCATCGGGGGTGGAGAATGCTGACCTCTCCTTTGCTCCCTCGGTCAAGGCGATCTGTCAATACCCAGATGTCAAATCAAATGTGCTGAGGTATTTGGCAGCCCCCAACCGATCTACGAGCTCATCAGCTCTGGGGATGGGGTGCGCGTCAGTCTTCGTGACTGAATTGAGACCCGATAGTCCACGCAGAACCGAAGTTCTGGGGTGGCACCAGGCCCTGCAGCTTTCAGGACCAGGACCACTGGGCTGGACCACGGGCTGCTAGAGGACTTAATCACCCCAAGGGCAAACATTTTGGTAACCTCATCCTTAATGTAGGCCCTTACCCGGTCAGTCACTCTGTAAACCTTGTGCTTACTGGGAGGACTGTCACCAGTGTCCACGTCATGGACACACCAATCAGTGAAACTAGGCTCCAGGGAGAACCGATCACTGAATTTTCCCAACAGTTGACGACAATCACTTTGCTACTCAGTAGTCAGTGTGGGGGAGAGGACCGCACCCTCTACTGACCCATCTCGCGCACCTGCACACAGGAGGACAGGGAGGAGCTTGCTCTCCTCCTCCATCCCAGCATCTGTGGCCAGAAGCATGCCCACTTCAAACCTCTCAAAGTGGGACTTCAAGCGGTTAACATGCAGGACCCGCAAGGGGTTCCTGGGAGATTGCAAGTCCACCATGTAGGTAACAGGACTCTTTTTTTTTTTTTTAAACTTTATTTTGAAGAAACATGGTTTGGAGCGAACATACATCAAAGGTTCGAGAGCATCCATGAGGACATAATCCATTCACAAGCAACACAGTAAAGACATTAAATTATCATCATATCGGACACGTACAGTTCAATTCTGCCTATCAAAGCAGTGTTGGATGTCAGGGCAACAGCTGGCCTATGCCACCCACGCCTCGAGGGGAGGGGGGAGGGGGGGGATGGAGGGAGGAGAGGGGGGGGGAGGGGAGGGGGGGTCCTCCCTGCTAGTTCACAGGTGTTGTGGCATCAGGCGTCTAGTGAATATGGCGTGGGTGGCCAGATCCTTCGACCAGGAGACACCCACAGCGCCCCACACCATCCCGCAACAATTTCCTAAAACAGTCGACTCTCGAGTGCCCAAAGAGAGGCTAAGCGAGACTTCCTTTTCCTATAGCATCCTCTTCGCCCAACAAATAGCAGCGCAGTGGAGCCCAAATATCCGTTGGTCGTGATGTTGGCGGCATGAGCTCGGAGTATGTATTAATCTGTTCGTGGCAGTAAGTAAGATCCCGCACCCAATCTTTGAATTTGGGGGCTCTGCCCCTGCCCCATTTACATGCGACTCGTCTCTTAGCCATCAAAAGGGCAAGTGCAACGAATTTGCGATGCGCAGCCTGTATGGGTTCCACGTATCCCAAGAGGGCAAGTACAGGGGAGGGTTCAATCTCCAAATTAACCATTTTAGAAAGTGCCGTAAATATCTGGCACCAATAGTGGTGCACCGAGTCACACGACCATGCCAGGTGGAGAAAATCCGCCCCCGGGGACTGACACCTGTCACACCTGTCATCTTCACGGAGTCGGTATCTGCAAAGCCGTGCAGGAGTATGATAGAGCCTGTGAATGTATTTATAATGTATAATCCGAAATCTGCTACTAGACGATATACGTTCAGTTTGTTGCAGGCAGAACTCCCATTGCTTGTCCGTTAGTGAGATTTGCAGGTCTAGGTCCCATTTAGCTCACGCCGTCAGGGGCGGGGCGACTATGTGCGAATGGGTCAGTTTATATATTTGGGAGACTAATTTTGCAGGGGAGTCACCTAGAAGAATACGTTGCAGTGGTGCCACAGCGGGGGGCTCATGCGGAAAATCGGGTGTCAGTGCTATAATCCCTTGCCGAAGCCTGAGATATAGAAAAACGTCAAGGGGAGATGGCTGGATGCCCGCAAATAAGTGGTCCATAGAACGGAACATGTCATTGTGGTATAGGTCCCCCCACGTCGTAACGTGGATACTATGAAGCAATTTCTGAAACCCCGTCTCCTGCAACAGGGGCATGCTTGGATGGTAAACTAGGGGTAGGAGCGGTGCATACAACAGGGAATTCCCCAATTTAGCTGTGATTAGATTCCACGCTCGGACCGTACTCATCACAGACGTAGGTGACGTGTCCTTCCCTTGCACGGGGAGATATAAGGCACCCTCTATGGGCACCGGGTGCGCCAGCCAGTGCTCGGCCGCCAGTTGGGGCATATAGCGAGGCTGCTTTATCCAAAAATACGCATAATGTGCCTGCGCCGCCTGATAGTAGAGCTCAAAATCAGGAACGCCAAACCCGCCTTGGCCATATGGCTTGATAAGCACCTCCCATTTGAGCCGGGGTGACTTCCCGCCCCAAACCAATCTAATAAGCTCCGACCGTAATTGCCGGAAGAAGAAACTGCCCGGGTAAAAAGGGATATTCAAAAAAAGGTACAACAGCTGAGGCAATATTACCATTTTAATCAACGACACCCGTCCCGCCATGGAGATGGGGAGCGTGATCCATCTAGCAATGTTATCTGCAATGCGTGTCATTGTCGTGCCATAGTTCGCCCTCAGTAGCTCACCCCTGTCCTTTTCTATGTGCACCCCCAAATACTTAAAGTCACCTTCACTCCAGGCTAATGGGTATTCCAGAACAGACTGTTTCATAGCAGCCGTGAGGGGAAAAACCCGCGACTTGCTCCAGTTGATCTGGATTCCCGAAAGCATGCCAAATCGGATAAATTCCCTAAGGATCGGGTTGAGGTTATCATTGGGGTCCCTTATGTACAGAGTGATATCATCTGCGTACATAGATATTAATATTTGCCTCTGAAAGCACCGCAACGCTTTTTCCTTATGATGTTGCCGTAACTTTGCTGCGAGGGGCTCCATGGCGATAGCAAATAGCAGGGGCGATAGGGGGCAACCCTGCCTAGTCCCCCTGGTGATGGGAAACGGCGAGGAGAGTTTGCCGTTGATCAGCACCATGGCCTTAGGGGACGTATATAATAATCTAATCCAGGAGATGAAGATGGGCGGAAACCCCATTCGCATCAGTACCTGGAATACATAATCCCATTCTAAGGAGTCGAAGGCCTTCGACGCGTCGAGGAAGACGGCGGCCATCGGCAGGTCCTCATGTACCGAGTGCAGGATCGAAAAAAAGGTACGCAGGTTATGGGATGTTGCCCTCCCGGGCACAAACCCCGCCTGATCAGGGAGTATCAAGTTAGGGAGTAGCAGGTTAATACGAGTAGCAATTAGTTTCGCTAAGATTTTCACATCGCAATTGAGCAATGAAAGGGGCCGATATGAGTCACACCTGTTTGCCGGCTTCCCAGGTTTTAGGAGAGACGTAATGAGGGCCATGCGCATAGAAGGGGGCAAATGGCCCACCTCAAGGGCATCTTCATACACCTCCCGCAGGACCGGTGCCATGAAATCAATGTAGGTTTTATAAAACTCTATGGGTATTCCATCTAGGCCCGTGGCTTTGCCCGAGCGCATGTGCATAATGGCCTCACGCACCTCATCTAACTCAAAGGGAGTGCTCAGAAACGCCCTGTGTGTGTCGCTGAGCCATCCGAGGGATACATCCTCCAGGTAGGTAACAGGACTCTTGCGCTCCACCACCTCAAAGGGGCCGGTCCACCTATCCTGGACCGCACAGGGCTCCACTGGGGCCATGACCCAAACTTTTTGTCTAGGCTGAAACTCGATCAGAGTGGCATTCTGATCGTGCCAGCGTTTCATCTCTTCCTGGCTGGCTTCCAGGTTTGCCTCAGCAAGTTTCCTGGAACGCCGAGTCTGGTTTCTGAAGGCCAGAATGTAACTAAACACATCCTTGCTCCCAGCCTTCCTTGACCAGACTCAGAGGTCCTCTTACTGGGTGACCATAGAGCAGCTCAAAGGGACTGAACCCTAAGGACTTCTGTGGCACCTCACTGTAAGCAAACAACAGGCATGGCAAGAGGACATCCCACTTACGCCTCATGGGCTCACCTAGGCCCATAATCATGCCCTTAAGGGTCCAGTTGAATCTCTCAGCCAGCCCATTACCCTGGGGGTGGTAAGGAGTGGTGAACTTATATATTACCCCACACTCCTCCCACAGAGACTTCATTTACTTGGAGATTAAATTAGTTCCCCTATTGGACACCACTTCTCTGGGGAATCCCACGCGGGAAAAAGTCCCCATGAGTGCCCGTCCCACCACGGGGGCCATCACTGTCCTGAGCGGGATGGCCTCAGGGTACCTGGTGGCATGGTCCACCAAGACCAGGATGAACCTGTTGCTCATGGCTGTCTTGGGATCCAGCGGCCCGACAATATTAATGCCTACTCTCTCGAATGGGGTTCCCACAACGGGAAAGGGATGTAGGGGGGCCTTAATCTTCCCCCCACTCTTTCCACTTGCCTGGCAAGTCTCACATGTCCTGAAGTGAACATCTGAGCTCCTGCACATCTGGGGCCAATAGAAGTGGGTGACCAGCCTCTCAAAGGTCTTGGTCTGCCACAGATGTCCAGCCAATGGCACATTGTGAGCCAACCCCAGTAGGAAGGTCCTGAAGCACTGGGGTACCACCAGCATATGGGCTGACCCAGGCTCAGCAACCTTAGGCTCGCTGTAAAGGAGGTCATTATCCCAACAGATCCAATGTGACCCTGTCTGATCACCTGCTGCCTGGGCTGCGGCCTGGTGCTGCACCCCCTCAAGACAAGGGCAGGTCATTTGTTGCTTGCAAAATTCCTTCCTGGAGGGCCTCCCTTCCTGCTGCCAATGGGTAAGCTCTGGCAGGTCCCCCAGTTAAGCCACTTGTTCCCCTGTAGGTTTCAGGGCATACCCCTCAGGGTCTGCTCCCTCCGGGACCGTGGGAACCGCGGGGCCGGTTTCCTGCACCCCCTACCCCTTTTCTTTAGGGCAGGGGCCTGGGCCATAATTTCAGGCTCCAGGCCCTCCGGAACACCCTTCTGAGCTGTCATGGACCGAGTGGTTGCACACTCCCACTCAGGCAAGCCCAACATTTCCAAATTAGACTTTCTCTCCACCGTAGCCCACAGGAAGTTCTCTAGATCATTGCCCAACATACAGTCTACAGGCATGGCGGGCCTCACAGCCACTTGAAGAGTTCCTGAGACCCCCCCAATCGAGGGGAACCTGAGCCACCTCACACTGGCTCTCTGAGTTGTCTGCTAACACTATGGGGCAGAATGCATGGGGACAACCTGCTCTTTGGACACCAACCTGGAGCTGATAGTAGTCACACTAGCTCCAGTGTCCCTGAGAGCATCCACCCTATGGGCATTGATTGTCACCCACTGCCGGTACTTCTTAGTGTTATTAGGCAGTGTGGGGTTCGGGACCTTCTCAAAGTCTCCTAGCGAGACAAGGGTTAACTCTACGGGATCCGACCCACCTTGGACCTCCATCTCCTCCCTCCCAGGGCTACACTGGAAATCTGGTGGGATGGTGCACGGGGTGGTGCACAAGGGGGTGCATTGGGGTACCTCTGGGGACACTGGGGATCATAATACCGGTGGCCCACTTGACCATACTTGAAACAAGTGAGTGGCACCCTCTGAACAGGCCTACCTGTCGGGGACACTGGCTTCTTCTCCGGGGGAGGCTTGGACACCACTGCTTGGTTGCCTTGGGAATTACTCTGGGGCCCTCTCTGGAACTCCCTCGGCTTACCCTTGTCCCCCCCCCACTTCTTTGCTGGGGACCCTGCCCACCTCTGGTGAAGTCTCCCACAAAACGTTTGCGGACCCAGGTGCTCACCCAGCGGTCCGCTTCCTCAGCAAGCTTCCTAGGGTTAGTCAGCTTGCTATCAATCAGGTGCTGGCGTAGCTCTGGAAAACAGTTACTAGAAAAATGCTCCCACGCAAACAAATCAAACAACTGCTCAAAAGTTTCCACTTTGCTACCTTTTACCCAGCGATCCACTGCTCTGCAGAAATAAGACACATATTCAACCCATGTGGTACCCTCTAACTTCTTACAGGTTCTAAACCTCTGCCTGTACATTTCTGGGGTCAAACCATAACGGGTCATCAAAGCTTCCTTCACATGGGCATACACCATCCTGCTCTCCTCAGGCAGGTCCAACAGGGTATCCCTACCATCACTCACAAACTGTCCCCACAACCCCGCTCCCCAATCCTTCTCAAGGACCCGCTGGGACACCATTGCTATCTTATATGCGGCAAACCATTGCCCAATATCCTCACTCTTGTGAAAATCCTTAATGATATCTTTATGAATATAAACTCTACTCTCAGGAGTTACTAAAGGTATGCTGCCACCAGAGGGGGAGACTGGAACACTCCTCGCCCTGATCTCTATCTCCCTCAACATTCTCTCATGCTCCATTTTCATTTTCTCAAGTTCAATTGACAATCGATTCTTCCCATTGTCTAACTTCTTAATCTCAAGGTCCTTCTGACCTTCCAAATTAGCCATCTCCAAACTATGCCTCCTATCTCTCTCCCTGTCCTCCAGATCTTCTGGGGCCAGGCTCCTTTGGGATACACTAGTACCTGGATTGGAGGGTGTTCTATCTCCCCCCCTCTACTGCATCATCCTGCTGCCCTCCAGCATTCTCTTCCTCATCCCCAGTGGACTCTCTCGCTTCCCACAAGACCTTCAGCGCCTTCTGGTACTCCTCCTTCCTAAAGAGACCTATAACGGGGACTGCGAACTGCTTCCAAATTACTTCAGCTGTCTGGCAGTATAGGTATCTAATCTTTCCTCCTCAAAGGTGAGATCCTCCGAAGCATTGGAGGTTGGCCTTCCCACATTAGCAGTACTCATGGCTGCGATCAACAATTCAATCCTAGAACAACCAACCTAACAATAAAAAAAAATTGTGGCGGCGCTTTGGTCTACACTCACTAGTGGTGTCTACAAGTTATTGTACGTGGATCACAAATGCAAGTCCTGATCCACACCGCTGACCTCCAATGTTAGAAATGGGGGTCTCTAGTTGGCACTGGCTGGCACCAATGTCCAAATAGGGACCCTTCTTCCTAAGTCAGGGCAAGTGGGCTACGCCCTTTGACAACCCCTGCTCAACCCTGTGGTAACATAGCATGAGCAGTTAGGCCTAGCTCAGAGGAAGTGTGTGAAGCATTTATGACAATGCACAATAAGGCAGTATTGACACCACAAAAGGACACAACTCGAGTAGGTATAGAAAAATAATATCTTTATCTAAGGTTTAACTCAAGACTCTCAAAGCGTTTCAACAAGCTACAATTCATGTAAACCAGTAGGGACTCAAAAAGGCAATAACGTATTCACCAGACGTGACACTGACTGAGTTCAAGGCCGGGGCCTACGCGACCCATTGTGCACCAGATACATGCCGTTGAAAGGGGACACAGCACACAGCTTCTCGAAGATGCGGAGACGGTGACAGGCGGACTCCCAGCGACCGCAAGTCTTGGCTGCAGGGGTCCACAGCGTGCACCCACAATGATTCAGGCACTCTGGGACAGGCGGGCTCTCAGCGGCAGCAGCACGCGGCTGCGGCCGCCCGGGCTGGTGGTGGCGATGACACTCGTCTTGCAGCTCCTTCATGGGCTCAGAGCGGCAGCAGCTCTCTCTTAGCTGCGGCGGCCCACGAGACAATAGCGACAATCCTTGACAATGGTGAACAAGATGCGGGCACAAAGCGGCGGCAGCTCTCCCTTAGCTGCGATGCCCCACAGGACAAATCACGATGAGGCAACCTTTCTCAAAGGTGCGGGCGCTCAGCGGCAGCAGCTCTCTCTTAGCTGCGGCGGCCCGCAGGACAGATCCCAATGATTCAAAGTTGGTAAAAGTGTGGGCACTCAGCGGCAGCAGCTCTCTCTTAGCTCCGGCGGCCCACAGGACGAATCATGATGAGGCAACGTTGGCAAAGGTGTGGGCGCTCAGTGGCAGCAGCTCTCTCTTAGCTGCGGCGGCCCACAGGACGATTCACAATGATGCAAAGTTGGCAAAGGTGCGGGTACTCAGCGGCATCAGCTCTCTCTTAGCTGCAGCGGCCCCCAGGACGAGGGATGGTCTCGACCAGGCTGGCACAACGTTGGGCACTCAGCGGCTACAGCTCTCTCTTAACTGCAGCGGCCCACACAGATTCAGCGAAGGTTCCAAAAGTTCGAATTCAGGCGGGCTCTCAGTGGCGGCAGCTCTCTGTTAGCTGCAGTGGCTCACACAGATTCTGCGAAGGTTCCAGAGGTTCAAATTCAGGCGGGCTCTCAGCGGCGCAGCTCTCTCTTAGCTGCAGCGGCCCACACAGATTCAGCGAAGTTTCCCAGTCCGTGTTCCTCACAGTAGAACTAGAGGCTCCAGATTGCTAGACCGAGGCCTCACCTGCAAGCAGAATTCCTCGTACAGGAATTCTGACGGGGTGATGTCTAATGTCCCTGAGACTTTGGCAGGAGGCGCTCTCGATTCAGGACCTCGGGTAGTTTCTTCAGCAAGCTTGGTGAAAGTTTCAAAAGTCCTTTTCTCTGTTCACTCGGACAGAGTTTCGTCTAGACATCCTAAAGGAACACACTTGGACAAGGTTCCAGCGTAGCGTTTTATACCTAAAAAGTCTTTGTTCTCTAAAGCCACAAATCATTAACATCCAGCCTGAACCAGTTCGGGGGGGTCCGGGAGCACTTGGTTTACGAGGCGACATCCTGCCCTTTTAGAATGCGGGGGTCTGCTATCAGATGCCCAGCGGTGGGGTGGAGCCATCATTCACCTTGCCAGGCACTTCCTTGCTCAGAATAAAGAGTCACCCCTCCCCATGCTCTGAATACCAATCTGTCTCTCCAGCCAGGTCTGACCCAGCTGGCCCTGCTGCTCCAAAACCATATGGCCAATACACATACCAGCAAAGCCTACAGGAAAGCTCAGGCAAGAAAATACTGCATTTCCAGAAGAGCCATTTTTGAACATGGGATATATAAATGGTTCTTACTAAAAGGTGTACCTCAATGTCCTGAGCATAAACATATCAAACTCGAAGTTCCTATCAGGTTCTGGGGTCAGCTAGGATTATAGAAGGTAATCATCAAACTGCCCATTTTGGCCTATGAGAACGGTTATCTTCACGATAGTAACAGTGAAATGGAGGGTAACTCGCTATTAGAACATGCTACACAGACCTAGGCATTATGGTTATCCTAAGTCATACAGTCATCTTTACACAGGGAGCATTTGCGCTGTGGCACTGATTAGCAGTGGCACGGCACCCAGAACATCTAAATCCAGCCAACATAAAAGATAGGAAGCGAAAAGAGGAAGGGAGACCCACGCCAATGATACCAGGTCTAACAGGCAATAACATAACTTATCAAATCAGGGACACACACATATGGCACATCACACATTTTAAAACTTGTACATGTCAATCTTCCTAAAAGTCTTTAAAAGTAGTTAAACACACCACTATAAAGCCTATCCCAATTAGCCTTCTCTGGGGGCTATTCATAGAGGTATTAGGAATATGTGCAGTAATACTACTGCATTGAGCTCCAATGGCCACAAAATGGCTGAGACGAGACACAAGAAATTCACCCCAGAACAAGTTGAAGTCATCAGCCATGTTGTCCTCCAGTAATATGCTCTGCTTAATCGATACCAAGCTGGTGAGGAACGCATACTTGGACATCTGAGAGAATATCACTAGGAGATTCACTGCAGATGGGGTTACCACCCAAAGTGGTCTGGGATGTTCCTAAGCAGAAGGAGCTTCTCCAGTGCTGGGCCCACCCCCTTCCCGCACTGAGGTGCAAACACACTTACTCCCTCCCAACCCCCATGCTGTGCCCTCCCCCTGCCCTAATGCCTAAAACCCTGTCCCTTGACCCTGTGCCTTAACCTGACCCTGGCCAGCCCTGACCCAGCTCTTAGAACTGCCCCACCCTCCACTAAGCCATAAAACTACCCTAACTACCCATTCCCTTCCCCCTGCCCTAAGGCCTAATACCCCAACCCTTAATTTAAAAAAACAAAAATACTTCCCCAGCCTAAAAACTCCTCTGAAAACCACCCCGACCCCCAGCCCTGAAAACTAGCCGCAACCCCCCAGACCTGAAAACTACCTCCAACCCGCATCCCTGAAGACTTGCCCCGAACCTCCAGCCCAGAAAACTATCCCTACCCACCCCCAGCCCGGAAAACTACCCTTGACCCACCCCTGCTCAGAAAACTACCCCAACCAACCCCCAGCCCACCAAACTACCCCTGACACACCCTCCAGCCCCACTTAAAACAATCCTGACCCACCTCCCAGCCTACAAAACAACCTCGACCTCCCCAGCCCACAAAAGTACCCTGGCCCAGCCCCACTTACCTCACCATGGATCTCTCCCTGCTTCCTGCTTCCATCCGTCTGAAGCTAGACGGCCCCTGACCCATCCCCAGACCACAAAACTACCCCCGACCAACCCCCAAGCCCACAAAATATGCCCAACCAACCCCCAGCCCACAAAACAACCACAACCCCAGCCCTCAAAAATACCCCTACTCACCCCCAACCCCACTTAAAACAACCCCGACCCACCCCTCAGCCCACAAAACAATCCCGACACCCCATCCTAGAAAAGTACCCTGACCCACCTCCCAGCCCCACTTACCTCACTGTGGATCTCCCTGCTTCCTGCTTCCAACCGTCCGCAAGCCCTACTGCACATTGCCTTAATCACGCATGTGCGTGGTTAAGCCATATGGGTGATTAAGGCATGCATGGTAGGGCTTGCGGAGTCAAAACACTTGTGCTTTAGACTGTGGTGTTCCGACTGTTCTCCACATTAGATGTATGCAAATGCATTGATAAATCAGATTTTATGCACCAGGAAGGACTGCTCTGCTGCATGAAGCCTACCTTGCACTCTCAGAGGCCTGCTCTGCTGTTTGATTGCTATTCTACTGCTGAACCTAGGACTGCCAGGGTGTCTCCAATGGCTGGTTGACTGGCCTCCTAATCCGAGTCTCAGGGACAGAAAAGGTTCCAAACATGCTGAACCTGCTCCTGGACCCAGCCTGAGTTAGTCCTAACTCCCAAAGTGGTGCCCCTCCAGTACTGAACCCTTGGTGGTAGTGCTCAAGGATCACAGACAGCCAAAATCCAAAACCTGGGAATTAGAAGAAACTTTTTGGCTACACCTGCTCTAAGAACAGAGAGAAGACTGGACCGACCTGCTTGTCTATCCACCCAAGTTGCATCGCCAGTACACCTGACTTTGGTGCAGCTCCCGCTAAGTTATTCTCCGTAGCAGCAAATCCTGTTCAGCGGTCCTGTGGCAAAAGGGTATGTGGCCTCATGGAACTCTCATTGGATACAGCCTCTTGCCTCATCCCGCTTGCAATTTTCGACTTCCAAAAAAGTGGCTAAGTCCAAATGAAGAAATCTTCACTGTGGCTTTATCCAGAAGCCCCTGATGGTGACACTCCCTCCTGGGACACCGCCTACAGCCTTGCCCCACTGAAATTTACCTTCTCAGAATATATTCTTCGAAATTTCTTCTAAGTTCCACAGTAAGCACCAACCAGTACCAATCCATTTTTTGCATCCAGCCCTCACATTTAACGTTTGACATGGTTTTTGACTTTGACTTTGACCCCGTCTTGCGCAACTAGATGTCCTCGGAGCTTTGATTTTTTAGGTGCTAGTTTTTATCTTAAAATTAAAAAAATCATAACTCCAGTTCTACTGATTGAACTTTTGTCATTTTGGTGTTAAATAATTTATTAAAATGCACTCTATTTTTCTTAATTGTTGTGGGACTTTTCTTGTGTTGTGTTTTCACATTATTGTGGTTATTGCTGCATAAATACTTTAGACATTGCCTCTAAGTTAAGCCTGACTGCTTTGTGCCAAGCTACCAGAGGGTTAAGCACAGCTTAATTTAGTGACTTTTGTGGTTAACCCTGACAGGGATTGTGGCTTTTGCTTGAGTAGGATTAACACCCCACTCAAACTAACAACCCAATTTCTACATTGAGAATATACCTCCGAGCTGTTTGTATTCTTAACATGCTGCGGTTTATCTAGATGTGATGCCTCTTAAGTCAGATTTTTGATATCAACTAAAGAGAATAGACATGAATGAATCAATTCTACTAAAGCACAATCATTACTGCTTCTACAGAACAATAGCAAGCACGTTATTCGTTTCTGAAGGTGAATGGGTGCATATGCAGAGTAAATCACAACACTGATAATACAACATGGTCCTGTGCACACATACAGATTAAAATGGATAGATGCAACGTTGTACACAAGTGATACGTTCAGAGTGCTTCGGTAACACTGGAAATTCTTTATTCTTTAAGAGAAACGCAACCAGCCGACACGTGTTTCGTCGGGGAAAAGAAATCCCGCGACTCTTCAGGAAACCAGTGATAATTCCAACCCGGCTGGGTACAAGGTTGCAATGGAAGGATAAGGTGGCAGCAAAGTGAATCTAAATAGAGGTTCCTAAGTAATTATGCCGCAAGTAAGATGAGAAGTAGTTTCACCAATAGTACTGAAATTTCGTGTAAATGGATTCCAAAAGAATTGTGGTAAAAAATTACATTCCGAGCATTGATGGCAAGTGGGACGAACACGGGTGTGTGTTCCCCATAGATATTCCGGATAAGAAACAATGGCGTGTCCTGGCGGCAAAATTCAAACGCGTGTCTTTCAGACATACACGCGTTTGAATTTTGCCAGGACACGCCATCGTTTCTTATCCGGAATATCTATGGGGAACACACACCCGTGTTCGTCCCACTTGCCATCAATGCTCGGAATGTAATTTCGCTCAAGCAACTGTACACAGCCCTGAAGAGTCGTGGGATTTCTTTTTCCCGACGAAACACGTGTCGGCTGGTTGCGTTTCTCTTAAAGAATAAAGAATTTCCAGTGTTACCGAGGCACTCTGAACGTATCACTTGTGTACAACGTTGCATCTATGTATTTTAATTTGTATGTGAGCATAGGACCATGTTGTATTATTTTGTTGTAGGGTCTTTCCTACACAATTTGAGGGGTTATACAGGGTCTCCCCTTCCTGTTTAGCACCATACTTACCTGTCCACAAATACTCACTATACGCATACTTACTGAGCGCCACTACTTCCTGCTTACTAAAACCCTCAATTCAGTTTTATTATCCACAACACTGATAATATATCAAATACGGTAGTAAGACTACCTAGTTTTCAGGCTGTCAACAGGCCCATGTGCATTAACCCACGCAAAGGTACAAACCCCATAGACATGCATCACTTATGGGTCTACAGAGCATGTCACATTTACTGTAGTGACTATGGTCAAGTGCTGAAGTATTTCAAATGAAAAAATTAATAATATGTGTAAAGTACTCAAATGTGCAGGTTAAGTTCAAATAGTAATACCCAGGTGTCCAGCCACAGCATCTTGTTGGTTTTAAATGCACTACCCAAGCATTTGTAGAATGAACCAGTACCTCTAACCCCTGCCTCATTATGGTTCCCTGGATGCTTTTCTGGCAAAAGGTGAGAGACTACGGGTGTCTCTCTACTCGAGGATTATTTCAACGATGAAGCACAGAGTTATTCCTATTTAAATGATTAGTGTGTCGAATGGCTGTGTCACAGAGTTTTTAAAGATACTGATGATTGGTCCGATGGATTGCTGTGTTAGTTTATGGCACTAACCCCCCGGTTTACAGGTAACCATATTGAGGCATGATGTCATTTCAGTTGTCAGTGATGCTATCAATGCTGCCACAGAACATTTTAATATAATATGTGAGATCATAAGCTGTGCATGGAGATGGCCGGAGGTATAGTTACTTAAGTTAACTATAAACTGTGAATTTCACCGTTTTTTTTAGTTTAAAATGGTATCTATTAAGTGACATTTTCACATAAGTATAACGTCACTTTAGCTTTTATTTTTTTCAGTGAATTTCATTTTCACCTAACTATAGCATCACTTTGACCTTTGTTTTTTTTGAGTGATTTCTGGGGTTTTTTAATGTAAAGTAAGATTTTATGACCAAAGGTAAGCATGCCAATCCTCCACTGAGGACTAGCCTTTGCCAGTGCGCACTAAGGGGTTGACCACAGGGTCTGGCCTGTGTTGGTGCTAGTTACTGTCAGAGGGGGGAGAGCATATTCTCTACACATGGAGAATTTACCAACTGTGTAGACGTGTTTAAGATGGCAAACAGTGCCAATGAGCTGCAGAAGAATGCATGCTGTAGTGCATGTGATTGGTCTACAGACTTATCTGAGTGAAGGATGGAAAGGGGGCTACATAACTATATGCAGGATAACTCTAGATATCACCCATCCTTTATATATAAAGGTCAGGGAGAAGTATGAGCTTCCTTCCCCACCGCTCTCAATCCAAGATGGTGCTTCCATTATTCTTTTTTCCTCACAGTGTCCAAAACCATGATGAAGGATCTTTTTCCAATAGTAAGGTCCTGCCAGGTGATACCCCAAAGAGTATAAAAAGGATGAACAACAAGTAGACTGTGCATTATACATTTTAACTCTAGTGTTGAAGGTGGCCCATAGCTGCCGATTGCCACAAATATTGCCCTTGCCTTTTTTGCTCCTATTTCCGACTTCCACTGAGGTCTAGAGTTCTGTCTTGACTCGCATCCTCAGGTCAACTAGTGTTCCGTGTGTTATTGACCATGCTGTACGATCATTCATCTACTTCGTCCTCTTTTCATCAGGGATTTCTCTGCTTTGGCTTTTGTCAGTAGTTTCTTCTGTGGCACTTGATAGATACACATTTATAGTGGCTTAGAGGCATGGTGTTTCTGTATGGGGTCATCCCTACCTCAGGGTACCCAGAAGGGTTATAGAATACTAACTATAATGTCCAGCTCTTAACAAGGAGAGAATTAGTACAGTGATTTTTCACTCTTCCTTATGATGTGGGCTTTGAAGGCTTGAAGAGTCAACAATGAAGCCAAGATATTTTGTGTTTGGGCTGAATTGAAAGTAAAAACTGCCCATTTGCTTGTAACAGAGTACATATCATGTCATGTAATACCATGTCACTTCGTGTTATCTCATTTCATGTTATGACATGTTATGTGATGTGACTTGATAACAATTATCATTTGTTTTAACGAAAATGGGACCAAATACTTTAAAATGTGCTATTTTTATTTGTCTGTCATGGAAGGACTATATGTTTGTGCCCACTGCATTAATAAGCGTGGACTCAAATAACACAAGGGCCACTTGTGCTCTCATGGTCAGCGAACAGTCTAGACAGATATTTATCAGCCATATCATTTGCACCATCAAAGGAGTGATTGATAAGTGACCCTGAGCACTGGCCTATCAACTTGAGGGTCTACTTGATTTACGCATGGGCTGGAGGGCCCTGACAAGTATAGCACAGTCAAGAAGTGCACATTATCATCAACTGGACACGTATAGTTATTCTCAATCATCTCTCCTTAGTCCAGTTAAAACCTCCAAAGTACTAAGGCTCCAATTCAAAAGAAGTATTGGCAAAGCAATAGGTCTGACGTACGCCGACAGCCTTTTGGCAATTCTTCTTCTGCTTTGTTATGATTTTTGTAAAATGTAATTCTTCAATTAGCTACCGGGCCCTTGTCAATCTAAAAAAAACATTGGCTAAAGGCAAAAAAGAATTTGGGGTCTCAAAAAAGCAAACATTATCATAGACCTCAATGACACTAAAGGGAACGACTTGAAGGTAGGTGAGCTCCGTGTGAAAGGGCAGTGTGCCATTAGTCATAGTAAAGTCAGTCATTGGCTGATATGGGTTGCCCTTTGATGCATGACGGAGTGGGTGGAAGAAAAATGTGATTGGCCTAATCACAGACTAATGAATGAAGTCTGACTGAAAACCACTATAAGTAAGCATGTTAGACACATAATGTTAGTATAATCAAAAGTCTTGGCTAATACAGACCTAAAAAAGCCAATTAGGGAGGGGGGGAGATAGGGAGGGAAGGAGGGAGGGAGGGAGGGAGGGAAGGAAGGAAGGAAGGAAGGAAGGAAGGAAGGAAGGAAGGAAGGAAGGAAGGAAGGAAGGAAGGAAGGAAGGAAGGAAGGAAGGAAGGAAGGAAGGAAGGAAGGAAGGAAGGAAGGAAGGAAGGAAGGAAGGAAGGAAGGAAGGAAGGAAAAGGAAGGAAGGAAGGAAGGAAGGGGAGGGGGAGGGAGGGAGGGAGGGCTTGGCAAGATTGATAGAACACACCATCTACGATCTGATAAAACTGGAAAGCACCCTGTGCACACATAAAAAAACACATCAAGAGCTGGTAGAATCACTCCTGCTATCACATCAGGCTCTAAATACAAAGACAACACTGAAGTAATTATAAAGTAAAACCAAAAACATTGGCACTGAACTGAACACCTAGTTTGCAGATATGCTCCTTGTTAAAGAGAAAAATGCAGTCACAGTGGCTTAAGTAGGCTGACCCATTGCCCCATGCTTTATGCTATAGTGGGCAGAAGCAACATGTGAATGACCCAACAGCAGACCAATGGATCTAGAGAGGTGGTGGAAAGGCCCTTTAAGTAAGTATGTGAATTGTATAGCTTTACTACGTTTTGAACTTCACAACCATTGACAGTAGCATGCTTGGAAAATTGTGGTAGTTGCATTTTTACTATGGGAATGGCTTGTGACATTTTTAAGAGCTGCTATTTCCTTGATGTAAACTGTAAGCAACCCTGCTTACAGTAACTCATCAGAGAAAAGCAAGCCTGCTATATAATTTTTCATTTTTTACTGTTTGCTGACCCTTACTATGATGTTTGGGGGTGTTGTGTTCTCGTTGCCACACCGGAAAAGGATTCATTCCAGCCTCTGGAGCAAATCGTCGACTATTTTCAGGGACTGAAAAGGGTCAGAGGGGAATTTGTGAATGCCAGCAAATTTATGAGTTTGTTGGCAGTCACAAATGCAAGGCAAACCGCAGATTAATCCATGGAATTCACTAATTTCCTATTGTATTCAGATCTGGCACACAATTACGCGCTGCTAAATGTATTAATTTCTGCTACATAACTTTTTGTGGATACCTGGCAAGTGTAAATGGCCATTTTCATCCCATAAACTTAGGCTTCTTAAAACAAGCATTTGCAATGCAACAGGTCTCGCATTAACATGAGTTTGAGCTATTGGCATTGTAAATGACAATGTCTTTTATTTATGTTTTGGTTTTTGAAACATAAATAAAACGCATTGTCATTTACAATGTCAATAGCTTAAACTCGCGTAAACGCGAGACCTATTGCATTGCAAATGCTTGTTTTATCTCCCAGTATCCCTGTCTGTTTGTGCCCCTGTCTGCTGCTGCCCTGGTCTCACACATTCTGTATCCCCTGTTCCAGTGCCTCTGTATGTGTCTTTCTACGTCCATGTTTTCCTTTGTGGGTATGTCCTGCAGTGGATACATCTTTTCATTAGGTTTCTCCTTGTGTCCTTGACTCCCGGCTTCTCAAGACAATGTCTCCCCTTGGCCTTGTTTCTCAAGCTTTGTCTTCTGTTATCCATTTCTTTCAGTGTTTTATCATTAGGTGTTTTTGTCTTCTGGAATCCCATCACCAGCTAAATTTCGTTGTTTCTTGGCGTGAGTTTCTTCCTGTGTGTGTTTCTGACTGTGTCCATGCTACCCAGGATTGAATTGTCCTGTGTCACTGTGGTTTTTTGTCAGACATTTACCAAGTCTGTGTCCTTCTGCCCAGGTGCCATGCCTCCGCAATCACAGCTCTTCCCAAGTCTGTGTATAGAAGTCTCCATTTCTGCCTAGAAGCCAGATATTCAAGCTACATATTACAGGCCAGAACCCAGACACTACCCATATTTAAATCATTTCACTGTTGATAAAATGAGTGTTGCTGAGTAGGATACCAGCAAAAATCCTTTATGTACTGCACTATAAAAGTGAGAGTGGTAGCAAGAGCAATGTGCAAAGCAAGGTATCAATATTTAAATACAATATCAGGTCATTTGGCCTGTAGGCATGTGGTATGTATGCTCTGTCTGGTAATGTCACGTTTGAGGTCTACCTCCGTTTGTCCTCCTTCCTACCAATGTGTAGGGTGGCACTTGTGGACCATTGTAGGGGCTCAGGGATTGTTTTTAGCGTGGAAAAGTTGTCTATTTGCAAGATATGAGGTCATTTTTACTCTTTGGTGGCCATATTGGTTGAGAGCAATTCCAAGATAGCCGCTATAAATCTTTCCCATCACCATTAAGATGACCAAAACACATTCTCTATAATTTTTTAAACATTACTGGTACCAACCTATGAATCATACCCTTCATGTGAGGTGGTTTCACGTGCACATATGAAAGACAGTTTAATGCCTATTTGAGCTTTGTAATGCTTCCCGTTTGCTCCATGTAGCTGGTGACTCTTGGCTTTATTTATTTTTTCCTACTCCACTTCAGCTGAATTACAGAATTTATTAGGCCCTCCTTCTGACTGCATTAAATATTCCAATGCAGTCATTTTGCTCCAAATATTACTGATACAATGGTGATAAGTAATTTCTGAATGCAACAGTGCCAGAGGTACCCTGCTCAGATTGGAAAACTAGCTGGGAAATCAATGTTAGCATACCAGTTATCGTAGATCATTTCCTATTAGTGTGCCATTCTCAGTGGAAATATTTTGCCAGGATATACGTGACTAAAATGCCTGAGTATTTGCATCGCTAATTCGTGAAGGGATTTTGCTTACCTTTGGTCTTACCCACGCCCTGCCATCCCCTACATCTGCTCAGAACAAACACAGAAAAAGTATCAAAACAGGAAGGCGCTTGCCACTTATTTAATTTCACTCTGCCAAAATTAGTTTTGCATGTTTTCATCGCAATGGGGAGTGCAAAAAACGTAGTATTCTATTCTCTTTAAGGCCCTGATTTCGTAATGTAGGGGATAATTCCCGGCTTCATTGATGAATTAATAAGTGCCAGGGCCCAGAGGTTGGCACAGAAATCTGCCGCCAACGCTGTCTAGTGTCAGTGTGGTGACTACTACCAATGCTCTGTAGACTTGATTTTCTCCTCATGCCTCTTTAATAAACCCCCAGATACTCTCTGCCCCTTTAGCTCATTCATGCAAGTTGTTTTTCATCCCTACTTTCTCCCTTTGTCACGTTTTCCCCCCTTTCTCTTTCTCTCCTCCACGTGTGTTTTTCTCTCTCTATGTCAAAATCTGAAGAGGTTAAAATAAGTGCCAGTCCCCAAACATGAGTACCGCCGGTCCGCACCTGCAACTACCGGCTCAAATTAAGCACTGGATCCTTCAGATCCCTGTACAAACAGGAGTTTTGAGTTGGCACTTTGGTCGGGCCCGGTGAGACGCCATAAGGACCATTTCACCCATCACCCGTGCTAATGATTGCCTAGGTCTGGCAGCCTGTGCTGATAACACATATGTTTTGGCGCTGAAATTTGGGCCTTTGTAAACTCACTACTTGGAAGGTGAGGTCTTCCCAGGCCGAGGCGCATTCAGGGCTTTTGCCCACCTCTTCCAATCTCGTAGGACTCTTGAGATAAGGACAATTCTCAGGCCATCACTCAGGGTGCTGTCACATGCCACTTAATTGCCGCTCGCCCATCAAACACTTGTTCTCCGTGCTCTGTATGCAATGCAGGTGAACCAACAAAGCAGCTGATAGGTGACAAACAACCCCGCGACACTATTGCATCTCGTTTAAGGTCAGAGCCAAGTGGATTTATATTAACTGTGTATTTAGTTTGCCTGAGTTTGTGGCTGCGTATTGATTCCTCCTTCGCTTGCAGCCGTCCAACTTGACCTCCATCCCAGACCTTGTAGTTTAAGCCTATAAATGGTATCTTTACGTCTGTATAAAGCTGCCAACATGCTCTAAAAGCCTTTTTATTAGTGCATCTCTGCCTTTATCCCTGTTTTGATGTCACCAACAGAAACCATGTTTAGTGGCCCTGAGATGAGAGAGGCGGCTGGACATCAGGCTGTGGGTGTCGGAGCGGTTCGATCAATAAAATCAGTGAATAATATTTCGGCCTGCATTATTTGCTAAAGCATGCAGGTGAGCCAGGAAAAAATAAAATTTGGTGACATGTTTGTTTGCGAGTCAGGCAATAGCCAGCACCCGCTTTATCACTACGAAGGGTACTTTGGCACTTTAAACAGCATCATTATGGCATCTTGGGAAGCACCATTATAGCTTTAGGCAAGTGTAACCATAACAAGCGGCCGGTAAAGCGTTCGCTTTCACTTCCGCTTGAAAAAATACAAAGAAGCCCGCAAGTGGTGCACGTGCGTGCGCCATTTCGAGCCATGGCCTATTGGTGTCTATTACGCGCACCAAGCGCGTAATAGACACCAATAGGCCATGGGCAGAGCAATGCGCCCGTCTTTGGCCAATTGCGTGCAGTCTTTTATAAAATTACGCACGCAAAGGCCAATCGCGTAGCACAAAAGGAATCGCACACACATGAGCGTTTGCGATTCCAGGGTCCATTTCTGAACCCCGGACAAAAGGACGCTCGCCTGTGCAAGCACTGCTGCGCAGTGCAACGCAGGTCGCGAGACCTAAAAACACTGTTGTAGGTCAGGCGTTTGCTTTTTTATACCACTCTAGGGATTATCGTAAAATAGTCACAATTTGTGTGACTATGGGCCTTCGTTGTGGTTTATTTGAACTTGCTGGATCACAAAATCAGCTACCCAAGAGGGGATCCTTTCGGAGGGATTATATGTAAATAAACTCCGAACATAAGATGTATACCCCAGCACACAGGTCATACCAAGGTAAACTGATATTGTGTAAGACCCATTTTGCAGTGTGCCAGCCTGTGAGTCAGGGAGCATGTTGTGTAATATGTGCCCCAATTTCAAAAAATTAAACTCAATGAATTGCGCTGTAATGAAGGGGGAACCAGCCGGCTCCCTGATCCGGCAGCTATTATCAACCACATAAGGGATCTGTTTGGCTCTGTGAAATATGCTGACTTTGTCCTGGAGTAACTTGCTAACGCTGGGATGCAATTCAGCAGCGCTCCCAAGTTTTCTGCTTTCTGTTCAATGTGGCAATGTGCAGGCAGTGAAGGTAGCTTGTTTATTTCCACTTACCGCTGGGCACAAAGGGCGAATTTAAAGGGCATTGAGCCCCCCTTTTGTTGGAGTATAATCCAGACTGGAAAATATCTGCACCTTAACACCTAATGTCAATGCAATGGGAAAACAAAGGCACACAGCATGTTATTACTTAAGAGAAACTACCACGTGGAAGGGTTTTGATTTTCTACAACCTCTATATGTAAGAGATATGCATGCATTGAAAGAATGTCAGATGTGTCAGTATTAACGCAAAAACCAATTTAAATAGCACCTCTTAATTGTTTTTATTCAATACTTTTATAGCTCTACTCATCCCATTGGAGGGTGTCAGAGTGCTTTAAATCACACGTGCACATTGCACATCGACAATAAATCATACAGGGGTGTAGTGTAAATAATGTTACATACATCTTTACTGGTAGAGATTATGTGCCAATATTGTATTACTGGGAGAAAGAGAAACAGAAAGTCCAGGTATAAAATGTAATGCAGTTCTTGGGGACGTCTTTTATTACTATCCAAAGTAACCCTTTTTTACCAGCTTTAAAATAATAGATTGAGAAAAAAACAATAAGGTTCTGAACTCATGTCTTGCAGTTTGCATGCAGATCATTGATGCTGGTTCATAGAGCAGTGTGCTATTTTTGGAGGATTGCAATTTATGAACTGCAAGTAATAAAAAGATCTCTTTGTCAAAAGCCGTGACCCACTTTCACATAACACAATAATATGTAATCTGCATGTTACACTATATGCTTTCCAAGAGACACATTAACCCTTCATGCTACTTTCTGCATCAAACCTGTGAGTGAACAAAACACAGATCTCTCCAGCAACTGCTTTAAACACCAGAGTTATCTTACCACCATTATTATTTCCTGAGATCTAATGGGCGCAGAAAGCTCTCTGCAGCAGCTGCTTTAACAACATAAGATATTTTTTTAAATGAAGCCTTTACAACCAATTAGGCCAGAACAGATTTACTGTCATATTTCTCCTTGTTGACAATATCTTTGTGACAGAGGTTTTTAAAACATAAATGTATACATTGACTGATAGATTACTTTTCATAACCCCCCCCCCCTTTTGACTCCACCACCTTTCAGTTGCAATCCTATGGGTTCCTAGGGGAACCTTTTCCAATTCCAGCACTGATTATGATAGATTTTATCCCTTAGGTCATAACTAGAAGGCTTGCACAGCAGTATTCCTGTTGCCGATACCACTCTGGGCCATTCTGATTAGCCTCGTGTTTCTGGGTTTGGAATTAAAGTGGCTACAAATACCAGATCTTATAACTCTGGGCCCAAATACACCATATAGATATGAATAAGGGACAACAAGGACTGCGGTCATCAGCGTAGCCTTGACCCATCTTCCCTCCTTCTCAGCAACAGAGGGTCAGTACTATAAAGCACATACCCTTTCCAAAGATTAGCTGCCTACAAAGCCCAGCCTCCCTCTCCTTCCTAGGATCACATTGTGAAAATGATTACAATCATCCAATTTTAGTAAATGTGCCACTCAAGCGAGCTGGAGTTCTGTATTGAGACAAAATTGCACAGCTGACCCGCAGGATCATCAAGGGCATATTCAGCATTGGAGTCATTTACTGATTATACACTTTGCTGCATTTGTGGGCTTCCAGGAAGGACTACAAGCCACAACCTCCTCTATCAGCCTCAGCTGCACCACATAAGGAGTCCTTGAGACCCACTGCGAGGGTTGTACTTTCACACATTTGTGGGCTGGGGGCCTCCAGTAAGGACTACAAGCCCCAGGTTTCTCAACCAGCCTCACCTGCACAGTATAAGGAGCCTTTGAGGCCCACTACACCGGTTGCACTTTGCCGCATTTGTGGGCCGGGGGCCTCCAAGAAGGACTACAAGGGCCAGGCTCCTCTACCAGCCTCACTTGCACCATGTAAGAAGTCCTTGAGAACCGCTGAGCAGTATACACTTTTCCACATTTGTGGGCTGGGGTCTCCAGGAAGAACTACAAGCCCCATGCTCCTCTACCAGCCTCACCTGTGCCATATAAGGAGTTCTTGAGACCCACTGCACATGACGTGCCCGGGTGAACACCGTTCCAAGAGCGGGATTGTATGCTCCTGTTTGTGGCTGATCGAGGCTGGGCTGGGTTCCCATCCCAGGATTCTTGTTTTCAATCCATGGAGGCACTGGCCTGCAGTTCGGGCTGGACTGTTACCATGGGGAGCAGAGTCAAGACTGATTTGCATATGGCTGGGTCCAACTGAAGTGGCGTGTCAAGCAAAAAAACAACTGATGTTACCCAGATCTGTGAGGGGATTAGTTCTTGATTTGGTAAGCATTCCATCCATCATCTGTTCTTTTATTATGTGAGGCCAGCTCCAGAAATGATGCATCATTTTTCTGGAAAATGGTTAACGCTCCCTTTTATGGAGACAGCCAAACCAAAAACCTCCCTGCACTGATATACGCAGATGATTGTGTTTTAATTTCCAGAACAGGGGCAGGCCTACAGATGTTATGGAATAGATCTGTCCTAATCATGAATAGGCCTGGCCTGTCAACCAACATTACAAAGATGTAAACTGGGTTGTACAGGCAAGCACCTAGAAATTTGATGACAAATTACATTAACTCTGTGCTGTTGTATGGTGCATTTTAGTGGGCTATTGTAATGCAGCACATATTCAAGTTAGCGAGAATGTCCATTTAAGAATATTACTGTCCGTGCCTATTAGTGCCTGACCTATGCAAGTCATCTGATCTGGAATTAGGGATATCGTAAGTGGAAGATCGTGTCAAACTAGCTCCACTCATGTTATGGTTGTCTATATGGTGAAGCCCAAGACCCTTCTTAATCAGGATATCATTACCAATTGTCTCCAGCAGGATAAGAGTTGTAACATATCCTGGTTGATATATATATATATATAATAGAACGATTAAAATGCTAGGGAGACCTGAACTTTTTAATAACCTGGGGGGGGGGGGTAATATCTCCAGATAAAGCCAGTGTTAAAAGAGAATTGCATAGTATATTGGGAGGAGGAAGATAAATGATAGAGAGTAGGAAGAGACGTGCAGCTGTACATTACATGATAACCAGTTAACCATTGCAGATCATATGGATCCTTATTTATATCTTTCACCATTTCATCATTAAAGATTTTATCTGATTAGGTTTAGATTTAATCTTGATAATTTTTTTGCTGTCATATTCGAAAGGGTTGCTCGGTGACAGGGATCTTCCTCCATGACCATGCAATTCAGTGTCAGTTAAATTAACACTGGGTGTAAAACTTCACTCCGCTCGTGGAGTTTGCAGCATTTGGGAAACTCCGCGTTCCGCGTAGAACATGGAGTTGTCGAAAAACTCTGTACCCCACAACGGAGCAGAGTTTTTTTTGTGTGCCCGAAATGCGCTTTTGTGCACGCGGAAGCGTCTTACCGGGTGTTTGCGATCACCGATGAGATTTCCCAATCCGTTCGAGAGCGCCATGAGATTTGCTAGGCGGCCGTATGGTTCCGCGAGAGATTGCGAACACCTCATTAGAGCGCTCCAGCGGACTTCCGGCGGAGGTTTTGTGACAATCGCGATCCCAAACGTGCCAAATCTACTGCAACTACAATCTGGAGAAGGTTCTCTCCCCGAGCAGCATCACAAGCTTCTCGAAATGACGGTTTGGAGTAAAAAAACTCCTCAAATTGACATTTGGCTATACTTTTTTGTGCAAGGAGTCCTTTTTCTTTTTTTTCAAGCAGAATGAAGTGCCACCAGAGTCTCCAACTTCCTGTTCCTGTCCAGCAGGCTCCTCACAGTGCTTTGTCCATCTCCTGGTGACTTTTCATTTGGATTTGGAGCTGGAAGGATCACTCTTTGTGTCTGCTGCATGATATATTTGATTGGATTTAAGGATTTTGAATTTTAAATTTCACAAGTAATTTGGAAAATTGGTGTTGTTTGTTTGATTGGGGCAATTGCACCTACATTTATTTGTACTTTGCATCATTTTTTTAAACTTTATTGTGGTGGGTGGCCTGTAGTTTCAGTAGGGGCCTAGTTGTTTCTTTGTAAGTAATTTTTCTTCTTTTATAAAGGAGACATGTTACACAGTTAACTATATTTCCTCCAACTTTTGAAATCAATTTACAAGATTTATTTAATTCACTATGCAGTCCAGTAGGCCCAGAGCCACTCATGGGTGCATAAAACAACTGTTTCTGTGGTGTCTATTGAATTTAAACATAATTTAGGGCATGGATGGCATTTGATTGAAATACAAAATGTTTATTTTAGGTATTTCACTTTTTTTCATGCATCTTAAATCAAATGCCTTTGTTGGATATGTGTGGTTGGATGTAATTGTAAGTTGTTGTAACTTGCAAACCTTTTAGCACTGTGGGTTTTAGTTTTTGGCATTGTTCCATAAAAGATGTGGTGTTTAGCATGTCTCCTTTGTCTGGCCAGGGTGTGAGTGTGTTTGTAATAGTGGGCCAGCATTTTCCTTGGCTGAGCCTCCCCATGTGGACAGGGGACATTTTATAAAGTCTGTGTCCATATAGGCCTGCTTGAGTTCATTGTTTTTCTGCCCTCCTGCTTGTTGTTGTTGTGACCATGTGGCTGGTGGCCATTTTGTGGAGACAGTTATTATGCTTTTGCCATCGGCCTGCATGTCTTCCTTTTGTTCCTCTTGATTTATTGCTTCTTGTTTGTGGTGGCTTGGCCATGTGGCTGGTGGCCATTTTGTGAAGGCAGCCAGGCAGTGTGCTTTTGTCATAGGCCTGCATTGTCTTCCCTTTGTAGGCCTTTTTTTAAATTTTATTTCAATTAATCTTTACGCGATTATATATATCATAATCATAAAAGTTAAAAACATATGCATAAAATCCACATTAAAACCTTAAAAATCCTTACCAGACATAGTACAGTACAATTCATTCCAAAAATTTGGTCCAGGATTATTCATGAATCCCTCCTACAGGGAAAGATTCTGGACTGCCTAAAAGTTGGGCAAGTTACTCCCATTCCTAAGAAGCCCAATGTGGAACTATAGGATCCAAAGAACTTCCGATCTATCACCAACAGCATGACTCTAGCGAAATTGCTTGAAAAATGCATTCATTCGCAGCTCTGCAAACATATTGAGAAATGTCAACTCCTGGATCCTCATCAGTCAGGATTCATAGCAGGGCACAGCACAGAAACAGCACTAACTCACATTGATGATGACGCCGTCAGAGCCTCTGTCTAAAATGTCCCTTGTCTCCTGATCCTTCTAGACCTGTCCTCAGCCTTCAATACCATCAAACACGAAAACTTGATTGATCTCCTACAACATAGGATGGGATTGTTGGGCCTGGTCCTTAATGGATTTGCCTCCTTCCTTCATAACCGCACGCAAAGGATCAAAGTTAATCATGCCCTCGCTTCCAGTACCCCTGTCCAGATTGGAGTCCCCCAAGGTTGAACGCTCTCGCCCACTCTCTTCAACCTGTTTATGGAGCCTCTTGCGGTCATTCTGAACAGAGCCAACAATCACTACCACATGTATGCGGATGACACACACTTATACCTGAAGATCTCCTTGCAAGAGGACATAAAATCTTTAAATGCTGCACTTGCCCAAACTCAACAATGGCTAGCTCAGAACCATCTCCTACTAAATACTCTCAAAACAGAATTTCTTTTGATCACCCCAACTAATCACTCAGCTCCTACCCTTGACTGGATTAAACACCTAACTGCTCTGAACTGCATTCCTCACGTTGTATACTGCCAAATCTTTAGGTATCACCTTGGATAAACACCTAAACATGCAAGCACACATCAGTGCTACTACTAGTGGAGCCAATTTACAACTCAACACACTGAAGAAAATGAAACCATTCCCCCCCCACTGAAGATCTCAGGCCGGCGGTTCAATCCCTGATTATCCCTAGATTGGAATATGAGTTGGTGACCTTTGCAGGACTTCCCAAAGCTAGCTTGGCCCCACTCAGAGCTACCTTGAGTGCATTGGCCAGGCTTTTAACCTAAATTGGTTATCTATTGAAGCGAGAATCCAACTCAAGATAGCTTGTCTGACTCATAAAGCCATGCACCACAATACCCCATACTACCTAGCAAATATACTTGAGCTATAGGGCTCCAGCCGGAACCTCAGAAGTACATCCACCCTTCTCCTGAAACCTCCAAGATTCAAAAAGAAAAGATCATACAACTTTGCGATCGCCGGTCTGGCTCCAAGAATCTGGAACTCCTTGCCATTTAAGATCAGATCAAATCCTTCCACTACTTCCTTTAAAAAACTGGTCAAAAGACTACTAATGAACGAACGTTAAAGCGTTGATCATGCTCTAGTGTTTTGTTAATAAAGCTGTTCTATGATATGTTTTTACCTTCTTTTTGTTCTAGTCCTCGATAGCTCCTTTAACTGCTTCAACTGTTGATTTTTGCTTGTTCCCTTTTTGTTAATATTCCTTGATGCACTTCGCACATCTTAGTTCTTTCTATTGTATGATGTTTTACTCGGAGCACAATAGGACACCTCTGATACACCCTACTCTTTATTAGTGAATGTGTTCCCACTGAATGTAATTTCGCTTACATTCTTTATGTTCTGTATAACTGCTGACGACAATGCTGTACAGCGCTCTGATACCCCTTTGGGTCTTGTTCGCGCTCTATAAAACTTTTCAAAGAAATAAATAAAATAAAGAGCAATGTGTGAACATTTAAGAGCCTTATAAAGTTTCTATAAAATTCTGCAACCCATCCTAACCTAGTCAGCACTGTGATGGAAAAATGTATGCTCAGAGTCTAGCGAATCGATTGGCTAAGGTCATCTCTTCTCTGGTCTCCCTACAACAACATGGTTTTATTCCCGGCAGAGGGACTGTGTGCCGTATTAACAACGTTGTGAACTTATTTGATATTGCTCAAGTGGAGTCAAGGGATCTGGGGTTGATTCTACTTGACGCTGAAAAGGCGTTCGATCGCGTTTGCCTTGGACTTCCTTTGGAGTATATTGCAACGGATGGGGTTTGGTCAGGGGTTTATTCAGGCTGTACTAGCAATATATCTGTCTCCTGTTGCCAGGATTTGCTCCATGGGGCTCGTGTCGGATCCTATAAAAACATCTAGAGGTACACAACAGGGGTGTTCTTGTTGCCCCCTGCTGTTTGCCCTATATATTAATCCCTTTGCAAATATGCTGGAAAAAAGTACATTAGTTAAACCATTTAGTGTTCAGGGAGTTCACTACTCTGTCTTCACATATGCTGACGACATAGCCAACGTTACATCAGACCCTGTCGGGGCTATGCCTGAGGTGGAGCGCCTGGCATATGAGTTAAGAGATATATCTGGTTATAAGTTGAACATATCGAAAACTCAGATCCTGTGTACAAATAACATTATGGCTAATGACTCTAGAGTGGTTAGGGAAGCTACTTATCTAGGGATTAAGATCTGGGATTGTTTGAAAGAGCTGGTTAATTGGGGGGCTAATATTGGTAGTGTTAAACAATCTCGAGAGAGATGGGAGTGTTTACATCTCTCATTGGTTGGCAGAGCTAACATCATCTTGGTTCTTTCTATTGTAAAATGATTTACTCGGAACATGATAGGGCACCTCTGATACACCCTATTCTTTATTAGTGAATGTGTTCCCACTGGTTGTAATTTCGCTTACTTTCTTTATGTTCTGTATAATTGCTGACGACAATGCCGTACAGTGCTCTGATACCCCTTTGGGTCTTGTTCGCGCTATATAAAACTTTTCAAATAAATAAATTAAATACAGAGCAATGTGTGAACATTTAAGAACATTATAAAGTTTCTATGAAATTCTGCAACCCATCCTAACCTAGTCAGCATTATTTATTAGGCACACATTATTTTATTACAGTATAAGGCACCTTTTAAATATGCAGTAACTGCCAGCATCACCTCCTGATCCAATAGTAACTGTAAATATAAAAAAGCAGGGCGAAACTGAGTAAAACCCCTTGCTTTTAAAAGTGGTAATAAATTCCTTCTGCGTAAAAGTTAATAATATTTACAGAATAAGACCAGATATAGCAAGGTCTGGGGCGAGCTACCATCACAAAATCAGGTTAAAAGAGCATGGGGATCGAATTGGCCCGGAGGGAAATAGGTCATTGAACGTTTGGAGCCCAAGCGAAATTTAGTAAGCAACGATCAGTCCCTAGGGTGTTTAACTTCTATGAGATAAGGTTCAACCCCAACAACAGATTTCAGCAGTAAATAAGATCTGTTGGAGTTTTTCTCCAGTGCCCAGGCTTCCCTGTCATCTTTAAACTTATTTAAAATGTGTTCCTTGAAGAGACCAATGTCACCCTTTTCAGTAGATTCGGCATGTTAAAAATATCTATGCAATATAGGCAACACATTTTATATAGTTAATCCACGGTATTTTATGACCATAGGTGCATTCCATGCAATCCTCAATCCCGTTCCTGTTGAACCCAACAGATATCCAAAGTAACAATGGAGCCAGTTTAACCTGACCCGCCACATAATTCAAACCCAATCCCTCATGGAGTGCAAATGAGGAGCTGTTTGGACCCAGACCTTTCCTACCGAATCGGTCCTCTTCATGCTGAATCGACCTACACCTACGGTACCCCCAAATGGCTGCACCGTATGTCAGGACTGGGAGACATTTCATTCTGTAGTTTTGTAGCAGGGGCAAGATGGGTTTATGCCCCACCATGAGTGAGAATCTAGACAAAGCACAGCAGGCTTGTGTGGGAGCAGCGGCTGGAGATACAAGAAAGCCAGTTGTTCTGATGGTCAAATGATACCTCCAAATAGGGAAAGGAGGAAACCCTGGTAATTTTCTGCCCTTTGATATCAATAGGTCGTGTTCTAGCTTTCTTCCTCCCACAGACCATATAATGGTTCTTTGAGATTTTTGTATCTAGGCCCAGATCAATCATGAACTCCACAAATTTTTCAACCTGAAGTTTTAGCCCACTTGCCATTCAGGCCATCAGAACGGCACAGTTGGCATAAAGTATGGTAGGCATGCTGGAAGACTTTACCCTAGGCAAGTCAACCCCATTTACACTCAGATAATTATTCAGGTTATTAAAATAAAATAAAAACAATATTGGAGTCAACACACATCCCTGCCTAACCCCCTGTGAGAGACTAAATATTTAGTTGTCTCCCCCTCTCTGCCGTATCTGACATGGGCATTTATGTTCATGTGTAAAGCTCTAAGAAAAATGATCAACTGGGCTGGTAATCCCAAATCCCAAGGGATGTCCCACAGCTTAGATCTAATCACCCGGTCGAAGGCACTACTGAGGTCCATAAAAGCAAGATAAATAGACCCCTGCTTCGCCACAACATACTTCCCTATAATAAGATTAAGGTTCAAGCACTGCTCCGGAGTACCCTTCCCTAAATCCATATTAAACAGGGCAGATAATATCATTTGCTTGGGCCTAAGCTTCCACTCGCTGAAGAACAATAAGCCCAACCACCTTTACCACTGAACTTTCAGGGAGATTGGTCTATAGCATGTGGGGTCCTGCCTATTCCCCTTCTTAAACACCGGAACTATGGTGGCACATTTTCAAGTCAGTGGTAGGCCTAGCTGTGTCACAGCATTAAGAACAATGTCAAGACTGTAGCCCAGAGATATGGTTCAGCTTTATATAGATCCATGGGTATCTTATCTGTCCCAGGTGCTTTGTTAGACGGGCTACCCATGATGGCCTCATAAAGCTCCTCTTATTCAAACCGGATGTCCAGTGGGTACAATTTATCAGCATCATCCTGAAATATGGGGAGTTCTTTGCCCAAAGCATATACCTTTTGGCAGTGGGCAACACAAAGGGCTGGGAGATAGAAGAGCCTATATCATCTTGCCCAGCCACATCGGGCTGTCTTCCATTAACCGCCGAAAAACCCTTAGAATGTGGTTAAATACACAAAATGTGTTTTTTTGTGTGGTATTTCACCTTTTTTCAGGTGTGTTAAATAATGAATGCCTTTCATGGATGTGTGTGGTTGTAACTTGCAAACCTTTGTAGCCCTATAGATTTTCGTTTTTGGCACTGTTGGATTTTAAAAATGTGGTGTTTATCATGCCTCCTTTGTCTGGCCAGTGTGTTTGTATTTGTAATAATAGTGGGCCAGCATTTGCCTAGGTTTAGCCTCGCCATGTGGCCAGGGGCCATTTTGTAAATTTGGTGTCCATATAGGCCTGCTTGAATTCATTGTTTTCCTGGCCTCCTGCTTGTTGTTGGTGTGACCATGTGGCTGGCGGCCATTTTGTGGAGGCAGTCAGTGTGCTTTTGCCACATAGGACTGCATGTCTGTCTTCCCTTTTTTCTCCATGGCTTATTGCTTCCATTGTCATTTGTCTTCTGCAGCTCCCTGAATGCTGCATCCCACGTGATGCGCAATGCCAAACTGTTACATTTGTTTTTTTGTTGTTCTTCTTCTTCTTTCCTATCCTTTCTGAGTGTAGCACAAAGTAAACCATGAAAGCCCTTGTTGTTGTCAAAGTCTCACAAATAATTAGACTGTATTGTTAATTTTTTTACTAACTGAGGTAATAATTAATAACACTATCAAGTGTGACCACACACACACTCAATTATATTATATTTGTTTGTGCTAGTATTTGAGCCAACAATTAAACATTTCACTGATGTTCTTCTTGCTTCTTTGCTTTTTAGGTGCACCAAAAGGCCGAGACAACATCACCCATGGGAACTGCAAGACAGAAGGCCTGCGCACTTGCACACAACATGACATGATAATTTCTTCAACTTGTGCCACCCCATGCTGCTGACATCTTCAAGATGGCCCCAAAGAAAAGGTACCAGGTCCAGTACAAAGAAATTTAGCACTGAGAAGAAGGCGCTGCTACTTACCACCACTGGTATGTCGCCCAAGACCTTTTTTGGGGAACCAACAATTGTACCCACAGCAGCAGTGTCTGGGGAGCAAGCTGGGAGCAGCAGCCCCACATCAGTAGACCCACCCCACCAACATAGGCCCAAGCCCATGTCTGTCGCCGAGCCAGCCAGTCTAATAAACACAACGCCTATGAGCAGTGATGTTGAAATCAACTTATCTTTATTGCAAAGCAGTACCCAATCAATGTAGGAAACTCAGATAAGTGGACAACAACAGCAGCAATCACCCCAATAGCAGTTGTTCCTCCTGAAGTAGGGGCAGTTCAGGAGATCAAGCCTCCTGCTGAGGAAGAAGAAGAGCAAGCCACTCTAGAAGATCCATTGTCTTCTAGATCCCCAGCAAAGAAAAGAAGGGTTAGTCCATCAATATCTTCTGCAAGCCCCCCTTCTGATGATCTAGACGCACTTGGGTCCCACCTCAGTCTGAGAGTGAGACACGCCACGAGACAAGGCTAGGGAAAAGGAAGGTTCCAGAAAGCCTTAGAGTTATGGAGGTAGAGGTAGAAGAGAAGGATGATGATGACGAGCCAGGCATCATGGACATTAGCCCTGCCCCAGTGGAGACCAATATTACCCAATCCCAAATTGCTGTGAGGGATGTGGCATGGATACCACCAACACAGATAAAACCACCTCCAGCTTCCACATTTACAAAGGCCCGGCAGCGACCTACATCCACCACAACCGCCTCAGTAGAAGTAGGTACTGCAGAGAGTCAAACGACACATCTACCGACCAGTTCATCCATAATTGCAGTTGGCACCAGCAGCACCACCAGCAGCAGCAGAAAATTGACCTTTCCAGTTTGGGACTTCTTTAGGGTTAGTGGACAAGGTGTTAGTCAGGGTAAGCTTGGTACAAACTATGGTCCCGGAGGCCAAACAACCCATCTGGCAAAACACCACTTAATCAAGTTGGAGGCGCACCTTAGCGGCCCAGAAACTGCACGTGTTGTTGGTAGAGGGGGTGAAGAAGAAGATCCTATCACGGTTGAAGGTGAAATGAAATGAAATTAAATGAATAAAATGAAATGAAAAAGAAATGTATAAAGCACAAAACAATCACCCGAAGGTGTCAAGGTGCTAGCTCGGCACAGGACATAAAAAACCAATTTGTGACCACCTCAATGATTAAAAAGCCATGTTTTAACGCCTTCCTAAAAGGCAACAGGTGAGTTTCTTCCTTAATCTGCACTGGAAGTGTGTTCCAAAGTCCAGTCGTACTGACCAGAAAACTCCTGCCACCCCAAGAACACTTTTTAAACCTGGGGCCAACCAAATAAACAAGAGGGAGACATTTTCTCTGTTACACAAAGCAGTCCTGTCCCCAGCAGAGCAGTGGTACCGCCGACATCATCAGCAACATCGCAATGGCACAGGGTCCAAGGCAAGGGATTACCGCGATGAAAAAACGTGCATTGAGCCTAACATCTTGCGTCAAAAAGTCACCTGCATCAGTGGCACCAGAAAAAAGAAATCTGGGCTACCGTTCTCAGAATGTTCAGGTTGGAGAGACAACCACCCAACGGCACGTTTGTACAAAGCGAAGCTGTCTAAAATATTAGTGCTGGACCTCTTCCATTTTTTCTCTTGTGGAAGGGGTGGGTTTTCTTGAATTTGTGGTAGCCATCTGCCCGAAATGGAATGTTCCCAGCCGGTCCTGTTTCACCAGAGTTACTTTTCCAGCACTACATCACGATGTGCTGGAATTGCTTGGACAAGCTTTGCAGCAGAGTGCTGTTCACACTATCCACCTAACAGCAGACATTTGGACCAGTTGCCAAGCCACTGATTACATGTGCATCACTGCACACTGGATCTCTTTTGTGGCGGTTAGAGAAAAGATATCTGCAGGTGTTGACACTGCTGAGATTTTTGATGCAGCTGTAGCCATGTTCGCCATGGAGAAATTTCATACTGCTGCAAACATTTTGGAAGACTTTGAGAGCAAGGTCTTTGAATGGCTGCAAGCAAGGGGGATTAACATTGGTTTTGTTGCCACGGACAATGGCATTAATATAGTTAAGGCCATGGGCGATAGTGGCTATTTCAGGGTCCTGTGTTTGGCACACTGCATTAACATCATTGCTCAAGACTTTCTGAGAAAAGAAGACCGAGACAGCAACCTACTGACCAACTGCAGAAGAATTTGCACACATTTCAGCCATTCTTTTAAAGCCCAGAAGCAGCTGAGGATCATTCAACATGATAATAGAATGCCAGTTAAAGCACTCTTCCAGAAGGTGCCAACATGTTGGAACTCGACTCATTACATGCTTGAACGTCTGTTTCAGCAGTACAGACCAATCAATGAATATGTCATGCAAAGAGGGAATGCTACTGTGAAAGGCATGATCATTGAGATGGACCAATGAGGCTTACTTAAATGCCTGACAGAGATGCTACTTCCTTTCGAGGTCTTCACACTTGAAGTCAGCAAGGAGGACCGTACTATGGGCCAAGCTATCCCATTGTTGCACATGCTACAGGAACAGCTAAAGGGGGTGTCTGCAATGCACGCAGGTGTAGAGGAAAAAATAAAAGCATATGAGTTGGTGGGGAGCTTCACCCTTCGCTTATCTGAAAATAAAAGGGTACAAAGAGGCACTGTGTCATCCAACCATTACATTTGTGCCACAATTCTTGTCCATAGTACAAACCATTACTGCACACTTTCATTCCATTTTCAGATGGGGATGTTGCCAACTATAAAACGTGGATAGCTGTGTAAGCGAGTCAGCTAGAAAAAGAACAGCGAGGAATTGGAGGCCCACTCCTCCAGGGCACAACAAGTATTGCATTTCAGCCTTCAAGTTCAACTTCAGAGCCTGATGGCAGTGCGGGTGGTTCAGAGCAGCCAAAACCCCCAACAACACCAAGAACAACATCAACAACAGGAACAGGAGCATCAGTCCCAAAATTGGCACAGTAATTGTTTCTACAGGCAGGGCTTAAGTCTAGTGCTGAGGCAAAGACAAAAGAGGCCGAGCAGAGCGGCCCACCCATCTACGCCTATCTGGGTGACCCAACAGAGGTCTACTTTGATCAAAACCCATTGCTGTATTGGTATGGGAAGAGGCGCCAATGGCCAGTGCTCAGCAGGCAGGCGATGAACTATCTGGCTTGCTTTGTCACATGTGTCTCTTCTGAACGTGTTTTCAGTGATGCTGGTGCCATTCTGATAGTGAGAAGGACCAGTCTCTTGCCCCAAAACGTGGAGAGGTTAACCATGATAAAAATTAATCATCACTTTATAACACCGGATTACCCCATACCTGCAGTAGCACAGCAGGAAGAAGAGGGAAGCGACTCAGGTCATGGAAGTAGTGTGTTAGGTGACTAACTTCTGGGTGAACAACCAGAGTTTGAGGACGAGCTCTACTTCCCTGACAACCTGACAACTAGGCTTTTGAATTACTTTCTTTCTTCCTTTGACGCCCAAAAAAAGCACCCATAAAAGATATAGCTAAGTAATATTATTTACTTTACTATTTGTATGTGTCACTGTCTTTCTGGTTCGAATCACAACAAATCCATCACCACCATCTTACTCTTTTATTGCTGGATTGTAGTTGCAACTATGTGCACTCAGTGAAGAAGTCAGTCTACTCCTCCTGACTCGCCCTAAATCCATTTCCCTCAAGCCAGTCATTGGATGGAGAATACATACAACAAATGTGAAATGTGTGCCCGCCTCGACTCAAGTCCACTCCATACATGACTATATATCTATCCTTTCCGAGCCTAAAGGGACTACCCTGGAAGAACAGGTAAATGATGGCATTCATTGAAGGCTGAGTGATTGGTGTTTGTAGTCCATGATGTCTACTAGTATTCTACGCATAAAAAAGGGACTCAAGTCAATCTTTCCATTCTTGTTGTCCAATAACAAAATTGTACTACTGCAGGCCGATCCATTGCATTTTGAGTCTGGAGTGGACTCACTTTTGGTACAGAGCTGGACATCATGACCATACCAAACTCACAGTTAGTCAGTAGGATTGGAGATGACTGATGGAATAACTGGGCATTTCATGAAGTGGCCTAAAAGGTAAACAACATTACCAGACCTACATGTCTGTGTAGTGGTGGAGGCGAGTATGGTGGTGGTGTGACTGACAGTGGTGCATTGATTTTGTTACTTAATTTTCGAAAATGCTATGTTGCCTTGTGTGTATGTATGTGTGCTCAGTGATGTCTGGCTCAAATTCTATGCTAAGTGGAGGTTGGGTGGGGGGGCTGCTCCTGCTGTTGGATGTAACTGCTAGAAACAGACTTGATATAGCCATGCCGCCTCTGAAAGCCTTCTTGTTGCACTCCTCCTTAATTTATGCAGTTTAACATTTCTCCTTGATTTTTCAATATCCTTTTTGTTTTTCCATCTACAGGCCAGCCTGTACCCTGCACTATACTGGAAAAAACAACTCACACTTACCTTAACAAACCGCATCTGCCAGGCAGGCACCCAAGATTGATGGACGGACAGTCCAAGGAAGGAGCAAGAGGAATGCGGAGCTGCAACCCCCAATTTTGCAATAATTATAGTATCATTTCATTTGATTCATTTTTTCTCTTCAATCATTACGACTGCACTGTGTTGTTGTTTATGTTTGCTTATATTTGACACCTACAAATATTTTTTAATTTTCTTTGTTATCTTTCAAAGGAAGCCCGGTACAACAGAACATAAAATGAATGTAACTTGGGTCACCCTGGAGACAGACAGGCAAGGCAATTGCATAATAATGAATAATATTCTGCCCTGTACTACTAGTCTAGTACTGCTCATCATGTCACCATCATGCATGCATTTTCTTTTTCTCCCTTAACAAATTTATGATGGTCGGTTGCCACGATAAATGTGCGTTGTCCATGTGTAGTAGTGTTTGTCTTTGTCAGACCTTTCCCTCAAATCCCCCTTACCAACTATTCATCAAACCCTAACCCTCTTCCCCTAGGCTGTGTGATTTATATTGATATGTGACTAAATGAAATTTACACCAATTATTGATCACACACTTGCTGGGGCGGATGCGGTGAAAGCAACACTAACTCAAGGCAGGGCAAGGATCTTCTTCTGCTCTAAATATATATACTATAGCCCACACTGGCAATGTATAGAGATTAGATTGCCCACCCATGCACAAGATTCATGTTAGAGTAACTATGCGTCCATACCTTACATCCGCAAAGTTGTGTTTCGCAGAGACATGATGGACCAAACTTCCCAGTACCCTACCTTATGACCTGTGTTGTACGTATATCACTAGGAACACTAGTAGGGTTCAAGGAGTAGGGTTGGATGATGGACGCTTGGAGGATCGTTGTTTTTGACCTGCGAGGCAAAAAGAACACTTTGTGACGCCTTAACACTTTCAACAACTTTCTTCCCTCTATTTATCTACTCAATGATTACTTAAAAGCCTATATTTTATCTAAAGTATTCCTACCTGCGATTTAAGGGCATATCGGATAAGCGTCCTTGGAGCTTGAAGATGCAGTTTAAATGGTCGGGATGTTGTATGAAGATGGTATGGTTCTATTCACTAAACTTGCATAATTGGATGGATGTACACTATGATATAAAAATAGTGACCCAGTCTTAATATATTGTTCTTTTTCTATAAATGTCACTTTTGACTCTTACACAACTATACAAATTACTTACAAAATCTAACTTCCCAGGTGATGACTCCTTACAAGCATGAACTATAAAAAAAGAAATTCTTCATAGACACAATAACACTGTAACAGTGTGAATAAACGGATTGTCAATAATTGTAATATCAATTGAATTATACTTTCTTTGGGTAGCGTTATCTTGTACCAAAGAGTTAAAAGAATTGTGCAAAAACATCCAACAAGATTAAGATTGCCCCAAACTGCTTTATAAACTAGGCCATCTTACTTGCGATGGGCGCCTTTTTCTTGCAATAACGTAACTTCTTCTTTTGTTTCCAAGGGTTCCAGTGTCCATGAAGAGGATGCCCTGCTCTGTTGATCAGGACGTCTCAGAAGGAACACTGCATCCACAACCAGGTAAGCGTCCCTGGCAACCGTCGAAAGTCCGAAAGGGTAAGCACCTTCTGGAAGCGGGTGTGGTATTAAATACTCATGCCACACCCAAGATGCCCACCACGTATGGACGTACGCGCCACGTTACGTCATTCCGTAATTCCCTGCAGTATACACAGAAAGCGAGGCAAGTGGAGTCTGAGCTCAGTAAGCTTATTTTCTCTACTGAATCCTTTGTGGTTAACACAGTCTGTGTGGCATAAATCCTTTGTTTTAAACACAGTCTGTGTGGTATAAAGTGCAAACATGTTCATATCATTATTTTTTCACAGTGACTTCCTCATAACATGAATGCTTTAGTAAATATACATTGATGGCTCATAACATGCATTTCTTTACAGTATATCATATGACACACACATTACTCGTTAGTGCTAGTTGCACCTTGTCAGGGGTGGGTTTTCTACTGGTTACTACGTGTCTTGGGTCTAGAAAGGACTCTTACAATACTAGTAATGGGATTATGACAATTTGAAATTCTAATTTTTTCCAGAGGAACATAATCCATCATAATATAATTGCCAGCATTGAGTCATCAATCATCCTAGTTCCAGCACTAAAGGTTATGAAGTCACTTGTCCACTTCATAGCTTGAGTCAACTTCAGTTTGTAACTCCAGACAGTTTATTTTACTTTACCATTGTTTATCATCATCATGGTTTTTTGTTTGGCAGTCTTCTTGTGTACTGTAGTTCTACTACTCGATCTCTAGTCTCCCTCAGGTGACTGACTGTCTCATTTTCTTTTTTTGCAATTGCTACTGTCAGTGTCTACTACTACTACCACAATGGCACCTTGGGAAGCCAAACTATCACCATCCAGCCATCGCTTGGCCTAAGTAGAAACATCAATCACAGGTAAGAGAAGAAGTTTGGGGAGGCATAATGTATAATATTGTATATACTATGGAAATTAAATAATTCACACAACCACACCCTTCCTAGTCCATAGAGGTTTTAGTTGCAGAATGCATATAGACTAGGAGGAGAGACTGACAGAACTAGTAGGACAAGTGAAGGCATCGCATTTAACTGTTGGTGTGTTACACTAGCTGCAGATTTCAATCAAAAACTGACTGCAGCCTGCAGCAAAGGTAACAGTGTGAAGTAAACGAGTAACCCCCCCACAAAAGATTTACATCACATATAAACTATAAATAATTTATTCTCCTAACAAATAAACTAACTAGAATGAAAAAAAACACAACACCTGACCCACCCCTTTCCCTAACCCCAACCAATGTCCATCATTAAGTCCAATTGTCCTATGTTCATAAATTAAACAGCCCATAAAAAAAATCACCAATGCCCAATTTCCACCCACCAAAAAAAAGATTTAAAAAGGAGCAAGGCGACGGAGGTCTAGCGGTAGGCTCGCCAGATTTTCCTCCCTAGGATGTTTATCCGCTTCTCTAGGTGCGCCATCCGGAGAAGCATGCAGTGCTGAAATGACTTACATGAACAGGGGTGGGCAGCAGCGTCTGAAGAAGTGCAGCGGGCAGCTGCCAGACGATGGTGCTGTACCACCGGATGCACTGGGGGGGGGGCCTGGCTGGGGCCCACAGCAATGGAGGAGGCTGCAGCTGCTGCCGCCTCCTCTTCCTCCTCCGGCAGAACCACCAGCCACAGATTTCATCACATACGGCCTCCAGCTTCCATTGCCGGGCCATGGCTGCTAACTCCTTCCTGTTATGTTGTTGTTTCGATTGGGAAGGAGTAGCTATAGCATGAAAGAAAAAAGACAATTGTAACCAATACTCTTAGCAAAACAGTAGCACAAAATTAATTATACACATGAAGTTATAGTGGCACCGTAGCACTAGCAAGCACAGTACATAACATTTGTGGTATCCTCTCACTTCCTCGGCCTCTAACATTTGTGGGAGTTTCAGGCATCACTAGGCACTATGGAGTAGACAAGTCTTCTTCTTCTCTCTCTTGTTTAGCTAAATTAACCTTGTAGGCATTCCAGCTCAATCAGCTGGCTCCCTAGACAGACATACGTGTGTCGCAGTAGCAGGCTCACATTTTTTACTACTGTCTGCAGGTTGGGCAGCTGTACTACACAATTATCTATTTTTCTAATAAGGCCATACTATGTTAAGACCTTAGTCAAACAAATAAAGCCTCCTTGTCAGCAATACAATTCAATCAACACATCTTTCACACTAGAGGGATGAGGATGGACAATGCCAATGTAGTCAAAACAGTTAAGAGAGAAAATAAATCATAACAATTTTTATACAAAATTTCATTAGAGAGTGTACATATTAACAATGTGCATTGTCATATAGCTATTTATGAAGCAATAACAATGATATCAATTGATGAATCTTCGATTTGGTGTTTTCCTTGTGTGAATAGGACTATTCCGTCCTTTTTTTACTGTGTTCCCAATTTTATGTTTTGTGGTGTTTATTGAATCGCAATTGCAAATCTTTTTTTATAAAATATATTGATTGTTTGCTAATAATTTTTTATGATTACTTGTGTATTGATATCATTGTTATTGCTTCATAAATAGCTATATGACAATGTGCATTGTTTAATATGTACACTCTCTAATGAAATTTTGAATAAAAATGTTTATGATTTATTTTCTCTCTTAACTGTTTTGACTACATTGGCATTGTCCATCCTCATTTCTCTAGTGTGAAAGGTGTGTTGATTGAATTGTATTGCTGACAAGGAGGCTTTATTTGTTTGACTAAGGTCGTACTTGGTGCCCCTCTCCTTTGTCCTTGGGGTCCCTCTCTCTTCTTTTGACATACTATGTTAAGTCAATGTCAACTGCTCATGTTCACTTTCACCCTGACTACTACAACAAGGCAGATTATATCTGATTACTAATATGAATGATGATATACGGGGCGAAGGCAGGTACTACTATTGTTTGATTGTGTAACCATGCAGCCGATAGGCCACCCATGGCTGACACTGTTGAAATGACATGGGTAGGGAGTGGGCCTGGGAGTCGGAGGGAGACGATTGATAATGGGTACATACATACACAATATATATGTTGTGCTTGCAAAATACTGTGAGTCAAGGGAGTATTCTGAAATACAACCTTGAATCAAAAACCTTGAAAAAAAACAGTCCTTATTTCCGCCCAGCGATTTTTCCATTTATGATTGCATTGTTCTTCTAGCATTATTTTTTTATTCTAATAGTATTCCTATCTGCACCCTTGGCTTTGCTACTCTGGCATAGTTTATTTTTCTTTCACATTCTCTTCATCCAGTGACAGTCTCCACCTAAGCTGTGATTGAATACCATTCAGGCATCCATCCATTCAAAGTAAACATGGCTATCATTCTTCTTAATCTCTCAACAAAGCTTTCACCAATAACATACATTTGTCAGTTTTTTTTAACCACCACCCATGCATCCTTGCGTACCTTTGAGTTTGACCCATCAAATCCCCTGGAGGATTCCATTCACCCAAACAGTTTTACCCACCCAGGCAGGCATCCTTTCTTTCACCTTTCACCAATTCTTCAACCACCCATGCATCTTATCAGCCACCTATGCATCACAGGACCCCTTCCTTCACCCCCACATCCTTCTCTGCCAGTCACATATGTCACCAGTCTTTCCTCCTTCCATCCTTCATTTCCTTGTCGTTCAACCGATCGATCAAGGCCGTCTGACTATTAGTCTTCTTCATAAAACGTTCCCAGCTGAGTTGAAGTCATATAGAAGAGGCCATTAGTTACTCAACTCCAGCTGCTAATACTATTGCTAATGTTAAGTAAAGGGTGTCGTCTTCAACCGTTGTTCACAACAACTTAGTCTCTCTCAAAAGTACAGTGTACACCCTTGCAGCGAGTGTATTGTCAATAAGTAAGGAATATAGCTTACAACTGCCTGCCACTGATGCTAGCTCACCCCCTGCAGCTGCTGCATCTGCTGCTCCCTCTTTACTGGCGTCACCTTCACCGCTGGTCCCAGCACTGGTGGTCGGTTCCCCTAGTAAAAACATTGCCAATTTTTTAGATGCCATATACACTTCCCCCCATTTATTGATTTTCACTAGCAGGATTGAAAATACAATACAAACATACTTACACCTCACACGTCACTAGTACAAATCGGGCACTAGATCAGAGTAGACAGTATGTCCTATCCTACCAAAAATAATAAAATATCTGGTTGGGCATTTTGTTGGTGGCAATTTTCAGAAAGCCTCTCAGGAAGAGGTCAACCCAAAGGACTGGACTCATTGGCTAGAGCTGTTGGTGAATCTGGGTTTTATAAATGGTTTAAAAGAAAAAGAGTGGCCAACTGGGCGAACAATCGGACATCAGGTCTCTTGAGTCCACTCTCTTGGTTGGAAAATATAATTGTGCCCTCCTTCTCCTCATACTTAGTTCCAGCCATGGTGCACGGTAATCAGTTGTTCACAATCAACTTCTGCTAATAATTATAGTACTAGGCCTAGATGAGAAGAATTTAAAATACACCACTTTGGGGTGTCTAACGTGAGCGTGACCATCATTTTATTTACTGATTGAGCATGAGAAAAAAAGTAAAAGAAAGCCTTCTAATCTTAATAAACATGCATAGAATACCTTAGTTGGGCATGCAATTTGCATAGCAGAGTAGTAGTACTAGTAGTAGTAAAGACCTAATGTGTTCTCTGAGTCTTACAGTAGAACCATCACTAGGTAGTCCACAAAATATAAGGGAAGAGGGAAAGCTGACTGAAAAACCACAATAAATTATAAAGCAAGCTACAGACAGACTAATAGTACAGAGTCTGAAGCAGTTAGATTGATGTAAAAAAAAACAGACAGTAGAAATATAAATAACTAAGTTGGTAGGTAATGCAGGGATAGCAAGAAATTAAAAACAGATAGATCGAAGAAGATTAGATAAAAAATAGAATAGGAAACGGAAATAATAGTTCAGAATAAATAAGGTGCGGTAAAAGTTAGGGAAATATAATTATTAATTTAACAATAGGAGGACTTACTGGGGACAGCAGCAGAGCCATCTGTAGAGGAGCGATCCTGGGAGGCACCTCCGGCTCCCGCCTTGGCAGACCCCGTCTTGTTCTTGCCCCTGGATGCTGATCATGTCAGACATAACAAAGAAACAAAAATTGATTTGTGTGAAATTCAAAATATTAAAAATATTGCTCCAAAAATATTTTTTGACAGGAAATGGTAAATGCAATAAAATTGACCTATCTAATCAGATCGACTAGTAGTAGTAGACTAGTATCGTGGTCGCGGACCGTCCTATCTCTTTATTATTCCACTGTTCCATTCCGATTCCAGAATCCTAAACCTAAGTACCACATAGCCCGCCTATTCCAAAGACTTTGGAATGAATTGCCAAAAATGATATTTGCCTCTCTTACATTTATTTTAGTCCTCAAAAATGCATAGATGGAAACATGCATATTACATACACCAAATTGTTGGTTAGTTGCTGATGCTGAGTTGCTATATTATTTACTCACTAACATACTACAAAAGGTTCTACTAAGGAGTCAGCAGCACATGACAGAGGCCGCGTCATGCGGACCGCTAAAGAAGTTCCAACTAATACTAGGTAACTAACTATAACTACCTACCACTATCTTAGTGACAGGACAAAGGAATGGAGTCTCTCTAGTCTGCATTACCTAACTTAAGTTCTCTAAGCTCTCTCACATAATGAGCCCAAGAGAGCGCAAACTTGCAAAACAAGTAAGATTACAGAGCCTTTCACTTTTCTAGAAGAATAACAATCACACAATATGAGATTTTTAAAAGTAACTTACCAGTATGTAAGCAGCAGCAGCATTCTTACTATTTGGGAAAAAAATAATATTTGCAGTAACACAGAACAGAACACACAATAGTAATAAATTAACTACTCACCAAGCCCCACGGCCTCAACACCTAGCAGGTCCAGCAGGTCCTGCTCCTGGTCCAGGTTGTCAGACCACCGATGAGTCAGTTGGTTGTGGATGCGCTGGACCCAAGTGCAGCAAAACACTGTCCCTTGCCCACCGGCAGTGACGCTCCTTTATCCCGTACCCGGAACAAGGCCTGCCGCCTGCTGCCAAGGTTAAGGGGAGGTGGTGCTGCACAAAGAAAAACAGTGCAGCCACCTCCACTTTGGAGAATAAGACCTGTGGCTGCACCCCTTCTGGGCGCTGCCTTCCGCAGAAAGGTGGTTCCTCCTGTTGTTGTTACCCCGGGAACTGGAGGAAGCACTAGTCTTGGCAATGGTTCTTGAGGGGCGGATATCAAAAAGAAATTAAATCAAAAAGATCTGAAAAAAGGATTTAGGAACAAAGGATTGGAAAGATTTAGGAAGGATTGAAAAACAGGCCCCAGAACCATAACCAGAGTAGAAAGACAAGATGGCCACGCTCATGTGTGACCGGTAAAGTTCACGCGATATTTCCCCCAAACACGCAATCCGCAATGCCGACTATCAAAAATGTCTTGCAAGCATGCACGAGCATGTGGAACAAGCAACTCTGCATGCTTGTGGAACTTCGCGTAGCGTTGCCAACTTCTTTACCCCTTTTCGGAGTTCCGCGTATCGCGGCTACGTGAACTCCGTCCAGTCTCAAGCGAAATCCATGCTGCTCTTCTCTTTCTGTACATTGTAAATGGTAGCTAGAAGCAGTTCTTGATTCTGTTACTGAGATAACTCTAAATATTAAAAGTTACAGACGAGTACTACTTCTCCAATTGTTGCAATTGAAATTAGTGTCTGTAACGGTGCATACATTTATTTTGGCTGCTGTAAAAATACAATATTTGATGGGCAAGTAACATGTAAATGATGTTTTATTTGTTTTAACTGGTTTTAAGCAGTATTTGAAAGATAACTTTATTGACGTATGTACCTTGGCATTAATAGTTTTACTTAGGTGATACAAGAGCTCTTTGCCTGTGCACATTTAATCTTATGAAATAATCCCTTTATGACTGTATTTTCTTGAGCATCATGGTGCATTAAGATTACTTGGATTAAATACCAAGCTATGTTTTCAATCAAGTTTTATTTAATAATTGAAAGGATTGTGATGTTACATCAGGGATTGCTGCTATTGTATGTATGCACAGAGCTACTTCATGAATTATTAACATAAGAATGTACTTCTGATTTTGAGTCCATGATTGTATATTTATGAGTATGATGGTGCACAAGGGGCTTTTGGTTGTTAGGAGAGATATGTTTTAACCATGTTCTATCTGATTGCTGAGCGGTACGAGATATTACACTATGGATTTTTGTGATTTTATCTTTTTATGCACTTAATGCATGAATTACTTGCATTTCTTACTGTTAAGTCGGCTCTATTTTTAATGTATATGTGTTGTGTTCCTTTATTGTTTAAACAAACCCAATAAAGATTATTAAACTCAACTAAACTATTACAACTATCTGCAAATGAAAGTGGAAACACAAGAGACACATATATTAGTTAAAATGAACCACTCCATTGTAACTATGAGCGACAGTTGTTAAGACAAAAGTCAATATAACCCTATGTAGAAACATCATTCCTGCCCAAATCATCAGCCTATGTGCAATCACCACACGCCCAAGTCCATAAATTAAAAAAACATAAGAGAAACCTTGCCTCCAATGAAACTACGAATACCCTGCAGCACAGTTCAACACTTCACAATTTATAATTACCTTCTTTATCGCTGTTTAATGATTTAGAGCAATGTATGGGGATTTTGCCAAGCAGAAAATGTTGCTACAGGAGACATTTGCGGCTTGCTGGTGGAGCACCTGTTTTTGGAAACTTATGCAGATGATGTCACGGAGATGGTTGTTTTTGTTTAATGAATGTGTATAGTAAGGGATGGAGCATGCATGTGGCATTCTGTTGAACATGTGTTTGGTAAAGTTCAGGGCATATATAAAGTATGGTGTTAAACATATGTACTCTATGGCTTGGAGCATTGTTTGTTTGGAGAATGCAGATATTTGAAGTTGGCGCACGTATGTAATCTCTTGAAACAATCTACGGACTCCTTCCTGCCAAGCCTTATATAGAAATGGCTTAAAATTCCCGTTAATAGTAAAAGAGCAAAGCTGCATGACCCACTCATTATGCAGCGCGGGAAGCGCATACTGACACATGAATCACTATGCATGGTAACTCAGCATATGCTATGGGTGGCTGGACATTGATGAGCATTTTGTTAGAGTCATTACTAATCCTAAATGTGACAGCGACTGAATACTTCTGCTCTAGAAAAACAAGTGTCCACTGAAGATCTCTGCTTCTCTAATCAACAGGTGACTCGAGGTCTCAGTGAAGCGTTCACCTCATTAGCTCAGCTGTCTTGTTCTGGCCTTCTGGCTACACTTTGTTCCTAACCCCTTAGATTTTTATTCATACAAGTAGAATTAATAGTTCCCCCTGACTGCTAGAGTCAGTGCCGCGTGCACGCTTTCCAGTAGTTTGCAGAGATGCTTTCAATGTCATGTCTCTACAACGGTGTTATGGAACAAAACTAATTGCTGTATGTATTGGAGGCAATTCCAGTCCCAGCAAGATAAATTGAATTCGTAAACTGTGATTTCCATTGTGTGGCCTCCATGTATAGTGAGAGCCGTCCTGGTGTGCGCAGCGGTGGGCCTAATTACGTATACAGTTTCTCGCATCTTCATGCCTAAGCTATCTTCTCTCTGTGCACCCGAGCACGCGGGAGACGAGCAGGAAGCACAACTCCAGACTGCCATCTAGTGGAGGGAGGTCAAACAGGACCCACACAAGCACAGACAAAAAGTAATTATTAACAAGCAGTTTTGCAAAGCAATAGGTCTCACATTTGTGAGAGTTAGAGCTATAGGCATTGTACATGACAATGTCTTTTACTTATGTGTTTTGGTTTGGAGTGTAGTGGATGTGTGGGGTGTGGATGGAATTATGTGGGTTGTATTGGAATTGTTAGTCGTGGAATTGTGTGGGGTAGAATTGTGTGATGTTAAATGTATCTGGGTGGCATGGTAGGGGTGAGAGCTGCACAGAATAGGTAGAAAGGAAGATAGAAGGGGAAAGGTGGCTTGCGCAGGAAGTGGTGAATGAACTCGAGACAGAGGAGCAGAAAGTGTGTGAGAAAGAGAGAGAAGAGTAGGCCATAGACCCATAAAGAGGGAGCACCTGCGTACACAGATACACACTAAGAAGAGGAGGAGAGTGTGGGTTTGAGGGAAGGAAACCTTGAAAATGCACAGTAAAGAAACTGTGCTTGAAGAACTGAAGTCAAGCAAATGAGAGAGATGGGAAGTGTTCAGGAGAGAGCGAGAGAGAGGGGTGAGAGAGAGTATGAGAGATAGAGGGAAATGTGAAAGGGGCACCCGAGGAGGGGGAGACTAGAGGTGGACCAGTGCACAGCATAAGGAGCTACAGGAAGGTAGCATGTGTGAGCAGGCAGTATAGAGAGTAGACAGGGAGTGTGATGGAGGGATGAGAGGGGGCAGTAGGATTGCGAGATGAGAGGGGGTAATGGCAGTATGAGGCAGAGATGGTAGGGGCAGTGGGTGTGCTGGGGAGAGATGATAGGGTTGGTGGAAGTGCAAGGGAGAGATGTGTTGTATTGGAATTGTTTGTTGTGGAATTGTGTGGTGTGAAGTTGTGTAGTGGAAATATGTGGAATGATGTGCTGTTGAATTATGTGGATAGTGATTAAATGGGGTTAAGTGTAGTTGAATTATGTAGCGTGAGAATGTGTGTTGGTGAATTATGTGGAATGGTATTGTGTGTTGTGGAGTGGCATTTTGTGGAGTTGTTTTACGTGGTGTGCTGTTAAATGTCCTTACATGATGAGGTAGGCTGTGGTGTGTATTGGAGGCATGTGGTGTCTTGTGGAATTGTGTTGTGTAGTTGATATATTTGGTCTGGTTTGGAATTATGTGGTGTGTATTGGAAATGTATGGAGTTGAACTGTGTGGCATGCAACTGTGTGGCATTGAGCAAAATATGGCGTATTGGAATTATGTGTCATGGTGTGGAGTGTATTTATCTGGGTTTTTAGTAAGTGGCATAGAGTGCACTTATGTGAATGTATTTATGTTGTATTGAGTGGAGTGTCATTATGTGTAATGCAATTATATGAAGCTGAGTGGTATTATGTGGAGTGCAATTATTTTGTGTGGTGCGGAATTGTGTGACATTGAATTGTATAGAATTATGTGGCATGGTTTGTAGTGGTATTATGTGGCATTGTGAGTCTTAGTATTATATGGTGTTGAATTATGTGGTATGTTTCAAAGTTGAATTCTTTTTGTGGAGTGTAATTATGTGTTTTGGAATTGAGTGAACATGTGTGCAGTGGAAATATGTTGTGTGGGATGTAGATTAGAGTGTAATTACGTGTAGGTAATTATCTGGAGTTGAATTGTGTTGTGTGGAGTGTAATAATATGGTTGGGAGTGGAGTGGAATTATGTAGCAGAGTGGTATTATCACTCCACAGCACATGGCTAAAAGACATTGTCATTTACAACACCAATAGCAATCGTATTGGAAATGCAAAAAATGATTGGAACTGCAATAGGTCTTGCATTTGCATGAGTTAGAGCTATTAGGATTGTAAATGACAATGTCTTTTACCCATGTGTTAAGGAGTAGATGTATGTGGTGTGAAATGGAATTACTGTTGAGGGAGGGCACCCTTTTGTGGATTGAGATGGGGTAAGGGTGGAGAGACAAGGACAGAGGGACACAGTGAGATACTGGATGAGACATGTACTATGAGGCGATGGATAAATAAGACAGTCAGCGGGAATCTCAAAGGTACATAATCAGAGGTGAAAAGCTTTGCTCCTCGTCATAGTATTACTGAGTGTTGAAGAGCTGCTTAAACTCTTAAAATAACCGACACACCTCAAAATCAATGAGAGCCCGCTTCATCAAAGAGGAAAACGCTTATCACAATAATTTAAACAATCAGCCAGCGATCAGTAATTATGTTTTAGAGTATGGATCAGTGTACTCCAGGCTGCATGTAATAGGCTGCATCCACACTCTCCTCAGATCTGCCCACTCCACCAGGAAGGATAAAAACCAGAATTCCTTTCCGGAATGTGGACGTGTAGGCTACGAATTGTGCAGGACATGAAAGGGAAAGATGCGCAGCTATGGCACTGGAAGGACCCAAGCCACAACTAGCGGCATGAAACACAAATGAATCTGGCGCATTACTTCTATATGCAGTGCTTGCTAACATTGCACGGCAGAAGCAGGGGCAAGGGAAAGCTCCATTTCCTCTTCTTGTAAATACATTGGTCCTAACAAGATGCCTGTCTCAGTTACCACATACACAGATCTCAAGCAAAGCACTGCACATACCAATCCTTCAGATGGCAATTACCCAAACTGCCAAAGATTTCTCTCTTCAAACACGCACCAAACTCTGACTAGTCATAAAACCAAACATATACACAAAATAATAACTGTATAAACACTACTTATGATCCAACTCCATGGTCTCTATTACAATCCTTGTGACCAGGGCTTGAAGATATCTAATTTAACGTAAAACTAATCTAATGTAATGTAACAAGGATTAATTAAGGTTACCTATAAATGTGTACAGGTGCTTTAATATATACAGAAAATGCTAACTGCTCCAACACTACTTACAACTCAAATTCAAACACAAGATCACTGCACCCATACCTGGCATGCTACTTGAGATCACTGCACACTCATATCACAATGGACAACTTAAGATTTCTGCTCCTACAACTGTCATGGGGCAGTGTAAGATCTTTAGATTTATGTTCCAAGCTCACATCTAAATTGGGAAAATTTCACATGTCTACATGAATATCTGATGTAGGACTTGAGGTCGCTCAACTGGCACCTGACCTAGCATCTTTGTAGTCACTCCTGGCACTGAACAATTTGAGTTTGGTGAATGTACACTGCACCTGGCATGGTGGAGATTGATACCTCTGTACTCACACCAGATATGGAACAATGTGAAGACAGTGAATCTACACTTGACCAACCACAGTAGAGACTGTAAGCTCTGTATGTGAGCTGGATTAATACAGCTTGAAATCTCTGTAAGCATACCTGATATGAGACCACTTGTTTTTCTTTTTACAGAGTTTTATATAGCGCAAACTTGACCCAAGGGTATCAGGTATCAGAGCGCTTTACACGAGCCCCAGTTGCAGTACGTGAGAACACATTCATTTTTGCTAGGCACAGGGAGATTAAGTGATTTGCTCAGAATCACAGGATGTTGCAAGTCCTTGTTGAGACTTGAACCCAGTTCCCCAGGTCGACCGCCCTAGCCGTTAGGCCAACTCCTCTCCCCATTACCTCATTACCACTTGTCATCACTACAGATTCACATGGCCAGAAATCGTACAACTTTACATTGTTGCACTGACATTAGCTTAAGATCACTGCACTTGACCTGTAATGGTACAGCCTAGGGGGGTTATAAACACTCCTAAAATGAATTGCATTTATATGGTGCTTACTACCACTGACGAAAAGTGAGGTAGTTTGAGATGGCTAAACCCCCACCTGAACTGTTGCGGTAAATGAATTGCATTTATATGGTGCTTACTACCACTGACGAAAAGTGAGGTAGTTTGAGATGGCTAAACCCCCACCTGAACTGTGCGTCACACATTAACCAACTTGACTGTTACATCTGACCTGACATCACTGAATGGACACCTCACATGTGACATTGTAAACTTTGTTTACACCGGACATGGTGCATATAACTTGATAGCTCAATACAAGGGACCGCTTGACTTGTGAAACCTTGAAATGTTCATATTCTGCACAAAATCCCTGAATACACAAAAACTGCTGCATGATGCACATACTAAGCACCCACCCACAAGCACTGCAACAAGCACAGCTCCCGCCACACCCACAGTCCCTGCCATATCAAATGGAACAGCTCAGAGCAGGGCTTACACTAGCCATTCTCCTGTCACGCTGTCTGCATATCACAGTAATACCTTTGCGGTCTATGAAGTACAGTCAGTACACAATGGGCAAGAGGAAGACAAGATTGATGTATTTCTGCTGGGTGAGCAGAAACCGGTACTCTATGAGCTTTAATGCTACAAGCTGTTGTGGTCCTCTGCGGGAGTGGACCAGATTCCCTAAGCTCCTAACACATCCGCTTACCCCCTAATTTTTAATGCAGCTTGCTAAATAAAGGATACACATCTAATGGCATGCAAGAGCCTTCCCCCTGGCCCCCAAGTCCATACATTACCAAACTGGTATTCCAATGGGACCACCGCTGCAAGACTTGAGATATTGTAAAAATTAAAAACAACAAGTCAAATTCCCCCTCAAAAGGAAGCCCAAAACAAAAACAAAATCCTACCAAAAACAGCTCAACTGCTGCTGGAAATCAAAAATTGAAAAAAAGTAGACCAGCGGCTGATATATGGTGATCCAGCGCAATATCTGATCAGGGATTAATACCTACAAATATCTCAAACAATGGCCCATACACATTCACCCGTGGCCCTGATGCGCTGGGGTCAATTTTGTTTCAATGATTTCAGTTTTATATGTTGCTTATTGTTTCATAGTCTACATCTCCAGTATATATTTCTAACCTATACATCAACTTTCCTTCCACTTGGTCGATGGACCAATTAGTTGAAGAGTCAATGGCAATGATACGGCACATCTAAGTTATTTAATCAGTTTATTTGAATAAACCACAGACTCTCAGTAAGATTAATAAAGTTTATCTTAAGTTTTTGCACATTCAAAGTGATACAAATACAAACAATGAATTCATCAAAGGAGAGAAGTTGTCGTTAAATGCAACTAAAGCACATTCTTTTCTCACATCAACATGTACGGTAACCATTTAATGGAGGGAATAGATTAAGAGACAAAAGTTTCAGCAAATATTATGCAAGAAACAATATTATGACGGAGTGGATAGGTGAAGAGGCAAAAGTTTCAGAATGATACATTTTCATGTACGATCATACAAACCTAGCAGGTCTGTGGGAAAACCACCCCCCTGGCCCAGGGAATGGTGAGGGTCCTCCGAGATAGGATAAGGGAACAAAGTAGACAGGACCCGTGACAGGTTAAGGACAGGAACAGCTAGGCCTCTCTGCAAACCGACTATCAGCGATGCATCCACCCTTCTTCTCTTCCTCCCTGAAAATCTAAACCACACCCCTAAAGGCACCCCAATTATACCCTAAAATCTCCATATCCATCCCACCTAAATTGCAACAACTCACATATTCTAGCAGCTGATTGGCCATCTCAGTAGGTGGTTCTATCACCCTACGGTGACTCCACCCCAAACATTCGACAATTCTTGGTTTTATTTTCTGTTCCCACATTTTTTCAAGTTCTTTATTCATACTACATTCAAATGATACAATTTGATAAAATTAATTCAATATTTGAGCATCTTCTGCAGAAGAGACATCCGATCCCACGGTTGACCATGTTCTTTGGCCAACTGACAAATGTTCCGGGACTCATGTCCTTCAACTCGAGCACTCTTGCTGCTGAGCAGAGCGTGTCTGTTTTGCTTCTGTCAGCTCGGTTGCACTCCTCATCTCTTCCCCCTCCCATTTGGAACGACTCTAACCAAGATGGGGTTCGCGTCCAGCATACTACAGTAAATGCAAACAAACACTTATTAATAATATGACAATTGTAGTTTTCACTGTGTACATGCCTCCCGTGTACTATTCCCAGTTAACATTAGCATAAGCTTTAAGCAGAAAAGCGGCATTAATTAGTATTCTGAAGCAAAATGCAACATGTAACTACGAATTGCACATGTGGCCTTAACATGCATTTTTCTCTTATCTTCCACGCTCACTGAATTATAGGTTTTTAGTCCTTCATATATTATTTCATATTAGTGCAGATTTGCGCAAAGCTATTTCCCACGTATGTGTGTGTAAGGTACACGTTAATTTCTATTTCTACTTACTGTTAGTACGTATTCTCGGGGTGTTGCTCCGACCAGGTTTTATTTTGTAAAATTCTGCTCCATCAATTGTATCAGTGATGTGCATGCTTTGTGGGAGTAAGTATGCGCTGGGAGAAGACAATGTGAGCGCAATGAGCGCGTATCCTACAGTAAACAATGATTGTAACATGAAAAATATGAAAGCGGGCACTGTGCTGAAACATGAAGTGTAGTACACAACAATTTATATAAAGAAACATCTTAGTAGTCAAGTTTAAATACTAGTGTGTTGAGGTAATACCCAATGGTAAAAAAGTTGTTCGTGAAAACCGCTGCAACGTGGCCTCCCTCTTAGGATTGTCTCAGTTACACCTAAAAATAAGACTTCAACAAGCCCAATCTCCCTTAAGAGAAAGCCCAAAACCAAACCAATATCTTACCAAAAGAGCCCAACTGACTGTCAACATTGAACATTTAAAAAAAGAGTTAAAAAAGGCACACAAATAAATACTAGCAACAAAGCAGGAGGCAGCAATAACACCACTGAGGGATTAAGAGGAGGTGGGAGGGAGGAATGCTATTTTAAAATGTAAGCAGCTATGGTGCCGAAGCTAAGCACAGGCAAACAGTAACAGAGCAAGAAACCTTGAAAAAAATAGCGTAATGATACAGTACTTACCCTGCTCCTGGGAGAAAAAAGGAGGAGCACAGAGGCAGGACTGACCACTAGCAAGCACGGTTTTTGTAACGGACACTGACATAGACAAATGAAAAGAAGTGGTAAGTAATGGGTGGTGTTGAACTCTACAAACCATTTACAACAGGTCTCTAAGCGACCAATCAGTCCAACATTCATCATGTTTACTGGCAGGGCTGCACCTGGCTTTTTTATTCCATAGGGAATTTCCCCAGTGTCCTGGAACCCTTAAGGGTCGGTTTTGAAAGCCCAGCATCATTAATGCCTCTATCACTTTTGCCAGGTCCTCGAAGTTTATTGCAACAGGCAGGGGGAGGTTTTAAATGAGAGGGAAAGAGGGAGGGAGGGAAAATATAGAGAGAAAGTGTTCAGAGTGGAAGAAGTGAGGGAGGGGAGAAGGAGAGAGGATTGATGGATGGATGGAAAGAGAGAGCTTGTGAGGGCTGCTTTTGGTTCCGAGTCCAGCCCTGTATTACTGTTTTAAAGAATCTGTCCCAAAAACTTAAATAAGAACAAAAGCTATTATAGCAGACATACTTCGCCACAATGAGTTAGGGGAGAATACTTTTTGGTCATTATCACCTCCCTTAACAGACATGAGTGAAATATATGTAGGGTTGCATTGCTATCAATATTAAATGGCAGAACTTGTGATGGACTGAGCACAGTCCTAATTAGGAAACATAAATAAGTTCAGTTTAGGTGAATTCAGAGCCAAATAAAACATCCCACAAACTGAACCATCAGACAAGCCATACTAGCACTGCCAGATCACCCAGTAGATCAATCATTATGTGGATAGAGTCAACCCAGAATTATGCCTACTCCCAGTTTCTCTTCTCACTCTGACCTCACTGTACCCCTTTAAAGACTCATCTCATCAGTGGTGCAACCCAAACTGGTGGCTTCCTCTGCAGAATATGGAGAAGAGACAATGAGACTCCTATATATCAAAGAGATTCATTAGCTTTAGACTGAATCTGGCCTCGCTAAAGGGCAGGTCTCCCCCACACACACCTGCATGCATCCAAGGGGCATTCTTTGCACCATTGGCCTCTTGTGTATTCACAGCTGGCACCTCTGCCAAATTACCTCAACTCACTCCCCTTCCTGATTCACTGCATGTGGCCATCCCTGCATTCCGTGCTGATGTTGCTTTTGAAACAGATGTGCTAGGGCCAGCACTAGCAGGAACATGTTCAGCATAGAATTTGCCAATAGAGGTACATTAACCTGCATAGTCCCACAAGGGACGGCACTATCGCCGCTTCTGTTCAATATCTATCTTAGACCTTTGGTGGGGCCCTGGCCTGTATGGACTGCCAGGTGTTCAACTATGCCAACGGCACGCAATTAATCCTGCAAATTGACAACACCCCACAAGCCCACGCATGTGTGCAAAATATCCTTAAATACGTGGTCAATTGGATGACAGTGAACTCACTTAAAGTTAACCCAGACAGAACCGAGGTCATAGCTATCACCACAAGAAACAACCCATGGAGTGACCTCTTTTGGCTACAGGAGCTGGGAGACAGAGCGACTCCAGCTCCAGTCATAAAAAGCCTTGGCATTAAAATAGATGACAAACTTACACTGTCTAATCAAGTGTCCTCCGTGGTTGGGACCTGCGTGGGCCTGCTTAGGCAGCTGAGGAAATTATCACCCCTTCTCTCATTTGCCACCATGCACACGGTGGTGACCGCGCTGATTATGTCCCGCCTAGACTATGGCAATGCATTATATATTGGATTACCCAAGAGGCTGCCAGGCAAGCTGTTGGTAGCGCTGAATGCTGCAGCCAGGCTGATCTTCAATCTCCCCAGACGGGCACAGGCCACACATCTGTTGCAACAGCTACATTGGCTCCCTGTCAAACAGAGAACCAGACTCAAGTGCCTCTACATTGTCCACAAGGCCCTTTATGGACAGGCCCCAGGAAACATCAAGGAAGGCTTAGGGAGATACATCCCCGGTGGTACCTTCCAGTCATCCAAAGGCAGCCGGCTGGCCTGTCCACGGTTCATCAAAATGACTAAAGGGGGTCGAGCCTTTTCGGTCTTGATCCCGCAGCTGTGGAACAAGCTACCAGGATACCTCCGGTCAGAAAAAGCCCTCCTTCCCTTTAGGAAAACACTGAAGACCTTCCTCTTCAAAGAGGCCTGGACATAATGAAGACGTTGACCTGGGGCTAACAATCACTCATCTGGGTGGGCCATGGCTACTCTCTGTCAGCGCATAGAAACCTGTCGGTGTTAGGCGCTTTATAAATCCCAATTAACATTAACATTAACATGTTAGTGATGAAGCAGATAAACTGCTGAGCTCTTTAAGTGACACACACTAACCAATTTTAACCAATTATGACATATTTGAGAGAAAAATGACAAACACGCCCCAAGTGAGCTAACTATACTTTGAAGAAACACGAGAAAAAATCATGAGAAGGCTTAGTTACTGCATCATAAAAGCAACCAGACAAGACAAAATTAGATGAATATTAGTCATTTGAATAACATAGATTGTAGTCTATATACTAGAATTTGTGTATTTTTTCCAAACGCAATAGAAAAAGTTAAGCGATAAATTCACATGGTTAGAACATTTTACTTCATTACACTCATGAAATAAAATGCTTGTGAAGAATTAATGAAAACTAATGTAATCTGGATGATATTTTGCGTCCTTTTGGGAGTCCCTTTTTAAACTCCATATTTTTCATATGTTAAATTATGCACCAAGTAAAAAAGGAGAAAAGAGTGCTGCATGTTTATACTAAAGCCTAATGCTCTGAAACGTTTAGGAAATATTCTTCATACGTGTACTAATATGAATCACCAGAAACTATATTAATAATTTATGATTTGAAATAATTTTATACGTTGGTACTTTATGAGTGCAAATAAGTTGAAATATATATATCTAAGGTCCCAAAGGTTAAAAATGAAATGTATATTTCCAGTATTTTGTATTCTGTATTTCATGAACCAAATTCAATTTAGGCCTGCATTTTTCTTACTTTGCTTGATTCTGTTCTCATGGAAAGGCTTTGTAAACTTTCAAGGTGAAGAGAAACTATGTCTCTTGTGGAGAGTTCCTATTCACATACAAGAACTGCTTGCAACAATTGCTTTACTTTGGGAACATCTGTCATGAGAAACTGTCCTCTTAAACTCACTTAAGTGCTTTTGCAAAAGGACTATTGTTTAAAATTTATATACACTGGATGGTTCGACAACTTATGTGATGATCACCACCGATTTGCCATAATATGTGTCTTCTTTATGTTGCATGTCAATCATCCTAAACAAACTGACCAATGGACTGAGTTGTCTTACCACATAAAGTGACACTGGAGGTGTCACCCCAGAGTTTGAGTATTATATTATACATTGACGAGACGAAAGGTAGCAGGCACGCACACACTCTTGGAGAGACACTCAGGCACATCACTTTCCTTATGTTTTTTTAACTTCCTTGCGGACTCTATTGACTTTTATTTTGACTGACGCATACCCTGTGAGCGCTATTCTCAGACTTCTTTCTCTCTCATGGGAGAGTATCTTTGAGCTGTCATGGTTCATGTCCCTTCCTGAACTTTCCAAGAGCTTTGGTAATTAACTATCTTGTACGCTTAGGTCTTAAATGCCTGATATTGATGTAGTTACTCCTTTTTATAATTATGATAAAATCTAATTTTAACTAAATCCTGTTTCTGTCCCTCCACGATTTGTCTCCAATAGTTGATTGTGCATTTCAATTGGGTTGTCAATGGTTGGGGAAAAATATAAAAGAGATATTTCTGGACAGCAGATACTAATGTTACTATTCTGCATAGGTCTAATTGAATTATTGGTTTGTATGATCTTGGTTTGACTGAATTTATTTAGGAGATTTGGTATTGCTGTGATAATACTTTACTTCTATAGAGTAATGTCCTGATAACTCTTGTGATTAATGTTCGTGCTAGAGAGTGCAATCAGAATTTTGTCTAGTGGCAGTTTTGACTCACGATAAAGTAGTGCAGAGGATTAATATGCCCTCTGCAAAGAACAGATCTGTATTTTATGTGGATAGCTGAGTGAATTAGAAAAGCTAGCCTATACCAGCACTTTAAAACAAGTGAAATGTATTTGAGAGAAGGTCTATAGATTGATGAGGGGCACATTTGCAGGGTGGTAGTGAGGGAATCTAGTAGTAGGCCATATGAGGGGTGTCAAAAAAGATTGTCTCACAGGGCGCCACCAGCACTAAAGCCGGCCCTGCATGTGCACATTGACCGTGGAAGATAATTTAATTTGTCTGCTACTCAAGTTTGACATTAATCTGCTTTAGAATAGAAATCACATCAATTCCTGAAATAAAGGTATTACATGGCCACATTTCATGGCACCAAAAATTTACTTCACTGCTTTATCTAGGGCACTTAGAGGAGCTAAAGACATTGCCTAGATCCTCATAGAGATATTCATGCTACAACTTTTAGCCATCAATAGTGAGGAACTGACAAGTCTCATTCATCCCCACGCTATTGCATACATGCATCATCAAGCCTGTATTACTCAGCAGCACTACCTGTGACAAAAGCAGCTTTCAGGTGGCAACCAGGTTTTCTTAAAGCTTGAGTGGGACATTAATGCCTTTGTGTTAATGAGAATGAAATTATCATACTTGTAAACACATTACTTATTGTCAATAAATTAGGTATTAGAATGTTAAAAAAAACAATACTTTGACACAGGGCCTGTAAGGAATTGGATTATTACTTAGGGTGGGTGACTACCCAACTCAAGGAACAATCACAGCTTTTGTCAGGAGGAACCCTCAAAGGCGCTAAATTAACCTGAGCTCAACCTCCGGGTGTCTTTGTCACAGAGCAGACAGGCTTAACCCAGGGCAATGTGTAAACTATTTATTCAGTACCAAAACAATAAAAAAGTGAAAACGCAAAACAATAAAAAATCCCAAACTGACTTAGAAATATAGAGTAACATTTAATAAACAAAATGACAAAATGCCAATATGGAGACTGGAGATATGCATTTTTTAAAGTCTTAAGTAAAAATAGTGACAAAAAGCACAAATCACCAATGAAAGTCAATTATTGCAGAAGACTAGAACCTAGGTGCCATTTGAGGTTGATCACAATAGAGCGCTGGTACGAAACATCAGAAGCAAAAAACCTAGGCAATTAACTGGTCATAGAATGACCTGCAGCAGGCTCATTGATATATCTATAAACTACAGTGCACTAAACCAATATTTCTAAAAATTCAATTTTTTATTTATATAGATTCATGTTAAAAGCTATTTAAAGCAAAATTTGTAGAACGTACATAATCACAAAGTTCAAAATACATTTATACAAACAATTATGACATGATTCAATATACGAAATTCAAACATAAAACACAAAAACAAATAGGCATAAAATAGATTTTTTCTAATTAAAATAGAGTGGCTAGATGTTGGACAAGTTCTTAAATATCTACGCGCGTTTCGGCTTTGGAGCACCTTCTTCAGGACAGCCACAACAAAAACCTAATTTAGTGTAACAAAAAGGGACCCAAAAAATGGATATATGGACCCGGGGTAAACAAATTACCTATTTATGGTTCAATAGGAGAACATCATTTTTTTTTGAAGTGGAGGAATTCATCAAATAAGAAGTGGTAGTGCTAAAACCATGTATTCTTTGGCGTTCAATGGATGAAGCTAGATCAGGTCACCCAAGAAAACCACAGTGGAACCTTACTACTATGCAATAAATCGATAGTGCCAGATGAAAAGGCTCTTTATTTTGTATGAACTAAATGAAGATGTTCTACAGGATGGTGTAAGACCACATAGCCATGTAATGATGTCCAAGGGAAAGACACCTTATTGTCTAATATAGAGGTTTCTCCTAATGTGGCATGATTTCCGGGCTGATAGGACACACCAACCAGGTGTATCTTCGTCAAAGATTTTCCCTTCTGACTTAGGGCCCGAATTAGATATTGGGAGAAAGGGAACTCCGTCACAACTGTGACAGAGTTCCCCAATGCCAACACAGTGGTCTGCACGATTGATTTGGATGAGGTAGAGCCATAGGTTTGGCTATGGTGATGACTACTTTGTCACCGCCGTAGTCAAACTTCTCTGACGGCAGACTGAGTAAGGGCTGTAAGAGAATTAGCTATATATCCGTCCACTTAATTAGGATGGGTGGATATATAGCTGTTTTTTTACAGTAAACCCTGGTGGTAAGGGACAGTAATAACAAAAACACCTCTCGTTATGGGAGATGACTCCCATGGATAGGGGGCATTTTCTTTCTGGGAAAAAAAAGGAAACATTGTGGTGCAAGACTCCTTCATGTTGAAGGAGCCCTGCACCAAACTGCAAAGAGCATTGACAGCAACAGCTGTGACTGCGATTCCTGACAATGCTTTAGAAAATATCACCTGCTTGATGGTCATTTCTAAATCTGGCAGGCAGCAACTCCACCTGTGTGACAGAGTAATTTATTCCATCACCCTGGCAGAGAAATAGGTCTCCTGTCAGAATATAGATCTGGCCCCTAGTATTTAAGTCTCAAACCACCATCGGAGTACACTTCTAAAGTCCTCCCCACGACCTCTCCAGAGTCATTTAGAGACTCACAGGGTGTCAGGCAGAGACCAACAGCAGGGTCCAGGTCCAGTTGCAACTGATCAGCTGGGTACTTCCAGGAAATGGTCCCTTGCAACTTGGTGCCTCCCTGCAGCAAAACAGAAGATGACCCAACTGATCATTGGAGTTCACTGTTTTGTAGCAGAGACAGAATGTCCAGTCGTTCGGGGCTCCTCTCACTGCAGTACCAGTCCTCTTCTGATCGGCCAAAGGCCCAGGAAGTGTTCTGGAATGGGCGCCTGAAGGAGGCATATTTATTCCTGGTACTAGCTAGTGGGTGGGTTTGACTCCTTTACTACTGGTAAGCAAGGGTAAAGTGTGTAGATTTCTAAATGCAGCAAAAATATTGGGTGCAGCCAAAGGTGAAAAATCTGCAGTGACTACAAAAAAAGGCCTATTTCCTACTGAGCCCATTACAACTCAAGGAATTCATTCCATTACCTGACTGAAAAGGTAGCTTAAGTGTCTGACCCTGGTCTTAAGATCTGAAATAAACAGTCCTTTATAGAAACACATTTAGCTGACTAGGTGAATTCCATTCTTCAAAAACGTGCAACAGGAATTACAGAACGTAGACTTTGTTTTAGCCCACTTCAGCTAATGGCTTTGATGTGTTTTTCATGGTTTTGCCATTACTTAGATGGGCTGTTCATTAAGGCTACAACTTTGTGTGGATTGTGCATTATGTAATTTCTGTTCCGTTACGTTTTGTCATGCGGCGTCAAACAGTCATGTGTTAGAATGCAGGTACAACATGACATATAGCTTATTAGTTTGTGTATTGTTATTTAGGAGGATCAAACTGTCTTGTAAGCACACAGAGCGATTCACTAATCCCCTTAAATAGCCATCTGTTTCACTTTGCTGTCATGATAACGTGCCCACCAAAATTAAAATTTGGAAGAAACACCCCCTTGCTATAAGGCCCAGTCCAAAGAATAATACAATTAGCATCAGAACATTTTTTCTTAAATATTCCCCCTGTTATATGTTAAGGCTGGTGTAAGAAATTGGGTTATTGGCTGGGATAGTTGAGAGTCCACCATAATAATTAAGGCCACAATTTTGTTAAGGTTAAACACAGTTCCAATCATTTAAACATGATCCCAACCTTCTGGCACCTATGTCACAGAGCAAATGGTAAAGTTTAAGAAAATGTGTAAGTATTTAGCAGTAACAACACATGTAAAGAGTCAAAACACAACACAATAAAAATCCCGCAACCAGTTTCTAAACAAAGAGACAAATTTAATGAGTACAATGACATCATAATGACAAAAATCCAATAAGGGAAATCGTAAATAAGAAGTTTTCAAAAATTAAGGTAGACGCCACGAAAAAAATGTTTATTGCTAATCAGAAGTTACTGTTTATGGTTGACCAGGAACTAGCCGCAATTACAGGCTGGCCGTTATGGAGCACAAGTGAAATACACCAAGTGGGTTGCTCCATTAAAAAATATTACCTTCTGACTGTCAGGATTTGCAAGTGTTAGCCAAAATGTTCTGATGACAATCCGCCTCCCTCTCCAGAGAGTCTGTCTACTGTCTATACCAAAAAGGATGCATCTGGGCCAGACACTAGAAGGGTAGGTGTATGGGTGGGAGAGAGAGAGAGAGAGAGAGAGAGAGAGAGAGGCTTTATCTGGTGCTACACTTCTGGGCACTGTACAGGTATTCACAGAGACTCTCAGGAGGAAACGTAACCACTAATAAAAAACGGTATATGCAATGTTTTAGTATTAGGCACAGATACATGAAAGTCATAATAAACATGTAATAGGCATGTGTACTTAGCATCTTCAGAGAGGCAGCCACAGTGACCTTAAATCAAGTGGAAATGAAGCCAGTAAGCTCCAAAACCTGGACAACAATGGGAATGAGACAATGCGAACAGGCAAGAGAGCAATACAGCAAAACCAAAAGATAGTCCAGTGAGCAAGTTCAGCATAAATAGCCATGGAGATCAAAGAGCCATAAAGTTTCATCAATAGTTTTCTGCCGCTAAAGCGGCAATAATTTTATCGCCTGTCTTGATAATATGCCCCCAAATTCTTGCATTTACCATTTATTAGGCATTCAACCTTGTGGAATGCAAGACCAATTTAGGGGTGACTTATATGATATTTTAAAAGTAGGGTTCTTTTCTTTCAAGAAGGCTCATATTGGCATGTGTGCCTGCAGGGTTATAAGCTGCAGGAGTAAGTATGCACAGGTAGGCCTAAGCCATGTTTCCTGTGTATCTACTACACTGTAGTAAGGACTCCCTTAATACGTACATACATTGTTAAGTTAGCATAACCCCGTTAGATGTTAGAAAGCCATCTTGCTGCTTTTGCGCACGACACTGCGTTCACATGTTATTGCTTAAACAAACTGCTGACTCGGGCTTTGCCTCACACGAGAGCAATCTGTTGTTACCATCCAGAGCTCTGCGCAGCGACCTTGGTCTGTACATGATGTGACAAACAGTCTGGGTTGTTAGACAATGCATGTTTTCCACTCTAGGTTGATCGACCCACTATTTAGCCATAACACACAGGCAGCTGCAAAATACCTGAAAGTTGGTGCTTTTAATATGGCAGCCCTCATGTTTAGTATTCAGACCGAAGACGAGCCTTCCTGCGAGAAGACTCCTGATGCTCCTGTGATGTGATTTCACTAAGCTGATCTTTGAGGTATGGGGTACCCCATTCAAGCCTAAGAGACCTTCTATTAGCATAATAATAATATTAGCTTCTTAGTAAAGGGAAGGTGGTAGTATCCACTGTCATTATAACATGATCACCCCTTTTATATTCTATGGTATTGTAACGATGCTGATGGTTTTGATTTTAATCATTTGTCTGCTTGTATTAGCCAAAGTACTGCATCTTAGGACACGTGGTCTATAAAAATAAACTCTTTTTATTTTCACCGTGTCTCTGTTGATTCTTGTTGTGGACTGATGTGAGAATAATATACGAACAGGTATTTCTGATTCCCACCATTCCTGAGAGTATACTGAGTCGCTTGTTCTGGGTTGTCTTTTCATTGGGATCGCCGAGTTAAATCTCGGATAACGAATGGGACACTTATGCTAGCCGGATACTGGGTTCTGGGTTCTGAGGTGAGTTTCTGGTACACCACAATTCACTGAGGTCCTGGGGTTCTACGCATAGTTCTGTATATAAGCAGAATCCCTGCAACATGGCGCACCTAACGTTTGGTCTATGAGTTGAAACGCCTTAGTAGTGCTTATATTAGTCCACAACACCCTCATTCTTGTTTCCGGATAACAAGTCTGACGGATTTAAACCTACCTATTTCTGTTGATATAGGTTTCTTCAAGCTTGATCATTAAAAAGGTTATTGAACCCTTGTGCTACTGAATACTTCAAGTGTAGCTTGTCCTTATGGCGGTAGATATTGCGGCGCATAGCCGTGCAGCTCTGAAACGTCATTTGACGCAGTATGGGGTGCCGGACACTGGCATGAACGTCATCTTTGTGGTGGGAGCCGATGCGGCTCATCCCTATGAGTTGTTCTACTCCTGGGTGACGATTCCGGCGGTGAGTGAGGATGATAATACCTTTCATTCTTACACTGCCACTGCCGTGCCAGCGAACTATACACCGTATAGGACACAAGAAATACCAATATCTGCTTGGCAGCATCATATTTGGTTTAATGGCACCCTTCCCCATGTGGTTATACCGCCAAGAATGGGCCCTTTATCAATTGCAGGGGCCACTTGGCCGGTACTAGCCGGATTTACGCCTCATCCCCGTTACCTCACGGTGACGGTGGCTGAGTTGCGTGTACTACACACTTCCCTTATTACGGTATATAGGGCGTTAGTGCAGTACGTGTCGCGCAATATGCAGGCGGGGGCACCTGCTGTTGCGGGGCAGCCTACTGACCACCACGCGGTGGTCATTAGTCCTGTTATGGTTAATTCTGTTATGGGCAAGCGCCCCCAAACTAGGGATGATTTCCCCTTTTGGCTTGCTGAAAAATTTGACCAAATAGAAGCGGTATACCCGAATACATCTCCTGTGGAGAAACACAGGATCCTCACCATTAGTTTGCCTAAAGACTTGGTCCCCCACATAGATGATTGTGTTACCTGGGGTAAGGTCTTTGCAGCGACGTACGCGCAGTGCTTTGGCACTCCGTCTATGTTGCAGCTGCCCTCCGTTATTAAACGTGTTCAAGAGAACCACGGTGCGGAGTCTGCGATAGAATTAGGGATGCGGCTCCTCGGAGAGTTTGACCTGGTGGCTACCATGATAATGGGTAACCTTAAGGGTGATGCTTTGCAATTCCAGGTTCGTAATGAACTGAAGAAAGTTGCTGAGGAGGATAAGCCGCGGGAATTTGCGAAAATAATCTCAGGTGCATACAGAGATTTAGGTCGTAGCTCTTTAGGAGTTAAGCCTGTGATCAAAAATCCCGATTTTAAGCAGCAGGGTAAGGCAGAAGCCTCTGGTAAGGATGACCGGCCAAGCTTTCCAAAACAAAATTGGCGGTCTAAACAACAGGGAAAGCAGCAGCAGAAACAGGGCTCTCGGCCTGCCTCTCCCGTTCAGTCAAGTAGTGAACGCACTTATGATCTGCGAGATCGTGCTACTATTAAGTCTCCTGATAGATTTCAGGTTTCTGAACAACGTTCTCCTCGTTCTTCACAGGAAACATCGGCTTCACAGTCCGGTGGCGGAGGCGGTGGCAAAGGTCGGGGTGCACCACAAACACGTGACCAGCCCCGACAGACTGAGGGTAAAGGCAAGCAGGACGAATTTGCACGACAAAGACCCCCGTTTCAGAAGAAGAAAGTGGCGGCTCTGACGGCAAGGTGTGCCTCAGATAGTGCGGACACAGCTTCAGAACCGGACATGGGCGCTGACGCTACTGGACAGCGCAGCGGAAATTACCATAGTCCGTCAAGCTCTGCGTCCATTTCTGGCGGCGACAGCAACTGATATAATGGTTACTGTTGAAACAGCTGACACCAGAGTGGCTCCCCCTGACAGACTTTATGAAATAGTCTTACTAATTGAGGGTGACATACAACGTACAATTAAGGGGATTTTTTGGGATAATCTGACTACCACCTATGATATCCTCCTAGCGGAGGCAGATTGGCCCCCAGCTTTCATTTTAGAAGCTCCTAGAGGGGAGGAGGTAATCCTCCCGTCCTTTGCGCACACAGTGCCTAAGGACCAGGCTGAAGTGTACGCTGAGGAGTGGGCGCTGGCGCTTGCGCCGGCGGTATATCGTACTCAGGTGGGATGGGACCGGTTGTCCCCCTGCCATGAGATTCCATTGCGGTCTATGCCCCAGCCTCAACCCCAATATCCCATGCGTCGTGAAGCTAGGCCACACGTCGCGGCGATCCTTGAACAATTGGAATATCAGGGTGTTATTGAAACTTGTGTGTCCCCTATGAATAACCCTTTATTCACTGTAACGAAGCCTGACGGCTCGTACCGTTTCGTTTTGGATTACCGGCACCTAAATTCCCATTGCCGGACCTGCGCGGTACAAAATATACATAGCTCGGCTCTTGTCGACAGTCTCGTGCGTAAACGATTTAAAACGACACTTGACATTTCCAATGGCTTTTTTAGCCACAACCTGTCCACACTGAGTAGCCAGTGGACGGCGTTTACTTCGGGTGGCAAACAAAAACAGTTTACGAGATTAGCCATGGGCTACAAAAACAGCCCTGGCGTCTTTTCCGCTCGCGTGGTCTCTCTCTTAGAGAGAATAGACCCCGATGCATACTCATATATTGACGATATCTATCTCACGGATGATGAGCTGATGCCACATCTGTCTCGAGTCGACAATATTATTGTGAGTTTTGCAGACTATGGCTACAAATTTAATTTTGCGAAGTCTCACATCGCGGAATATACAGTGTTGTTTTTGGGCTACGAGCTCAACAATGAGGGTAAGGGATTAGCTCCTCACTTTCTGGAGAAGTGCGCATGCTTGCGCACTCCTACGACGCTGAAAAAATTACAATCTCTTCTGGGCTTTCTGAATTTCGGACGTACATATATTCCTGATTATGCTCAGCGTATCAAACCGCTTTATGCCTTGGTGCAACCTTCCTTTTCGAAGTCTAGCTGGCAGCTAGAACACTCTGCTATTCTACAGTCTTTACAGGCTGATCTTCTTGCTTCACAATACTTGCTGACGCGTGATAACCGCACTAACCTGGTAATAAGAATAGTAGCAGGCGCCGTGGGTTTCACGTATTTAACGTTTAATGAGGGCGATACAGTCCCCATTGCGTATAAATCACACTTGTACACCTCTGCTGAATTACGTTTTTCCACGGTCGAGAAAGTTCTGACTGCTGTACAGATGGCGATCCTTAAAGAACGCGCACTGTCGCATGGGAAACAGATTCTGGTTGTAACACCGTATCCTGCCCTAGAGGCAGTGACTAAAGCAAGTGTACCAAACTCTAAAGCTTTGCATCCACAGTGGATACAATGGGCCACAACTCTGACATCACCAGATGTCACTTATATCTTTGACGCCTCATTACAGACTCAGGAGTACTTGCAGTATGAATTCGTTCATCCGGCTCCTCTGTCTTTGCGCCCGCTCGAAGAATACCATTGTGTCATATACACTGACGGCTCGGCGCAGCCCGCGATTGGATCAAAGCACGCTTATTCTGCGGCTTGCGCAATTGTCGTAGGTACATTCGTACATGGTGAATTCCAATCTGATGCAGTGCATACGCAGTCATTGGGTGATTGTACCGCGCAATTGGCGGAGCTTCGGGCTCTGGTGCTTGCACTGGAGTTTGCTGATCCCCGTGTCACGACTTTAATAGTTAGTGACTCTTTTTATTGTGTCCAGTCATACAATGACAACTTACACTTCTGGTCTCAAAATGATTATCGAGACACCAAAGGTAGCACAATTAAGCATAAACTGCTTTGGGTTCGAGTGGCAGACTTTAAAGACCGTCTCCCTCTCGTGAATGTTATTCACACTCTTGGTCACCAACGACTTGGTGTCCATGCCGTCGGTAACAGCTTGGCTGACGAGGCGGCAAAAACCGCAGTGGCTACATACTTAGTGGCAGCAGTTACAAGATCCAAAAGTAAGATTGATGATGACATCTTGGCAGCTATTGCTGCTACAGAGAAGGGAAGTGATTACCCGAAGGGTTTTCCTTCTCGTTATTTTTATCACTTAAGTCCTGATAACGTCCCGTTAGTGAGGATTAACGACGTTGGTGACAGAATTATTCCCAACGTGGACTGCAGACCAGCACTGATTCTAGCTGCACACGAGGGGTTGGCGTCAGCCCACGCCGGTGTGTCCGCTACTATATCTCTGTTACAACAACGTTACTGGTGGTTTGGTTTATATAAACAAGCGCGCGCTTATGTTCTTGATTGTGACATTTGCCAACAGATTAAACCTTCTACTGTTGCGCGTCCACCACAAACACAGTTGTATATATCTAATAAGCCATTTGGTTGTGTTTATTTAGATCACTGCGGTCCTTTTTCTTCTGATACTGCGTACAAGTATATCTTGGTTGCAGTGGATTCGTGCACACGTTTTCTCTGGGTATGGCCACAAAGGAGTGCTGACTCACGGACTGTCATCAGGGATTTGCGTGTCTTTGTGGGAACTTTTGCGTGTGGTACCTTCCATTCTGATCAGGGCCCTGCGTTCGCCTCTAAGGCTTACAAGGAGGCTATGAGAAATTTGGGGGTCCTAGTCAAATTTTCGTCCCCCTACCGACCTGAGGGTAATAGTGTGGTGGAGCGAATGACCCGTGACTTAAAGCAATCATTGACAGCACGTGTTTTAGGCACAGGCCGGAACTGGCTAGCCCATTTGTATAACGTCCAACGTGCACTTAATAATCTCCCTAGAAAGGTCTCTGCGTGGGCGGACCCCATACATGATGCTCTTCGGAATCAGAATGTTTGTTCCAGACCTTGATGGTCTAGACATGGCGACGTCGACCGCACCCTTTGACGTAGATGATCACTGTGCAGTTTTGCAGACTCTACAAGAAGCCAGAGACACTCTTTCGAAGGAACACTTGCCCTCCACGTCTGAAGCTGAGGTTCAGATTCCGGTAGACGGCTGGCTACCCCGAGTTGGAGACCTGGTCCGTGAGAAAGTGGAGAACAAGAAGGAGTTCGGCCCCTCTTATCGTGCACCAGTTCCAGTGCTTGGAGTGCAGGGTACAAGAACAGTCATTTTACCTCCACTTCCTGGTCGAAAGGACAACAGGTACATCTCTATTGACAATGTCAAACTTCAGCGAGTGGCCGATACTTCTTAGCCTGACTCCAGCAGTTTCATGCCAGACGATGCAAAGAAATTCAATGTTGGTTCCTGCTTCTACCACCTTATCTGATGTTGCCATCGAGATGCAGTCAGTTACTGATCCCCTGTTAATACCACCGGCTGGTGGTCTGCCCGACGAGACTGAGTATGCTTATCCTACAAATGGTCACTCGCCTGTTTTACAATCTACGGCGCTGGACCAGTCCCGTTTCTCCTTTGACACTAACTTATTGCCCTCCACTCCCCCTTCGAACATTGCTGTTTTTGCTAGTTGGTTTAAAAGACATTTTTTGGTTGCCCCTTGGACATACATCTGGCTAATGCTTTTCAGTATTTTTTTGTTTATGTCCATTGGATTTGTAATAGTGTTTTTCCGTCTGGTGGATGGCCACTATCTCAAAGAGAGATCGACAATTAGACTTATCAATGGAACTTTGGCCCCCCACTCCTCGTCCCACATCATGAAAAGGGACCAGACTTTTGTGAATATTACTGCCTGGCCCGTCGTGGATGGAATCGCGTGGGATGCTGTTAAATTTCAAATTCATGGGCCTACAGAGGTCATTAATGTACCTAATGTATTTCTTGTTTCTATGGGTGATGTAGTTAAACAGAACATACGTTCTGATGATTGGGATGTACACGCCATTGAAGCACTGTTTTCGGATTTGAAATATTATGCCGCTTTTGATGCTGAAGATTTGTATGAAAATGCGGCTAATTATGCGGAACAGTATTGTTTTCAGCATTATGGCAATCACTTCCTGCATAAAGCGAATACATTTAGAAATTTTGTAAATTTTACCCAATGGGAACACTGTCCCACCCCCTCTTTTGGCAGTTCTCCTACATTAGTTGATAAGTATACTTATTTTACTGATTTCAGTGTCTCCGACCCGGCATCCTTTTATTTTAAAGTTATGCCTGAGTCAGCCTCAAAGGTTAGACTGACACACACTAAATTGCTTTATTCTAAGTCCTTTATGAATGAGTTGTCAATCAAAGGTTATGACCTATGGAAGGCTACTATTGATCTTAAGTCGGTTTGGGGTTCCAAACCATGGCAGGTTCAGGGAACTGAAGCTTTACACCATGCCTGTCTCGTACCAAATCATATGTTGTTTTTAAATTCAACCATCTTCCAAACCACCTGTTTCGGATTGGCCACTTCTAAAAAACTAAATTCACCTTCTGTGCCGGATCTGGGCGCTTACCCCAATTGGGATAACCACACAGATCTGTCCCTTCCTGCTTTGCAGTCATTAGTTTCTAATACATCTTTCAATATTTCGAAATTTAGTAGTGAAGGATGGTTAATTTGGCAAAGCAGTTCTGATACCTGTCAACGTCGTTTTCTAGGGCTGAAACCTGGGTATACTCAGGAACGCGTAGACCCTCGATTTGAGTCGTCACATACAGTAACTACATACTCTGTAGGGAAATTATGTCAGTCCTGGCTGCGACATTCCACCTTGGCATCTGTCAAAGTTCATTTATCAAAATTACATGACAAAATAGATTTGAATGATTTTGTTAAAGGTCCTGTGGGTGGCAGATCCAAAAGGTGGGCGTATGCTATTTACAACGAAGTATGGAAATTGTCGCAAATTGAGGCAGCTTCACGATTGAGAGCTATTGATCAGGCTAATATGGAAAAAGTATTAGCAGTTATTGAGAACAGCATTAGTACTCTTTCTTCTCGAATTTATACATTAGATAATATAGTTTCTTCAATTGTTGATATTGTGCATGATGATATGTCAGTATTGTATCATGGTCAAAACCAGTTGCGTTCTGTTATGCAGTTTACATGGACATTACAAACGTTGAAGGCAGGGAAGGTCCCCTGGGACTATCTGAATACAACATCATTATTTCTTCCCTTTAACCTTACTGACAAACAGCAGTTCATGTCCATGAAAGATGCTTCATATTCCTTGTTACATATTGAAAAGTTGGAGCCGTTACCTTTCTCTGTGGCGGAATTGGATTCAGCAGTGTGGTTATTACATGGGTTGATAACTCTACCGTTCGCCCTTTTTAAGTTTACCTCTTGTATGAAACACTATGCTCTGGGTAGATATGAACAGCTGGGTACCGCTTTCATACATGAGGTCTGGTCCCTCCCTTTTACGTATAGATGTACAAGAGACGGTACTGAGGTTTATCTGAAGGGTGAGGAATGTACAACGACACCTGATCATTCTGTAGTATGTAGGCACATTCAGTTGCACGGTGCTTGTAATGTACACGCCCCGAATTTGGCCTGCGTCAAAGGTATCCCGGTACCAGTGATTACACCATCTTTCACGCTGCTTGCAAACGGTAGTTATTTGATTTTAAATAATGAAGCTTGCTGCGGGATGCTAGTGGGAATCCCATATATAGTAACTGTATCACACAGAGTTGTCTGCTGCAATAATGTTCTGTTTCCTTCCCTGCATGGGCGGCTGGATGTTTCCATCTGGCCTTCGATTCCAACCTTGAAAGCAGAGTTCAACAAGATGAGCAGAATAAGAGCTCTTTTGTCCCAAAAGGAGGTGCCATTGACTTCCTCCCGAGAAACATTTGTCCTTCACGTTGTGGAAATATGGATTTTTATGGTCGGTTATGTCCCCTATCTTGGACCCCAACGGTTTCATGTATAAGTCACAAGTACATGTATGTTCCCTCCAGTTCCAGTTATGAAGACGCAAATACATGTGCGTCCACCGTCAACATGTCCTCTTTCAGATCCGCCATGAATGGGCCGGATATTCTATTCCTAAGTATAAAAGGCCACCGGCTTTATATGGTTCATTTATCCCATTTTTCAGTCCAGGCGAGTAGGCCCTGATTCTGCCACCAAGCCTTTTCTTGCCTTCTGCCTCTGAAAGCTCCAGTCTGAGCCTGCATCTGTGACCATGAACTTTGTTTTACTCCCTGCGCGGCTAACGGTGCCTGATCCAGCCCGTCGCCTGCCAGAAAACTGTATTTCACCTTCAAGATTATCTGCTCTGCTCCGCTCCTCATCCGATGCATTCCTGTCTAGTAGTTTAGGTAAACATTCCTCCAGCTACCGCGCAAAGGGCCAGGCCTCGCTGCCCTCATGCAAGTAATTCATAGCCCTGGTACCATGGAATATTTCTACCCCCTCGCATCTAGTGTAGACACTTAGACGCTTGTACACGCACTAACAGTCAGTATAGTCAGTATAGAATAAGATTCTATCCTAAGAGACCTCTCTTTTTGGATAACACAGTTCTTTAAACATAGGATATTAGATATGATTTGGGATTAGGTTGACATAACCCCAGACTTCTGTCTCCACATGTAGAGCTAAATATCAAGTCCCTTTCTCCCCCTAGTTGCACGTCAAATCACACGTCATGCTGCTGCGCGCACATCTCTGCCAAGTATTTTTGCTGACATTGCGAAATTCTTTCATGGAACCACCCATTTGTGACATCATATCTAATGACGTTCTTTAGTTACGCCTAGTTACACCCATTTTAGTTACGCATGTATGTCTTTATCTCTGTTATCAACTGTTACGCCTCCTGCATCTGTTTCACTGTAATGCCTCTTCTATAAAAATGATTACCTGTCAATAATGTATTGTTCCTTCCTTCCTGAACTTTCGTGGTGATGGAATAGAAGGCCCATAATTCGAATTATGTTCCTTTGTATAGGAATAAAGCCCGTTCCGAATCTCTAATACCACGGATTCTGCCTCTTATTTTATTGAGCTATTCTTATTAATTTTCCGCATCAAATTAAGTACCGGTAATTAAATTATTTACCACATATATGGCGCCCGAACAGGGACACTTTCTCATCTCACGCGCCGGAGGTGCGTTGCAGGCCCGGTCTCCTGCCACAGCTGGACGGACAACAACGCGTACCCACAGGATTTTCTGTATCTCCCTGCTGCCGAGCGGGGGTAACTGAGGCTGCGATCAACACCCAGACGAGGCGGTGAGAAGTGCGAAGTATCCCGACCAGAGCCTAGCTGAGAGAGCAAGATCCGAGGTATACAGAGGCCCACCAAGTTCCGAAGTTCCGAAGTTTCGAGTCGAGTCCAGTCCGGTCCAAGTCCAGTTCAGTTCAGTTCCGAGGCCTTCCGTTCCGAGCTACCCGGTGAGTACCATTGCCGGGGAGGCGTTCTGACGTGCACATAGGTTGTGCCGGTCAAGACGGGTTTGGGTACACAAATCCGGTCTGCACTGTTTCAGCAGTGTATCTGTACTGTTTAGCAGTATATCTAGTATGTCTAGTATATAATTCAGGATTACCTAGTTAGTGCCGAGTATTATGCTTAGTGACTAGTTCCCTAAATGGCCATCATTGTTGTTCATTAAATGTTAAATGTTAAATGTTTTAAATACGTTCTGCATATTGTGGTGTGAATGACTGTTCATTATTGTGTTTTGTTGTATTAAACGTGTTCAAAAATTAGGTATCAGATCAGTTCTCAATATGCCGCTCTTTTCGAAATTAAGACAGATCAAAACTAGAAAAGGGGTACTCGAAGAAGCTGTTCCCATTCCTCCTAGGGACACTCCAGGGTACTTCATGTATCATAAACATGGCCTAGACGCCATATTATTTCTTGATTTATGGGTAGACTACACCAAGGAATTACCAGAAAGTCAGAGGTGGCCCGCAACTGGGACCTGGGATGCAGATTGCATCATGAAAGTAGAGGAAGAATTATGGAAAAAGAAAGCTAGACAATCACAGAAAGATGCCATTGAATTATGGCGTAAAGAATCGTATAGACGTACAGAAAAAGCACGCAGACAGGAAGAGAAGAGTAAGGAGAATTCAAATAAAGTCCGAGAAAATCTATCAATTGAAGAAGGTACCCGAGCAAAATCAGAACAAGTAGACAGACAAAGAAATGCCCTTATGAATGGTATGTATCCTCTTCTGGCCGAAGGGTTACCTAAGGCCACTCTGGAGATACCCAAAGACTTACCACCTCCATTGTTTCCGATAAAAGCACATCCCAAAGGGCATCCCAGAACCGCAGAAGATGTTTTCCTTTCCTCTTATTTAGACGACGCAGCTCCCGAGTATGCTAATACTGCACCGCATAGACCGCCTGCCGAGGGGGTTCAACGCCAAGACCCTCCGTCTGTACCTCCGCAACAACAAACTCCGACACAAGTTCCGGCAAGCACATCTGTTTCTACAGCTGTACCCACACCTATGGTTGCTATATCACGTTCAACGAATCCTTTCACATCCAGCACCCCAGGCGGTGCTACAGGAGGTACGACAAACATTTTTTCCACGCCACCCAGAGTAAATAAACTTTCCTTTCAAGAATTAGCCCACCAACGTACGCCCAAACTAGTAACTCCCGACATGCTTAAGGAACTTCTAGTAGATTGTAGATATGACCCTGTGCCCGGCAAAGAGGACGAAATGCTGCTGGCATCATTACGTATCCGGCGAGCTGCAATATATTTAGGGAGGCTACCAGGAATGACTACACATTTAGAAAATATATATCACTTTGTCCAGTCAGGGCGAGATTCAGAAAGTATTAATAGAGCCATGGAGTACCAGAAAGTGGAGATACAGGGGGAACTGTTACATTTCCTCATAAATTGTGTGATCAGAAATCAAGACCGACCAGGGGTAAATCCGGAAGAAATGCGAATTCTTACCACATGGAGTCGGAATATATCAGAGGGGAGACATGATAAACTACTAAGTATAGTAGCTATGTGCCGAAAGATCCGCAAAGAAGTAGAACGAATACACGAAGAAAGATTAGCGGTAGACCAGCCTGAACAAAACGAGGAGGAGGAAGAATTAGAACTGCCCACAGGACAGTTAGAAACCATGGCCTATGTAGGTAGAGGAAGATCTTGTAATAATACTAGATGCTTTACTGATCCGATACGTCCGATACGTCCAGTTAATAACAGAGATTTCCAAACCCCTATAATAAATATAAGGTCCCCCGAACATTCGTTCCAAACCGCTGACAAATTACTTCGAGAACGAAGGGGTTATCATATACTCGATTCTATGGACGAACAAGAATTAGCCAGGTCAGCCGTTCACTGGGTTGACAGTCCCGGAAAATATAGTGATGATACACTAGCGCACACGTTTTTGAACCTCACCCCAGATGAACAGCGTTTAGCTGGTATCTACATGATTCAACAACTCCTTATATTATATAAAAGCCAACACTCCGATCCTGGTCCCTTACCTGATATATTAACTGAATTACTCACGAATAAATGGAGAGGTTCAGGTACTGAGTTAATTAGAGAAATACTAGAATCCAGAAAGCAATACATTCTTTTTGTATGCCCCGAACATGTCTCACTGCCCATCAAGGAAAGAACGACGTATTATATGGATAGACAGAATCCCTTACGCGAAGTCCACCCGATAAAAGGTGATGACAATCAGTTTAAACGTGTGTTTGTATACACACCCATATCTAAAATGGAACTATTAGAAATGAAGAAAGTGGTACCCAGTCATGACAAAGACCCAGCGGGTTTCCACCGTGAAATTAAAGACATGTTGCTCATGGGAGAGTATACCTATCCCGACATTATGAAAATATTAAAGGTATTAATGCCTGCGGGCATTTACGAAAAACTCAAAGAAAAGGATTGGGAGGTGGGAGACCAAAAGATAGATTGGACAGCATTAGAAAACGAAGAAACAGCTCGAGGTCCAGGTTTAGGGCTTGGGGAAAAGACCAAAATACTACCAGGTTTATTAGTACAGGTACTGCCACATTTATTAACTACGAAAAAGGAAGACTGGGGTGCAATCTCAGCCTGTAAACAAAAGCAAGATGAAGACACTAGTGATTTCTATGCCCGATTCGAAAAATGTTTCGGTATAAATAGTGGAATAAAAGCAAGTAGCGAATCGTATCCACATCTGTTTGTGACAAAATTAGTTGAAAATGCCCTGCCCCAAGTTAAGAATAGAGTATTGAAATTCGAGAGTACCTGGCAAGGTAACACCCCGTCACAAATGTTACAAATGCTACAGTACCATCACAATAGAATTAGAGAGGAACAAGAACATGAACAAAGACGCATGAAAGACACGAAAATGAAAATGCTAGTTTCCCAGACAGTTCCCGCTGACGGTCATAAAAAGGGTATGACACAGTCCAGTGTTTCAGCAGGTCCTGTAAAAGGGACATGCAACTATTGTAAACAGCCAGGTCATTATGTACACGATTGTCCAGTTTTAAAACATAATATCGCCATAGGTAATACAAAAGAAAGACCACGGCCACTTAGACAGGATCAGAACCAACAAGGAGCCCCGCAGCATGCACAGGCCATGCCAGCTCCGCAACAGTCTATGCCAGCTCCACCACCGCAGCCTATTGCTGCCACACAAACAACGACACAACAGATGTACCAGACCGCACAGTATGACTACCCTGATTATCAACGATACTCATGAAACAGCCTAGAGAGGGAAGTTGGTTTACCCCTTATCGAGGTCCCTGTAGATCAAGAAGGACCTTATGTACACAGTGAACTATTAGGCCAAGATAGAACATTTTTACTTGATACAGGGGCAAGCCGAACAACCATAAAACGTAGTGAAGTTCCAGGGGCACCCCTCTCAGGCTCACAGAATATTTCCCTTGGTTTTTCAGGAAAACCCATCATTAACGAAGTATCACAGCCTCTTCCACTTACGATTGGTCCCTTGACACGAACTACAGATTTATTGCTTACTAAATCATGTCCAGAAAACCTGTTAGGTATAAAAACACTGAAAGCTCTAGGAGCTATAATATGTTGTTCTCCGGAAGGAGTAAGATTGTTTTTACGTGATTTCAAAGGGCACTATGTGTCCCGAGACATGGATCACAGACTGCAGACTTTACCCACACATTTATGGGCGCAAGGCCCTACAGATGTTGGTTGCATGAACATTACACCATATCGAGTCACACTAAAGACAGGAGTGGTACTACCACGAATGCGACAATACAAGTTACCCCCAGATGCTGTAGTGGCTTTACTGCAAATCGTTGACGAGCTTATTACCCAAGGAGTGGTTGTGGAAACCGACTCCAATGTATGTAATTCCCCGATAATTCCGATTCTTAAATGAACTGATCCAAAAGCCCCGCCAGTATATCGATTGGTTATTGATCTGCGCGAATTAAATAATGTATTGTACCACAATACCCCGTAGTCCCAGACATCTCTTCATTACTGACAGCCATTGATTCCGAAGCAACATTCTTTACTGTAATTGATCTCAAGAATGCCTTTTTCAGCGTCCCAATAGATCCGGAAAGCCAATACTTGTTCGGATTTAGTTTAAATGGACGAAGCTTTAAATTCACACGCGCACCTCAAGGATTCACAGAAAGCCCCAGCATCTATAGCCAAGCACTGAAACGAGAACTTGACAGTATCCACATGCCAGTCAACACTGCCCTGCTTCAATATGTCGATGGTCTGCTGATCACCGCTAGAAGCGAACCTGAATGTGAAAAAGCTTCACTGACGGTTTTACAATTTTTGGCCGAAAAGGGGCACAAGGTGTCCCCTTCTAAGCTGCAATTCTGTGTCCAGCGAGTTGTTTACCTTGGGCACTCGCTGTCCAAGGAGGGAAGGCAGCTTACACCAGATCGCATCCAGTTAATTGCTAACATGCCAATACCCAAGACACAAAAGGAGGTACGGGCTTTTATAGGCCTCACTTCATATTGTAGGCAGTGGATCCCTCAGTATGCATTTCTAGCAAAACCACTCATTCAGTTGACAACACAGGAGGCGGCCACATCGACTGTCCTCCCTTGGACTCAGGAACATACACAAGCTTTTGAAAGCCTAAAGAAAGCTTTATGTCAAGCACCTGTTTTAGCAACACCATGTTACAATAAACATTTTACGCTCTTTGTTACAGAACGCGAAGGTACTGCCTTGTCAGTACTCACACAGGAACAAGCAGGATCACACAAACCATGTGCTTATTTTTCTAGTACATTAGATCCCGTAGCTCAGGCTCTGCCTGCGTGTCTGAAATCAGTGGCAGCAACAGCTTTAGCAATCAGACAAAGCGATGCCATAGTGTTAGGACATCCATTGACAGTACAAGTACCACACGCAGTAGAGGTTCTTGTGAACCGAACGCAAACACAACACTTGACTATAGCAAGACTTACCGGTTACGAATTGACATTGTTTCAGCCACACATAGAAATCAGACGTTGTAGTACATTGAATCCTGCCACACTTTTGCCAGTAAACGGAACAGACCCACTAGCACATGATTGTATTGAAGTTATTACTATCACGACGAAACCCAGACAAGACTTAACAGACGTCCCATTGTCAGATCCAGACCTGACGTTGTATGTAGATGGTTCATGTATGAGAACAAGTACAGGAGAGCTAGTGGCCGCGTATGCAGTCACAACAGACACTGAAGTCATTGAAACAAATCGTATTAACACTTTGTCAGCTCAAGCAGCAGAGCTCATCGCTCTGACACAAGCCTGTATTCAAGCCACAAATAAATAAGTCAACATATACACTGATTCACGTTATGCATTCGGAGTTGTACATGACTTCGGCGTGCTGTGGCGAGAGAGAGGTTATTTAACTTCTCACGGTGCCCACATTCAGCACGGACCCCTCATTCATGCCTTATTAGATGCAATACATCTACCCACTGCAATATCAATTATGAAATGTAAAGCTCATACGAAAGTTACTGATATCATTTCCCAAGGCAATGACCTAGCTGACAGAACAGCTAAACAGACTGCTCAAACTCACATGTCTGACATGACAAAGACAATAGTTCTGACACCAACACATTGCATGACGGTTAAGGATCCCGCTCTTGACGTAATTGACATACAGACACATGCTACACCAGATGAAATAAAGAAATGGACTGAATTAGGAGGGATCCAAACAGATCAGGGATGGATGACGAAGGAAAAATCTATATGGTTTCTTCCCGACTCAATGGTCCAAGTCATCATTAACACTATACATAGTCCAGCGCACCTAGGAGAAAAGGCTATGCTAGACAGCATTCAACACATTTGGTTCAACAAACATTTACGAGCAGCAGCTAAACAAAAAGTTCGTACCTGTATGATCTGTTGTCAGTTTAACCCAGGTAAAAGCATTCCCGTAGAACAGGGTGGATTTCAGCCTCCTGATCACCCTTTTGAAGTCCTCCAGATGGATTATATCCAGATGGAACGATGTCGAGGATTCAAATATGTTCTCGTAGTTGTTTGTGCTCTTTCCCGTTGGACAGAAGCCTACCCGGTTTCAGATTACACTGCCCCGACTACTGCCAAACAGTTAGTTCGAGAATTCTTCCCACGGTACGGTTTACCACGTGTTGTCTACTCAGATAACGGCCAGCCGTTCTCATCCGAACTAATGAAACACGTTTCACTTTTGTTAGGCTATCAATGGAGATTTCACTGTGTCCGACACCCCGAGGCAGCAGGTCTCGTGGAACGACATAATCAAACTCTGAAAATTAGATTGTCCAAAATATGTAGAGAGAAAGGTGTCGACTGGGTAATAGCCTTACCAGTTGCACTCTTTTACATGAGAATGGTAGCACACTCTCGAACAGGGCTATCCCCGTATGAGGTGATCTTCGGTAGACCACCAAATATGTGGGGGACGCCTATACCACGCAAAATAACTGATGTTGACTGTAATATGCTGACAGATTACCTGGCTTCCTTGATGTCTGCACTACAATCTTGTCGTTCACAGGTAGCTGCAGCCTTTCCCGACAACACCGAGGTGAAACCCCATGACGTAGTTCCCGGGGACCTGGTGTTAGTGCGTAATTTTGACCGGAAGACTCAGCTGGATCCTAGGTGGAAATCGCCTCAACTTGTACTGCTCACCACGAGGACAGCCGTGAAGATCGAAGGTCGCAAAGGATGGATACATTCAAGTCATATCAAGAAATTTTATGGACTACCATCCGATATAGAGACTAAACCCTGTATTTCATCAAAGACAGACTCAAAGCTCCCTTTGGTTGAGCAATCGAACTCAGAACTATATAGACTAAAATTGAGGTCCAGTCAGTCAGACAATTTGATTGTTTAAGTCCTCCCCAAGGTGAATCGGTTGAATTTGTCTCTGACATGTATCCTCTGGACCGGAATAGAGAAAGAAATAATCAAATGCAGTTGAAAAAACATGCGTACTGTAAATCACTGCGTAGTCATTGCACAGTGACGTTATTAATTTTGTTCTTCTTATGTCTTTTAATAATCGCTGCAAGTATATTGTTGCACATATATTATCCTATTTCTAAACATGTTTACAATGTTACGGCTGAACATTCTTTTAGTGAATTACCCCCGCATGAGTTGTCCTATAGATTTGCGCTGCGCAACAACACCTTTATTAGTATGTTACATCATTCCCATCAGACTAGCAATGCTACAAATTGTTGGATATGTGGCCGACTCCCTCCCTATCAGAACTATAAGGGAGTTTTGCCCCTCTTTCCATATCCGTTCACACACAATGGCTCCTGTGGAGCATGGTTTAGTTTGATCAATTCCCTAGACTCGAATTCCGCAGTTTATCAAGACAACTGGGTATGGGGAAACCTGAACTTAGTTTTGCTTAAGGTCTGCTACCCTAACAAGGAGGGACTTCCCAAAAGAACAGGAACTGATCTAGAAAATGAAGTATACGGATTAGGTAATTTTACACTTAACCTCATGATCCTGAACGTTGAATCTGAAGCTACACCAATATTGCCCGCCATGTCGGTATTCCCAGTAAAAGGGGAACTATGTATAAGAAAGAATGGCTCCATACACATGGGCCATAGTAAATGCACCACTGTGATAAAATTCAGTGATCAAGGCAAGTCTACATTTAGAGCTTCTCGTCATTCCTACTTTATATGTGGCCAGACCGCATATATACGCCTACCTCTAGATTGGGATGGTACCTGTTACATAGCATTCCTCCTACCACCTGTTTTCCTAGCTCCTCCTGATTATCATAGAAATACTCATTTAGTACACAATAGGCAGCAGAGAGATCTCCCAATCGTCGATTACACTGAAACAGCATGGGAAAAATACACAGATTTCAATAAAGGTTTCTTTCCTTATATAGGTACAGTCACTAATAGTAAGTTGATACGTAGATTAACCAGAACCCTTGAAGCAGTAGTGAACGAAACTATTTCCGCCTTAGGCAATTTAACAGAAGAGCAGTCTGCTATGCGGATTGTTGTGCTTCAAAATCGTCTTGTCCTTGACGTCATCCTGGCCGATAGGGGCGGAGCTTGTAGGGTCATCGGATCAAGTTGTTGCATTTTCATACCAGAAAATTCGCCGTCAGTATATAAAGCCATAACTCGCCTTCATAAGATTGTAAGCCAGATACACCAGAATCCAGGCACCTGGACTTGGTCCGGTTGGTTTTGGAGTGTATTGTCAGCCTGGGGATGGAGGGTCCTATCCTTCCTAGGTATTGGCTTTCTCATACTATTCAGTTGCTGCTTATGCCTACAATGTGGACCAGCGATTTGTGGTCTGTGTGCCACCTCGTGTATCCCACATCCAAGTTTTCGTTCGAGATCCCAGAAGAAGAAAGAAGAACAAATGATGTTATATGAACAGATCGATGGATTGATGAAGATTGATATCTCCTAAGGGCAAGTAGGGGACAAGGAGGGAATGTGGAAATATGGATTTTTATGGTCGGTTATGTCCCCTATCTTGGACCCCAACGGTTTCATGTATAAGTCACAAGTACATGTATGTTCCCTCCAGTTCCAGTTATGAAGACGCAAATACATGTGCGTCCACCGTCAACATGTCCTCTTTCAGATCCGCCATGAATGGGCCGGATATTCTATTCCTAAGTATAAAAGGCCACCGGCTTTATATGGTTCATTTATCCCATTTTTCAGTCCAGGCGAGTAGGCCCTGATTCTGCCACCAAGCCTTTTCTTGCCTTCTGCCTCTGAAAGCTCCAGTCTGAGCCTGCATCTGTGACCATGAACTTTGTTTTACTCCCTGCGCGGCTAACGGTGCCTGATCCAGCCCGTCGCCTGCCAGAAAACTGTATTTCACCTTCAAGATTATCTGCTCTGCTCCGCTCCTCATCCGATGCATTCCTGTCTAGTAGTTTAGGTAAACATTCCTCCAGCTACCGCGCAAAGGGCCAGGCCTCGCTGCCCTCATGCAAGTAATTCATAGCCCTGGTACCATGGAATATTTCTACCCCCTCGCATCTAGTGTAGACACTTAGACGCTTGTACACGCACTAACAGTCAGTATAGTCAGTATAGAATAAGATTCTATCCTAAGAGACCTCTCTTTTTGGATAACACAGTTCTTTAAACATAGGATATTAGATATGATTTGGGATTAGGTTGACATAACCCCAGACTTCTGTCTCCACATGTAGAGCTAAATATCAAGTCCCTTTCTCCCCCTAGTTGCACGTCAAATCACACGTCATGCTGCTGCGCGCACATCTCTGCCAAGTATTTTTGCTGACATTGCGAAATTCTTTCATGGAACCACCCATTTGTGACATCATATCTAATGACGTTCTTTAGTTACGCCTAGTTACACCCATTTTAGTTACGCATGTATGTCTTTATCTCTGTTATCAACTGTTACGCCTCCTGCATCTGTTTCACTGTAATGCCTCTTCTATAAAAATGATTACCTGTCAATAATGTATTGTTCCTTCCTTCCTGAACTTTCGTGGTGATGGAATAGAAGGCCCATAATTCGAATTATGTTCCTTTGTATAGGAATAAAGCCCGTTCCGAATCTCTAATACCACGGATTCTGCCTCTTATTTTATTGAGCTATTCTTATTAATTTTCCGCATCAAATTAAGTACCGGTAATTAAATTATTTACCACAACGTAGCAAATACGCGCACTGAGGTACAGGCGCTTTTGAATACTGACCTCCCCCTGCATTTTGGTGCTTTGATCCAAACAATTTTCAATGCCTCGTCCACAACCGGCCTGGCTCATTTTTTTAAACTTGTGGGCTCGGGCCTCGTGACCTCTTTCCAAACTATTTTTGGTGTGATTCCGGCATTTTTTCATTCGCTATTCTCGAGCGTCTTTGGAGGTGTCCCGTTGATTCTGGCGCTAGTGGCAGGTGTGCTACTTTTACTTTTCATACTACGGAATGGCTGCTCTTTCTGTGCCACACGACAGCCTGTCCCGTCTGCAGCTTCTTTGTGACAGGATGCTTGAATACTATGGCGTCCTGCCATTGGCGACTTTGAGCCTGGCATATGGATTATCCTTCCGGTATTCCTACTTCACCTGCGTGCAACCTGTCTTTCACTGCCTGGATTGTCCCTTTGAATGGCCTCTGGATTTGTGCTTAACCAACATGGTGTCTCCGGACCCGGATTATGATCGACTGATGAGGCCCTTAGTGTCTCACGAGTTCGCCTGTTCTGGTGTTTGGATTATGGCCTGCGGTGCGGCGCATGGTATCCTGGGTAATTGGGACATCGCAAGGGCGGCATATGAGTTCTTGGATATGAGTTATTTGGAAGTACACGCTGGTTGCCCTCTGATGGTGCTAGAGGCTCCGCTAATGGAAGAACATGTATGTTCCTTTTCTTTGATTAACTGGATGGCTGAAACCTTCAGTGGCCGTGCCAACGATTTTCTGCTGGAAGCAGTGGCCACGTATGCTGCATATACGTTCATGGATTGAGTGAACTGTCGTCCACTGTGTTTTCCTCACGTGTCTTGAACAGTCCCTGTGCATCTGCACTTCTGGCCGGTGAGGCGTTTTTTTTTTTTTTTTTTCACCCCCCACTGCACGTTTGCGGTTTTTTGTTTTTTCTTTCCACTTTTGGTTTGTTCATTCTCGGACTTTGCCTGACCTGAAACTTATTTTTTGAATTGAATACGCCTTGTTCTGCTCTGTCGCACTTGAACTCTGCGTTCTCTCTTTTTCTTGCATACTAAGTAGTGCTTCGATCAAGGGGGCATGTAGTAAGGACTCCCTTAATACGTACATACATTGTTAAGTTAGCATAACCCCGTTAGATGTTAGAAAGCCATCTTGCTGCTTTTGCGCACGACACTGCGTTCACATGTTATTGCTTAAACAAACTGCTGACTCGGGCTTTGCCTCACACGAGAGCAATCTGTTGTTACCATCCAGAGCTCTGCGCAGCGACCTTGGTCTGCACATGATGTGACGAACAGTCTGGGTTGTTAGACAATGCATGTTTTCCACTCTAGGTTAATCGACCCACTATTTAGCCATAACACACAGGCAGCTGCAAAATACCTGAAAGTTGGTGCTTTTAATATGGCAGCCCTCATGTTTAGTATTCAGACCGAAGACGAGCCTTCCTGCGAGAAGACTCCTGATGCTCCTGTGATGTGATTTCACTAAGCTGATCTTTGAGGTATGGGGTCCCCCATTCAAGCCTAAGAGACCTTCTATTAGCATAATAATAATATTAGCTTCTTAGTAAAGGGAAGGTGGTAGTATCCACTGTCATTATAACATGATCACCCCTTTTATATTCTATGGTATTGTAACGATGCTGATGGTTTTGATTTTAATCATTTGTCTGCTTGTATTAGCCAAAGTACTGCATCTTAGGACACGTGGTCTATAAAAATAAACTCTTTTTATTTTCACCGTGTCTCTGTTGATTCTTGTTGTGGACTGATGTGAGAATAATATACGAACAGGTATTTCCGATTCCCACCATTCCTGAGAGTATACTGAGTCGCTTGTTCTGGGTTGTCTTTTCATTGGGATCGCCGAGTTAAATCTCGGATAACGAATGGGACACTTATGCTAGCCGGATACTGGGTTCTGGGTTCTGAGGTGAGTTTCTGGTACACCACAATTCACTGAGGTCCTGGGGTTCTACGCATAGTTCTGTATATAAGCAGAATCCCTGCAACAACACCATATAATATAGTCTTGTTGGGAAGTTAAAAATGCCAATTAGGAGTTATACTATTTCCTCATGTTTGAGGGGGCAGGCATATACATTGGGAAATGGACAACAGTGTCCCAGTGACCAGAGTTAAAAAAACCAGCAGCACCAGTCCACAAAAAAATGGGAGTGGCCATGCAAAAAGAAACAGTTTTTCACACCTGTTTTTACTATTTATTTATCCTTTTTTATTACCATTTCGTATTGCAACAAAAGCAGTGCATAATCAATGGCAGATGGGCATGAATATTCACAGTTATAAAAATGATCATTCTAGCAAGTTGGTACCTTCCCTCTTCCATCACCTCATTCCCTTCAAAAAATTGTCATGACCACTAAAGGACGCAAGGGAAGAGGAAAGAAGAAAACAGTCAGAGAGGCAAAGGGCCCGACAGTGGAAATACAGGGATTGTTCCGTAGATTTTCTCATATGTTTGCACACTTTTGATGATAGCAATTATCAGCTACCCGTGGCACCAGCCGCAGCACGATAAACGTCGGGACGCTCTTTCCATCACGGACTTCAAGTGCCTGCCCCCGGATCAGGAGCAGTCAAACAGTGCCAGTCCTCCATTATGGTACTCACTCTAAACTGGACATGCAGTGCCACCCACGGGTATCATCAGGCAATGACTTAGTGCATACGTCAGAGTTTAATGTACACTATCTGGGTTTACCAACCCTTTGCTTATTGTTGAGCCAGCATCAGTGTTAAGTAGATTCATCATTCACCTCACTTTGTAATGCCGTCCAAAGCCTGTTTATTTGACTGGACCTCCCTCAGCCAGTGCCCATTCTGTCTTGTCTTTCTCCCAGGCATCACTCAAGAGTGCCCTCTGCGACACCCAATGTATTGCTAGTCACCTCTTAGCCAAGACCAACCCCTGAGCATCAAATTTATGTTGCATCCTAAATTCTTCAGGTTTTGGTAAGAGCCCTAGCTCACAGTGTTTTACTTCCAATGCCAGATATACGCGAATCAGTCATTTAAGTTTCTATCCACTCATTTTGCACTGTCCTGAAGTCCACATCATTTGGAGGAAGGTGGCAGGGCCTTTCCCACACTTGGGGCAGGCAAGAGACCTCTGAGGGAATATTTTATGCAGTCTCGAGGGTTTCAAGTATGTACGATGCACAAGGTTAAAATGGGGCAACTTAAATCTCGGGTTACTGGATATAGTTTGAACAAGTGCCCAATCTGCACCCCAGAGGTTGTCCTCTAATTCCTCCTCCCATTTTTGCATTGCCGGCAAAGGAGTTTTCACTCGATCATCCTTGAGCACTTTATATATTCTAGGTATCATGGGGCAGATTTACGAGCCCCGTGCACCACTTTTGTACCGCCGTTGCGTCACTTTTGTGATGCAGCGGCGGCGCAAAGCTAGCGCCATGCTGCGACAGATTTACAACATGACGCATCTAGGGAGATGCGTCACGTTGTGAAGCCCTGCGCCACATTAAACCCGCGTCAGGTTTAATGTATGCAGGGTGGGCATTACGTCGGAAAAAGCCTCGGAAAAGTGACACAGTGAAATCTACAAGATTTCACGCAGTCACTTTTCCGACGCTGGTGCGTCAAATCCTTACGCCTGCTTCAAGAAGGCGTAAGGCGTGACGCACCATGTTAGGGATAGGGCAGGTTGGAACAGTGCTGGAGTTGCGTCGCGCTTGCGACACAACTTCAGCACTGCGCCAACCTTACGCCAGCAGATGCTTCACGCATCTGCTTGTCCTTGCGCCACGATGCACCGCATTGTAAAAGCGGCACATCTGCGGTGACGCAAGGGCAAACTTGCGTGATGCATCTTCCCTGGCGCATCCCTTCTGATTTGCAGGGATGCGCCAGGGAACATAAATCTGCCCCCATGTGTCTACCACCTCCACTCTCCAGAAGTACATCCATGATGGCAGAGACAGGGCCTTCCATGGCAACTTCATCCATGTTTCTCTAGCCATGTTGCCAATTTTAGCAAATTGCAGAAATTGCCCTCTGCGGACACTGAAGGCCTCACAAGCCTCCCCAACATGATGAATGTATCAGCAGGATACAATTCACCCAATGTGAGGCATCACCCTTCCCTCCTCCTTGCTAATGAAATAGTCTGTTTAATATCTGAAAGGTTTTTTATCCAGTCCAGCTGCAGTGTCCTTGAGAAAAGTGGGCACCGGAACACCCTCTTAACAGTCATGTCCCATGATGCTGCCACTCTGCGGACTATAAAGAGGTAGCTCAATGTGCCTGATGTTGCAGGGGATTAATTCTATCTCTACCATAACAGGAAGAAGAAACGTCTCCCAGTTGTCCACCTCTGCACACCAATATGCCGCATGTTGGAGTTGCATGGCTAAGTAGACCCAATCCACCCTCTAATTTGTCCCATTTTACTTGCGGGAGCTGTACCATGCTTCGTTTCCCTGCCCACACAAGGGAAGTCAGCTGTCTATCCAGTCTCCTGAAAGTTGAGCGCCGCATGAAGCAGGGAGAGTTCCGCAGCATAGAGAGATACCTGGGGAGAAAAAAACATATTTGCCAGTGCCACCCTGTTCATCCCCAAAACAGATGGCCTATTCCAAAAGCTAACCAATATCTCAAACCCCACAGCAGTCGTCCCATATTATAAGTGTACTGTCTCTCAGTAATACTTGTAATTTGCATCACCATGTAGTTTAATCTATCAGCTCCCATATACCCCTAGCGGTAACAGTGTTGTGCTTTACAAATGCTGTTTGATTGATTGATATCCACCTCCTAAGTCTGCCCCACCTCCAATAGCCGATGCAGGGCCTGTGCGCATACGCCAATATCAGGAACAGGACTGTTTTGCGTACATTATCGTGCAGGCCCAATAAATGTCCAAATGCTTATAGTTCCTGTAGTAAGATCTGTGGATAGTGAGATATATTAATGCATCGTCAGCATGCATCGATACTGCATGTGTCTGACTCGTCTCACATTTGGTTTACCTTATTAAATGCTCTGATCATTGACCTACTCTGAACAGGCCATGTTCAGAGGCTAAAACTGATAATCCTGAAATGTCAATTTTTAGACAATGATTTGGTAGTGCCGAATTTTGAACACTACTAATGGGCATCTGAATTGCAAATGATGCTCCCATTGCATTTAATGAATAGACAACTTCTGCAAGGTATGTTTTATTGTCATGCCCCGATACTATTGCAGGGATTCTGTCCAAAAACATAATTATGCGCAGGTTTATGGGACCATGGCGTATAGCGACTGAGTCATCCTAACTTCTTAGGACCCATGGGCCCAGGACCAACTAGCTATAGTGTCTCACTTACTCCCACTCACAGAGAAACAAATGATAAGACGCTCCCAGATTTGTCAGGAATCGCGGTAACAAGACGCACCCTTTCGCTCTCACTCTTGTATTTGTCCACAATAAGATTTGACAGTGACACGAAACAGTTTAATATTTTTGTTTTAACTAACGTGCCCTAAGATTCAGTATACGTGCCACAACAAGTAGGAAAAGGCATAGTACAAATACAGTCAGCATAGCAGCTAGTCCTTGAAGAGAGATGTTGTCATGAAAAGACAATAGAGCCTAACCTCCCTCCCCTTGCTAAGAAGCAGTATTATTATATATTAGAAGATCCCTGGGCATTGTCAGCAGACCTCATACCTTAGCCTATAGAGAGTAGATTTACATCATAGGTGTTGTCTCGCTCTTCTCCCTGGAAAGGTCCCTCTCCAAGTGTGTGTTACCTATTCGCGCATCCCAATAAAACCAGAGTACGTTGTCCCAAACAACAGCTGCATCAGGATTTTTTGTCTAAGGGCTTAGGTCTGAACAGACCAAAATAATAAGGGGCATTGTTTTCGACCTTGTTCACAATTTTCAGTCAAAATCCCAGGAACCTGCAGATTGTGAACACAGCAATGAGTTCTCATTTGAAAACAGCCATAGAAATTATTGCAAAAACAAAGTTGTGTAGTAACGTGCAAAGCAGCGGACAAGCTGCAGCGTGCTCATGCTAACTTAGAGAAGACGTAAGCAGAGGCAAAGCGTCCCAGTGGTATCCCAATTAGAATATTTTTCGACTCAAATTGTTTAAAAAAAAATTAAAAGTAGCCAATTGGGTGCCCAAAACTATCTCCATTCACAGCAAATCTTCAGAGCCAAAAATGTCGCGGGCAAAGTGGAATGCCATAAACACTAGTAGGTTGTCTGAACCTTATATCGTAAAAAGGTATGCCATCCAATTAAGAAAGTCGAACATGGACACATGCTCATCATATCCAGAGGCCATTAGGAGCATATTGGGGCAAACTGAGGTAACTTTGATGAAACTTTGATCTAGGAGGTGCTGTGCAAGTGCACAGGCACTCAAGTCTGCCGGTGGTCTAAGTATAGGATCGCACACCAGGCACCTACCCACGGAACAGTCCTGGTCATGGATCATCAACGGACCCATCAACAGTTCATAATCCAGGGCAGCCTGTGGTGTATTGGAGAGGCGGACATCCAGGGCCCATTGAAAAGGCACCGGAGTCAGTAGAACACAGGTTGCAAGCAGGTCAACTAGGCATATCGGAAGGTTAGCCAATAGTCGATGTTAACAGCTTCTAACGACATCAAACAAAAAAACTGCCTCATCCGATCACGGTACAGTTGCAACTGGACCCGGTTTGACAGCTCCACAAATCGAGCAGCCATTGCTGAGCAGCAATAAAAGTACAAGTATGCCGCAAATCAACAGGAACAATAGGGGAAACCCTCCAAAGGCGAGGGTAAAAATAGAATGGATAAAAGCTGATATTATTTGAAAAATAATCTGAAAGGTGGTGACAAGGCCAGATCCCACTAGTTTAAAAGAGTGGGCCAGGCCCTCTGTATTAGTCGCATTAAATATTTAGTGAATTAATTCTCCAAAATGGAGTGGGAGATTTGTATTTAGTGGTGACTGAATTTCACTCTTGGTTCTCTCCACATGCAATTCAAAGGTCTCACGACCTGATGTGAGAGCTGTTTCTTGTTGAAACAAAAGCACTTCGAGTCTGCTTCGCTTATTGAAATCTGTTTTCAAAATTGGAATGGAAGGCCACAGCGAACTATCTACAATCCAATGCGGGGGTGGAAAGAGAATATTGCTGCAACATGGAATACATTGTGAAACTGTTACTATATATACGGGATGCCTGCCCATAAGCCGCACCAGTTGTGGTTATTTAGGATAAGATAACAGCCGTTTGAAAGCAAAGTCAGTGTGGGAATAAGCCAAATTAGGGGCTGGAACGTTGCAGGCACCGTAAAGTTTTACTTGTTTACCGACTAGGGAGTATCCTACTGTAGAATCACAATCCTAATGGTTTGTCTAGGCAAGATTGATATATTTTAATTCTTGGAGGAACAAATTCCAATTCAAAACAAGTTGATCCAGAGGTGAACAAGTCCTTTATTTGCACTCTCACATAGGAGTGGGTATGAAGGATGAGAAAAAGAGGTGGCACAGCCAACACGTGTTTCGCCCCCTACATGGCCTATAGGCCTGGGGCTTCTTCAGGGCTGTACAGTAAGGGTAAATAAAAGCCATTTGGGAGTATGCAGATACATACAAAAGTATATAGCACGAGAGTTTAGAGATAACAAACCAGTGGGTCAAGATGTGAAAGCGCGTTGGGAGGAGAAAGCAAAACGAGAGGATGAATGAACAGGGTGATAGACATTACAGAACAGCGAGTATATAGTTGACAGCGGAGAATTGGTGAGGGAATGGATAGTGCATTACAAGGGAAAAACAAAAAGGGGGGGTTTTGTAATGCAAAGGTCATGTGAGGGTTAGAGAGGGAGATGCAGTAAGTATCAATATGTATATGTTTAGATACAGTGTGTAACATATTATAGAATAAAACACGATAATGATCATAACACATGTCCATATTTTAGAACAAAGAAAAAAAGCAGTACGTGATTATAGGTCACCAAAACCGAAGACATCAAGGGTTCCATAGGCCAAAAGTCATTTAAGTGTACGAGGAAAAACATTGTTATATACAGTTGGTATGTCAGTAAGGGCCATAAACAGAGATTGAACACGTGGTTGTTACAATATACAGGGTAAATGGAATGTGATCCACATAGGCGCAACGACAAAAAATTGAGAATTTCGACAAGTCATGGAACATGGAACATAAAGGTGAGGTAACGACAATAACGATGCGTATATAAGACATTGAGGGCCAACAAGACATTATTATATGGAATATAGATAGGTAAAGGTTGTATATTTACAAGGTCAGTACCGGATCACGGGCAGCAAGGTGATGAGTTGGTAATGAGTTGGAAAATGGTTATCACGAGAGAGAAGATCAGAATTAGTCTTAATAATGGGTCTGGTCGTTGCGCATGCAGTGCGAGTCAGGTGATATCTCGATGCTCGACGAAAACAGTGAATATGCTTAGAGCCAAGTAGTGGTGATCTGCGGTCGGGTGAAGTCAAGTGGCGTGGTTGCAGGGCAATATCATGCTCGAAAGTGAATACATTCGTCGGTTTATATCAGGTTGCAGGCGTGATCGCGATTCTAGTAACCAACGCAGTGTTTTCAAGGATTGTTTCCATTTAAAGTAGGTCATTAACATGTACATGAAGGTTCCATGCGTGAACTATTAAAAGGTGATCATGATTTCAGCTGAGGTCGGCAGCGCGGCAAAGTGCGGTCCCAAGCGGGATGGACGTGTTGAGATATGAGTGGCACGGTATTGGAAAGGTATAGATTTAGGTTGAACGTGCTCATGACGGTTGAGGCTTATTTAATTCTGACAATGCGGTGGTGTAAAGACTTATCGTAGTGACAGCAAAACGTGATCAGAATGGCGTTTACCGGGTGTTTTTAATTTAGGTAAATACAACGAGATACGAGTGACGTGGTCGTGCGAGTATTTATTTAAAGTGAGGGTGTTCGTACCAGGTGAGGTTTAAAAACTACAAGGTAGGCTAGTCACGGTGAGGCGTTAAGGCAGTAGAAGCAAGAAGCAAGCAGAGTAGGGCTTACCGGGTGTTTCTGTAATAAGAAGTTTCAACGATGTGCTAGGTAAATTAACGTAGGATTCTAAGGGGAGGGGATCAAAAGGAGAAAAAGATTTCCTTAGCTCATGGTGAGAGGTAAAGCCAAAGCGAAGTATCAGCTATGTTGCATTGCTTACCTCAAGTCTTGGCTAATGCCTGATACGAGCGTTCTATTCGGTTCGGTTCAGTGTTCGATGTGTGCCCTGAGAAAGCAGCGTTAACAACGGGGCTCAGGGGAGGACATCCGGGTTAGGACCCGGAAGTGGCCTGATTCGCGCGGAAGCGCCATTTTGGATTGGGAAGGGGACGCGGGAGGGTGATCTGCTGCCAATTGTCATGTTTAATCAGAAAAAAGAGACGGATAAAATTCTGATTTGAATTGTAGTGGGGATTTGAGAAAAATATGGGGAGAGTAGTTAGTTGCATGTCAAAAAAGATGCGTAGATTTGTGCAACGAATATCTGGGGGATGCGAAAGGGTCGGACCTAGAAGGAAATCTAGGTATATAATGCAAAGTGTTCTTAACATTACTATCTAACTCATTCCCAAGGGGGATGAAAAAGGAAATTAAAGAAAGGAAATTAGGGATGTATTCACAGGTGTATTACAGGCAAGGGAGAAAAACAATCAGAAACAGTGGAAACACAGTTGATGAAATTAATCTTCTCCCAGCCATACATGCATTTCTGCATCTTTGTTGAGTCCTAGTTCAGTTGTTTTGAAATTCATGATTAGCTCACTTTCGCGTCTGCGAAGTCTCAGTTCCCGGTTTCCTCCTCTTTTGGTCTGGTGTACAATCTCCAGTCCATAGAAAAGGAAATCCTTTTTATGTTGATGTTTGTCGGCAAAATGTTCTGTCAGGGGGTGACCAGATGTGTATTTATGGATATTGCGGTAGTGTTCTTGTATCCGGATACGCAATGGTCGGATTGTACTCCCAATGTACGGTAGGTGGCATGGGCAGAGGATCACATAAATGCAGAATTTGCTATTGCAATCAATCCATTCTTTTATGGTGAATTCTTTTCCTTGTGTCATTGGTATCTTTTTGGTTTTGTTGCGGCTCAGTTTGCAGACACTACAGTTTTTGCATGTATGGTATCCTGGTGGTCTGTCCAGAAAAGTGGTAACTTGTTTGCGTTTATCTTCGAATTCTGATTTGCACAGTATGTCTTTCAGGTTCGGGGCACGTCTGAAGGTTATTTCAGGATATGTTTTAATTTCATCAGCTCGGTTCGGAGTATGTTGTAACAGGTGCCAGTGTCTTTTCAGGCTTTGTCTTATTTGGTGATGGCCATTGCTATAATCTGTGATAAATCTTGTTGCTGAATCGTTCTTTTTTTCTCCCCTTCCATTGGTTGTAAACATCCGTTTGCGTTCTAACTTTGATACTGTGGTCATGGTGTTTTTAAGTATGGACTGCTCATATCCTCTTTGGGATAGTCTTGATATGATCTCTTTCCCTTTGGTTTCAAAAACTTCATCCTCGCTGCAGTTTCTGCGGGTCTTCAGAAATTCTCCTTTAGGGATATTTTTAATGTTGTGACGTGGGTGAAAGCTATCAGCTCGCAGGATGGAATTAGCTGCAGTGTCCTTTCTGTAAAGTTTGCTGTGTAGGGTGTTATCTTTGACATAAAGAGTAACGTCCAGGAAATTGACCTCCTTCTTGGAGAAAGTGTGAGTCGTTTTTATTCCCCAGGGGTTTTTGTCGAGTTTTTCCAGAAATCTTTTTAGGAGTGTTTCATCTCCTTGCCAGATGCATAAAATGTTGTCGATGTATCGTCGCCAAAGTATTATGTGGGAGATGAAATCGGCGAAGTCATGGTCCCACAGCCAGAATTTTTCCACGTGGCTCATAAAGATACATGCGTACGGCGGCGCGAATTTGGCTCCCATAGCTGTACCGCGTCTCTGTCTGTATATCTTCCCATTGAAACTGAAGACGTTGTTTTCCAAGCAAAAGTTCAGCATTTCAAGAGTCATTTTATTGCTTTCCAATAGGTTGGCTGATTGTGTCCATAATGAGAGTTGTGCTGCAGTTAATCCATCGCGGTGTTCGATGGATGTGTACAGGCTAACAATGTCAATAGAGACTAGTATGAAATCTGATTCCCAAGTTATATCTTGGAGTTTATTAAGAATGTCTTTTGTGTCTTGGATGAAAGACGGTATTTCTTTCATAAGTCCCTGTAGTTTTCTGTCCACGTACTCTCCTATCCGTTAGCAAGGGGAATTGATTCCTGCTATGATAGGTCTTCCAGGTGGGGGGTAGATGCCTTTATGTATTTTGGGAAGGAGGTAGAGGGTTGGCATGGTGGGGTATGGTATATATAGGAATGATTTTTCTGATTGGGATATAAGTCCCAAGGTATACCATTTGTCAAGTCTGGTTTTGATAGATTTGAGGATATCTGTGGTGGGATCGCTCGTGAGGAGTTCATAACAGGTGTTATCCCCAAGTTGTCGATTTGCTTCTAGTATGTAATCATCTATGTGTATTGTGACTGGGTTACCTCCTTTGTCAGCCTCTTTCACTATCAGGTCTTTCCTGTCTTTTAGTTGTTTTATCGCTCTCCTTTCTTCCGGAGTGGTGTTGTGTGGGAGGTATTTTAATTTTCGTTGGTGTTTAGTGTATTCATTTGCCAGATCGTGTGTAACTGCTAAATGGAAGGCATCTATGCTGTTCCCTGCAGGTAGTTGTGGTAAGAAAGTGGATTTTTTGGTTAGTTTACTGTCTATGGAAATGTTGGTTTCTATTCCTAGTTCCAGCGCAGTTGTGGTTAGTGTGTCTGAGTCATTTTCTTCCTCGCTCAGGTGAGTTAATAAATCCACATTTTCTAGTTCTTGAATTGATAGTTCTGAGGTTGTGGCTATGAGTGGCGCTTCCTGTCTCATATCCCTGTCTGCAAAGAAAACCTTGAGTTTTAGTTTGCGAATGAATTTGAACAGATCTATTTGTGTTTTGGTCAAATTCCATTGGGCAGTTGGGCAGAATGAGAGTCCCTTGTTGAGTATACTGGTTTCGTGTTCGGATAGTTGGATGTGGGATAGATTTTTTATTAGGTTGGTGGACATTATGTTCTTCTTTCCATCTCCTTTTTTCTGGATCTCGTAGTTACGCCGATTGTTGGGGTCTGTTGGCGTCCAAATTGTTGGGAACCTCCCATGGTTGAAGTATTTGTGGTGTTTGTGGTTTTCATACCGAGTCGGTAACGTAGTACTTCCTCTAAAAAATTGACCTTGCATCTTGGATTTTCGCCTTCCGATGCCGGTGTAGGTGAGTCGATGTCAGAGCTAGTAGTGGTTCCTGGGTATTGTTCCGAATTGTTTGTGTTTGAAGTGTCCTGTGGTTTCGTGTCGTACTTTTTGAAGAAAGTATAGACTCTTCCGAACTGATAGTCAAGTTGGTCTCTTCTGAATTTGCGATTCTTCCTTTTTATAATATCCTCTTCGTATTCGCCAATTATTTGATTAAGGATCTCGTAGTTCTTCTTTATGAGTTCTCCCCAGTTAGAATCCTCTATGTGTTTACTTAAGGAGTCAACTTCAGTTTTTGCTGTATTGTATTCCTCTTCTGCATGATCTATGAGTTGTCTGATCATGTTATTAGAACATTCTTTTAGGTTCTCCTCCCATTTCTTAATGTATTGGGGGTTGGTGGAGTCTGAGGGGGGAAAGATTAGTATTCTTAGTCCCCGTGGGATTCGGTCAGCTTCAAGGTATTTTTTTAAAGATTCTGCTTCCCACCATTTGCTGGTTTCTCTTTTTACTGCGCGTTCCAAGTTTTGGAATGTATTTCTTGCCGATGTAGGGTTTGGTTTGGACGATGTGCTCCTATTGGTTAAAGGTTCAGTTGAAAACGTTTCCTCAACCCTTGTTGAACGTTGTGCTCGTCGGTCTTGGCACGATGCCATGAGATCTATATCTAGTGTATATTGCAAGTTTTCCGGTGTCTTCTTACAGGTGGTGTTTGCTAATATCTTTTCACAATTGATGAAGCTTATCGGTTTTCAGGGATATGGCCTTGTGGTAAGGTTTCTTCAAGAGAGGGGAGAAAGGCCCCTATCCCTTACTCGCCAGGTATTAAGCGTTGGTCAAAAGGTGCTGGTTCTTGCCCGATGACAGGGGGAGACCCCTATCCCCCTAATTTTAGCAAAAGTTCTGATGGATTGTCTAGGCAAGATTGATATATTTTAATTCTTGGAGGAACAAATTCCAATTCAAAACAAGTTGATCCAGAGGTGAACAAGTCCTTTATTTGCACTCTCACATAGGAGTGGGTATGAAGGATGAGAAAAAGAGGTGGCACAGCCAACACGTGTTTCGCCCCCTACATGGCCTATAGGCCTGGGGCTTCTTCAGGGCTGTACAGTAAGGGTAAATAAAAGCCATTTGGGAGTATGCAGATACATACAAAAGTATATAGCACGAGAGTTTAGAGATAACAAACCAGTGGGTCAAGATGTGAAAGCGCGTTGGGAGGAGAAAGCAAAACGAGAGGATGAATGAACAGGGTGATAGACATTACAGAACAGCGAGTATATAGTTGACAGCGGAGAATTGGTGAGGGAATGGATAGTGCATTACAAGGGAAAAACAAAAAGGGGGGGTTTTGTAATGCAAAGGTCACGTGAGGGTTAGAGAGGGAGATGCAGTAAGTATCAATATGTATAAGTTTAGATACAGTGTGTAACATATTATAGAATAAAACACGATAATGATCATAACACATGTCCATATTTTAGAACAAAGAAAAAAAGCAGTACGTGATTATAGGTCACCAAAACCGAAGACATCAAGGGTTCCATAGGCCACAAGTCATTTAAGTGTACGAGGAAAAACATTGTTATATACAGTTGGTATGTCAGTAAGGGCCATAAACATAGATTGAACACGTGGTTGTTACAATATACAGGGTAAATGGAATGTGATCCACATAGGCGCAACGACAAAAAATTGAGAATTTCGACAAGTCATGGAACATAAAGGTGAGGTAACGACAATAACGATGCGTATATAAGACATTGAGGGCCAACAAGACATTATTATATGGAATATAGATAAGTAAAGGTTGTATATTTACAAGGTCAGTACCGGATCACGGGCAGCAAGGTGATGAGTTGGTAATGAGTTGGTAAATGGTTATCACGAGAGAGAAGATCAGAATTAGTCTTAATAATGGGTCTGGTCGTTGCGCATGCAGTGCGAGTCAGGTGATATCTCGATGCTCGACGAAAACAGTGAATATGCTTAGAGCCAAGTAGTGGTGATCTGCGGTCGGGTGAAGTCAAGTGGCGTGGTTGCTGGGCAATATCATGCTCGAAAGTGAATACATTCGTCGGTTTATATCAGGTTGCAGGCGTGATCGCGATTCTAGTAACCAACGTAGTGTTTTCAAGGATTGTTTCCATTTAAAGTAGGTCATTAACGTGTACATGAAGGTTCCATGCGTGAACTATTAAAAGGTGATCATGATTTCAGCTGAGGTCGGCAGCGCGGCAAAGTGCGGTCCCAAGCGGGATGGACGTGTTGAGATATGAGTGGCGCGGTATTGGAAAGGTATAGGTTTAGGTTGAACGTACTCATGACGGTTGAGGCTTATTTAATTCTGACAATGCGGTGGTGTAAAGACTTATCGTAGTGACAGCAAAACGTGATCAGAATGGCGTTTACCGGGTGTTTTTAATTTAGGTAAATACAAAGAGATACGAGTGACGTGGTCGTGCGAGTATTTATTTAAAGTGAGGGTGTTCGTACCAGGTGAGGTTTAAAAACTACAAGGTAGGCTAGTCACGGTGAGGCGTTAAGGCAGTAGAAGCAAGAAGCAAGCAGAGTAGGGCTTACCGGGTGTTTCTGTAATAAGAAGTTTCAACGATGTGATAGGTAAATTAACGTAGGATTCTAAGGGGAGGGGATCAAAAGGAGAAATTGATTTCCTTAGCTCATGGTGAGAGGTAAAGCCAAAGCGAAGTATCAGCTATGTTGCATTGCTTACCTCAAGTCTTGGCTAATGCCTGATACGAGCGTTCTATTCGGTTCGGTTCAGTGTTCGATGTGTGCCCTGAGAAAGCAGCGTTAACAACGGGGCTCAGGGGAGGACATCCGGGTTAGGACCCGGAAGTGGCCTGATTCGCGCGGAAGCGCCATTTTGGATTGGGAAGGGGACGCGGGAGGGTGATCTGCTGCCAATTGTCATGTTTAATCAGAAAACAGAGACGGATAAAGTTCTGATTTGAATTGTAGTGGGGATTTGAGAAAAATATGGGGAGAGTAGTTAGTTGCATGTCAAAAAAGATGCGTAGATTTGTGCAACGAATATCTGGGGGATGCGAAAGGGTCGGACCTAGAAGGAAATCTAGGTATATAATGCAAAGTGTTCTTAACATTACTATCTAACTCATTCCCAAGGGGGATGAAAAAGGAAATTAAAGAAAGGAAATTAGGGATGTATTCACAGGTGTATTACAGGCAAGGGAGAAAAACAATCAGAAACAGTGGAAACAAAGTTGATGAAATTAATCTTCTCCCAGCCATACATGCATTTCTGCATCTTTGTTGAGTCCTAGTTCAGTTGTTTTGAAATTCATGATTAGCTCACTTTCGCGTCTGCGAAGTCTCAGTTCCCGGTTTCCTCCTCTTTTGGTCTGGTGTACAATCTCCAGTCCATAGAAAAGGAAATCCTTTTTATGTTGATGTTTGTCGGCAAAATGTTCTGTCAGGGGGTGACCAGATGTGTATTTATGGATATTGCGGTAGTGTTCTTGTATCCGGATACGCAATGGTCGGATTGTACTCCCAATGTACGGTAGGTTGCATGGGCAGAGGATCACATAAATGCAGAATTTGCTATTGCAATCAATCCATTCTTTTATGGTGAATTCTTTTCCTTGTGTCATTGGTATCTTTTTGGTTTTGTTGCTTCCGCGCGAATCAGGCCACTTCCGGGTCCTAACCCGGATGTCCTCCCCTGAGCCCCGTTGTTAACGCTGCTTTCTCAGGGCACACATCGAACACTGAACCAAACCGAATAGAACGCTCGTATCAGGCATTAGCCAAGACTTGAGGTAAGCAATGCAACATAGCTGATACTGCGCTTTGGCTTTACCTCTCACCATGAGCTAAGGAAATCTTTTTCTCCTTTTGATCCCCTCCCCTTAGAATCCTACGTTAATTTACCTAGCACATCGTTGAAACTTCTTATTACAGAAACACCCGGTAAGCCCTACTCTGCTTGCTTCTTGCTTCTACTGCCTTAACGCCTCACCGTGACTAGCCTACCTTGTAGTTTTTAAACCTCACCTGGTACGAACACCCTCACTTTAAATAAATACTCGCACGACCACGTCACTCGTATCTCGTTGTATTTACCTAAATTAAAAACACCCGGTAAACGCCATTCTGATCACGTTTTGCTGTCACTACGATAAGTCTTTACACCACCGCATTGTCAGAATTAAATAAGCCTCAACCGTCATGAGCACGTTCAACCTAAACCTATACCTTTCCAATACCGCGCCACTCATATCTCAACACGTCCATCCCGCTTGGGACCGCACTTTGCCGCGCTGCTGACCTCAGCTGAAATCATGATCACCTTTTAATAGTTCACGCATGGAACCTTCATGTACACGTTAATGACCTACTTTAAATGGAAACAATCCTTGAAAACACTGCGTTGGTTACTAGAATCGCGATCACGCCTGCAACCTGATATAAACCGACGAATGTATTCACTTTCGAGCATGACATTGCCCAGCAACCACGCCACTTGACTTCACCCGACCGCAGATCACCACTACTTGGCTCTAAGCATATTCACTGTTTTCGTCGAGCATCGAGATATCACCTGACTCGCACTGCATGCGCAACGACCAGACCCATTATTAAGACTAATTCTGATCTTCTCTCTCGTGATAACCATTTACCAACTCATTACCAACTCATCACCTTGCTGCCCTTGATCCAGTACTGACCTTGTAAATATACAACCTTTACTTAGCTATATTCCATATAATAATGTCTTGTTGGCCCTCAATGTCTTATATACGCATCGTTATTGTCGTTACCTCACCTTTATGTTCCATGTTCCATGACTTGTCGAAATTCTCAATTTTTTGTCGTTGCGCCTATGTGGATCACATTCCATTTACCCTGTATATTGGAACAACCACGTGTTCAATCTCTGTTTATGGCCCTTACTGACATACCAACTGTATATAACAATGTTTTTCCTCGTACACTTAAATGACTTGTGGCCTATGGAACCCTTGATGTCTTCGGTTTTGGTGACCTATAATCACGTACTGCTTTTTTTCTTTGTTCTAAAATATGGACATGTGTTATGATCATTATCGTGTTTTATTCTATAATATGTTACACACTGTATCTAAACTTATACATATTGATACTTACTGCATCTCCCTCTCTAACCCTCACGTGACCTTTGCATTACAAAACCCCCCCTTTTTGTTTTTCCCTTGTAATGCACTATCCATTCCCTCACCAATTCTCCGCTGTCAACTATATACTCGCTGTTCTGTAATGTTTATCACCCTGTTCATTCATCCTCTCGTTTTGCTTTCTCCTCCCAACGCGCTTTCACATCTTGACCCACTGGTTTGTTATCTCTAAACTCTCGTGCTATATACTTTTGTATGTATCTGCATACTCCCAAATGGCTTTTATTTACCCTTACTGTACAGCCCTGAAGAAGCCCCAGGCCTATAGGCCATGTAGGGGGCGAAACACGTGTTGGCTGTGCCACCTCTTTTTCTCATCCTTCATACCCACTCCTATGTGAGAGTGCGAATAAAGGACTTGTTCACCTCTGGATCAACTTGTTTTGAATTGGAATTTGTTCCTCCAAGAATTAAAATATATCAATCTTGCCTAGACAAACCATCAGAACTTTTGCTAAAATTAGGGGGATAGGGGTCTCCCCCTGTCATCGGGCAAGAACCAGCACCTTTTGACCAACGCTTAATACCTGGCGAGTAAGGGATAGGGGCCTTTCTCCCCTCTCTTGAAGAAAGAATCACAATCCTACCCTGTAAGGAAAATCTCCTTATCTGCTCGTTGACACCGAAATGTGAAAGGCAACAACCATAATTCATGAGTATAGCTGCTCCAGAGGGATTCATATCTACCAACTGGATAATGTTTCATGCAGGCCCTAAAGTGCAAGAATGAGATAGGCAATGAAATAACCCCATGTATTAACCACACAGCTGAATCAGTTTCTGCTACAGAGAATGGTGACTGTTCTCGTTTTTCAATATGTAACATCGTATATGTTGCATCTTTCATTGACATCCTGTTTATTAGTCAAATTAAATGGTAAAAACAGTGGGGAAGCATTCAGGTAATCCCATAGAACTTTCCCATTTTTGAGTGTTTGCAAGGTCCAACAAAATTGCATAACAGAACACAGCTGATTTTGACCATGATACAAAACAGACACCTCATTTTGAACAATGTCTATTACCGATGATACAATATTATCCAAAGTATTAATATGAGAAGACAGTGTATTAATGCTGTTATCGACTACTGCAAAAAAAAAAATCTAAATTATCTTGGACAATTTGACGTAGGTGCATCGCAGCTTCCATCTGCAATGAAAGACTTCAAAAGTAATTGGAGTAGGGTTTCCCCGGATTCCCTCGCCCTGCATTTGCAGGACTCCACACCTGCCATATCAAATAACCTTGAGACTAGCATCACAAACCTAAATAAGTGGGTCAGCGATGCACTCAACTCAATCGTGCCCCTGAGGCCTGTAAACTCCGTGAGAACGTCCCCTTCTGCTCCCTGGTTTTCAGAGGAGATCAGAGCCAAAAAATCTGAATGCAAAAGACTGGAATGCAAATGGAGTTCATCCTACTCCCAGGAGAGCAAAATGGGCTACCGAGCAGTGCTAAAAGAATACCGTAAACTCCTTATCGCTAAAAAGAGAGACTTTCTACCCAAACGCATTATTAGCATCAAGAACTCGTCCAGACAAGTCTTCAAGATAGTGATGTCCTTTCTGAGCCCCCTAGCGCTCGCACACTCTAGACCCCCATCGCAGAAGCTATGTAATAGATCTCGGATATCTTTGAGGAGAAAATTGCCCTGATTTATGCGTCCTTCCCAGCAGCACACTGTCCCCCAGAGGTGACCAGAGCTAATAACCCAGAGCATACCCCTATGCCAGTTTTCTCGGAATTTGCTACTATCTCCATGGAAATATCTCTGACCAAGCTTCAAAAATGTAAATCCGGGTCCCCTAGCGACCTGTGGCCACCTAAACAATATAGTGCCCTAGCTGAGTGCCTCAATCCCCCTCTAAATGCCATCTGGAATTCCTCACTCAGACAGGGGATCTTTCCATCAGCCTGGAAGCATGCATTTCTTCTCCCTATACTAAAGAAAGCTAATGCTGACCCTGAAGTCAACAGCAATTATAGGCATATATTCTCTGCTCCCCGCTCCCGCAAACGTTTTAGAAAATTTAGCCCACCAGCAATTGGCAGCATTCATCGAGTACAATGGCCTATTGCATGAGCCCCAATCCGCCTTCCACCCTGGATCCAGTACAGAATCCGTCTTGATCGAGATGGCCGACTCCATACGTTGGGAGGTATGATGGAGGCTCCACAGCCATGTTGGTGCTGTTAGACCTGTCAGCAGCATTTGACAGGGTGTCCCATTCCATCTTATTAGATCGCCTTAATTGCATAGGCATCTGGGGGACAGCACTGAATTGGATCACATCTTACCTGCATGGCTGAAAACAACAGGTCTCGACCCACCCTTTCACCTCGCCCGCTAACCATTAAAATGGGAGGCACCACAGGGTTCGGCCCTGAGCCCATTTCTTTTTAATGTCTATTTAACACCCCTGGCGGAGCTCATCGCCATAATGGGGATCAAGGTGACATCCTACGCGGATGACACTCTGCTGCTGTTCACCTTCAGCGGAGTGTTAGCCTCCACCTTTGACCCGCTAAAAGAGTGCCTCAAAAACATCTCAGCTTGGATGAACCGCAACTTCTTAAAACTAAATGCTGACAAAACAGAGGTCTTGTTTTTTAACCAAGCTATCCCCCGACGAACTTGGGGTGGCCAGCTGAATTGGGAGATGCACCCACTCCGAAGGACTCTGTCAAGAACCTGGGAGTTAGATGGGACAAGGACCTGTTCCTCACTACCCATGTTCAACTGGTATCTGCGGCCTGTTGTGGCAAAATTAAAACTATCAGAAAATGTATTGATTTCCTGCCAGAATCAGCTCGTAAAACCGTGGTCCATGCTCTAATCACCTCCCACCTCGACTACACTATTGGCCTGTACATGGGCATGCCGTTAGGCTTGATCCATTGACCTCAGATTATTCAGAACGCAGCAGCTAGACTGGTCTGTAAGATCCCGCTCCGCTAACGCATATCTCCCCACCTCAGGCAACTCCACTGGCTGCCTATAGCCAAACATATCGAATTTAAGGCCCTGACGTTTGCCTTTAGAGCGTATCTAGGGAAAGGGCCTAACTACCTGAGGAAGAGACTTCACCCATATCAACAGGACAGACCCTTAAGGTCTAACCACAAACGTTACCTCTCTACCCCCCATTTTGCGAAGGCAAGAATGGGGGTAGAACATTCAAGGTGGGGACCACCAAATGTTGGAATAACCTTCCTTCCCACCTATGCATGATGCAGTCCGAACAGGAATTCAGAAAGTCCTTGAAGTCCTGGCTCTTCAGTCATAATGACTAGATTTGCGCTCTCCTCTACCTTGGGTTCTGTCTGTATAAGCGCTGGGACACTCCATTTGGGGTAGCTGCGCGCTTTATAAATGTCTTTAATATTATTATTATTATAGTAACCACTGGACCCTAGCTGAAACAACAGGGCTGTATTGCATTAGAAGCTGAATGAATTGTACTCTCAGGAATGTCAATTATAACTTCAACTGGAGGAGAAGCATACTCATTATTCACAGTTGTAGATGTAGAAGGTAAAACAGGGAGCAGATTCCATTACCCCCTCCATTTGTTTGGGAGCTGTCGGAGAAAGAGAAGCCATTGGATTCAGCGAAACATCCCGATGTGGAAAGCTTGTAGGCATACTATTGAGTATCGGCCATATATTGTAGCTTGACATGTTCGATTTAAATGTATCGATTCTCCTTAGGACCAGGCAGTGGAGGCAGGGTCATATTACGGGTGCCCTTCAAACCAAGGACTCTGACCGGTGCACGGTATGATGGACCACATTTTTTATGTTCTCCACCTTCTCTTGGACTAGATCCCCAACTTTAGGAAGCCACACAGAAACCGGAATCAGCACTGCTGCATCAGTGGAAGAGGGCAAATGAGCATTTGCCTGCAAGTTGCTAGCCTTTTGTACATCCTGTAATATACAATAATTATTTACATCAAACGCTGCGTCAGCAACCACAATGTCTAGACCATCAAGGTCTGGCAGAAACAATTTCAGGCCAAAGAGCAATTCATATGGGGTCCGCCCACCCAGAGATCTTCGAGGGAGATTATTAAGTGCATGTTGCACTCCACACAAATGAGTTAGCCAGCCCCTGCCAGTACCTAAAACCTTAGCTGTCAAAGATTGCTGTAAGTCATGGTTCATCCAATCTACAACAGAATTGCCCTCAGGCTGATATGTGGAAAAGAATTGCACCTGAACCCCTAGAGACTTCATCGCATCCCGGTAAGCCTTAGAGGCAAAACCAGAACCTTGGTCTGAAAGGAAAGTGCGACAGGCAAATGTCCCTACAAAGACACACAAATCTTTTATAACAGTTCAAGCATCAGCACTACGTTGCGGTCAAACCCAAAGGAATCTAGTGCATGAATCCACTGCAACCAAGATATACTTAAAAGCATTATCAGACATTAAAGGACCGCAGTGATCAAGATAAATACAACCAAACGGTTGATTTGAAATGTATAGTTGAGTATGGGGTGGACATGAAACAATTGAAGGCTTAATCTGTTGATAAATGTCACAGGAAATAACATATTTACGCATCTGTTGATATAAGCCACGCCACCAAAAACGTTGCTGTAAAAGCAAAATAGTTGCTGTCACACAGGCATCTGCAGAAGGGACACCTTTATTTGCAGCCACCATCAAATAAAGTCTGTGATCCTTGTTGGGAATCAGCCGATCACCAACAGATGGAATAGTTTCAAATGGAATTTGATCAAATGTTAAATGGTAGGTATAATGAGAAGGGAAACCTTGAGAAAATTGTGTTCCCTCCTTCGTAGCGGCAACAGCCGCTAAAACATCATCATAAATTTAAGTCATAGACCTAGTAACTGCTGCTACCGAACATGTGGCACTGAAGGTTTGGCTGTGCAACCACACATTGATCACCCAATGTATGGATAACATGTGTGAGTGGCAAACGTTCCTTAAGAGCGGTCACTCAGACCAAAAGGGTTTTATGCTTAATTGCGCTGCCTTTAGAATCACGAAAATCATTTTGTGTCTAGAAGAACAAATTGTCATTGAAGGATTGCACACAGTGGGGGGCGCTAGTGAGCCCAAAGCACTGGCGGCTTCGGACACTGAGACGGATATGGATATTGGCAGTACCAGCACAAACTAGAGCAAAGTCTGCACACGATTGATAGTAAAATTGACAACTTGAATCTCCAAATGGACAACATGGCAACAAAATTGGATAAGCATAGTGTGCGTATAACGGAGGCAGAACAACGGATCTCCAACACGGAGGACAAGGTAAAGTCCATAACTAAATCCTGTTCACAGATGGAAAGATTCCTAGCGGTGATACAGGCGAAGAACGAGGATTGAGAGGCTAGATCGCGGCGTAATAATCTACGTATTATGGGGGTGCTGGAGTCAACAAATACTGGGAAAATGGAACTATACGTGGAGGAAATGCTTAAAACCATGTTGGGTGCAGAGAATTTCTCCACTATGCTGGTGTGGAGAGAGCACATCACTCCCTTGCGCCACGCCCGATCCCGGGGGCACCCCCTCGCCCGATAATTGCCAAACTACTTAATTATCGCGATAGAGATTCGGCACTCCGGCTAGCCAGAGAAATGGGCACGACCAAGTATCAGGGAATGGAGGTTGCAATATTTCCAGACTTCACGAAGAGGTACAACAAGCCAGATGTCAATTTCAGCACGTGAAGAAGAGACTGCAAGTACTAGGAATACAATACGCATGATTTATCCGGCTCGCCTTAGAATCCAACACGGCAGCAAACCCAGGATCTTCACATCTCCAAAAGACGCTATGCAAGTTTATAAAGCAACTGGAGAAGCATGATGTACCTAGAGGGGATGGAGAGGAAGCATTTATTCAATAGAAGGGGAGTCCCTAAAGGCAGGATGGGTAGACAGGGGGAATAGGGAACAACAAGAATCAAGAGAGAGGAACAGAACCCACTGTCTACACTAAACTGATTTCACTATGCCCAATCATGGGTCAGATATATAGAAAAGAGCCAAGGGGACAGACTCGGGAAGATAAAAGGGACAAAAAGGATATAACAAAACGAAATTTATTTCGATAACAATAGTCAAGATGATAATCTTTGCACAGAGGATAAGCAATATAACATCCAATCCATTTTACACATAAACGGAAGTCCCACACATAGAAAAAACATACACACACTCATTCAGACATCATACTCATGTATAGGACAGAACAAACATATGTACAAAAGTTATACACATTAATTTTCAATTAGATTTAAATATAACATCAGCAGTATATGAATTTAGCAAAATAACAATTCAAACAGGCTCGTGCGCTCCCAGTTCATAAGGGCAGATGGAATCTTCTGATAGGCATGAGAAAATAAGAGCCAACGCACGTTTCGGTGTTTGCCCATACAAGGCTACACCTTCATCAGGGCAACGGTGATAGAAGGCGTGTGGGACAACACAGGAGAAACCTATTGTTGAGTCATGAAAAAAGAAACAACACATCCAAGAATCAAAATTTTGAAAGAACATTCTGTTCACAATATATTAACATCATAATATCTCCTTCAGCGCTCTCAAAGGTACAAAAAAGTCACTAGAGTCACATAGGGGCTAAAGGATAAAAATCTGGAGAACGAGTCAGGGAGGCCCAGGTTCAAAGGTGGATAATATATAGATAACATGGAACCAAACTGGTGGGTTGCTTTTAGATGGATAAGACCGAGGTGCACCCAGAGAGATAGAATCAAGACAAAGTAATAGCAATCAAAAAAGCAACAAGAAAACAGAGGAACACCAGTGATGCAAGAGGAATGATATCAAGAGGGTGCAGATTTAGCCAACCGACCACCAAGAAATGATGGAAAACAGAGATGCTAGGGGGATTTTACAGAACGAGTAATATAAACAAAATTGAATAAATATAGAGAGGACAATACCTCTCAATCAAGTGTGCTATTAAAAATCAACTTTTCTAGGTAATGTTGGAGGAGCAATAAATATGCCTCAAGTAAAAAGGCACATCAGTTCTATAGAAAAAAGAAAATAGTGGAGTGAAATAACCATGGCAGCGATATGGACAATCCAAGAGGGAGGTGAGTACAGGTAAGAAAGAATGGTGCGGCTTACATGTAAGAAAAAATAATACGGCTTACCCAAGCCTGGGTCCGATAGGTTGCAGTCTTGAAAAACGGCCAGTATGCGGCTACTCAACGAGGATTTTAAAGCGTCAGGGGTAGATTACCCTAAGAATAGAAGGTATGTGTATCAGGAGGGGCCGAGACCACAAGAAAGACTGTTCCTGTAGAAAAATGGGCAGTGGTGAAAAATGAGGTCAACTGACATAAGGTCCAGGCGCTGCTATACGTCAGACTGACTACCATGGGCAGGACGCTTACCAGACAGAGAGGGCCGCCGTCAGGCGTAACGGTAAGCTTAAACACACCGCAAATTGATCATCGCAGTCGTAGCTAAACAGATAGGAATAGGGAGCATCTCAAATCCGGCCATATGATGCAGGGCCTAGAGGAGAAAAAGGAGAGAATCTATTTCAGGTGGTACACGGAGCTGGCAAGGAGGGGGCCAATACAGTAAAATCAAAAATTGAAGCAAAAAGACTAAAGCTGTTCCTAATTAGGCACCATTTAGGTAAAAAGCTCAGTGGCTTTAAGGCAGGATCTATACATAGATGCACCGCTCAGAAGTAATAATCGGGAACGGAGGCATGGGGATGCGCTAGTCAAGCTGGTGGGTTTAAAGCGCCCAAACACGGCGTGCACGAACAAGAAAATGATTAAACAGATAGGCTGAGGCGGGGGGTAACTTACCGTCGGAAAACGCGATACTCGGACGAAAGTGTGGCAGCAATGATGAGCCTAGATAACACAAGGAATCTGAGCTTAATGATCCGGAGTTTTAAATATAGTGGGACCAATTCCAAAGCCGAGGATGGAGGATCTCGCGAGAATACGCAGAGTTAGGAAACAAAAAAAGGGCTCAGAATACAAAACAATAAGAGCTAACAACATTGGCAGCCATATTGGAAGAGAGCGAAATAGAATGGGACCGAAGCACAATCACCACCATTGTCATAGGCACGTATGGTTCAACATCTCCGGGGGAGCAGGAAAACAAATAAAATTAGAGTAAAGAACGAAAGTATTAAATGTAACTAGTATCCGCCCGATCATCCCCTCCAAACGGAAAAATAATAAAGTGACCAGGTTAGTGAAAGCAGAATCTCCAAGTGAGTGTACATCATTCAAGGGTGAATGTAGCTAGGGGAGGGTTTTCAAGGGGGTCAATATAGGTCAAATAAACAAAAATGATTTTTTCCTAGACCAAAACCTGAGACAACAGAATAAGTTGAAATAAAATAAAATAAAAAATAAATAATAAAAAAATAATGAAAAATAAAAAATAATAAGCAAATCCCGAGGATAAGGGGAACTCGCAACAGGGAAAAAGACCTATCAGGGGACTGTGGGGAACAATGGGGCACATTGAGAGGGTACTAATAAATCACGAGATGACTACTCATGTTATAGCATTTTCCCAGGGGCAGACCTCATTGAGACCCTGGGCAACAGAATTCAGATAATATATCCAGAAGACTTCCCTCTTCCTTCTAAGGGTCGTGGGGTCCTTACCCGCAGGGGTGGGTATTTTTTCCAAAATGATCCATTTGAGATCTTGTTCTGAGTGGGCAGATTCAGTCCAATGGGAGACCAGGGGGGCCCCTGATTTTTTTAGGCGAATGTTAGATTTATGTTCACCCATCCTAAGGCGACATTCCCTACCAGTCTCACCGATATAGGTCAAGTCGCATGGGCAGAGAATCGCGTAAACGACATTCGAGGTTCGACAATTAGTAATTTCCATCAAATTAATGGTTCGTTTATTGATGTTGATATTTTGTCTGACCAAGGCGTTGGGACATGCTTGACAGGACCCGCATCGATGGTTGCCTGTAATGGGGGGTAGGCCAGTGATGGACATTTGGCGGAAGGAGGGAGAAGGTTCTGGTATTTTGCCACGGACAAGATGTTTCCTGAGATTTTTGTTCTTTCTAAACGCAAAAAGAGGTTTGGATAATCGATCATTGTCACCCATGTTTAGGAGATACCAGAGAGAATTAATAACCTGACGAATTTTATGGCTAATGTTCGAATGTCGAGTAACACACACCAACCGGTCCGTGGCTTTTTCTTGCTTTTGTTGGAACATCGAGTCACGGTTATAATACCTGGCTCTTTTGAGAGAGTTCTTCACCAATTTGGGGGAATAGCCCTGTTCAAAAGTTTAGTTTTCAAGATGTCAGCCTGGCAAAGGAAGTCCTTCGTCTCAGTACAATTTCTCCGAAGTCGAAGAAATTGGCTGAAGGGAATGCCCTCCCTTTGGCAGCGGGGGTGGTAGCTGTCAAATTGGAGCAACGTGTTCCTAGCAGTGGGCTTGATGTACAGGGAGACAAATAGGTGGTTGTCTTTGTGCTCAACCCACACATCAAGAAATTCAATCCTGTTGTTACTGGAGTGAACAGTAAATTTCAGATTTTCATCAGCAAGGTTGATCCATCGAACAAAGTCGTCCAGGGAGGCCTGGTCACCCTTCCAGATGAAAAAAATGTCATCTATGAAACGGGACCAGGCAAAGACATTCTCGAAAAAGGGATCAATCTCATTGTAGATGTTGATTCTTTCAAACATCCCCATATATAGACATGCCACACTAGTTTTCACCCAGTATGGTTTTCAGACATTGAAGGGTAAAGGGGGCATTGGTGATATCAGGTTCCGAACTTAAGATATCTTGAATGGCCGATCCTTCAATGTCTGAAAACCATACTGGGTGAAAACTATTTCGAATTCAACAACGAATATTACCAACAAACCCAGGGAGTCAGTATGGGGGCTGCCTGCGCCCCTAGTGTGGCATGTCTATATATGGGGATGTTTGAAAGAATCAACATCTACAATGAGATTGCTCCCTTTTTCGAGAATGTCTTTGCCTGGTCCCATTTCATAGATGACATTTTTTTCATCTGCAAGGGTGACCAGGCCTCCCTGGACGACTTTGTTCGATGGATCAACCTTGCTGATGAAAATCTGAAATTTACTGTTCACTCCAGTAACAACTGGATTGAATTTCTTGATGTGTGGGTTGAGCACAAAGACAACCACCTATTTGTCTCCCTATACATTAAGCCCACCGCTAGGAACACGTTGCTCCAATTTGATAGCTACCACCCCCCCTGAAACCAGGTAAAGATTCTAATCAGTGTGACTCCTATAGGCCGCTGTCCTTAATGAATACAGATGTCAAGATTTTGGTGAAAGTGCTTGCAGCCCGGTTGAGACTATTGTTACCACTCATGATATTGCCGGATCAGTCGGCGCTTATCCCTGCCGGCTCTACGGTGCACAATTTACGAACGCTGTTTGCAGTGATGCACCTACTGGAGCCTAAGCTGCCCGCAGCGGCGGTCTTATTGGACGCTGCAAAGGTGTTTGATTCTATAGCCTGGCAATACATTTTTGCAGTATTACATCGTATGGGTGTTACGTATGTCTTCACCAATTGGATCAGGTTATTATATACGGACCCGGTGTCTCGAGTGCGTATTAATGGGCAGACATTTGATGCGATTCCAATTTGTCGTGGCACGAGGCAGGGCTGCCCCCTGTCGCCTCTGCTTTTTGCGGTAGTGTTAGAGCCGCTGGCCTGTATATTGAGACAGTGACATGCAGCAGCACCACTGCGCTTCCTCCAGCGTCCCCTGGTGGTGTCCATGTATGCGGACGACATGGTACTATATGTACGGGAACCGGCGGTGTACCTGGAACAACTCATTAGGGAATATATACGATTTGAATGGCATTCGGTCCTTACCATAAACTGGAATAAATCTGTGGTGATATCTCTGACAGACAGTACTAGACAGGTTGAAATCGGGTACCCATTAGAATGGAGTTCTGACCCGGTAAAGTACTTGGGGGTTTGGATGCACAAAGACCCACAGGTCATTATTCGCGCCAATTATGGCACCGCCATATCTCGGCTCGAGGAGCAAGTCTCTCAATGGATTCATTTACCATTAACGTTTGCTGAATAAAATGGTGGTTTTGCCAAAGTTTTTATATTTGTTTGTAACTATACCCATTCACTGAAACAGCAATTTTTTACTACATTATGCGCATTATTGATCACATTGGCGTGGGGCGGCAAAAAAACGAGAGTTAAATGGGAGACATTGACGCTTCCATACGAGATGGGTGGGTTTACAGTGCCTGATATGCATCTATACTATTTATGTGCACAAGCGCAATATGCTTTCTATTGGCAAAATGCTCCACCATTTACACCACATGTTGCAGTGGAAGCGGGGGCGGTACACCCCATCCCCCTTAAAGAGATGATAGTTAATGAAACAACTGTGGTTGAAAAAGATGAAGTGGACACGGTACAGTATACCTCTCGCGCCTGGAATGAATTGGGGAAGCGCGCTTGAAAACTACTGTTATATGCACCGGCAATGCTGTTGGTTCATCACATGGAACTATCGGTAATGGGTGAAGCAGGATCCCTAAAAGCTATGCATAGGGCTGGAGTGCACACAATAGGAGATATATATCCCAACGGAAAGTTGACTTTGTGGGGTACAGCGAGGGCCCTATTATGTTGACATTTTTATATAGTAGACTGAGAGCAGCCATAAGGAAACTCTACCCAAGCTTTCCTGATGAACCACCAGTTCTGGGGGCTCTTCGACTTATATATACCACACAAACTCGGAACAAACTAGTCTCTTGCTTGTATACTGCCTCTCAAAGTGATGAAGCGGCTATTGGGGTGAATTCCTTTGAAAAATGGAATGCTATTCTACCACAGCCGCTGACGGAACAAGAGTGGGAGGTATGTTGTAAACTAACAGGTCAGTTCCAGCAAACGGGAATCTCAGACTTATACATTATAAATATTTACACCAAATGTACTACACACCTGCACAACTCTATAAATATGGCTTGCGTGACTCCCACTGCTGTAAAAGATGCGGTACTGATAATGCAGATTTTCTACATTTGGCATGGAGTTGCCCAAAAGTGGCAGATTACTGGGGGCAAGTCACGGTGGCTGTAACGGAAATGGTTGGTGAGTCGGTAGAATGTACGATGAAAGATTGTTTGTTAGGATATGTACTTCATCTTAAGAGTGCTCATCGAAAGCTGGCGGCTATAGCGTTGCAACTGGCAAAACGTAGCATCTCATTTCATTGGGTTGGTCAACCTGCACCCAAACTAGTACACTGGTTACAAGATTTAGCCTATTGTCGCGATCAACTTACCTGTTATGCAGAAGAACTGCCCAGTGCTTCAAGACCACGTGACATCTGGAGCCCATTCACTGCATATATGTTAACTAAAACTACTGACTGATGACATCCTGTATGAAGATAATGTACTGTTTATATGCTTTCAGTGGCCTTTGTGTTACATTATCATTCTGTAATTGTATGATACTCTGTCGACTTGCTGCTATGCACTCTGTGTTAATGTGAACATGAAGCTTTGTCTTTTCGTGATCGTTCTATTATGAAATTTATAAATAATTTAAAAGCAAATTTAAAAAAGGATTGTACACAGTAAAACGAATCGCACACTACAAGTGTAGGGACATCTGGATCAGCAAACTCAAGAGCCAAAACCAAAGCTCATAGCTTGGCCAATTAAGCCGTGCCATCCCAAAGGGACTGTGTGTGTACCAAAGGTGATTTGCATCCCAATCTACTATTGTGCCTGCGACAATTGTGCATGCTGCTGAATAAGCATGTTTAGAACCAATGGCTGGCTGTGCAGACCCATATTTGTAAACAATGCATTAGTACTGATCAAGAGGGAGCAATGATAAAGGAAGAGGATGAACATGTTCATATTGTAAAAACTCCTATGCTTGCAAAGAAGTGTCAAAGATAAAGTTGACATCACCAGACGTCAAAGAACTAGTCCATTGTATCCAACAGGAATGCAAGGCTGTAGAATTGGGTACACTGGCCTTCATGACAGCTTCTTAAAGCAGGCATCCGCAAAGCCATAAAAATGTGTTTACCCTGAGCCAGAGAGTGTTCTTTCAGAATCGCCATCTGCACTGCTATCAAAAACCTTTCAGTCGAAGAAATACTCATCTCAGCTGAAGTATACAAATGCAATTTATAAGCAATGGAGACGGTGTTCCCTTCATTGAAAGTCACATAAGTAAATCCCAATCTTCCTTGTATGACCAAATTAGTTGTATTGTTTCTCGTTAACAAGAATTGAGTCGTAAGCAGATCAGACTGCAAAGACCTAAATACTGCGTTAGTTCCGGACGCCAACTGAAAGACAAAAATGAGGTTTGTATCAACGCATAAAGTGGTTTAATTCGCTGGGAATAATCAGGAATGTAAGTCCTGCAAAATTAAAAAAAACAGCAAAGACTGCAATTTTTTAAGGGTAGATGAAGGCTGTAATTGAGCACATTTCTCCAAGAAGTGAGGGGCCAACCCCCTACCTTCGTTTTTGAGTTTATAACTGAGGAAAAACACTGCTAGAAAGGCAATGTGTGATTTCGCAAAAATTTTGCCTAACTTCACGAAATGTGTGCCAATTTGATCCAGGCGCATACGATGCTGAGTCATTTCATCATCCATCAAATAAATGTCATCGACATACAAAAAGGCAGCTGGGTCAATCGCATGTAAAATCGAAACAATGCGTGCCGCAAACACGCCCGGGCTATTCTGATATCCCATAGGCAATCTCGCATAGCGTCTTTGAGTAACTAGGGCACTGACTGCGATCAGATCACGACTTTCAGGAGCCAATGATTGCCTGAAAAAGCTGTTGGAAATATCCAAAGGGGTTTTATACTGTTTTTGAACAATGTTATTCATTAATGCAGAGCTATGTGTGTTCTGACCTGCTAAGGTACGAACATGACTGTTCAAATGTCTGTAGTCTAAAACTTTACATATGAACCGTCCGGTTTCAATATCAGAAAAAGAGGATTATTCATCGATGGAATACAGGGTTCAAACACACCCTGATATTCCAATTGAGTCAAGATGTCACTCACGGACTCTTTTGCGTCACATTTAATCGGATATCATGGTTGGGGCGCTGGTGTAGAACGCAAAGGAATCACATGAACTGGAGAATCCTTGAACCAACCCGCTTGATTATGATATAATGCTGGAGCCAGGGATTATGCGCACTCCAATGCATAAGCCAGTTTATCTCCTCATCAGGTACATATTGCGAAAAACTGGGGAGAATAACATCCTCCCCTCTGGAGGAAGCAATGACAAAAGGGGGAGGCCAATATCATAAAAGGATGTCAGATTTTCACAAAAGACTGCTTTAACTGGTCATTTAATATCACCTTCAATTTGAAGGATTACTTCAGAAAGCCTATCAGGAGGAGCAACACGAGTATTGGCTGTTTCTACAGTAATAAAAGTGTCAGTTGCTTTCACTTCCAGATGCTGGTGGATTGACTGCTGCACTATGGAAACTTCCGCCGCGCTGTCGAGGAGGGTTACCGCCAAACTCCTGTTGAGGAGGAGGGTTCTCACCGTCTGAGGCATACTTTGCTGTCAAAGTGGCTACTTTTTTCTTCTGAAATGGGGCTTGATATTGAGGTGGTTCCTCCTGCTTGAATTTCATGTCAAACTGGCACTGTGGGTCATGTCTTGCTTGAGTAGACTTACCTTGTCTGCGATCCTGTCGCCCTCCTCTGCCGAATTGTTGATCAGACGAATCCTGAAAGGAAAGAGGAGAATGAGGATCAGTAACCTGGAACCTCTCGGGTGTCTTAATTTTTGAGCAGTCATGAAAATCATATCTACATTCAGAAGGGTCAGGTTGAGGCGAACCTGCACAAAAACCAGGCTTCTGTTGTTGCTGCTGCTGGTTCTTCTTCCAATCCTTTTTAGGAAAGACTGAATGACCCTCCTTATCCGGAGAGGGTTTACTCAGTGCCTGTATAAATGGTTGAATTCCCAAGCTATTGCGACCTAAAGATGTATACATATCTGCAATAATAATCGGCAACAGTCGCTTCCGATCCACGTCCGCCACCGCCGCCAGGCACTGACGTACTTGTAAGCAAACTGCCTTACCTTTAATGTCGGCTAGAATCATATCGGAAACAATAGGGAACATTCCCACTAACTTCATCCCCAAATCCAGGGCTGGGCCAGCCCCGTGTTCATCCTGTTCCTTGGGAAAATGCTCATGGAGGGGATGCCAAAACACAGTGTATACACAGATGCAAACACTGTCAGCCAGGTGGTGCAGTCAGCCAAAGAAGTAATCAGACCACTCGGCATACTCATTGTAAGGATCCTGTGTTTTTCAACAGGAGTCATATGTGGAAAAATCGCCACAAGCTGCTCAAATTTTTGTGCCAGCCAAAACGGCAAGTCAACAAGATTTTGAGGATCTTTGCCCATCACAGAGTTAATCATGACAGGACTAATCACAAGTTCACCACCATGTCCTGGTGATAGAGGAGCAGCTCCACCCAAAGCTGCCTGTAGGGCATGTGACATAAACTGTATGGCACGTCTATGAAGATGAACCAATTGTGTGTACAATAGACGTAGCTCTACGATAGTAACACTGAGATAACTAGGGTGTGGTGTAAAACCAGCCAAAACAGGCCAAGTGGCCCCATTGATAGAGAAGGGCCCATATGAACAAAAGAAACAGGTTGAGGAAGGGTACAATTAAACCAAATGGTATGCTCCCATGATGTCAAAAGAACTTCTAATCAAAGCATGTGGACGAAATGCTGCTGGTGGAGCAGCGGCCATGTGTTCATGAAACAGATTATCGTTTGCATCTACTGCGGGAAGGTTAACCCAAGAATAAAAAACCTCAAAGTGGTATGCTGGATCGGTTCAACCACGTAAATAATGTTAGCCCCTGCATTGGGGACTTCATGCAGAGTTAAGTAAGCCAAAAACATACCTATGCGCAGGATTATGGGACCTTGGTGTATAGGGACTGAGTCATCCTACCACCTTAGTACCCATGAGCCCAGGACCGACTAGCTATAGTGTCTCACTTGCTCTCCTACTCACTCATAGAGAAACAAATTATTAGACACCCCAGAACGCAACACTCCCAGATCTCTCAGTAATCGCTGGAACAAGAAGCGCCCTTTTGCCCACACTGTTGTACTTGTCCACAATAAGATCTGACAGAGACACGAAACAGTTTAAAATATTTATTTTAACTAACGTGTCCTAACATGCAGTATACGTGCCACAACAAGCATGAAAATGCATTGAACAAATACAGTCAGCATAACAGCTAGTCCATAAATCATGAAGGGAGATGTCATCCTGAAAAGACAATGGATCCTAATCTCCCTCCCCTTGCTAGGAAGCAGTATTATTATATATTAGAAGATCTCTGGGCTTTGTCAGCAATCCCATACCTTAGCCTATAGAAAGTAGATCTACATCATAGATGCTGTCTCATTCTTCTCTCTGGAAAGGTCCCTCTCCAAGTGTGTGCTACCTATTTGCGTATCCCAATGAAACCAGAGTAAGTTGCATCAGTATGTTTTTTCTAAGGGCTAAGGCCTGACCAGACCAAATAACAAGGGGCATTGCTGTCGACCTTGCTCACAATGTTCAGTCAAAATCCCAGGAACCTTCAGAGTGTGAACACAGCGATGAGTTCTCATTAGAAAACCGTAAATAAAGTTGTGTAGCGGTGTGCCCAAAGCAGCGGGCAAGCTGCAGGGTCCTCATGCTAAATTAGAGAAGGCGACAATGTCCCCATGGGCCATGTGATAATATTACTCTTTTTAATCTGTCCCAACACAAGGCTAACTTTTGTTGTGAAGAGGCAATGAGTTCTTGCTTGCTCTTTTGGCATACATTATCTTAAACTGTCAAATGTCTTCATCTCAATTGAACATATTCCATCATTCCCCATGAAGGCTGATGAGATAACTGTGTGGAGGTGCATTGCTTGGCATCTGGTCTAAAATGTATACTCCTATTCCTCATTCAAATCCTATAAATCCTCTTCACGAGTCTGTTCTGTGCACTCTTTAAGAGGATTATGGACCAGCACTGAAGACACTTCTAAGATTTCCCACTCACACTCCTCCTTGTAGTTTCTGGTATAGAAGAGTGGCTTGAGAAGTTACTGCGCTGTATTCCATGATTATATATTTGAAGACTGCCACATCCACACTCAAAATACAGACCACCAGGGGAAAAGTCATGGGCACAGCTCCATCTAGATCCAATACAAACTCGAACTCTGTCAACCTGTTATCAGCGTTTGCCAGCCTAGAATGATCAATGTTAAGGGGAGACCAAATGACATCGCCCCTGATAGAGAATAAGGATGCAAACCATTGCCTGACTGTAGCACGCAGTTTCCTCCATACAGTGTGGAAGTGCCAAGAGATGCCATTTCAGTGGGCCATTGCCATTGCTACACTGGGAAGCTCTATTGCTCTGACAGTATACCTCTCCCCGGCATCCTACACTTTATTACGAAACATTAATCTAGTTCAAGCTTGTGCGATTTGCAATTTTGATAACGTTACATGATAATGCACTGGCTATGCATTGAGGAGAGGCCTCTTTATTCACTCTCATTGTATGCTATGCTTTCCAGTATTCATATGCCAGTGGATGCATATGAACACAGGCATTTTGAAGAACAGTTCATCAAAGAACCATGATAGTGAGACCAGGAGGTTAAACTTTATTTTGTTTTAGGGACACTATTTTACCATACATCTTTCTGGCTGCAAAAGACCTATTGTAAACTGACACTGATCACTGTTGTTTTGATTTATTGCTTGCTTCGCCTTCTTGTGTTTGCCCCTCCCGTGGAGCATCCTTTAGACTGGCTGGAGGATTTATATCCTTACTCTGATCAAGTTTAGGAATCTATTTTTTATTTTGCATTCAGTTTTTCATGACAAGCGTGTTTTCCATCTCTCTCTCTCGCTCGTGTGCTGCTTGCCTCCTCAAATACCCACCCTCCGCACTGTTTGTTTCTCATCCCTCCCACCTTGTCGGTAAATGCACAGCAACAGATATATTTTTGATGGGGTATGGCTGAAGAGCAGATTATAAGGTTTGTTTTTGTTTATCTCCTGCACACAATACATTGCAAGAAAACACCTGTTTTGACACACAAAGGTTGTTATGTCCCTGGGGGAAGGTCAATCTTTTGCGCTCACTCAGCTGGAGTAAGATGCAGAAGGTCTGCATAGCATGACACTTCTTGTGTAGGCCTATAAATTGGCCCTCGAAGCTATTACAGAGGACCAAAGGCTGAATCCTGTGGAAAGTAAATAATGTCTTGGCAAGCTTTTCCCTCTATATTCTTACACTTACTCTTTTAAAATTCTGTTCAGAGGTTCCCGAGTGAAACGTATTTGAAATATAAACCATAAACACATTGGGTCCGATTCACAGAACTAACTTAAGACAAAATCCTAAACTTACTACCATTTTCGTATTCACAGAAGGCACTTACTCATTTTGGTATTCACAGAAGACACTTACTCACTTCGGTATTCACAGAAGTTAGGAGTCCTAACTTTAGGACTCCTAAATGCTTTCTGTGAATACCGAAAGTCTTAAAATTAGGATTTTTCTCAGTTTAGGAGTCCTAAAGTTAGGACTCCTAACTTTACTACTATTAAACTCAGAAAAATCCTAATTTTAAGACTTTCGGTATTCACAGAAGGCATTTAGGAGTCCTAACTTAGGACTCCTAAATTCTGTGAATACCAAAATGAGTAAGTGCCTTCTGTGAATACCAAAATGAGTAAGTGCCTTCTGTGAATACCAAAGTGGTACTAAGTTTAGGATTTTGTCTTAAGTTAGTTCTGTGAATCGGGCCCATTGAATTCAATGTACAGGTTTGAGTAACCATAGTATATCTTTTTGCTTTTCCTCCAGTATTTTGAAATGTTTTTCTTTTACTTAAACAATACTTTACAGACAAAAATTGACAGAGCGAGAAGCTCTGCACTCACATTACAAATCTACTACCTTTGCCAATGCTTGTCTTTGTTGGAAGTGGTCACGTTTAGTGCCATTGCTAGAGCATGCTCTGGGACAAAATTGAGTGATATTGTTAATGTGACCTTTGTGGTGGCCTGGTATTGTTTTATTGGTTCATCGGTATACGAAATTTTAACCAAAAGAAAATAACTATATCTAGCAATATGTTTGTGTTGTGTGACAGAGGATTTGAAAGCTATTCAAGGCTCTTTTTGAAAAGACAGGACATGACATTTCTTTAGATTGTGTGAATGAAGGATTTTTGGATAATTAAGGATCCTAAAAATAACGTTTTATTCCTTCTAGTAGGGTGATAGACGTTGTGGAGCTATAGTGTTTTTATTAGGTGATGGGTTTCAGGCAACTTTTAATATTTTATACGATGTAATTTGCATGTTTATTCGTAGTTCTTCAGTGATTTATAACTACACATGCACCTGGGTATTTATCTCTGACTGCTTTGACGATAGAGTAACCTGAGGTAACACATCTGCCACACTCAGGGAAAGCCTCTGAGAAAAACCAACGTGATGAATGGAATGCTTGAAATAATCTCAGCCAGTAATATTGATTCTGAGCCAAATTCTAGTTCATTTTATTGTTGAAATGTGGCTGCAGTACAATCCCTCAAGCCAGCCTGGCAGGTCTCTTTCCCCGAGATGCTTATGAGTACTGCCCTTGGGTCCCATTGAGACATGCACAGGTGAGTGGCCTTGATGTGCTCAGCCACCACCAGAGGGAGTCCCACACTGGGGTTCACAATAGTCATTTCGTAATGGTCCAGAAGAGGATACCTTTCTGTTATCACTCTCTTAAGTGGTCTGTTGCTGTGGCAGTAAAATGAAGCTCAGCACTTCAGCAACACATTCTACCATTTATTTTGTAACATGGCCACTTTACAAGTTTTTCCCATTTCAAGAGCATGACGGTAATTCGTCTGTTGTGACTGTTATGGTCCTAGTTCAAAGATCTACTAAAGAGGCCCAAAAAGACACAAATGTGTTCCTGAACATCTATCAATTGCAATAGACCTTATGGTATCCTGTGATACGCCTTTAGTTTTAGTGCCTTGTTCATAATTACCTTTGCATGATAGTGAGAAATTGGGTGTTTGGTTGAGAGGTGAGAAACCCTGCTCAAGCAACAGCCAAAATCCTGGTCAGGGTGAACTATAAAAAGCCACTAAATTAACCTCTGCTTAACCCTCTGGTAGCTTGGTACTAAAGCAATCAGGCTTCACTTAGAGATAATGTGTAAAGTATTAATGCCGCAAACAAACAGCAAGAAAGTGAAAATGAAGTTAATGTTAATAAATTATGTGACACCAAAACAACAAAATTCTAATCAGTAGAACAGTAATTATTATTTTTTAAAGTTTAAAGTGAAAACTAGCACCTAAAAGAACTCAAAGCCATCCGTGACCATCCAGTTGCGCGAGACTGGGGCAAAGTTGAAAGTTATGGGCGACCGTAATGGAGCGCAGTACGGATTCACAAAGTGGAATGGTCCTGCTTACCTTCAAACTTAGAAGAAATTTCAAGGAAAAATGTCTGAGAAGGTCAAGTTCCAAGCTGCTGGCTGTGCCCAAGGAGGACATTGTCAGGGAGTCTGCTGGACGTAGTTGCTGTAAATATTCCTTTGCTTGGACTTAATCTCCTTTTCAGAAGTCAAAAATCTCCAGTGGGACGGAGCTGCAGACTGTAGCCAACAAGGGCTCCATGAAGCCAGATATCTCTTCTATGTAAAGCGGCTGAACAAGATTGCCTGCTGTGTAGAAGAACGTAGCATGAGCTGTTGTGAAGTCAGGTGGACTGGCCCCTTGGGCGAATCAACACGCAAGGAGGTCTCATCCTCCTTTCGGTTCTTAGAGTACTTTTTATTTAAAAATCCAAATCTTTAGATTTTGGTTATTTGGGCGCCATTAGCACCAATTCCAAGGGTCCAGGACTAAAGAGGCATCACTTGGTGGACCAGGACTTACTCAGGCAGAGTCCAAGTGTGGGTTTAGGAAGGTTGGAGCCTTTTCAGTCCCTGAGGCTCTGATCAGCAGGCCAGCAACTAGCCCTTGGAGTCACTTCTGAAGTCCTAGTTCAAGGTGAAGAGCAGAGTTCAAGCAGCAGGGCAGAACTCTGGGGTTCAGAGCAGGCTTCAACCGGCAAAGCAGTCCTTCTTTGTGCAGCAAATTAGCCCCTCTGACATACATTGCAGGCTACAAAAGTAGGCAGTCCTTCTGCAGGTCCAGGAGGGAACTGAAAAATGGGTTTGAGAGTCCCTCTTTATTCCTGGTGCCTTCTGTGAAGATGGAGAACCTTCTGGAGGCTTCCCTCCACCAAAGTGTTTTGAATTTTCCACCTCCCTGCCTTTGCTCCGGCCTGGCTAAAGGCACAATGGGCTAGTGTGAAGTTATTTGTGTGAGAGCAGGGCTCAGCCAATTGATGTCCTACTGGGGCTGTGCCCAGCTCCACCCCCCATCCTATCTTGACACACCCAATCACTCTATTGTGTGGCCATCTGGGAGGTATATATAAAGGCCAACTGCCACTCTCACCAAGGCATGTGACCCAGGAACAAACTGCACGCACCAAATGGCTGGGACACAAAAATGGCGACTTTTCTAAAAGTGACATTTTCAGAAATTTTAAATCTGACTTTAACATAACATTAAAGTGGATTTTGAAATTAAAATCCCTCATATATCAAACATGACTTTCCTACCTGTTCTGAATCACAAGTTACCATTTATTAAAAGTAATAAGGTAACCCAATGTTATCCTATGGGAGAGGTATGCCTCACAGTAGTTAAAAACGAATTTGGAACTAAAAGTTAAAAGTACATGTCCAGCTCTTTAATTAAAATGCACCCTGCCTTACGGGCTATCTTGGGCTTATCTCAGGGGTGACTAATAATTAAATAAATAGGGAGTCTTAGACTTTGCAAAAGGGTTCTTTGGCCAAGTCGACTAGGCAGTTAAAACTGCATACAGGCTGAAATGCAGGTCTGAGAAGTGGTTTACAGGGCAACTAAAGTGGGTGGCAGAAATAGTGCTACAGGCCTACAGGTAGTATTTATTTTATAGGCCCTGGGTATATGGTGTACCATGTTATGAGGAACGTATATGTAAATTAAATATGCCAAGCAGGTGTAAGCCTATTTTACATGTTTTAGGGAGTGAGCACAAGCACTTTAGTACTGGAGAAGTGCAAGGAATCCTATGGCCAACAAAAACAAATTTCAGAACAAATAGGAAGGGGAAGGCAAAAAGTGCAGAGGTAGATTTCTCTAAGGCTTACAGGTCTAACAACAATAGATTTATGATAATTTGGTAACCAGGTCAACAACAATAGGCCCTCAACAAAAAGAGTAGGGGAAAGCAACACAACATACGTGTCTTGAATGGTGCTCAAAGAAAAACAGGGTCGGTTATCAAAACAACCCTAATCTGCTCCTCAACAGACAGGCAAGCAATATTAACAAAGTAATCCAAGCACTTAATTAGTACAGAGAAATTATCAATGTCCACACAGAAGTAGATAAATACAAGTCCACTTTAATCCATGATCGGGCCAAAGGAAGAGTAATCCAAAGTCTTTAGAGCAAAAAAACTTTGACTTTCACATAGCCAATGAAAATTCCAAACATTAAAGGAATTGTATATCCACCCTAGAGGAATTCAATCAACACATGTTTCTTTAACAGGTGAGTAACACCGTGACTTCCTCAGGGCTGAAAGATCAATTAAATAAACAAATTCAAACCCAAGTAAGACAGGAATTAAAAGTAGCACTTGCCTTCTCCCACCATAGGTGTCCTACTCTTAGAAAACAAACCTATAAAAAGTGCATAAATGCTCCAACTGTGCCTAAATGTCTAAGAGAATATTAGAAGAGTCCAGCTTGAAACCTCAAGTGAAACAAAGAAATCCAGATTTTGGATTATTCAAATAAATTGGCCTGCGGACATCTTCCACTATGCCGGTAAAATCACGTGGAATTTAAAATGTTTGTATTACAGAAAATGGAAGAAACTCTACATTTAACATAACATGAACTTTGGCATGAGTGTTGTCTGTGTGAGACTAGTTTCCCAGGAAGACATTTTCTGCTCAAACTAGTCTCCTGTGGTACCTTGAGTACTTTTTTGGGAGACATCGCCCCATGCGAGATACCAGCCCATCACTTTTTAAACACCTTGCTCAATTCTGCATTACTTTCAGAAATTTTGAGAAATTCTGAGTGCGGAAATTACACAAACGTCGAGAAATAAGCAAAGCTAATGAAGCCCTGATTACTGATCGTTTCTAAAGCTATGAATGCACTTCTAGACTTTTCTAAATGTTGCAGAAGGCTTTGCGGAAATACTCACACATCTAGACCCATACTCTGATCATGGGCTTGTTTCCTATCCAAATCAAGACTTTTTGACTTCTGCCCATTCTGGCCAGTAAACGAGTATGGCAGGCACTCTGGGTGGCAGAGGCCATAACTTCCCCCCTTCTGGCAGAAAACAGCCTACCATACTTATAGGACTCTGCAAAGAGGACCTGGATTTTGCTGTCTTAAAAAGAGCTGCTGTTGCTGCAATTCCATTAAAAGAAATGAAGGTTTGCCATGCAGGTATATGTTTGATGCACCTGATCGGCAAGGTTTTATGTTTTATGTAAACACTCAAAGTGGGAGTTTACTCTTGAAAATGAGAAAAAATCAATGACCACCAGCACAGGAAGATTTCCTCCCTGAGCGTGGGGGTCTTCAGAGGTTCTCCTGTCTGGGAAAGCTATACGATCTAGGGCAAGAAAACCTACTGAAGATTGCCTTAGTCCAATAGGATTGGACGACATTCACTATGACCTGACAGCCTGACCTGACAGCCCTGTGGAGGATGGAACGCAATGTCATAGGTCTAAACCAAAAGAGCTAGTAGAGGAGCTGTTGTTATAAACAAAACGATTGCACCAACACGAAACATAGCAGAGGAACCACAACTATGGCAGGGTGGGAGCACTGACAAACTCTAAATGAGGCCCACATTTTTATTATGCACTTTTTTCCATTCAAGGTCAGACCTTGAACCTTTGATTTGGCAGACTTTTCTATCTGATAACCTTAGTCTGCCAAGATAAGCCCGATTTCATTTGATTGTGCTTGTTTTAAATAATGAAACTATTGCAAGTTAAATCTTTGAATGCCAGACTTAGGGGCCGATTTAGGATCTAACAAATGCTAATCCCATTCGCCAGGGTGGTGTAGGACATTACTTCCGCCACCCTGATGGTCTACTATCCATCAAATTTAGAGATGATCGCCGGCCCAGTCATCACAGCAGTTCCTATAAATGTACAAAAGGTGTGGTGGACGGACAGTCTGTTTTAATTGGCTGATCACCAAACCTTTTTAAATTTTTTGTTTGTTTTGTTGATACAAGCTCCCAAGCATTCCCTGGCAGCTGTTTTCTAGGGTTGATGAGCAAGAACATAAAGACATTACACCTTCCACCCTTAGATGGAATGGGCTGTGTAATGCTATGATTACTTACCGGTAATCCCCATTACTCTTAGTCCTACTCGTCCTCGACCCACTCATCACTAATGAGTTATATTCCACTGACAGGAAACAAAACAGGAAATGCTTTTAGGCTCCACTCACCGTCCTGCCAGGGGCTATAATTGCACAGCCAACAGAAAGCACTTCCTGACATACCAAGCAACAAAGACCTGAACAGGGAGGGTGGGTGGTAAGTATGACTGGGTCAAGGACAAGTAGGACTAAGAGTAATGGGGATTACCGGTAAGTAATCATAGCATTACCTCTACGTCCCTTGTCCTCGACCCAGTCATCACTAATGAGGCATACCAAAGCAACCACACAGGAAGGCCTTTGGCACACCACACACAGAAAACAGACCGAACACAAAAGTGGAGTGCAGCAAGTGAAAAATACTTAAATAAATACACAGAATCAGGTGGGGGGAACACGCTCCACAGCATGCAACACACCACAATCTAAATGTGTCCAGTGGGACAGAGCACAATTCAGACATTAATGCTTCACAAAAGTAGAATCAGAAGTCGAAGTCCCAGCCCGACAGATCTCATCAAGGGAAACCCCATGAAAAGCAGCCCAGGAAGCACAAACACTCCTAGTGGAATAGGCCTGAACCCCAGAAGGGCAAGGCAAACCAGAGCCCTGATAAACCATAGAAATAACAGCTTCCATCCAGCGACCCAGAGTAAGACGGGAAGCAGCCTTACCCCGACCAGCCTGACCCAAGTTCACAAAGAGAGAGTCGGAAGAACAAAACACCGCAGAACAGTAAACATAGCTAGACAAAGCACGCTTCACATCAAGAGTGTGCAGCAACAGCTCAGCAGGAGAGGAAGGAGAAGGACAGGAAGAAGGGAGGATCAACTCCTGAGAGGAATGAAACCGAGAACGGAACAAACCCTGGACCACCGCGTCATCCAAGAAACACAAAAAGGGAGGAGAACAACGCAAGGCAGTGAGCTCACCCAACCGCCGAGCAGAAGTAACAGCAACCAGAAAAGCCACCTTAAAAGTGAGGAATTTAAGGTCAACAGACTCCAAAGGCTCAATGGGAGAGGACTGCAGAGCACGCAGGACCAAAGAAAGATCCCAAGGAGGAACTGGAGAATGAGCAGAAGGAGAGGAGAGAGAGAAACTCCGGAAGAACCGAAACCAACAAACCAACCGAAGACGGGAGCAAAATCAGATCCCGGAAAGCCCAGACAGCAGCCCACCGACTCTTCAGAGTAGACAAGGCATAGTTCTTCGGAAACCCATCCAGAAAAAAACTGAAGGATAGAAGAGATAGGGCAAGAGGCAGGAGACAGACCAAGCCCAGAACACAAGGAAGAGAAGGAAGCGCAATGTTTGGAGTGGGAGGACAAAGTGGACTTCCTACGGGAGGCCTGCATCACTGTGAAGAGGTGGTCAGGCAAACCCCGGACCCCAAGAGACAGCCATTCAACCTCCAAACCACCAGGGTAAGAGGGACCAGGAGGGAGGGAGAAGTGGACCTCAGGGGAGACAGGCAGCGAGGCAGAATGCAAGGATGACCCACCGCCAGACTCAGCAACAACGGGAACCAGGACCTCTGAGGCCAGTGAGGTAAGACAGCCACCACCTGGGCCCTCACCTGCAGCACCTTCAGCAAGAAGGCCGGAATCAGAGGAAAAGGGGGAAGGCATACAGCAACCAAGGCGGCCACGGGAGAAGCAACGCCTCAATCCCCCAAGCCCCCAGCTCCGGTGTCTGGGAACAAAAGAAGGGAAGCACCACATTGGTCCTGGAGGCAAACAAGACCCGTTTGGGAGTCCCAAACCTCTGACAGAGCAACTTTAAAATCCTGGGGGAGAGGCTCAGGGTCAGAGAAGATGGAAACCTGCGACTCAAGGCATCTATCACCACATTGTCCTCACCTCTGATATGCTGAGCAGAGATGGCCAGAAGATGACGCTCTGCCCAACCTACAATTGCACAGGCCACAAGATTCAAGGAAAGACTGCGAGTACTGCCCTGGTGATTGATGTAAACCACAGTGACTGAGTTGTCGGTCCACACCAGAACATAGCACCCCAGTAGTCGATCCTGGAAGAAACGAAGAGCATGTTCTACAGCAGACAGATCCTTCCAGTTGGAGGAATGATGGGATTCTGTCCATAGCCAACGAGCCTGGACAGACCATGGACCCAGAGTAGCCCCCCAACCTGATGCACTGACATCCGTCGGCAACACCACTGGAAGCGACGGGCACAGCCACATCTCCTTGGAGAGATTCGAAGAATCCAGCCACCACTGGAGAGCGGACACAATCTCCAGAGACACTGACACTGCAAAGTCCTGAACCGGGAAAGGCACCCAACGGTGAAGATGCCACAGCAAAGGCTGAAGATGGAACCTGGACCACGGAACGGTGAAAAGAGTAGCGGCCATATGACCCTGCACCTCGAGCCACTGAAGTAGGGGAGCAGAAGCCCGAGACAACAACACCTTCAACTGGGTCTAACGGCGCAGAAGCTGGGAAACAGGAAGGAACACCTTGCCCAGAACAGAATCGAAGTCCGCCCCAATGATGGACCTCCGGGTGGCAGGAAGATAGTGGCACTTCAGAAAGTTCAGGAGAAACCCATGGCACTCGAGAGTAAGAATGGTCAAAGACAGTTGCTGAGACATCACCACGGGCGAAGGGGCCTGAAGAAGCTAAGGAAACACAGACACTCTCAGGAGGTGAAGATGTGCCACTACGGGAGCCACCACCTTGGTGAACACCCTGGGAGCAGACCGGAGACCAAACGGAAGGACATAGAACTGCCAATGACGACCTTCCAGGCAAAACCGCAGAAACTGCTGATCCTCCAGAGCCACTGGTACATGAAGATAAGTGTCTTGGAGATCCAGCGTACATATCACCCAACCCTCCTGAATCAAACCGATCACACGCTGCAGGGTCTCCATCTTGAACGGGATCTTTCGGACAAACCTGTTCAAGTGCTGAAGGTTGATCACAATCCGATACCTTCGGAACAAGAAAGATGATCAATAGGTTCCAAAGACCCCATTCCGCGTGGCGAACCAGAACAATCACCTTCTTCAGGAACAGGGAGTGAACACCGTCCAACAGAGATTAACGACGAGCCAGGCCCAAGGGAGTCGGAGTCTGCACCACACCGGAAGGTGGAGGAAGGGAAAGAAACTCGATCCGATACCCCCGGCAGAGTACATCCAGAACCCACTGGTCAAAAGTCATCAGACGCCAAGCAGGCAGGAACAACCACAGTCTCCCACCAACCACTGGTGTGGCATCGTCAGGAACGCTGAGGACCCTGCCCAGCATCATGAGGGGGCTTCTTCTGGAAACGGCGGTGGAAAGCTTTACCAGCCTCTTTCTGGCCTCGAAAGGAAGACTTCTGAAACCGCGGAGGCTGGCAGAAAGACTTGGCAGCAGAGAAGGAAGAATTCTTACGATGAGGCTGATGTCTGAAGGACAAGGAATGCTTATGTTCTTTGAACACCTTGTGAGGCTTCTCCTCAAGGGCGTCCCCAAACAGACAAGGTTCAGTAAATGGCAATTGCAATGATATGGATCTCTGTGCGGCATCGGTATTCCAGCCCTTCAGCAATAAATTCCGATGAGCAGCAACAGATGAACCACAGGACAAGGCAGAAGCACGCACAGAATCAAAGGCAATATCCGAGAGGTATTCTGTCTGACGCTCCATGGAGTCCAGCAGGTCCGGACAACTACCACCCTCCTGCATGGTGGAAAACAAGGTCTTAAAGTCGGCCAACAAGGACTGGGCGACATAAGCCCCATAAACACCAGAACAGATAGCAAGGTGGGACCCCGCATGAGATTTCTTCAGGGCAGAGTCAATTTTCTTATCCACCCCATCACAAAGCATATTATCGTCAGCCATAGAAGGACGACCCACCAAACTGGCCACAATAGAATCCACATGCAGGGATTCCGGCATCTTATCCTCCATATCCTGCAAAGGATAAAGCTTGGACATAAAGCGAGGCAACATGATATGATCCGGGTCCTTCCACTCCTTCAACAAGACGTTGATCCCAAAGGGGTGGATAGTCAGAGACGTAGTAGCAGGCTTATGAACTTAAGGCAAGACCGAATCCTGCAAAGTGCTGGCCACAATCTCATCTGGAAAACCCATGTTCCCCCTAACATGAGAGAGGATGTCCGGCAATAATTCCTTGGAGATATATTTTCCCTTCAGGTCCACCGCACCCAAGGAGGAACCATCAGAAGGGTCTGAACTAGAGAAGTCCAAATAGAGGTCAAGACCCCCACCAGAACAACCACCAACAGACTTTTTGGAGGACTTCAAATCTGACAAAGTCTCCAAATCAGGCACTTCAACCGGCTGTCATGCAACCGGGCCTTCCTCACAGTAGGGGCAGAATCCCCACTGTCAGCTTGGGAAGAGGAAGAGGAGACAGGAGACACATGATGACGTTTCTTCAGATGTTTGCCCATATCAACCATGACCAAGAAGAACCAAACCACACAGCAAGCATAGGCGTAAGACCAATAGAAAAACTGTGGTCCCTCCTTTTATCGGGATGAAAGGTAGAACAGCTGAAAGAAATGAAGAAATGAAACATGGGGGCATGGCCAGCTGAAGTCACAAAGGCCGACTAATCACGGCTGCCGAAGGCCCAGCGCCGAAAGCAGTACAAGGGCCCCAACGTGATATGAAAGAGGAGCACCAGGTGCCCAAGCCGGGTGCTCACTGGATAGAGACCGGCCGCCGAAGCAGAAGACGGGACGAGGTCCCCCTGTGAAGCAACAGTGGATCACCCAGAGCCCAGCGCGGGTGCACACAGACAGAGGCTGGCTTCCAAAGCAACGTGAGAAATAGAGGAGCACCTGGAGCCCAACCCCGGTTCTCAGACACTGAGGTTGGCCCCCCTGCCGAAGCGGAAAGCGTAGCGCGTCCAACAGCCGAAGCCCCTGAAGAATGGAGAACCCGGAGCCCAATCCGGGTGCTCACTGAGGCAAGAAGATGCAGCTCAAACCCACAGACTCCACAGAACGCAGGCAGTGAGTCCCGAGAAGACCCATACGCGTCCCACATCGAGGCCAGCCTAGGTGCCCATTACTTCAGAGGCCGCCGAAAATGACTACCACACCATCGGAGCAACACTGGGAGGTCGCAAGGAAAAGCTGGTGCACCCAGTAGCAAACCACGGCCCACAATCCTGAAACCAGCCGTGACGAGGACTAGAAACAATGCATGATCCAGGACAGAAGACTTCACCACGGACTCCAGAAGACCAGTGCAGCCCAGTAGCATGGGAAAACAGAGAACCGGACGGAATCCAGGAAGCCAGGCGTCCTGACCCCAGCAGCTCCCACAAAGGTCCAGAAGAATCCTCAGAGCCAAGCAAAGGAGAAAACAACAGGACAAGCAAGTAGCAGGTAAGTGCCCAGCACCTACCCTAGCGTTCCCCGTCATGTCCACCGACAGGAAACAAAACAGGATGTGCTTTCTGTTCGCTATGTAATTATACCCCTGCGGGTGGGTGGATCCTAAAAGCGTTTCCTGTTTTGTTTCCTGTCAGTGGAATATACCTCATTAGTGATGACTGGGTCGAGGTCAAGGGACGGAGAGGTAATGTCCTTCCTCTGACGGCGTCGACTCTGTAAGGCTGTCAGAGAAAGCTTTCCATCGATTGACGGCGGGTGATCTGCAGATGGAAAACATAAGGTCCTCACATCTCTAAACGAGACAGGGGGACCAAGGGTTTGGTGTAGAGGGTACACAGTTGCATTTAAGACACAGTACCCTGTCTGCCAAACTTTAAATTGGGTCCTAAATTTGCTTTGATCTTCAGTGTTCAGGTGGAAGCCGATAACAAGACTCCTTAGAATGATTCCTAATTTTTTTCTGCATTCTGTACAGACTCAGAGACGTGAAATAGCACTGAAAGAAGCCCATTTCTACCCATAATAAATTAATAACCAGTGACAGCTCATAAGGATTACATAAGTAAACGAAGGTGTGGAGAATTCAGCAGAACAACTTCAACTTAAATTCTTACACGAGAGAGCTCTAAAAGCACACCCATCAAAGCCTGAGAGGAAAATACATCAGTCAATATTGCTCCAGGCTGCTCTGTGAAGCATTAGGTTTAACTTCGCCTTTAAATGAATGCCCAAAAAAAAAATATTCTCAACATTCAGTAAAAGTACTTGTGGTGTGTGAGTACTTGAAACATTTTCCGTTTATGATGAGCATGGACCTGTGTCAGAATTCAATGTTCAAGGTTTCGAAAAGTTCAAGATAACCGGAATCCGGTAAGAAGCTTAACTTTTAAAAAAACACAGCGCTGCACTGTTCTCCTCCAGGACTTAAGGTACAGGTGAACCAGATGCAACAGTTATGTTAATCATTTAATTAACATCATGAATATAATTAACACTTGGAGAAAGTATCTTGGGAAAATATAGTAATTAGGGAGGGATTCATTGCTAATCCCTGCTATTTATTTCAAACAAATCTGTCATTAGCTGGACCTTGCTCTTAACTCGGTGCTAATATTAGTATACACTGGGGAAGGAAGTGAAAAACGGTTTTAGGAATTTAGGCCTTAACATTTGCCTTCCTGTAGCCATCAGGGAAAGAATAATGAAAATACAACCAGTCTCTGCTTGCTACACCTGTTCTATTATGATTAAATATTGTAAATATGATCCTTAACCCTAAAAAAATAGATGCTACAGCAAATTCATGGTTATCTCTAAGTGGTTTCTGAGTTTTGCTCCCAACCTGAAGAAACATACGTTTGTTATCCCTTGTATAGGCAGAAGCTTACAAAAGACTATTTAATAATGTCAAATTGCCAATAAAAAATGTGTCATTCTTGTAGCATCCTCCACAGCCTGGGTACACGCTAAAGACTATGCCACACACAGAGCTTAGTATAAACGTCTTTATTCTTCTGCATATAACTGCGAACTAAACATTCTAAACTTGCATTCACTTCACTCTGTTCTAACACTTACATCACAGTTATACAGAGTCCATCAGGAGCCAAGAGGGTCCTGTCAGTTCTAACTCACACAACACTACATATTCTCCTCAGTTAAATAAAAAAATTAAAAAATTGACAAATATATACAATCATAACTCCTCAATGAGTCTTCATGGTGCTCTGATCACACGTCCGGACTGTGCCTTTGGAAACTGAGAACATGTAGTTGAAGTGTCCATGATCTGCATTGCTGATGGAGGAACAACTGCAAAAACAACAGTTGATGGACAGAATGCAGAACAATGTCATACATTCACCCCAGTACAGAGATCTGGGACTAAATCCATCATTTTTTTTGCTCACCATGTCATTCCAGTTTGAACCCAGCCATATGCAAATCAGTCTTGACCCAGTGCCTCATGGGAACAGTCCAGCCCGAACTGAAAAAGCCAGGTCCTCCCTGGACTGGAAACAAGCATCCTAGGACCGGCTTCGGGGTTTCACCCGTCTTCAGCCAGGATAGCTTGACTCCAGTGGCATGGAGAGCACGGGACCCACGTCTGGGAATACCCGTCCCACTCGGGGTGACAAATGCAAAAACAACAGTTGATGGACAGAATGCCGAACAATGTCATACATTCACCCCAGTACAGAGATCTGGGCCTAAATCCATCGTTTTTATGCTTACCATGCCATTCCAGTTTGAACCCAGCCATATGCAAATCAGTCTTGACCCTGTGTCTCATGGGAACAGTTCAGCCCGGACTACCAAGCCAGGTCCTCCCTGGACTGGAAACAAGCATCCTAAAACTGGTTTCAGGGTTTCACACCTATTAAGCCAGGATAGCTTGATTCCAGTGGCATGGAGAGCACGGGACCCACGTATGGGCATACCTGTCCCACTCGGGGTGACAAATGCAAAAACAACAGTTGAGTGACAGAATGCAGAACAATGTCATACATTCACCCCAGTACAGAGATCTGGGCCTAAATCCATAGTTTTTTTGCTCACCATGCCATTCCAGTTTGAACCCAGCCATATGTAAATCAGTCTTGACCCTGTGCCTCATGGAAACAGTTGAGCCCGAACTACGAAGCTATGTTCTCCCTGGACTGGAAACAAGCATCCTAGGACCGGTTTCGGAGTTTCACCCCTTTTCAGCCAGGATAGCTTGATTCCAGTGGCATGGAGAGCACGGGACCCACGTATGGGCATACCCATCCCACTCGGGGTGACAAATGCAAAAACAATAGTTGATGGACAGAATGCAGAATAATGTCATACATTCACCCCAGTACAGAGATCTGGGCCTAAATCCATTGTTTTGTTGCTCACCATGCCATTCCAGTTTGAACCCAGCCATCTGTAAATCAGTCTTGACCCTGTGCCTCATGGAAACAGTTCAGTCCGAACTGCCAAGCCAGGTCCTCCCTGGACTGGAAATAAGCATCCTAGGACTGGTTTCAGGGTTTCACCCCTCTTCAGCCAGGATAGCTTGATTTCAGTGGCATGGAGAGCACGGGACCCACGTCTGGGCATACCCGTCCCACTCGGGGTGACAAATACAAAAACAACAGTTGATGAACAAAATGAAGAACAATGTCATACATTCACCCCAGTACAGAGATCTAGGCCTAAATCCATAGTTTTTTTGCTCACCATGCCATTCCAGTTTGAACCCAGCCATTTGCAAATCAGTCTTGACCCTGGGCCTCATGGTAACAGCCCAGCCCGAAGTGCCATGCCAGGTCCTCCCTGGACTGAAACAAGCATCCTAGGACCGGTTTTGGGGTTTCACCCTTCTTCAGCCAGGATAGCTTGACTTCAGTGGCATGGAGAGCACGGAACCCACGTCTGGGCATACCCGTCCCACTCTGGGTGACAAATGCAAAAACAACAGTTGATTGACAGAATACAGAATAATGTCATACATTCACCCCAGTACAGAGATCTGGGCATAAATCCATCGTTTTTTGCTCACGATGCCATTCCAGTTTGAACCCAGCCCTATGCAAATCAGTCTTGACCCTGTGCCTCATGGGAAGAGTCCAGCCCGAACTGCCAAGCCAGGTCATCCCTGGACTAGAAACAAGCATCCTAGGACCTGGTATGCCCAGACATGGGTCCCGGGCTCACTGTGCCACTGGAATCAAGCTATCCTGGCTGAAGAGGGGTGAAACCCCGAAACCGGTCCTAGGATGCTTGTTTGCGGTCCATGGAGGACCTGGCTTGGCAGTTTGGGCTGGACTGTTCCCATGAGGCACAGGGCCAAGACTGATTTGCATATGGCCTTGTCTAAATTGGGGTGGCATTGTGAGCAAAAGAATGATGGATTGAACCCAGATCTCTTGACTGGGGATGAATGTTTTGATTTGTTCTGCATTCCGTCCATCAATTGTGTGTGTTTTGCTTTCTCGCCCAAGTGCGCCGGGTATGCCAAGACGTGGGTCCCGGGCTCACTGTGCCACTGGAATCAAGCTATCCTGGCTGAAGAGGGGTGAAACCCCAAAACCGGTCCTAAGATGCTTGCTTCCGGTCCAGGGAAGACCTGGCTTGGCAGTTCGGGCTGGACTGTTCAGATGAGGCACAGGGTCAAGACTGCTTTGCATATGGCCAGGTCTAAACTGGGGTGGCATGGTGAGCAAAAGAATTATGGATTTAACCCAGATCTCTTGACTGAGGGTGAATGCTTTGATTTGCTCTGCATTCTGTCCTTCAATTGTGTGTCTTTTGCTTTCTCGCCCTAAATGCGCCGGGTATGCCCAGACGAGCGTCCCGGGCTCACTGTGCCACTGGAATCAAGCAATCCTGGCTGAAGAGGGGTGAAACCCCGAAACCGGTCCTTGGATGCTTGTTTCCGGTCCAGGGAGGACCTGGCTTGGCAGTTCGGGCTAGACTGCTCCCATGAGGCACAGGGTTAAGACTGATTTGCATATGGCCAGGTCTAAACTGGGGTGGCATGGTGAGCAAATGAATGATGGATTTAACCCAGATCTCTTGACTGGGGGTGAATGCTTTGATTTGTTCTACATTCCGTCCATCAATTGTGTGTCTTTTGATGGAGGAACAACAGCAGTCAGGGGATCTCCAATTGTCCTTTCAGACCCAGTCTCTACATTGACATCAGTGCACTAACGAGCGATCAGACACATGTCGGAAATGTGAGGAATCTTGCGTGATAGACTTCCTAAGACATGGGTAGTCTCCCTGTGTTCTTTGCTGGTCACAACCTGAAATGATTCAGCATCAGAGAGAGCATCAGATTTCCTTTTGCTAGGCTGACTGAAAAGCACTCAATCTCCTCTAGATCAATGTCGATTGCATGTCAACGCTTAGCTGCATAGGCCTTCATTTTACTTTTACGATCCAAGTCTCTTATGCAGGTTTCTTCCTCCTTTCTTGATCTTGTGTTGGGACATTGAAGTAACTTGGTTGTCATGACTATCATGAACATCAAGGTTACAGGGCTTTCACCTGTGGTCAAGTGAGGGGTTGAAAGGTATGCTCTAAGAGTAGAATTCCAGACAGTTTTAAGGTTGAGTTTTCCAGTACAACACGCTGAACAAATTTCTTAAGAGTACTCATGAAAGGTTCTACAAGGCCACTGGCCTTTGGCCAAAGAGATGTGCTCTTCTGGTGCTTCACATTAAGGTGACTGAGAAAGTCTCTCAATTTTCGACTGTTGAAAGATGGGCCGTAGTCAGATGTTAGGATCACAGCAACATTTTAATTTTAACATATCACTATCTTAACTCTTGACTCTTGGAAGTGACAATTTGTTCCAATAAAATGGCAGCTGGTGTGCTCAATTTCACAATAAAATGTATGTAGGCTTCAACTATCTTAGAAGGGGAACTATAGCACTGTAAGAGTCACTCTTGAGAAGTAGATGGCAGGGTTTTGATCTATCCCTGGACAGTGCACAATTGTGTAGTTTATTCTTGTAATTGTAGACCCCAATGTTCAATGCAAGTAGGCATCTTGGTCTTTCGATTGTCAAAGATGGTCAACAACGCTTGACGATCCGTCAAAAGCATGAAATGCTTTCCATATACGAATGCATGGAAATGTTCACATGCCCGTACCACTGCTTAACTTTTCTTTCTCAGGTTGTCAAAAAGCACGTTCAGTTTGGGACAGATTTCTGCTTGCATACACTACAAAATGCCTTCGAGGATATGGGTGTCCGCTGTGCTGTGCAAGGATTGCACCTAACCTGACTGGGCTAGCATCAACAACAACTTCTGTATGAAGCTTTGGATTAAAGCATGCCATTTCAGTAGTATTCTCAATAGCGTGTTTGATCTTCTTGAAGCTTTACTCACATTTATGGTACCACTGAAATGAAACATTGTTTTTCGTCAGGTCTGTCAATGGAGCACTCATGGTGGCAAAGCCTTGAATATATCTAGAGCAGAAGCTGGCCATGCCCTTGTATGAACGTAACATGGAAACATCATGTGGGGAATTGGCAGTTGACAGCGCTTGCATTTTAGCTGGATCGGGTGTCATACCCCATCAGAAATGATATGGCCAAAGACTTTTAGCTCATATTTGTCATCATTCAATGTGAAACCTGCATCTGCAAGTAAACAACACACTTGCATGAGATCTTTATCATGCTCCTTCTGTGTAGCTTGGAAAAACAATATGGCAGCACTATATTTAAACGCATTCATGACCGGCTGTATCATATGTCAAATGACATCTTGAAATAGCTCTGCAGCTGATGACACACCCGAACTTAGTCTTTTGTATTGGAACAGACCAATATGTGTAGAAAAGTCTGCGATGTACCTGCAACTCTCCCAGAGTTCCACCGTATAATATCTTTTATTCAAATCAATGCGAGAGAAGACCATTGCATCATTCAATTGGGTTTTCATGCCAGTGATGTGCGGACCTGGATGTCGTTCTTCAATTGCCTTGTTTGCTTGCCGCATGTCAACGCAGATGCATACAGCTCCTTCACTATTCTTTTTCGGCACTACCACTGTGGGAGAAACCCAGGGCATTGAACCAGTGGAACACTCAATTATATCATGTTTGAGCAATGATTCAAGTTCTTTTTCAACAGCTTCCTGTAAATAAAATGCAGTTTGTCTGTGTCTTTGAGCAATAAGACAGCCTTCCTCATTAATGTGTAATCGTACTTTCATGGTCTTGAGTTTTCCTAACCCATGAAATGCTGAAGGGATCTGGTTTACTATTACATGATGAGCATTCATGTCATAGTTCACTGATATCAGTCACATATCAGCAGCTATACTGAAACTGAGAAAGCAGGCACTTGACGCTGTACCTTGAAGTACTTTAATGGGTGCTTGTACTTTCCTTTTCTTGTGTTTCATCGTTGCTTCAAATGGACTCTGACTTTTTAATGGTGTTGATGTAGCCCATGTATGCAGTGGCTTAAGTCTTGGCAATGGCGATAGTTTATTGTATTTCTACTCAGGTATTATGTTTCTCAATGCACCAATCAATCAATCAATCAATCAATCAAGGCATTTATAGAGCGTGCTACTCACCCATAAGGGTCTCAAGGCGCTGAGGGGGTAGCTGCTACTGCTCGAACAGCCAGGTCTTGAGTAGCCTCCTGAAGGTCAGGAGGTCTTCGGTCTGCCGTAGGAGGATGGGGAGGTCGTTCCAGTACTTGGCGGTGAGGTAGGAGAACGATCTGCCATCGGTGGTCGTTCTTCAGATGCGGGGGACGGTGGCGAGGGCGAGGTCGGCGGAGCGGAGCTGGCAGTTCGGGGTGTAGAAGGTGAGTCGTTTGTTGAGGTATGTTGGTCCGGTGCTGTGGTGTGTCTTGTGTGCGTGGGTGAGGAGTTTGAAGGTGATCCTCTTGTTGACGGGAAGCCAGTGCAGGTCTCTCAGGTGGCGTGTTCATGTGGCTGTGGTGAGGGATGTCGAGGATCAGGCGTGCAGAGGCGTTCTGTATGCGTTGCAGTCTTTTCAGCAGTTTGGTCGGGGCTCCCACGTAGAGGGCGTTTCCGTAGTCCAGCTTGCTGCTGACAAGGGCCTGGGTGACAGTTCCTCTTGTGTCGGTAGGAATCCACCTGAAGATCTTTTGGAGCATGCAGAGGATGTTGAAGCAGGAGGATGAGATGGAGTTGACTTGCTTGGTCATGGAGAGAGTTAAGTCGAGGATAACTCCCAGGTTGTGTGCGTGGTCGGTGGGTGTTGGGGCTGCACCCAGGGCAGTTGGCCACCAGGAGTCGTCCCATGCTAAGGGGGTGGATCCCAGGATGAGGACCTCTGTCTTGTCCGAGTTCAGTTTCAGGCGGCTGTTCTTCATCCACTCGGTGACGGCTTTCATTCCTTCGTGGAGGTTGGTTTTGGCGGTGCGAGAGTCTTTGGTGAGGGAGAGGATCAGCTGTGTGTCATCTGATTAGGAGATGATGTTGAGGTCGTGCAGTCTAGTGATGCGGGCAAGAGGGGCCATGTAAATGTTGAACAGGGTCGGGCTGAGGGATGATCATTGGGGTACGCCGCAGATGATCTTGGAGGCTTCAGATCGGAAAGGGGGTAGTCGGACGCTCTGCGTTCTGTCGGAGAGGAAGGAGGAGGTCCATTTCAGTGCTTTGCCGTGGATTCCTGCGTCATGGAGGCGAGTGCATAGGGTGTGGTGTCAGACCGTGTCGAAAGCGGCTGAGAGGTCCAAGAGGATGAGGGCTGCGGTCTCGCCGTTGTCCAGCAGGGCCCTGATGTCTTCGGTGGTGGCGATGAGAGCCGTTTTGGTGCTGTAGTTGCTGCGGAATGCCGGACTGGTATAGGTCCAGAACGTTGTTCTCCTCGAGGTAGTGGGTCAGCTGTTTATTGACAGTCTTCTCGATGACTTTTGCTGGGAACGGGAGCAGAGAGATGGGCCGAAAGTTCCAGAGGACCCTCGGGGTCTGCCTTGGGTTTCTTGAGTAGGGCGTTGATTTCGGCGTGCTTCCAGCTCTCCGGGAAGGTCCCGGTTTCAAAGGAGATGTTGATGTCCTTGCGGAGGTGGGGTGCGAAGGAGGCGCTGGCTTTGTTGAAGATGTGGTGGCGGCATGGGTCGGACGGGGAATCGGAGTGGATGGTGCTCATGATTTTGATAGTGTCATCGTCGTTGATGTTAGTCCATGTAAGCAGTGGGTCGCTGTGGGTGGTGGCAGTGGGTCCGGGGGGTGTTGGCTGCCGTGGCGGTCTGGTTGTTGAAGCTGTTGTGGATGTCTGCGATCTTACGGTGGAAGAAGGAGGCGAGGGCGTTGCACAGGTCCTGCGATGGTGGGATGTCGTTGGCGTTGGAGCTGGGGTTGGCGAGTTCCTTCGCAATGTTGAAGAGCCCTTTGCTGTTGTGTGCATTGTTGTCGAGGCTTTCCTTGAATGAGGTCTTTTTGGCAGTTCTGATGAGGTGATGATGTTTGCGTAGGGCTTCCATGTGGGCTGCTAGGTTTTCTGGTGTCTGGTCATGGCGCCACTTCTTCTCCAGTTTTCAGCAGTGTTGCTTGGAGGTCTGGAGGTCCGCGGTGAAACAGATGGTGTTCCTGTTGGTGCATCTGTTGGAGGGATTCTTGACCGGTGCAAGGGTGTTGGCACAATCATTGATCCAGCGTCTGAGGTTGCTGGCGGTTGCCTCAGGGTCGGTGGTGTCGGTGGGAGGGCCCTGGGCGAGGGTGGTGGTGAACTGATCTTCGGTGACTTTGCTCAAGCAGCGGCGGGGGATCTTTTGGGTGCGGTGGTGCGTGGTGGGTTTCCGGAAGGTGAAGTGGATGCAGCGATGGTCGGTCCAGTGGAGTTCGGAAGTGTGGCTGAAGGAGACGTGGGTGTTAGCGGAGAAGATAGGGTCCAGCGTGCTGCCGGCGGAGTGGGTGGGTGTTGTCACGAGCTGTCTGAGTCCGAGGTTGGCGAGGTTGTTGATCAGGGTGGAGGAGTTGGTGTCATTGTTGTTCTCGAGGTGGAAGTTGAGGTCTCCTAGGAGGATGTAGTCCGTGGATGCGAGGGCGTGTGTGCTGACGAAGTTGGCGATGGAGTCACTGAACTGTGGTCGGGGTCTGGGGGGTCTGTAGATCAGGGTTCCTCTGAGGGTGGTGTTAGGGTCGGTGTGGATCTGGAAGTGCAGGTGTTCGGCGGTGTTAAGGGTGCCGCTGGAGTTGGTCGAGACTTTGAGGGTGGACTTGTGGATGATGGTGAGTCCTCCTCCAATTCCATTGGCGCGGTCTCTGCGGGTGATCTTGTAGCCATCCGGGATGGCTATGGCGATGTCAGGTGCCGAGGAGTCATTCAGCCAGGTCTCTGTCAGGAAGGCAACATCCGGGGAGAACGTGTCGAGCAGGTCCCAGAGTTCTACGGAGTGTTTGCGTGCGGAGCGGGAGTTCAGGAGAATGCATAGGAGGTGTTTGCGTCCCTGCCTGGTGGATGGATTGGCGGCTCTGGTGCTGGTGAAGCTGCAGTTCCGGCAGGAGAAGGGTCCTTGGGTGCGCTACGGGGCGGCCTGGAAGCAGGTGTGTGCTCGCCCGGTGTTGAGTGCGTAGAGGGTGCTGGCGTCATAGCGGATTCAGGCGTCGTGGCTTTCATGGGGGCCAGGTGTTCTGGTGCTGGGCGTGGTCCAGGCGCGGACGGGCGCAGACGGGTTTGCTTTAGGCGTGCCTTCGGCGCACCAGCGGTGAGCCGCACAGCGTCCGCCATAAGAAGGGGAGGTGGGAGGGAGGAGCAGCTGGGAGGGGGGATTGGACGAATGGGCGAGCGGGGGGTGGGGCCGCAGGGGACGCAGCGGTGGGAAAACGGGAGGGGAGACGGCGAAGGGAACAGAAGGCAAAAGACACAAAAAGGGGGGGAAGCAAAAGACGATCACAGAAAAACAAATAAGCAATACAGGGCAGAAGCAAAAGACGATCATAGAACAACAAATAAGCAATATAGGGAGGGCAGAAGCAAAAAACAATCACAGAACAACAAATAAGCAATACAGGGCAGAAGCAGATAACAGTCAACAAAAACAGTGCAGATACTGGATGCAAATACCTACGTCCTACCACTTGCCTCCAGGGATGAGGCGCAGGTGGTAGCCTGCGGGTGGAGGCGGGCGGTGGCAGCTGGGCAGAGACACGGGCGAAGACAGGTGGAGCTGCGCGGCGTGGGGAGCGACCTGCCTGGAGACAGGGTCAAGGGTCGGTCACTGTCAATAATAAAAGACATTGAGCAACCGTTTACCTTTAGTGTAATCTTCGGACAATGTTTGATTAACTTGTGTGCTTTTTCATTGTAGATCTGTATTTTTCTTCACACACAGCCAATCCAACATGCACACATTTTTTGGAGGTAAACATCGACATTGCACAACCATCGTCTTCTCGTTCACGCAATGTAGATATTGAAGAACTATTTGACAATGATTTAGATGATAATTGCCTCCTTCGCCTTGCAAAACCGTCACAAAATGTTTCTCCTCCCACAGCCTTTGCAGAACTATTCAGTTTCGAGACATTTACCGTAATGTGGAAATAAAAATCCACACCTGAAACACAACCTCTTCTGCAGAGGAGGCATCACTCTGTGTCCCATGGCTTTGTGCTTTGGCTTACTTTTTACATTCTTGATTGACTCACTCTGGGCACATTCGGCTTCTTTGTTAGCAGCTTGTCGATAGGCATGCACTGGCAGCCATGAGAACTCACTCCAGGCTGAGAGTTTCTCTCAACATTCATTGACTGATACCATCAATAACTCTGAGGCGTACAGCTTCCTCATCTTTAAAATAATTGAACTTACAGTGTTTGATGAGCGTATCCAGTCTCTCAAAAAATGTGTTGATGGTTTCACCATCTTTCTGTCATTCTTGACTGAAAATTTACCATTTGTAATCTACAATCTGCATTAGATTGAATTTGAGATTCAAAGATTCTTTGATTTGATGGGGATGTAATTTCGTCATCTCATGAAATTTTCTTTATGACTTGATTTTCACCTTCACCAGCTGGATTTTTTAGGTATTTGATACTCTTCTTGTTATCTGTTTCTTCTAGCGCATCAATTAAATCATCAAATTTCTCTATCCAAGCAGTCCATCTGTCACCAATATTCAGCTTTTTGGTGGTATCGAAATGGTGGTGGTGGTTTCATGAAGGCGACAGAGCTGTAACCATTGATGAAACTTACTGATGTGGAGAGTAATGTTCTTTCTGACACTGCTTGGTGATCTTGTTTATGCAAACCATCTCTGAGGCCTTGCGACATGCTGCCATCAGGGTCATCTTTGAAAACATGACCACTTTCTAGATCTCCATTTAAAAAGTAAACTTTCATGGTTCTGATTGATACTCTCGGCTTCCTGATCTTCGGAAACCTCTGGAGCTGTTCAGTGCCCACTCTGACGCCTTAGTGGTACGCTGCTTTATTAACGGATAGCTCTGCAAAGACAACTCCAGGTTCTGCCTCTGGGGCCATTCCATCTGGCTTCGCGTTATGAATACTCAGTTTACTCAGTTCTGGTAAGCAAATGACAATTTCTTGCATTTGAACTGCTTTGCTTGTAAGCGTCTCTTTGTACTGCCTGACACCATGTTGATCTCTGCCTCGCAGCGCATCTCATCGCAGTTTTATCTTGCAATTGGCTGTCACTATTTGCTGCTCTTTCAAAACCTGGTTGCATCTGCCTTTAGTGTTAGCACTCCGTATGATATATGGCTTTAAGTTGCACAGTAGTGCAGTAGTTCTCTTTGCGGCCTTCCCATTAGGTTCTCGGTCACACTCTAAGTGCTCTCAAATGTTTCACACTGGCTGGAGTTGCACTTTCACTTCACTTTATATACTCCAAACTTCGGTTCGGCACTTCGACTGAGGCACACGGGACACGCACGAGCAGTCGTTTACTTTTCCCCTATCTTGTTGCCAGTTGTAAAGTACTCCCCCGCCTAGGTACCAGCTAATTATTACGCCCACCTATGGAGCTTAGTATAACACAAATGTATTCTTCTGCATGTAACTGCGAATTCAAAATTCTAAATCTGCATGCACTTCCCTAGGCACTACCACTTATGTTACAGTTCTATGGAGTCCATCAGGAGCCAAAAGGGTTCTGTCATTGCTATCTCACACAACACTACAGTTCTTAAAACCTTTAATTATAAATGTGTTAGATTTAACCAGTTTATTTACAAAGTCTATGTTTTGATGAATATGTAAGCATCAAATATGCTGATGGCATTGAACCTTTTTTATAAAATCTCTTTCCCAAATGTTGTTGAATAACATATAAAAATGGATGAAACTGAACTTGCTTCCCACAGAGTTCCTCCTGCTGCCCCACCTAAATTCCCTATCCAGAGTCAGACCCAATTTACTGACATTATAAAATCCCAATCCTGCTACAATAGGGTCCACCATATATCTTGAATCCTGCTCAACATTTAAACACACATCAACACAATCCTTTAAGGGTGCACATTTTCAACTTAGACACAATTAAATCTTTAACCCCTGATGAGTGTTTAATATTGTTATTCAATTTATAGCCTTGTTGAAAATTGACTATGGATGCTCCCAATCACAGGAAACCCCAAATTATAGTTGGCTCCCCTCAAAGCATCCTTTTAGGCAGCTGTCAAATTGACCATGGGAACAAGAAAGTTTGAACACATCTCCCAGATTCTGTTGCCTAATTTGCATTGCTTCTGCCCATATATGCGAGAAAAATCCTTAAACTAGTACTCATATCTAGATTTTAGGAACACCAAAATCTCTTGCCCTGAAAGTGGCCATCACAAGAGAACATCATATACTTAGAAGCAAGGACAATCCTATACATGGAACACCAGGGTTTAAGAAAAGACTCACATATTCCTGTCACTTTAAAAAACATTGGTGAGAATCCAGCTAATTCAGTGGCACTTCCAACCATGAAAAGACCTCACTCCCAAATATGTAATTACAGAAACTGGTTAATTTTCTATCAGTGTTTGAACTTAATAAGAATACTTTGCCCTGGCATTTTTACTCACTGCCGTAATTGTCTGATATTATGTTATTATTCATATTTTTATTCTATTGGATTATTATAAACTTTCTCATACATATCATCACTTTTACCACTGTATGTACGAGGCTTGTGCTCTCTGGAAGGAAGGAAGGAAAGAAGGAAGGAAGGAAGGAAGGAAGGAAGGAAGGAAGGAAGGAAGGAAGGAAGGAAGGAAGGAAGGAAGGAAGGAAGGAAGGTAGGAAGGAAGGAAGGAGGAAGGAATGAAGGAAGGAAGGAGGGAAGGAAGGAAGGAAGAAATACTGGGTTATTAGTTGAGAGTGGTGAGAGTCCGACTCTAATAGAAAACACAATCCTTGTCAGAGTGAACCCCAAAAGTCACTAAATAAACCTCTACTTAACCCTCTGGTAGCTTGACACAAAGCAGTTAGGCTTATCTTATAGGCAATATGTAAAGTATTCATGCAGCACTCAAGCAGTAATGAAGTGAAAACACAACCCAAGAAAAATCAAAACCAATTTAGAAAAATAGAGTTCATTTGTATACATAGAATGACACCAAAACAAAAGAAAATCCAATAAATGGAAGAGGAGTTATGGATTTTTTAAGTTTGAGGTAAAAGAAGCTCCAAGAAGCACAAAGCACCAATCTCAGATATCTGGTCGTACTGAACCGGGTCAAAGTCAAACGTTCAAGCTGACCTCAATGGCGCATTAGTCAGATACAGGCACCAGATTTGTTCTGCTGAAACGTTTACCTTCTAACTGAGCCCAGATCCACGCAAGGAGCCTCAGTTAGATCTTCACGTGGGTGAGGGCCTCGAGGAGTTCCTTGTTGGAGTAAAGAGTTGGCAGGCAGTCAGAGCTTTGCGTAGGCAGGATATTCACGGCTGTCATTCCTGACACGATAATCACTGTGCAGGTGAAGTCCAGAGTCTGTAGCTGGGAAGGTAGTGTCAGCAGTTGGATGCAGGCCCTGGGTAAAGTGAGATCGTGTCAGCAAGGAGACCCAGGATGGTTATTTTTCTACCCAAATAATACAGAACATCTGGATTTTCACCTGGAGTCTAGTTCTTGCAGTCTTTAAGTTGGAGTAGTGTCTCTGACTCCATCCAAGGGTCCTGGATCTGAAATGCAACTTCTTGGGAGTCAGCACTCGCTCCAGCAGCATCCAGCTGCAGGGTTCATGCAGGTCCAGTTGCTACTGGTCAGCTGCGCAGTTGCAGGGAAGGCTTCTAGGAGCTTGTTGTCTCCATGTAGCTCAAACAGGAGGTCAGCCAACTGACTCTTGGAGTCATATCTGAGATCCTGGGTTCAAAGCAAGCAGGACCAGCCTTCCTTTAGGCTTCAGCCAGCACAGCAGTCCTTCTTCTCAGTCTCAAAAAGTTGAGGAGTGTTCTGAGGGAGCCACATTTGGACCTAGTGCCAACCTGTGTTTGGGGGCCACTGCTTTGTCTAACCCTAAACTAATTCTGGTCAGTTCTTCCTTTTCTCTGGGTTTGGCTACAATCTGTCAATGGTAACAAACAGCAGGCCGGCCTAGGTGTGAGCTGCATTTGCCATTGATAAGGCAGGCTGTTTCAGCAGTCAAGAAGAGGCTTGGCACAGCCCTCTGGTTACCATTCGAAGATCGGGAAGGGCCACATACAACTCCCAGAGTCCAACCAGCTTAGGAGAAGATCACCCAAGGCCCTTTAGTCCCCTGTCTGGAAGAAATGCAAATCATACTATAGGAGAGCTATTGCCAGCCTTGTGACACTGCACACTGGCAGAAAGGCACATTCAATTTAGGCAGGAAAATGCCAACTTTCTAAAAATGGCATTTTCAGAATAGTGAGTTAAAATACAACTTTACAATTAAAGAGGATTTTATGTTCCAATTCAAATGAGTGGAATACATATTTATCTATCTGCTTCCAAACTTTATACCTTTTTAAGTGTAATAAGGTAACTCAGTGTTAGCCTACTGGGATTTAACCTTGGTACAACAAAAACAACTTTGGGAGTTTTTCACGGCCAGGACAGTAAAACTTAAGTACTCATGCCAAACATGTAAACGTAAGTCCTCATGTCCTATTTTTTTAAGTACTTTGGCCTATGAGCTGTTAGACTAGAGCCTAACTCAAGGGTGACTTAAAAGTATTAAAAAGGAAGATTCTCATAAATATTAAAAATGAAGGTTTAGGCCTCGCAAAAGATTTATTTAGGTCGAACTGGCATCCTGGCAAAAGGTTTATTTAGGTCAAAATGGCAGTTTAAATTTGCACGAAGAGGGAGGTGTGGCTGGATGCCGCACAATATGGCCGCCGTCTCCTGAAGCTCCCAAGCGGCCCCCTTGTATGTATGTGGTTGCTGCTTTTTTGCTGCTGTTCCTTTTCTTTTCTGCCAGAATCCAGTGTCGGAATGGGTGCACTACAATATGGGACATTTTTCTAAATGTTTCTTTCACATTTTTTGCCTCATCAGCGCTGAAGTGGAGTGCACGCCACAACGAGCCACCTTTGGGTTCCTAAGGTAACTCCTTCATGCTGTATCCATGAGCCGGTGGTATGAAGCGACCAATTAGACATTCATATTGATCGACCCCCTTACTATTTATGGGGGACTGATTCACCCAGCACTCCTACAACTTAACGACTCTAACCTAATTCTCTTCGGCATCGTTGAAGTAAGCCTTCCACTTTGCTTTGCATGATAACACCCAGCAACAGTAACTGCCTATCATTATTGGTATTTTATAAGTTTGGAAGTTTCCTGTCCCTCTTCACTTATACCAGATCTGTTTGTCACAATACCAGCGTTCGGAATGGGATGTTTTTTCACATTGTTTTTAATTGCTTTCATGCAGCCTTTGCTGTTTAAATGTTAGTTCAGTCAGTCAAATATTTTTTATTCAGTTATTTTCCATAGCCATAAAAGAGTTCATTAAACATACAAATAAAATAATAAATAATCATTGTATGTAATTAAAAACAATTCACATTGATATTACAGAGAGATAACCAATCCTTTTTCAGCTGAAGTTTGGGGATTAATGCAGACGACTGCGGATTACTAAAGCAGTCCATTCTCCCTACTTGTTCTAACTGGTTTGTTATGTAATTGAGCCACAGGATTTTCTGCATATGGTCTAGGCTCATGCAATTTAATATTATTGGATGATTTAAGGCAGTCTCTTCTTTGACCCACAAAGAGTGCCACAACATAATTGAAGCAATTTTTAAATGATGAGTAAAAGGAATTAAGCCTAATTCCGTGTGGCATAATACAGCTGGTAAACTCTTAGGAACAGCCAAAAAACGTTTGAGGAAAGAATTTTCTGCTGCCTGTAGGCACTGACTCATAAAATACAACAGAGCATGAGCGGGCCTTATAAATGTTAGCTAAAGAGACGATAGGTCTGGAACCCAGTTTCTTTGCAAACCTATATAGTGCCTCCAAATTCTGTTCAAACGTTCTTTTCCTAGTACCCACAAGGTGGCATCAAGATCCTTTTCTGATCAACAGGTATGCCTAAATACAAAAAGGTTGGAATATAAGGCAGTTTGTCACTATTAATAAAACAAGATTTCAAGGGTTGAAGTGGTTTTCCAGCCGCGATAATGTAAGACTTGGCTGTGTTCGTCTTTAATCCAAGATTACGCATACAATCATTAAATCTACTTAAAAGCAATTACAATCCCACACCAGTTTTGGAGATCAAGACACAGTCGTTGATGTAAAGCAAGGCTGGAAGATTTCTAGCACCCACCCTCAGAACGTTGGCCTGACCCTGTCCAAAAAAGATCTCCAATTCATTTATATGGGCAGAATAAAAAAGGGGCTAACACACAACCTTGGCGAACTCCACAGTTCATTTTGATAAGGGAGGAGAGTTCACCATCAGCTCCATATCTGACTCTGCCATTTACATCTTGATACATCTGCACTAGCAAATGGACCAAGAGGGCATCTAGCCCCATATCTAACATTTTTATCCACAATTTCCCTCTATCCACCCATTCAAAGGTGGATGTTAAATCCATGAAACCTAGATAGAGGGCTCCATTCTTAGCTAGCGTGTACTTGCTTATGAGAAAGTGAAGATTAAGGCGCTGCTCAACAGTGCCCAGACCTCTTCTGAACATGTATTGGATATAACAGAACTTCCCTCTCTCGGCAACCCAGGTTCCTAGGCGGTCCAATATAACCCTTTCCATTAACTTACAGGTAAAATCGATCAACGAGATTGGGCGATAGCATTTGAGATCTGCCCTATCCCCTTTCTTAAAATTGGGTACTATTATCACATTGGTCCAGGATTTAAGTGAGCCCAAATGTGCTACACAGCTCAAGACATTGGTTAATACTGGAATCCAGAGGTCGGGTTGGCTAAAAAGAGATCAGCCAGAACACCATCTGGTCCAGAAGCTTTGTTTTCAGTAGTTCGATTTAAGGCTTTTCTGACTTTCTCTTAGCTGGGTGGTGCCAAATACCCCACTTTTACATCAGGGTAATCTCCCACAAGCCTTGATGTTCATGTAAACCCCCCTCGCTTCTATATAATGTGGAGAAATCCTCAACCCATTTATTGGGGCTAATGAATGCATCAATGGTGCTGTTATGGATCTCCTGAAAAAAGGGAGCATTAATAGTCTTCCAAAATAGACTGGCATCCTTGTTGACACTGGCTTCATGGAGTTTCTTCCAAGCCTCCTGTCTAATAGTCAGCTTGCGACTCACAAGTGCTTGTTTATATAAGTGGCAATAGGATCTTACCCTTGTGTTATCCCTGGGCTTTTGCTTCAGGGCCATTCTAAGATTACTGAGTGCCCTTGCAGAGTTACTGTCAAGCCATTTAAAAGGTCTTTGAGATGCAAATCTCCTACCCTTCTGTAATGCTACATTTATTGACAGAGTAATATAAGTAAAGGCTGAAAGCATACAATTTGGATTAATGGTACTCTTCAATCGCTCTCCTATTTGGGCCCTATTATTCAACATTATCTGTTCCAATACAATGTCTGGGTTTTACAGTGGACCATTTCAATAATATACCCTTATTTTTATGGTATTATATAGGGTGTAATTTTAGTTCCCCACTGGTGTTCTCATCATAAGTTTCAACAAACGGAAAAAGGTCACTAAAGCATTCTTCGAGGATAGAAAACCTCACTAATTGCAGTTTATAATAGTCAGAAAAAGCAACAAAATCAATAAGACGACTTTGTCCATTGCCCATATAAGAAATTCGATCTGGTGTCGACTGCATAGAAAAATTAAATGTCAGAAAAAGGGATATTTTTGACAATATGGAGTTAAAATATCACAACACGGATTATGTTTTAAATGGTACCTTTATTCCTTGGCCCCTGCCCCCAAGCAACAAGTGAGCACCTTGGATAAGGAGCACAGCCTACAATTGAAATCCACTCCCCAAAGCAAAACATAATCAGTCTTAATGTCACTTAAAAGGTTGACTAGAGCATGTTCCATTTTCTGTGCTATTTCAATGTTTGTACATACAAATTTGTTATGGTAAGAATTAACAATGACCAAAGTTACATTTTGCCCAAATATAATATTAATAATTTATAAGCGTGGACAACCGAGCTCTGTCTTGCAGACCTTATTTTCTAAGGTGGTTGCTACTAGTGACAATAAACCCCCTTTATGATGACCCCACCCCCCAGAGCCTGATCAGGCGGAGTATGAATGGAAACAAATCCATCAGAATGGACAGGTTCCCTGGCCCAGGCTTCTTGGAGACAAATGACAGTCTAGCCCTTCAGTAACTTAAGCCAGTCATCATTCCGCGCTTTGTTTGATAAACCAGCTACACTCCAAAACAGGCTACCAAAGACGATAACATACTTTTTGGGAAATAAGCCATGTCTGCTTGAGCAGTCACTATTGCCAGTGTTACCAATAACATCCAAAACTGTGTTTAAAGTTTAGTTGAATTTGCCCAACTCACTCGTCCAGCACAGGGGTTATTTTCTAAAACCATATCAGTGTTAGCAACAGAGTCCAAAATTGTATTTAGGGTAGTTGAATTTGCTGGAGACGCTGGCCATGTACAATGCTTGTTTCCTAAAGCTACATCCTCATTGATCCCCGATGTGTGGAGGCTTTCAATGCTAATGCACTAATTATTACCATAGTTACCGGCTTGACCCCTACCTTTATTTTGAGAAGGTGCATTACTGACCCATAAATCGGTGTGTTTCCTATAACTACATTAACATTAGACAAAGGTGTATACACACTAGCATTATTGTCTGACACCCATATCCTGGATGCCGTTGACTGAGAAATCATCACTATGTATACAGTCAATCGCCTTGCTCTAGGGGGGAAAAACGGTTAAAGGTTGCCCCGGCAAAAAGCAAGGTGATAGAGTAATCAGAAGACTAGGGTCTTCGCGGTATTTGCATATTTGGCTCATAAAAATAACCCAAAAGTACTGCCATTATGTTCCTCTTTGGCGGATTGAGCCAAGAGAGTTTTTCCAGGGGGAGGCTAACCAAGTGCATATTTTTAAATGAATAACCACACAGTCACCAGTATCATCCTTTGCTTGTGAGCCCACCCAAGAGACTCTGCACATTGATTATGTTTTTAGATAGGTCTTCACAATTAAACCAATTTGTTGATCTTAAAAGCCAATGGATAACTTTATTTTTTAATTGTTTTATCTTCTTCTTTCTCCGACTTAAGAAGAGGCACATTTTTCAGCACTGTGACCAGAGGGGTAGCTTCTGGCGGTAGATGGAGAACTCTATTAGTGCTTGTGTTCATTATCAGGAGCCTAACGTTGAAGGGAGCAACTTTCTCTGGTGTATTATACCCAGGATCAGATTGCACTTGCCCCAGTCTAAGACCTAGGCTCTTGGCCTTATTAAGACCCCTATATATAGGGGCAGCCAAGGAACCAGACGCTGGGGTGCTGTCTTGTTGACCAGATGATTGTAGGCACTGTACCTGTTCCCTGTCCTCGGCCCCTAAGGACGGGGCAGTTTTGACTAAATGATGTAGAAGCTGGAGCTGCCGACCTTACATCAGCACTTCCTGTACTCGTTGTGCTGATTGTGCCAGTGTTACTTAAGGCAATCAGAGTTTTAAGTGAGGTATCAATGCTGTTAAGAATATCCATTAATAGATTCAGATATGTTTTCATGGTATTCGTCAAAGAACTTGAAAACTGGGCATGTTTTAAACCTTCACCTGTGACTTGCTTTGCTGATTCCTTTTGTAGAGTCCTACCCTCATTGTCCTTACCAGAGGTGAGCTTTTTTGTGAGCTATATGTGGCTTTGACTGCAGCTCTTGGCCTTTTTTGGTGGTGGTGAGCATGAAGTATCAGAGTGGAGACCCACTTCATCAGAGGTGATTTCTAAATTGCCCTGATATACACAGGGATTTGCGACCGCCACTGGTGACTTATTGGCCTCTGCTTGGGATATAGAGTCCCTGGCGTTGACTGAAACCACTTGAGGTCTAGTTAGATAAGCCTTCTTTGTTACCCCAGCCTCTCTTTCACACACGCAATCTCATTATTAATTGCCCCCATTGCATTAGGGAGGAAACTGGCAATTGTTGCAGTCAATGGCCGCTCCTTGCCAACAGGCATGGCACACTTCCTCTTGCCCATAGTTCTTACCTTATGTTCCCAGGGATATTAAGTTGTTAGAAAGTTTAACTTAGACCAGGCAAACCTCAAACCTCAACAAGAGGCCAAGGGAGGGGGCCCAGCCCGGACTCTTTTGGTCACTGACAGGCAACCTGGATCCACTCTTGGCCAGGTATTCGCCACACCGCGGGTCACCTCCAGTTGATTTACAGAGCTCCAGCACTGCAGAGTGATGTGCACACCCAAAGATTGCTGGTGAGTGTGGTCTTTCTACTCAGCACAGCATGGCTTCTCCCGTGTCATGAGGCCAAAGGTAATGTAATGGCAGAACAAGGGTTTAGGTGCTATAATGCACAGAGTTTTTTGCCTCTTGGAGGCTATTGATGTAGGGATGAGTAGAGCAGGAAAATGGTGAATGTGATGGTGGTAATCAATATGGTTTGTGTGAAAATAGCACCGCCTTACCTCCCTGCTAAATTAACCCCCAGGGGCAGTCCTCTGGGTGAAGGGAGGGGCACGAGCTCGCTGTTTACCGTAAAGAGTTTACACTCCCATCGCTGCTCTATGGTGTCCTCAGGGGGTAAACCGTTCCATGCCACCAGAAATTAAGCAGATGTTTTTATAAAGTGTTTTTACAGTTTTATTTTCAGAGTGATAGAATTAAACCCGGCTCTCAAGCAGCACCCGATCAAGTGGGCCACTTCCGAGAGTCAGGCTACCTGCTGCCTGTTGTTCCTGCCGTCACCACTGTGTGCCGGGCATTCTGGAGCTAATACCAAGTCAAAGAGAGAGAGTGGCCACAGTTGTCTGTGGGAACCACAGCTGTTTTCTGGTTACTCCGGCCTTCTACGGCTGAGGCGGGGGGCGACAGGCCAGCAAGGACCAACTGGCGCTGCTGATGGCAGACAAGGCACCGGTCATATCCCAGCTGCTGCTACTGCTACCGCTGCAACTAGCTTCTACCGAAAGTCATCGACACCCACCGAGGCAGGAGTTGAGGCAGAGGATAAGTGGGGGCTTGCTGGTCAGCAGAAGCCAGCTGGACACCCCCGGCAAAAGGATGACAGCATGGCACCAGCACCAGCAGAGCTGTGGCATGGCACTGACTCCACCTCCATCATGGTAGTGGTCGCGGCTGCAGATACAGCTCAAGGCTCCACCTCCGCCTTCAGGTTGCACAGGTATATTCCAGAACTTTTCACTGGGCCATTTTTGGCGAACACAAGTTCATCTTTCTCCAGCCTCACCAGACGAAATGAGTGTGGAGGGGAGAGGAATAACTTCTATTTCATTCTGATTCTTTCTACACCATGACTGTGCAGCTGCATGGTCACCGGATAATGATTAGTACAACACACATGGACATCACTAACCATTTTGTTAGTTATAACAAAAGAGCACGACTTGCTCTGAACTGGTATGGTGAAGTAGCTAAAGAATGATGATGGATTCAACACAGATCTAATAGTGACTGGGGGTGAGTGTCTGAAAAGTTTCAGCGCTCATTCCAATATCTCCTTGTGTTTGCTTTGTTTGCTCTAAGTTGGCAGGGTATGCCCAGATGTGGGCCCCTTGCTCACTTTGCCACTGGAATTAAGTTAGCCTGGCTGTTGAGGGGTGTTACTCCTAAACCGGTACCATGATGCTTGTTTCCGGTCCAGGGAAGACCTGGCTTAGCAGCTTGGGCTGGACTGTTCCCATGAGCAACAGGGTCAAGACTGATTTGCATATGGCTGGGTATCAACTGGGGTGGCGAAGTGAGCTAAAGAACAATGATGGATTCAACCCAGATCTAATAGTGGCTGGGGATGAGTGTCTGAAACGTTTCAGCAGATGTATGGCATCTCAGAAGGCTCAGAACAGGCCCCAATATGATAGCATTTCTGCAAAAAGCAATCCCTTCATTTGTCCATCTGACAGACCACAATCCTAACGGCGTTTAAAGTCCACATTGCTTGGGTCCTAAGCCTCAGTCATCCTAACTTGCACGACCAAGATGTATTATTATCCTCTTCCTACAGTTTACTGATCTGATGCAAGTTTTGTTGGCTGCCAAACAACTTGGAACCTTACAATGGTCTGGTAACAAAGCATTTTTCTCGCATGATATATCAGATGCTACTGTTGTGAGAAGAAAACGCTTTCTTAAACTTCGTCCTCATCCATCCATGATCACGTACAAAGATAAATTCTACATGCTTGAAACTTCTGTGAATCTACAAGACTTTATTCGGAAACATAAACCTGAGGGTATGGAGCTAGGATCTACTGCAAATACTTGATTGTTTTTGCTGTTTATCAGAGCAGAGAGTGGTACATCCTGTTCAAGTGTTCTGTAGCTCCTACTTCCTTCGGGGTGTTTCTACCATCGTTATGGTTACAACAATACTTAAGGAATCTTTTTTCCTGTGTTGCCTTTCTTTATCTTGAATCATTATGAGACATTTTTCTACCCCAGTTTCTCTTTTCCTGTCATTCTCTGCCTTTCAGAGATGTATTGCATAGCAGTTGGATAATGTTATCCTCCATAATGAATCTTAGACTAACAACATGGAATGCCAAGGGCTAAAAGAACCTCATTAAATATCAACGAGTTTAGTCACAACTAACAAGATTAACTGCTAGCTTGCAGTACCTCAAGAAACAGAGCTTACTGATGCAGAGATTGTAAAGTTGAAAACATAATCAGTGGGTGAAATGTATTTCTCCTCATCAGTAGGAGTAGTTATACTTTGCCATAGACATTTACATTTTTCATTCCTTTCTTAGGGACATGATCTGGTTGATCGATGGATTTCGGTAAAGTTCATAATAGATGACACTATCTTTACTGTACTTTATATGTATGGTCCTACCCATCCAGACCGTGATTTTTGGTGGATAATATTCCGGAAGATTGCTGAACACTTCTCTGCGAACTTTATATCAGGGGGCATTTGTAATCAGATTCTTGATCCTTTTCTTGATCGGCATTCCAAAATCAGATTACGCTCTACTTCAAAAAAAAGAAACGATGAACGCCAAAACGCGGAAGTAAGATTGCGTATTTCAAATACCACCCGGATAGATATATCAAGAATCCATGAGGGTGCGATAACAGTGTGGGTAAAACAACGACTCCCACATAATACTCTGTAGACAAGACTTTACCAAAGTTTATACAAGTGATACACAGGATTTATTCAGGACACTCAGCACCAACAGAGGGTTAAAGTGTCAAAATAGAAGGGGACAGCTCCTCCTTCTGGAGAAGGAAGAAACAAATAAGATCATTGTAAAAAGTTTCAGAAACAGATCTAATAACTGGAAGGATCAAGGATAGCACTACACTTAGCCCTAAAGCTGCAATGCGACTGATATTTTTCACGACAGAAACTGTGTAATAAGAAGAAATGTGACCCCGTATCGATTTTTGTCCTGAGGAAGGTGGTTCAGCTCCCAAAGCTTATAGACCACCGAAATGCTTCGACGCTTTTGTATTTAAAGAATCCTAAAGAGCCAGGGACCTTTAGGTTAAAAGGAAATCCTTTTACTAAAAAGTACCATATAGATCACATATAGCTCTGGGATCTAATGTATTTTTCAACAGATATGCATTACTGTTTTTACCTAGTGGGGTTCTTATAAATTTTTCTAATGATTCTTTTGGAATTTTGTCGGATGATACTGTAATGTATAAATTGTAATTTTGTTTTTAATGTATCAAAGGTATGGACACTTTCGGAATATTTCCGAGATTTTAAATATATTTTGGAAAAAAGTAAACTTTTTTAAATAAAAAAGAGTGTAAGCATTACATTTCAGTTTGAGTCTGTAACTTGGGTCGGGACTCGTACGTTTGATGCAGTGGTGGCTAATAGCTTGCTTTGTGTGAGGGTTAAAAAAAAAAAACATAGTATAACTGTGTGAATAATAAGGCGTATGAGATTGTCCTCCAGGGATTTTCTATTTTGCTTAGTTACCTCCCACAAAGCAATCAAACACACTACATTCCAACACTCTTTGTGTTCGATTTCTTGGGTGTGATGCAGGAGAATGAGCAACCTCCAGTTTTGCTTTTGTGGATGCAGGGAATGTGTGCAAGTGAGAGTGAGGTAGATCTAGTAGTGTCTAGTGGGTTGGTGAAAGTTTCTGCAGCTGTTCAGTTATTCAGGTCCTGTGTTGTGTAAGGCTTTGTATACGTGTGAGAAGTTTGAATTGGCTACACTTGTGAATGGGGAGCCAGTCAAGCTTCTAGTGGCGCGATGTGGGTACAGAATGGGAGGCCGAGTAAGAGTCTTGCAGTGGTGTTCTGGATGGTCTGAAGTCTGTGTAGTAGTTGATTGGAGATTCAGGCATAGAGAGTGTTGTCACAGTCTAGCTTGCTGGTGATGAGTGCTTGTGTGACGGTCCGCCTGGTATTCTGAGGCAACCATTTTGAAGATCTTTACTAGCATGCGTATGTTCAGGAAGCAGGAGGTGCAAGCTGCATTGATTTGAGCCATCATGTTGAGCTTGTCATCTAGGATGATCCCTAGTTTTCTTGCATGATCTGAGGGTTTTGGTCCTAGCTCCAATGGCCTACAGGTGGCGTCTCATGGAGAGGTCTTGTTGCCAAAGACCAGTACTTCAGTCTTCTCGGAGTCGAGCTGTAGGCAGTTCATTCACATTCAATCTGTTACCATGGTCATGCAGTTGAAAAAGTTGGTTCTGTTGGTGGTTGTCTTGTTCATCAGGGAGTGGATTTGTTGGGTATCATTGGCATGGGAGATGACAGACATTTCTTGTGCTCAGATGATGTTTGCAAGCAATATCAAGTATATGTTGAAGTGGGTGTGGCAGAGGGAAGAACCCTGTGGGACTTTGCACATCAATTTCATGGTCTCTGATCTGAATGGTGGCAGCCTGACCCTTTGGGTTCTTCCTTTGAGGGAGTAACAGATCCATTTGAGAGTGGGTCCTTGTATTCCAATCTGGTAGAATCTTCTGATGAGTGTGTTATGGAAGACAGTGTCAAAGGCGGGGAAGGGGTTAAACAGGATGAGAGCCTCTGTTTCTCATCAATCTAGGATGATTTGAATGTTGTTGGTGGCCACAATGAGTGCTGTTTCAGTGCTGTGGTCCTTACTGAATCCTAACTCAGTGTTGTCTAGAAGATGGTGAAGTTTTAGGTGGGTTGTTGGATACTTGTAGATGGCCTTCTCAATTACTTTGGCTGAATAGGGGAGATGGGTCGGACGTTGTTCAGTTGATTCTGATCGGATGTGGGCTTCTTGAGGATGGTGTTGATTTCTGCAAGTTTTTATGCATCCAGGAAAGTGGAAGATATAATGAAGGTGTTGATGATGAGGGTCAGGGTTGTGCTGATTGGTGATGTGGCTAGGTTGTTGATGTAATGGGTGCATGGTTCCATTGGGGTCCCTGAGTGGATGGTCTGCATGATTACCGCTGTGTCATTTCTGATGAGGGTTGTCCATTCATTCCGGTGACGGTTTTGGTTGGTGGTGGGTAGGTTAGCAACTAGTTCTCTAGGGTTGGGTTGGTGTGCAAAGTTGATGTAGATGCTTGTGATTTTGCTATGAAAGAAGTTGGATAGGTAGTCGTAGAGTGGTTGGAAGGCAGCAATGCTGTTGACAGTAAGGGTGGGCGGAATTTGCGAAATTGACTTTCGCAAATTATCGTGAAATTGCGCAAAATCTCCGCGAGCATGTGAAACTTTCGCGAAGATGCGGAGATTGTTTTCCTGCCCGCTCGCGATGTGTTTTTGCGTGCTCGCGGGGAAATATATCTCCAACTTGCCCATGCGGTCGCTAATGGGTGCGGCCATCTTGCTCACAATGCTTATTTCCTGTTCGCGATCGCAATGACGTGTTCACGATCGCAAACTCTCGTGGGATAGCGCGACCGGCTACCAACAATCCAACATCTTGTGGCGCGCGCGAACGGATAGGAAAACTCGTCGGCGAACGCAGGGACACATTAAGTCGCGACCGCACGCGCGAGAATGCATTTTTAAAGCGCGAACAAGAAAAATACTTCCATTTCGTGGAAGGTTGCGAAAGTTTTGACATTTTCGCTCTCTCCGCGGAATGCGAAAATGTAAAAATATCGCAAGTTCCGCGAGCGGAACGAAATTTACCGCCCAGGCCTAGTTGACAGTAGCAGGGGGAGCAGTCCACTAGTGCTTTTTTTCTTAGTGTCTCTTATTTGTTAGTGATAGCATCTGAGTGCAGCTTTGTAGGTAGTTCTGTCAGTGATGTGGTGTCTGGCTTTCAATTTCCTTTTTAGCTGTTTAAATTGTTGTTTGGTGTGTCAGAGGTCTCCTGTCAACCAGCTGTACTTCTTGTTTGTTCTACTATACATGTTGAATTTCATGGGTGTGAGGGAGTGCACAAAGTTTCTGATGCAGTTGTTGAAGTTGTTGATGTCCTTGTCGAGGTTGGGTCTGGGGCTAGGTTGATCCATGCTGACGGCAGTGAGCCGGTCTGCTTCTGTGATTTTGCCCAAGCTGCAGCTTGTAGGGGTGTTGACTTGAGGTGTGTTAATTCGGAAGTGGATGATAGAGTGGTTGGTCCATGTGAGCGGTGTGGAGGAGTTGTATTTGATGCTGTTGCTTGTGGTGAAGATAGGGTCCAGTGTGTGTCCTGCAGTGAGTGTTGGTTCTGGGATGAGCTGGGTCTGTCCGATGTTGTTCAAGCTTACAAGGTGTGCTGTAGAGCAGGGGTTGTTTCTGTCTTCCAGGTGAAAGTTGAGGTTACATAATAGAGTGTAAGGTCTGGAGTCGATGGTGAGCAGAGCGACGGAGTTGGTGATAAGGTTGGTAAAGGTGGTCGTGGTCCAGGTGATAAGTTCATTTTTAATCTGGGCTGACTTTGATATCCTTTGTGATTTAAAGCACAAATTGTGTTGGATATTTAATAACACCCTCCTCTCTGACAAATCCTTTCTGAACTCATACAAAACCTTTGTCTCAGAATATTTTGAGCTGAATGATAATGGCGCAACATCCTTCCATTTTGTGTGGGGCACTTTCAAAGCAGCTTCTGGAAGATTCATAATTAATTATGTTTCCTCTAAAAATCAAAGAAATTGAAAAATAACCCATTTCCATTTTAAACACGTTAAAGTCATTAGAACATGCTTAGTATAACTCTAAAAATAACAAATTTGATATTGACGCACTGATAGTGGTCAAGATACAGTTTAATAAATTTACCACAGAAAAAACTTGCAGTACACTCCTTAAGATCAATGCCAGGTGCTATGGTTGTAAAAATAGAGCTGACACCCTACTAGTTAATTACCTAATATGGAAGAAAGAAAAATCAGTTATTAAATATATTAGTAACAGTTTAGGTGTGCAACTGTTTCTCTACAGATAATTAATTTATTATTATTATGCAATGTGATACTGTTAACCTTTAATATATTTTTCCATTCCCTGAATTTTTCTTTTGATAGATTGGCATACAATCAGTAGTCCCAGGTATATGGAAAGCGGCTAGAGTCAGGCCGATTTTTTTTAAAACTACAGCTGACCTCAAGTCACCGAGCAATTACCATCCAATCTCTTTGCTTCCTTATTTTGGAAAGGCACTTGAGTCCCTGATTAATCGGCAACTCACTGCCCATCTGGAGAGTCACAGTTTGTTGGACCCGTCACAGTCCGGTTTCACGGCCGCTCATAGTACCGAAACAGCGTTGGTGGAAGTCATTGATAACATCAGATTGGCACAAGATAACGGGCGGTCAGCTATGCTTGTCCTGTTGGATCTGTCAGCCGCCTTTCACACCATTTCCCACAGCATACTAGAACAACGGCTCTGGGAGATGGGTGTCAGAGGTAAGGCTTTGAATTGGCTCAGAAGCTATCTAGCTGTCCGAACCACTACCATTCAGATTGGCAACTTGGTCTCCTGCAGCCGGCAGTAAAGATGGGAGTCCCTAAGGGCTCGATTTTGAGCACTATGCTCTATAATCTTTATGTGACTCCACTGTCCAAGGTGATCAGGTCCTATGGCTTCGATGTGGTGTCTTATGCTGATGACACCCAACTATTGATCACCCTAGGTCCTGACCCTATCGACAATAAAACTTGCTTTAAAAACTGCACGACCCACATTGACGGTTGGATGAGCTCCAACCATCTTCAGTTAATGGTAGCAAGACTGAGGTTATTCTTTTTGGCAGGGCTCACAAAGTGTGGTGAAAGGACTGGTGGCCCCATAACGTGGGTCCTTGTCCATCTCCAAAATCAGTGGTGCGGAATCTAGGAGTACTGATTGACAACCATCTATCAATGAAAAATCATGTAAACCATATAATCAGTATCTGCTATGGAATCATACGTAGTCTATGAAATTTTTTTTTAATGGACTCCAATTGAATCGAGGAAGCCACTCGTCCAGGGACTGATTATAAGCCGGATTGATTATGGGAATGCTCTTGTAACCTCAATCAATGAAGAACTTTATTCCAGGCATCAAGTCCTGCAGGACACGGCTGCTAGGCTGGTACTGAACCTGCCCTTCAGATCCCCATCAGCGTCAGGCCTGAAGCATCTTCATTGGCTTCCCATTAGGAAGCAAACCCGTTTTAAGATCCTTTGTCTTGTGCATAAGAATATGGACGGAAGCGGGCCCAGCTACTTTGCAAAAAAACTTCGCTGGTACCAGCCAACTAGGCCGTTAAGGTCAAGTACTAAATCCCTTCTTACTCCATATAGAGCTTGTACCACCAGGAATGGCGGGAGATCGTTTTCTTTTCTTGCACCCACTCTTTTGAATAAACTCCCATCCCATCTGCTGTCTCTTACAGCTCACAACTGATTCCGCAGGGAACTAAAAACTCAGCTGATGTGGAGTCGTACGCAAGCACCATGAGACCCTGGGTGATAAGTTGTGCTTAACAAATGTTCTTCATTTGATTTGATTTGATTACATATATCCCCTTTCCCTCTATTTTAATAAACATCTTAAACTTAAAAAACAATGCACTAGAGGCTTCAGTGAAGGCCATAGACATGTTTTACAGTGCTGCTTTAGTGGGTAGCACAATGAGGCTGCAGCTCATTTGTAGCATTACATTTCTATGGCCCTGGGTACATGTAGTACCTTTTACTCAGGAGTTATAGGTAAATTAGGAGTATATCAATTTTACAATGTTTGTAAGGGAAAGAGCAAGCACTTCACCACTGCTTAGCAGAAGTAAAGTCCACAGAGTCCTAAAAGCCCACAAAAACATGTCCACCAACACTCTTCAATATTACAAGTGAGTTATACAAATCTATGCATGTAAAATATTGTAATGATTCAAATAGGTTTTGAGGGCCCTAACCAACACACAAATATGTAAATGTTCAGGTTATATACGCCTGTTACATACTTACTAGAACTTTATGAGACAGAGTTTGATTGTTCACCATCTCTTCAATCACATAAGGCTTCCAATAGTGATAGATGTCAATCAGAACAAAAGATAAATGGATTGATATAATTGTGTAAATAGCCATAGGGGCAACAGAGCACCATACAAGCTTGACAATGTATGCCAGGTGTGCAACATTCAACATTCAGGTCATTCAAGGCAAGCTGGGACTGGAAAAATCAAACAATATCCACATCTTTTGAAGAGCAATAATGCTCTGTGGGGAAATGGAGTTCCAGTTACTTGGAGAATGACTACTTCCAGCTTTCAGGATTATAGAATTAAGTGTTTCTTATTGATCTGATTAGTTTTGTAGACTGTAAAGTTTTGATTTTCAATCAGGTATCTAGCGGCAGCTAAATGGAGGTGATTCACAGTGGCTGAGATTAAATCAAGCATTCCATCTCTCACTATTTTGTATACTTATTTTGTCACCCTAAATGGGATGGGTATGCCTAATTGTAGGTCCCGTGCACCCTGTGCCACAGGAGCCTAGCTATGCCTGGCTGAAGAGCCCTAATTAGAGCAAAACCAGTCCTAGGTTGCTTGTGTTCCAGTTCAGGAAGGACTTGGCCTAGCAATTCGGGCTGCACTGTTTCCATGAGGAGCAGGGTCAAGACCGATTTGCATATGGTTGGGTCCAAACTGTGGTGCATGGTGGACAAAAAACATTCGATTGAGATACAGCCCGGAGCTTTTGCCAGGGTCTGAAATTAACTCAAGCATTTCATCCATCCCCTTGTTGTTTTTGGACATTCTTTAAAGCACTCGTGACTTGAACCAGGCCAGGTGCAATAACCCAACTCTAATTACCCATCTCTACCTGCGTGTTGACAGTGCACCTTGATAAAGAGTCTGTAGTATGTGTCAGCCTGTGAACAGACCATGTGAATCCCTTGAATCAGTACAGACGCTGATGTTGGCAGTGCCTATGATTTGTAGTGTACTGTTGTTACACAGTACTTGAATTTGATACAGCATTTCTAAGTAGTTTGACATTTTCAACAATGACTTATAGTCCATCCCCAGCAGTGCTATTAAGCTTGTCAAAGCCATCTTTCATGTTAACTATGTTCAGATTCATGACACTGTGTATTAACAGATTTCATTTTCCTATTTTGTAGGCACTCTACTGCCAACATTTTTTCTGTAAACCACCAATGAGTACAGTTGTGTCCCAATCAACTATAGGCTTCACAACGCCTGAAGCTCTCCATCTTGAAGCAATGTTTCTGAACTCAAAAAGCCTTTTACACGTTTCTGCCTTTTCTACCAGGTTATGTTATATTCATGCCTGTTGATTGTTCTTCTGTGCCCTGAGGAAAACTTGGCAGTAGACTGTTGCTCTGCGTTTGTCAGGCACAAGTGGTGGTGGTGTGCCTGCCCAACGCAGATCAGCAGTCTCTCCACTGCCAGTTATTCCACTGGAGTCAGAGGAACTATCAACAGGCATGGATGTAACACAACCTGCTCGAAGATGGAGAAACATGCGTAGAAGGCTTTTTGGGTGCATTAACATTGCCTCAAGATGGAGTGTCTTGATGTGCCTCATGTTCAGAATCATCACCTCTTGTTAATGATACATCTGTGTTATATATAAAAAAGTATGTATGCAGAATCTAAATACTTTTTTGTTAAATAATTTTAAAAAATAGTTTGGAGTGAAATGTGTTTTGGTATTAGTTTTAAATAATCATAAATGTCATAAATGGTCTTTCAAAATTGTAATCCGTATGTATTACATCTTCCATAATGCACCATATAAAGTAATAATAAGCATTGATCAGGAGAGTTTTCCTAAATGCATGAAATATGTAAAGTTATTTTTAAATGCAATGATTTACATTTTGAAGTTGTAGATGGTGCAAAGGTATCATTTTCAGAAAACTCAAATAAAATTTCTGTACCAAAGGTGCTTTCACTAATTTCTCCCAGAGGTCTTGGAGGTGCCTGGGTTGAGAGTTCCCCACCTGTTCTATAGGCCTAAGCAAGTCAAGTTGCGACCTTTTCTCTAGTATGTGAACGCAGATTGTACCATCAATTCCTTATCTCATCAATGGTACATGGCCATAATTTAGTCTTGAATGTCCTTCCATTTCTTTTTCTGGATATTAGCAACTTGGAAAGAACTTTTGCCAAATACCTCATCATCATGAAGCACACATTCTTCATTGAAAATCTCCAGCTCCTTCTCACAGAATTTCACCCCTCTTTTGCGTCTTCCAGCTTCCTATTATGTTTCCTGATGAAACATGGCTGGCAAAGGTAGGTCCAAAAAGGTTCAAAATGTAGCCAAGAAACCAAAAAAAATACAATCTGCCTTCATCTCTCCTTGAGAAAGCTCAAGGGAGCATTATGAAAACACTTCCTCAACGTGAGCTTCTCAAGGTGTTCCTTAAGCGGCATTCACAATTTAGTGATGTACAAATTCTGATTAGCTAGTCAGGAATGAGGAAATCAATAAATTGTGAATGCAAATCATACAATGACGGTCACTATGATACATTAGAATTAGTGATTTCTAAATTGCAATTGGCTAAAATTTGCAAATTGGAAATCACTACTCCTAATCTTTGTCCATCCAGCCCCTTGTACGTAAACTAACTATATCATCATTTTAACATGTGTTTGTTTTGTTTTTCCGTACTATCAAATACTTTATTTGGCTCAAACAAAAAAGCAAATACAGTATTAAACTTCATAAAATAAGAGAAGCATTTGTTAAAAATGCTAAAAACAGGTATGAAAAGACTTCATTATGATGAGAAAATCATTCAATAATAAGATCGTAACTTTACAGCACTTAATATGTAATTTAAAAGAGCATAAATAATGATTCCCAGGCAGTGCAGATAAGCAAATGCTGCAACATAAGATCTCGTTTCTAGTGCTCGTAGTAGAGGGCAAAGAAACTGCATTCTTTGTGCAGTGTAAAATGTACATAAAAGCAAAAAGTATATAGTGTTTTTTTCTCCTGGGACTTCACAGCGACAACTAGGGAGAGGCGAAAATCCCCTTGCCTTCTACTTAGAAAGCTAGCAGAAGTGTATGGTTTGGAGACAAAACCGTGTCAGAAGAAACTTGTGTCTCTCATTTATAATAACCTGTAAATAAAGTGTCTGGCGTGCAGGTAAAACCCTGAGGATTTTTTCTAACCCACCACTCTAGTCTCTGCCCACGACCGTTCTGCTTTTTAATTAAAAAGTGTTTTAGTTTGGGTTAAGGGATTAGTTGACAAGCTGTCCAGATTAAACTAAAATGTTGAACACCAAGCCTTTGAAAACTCGTTTTAATGTATTTAAGCCATGGGATGTCTGAACAATTGTACAGCTTCAGACAATCCTGTAAGATTGTTTTACATAGTTGGGCTTCTGGATTTTGCCATATTCCTTGCCATAACAAAAGTGGTTGTAACTTGATATGATCTTCTATATAGTCAAGCCTAACATCTTCAAGGCAGATGTCTGTCAGGTTAGAGTGTGGAAATGCCAGGAGTCTTCTTATAAACTTATTCTCCAGAATTTGTAGAAATTTGCCAGTAATGTACCCCCATAAGCCTGCGCCAAATGTGGTGACAGAAATGCATTTACTTTTATAAATACTAAGCATTTCTCTAGATGGCTTATGTCCCAGACTTTTGGAAAATCTAAAAAGGAGGAATTTCCAGTTGAAATCCAGGTTAATCGCAATATCCAAATATGTCAAATGTGGGGTTTTCATAATTTTTTTCCCACCAAGTAAAAACATTTTGTTCTTAGCTAATTTCAGGCAGCATTTCATTACAAAGGACTTGGTTCAATTTGTCTTTAGTCCTAAACTACTCATAAAACTATTAAAAGCATCTAATAAAATCTGGAGACAATTGGCAGTATATGCAATGAGAACAGCATCGTCTGCATAAAGCAGCACTGGAGTTTCTCTCTCGTTGATCTTTGGGAGGTTTTTCCAAGCAGTTATCAGGATCTCACCCAGAGAGGTAATATAGATTGAAAAGAAAAAAGGTGCCATGGCACAGTCCTTTCTAACCCCAGAGATTGATGGAAAATCCTCAGATAAATCTCTGTTCTTGTTTTTCAGTAATTCGATACAGCATCTCTAAGCTGTTTGAAATTCTCAGCAATAACTTTTTGTGCCTCCTCAACAGTGTTAGTATGATTGTCAAAGCCATCTTTCATGTTAACTATGTACAAATTTATGACAGCATGTATCAACAGATTTGATATTCTTATTTTTTAGGCACTCTACTGCTAACATATGTTTCTCAAAACCAACAATGAGTAAGGTTTTGTCAAGGTTAATTTCCATGGAAAATGATGGTAAGTGATACAAAAAAAAACGGTGAACTAAAATATTTAACATTTTCAAACATTTGGAAAAAAGTTAGAACTATACTCTGAAAGTGTGCTTTTTGGTAAATTTTATAAATTTGTCCAGACATTTATATTTAAAGAGGTGCTTGCGGTGGTCATGAAGGGGTTAAGAAGATAGCGAACTGGACTTTTGGTGTCCACATATGCTCTGATTCGACACTTGAAAGAGGATAGTCCATCCTGCTTGGCTAGCCACAACATGAGCAATATGTTGTTGCAGTCCTTCAAGGACCCAGGATATGGTCCCTGCATCCTGAAAATGAATGAAAAAATATGACCGGGTGCAAGATGAGTACACACTGACCCCAAGGGGCATGTTGAGGGGGTCACAAAGGACTCTCTTCCTTGATTGGCTGACCATCACATGGACAACATTACAGGACTCAGTGACATGGTCCCTATTGAAATGCATGGTAGTGTATGCAAAGCATTGAGGGTCCCAAAAAGGAGTCGATATATTCCTTTAGTCACAATATAAATCATTTATTGGTGATACCAGAATAATTTTAGGGATTGTGGTCTATTCCAAAGTGATTTTATTCTGTAAAAAGGCTGACCCTCTGTAGGCATTTGATGAAGCACGGTTGAAAGAAAATAGCTTTTTTTGTCATGGTTTTCTCATAGAGGTTATGGAAGATGCTCCCGAAGTGAAAACATGTACTTCCATCACAATTGTCAGTTGATTCCCCAGTTTTCGACTGCATCTTTCCAATGTGTTCTAATGAACAACTAACAGTCTGTATTCATGGCAAAGCTTTGACACACCCGAAGCTATTTTGATGGGATCAAAGCTGTAAACCTTTAAGCAGTTCCTTCAGAAATTATCAACATGAGGGTGTTCCTTTTGCCATAGAAATGATAGTTAGTACTCTTGAAAGGTAAAATGAGGACACCTTGTTCATGAGTCCTTAAAGATCTTCCTCATCCATTTCCATAATCAATCTGACATGCAGGTTGAAACATGTACTTCCAACATCAGCAGCAGTCAATCAGTTAACTCCCTAGTAATCAACAGCAGCGTCCCACAGTGTAACAATGAACATCTAGAACAGTAACATTCTCCAATTATGACAAACGTCAGACACACCTTAAGCCATCTTCATGGTATCAAAGCTGTAAATGATAATGTAGACAAAAGTAGAGTGATACTTATTAGCCATAATAACTACATTTCATCATGACTCAACCATACATTTCATTGAATTTTAGGTATAATTTAAATTATGGTTTGTCTGTACAAACATTAGGAAAAATAATAAAAATAAAATCCGAAAATGGAGTGATATGTGATTTCCAAAACCAGAACTGGAACATTGTAGTCCTGGAGACATGTATTTATCTGTTGAAACATATTATTCCAAAGTATTTGTTTTTTATAAATCATCCGTTTAAGAAAGATACTATGTGTTGTGTGAATCTTATAAGAGCGGGTAGAGTGTACATTGTTATAAGTAACTTGCTAGATCTTGTTCATACATATGGGATGTGTGATTTGATGTTCAAATATGAGGTGGCACCTGTTTGACATTGTTTCCATTATGAGCTGTGTTAATGAGAAAATTGTGTCAGAGTGTGTGTATGTAAGATTATGAATACATAGAGAATATAGGTTTTTTGACAGACATCAGGTAGCATACTTGAATGAACAAGTTATCATTTGTGTAAAGGCTTACTTTAAGATTAAAGAGTGTGTGATTACAGAGAGAGTGAATTAGATATCATGTGATAAGTAATGTTGGTACTTGCCAGTCTCCACTCTGCCTGCAATTCCCACAATGACAGCGCTGTGGAATATAGATAACACTTTCTCCTTCTAGGGCATTAAATTGAGGGGCCTTGGAGAACCACCACCAGTTCCCAAACAGTTTTTGGTGTGCCTTGGAAGAGAGGGAACAGACTCTTCCCCGCAGGTCATCCCACCACATGTGAATGTCCTCCTGTATGTGTCTGGGGTTGGAAACAGCATTCACCTTATCCACAATTCGGGCCCACATTTCGTTTCTCTGGCTCATGGTTGTATGCACCGGTGCTCCACACAACAGTAGCGCAACCCTACTTATCTATTCCGCTTGTCAGTTAACTCATTTTCAGAGAACCTGAGTTGTCTTCTTCCAGACATTGGCTAAAAAAGAAAAGACAAAGGTCTGCTTCTGGTGTTTGGTGCTGTGAATGGTAAATGGTTTGCCTGATTTGAGGAGTGTATTTTGTAGTGTCAGCAGACAGTCTTGTTGTTCAATACATTATGATCAGATGTGTTGACGTATGTGTCCATCAACGTTGACGTACGTGTTCGCTATCAGAAACCCTGTCTTTCTTTGCTGTCCTCCGTCATGAGGGTCCATCCATCCAACTCTGATTGTGGAAAAATCTAAATGTCCACCACACCAATGCTGACAGAGGGGTGTCCATTGATGGTGGACACGGGACCAACGATGAAGGACTCATGTTCTGCCGACAAACGGTCATCCATCTTGAGGGATAATGGAACTGTCCCTTTCTGATGAAGAAATGACAGTCTGCCTGCCAAACTCTAAATCAGGCCTCCAGACTATAGACTAATGTTTCACATTATATGTTGAGGGACGAACCATTTGTATTCACAAGCACATGTTGCTGGAGAGTGTTACCCTACTCTAAAAGGTATATCATACGCAGTATGTTAGATAGTTTATTTCTCAAGAATAAATAGTAATGCTGTTTGTTTAATATTTTCAGAACTCAAATACATGTGACTAATCCATACTAGGTTCAAAAGAGGGCACTATGCAGTGACGTGTTTTTTCGTATTTCTCTTTTCACCCTGGGTTCTCGGGAGTGGATATTTGCCTCCTTGGAGTACAAGGTGGGCGAGATGGTGCCACATTGAAGTTCAGAATTGCCTGTAGTGGAACTGTGAATCTGCCATAGATCTTAAAAAGCAAAGTGATCAATGTTTTCAGGTTTTCGTGCATTGTCATATGCATTTAATAAGCACCCTGTTATAAAGGTCATTTTTTAGAAAGGTTGCACACTGGAACATACAGAGGGATACAACTGATGTACATTTGGTCACTTCTGAGATCTAAAAGCAAAGGTTTCTGAGGATAAGTCACTTACATGCTATTCCTGCTTTTGAATGTGTCACATGCCAAGCACAGATTTGAAGACACAGAGTCTAGGAGTACTAGTTTTACATCTCAAAGTCCAGTATGGGAGGGACAGCAATAGTCTAATGTCTAGCTATTGCATCTGAGAAGCTAGTCATTCTGCGTCAGAGATAAAATTGCATAGTTATGTGTTTGATATGGCTCCATGGAAGTGTCCCGTCATTAGGATTTTATATCAGTACCACTCACTGATGGTCGGCCTGTAGTGCTGGTGTGGAATCAGTCAAACTAGATCATTGCCTCCGGAAAGTGGTAGGTCTGGGGCACAGTTCATTACCTGCCAGGCCATCCTGTACGCTCCACATGCCAGAAGCATCTGTGAGTGGCACGCAGTCAAATGACCCAAGAGGCCAGTATTGTATCCAGTCAATTAAGCAGACCCCTCCATTTTCACTGAAAGAGGGAATAGTCTAGGTGAGAGCAAGTAATAAGCCATGGCTCAGGTCAGCAAAGCTAGGCATTGTTGGTCACCTGCCCTGAATACAGAAGGTTGGTGTGACTGAAGTTAGGTCATACAAGTATGAAGCCAATATATCTGGGGCTGGAGAGTGTGGGGCTGTGCAAGGTTACACACATGACAGATCAATACTTCTGGATTCCTGGCAGGGCTAGTTTACAATCCTTTACATTTAGAGTTAGTGCAATCTGGACGGTTGAAATGACCTAGGATGGATGCAGTCACATGTCATATCTGTGTGTCTGTAGGCCAGGGTGGGGTGCTTAGACTAACCCAATCACATGTCAGCAATTGCCACAGAGAGGAGGGTGAATGGTGAATGTTGGTGACTGTTACAATCTCGGCATCTCTGACGGTGATGGGAGAAGATTGAAGTTTGTTAATAGTGCAAGTGCAGAGTAATGCACTTCCCTTGGAAATTTGCAGAATACCATGTCCCTTGACCCAGAAGGGAGAAGTAGGAAATTCACATTTCTCAACCATAGGTTAAGACTGCAGAAGAAAGGATTATAATGTCACACCACTGGCAAAGGTGGGAGAACATAAGGTTCCCAGCACATGTGAAGGTGGAGGTGAAGTCAAGGTAGGGGTATACATAAACCCACAACCCTTGAGTAAGGAGTATCAAGGTGCATGGTGAGGGAAAGGTGTGTTTATAGATATACCTCTACCAACAACCCTTGGGTAAGGCAGGGGTGGGCTGTGCAAACTCTACTCCTGCCCTTGGGCTGGTTGGGGGCAGTTAAACAAATATACCCCCTACCATTGGGTAACACAAATAAATACACAAGCCCCCAACACCATTAGGTAATGCCTTTCAGCAAGAGAGAGGTAGTTACAAAAAATACACCCAAGCCCTTGACTAAAGCAGGCTGTTAGACCTGGCATCATTGGCGTGGGTCTCCCTTCCCCTCTCCTCTTCCTACTTTTTATGTTGTCTGGATATAGACACTCTGGGGACCGTGCCACTGCTAATCAGTGCCACAGCGCGATTGCTCCCTGTATATAAATTACTGTATGACTTAGGATAACCATATTGCCTAGATCTGTGTAGCATGTCCAATAGTAAGTTACCCTCCCTTTCACTGTCGCTACTGGGACACGATCTGTTCTCATAGGCCAGACTGGGATGGTTGAGGATTACTTTCTATCATCCTATCTGGCCCCAGGAACCTGATAGGAACTTCGAGTTTGATATGTTTGTGCTCAGGACATTGAAAGACCCCTTTTAGTAAGGACTGTTTATATATCCCATGTGTAGAAATGCCTCTTCTGAAAACGCGGTAGTTTCTTGCCCCAGCTTTACTGTAGGCTTTGCGAGTATGTGTATTGGCCGTCTGGTTTTGGAGAAGCAGGGCCAGCTGGGTCAGACCTGGCTGGAGAGAGAGATCGGTATTCAGAGCCTGGAGAGGAGTGACTCTTTAATCCGAGCAGGGCCGTGCCTGGCAAGGTGAATGATGGCTCCACCTCCCACTGGGTGTCTGATAGCAGACCCCCTCATTCTGAAAGGGCAGGATGTCTCCTCGTAAACCAAGTGCTCCCCAACCCCACCAAACTGGTGCTGACTGGAGTCGGTGATTTGCGATCTTAGAGAACAAAGACTTTTTAGGTATATAATGCAGCGCTGGAACTTTGTCCGTGTGTTCCTTCTGGATGTCAAGATGAAACTCTGTCCGAGTGAACAGAGGAAAGGACTTTGAAACTTTCACCAAGCTTTCTGAAGAAACTACCCGAGGGCCTGAATCGAGAGCGCCTCCTGCAGAAGTCTCAGGGAAATTAGACTTCACCCCATCAGCCATAGGAATTCCTGTGCAAGGAATTCTGCTTGCAGGTGAGGCCTCCGTCGAGTAATCCGGAACCACTAGTTCTACTGTGAGGACCCCGTACTGGGAACCCTTGAAACTTTCGCTGGATCCATGTTGGCCGCAGCAGCTAGGAGAGAGCTGCCGCTGCTGACAGCCCGCCTGAATTTTAACCCTTCTTAAACCTTTTTGCTGGATCCGTGTGGGACGCTGCAGCTAAGAGAGAGCTGCCGCCGCTGAGAGCCCGCCTGAATCTGAATCCTTAAACCTTTTCGCTGGATCCGTGTGGGCCACTGCAGCTAAGAGAGAGCAGCCGCCACTGAGAGCCCACCTGAATCTGAATCCTTGAACCTTTTGCTGGATCCGTGTGGGCCGCTGCAGCTAAGAGAGAGCTGCCGCTGCTGAGAGCCCGCCTGAGTCTGGACCCTTGAACCTTTCGCTGGATCTGTGTGGGCTGCTGCAGCTGAGAGAGAGCTGCTGCAGCTGAGAGAGAGCTGCCGCCACTGAGGGCCCGCACCCTTGGCCACTTTGCATCATCGTGAATCTTTCTGTGGCCTGCCGCAGCTAAGAGAGAGCTGCTGCCTCTGAGTGCCTGCACCCTTTGCCACTTTGCATCATCGTGAATCGTTCTGTGGGCTGCCGCTGCTAAGAGAGAGCTACTGCCGCTGAGTGCCCGCACCCTTTGCCACTTTGCATCATCGTGATTCGTTCTGTGGGCCGCCGCAGCTAGGAGAGAGCTGCTGCTGCTGGGTGCCCGCACCCTTTGCCACTTTGCACCATCGTGAGTTGTCCTTTGGTCCGCTGCAGCTAAGAGAGAGCTGCTGCTGCAGAGTGCCCGCACCCTTGTCACCTTTTGCATCATCGTGATTTGTTCTGCGGGACGCCGCAGCTAAGAGAGAGCTGTGGCCGCTGAGTGCCCGCACCTTTATTAACTTTGCATCATTGGGATTTGTCCTGTGGGCCGCCGCAGCTAAGAGACAGCTGCTGCCGCTGTGTGCCCACACCTTGTTCACCCTTATCGAGGATTGTTGCTATTGTCTCGTGGGCTGTCGCAGCTAAGAGAGAGCTGCTGCCGCTGTGAGCCCACCACGGAGCTGCACGACGAGAGTCATTGCCACCACCAGCCCGGGCCGCCGCAGCCGCCTGTCCCCAAGTGCCCGAATCGTTGTGGGTGCATGCTACGGATCTCTGCAGCGCGGACTTGTGGTCGCTGGGAGTCCACCTGTCATCGTCTCTGCTTCTTCGAGAAGCTGCGTGCTGTGTCCCCTTTTCCCGACAGGTATCTGGTGCGTAACGGGTCGCGGAGGCCCCGGCCTTGAATTTAGTCAGTGTCACGTTCTGGTGAATATGTAATTGCCTTTTGGAGTCCCTACGGGTTGACGTGAATTGTAGCTGTTGAAATGCTTTGAGAATTTGGAGTTAAACTGTTAGATTAAGATATTATTTTCCTATACCTACCTGAGTTGTGTCCTTTTGTGGTGTCTTTACTGCCTTGTTGTACATGGTCATAAATGCTTCACACACTGCCTCTGAGATAGCCCTAACTGCTTGTGCTACGTTACCACAGGGTTGAGCAGGGGTTGTCAACGGGGGTAGCCCGCTTGCCCTGACTTGGGAAGAAGGGTCCCTATTTGGACATTGGCGCCCGCCATTGCCAACTGGAGACCCTCATTTCTAACAAGGACGAAGCTGCCCTCCCACACCACTGTGTATACCTGAGTGGATAAATAAAGTCTGCAGGCACCATTTGTTGGCCACAGGTATGTGCTTATTTCCTTAATGTTTACAGTGGACATATGTCTGCCAGGAGCAATATGAATTAGAGAATGAATTCTAGCACTGTCTCATGCGTCCAGTAATTTAATATATAAGCTCCAAATTGTTGAGGTAATCAAAGAAATCTTTATCCTTGGTGCGAACACGTGTTCTGCCCATTAAATGGCTCCAAATAACTCATCAAGTTAACATCGATTTTTGTGCATTCTCTAGTAAACACATTTTGAAATTGTGTCCACTTAGTATTTGTTATTGTCGGAAATAGCATGCACCACCATTTCCATTAGGGTCAGCATCCAGTTAGTTTCTATCTATAGAGATAACAGAAAATGACAACTTTGCACACGCACTCTATGGTGTTTCTACAGGCAAAGCACGTGCCAGCTGATCTAAATTAGTAACAACAAGAATACAAATCTCCGTGATTTCCACAATAATTCGGAGTCATGGTATTCGTTCACTGGACTCATAAGAGATCGCTAAGATGTACACTCTAATTCTTATGTTCAATAACTTACTCAATGTTGAGCTCATCCCAAGACGGACCGAATAGCACCTCTTCACAAACGTTGGGCAGTTCTGGGCTGAAACGTCTGCAGGCCTCGATACATTTCCATCAATGTCATTCAGGACCTAGTCTCGTGGTATGCCCAGCTGATCCCCTGCAAGCAATTTGCTCGGGTTTTTTCCCTTCATTACCAGCATGACAATACTCACCATCAGATATACACACAGCTAGTATAGGACACCAACACACATACCATCTCGCACCCACACATACACCATGACACACCCACATGCATACCATCTACAACCACACAAAAAGTCACAAGAGCAGGTGTCGGCAGCCCCACCCATTCTTCGCTCACAACATGGCCCAAGAAAGGTGACATCTAAGCAGGTGCCCTGGTCGAATTTGCAAACATGCCGACAGGGCATTTTTCAGCTGTTCCAGGTCCCTTAATCCCTCACAAAAACAACAAAGGGATAAATGACATCTGGAACACGTGACAGTGATCCTATCATCCTATTTGAAATTGTGAGCAGGATATATAGAAAACAGCTCCGGAGAAGGAGTAAGGTTCCCTGTTTCTCTGTGTTCAGCAGAATTGTAAAGGCCTGGGCCAGGTGACAGCTAGCATGGTGCCCTGATTGCAAGTACACGCAGGGCACTGACCCACCTGTCAGCTATCTCATGTTACACCACAAAACCTAAAAACAACAATCAGGAAATGATCATTTAAATTACGATAGCGCCCATCCCCAATATCTGAAATGTAGGGCCGGATTTAGATTTTGACAGATAGGTTACCCCATCACAATTTTTTTTAGAGATTTACCGTTCACCTCTTACAAGTACATCATATCCTATGACACGTGTCATAAGACGGACAGGAAATCTGTCATGTTTGTGACAGAAGAACCCGTCAGTCAAATTCTAAATCAAGTCGGTGGTATCCGAAATCTCAAAATTAGCTTTTTTGAAAAATTAAACAACATTCTAAATTAAAATGGAGCGCTCCAAAAATATATGGTTTAAGTGAGGAGCTTCAGGTTAAAATTGCTCTACTCGGAGCAAGAGCTTGCGCGCAGACGAGTAGAACTGTGGAGAACATTTAAAGAAAGGGTTTGTCAGTTCAACACATTCTCACAGTTCAGTTTTGTTTTTTCTGGGTTCATTATCTAAACAAGTACTTCTTTATTTCACGTATGTCAAGATGTATGTGTCTGTTTCTATATATTTATTTCCTTCTAAGGTTGAAGCTTTTATTGCTGCTTAAATGCAGGATAGGAATTATAAAATGATATTCTACTTTAATGCCCGTCATCAAATATTCACTAACCGGGGAATGACATGCCCTTCATTAATAATCAAATTCTGGTTATCAAAGCCGTGCCTCTCTGCTCCTCATTAGCAAACGCTGAGGGGTGGAAGGATTGAGAAGTGTCTATCTACATATACGTTCGCAGGCTTTGATCATGGATGTCAGTCCTATCAGACCCTTTGGCTAATGTGCATGATAAAGGGCACGGGGGCCTCGCGGCTGGCTGAGGATCAGAAGGCGATCTCTAGTGCCATCAAGGGCAAGCATTTCTCAGTGCTACTAATTAGCAAAATGAGCGTGAACTATAATGCACAACATCCCGAAGTCCTTTGCGGAATTAGTATCAGCCATGATGGATGGGGGTGTAAGGCTTCCCTCTGTTAAACAAAGAACGCCAACATGTTTAGGCTTTCTGAGACTCTATGCTGATTTTCTGTTATGATTCTTGTCCCCTATATTAAAGCTTCATTCCTGGGTGTTTCTGTTAAAGGCTGAAGCACGACACTTTTCCCTGCCCTAATAATCAAAAGTGAGGGGCATATTTAGTACATTGTCATGCAGTGCAGCGCAGCAAGTCACCACGATGCACTGCACTGCCAGGGAACGGGCAGGAAGGAATGTGCCGGATTCAAATGAATACCGTGCATTCCTGCCTTTTCCCCTGCGCTGGCGCCGTTTTGACTGCCTAGTGCCAACTCAGGCCCCCTTGCAACACGGCACGAGGGTGCCTGCATTGTAAGGTGGATTGTTTTTGTCCAGGAAAGGCACCTGAGGCATTTTCCTCTTTCTATAGCACTAATAGAAGTAAAAAGGCGGAGAAATATAAAATATTTCTCCTCGTTACACCTCACCTGGGGGGGCATAGGTTTTTGGAAAATTTCCAGGTCTACCACTTCCGGTCATGGATTTTGCGTGGCAACACAATGCAACACCCATAGAACGCCTCCCTGGCGCAGAGTAAGGCAGCTCAGAAATTTGCGTTGCTTTACTCAAGATTTATGAAGCCACTCAGGGCCACGCAAAGTGGCTTTATGTGGCTTCACAAATCGCATTTTTGAGTTGCTTTCTGCATTTACCATGTTGCGTCATTCAAGGGCGATACAACTGGGGTCATAAATATAGCCTTGAATGTCGTGTGAGGTAAAAGGTCTTAGCATGGGGTAAAATTATACATCATTTTCTCAAATGTAAAAAGGGCCACTGTGATGTTGAAGGAAACTGTTGAATTGAGTGCACCGTTGGCTACAGATTCTGTTTACAAAGCAACACAGCACACACGTTTTGAATGATAATTAAGGCAGAAATATACATGTACCAAATCGGCGTTTTTATTCCTAAAAAAGTCTTTATTCTTATTTTGGATTCTTGGAAATTATTTCTAAAACCAAGTTATGTTGTCATTTGAGATAAACATGTTTGTCCAGTCTGTAAGAGCCAATTAATATCGTTCTGTATTCGTTTCATTTCCCAAGTGTCTGCCTCCTCCTTTTCCCTTTAATTGTGCATACCAGTTCACAATTTTTTTTTCTTCAGTCGTTGGTAACAAACTCGGCCACAAGTGTGCAAGCTATCCCATTGACCTTTAACCTGTGAAGGGAAAAGGTCACGTTAGTCAAATACATACAGTAAATTATTACATTTACTCTACCTGTCTTCATCTCCCTTCTCCTCTCTCCCGTCGCCAAACTGTTTCCTGGATTGAAGGGAAGAAAGAAAAGAAACAGTTTAGTTGCCCCTCCAGGGCCCCCTCTTCAATTAAGGGTTCGGGGACCCCTTTTGGGTCCGCTGTCGTCGCCGTCGTTACCTGAGCCTTACAGGCCCCCCCGTGTAAGGGTACAAGGGGACCCCTTTGGGTCCTCAGGTTTCGTCGTCGCTGTCTCCATCTGACCCGTCCAGTGCTCCGTAGTCTCGCAGGAGGCTGTGGATCATCTTACGGCATGCCAGGGTCGATGTCTCCTTTTTCCCTACTACCAGGCGGTTTCTGGAAAACAAAAGAACATCTTTAAAACAGCACATGAGCCTCCAGCAACCCTGGAGGTCTCCTAGTGCATGTGTCCCTGGGAACAGTCCATACATCACAGAGTCAGCAGTGATGCAGATCATAGGTATCCAGGCCGTAAGCTCTGTGCCTAGGGCCTTCAGCAGGTCCTGTGCATACGTGCACTCTCAGAAGAGATGGGATGTCGTCTCATCCATGGTGCACCCTCTCGGGCAGGACTTGTATCGGTTGAGTCCCCTTGCGTGCATGAAGTTCTCCTTGGATGGCCATCCAGGCGATGTCCTTGTGCTGGTTCGTCAGGCGCTTGGATGTGACGTTTCCCCACACGTGGTCTGCTGTGGCTGAGGGGAGGGCGACGATCGGCTCACTGACCTCTCTTGCACGTATCTGGCGTTGGAGAAGTTTTGGAGTCCACATGACGGGGCGAACTGCCACCAAGCCATACTCTCTCACAAACCTCTCCACTTCCATGTAGAACCACGGGGTCTCCCAGTTGTACGGGACGGCGCTCACCCACTCTGCCCATCCGAGGCGCCTCCACGTTGGCAACAGGAAGAAGCGTGCCATCAGAAAGCCGGCGTGACTCTCATCTTTGGTCCTCAGGGTGTTCCTCACGCAGTGGCACACAAAGGTCCTTCTCAGGACGGTGGCGATGTCTGGCACTCCTTTGCCTCCCTTTTCGTGGGTCTTGAACATCACTGCCCTCTTCACTCTGTCCATCTTCGAGCTCCAGATGAAGTAGAAGATCATTCTCGTGATGGCCTTGGCCGTTCTGGTCTGCACTGGCCATACTTGAGCGACGTACTGGAGCACTGGCAGGGTCTCGTTCCGCAGGACCAAAGACTTCCCTTCGATCATTAGCTTCCAGAGGCTCCAGAGTCCCAGTTTCTGCCTTGTCTTTGCCAGTCTTTCCTTCCAGGTCTTCTCTGCTGCACTGTCTCCGCCCAACCAGACTCCAAGGATCTTCAGGAAGTCCTGCTTGATGGGGAATGGTAGTGGGTCTCAGGTGGGGGTCCAGTGTCCGAAGAGCAGGGTTTTTGACTTGGCGCTGTTGATCTTTGCTCCAGACGCTTTCCCAAACTCGATACAAGTCCTCTCCAGCTCTTTCACAGACGGTCCGTCTGCGCAGAATACTGAGACGTCGTCCATGTAGAGGGAGCACTTCACTTCTCCTCGTCCTCCGCACCCTAGTACCTTCACTCCTCTGATGTTCCTGTTCTGCCGGATGCGTTCGGCGAGGAGTTCGATCACGCAGATGAACAGAAGGGGGGAGAGCGGGCAGCCCTGCCTCACCCCGACAGGACGGGGAACGGATCAGTTCTCCAGCCATTTACCAAAGCCGTGCTGGAGATGTCTCTATACATTGTTTTCACCACGTCACAGAAGAAGTCACCCAGTCTCAGAGCTCTGAGTGTCCGGTCCATGAACTCATGGGAAACGCGGTCAAACGCCTTTTCCTAGTCCATGCTGACCAAGGCCGTCGGGACCTTGCGGCCCTTGATGTACTCGATCGTGTCCCGGACCAGGGCCAGGCTGTCCGCGATTTGCCGTACCGGTATCCCACAGGACTGGTCAGGGTGGACTATCTTCGCTATCACTTTCTTTAGGTGGTTGGCCATGACCTTTGCGAGAATCTTGTAGTCCACATTGAGGAGAACGATGGGCCTCCAGTTCTTGAGGTCTTCTCTCTCTCCCTTCTGTTTGTACAAGAGTGTTATCATACCAGTTCACAAATATCATGTAACACAACTGTATGCTGAATTCTATTCGACACAATTCTAAATGAAAATTCAGTGAGGCTTTACTAGTTGTTGATACCACGTCCTATTGATTTAGTGCTCTTCTTTTGGGTTATGAAACTTTTGTATAGGACATCTACCAAGAATCCAATAAGCGCATAATACAGAATCATAGCATAGACTTTTACTACTTTTTGCCGACAATAGAATAACGAGTCACCTAGTACAAAACCAGAGAAATGAATTAGGAATTATCCTCCCACTTGGTGGTTTTACTTGCACACAGGCCAAAGCTTACAACCTAGCTAAGTTATGTCATATGTAATAAGGGAACCCAATGTTATCCTTTGGCAGAGGTAGGCCTTTCAATAGTAAAAAATAAATTTAGGAGTTTTTCACTATCAGGACGTGTAAATACACTGCACCCTGCCCTCTCGGATGGGTAGGGCCTACCCTAGGAGTGACGTATATGTACTAAAAAGCATTTGCAATGTAATTGGTCTCGCGTTTGTTAGATTTTGAGTTATTGGCGTTGTAATGATAATGTTTTTTACTTGTGTGTTTGTGAACAGCGATTTCCTTATAATTCAGAGAGGTGACACGTGCTGTCTATGCTTTGCCCAAGCGCACAGCTGGCAAGCTTGTGTTTATTTGCAGGCACCTGAAACCAGCAAATTCCAGATATGAATAAACCCACAGTAGCCCTTTCATCCCTTACAGGTGACTGAGCTGCGCAATGGACTCAAAGCTGCACTTGTCCCTGTGGCTCCCTCCTAAAGCGTAGCTATCACGAGGGAAGATGCCTTATTTTTGAACCCCTACGCAAATTACAACTGTGAAATCAAAACCACAAGTCTCAGAATGCGACATGGCATTGGCCATTAATAAACCCCAGACTTGAAGAGGGTGTCAAACGTATTTTGAGTCCCTTTGGCAGCTATTTCCTGCAGGAGAAGATTCACCTTTTTAATCCTAACATGGAAAACTTAAGTAGAGTTCAAGCAATTTCTTTGAGTAAAGAACGCCTTCTAGTATTTCTTCCTGCATAACAGTGTTAAAGATTTATAGTGAATGTGTGTCCCTATGATAAAGAAAGCTTTAGTAAAGTCACTAATGATGTGAAAGGAACATGGAGAATGCAGAGGGAGGGGAGGCAATGGGGACAAGCACACATGGCACTGGCAAAAGCCTTGCTCGGCCTACAGCCGGGAAGAAGCGTTGGCGCCTGATGAAGGGAACTGCTGTGTTTGTGCTTGGGGGTGGGGGGAGGGCTCATAATGTGAAGTGGGAGGGGGAACCAAAAAAGCAGCAGCAATGGGCAGAAAGGCAACTAAAAACAAGCTGCAAAGAGTGTGCAAACAGAAAGAAAAAATCCTTCAGAAAAAGGATTTTGTAAAAGGCCAATACTCCAGGGGAGGATTAAGACAGGAGAAGGTGGGACATATACCCAGAAGAAACCATAGAGAAGAACGTTTTTCCAAGGGACACCCACTTTAACCAATCGGCAGCGAGGCCGTGGCCAAAGCTCATAGAAGTGGGTACAGCATGCCTTGCAGAGCATGCCTTGCAGAGCAGGCCATGTGCACTGCTAGGCTCGAACTAAAAAGGGAGGATTGGGAAAAAAGGAAGGTTTAGGACTGGCAAGAGGTTCATCTTGTCATGTTGAAATGAAGGTCTAAGACTGCATACTCAGGCTGCAATGGCAGGCTTGAGACATGTTTAAAGGGATACTTAATTGGCTACTTAATTGGGTGGCATAATCAGTGCTGCAGGCCCCCTAGTAGCATTTAATTTACAGGCCCTGGGTGCAAGTAGTACCACTATACTAGGGATTTACAAGAAAATTAAATGTGTCAATTGAATATAAGCCAATGTTACCATGCTTGTAGGGACTGAGCATGCACACTTTAGCACCGGTTAGCAGAGATAAAGTGCACAGAGTTCTAAGGCCAACAAAATTGGGATCAGCAAAAATGTAGGAGTAAGGCAAAAGGTTTGGGGCAAAACCATTCTAAGGCTGACAGGTTTAACACTAGGTACATTGAAAGAAGGTAGGCAATAACCCCTAGCCTATTTTTGATCTCTATTCCTATCCTAAAAACTGCCAAGCGAGGAGCCTTTCCCCTCCACCTAAGAAGAGGAAGGGGAAGGATAATAATAAGCAATCCAACCCTCGCCAAAAAACATTAGGACGTGAAATCAAAACTGGGGCGAGTGAGTCTAATCAGGATCATGTTTCCCCCTCACACGCTACTGTAGTAACTGGTGGTCCCACAGCTTTGGTCCATGGGGATTTTTGGAAAAAGCTGGAGGAAACAATTTTAGCTGTTCTGAAACCACTAACAACTATGTTAACCAACATGGAGGGGAAGCTAATTAACCTGGAAAGCCATATCAACCGCTTTGCCACAGTGATGGTAGATCAACCCCACAGTGGGCCTAAAGCTCCATTTTCTAACGATACAGGAGTCGGTTCGATAAATCACCCTCAGGATAATTCCAGGAATGGGGATCCTTCACTACAATCAACATCTAACCCTTCAACCTCATCTAATAATTCAGCAAGGTCTGTTCTGTCGGATGCAAATAATGCGTCCCAGCCTGTAAATCAACCTACGATTCCTTATCCCAGTCAGGGAAGATCTATAGGACAAGCCAATTCAAGAACTGACCTAAAGCGGGTAACAATACGTAGAGAGGATCATAAACCGGGTTATGGGGGTCACAATCAAACAAGAATAGGTCCCCAAAACTCTATTAGGGATACTTCCCTCGAACCAAGGGTGTTGCACCTTTCAGCGGAAGCAACACCGTACACTGTGGTGCTGGCCAATGTTCCCCAACCTCCATATGGAGAGGTCGAGCACTGGTCAACCCTGCAAAATAAATCACTGCATTTCTTAAGTGGGAAGACAGGAATAATTAACAAGCTTTTTACTGAATTTAGGATGGCACGTTGGATCGGGTGGGTTGAAACATCTATTAAATCACTACCCGGAGACTGTGTAGTGTTGTCATTCAGTTCTCCAGTTTTGGTTCAAGCTATTTTAGATAGGGTGGGAAAATGGCCGGTCAGAAGTAAGGGGATAAGCGTTGTTCCTTTGGGTTTCATTTATCAACCACCCAGACTTCTACAGCCCACCAGGGAGGAGGGAAATTGTTTGGGTTCAATATGGTACAATTATACTGTCCCTGTGGACAACTATTTTGAAGCCCTTAACACTCTGGAGGACATTGACTGACTGGCCTCTTTCTCCCTGCCCTTATTGCCGGGTGGTGGTTTAGCTGACTGCCATGCACGGGGTTTATCAGACCAGGCTATTAGGTTGGGCTGTACTAATACACCAAACAGGTCACCCTCCCCGCTGACTATTAAGGAATCAACGGAGCGAGAAGGTAGTATAGTGTCTTTGACTCCTCGGCCTGAGGAACATGACCACTTTAATAGTCTACCGGTGCCACGTAGCACTGACCCTTCTACATCCCTAGTGTTGCTGCCATCAAGCACCCACCCCACCCCTGCAACTCCTACCGGTAGTATTGCCTCATGGAATATCTCAGGGCTGCGTTCTAAGTTTCAAAACCCAGCCTGGTGTGAGGTTTTTGCTAATTTTGACATTCTATGCTTACAGGAAACATGGGTTACGGAACCAATTCACATCAATGGCTTTATGACCTTTAACACCCAGGCTGTGAAGGGCTTAGGGGGAAGACCTACGGGAGGACTTTGTACATACATTTCCAATAAATTGGTTACAGATAAAATAGATCTACTTGTGGGGCACTGTTACTTTCATATAATTGAGATATCTCTCACTGCAACCCACCATATTGTTCTGGTAAATTTTTATAACAACGCTCCTCCTGGGGAACTCAGCACTGTGGTAAAGAATCTAATTGGGGCTGTGAATGCCATTAGTAATACTGGCTCTAAGGATCCTATGATAATTTTGGTGGGGGATTTTAAATGTGCGTTGTGTAAACTTGAGGATATTAGAATGTGTGGCTTTGCCAATGAAGAAGGGGAGAGTAACACCCATTTTTGTAATACAATGGCGGGGGAACTGTTCAATTAGCTTTTGTTTACCAATGAACTGGGCTTTATGAACGATTTATTAACCATTCCTGTATCAATGCCTTGTACTTTATATGGAAGAGGATTTGCATCTTCCATTGATTTTATGCTAGCCTCATGTATATGGACGGATCACCACCTTTTAAAGTTTACCATTCCTTCCGCTCCGAAAAAGAAATCTCATCAGGGTAATGAGTCTATTTTTCGCAGACCTTGGCATAAAGTCACTACTCCATTATTCAAAGATAACCTTAGTTTTTATCCCCTAAACTACGATTTGAGTGTTGACTACGATGTATTGCAATTAAACAATGCTATTGGAACCACTATAGACTTAATTGCCCCGCTTCAGAACATTAGGCCCAAGACTAGAAACTCTCCTTGGTTCACTGATTCACTTAAGGCCACTAAACGTTTGTGCCGTATTGCAGAAAAATTGTGGAGGAAAACCAGAAATCTCGCTAATCGCGATAACTATAAAAAGATGCATAATGGTTATATGCTCGATATCAAACTAGACAAGAAATCATATTTGGTTGATAGAATAAATATGGCAGAGAATTCCTCTAAGGAGCTATACCATATTCTCAAAGAATTTACAACAACTACCAATGCATCTGCAGCTTCCGTCTCTCAAACATGGACGGACTCCCTCTCTGACTTTTTCGAGGCCAAAATAGTGAATATCCATAGTACTTTTCAGTCGGCCCCTGCATACATAGACACAAACCTGGTAGTACTCTCACAGTCTCCTTTGATCTCTGATGATTATCTACAGAATTTTAAGGAATGTGACCTCAAGTCGGTCACTGAGGCCATCACAAAAATTAAATCTGGCTCCCCTGATGACCCTTTCCCTCCTAAAATATTCCCTTCGCTGGCCCCTACAGTCCTAACCAGACTAGTTGAAATTTTCAATAAGTCCTTAGCAAAAGCCGACTTTCCACTGTGTTGGAAAAAAGTCAGAATCAGGCCTATTCTAAAAAAAACTTTAGCGAATCCAGATATATTCTTGAATTATCGGCCAATCTCCCTGCTACCATATTTTGGAAAAATATTGGAGTCTCTAGTAAATAAGCAGCTCGTAAGTCATCTCGAGAGCCATGAGCTTTTAGATCCCTCTCAATCTGGTTTCCGTGCGGCACACAGCACAGAGACAGCACTGATTGAGATCACGGATAATATTAGATTAGCCTTGGATAAGCAGCAGTCAGCCATCCTTATTCTGCTTGATTTGTCGGCGGCCTTCGACACCATCTCCCATCACATACTTGAACTTCGACTTTGGGAGATGTGGGTCAGGGGGTCGGCCCTAAACTGGTTCAGCTGTTATCTGAGAGATCGCAAAACAGTGGTCCAGATGGGCAACATCACGTCTAGTGAACGAACAGTAAAGATGGGTGTTCCTCAGGGCTCTATATTGAGCCCCACCCTTTTTAATCTCTATATGACTCCACTGGCCGCTGTGATTAGACAATATGGCTTTGATGTCATATCTTACGCAGATGATACTCAGATTCTAATCACCTTGGGCCCCGACCCAGAGGAAACTAGGCAGCGTTTTAAAGACTGTCTGATCCAAGTGGATGAATGGATGTCATCAAACCATCTCCAATTAAATGGAACCAAAACAGAGATCATGCTGTTCGGCAAAGCAGCTGACCATTGGACGCATGATTGGTGGCCGTCTAAGCTCGGTCCGTGCCCCGCACATAAGAACGTGGTCCGAAACTTGGGCTTTCACATTGACAATAATCTGTCTATGAGTGGCCACGTAAAGCATGTGATTAGCACACGCTATGGTGTTATGCGGAGCCTGCGTAAAGTGTTTAAGTGGCTTCCTTTAGAGGCCCGTAGACCTCTAATGCAAGGCCTTATCATGAACAGAGTGGATTACGGTAATTCGTTTCTGCATGCCATTAATTCAGATCTTTTGGCTAAACTCCAAGTCCTTCAAAATACGGCCGACAGGCTAGTCCTGGATTGCCCATATAGGACTTCGGCCCGCCTCTGCTTAAACTCCCTTCATTGGCTCCCAATAAGGAAACGAACCCTGTTTAAAATACTATGCTTAACTCATAAGCAAATGTATGGAAACGGTCCCAAGTATTGGCTGCCAAAGATCCGTTAGTACCAACCCTATAGGGCCCTGCGATCCAGTGATGCTGCCCTGCTTATCCCCCGCAGGATTCACACTGCTAGGCAGGGAGGCCGTGCCTTCTCCTATTTGGCCCCCTCTTCATGGAACAAAATGCCTTATCATCTCCGTAACATGCCTGATCACGGTGACTTCCGTAAAAAGTTAAAGACCTGGCTTTTCGGCAATTAATCTGTGGCCCTCTTTTCTTTTCGGAGTTTCTGCAAGCGCCATGAGACTCTCTGAGTGATATGTGCGCGATATAAGTATCTCTGACTTGACTTGACTATGTATGCAACAAGGGTGCTCTCCTTTAAGGTTGAGGATAATCTCTGAGTGACCATTTTCCACTATGCTTAATGGTTAAATTGCCCTTGTTTAGGTTTAAAGGGGCAAAATAATCACCCCGGTAACAGATAACTTAGAACTGAATAAAACTAATGGTCACTCCTTACGGTGGGCAAATGTGGTCCCCGGCGTCTTGATAACACATCTAATTAAGAACTGTAAACTTGCCTTTGACTCTTGTTTAAGTGAGACATCTCCCGATGATGTTATTGTGCATTCTTTCCTCGATATATCAAATGAGGTCAGGAATGTATTATATGTACAAACGCGCAATAAACCCAAAGATCAAGGGTGGTTTAATAAAAAAATGTACCCAAGCGTACTCCAATCTTAAACGTGAGCTACATAGGCAGCCTAGATCTTCCATTAGTGTTAAACAGGCAAGACTGGAGTATAAGTGGGCTATCAATGAGAGAAAATGCATTTTGAGAGATGGAGCATGGGAAAATCTCCACACTGCGGCCCAACATAAAGATAGCACGGCATAATGGAGAGCTGTGATGGCCCCCTTTTTATCAGCTGATAAGGGACCCTCAATTGAGATTGCCATATCCGAGGAATCATGGGTCAAGCAGTACACCAAGGTATATAATGGCCAAGGAAACCTCAATTTGCGTTCATCTGTTAACCCCCTAGAATATCACGATAAGGTAGACCTACAAGTCACGTTGGATGAAGTGAACAGAGCTCTCTCCCTTAGTCTGGGGAGTAAGGCCCCCGGACCAGATGGAGTGCCAGTAGACTTGTTTAAATCAAATGTCTCTTTATGGGGTCCTAAGTTATTAATGCCAGTGCTAGGACAACATTACCAAAGACCTGGGTGGAATCAATTATTATTCCAATCTTCCAGAAGGGGGATCGCCACGACCCCGCTTGTTATAGACCGATTTCTTTGCTTGATTTATTGGTCAAAGTGGCAAGACGTGGTGTCCTGGAACACTTGCAAGACTGAGCGGAAGATAACCAGGTCCTATCAAATTTACAATATGGCTTCCGGGAAGGGCTGGGTACAATTGAGCAAAGTTTAAATCTAGCCATCCAAGTCGGTAAATATATAAGAGTAAAAAAGGGCAGTTTGTTCCTGGCTTTCGCGGACCTCACCGCGGCCTTTGATTCCGTAAGGCAAAATAGACTGTGGGAGGTCCTCGTGGCTATGGGGGCGGACCCAAACATTATTGCCTTTTTACAGCGCCTATAAAGTGGAGCTTCTGCTAGAGTCCGTTATAGTTCGGGTGGGGAGCGAACTGAAGCCTTTCCCATCAGGAGAGGGGTCAGGCAGAGTTTCGTCCTGGCCCCCTTCCTTTTTAATTTGTACATTAATGGACTGGGTGCAGAATTACTCAAGAAAGGACAAGACTTTCCACAGGTTGGTGGGTGACCCATACCTTCTCTCCTATACGTGGATGATGCAGTATTAATGGCGCAAACACAAAATGGCTTGCAAAGGGTCTTAGTCAGTTTTAGTGATTTTATCAAGGATTTAGGTCTAAGTAATAATATTTATAAGACCTTTATCATGAGATGCGGCCAAGGGACCCAAAAGACAAGGGAAATGTTTGTGGATGATAGGAAGTTACTCTCAACCAGGAGTTTCTCTTATCTTGGCATCCTATTTAATCAGAATGATACATGGACGCAAACGATAACTGCTAAGAAACAGATGTATCTCCAGTCAACCATTGCCCTTGCCACCTTTGCTAAGAAGCTAGGTAGGAAGCCGCCAGGGGAGCTTCTGAAAATGTATAATGCCAAATGTATTACCACTGTGATGTATGGGGCCAGGGTGTGGGGTTTTACTAATACCCTCCCACTGCAACGCATGGAAAACTCCTTCCTGCGGTTTATTCTATCTGTCCCTTCTAGCACTCCCTGGTACGCTTGTCATGAGGAGTTGGGTCTCCCTTACGTTTCTGACCTCGTTAAACTGGAACCAATACTCCTATGGCATAGGGTCTGGTCCAAGGAACAGACTAAGCTAAATAGGGAGATTTTGCATGATAGTCTTAGACTGGAAGGGGCCTTAAAGATCCCTTGGGTCAGGTTTGTCTGTAATTTTATGAACGATTTAGGTCACCCCGAATATTTTACAAATCCAAGCTCCATGGTGTCGATTAGCAGAAAGACCCAAAAAAAATTGGGTCTCCAATTATTGTGCTCACTAGGAATGGCAGGGGAAATTTTAAAACCTAGTGTAATGCAACACCAGCTAACGCTAACTTCCCTGGGGATGGAGCCATATTTATCATATGTACCCGGAGTCCTCGATAGGATTCTATTAACAAGATTTAGACTGGGTACCGTCCACAGATTAATGACTATACCAATAACGAACGACTGGTCTCGAACTCTGATATTTTGCCCATGTGATCAACGAACGGAGCAATCTACGATTCATTTAGTCTTTCTTTGTAAATTTTATGTAGCGTTTAGGAAAGCTTGGATACTTCCTCTTTTAAAACACCAAGGGTTGAGGCAATGTCGCCCAGCTTTAATATCATTGCAGTTATTGCAGAACAAACATATCGCTTGGAGGGGAGCTATGTTCTTGAAGAAGGCGCTCCAGCTAAGGAAATGTATGATAATTGATGTATAGTAATTTGCTGGACCTGCCCCCTCTTGTTGTACGGATCTCTTTTTTAATATCTTTGTGATTTTTCTTTGATCTTCACTCTGTAAATATTGTTAGGCGAGTATTTTTTTTTATCTTGTATAACCTATAATGACATTTTTAAATGTTTGTTTTTATGTGCTTTTATGATTGTTTAATAACAGTCGAATAAATCTTTCCTTGACTTGACTTGATCTCTATTCCTATCCAAGCTGCAGGGTCATGAGTTTAGGGAACCAGTATAGGGCCTATTAACTTTCATTACTGTCAGTAGTTAAAAAAAGGAGATTACACTCCTTTGATGGTAAACTGACTAGGATGATTTTAATAACTGGAAATGTTCTATGCAGATAAGGGACAGTATAGACCTTTTTCCGAGCCTGTACATTTATAATGTTCTTTATCGAAACTAATTAGAAAAAATGCATTCTTTTATAGCTTTTGCTTATTCGTATATTTGAATTTAGAACTGCATGGAGAAATTTTAGATCATCTATTGATGTATGTTGCTTATGCAAGCTAAAACCGGAAACTGCGATCAGTTTCCTTTGAATGTGTCCTGTTTTGATTGTGACAAGGAAGCCTTTCCTTAAACCTTTATTCAATGAATTTGGTAATGTTTCATGTATTTCAGCCACTTTACCTGCCTTTAGTGGCATTAATCCCAGAATGTAGAGTACATGTAATTCACTTGTGTTTGTCTGGATAACTTTCCCATGGCATCCCGTATATTTAAATTGTATTGGATGGTCAGAATTGTAAACGTATGTTGTTTACTTTTATTAATCAGGTAATTAAATTGAGCTGAAAAAAAGATGAATACATTGTAACGCACAGGAAAACATAATTTTCTTTAAAAAGTGCCTTGTAACTGACTGATTCTGTCCAGAAGAATGGACCTTTTTGCTTCTGATGGTGTTAATTGGTTTTGAATGTCTTGTCAGAGGTGAGGATAATATTCAAGAGAGTCCACCCTTCTCTCCTGTTGAGCTTCCTTTGGGAGTGGAGCGTGGACCACTCTGCCTTCTCCTTTAGGAGATCCCCAGCTAGGCCTCTCGCCTCCTCTCGGACCCGCGACACCATAGACAAAGTGGCTGGACCAGGGACAGATAGTCTCAGCTGCACACTCAACCAAAGAAGATGAATCCCCATCTTCAGGGCATAGCTGTGAGGTTTCAGTTTAGGGATCAAAACCCAAAGGGATATAGCTAATAGTCCCAATCGCCCCCCAACCAATGTACTGATTAATAATACTATTGCTGGTTAGGAACCTGGAGGAAAATGGGAGATGGTATAAGACACTGGAGATATGGGTTCAGAAAGGTGCCACAGCAAACCCAGTGCTCAGTAACCTTGACAGAACACAGAGACAAGAACTGTTAGATTCTTGTGAGGAAACGGGTATTAACACTTAGCAGGAAAAGTACTTTTAATCACACATAGGTCTTATATAATGCACAATCCAATTAAATGCAGTGACCCTAGTGGTGCCTTCCCCTTGTGATGCTACACTTTCTGATTTCCCCTTCTGCGCTAAACCCACCCCAGGTAACGCCTACTGGTCATGGATCCCCTAATAGTGCCAGGTACGGCATGGATCAGGCACAGGTGCAGTCTCTTACGTCCCCCAACAAGTCATAGGCGAACAGTCAGAGTCCTTCCCACAGATAAGCCACAGTGAACTACAGCCAGAAGTCACTGCATCTCTGAGCACACAGCTACTTGACCCAGTCTTTGCGATGCCCAAGCGTGTGAAGCATAGAGACAGCTGTGGTGTAATCCCAAACAGATCGTTATCGTAGTACAGCAGATGCAGCACTGACCAGACTAATTAGGCAGGTTTAGCCCTGAATGACTATGCAGAGTGGTTCCTGCCAGGAATTGGGTATGAGAGAACAGGGAGACTCTCCACAGCATGGGTAGATGCTAACTCACTTTCAGTAGTCAAATTCCTCTGCAAGCCCCACAGGCCTGGGGACACACTGGGTTTCTCCTCCTGGCAGGCAGGCTGCTTCCTTCTCTTAGCAGGCAGTCTGACCTCTAGACACTCAGGCTGGCTCTGAGCATCTCCAGTAGAAAGTGCAGATTCCAAGTGATGCCCTCTCACAGCTGACTACTGGCTGTCAGGCAGATACCAGTCATGGTCATACAGCAGTCTTTCAAGTACTTTGTGGAGCACTCCCTTCCTTGAATGTATAGGACTTGGGACCTGAACAAAGTGGGGTGGTTTGGGAAACACTTTTATACATGTTTTTTAGGCTACACAGGGAACGAAGATCCACTGCCTCAAACGTCATAACTGGTTTAGGGGGAACTCGTCTGTCAAGTGTCCTTTAAGTGGTCTCCACAAACAGCCTTTGTGCAGAGAGATTGTTCTCACACCAGGTAGCACTGGAGCCTTCTGAAAACTGGTGCATCCAGGGGCCTGGCCAAGACCTCTTCACAAATGCCTAGGTTAGCATTATCTCAGGGACAAAATAAAAATCAGCATACCAGATGTGCATGTAGTCAGACACTCAGGGCAGAGAAACACATGTTTATAGCATCCAGACCACATTCCCATACCAGTAGTCTTCCTTCGTATTCCTAACAGTAGCTTCATGGCTTTCCCTGGGCAAATATGGAGCACGTTTTTCCTTTTTCCCTCACTAATCATATCTCCTCATTTCTTTATTTTGGGAGCAGTGATTCTGCTCCTTCTGTCTCGCCTCCATGTTGCTGTTTCAGTGCTCACTCACATGACTGCGAGTGGTGTATATTTTACCAATCTAAGATTACTTCCTTCCATTGATGACTACTACTACTAACCAATTCATCATGAACACTTCTCTATCATACTAGTCCTTTCCTGGTGTTCTGCCCTCATTTGCTTTTAGTTCCCTATACAATTAGCCTGGAACTACATCCATTACATCTCAAATCCTCCAGTACTCTCATGCCTATACTTGCTGCTGTCGCAAGAAGATTAAAGAGACCTCAACTGACCCCATGAAACCATCACTTAGCCCCATCTATACGTGCTTGAATAGAGTGTGATCCTCCATCGGGCCTGCTTATGACCCATTATCTATTAACTGCCCCTATATGATTTCAAAGAGAAACTCATACATTACATTCTATGGATTCAATGTATCACAGGGTGAACAGTTCGCAAAATAAGCTACTTCTCATGCATTCCCTCCTTTGGTTATTCGAGATCCGGAACTATACAATCATTTAGCAAACTTGGCCCTTGCTCATTGTTGGAACTGGGATGGAAACAGCAGAGGTCGTTAAAAGAGAATTTTCTGTGGAATTACTGTTGAGATGACATCGAGATTACATGGTCGAACTATTTCCGACTTCGCTGAACAAGCTTGCATTGACTGTGAATTGCACTGCCTTGCTCGGAGTGCAGACAGCAGCAAGCATCCCTGGCTGATCACTGTATTGTTGGGCAGCGCGTGGGAAATGAAGCAGAATATCTTGGGAAGCTGAAAGAGAGCGTTAGCGTGTATCTCACCAAAGATGCATCTGGTGGGCCTTTCTTTTCAATTTAGCATAAAGCTTTCAGCAATATTTTCAACTCCATTTCCCTAATGTATTTCGGAAGGTCTTTAGAGTAGTGAGAGCGAAACTGTGATCAGTAGAAACTTTTCCTGTTCTAAAAACAACTTTTAAATTCAAATTGGAACGTCTTCTCGCATAAAATTACGTTATTATCTGGAAGTCTACTGGAAATGCATTAAATTACCATTATAAATACAGCAATATATAGATGTGAAAGAATGTAAAGCAAATAGACTACCTACGTATTGTACTTTGTTCCTTACTACAATGTAATCGCTCTTAAATCGCCTACAGTCCTCTGAGGAATGAACCTACTGGGGCTCGATTACTGTAGTACTTGGAGCCTTCAGCAGCTGTTAGCATATTGTATCATTTAGTTGTTTTCTCACCCGAAATTCTTGTCTCATCAAAGCCACATAGGAATAGCTGGGGCAGTCTATGACACGTAGACAATGATGGTGCTGATAATCAGAGGTAGAAGAGCACACGCCATGCACCCGAAGAAAGATGCTGCAACGACTCCAAAGCTGCAGAGAAAGACGCACTGGTGATGGGGAAAAAAATAATACTGCCTTTAAAAACATGTGTACACAAGCATGGAAGTGCTTCGATACAGAGGGTCTGCCGTTCAAAGCCATTGGAGGTTCTATGTTCCACTTACATGTGCAGGTGCCTAACCCTGTGCGCAGGGACATAGCTTAGTCAATAATATTGGGGGGGGGGGGGGGGGTGAGTGAGATTTTCTGACAAGCAACATGGTGTACCCAACTACGATAGGTCAGGCTGGGTCTGCTGTACTGGTTTATGGAAGGGGTTAGGAATATTAGTTTTGAGGTTTTTTTTAGAAAAGTAGGGGTAGTCAGTGCAGGGCTACAGTGAGCTAGCCAGGACTTCTCTGCCTGCTCCAGGTCAGTTCCTCCGTACAGCAATGTAGGGCTGGGAGGCCAAGGAGAGCAGGCCTGGCACCAGCACAGAACTCACACGAACAGATCAGGCGTGAGCAGGGCCGCAAGAGCTGGCCTCGCAGCAGCTCTGGGCCAGCAAGAGTCTGACGGTGCGTTCCATGTGAAACCTGTGATGTAGGAGGAAAGGCTGCAGAATATACACCAAATAAGGCACCCAAAACTCCAGTAGAAGAAGGGTTTAAGCTACATGGGCCGTTCATATCTTGCATACTGTGGTGATCTACATACTGAGGCATCCGTGACACCTCTACATTCCCCCTTTTAGGAGGAAGGAAGGAATATAGGAATATCATACATTCAAAGATACGAGGAGATTGCAGTTTGTTTCTTTTCTTCTGGGTGTATGGCTGTCTTTTGCTCATCTGCAAGTTGTGGTTAGGTTTTGAAGTATCATTGCTAATCCTGGGGTTTCAATGCCACTGTATGTGTTTGAGGTGGGCATGAAACAGGACACCATACTGCACTATTTATAAGAGTTTGACTTCAAGAGATATAATGATAGGAAAGGTAGAAGAGGTGGGAAGAAGATTGGTGACACTGAGTGCAAGGCAAAACAAAGCACCCCCACTGCCTGCACTGCTGCAGATGATAGGGGCCTCTTGGGTAGAGGCAAAAGGAAGGGTGAAAGGGTGGCAAAGGTCAGAACTCAGGACAAGTGCTCTGATCCACTCTATGGCACACAGTGGGAGAGCCAACCCCTTCCCACACTAACCAGATACATGGTCGGAAATTAAATCTGGTCATCCTCGACCTTGTACAGACCGGCCCTTGATGCCACAGCAATGTGATCATATGTTCCCTCCTTCTCCCCCACCCTACACACACCAGGATGAACAGAGGAAAGCGCACAAATGGAATAGGTAGCATAGGAGATGCAAGTCTATGTGCTGTTTCACTAATACTAACCATTATATTGCACTATAGACACTGATTTTTCAGTGCTTCGTTGTTTTTATAACTACACTGTGAAACCAATTTTAAAGGTTGCAGGGAAAGGAAAGATTAAGGAAAAAACTGTTGGATCAAGATATTAAGATATTAAGACTGTTCCATGCAGCTATTAGTAGTGGGTGCATAACTCACAAAGCTATTTTACTATCATTGCAACTTGTGACCCACATGTTATACAAGGATATCTGTTTGCCAATTGTGCTATCTTCCTCACAGTGCAAATCTGACATCAAACATTACATGCGCGCTGGTGCAGGCACATTAACCTTGCAAGCTGGTTTATGAGGATTGAAACTGTGGCCACAGGATTGACTTGGCCTTCACTTTCACGCTAAGTCAGGAATAAATATTGAAATAGAAAACAAAGCACAAACTGTTTTGTGAGCCAGTGTTTAACTGAGGTGAAAGTGTGAAGAAAAGTTGATGTAGCTGATATGAATAACGTTTTAAGGACCTCACAGCCTGTTTATACAGGCATAATGGAAACAGATGCCGAATGTTTTAATAGTTGGCTTCAGGCAGCAATATCCTCCTTAGTTCCCACTAAAAAACTTGCCAAAAAAAGAGGCTCTTCTACACCTTGGTTTATTCCTGAACGTTTGTCCTTAAAGAAGAAGTGTAAACAACTTGAGCAGGGGTGGCGGCCGAAGTTTAGTCCTCCTGCCTGCAGATTGTTATAAATCTGCCCTAAAGGAATATCTTAAAGCAATTAAAAAGGTGACATGTTCTTTTGTTGTCAATCTTATTTCTGGGGCCGATAATTCATCAAAAGAAATGTTTACAATTGTGAAATCCCTCCTATTTGAACCCGTAGTGAGTAATCCGTCAATTCTGGCTTCTGTTTGAGAAACATTGAACACTGTCCTCTCCTTCTTTGAAGATAAGGTCCTCAGGATTCATGAGGGTTTTACTCCCTCATCGTCTGCTGCAGGTTTTCTTGTGAGGCGGAAGATTTGGGGATGAACCCAATTGGCTCAGGCTCTTTGAATAACCTGGGACCTGTTTTTTGGCACAAACTCAGCAAGCTTTGGTTCATTGTAAATCTGGCTCCCACACCGACCTGGCCTGACAGACGTATTTAGGGTATTCACAGATTCTATTGCCCCTGCTCTTGATAAGCTCTTTACTTGTTTGTTGGAACCTGCTGAGGTTCCAGCTTGTTGGAAGAGGGCGGAACTTGTTCTAAAATAAAGTCAGCAGATCCTGCAATCGTGTCCAATTAGTGCCCCGTCTCCCTGCTGTTTGCCATTTCCAAAATGCTGGAAAGTTTTGTTAATGCTCAATTGCCCAACTAATTGGAGACAAATAATCTCCTTCATGGTACTGAGCCAGGAGGCTTTTGCTCACAGGCAACAATGAAACTGACCTTCTTGAGGTGATAGAAATGATTACATTCATTTTGGATGAGGGAAGATGTGCCCCTCTTATTTTGCTTGATTTGTCTGCGGCTTGTGACACCTTGCGTCATACGGACAGTGGTGGCTGCTCTTGCTAATGGGTAGTGTGGCTGGGTGTAGGGAGCGTGCATGGGGGCAGAGGAGGGGCCGTGTAAAAGAATAAGATCACTTACCTGTCGTCCGGTCAGCTGGCCAGTTGCCTCTGTGTTGTATTCTTCATTGGTCATCATTATTTATGTTCATTACTTTTGTAAGATGCTGTGGAACACTGCTGCTCCTTAGCAACCTATCTGCCTTGAGTGTAGAGTGGAATGTAGAAGGCAGAGGGTTGCGGTTTAGATTGGAGAGCATTTGTGTCCCAGGGGTCTGTTCTTATCTACTTAATAAACCTTTTCTGTTACAAAAGTACGTGTCCTGCTTCACAAAACTGGCGACGAGCGTGGGAGCTACCCCATTAAGAGGACACCAACGTTGAAGAACCTTTCTACATAAGCTTGAACATACTTTGGACAGTAAGTGACCCCTGGATCAGCCTTGCTACCTTTGTGACCTCGACTGTTTTATCTCCGTCCATTATTTCTTATTCTGCGTCTGTTTGCTAAAGTGTTGGACTGCCGTTTGCTTTGCCGACATCATAATTTGGGAGATTCTTCTTCCCTGGGTGTTAGTGCGTTGAAACGCATCCAATTTTCCGTATGTCTGGCCGAGAAATTGTTGTAACGGATTCTACCCTACGTGTTGGCACCTTGAAACGCATCCAATTTCCGTGTGTCTGCTGGGAAATTGTTGCGGTAGATCCTGCCTTCTCCGTTTCGTACTGGAGCGGAGTTCTAAACTTTGTGCGTCGTGGGACCTATTCTGGACGATTTTTTTTTTATTTTCCTTCAGAACTGAATTTCAGAGGCAGTCAGCTAGGAAGTTGGTACCTCTGTCTTCTCGTGCTTTCTCCATTGAAGTTATCGTGTGCTGCATTCGGTGTGCTGTGTTTCGTACGCGAGTCGTCTGCGAGGAATGCTGGCTCCATTCCTCCTTTCGCGTCTTGGAAGTTCTCATCTGCGCAATGAACGTCTTCTTCCTGGCAACAACAACGAGGGACTAAACATCACGACGCTCACGCTGCACACAATACATACATGCAAAACGTGCCGCCATATTGGGGGAAGTGAAATTACTGTATCTTTCTCTATTTTGTTTTCTCCCCAAATTTGTCAGATAACCACGATCTGCACCTCTTCATCGGTGACACACACACCATCATGTGCATGTTATTCAAGTTGTGAATATTGTTCTAAACACAAGATTCCAAAGGAAATTTAAAATCCAAGGACATTTTCTTAACCTTTCATCCAAGAACGTATCTTCTATATACCAATTTTTCCCCCAATTTTTTTTTTACAGAGTATACATTTTTTTTTCTCTTCTTTCTTTTTCATGCGCAAGTACTACAATATTACTAAGTATATAACAGCATCCAAGCCTGAAATTTGTCATTGTATTCCTTTACAGATTCCTTCATCAAGAAATGTCTTCGCAAGTTATTCCCGCACCACCATTTTTTTTACAGAGTCCGGGTGAACCATCTATGTTATGGGAACACTGGAAGGAAACTTTTGAAACATATTTAGAAGTCATTGGGGGCGATGATTATGTTTCTAAAAGGAAAGTAGCAATCTTAAAACAATTTTTGGGTTTGGAAGGAAGAAATGTTTTAAAGACATTACCTTTAATGGAAACTAAAATTACTGATGCTAGTACTGACAGTGAATCTTCTGGGGATAGCGATATCGACATATACGAAATTGCGTTAAAAGCTCTAGAAGAGAATTTTGGGAAGAAAGTCAGTGTTGTTGTGGAAAGACACAAGTTATTTTCACGTGTGCAGTCACCAGGAGAAACCATTGAAGAGTATGTAGCAAATCTAAGAATGTTAGCTGTTACGTGTAAATTTAAGGACATGAGGTATGATCTAATTAGGGATCAATTAATTAATAGAATGTCAAATTTGAAAATTCAAGAAAAACTTCTGGGTCTAAAGGATCCTTCTTTAGACAAAACATTGTTGGTAGCCAAAAGGATGGAGAACACCTCCAGATATGTAAAGAAACTTAATACTGTATCAAAAAATGTCTCCAAGAGGATGAGACTGTACACAACATAAAAAAGTGTGCTAAAAGAACAGGGGATAAACCTATTCCAGAGAATAGACAAGAAAATACAAAATCTAAACCTAGATTTTGTTACAGGTGTGGCAGCCCAAAACACACAGCTGATGCCACTTATTGTCCTGCTGTTAAAACCAGGTGTCACAAATGTAAAAGGTTAGGGCGTTTTTTGAAAAATGATGTAAGAGTTCTGGACCTTCTATGATTTCTAAATCTGTTAATCTAGTGGATCAAACTGATCTGCCTCACAAGGAGGACTTATTATACGAAGATGATTGTGAGAATTATGATATCGAAGGTATGGTCATTGAATCCAGTCAGGTCCTCAAATGTGAAGCGAACAAACAGGACATCTATCGCCCTCCCAAATGTACCATTAAGATCATGAACGAGGATGTACATGTATGGGCAGACTCTTTCTCCCCATTTACCATCATAGACAGATCCATTTGGGAAGGTTTAGGTGGTAAATTAGAGGAACTACAATCCACTGATGTTATTCCAGAAGGGTATTGTGGTGGAAAACTACCTCTTTTGGGATGTATAGAAACTGAGATGTGCTTTTTAGATAGAAAAACAACAGCCAAAGTATACATTGTGAACAAGGGGAGATCTCTTTTGGGTTGGAAAGAACAAAGAGCTCTCAATATAGTATTAAATCCCAATCATCCCAATAAGTTTTATTAATATCACCAGGGAAAACTTCCAAATGGGTTACTAAATTTCCAAAATGATTTAGTAAAAAATTAGGATATTTAAAAAAATGTAAGCATCAGATCATCTTAAAAGTGGATGCTATTCCTAAAGTACATAAAGTAAGAAATGTGCCTTTTGTATTAAGAGAAAAACTCAAGGATGAATTGCTTAGGCTTTGTAATGAAGAAGTAATCAAGCCCATCGAGGCGTCTGAATGGTTAAGTCCAATAGTTTTGGCAAGAAAACCTAACGGTAATATTAGGATGTGCATTGATTTGAGGGATTTCAATGATAACATCTGGATAGACTGACATCCCCTTCCCCGCATAAATGAAATGTTAGCTACTATTAAAGGGGGTACGCATTTCACCACCAAATATTACTACATGAAGATTCTAAGCACATCACCTCCTTCATCACTCCAGAAGGAGCCTTTCAATTTAAACGTATGCCCTTTGGGTTGGTGTCAGCTTCAGCTGTTTTCCAAAGGGTGATGCAATCTGTTTAAAAAATGTGGTAGTATTCCAAGACGATGTATTGGTGTGGGGGTGTAATGAAATCAAACATGATTTGATTCTAGAAGAGGTTCTGAATGGGCTTTCTGAGGCTGGTCTCACAATAGCTTTGGAAAAATGCAAATTCGGGGTGAGCGAAGTGGAGTATTTAGGTCACACCTTATCCTGCGATGGAGTGAGACCAAAACGAAATCTAGTTGAAGCCATCGAAAAGGCACCTGCCCCAAGAGATAGAGACCAACTCAGATCATTTCTAGGTCTGGCAGAGTATTACTCTAAATTTGTACACCATTTTTCTGACAAAGTACAAGAGCTAAGAAAATTGATGAAAAAAGGTACCAGATTAGAATGGTCTGAGTTGTGTCAACAAAATTTTGATTCTATAAAGAAAAATATTGCTAATGCTGTCCCATTGAAGCCGTTTGATCCTACAGATCAAACCATCATTTCCACTGATGCCAGTAATAATGGATTAGGAGCAGTACTAATCCAGGTGCACAAGGGAGACGAAAGGGTGGTAGCTTTTGCTTCCCGCACGTTAAGAGGTGCAGAACACTCTTATTCCACCATTGAAAAAGAGGCCCTAGCATGCTGGTGGGGTATACAGTATTTTAGAACATTTGTATGGGGAACCAAATTCCAATTACATACTGATCACAAGCCTTTGGTAGATTTATTTTCCACAAGAGGTGCAAGTAAGGCCACCCCTAGGATCGCCAAATGGTTGTATTGTCTGCAAGAATATGTTTTTGACATAAAATACATCCCAGGTGCAAGAAACGTAAATACTGATTGCATATCAAGGTTACCATTAGACAGTATTCAGGATGATGAGGACGACGAATGGATGGTTGCTGAAATAAAAGATATCTGCACTGCTATTAGTGAGGATGAGTGGAGTAAAGCTATCGATGAAGATGTAGTGTTAAACAAGATTAGAAAGCTTTTATGTTGTGAACTAGGGTGGAAATTACACAAAAACTTAAATTCATTAAAATTAATATGGTCTGAGTTGAATGTAATAGATGATTTACTTAGAAGAGGGAGTAGGTTGGTTGTACCGGAGAAGCTAAGAGAAAGGTTACTAAGTATCATGCACGAAGGACATGGGGGAATGTCAGCCATGAAAAGAAGAATTAGGGTGGATTTTTGGTGGCCTGGTATGGACTTTCAAATTGAGCGTTATGTTCGTGATTGCATAGCATGTGCATGTAGCGACAACACCCATTCTTCCCAGGAAACCTCCATTAATTCCTCACCCATGCCTAAGGGTCCTTGGGATAAACTGGCCATCGATATTTGTGGGCCCTTTGACACCTTGAATGTGTCTGAGAGATTTGCTACAGTTATGGTTGACTATTTCTCTAAATGGCCAGAAGTTGCTTTTGTTAAGGAAGTCAGGTCCATCAGCGTTATTTCATTCTGTGAGGACATTTTTAGAAGGGAGGGTTGCCATGCCGAAATTGTCACTGATAATGGACCCCAATTCATATCCGAAGAATTTGAGAACTTTCTTATGAAGTGGGGCATCAAACACACTATAACGCCAGTTTATCATCCAAGGGGTAATGGCCTCGTAGAACGCTGCAACAGAGTGTTGGTTGAGTGTATCCAGTTACCATGCAGGAATAATGAAACTTGGAGGCAACAAGTCAAAGACATGTTATGGTCATACCGTACCACTCCTCACTCGGTAACAAAGGAAACACCTTTTTCTTTGCTTAATGGAAGAGTACCATGTTCTGTGGCTGTACCAGCTTGGTTGAACAGAGCTGGGAAATATAATGCCAACTTAAATGAGGTGCGGGATAGAGTAGAAAAATACCAAAAAGCTTATTGTCATCGTCATAACAAGAACATTGTGAAGTCTAAACGTTGTTTCATGCAAGGGATGTTTGTGAGAGTGTATGTGGGAGACAAAGCAAGAAAAGGTTGTTCTAAATGGTCTTCCCCCAAAAAAGTTGTTCTTGTTAAAAGTAACAGTGTGAAGCTTGCTGATGGTAATTGGTGGAACACCAGAAAAGTGTCACCATGTTCTGATACTGAAGTTGCCATGTTTCCAAATTCTCAACTAAACACCAATGCATGTAAAGCAGGTCCTTATCCTGTTAAAACACCCGCTCCAAGTATCAGAACTAATTTGAGACAATCATGTACTATGCCTAAAAAGTATGAAGACTATATATGTACATGGTTGTATTTATTTATTTATTTTTTCTAATTGGGAAGATGTGTTGTAGTCTTCATTGGTCATCATTATTTATGTTCATTACTTTTGTAAGATGCTGTGGAACACTGCTGCTCCTTAGCAACCTATCTGCCTTGAGTGTAGAGTGGAATGTAGAAGGCAGAGGGTTGCAGTTGGACTGGAGAGCAGTTGTGTCCCAGGGGTCTGTTCTTATCTACTTAATAAACCCTTTCTGTTACAAAAGTACGTGTCCTGCTTCACAAAACTCTGTCCTCTCCAGCCTCTTCCTGGTTTCTCTGCAATCAGAAAGCAGGAAGCATTCAGGCTCCGTAAGCCAATCACAGTGCTGCAATGCAGCGTTGTGATTGGTCTGAGTGCCATGGCCTGGCGGTCAGACAGGGAAGGAAAGCCTGGGCATGTTCTCCAACCAGGCTGTTATACAGCCTGGTTGGAGAACATGCAAAGTGCGCATGACTGTTTGACCGGCCAAAGACGGCCGGCCAAACAGTCATGTGCACTTAGAGAGTGCCACCACTCCTTCCCCCTGAATTGCCCAGCCTAGCCCCAACCAGCCCCGCAAAACTGCCTCAGCCAGGAAAAATAAAATGAAAAAAAACTTGCATTCTTATCATTTTATTTTTCCTTTTTTGCAGTGCTGAAAGGCAGTGGGACGACGCTCCTCCGCCTTAGGGAAGGAGACGCCCCTGCATACAGACTATTGCAGCAGATGGATGAGCTGGGTATTGGTGGTTCTGCCTGGTGCTGGTTTAAATCTTTTCTGGAAGGAAGAGAACAAGAGAAGTGGCTTACTCCCTATTCCTGATCTGGAAACAGATTTCCATATGGAGTGCCATAGGGATCTTTCCTGAGCCCCGTTTTATTTAACATATATATGGCACCATTAGCCAATATTACTAAATGGCGTGGCGTTGTGACTATTTCATATGCTGATGACACCCAGCTGTTCCTCAGTTTTGACTATTTGGCACTATTTTTGTCGCTTGCCTGGTTGTTTTATATTGGATGCATAGGAGTCATCTTCAGTGCAATGAGCATAAAACTGAGATTTTATTGTTTGAGAAGGCCATAGACCAATGGATTAACAACTGATGGGCGGGAAATCCTCACCCCTTCTTCCTCCTGTTCCAGTGGCACTGGTTCCCAATTACCAATTAAGAAAAAATTCTGTTCAAGCCGCTGACCTTTGCTAATTGAGCCTTTTACAAACATGGTCCTATGTACCTGATTTCCAGGACGTCACTTTACAATCCTCTCAGAACTCTCTGTTCAGCTGCAGCGCTGCTTTAAGAGGTACATAGATTCAGTCTGGCTGGGACCGCTGGTGGTTCTTCTCGTTACATGTCAGATAAGCTTGGAATCGGTTTCCGTTGTCTCTGAGCCATTTCACAGAAAATACTATTCAGGAAAGAATTTATAACTCCCCTTGTCGGGACAGGCTATTAAAACTTGGAATCGGCTTCTGTTATTTCGCCACACCATTTTACAGGGGAAACAGCCTCAACCTCGCAGCATATGCGCGGTCTAGTTGCTGCTGCAGCTGGACGGAAGAACAGGAAGCAGGAAGAGGAAGGATCGGGACGAGGCAGAGAGAGGTAAGTTGGTTTGGAGGGGGTGGGTGGTAGTTTGTAGGGGTTATGGGGTTGTTTTCAGGACTTGGAGGGGGTGAGGGTAGTTTACAGGGACAACAGGGGGTCGGGAGTTTTATGGCTCAGAGCAGGGGACGGAGGTGAGGTAGATTTTTTGGGTTCAGGGTAGTTTTGGGGTGGAGGATCGGGGTAGTTTTCAGGGCTGTGGGGGTCGGGAGTTTTAGGGATCAGGGCAGGGGACAGGAAAGTGGCAGTTTTAAGGCTGAGGGGGCAGTTGGGATGGGACAGGGGTAAGTGGGGTTACGTTTTAGGGGTGGGGGCTTGTTTTATGGCTCAGCGAGGGGCTGAGGTTGGAGTAGTTTTTAGAGTTCTGAGTTGTAGAGGGGCTCAGGGCAGGGGACAGGATAAGGGCAGTTTTCAGGTGGAGGGGCAGTTGGGGGTTTTAGGGCTCAAGGCAGAGGATGGAGGTGGGGGTGGATTATTTGGTTTCAGGGTAGATTTGGGGGTGGGGGTAGTTTTCAGGGCTTGGGGGGTTGGGAGTTTTAGGGCTCAGGGCAGGGGACAAGAAAGGGGCAGTTTTGAGGATGAGCAAGTAGTTGGGCTGGGGCAGGGGGGAGGTAGGGATTTTAGGGGCTTGGTACAGCGCAGTCTGCCTCAACAGTGGGCCTACCCTTACCTGCTTATGTTTATGCTTCAAAGTGGTTGTGTGGATTGGTAAGTGTATGGGTGACTGAGGGGTAAAATGTTAAAAATGGATGGGTAAGTGGTGCATGAATGACTATATCAATGTGTTTGAGAATGGAGGAGTGGACAGTAGGATGGAGAAGTCAGTTGGTGAGCAGTTGGGGGAGTCGGAGGCTTCATGGCTCATGAATTTATGTTTGGATGCATGATGAAGTTCTATAGATGGCTGAGTAGATGTCTGTGGATGGAGAATGTATGTAAAAAGTAGGGGAAGCCAGAACTCGTGGTGCTCTACTCTGCAGAATTCTGCAAAGTTACCTACAAACTCGGCAGAATTCCACAAGCGCCGTAACGCCAGTCTACCGTACATGCAAGGCCCTCAAACACCTTGGTTTTGAGTCAATCTCAGTCTGCGAGTGACCCTTACAAGTTACAACTCCTGAGTTAAAGCCACTACAGCAGCAGTGCTATTCCACATTCAACACCTATACTTCAAATAAATACACAAAATGTCATGCCCTCACCTGGACCCAACTGCGGAGATGACACAGGAGCCGATTCTGGACCTCCTATCCCTCTTTAGGACAATGCAAGTCAAGGAACTGAAACCTTAGATTTCTCACTGTTCCCCGGGAACAAAGAAGGCTGGGATAAAGTAAGAAAAGAGAAACTAGCAGTACTGGATCTGCTCAGCAGTTGTGCAACACTGTGTAACAGGATTTTTCACTTCTGAGACCGTCTACGTTTGCACTGGACCTAAACCTCTGGTTTTGTTATAACACAATGCACTGGAATTAACAAGAGGAGGCAGTTAGCAACAGTACATTTACAAGTCTCTACATACAATGAATATGCATTAACTTCAGTGACATAAACTTAAAGGTTTCATCAGTAGCTCAGCATGAGAGCAGAATAACCAAAATCATAGATTGGAATGTGGCACTCCGAGGAATAAACTTGAAATTCAGATTGGAGTTATTGGCACTTCCAGGGAAATACTTGGCACATAGGTTGGAGTTACTTTCACTCCCAAGAATACACTCGGAGCAAAGTTTGGAGTTACTTGCATTCCTAAAGATACACTCAGAGCAAAGGGTGGAGTTACTTGCACTCCTAAGGATACAATGGGAACACAGGGTGGGTTACAAAGTTGATGCATATATCAAATACTTTGTGAAGAGCACTACTGTTCATCAAAGAAACACAGAACTAAAATCTTTCATCCTTACGCGGTGACAGTTCCAGCTTTAAGGTTGTAGGTAGGGTCCGGAGGATAAACAAATAAGAAGCACTGGAGTAAATAACAGAGAGGACATGGAAGAAAAGTCTGTAGCCTCTGAAGACAGGGATAGTTGGTCCTGTTTTCTACTGTAGGATGTTTAATGTACACTAACCTTATATATAGCACTTAGCCTAGTTCTTTCCTGACTGAAGTTCGAAGAAGATCTTGTGGCTTTGAGTCAGGGAGTCGGGGCGGTCCAGAGTAGCTGTGTAGGAGGGAGTAGGGAGGAAGACCTCAAGGGTGTTTCAGTGTTTCAGGAACCACCAGTTCAGTTGGACTTGAAGGAGACTGGGGCACTTCTTGGTTCCGGCAGGATTCTTCAGGGGAGTGGGAAGGGTGAAGCTTGTTCTGCAGGGAGCGAGGCCAAGCCACGATTTGGGTTTGGGTGGGGCTCAAATACCCTCTCAAAGGCCCAATGGATGTAGCTAGATCACGTGTGGCATGTGGGACAAATGCCATCTGTAAGGTTCTCGAATGTTAGAGAAAACGCAAATTAATAAACTCTCTTTGACCTTACAGAATGGGCAGGTGCAACTTGTTGATCAGAACCAAATAACAGAAAACAAATGCATCGCTTTCACTCGAATATGCATAATGGAGAACAACACCAAGGATCCTGTAACAGCGAGTGCAAGGCATGCCATTGGCTCACAGTATTCTGAGGGAAGCTTGCAGAGATTCAATGGAAAACCACACCAAGGCCTTAGTAACAGCGAGAGTAGTTAATCTGTGGTTCTTGGGATTTGGGGGATGCTTGCAGGGATTCAAGCACAATGCAATTACGGGTGCTGGTGGAGCATCGGTCTTGAGGGGACTGGGGAGTATCAGTCTTAAGGGTGCTGGGGGGAGCATCAGTTATGAGGGAGCTTGGGGAACATCGGTTATGAGGATGCTGGGGAAACATCAGTCATGAGGGTGTTGGGGGAATATTGGTTATGACGATGGTGGGGAAACATCAGTCATGATATCATAGCATGCCATAAAGCACCATAGGAATGAAGTAACATGAGCCCTGCACACTAAACCACTATGCAGGGGATGCAGGAATGGGTCATGTCAGAGAGTGCGCAGGAAGAGATCGGGATATGAAACAATGTATTATATCGCTAGTCCTCCAACTCTCCCCAGACCTGACCTAGGCCCAAAGTTATCAAAATACACACATTAAAAAGACAGTGAACTAGTGGGTACATATAAACCGCAGCAGGCTACTACCAGGAAATAAGACCATGGCTGTCTGGTGTCCAAATTAACACCTCCAGAATAGAAGACAAGCGCAGTGAAAACAATGTCAAGAAAATTTCACACCAAACCACTGCCAAACCAGACACCATCTAGATAGGGGAGCACCTCTCACTCACCCCAATTACCTCATGTTTCTCGGCTCAGCAGATGATGGGACCCTGAACCACACACTCCACAGCAAACATGCAGTGGTCCATTCCCCGCAAGGTTAAAATGCACAGCACAGGAGGACCCCCAGTTCATCCAGGGCAGGTGTTGCAGTGCTTGTCGCACGGCCTGGCACTGAGGAAGACAGAGCCCCGACCATGAAAAACTGCAGCCTCCTCTCATCCCATCTACCACTGCCAGCCAAACTGTGACTGCACAGAAGTGAGAGCGCAACGAGTTCTCAGGGATGCCAATGCCAGAGTCAGACACAACATCACTGCCTAGCCCTCAGTGGCAGGACGAGAGCTATGAGCAGCCCCCAACATCCCAGCAAAGTGCGTTTTCTACAACTGACACAATAAATGTAGTATCAGATGGTTTCAGGTCAGAAGGGGCGTATATTTGCATTGTGAAGAACAGAGCTTCCTAAATATAGTAGTGGTGGGTGGCAAACTCTCTCACGCGGTGATCGACTGAGTTATTGCTGAACTCTGTGCTCCAAGCAAAGCGCAGAGTGGGAAAACCCCATGGACTCTGCCAAAGGAGTGGAGTATATTACCCACCCCTGGTAAAAAGATGGTGTAAGTGGATTGATGGGTATTTGTACAAAGGAGAGTGATATCATTTTGTGTGTTTATCAGTGCATTACAGATCACTTTGTGCATGATGTATATGTCTATGGTGTGTGGGTGGTTGTGTGTGTGGACAAATCATATGTGCATGCATTTATGTTGATGGATTCTTGCACCTCAATGCTGCTGCGGTTGGAGCTGTTCTCCTTTGCACATGGGCTGTAAACAAAATTGTGTCACCTTGCAGGGCACCTACATCTGTCTGCTGAGAAACAAAGCATTGTGAATCTTTTACATGAGATAGCACCACCATCGGATACAATTGGGAATCCTGATACTACAAAATGATTGGGGTGATGGCTTTTTGTGCGCTTATCTGTCATACTCCATTGTTAGAAGATTCTGAATGCAACAAACATGATGCCTTTCACATGAAGCTATAACCGAAAAGTTCATTATTTGATAGAGGTGAGCCATCCCAAAATGAGGTATAATATGTGGTAGCACTGGTAACAAAGAGAGTGACAGGTACATTCCAAGAAGTGTGCCGTCTAAGAATGAGATATAACATGCAGTAGCACTAGTGAAAAGGGGTGTGACTTGCACATTCTAAGAAGTGAGCCATCCCGGAATAAGGTAAAGCATGGGCTGGTACTTAAAGGGCTGACATGCACATTCCAAGAAGTGAGCCATTTCAGAAGGAGGTATAACATGAGGTGGCACTGAAAATAAAGGGTTGCCATGCACATTCCAAAAAGTGAGCCATCTTGGAATGAGGTATAACTTGCAGTAGCACTTTTTGTTAAATGTTTTATTTAAGTCCTCATATTACCTCCAGTGAGCATACATCCAAGCTATTATAGCCTCCAATGCTCACCAGGTTAAATCCAAGGGCCAGTGGTCTCTATTTCATAACCAATGCCATTACACTGACCTCAGCAGTAGAGATATAATCCTTGGACCTTAGTATCTTTCAGCATTTTGACTAAGGGGTCTCATATGGACTGATTGTGAGGCTGGCCCCTGCCAGCTGTTTTCTTTTCAATCTCATTAACGTAGACCACTGATCTCCCCAGTCTGACCAGGTGGGCTTCTGACTGGGACCACCTCCTACATATCTCTCTCCTTGCCAGGTGAAACAAGAGGAAGCATAATTTGCCAAAATCCAGGTAGGACGAGCCCCATTCTACTGCATCACCGAGTAATCCAAATAGTACCAAATTTGGGCTTACCTACACCACCTGTCCAAAAATGCTCACAATCGTCTTACCCACTGATTGCCAAAAGTGGATACAGACCGGGCAGCTGACAAACATATGAATGTCGTCAGCAGGCTGACTTCCACACCTTTTATACCTCGAGTCCCTGTTTCCATTGATCTACGCCAGTTTCATGGGTGCCCAATAAATTCTGTGGCGAGTGAACAAGTGATTTTTCTTGAGAGGGACAGATTTTACTGTGGAATATAGTAAGTTAAAAGATACTTGCCAAGTCCTCTTGGGGTTGGTTGTCTTCCCATACACTAAATGCCGACCTCATGTTCGTCTCAGCTGCCTTTACTAGATGTAGGTACCACTTGGGTTCTTCCTTCTTCATGGCCTTAGCTTTCTGAATAATTATTTAGCTTCATTATCAAGGAAGTGGGCTTTAGGTTAGTCTGTCTTATAAATTATAAGACTTTTCATGATATATGGAATATTAACCATGCTAACATTATTTTTAGTATGCATTTGTTTTCTAACTGTGACACGCATAATGCATTTCAGAGCACGATAGCTTAAATAAATATCCTAAACTGTCTTTGTTGCTCCTGGTTATCATATTGTGGATGAGTACAAGTGAGAGAGTGAAAGGGTGCTTCCTGTACCCACGATCCCTGAGAGGATCGAGAGTGTTGTGTTCTGGGGTGCCAATTCACTTGTTTCTCTAGTAAGGTTAGGAGGACAAGTGAGGCACTATAGGTAGTCGAACTTGGACCCATAAGTAAATACTGATGTCCTATGGTTCTAAACATAGTTCTGTTCTAGGAGCAGAATCCCTGGAACAATAACATCAGGTTGTCCGCATATAGCGCTACCTTCCTGCTCATTCCTCCACACCTAAAAAAACTATCACAGTATTCACTCTTAGGCTTCGCACCTATGGTTCTAAATAGAATGCAAATATGAATGGGGATAAGGGACAACCCGGCCTGGTTCTTCTCATCTACGTAGGTGATCTAGGTCTAAATTAGTGAGTGCTGAGAGTAACTTCTGGAAAAAGCTCACAAATGCCTCTTCAATCCTTGGGTTGCCCTCTAAGAATACCTTTGTTTCCTCCTCTTTTATCCCTGTTATGTAATCCCTTTTCTGTCTCTTTTAGTCATCCATGCGAACATCTTACCACAGCATTCTCCATATTTGAAATTCCTCACTTTGCTGACTTCTCATTGATGCCTCTCCTTTTCTCAGTTCTTGCCCTGAACTCTGCCTGGCACTGGTATAGATCTTGTTTTATTCTCCTCTTTTCTTCTTCATCTATCCCTGTGAACTTCAACTTTCCTTCCACTCTACCCATTTCTTCCTCTAATTTCAATATCTCACTTCTACCATTCCTATTCTTGAATACCACTTATCTTTGTGGTATCCCCCTCAAGTAGGTTTTATATGCATCCCATACACGACTTGCCATTCCCTTTTTATGTTCAAAGAACTCATCTGTTCCCCCCTGAATCTCAAATACCTTATCTGTTTAAAAAAGGAGCTTCCTTTTTAATGTCCATCTTGCTGCCTTTTTTTTACTCTGCAGACTTTTAGCAGAATGGACGGAGAGATGAATGGGGAGATGTTCTAACCTCCATCACTTATTCATACCACCCTTTTCTACCAGAAATCAATCAATCAATCGCATTTATAAAGCGCGCTACTCACCCATCAAGGGTCTCAAGGCGCTGGGAGGGGGGGGGGGGGGGTCAGTGCTCGAAGAGCCAGGTCTTGAGCTGCCTTCTGAAGGAGAGGTGGTCAGGTATGGCGTGAAGGTGGCTGGGCAGAGAGTTCCAGGTCTTCGCTGCTAGAAAAGAGAAGGATCTTCCTCCGGCGGTGGCTTTGCGGATGCGGGGTACGGCTGCCAGGGCCTGTCCGGTGGAGCGCAGAGTGCGCGGGGGAGTGTAGAAGGAGACGCGGTTGTTGATGAGTTTGGGTCCGAGGTTGTGAAGGGCTTTGTGTGCGTGGGTGAGTAGTCGGAAGGTGATCCGCTTGTTGACGGGTAGCCAATGGAGTTTTTTCAGGTGTCTGGAGATGTGGTGGTGGCGAGGGATGAGTCTTGCGGCAGCGTTCTGGATCCGTTGGAGTTTCCTCTGCAGCTTGGTGGTGATGCCGGCGTACAGGGTGTTCCCGTAGTCCAAGCGGCTGGTGACGAGGGCGTGGGTGACGGTCTTCCTGGTGTCGGTGGGGATCCAGCGGAAGATCTTGCGGAGCATGCGGAGGGTGTTGAAACATGCCGAGGTCACCGAGTTCACCTGTCTGGTCATGGTGAGGGAAGAGTCCAGGATGAAGCCGAGGTTGCGCGCGTGGTCGGTGGGTTGGGGAGTGCTGCCTAGGGCGGGGGGCCACCAGGAGTCATCCCATGCGGTGGGAGTGGGGCCGAGGATGAGGACCTCCGTTTTGTCTGTGTTCAGTTTCAGACGGCTGTCTGTCATCCAGTTCGCCACTTCCTTCATTCCTTCATGTAGTCTGGTCCTAGCTGATGTGGGGTTGTTAGTGAGGGATAAGATGAGCTGGGTGTCGTCGGCGTATGATATAAGGTCGAGTCCGTGTTTGCGTGCGATGTTCGCCAGGGGGGTCATGTAGACGTTGAAGAGAGTGGGGCTGAGGGAGGATCCTTGAGGTACGCCGCAGATGATCTCCGTGGCTGTGGATCTGAAGGGGGGAAGGCGGACTCTCTGAGTCCTTCCGGAGAGGAAGGAGACGATCCATTCCAGGGCCTTGCTTCTGATGCCGGCGTTGCTGAGGCGGCGTATCAGGGTGCGGTGGCAGACCGTGTCAAAGGCTGCAGAGAGGTCCAGGAGTATGAGGGCCACGGTCTCTCCCTTGTCGGTCAGCCTCGCAAAGTGACCATATATTTTACTCCAAAAGGTGTAATCTCTACATTTCCCCTCCCTTTTTCGCCATGCATCACAGAGATTCAGTTCCTTCATCAAACAGAGAAGTAGAGCTCGCGTCCGTCGGAAGTAGATCTGAGATTGCGCTGATGACCTATCTTAAACACTATCTAAAATGGTGTTGAAATCTCCCCCAAAAGAAATTGGAGGATGACAATCCAGTAGGGCTGCGGAAAGTTGTTTTAAGGGTGTCTGTTCATCTACATTGGGCCCATAATAACTGGCTAGAGTAAACCAATGATTCTCTATTATAATCTTGGCAATGGCCCAATGCTCTCCATCATCTGCCCTACTTCCTTTCGCCTATATACCTGTATTCACCCTCATTACAATTGCCACCTGTTAGGCTCTCCATGCCACTGGAATCAAGCTATCCTGGCTGAAGAGGGGTGAAACCCCGAAACTGGTCCTAGGATGCTTGTTTCCAGTCCAGGGAGGACCTGGCTTGGCAGTTCGGGCTGGACTGTTCCCATGAGGCACAGGGTCAAGACTGATTTGCATATGGCTGGGTTCAAACTGGAATGGCCTGGTGAGCAAAAAAATGATGGATTTAGGCCCAGATCTCTGTACTGGGGTGAATGTATGACATTGTTCTGCATTCTGTCCATCAACTGTTGTTTTTGCATTTGTCACCCTGAGTGGGACGGGTATGCCCAGACGTGGGTCCTGTGCTCTCCATGCCACTGGAATCAAGCTATCCTGGCTGAAGAGGGGTGAAACCGCAAAACCGGTCCTAGGATGCTTGTTTCCAGTCCAGGGAGGACCTGGCATGGCAGTTCGGGCTGGACTGTTCCCATGAGGCACATGTTCAAGACTGATTTGCATATGGCTGGGTTCAAACTGGAATGGCATGGTGAGTAAAAAAACGATGGATTTAGGCCCAGATCTCTGTACTGGGGTAAATGTATGACATTGTTCTGCATTCTGTCCATCAACTGTTGTTTTTGCACCTGTTAGACCTGTCACCTTGGTGTGGGTCTCCCTTCCATTTTTTGCTGTTGCCTCATGTGTTTTTGCTGGTTATAGATGCTTTGGGCACTGTGTCACTGCTGTCCAGTGCCACAGTGCAAGTGCTCCCTATGGTAAATTGATGTATGGATTAGTGACTCCATGATTGGCTGATTTGGTTTACTTGTCAGACCCTAGTACAGTGCACTGAGTGTGCCCAGGGCTTGTAAATCAAATGCTGCTGCTGGGCTTGCAACACTGGTTGTGCCACCCACAGGAGCAGCCTGTATAAATGTGTCTCAGGTCTACCATTGCAGAGCCTGTGTGCAGTCTGGTACTGCCATTGTGACTGGGCAAGTGCACCCACTTGCCAGTCCTTACAACTTCCCTTTTCTGCATATTAGCACCCCATTGTAGGCCCAAGGGCAGGGTGCATTGTAGGAAAAAGGTAGGACGACCCCTGAAGTGTGTGGTATGTCCTAATAGGGAATTACAGCCATTTTCATTTTTCACTATTGCAAGGCTAACTGTTCCCCATAGACCAGAATGGGCAGTTTGATAATTACATCTTATAATCCTAACTGACTCGGGGAACCAGGTAGAAATTCAAGTTTAGTATGCCTGAACTCAGAATGTTAAAATGCATCTTTTAGTAAAGTTGGTTTTACCATTCTGTGTTTGAAAATACCACTTTTAGAAAGTGGGTATTTTCTTGTTTAACTATCCAAGCCTGCCTCTGCTTGGTTGTGTATTCCTTGTCTGGAGTTTGAGTGACAGGGGCTGGGGGATTCCAGGAGACAGGGTGAGTCAGCACCGGGCTGAATAGAGAGATCTGTATGTAGATGGGTGGGAGGAGTTGCACCTGGGACCTGAATAGGGCTGTGCCTTCCCTCCACAATGCTGGCTCCACCTCCTGTGGTACGTCTGATGTCCCTGCCCTGCACTGTGAAAGGAAAGAAGGAGTCATGTAAACCGAGTGCTCCAGGACTGACCAGAACTAGTTTGGACTAGGCAAAGGCCTCTCTGCCTTCAGAGAACAAAGAGAAACTGTGTATAAAAAAGGGGGACCTAGACCCCAGAATTTTAAATCACTTTTGGGAAACAAGAAGAAACCTTTGCTGAGGAGAGGAACCAGAGAAACTGAGGAGAGACTATCCCTAACTGAGTGCTGTTTGGCGGATGGGCCTGCAGTGGTTGCCTGACTGCCAAAGAAAGGAGAAAGGAACTTTGTATGTACTTTATTCAACTTGTGAAGGATCTCCAAGGGCTTGAGAAAGAGCTTGCCTCCTGCTGAAGTCTCAGGGACAACAGACTTCACCCACCAGCTCTCCAAGAGTTCTTTGGAAGTACCTGCAGTTGTGTTGGGCTTTCTGAGGGACTGCGTGTCGTAAGGAGCTGGAAGCGCGACGCATGAAGAAGAAGCGTGTCGCCGAACTGCCACTGGTGCTTCACAACGCGAAAGCGCCTCACATCACCGGAGAAGAGGATCGACGTTGCATCAGATGCCGCCGCATAATCGGAGAAGCGTGTCGCAGCCGCTGTCGTCGCATTGCTGGGAAAGCGTGTTGCTACTGCAGTTGTCGCATTGTTGCCGAACCGCCTCGCATCGCCGGAGAAGAGGATCGAAGTCGCCTCAGATGCCGCCGCATCACCGGGAAGAGTGTCGCAGGGCCTGTCGTGGCTCAGAAGAATCGCTGAGTCACCGCACGGCCGTCGGGTGTGCACGCATCGTGTTGCATCAAGAAGAAGACGCCATCTTTGTTTCATAGCACCGGGTCTTCATCGCATCACGGCGTTGAGGGTCGCATCGACACAAAAGCGCAGTAAGAAACTGACACATCACCTTCCCTCGCAGAGAAGAACCCACGCATCCCCTACACATCAGTAGGGACCCAACGCATCACCGTTCTTGCGTGTAAGGAACCGACGCATCACCTTCCCTGCAACACTTTCGTTGTATAGCGTTATGCATCCTAAGGTACATTGAACTCAAAGTGTCGCATTTTACATCTTAAGAGAACTAAGCTATTTCTACCATTTTTAAAGTACAGTATTGTGGATTTCTTGTCGTTTGTGGTCTTGTGTTAAGTCTATATAAAAATACTTCTTTTTATACTACAACCTGTGTGGTGTCCACCTGTAGTGTCTTCACTGGATTACTGTATATGTTCACAAATGCTTTACACACTGCCTCTGAGATAAGCCTGTCTGCTCGTGCCAAGCTACCAAGGGGGTGAGCATGGGTTATTTTAGGAGTGTAACCCCTTACCCTGACTAGAAGCAAGGGTCCCTATTTGGTCAAAGGTACCTACCTCTGCCAACTAGAGACCCCCAGTTCTAACACCATCCCTTTAACACAATGTATCTGATCTGTTGCAATCACTTGCCCAATGCTGCTCTGATTCGGCATCAGGTCTCTACATTCAGGGGCTTATTTAAAAGCATCTTGTGCCGCTTTTGCGTAAAACATTTTGACGCATCAGCGGTGCAGGGTGTACTTCAGATTTACAAGTAGACGCGTGTGGTCAAATGTATCAGTTTTTGTAGGCCTGGGGTAGAATATACCTGTGGCAGAACCAGCTGCGCCAAACAGAAATGAATATATGCAAGATAGGTGTTCCCACATAAAATCCACTGTAAAACTGACACAGTGATATTTCTGAGTTGTCTGAAAAGTGTTGCATTGTTGGCAAGTGGCACGCTGAGCCAGACATGTCAAAATTCCTGCGCGTCGGTAACCCAGGCATTGGAAATGATGCATTGGCACTGGCATATAAACATAACATACCCAAAGCACTTTAGCAAGTTCAACTACCCCATGGAGCTGCTAATACTTCAACTACGAGTAGCGAGGACACCACAACCACCCTCACCACCACTGCCACAATGTAGGCAGCACAGGAGTCGGGAGTGTGTGTACCACCAGAGGACTACCCTCATTGACCTCAGTGAGGAGGAGGTCATCACCTACTACAGACTCAGGAGGGAGTCCATCAAATGACGTCTGAACCAGATTGCACAAAGTCTGCAGGTAACATCTCAGAAGTCCATCAGCATCCCTACACAGGCTAGGCTGATGACAATCCTCCACATGCTGAAATCTGGGTCATTCCAGACCACCACAGCCAGAGTGGCAGGAATCTCTCAGCCATCTTTTTCTGCCTACCTACCCTCTGTCCTGGATACCATCATCCGCTTGATAACCCGCTGCCTCATGTTCCCAAAGAGACAGCAACACCAACTGGACACAAAGCAAAGCTTTTACATCATAGTTGGCTTTCCACATGTCTTGGGGCATATGGAATGCACACATGTTCAGTTTGTGCCTCCTGCTGCTACATCACACTGTAACGCAATAGGGAGCACACCAACTCTAACTACGTACCGGAAATTGTGGACCATCTGGGGATATTCATCAATGTGCTGTACAAGTACCCTGTGAGTGCTCATGATGCCTACATCTTCAGGCACTCCATCATCAATGAGCGCTTCCAGAATGGGCGATATGGAAATGGCCCACTGGTTGGTAAGTACATCTGAAGTACATGACTGACCTAATCAGAGTAAATAATGTATAACAAAATAGCCATCACTGTGTTTGGTGACTGAGACAGTGCATATGCATGAGGAGTGTGTCTCATACTTGCACCATACATCATGGCCACTGTGCAATACAACCCTGCAAGTCACACATGTCAAGACACACTAAGCTACTGTGTGTGCCAATCAGTGTTGCATTAATGTGTGCAAGGAACGGCTTCCCTGGCCATTTTCTCTGTGTCTACATGTAAGTCCCATGATTCATAAGGCAAGTCATGTGTACCACACCCGATAAATGGTGAAATGTCCAAATGAATTGCCCTCCTCAGGTCATGTGTACCCCGGAAAAATTACCTAAGTCAATCAACACACTCTTGCCATCTATGTGTGGTTCATTCCATGGCACACACACATAGACCATCAGGACTCCAAGAGTTCATGCTGTGCCAGAAGGTGGCTCCTCATGCACAAAGTGAATCTCACATGAAATGCAGCCACACAATCAGCCTGTTGCTATTGTGCCTTTTCCCAGCCTATTGTGTGCCAGGGCAGCATCAAAAATCAGGACTGTGCTGTATGGCATTAAATATGCCCTACACTGCCCTTTCTCTCTTTGTAAGGCAGCACAGTGCTGATAAGTTTCCCGCTACCCTGTACAGTGACACATTTCTAAATATCTTGGCCCTTGTGTCCTGCCCACATAGCAGACCCAACACACTGCAACGTGTAGGCAATGATTCCACATTGACATACACTCACCAATCTATCAACGGCAGTAGCTACTAAACATCAATGACTATTACTGTTACATTTCAATCTGTGTGATTGAATTGGACCACATCACCTGCACTGGGTAATGAATTAAAAATAATACATGTTGTAGGCTAGCAAAGTCAATATGAGTTCGGAACCAACACAAAAGAGAAGTGTGAGATGTGTCACCTCATTAATGTACATACTCTCCTTATCAGTCAAGACTCATCATTTACAGGCTAGTGCAAAAAGTATTTGTAAATTAGTAAATGTGTCACATGTGCCATTAAACTTGTATGTGCATGAAAGTGTCAGGAATAATACATTTGAAAGGCTATGTGTACCATCCAATAGCAATCTAGGTCCCAAACATGGGTAAATATCTATACTGGTTCACAAAGCGACATCAACAGTACAGCTACAACATATCTCTCAACCATTCTGACAGTCCATGTACAAACATACACACAGGCATACAGCCACTACAACAGATGCAAACGATGTGTTGGTAAACATGTTCTGGTGGTAATTTGACCAAAGGAAAACCATATGAATTCAGCAATGTGCAAGCCGCAAACACTAAAACAATGTTGCCAAATGTGGCACTCGACAATCATCAACATAGATTGTAATGCAACCTGAACAACGCACCACAGTGTATTCAGGATACAAATCTCAACATTCCTTTGACACAGCAATGATGATAGAACCAGCAAATAGGCACACAATCCACATAAATTTACAGTGCAACACATATGTGTGAAGACCAATGTATTGTGTATAAGTCTGTGGTCGACAGATCTCATTGACTACATCAGCGTGTCCTACATAGAGATGTCCCACATTGCATCCCTATTTCTCAGTCCCAGTGCACCTTGACACAGTGACTGATGAAAACCAGCAGCTGAAGGCCGACAATAAATCACACTACTATACAGGGAACATGTTTAGAATGCACTATATGTAGTCACCAAATTTCACTTTCTAAAGGAAGTGAACAACTCAAAGGCTCGGTCATTGTAGGTAGTGCAGCAACAACATCAGTGGTTCCACCGGGACATATGTATGTGTGTGTGTGTGAAGCAGTTTGGTAATGTCACAGAGTACCTAGGGATGACCAAACACTCAAATTTAAGAACAACATACTGTCATGTACAGTGGCAATGGGCCTTCAAAACATTTATCACACTAAGCTACAGCACAAATGTGATTGTCAGGTTGTGGCTGTGTCAAACGTAGAAGGCCATGCACACGTTTCGATAAGACACAGAAAACAGAAAGAGACATGTGGAATAAAATTTGCAAATCTATATGTGACCAATGTTGTTCAATGCTGGCAAAAATGTCTATGAGTCACAGAGTACACAGAACAGATGTGTACTTGAATGTGGGTCAACTAATCACCATGATCACTGACTGAGTTTTCTATTTTTGGCTTTTCAGCTGACAAAAGATATTGTCTGCAGCCTTGGGCCATAACCTATTTGCATTTCCCTAAACTGAGGAAGAGAACAACTACAACCAGGCATTAGGCAAGACCAGAGGTATTGTTGAGCAGACTTTTGGGGTCCTGAAATCTTGCTTTCGGTACTTGGAGGTGTCCAGGGAGAGATTGCTATACCCCTCCCCATTGGTCTACAAAATTATCCCAGCATGTTATAAGTATACAACAACTGTGTGAGGACAAATGTCCCATGGGATGTGGGCCATGAGGGCTAGGAAGCATAGGATGAGGATGAAGATGAGGACAGAGGTGAAACTTTTGCCACAATTGCGGGTACCCTGCAAAGAAACCTCATTGTACAGAACATTGTTTCTGAAATGTAAAGCAGCTTGAATGCCAAATTCTTTTTTGTTTGAATGAATCTTCAAAAATGTGAATGAATGTATTCACACTACCTTTGTGTATGTATTTTCATTTCACAAACTCACTGTAAACATCAAAACATTCACATCTGACCTATTAGATTAGGCCATCACAAAGGTATGTAGCTAGGTGTAACACTCACCCCAGGACAACATCGTGTAGACCAAATTATGTGTGCATATCAACATGTGGCAAACGCATGGGCTCCAGGAAGATATACACCAAACTAAGGTAGCAATGTGTAACAGTTTGCACATGTTGTGAGTATGTGTGCTTCTGCAGTGAACTGACCATCAGACATCCTTCCACAATCCAAAGGGAGTGTAGTTATAAACAGTGTGAAATGACTGACTGTGTATGTTGTACGTCCTGACATTTTTTCCTGCTCCTGCCTGACACTCGTGGAGGCCGGTATAGTGACCTTATTTCCTATGACTGTGAACAGCGGCCCATATGATGTGCATGGGCACACAGTGCAATCCAGATAGTCTCCATATGCTACATTCATGTTTGCAAGAGCCTAGTAAAATCAGTGTTGAATCTTGCATAACACATACAAATGATGAGTCATGAGCTGTGCTGAACTGCCTACCTAGACCCAATGCAGGCACACTTGACCCATTACATGCAGGAATGGATGTGACCATGTTGCTGTACCTTACTCTTAAATAAAGCTGTGACCTACAGCTCCATCTATCAGTGCTGATAAAAACAGCACACAAAGAAAATGAAAGAGCAAAAAAGATGTCAAGGTATAAGTACATGCAATATCACTCCTGCCAAGGTATCATGTACTGACTCATTCCAGTTTAGAGTGGCGTAATCTGTCAGTAAATGCACATATGACCACCTGTTGTGAATGGCTAACCACATTATAAATTCACGTAACCCACTATCTGTTGCTGACTAACGTGTTGCATTTAAATGGTAAACACATTCCTATTCAGACGTCATCACACTTGTTGGGCCTACTCAAGCTGGCCTTGTTATAATCAAACTATAGGCTAACATTTTTCACAAACAATTTTTTGCAGGTGTATTATGCATGTGCCACACATATTGTGCCAGACGCCAAGCCCAGACAGCAGATGTGTGTATACCACAACATTGTATGGTGGTTGTTGGGTATTTTAGTCTGGTAAATGTTGTCTTGCACACAACAACAGGTGTGATATTGGCCTAGCCACATACCTTTCATATTGATACAGTCGATGTGTGAACTGGATGCCACATACACTGTAGACTGGCTGAAGCAGCCAGTGTATGTCATTCTCTGAGTGTGTATTGCATCTGTATCACATCCTCAGGCAGTAATGCAGACAGATAGTATGATTATTAAGTTTGTGAATAATCATGTATAACATTGTGTATTTCATTTTGATAAGACTGCAATGTCTGTTAAATAAAAAAGGCCTAGTACACAGCTACCTACGTTCAGCCAAGCATAATACAAACTGTAATGCATATAAATAATGTAAAGGTCTCCACAATTCACAATATGTATGTGGATTTTACAGAAATATATTGTCAGTCAAAATGTCCGCACCATGAATGCAATGAGTCACCTATATGCTCACTGTAGACATACACATGCAACACATACCAATTCTTCAAGCATGTCAGGTAAGAAAAGAGGAGCAAGAAAAGTGAGCCCCGGGAGTGTTTACCTGCATTGCACAATTCACTACACTGTACCACACACAATAGGCTAGTTGCATCAATCAAAACACACATATTGTCAATTTGTGTGATGCATTGCACTCGGAGCATTGGATGTAAGCCATACATCAACACCAATGCGTCAAAAACAATCCATTGTGCATTGGCATGCATTGTGCTATTTCTCTACTGATGAGTCAGAACAAATTATGCATTTGTAGTAAACTTGTAGCATCCACTCAGGAAGTGACACAATGGCTCTGCCATGCTGCAAACCAGGAAGACTGAAGGTACTTTCACATTCACTTACAGTCTTTTTGTCTGTGCTTGCTGGTGGAGGTGTTTAGTGTGTGTACTCTAGTTACTGATTGCATAATTGAGTCGTGTCGGTGTCTGTGCTGCCCCTTTTGTGTTTAAATATAGTTTTTTGTGTATTGTATTTGTCTTTTGTATTTTTTATTCGCTGTGTTGTTGGGTGTAGGTCTATTTGGGGGTTTGTGGTTTTAGCGGTAGGGGGAAGGATTAGCTTTAGCTTAGTTCCAGTTAAGGATGGGAAGATTAGCTAGGGAAATATCAGGGAAGGGCAGAGATAAGAATCTGTCTGCGAAGGAGTTTGGTGGCTGCTTTGGCTGCTAGTCTACTACGTCCCAAATAAGATATTGACAGAGGGGCGGGTAGGATGTGTCTAGGTTACCCTACCAGAGAGCGAATGCAGCAGTGGGAGAAAGTCTCATTCACATGAGCTGTGTTTTTGGATTGGACTGCACTGTCCACCAACTCAAACAAAGCTGGACAGATGTGATGAGTTGGGAGGCTGATCTGATTGATCATCTTGGATTGGACGGTGGTGAACCTGTTAGTAAGTACCTATATTCCATAAGCTTGTAGTTGTGTATCTTTAGCAATAATCTGGTATTGATTTTTCAACTGAAAGGGTCAGATATTTTCTGAGGAATTATGCCATAATACAGGCTAACTCAGTTCAAAGCAAAACCCATGCCCCAGGGGCTCAGTGGCATAACAATAGCCCCAACAGACCATGCAGTGCAGGGAAGGCCCAGAGGTGCTAGAGCTCCATCCGGCACAAACATGCCAAAGCTTCTGAAATGGTACAGCCAATCAGGAACAACGGCTACAATCAACTACAAGAAAAAAAAAAATTAGCCAAGCAATGCAAGGGAATTTTCAACAAACCACAACACTCTTATTTGAAACACGGGAAGGGGGCAATGAAAAAGAGAAATGGGTGAACTACACGAATACATTAGCAAAATCCTTTGCTGTCCCAATTAAATTGAGAGCACAGCAGAGCTATAGTGGTACAACCAACTTCACTGAGATGCAAAAAAATATGATGAGAGCAATAAAAATATAATTAACCGCACGCTGCGGTACCTGCGTCGGAATCCAACCGATCTAAACAAAAACGAACAGTATTACGACAGCAGAAAAATCAGCTGGAGCAAGCACTATGGGCGGCTGAGAGAGACTCTGAGGATTCTCTGTGGGCGAATTTGCATGCCGACATCAAGCAGAATGATAGTACAATGTTCTGGTGGACAATAAACTGACTAATTCGACCTACACATGAGGGACTGTCATCTAATATATCTGAGGAGGATTGGGCAACATACCTGCAAAACCACTTCCATCAAGAAGGCTCCACAGAGTCTACAGGAACTAGGATGGAGACAACTCTGAGAACTACCACTATCGCGCACCAACCCAGCGAGGAAAGTACAACAGCATTGGAAGGGATGAAGGGGAAATGCTGGGAGCTATACTCCCAAGCTACTACTTCAAAACAATTAAACACCATATAAAGAAGGGAAGAAAGGAAGGGGCACTGGGCCCCAATGGAATACCGACAGTGGTCTACAAACAAGATGCAGATTACTGGGCAAACAAACTTAGCCCACTTTTCACCTAGATAAGGCAGACAGGCCTACTTCCTCTGTCCTGGCGGGCCTTGATAATCTCACCAATTTTCAAGTCAGGAGACAAGGCTCAGCCAAAAAACGATTGCTTGGTCGCTCTACTAGATAACGAGGCAAAGATGTTTGCAGGCACACTTCTGGACGAATTACAACAACGGGCCAAAAACAACACGATAATCCCATTGAATCAGACGGGCTTCTCCAAATATGTCGGAACGGTAACAAACATAACAGCTATGGCTCTACTTATCGAAAAGGCAGAAAAAAACAAAAATGCCATTACACCTATGCTTTATTAATTACAGGGCCGCCTTCGATCATATGAATCGCAGCAAACTATGGACAAAACTGGCCAACTGGGGTATACCCCAGGCATTGCTCAATCAATTCAATTCAAGAAAACTTTATTTCGGAGAAATCTCCATAAAAGGTACATAAGATGAATATAAAAGCATTTAAAAACCGTACATTAGGTAATTAAAATTAGTAGTAAAAGGGGATAAAAGGGAATATAACATTGGTGCAGCCACACAGCTAGATATCTGCTGATTACATAAAATCATATGCCATTTAACACAGTGCAAGATGAATCATGATAACATTTTTAAATACCGTTTCCGCTTGTGCCATAAAGCCCCCAGAAATTTGGCCACAGCAAACACAATGTGAACAGCCATTTCACTCTTGAGAATTCTAAAGGCTTCGTGGCACCTGGTGAAACCCAGATTCCTACAAGCGGGAATGATCCATTTTCTGCGCGCCTCAATATAGCCCGGACAAAAAAATATAATATGCAGTTCAGTTTCATCGCTTACCCCGCATGCCGGGCAAATACTGGATGTCGACACAGACCAAAGACTAGTAAGTGCACGAATTGGCAAGGACCCGTGCCTCCATTGCAAATAGAGCTTCCTAATTATTACAGGGTAAACATTGTCAAGGACCGATTCAAAGCTGTAGGTGTTCTTCATGTAGAGGAATTGGTGCGTTAAGGACCCTAGAGATTTTGAAGGTCGAAGTGCGGGAGCCTTGGAGTTATAATACAATTTGGTTAAAACTTTTTTGGGAAGCCTGAGACAGGCATCCTGAGGGTCGTTCCAAAGTGCATCTAGACCTAGGCCCACCAGACTATTCCTTACAAATTTAAGCCAGGCAATGTTCCCCGAGTTTGGGAAGCTAAGGACTTCCTGCAGGCCCTGTCTGTAATGAATCAATTCGGGCACCGCCCACAATCTGCGCCAGTAGATCACAGGACGAAGTGCCAATTCTTCTCCCAGGGGTCTAATGCCTAGGTCGAGTCTTAGAGGCACTAGGGGTGTACTAGGAGGAAGAGCTACTAGGCACCTAAGAAATCTATTCTCCTCTTTTGTCAGACTATCCAAGACTTTATGACCCCATAATTCGCTACCATATGTAACAGCTCCTCTGGCTTGCACCCTGTAAATATGGAGTGGTGGGCCTATGGGTTTGAGGGTCGACCTATTCTTCCCTACCATCCTTACTATCCCACCCACATGTTGCACTAGTTTCATCCTTACTTTCTCCTGGTGTGGACCCCACCCCAATTCCTCATTAAGGGTAACACCAAGGTATTCAAAGGTGTTGACTCGTTCGAGTGTGTTATTCCCTATACGTGGGATGCGGTGAAACCTGGGTGGCGGATTGAAGGCCATGAATTTTGTCTTTAGAGTGTTTATCTCCAATCCGTGCTCTCTGCAAAAGTCCCCGAAACCATCCAGCACACGCTGGATTCCCATCGGCGACTTGGAGAGAAGGAGGGTATCATCCGCAAACATAATTGCCGGAACCCTCCTTCCCGCCAGCTTTGGGACATCCGAATTTTGGACCCCATTGAGGTGGTCAATAACACCGTTGACAAAGAGGCAGAACAAGGTTGGTGCGAGTACGCACCCCTGTCTTACCCCTCTGTCAACGGGAAACTTATTTGATAGAGCACCCTGGCTACCACACCTCACACGAGCATAGGTGTTAGTGTGGAGGCGAATGATCATTGTCAAAAGATCAGCTGGCACCCCAACATTCGCCAGCACTTCCCAGAGCTTGCCGCGTGGAACCAGGTCAAAGGCTGCCCTTAAGTCCACAAATACAGTATAGAGACTGCCACCCTCCAGCTGTATTGTTTTCCAATATATAAGGGACAGCCTAAAGACCTGGTCTATGGTGGAGGTCTTCTGACGATACCCTGCCTGAAGGGGGCTCAGAATGTCCCTCTCTTCGATCCAGTCCAAGAGACGATCCAACAGAAGCCTCGCGAAAAGCTTCTGTGGGACGTCTATCAGACTGATCGGTCTGTAATTGGCAGGGAGCAGAGGTGAGCCCCTTTTAAAGATAGGGACAATCTCCGCTCCGAGCCAAGTTGGAGGGACCGCCATCCCATGGATGATGGCATTGAACAGTACCAAAAGGTAGGGTGCCCAAATTCCAACCTCGTGCTTGAAGAGATCACCTGGGAGCTTGTCAAGACCTGGCGCTTTTCCTGTGGAAAGGCGAGTTATTGCCATTTCCAGTTCCTCCAAGTTGAAATCTTCCATCTCAGAAGGATTATCAATGATTATGGCAGCTGGGGTCCCGGCCTGGATTCCTATTTGGTCCAGCCCAGCCCTACTATAAAGCGAAGAAAAATGTTCCTCCCATACTTCTGGCGCAATATTTCCTTCTATAGCCATAACAGGCTCGGCTGAGCCATGTTTGACTATTTGCCAGAATTTCCTTGGGTCTCTGGTTTTAAGTGCAGATGTCATTTCCGCCCAGTTCTCCCAGTCCCAGTCGATTTTGGCATTTTCAAGGAGGAGCTTGTAAGCAACCCTCTTTTCCCTAATTACCGAGGGGGCCTCCTTGTTTTTAAATGCCCGAAGAAGGTCTTTCTTAGCTTCTCTGCAGCTGGCATTGAACCATGAGGCTCTTTCTCTCCTCGCTTTCCTGTCCCGGACCACAGGGTTCAATACCTCAGCAAGGTTATCGCAAAGGGTCTGGTGAGTGTCCCCGAGGGAGAGGCATCCATCTGACGAGGGCAATTGAGGGAGAAGGCTTTCCACTTTTTCAAGAGCTGATACCACTAGCTCATAGATGGTCCTTATGCAATTCGGTTTCTCTAGCAGTTTGTCCCACCTTATTCTTCGCCTATTGCTGGATAAGGTAAGACTTGGGGCAGATAATCTATTCCCTGGAGCAGCAGCATTAAAAAATCCGTCAGCGGCTAATGAAAGGGTTAGAGCATTGTGGTCGCTGTCTAGCCTGGGGGCTATTTTAAAATCTAGGACCAGTTTCCAGTCCTGAAGTTTGATCATTACATAATCTATCCGGGACTCCTGGCCTAGTCTATTAAAAGTTGGTTGTGGCGGTATGTCCCCTTGGAACCTACCATTGCAAGCTCTAAGTGAGTTTGCCAGGGTCATTGTTATGACTTGGAGTAGGAGAGGTGATGATGACCTAACTGGCGGACCCGCAATGCTTGGGATTTCCCAGAGGTCATCCTCCTCACTACTAAGCCCGTCAAGGTGGATCGGGAATGGTTCAAACTGGATGTTAAAGTCACCTCCAACCAAGAGTAATTCTGAGCCAGAGAGAGAATCAAGGAATATCAGTAAGTCCTCCATTGTCCTTGAGGTGGCCGCAACTCCGACCGGTCTGGAGTATGTATTTACCAGGGTCATACCCATCCCAGTGGGCCAACGTAAGACCACACACAGGATGTCAGATGAGTTTGTTTCTACCATCTCGGCCGTACAGCCTAGATGGGAAGCGATCCATATTGATAAACCGCCAGATGGGCGTCCCTTCCCTCCCCATCTGGCTAGGACGTTAAAAGTTGCAAACCCAGGGTAACAATGGTTTTCTCTGGCCCACGTCTCTTGGAACATGCATATATCATATTCTTTAATGAAGGTTTCCCATTCACTACTATCCAACTTGTTAGGCAACCCAGCAACGTTCCACGATAGGATTTCCAATGACCTCACAGCCCTATCTGTGGTCGTAGCAATCTCATCCGGAGTGCATTGTACCGGCCTTAAAAGGGCACAAACCCCTGTATCATCGCGGTCCTTGGTTAATAAACCCTGTATCGGATTAATCTGTCTTGACAAACAACCACCCTGCGCCTTTTTCCTCTCCACCCTGAGTACTGAACAGTAGGGATTTATAGCTGACTCTTCTGCAACCAAAGGAGCGTATTCATGGGGCGTTGTATGAGTCTCAGGTGGAGGCGGAGGTAGCCCAGGAGTGATGGAGTATTGCGGGCAAGAAATCTGCAATTGAAGAATCGGATTAATGTCCACAGCCTGGTACACCAAGGAACTAGGCCCATGATCGGAAAAACCCCTATGTCAGTCGCAGTCATCGACTCCTGATAAGGCGCCGAATCTATTTGCGACTTCAAGGGGAGTAAATGGTAGCCTATGGTTCATCCTCCTTGGGCCATATCTGTGACTCTCATGGGGCACCGTAACCCATTCTGGTGCAGTTTCATGAGCCGCAGAGGTGGGTGCATAGGTATTATAGTATTTAACAGGGGGAACAGAGAATGCAGAAAGTGCGCGGTATGTCGTCATTTGTACTGGGGCCCTTGAATATACATTATAAGAGACTAAAGGTCTTGGATAGAAGTATAACAGTTCGCGGGGATTTATGGACCCACAGGTGTTACCCAAGGGGTAGTCTAAGATGTGATTAACTGCTCTAGGGTCTCTAAAGTTGATGATTATTACATCCCCTTTGATGTCCTTGCTTCTACGCCCTAACCAAGGAAGTCTCCGGACATGTAATATCTCCCCATTGATGTTAGAAGGGAGGGGTCTGTTTGACATGAGCCAGTGCATGGTTTTATTTTTGAGCTCGTAAAAACCTTCAGTTTTACCCTTTTCCAGAGGCGGGACTCTTGTGAGCACTACCACATATGGAACCGCCTCTGGGGGTAGATCGACTAGATGCCTAGGTTGGTCTCTTACCCTAACTAAAGGCTGATTCCCGCCCCTCTCATTTGGTGTCGTTTCTATAGTAGTGAATGGTGTTTCCTTTATTAATTCACCCACTTCGCTTTGTCCGAAACATTGATGGGCTATGTTGGAAGAGGACTTGGCCCTAGACTGGCAATTAAGACTAGCCAGGTCATTTTTCCTAGTGTAAATTGGAGCTAAGGCTGGTACCACAGGGGGGGGCAGGACTGGTTGTGCAGGATCTTTGCGTGCCCCCGGGTTTTTTATAATTGCTGATTCTAGGTCCCCTAGGCGTTGTTCTATGTTTTTTAATCTTTCGATAATGGGTAGGATAAATGACCTCATCAATTGCTCGATGCCCTCGAGATAGGGTGGCATCGGACCTACATTGGGTAGGGGCAGCGGGGGGACAAATCAGATCAGAAGGTGGGGGTGCCAAAGAAGTAGGAGATATTATGGCCATGGTGTGTGTTATTGGTAAAGTGGATGATGCCTTTGGCAGAGGTGTAGTTACTGAAGTTTGAGTGGGTCCTTTGCCAAAGTCAGAGTGATAAATCTTGTCCTTTGGCAGATCACCTAACCTCTTTCTTCTTTTAGGGGGAGGGGGCCTTGAAACTTTGGGTACCACAACCCTCCCCGCCTTCTTATTGGGGGCCTTAGCCTTAGGTTGAGAAGGAGTAATAATAATGTCAATTTCCTTGATAAAAGTACTGGGCGGGGGCAGATCAGTGGAGCCATGCGGACAGTAGGAATTGTCAGATGGAGAATCAATGACTCTAAGCAGCACAGGAACATTATCAATAGCTAGTGCCTCCTGCGTAAAAGTAGGAGAACTTAGCTCAATGGGGGTCGGAGGAGACAAATTATCCAATGGTGTCCTATTTTTAATACACTCTATGGACCGACGTCGCTCAGCCCTTCGTTCAGCGAGCGTGGTCTCCTTGTCCGTGGGCGCAGCAACCTTTATAAAGTAATCAACCAATGTACCTTTGTTTGTACCACCAGTGGTTGTGGGTGCGTTTGTAGAGACAGTCTCGGCCATGGTTATAGATACAATTATCGCACACACAGCTCACGTTTACTGGAAGGTAAAGGAATTCACCCGGCCCGGTCTCCTCGTGACTCTGAGGGCCTCAGAGGGCCCGCTCTTTGCCCGGTCTTCGCCCCAATCTGCGTCCCGCGCGCGTTCCGCTGGCGCGAAAAGTCCGGCAAGATATTTAAGAGGGGGAGGAGATAAAGGAGGCGGGGCCGGGAACAAGAATTGCCAGAATGCCCCCTGGGCCTCGCAGTCCCGTGTAGTCAGCCTCGGTGGTGGGTCCCTCGGATATCGATCACGGCGTCCTTTCCGAGTAAGTACCAAAGATCCAACAGCGTCCCAGCGCTTCGCCCTTGACAGGAATTAACCCACTTTCGAGCGGCTCCCGCGAAGCGGGGGCCGCGAGGAGTCGAGGTTAACAGCAGCGACCTCTCAGTGCAAGAAGCAACGAGCTCCACAATGTCCCAGCGCTTAGTAGCGCACAGGGAAGCAATCGATGGAGGCGGGGCCGGGAAGAGGTACCAGGTGTGCAAGAAGAATTGCCAGAATGCACCCTGGGCCTCGCAGTCCCGTGTAGTCAGCCTCGGTGGTGGGTCCCTCGGATATCGATCACGGCGTCCTTTCCGAGTAAGTACCAAAGATCCAACAGCGTCCCAGCGCTTCGCCCTTGACAGGAATTAACCCACTTTCGAGCGGCTCCCGCGAAGCGGGGGCCGCGAGGAGTCGAGGTTAACAGCAGCGACCTCTCAGTGCAAGAAGCAACGAGCTCCACAATGTCCCAGCGCTTAGTAGCGCACAGGGAAGCAATCGATGGAGGCGGGGCCGGGAAGAGGTACCAGGTGTGCAAGAAGAATTGCCAGAATGCACCCTGGGCCTCGCAGTCCCGTGTAGTCAGCCTCGGTGGTGGGTCCCTCGGATATCGATCACGGCGTCCTTTCCGAGTAAGTACCAAAGATCCAACAGCGTCCCAGCACTTCGCCCTTGACAGGAATTAACCCACTTTCGAGCGGCACCCGCGAAGCGGGGGCCGCGAGGAGTCGAGGTTAACAGCAGCGACCTCTCAGTGCAAGAAGCAACGAGCTCCACAATGTCCCAGCGCTTAGTAGCGCACAGGGAAGCAATCGATGGAGGCGGGGCCGGGAAGAGGTACCAGGTGTGCAAGAAGAATTGCCAGAATGCCCCCTGGGCCTCGCAGTCCCGTGTAGTCAGCCTCGGTGGTGGGTCCCTCGGATATCGATCACGGCGTCCTTTCAGAGTAAGTACCAAAGATCCAACAGCGTCCCAGCGCTTCGCCCTTGACAGGAATTAACCCACTTTCGAGCGGCTCCCGCGAAGCGGGGGCCGCGAGGAGTCGAGGTTAACAGCAGCGACCTCTCAGTGCTCAATCTGCTAATCAATCTGCACACTGAGACCTAGATTCAAGTAAAACTGGGGGATGGGTCAACTCTTTCGAGACAGATACCAACAATGAAAGGTCTCAAGTAAGGATGTGTGTTGGCCCGACTCTCTTTAACCAGTTCCTTGCAGACCTTATTCTGCTTTTAAATAGCAGCAAATCTCATTCTCCAAGATTAGGGAACCTAGCGTTACCATGTCTACTCTACGCGGATGACTTAGTTCTTATCCGCCAAAGGAAGGTGGACTCACAGCATCTTCTTAATATCACTTTCAAATACTCCGAGGAAAACAACTTGAACATCAACTTGGAGAAAAACAAAATCATGACAATCAATAAGAACTCTAAGAAAACACCCATCTGGTTTTGGGGTCATACCCGCATTGACTCAGCAACAGACCATAAATATTTAGGGGTGGTCATCGATAAAGGAGGGCATTTTACAGCCCGGAGGGACTCAATCAGGAGGAGGGGCATAGCCCTGGCAGTCTTCCTAAGAAATCTTAACTCCAAGCTGAGCTGCCCCTCACTTGCCCAACTAGCCAAAGTAACACGGGCAAAACTCCTACCCACAATAGCTTATGGGAGTGAGGCACAGAGGGGCAAGGACTCCAAGCTCCTAGATGACACAGTTGCAAAAGCATGCAGAATAATCTTTGGCTTACGAAAAAGAGTCTCTCCAGCACAGATCAGGCTCGAGTTCGGCGCTCAGAAACAGACCCTTGTAAGACAAGGTGCAATAGCCATCTTCTGGGACAAAGTACAGAAATCAAAACCCTCAATTGGTGCCTGTGGTCAAAACTACAATAAAATACATCATCGCTTGCTGCAAAATATCTACAAGCAAGTCTGACCACCCTGGGGCTCACAGAGCTCTGGGAAACACCTACCACATCACTGTCTCTTCAAAAAAACAGTAAAGAAAACTAAAACGCCTTTCCTGGGCTGAGGACAAAGCAGCCTTATCCAAGAGGTCACATGGCTGGACGACCTGGCGCACCTACTCCATCCCCGCTGCCCAAAAATACCAAGCCCTGGGATTTGCCAGATCTATTAAAATTCAATTCTTAAAGTACCGTCTTGGCCTGCTACCATGCACAAAGCACGTTCTGCACTGGCCGTTTGTGTTGCTAAGCACAGGAAGACATGCTGCACCTGCTCTGCATCTGTAATGAAATGACACAAGAATGAAAACAGCTTTTAAAACCACTTTTTAATTGCAGAGGCATCCGCACACGGAGGCAAGCAGTGCTGGTGTGTTTTGCACCCAAGGACACACAGCTGAACTACTGCCTGGTAAAGTTTCTGAGGCTAATAGAAAAGAAAATGCCGCAACAGCTACAGGCACCCCTCAGCACTAAATAGGACAAAGCAATTATACTGCCTAAATGTAAAAAGGTGAAATGCTGCTAAGTTGTAGAACTACTCACAAAATCTTGCATTTTAAACATGACAGATTAACCGATTTAACTGATTTGAACTGATTGAATTGATTTTTTACTAAATCCTTCTTTTGATCTTTCTTGAAATTGTAATTTATAATGAAATTGTTTATAATACATTCTTTAGCAATGGTTTTACGTAACTACGCTAATAAAATAAAACTTGAAACCATCCAGCAATGGGCAGGGAGTGTTGTCCCATGACCTGCGAGCTCATTTCTGGCACTAAACTGCGGGGGCCATGTGTGTTGCAGCAGAGTATACTCACATTTCACCATGCCACAGGCAGGACATGGTGTTTGGTTCACTCCAATTAAGAGAACATGTATTTGGAAACATGCTCACAATTCACTGACGAGCCTGTACAGGGGATGAATGGCTAATGTTCATTTACCCTGCACTAGTAACATGTAAGGAGCTACTTGAAGAAGAAAAACAAGCATGTTTACTGTCTGATGTGTGTAGCATTGTTCAAAATACGTATAGTTGAGAAGGCCCCAGCAAAGTTAGTACTTTGCAGAGTGTGGTCTGTCAAATTTGACTGTTAACATAACCATCTAAGCTGTTTGCACATTGTCTGTACTCTGTGCACCTGAGACATGATTTGTTTAATATTATCCTTAAACACTGCAACATGGCATACATATGTTCATCATTAAGACATGTCATATTTGCATATGCTGCATGTTCAATGTGGAGACAATACCAGACATTTGTGAGATCAATGTACTGTGCTTCATATGCACACAATGTACATGTTCAATATTGACAGAGCAATGTACCATGTTTTGGTCCTGTACGTGGGCCTGCACCAAACACAGATGCTGAGGTGGACATCTTCAGAGATCCAAATGCTACCAGTGGGTGCCACCTGAATGATTTCTCTGCTCTGTAAGGATTGCATGTGATCTCTGATATTGGTAGCATTGAGATGTGTAGGGGGTATCATCATTAACCGGTAAACAAATTTCCCTACATGTCAAATCATACATAGAATAGGATAAAGTGTCATGTGCAATAGATAGGGACAAATGTCAATGTACATGTGTTGCCAATGTCTGCAGGCCCACATTATTGATGACTTATATTCTGATGTGCAAATGTTTGGCAAGCTATGGTGTAGATGGTTATGGCACATGTACCTTCACCAGCCCCCAAGACCAATAGATGGCCATAAGTTCAATAGTCTAACACACATATCATGGACAGAAAGTAACAAATATTTCCACAAATTATGCTACAGAAAATTTGGCCGAAGATAGGCTAAGATTTTCAAGACACAGTATTTTTGCCAACTTCCAAATTTGAGCATGATACAGGTGGGGTTGGGATCTATCACATATCCCAGACAACATTATCAATTGTCAACATTGAATGTTCATAGGAAACTATACACAGGGAACATCTTTTCAAATGTTATAATCCTACCATTGTGTGTTCACATCATGTGAGCAGGCTAGGCATCATGAAACAGCATTGCTTTCTAGGATAAATGCATTTGTTAAGTGGCAATGTTAAAATGTATTGTTTATTAGAGCAATACCAGTGGCCAAATGGCATATCCCTGTGTGTTGATGTGAGTGTGTAAGTATATTGTCCTTAGTAATCATTTACTTTGGGTTATCACTTACCCCACATTTATCATGATGTATGGCACCTTTAATCCAGCCTCACGGGTACCTGAGCATCCCTCAGAGTACTGCATATCCATGACATGTGAGATGGGGTGACAGAGGACCATTTTGCAAAATGCCATATTGGTTTTAAGGAGGTAGGGGAGAAACTCTATTTGAACATGGGTTTGTGCGGTTTATCTACAATCTGCCTGTCGGGTGCACATAGCTAATGTAGTTGTCCACATGGCAATGCATGGACATTTTGCCTGGCAGGTTCTGACAGGATGTGAGGATTCATACCTCAGTGCAGACATAATAGATATGGCTAGATGTGGCACATTTCACAAGTCCACAAATGGCAATGCAGTTAAATGCCTGACTCATGCCCTCATATACCCAATGTCCTATACTCGACACATGATCATACCTTTGTAGTGTTTTTTGAAGAAAAGGGCCAATGTGTAAAGTACCACATGCATGTCTGCACTGTGTTGTCAGGAGACAGCCTATTACACAGTCCACCTACTAATGATGTTACTCCAACTGGCTCCAAAATAATCTGTCACCCTTGATTAATATTTGGATACAAGATACAGCACAAGATACTTATATATATGAGATATACAGCATGCAAGCAACATGAATGCACACACTCATTACATGGATAAGGTTTTAGGGCATGTGCAGTAAGGTAAGATTCCTTGCTGACATGTATGTACAGACACTGGGATATGTAAAGGTCCCCATGGTATTGCTTGAATTTTATTACATGAGCTATGTAATAGGGTTCCTGGTATTTCCATGAGTCAATATTGAAGTGGTGTCCAACAGTTCTGTTTAATTGGAGGAAGCTAGGCACCCTCCATCTGCGTTTCAACTACCCGGCACAGAATCAGTCTATGCTGCACTGTGCATGGCCTTGTGTATTTGCCGTATCTGTTAACCAATGCTGAGGCAAAATATCTGTTCTTGCTAGATATTACTTATTTCACATAGGTTACTGACCATAGAATACACCCTGTTGCATGCTGCATAACAAACCACAGGGAGTCCGTAGGTGGACCATGTGTACCATTCCATGTGTACACCACATCATAGTTCCTAATCAGTCTCAGTATTTTTATGGTTATACATTTATTTATACGACCCTGCCATTTCCTTTATCTACAATGCCGGGATCATGACCGCGGGAGAGAGATCAGATTTTCAAACTGGCCCTGAAAGACCTTGCGGACCTTAAACAAAGAATGGCTGGAATGGAGTCCGAACTTGCTACAATGCAGCAGATGATGCAGATATTGCAGCTGTCTCTGGATCAGATTAGCACACAGATTTAGCCCTCCATCAGACATTTAGCCTTTCCACCGTTTTTTAGGTCTCGCCTATGCAGCGCCCATGCGCTGTAAAAGGAAAAAGACCTTTAGCCATAGCTTCACTTTTGCAGGCAAAAAAGTGCACACGTTGCATTGCTTTCAATGGCATCGCGTGCACGTTTGGCGATTCCCTTGCGGGAGCGAGCAGCGGCGCCATATGTTAGCAATTATCGCGCCTTGCTGCTCGCTCCCGCAAGGGAAACCGGCACAGGCCCCCTCCTCTCTCCCTGCTGCTGCGCGAGGCGCGCATTCGCTTGTTTTTTTTTATTTCCTTTTAGCGCGTGCGCACACATCTCCCGGGCATAGTGCTTTCACCTGATATTGTCCGATTACAATACATTAGGCCACACCCGCTTGCCTGTCCTGCATAATTATAGCACAAACTTGAACCAAGGGCATTATAGTGCTTCACACGGAAATCAGCTCCCCTTACACAACACTTTTTAAGCACAGTATAACAAGGAGATTTGCAAGGAATCACAAAAGGCTGCACCTGAGCCGAGATTCTTACCTAGTTACCCAGTTCTAACATCCGCAGCCCTAGCCGCAAAGTGTGTGATATTAGGAGATTTGTCATAAGAAGAAGCTCTCCCTGAGGTGTGAATACGTAGTGCTTTCACATGATATTGTCGAATTACATTTCATTAGGCCACACCTGCTTGCCTGTCCCGCATAATTATAGCGCAAACTTGAACCAAGGGCATTATAGTGCTTCACACGAAAATCAGCTCCCCTTACACACAGTTTTTAAGCACAGTGTAACAAAGCGATTTGCACCAAATCACAAGATGCTGTGCCTGAGCCGAGATTCTAACCTAGTTACCCAGTTCTAACATCCACAGCCCTAGCCTCAACGGGTGTGATATTAGGAGAGTTGTCATAAGAAGAAGCACTCCCTGAGCTGTGAATACGTAGTGCTTTCACCTGATATTGTCCGATTACATTACCTTAGGCCACATCTGCTTGGCTGTCCTGCATAATTATAGCGCAAACTTGAACCAAGGGCATTACAGCGCTTCACACGGAAATAAGCTCCTCTTACACAACAGTTTTTAAGCACAGTGTAACGAAGCGATTTGCACGGAATCACAAGATGCTGCGCCTGAACCGAGATTCTAACCTAGTGGCGCAGTTCTAACATCCGCAGCCCTAGCTGCAACGGGTGTGATATTAGGAGATTTGTCATAAGAAGAAGCACTCCCTGAGCTGTGAATACGTAGTGCTTTCACCTGATATTGTCCGATTCCATTACATTAGGCCACACCCGCTTGCCTGTCCCGCATAATTATAGCGCAAACTTGAACCAGGGGCATTATAGCACTTCACACGGAAATCAGGTCCCCTTACACAACAGTTTTTAAGCACAGTGTAACAAAGCGATTTGCACGGAATCGAAAGATGCTGCGCCTGAACCGAGATTCTAACCTAGTTACCCAGTTCTAACATCCGCAGCCCTAGCCGCTACGGGTGTGATATTAGGAGATTTGTCATAAGAAGAAGCACTCCCTGAGCAGTGAATACGTAGTGCTTTCACCTGATATTGTCCGATTACATTACATTAGGCCACACCCGCTTGCCTGTCCCGCATAATTATAGCGCAAACTTGAACCATTGGCATTATAGCACTTCATATGGAAATCAGCTCCCCTTACACAACAGTTTTTAAGCACAGTGTAACTAAATCAGTGCCACCACAGCATCACTCAACACCACCACAGCCTCACTCAGCACCACCACAGCATCACTCAGCACCACCATAGCATCACTCAGCACCACCACAGCATCACTCAGGGCCACCACAGCATCACTCAGCGCCACAACAATATCACTCAGCACCACCACAGCATCACTCAGCACCACCACAGCATCACTCAGCACCACCACAGCATCACTCAGGGCCACCACAGCATCACTCAGCACCACCACAGCATCACTCAGCACCACATCAGTATCACTCAACATCGCCTTTGCACTAGTACACCACCACATCATCATCACTCAGCAAGACCTGAGTATCATTCAGCATCACTTCAGCATCGTCTCCGCACCAGTTACCACCACCACCACCACTACCACCTCAGCATCCCTCAGCACCACCTCAGCCTGCTCTCAGAATCTGGCATCTGTTGATTCTCCCCTAGCGTCTGGCCGCTGCTAGTGTAATAATACAGGTACTAGTTCCCAACCTTCAGCCTCTGATTGCTTACGCCCCCTCAAAAAAAAGCTTTAAAAAACAACCATTGGAATGGGCAGAAACAAGTTGCCAGCATTGCAAGAACAAAAGAAATCTGAGGACATTTTTTATTGTAAATACTTTTTTTAATATGGTCGTTCAGGTCTACATAATGCCTTCTTGGTCATAAATAAGGCAACAAAAATGCTTCTGACACTTTTTTATTAAAACTTTTCAGCAAGCTGCACAGCAGCCACACTTCTTTACAGCACAGCTTAAAGACATTGGCAAAGTTAATAGCTCCGGCTAAACACTTATAAGGCTCCAAAGGCGAGACCTATTGGCTATGCCGATGCTTGTTACATCTTGGTTTTATAGTTTAGAATTTTACCATAGGTTACAATTAATATTTTATAAGTGAGTTGTTGTTAGGTGGGGATATGAGTGAGTAGGTTTTTAAGTGGGTAGGGGGTTGATGTTTAGGATAAGTTTAGTAAAATAAAAAAATTGAAAAATACAAAAAATACAAAATGCCAAAAGAATATATATTTGTTTAGGTTTTAATGTTTACGTAGTTTGTGTATAGATATAGTTTATGTTTGTATTGTGTGAATATGTGTATTAAGGGGGCTGGGGATGATGTTTAACATGTCTATTGTTGTATAAATGTAAAGTAGTGTAAGATAAGGTTAGGTAGGTTAAGATAGAGTTATGTTAAGGTAGTGTAGGTAAGTTAGAGTAAGTTAGTTTACACATAGTTTAGGTTGGGTAAGTTAGTTAGTATAGTGTAGGTAGTTTTAGATTTAGATATTTTATAATACTTTTATTGAAAATAAATTCTACTCTCATGCCTGCTTTATGATTTAATGAGTAGGAGTTATCTTTTAGGCTTAGGTAGATTTGAGCACATGCTGTAGTATTTCCACGCCGTGTTTATAGATATGGGTAACGTTTGTGAGATGCCTATGGGCAAGAGTCAGTCAGTTTTTGCAATGGAGTCACTTCAGGAATGTTCAAACATGTTTGGGCCGTGTAAGTGGCCCTATCTGTGTGAATGGATACACAGCACAACACAGGTAGTCACCTACTGTTGCACTGTGTGTAAGTTATGCTACATGTATTGTAGGGATGTATATGTCAAAAACCATAGCATGCACTGATGCCAGCCACTTACACACTCACTCTTGCACCATTTCAATATAACATCAGGGTTGTTTGCTGGGTAGTATCTATGGAAGTTGCACCGACCTGCCCGGATACTTCAATAACCATACCAATTGACTATTTGGTAATTGTGGCACATCCTGCTTGTTAACCTGAGAAACTACTTTCTAGTTCAGATGCATATAGGGCTCACCTTAAGTAGTCCCCATGGCATATGTAGATGCTTCCATGGGTCTGTGACCTTGTTCATAACATTTGATATGCACGTTGGTGTTTATGATGATGTCATGTGTGGTTACACTCACACTCAATGCACGTGAGGGCTCTCAGGGGTAGATTAACACATTGAGCCTATGTATGCTAGTGTGCCTTACTACACCAGTCCTCATTTGATACAGAAGCTAATGATAAGGAACTCAGTTTTGTTTATGCTTAGTTGAAAATTGCCATGAAGACATCCAGGTCAGTAGGTATTCAATGATAATTCATTGGTAATTTTTATATACATCTGTGTCTTATCTGCAATTTGTGATGTGATAAACCATAACACAAATTAGCTACAATGCCTAATCTCTAGGTGTAGGTTAGTGTGTCAATATTGAGCCTTGAAAGTTCTCGATGGGGTGAGAAAATGTGGAATTTATTTTGACCAACTCACAGAGCTCATTTACATAGAATGTGAACCACTTTAGAACTTTTCTGCCAAACCAGAAACAAGTAGAACGGTTACTTTGTAGTATGTCATGCTATATCAAATTAAATATCAGAAAGAACCTAAGAACAATTGGGAGGCATGCCTCACTTTTGTCCAGTATGTGACGGACTTTGTCAATGATGATTAGAACTGTAGTTTTAGTGCTATGGTCTGATCTGAAGCCAGACTGGAAGATGATTAGGAGACTGGTTTCACTGATATACTTATAGTTATTTAACAACATGTTTCCAAGACTTTTGTCAGCAGGGGTTCTTGTTACTGTCCAAGTCAATAGGTCTCATAGTGGTAGTTGGTATTGGGTACCACAAATAACATGATGGTTTGTTTGAAGGTTTTATGTCTATAAGTGTGATGGTCTTGAAGCATGTCATAGCAGACAATATATATCAAGTTCATACCTTAAGCATATAAAGCATGGAGTACTCCAACATTCATTGCTAATATTGTAAACACAGAATTAGTTACATATTAAAAGAGACCCAGAGGAATTCACACATTTCTAATTTACTGTTACAAAAGATCAAATTATCTCGTACTATGTTAAAAACACCTGTAACATATCATCCTCCTTACTGGACTTCACTAGTAACATAAAACATTATTAGGTTAACAGTTTCCATTCTGAATTAATTTGCTCGCTTTATAAAAATGTCTTATTAAATGCAAATACCCACAAGACATCATAGTTAACGTTAACAAATATTAATCATGACGTCCTATTCACTTTTTTTCAGTTCATCCGATGAATCATCGTCAAAAGTATATATCAAGCTATTGTCATTTCCTGTGCCTCAGTGGGTCCTATAAGAACAGAATGACGACAAGATCTATTTTCAGATCCCTACTTTCAATTTTAAAGCCAATGTACAGTCAACAACTGTATGAAAGAATACCCTGCATTCTAGTGAAAGACCAAAATCACCATAGACTTATAAATCCAACTACCCCATAATCTCAAAAGTATAGAATAAGAAGTGACTAAAGATAAGAAAAACATCAGTCCTTCTGCTAACATAGCCATTGTCCTTGGCATTAAAATAGATCAGCCTGTGCACCATTCCCAGAAACAGTATCCACTGAGCTGCGCTTCAATATCAACTTCTTGAACAATCCCCCCAAACATTTTGGGGAATTTTTGAGCACTCCCTTTTTGTACAGGATTTGTTTATTAGGTATCATCTTGGAGCAGTAAGGCCATAGAGAGGTTGAGTGCTGTACTTGTTGTCTACGTGCAATAACACCTGTATGGCTGTTCTTCTGCCAATACTGCTCTTTCTAGTGGTTTCAGTCTATTTAAAAACAATTGCAGACATGATGGTCTGCTGCCCTCAGCCGGAGACCATCACTTTGATGATTACAATTCATAGAAGGTCTCAATATGTGACCTACCTTATTAATTTTCACGAGGTAACTTGAATTGTGACCCACGTACTGGGTTTTGGCAAACTGACCTATTAATATGTAGGTCAGCTCACAAAACAGAATGAATTTGGTAAAAATCAATGCTCAATTAGCGACCTCTTTTACAGAATAAACTCTAAGTACAAATGGCCCTTGATCACAAACAATTGGACAAGGTCCTTTCATTCAATGGTTTTCCATACGCAACAGGACTTGGGGCACACGCCGAATGGACTGATTCATACTTGCAACATTGTAATAGGAATGAATGGGCGGAAGTACAAACACAGGCATAGAGTAACTAATAAATTATGCTAAAAAAGAAGAAGAAAAAAGAGAGAAATGGCAAACGACTTTGTCCCTTTCTATTTCGTGGATGGCACTGTGCTAATCCTATGCTTAAAGACTTTGATAAAAAAACTGAAATTTGAGGTGAGCAGATTTAGAGTCTCGTTAGTGTTGAGAGTGCTCTAGACTGGAGCTACTTTCCACCTAAACTTCAAAACTACCCAGAGTTCTCTGCTTCTTTTTTTGCATAATTTATTCTGCACATTATGCCTGAAAGGGTTTTGTTTTGACTTATACTGGGTGCTCCCTTGTGTTTGGACAAAGGTATGACTCTCTTAAGAGCTCTAATGAGAGCAAAACATGTGTCAGGGGTTGATTTTATTCATTTCAGGTTGCCTTGGATGGTATTTAAACAATCCGTGGCTGTAATACTGTGCCTAGAGTGGTAAACAGCTTTGGCCATTTTACAGCTCGGCTTGGATAGCACTGTGCTAATCCTATGCTTAAAGACTTTGCTGTAGAAATGGCAAAAGTCTTTGTCCCTTACTATCTCAGTGTGGATGGCACTGTGCTAATCCTACACTTAAAGACTTTGATAGAAAAGCAAACATTTGAGGTGAGCAAATTTAGAGTCTTGCTAGTGTTGAGAGTGCTCTGTACTGGAGCTGCTCTCCATCTAAACTTGAGAACTACCCAGCGTTCTCTGCTGCTTCTTTTTTTTTTTTTGTACATATATATTTATATATACATATCATGTTTGTCCAAGAGTTTGAAGACACACTCCCAGGCTGGTAATGTCTGTAATGAGGCTAAAAAACGACATTTGGCACTGAAGTTCCTTTCTTTAGCCTAATGCATTTCAAAGCTTCCTTGGTCACAGGCAGAAATACAGCTTTGCACAAACACTCCTGCAACACCTCCTATTAGCATGATAATTAGCAGTATTGCCCTCTAGTGGGCCTCCCAAGTGAACTTTTAAACTTTACAGAGCATGCTGGGATTCGTAGTGCTAGCAGTTTTTTTAATTTCCTTTAGTAGGTTTGACGGCAATATACAATCATTTCCATAATTCATAACCTTCCAGTGGGCATTTCAGTGTAATTTGTCGAATAAAATCTGTCACCCTGCCATTCCACAGCTTGACTACAAACCATTCAGAGTCAATGCAGACCAACCTTTCAGTTGCAGTGGTGGTGCTGTCTTCATGACAGAGCGATACCAAAGGGGATGATGGACGGAGCGTTTGAACAAATCAAACACTCACCCCCAGTCAACTGATCTGGGTTTAATCCATCATCATTCTTTAGCTCACTCCACCACCCCAGTTCAGACATGGCCATATGCAAATCAGTCTGACTCTGTGCCTCATGGGAACAGTCCAGCCCGAACTGCCAAGCCATGTCTTCCCTGGACCAGAAACAAGCATCCTGGGACCAGTTTCTGGTTCATAACCCTCATCAGTCAGGCTATCTTGAATCCAGTGGCAAAGTGAGCAAGGGACCCACGTCTGGGCATACCCTGCCAACTTAGGGCGAACAAAGCGATACCAGAGGGGATGATGGACGGAGCGTTTGAGCAAATCAAACTCTCACCCCCAGTCCACTGATCTGGGTTTAATCCATCATCATTCTTTAGCTCACTCCACCACCCCAGTTCAAACACGGAACGGCATGGTGAGCAAAAAAACGATGGATTTAGGCCCAGATCTCTGTACTTGAGTGAATGTATGACATTGCTCTGCATTCTGTCCATCAACAGTTGTTTTTGCATTTGTCATCCCGAGTGGGAAGGGTATACCCAGACGTGGGTCCCTCGCTCTCCATGCCACTGGAATCAAGGTATCCTGGCTGATGAGGGGTGAAACCCCGAAACCGGTCCTAGGATGCTTGTTTTCAGTCCAGGGAGAACCTGACTTGGCAGTTCGGGCTGGACTGTTCCTATGAGGCACAGGGTCAAGACTGATTTGCATATGGCTGGTTTCAAACTGGAACGGCAGGGTGAGCAAAAAAAAAAAAGATGGATTTAGGCCCAGATCTCTGTACTTGGGTTAATGTATGACATTGTTCTGCATTCTGTCCATCAACTGTTGTTTTTGCATGTGTCATCCCGAGTGGGAAGGGTATACCCAGACGTGGGTCCCTTGCTCTCCATGCCACTGGAATTAAGCTCTCCTGGCTGAAGAGGGGTGAAACCCCGAAACCGGTCCTAGGATGCTTGTTTCCAGTCCAGGGAGAACCTGGCTTGGCAGTTCGGGCTGGACTGTTCCCATGAGGCACAGGGTCAAGACTGATTTGCATATGGCTGGGTTCAAACTGGAACGCATGGTGAGCAAAAAAACTAGGGATTTAGGCCCAGATCTCTGTACTGGGGTGAATCTATGACATTGTTCTGCATTCTGTCCATCAACTGTTGTTTTTACATTTGTCATCCCGAGTGGGAAGGGTATACCCAGACGTGGGTCCCTTGCTCTCCATGTCACTGGAATCAAGCTATCCTGGCTGAAGAGGGGTGAAGCCCCTAAACCGGTCCTAGGATGCTTGTTTCCAGTCCAGGGGGAACCTGGCTTGGCAGTTCGGGCTGGACTGTTCCCATTAGGCACAGGGTCAAGACTGATTTGCATATGACTGGGTTCAAACTGGAACGGCATGGTGAGCAAAAAAACAATGGATTTAGGCCCAGATCTCTGTACTAGGGTGAATGTATGTCATTGTTCCGCATTCTGTCCATCAACTGTTGTTTTTGCATTTGTCATCCCGAGTGGGAAGGGTATACCCAGACGTGGGTCCCTTGCTCTCCATGCCACTGGAATCAAGCTATCCTGGCTGAAGAGGGGTGAAACCCCAAAACCGGTCCTAGGATGCTTGTTTCCAGTCCAGGGAGAACCTGGCTTGGCAGGTCGGGCTGGACTGTTCCCATGAGGCACAGGGTCAGGACTGATTTGCATATGGCTGGGTTCAAACTGGAATGGCATGATGAGCAAAAAAACGATGGATTTAGGCCCAGGGGTACTGGGGTGAATGTATGACATTGTTCTGCATTCTGTCCATCAACTGTTGTTTTTGCATTTGTCTTCATGACAGGATTGCCTCTTTAAACATCCAAACCAAGTTTGTCTACGAGTTTGAAGATGCACTCCCAGGCCAGTAATGTGTGAAATGAAACTAAAAAAAAGACATTTGGTATGGAGTTTCTCTACAGAATCCAGGCAGATATGAGCAATAATTGAAAAGAACTGGGGAATCCTGCAGGATGATCAGACAGATATGACTAGCAGCATAGGGAATATTTTTTCAAGATAAGACCATTGAAGTTCATGGAACACAGTCAAATGCTATTATGAATGGCTTCCTTCTGCCTGAAAAATAATATCTTTTTGTTTGCAGGTGATTTGGATTGGCAAAAACAAGGGTTGGTGATGGGCACATGCTTCGCCCCCAGTTTTGCAAACTTATTTGTGGCTGGTAGGAGAAGCACGTGGCATGGGCTGAGCAAAATGAGAAATGGGTGGAAAAGGTTACCCTATGGGCAAGATGCATAGAAGATTTGTTATTGTATGGCGTGGCACCCAAGCGGAGGCAGAGAAGTATATCATGATCTTGAATGAGAATGAACTCAATTTGAAATTCATTTGTGAGATTAGTACAACAGAAGTGTTCTTTTTTAATGTCAACAGTTTTGGTGTGTAATAATAACCTGTGTACAAAGTTATTTAGAAAACCAATGGCGTGCAATAATGTCTTGCATGCAGGAAGCTAGCATCCTAAGAGTTTGATTAATAGCCTAACCTTTGGAGAACTATTAAGATCTAAACAAAACTGTTCCTTGGAATCTGCCCATGAAAATGTTGAGCGGTAGATAGTGATCAGATTTAGGGAGAGAGGATACACTTCGGCCTTCCTGAAAAAGGCCAGTGAGAAAGTAAATATATAGAGTAGACAAGAACTCCTAGTATATGAAGGAGGGAAGAGGACAAGACAGATGGAAGGAAACATGAGTGGGAACACTAGGCTGGTATCGAGTTTCTCTACAGAATCCAGGCAGATTCTAGCAATATTTGAAAATAACTGGGGAATCCTACAGGCCGATCAGGTATTGGAAAAAGAGCTATGATACAAGCCGGATATGACATATAGAAAAAGTGTCTCCTTGAAAGATATTCTAGTTCATTGCCATTTTCAAGAGAAGGCTATAAAGAACCTAGGAGTGACAAGATTTTCCCAAGCACCAAATGTAAGGCATGCAGAGGGAGCGTCAAGGTGAAAGACTTTGAGATACTAGGCAGAAAATAAAACAGGAAGATCACCAAATTGTCAACTGCAATTCTGATCTTGTAGTTTTCTGTCTGGTCTGCCCATGTGGCAAAAGGTATGTTGGCAGCACAGTGCATCAGGCCAAAAAGAGTGTCTTGGAGCATGTGAGAACCATAAATAATCTGGACAATACCTACCCGAAGGCAAGGCGTTTCACAGAAAAGCATGAGAGTTGAGGAGAAAAATTTAGATTCTTCTGCATTGACCAGGTACAGCATTAGGAGAGAGAAGGAGATAGAGTGAGAGCCCTGAGACAAACAGAATCCAGATATATAGTTGATCTAGGCACTAGAATTGCTATTGGATTAAATACAGAAGAGGAATTATGGATTTATGTGGGAGAATAGGAGTGAATATATCCCACCGATGGAAACTGTGTTTGTGATGTCATAGGAGTCACCTTCTTTTCTATGTTTAAAAGGAGCTGTCACGGTTTTATTTTTTAATATTATTTGTTCATTAATTTGTTAGCGATATCTTCATTTTGTGTATCTGCACTGTTCACTGCGATGCACTTTCACACTAAATACTCACCTCTTTGATGTAATTAGGAAATTGACTGCAAGCTGAAGAAATATTTTATGAGCAGTAAATAGCAGAGGACCATAAGTGAGCTTATAGGTACCTGATACAGGCAGGGGGCATAGGCCTGGGCGAGACCTTCTTGAAAAGGAATGAACATGAGGGCAGGTGCAAGGGATGTGATCCTACCCACAGCCCATTCAGGGCATAATAAGTAAGAGCCATATAGGCAAAATAATGGGGAACCATTGGGTAGGTCTCTTAGAGATATTAGTCTTCAATATAAGAGGCTGATCATAGAGAGTGTTATAATAAGGACATTTCGCATAATGAGAAGGATAAAAATAAGGGACACATGGTATCATTATATTGCATCTAATATGATTGCACCTGAAACATAAATAGGACACTGTGATTATGTTTTGATTATTTGCTGAAATGATTTGAATTGTGGCGCAATATTTAAGATATAAAATGATTTTTTGAAATTTTTGTTAATGGAATGAATTTGCCGAAGGAGATACGTGGCGATGTATTGCATTGTAAATCAAGTGCTAATGTTTATACATGTTGTCTAACGTTACAAAATGGACACCGCAGTTGTGGACTGTGTAGGCGTGAATTGAGACATCAATCCTCTTTCTATGCCTTTTATTCAATAAAGAGTAACCTTTTTAACTTTTCACGATATGACATTGGTGTATTTAAGGTATTGATTCACTTTTGTTGGCTGACATTGACAAATGCTAGGGAGCCGAAACGAGTTAGTCAGACAGCGGTTGCACGAGTTAATACAAAATACATATCAAGAGAAAGAAGCTATTTGTGGAGAAGATATATATATATATAGATATATATATATATATACATATATATATATATATATATATATATATATATATATATATATATATATATATATATATATATATGATGTCTTCGTGATTCGTGCTAAGTACGCTGAGGTCCGTGCCTGTGGTTTCCTGGAGATATTGCCGGGCCAGGATTTGGAGTTTCGTTATTAATCTTCCGGAGCGGGCTGATTCCAGATTCATGGACCCTCCCCCTTTCTTGAGGCACAGCTGTTTAGTCAGCCATCTACGTCTTTCGGCGTATCGGACATTACTCGGGAGGAGTTTGCATTTGCCGTGCCCCCCGAAACCATAGAGAACGTTTTGTTTGGTTTGCCTGACGCCGGCATGTGACGGCGGAATCTACATGGACGGAGGACCTGTTGAGCTGCAGTAACCACCGGTATGGGAAACCTTTACTACGTTGTTATATTGGATTAGCGCGTTTGGCGATTGTAACTAAGCCCTACGATTGATTCTATTGACTGCAGTGTCACGCATATGATACCACCCAAATATGGCATCCAGCGACGTGCTTCGTTATAGGGAAGCAGCAGCTGAGGCCCTATTTTTGAATGTTTCTACTGTCAACATTGATCAAAGAGCCACGACAAGTAGCACTATCAATCCGGATATTAAATCTCTGCTCAGAACATTAGAGAAACTTATGAAAAATGAACTCACAAAGTGGTGGGAGAAAAAATCTCAGGAAAGGTATTGTGAAGTCAATCGAGTGCCCAGGAGTTTACGTGTCCTTATTGCTCCCACATTTGAGAATCCCAATCCGGCTATGCTACAAGAGTGGGCAGAAAACAACTTACAAGCCTCTATGAATATGATCCATATTTTAATAAAATATGCGGAGTTGGACCGGAATACCATTTTAGAGGAGATTGAGAAAATTAACGGATTGTTAGATGCTACAGGTCAGACAGATCAAATTGCTAAAGGAAGAGCAGAAATTGATGCCCACATTAAGAAACACGAAGAAACTATTAAGGCACGTAAGGTGTTCAAATTTGCTAGAGATCAAAATGACTATGCTACCGGCCGTATTTTTACCTTCTCAAAGAAATTTGACAATTACAAATGACAAGCAATGACAAATAAAGTACCTAATCCAGTCCAACAGGTTGTGCAAAGTGGCCCTGTAGATGTTGACGGTGAATCTGATAATGCCTCACTTACATCCAACAGTGACTCCGAAGATGGATGCCAAGGCATTTCGGGAATTCATTTGCAAGGGCAGAGCAATTTTACTCATGGGGAAGAACTGAATTTTATCAGGGAGGACCGGAGGTACAACTTGCGACCCCGCAAACCTCTAATGCAGCAAGGGGAACAACCAACAAGCGTAGGAGGGAAAGGCAGGTCAGACACCGGCAGCACTACCAGGAGAGGGAAACCAAGACAAAATTGCAGGTAGAAAGCCGAGAATGCCTCAACACAGTCATTAACCTTTCAGATATTGTTTTGAACAATGCCGAGATCCAGTTATTATCTCTTGGTCTCACGTACTGTCCACCTAACCAATTCTCTTACAATCAAACCAGAATTGATGTTTTCAAATTTATCCGAAAAGTGAAACTTATCAAATTTTTCCATTTAAATAAACCAATTGAAAAGTTGCCTGTCTCATCTAGTCCTTTATCCACTTCAGATGCCCTTCAAGTAAGGGTTATGCAGAGCCTACGAACGTTGCATTCTTTGTCTACAGACACTGCTGAATCAACACAGGAAGCTATGTCAGAAATGGAGATTAGAATCAATAAAGCGGCAAAAAGTCCTTTTAAACTGGCTTCCACATTTCTCCCCCTTATGCCTAAAGATGCGGTGGACATTTTCAGTGATAGGGTGGTGAGGAACTAAAGCATTTGAATAGAGTTGTGATGTCAAGCAAACATGCAAGAACCTACAAAAATGCTCAATATAAGTCCCTCATTAAAAAAACTGAACAATAACCATGACATCATAATTAATAAATCCGACAAGGGGCAACATAGTTCTTTGGCCTCGCAAACAATATATGGCTGAAGCTGAACGACATCTTTCCAATAGTTGCTACTATAGAAAATCTTCTAAACAGGACATGCGACTGGTTCAAGATAAAGTGTCTAAGGGTTTGTCAAAGTGGAAAAGGATGGGGCTCCTCACAAAAAATGAATATGAGTTTCTTAAAGTTGAGCATCCTATTACTCCTGTTTTATATTTTCTTCCAAAGGTGCATAAAAATACTGTTCCTATGCCTGGACGTCCAATTATCTCAGCACAGAAAAGTCTGCTTGAAAATGTGTCGAAATATGTCGACTTTTTTCTTCAACCTCACGTAATTTCATTACCATCTTATGTTAGAGGCACTACAGACTTTCTGAGCAAACTTGATAAAGTTAATTGGCATTCCGGATATTTACTTATTTATAGTTATGGACATTGAGTCCTTATATACTAGTATAAATCATCTGGATGGATTGTCAACGACTAAATACTTTTTGTACAGAAGGGATATTGGTATGAAAGAACACAACGATATGCTAATTGAAATGACAGAAATGTGTTTGAATAACAACTTTTTTTCTTTTGATCAGACAATCTATCAACAGCTTAGAGGTGTGGCCATGGGGGCATGCTTCTCTCCCAGCTACTCATGTCTCCACGTGGGCTGGTGGGAGGAGCGTGTCCTCATGGCCACACACAGGGAGATGTATGAACATGTTGCATATTACTGGCGTTACATAGACGATGTTTGTTTAATTTGGAATGGAACATATGAGATGGCTCAGGTTAACATCATTAATCAAAATGAGCTAAATATAAAATTCAGTGCTCATATTAGTGATACAAGTGTGGAATTTCTTGATACACATATATATTGAGAATAATCTAATTCATACCCAATTGCATCGTAAACAAACTGCCGGCAATTCTATATTGCATGCGGAAAGTTCTCATCCCCGTCATCTGTTCAAAAGTATTCCGTACGGCGAATTCCTGCGGATTCGCCGCATCTGTAGTTCAGTTAGTGACACATGCATCTGTCAGCAGGAGGCTCTCTCTAGATTTTTTAGCAGAGGCTATAAAATGACACAATTGACTGCGGCCTTGGAAAAAGCGAATAAACACCCAAGAGAAGAACTGTTAAAACCTAGAGAACCCATCAATAATGTAGATGAAGTGTCCACAGAGAATAATATTGAAGATAAACAGCAAATAAGGTTAATAACTACCTTTAGTGTACAGGAACATAAGATTCGTAAAATAATCTACTCCCAATGGCCTATCGTGCTCACCGACATTACTTTGGGGTCTATTTTACCGGCTTTACCTGACATCACTTTCAGGCGGGCTCCCTCAATGAGGGATGCCCTGGTTAAATCGAGTCCTGAAATTTTCCCCAAACGTTCATGGTTGGTTAGTAAGGGCTTCCATAAATGCACTTCATGCCGCGCATGCACTTTTGCGTGTAACATGACCCATTATGTGATGGCTTTTAGTGACAAAAAAGTTGAGATTATGGATAACCTGACTTGTCGTACAGAATTTGCTGTATACATTCTTAGATGCACCTGTGGCCTAGCATATATAGGAAGTAGTAAACTTCCTGTACATAAGCGTATTCTTCAACATATCAGGGCTATTGTGAATTCTGCTGCTAGTTATCCAGTTGCCGGCACGTCAAGCTAGTTCATCATAACCAATTGAAAGACTTCACTTATTCGGTGCTTGGTGTCGTTCCCAACCCCGGCCGGGGAGGGAACAGAGAAAATAAATTAAGGCAATTGGAGACACACTTTATCTTAGCCCTTGATACTAGGATGCCTAATGGATTAAACACCAATGAAGATATGCCTAACTTTTTATACATGTTTGCCAGTTTTTTTTTCTTTTCTGATGTTCATGCATATCGGAATATGAATGTGTCTTTAAATACAGTCTTTTTTAATTGCTATTCATTAATGTTTTTTTGATCATTTTCAAATCTGACCTTCTACAAGACAATTCGAACTTTAGATCTTTTCAAATTGTATGATGCTGACATTTAAAAAGAAAGTTTTTTTAGGGAATCAGCTGCTGCTATTGAACTCCACTATTTTTGCACATTAGATATTTTGCACACCTCTGCACATTTTGCACAAACTCTCCTTTTTTTACACTTTTTAATAATTCGGAATTCTCTTGTTTCTAATACAATCTAAAGTGTTGATGTTGAATTTATCTTTTTATGATATGCTTTTAAAGCTGTTTATGAATTATATCAATTCCATTATATGTTGAGCGTTTTCTAATGTACTTATGTATAAGGTGATTATTCAGTTTTTGATCCCGTGTTATAATATCAATGTCCCTTATTACACTATAATTTTATGCATTGGCAAGGTATTAATTTATCGATTGGCGAGTAGTTAGATGCACTTGCACTTCACAGCGATATTTATATTTATATTTATATTTATATTTACATTTAATTCTATATGTGATTTAACTGCTGTCTGTTACTACTTGCCTCGATATAACTATATAGTAGTCCTTCTATTGAATATTCATGCACTTGCATTGTATTAATTTTACAATAGTGGGCTTACAACTACAGTAATGATTAATGCACTGTCACCTTATTTACATGTTTACATTGATATTCTTATTTAATGCTCACGGGATTGCTTGCAATTCTCAATGCACTAACAAATATCAGTTATGCTGCAATTCTGTATAATATTGCACATTGTATGATTCTGCCGGTCATTTCAGCTATTTTTCAACTGTTAGAAATGTTGCCGATATATAGTCTGTTTTTTATTTTCTCCCACGGTGTCTATTTGTGTTGAAAGGCAGTTGAGCATCTTCACTGCCCTGTTTTGCTATTTAAATTGCTTTTAGATCACGAGCCACGTCATGTGATCAAGCTCGCGTGATGCGAGCGAAACGCGTCATGGCAGGCACTATGCCTGATCATTTGGTGGTGATTGTTGACCAATAAAAATGTCACTGCTTTCTGCATCATCCTGATGTCTTCGTGATTCGTGCTGAGTACGCTGAGGTCCGTGCCTGTGGCTTCCTGGAGATATTGCCGGGCCAGGATTTGGAGGTTCGATATATATATAGATATATATATAGATATAGATATATATATAGATATATATTATCTACTGTCGGTCGCCAGTAGATAGTTATAGTTAGGTCCGTGTTTCCATAGGAAATCTGAAAATTCTATTTTCAATAAATTTTGCGCCGGTTGACGAATCCTCGCGAATTTTTAAAAATAGGTGGGGCGCTCCGCTCCGCTCCTACTCTGAAAGTCTCGGGGTGATTAGTCAAGCGGGGGCCGAGAAAAAAGGGGGGTCCCAAAACGCATTTTCCCCATGCATTTTTCCATAGGGACCTTTAGTCCAATGTACAGCCCGAACAGCTGAACAGAATTATTTGAAATTTGGGAAAGAGGTAGTCCTCAGGTCAGGGATGTGCCTTTTGAATATCTGGAGTCAATCTGTTCAGTAGTTCCTGAGAAAATTTCAGTTAAAAGTACATATATATCTATAGGCGCGCACCGTGCGCGTACGGTAAGCATACCGTACGTGCACGCTGCCGTGCGCGAGCGTAATTCTGATTGGTGGTTACATGACAGTAAACATTCCAGTCGGTCGAAATCAGGAAGTGTCGGACGCCATTTTGTGTCTCTCACACTAAAAAACAAAGGAGGAGAACGTGAAAAGGGGGCAAGGTAGAGAGTTGCAGACCCCCTAGCCTTTGTCAGGGGGTCCAAAAAGGACCCAGAAGTGTGAAAAATAAATTTATTTATTTTTTAAATCGCGGTGTACGCGTACCGTGCGCGTACGGTACGCGTACGGCGGTAAAAAAAAAAGAAAAAAATAGAATTAAAAATCAAAATGAAATGTTTGGATGTTGGTTGGCTCTAAAAAGAGCCGTTGTGTTTATTGAGTGTTTTTTTGGTACCTACAAGTAAGTACCAATGCAGAGTCTAAAGTTCAAGAGGAAGACTCTGTTCCCTTCATCATTGAAATGTACACCGTCTCCTCTATAAATGTCTTGCATGTTGTAACGCAAGTTGTTGTGGTATATAGAACCCATACCATAGTCTCTGAGGAAAGCAGAAACAGACTTATTGACGTGCTTTCTTGCTTTGTCAATCTGCGGATAAAATTGGTTGGACCAGTTCCACTTTTGCCTTTGGCATATATTAGAATATACAAAGGCAGTTTGTGGAAAACGTGACATCAATTGCACAAAGGTGTCCTTAACAATCATTTCCAGACCTACCCCAGTTAAAGTGCCTAGGTCATTTCCACCACAGTGCACAATAATAAGGTTAGGCTGTGGGAGATGTAGAAAGGTTTTCACCAAAGGCATTAATTGGTGCCACTTTAACCCTCTCTGACCAATCCATTTAATGTCTACATTTGGCAAAGCAAGGTCTTTCACAATACCTCTTTTTTCTGCAAACTTTTCACTCCAGAAGACATAGCTATGACCTACAATCCACACTGTGAACATCTTTCAAGGAGATCTGGATGCACTCAGAAGGTGTCTTTCAGTAGAATGGCAATATGAAAAGAAAGATAGATGTAAAATGGAGGCTAACATACTTTTTTTTATTAAAAAAAGAACTGATTGGCTGATTCAAACCATTTTACAGTTAAAACTAGGCTGTATGTTTAGATTATTACAAGCATGTTTTGCATTGGCTCAGAAAAATGTGTACCCACAGAACATTACTTTGGATTTGCTGTTAGGTTTGAAAAGTCAGGCAACCTTGCTCTTTGGATTAGAAACATTGTGTGCTGAACTTCTGACCTCTCTGCTCACACCAGTGTTCCATGACCTGTTGCTATGGTAGCAGGCAGAAGTCATGTTGGGGGAAGGGATCATTTGGAAAGGGTTGAAATTTGCAACCAATAGAAATGTGTGTTTCCATTTGAAAAAATTGTGGGAAGCACTGTGATTTGGAGTTAACATGTATATGTGTGGAAAAAGAGAGGGAAACATTGCCATTAACTGGTTCTGGTGAGAGGAGAGAGGTGTACAGCTCAGAGATTCTGGCTCTGATAATCTGCTGTTTGAGTGCCACATTTATTTCTGAACTAACTACTTTTAAAGGTGAGTTATGAATTTGAGAGGGAATGTATGTGGAGCATTTTGATATAAATAATAGAAATGTGATTCTTCTTTTAAAGTTGTTTTTCACATTTTGTGTTTTGGGAGATATTTAACTGTCTTGAAGTTGTGAGATATTATTGAGTATGTCTTCACCATAAGTTAAGGTGTACTGGTTTCACCCAGGAATAATGTTTTCTGCCTAGAATCACACCATGAGTCTGTGTGCACACAGGAATTGTTATCAGGTTTAATTTGTGTTGCTCTTGCTCTGTTAGCCTTGCACTCGCAGGAAAGGGGCAGTTTGTTTTCTTGAAGTGTGATGGTTAGCATTCAGTAGAAATCACTTTCTCACAAATGAGAGGCAAATGCAAACACATTTGAAAATAGCATGCTACATTTTCCTACCACTTTAAAAGTTGTGTTTTACATTTTATGTTAAGGAAGATATTTAAGTGCCTTGAACATGTTAGATATTATGGAGTATGTCTTCACCATAAGTTAAGGTGTACTGGTATCACCCAGAAATACTGTTTTCTGCCTAGAATCACACCATGAGACAGTGTGCACACAGGAATTGTTATCAGAGATTTAAATCGTGTTGCTCTTGCTCTGTTAGCCTTGCACTCGCAGGAAAGGGGCAGCTTGCTTTTTGGAACTGTGATGGTTTGTATTCAGCATAAAAAAGCTGTTTGGGCATGTGCTATTTTCTGTTTCTGAAAAATAAAATGAAAATGTGTCAGACTGTTACAGTAATTATCACTTGCTCTACCACAGTAGTAAGTGTGCTTTCAAATTGCAAATTAAATTTTGTTTTCTGCCTAGAATCACACCATGAGTCTGTGCGCACACAGGAATTGTTCTCAGAGATTCAATTCGTGTTACTCTGGTTCTTTCAGAATTGCATTCGTAGGAAAGGGGCAGCTTGTTTTATTGAACTGTGATGGCTAGCATTGAGCCCAAATTAATATGTCACAAATGAGAGGGCAATGCAAACACATTTGACATCAACATGGTAGATTTTCCTTCCACTCCTGCAATGGGTCATGTAGTTTGTACATGTTCAAAAGTCCAATTAACCCTTACCACACATGTAGTGTTACATACATGTCTCCAATGTTTATGCAGTTGCGCAAGGATCAATGCAGATCTCTTTTGCACTTGACAGTAGACAGTCTCCAGAAGCACACTCTTAGCAGAGAGCAAGCTGTTTCTCATGTACAGTCAAGCTTACTATTCAGTGCTGTGTGGTGTTTCAGATAGCAGTGAGTAATGCTAATACATTGAACCTCACCAAGGCTCATTTCCTTTGCTAGAGTGTAGTATGTCATTCAGGTTGCACATGTTCATGGTCTCAAAAAGCAGTTTGGGCATGTGCTGTTTTCTGTTTCTGAAAAATATAATGAAAATGTGTCAGACTGTTACAGTAATTATCACTTGCTCTACCACAGTCGTAAGTGTGCTTTCAAATTGCAAATCAAATTTCGTTTTCTGCCTAGAATCACACCATGAGTCTGTGCGCACACAGGAATTGTTCTCAGAGATTCAATTCGTGTTACTCTGGTTCTTTCAGAATTGAATTCGTAGGAAAGGGGCAGCTTGTTTTATTGAACTGTGATGGCTAGCATTGAGCCCAAATTAATATGTCACAAATGAGAGGGCAATGCAAACACATTTGACATCAACATGGTATATTTTCCTTTCCACTCCTGCAATGGGTCATGTAGTTTGTACATGTTCAAAAGTCCAATTCACCTTACCACACATGTAGTGTTACATACATGTCTCCAATGTTTATGCAGTTGTGCAAGCGTCCATGCAGATCTCTTTTCCACCTGACAGTAGACAGTTTCCAGAAGGACAATCTTAGCAGAGAGCAAGCTGTTTCTCATGTACAGTCATGCTTACTATTCAGCGCTGTGTAATGTTTCAGATAGCAGTGAGTAACGCTAATACATTGAACATCACCAAGGCACATTTCCTTTGGTAGAGTGTAGTATGTCATTCAGGTTGCACATGTTCATGGTGTCAAATAGCTGTTTGGGAAAGTGCTGTTTTCTGTTTCTGAAAGAAATAATGAAAATGTGTCAGACTGTTACAGTAATTATCACTTGCTCTACCACAATAGTAAGTGTGCTTTCAAATTGCAAATCAAATTTTGTTTTCTGCCTAGAAACACAATATGAGTCTGTGCGCACACAGGAATTGTTGTCTGAGTTTTAATTTGTGGTATTCTGGTTCTTTTAGAATTACATTCGTAGGAAAGGGGAAGCTTTAATTTGTGATGGTTTTATTGTGTTTTTCAGTTGTAGGAAAGGGGTAGATAGTATTATAAGATTTGAAAAGCACAAAAAAATATAGTAATAAATTTAAATTACATAAAGGTATTTTTTTTTTTGTTTCTTTCAGGTATTGCTGAACAACAGTGAAATAAGTTAAAGATGCCTGTAAAATCAAGGAAGAGAAAAGAACAGAACATTTTTTTATATTTGAAGACAACTGGAGGACCCAAATTAGTTGAAGATCCTCATGTTGGAAAAAAGAAAAAGTCTTCTGGTAAGCAAACCAAGGATTTTTTTAAAAATATCTTCAAAAAAAGAACAAATTTGAAAAATGTCCCCACTGCAAATAGAGTTTCAAGTAGAAAACAACAGGACAAAAGTGAGAAATTACAAAATGCTAATGTACAATTAGAAGCAATAAAGATTGACTTAAAAAGAAAAAGAGCATTTAAAGACATTCGTAGAAAAATGTTTCAGAGAAGAGTGATGTCCAATTTGCTAAAGGATGTGAAAAAATATAAGAAGAAAGCAAAATTTTATAAGCGAAAAAAAGATATTGAATCAATTGTAGCTAAGGCTTTAGATTTAAAAAGAAAACTATTCATTTTAATTTTGAACAGGATCCGTACATTAGATAAAATGGTCAATGTAATGAAGTCACAAAGCAAAACGAAAAGAGTAGTGAAAAGAAATAACTTTTGTAAAGTGTTTTAGGAGAATGGATGCATAGTTCAAGTATAGAACCATTTTTTAATGAAGAGAGTTATCTTCAAAGTAATAGTTTGCTGCATGCAGTTGACACCAGAGGTCGTGCTCATGAAGTGAAAGATGGTTGTATAATGGAAAAGGAGAAAATGGTTCCAAGAAATGAGGAAGAAGTGATAGCTGATGAGGTTATTGGGAGACGTCCTAAAGCCCCAGAGTACACTTGGAATTGTAGTAGTATTTGTACTGTACGACAGGAATCTATTGATAAATTACGTGAATTTCTAAGAGAATATAGTAAAAAAAAGTGTTAAACAGAAGATTAAGGTGCTTCAAAGACTAGATCCATGTAGAGTGAGAGAGAATACTGGTTTGCAAGGACATTCTCTGGCTTGTCTTTCTAGGAAAGTTTGCCAAAGTGTTTTTCACCATTTTAGTATGCTGGCAGTTCATCATACTGAAATGAGAAAGTTTGTGAGAAGATTGTATTTTGCTAAAAGTCCAGCACTAAAATTAAATGAGTTGAATAGGGCTCTGTTCCGTGGATCTGTATCAGATGTAGAGAAGGTTACTGATGAAATTCAGTTTTGTTACTTTAGTCCGGAACAAGAAAGTTAATGACACAGTTATTGAAGAAAATGTGGAAGAGAATGTAGAACCTACTATTATTAAAAATTTTGAAGATCAAATGACAAAATGTACTATCATCTCTAATGAAAGACCAAATATTACTTGTATTTGTTGCCGGAGAAGCCATTATAAAAATCAAACAAGGTATGTTGATCTCTATAAAAAAAAGTGAAAAAGAAAATAATACTAAGTGGTTGGATTTTGCTACATATTTATTTCTGGAAAATTGTTTTGATTTGGGTGAATATCACCGTATTTGTAAATACTGTTATAACAAGTTAGAAGAAAATAAAATGCCAGCAAGAGCTGTACATAATAATTTAGAATTGGTTGAAATTCCTGCAGAACTTAGTGATTTAAATACGTATGAGTCTATACTCATTCAATGTGTCCATCCTTTTCAGACTATAGTTCGTATGGAGCCCAATACAGGCAAATTACCTCCTTCGGATTTACAAAGAGGTTTAAAAGGAAGAGTTGTCTATTTGCCATTGGATTTGAAAAAAAATATGGAAACTATTGATGCAGATAGATTGGAAACTGAACCATTAGTTATTCTGGTTAATGGAGTACCAACAAAGAACAAGAAAATTTGGCAGGAGCTGGTAGATGTATGAAAAGTACAAAGAGCAAATGTATATTTGAAAAGAAATAATAAATGGTATGAAACAATTTATATGGATGAAGATGAAGAAGTTCTACTACCAGACTCAGGAATACCAGCTGGGCAAATTGAAAAAGTGGATAAGTCAAAAGAAGAAGAAATTTATGAACATTTCAGCATATATCCTCTTCATTCAAAAGAAGTTATGGCAAACACTATTGATCTGTTTCAGATGAAAAAAGCACAAGGAACTCCCGTGAGTGTATGGGAGGAGAGCTTGGAAGCTCGTTGTTTTCCCCAGCTGTTTCCTACAGGAAAAGGTGGACGATATGATGAACGTCCAGTACAGATTCCTGCTTCTGAGTATCGGACTACAAGATTATATGCAGAAGATCCCAGATTTCATCAAAGTATTCCTTATTTGTTCCATCTTTTATTTGAAATGTGATGCAGTAAATCACATTTTGAAAACTGGAGTACATCTACGTAATGTGACTGCAAAGTGCAACAGCGAGATGATCATTTGGAATCTCAATTGATTAATCTAATTGCTTGTCAGCGTGGGACAAATGAATATTGGTACCGACGCCATAGAGAATTGAAGTGTATGTTACGGAATTTAGGAACTCCTACATGGTTTCTCACCCTAAGCTGTGCTGAGTACGCTTGGGATGATCTTCTGGATTTTCTTCGAGAGGCAAATTCAAATATTGAAAACATCCAATACAAGACAGCAGGAGAATTGTGCTCATTGGATCCGGTTAATGTTTGCAGATATTTCAATCATAGATTTGAGGCTATGATGTCCTTCATCTGCAATAAAAAAAATCCACCTCTTGGAGAAGTTGTGGATTTCTTTTGGAGAAAAGAGTACCAAGCAAGAGGTGGTCCTCATATTCATATGCTGTTGTGGATCAAGGATGCCCCAAAATTTGGAACAGATTCTGATGATGCAGTTTTAAGTTTCATCGAAGAATATGCAACATGTGCTATACCTAAAAGCACAGAAGAGAAAAACTTAAAAGAGCAAGTTTTACGTTTCCAAAGTCATCGGTGTGGAAAATACTGTCGACGAAAGTACAAGAGTAAAGACAAATTCTACACAAAATGTCGATTTGGATTTCCACGACCTGTTCTTTCAAAAGGAAGAGTCAACAGTTTTATGTCAGCTGTGCGACATACTATTACAAGAAAATCGCCTAAAAATACCTACAACCTAAGAAGAAAAGAAGAGTCAAAATATATAAATGACTACAACCCAGTCATTTTATCCATGTGGAATGCTAACATGGATATACAGTATGTAGCTGACAATTCTATTGCTGTTGCTCGGTATGTCACATCTTACATCACTAAATCTGAGAAAACGGAATTGAAGGAAATGTGGGAAGAGATTTCTCACGAGAAGACTGTCAGTAAGAAGCTATACAGTTTCAGTTTAAAGATGTTATCGCATCGAGAAATTGGATCCTACGAATGCTCAGATAGGTTATCATCTGCAAGTCTGTACTCCAAATCCAGAAGAATAATTTGGGTAAGTTTAGGCCTTGCAGGAATGCGAAATCGGGTACTGAAATCTGTTGGAGAAATTGAATATTTGGCAGAGAATGACCCGGAAAGTACATATATTTTGAAACCAAACATGTTGGACACATATTACCCAAAAAGAAGTCGTCATCTTGAGAACATGTGTCTCTATGAAGTGCTGCAGAACTACATTTATAAACGGAATGCCACAGAAGACATCAACAATGGAAAATATAAAGTCATTGGTGAGGAAGGATGTTTGGTGAAGCAAACAAAAGGAAGCTTGATTAATCACAGGAAGCTGAGTTGCGACACTCCTGACAAAAAGGAATTTTACTACTTAGCAATTTTACAGCTGTTTAAACCATGGCGTTCAGAGGATGAATTACTTGGAGATTTTCACAGCTATGAAGATTCCTTTAATGCATGTAAAGATACGATTGAATGCAGTACTTTCACAAATGATGTGCAAATGTTAAATGAAGAAATTGAACAGGAAGCTACAATTGCAGCTGAAGTAGCTAGAGACAGTTCTCAAGACAGCCAAAGTTCTGGAACACTCAGTCAAGATCCCCTAGGACAACCAATCGTAGAAAATGAAGCTGCAATAGCAATGACTGAAGTGGAAACAGCTATGAATCAAGCTCAGGAAGATTTAGTAGACTTAACATATTTGGAACAGCAACTGAATGAAGAACAAAAACAAATTTATGAAGAAGTCACAAAAAAAATTGATCATGGATTACTACATGAAAAGAAAGAGTGCTCATGTGCATCATTTCAACCAATCAGGATGTATGTGAGTGGACAAGCTGGAACTGGAAAAAGTTTCTTAATTAAAGTCATCCGAAGCTACCTACAGCAAAAAACAGATTCAACTTTGTCTTGTGTTGTTACTGCTCCAACTGGGTTAGCAGCATATAACATAAAAGGAATTACCTTACATCGCTTTCTAATGTTACCAGTGGAGCATGAGAACAAAATAGAATATCACAAGTTAACACGAGAAGCATGCTTCGAAGTTTCAAGAGTGTTGAAGAAGATGCAAGTTCTCATTATTGATGAGGTAAGCATGGTATCAAACTTAATGCTTGCCTTTGTGCATTTAAGAATGCAGCAAATTCTAAAGAGAGACTATGACGTGTTATTTGGAGGAAAACATGTTATAGTTTTTGGGGACCTTCTGCAGCTCACTCCAGTTAAAGGACAACCAGTGTTTAATACTGTGACACATGAAGACACAAAGAAGTCATTAGGAAGTATTGGTAATGCGAATATTTGGTCATTCTTTGAGTACAAAGAACTCACTACCAATATGAGGCAAGCAAACGATGAACATTATGCAAGTATTCTGAAAGATATCAGAATTGGACTACTTACAGAAGTTGGCAGAGAAGCATTACATTGTCGGATGCTACATAATTTATTTCCAAAAGAAGAAGTAGTTGCAGAGAAAATATACCAGAACATTGCAGAAAAAAATACTGTAATCTGCTTAATGCCAACACTACGTGAATGCTCGATATTCCACGAGGAACTTTTGAAATTGGAAAAGGAAGAGATTAAGAAAATGGAAGCAGTGGACAAAATTCAGCATGAAGGAATTACTATTACATTAACAGGCAAACTGAAAAATAAATTGGATTCTCTAGAGAAGAACATTTCGAAAACAGCTGGATTAGAAAAAAATCTTTATGTTTGTATGAACTGTCGAGTATTTTTTTTTTTTTTTTTTTTTTTTTGAAAAACCTTTATTACAATTTCAGAGAAATACAAGTATGGGCCTACAAGCAATAGGCCGGCCGCTAAAATGCAGTGTGACCCTAGGTACAACTGGAACATTCACGTCGATGAAGCCATAAAAGGGGGTCACTGGAGTGTAAATCCTTGCCGTCGGCCGCAGTTGCAGTCCATGAACAAACAAAGGTTTCATATTTTTAAGAAACGCAAAACAACAAACACACAAGGCAAGGAATTTTAGAACAGTAGCATGTGCCCATCGTATCGAGGGAATAAACCAACCCGGGTAAACAGAGGGGGAGGGGGGCAAGGCCGAAGAAACCAAAGTCGCATGTCGCAGGAGCGTACAGGAATGTGCGGGCTAGGGCGACAGCGCAGCATCTATCTCACGCGTCTGAGGCGGGGCACATATATCCCCGCGATAGGAGTTCCAAGGACCCCACACCTTACTCCACTTGCCAGGCTTGCCTCTCGCCACGTACACCGTTTTCTCTCTGAACATACACCAGTCCATGTGTTCTTTCCACTCGCTGACCGTGGGCGGCCTCTGGGAGCCCCACAATTGTGCAATGTCACGCTTCGCTACCATATAGCCCAGAGTCACCCACTGCGTCTGCGTCGCATTGTAATCAGTAGGCTCCCAGACATTCAACAGACATCGCCGCGCCTCCGGCAACAAGGCCACATGCGTGACTTCTTCTAACACAGCATGCACTCTGCACCAGAACCGAGTCACCTCCGGACATTCCCACAGGATATGGAGGAAACTCCCCAGTAGCCCACAGCCTCGCTTACACAACCCATCCACCGAATATCCCATACGCATCAAACCAGGCCCCGTGACGTACACTCTGTGGAGTATTTTAAGCTGGACGAACCGCAATCGGGCCGGGATAGCCACCTCTTTCGGGGAGGCCACCGCTGACACCCAATCCTCGTCGTCCAGCTCCAAACCGTCGGCAATCCAAGTCTCCCGCAATGAGGCCAGCAAACCCACCCGATCATTAATAAGCTTCTTGTAAATCAGCGAAATGGTGCTATCCGGCACATGGCCGTCCAGGACCCTGTCCTCCAACGGGGAATTCTCCGGAATAGCCGCCGCGTCCGGAAACACGGAGCACAGGGCATGATGAACCTGAGCATACCGATAGTATTCCCTATCATTCAACTGATATTCAGTTTTCAACATGTCGAACGTCTTGAATTTCCCTTTCGTCCAGAGATCCCCTACCGTGCTGATACCAATCGTATCCCACTTCTCAAAGCCTTTCGTAGTATACAGATAGCCCAAGCGCTGAGATGTATACAGTGGTGTAGCCCGAGTCAAGCGATCCCTCCACCCCATCGCCGCATTTGCTGCATGCCACACCTGTACCGCGACCCGCGTCGGGCCCGTCAACCGCGCATCGAGGGACCCCGAGTATAATGCTCGATTATAGTCACCGCCCGGCAATAGCAATTTGTCCATCTCAAAAGCCGGGTTCAAAGCAGGGCCATACATCCCGTGATTGATGGCAGCGAACTGGGAGGCCCAGTAATATCGCTTAATGTCCGGGAGGGCGACCCATCATACCATGGCAGGGTTAGTTTGGCAAGAGCAATCCGCGGCCGCCCATCCCAAAACAATCGACGCTGGAGACACTCCACCTCCCGAAAATAACGGGCCGGCACCAGGTCCATGGTGTTCTGTAGGGCGTACAAAAAGCGTGGCAGCGACATCATTTTGAACAACGCTGCCCGGCCAAGTGGCGAAAGCGGCAGCCGCCGCCAACCCGCCACATCCGCCCTTAGGCGCTGGAGGGGGGGGAGAAGATTCCGTTCGTAGCGGGCCACTGGGTCCAGTGTTATAAAAATACCCAAATAAGTGAATCCCGACGTCGCAATCTGGATAGGGCACCCCCGCGGAAGGGGGGGGGCCTCCCCGGAAAGAACGTACACACAGGACTTAGCCCAGTTGATGACCAATCCGGAGTTGCGACCGAAGGAGCTCAAAACATCCACCAACACGATGAGCGATTTGCACGGCGATGCAAGATACAAAAGTATATCGTCCGCGTATAGGGAGACCCGGTCCTCGTATTCCGGCGTCCATCTAAGACCACGCATCAAGGGTTCCCATCGCAACCACTCCGCAAGGGGCTCCAAACAAAGCGCAAATAGGAGAGGCGACAGCGGACAACCCTGTCGGGTGCCCCTGCCCAAGATAAAGGGAGCCGATACCCGTCCGTTGACCACTACCTGTGCCAGCGGATTGTCATAGAGCAATTTCACCCAACCGATGAACCCCGGGCCAAAACCAAACTTCGCCAATGCTGCCCAGATGTATGGCCATTCCAGGGTATCAAACGCCATGGTAGCGTCCAAGGACACCAAGATGGCCGGTTCACGAAGGAATGGTGCGCGAGCAAGGACGCCATGCAACCGCCGCAGGTTCAAAGAGGTATTGCGATGGGGTATAAAGCCGGATTGATCCTGATGAACCAGGTCGCCCACAACCCGGATCAGACGATTGGCCAGTACCTTGGTGAGGATTTTAGGTTCCGCGTTTAACAAGGAGATGGGCTTGTAAGAAGCACATCGATCACGGGGCTTCCCCTCCTTATGGATAACAACAATGGTAGCGAGACGTTGGTCAGAGGGGAGAGAGCCTGCCGCCCTAGCCTCAAGGAACATGTCCCTGAGATAAGGCGCAATAACATCTGGGCGCAACTTGTATAATTCAATGGGGAGTCCGTTAGGACCCATGGCCTTGCCCGATGCAATCGAGCGGATGGCCAAAGCAATCTCATCTGACGACAGGGCCGCATCCATCACTACTTTATCCTCATCGGACAAGGAGGGCAGAGCTACGTCCCGAAGCAGCAATCGAGAGTCTTCCTCCGAGCGTTCCGAGACCGGAGAGTAGACCCCGTGAAAATACTCCGCAAAGCAATCAACTATATCACCGGGGTCCGTCACACGCACACCGTCCACCCTCTCAACCTCCGGCACCACTCGACTCGCTCTCTCCTTCTTATCCAACCAAGCAATCAATTTCCCGGCCTTATCACCCATATCATACAAACGTCCCTGTTGCTCCCTGCTCACACTCCTAGCAGATTCAGTAACCAGCGCCTTGTAGTCGGCCTGCTTGAGCTCCAAGATATGCAATCTGTAATGTTCCAGAGACTTGACCAAGTCTGCACGAATCGTGGGGTTCCGTAGGTACCAGGGTATGATTGGCGCCACCCTCCCCTCCGCCCCCAGGGCGATATCCAGGTGCAACAAAAGGGGGGAGTGATCTGAAATACCGCGTGCCAAGTGTCTCACCTCCCCGATCATCCCAGCTTGGGCCGCAGGAACTAGCATATAGTCAAGCCTCGAAAGACTACCATGGGCCCCAGAATGGAAGGTATACTGCGCCTGTCCAGGGTGTTTCAAACGCCAGCAATCTATCAGTCCCAGGGCATCCAGAAAACCCCCCAACAAACTCTGGGCCCGAGGGAGGTCCCTAGGGGGGTATCGATCCTCAACTCCAGAAACAACAGCGTTAAAATCCCCCCCCAGGACCACCACCCCCCCCGGGAGCCCTAGCAGCAGACGTCCCAAATCAGCATAGGTGGCCGTCTGCAGGCCCGGCGGGACGTAGACCGTGACCAGCGTAATCAATCTACCCTCCCACCTCCCCACCAGCGCAGCGTAGCGCCCTCTGTCGTCGTGGATCACCTCATCCACCACTAAAGGGAGAGAGGTCCTGACCAAAATGCCCACTCCCCTCGAGCCAGAAGTGAAGCCAGAATGGGCCAGAAGGCGATACCCTCGTCTGTTCATGGCATGGAAAGAGTTCCCTATGAGGTGTGTTTCCTGCAGGAACACAATGTCTGGTGAGATACGTTTCAGAAACTGCAGGACTACCCCCCGCTTTATCCTGTCCCCCAGCCCATTCACATTCCAGGAAAGAAGTTTCAGCCCCCTACCCCCCATCCCTCCCAGCACAGAACATCCCCCTCTCGGGTGGCACAATCATAGTAAAACAGCATGAAATATTATCCCGCCTTGTGAAACAAACAAACAATCCCCAACCCCGTCCCATCAACCCCAACAAAACTCCCCCCTCCCTGCACCCCTGCGTGAGCCCAAACAGCCCCCCCAACCTGCAGTGTGCCTGTCGCCCCATTATAAAATTCACTACAAGAAGGACAAAAAAAAGAACCCCAGAAGGAGGAAAGGGCCCCAGCAAGCCCCCGCAACCTCCAAACACCACGGGGCAAAGTGTCAACAACTGGAGTCCGGTGCAGCCACAGGCGCAAAACGTTACCAAAGCAGTCCAGCGCCAGAATCACAGTTCCATTCCTACTCCGGCGAACCTTCTCCGCTCTCCGTCATCCGCCCCTCCGGCTCCCGACTCTTGGGCAGGGCATCCAGCCACTCTCCCACCGCCTCCGGCCGGTCGAAGAAGTGTGAGCGACCATCTAGCTCGACTCGCAGCCTAGCCGGGAAGAGCATCGCATACTTAAAGTCCATGTCTCTCAAGCGCCGTTTGATGGCCGAGAAACCCATCCGTTGCTTTTGAACCGCTTGCGTAAAGTCTGGGTAAAAGCTAACATTAGAGTTCTCAAAGCGTAATGGCCCCGCCACCCTCGACGCCTGCAGGATAGCGTCTCTATCCCGAAAATTAAAAAGTCGGGCAATGATCGGCCGCGGGGGGGCACCCACCTTAGGCGCACCCCCTGGAACCCTGTGGGCCCGTTCCACGGCGAAGAATTTGCTCAGCCCTTTGGGTGCTAGATGAGTCACCACTAGATCCTCCACAAAGAGGTCCACAGCAGATTCCTCCGATCGTTCGGGCACGCCGATAATGCGGACGTTGTTCCGCCTGGCCCTGCCTTCAGAGTCCTCGAGGCGACGCTCGGTCAGATCGCTTGCGAGCTGCAACCTCCGCACCGTCGTCTGCAAAGCGGCCACATCCACCGTTAGGCTCGACGTCGCTTGGGCCAACGAGTCGACCCGGTCGTTGGTTTTCGACAGGTCTGCTCTGACCAAGGTGACATCGATCAGCACCGAGTCCAACTTGTTGGCCAGAGTATCCAGTTGCTGGTTCACGGTCACCTTCATCTCCTCGATGGCCCCCATGACATCCAGCAGAGTCAATTCGGGTGATGCGCCCGAAGCCTCCTTGGGCGGCTCAGGTGATTTACGTGATCCACTAGGGGATCCCTTTGGCTGAGCATAGCGGTCCATATTGTTGGCCTGAGAATAGGCTCCCCTCCGGGTAGATTTGGGTTTTAGCTTGTCGCCATCCACTCTTGTCGTCATCGTTGGCGATCAGCAAGGTCAGCACCCTCCAGCACCCGGAGGAAGGCCCGGGGATCCGGGCCGCTAGCTGATGTCCAGGCTTGGCACTCCGCACTCGATGCAGCTCTCCCGATGTCTCCTCAACAGTTTCGGTCGGTCAACTCGAAACCGAAAGTGAAAGTACGAGTGCCAGGGCAGGCCCAGCCTGGCATGCCGCTGTTGTTCACTTTGCAGCCGGGCACCTCACCAACCCGAGTCCGGGATCAAAGCCGGAGAAGGCCGCAAACTTCAGGTCGCCAAAAAACCAGGTTCCCGGAGTCCAATTTCGATTTGGAAAACGAGTGGCACCTTAGCGTAAGATCATAGACAAAAGCCCGTCGAAAAGATCAGGATAATGACAGGATAGACGTGGGAGGTTGCGGAGGCCCTCGGGAGCCACAAGCCTACGCGGCCATCTTGGTTGCGCGCTAGGCTCCTCCTCGAGTATTTTTAAGAAGAAATTTGGATGTAGAAAAAGGTTTAGTGAATGGAGCTATGGGTAAAGTTGTGGGTTTCGTGAAATACCAGAAAAAAGATGGAATTTAATTTTTAAAAATAAAATTTGATCAGATTGAAGAGGTTAAAGACATTTGTCATTGTTCAGTTTGTTTCTTGCTTGTGAAAGACTTATATGTACGTAGGAAGCAGTTTCCGTTTTCTCTAGCATATGCTGTAACTATTCACAAATCTCAAGGATTAACTGTAGATAGTGCTTTTGTAAACATTGGTTCAACTGTGTTCAAAGAAGGTATGGCATATGTTGCTTTGTCACGAGTGAAAACATTATCTGGTCTATTCATGATAGACTTTGATGACTCAAAAGTTAGTGCTGATGCAAACTGTGTAAAGGAATGTAATAGATTAAGAAGAAGCTATGCTCCTCATTTAGGTCAGTATCCTGTGTTTGAAAAACGTGTTGTTTGTCAGAAAAGGAGAATTGAGAATATCTGTAATGAGGATGTACAGAAGAGAAAACAAAAGGAGAGTGATATGATTGCAAGCAAAAAGAAAAAGGACAATGCTGAAGAGGTTGTTGGTTGTCATTTTGAAAATAGCTCTGGTGTCAACTGCTACGCGAATGTAGTGCTGAATGTTGTATTTTATCTTGAAAGTTTGCAAGAGCAGATAATACTAAATCATGAAAAAAGATTCTGTTCTCTGCTGAGTTTTCTTTTTGAGAAGCTGAGTAACGATAAAACTAAAATAGAAAGTGCTTCTGATGTTAGAAAACTTTTAGATGTATGTTCAGGAAGTACACAGTTTACTCAAAATGTCCAGCAGGATGCACAGGAATTCTTGATGTATATGCTTATGGTACTGGAAGATGAAGGGGTAGAAATAGAAAATATGTTTGGTCTCTCTTATAAATGGGAACATAGTTGTGAAAACTGTTTGAACACATGCAGCTCTAATGTTGATTCTGAAAGGTTCATATATTTAACATTACCAGAGAGTCAATCAGTCACTTTTAGTAAATTAGTTAAAGATGCCAATCACAGCATGGAATGTTCTAAATGTAAATCAGACATGTTTTCAACGTTATTTTTAAAGAAATATGGACAGTATGTAATTTTAATGATGCAACGTTGTAGAGCTGATGGAACAAAATTGGACACTTCTATAAAGAAGTTTGTAGGAAAACAATTATCAATATCAGGAAAAACTTTTGTTGCAGTTGCAATAATTTTCCATGATGGACCTTCGATAACTTCTGGTCATTACACAGTTTATCTTAAATGTGAAAAAGGCTGGACACTTTGTAATGATTCTCAATTGATTTTCAAGCAACGTTTGCCTGCAGAATTACCAAATTCCTATTTATTTTTTCTAAAACCAAAATTTTAGATACAAATTGCAACATCTGAACAAATCATTTTTTGCGATTTTATTGGATTACCTTTGGATATTTCATCCAAAAAGAATTTTAAAATTACCATTTGGCCTCATGGAAAGATTAAAATTTCTCTTGTGGACTTCTTTGACAGATATTATTTGGGTGTATGAGCTTAAGCAACAAGATTTACAGACGTTATTTATTGCAAATAGTTATTGTTGTTAGATGAAATTTTTATTATATATATTATATTTCTATCAAGGTATGTTTTACTGAGAAGAGATTCAGGGCTTTTTTTAAACAATCTTTCAGATTGTTAATTTTTTTGCCCGCTGTTAAGTGATGAATGCAATTGGTTTCACAATTTGCAGTGAAATTCAATACATTCTGAAAACAGCAAAAAAAGGGAAAAACATATCTTTGTTAAATATGAAAATATGTGTACTGTATTCTAAAATGTATTGTTAAATATTACTACTTTTTTTCTTTTTTTTCAGATCGAGAAAGAAAATTTAGGAAATGTAATCCTTTTTTCTAACAATTAAAAAAAACATTTAATGATAATTAAGTTGGTCAGGTAAGTTTGAAAAATCTGTATTTATCACACATTTACTTTCGTAGTCCCTTGTTTTCACTTCTCCTCACTCTGCTTTTGTCATTTCCCTTGTGGTCCCTCAAGTACATTGAAGGGTGAAATAAATAATTTATTTAAAAAAAAAAAAAAGGTGCGCACACGGTAAAAGAATTTTTTTTTTTTAAAAGTGATAAAATAATTTTTTTTTAAATTGTGAGGTAGGGTGGCTCTTAAAAGAGCCCTTGTGTTAATACAGGGACAGAGGAAAGAAAGAATGGGAATATTAAAAGGGACCGCACTTGTGCTGCTCAATCTTATTGTCTATTAGAGGAATACTAGATTCCCCCATAGCAATAAGAGAGTAACAAGTGTTGCACCTTATATGTACTCTCTGAAACCGAGGGTAGATGTCCAGAGGAGCAGAAGAGGGTGATGCTCCCACCGCAGAGGAAGTGCTCGGCTGAGCTGCCGAAGATGTACTCGGCTGAGCTTCTGCGTATGTGCTCGGGTGACTTACTGGAGGGTTTGCTTCAGTATGTCGAGCAAAAGTCCTGGAATGTACATCCCTAATGTGTCTAAACATAGAGTAATTTCCAAAGGAATACTTCTTCCTTGGATTACCTCTAGATAAGACACGCTCACAAAGTGACCAGGTGACTAATGGAGCATTGACCTTTTTCTGTCCCTCTGGAAATGTGAAATATTCCCAGACAAAAGAATTCTTCTGTTTCCTCCTTCTCTGTCTGATGATGCTGCTGCCCTGCTCACTCCCAGAAGAGGACTGCTGCTCTGCCATTGTATCCCAAAGACAATTCAGCTCCTTCTCCTAGGGAATCACAAGCAGTAATGAGGGGAATGGGTGTGGTGTTGGAAGTTTCTGGATATGAAACAAGTTTAAACCAATGAAAAGTGTTGTTTCTGGATCACATGACCTACCGTGCGCGCTCCGTACGCTTACCGTACGCGCACGGTAAAAGTACGCATGCGCGCACATAAGACACGCGCACGCGCGCATGCGCATTAGAGGCACACGCGCGCACGGTGGTTCCGCGTAACGTGCGCGTAGGGAGCAAGCGCTTACGCGTCGCACAGGAAGTACGGACGCGTTCGTAAATCGCGTACGCATGCGCACACGGAGCATAAATATTACGTATGCGCACCGTACATAAAGCGTACCGTGTGCGTACCGTAAGCTTACCGTACGCGCACGGAAAAAAATCCTATAAAAATAAAATAAAAAAATAAAGGTTTGTAGAAGATATTAACTATGTTATTCAACTATATCTAATCATTTATTTAAAAAAGGTGAACCTTTCTATATTGCAGGATACAGTAAATCAATGATTATATACATAGGTAGCATATTGTTTTAAAAAAAAAATCGAAAGAAAAAATAAAAAGAAAAAAAAGGATTTAAAAAACCTTACAAATTCACTTAAAAAACCATAGGTTTCACACACGTTATAGTTAGGTATTATCATTTAAAAAACCTTGCAAATTCACTGAAAAAACCATAGGTTTCACACACGTTATAGTTAGGAATTAGCATTTTAAAAACCTTGCAAATTCACTGAAAAAAACAGAGATTTCACACATGTTATAGTTAGCTGGACATTTCACTCGTACAAAACCATTGAAATTTCCCCGTTATAGTTAGTTCAGCTAACTATAACTCGCGCGCCCGCAATCCACTGCTGATGACGTCACATATTACATCACTCATGACATGGTCAGTGACATCACTCATGACATCACTGATGACATCTCAAATGACATCACTGATGACATCACTGATGACGTCATCCATGTGATAAATTACCACATCTTCTCACACCCTAATATAACCTTTGATACACCGACTCAAAATTTAAGAGTTCCATTCTCAAAACCATACATACTGCAAAACCAATAACTACATACCCACTTATTAACTCTTAGGTCTTCATACACCTCCACTCACTCACCTGTACAGTCACTCATACTTACAGTCACTCCATACAAAACTATCATATACATTTATACACTTATATAGACACTCACACACTCACAAGTATCCATAGAGCTACTCTTACACCTACTCAGTCATGCAAATAATCACACTCCCTTTTACTCACCTATGCGGTTATACACACTCAAGTTCCCTTACTCATAAAAATATTATCACATTCTTACACTCTTATAGAATCATTGATACAAGCACACACTCATCCATACAGTCACTTTCACAATCACACCCTCTCACATCTACCCACTTATATACTCTTACACGCACATATACTGCCTTTCACATATGTAGTTAGTCACAAATGTACCACTGAGATATACATTCAATCCCTAACACACCCATACATACACTCACTCAACCATACAGTCCATCACAGATGCACTCTTAAAACCATGCACCCATAGAATCACCCACTCACACATATATGCATAGAGTCACACACACCCTACCCACACAAACACTCAGGAACCCATACAGCTACTGAGACAAGCAATCAATAACTTATATAGACACTCATATAGCTATTCATAAAACCATGCAGCCACTTATACACCAACATACAGACACATACAGACATTTACACAGTTTAGTTACTAGTCTGCAGTAAGATACATTTAATGACTCACTTATAGAATCATGTTACGCACCACAGAAAATCATCCATTTACACACTTGTACACCCACTCATTCTTCAACAGGTCTTTCCCTATATATATTAAACCTATTAAAATTGTTCAGAAACACATACTCAATGGATGATGTCATCAGTGATGTCATGAGTGATGTCATTTGAGATGTCATCAGTGATGTCATGAGTGATGTCACTGACCATGTCATGAGTGATATAATATGTGATGTCATCAGCAGTGGATTGCGGGAGCGCGAGTTATAGTTAGCTGAACTAACTATAACGGGGAAATTTCAATGGTTTTGTACGAGTGAAATGTCCAGCTAACTATAACATGTGTGAAACCTCTGGTTTTTTCAGTGAATATATATATATATATATATTCACTGAATAAACCATAGGTTTCAGGCCTGATATAGTTAGGAATTAGCATTTAAAAAACCTTAGAAATTCTCTGAAAAAACAATAGGTTGTAGGGGTGTTATAGTTAGCTGGACATTTCACTCGAACAAAACCATTGAAATTCCTCCAATATAGTTAGTTGTACTAACTAAATCTCGCGCGCCCGCAATCCACTGCTGATGATGTCACATATTACATCATTCATGACATGGTCAGTAACATCACTGATGACATCTCAAATGACATCACTGATGACATCACTGATGACATCATCCAGTGAATGTGGTTTGGTTCGTTATTTAAATATGTATTATATATGGAGCAATTTGCATTGAAGAATGAGTCGATATATAAATATAAATATCTGGATGGAGGATTTAGTAGCAGTGTGATTGACTGTTTACTTGACTAATTTATAGTGTCTCACTAAATATATTGGATAGTGACTAAACTGTGTGAATATCTGTATCACTTTGTCAGTTGTGTAAACTGCTGCACCAGTTGGTTACTAGCTACGTGAAAGTCTATATTATTTATTGATTAGTTAACTGAGTATTTGTATGGGAGAGTGAATGTGTGTGTGGTTCGGTGGGGGTGTGTGACTGCCCAAAGATGTGTGAATAGTTGATTAAGTAGGTATATGAAGTTAAAACTACATGTTATAACAGGTGTTTGGGTGAGTGAATATCTTTAGGGGTGTGGTGATGAGCAAATATATGTCTCAATGGTACATGTCCTACAAACTAGAAAGATAAAAGCCAGTGTATGTGTCAGTTGTTGTATATAAATAAGTATACATAAGACTCGGTGATTGTATGAGTGACTGTATGGATAACTGTATAGTTGTAATAGTGATTTTATAACACACTAAGTATGAGCTATTATCTATATGAATAGATGAAGTGGTGTTTTTATAAGTGTATAGCTCAGTAAAAGTAAGTATGATCCATTGTTTGCATAAGTGAGTAGGATGACTTCATAAGTGATTAGGATGTGTGTGGGTGTGTAATGTCGATATAGGTGTATAAGTATATTTGATAGTGTTCTATTGATCACTGACAGCATGTATGAGTGAATCTATAGGTAAGTGATTAGATGTGTGTATAGATCTAGGAATCACTGAGTGAGTGTTTAGAAACTTGTATTGGTGTGTCAATGGTTTTAAATCTGGCACTCTGTATTTTACAGTAAGTGATGAAAGGTTATACTAGTGTATGATGAGGTGTATCTGATTGTCACATGGATGATGTCATCAGTGATGTCATTTGAGATGTCGTCAGTGATGTCTATGACCATGTCATGAATGATGTAATATGTGACATCATCAGCAGTGGATTGCGGGCGCGCGAGATGTAGTTAGTACAACTAACTATAGCGGAGGAATTTCAATGGTTTTGTTCGAGTGAAATGTCCAGCTAACTATAACACCCTTAAAACCTATGGTTTTTTCAGTGAATTTCAAAGGTTTTTTAAATGCTAATTCCTAACTATATCAGGCCTGAAACCTATAGTTTTTCAGTGAATTTCAAAGGTTTTTTAAATGCTAATTCCTAACTATATCAGGCCTGAAACCTATAGTTTTTTCAGTGAATTTCAAAGGTTTTGTAAATGACAATTTCCAATGTATTCATTGTTATACTGATTTTTTTTATACTGAGTTACTACATTTTTAAACTGTTTATTTTTAGATATTTTATTTTTTTAATTACATTATACATTACAATACAAAATATACTTTCTCGGAATGAATTACTTTATTTTAAATACTTTGCAAATAGGCAATAGACTTTTAAGTACAGTAGTTACTTACAGTTGTTGCAATGAGCAACACAATTTAAAACACAAAGCAACATTGAGCTCAATGTGAATTTCTAGTCAAATGCAATTAGTCACTTTATGGATGACTTTTCTAACCACAGGACTGGATTCTAGATTCAGTCCTTGGACATCTCCTGTAAACAGTTGAGTAAAAGTGTTTTGGTTACAGTAGTGATTTTTAAGGATTATTATTGTGTTTTAAAAATTGACACTTAGAACATTTTTCACATAGAATCACCAATGTTATCCTATGGCAGAAAATTCACTTAGCAGGTAAGTATTGTTATCGTTACTTTTTCTTACTCAGTGGTGGATCCTGGATCCAGCACAGGTGAATCTCCTGTAAACAGTTGAAAGACTGTGTTTAAGTCATACAGACGATTTTTTAGGAATATTTCTAGTTTGTGAAAATAGACACATAAACTTTTCTGCTTAAACGCACACAATGGATTCCTATGGAAGGAAATACAAGTTACTGTTAAGTACGCTTAAAATTACTTTTCAGGGTCAGTGCTGGTCTAAAAGTTGCAGCACTGGGTTCTCTCCTGATAGCAGGTGAGTAAATTGGAATTCGTAGTTCGGCTGATTTTAGAGGAATACTTGTACGTTTCAAAAATGGACACAGAAACTTTTCTGGTGAAAACCTGTGAAAACCACACAATGGATTCCTATGGAAGGAAATACAAGTTACTGGTAAGTACGCTTAGAATTACTTTTCAGGGTCAGTGCTGGGCTAAAAGATGCAGCCCTGGGTTCTCTCCTGATAACAGGTGAGTAAATCGGAATTCGTAGTTCGGCTGATTTTAGAGGAATATTTGTACATTTCAAAAATGGACACTTAGAAACTTTTCTAGTGAAAACCACACAATGGATTCCTATGGAAGGAAATACAAGTTACTGGTAAGTACGCTTAGAATTACTTTTCAGGGTCAGTGCTGGGCTAAAAGATGTAGCCCTGGGTTCTCACCTTATAACAGGTGAGTAAATCGGAATTTGTAGTTCGGCTGATTTTAGAGGAATATTTGTACAATGGTGAAGGAAGGGGGCGGGGCCGGAGGTGATGTGTGCAAACATGCCCCGTGGAGCGTTTTAAGTTGGGGAATTAATTCCTCTTCAATCCTGCGGTCCCCTGGGGGCCAACTAGCCCACCAGGTACCTTCAGTATGTGCCAGGGAGCTGCGTTGCAGAGAGGTGTTCAGAGGCCATGCCCCTTTTTACAACACTCTGCAACGCAGCTCCGTGGTGCTAACTGGAGGTACCTGGTGAAGCAAAGCAGTTTGCAATGGCAGGGTGGGAGTGGCGAGGCTCCCGCCCTGCTATTGCAAACAGCAGTGTCCCGGTGGTGGGCACCCCGGGACACTGCAGGAGCCGGCCCTGGGGGGTGGCGGTCCCCAGGGCCTGTACCAGGCTCCAGGAGGGGGGCCGTGTGGCCCCCCTCCCACATGTACAAGTTGCCCCGGAGGGTGGTGGTCCCCGGGGCTAGGGGGGCCTGAGAGTCCCCCACACCAAATTGTTTTAAGCCCCGGGGGTGGCGGTCCCTGGGGCTGTGGGGGCTGCGAGCCCCCCACCCATGTTGACAAAGCCCCAGGGGGGTGGCGGGCCCCAGGGCTGCGGAGGGGCCATGAGCCCCCCGCATATACAATCTTCGAGCCCCAGGGCAGTGTGGGGGGGATTGGGACCCCCCACACTTTTTTTTTACTCTGCCCCAGGGATTTGGCCCCCGGGGGCAAATTACCATATTCAGCGTGGGATCCGGCGCTGATTTTTTTTTTTCTATCGTGAGGATCCGCGCATCCAGCGCGCATCCTCCCGCTTTTTAAAAATAAATAAATAATTTTTTGGGCCTTGGGTGGCCTTGTGGGACCCCCCTGAGCAGGCCTAGGGGTTCATGGTGTTTCTACCGTGCCCCCTTGTCCCGTTTTGCGCCTTTTCTTTTGGTTTTCTTGTGCCTCGGTTCTCAGCTCGTACTCGGAAGAATGCGGGGAGGGTGAGCGGATTCTCCGAGGCCATAGATATATATGTACTTTTACCTCTAATTTTCTCAGGAACTACTGAACGGATTTACAGCCCCCGCTTGACGAATCCCCCCGAGACTTTCAGGGTAGGAGCGGAGCGTAGCGCCCCACCTATTTTGAAAAATTCGCGAGGATTCGTCAACCGGCGCCAAAGTTATTCAAAATAGAATGTTGCGGATTTCCTTTGGAAACGTGGTCCTAACTATAACTACCTACTGGCGACCGCCAGTAGGTAATATATATATATATATATATATATATATATATATATATATATATATATATAAATATCTCCTCCACAAAGGTTCCTTTTTGCCGGTTGTTCTCAGCGCTCTTCGTGGGTGCGTTGCCCCGCGGTTGAACCATACCGCTATTAATTTGCACAACAATCCTCCTGGAATGGAGGAAAAACGGGCCGCACTCCCAAAGTATCCGTTGCAAACGTTTTTATTTCTTTACATCAGGGCCGTAGCAGAGCTAGATCTACGCGTTTCGATGCCGCCTGGCACCTTGCACGATAAATATATATATATTTGCACAATCCTTCAGTCATACAACGAAAGGTAGAGTCGCACTCCTCAGGATAAATATTAGAGAATGAAATTTATTGACTGACGCGTTTTAACCTCACGGTCTTTGTCAAAGTCAGTTCCTGACCCAGAAGTGACTGTATTTAAGTGTTTTTTAAAAGGTCATCAAACATAGACATTGAAGAAATACACACATGTTGAGGTCTGTTAATGAGTGAAGACAGACTCAGCTCACGTTTTCATGCACATAGTACAAGACATGACAAAAAATAAATGCATGACAAGTTAAACACTATATCATGTGAATCAACATCATTTCATCAAAAAATACATTAAAAAAAAAACCCAACTGGTTTTGCAAAAAGTGGGGATTTGATCATTTTTACGGAACCCTCCTATGCAAGTGTGCAAGGCGCCAGCAAAAATAAATAACGTTTAAAGAGCGGCATAAAGCTTATAGGCTCTAAACAAATTATTAAGCTAGTTCTCTAGTTAAGTCTTCCTGGTGAAAAAACCCAGTGGTGCTGCGGACCGCAATTCCACCAACGGTAACTACACCCAGTGGCCGTATATATCCACGAAGAAAAATAAATAATAGGACCACCTGAATGATTATGCAATCACAATATCTGGTGACTTATATGCCAAGTGGCATCACCGGCCTTGTGTAGAGACTACAAGACCCACTGTTAAATAAAGAAAAAAGCATAATAGGCAAAATAAATAGACAAGTAAAATCAATTACAGAAAAACACTCACGATACCCCACCCTAGGTGCTGTACAGAAAGAGTGTGGAAAAGTAGACACCACTGATTCAAGCAGCCACTTGAAAAGGGGGTGACAGTCCAGCTGTAACATCGAAAATGCAGTTAAAAGAGTCGAGATTGGAAAGGGAGGTGAACGGGGGGATGCTCATTGGAGTTAAATTAGGGCAGGACATTCCAGACAGTCGAGGCTGAGAGCAGGGTGGCCACCTAGGCAGAGAGTGTGATAATGCCTCTATGGGGTTTTGGATGTTCATACATCAAGTAAGTAAATCAAGATAGATAACAAAATATACAGTGTCCAAAAGGGGGTGTAAGGGCACCACTTGTATATAGTATATAGTATCTCCTCTACCCTAGATGGGCATGAAGGTCTTCCTCACGGTTGAGGCCTCCGGGGATCTTGCTCTGTAGGCAGATGATATACTCCGATTCCAGGCACCATAGGTTGCGTTCGCGGTCAACTCCTCGGGGATGGACTGGAATCCTGTTAATTCCAAAATAAGAAATCTTAGAACTAATGTCAGTGATATCACCATGTTCCAACGCGCAATGTTTGGCAACTGTATAGGTCAGGTCCCTGTTCCTAACAGCGCGCAGGGGCTCTAGAATACGCTTTTTAACTGGAAAGATGGTGCTACCAACGTAGCACAAACCACAGACACAAACAAGGACATACACGACAAATTCAGTGTTGCAATTAATGAATGATAGTATTTTCTCACTTCTACCAACTGGCAGCTGGTAGCTTTTCACATTGCGACTGTTGTTGCAGGCCTTGCACTGGCCACAATTGTGAAACCCAGGGAGTTCCCTTAGCCATGTGCCCGAGGTGTTACTCTTTTGTGTCAAATGGCTATGCACCAGTGTGTCCTGTAGGGATTTACATTTGCGATATGTGATGTGAGGTTTTGGGCTCACCAATGTGCCTATAACCACATCTTGCCTGACTAAGTGCCAGTGTTTGGTCACAATCCTGTGGAGGGCCTGAGAGGCATTAGAGAAAGTGGTGATCAGTCTCACTTCCTGTTTGTATATATGTGTACATATAAAAACCTATTGGTGTTCTCCAGTAGGTAGTTATAGTTAGGACCAAAGTTATCATAGGAAAAGCCTGTTTTGTTTTGCTGATAACTTTGGCACCGCTTGACCACTCTCCAGGACATTTTCACAAACATTCCCCAATTTGGTTCAGCTGCTGTACCAAAAGTTTCAGGGTGATCTGCCAAGCGGGGGCAGAGAAAAAAGTGGGGTCCCAAAATGCATTTTATGGAGACTTTTCATTTTTTTAACACGATTACACAACTACAGCTTGAACTGTTGAACAGAATTACGCCAAATTTGGCAGAATACTAGACGTTGGTCCAGAATGTGTGGTTTTTGTGATTTGGTGTAAATCCGTTCAGTAGTTTCTCAGATATTTAACTTTAAAAAATATAGATGTCTGGGGACGCAAGTCCTTGCAGTGGACTTGCGAATCCTACTAAAATTTGATTGGCTGCCAACACTTCCACCAGGAAATGTTAGCAGCCATCTTGGGACTCAGTTGGAAGATGAGCCCCAGAAAAAAAAAAAAAAGGAAGCAGGGTAGGAATAAACTGACCCACCAGATATGGTGGGGGAGTCACCTAGGGACCCAGCCGGGGATGAAAAGCATTGAAAAACGAAATTGCTGCAAATCAGTGTCAAAATGTGGGATTGACAAGAGGTGGTTGAGGGCCACGGCCCCTTTCTCCAACACTCTGCAAATACGCCTCTCAGTGCACTTCTGTTGGGGGGTGAGGTCCCCTTGCATGCTGAGGGCCTCAGGACCAAAATGGACTTCTCCCTCCAACAAGAAGTGCGCCAGGAGGTGCATTTGCAGAGTGGTGGAGAAAGGGGGTGTGGCCTCTGATGACCTCTCAGCAATCTACCTGTGTGGATCTTACTGGAGGTAACAGGAGGGCTAGTTGGCCCCAAGGTTAAATATCTGAGAAACTACTGAACGGATTTACACCAAATCACAAAAACCACACATTCTGGACCAACGTCTAGTATTCTGCCAAATTTGGCGTAATTCTGTTCAACAGTTCAAGCTGTAGTTTTGTAATCGTGTTAAAAAAATGAAAAGTCCCCATAAAATGCTTCCTGAAATGTAGACTCATTGCAGTCTACTCTAATCCTTTTGTAGACTGCCAGTATTGAAGCTGCATTTTTTTGTGTGCGGTTATCACATTCTAATGCGGAGAAGAGTAATACACGTTCACTGAGCTTTTATGAAATGAAGATAATGAACCCCTTGGAACTCTATAAATACAACAAATTTCCCTCCTCTCTGACAGAAGTTAAACTGTTTCCCTGATTATTTCCACACAGACTGTTAAATGTGTTGCTATGTTTTCAGCATATTTTGTTGCATAAGCACAGTGGTAATCGTTTCCGTGGAAAGAAAAAAAACCAGACTGTTATATCCTTTCCAAATATGCTAATTATATCTTTATGATTCCAAACTTTGCACCAGTTAGCATAAAATGATTCAATATGCAGACCTTGAATTACAGGAAATTAAATCATAACAGCTATTAGTGTGGGCATGGATGCAAAACTGATTTCTTCTTGTAAACATGCATTGGCAATGCAAATAAATCTGGCTTTTAATTCCCTTGAGTGCTAAGGATGAGATGGTCGCATCCTCAACACCACTAGGGCTGGTTGGTATGAGGACATGACGATTTCATCCTTAGCACTTAAGTGGCTACCATTTAGTGCCTCTTCAGTCTATGTTATGGCATGTTTAGGCACTCAATAAGTCATCATACATGTACTCTATCACTGATCCTTGCATTCATACATCCATTCATCCACCTCTGACTCATTCTTGCATTCACCAACTTACCCATCCACAATAAAAAGGACACACAAACTCAACTCAAATAAAAAAAATTAAAGTAGAAAAGAAGGTAGATGCCACCTAGACTTAGAAGGCACATGCTAATAATAGAACAATATAATTAAACATAGCAGCAGTGACTGTCTTCTTAAGGTATTGTACATAGTGTACTGCTGTTTTAAAGTTTCATCACATTTGCCATGATAAGAAGCAACATGTGCCAAATTTGGAGCGGCACAAACAATGATACATTGTGCACAAAACCATTCCAAGATGGCCGCCCAGTAAACATTGCACTAGATGACATCTTTGAATATTACAGTATTATATAATGTTTCACTGATGTACTAATATAAAGTGGCCAAAATAATGCTTCCAAACATGATAGCCATCTTAAAATGGTAAAACAATGTTAGACTATGAGCAATAGTACTCCATGATTGCAGCCCAGTTAAGAAATAGTGGCAGGACAGGATGCAGTATTGTGCAGATTAAATGAACAGCAAGCAAAAGTCCTAATTGGACTGTTAGTTGAGTTGTAGGAGACTCTTGAAAAAAAACAACAGACTTAAAAACTAAATGGGGACTTGTAAAGGAAAAAATGGAAAACTAAAGGACTGGTCACCTGCCTCGATCCTGAAGAGCATTCATTCTCAAGTAGGGGTGCACATGTGATCACGCAAAAGGCCATTATTAACAATGGCAGACATCAATTTGCTATTATGGGGAGACAGACAGAAGAGGACTAACCACAAGACCCTTTAAGAAAGTATACACATGTAGAGTTTTTAAATGTTATTTATTAAAAGGCCCTGGCAGAGCACTGCACCTGCAAGGCCCTCCTAGGAGGACCTGGCAAGGAGTGTAACAGTGGAAATGTACGATTCCCAGGGATTGTCAAAGGTACTAACCAGTATCAAATCCTTATTTAATACAGTAATCTACGCTATTTCATGTAATTAAATACCTGTCTATGGTCATTAACGCAGTGTAATACCAGTCTACTCTTAAAGGCCTATTGGCTTAACAATGATTTTCACAATGTCAATCCTGAAGCATTTGTTGTAGTTTTCCATAATAAACATATTAGACCTCTTGCATCCAAAATATCTTTCCCTGTACTCTTTGTTATTGGGTCATCACCATAACAAACTCAGGATTACAATATTGGTATACGCTTTGCTAAAAGGTACAGCATCAAAAAATTCAAAACTTGTACCAAATTAGAATTGGGTAACAATATACAATCCTTCCAAAGAGTGCCTAACAAGGATTCTTATAATGGAAATTTAGCCCCAGTGTTTTGTCAGAGAGATAACAGCACAAGAACCCTCACCTATTATAGAAAATTATGGGAACCCATGTACCTACCTACAAGCTTTAGCACGGTTTAATTACAACTCACCTGTTGGTTTTAACATAAACTACTGGCTTTAACATATGCTTTTCACAAAAAACAAGTCAGGCTACCTCCATTTGTCATAAATTTTCCTAATGAACAGATTAGACCTATAGCACCTGACATAACTTTTCCCAATAAAAGAATCAGGCAAATATAAAATTTATCTTTGGCTGGGAACACTAACCCTAGGTCAACTGTCTTGAGCATAAGCTTTCCAATAGGAAAATATCAGGCATAAAGTCATAAAATTCTAAGTATTTTCAAAAGATATAGTTGACAGGAAACATACTATTCCTCACAAGAGGGTGTAACAAAGTTTATCACAGTACAAACCTTCTACTCCAAGGGTTTGTCAAAGTGGATAATCAACGCCAAATCCTTGACTACTATGGTAATCTATAGGAACCCATGTAAACAAGCATTTGCAATGCAATCGACCTCACCTTTGGGACCCTATATGTATTTAGCTGTGCAGCACATTAGCCTGAGTGCTGAAACATCTACTGTTCTTTAACATGGAGGGAAAGTAAGCACCAAACTGCGTAACACGCCAGGCATGGGAACACATAGAGAGAAATATTGCCTTTCAGCCGGAAATGGTATAGTTCAAAGCTCTGCTTTTAATATAACACCAGGGCCTTCGGTGGCCATATCACTGAAAATGCAAGATTTCAAAAAAATATTATCTACAGGTGCTCGTGGAAGACAATTTCTATAGACTGAAATCTAGAGAATGCTAAAGAGATTCTGGTAGTTTACTGACCTCTGCTGGTCGTTTTCTATCAAAAAAGTTAAATAGAGGCAGTTGCCAGAAAATAATCAAAAGAAAGTCCCTAGCAGAAAGCAATTCTAGTATTTTACTGACCTCTACTGGTCATTTTCTATCAGGACAGTTAAATAGAGGCAGTTGAACAGACTAAAAAGTCCCTAAGCAGAAGCAGACAAGTCTCAGGGCTGATCTCCAGAGCCCACAAAGTACATACACATATAAGTAGATACTAAAGTATATAAAAGAGGTCTCGAATGCTCGACCTAAATAATACCTGTCTACTGACTTAAATTAGTGTAACAATCCACCTGAAGGCCTGGATTTATGATATGCATTTCACAATAAATATGTCCTGCCTACTGCGTTCGTCCTTATTATTCCTAATAGATAGATCAGATACATGGCATCTGAAATATTTTTCATAATAAACCAAACAGGGTTATTGCTGTTATCATTGACTTTTTGCCATAAAAAACGTATGCCTACTGGCCTACTGTACTGGGCATAAGCTAAGCAATTACAGTTAGGAAACAATATAATCCCTTACTATAATGGCATATCAAGGATTCCCAAAGCACAACATCTTCTACGACTACCACTTGTCATAAAGGATAACTAACAATGAAGCCTATGCCTGCTATAGTAATCTGTGAGATTCCCTGTAAAAATACTTGTCTACTAGTTCTAACACATTGTAATGGCAATCCACTCTTAAAGGTCTACTGTATTTAAGATATGCTTTACACAATAAATAAGTCAGACCTACTTCTTTTGTCGTAGCTTTTCAAAATAAATAGATCAAGACTAGAGCAGTGATCAATGACTTTTCTCCATAACCAACTCAGTTCTGCTGTATTGAACATATGCGTTTCCACAAGGCAAAACGTGCAATACAAGCACTCTTTTTAAGCAGAAGCACAACATTTCTGTCACTCCAAGGAATAAACATTTGGGTGGCGCCAAACCTCCTTGCTCAGCAGTTATTAAATTACAACTGTGTCAAAAATTATAGTTGGGGAGGAGGAGCCTAGCGCGCAACCAAGATGGCCGCGTAGGTGCGAGGCTCCCGAGGACCTCCGCGACCTCCTGCATAAATCCTGACTATATCCTGTCCTAGATGAGGGGACTGTGTTCGTGAGACCGAGCTGAGGTGCCACCCGTTTTCCGTTTCCAAATCGGACCTCGGACACCGGCGGGAGCATCGATTGAGGTTTGCGGCCTTCTCCACGCCGGCCCCCCGGATTGGAGTTGTGGGGCGATCCGGAGACAAAGTGAACAACAGCAGCGGGCGAGGCTGGGCGATTCGCGTACCCCGCACTTTCACTTTCGCTTTCGCGCCCTCCTTGCTGCCAAGCGAGGTAGGGTCGCGAGGCGGCGTGCGGTGGTGTGACTTCATCGGGGTGCCCTGCCGGCCCGCCAGCTGTGATCCGCCCTTCGGAGCTGTGGTCGCCCTCCCCCGGAGCCCGTGAACCGGTCTGTCAGCCCTTTTCAAGGAGATTGGCACGATTTGGGGACTGGAGCCATGTCCACGAAACAAGATGGCGACCGGGCAAAGGTGAAATCGACCCGCCGTGGCGCAGCCCCTCAGTCTAACAACATGGACCGCTACACCCTCCAGAAGGGATCTCCAGAGGCGCCGCGTAGGTCCCCTGTTGGCCCGACTGATGCCCCTGCTTTGCCCGCGGATCTGACCCTCCGGGACGTCATGGGCGCCATCGCCGAGATGAAGGCCTCAGTGGACCAGCGCTTTGACACTCTGGCGCAAAAGATTGACTCGGTCCTCGTGGATGTGGGCCTGGTGAGGGCCGATCTGTCCAAGACGAATGACCGGGTCGACTCTTTGGCCCACACCACCTCGGGCCTCACAACGGATGTGGCGGCCCTCCAAAAGGAGGTGCGCCGATTGGGCCAGGCGAGCGCCCTGATGGATCGTCGACTGGAAGATTCCGAGGGTCGGGCCCGGAGGAACAATGTTCGCATTGTCGGGGTGCCGGAGGTACGTGAGGAGGAGGCGGCGGATCTGTTTGTGGAGGACCTGATCCTCACCCGTCTCCAGCCCCGGGGGCTGAGTAAACTCTTCGCAGTGGAACGTGCCCACAGGGTCCCCGGAGGGAGACCTAAGATCGGAGCCCCTCCGAGGCCTCTCATTGCCCGGATCTTCAACTTTCGGGACAGAGACGCTATCCTGCAGACTTCTAGGCAACAAGGACCGGTCAGACTCGACAATATGGACGTAAACTTCTATCCTGATTTTACTCCGGCGGTTCAGAGACTGAGTTTTCTCGGAGTCAAACGTCGCCTACGGGACCTGAACCTCAAGTATGCGATGCTTTTTCCAGCGAAGTTGAGGGTAGAGGTGGATGGCCGCACGCACTTTTTTGATCGTCCCGAGGCGGCCGGGGACTGGTTGGACACTTTGCCCGGGGACCGGGGCCGGGGGGATGGGGGGGCGTGGTTGGTGGGGAGGGCTTGCCGGATCAGGACTGAGGGACTAATAGTAGGCCTTGCTCTGGACAACATTATTGTCATCATTGACTGATTGTGTAAGTTCCCCTCCCGTGGAGGTCGTACGGGGTCTCTTGGGGGCTTTCCCTCCTCCTCTGGGGGACTAGTTAGTGTTTTCATCTATGGGGCGACAGGCACACTGCACTTTGGGGGGGCTGTTCGGGCTCATGCAGGGGTGCAGGGAGGGGGGAGTTCTGTTGGGACGGGTGGGTTGGGGTGGGGTGTTGTTCGTTTTTACCGCAAGGCAAACCCTTTACTGTATTGGTGTTTTTGAGGTGCTCTCGGGGGGACGAGTGATGGCTTCTGTATGTGATGGGGGGTAGGGACTTGACTTTGTTGTCTTGGAACGTTAATGGACTGGGGGATAGGATTAAGCGAGGTGTGGTCCTGCAGTATCTGAAACGAATTTCGCCAGATGTGGTCTTTCTGCAGGAGACACACCTTATTGGTAATTCCTTCTTTGCCATGAATCGGCGTGGCTATCGTTTGGTGGCCCACTCGGGCTTCACGTCTGGCTCGCGGGGGGTGGGCATCATGGTTAAGAACTCGCTCCCGCTGGAAATAGATGAGGTGCGCCATGATGAGAGGGGACGCTACATTGCCTTGGTGGGGAGAATGGAGGGCAAAGTGGTTGTCTTTGTTTCAGTGTATGTCCCACTGGGGCTACAGTCTACCACTTTTGCGGACCTGGGGCGCCTCCTCCTTGACCTTCCGGGGGGGCTTCTGGTGGTTGGGGGGGATTTCAATGCGGTGGTTTCTGGGACTATGGATCGTCACCCCCCTAGGGACCTCCCCCGGGCGCAGGCGTGGCTGTCCGGCCTTTTAGATACATTGGGATTGGTGGACTGCTGGCGCTTAAAACATCCCACGCAGCTGCAATACACCTTCCATTCGGGTGCCCATGGTAGCCTCTCACGGCTTGATCATATCCTTGTCCCTGCGGCCTATGCTGGGAGGGTGGGAGAGGTGCGCCATCTGGCGCGGGGTATTTCAGATCACTCCCCGCTCCTGTTGCACTTTGGTGTCCTCCCGAGGGGGGAGGGCAGGGTAGCTCCAATTAATGCCTGGTATCTGCACGACCCCACTATTCGCGCTGACTTGATTAAATCCTTGCAGCGGTATTTCGAGGAGAATGTGGGGTCTGTCCCTTCGGCTATCTCCCTTTGGGAGGCCTTCAAGACAGTTATTAGGGGGGAGGCCCTCTCCTTCATATCCCATGCCCGGAGGCGCGAGCAGGAGGAGGTGACCCGAGTGGAGGCCGAAATTACTGAACTAGAGGGTGATTTGGGGAGTGGGGTGACGGATGCTGCACTGCATGTTCTACACCTTAAGCAAGCGGCCTATAGGGCCCTCGTCGCGGAGGCAGCCAGGGGCCTCAGTAGAGAGCAACAGGGGCGACTGTATGATGTGGGTGATAAGGCTGGTAAATTGATTGCGTGGTTGGATAAAAAGGAGAGAGCGAGTCGTGTGGTTCCGCTGATTGAGAGGATGGATGGTGTACGTGTCACCGAGCCAGAAGACATTGTCTCTTGCTTCGCGGATTATTTCCGCGAGGTGTATTCCCCGGTCTCCCCCTGCTCGGAGGCGGATTCTCATGCCCTGCTTCGAGATATCGCGCTGCCCTCCCTTTCGGTGGAGGACAGGGAGTCGTTGGATGCTGCTCCTACCTCGGACGAAATTGCCCTCGCTATACGCTCGGTTGCATCTGGCAAGGCCATGGGCCCGAACGGCATCCCTATCGAGTTGTATAAGCTGCGACCGGACGTACTGGCACCCCACCTCCGCGCGATGTTCCTTGCGGCCCACTCGCGGGGCTCCCTCCCGCCGGACCAACGTCTGGCTACAATCGTGGTGATCCACAAGGAGGGGAAACCCCGAGACCGGGTTACCTCCTATCGGCCTATCTCGCTCTTGAATGCGGAGCCCAAAATCCTTGCCAAGGTGCTTGCCAACCGGCTGGTCGGCGTGGTGGGCGAGTTGGTCCACCAAGACCAGTCTGGCTTTATCCCCCATCGCAACACGGCCCTCAATCTGCGGCGCTTGCACGGGGTGCTCGCGCGTGTTCCGTTTGTGCGGGAGCCGGCCATCTTGGCGTCCTTAGACGCCACCATGGCGTTTGACACGCTCGAATGGCCATACATTTGGGCGATGCTGGCGAAATTTGGTTTTGGACCGGGATTCATCAGCTGGGTCAAATTGTTGTACTCGGGCCCGTTAGCGCAGGTGGTAGTGAATGGGCGAGTCTCGGCCCCGTTCGCGCTGGGACGGGGCACGCGACAGGGTTGCCCCTTGTCGCCGCTCCTGTTTGCATTGGCCTTGGAACCCCTGGCGGAGTGGTTGCGGTGGCACCCTTCCATCCGTGGTCTCCGTTGGACCCCTGAGTATGAGGACCGCGTGTCCCTCTACGCTGATGATATCCTTTTGTACCTAGCCTCCCCGCGCAAATCCCTGATTGTCCTGGTTGATGTCCTGCGCTCCTTTGGCCGTAACTCAGGCCTTGTCATCAACTGGGCTAAATCATGTGTCTATGTGCTTTCCGGGGAGGCTCCCGTCCTCCCGCGGGGATGTCCGATCCAGATTGCCTCGCAGGGGTTTCGGTACCTGGGTGTCTATATCACGCTGGACCCGGCGGCCCGCTACGAGCGAAACTTGCTTCCCCCCCTCCAGCGCTTGAAGGAGGACGTCGCGCGCTGGCGGCACCTGCCGCTTTCGCCGCTCGGCCGGGCGGCATTGTTTAAGATGATGTCGTTGCCGCGCTTCCTGTACGCTCTCCAGAACACTATGGACCTAGTCCCGGCGCGCTACTTCCGTGAGGTGGAGAGTCTACAGCGCCGCCTGTTCTGGGACGGGAGGCCGCGTATAGCCCTGGCGAAGTTGACGCTCCCGTGGTACGACGGGGGGATTGCCCTCCCGGACATTAAGCGGTATTACTGGGCCTCCCAGCTAGCTGCAATTAATCACGGCCTCTATGGGCCCGCCTTGAACCCGGCATTTGAAATGGACAAGATGCTCCTGCCCGGTGGCGACTACAATCGAGCACTCTACTCTGGCGCGCCGGACCCCCGCTTGACGGGGCCCACGCGTGTCATGGTGCGGGTGTGGCACGCGGCCAATGCAGCTATGGGGTGGAAGGACCGTTTGACCCGGGCGTCGCCGTTGTATGCGCCTCAGCGGTTGGGCTCCCTGTGGACCTCGAAGGGCTTCGAGAAGTGGGACACGATTGGCATCAGTAAAGTGGGGGACCTCTGGACGAGAGGGGGATTTAAAACATTCGAGACGCTGCAGACGGAGTTTCAGCTGCAGGGCAGTGAATACTTTCGGTACTTGCAGGTCCGTCATGCGCTGGGCTCCGTCTTCCCAGACGCCGCCTCCATCCCGGAGTCTTCCCCCCTGGAGGATAGAGTGCTGGATGGCCACGTTCCGGATACCACGATCTCCCTCATTTACAAAAAATTGATTAATGACCGCTCGGGCCTGCTGACCGGCCTCCGTGAGGCTTGGGTTGCCGACGGGCTGGAGTTGGACGACGAGGACTGGATTTCCGCGGTGGCCTCTCCGAAGGAGGTGGCCATACCGGCTCGCCTTCGCTTCGTCCAGCTTAAGATACTCCACCGGGTTTACATGACGGGGCCAAGGCTTCTGCGTATGGGTTATGCTGAGGATGGGTTGTGTAAGCGTGGGTGTGGTGCTTTGGCGACTTTTTTGCATATTTTGTGGGAATGCCCGAAGGTGGAGCGATTCTGGCGTGGTGTGCATGAGGTCCTGCGTCTGGTTACGCATGTCGCACTGTTGCCTGAAGCGAGGAGATGCTTGCTGAATGTGTGGGAACCAACTGATTACTCGGTTCCGCAGACGCGATGGGTGACTCTGGGATATATGATAGCTAAGCGTGACATCGCTCAACTGTGGGGATCCCAGTGGCCCCCGGCGGTGTCGGCCTGGAAAGAACATATGGATTGGAGCATGTTCCGAGAAAAGGTGGTGTATGTGGCGAGGGGCAAGCCTGGGGCGTGGGTGAAAATATGGGGCCCCTGGAACGCCTACCGCGGGGGTATTTGCGAGCCACCACTGCTGCCTGCTGCCTCACCGGCTCCGTCCCCCTAGTTGACCCCCTCCCCCAGCCCCGGGCACAGAGTTCCCCCAGTCCTGGACTTGTTTCCCTTCCCCCTCTTCAGATTCCTGTGGATGGTCGGGGTCCCTTATTTGAGGAGCACGTGTGGTTACCTTCGATTGCGGGTTGCCTTGCGGGTGTGTTTTTTCTATGTTGTTGCGTGTGTATAAAATGAAACCGTATTGTGGGCTTAGAGTCATGTGGCTTACGTCGTTGATGTCTCCTGATTTGCTTCTCTGTAACGCCAAGTGCCCTTTTGTAAGTTTGTCAGGTGCTCCTGTCACTCTAGCGGCCGGCCGGAAGGTTGTAGGCCCATACTTGTATATACTTGAGATTGCAATAAACGGTTTCAACAAAAAAAAAAAAAAAAAAAAAAAAATTATAGTTGGAAAAACAATATATAACCTTTCCTAAAATTTCATATTAAGGATTCTCAAAATGCGAACTTTCTATCCCAGTGGCACAGGGGGTAACCAACACAAGATTCCTTGGCTACTATGGTAATATCTGAAGTTCCTTGTAATAAAATACTTGTCTACACACTGTAACAAAGTGTGATGACAATCCATCCTTAAAGGCCTGCTTGATTAAGATAGTCAGGCATGTTGTCTTTGCTGTAACTTTTCATAATAAATAAATAATGCCTATAACCTTAATCAAAGCCTTGTCACCATAACCAACACAGTCCTTCTGTGAGGTTGATAGGGTTTCCCACAAGGCTACAAAGTGTAGCACCCCCACTTTTTTTAGTGGAAGCACACAGCACACAGCTTTTGCCCAAACAATATCAGTAAAAGACACACACTTGATGGACAGAATGCAGAACAAATCAAAACATTCTCCCCCAGTCAAGAGATCTGGGTTAAATCCATCATTCTTTTGCTCACCATGCCACCCCAGTTTAGACCTGGCCATATGCAAATCAGTCTTGACCCTGTGCCTCATGGGAACAGTCCAGCCCGAACTCCCAAGCCAGGTCCTCTCTGGACCGGAAACAAGCATCCTAGGACCGGTTTCGGGGTTTCACCCCTCTTCAGCCAGGATAGCTTGAATCCAGTGGCACAGTGAGCCTGGGACCTACGTCTAGGCATACCCAGCGCACTTAGGGCGAGAAAGCAAAAGACACACAATTGATGGACGGAATGCAGAACAAATCAAATCATTAGCATTAAATCTCCTTGTAGAGGACAGAATGCACACTGCCTTACCAGTTACCAGCTACAAACATACCAGAGGACATATTATGAGAGAGACTGACTTACCCACAAAAGTCAAAAGGAATTTAAAGAACATCATATGTATAAAATATATCAAGAATTGTCAAATGAATACAGTACAGTAATCCAAAATAGTTGGGTCTTAATAATGATCAGAGCAATCAGATCAATAGCTTTAACTTGCAGATGAGGATACACTCATTATTGTCCAAGCCCAGGTTTAAGGAGTTACTGGGGAGAAATATTGATCAAGAAGAAATTGCAATGGTTTCCATTTAAAAGAAAAAAGGGCGGTGATAGTGTGACTGTGCATTCCAAACTTGAAGAGCACATCCAGATAATGATTGGTTCAGTGTACATTTTATATTGCTGAGAAGTGTGCAAATTCCCCCTTGATATCACCTTGATTCAAGACGCATCTTTTCCCAGCGCACAGTAAATGCAAAAGAGAATGGATGGCCAAAGTGGTTTTCTGATATATCCAATCCCCATTGACCATGATAGGAACTAGTACTTCAGTGTTGAAAATGGGAAGAATGGCTATACTGATTCTTAATCTTATGCTCTTCATGGTGATTTTGACAAAAACCTGGGCTAATGTTGAGAGCTGATACATCTTTGTCAATCTGTCTGTATAAGGTGCATTTCTCGTAGTAGGCACTATTTTAGTTCCGGTTGCAATAAATTAACCTTTCTCTTTAAATGATCCAGTACCATCACATAATTTGGCAAATCCAAGATAATAATAAAGGGCAACTGGTAGATCCACAATTGCATAAAAACATAAATAATACACAAACTCATAAAACCAAGTATTTAAAAAAAAATCACAATCAATAATACAAGGCAAATACAATCACAATTTATCAATACTAACAATTATATAATAAAATAACAAATTATATATCACATAATTTGTCTATGCAGCGTTTCGGTGGTATGTAGTTTGTTTACCCCACCTTCTTCAGGACAAAGTGATAGAATCAATAAAATTATGTTAAAATGATGATCTCTTTGAGTAATATTGGGTTCAGTAATAGTCACCATTGCATCCTAGCAGTAAGTTACTCAATTGTCTCGGTTCTCTTGAGTTTCGCTCGTTATTTTCACGAGAGACCAAGACCATTAATTATTTAATGGTCTTCTCCACATTGGTAGACCTTTTTTCGATTTTTGCTCATCTTTTTTTCTGCAAAGGGCTTTCTTTCCTTTCAGCCTTGTACTCTTACAGATCCCACGATTCTGTTGCAACGATCATGTCCTAGTCAGGCAACGAGCCAACAATGGCAATATCAGTAAATGCAATGTGAACGTATGCCACAGCTTGTACTCGCACAATGCCTGTCAATGCAATGTCTATGTATACCATAAGTTTTGCCCGCACAGCAGCACTGACATGAGCAATAATGATACCAATGTATTCCATGATCCATGCCCATACGATAATATTATTGTTGCGAATTACAACAATGTCAATGTACGTTCTGACCAGAGCAAACATAACCTCATTAATACAAGTAAAAATGATATCAATGAACAAAATGACCACTGTATGCGTAATGTTGATAATGTCGATAAAAAGACAAGTGGCTGCCATGTTTTTTTAGGAGTTCCGATGAACTCACACCATTGCTGTCAGACTCAACCAAGATAACCTCTCCATCGACCCCAGGTCAGACATCCATGGTCAGGCAGGCCCTGTGACCCATGCCCATACCTATCGAGTAACAGGTCACAGGTGGGGTCCCCCCATAAACCAAAGACAAACACGCACTCAGGGAAAACCCTGATCAATTCCACAGATAGATTATTGCACCACAAACAAGTCTGACATAGTTGGCCCCAATGAGTTAGCCCAAAGGCTTGCATTCCCCAGAAATACCACAGAGCCAGATCCCACATGTAGATAGGTACACTCAACCAATCAGAGCACAACAGGCACACCACACATAGTGATCATGCACTCCGCATGCCGGATATCTGGACACATACACACTGGCCCACACTAGCTCTCCCCGAAGTCAAGAGCCATCTGTGCCCTTATCAGATGTGCGTGTTTGTTGATTTACAACCGAGATGCTTTTTTGGAATGTAGAAAATTGTTTTATTGTACCTCATGAACTGTATAAATTGACGGCCAAAACTTTGTACATCGAGAGATTTTGAGCAGACACATTCTGTCGAGGTTGTATTAAGGTAAGGCTGCAGACCAGACACTGTTATCAAAGAACTGTGTGGTATCACAGTTGCCTTGCTTAGTTCCCTAGCTTTCCTCTCTTCAGTTCTCAACTTAGTGATCCTAGAGAAGAGATCCCTGTATTTTATACCCTTCAACGATTCTGGGTTCTCAAAGAAGGTAGGCGAGACAATACTTCCACATATAGTCTTAATACGATTCAGGCAGGGAATTTGCTATGCCTTTTCCAGGGCCAAACAGTCACTTAGTATTTTCCTATTCAAAGAGGCGGCCTCTTCTATCCATACTGCTCTCCAACAATAAGAGAGTGGCGGCATGAATTTTATCATCTATAAAAGGTACACCAAGTTCTTTCTACATGACAGATATAATTGCAGCAACTCGAGAGGACTAAAAGCAACCTTTTCAGGCACTAATTTTCCACTTGCTGAAACATATCCGAATTGGAGTACCTCCAGATGCCAGTCCCATGGGTTCTGTTCTATTCTATTCTATTCTATTCTATTCCGCACCTATATACCCCATAGAAATGTCAGCGCATCCCAGCGCTGATACTGTGGCACAGGCCAGATAGAGGAACCTAAAGTGAGCTGTTCTGGAAAAGGCAGCTCTACAAAAGGGGAGTTCCTTATTTTCTGATCTCAATAAGTCGGGAAGGCTGTTCCAGAGTTTAGCCGCATTAAAAGCAAAGGTGCAACCTCCGTATTTTGCCCTTCAAAATAAGGGCACTGTAACTAAATATGCATTGGAAGAGTGCATAGTTTTTCTGGGGAGGTGGGGTGGTACCATGGGACAGGTGATCGAAGGTCCTTTACCGCGGAGTGCGGAGGTTTGCCCCCACTACACATTTACTTTTATAAATGGCAATCATTACCTTTAATGGCTTAGTGCCCATGTTTTAGTAAATCTAAACAACCCAGAAATAGCTTTGTCAAAATGCAACCTTCTATTTTGAAGCTAGGATTTGCAAGTGCTTTTAGCATTAAATAGAAAACGTAAATAAGACAACGTATTTGTAGATGTCATTTTGCTACCCTTCAAGAATTGTGCACGTGCCTCCTTCTTTCCCGTAAGTGACGGTTCCTTGTAAATGATTTTCCACAGTTCACTAACATGTCCAATTTATCTATAGAAAGAGACAGATTCAATTAGACACTGAATTGCATTTCTTGTCCACACCTTCAGGACAGTGTCATCAGCATACAACAGTATCAGAAATGGGCAAGAACAAACTTGTGGCATATCCTTTGCTCTTTTCAGTAAAAACCTTTCCACATTATTAATATACAATGTAAACAGAAATCGCGCTAAAATACACCCTTGCCTTACTCCTTCACTAACCTCAAACAGATGTGTAAACTCTCTCAGGCAGCCATGTCATACTCTGGCCTTGGCATTAGCATACAAATGACAAAATGTCTATGTATTGCTTATCAACGCCCATATCTGACATAAGTCCCCACAACATTTAACGATTTACACTATCAAATGCGGGGGGCATCTCAATAAAGCTAAGTACGGGGACCCCATTTAAGCTACAGTATATTTGTTTACCAGAATATATAGATTCAAACATTGTTTCTCCGTGCCTAGTTCTTTATGAAAGCCACACTGTATGCTGCTAATAACTTCATAGCTCTCTGCCCAATCTTCCAGCCTAGCCAATAGAATCCTTCCAGCTGAATCCAGCAATGAAGGACATGGTTCAATCTCTCTCCTTTATTATTCGTTAGTCCACAAACCTCTTTAGCATCTAAGGGACATGTTGTAATATTAAAATTGCCCATCCAAATGATAAAAATCTCTTTATCGCTAATCTCAACAAAGCCCTTCAGATATTTCTCGACAATCAAAACAGCAATTGCAGAAGAGGAAGAAACACTATTATTATAATGATTGATTAGCACAAGAACCTTGTGCCCCCCTTAACAACATATTTGATAATAAAGATCATAGAGTATACTCTTAATAACATTCCCTGACAGAGAAACCGCAGTTTAAGTTGCCAAACCTCCCCTAGCGCTGCCATGAGAGGCCCTACTAGCAGGGGACCAAAAGGAGGAGTAACCATCTAAATAGAAGGGTTCGGTTGCCCTCATTTCTTGTAAGCATTCAATGGAATAGTTCCTAATAAAATGTACCCAGTCTAGATTTTCCAGTTTTCTCTTTGTCCCTGATATATTCCAACACAGCATCTTAATGCATTCATTCCCCCCATGGTTGCAGTACCATCCTCCACACTAATGTCCCCTCTTGTATCCTCATGCAGATTTGTTAAAAGGATACCTTCTTCCTGTGCCCCACTATCACTCATTGTCTGTCAATCCTGATCCTGCAAGGCGCTCAGAAGAGTACACTGGTTAGGTGCTTACCAAAGTGGGCAAACACGTAGAAACACTATTCATTGGGCAGACTTCCCGTGGCCCGTGACCATTTGCCCTCCCTATGCCATCCTCCTGATTCAAATATATCACCTCTCTCACAGTACCAGGGCAATAAAATAGCCTAGGAAAAGTGCCATAATTCCTTTAACATCTGGTGATTGAAGAGCGAGGAGTGAGAGTTCTTGTCTTACATAAGAGGCCAACTTGAAATTTACAACCACACAGTCTTCAGGGCAAGACTTGGGTCGCCTCCCTATCCAGGGAACACGCCTCAACATGTTAATACCCTCCACCAGGTATTGAGTCCTACCAACTTGCATGCTCAACCAATGTCACGCTTTGTTAAATAACTTACTCCAACCCTCCTTTTGACCTGAGGTGAGACGAGGAAACCCTTCCAAGACAATCATTAGTAGAGTTGCTTCAGGAGGCAAATTGAGGAACATTTTCTGATTTCGTGAATTGGCTACACTGCTAAAAAAAATTCCCATTAACTTGTTGACCATCCTGCATATGTTCATTTGAAAGTATCATGTGTTGACCAACCTCTGGAAATGAACGTGACCACAGGGTCGTATCTGCAAGGTTATCGCCGTTTTCCATGGAACATCGCTGGAAAACCAGCGACACCTCTATCGCTGGAAAATTAACGCCATTGCGCTATGCGTTGTTGATACAACAATAGCATGGCGATAATTGCCAGCGATAGCCGGCGATAAATAAGTTCTCGCTAAGTGCGGCCAGTGATAATTATCGCTGCCGCTTGATAATATGCCCCTCAATTCTTTAGAACACTTCCTTAAAACTGACTTTGATAAAAAGTTCCATAGCCTTAAGCATGTCCCTCATATATTCCAGCTGGGTTTCTTTAAAGCTGTGACATTCCCCTGGACAAATAAAAACGAGTTGGTACATTGTCGGCATTCCACACCTCCTTCTGCCTTGGCCGTGATGTTATTTTATCTTTCTGAGCAGTAACCTTTGCAGCCCCTTTTCATTCTTTGTCCAAAGGCAGGCAGAGTGTTTCGAACAGGGAGGCTGATTCAATAGACAGTGGCGCATAAGTTATACAGGCATTATCTCCCCTTAAAGTCAAAGCAGGAGGTGATTTTTCTACCGCACCACCCCAAAAACATCTGTGAATCTTCTTTAGAGGTGGCAGCAACTCTGAGCTGAGTGCTCACTAGCCTTTCTTCCATATTGCATATTTCGTCATTGTTAGACCTGTCAGCCCTTTGGGTGGTCCCTCCTCATCATTATTTATTTTGTCCCACTTTTGCCTCAAACCCTGTTTGAATTTTTCATTTTTGGGAACCACCAGACTTTTTCGTGTTGCTGCAGATTCAGGGAGCCATTTTATCTACCCCTGAAACTTCTGTCTGAGGGCCTGGAGCACAAAATGGTGGCCACCTGTGACATCACCAGCATCCACTGGAACCTGCTAGCACCTTCCAGAACATTCCAGAACCCTGTGACAGTTGGAGGCGGTTTAGAATGTTGGGAAGCTAAGACAGAGAGTTGGCAGTTGGAGCTGGCAGTTGGCACCTGACTGGTGAAGGGAGAGCAGCACAACAGTGAAGGGGGAAGGAGTGAAGCAGCAGGGGTGGAAACTTGTGCCTGGAGTGGGGTCCAAAAACCCACCCTTGATACTAGTCCCTACTGATGGATCCCAGCCTGTAGCCCTGTGTGGGAAGAAGCCAGAAAAACTCATCCTAAGGACCTGGACAGCAGGAACAGGCCTTAGAAGCAGAAAGCAGCAAGATCCTGACCTGGAAACTGGTTTCCCTGGAGTCCGGCGTCGAGTAGCCTGAGACCTGGAGCCCGAGGTGGAGAAGCGGCGCTGACTGAAGAAGCAGACGTCGTACCCGGAGCCGCCTGAGGTCGTGAGAGGGCGCCGACGGAGGTCGTGAGGAATACCAAAGGTCGAGGAGGAAGTTAACCGAGGTCGAGTGAGCGGCGTCATCGGAGGAGTGAAATCCGCCCTCCGGAGTCGTCGGAGACTGAGGTGAAGGGTAACGGAGGTCGGGAGTGAGGATCGCACTCCGGAGTCGCCGGAAACCTGTGAGGAGCACCGGAGGTCGGGAGTGAGGATCGCACTCCGGAGCCGCCGGAAGTCGACATCGAGGCAAGGCCGGCCGACGTCATCGAAGCCGAGGTCGCCATCGGACCGGAGCCGCCCGAAGTCGACATCGAGTAGAGACTGCCCGACGCCGTCGAATCGGAGGTCGAGATCGAACCGAGGCCGCTGACGTCGAGACCGGAGCCGCCGCCGGCGTCGTCAAAGAACTGACATTGTGCCGAGGCCGCCGACATCGAGCTGGAACCGCCTCACGGCATCGACCCGACTCCAGCGGCGTCGGAGCATCAGAAAAAGGGCAGTAAGTGGAGTAGAGGGCGCCTAAGGCCCTGTGGAGACCTGAGAGACTGCTCTAAGGGGCTAGGAAGGTGCTGGAACCAACCTGACTGTGCCAGGGGTGAACTGAGACTAATCTAGAGAGGTTGTGTGGAGAGAGAGAGCCAGGTCTCTGGTATTTCCCCCCTTTTATCTACCTCAGTTTAGGCCTCAGCCTTGACCCAGCCAGGGGGTAGCCCCCCTCAAGCCTTCCACAACCCTACAAGCTGTGCCTGGGCCAAATCAGCCCTTAGGAATTGAAAAGTGATCTGATTACATGAGTGTTGCTGTATACTTTTAATTATTTATTGGGGGCACTGTATTTATTGTGTTTAACCTATTTATTGCTTCACTATATTTATTGGTCCACAGGACTTGTTGGTGCACAATATTTGTTGGTACAGTATTTATTGCCTCAGAATATTTAATTGCCTGTATTACCTGCACTTATATTTATGTCCCTTGTATTTATGATCATCCCTATTTATTGAATCTTCAGACAGTATTTATTTGACCGGCACTATTTAAGATTTGTACATTGTGATTGACTTATTTATTTTCCCAATCAGCAACTAAGAGAAAAAGATAAAGAAAGATATTTTCATAATTTTTACGGTGTAGAGTCGTTTTTGGAACGGATGCACGCATGGTTATTGTTTGGGTATGTTGTATGCTTAGCACGGAGCCTGATTCCTGACCACTCGAGCCAAGCTACCACAGTGTGTCCGGAAGACCACCACCACCCCTTCTAGTGTGGGAGTGGTTTTCCAACATAAATTGGTGTTCAGCGGTGGGATAGAGCTGTGCCTACGCATACTCAACAATAACTGTGGGTAGTCCATAGGCCTACACCGGGAGTTTTCTCAAGAGCGGCCTTCCTAATTGTGGGTTTTTGTTTTTTCCAAATTTACTCTGGTGGTGGGAGGAGGTATTATTAAAGGTACCCCCCTGCATAGTTACTGCACAAAACCTGTCCTCTAACCTGAGTGGGCGAGATGGAGTTTGTACTAGAAAATTTAGAAACGTACACTGTGGCCCAACTCAGGGAGTTTTGCCAGCGGGAGGGGGTGTACTGTCCCCCAGGAGCAAAGAAGGGTGCACTCCAAACCAGCTTAAGGGCTTGGGGGGAGGCACGCCGAGAAAGCAAGGCTGAGGAGGAGGACAGGGATAGAGAGCCTGACACCGAGGGGGCTGAGATGTATCAACCGGAGGTGGGGAACCTGTCAGCGGGGCCCGGAACCATTTCTAGGAAGGGCAGCAGTGCCTCTAGCGGTGGCTTGTCTGAAGTGGAGTTAACAGACCGGAGGGAGAAAAGACAGCTCACATGGGACTTAGCAAGGCTGGAAAAGGAGAAGGAGGAGCAGAGGCACAACCTGTTCCTAATGGTGGCAGCCAAACCCAAGGGATCACCAGGGAACCTAAACCATACCTGCCAAAGGACATAGTAGCTAGCTATGGAGTGGGCGACGACATCGCCAAGTGGCTAGCGGCCTATGAGGTCTCGTTGAGGGCCCATGGGGTTCCAGAGAAGTACTGGGGAGGGGGATTGTACAAGTACATGCCTCCAGCTGGTAGGGATGCTTTATTGGCCCTCGAGGAGGATGAGCAGACCCACTACCCCACCATGAAACTGGCGCTCATCAGAAAGTTTGGACTAACACCTGAAAAGTACAGACAGAAGTTCAGGGGTAGTCACAAACTGGGCACGCAGAATTGGGTGGACTTCCTGGACTATGCAAAGAAGGCACTTGAAGGTTGGATTCAGGGCAGTGAAGTGAGGAACTACGAGGGGTTGTTTGACCTAGTACTGAAGGAACACCTGCTCGAGAAATGTTTCCCTGAACTGCGGCAACACCTGGTGGATAGCAAGCTGACCAGTCCCCGGAAGCTTGCTGAGGAGGCGGACATTTGGGCTAGTACCCGGGTGTCCACAAGGGGGACTGGAGGGGATACTCAAAAGGCCGGACAGGGCGCCCCCCAGAAGAAAGAGGGAGGGGAAAAGAAAAAGGAGTTCTCCAAAGGCCCCCAAAATAACTTCCAAGGGAAGGGAGCAGGATTCACCCCTAAGGCTAACCCACCCAGAAACCCTAATCCTGGCCAGAGTCAGCAGCCAAGGGTTGTCCATTGCTATGAGTGCGGTGGCGTTGGACACTATAAAGGAGATCCGAAGTGCTTGAAACGACCACCCCCTCCCACTGGAGGAAAGACCCCCGGAGTAGCTAGTGTAGTGCTCGGGGAGGAGATGCCCTTAACTAAGGGAAGGGAGTGGGCGGGTGTCACTTTAGTGTCCCTGGGAGAACGGGAGATGGTTCCTAAGATCCAGGTGCCCGCAAATACCGCAAAGTATGGGCAATGGGTCACCATCAACGGCCAAAGAGGGGAGGCTCTGAGAGACACAGGAGCCAGTATGACTATGGTGCGTAGCCAACTGGTGTCTCCAGAGCAGGTAATTCCCGATGTACTCCACCCAGCCGCGATGGCTGACGGCAGAACAGGCCACTATCCAGTGGCCGAGGTTCCCTTTGAATGGGGGGGGGGTTGCAGGTTCACTTCGGGTTGCCGTAAGCCCTGCCGTGCCAGTCGATTGTCTGCTGGGGAATGACATGGAGCACAACGCTTGGAAGGAGGTGGAATACCGGACTCACACCGAGATGCTGGGTACACCTGACTGGGCCTGTGTTAGCACAAGGTCCGCGACTACCCGAAGAGGGAGTTCATTTCGGCTGGAGCCTGGAACAAAGGCCCAGCCAGCTGCCAGTCAAGGGAAGAACCGAGGACAGGAGGAGCCTGCCTCGGCGTCCCCACCCCGTAGGACGGATAGGCCACCGGAGGTGGTGGACCAGGAGTCTGCGGTGGGGGACGTTACCAACCTGGAGGACCTACCCATCCCGGCCGAGTGGCACGTGGAGGGAGGCCCGTCCAGGGAGGAATTCTGCCAGGGCCAGAGGGAGTGCCCTACCCTTGAGGGGCTGAGGCGACAGGCCGAAGCCCAGGCAGCAGGGAACGTTGAAGGGAACTAGAGTGTTTACTGGGAGGATGGCCTCCTCTACAGTGAACCCAAGGCACCCCTACATGGATCGTCACGAGCCTTGGTAGTCCCTCAACGTTATCGAGCCTTCCTTCTGGAGTTGGCTCACGAGATACCATTGGCAGGACACCTGGGGCAAGACAAGACCTTCGCCCGTCTTGTCCCACACTTTTATTGGCCTCAGATGAAAGTGTCGTCCGATACCTATTGCCGGACATGTGTGTCTTGCCAAGCCAGTGGGAAAACAGGGGTGAAGCTGAAAGCTCCCCTGGAACCACTTCCTGTCGTTAGCACCCCCTTTGAAAGGGTGGGCATCGACATTGTGGGTCCGTTAGATCCACCGACTACAGCTGGTCACAGGTTTATCCTGGTTCTGGTGGATCATGCCACACGGTACCCAGAGGCAATACCTCTGAGGACCATAACAGCACCTGTTGTGGCTAGGGCCCTGATGGGAATCTTTACCCGAGTGGGTTTTCCCAAGGAAGTTGTGTCCGACAGGGGGACCAACTTCATGTCAGCGTATATGCGGGCAATGTGGAAGGAGTGTGGAGTGACATACCGGTTCACCACTCCTTACCACCCCCAGACCAATGGTCTGGTGGAGAGGTTTAATAAAACCTTGAAGGGCATGATCAGAAGTCTGCCTGAAAGCCTGCGGAGGAAATGGGACGTCCTCCTACCCTGTTTACTTTTTTCCTACAGGGAAGTGCCACAGAAGGGAGTGGGCTTCAGCCCCTTCGAGCTTCTGTATGGGCACCCTGTACGTGGACCTCTCAACCTGGTGAGAGACGGATGGGAAAGAACTCCCAGAAAGCTTCCCCAGGATGTGGTGAGCTACATGCTGGCCTTCCGGAGCCAAATGGCTAAGTTGTGGAAGCAAGCTTCTGACAACTTGGAAGCCAGCCAAGCAGTGATGAAGGCGTGGTATGACCACAATGCTCACCCGGTGGAGTTGGAGCCTGGCCAGAAGGTGTGGGTGATCGAACCCGGAGAGCTTAGTGCCCTCCAGGATCGCTGGTCAGGACCCTTTGAGGTGTTGGAGAAGAAGGGTAAGGCTACCTACTTGGTGGACCTGAAGACCCCTCGTCAGCCCCTGCGGGTGCTGCATGCCAACCGCCTCAAACCCCACCACGAGAGGCCCGAAGTCATCTTGATGATGGTGACTGACGGAGGAGAGGACGTGGAAAGCGAGCCTCTCCCTGATCTGTTTGCGTCTCAAGAGAAGGATGGGTCGGTGGAGGGAGTGATTCTCTCCCCATCTCTAACTCCTGAACAGCAGGAGGACTGTCGCCAGGTCCTGGGGCAGTACTCCTCGTTGTTCTCCCTTGTCCCGGGTAGGACTCACCTGTGCGTCCATGACGTGGACACAGGAGACAGCCCACCTGTGAAGTCCAAGATCTACCGGATGTCAGACAAGGTGAAGGCCAGCATTCATAGTGAAGTCACTAAGATGCTGGAGCTAGGAGTGATCGAACCTTCTAGCAGCCCCTGGTCTAGTCCGGTGGTGTTAGTACCAAAAGCTGCACCACCGGGTGCCCAACCAGAACTGAGGTTCTGTGTGGACTATCGGGGACTGAATTCAGTGACCAAAACTGATGCTCATCCGATCCCTAGGGCGGATGAATTGATTGACCGGCTGGGAGCTGCCCAATATCTAAGTACCTTTGACCTTACTTCAGGGTACTGGCAGATCTCTTTGACTGATGGAGCAAGGGAAAGGTCAGCCTTCTCCACGCCCAATGGCCACTACCAGTTCTGTGTGATGCCCTTTGGGCTCAAGAACGCACCTGCCACGTTTCAGCGCCTGGTAAACCAGATCCTCACCGGAATGGAGAGTTTCTCTGCTGCTTATCTGGATGACATAGCCGTCTTCAGTAACAGCTGGGAGGATCACTTGCGTCACCTGCAAGCTGTTCTCCAGGCCCTGAGACAAGCTGGATTGACGATCAAGGCCAGCAAGTGCCAGATCGGGCAGGGGTCGGTAGTGTACCTTGGACACTTGGTGGGTAGGGGAGCGGTGCAACCCCTCCAGGCGAAGATCGAGGCCATCATGGCCTGGGAACCCCCCAAGACACAGACTGAGGTACGAGCATTTTTGGGCCTCACGGGATACTACCGCCGCTTCGTGAAGGGGTACGGTACCCTCGTAACCCCCCTTACGGAGCTCACGTCCAAGAAACAACCTCGATGGGTAGTCTGGACGGAGGCTTGTCAGCAAGCCTTTGAGAGATTGAAGAAACCCATGTGCGAGGCCCCGGTCTTAAGGGCCCCAGACTTTTCCAAGGAGTTCATTGTCCAGACAGATGCATCAGAACATGGCATTGGGGCAGTGTTATCGCAACTCAACGAAGAGGGGCTGGATCAACCCGTGGTCTTCCTATCCCGGAGACTACTTCCCAGAGAACAGAAGTGGAGTGCGATAGAGCGTGAAGCCTTTGCAGTGGTATGGGCTCTGAAGAAGTTGCGGCCATACCTGTTTGGCTCGCACTTCCTTGTTCAGACCGACCACAGACCCCTTCGTTGGCTGATGCAAATGAAGGGGGAGAATCCCAAGTTGTTGAGGTGGTCTATTTCCCTACAGGGGATGGACTTCCAGGTGGAACATCGGCCTGGAGTGGACCACGCCAATGCAGACGGTCTCTCAAGGTATTTCCGCCTTAGTGATGAGAACTCCCAAGGGGTTGGGTAGCTCTCCCCACTTTCAGCTGGGGGGGACGCGTGTTAGACCTGTCAGCCCTTTGGGTGGTCCCTCCTCATCATTATTTATTTTGTCCCACTTTTGCCTCAAACCCTGTTTGAATTTTTCCTTTTTGGGAACCACCAGACTTTTTCGTGTTGCTGCAGATTCAGGGAGCCATTTTATCTACCCCTGAAACTTCTGTCTGAGGGCCTGGAGCACAAAATGGTGGCCACCTGTGACATCACCAGCATCCACTGGAACCTGCTAGCACCTTCCAGAACATTCCAGAACCCTGTGACAGTTGGAGGCGGTTTAGAATGTTGGGAAGCTAAGACAGAGAGTTGGCAGTTGGAGCTGGCAGTTGGCACCTGACTGGTGAAGGGAGAGCAGCACAACAGTGAAGGGGGAAGGAGTGAAGCAGCAGGGGTGGAAACTTGTGCCTGGAGTGGGGTCCAAAAACCCACCCTTGATACTAGTCCCTACTGATGGATCCCAGCCTGTAGCCCTGTGTGGGAAGAAGCCAGAAAAACTCATCCTAAGGACCTGGACAGCAGGAACAGGCCTTAGAAGCAGAAAGCAGCAAGATCCTGACCTGGAAACTGGTTTCCCTGGAGTCCGGCGTCGAGTAGCCTGAGACCTGGAGCCCGAGGTGGAGAAGCGGCGCTGACTGAAGAAGCAGACGTCGTACCCGGAGCCGCCTGAGGTCGTGAGAGGGCGCCGACGGAGGTCGTGAGGAATACCAAAGGTCGAGGAGGAAGTTAACCGAGGTCGAGTGAGCGGCGTCATCGGAGGAGTGAAATCCGCCCTCCGGAGTCGTCGGAGACCGAGGTGAAGGGTAACGGAGGTCGGGAGTGAGGATCGCACTCCGGAGTCGCCGGAAACCTGTGAGGAGCACCGGAGGTCGGGAGTGAGGATCGCACTCCGGAGCCGCCGGAAGTCGACATCGAGGCAAGGCCGGCCGACGTCATCGAAGCCGAGGTCGCCATCGGACCGGAGCCGCCCGAAGTCGACATCGAGTAGAGACTGCCCGACGCCGTCGAATCGGAGGTCGAGATCGAACCGAGGCCGCTGACGTCGAGACCGGAGCCGCCGCCGGCGTCGTCAAAGAACTGACATTGTGCCGAGGCCGCCGACATCGAGCTGGAACCGCCTCACGGCATCGACCCGACTCCAGCGGCGTCGGAGCATCAGAAAAAGGGCAGTAAGTGGAGTAGAGGGCGCCTAAGGCCCTGTGGAGACCTGAGAGACTGCTCTAAGGGGCTAGGGAGGTGCTGGAACCAACCTGACTGTGCCAGGGGTGAACTGGGACTAATCTAGAGAGGTTGTGTGGAGAGAGAGAGCCAGGTCTCTGGTATTTCCCCCCTTTTATCTACCTCAGTTTAGGCCTCAGCCTTGACCCAGCCAGGGGGTAGCCCCCCTCAAGCCTTCCACAACCCTACAAGCTGTGCCTGGGCCAAATCAGCCCTTAGGAATTGAAAAGTGATCTGATTACATGAGTGTTGCTGTATACTTTTAATTATTTATTGGGGGCACTGTATTTATTGTGTTTAACCTATTTATTGCTTCACTATATTTATTGGTCCACAGGACTTGTTGGTGCACAATATTTGTTGGTACAGTATTTATTGCCTCAGAATATTTAATTGCCTGTATTACCTGCACTTATATTTATGTCCCTTGTATTTATGATCATCCCTATTTATTGAATCTTCAGACAGTATTTATTTGACCGGCACTATTTAAGATTTGTACATTGTGATTGACTTATTTATTTTCCCAATCAGCAACTAAGAGAAAAAGATAAAGAAAGATATTTTCATAATTTTTACGGTGTAGAGTCGTTTTTGGAACGGATGCACGCATGGTTATTGTTTGGGTATGTTGTATGCTTAGCACGGAGCCTGATTCCTGACCACTCGAGCCAAGCTACCACAGTGTGTCCGGAAGACCACCACCACCCCTTCTAGTGTGGGAGTGGTTTTCCAACAGTCATTAATCACCCCATCACGTTGGCTTAAAAAGTAATGATGCTGTTAGCTGTGGGTTTTTCCTTACCATGTAGATGAGAATATGATTTCTTTTCCCCTATGGTCATCAGCTGTTTCACTAAGATGTCCAAGGCAGTAGACAATCACTGAAGAGAGTAGGCATAGCCCAGCCTCTTCTGGGCTCTGATGAGCACAGACTGGTCCACTCTCGGCCCGGTCTTTGCCCGGGCACATCTGGCGTGCAACCCTTACAGTGAGCTGGTTGCTGTGTAGGTGAGACTGAGTAAGGCTGTAGGGAGTAACCATATCCCACGCAATGGGAGCCGCTTGCAGTCTTATGCACTGCTGAACACTGCCGTGAGAGTCCCCCTGCCTCCTTGCAGTGAGCTGGTGCCCGAGTAATTGAGACTAAATAAGGCTGCAGGGAGTAATGTGTCCCCTTTCATGCATGCCAAATACTACTTTAAAAAACATCTGAAGATTTTTACACCCTTGGAATAAATACATGGAATGTGCACCTGGATTAGTGAAATCTATTGTTCTTTTAAAATAAAAAAGGCTCAGAAGGGACTTAGAGCCCACCCTTTACTTACCTTTACTTACCATTGGTTGGGTCCCATGTCACTCACATTTCCTAGCTTCCTCCTGTTCTGCACCCCCTCCTCTTCTGCAGCTTTACTCTTTGTCCCCTCGCCCTTGTGTGGAACATGGAACAAGTACTGCTTATGTGGCCAGTGCCCTTTCACTGGCCACAGCCCCCTTAATGTACTCTTTTTTTGTTTACCTTTCATCACCCCAACATTATATTTAAACCGCTCGCCATTGTTTTCTTCCCTCTTGTTGGTTTTTTAAATTTCATTTTTGGAAGGTTTATATAGCGCAAACTCAACCTGAAGGTATTTGAGTGTTTTAGGTGAACATCATTTACTTTACACAAGGATACATTCATTTTAATTTTTTAGGCACAGGGAATTTAAGTGATTTGGGGTGTACATGATGAATGTTGATCCTGGTATGTATCCAGAGCTGAGGCTGCCACCACTGATCCTACTTATTCACAACTCAGTTTTTCAACTTCAACTTGAGAGAGATATGTATGTAAGGACTGTGTTTCTTTTGACAGAGCTATTAATACCAATAACATTCAAAGCCCATATTGATATGAGTTTGGTATTGGGCATAGTAGGAGAGTAATAAACATAGAATAATAAACGTACATTTGTGTAGAAACCTGTTGGCAAAGGTTTGATATATTTACAGAAGAAATATGGTCGTATTGTAAGGTTGGTGAATATGGCTAATAATCATTGTCACTATAGAGAAGTAGAGTGCCTAAGGCACTATACAACACTATCCGTGAAGACTTGGTAAGGGTGAGCAAGTTCCAACTATAGCCAGATATTGCTCTGGTGAGAGGCAGGGCAATGAAGGGATCCGTTGATAACATGATCCTGGAGTGAGAGGAATATGGGTTGAGACAAATCTAGTGTCCAGAAGGTGTCTTGATACTTAGTTTGAGAAGAAGTAGTCCCTGTGCAATAAAGGTTTAAGAGGTGATCTTGACTCGTCCCTGTCTCTCTCATCTTAAGGGCTGGGTACATTGGACTGTGAGAAAGTATTCCTATCAACTGGTTTGCGTGTCATGTCTTTCGTATGCACTCTTGATGATGGAGTTATGGTAAAGGAGGTTTCTAAAGGTGAGGGTATTTACTCCATTTGTAGGTTTTCGAAAGATTCCAGAAATGTCTTGAGATCTTGAGAGTAAAGCAATTCTCGTGTTTTGGCATCATACGTCATTATCATCATTGCCAGGTCTAAATGACCATATGGCAGCCCTTTTTGTTTCAGACAAGGTGGTAATGCCAGGAACATTTTATGAAGTATATGAGTATCAAATGAAAAGCTGCTTGCAAAACAGAATCTTCCTCCTTTATAATATGGGCCATGTTGTCAAGCTGTGTATAATACCAATCAAGCATGCTGATGTCAGTAAATTAAGTTGTTAGCAAAATGTAGACATTCCAGTTTGCATGGATTTTTATTTTTGTATGGCTTCTGTTGATGCTGATTCCAATGTTCCTATAGAGGTCTTGATGCTTTTAAGTTTGTGCATTAACATGTGGTGGTGGCCATGTCCTGTTCAGTGGATTTAACTTGCTATTTTTTTTTATTTTTTATCTTTGCAAGCGGGAGCGGCTTCTGAGAAAAACAGTTGTTTAGAGGCTTTTACTCCAGACATAATATGAGTAGTGAAGTGGGTATTGTAAACAGTATTCACTCTATGGAGAGTTTACCCTGTACCACATTGTTTGCAGATAGTGAAACTCTCATGTGAAATACACTACAGAGTGTTAAAAAAGTATCTACTAAAAACAGTGTACACTCCATGCAACACTTGGCAAAAAAGTCACTGCATTCTTAAAATAAGTAATGTCTGAAGGTGCTAAAGATTATACTACCTGCAGCCTTCATACTGTGGTGAAAACTTTACAGATAGCCCATCTTCTGAAGCAAAACAAACACATGTACATAGCTTAATACCTGGTGCACCCAGCTGAGATGATTCTATCTAATATCTCAAGGCTGCTTCTAATACTTAGGGCCACATTTCCGCCCGCCACCGACTCGGTCCTGGGACCGACTGACACCAGGTCAGCAGTTCCGACCGGCTCATTACAATGCGACCGAACACTGCTCTTTACTCAATGGGAGCTTGTGATACAACCGGAAACTGTCCGTAACAAAGGCTCCCATTGAGAAAAGGGAGGTGCAGTTCATCCCTGCACCTCGTGGCAGGCACAGAAAGGTGCCTGCCACGGGGTGCAGGGATCAACAGGGGGGAACAGCCTTCAACCGGTGGCCATGCACCCAATGGGGTCCTGCTGGGGGCACCCAAAGTCAAGTTCCGACAGCCTTTCTGTGTCAGAAAGGCCAGCAGGGAAAGGCTGCCAAAACCCGACATTGTAATCTCAAGGCCGGAAATGCCAACCCTTGAGATTACAGGCCGGATTCCGACTGACCGAAGGGCTCTCCAAGCCCATCGGAAGCCAGCTCAAATGACCGGCAGGTTTGGTTTATGACCGCATCCATCGTAATGAGGCAGTCGTAAAGTAAACCAACTGACCCTAGAGGGTCAGAGCCTTTTATGGCTGCATCGTAATTGCACACTTAGTAAGTTGTATGAAGAATCTTGCCCTGTTGCAAACTTTTTCTGCAGTGTCTAAAAACTTGTGTGGAACACACAGGATACAAGTTGTCAACTGTCGCCTGCTCACAGGCTACTCTTCAGTGCAAACATTTATAAGGTGTTCTATACAACTAAACACATATGATGCATTTGAAGCACATGCATTTTGTAAACATATATACCCATCGGCTGGACGCAGGCTGTACAAAATTAGGTAAAAAAGTAATATGGTACTACCCGTCACTAAGTACACTGTAAAACAAACTAAGACACTCATTGGATGATGTCATCAGTGAAGTCATTATTGATTTCATAGAACATGTCACGCGTGATGTAATATGAGAGGGCATAAGCATAGCTGTGCTAACTATAACTGGTGAATTTCTGTGTTTTTTTTGTTCAAAACGTTAATGTTGTCACTGAAAAATTTGCCTAACTATAATGTTACTTTAATCTTTGTTTTTATTCAGATTAACTTCTAGTTTTTTTAATGTCAAGTAACGTTTAATTGCCATATGTGAATCCAACCCCCTGCCTTTGGCCGTGTGCTGTTCGGGTTGGCTGTTGGGCCTGCAGCCAACACCCCACATGCAGCCAGCTTCACAGTGCGCATGGTGCATGGCGTTTGGCCGTGTGCAGATAGAGGTTTGGTCACAAGGCCTTTGTGACGTACCCCGTAAAGGCAGCCAACTCCACATTGCAGAGGGCCTTCATTTGTGCACCGCGGGGGGTTGCCCAAAGGCCCCGGCCTGTGAGCAGACCCTGCGGTCAATCCCCTGCATACAGCCAACCCCACAATGTGCATAGCATTCGGCTGTGCGCAGTGGGGGGATGACTTTTGGAAATAGGGGCCCCTACATACAAAATATACTTGCTTGACATAGGGAAAATGACAATAAAGGGAAAAAAGGACTAAAGCAAGTGTACAAATTACAAGAAATATATTTTTACACAAACCAATGTGCATTCATTTCAGATATTAAATATAACCAGATTGGCTTATTTATAATACAAAACCTTTTATTTATTATATTTTGTATATTATATCATTTAGCAAAACATTGTTATTTTTCTTATGATAAATAATTAAAATCATTAATATAAGGAAGCCATTGCATTACAAAGGTGTATCCATGGGAACCAATTCAATTAACATTTCTAGACATTCTACACAAAATGAGCAAGTGAGGAGATACAATATAGATGTAGAAAAAGGGAGAAGGAAGGCTGGCGGTAGAATGGAACTACGACAGGGATCTGGCCACAAAGCCAAGTGAGAGCAAATTAAAGTTACCCTGTCTGTGCCAGTGTTGGCAGGGAAACTGCTATGTCCCCGGGGTTGGAATCCATGGGATATAGCTTGGGAGCCAGCCCAGGGGGTTGAAGAGTCCGGGGCCATTAACGGCTCAGGGAGGTGGGCCATGTTGTCCCCTCACTTAAAGTAATTGACCCTGCGAGTGGCCGCCCTAGGAACTTTAATGGCATGGGGAGGTGGGCTGATCAGCCTCCTCTCTATTTTAAGTATTCTCAGACTTCCCAGGCCCTTTGAGGCTCAGGGAGTAGGTTCACATGGCCACCTTCCCATTGTGTAAAATTCCAGTCCCAGAGATGGGCTCTCGGGCCTTTAGAAGCTCCGGGAGGGGGGCCACGTGCACACCCCTACCCCAAGAAATGTCCCACCCCCCAGGCCCTGGTCTACACCAGGAGGGCTATGGAAAAAAAAGTAGCATATCCACCTTTTGGACTCATGATGGGCAGGAAATCCCACTATATGTTTTATTTCCTGTGGGACAGGGAACTGAGCCCCTTAATCCTAAAATGGCTGACACCACATCTTTGTAGATCTAGTGGGCAGCCAATCAGATCTGATATTGAGATCTGTTGATGCGAAATATACAAGCTGTAATTTTTCAAAAACTACTGAATGGATTTACACCAAATCACAACAAGCATTGGCAAAGCCAATATGTCTCGCTTTTGGGTCCTTATAAGTGTTAAGCCATTGGCTTTTTTGTAGGCAGCCAGTGTGCTTTTCCATAGGCCTGCATGTCGTCTTTGTTGTGGCAATGCCTCCTTCCTTGCTGTCTCACCATGTGGTCAGTGGCCGTTTTGTGTAGACAGTCAGTGTGCTTTTGCCATGGGTTGCATGCATTCTTTGTTCCCCATGCCTTCTTGCTTGCTTGTTGTTGTGACCATGTGGTTGGTAGCCATTTTGTGTAGGCAGCCAGTATGCTTTTTCAATAGGCCTACATGTCTTCTTTTGTGTGTCCCTGCCTCCTTGCTTGCTTTTGACCATGTGGTTGGTGGCCAGTTTGTGTAGACAGCCAGTGTTTTTGCCGTAGGCCTTCATGTATTCTTTGTTCCCCATGCTTTCTTTCTTGCTTGTTGTTGTGTCCTTGTGTCTGGTGGCCATTTTGTGTAGACAGCCAGTGTGCTTTTGCCATAGGCCTGTATGTCTTCTTTGGTGTAGCTATGCCTCCTTGCTGGTTGTTGTTGTTGTTCTCCATATGGATGGTGGCCATTTTGTGTAGGCAGACAGTGTGCTTTTGCCAGAGGCCTGCATGTCTTCTTTGTTCCCCATGCTTTCTTGCTCAGTGTTGTTGTTTACCATGTGGCACTGGCTGGCAGCCATTTGTGCGTCTAGCCAGTGTGCCCCTTTGAAATAGGCTTGCATGAATGGTTGAGATAGCAGTTTAATAAATTATATGTTTGAGGATAATTTCACTTATTTATATATTTTTATTTAAATGGTTTAATGTTAGATGTTTTATTTTTTTTTTAATTCAATGTTAATTTCTTATGTTACTTTTTGTGATTTTACTTTGTTAATGTTAGTTTATTTTTTTTGTAATTTTCCATTATTCCCCCCATTTTCCTAACATCTGGCATCAAGCCCATGTCTGCTATAGATGAACAACAGCATTCATTGTCTAAGGAATATTCCATTGCCACCCACACCTCCTTGAGTGCTACATCCCAACTTGATTTACATAAAGCAAACAGTTACATCTGTATGTTGTTGTTGCTCTTTCTTATCCTTCCTGAGTTTATACCATGAAAGTTTATGTTGGTGTGGTTTTACGAATGCATACACAGTATTGTTATTTATTTATAATAACTTAAGTAACCACACAAATTAATATTGTTTGTTTGTACCACTAATTAAAATGCAACTATGCCACATTTCGCTGATGTTCTTCTTACTTGTTTGCTTTTAGGTGCACAAGAGAAGAGACATACCCACCGCACTGCCAGACAAAAGGTCTGAGCACGATGTGATGTGTGACTGACTACGCAGCACAGACACATCTTCAGCTTATGAAGCTAAGTCCCACTGCTAACTGACAGCTTCAAGATGGCCCCAAACATAGGTACTGCAAAGAAAGTGACCAGTGGGGAGGAGAAGAAGCAGATTTCCACCACTGGCGTGCAGACCAGAACCTTTTCCTGCAAACATGTGCCTGCTGCACATGCCTCTGTCGAGCAAGCTGAGAGCAACACTTCTACATCAACAGCACCACGCCAACCTAAGCCCAGGACCATGTCTGTCAGTGAGGCAGCCACTGCAATCATGTTGACGCTGACAGGTAGTGACGTTGAATTGGATTTTCCCTTTCGCAAAGTAGCACACAATCATTTCAGGAAACAGAGCAAAGTGTACCGCAGCCACAGCAAGCAATAGTACATTTGCCTGATGTTGGAGCAGAACAGGAGGTTGAGCTTCCTTCCCAGCAAGAACCTCGTCTTTTAGAGTCCTTGGCTTCCAGATCTCCCGAAAGGAAAAGGAAGGGTACTACTCCACCATTTTCTCCAACAGGAGAGGCAAGGGATAAGAAAAGTTCCTGAAATACTTAGAGTTATGGAAGGGTATGATGAGGAGGATGACGACGACAACTCAGCAATCATGGTGGAAGGTGACACAGAGGGGTCCGACATTGCTATTCAACCTGCTCAGAGGGATTTGTCACAGGTAGCACCGCCACCAGCTCAGATAATTGCAAAGCCCCAGCTGAGACCTGCACCAACCCCTACCTCAGGAAAGACAGAGAGGCAATAGATGACATGCCCACCTACCTCCAGTTCTCCTTCAGGCATTGGCAGTTGCACAGTAAAAAAGTTCTCCTCCCCAGTTTGGGACTTTTTTGCATTTAGCAAAGAGGGGGAGCACATTGCAGTATGCAGCATTTACAGCACGAGTTTTCGTCAAGTTAAGCCTGGTACAAATGATGGTACTGTAGGCCAAACGATCCATATGAAACAACTCCACACAATCAAGTAGGAGGAGCACCTTTAAAAAAATACTGACCGTGGTCATAGTGGTGAGGAGAGCCGGGGAACATCAGCAACAAGTCCAATCACGTTGGAAGGAGGTGATGAGGAAGAAGAGGATGACACCTTCATGCAAAGCAGCCCTGTCCCCAGCAGAGGGATAGCAGAATCACCCACATGAGTGACATCACAAAGGCACAAGAAGACTCTGAGTGAAATGGAGACACCACGGCATACAATGGCTGTCCCAGCATGATGCAGATTGAGTCTGCCGCCACCATCTGCTTCTAGAAAGACGCTGGTGTCAATGGAGGGACCTTGTCAGTGGAACCACCCAACTGCATGTTTGGACAATGAAAAGCTGGCAAAAATGTTAGCACTGGACCTCCTTCTTTTTTTGAGTGGGATTCTAAGAAATTGTTGCAGCCATCTGCCCAAAATGGAAGGTACCAAGTCAGACCAATTTTGCCAGAGTTACTGTTTCAGTGCTGCATCACAATGTACTGCAGTTGGTTGCACAACCATTCCAGCCAAGCGTTTTTCACACCATCCACCTGACAACAGACATGTTGACCTGCTGTCAGACGACTGATTACATGTGCATCACTGCACTCTGGATCTCTTTTGTGGGGTTAAAGCAAAAAATATCTGCAGGTCTTGGCCCAGAAGAATGTTTTAAGAGCATTATTCGGCATGCAACAGTGGCCATGTTTGTCATGGAGAAATCACATACAGCTGTAAACATCTTGGAGGAATTTAACAGCAAGGTGTATGAATGGCTTCGACCCAGAGGTCTTAGAACTGGATTTGTTGCCACAGACAATGGCAGTAACATAGTCAGGGTCATGTCAGACAGAGGTTATTTCAGGGTCCTGTGTTTGACCCATTGGATCAACCTGGTGGTACAAGACTTTCTCAATAAAGAAGACGCAGTCAGCAACATACTGGCCACTTGCAGAAGAATCTGCACTCATTTCAGCAATTATTTTCAAGTCCAGAAACAGTTGTGGATTATTTCATTTATGAATAGAGCCCCAGTTAAAGCTCCAATACAGCAGGTGCCAACACATTGGAATTTGACCTATTACAAGTTGCAACTAGGCCTTCACGTAGTGGTGAAAACTCTGCTTCGCATAGTGCAGCAGAGTATTTTCTCCGCTCGCACTCGCAAACGGTAAGTTCATGAGCACAAGTTGCCACTCGGGTAGCATTTCTACCCGAGCGGCAGGAAGACCAGCTTGAACAGCAGTTTGCATTGCACTCCGCACCTTGCGGAACTCCGCAAAGTTTTTTTGTCACATCACGGAGTTCTGCGTAGCAAAACTCTGCGAACTATGCCCAGGCCTGGTTGCAACATCTGTTTGAGCAGTACAAACAGATTAATGACTATATCATTCTAAGTGGATGGTATACAGTTGGTAAAGCTATGACCATGGAAGGGGACAAATGGGGTCTAGTCAGTCAAATGCCTAACACAGATGCTACTCACTTTTGAGGTTTTCACACTGGAAGTTAGCAAGGAAGATAGTACGATGGGCCTAGCTATCCAGTTGTTGCATCTCCTACAGGACCAGGTAAAGAAGGTATATGAAAGGTATGCCCCTACATGAAAACACAGAAGTACATGCCTCGGTTGAGACCTTAATCCTTTGCTTGGCTTGTAATGCAAGGCTTCAACAAGACATCATTGCATCCAAAGAGTACATCTCTGCCACACTACTTGATACACAGTACAAAAGATTCTGCCCACTTTCATTCCTTTTTCTGACGGGGATGTTTTAAAATACAAGAGGTAGATTGTAAAGCAAGCCCAAGAGTTGGAAGAAGAATGGCTGTAATTTCAAGTTGCATCCCGCAGGGGTGCTGCCTTCAACTTCCAGAGAGGGCAAACTTGTCTCACAGTAGCCATCAACACCATCAACCAGAACACTGGCAACAACAGCAACAGAAGGACCAGACCCAACCTCTGTATTGTATTGGTTTCAATTGGCAGGGCTCAGGTCTAGTGCAGAGACTATGGCAAAACAGGGTCAGTAAGTGGCAACACCTATGACCATCCATAGGATGTTCCAGATGTAGCTGGACGATCCAAAGGAGTTTTATATGGGTCAAAATTCATTGATGTATTGGTATGGGAAGATACACCAATAGGCAGAACTCAGCAGGCTGGCAATAAAGTATCTGGCTTGTCCTGTCAAAAGTGTGTCTACTGAGCGTGTGTTCAGTGTAGAGGTGTTACAAAGAGAAGGGTCAGTCTCTTGCCTCAAAACATAGAGAGATTGACTATGATCAAAATGAACCGACATGTTATACCACACAATTACACCGTTCCTGAAACAGCACAGCAGGAGGCAGAGGATGATTGGGCAGAAATTCAATGTTAGCTGATCAACTTCTGGGTGAACCACCAGAGTTTGAGGGAAAAAACTCTACTTCTTAGACTAAGTATGCCAGTGCCAATATAGAACTTTTTAACTATTTCTCATTGAACTTCTATCTTTGCAAAAGAAAGCATATAGTGAAACATTATTATTTTTGTGTCAGATTTATGCTGCTCCACCATTTTTTTGTCACATATATTGCCAGTTTGTAGCTGAACCAGTGTACATTGGTGAAGCCTCCACAATTTCTTCATGACATTTGAGATAATTCTTTCCCCATCGCATGCCTATTGCCTATGCCTTTTTGCATCACTTAATACTAGAAGGTCTGCCCCAGAAAATCGTTGATTTACAAGAGTACCTTACAATACCAAATTCCAATGTGTTGCCTACTTCAAAGATGAATACCTAATTCATAAACGACCCATGCTTGGATTGGAAGAGGTAAAACTACAACTATTGCAACGGTGAGTGAGTGATTGTGTGAATGACAATGATTGATGAATTCATGATATGGTGCCTGACAGTGAGGGCTGGTGTGTGTTGAACTGTAATCCGAGAACTTTCTTGAGATTATTGATTTGCAATGTTTTGGGCCTGAATGATGGGTGATAATTTTTTCCTAGAGGTGATTGGCCTTTACAAACTTAGGGGCATATTATCAAGACACGGCGTTAAAATTATCGCTGCTTTAGCGGCAGAAAACTGCCGATAAAGCTACGATAATGGGCTTGATAATATGCCCATGAGAATTCCCATAGAAGCCCATGTTCTGGTGTCAACATGGGCTTCTATTGGAATTCTCTGTGGCATATTATCAAGCCCATTATCGCCGCTTTAGCGGCAGTTTTCTGCAGCTAAAGCGGCGATAATTTTAACGCCCTGCTTGATAATATGCCCCTTACTTAGAGTAAATTACTCAGCCTATATGGTTCACTCCTATGATCCTTCTCTCTTGTTCGTCATCTAGGATGGCTGCCGCAGACAATAGTTTTATTTACAAGACTGCCAAATTCAAATCTTTTGCTTGCATCAAAGGCGATATAGATAGTGTACCTATCGCTGTGCATGGATTGGAACAGGTCACCGTTGCACCAATGAGTGATTATTGAGTGACTGTGAGTGATGATTGATGTGGTGGCTGATAGGGAGGGAGGGTTTGCTCAACTGTAATGTGGGAACTTTCTTGACATGGTTGATTTGCAATATTTGGGGCCTGAGAGATGGGCAATAATTGTTTGCCCTTGAGGTGATTGGCCCTTTCACACTTAGCCAGATTTAATTGCAGGGTCCTCTCCTTTTTTCTGGTTCTTCAAAGACCAGAACCGGCACTTTAGTTAACAAACAAAAACATATGCAAAATACTGCAATTCTCTTGTTCTTCAACAGCAGTGCACTACATGTCTATTTTGCTCGGGTCATGATGACTCGTCTGGGATGGAGTTACTTAGAGTCAGGAGGAGGATGGAAGAAGTCAGGACGGGCGCTGTGAGACTACCTCATCAACAGATAGAAGCAAGAAGTTATCAACTTCAATTCAAAGGAAAACCAAGAGTCTGATGCCTAGTATTCAGCTATGTGGAATGGAGAGAGGTGCGTTTATTTATAAAATAATGCTGTGTGTGTGTTGGACTTGTGGCAAAAGTGAAACTCTGAGTCACCCTCTTGTTTTTTTTGCTCTGCCTCTGATTTTTCTTGATACGCTCCTCATGATGCTTATTCTTCCTTCTGTCCTTCTCCTTAACTCTAAAATACAGTTTATCTTTTACAATCCACATGCCTTCTTAAAGTCTCCTGCATGAATAAAAGGCAAAAGCTGAGCTCAACATACTGCTTACCTACAGGACCAGTCCAGATAGGCACCCAAAAGTAGACATTCTACAGGGGAACGCAGATGCACCACCAAATTTTGCAATAAAGTATAATTTTTCTTTTAACAATCATATTTAGGGAACTTGGGTGGTGGGATCACTCCCCAACCTAGAAGATAGAGCATATAGATATCTGATAACTTGGGTCGTGAGGGCAGAAGAACTGTTTGCAATGCATTTATCTGTACTCTGTCATACTCATCCCTTTGTTTCCTTCCACAACAGATTGATGACGAATGATATTTGTCTTTGTCAAAACTTTCCCCAAATCCCCTTACCCATCCATTCATCAAACCCCTAACCCTCTTTCCCCAGGCTGAGTGATTTATTGAGGTGTGGCTTAATTTACACCATCAATGATCAATCAGTCGGTGGCGTGGATGTGGTGAAAGCGACACAGAAACAGAATACTGACAATCTGCTTGCCAAAGGGGATAGCACCCCAATAGAGGATTGTACTACTTGGGGTACAGTCTTTGCTGCCATCCATACCAGGACTCTTGGCGCCCCTTCAATTGCAGTGATACCAGAAGTATTAAGACAATACTGAATGAGTATGGAGCAGAACCTGCTCTGAACTTAGGGATGAAATTAATAGGCAATTTCTCCCAGGTATCTGCAATTAAGTTGGCTAACATAAAAGGTGAGGTGGCAGCGGTGGCTATACACCATCGCCTGAGGAAATGCACTTCTGCACAACAGGAGCGGGGTTTACAGAAAATTAGTGAAGATGCATACGCTGAATTAGGTAGCGATAATTTGGGAGCTAAATCTATGAAACCACAAGTAATGGGAAATCCTGAAAAGGATAACACTAAGAAAACACCAGATCCTTCTAAAATGAAATGGGATAATATAAGCAAAATGGATCACAATCACGGGGTGGGTCTCCTCAACAGGAGCCCTCCGACAGGAGGTATAACCTTAGAAACTGTGATAACATTAGAAAACCTGACAGGTGTCAGGATACTGATACATGTTCTTCTCGTTCCTTTCAGGATTCATCGGAAAACTCTGAGAGGGAAGGTAGGTGGGAAGACAATTCAGAAAAGCGAGCCAAGGCAAGGGACACACATTGCACTTCAGACTATATTATCAAAAAGAAGATAAACCAAAATCAAAACCTCAATTTAAAAAGAAGAAAGTAGCAGGCCTTAAAATAAGAAGTGCCCAGGCTGCTGAGGACACAACTTCTAAACAGGGAATGGGATCTGACGATGCTAGACAGTGCAGCAGAAGTAACAATAGTTCACCAGAACCTGATGAAATTTCTGGTGACAGCAGTGTTGAATGAACACATCACGGTGGAGACACCTGATACTAGGGTAGGTGTCCGACACCAGTTATACGAAATAACACTCCATATGGATAGGGATGTACCTAGGAAAGTTAAAGGTCTCGTTGGGAGAACCTGACTTTTGGATACGACATCCTTTTGGCTGAAAAAGATTGGCCACCAGAGTTTATTATGGATTGCCCAAAAGAAGAAACTGTAATCTTACCAGCTTTTTCCGACCTCATTCCAGAATCACTAAAACAGTAATACGTGCAGGAGTGGGCGGTAGCATTAGTTCCTGCATTATACCGCAGTCACGTAGGGGGGGTGCTGAGTCACCTCACCATGGAATCCCAGTAAAAAATACTCCATCTCCACAGAGACATTACCCAATGAACCATGACACACAAAAAACAAGTCAGGGAGATCTTAGATCAACTTGAATACCAAGATGTAATAGAGAATGGACCTCTTCCATGAATAATCCTCTGTTTCCAGTAATGAAACCCGATAATTCATAATGTCTAGTTTTAGACTACAGATATTTGAACACATGCAAGAAATCATTTGCAGTACAAAATGCACACAGTGCCGCATTAATGAATAACATTGTGCAGAAATATACAAAACAACACTAGATATCTCAAATGGATTCTTTTGCCAAAATATAGCACCTTAGAGCAGATATTTGACAGAATTCTCAGCCCTAGGCTCTCAGCATTAATTCTGTAGTCTGCCCCAATGGTATAAGAATAGCCCGGGGTTGTTCTCATTAAGAGTTTCAGAGTTACTTCAAAATGTTGATGAGGAGGCATTGTCCTATGTAGATGACATTTATCTGAGGGACGATGAACTATTGGGCCATTTGGCCAAGGGGAACAACATAATTTTGGGGTTCGCCTCAGAGGGCTATGAATTTAACTTTAGGAAATCAAATATTGCCCATCTCAATGTACTATGTTTGGATTATGCACTCTCAAGTGAAAGGAAAAGCCTTGCAGCAAACATTTTAGAAAAGTTTGCCCTGCTACAACCTCCAAATCTGCTATCCATATTAGGATTCCTAAATTTTGGCAGAACATACATTTTAGATTACTCAGAAAAAGTAAAACTGTTCTACGACTTAATACCTTCCAAGCACTTACATACACATGTAAATACTACAAATGTGTTGAGCCGTGTAATCACGGGTCAATCTGGATACACTTACCAAACCTTCAATGAAGGAGAAACTGTACCCATTGCATATAAATCACATTTGTACACAAACGCTGAGATGTGTTTTGCATCAACTGAAAAAATCTGGACAGCAGTACAGACTGCTGTAGTGAGAGAAAGAGTACTGGCTCAGGGGAAATGAATAATATTGTGACTCTGGTACTAACCTTAGAGGATGTTACAAAAGCAAGCATTCCTAATGCTAAAGCACTACATCCACAATGGATACAATGGGCTAATTCTCCCACTGCAACAGATGTAGACTACAAATTTGATTCTACATCAAAACACAAGCATTTCTGCAGTATGAAAAAGAATATCCTCTCCCGAATGAAATAATGCCTCTAGATCAGTATGAATATATAATTTACACCGATGGTTCAGCTCAGCCAGCTATAAGAAGTAAACAGCAATACAGCGCAGCATGTGCAATTGTAAAGAGTCGTATGCGGGACGGTAAGTTCCGTCCTAGCAATATCCAGACTCAGTCTCTAGGAGATTGCACAGCTCAGCTGGCAGAACTAAAAGCCCTGATACTAGCACTAAAAAATACGGATTGAGCATTCCCCACACTCATTGTGTGCGATTCCTTTTACTGTGTCCAGTCAATTTATGAATATGTTCACTACTGGGGCCAGAAAGGATTTAATGATTTAAAAGGTTGCACAATAAAACATAAATTGCTTTGGGAACAAGTGGCAGAGCTGAAAAGAGGCTTGCCGCGGACTCACGTGATTCATACACTAAGTCATCAGTGAGAACTGCTGCTGTAGCGGCAATCACTCATTCTCACACAAGAGTAGACGGACAGATAATGTCAGCTGTCATCGCTTCGCGTAAAAACAGCACAGCCTTTCCAAACGGTTTTCCACTCAAGTACTCCTACAAGTTGATGCACAAAATATTCAAAATGCTCGAATTCCAGGACTGATGGGTAAAGTAATACCAAACATGGGTCGCAGATTAGATTTCATACTAATTGCCTGTACTCCACTTCTTATTGTGCGGACATGAATGCATGTTGGACATCTGTCTGACTTTCATCGGTTGCACCTCCGGACGTGGATGTACTGCTGGACCCGCTAAAGCCCATGTAGTGCAGTGTCCTCAGCATATTCCAATGGCTGTGGGAACTGGAGAAGATCACCTTTGCTCCATTGACCTGATCCAAGAGGTGTTACAGATACTGTAGTCTGCAAAGGCAGGCAACAGTGATGTTGCCTCTCCTGCACAGGACACATAAACATTTGTCTCTCTTTGTGTCTTTTTTCAAAAACAACTAAAACTGTAATTCAAAAATATCATTTTGTTTTATTTCTCCTCTTCTGCTCCCACAGAGCACTATGACTTTCAGTGTGCTCAGTTGGTCTCACAGTATATTGACTTTCTAGAGGACTGATAGGGCTCTGAGTTTTTATATAACATATACCATTTTTTTAGATGTTTTTATACTCATATTTTAGCAATGTTGTTAATGCTTTTTTAAACAGGCATATTTTAGTATTTATTATTATGTCGTCCAGTCGGATGAGGAGTGGGTGTTATGCACCCCAATGTACCCCAATATAGGCCTAGGTAATTCCATAACCTTTACCTACATCTGTCCTACCATTTTTCTACACAACGGGACTGGTGCTGGCCTTTTACCTAGTTAGGTGCCACATGACTATCGTGTGGTATTCTCTGAAAACTAGCCTCATGTATTATGCATGAGGTTTCTCAGTATCACAGCAGGATTACCATCTTCTGCATAATAACTCTGTATACAGGTCACCTCAATCGTCATCTTTACCCGACATACCCATAGTACACTTCTGGCGTTATCCTGAGGGATTCTTGGCTTTACACCTACATAGATGCTAGGTACACTTAGGTACAGCTAGTTGCTAGTTAGGATTCAAATCGTAGGAGCACACATTATTACTGTCATTTATCCATATGCCCGCATATATTCATTGTTTTAGCACTATGGTAGAAGTTTGCCTTTTCTTTACTCTGCTGGTGCTTATAACCGTAATTTTCTGTTTCTGTCTCATGGTTGTTGCAGCACACGCATTTTATACTAGAATGACGCTGGTTCAATAAATCCTTATTGAAAACATCCCCATTGTTTATTCTGTGTATCTCTCTGGGACAAAGTGAGAATGAATGACTGAGCGAAAAGTACTCTACTGTTTCCACGATCCCTGAGGGGTCAGGGTTGGAATGTTCGATGGTTGCCAGAAACTATTCCCTCCTTGGTAAGAGGGGTTCATAGTGGCACTGTGAGCTAGTTGGTCTACAGACTAACATATACTTTGGGGGTGTCTGGAATCAGTCTGGACACCAATCCCTTAGTTTATGTTTTCTAAACACGCAGGTCCTATATAAATTTGTAGGAATTACACAACAATACCTCACGTATGAAATGTGGATATTCATATTATCCTGTCTGCCGTCAGTAGACGCTGGGGAAAATCATGGACTGCACTACAGGGAAAGGCACAGGCTATATAGATTGTATTTTTCACATTTGTCACTGTGTATCCCAATCGCCAAACTTGACATAAAATCACGCACTTACTCCCACTTTACTCTGTGGCCTTGCCCACCACCACATATTATTTCCAACAAATTCATTCACTGGGCAGTAAGCAAGGAAAGGAAACTTGACTTAGTCTACTGCAGGGTAGGTAAGGGGATTAGACAGGTAGGGTAGAATAGAGGGGCCACTACACTGATAATCGATTCATCATCTTTGGCTTAGTCAGTCACTGTACAAACCGTAAGGGAATAATATGAACAGGTGTAAAGTAAATCTGTTATGGGGAACTATGAAATATTTATATTCTAGAACCACTTCACTTCGCATTGTTAAAAAAATGAAATATGGCACATGCCAAGAATGGATTTTCCAGTTTGGTAGGCTGGAACGGAAGAACTTAGGAAAAAATAAAGGAGTGAAGCACTATGAGGTGACTGAGTGAGCAAAGGGAAGCAACACACCTTGGGGCATATTTACAAGAAACTGGCAGGGCACGGTGTTACGGCAAAATTAGTAACACCACGATCCAACAGTTTCAAGATGCAGGGATGAGCAGTATTCACAATGCCTCCAGCGCAGGTGCAAAAAAAGCCACCTTGTGCCACACGGGCACCATAGCACCATTTTGCAAAAGTGCTTGTGTTGCAGGGGAAATTGTTTATGTTCAAGAAGGGACACCTTCCTGCACATAAACAATCTTTACAGATGATTTGCTCAATCTATGTGTGCTGCAACACACGTAGGAAGAGCAAAATACGGGGAGAAATAAAAGAATTCTCCTCGAATTGCCTAGGTATGCCCTGGTGGTATTTTTGGCGCTGCCCCATACCTTCTAAATATGGGGCAGCATAAAAAGCAAAGGGTCTTGCGGTGGAACACCCACTGCAACACCCATTGCACTACCCTTTCATGCCAAGTACTACATGAACAGGGGCATTATTTACAAGGCGGGGCTAAGTCACATTAAGTGGCTTAAAGCCGCCTTGTAAATAAGGCGAAGGAGTTAACACCACTAGAACATCAGAAAAAGTGACATTCTGGTGGCGAAACTATGTAAATGTGCCCCCTTGTGTGTTCAGTTTGCAATTAATTGTAAATGCTACATTTACTGAAGCAGACGCATATTGCACAGCAAACACTTTGGGTCACAAATTGACCCATACTGCAAATCGGTCATAGATGGCCAACAAAATGTCATCGGCGGAGAGGAGGGGTGATGAATGATGGGTGGGATGCATCTGGCTCACTTAACAAATACAGTGAGTCAGAGAGTAGAACAAAAAACAAAAAAATACCCCTCACTTTGAGCTGTAGCTTCAATAACCCTACATAAACAAAGTAAGCAAAGTAGGTGAGCAGCATGCTCCTCATGAGAAGAGCTACCTTGCATAATCACCCAAAAAATCCAAATATTCATGTATCCTTTCATTATAATTTACCCATAGCCATCATGATAAAGCTCAACTTTCTCTCATCCAGTATTTCACCAAAATTTCCAATCCATTATCCATCCATTCAATTATCTGCCCTCTCTTCTAACCATCCTTATGCCCAACCATCCCTTAACCCACCCAAGCCTTGTTTCACCCACCCACACTTACACTCATATAACATTTCCATTCTTTTAACCTTCTGTTCTTTCAAGTTTCCCTCAAGCAATCAACACTAATTATGTGAGCTTTTGGTGAGTTGCAGATAGAAGAGGCCATAATAACTCAACCCCCGCTGCAGCTGGTAAAGCTGGTGGGTAGGGTTCACGGTTACGTGTTGATGATGCCCTGGTACTAGCTAGTAAATATAGTAATTGCAAGAAATGATGTGACTTACCAATGCCTGTCCCTGCTGCCACTTCTCCCATTCAAACTAACTCATCGCCTCCTGCCACGGCACCGGAGCAGGCATCACTGCTGTTTTGTGTGGCTAGAATAAAACATACGTATTTTCAATGTCAGATACTGCACCCCAAATACAACGGCAATACATCACTACAGTTCAGATGGCACTGCAGTATTTTCCTAAGATAAATATCACTATGGGCATTTGATTAGTTCTTAAAGTTTGACAAGCCAGGGGTGAAATAATGGTCAAAGAAAGACATATGCTGTTAGTTGGCAAATGCAATGGGAGTGGGACCTCATACTTTTTTCTAGCCATGCTGCATTGTAATGGGAAACTGCTGGTATACTGTATAAATGAATGAGACAGCAGCAGATTTCATTGGAGGGGGTGGTCCATGATGACCATGGACACTCGCTACTGAAATCAACTGTTAGAGCATGAGCAGAAAAAAGGAAGCCTTCTTTCAACAAACATACATGGTGACTATTATTTATAATACTAGCTTCTTGGGCCTGCAATCTTCACGCTAGACCGTAGAGTACAAAAATGTGTAGTTCTTTGTCTTAGTCTTACAGTACCACAAGATATACAGGAAGGAGGGAAAGATTACCAACAAAGCAGAAGATAAGTGCACAGAGACTAGAGTAGAGACCGGAAAAAGTCAGCAACCCAAAAAAGAAAACGATGCATTATAAGGAAAAAATAGATAATGCAGGGATAAAAGAATAAACATATATATATATATATATATATATATATATATACATATATTTTATCTACTGGCGGTCGCCAGTAAATAGTTATAGTTACAACCTAGTTTCCATAGGAAATCTCAAAATTCTATTTTGAATAACTTTGGCGCCAGTTGACGAATCCTCGCGAAATTTTCAAAACTAATGGGGCGCTCCGTTCAGCTCCTACCCTGAAAGTCTCGGGGTGATTCATTAAGCAGGGGCCGAGAAAAAAAGGGGGGTCCCAAAACACGTTTTCCCCATGCTTTTTTCCATAGGACCTTTAGACACAGCTACAGCCCGAACGGCTGAACAGAATTACTTGAAATTTGGCAGAGAGGTAGCCATAAGTTCAAGGAAGTGCCTTTTGCAGGTCTGGTGTAAATCTGTTCAGTATTTCCTGAGAAAATAGCATTTAAAAGCATATATATATGTGGGCGGAGCCTAACCACACATCTCATCCTGAGATCTGATTGGCTGTCAGCACTTCATCCAAGAAGTGTTGGCAGCCATCTTGGGACCAATATACATGATAGCACCTCATTAAAAAGCATTGCAGTTAATAGAAGGTTTTAAGACTTTAGTTACATTATAAATCATTTGTTGATGGTACCATACTCATTTTGGGAATTGTGGTATGTTCTAAGGTGATTTCACCATGTGAAAAAGCCTTCTGCTGGGATATCATGATTGAGAGAAAAATATTTTCTCATGCTTTTACCACAGAGGTTTGGAAGGTGATCTATAAGCTAAACTGAGAGCTTATTTTTTGTAAATTCACATTATCTTTCTCAGTCATGTGAGAATGAAGTCTGACATTCTCAGTAAAACATGTACATCCAACAATGGCAGAGACTGTCAGTTGATTCCTTTGTGTTCTACTGCAGCTTCCCAGAGTGTTCCAAAGAACTACTAGAGCGCTAACAGTCCCACTTATGATAAACGTATGGCACACCTGAAGCCATCTTGCTTGGATTAAAGTGGTAACTCTTAAAACATTTAATTTAAAAAGGAACAAAATGAGGGGGTTCATTTTTCCATGAAAAGTATGATTAGTGCTGCAGAAAGAAAAATTAGGGCACATTTTGAGTGACTTCTCAAATCCTCTTCTATTTCATTAAAAAATTCTGACATGCAGACTGAAACATGCACTTTCAATACCAGCAGCAGTTTTCCCTGGTGAGCAGTAGCTTTACTACAGTGATCTAATGAGCAAAAAGAGTGCTAACATTCTTAATTTATGGCAAATGTGTGACACATCTGAATGCCTTCTTGATGGAATCAAAGTAAAAAACTGAAAGTATTTCCTACTGAGGAGACTGCAGTAAATGAGGAAATTAGGAAACTTCATAACAAATAAGTCTCCCAAGATGGCCACCAGAGACAAAAGAGCCCAAATGTAGCCAAAATATCACCCAGATGTAGCCCAAGTATAGCGCAATGACAGAATGTCCCAGAATGTTCTTAAAAACAACTAGTGCGCTTACTGTCTTCATTATGACAAAAGTATGGCACACCTGAAGCCATCTTGATTGGAATAAACTGGTAACACTTAAAACATTTAATTTAAAAAGGAACACAATGAGGGGGTTCATTTTGCCATAGAAATTATGATTAATGCTGAAGAAAGAAAATGAGGGCACATTTTGAGTGACTTCTCAAATCCTCTTCTATTTCATTAAAAAATTCTGACATGCAGACTGAAACATGCACTTTTAATACCAGGAGCAGACTTCCATGGTGAACAGTAGTTTTACTACAGTGATCTAATGAGCAACTAGAGTGCTAGCATTCAGAATATATGGCAAATGTGTGACATATCTGAATACCTTCATGATGGAATCAAAGTAAAAAACTGAAAGCATTTCCTACTGAGGAGACTGCAGTACATGAGGAAATTAGGAAACTTCATAACAAATAAATCTCCCAAGATGGCCACCGGAGACAAAAGAGCCCAAATGTAGCCCAAAATCACCCAGATGTAGCCCAAATATAGCCCAGTGACAGAAGTGTGCAAAACACTTATTATTTTGTGTTTTTGCAGTGTTATATAGTGCAGACTTGTCAGGTATTGGAGTGCTTTACATGAGCATTGGTTACATCACACAAGAACAAATTCATTTTGGTTGTAGACATTGGGAGACTAAGTGATTTGACCAGAATCACAGAATGTCGAGCTGAAGCAGAAACTTCAACCTGGTTCCCCAGTTGCAAAGTCTGCAGTTCTGGAAGGAACACCACATCCTCTCCCCTAAGTGCAACATTTAATCAAGTGGTCAACTGGATAAAAAAACATAAAGATAACAAATAATTTAAAAGTGCTTTGTCGCTATTTGAAAACTCAGAAAATATGTCCTTATTTTAGTCTTTTAGAGCACTAACCATAATTTTGATGCCAATAAGACCCTCTCATATATGTTATTTCTAAAGGAAATGCTCTAGGTATTACAGTTTTGATTACATCAAGATGATGTCAGGCGTTCCACACTTTTGTAATAAATATAGAATGTTAGCAATCTAGTTGTTCATTAGGATACTGTTGAGAGGCAGAGGCCAGGGGCACGGACTCTGAAAATTGAAGGCAGGTAGGAGGGTGCAAAGGCAACAATTTAACCACACTGAGCAGGCAGGAAGGGCCGTGGAAGCACAACAGACTATGGAGGGCAGTTGAAAGGGGGGCGGGGGCAACAAACCAACAATAGAGGACTTGCAAGAGAGGCTGTGGCAATGTAATAGACCATTGTGGGCAGAAGGAAGAGGCAATGGTAGTACAACCATACATGCCAACAGACCCGATTCAGCCAGTAAACGTCCAATGTTTTTAAGCTCAAATGGGCTTTATTTGATCTGTCTCCTGTCTACAATATCCTCTTTTTCAATGTAACTCAAAGGGGAAAATCAATACCCCAGTTTTTTTTCAAAATCTCCCTCTTACCAAGTTCAAAATGTTCCCAAGTATGGTACATTGGATCATGGAAGGAAATGGGACATGGACTTGGATAACAGAGGACAGGAGGGACATGTAGAGGTGCACCAAACTGACCCTGCAGGGCAGGCATCAGGGTTTGCAGCAGCACAATACACCACACAGGGCATGCAGGACGGGAGTGCAGCACAACAATCCATAGAAAGCAAGAGGGAGGGGACAGGACCATGCACATAGACAACAGAAAACAGAGGGGCAAGAGGCAATGGTAGCTAGCTGACCATAATGGACAGACAGGAGAGAAAGCTGCAGCATAACAGACCATAAAGGGCAGGAGGGACGGATCAGGGGCATTACAATGGAACAGACAAGCCAGGAGGGAGGGATTAGGGGTCTGCACATGTAAACAGAGGGCTGGGGGCAAGGGGGCAGGGCAGGAGCAGCAAGATAGCCATGGAGGTCAGGCAGGATGGGCACTAGAAGCAAGACACACCATGAAGAGCAACAGTGAGACTGTGATGGCATACACACAGACCATGGAGGGAAGGTGGGAGGGGGTCAGAGGCAGCTAACTGACCACACAGGGAAGGTGGGAGGGGCCATGGTAGCACAGAAGACCATACATGGCAAGTGGGAGGGTTAGTGGCAGCACAATGGCTATGATGGGCAAGAAGGAGGGTGCAGGGGCATGCACAACGGACGATGGAGGATAGAAGGGAGGGTCAGGACCTGTGCACAGACAAGAAAGTTCAGGGGAAGGGGCCTCACAACAGACCACACGGGGCAGGCAGGAGGAGCAGTTGCAGCACAACAGACCAGGGAGGGCAGAAGGGTGTGGCAGTACAATGGACCATGTAGGACAGGAGGAAGAGGATAGGGGCATGGCATGTGGACAGGCAGGGTGGAGGTGGCAGGGACAGGTTACAGTCATCTGACAATGCTAGGCAGGTGGGAGGGGAGTGGCAGCTCAACAGAACACTCAGAGTAGATAGGAGTGGCAGGTCCATGGGACATGGTGGGCAAAAAGGATGGAGCAGGGGCATGCACAAAGACATCGGAGGGCAGGGGGAAGGAGAATAGGGGCAGCAAGCTAAGCACAGAGTTTAAGCAGGAGGTCAATGATGGGGCATAGAATTGGGCAATGGAGGGCAGGAGGAGTGGACTGGTACATCATACTAAATTGAGGGCAGTGGCAGCACATCAGACCATGCATGGCAGGAGGGAGGAGGCTAGTCCATGGATTCACACAACAGAGGATAGGGAGGAGGGGGATGGGGCAGCAAGCTAACTGTTCAGAGAAGGCGGGTATTAGGAACTTTATTGTTTTTAAAACATTCCGTCTGTGCGAACTACTTAAAATATGAACAAGTATGCAGCATAATCTCACTTTTATTCAGGAAGAAGAGGACGTTTGTGACTGTGACTCCGGGCTCACTTGGCAGAAACACCCCCTGACCCTCCACCCCCTATCGCAAAATGTAATGCCCGTGAAAAGGGTAGGTGAACACAGTGTTATATAGAACATAGTCCTGAGAGCACGATTGAAAATGAAAACTAGATATAGTGTATGGTATAAACTATGCACCAAAAAGTGTGATATAAGATGAACCGGGCGTGAAATATAATATGCAATACATTGTGCGCAATGACAGATTCATTGGAGAGCGCGAGATAGCACAGGCACTAGCGCGTGCTATGCGATATGCGCCTTGGTGTGTAATATGCACAGGGCAGTGTTGTGTAACCTAACTAGTCTCTAAAGTTGTAATATAAAATATGTGCTGGGGAGTGTAACGTTGCATATGCATTGTGACAAAGATATGGATCCCAGATTGTAATATGTATGGCATAGCACTGTGCGTTATAACATAGGCATCGAGGAAGGCACGTTAGATGGTGCAATATAACCCGTGCGAAGACAAGTGTGGCATGACATATTCACGGGGTGGTGTTACAGTGCACATGGGCTAGAGAGTGTCATAGCATATGCACTAGCTAGTGGAATACAACACAGAGGTGTGTGGCACTCGGCAGGCAATGGTGGGTGTAACACAGCATTGGGCTCTGTCAGGAGCGTGCTGTGACTCTCAAGTGATGTTCGTCCCCTTTCCAGAGAGTAAAATAAAAAGTATTACACATCCGGCAGTGGATGTGTGTTTTATTAACCGTGAGGGGGGTTTCTTGCATAGTTTTGGTCGAATTTTTGTCGAATCCCCTTTGAATGGCTTGGTGTGCATGTGTATTAAATGTGCCCGTCAATAGCTACCCATGTTTGTATAAATAAGCGACAAGGGTGTCTACCGGGATTAGGCACGGTAGGGCATCAGACATGTCAGAGCTTCACTAGTGGTGTAAATACATTCCACGTGGATTCATTGCATGCATAGTCGCCTTTTAATGAATATCACGCAACTCGTCATGGTGATAGGTACGTACGGTTTGTCCAGCATGTCCTGGTGTGTCTATAAATATATATTTTTTAAAAATAATAAAAAACAGTGGCCGGCCCTGGGGATTGGGGTCAAAAAAATATAATTAGGAGACAGGCCCTGGGGGATGGGGTCATCAGGGCCAATAAATTAGAATAAGAAGGGGAACCACACAGCCCCCCTTCTTAAAAAATTTAAATAAATAAAAGACTGGCATTGTGCCGGAGGCTATGCCCCCTCCGTGCAGCACTCTGCAAACGCGCCCCCAACAGGCATCTCCAGTATGCGCCAGGGAGCTGCGCTGCAGACAGGTGTTCTGAGGCCAAGCCCCTTTTTACACCTCTCTGCAACGCAGCTCTGTGACGCTTACTGGAGGTAAGTGTCCCTAGGGACCCTTAGGATTCAAGGGGACTTAATCTCTCAACTTAGAACAGCCACAGGGCGCGTTTACACAGTGGTGAAGGGAGGGGACGGGGCCTGAGGTGACGTGTGCAAACACGCACCATGGCACGTTTTAAATTGGGGATATAATTTCCCTTCAATACTGAGGGCCCCTGGGGGCTAACTAGCAAACCAAGTGCTTCCAGTAAGCGCCACTGAGCTGCATTGCAGAGAGGTGGTCCAGGCCGTGCCACTTTTTACACCTCTCTGCAATGCAGCTCTGTGGCACTTACTGGAGGTACCTAGTGGGCTCGTTGGACCCTAGGGACCCTCAGGATTCAAATGAACTTAATCTCCCAACTAAAAACGGACACAGGGCGTGTTTACACAGTGGTGAAGGGAGGGGACGGGGCCTGAGTTAACGTGTGCAAAAACGCCCTGTGGCCTGTTTTAAGAGGTAGTTTTAATCCCCAAGCCCTATTATATACTAGGGGCTTACAGAGGAGGTCATGCTAATCACAGGGGGACCCCAACGCATAATGTTCCCTAGTGTATGTAGGTGTTTTCACTGTATTCTAAGTGTCTTTTAACATAGCACTGGCTCTAGGACTGGTTAGTCAGACTCAGTTACCACCAGTATCCGTCTGAAAAAGTTGAGGGTACAGGATGATTTTGCAACAAGGCTTCTTTCTGCTCTTCTTTTTGTTCTTTCTGCACGTTATCCTTCTTCCTGCACTTATCTTCGTATTTGAGGACTTCTGTTGCTTCTTTCTGCACTTCTTTTGTTTCTTTCTGTGCATTTTTTCTTCTTTCTTCACATGTCCTATCTCTGTAGGCATAGTTAGAAATTAGCATTTAAAAAACCTTTGAAATTCACAGAAAAAAACATAGGTTTCAGGAACATTATAGTTGGGAATTAGCATTTAAAAAACCTCAGAAATTCACTGAAAAAAACCATAGGTTTCAGGGGTGTTATAGTTAGCTGGACTTTTCACTTGTACAAAACCATTGAAATTCCCCCGTTATAGTTAGTTCAGCTAACTATAACTCGCGCGCCCGCAATGCACTGCTGATGACGTCACATATTACATCACTCATGACATGGTCAGTGACATCACTCATGACATCACTGATGACATCTCAAATGACATCACTGATGACATCATCCTTGTGATAGAGTGGCAGACCTCCTCTCACCCTAATATAACCTTTGATACACACATTCAAAAATAGAGACTAAAATTTTCAAAACAATGGACATACCAATACCAGTTACAACAACCTCTTCAGTAATTCTAAGATCCACATACACATCCACTCATTCACCAACAGTCCTATACAGTCACTCATACATGTACTCACTCATCATATGTACTCATACACCTATACATCCTGTTACACAATGCCACTCATCCATAGAGTTACTCACACACATAGTCACTCATGCTAATAAAGAATCAAACATACATTTACTTGCATATACAGTTATACACACACCACCACACTTACTTCTACGGAAACTAATACATACTTAGTCTTTTAAACAATCACTTATAGAAACACATACTTATTCATACAGGAACTCTTTCAATCTCTCACTCTCACATATACTCACATATGTACACCAATAGTCACATATACTAGTTTAAAACATATTTAGTTACTCATAAAGACACTATTGAGACAGTCATTCACTCACTAACACACCCATACACACACTCACCCACCCATACAGTCCTGCACACATGCTGTGTTCAACACATACAAACAGTGAGTCACTCATTCATGCACCTATGCACTACGTAATACCCCCCACCGAACCATGCAGACACTCAGACTGATACTCAAAAAACCAACTAATAACCTATATAGACACCCATGTAGCTACTCACCAACCCATGCAGCCACTTATACACAAAGTGAGAGACTGATACAGATATTTACATATTTAAACATTACTCACTAAGCCATGTATTCACTATGATACACTTAATCAGTCAGTTACACAATCAATTTTTCAAAAACAAATCATCCATTTAGACACTTATATACCCATTTATTCTTCCATCGACCATGAGATATACATATATAAAACATATGTAATTTTCAGAAAAACACACATTCACTGGATGATGTCATCAGTGATGTCATCAGTGATGTCATTTGAGATGTCATCAGTGATGTCATGAGTGATGTCACTGACCATGTCATGAGTGATGTAATATGTGACGTCATCAGCAGTGCATTGCGGGCTCGCGAGTTATAGTTAGCTGAAATAACTATAACGGGGGAATTTCAATGGTTTTGTAGAAGTGAAAAGTCCAGCTAACTATAACACCCCTGAAACCTATGTTTTTTTCAGTGAATATAGATATATATGCAACCACCTCTAGTGGGAGCACCTAGTGCAACAAATAAGAGCGATTCAAGAACCACCCAACAAGGAATCCAGGCACTCACAAATAGGGCCCTGCACACTATTACATTCAGAATACATCTCCAGGGGTCCTTTTGATATCTTAAACATTAAACAGAGGTAACATCCTCAAGCTCATTCAAACACTGGATGGGATGGGGGAGGTTCTCTCGCAAAAAATAGTATCAATCATATCTATTGACCCAGGCCAGCGAAATTAAACAACTAAGGTGATCTTGAGCTCTACTGAGATGGCTGAGAAGACATCTCAAAGCTGGGGGATCACCATAACACCATTCAAGCAAACAGGATACCCCCACGCATTTGAGTCACATAAAAAAGGCTGACACAACAGGCCCATTCGAGAATCGTCTACTCTGTCCTGAGGAATGCAGGGAGCAAATCTCCTGAACCTCAAAATTAGCAGGCTGAATGGCCCAATGACGAGTCCACCACAGTAACAGACGTGGCCACAAAGTAGGGTTGGCTGTTGGGCGCCCTGAACACAGCTAGATGCTTACAATGAGAAGACACTGCTCTTACCATAAACACGGACAAGGTACTCAGGATCTGTTCTTGGAATAATAATGGGCTGGTCACAAAGCTCGATGACCCAGACACCTACCAATATCTCCTCACCTTACAAGTCATTCTCCTCCAAGAAACCTGGGCTCAGGCAGCACTTCATCTTTCAGGCTTTACAAACGTCTATGTACCAGCAGTCAAAGCTCCCAAACAAGGCTGCTGTAAGGGTGGACTGGCAATATAAGTCTCAGCTACAAGCATGATCCAAAGCCTAGAGCAAGAAACTGACGAAGCTGGCCTTCAGATAATGCCAATGAGCATGAAGACATCAAACAGCCCATCCAAGAAAAAAATCATATTGGTAAATGTCTACATTCACCCCAATTATGCTACTAATATACTAGGTTAACAGATTAACTTACTGAGCAGATCCTAGCTACAAGACTAAATGATCAGGACCACAAAATGATAGTCACAGGGAACTTTAACATGTAGCTAATGAGCAAACTGCTGTAAAACGAGATGACAGAGGCCCAAGACGTCCTTTGGAAGATACCAACTCAGATTACCCCCCCCCCCCCAGTGGGAAAAAAGAAGACAGGAGAGGTTAAAGTCTACAAGGAAATTTAGAACACCTAGGCCTCAGAGCGCTCAATGGCTGATATTACCCTGACAAACCACCTGGGCCCTCTTTCATGACATAATCTCACACATCACTCATTGACTACTAGTTCGCAAGTCTATCATTTCTGCAGGTTGTTAGAGCCTATGGGTTTGGCATGAAACTGGACAGCGATCACCAGCCACAAGAAATAACCATAGACTTAGGCATAGAAGCCCATTCCCCGGCAAAGGATCAGAGAACCTCAGGTTACACGATCAACCTCAAATGCATAAAATGCACTGTCACCTCCCTACCAGCATTGGCACAAATGGCTAAACTTTCGGTATCGAATAGTATGTCAACTGGCAATAAACCCACTGACAAGCTGGGAGAGTTTCACTACAGACCAGACTGCAAAACCGGTTAATTCTCTCCCAATAGAAAAGCAACAGCAAGACAGCAATGTCAACACCCTGTAGAGGAGGGGGAGCAATCCTGTGATTAGGATTGCCAAAAAGGAAATCAACTACCTCTGGTGGGCCTTTAAAAGGCCACCCAGGGACCATGCTATTCTCAACAAGCTAAAGGCCTCTAGGAAAAAACTAAGAAAGGCATAATGGCAGCACCATAGGGAATCCCAGGACTCATTCTGGTTTAAGCTGCTGCATGACATATGAGAAAACAGCTCTACTGTCTTCTGGCAAGCCATAAATGGGATCAGCAAAATGGTCCCAAGAGTGGCCACAACCAATTTCTCTGATACCACCCAGTAGTGTTCCTAATCTAGGACCTCTGGTGGAACAAAGCAGGCGCAAACTAGACGACAGGGACCAGGACCACTCATCCCAATCCCCACAAAGGGAGAAGGGCCCAGCTCCAGCTTGGTTCATATTTAGCTCCTGAGACATACAGATGCAAACTGTCAAGGGCCGCAAGAAAGTGCACCAGGCCCGAATGTCATTCCTCCAGTGATCTATAAGGAGGATCCATCGTTCTGAGTGACACAACTTGCCAGAGTATTCAATATTGCCATTCTGTTCCATAGCATCCCCCCTCATGGAGGGGATCAAACCTTACACCAATACAAAAGGGGTGGACGAGGGTGGCCCTGGTAACTAGTGCCTAATAGCTTTAGACGTTAATGGAGCAAAATACTTTGCAGGAGTTTCTTTGAAGGAACTACAACTTTGGGCTGGTGCACACTCCATTGTACCTGCAAATCAAACCGGCTTCACCAAACAAACAGTGACCACAGACAACATTATGGTGCTTTTGATGCTGAGCGAAGTTGCGAAATAAATAAATGCCCCATCCATCTGGGTTTTGTTGATTTTAATTCTGCTTTTAACGTAGTGGATCAAAGCATGCTCCAGATGAAAATGGCAAATCTACACATCCAACACAGTTTATTAAGAGCCCTGAAAACACTACGCACATACACATGGGTCAGGATCAAGATAGGGTATGGCTTCCACCTAGCTAGGAAAATCAAAGCCATGCAAGTCTTGAAGAAGTAGTGTGTTTTAGTACCTACCTTGTTTAATCTATTGTTGGCTGACCTCAGGCGCTCACTAAATGAGGTTAACTCCCACACACATAACTTGGGGTGTTTCCAGCTGTCAAACCTACTTTATGCTGACAAATTAGTCCTTGCAAGCAGAACCAAGGTCAGGCAACAGAGTTTGTTGAACAGAGCTCTTACCTATTCAGAAAAAAATGGACTTACCATCAACAGAAAAAAAAACACTAACACTACACAGAAAAACTGAACAGCAGCAGAAAACATCGAAACGGTAAAAAGCTTTAAGTACCTCAGAGTTTTCTTTAATGGAAATGGACGTTTTAATGACCAACTGGAGGAAATCAGGAAGAAGGGCAATGCCTTGGCCTTCGGGTCTGAGGTCTCTGCAAACAAGGTAAATGGCCCCACACTCACCCCTATCTTGCAGATAGCACAAACCAAGATTCTTTCCACCCTGACATACAGAAGTGAGGTGTTGAGGGGCAGGGTCCACGCCACTCTGGACATAATGATCCTTAAAATATATGTAGATCAATATTTTAAGTACCTCAGAATACAACGCCAGCACAAATAAGGTTGTAATTTGGCATCCCCAGACAGTCAGTTGCCTGGAAGGTAGAATTTGTGTCCTGCTGTCACAAGTTCAGGATGGCCCAAGAAGGCTCCCTGGGTAGCCACCTATGGCAGGAACTGGAAAATTACGTTGAGTTCCTCGGCACGTGTCTATCTAAACCAGGCCTTGACTTCACTCGATTTAACAGAAGCTTTGGATTTCAATCGTGGCCACCGGGAAATCAAGAAATTGACCAAATCCAGTGTATAGCTGTCATCTATGCTTCAGGGCAAATATAAAGTTTCTAAATGTAGCCATGGGTGGATGACACTTCAAAAGTACACCAGGCAAAACCACAGGTTTACCCAGGGGACACCTACGGTAATGGTACAAAAGTCCAATATTTAAATACAGGCTGGACTCACTACCATTAACAAAGCACTTACCCCCAATGGAGACGAAGGCCAGGGCAAACATATGATGGCTATGCATGCAAGAGCTGGAGAACATCGTTCATGTCTTATGCGTGTGCTGCAACAATATGGGGGACCAACGGGTGCTTTTTTGCAGAAAGTGGAGAAACCCGGGCATAAAGTCCTGTAGGGAGGCTCTGCTGGCGTGCTTTGACCCCACGGAACCAGCTTGAACTGTGCCATGATCAACTTCCTAAAAAGATTTGAAAAGAAGACTGTGAGTAAAGAGCCAGCAGCCTCAGAGAAGCAGGAGCCCCTGAGAAGTCTTTATTCGAACACTTAACACTCTTAAACCCAAAATCTCATGCAATATGGGCCAATCCAAAAGACCAATCATTTTAAGAGGGACCAATTACACCGTACTTTAACATTGGTCTTAACATTTTATGAAAATGCTCTTTATGAAATGGACAATGCATATTATCAAATTTTTATGACATATTTAAGGCCCGCCTTGGTATAGATCCCACATTTTTACACTGCTAAAGTAACACAAATATTGTTTTTAAATGGGTTTCACTCCACTTTAGTGCTATGAAACGGACTGCACACTGCCTTGCACAGGATTTTTTCATATGCATTATATTGCAAACGTTTTTATTAATCATGTAATAAAGATTTACTTAAATAATCAGTAATTGTTGGTCAGTTTGGGTAGCTCACAGTACCGCATCTAAACTCCTAAAGCTACAGAGTTATATATGCTGTCAGTACCCTAGAACATGACTCTCCGATTCCTAAGAAAATTGCAGGAACAGATCTAAGCCTTTTGTTTTCTCACTTCTGAATGCCTAAAGTGCCAGAATGAAAAGATACGATATTGCATTTTTAAAACATTTATTGAAAAGCTCTAATCTTTTGTACGAAAGTGTCCCTTTTTTGCCAGATAACTGATGCTACCTTGACTGAGTTTATCCTGGGTCCCTACCAATCAGGTTCCTAAGGCCTGTGTTCTTTCCCAAAAAGTGTACTTTTGTCTCCACAATTTGCACACCTCTGAGCCACATGTAAGTCCCTTGTAAAAGGTACCCCTGATACCAAAGGGCCCTGTGACCAGAAAAGACCTCAGAGACGCCTCACCTTAACACCCACACACTGTCATTGCAGGCTGTGTATTTTGGTGCAGATTAAAGTGGACATTTCACAAATACCTGTGTGCCATACCCACCAAAGCTGCGTGTGGTATGGGTCAGTCACCCATCTAGCAGACCTCACAGCCCTAAAGCCGGATGCACCATACCACAGGTGAGGGCATAGCTTCATGAGCAATATGGCCCTACAGTGCCTGTGCCATTCCCAGACATTGTAAGTGCGGTGAAGCCATTTTGAGAACATGGGCTGAAGACTGAGACGTTTAGTATCAAACTTCTCAGCATGATAAACCCACACTGATGCCAGTGATGGATTTATTATAAAATGCACTAAGAGAACAACTTAAAGATGCTCCCTGAAAAACAACTGACCTCTAGTATTGGCTGACTGGTCCCCACCAGTGGTGAGCCTCAAATGCTCTCACATTGTGTTGTGCTGATTTGGGCAGCTCCAACTAGTGGAGATGCCCGCCCCCCTGTCCAGACCCCACTTTTGGCTGCAGGACAGCTGGGAAAATTAGTAAAGCACAGTAGGAGTGTCCACCTTGGCCTAGCCCACCTCTAGGGTCGCCATAAGCTGAGGTGAACCTCTCTCTTAGAAATTCTCTGTCTTGAATTGGAGAATTAGGCTCAATAGGAACAGGGATGTGCTCCTCTCCCCAAAGGGAAGGGGCACCCACAGTGTGTAGTCACCCTAGGGGACAGTAGCCGTTGGCTACTGCCCCTGACCTCAGTAACGCCCTTAAATTTAGTACTTAAGGGCTCACCTGAACCTTGTACCTCAGATACAATGGACCAAAGAAGAAGACCAAAGGAGACAACCGCTGGACCAAGAACTGAACTGCTGCAGATAGAACTCGGCAAGAACCCCGCCACCTGTAGCCGGCTCCACAACTGGACATGCTGCCCTTCCAAAAACACTCGAAAGCCTCTACAAAACCCGAGTGATCTTCCAGCTTTCAACAGTTTCAAGAACCTCCATTTGAACTAGAGGCTCTGGTCCTCGGTGCCTGCTGGCACCCAAACCGTAGTAGCTGAGGACAGAAACGTGTGCCGATGCGACTTACTACTGCAAAAGAACCCCAAGACTGCAGCGGAAGAGGACCAACTCTTCTGTTGAAGCAACTCTGCCCTGCCAGAAGTGAGCCCTCCCGCTGGATGGCCTCCACAACCCAGAGGGATCCTCTAGGCTCAACAACCCAAGCTGGTCACAGCCTCATTCCCAAGTGCCTGTACTCCCCTGCAGGTGGCCCTGTCGGCCTCCCTCTGTCTTGCCTACTCGACCGCTGCCTCCCCGAGATTGCCCAACCTCAGCGGAAATCTTCCATCCCCTGTGCATCTCCATCACCATGACCGCCACTGCTGGGTTCATTGTGTCTCCTTTCAATCTACATTGGCCTGCTGACCAAGGCGGTACCAGTTTTGGCGTTCTACTGAATCTCATTTACCTCCATTGCTCTCTGCTGACCGTGAGAGTGACCATCATTGCCGGTATTGACCACCGTGGCACAGATACTGAACTCTGCAGCTCTTTAGGTGCTCCCAGTCTCCATTGACTAGCCTTGGGCTCAGCGAACTCAGCACCCAGCCTACCATGCTGCTGGTGGTTCAGTACCTACTGACCCTTGCCCAGTGCCATCCTAAACCCCTGGAGACTGGAAAAGTAAGTTGCATTCTTACCTGCTGATGCAGAACACTGTTTTTCCTTCTTTAGGATTGCAGTGCATTCTATCGGTTGCACAGAAGTGGCCGGTCCAGGTAAGCACAGTGGAGCAGGGCAGGGAGGATGTCAACAGACTACAGCATAGGGAAAATTAAGTAAATAAATTAATTAATCCTATTCCGTCATCTGTCAACATTCCCCCTGCCACGCCCAACTGCCCTACCACGCTCACCTGCACCTGCTGCTTCAGCAGTTGCATCGGACTGTCTATCTTTTTCAAGTAAGCGGTGTTACTGTTTCTGATTGATAAAAGTATTTCCGATACTATACAGCAATTCTCGCAATGCAAAGTATTGATTGATGCTATACAAATTTATTGTCAGTAATTTGAATGTATTGCATAAAAGTACTTACTTGTAACTGAGTTCAACATGGTTCCTAGAAATAAAAGTAACTAAAGTAATATTTTTCTACAAACATTGGCCTGTAGTTGGTCGAGTAGAGTGTGTGGTTCTGCCTTGTATGAGCATATACACCAAATGCATTCACACTACCCTCTGATAATCCTAACTGCTCAGCCCACCTACTATTCAATTGAAAGTAAGGTATTACCTACTTTAACCTCTGCCATACCTTTGGGGACTCCCTGGACTCAGTGCACACTATACCTCTTTTTGGTATAGTATATACAGAGCCGGCTTCTTTGTAAATTAAACATGAGCTGCGATAATGAGAACGATGAGAGACATAATTGTTATAAGCAATATTAGAATGGTGAAAAACACAAACAATTCAACAATGTAAATTGTTCATAAAGTTACTAAGGTCACTCCTATCTATCACTAATTTCCCTATGCTAAAGAGAGCATGCCGGTAGAACTCATCTGCTAGGGCTATTGGAATGTTCTAACCCCATACTTTAGTACTATATGTCAGAAAGTCGGCCTGTGTGCATTAATGAATGCACCCATCCAAGTGTGCAGGCCTGCACACTTCTCTTGCACGATTATTTTCCTTCTAAGAGTGAAGTTCAGGGACAGCAGAACCTCATCTCATTCACACCTCACAGCAGCATTCATTGAATACTCCAGTGGGAAGTGTACCTCTCATCAACTTCAGCATGTTTAAATAAAACAGCAAGCTTATCACACTGTGCCACAGGTGCAGAACAATGTATGTAATTAGTCTGGGGAGAAATTGTCCTCTCCTATGAGCAAAAAAATAAAGGAAAATAAAACAAGCATCATGTTCACATTTGTGCAGAAAGCATGAAGCGGACCTCCATACCTCAAAGACCATCTCTCCTTCTACACTCCCACCAGACATCTCCGCTCCACCCAACTGGCCCTGGACCTGCCCCCATCCCATGGACCCACAAGACCGCAGCTGGCAGAAGATTCCTCTCCTACCTCACTTTGAAGACCTGGAACTCATTGCCTCTTCATCTCAGGCAATCACTGTTGCTGCATCAATTTGGGAAGGACCTCAAGACCTGGCTCTTCGACTGACCCACAGATCCACCCCCCCCCACTCAGCGCCTTGAGGCCCTGATGGGTGAGTAGTCATGCCCTACAAGAAACCTGATTGATTGATTGAAGTGTTATCTCTTTGGAAACAAAGGAGTGTCCCAAAGAAGTTCCACACTCATATAGATTAACAAAAACGTCCTTTCTCTCATGCATGCTTCTGTATTCGATGGGGAAAAACCAAGGTTTGTGTAAAAAATGTGCACCTATTACTTCATATCTGCCCAAAGGAAAAGGTCTAAGACAGGACGTGAAATGAAAACTGAATACAGAAATAGAAATTGAATCAGCCAGGGGTCTGGCAAAATTCAGGCTAATTTAAAAGGCAAGGTTTCTAACCTTTCTGTGTTAAGCATTGTGGCGGTCAATTTCTTCCTCTGCAAAATTTACTGCGTATAAGGTGAAGAGAAAAACAATTCAGTAGTTTTCAAATATTTCCAGTGCACTCGATTTGATTTCAAAACCTGCAATTCATCTTAATTGTAAAATCTCAACTGACTTCGGCCATATTGAATCATAGACATGCCATTATGTATGATACTGAATACAGATGAAACAATATTATTCAATGAATAAAGACTTGTTGACAGGGTGGTCATCCCATTATCAACAACTGCCAATGCTTTTTCAAGCTTTTCCTTATCAATTTGCCTTAACCTTTCAGAAGCTTCTGACTGAGAAATGTTCAACATTTCATTATAGGTGGCAAATATAAAATGTTAAGAGTAAGGAACTCTGGGACCCAACAAAAGAATTTTGTAAATTCTTATTATCAGAAAGAAGTGATAAGTGGCCTTTAACGTATAATATGGATGTTCTAACCATTGCTGGTATAACTTTCCTACACCATAGGTAGTAACTACTTGCAAGGGATGTGACTGTATATACCGGGGGTCTAGCTTGCTTGCTGAAGACCCCTTGGAAGAGTTTGAAAAATGAGTATTGCAGCCATTGGTGTCCATAATAACCACTCAATTGAACTAGAAAATGACTAATTGTGAGTCCCATTGTGTACCATCTCATTGATCTGCATTTTAGTGAAATGAATAAACTGTTGCCAATAGTGAAATTTCGCAACAAAGGGAGTGCTTGGAGAATTTACAATGTTATATTGCTGAAGCCAAACGATATAGTCTGTTGTACGGTTTTGTTTAAAAAGATCATTTACTGAGGGATCTGACAAGCCAGAAATAAAGCATCAGTGCCCTGAACATTCCAGTGTCATGTTCCCTTAACAGATTTAAGCTCAACACTATCCTTCCAATATTCATAACCCTTTAAAGCTATATGTGTAATAAATTAACTGAAATAAATCAATTCTGTATGTGTGAACATATTTTCTTCATTGGCGAAGGTGTAAGCTTATAAAAATAAGAAACCAGATCTGTAGGGATATGACCAGAAAAATAAGGGAATGTCTTTAGTTATGTTTTAGAACTACCCACGGTGTCAGGCAGTGTTCCCAATGTGTATAGTAAAAGAACATCATGTGGAGTACTAGCTCTGTATAAATAGTGACGTACATAATGATGGTATCAAAACATTTCAACATAATTTGCAGAATTCAAATCATCATTCTCAAATAAAGAATACATTTCTAATTCAGATGGCATTTTAGAATCCGTCATAACATCCCATCCATCAGAAATGGAACCCGGGGTCAGCTCGTCATCCATAGCAACTTTAAAAGCATATAGAATTTGTATTGTTTCTGTTGGACCTAGAATATCATTAGGTACTTTATCCCAAGCAATACCATCATGGATGAAGACTGCAGTAATGTTCACCAGGACAAGTCTCTTCGGACCTTGTGTGAAGAAGAATGGAGTGTAAGCAATTAAGCAACAAGTTCTGGTGAAGTACTATATGAAAGGTAGTGTCCATTCAATAGTAGAAAGAAAGCTGTAATGAATCCAACCCAGAGGAAGAGAAAAAATACGGAAGAAAACAGTAGGACCATGGAGGAATCAGATAAATGTGTTTCAGGCAAATTAAAAATGCATGTGCACCACGGAATTAGGTAAGCGGAGTCAGAAGAAAAATCATCAATGTTGATAGAATAATCAGATGTAGTCTGACAAAAAACATCTATCTCAGTGGGCAAAGGAAAACATGTAGATACCTACATAGGTGGTTGAAAGTATATAACTTTACTGCAAGGAGTAGCAGTAGAAAATGGCAAACTCACGTTAGAAATACATCTTGTGTTATCATCATTAACTGGTTTGATCGAATGTTCAGGATCAGTAGACCCCAGCCAGCCTATAGAAAGATTAGAACTGCTTAATGAGGGATGTTGTGCAGGGAAGGTAGAGGTGTAAAGGAGCTACCCGGAAACCCCCATGGCCTACTGTGCAGAAATGGGCAAATGGTGTAGCTTATTCAAATCAATTGAAGCAAGTCTGTTATATTTACAACCAGCTAGCAGTGGCAAAATCACAGTTCTAGTACCTTTACCAGGAAGGACAGCATGGGTGCAGGAAGGGACGTGCCAAACTTTTTTTATCTGCAATCTTCTCTTGGACTATACCCCCAATTTTAGCAATCCAGTCAGAAACCGCTGATTGCTCCTTCACTTTGTCAGTAGCAGAATATTTAAAATTCAACTTGGAGTGCCCATCTTGGAAGTCTTGCAATTTCTGTAAGACAGCGAAATGTTCATTGATGTCAAAGGAGATATCTCCAGGCACACTGCCAGAGTTATCAAGATCTGGAAAATATATTTGGACCCCAAGGAGAACTTCTTAGATAGTCCGATCACTCAATAACCTACGAGGCAGATTATTTAATGCTCTCTGGACTCCATACAGGTGATGGATCCAACTATGTCCTGAACCTAATACTCTATCTGTTAAGGACTGATTTAAGTCATCGTTCTTCCATTCCACTATTGGATTTCCCTCAGGATGATAGGGGGCAGAACAATTCACACCAACATCCAGGATGCCCATAGTATCCCAGTGATCCTTAGAGGCAAAAGTCAGTCCCTGATCGAAGTGGAATGCTGGTCCTGCATATGTACCGATAGTCTTGCAAATCTTTAATAATAGTTCGAGTGTCACCTCATCACTGTGGCCATACCCATAGAAAGCAAAAACAAGAATCAACAGGCACTAAGATAAATTTAAAGGCACCATCTGAATGGAGTAGTCTGCAATGATCTAAATGGACACATTATAATGGCTTATTTGAAACTAAAAGAGGTGTTTGAGATGGACGTCCAATGGTGGAACTTTTAATTTGTTGACAAATGTCACAAGTAAGGACAACATTTTTAGTCTGTTTATAAAGACACTGCCACCAATAGCATTTCTGTAGTAAAGAAACTGTAGCAGCCACACCAGAATGAGCAGATGCTAATCCCTTATAAGCAGCTATTATTAACTCTGTCCTGGGGTCCATGTTGGGTATCACCCAATCACCCAACTTGGGAAAAAGGGCTAAGGGGATATTTTGAGGACTCAGTAGATAGGAGTATTTTGCTGAATAGCGGTTAGGTAAGGGCTTGCCAATAGGGGAAGAAATAACCGCAGCCATTATGTCATCATCAGTCCTCGTTTGTGAATGAGTAATAACAGCTACTAAAACAGTCTGAGCAGCTGCCTTGGAAGTTTCATCAGCCAATTAATTCCCTGCAATGTGTATATCAACACATTGATGACTCACTGAATGAATGACATGAGGCCATAGAAAAGCATCCTTTAGACCCGCCACCTTGCCCTATAAAAGCTTATGCTTGATAGCCTCTCCTTTAGAGTCAGTGAATCTTTTCAAGCGCCAATAAAGTAATTTATAATTAAAGGCCTGGACACAGTTATAGGAATCAGGCACTACAAGTGCAAGGAATTCTGAATACTTGTTCTGCAAAGCCATACCCAAAGGTTCAATTCAGCCAGCTGAGCGGTACAGTCACCTAAAAATTCTGTTTCTTTATGCCTCAAATAGAACATCTTTCATAACACCTTTGACTTCAGCACAGGCTGCTGGGTAACACCAACCGTGGTCTGGGACTTTAACATCGGTATAGATTATGAAACCATATCGATCTAGAGGCAACATTTATTAGCTGTCAAGTAAGTGGCCCACTGAATCCATCTTGGTAATAAGGCTTTCACATTAGGAACACTGGTCTTGGTGACAGCCTCTCAGGGCGGAGCAGGAGACACGAGAATTATACTTTCCCCTGAGCCAATGGATGCTCCTACAGAACAGCTGTTTGAACAGTTTCTGTTGTTGCAAAATGCCTTTCTACATTGGAATATAATTGGGATATATGAGCAATAGGCACTGTTTCACCTTCATTGAATAAAACATATGTTAATCCAGTGGAAACCACAATTATGAGGATCACTAAGTATGTAGTGTTAACACAAGCATGGGAATGCTTAGACTCAAGCATGTCAGTCTGTAGGTTTCTGAGAATAGAGGTGTGTTTAGTAGTCCAATGTTTATTGGAGAAATCTGGTCTGAATAATTTGTACAGTAGTTTATTCCATTGTGCATAATCTGGTATGTATGTTCTACCAAAGTTTAGAAATCCTAAAAGAGATTGATTTTTTTTAATGTAAGTGGTGTTTGTAAGAGAGTGCATTTCTCTAAGAAATGAGGTGATAGACCTTTGCCTTCATTTGATAACTCATATTCCAAAAATAGGACACTGAGAAAGGCAATTTTAGACCTTTGAAAATTTAATTTATGGCTATGGTCAGCAAATACCAAAAGAATACGATCCACCAAGGCCAAATGCGTGTTTAGATCATCATCTGTGAGATAAATGTCATCAACATATCAACAAAGGACAATGCTTCTGAGTCAATGTCTTGTAAATATTGATGTTACTAGAGCAGAAAACAGATCTGGGCTGTGATTACACCTGTGTGTTAGTCTACAGAACCTGCCAGGCCTAATGGAATGATTTAACCTCATACCTTAGTAATGTATGTAAGAAAGCCGGCCTCTATGCATGAATTTACCCATCCAAGTGTGCAGGCGAGCACACTTCTCATGCACGACTATCTTCCTTTTCAGGTAGAAGGTTGGGGACATTAGAACTTCATCTCAGTCACAGCCCACAGCAGCGTTCCATGGTGACTCTGGCGGGAAGTGAAAATCTCACTGACTTTAGCATTGACACTATTTAAATAATAAAATAGCAAGCATATCACACTGTGCCAGAGGTGCAGAACAATGTATGTAATTAGTTTGTGAAAAAGTTGTTGTCTCCTACAAGTAAAGAAATGAAGGAAAATTAATGAAGCATCGTGTTCTCAGTGTTCTCAGTTGTGCGACGCTGGAATTAAATGTGCAGACTCCAGGGCGACAATGACTGCCTGCATGCACATTCTCACACTAGGAAAAACTTGTGCAAATCAACAGTTGAAAACGATGCTAAGTTAAAATGAGAGCTAAAATGTATATCAATGAAAGCTACATTACAGCCTGATGCAGGCTAATACAAGGCAGGACTATGCGCTGTATTGCATTTCTTTGTATTTACTGATCAATGCAAGGAAACCGGACTTCTGTATCCAACTTGCTCTCCATCACTGTCGGCCTTAACTTGAGCCTAGGAACCGGGCAAGTGCAAGCAGATGACCATGGTTGTTGCTTAGTGATATTTGGGTAATATTTTCACATTTTAACGGTTTCGCTTATTGAGTTTTTGCCCTTTTGTCATTTTGGTGTCATTTTATTTACAAAAATGTACTCTAGTATTGTAGCTGGTTTGGGATTTTTCTGCAGATGTGTTTTGACTTTTTGGGTACTGCATAAATAATCAACATATTGCCTTTTATTGAAGCCTTTTAGCTCTGTGCCATAGCAACCAAGGGGTTGATAGCAGGTTAATTTAGCGACTTTAAGTTTTCACCTTGGCAAGGGCTGTGGTTATTATTTGAGCTGGGTATTCAACCCCCCAAAAAATACCCACATTTCTTACTTAAAAAAAGTTTTAAAAACCTGAATGCATTTAGAATGTAAATTGATGTCAAGAACAATGAACAGTGCTGTATATCTGGCAATCACATTTGCTGGATACCATGGATCTGTAGGCAAATACCATTGGATTTTATCCGTATGAAATGTAAATACAGTATCTACTGTACCTTGATGTAATAACATACAATCAGTTGTACAATTATAGCACTAACACAGAGGAAGTCAATTAGATTTGTTGGCACATAGCTCAAGGAACACACAATAACATCAAGGTTAATACCCTTTAAAGAGGTAATGAGAATAATCACACAGTCAAACAATCCTATCACACAGAGGAGCTTAAAATCAGTCAACAAATATGAAAAGAAAAGACTTTCACTTAGCCAACATAGGTGGTACCGAAATAATTCACAGAATAACCCACGGATTAAAAACATATAAGAGGAAATGTAAGCCTCCAACAGGAAGGCACTCAGCCTTGAATACGGAAAAAGGGCCATCAACATACATATCAGTGTAAACGGCACAAATAACTGTGCCAACATCACAATTTAGAGCACTTGACCTAGCACAAGAATTGACCACTAACTAATAAATAACAAAATATAGGACAGGTGACAAGTATAGTCCACCAGGACAACAGTAACATTGTGATAATTTCCAACTGTACACTTATAATGGCAATTATTTTGTGTAACTTTATTGTATCACAAATATTGCATGTGATCAAAAAAATACAAATCCCAGAATTCCTCCTAATAGGTAGGACGGGCAGCTGTGTATATAAAGGGGAAACTGACAAAGGACTCAATGACCATGAGCAAGACTTGCCAGAGTTGAAACACTGTTGGTGTTTGCTAAATTGTAATAAATCTGTGAATTCTACCGAAGACGGGTGTGCAGTGGCCTTTTTCAAAAAGTGAATGTACAATTAACTGGGGATTTGGCCTACCCCCACTGCTAGCACCGACAACAGAGTGCGCTGTCAATCTTTCAAGACCGCTTTGGATAAAATATATATATATCTTATGTATGTGGATATTATCTACTGGCGGTCGCCAGTAGATAGTTATAGTTAGGACCGAGTTTCCATAGGAAATCTCAAAATTCTATTTTGAATAACTTTGGCGCCGGTTGATGAATCCTCGCGAAATTTTCAAAACTAATGGGACGCTCCGCTCAGCTCCTACCCTGAAAGTCTCGGGGTGATTCGTCAAGCGGGGGCCGAGAAAAAAGGGGGGTCCCAAAACGCGTTTTCTCCATGCATTTTCCCATAGGACCTTTAGTTGAAGGTACAGCCCGAACGGCTGAACAGAATTACTTGAAATTTGGCAGAGAGGTAGTCCTCAGGTCAGGCATGTGCCTTTTGCATATATGGAGTCAATCTGTTCAGTAGTTCCTGAGAAAATTGCAGTTAAAAGTACATAAATATCTATAAGCGCGCACCGTGCGTGCACCCTTACGTGCACGAGCGTAATTCTGATTGGTGGTTACATGTCAGTCAACGTCCGAATCGGTCGAAATCAGGAAGTGTCGGCCGCCATTTTGTTTGTTTTGGGTGCGACACTGAAAAAGAGAGGTGGCGAACGTGAAAAGGGGGCAGGGTAGAGAGTTCCTGACCCCCTAGCCTTTGTCAGGGCATCCATTAAGGACCCCGAAGGGTGAAAAAAACATTTTATTTTGTTTTTAAAAAAATCGCAGGGTGCGCACACCGTGCGCGCACCAAAAAATCGCGGGGTGCGCGCACGGTGAAAAACCTTAAAAAATATATATAATAATACATACATAACTTAGCATTTAAAAAACCGTACAAATTCTCTTAAAAAATCATAGGTTTCACACACGTTATAGTTAGGAATTAGCATTTAAAAAACCTTGCAAATTCACTTAAAAAACCATAGGTTTCACACCTGTTATAGTTAGGTGGAAATTTCACTCGTAAAAAACCAAAGAAATTCCCCCGTTATAGTTAGTTCAGATAACTATAACTCGCGCGACCGCCACTCTATCACAAGGATGATGTCATCAGTGATGTCATGAGTGATGCCACTGACCATGTTATGAGTGATGTAATATGTGAAGTCATCAGCAGTGGATTGCGGGCGCGCGAGTTATAGATATCTGAACTAACTATAACGGGGGAATTTCATTGGTTTTTTCCGAGTGAAATGTCCACCTAACTATAACATGTGTGAAACCTTTGGTTTTTTAAGTGAATATATATATATATATATATATATATATATATATATATATATATATATATATATATATATATATATATGTATGTATGAAGAGCAATAAACTTCTGTTTGAGCCTCCGAGCATGTGTCGGCCCCATTTGTGTAGTGGGGACTGATGTGGAGATATTTGAGCGGTTACAAGCGCTGCTTAACCGGCATGCCCTTTCGGTCTGGAGCTACGTGCAACTCTTGTGCAGAGTGGTATAGTGGAGGAAAACACAGCATGTCGCCCCCCCGGATGGTCCTAAATACTCACTGAAGTTCGTGGCCGTATGGGGAGAAAGGAAGCAGCTGTATGCTGCTTGAGGAGGAGCGAGTGGTAACTGTCATCTTTGCTCCCTGCGCGGATTGCTGAAGGAAAAATGCTTCCCGTGGCCAGCAGAGGATGGGACAGCACCGGGTGTATGCATTGGCTGATAACTGTTCCAGCATTCACCAACGGGAAGCATGGAAGAGCCGGCATGGATCAACGCAGGACTGACATGGCTGGAGGTTGTGCAGGGCGGGCCGTATTGTCTGCTCCAATGAGCGAACAGTAATTGAGTCTATAACATGAGCCCCCAAGTGAAACAACATCATATGTGAAGCGGACACTGAGGAAAGCCGTCAAGCTGAAACGCGTCTGACCAGCGTTTCACCGTATTTTGCAGGACTTGTGACCTAAGCCTGAAGAGCATTACATTTCTGCTTGAGCCTCTGAGCATGTGTCGGCCCCATTTCTGTAGTAGGGACTGGTGTGGAGATATTTGAGCGGTTACAAGCACCGCTTAACCGGCACGCCCTTTCGGTCTGGACCTACGTGCAACACTTGTGCAGAGTGGTATAGTGGAGGAAAACACAGCATGTCACCCCACAGGATAGTCCTAAATACTCACTGAAGTTTGTGGCCGTATGGGGAGAAAGGAAGCAGCTGTATGCTGCTTGAGGAGGAGCGAGTGGTAACTGTCATCTTTGCTCCCTGCGTGGATGGCCGAGTGACAAATGCTTCCCGTGGCCAGCAGAGGTTGGGACACCACCGGGTGTATGAATTAGCTGATCACTGTCCTAGCATTCACCAACGGGAAGCATGCAAGAGCGGGCATGGATCAAAGCAGGACTGATATAGCTGGAGGTTGTGGAGGGCGAGCCGTATTGTATGCTCCAATGAGTGAAGAGTAATTGAGTTTTTAACATGAGCCCCCAAGTGAAACAACATCATATGTAAAGCGGGCACTGAGGAAAGCCGTCAGGCTGAAACGCGTCTGCCCAGCGTTTCACCATATTTTGCAGGACTTGTGACCTAAGCCTGAAGAGCATTACATTTCTGCTTGAGCCTCTGAGCATGTGTTGGCCCCATTTGTGTAGTGGGGACTGGTGTAGAGATATTTGAGTGGTTACAAGCACCGCTTATCCGGAACGCCCTTTCAGTCTGGAGCTACGTGCAACGCTTGTGCAGAGTGGTATAGTGGAGGAAAACACAGCACTTCGCCCCCCCCGGAAGGTCCTAAATACTCACTGAAGTTTGTGGCCGTATGGGGAGAAAGGAAGCAGCTGTATGCTGCTTGAGGAGGAGCGAGTGGTAACTGTCATCTTTGCTCCCTGCGCAGATTGCCGAAGGACATATGCTTCCCGTGGCCAGCAGAGTTTGGGACACCACCGGGTGTGTGAATTGGCTGATCACTGTACCAGAATTCACCAACGGGAAGCATGGAAGAGCCGGCATGGATCAACGCAGGACTGGCAAGGCTGGAGGTTGCAGAGGGCGGGCCGTATTGTCTACTCCAATGAGCGAACAGTATTTGAGTCTTTAACATGAGCTCCCAAGTGAAACAACATCATATGTGAAGCGGGCACTGAGGAAAGCCGTCAAGCTGAAACACGACTGACCAACGTTTCACCGTATTTGGCAGGACTTGTGACCTAAGCCTGAAGAGCATTACATTTCTGCTTGAGCCTCCGAGCATGTGTCGGACCCATTTCTGTAGTAGGGACTGGTGTGGAGATATTTGAGCGGTTACAAGCACCGCTTAACCGGCACGCCCTTTCGGTCTGGAGCTACGTGCAACACTTGTGCAGAGTGGTATAGTTGAGGAAAACACAGCACGTCACCCCACAGGATGGTCCTAAATACTCACTGAAGTTTGTGGCCGTATGGGGAGAAAGGAAGCAGCTGTATGCTGCTTGAGGAGGAGCGAGTGGTAACTGTCATCTTTGCTCCCTGCGTGGATTGCCGAATGACAAATGCTTCCCGTGGCCAGCAGAGGTTGGGACACCACCGGGTGTATGAATTAGCTGATCACTGTCCTAGTATACACCAACGGGAAGCATGCAAGAACCAGCATGGATCAAAGCAGGACTGATATAGCTGGAGGTTGTGGAGGGCGGGCCGTATTGTCTGCTCCAATGAGCGAACAGTAATTGAGTTTTTAACATGAGCCCCCAAGTGAAACAACATCATATGTGAAGCGGGCACTGAGGAAAGCCGTCAGGCTGAAACGCGTCTGCCCAGCGTTTCACCGTATTTTGCAGGACTTGGGACCTAAGCCTGAAGAGCATTACATTTCTGCTTGAGCCTCCGAGCATTTGTCGGCCCCATTTGTGTAGTGGGGACTGGTGTGGAGATATTTGAGCGGTTACAAGCACCGCTTAACCGGCACGCCCTTTCGGTCTGGAGCTACGTGCAACGCTTGTGCAGAGTTGTATAGTGGAGGAAAACACAGCACGTCACCCCACAGGATGGTCCTAAATACTCAGTGAAGTTTGTGGCCGTATGGGGAGAAAGGAAGCAGCTGTATGCTGCTTGAGGAGAAGCGAGTGGTAACTGTAATCTTTGCTCCCTGCACGGATTGCCGAAGGACAAATGCTCCCTGTGGCCAGCAGAGGTTGGGACACCACTGGGTGTATGAATTGGCTGATCACTGTACCAGCATTCACCAACAAGAAGCATGGAAGAGCCGGCATTGATAAACGCAGGATTGACATGGCTGGAGGTTGTGGAGGGCGGGCCGTATTGTCTGCTCCAATGAGCGAACAGTAATTGAGTCTTTAACATTAGCCCCCAAGTGAAACAACATCATATGTGAAGCGGGCACTGAGGAAAGCCATCAGGCTGAAACGCGTCTGCCCAGCATTTCACCGTATTTCGCAGGACTTGTGACCTAAGCCTGAAGAGCATTAAATTTCTGCTTGAGCCTCCGAGCATGTGTCGGCCCCATTTGTGTAGTGGGGACTGGTGTGGATATATATTCATATATAATAGTACAAAATTGGGTTACAGGCATTTTGCCCGGTGCCACACAATCTCAGCCACTGGTCCCCACCAGTGTAATTTAATATTCAGTACAAACAATTCTGAGATATCTACAATATCCAATTCATAAACATAAATAAAGTGAGTCTTCTTTTTCCATTCCTTTTTAGATGTTTATTCTCATTTTCTTTTGTAGTCAGAAATTTACATTGGAGTGTCACAGAAAAGCCAATACTCAAAAGTGCCAACACGTGTTTCGCGCTCACTGCGCTTCTTCAGGGCTGTTATATAAACAAAATTAGTACAATTTAGAATTACAAATACGCTAGTGTAATTTCCTATAGCTATACATACATATTCTATCTAGTAGCCAATATATAAGTATTCATTAAATCAACATATTTAACAGAAAAAATAACAGCATTCTTAACTATATTTCCTTAACTGGTTTATCTTTCTTGTTTTTATACTATTTCAATCCTGATAGAGGGAGGGGTTGCATTATATACACAAAATCCTTAATTTGATAAGTCCTTTCTATTTTCATTCATAAATACACAAAAGATCCTTATTTCCTAGTAAAGTTCATATTACCTCTGATTTGTAGATTTTGTAGATACTCCCCACGTCTAGATAGATATAGTTATTTAAAGTAAGGTCTTCTATGAATTTGTTAGGTCTCCTTTGTGAGTAAAGGTTCCTAGAACAACTATTTGCTAGTTTTAGCCTCATTTTTTATAAACTCTTATTATTAATTAGTCTCTATCTATTATAAATATATAGCCTCACCTTATTTTTTAAAGAATGTAAATATTTTCCTCAGCATTAACAAATCTGCATGTTATATGACATTTCAAAGCCAATCCATTGTATAGCGTTCCATGATAAGATCTAAATCAAGAAAACAAGAGAGAGATACCTAACCATTTGTTGGATATTAGTCGTATGATTCTGTCTCCAACCTTTTAGATTTTACCCTAAAATATTACAGGTTATCTCTCAACATGAAAATAACTGCCAGTAGATAGTTATAGTTAGGACCGTGTTTCCATAGGAAATCTCAAAATTCTATTTTGAATAGCTTTGGCGCCGGTTGATGAATCTTCGCGAAATTTTCAAAACTAATGGGGCGCTCCTCTCAGCTCCTACCCTGAAAGTCTCGGGGGGATTCGTCAAGCGGGGGCCGAGAAAAAAGGGGGGTCCCAAAACGCATTTTCCCCATGCATTTTCCCATAGGACCTTTAGTCGAAGGTACAGCCCGAACGGCTGAACCAAATTACTTGAAATTTGGCAGACAGGTAGTCCTCAGGTCAGGGATGTGCCTTTTGCATATATGGAGTCAATCTGTTCAGTAGTTCCAGAGAAAATTGCATTAAAAAGCACATACATATCTATAGACGCGCACCGTGCGCGCACCCTAACGTGCGCGAGCGTAATTCTGATTGGTTGTTACATGTCAGTCAACGTTCGAATCGGTCGAAATCAGGAAGTGTCGTCCGCCATTTTGTTTGTTTTCAGTGCGAGAGTGGAAAAGGAAGGTGGGGAACGTGAAAAGAGGGCAGGATAGAGAGTTCCTGACCCCCTAGCCTTGGTCAGGGGGTCCCTGAAGGACCCCGAAGGCAGAAAAAAACATTTAAATTTTTTTTTTTTAAATCGCGGGTGTGCGCACACCGTGTGCGCACACCGTGCGCGCACACTGTGCGCGCACGGTGAAAAACCATAAAAAAATAATTAAATACGTAGTTTATTGAAAAATAAATATATAAAAAAAATAATAATACATACATAACTTAGCATTTAAAAAAACATACAATTTCACTGAAAAAACCATACGTTTCAAACACGTTATAGTTAGGAATTAGCATTTAAAAAACCTTGCAAATTCACTTAAAAAACCATAGGTTTCACACATGTTATAGTTAGGTGGATATTTCACTCGTAAAAAACCAATGAAATTCCCCCGTTATAGTTAGTTGAGATAACTATAACTCGCGCGACCGCCACTCTATCACAAGGATGATGTCATCAGTGATGTCATGAGTGATGCCACTGACCATGTCATGAATGATGTAATATGTAACGTCATGAGCAGAGGATTGCGGGCACGCGAGTTATAGTTATCTCAACTAACTATAACGGGGGAATTTCATTGGTTTTTTACGAGTAAAATATCCACCTAACTATAACATGTGTGAAACCTATCGTTTTTTAAGTGAATATATATATATATATATATATGTGAAAAAACAAGCATCAACAGGAAAACCAGGAGAAGAGGATGAACATAAGCAAAGGCAGTTCCCATGGTATAGAACAAGGAGACAAAAGAAGGGACGATGAAGACACTCAATAATATGGTAAATCTATCCACCCACCTCCTCACACCAATAGAGACTATAGTTTTACTATTGCAATTGTCTTTCTGTCCTCTGTCCTGTGAATTCCTTCAATTACACACTGAGTGGGATAGATCTTTTCTAATTCATAAGAAAATTGAAACTGCATAAATGGCATACATTGAAGGTCAAATTCGCTCCTCTTAGAATGAACAGATCAAAGTTAAATTATCTAATGATTGGTGACATTGACACCCTAATTACTTTAGTCAAATTAAATATGGAACAAAATGATGTACCTGAGGAACCTTTGAGTGTGAATGTAGATTCATTGGCCTTGACTTGGAGAAAGCTGTCTGAGTGACTTTAGACCAAAGTCTACATTTAACATTGTGCAATTGACACTTTTGAGACATGGGTCATTAAGGATTTGAAATGCTTGGCTGAAGGAACTAGAAGGAAATCAGATAATCTGTCCAAAATTTAGACATTGGCATTGAAGTGGTTAAAGGAGGACCACAGCATCGTCATTCCTCAATCTGACAAGGGTGCCAATGTTGTGGTTCAAGATGTGCAAAATTGTCTCAAGGAGAGTATGCGACAATTGAGTAATCCAGAATGGTATGAAAGAGTTTCCAAAGAAGTGATATATGACATTCCCTTGGCAAAGGATTTCCTTTAGATCACGCTAGATGTGGGCAGCCTGTACTCCAGAATTGGACATAGTGATACTGAGTAGGCATGCAGGCACTTTTTGAGTGCTCTTTCAATCACTTACTTGCATTAGACGGAAATGCTGATTTCTATGATTCTGTTCTGTCTTGAGAACAATTTCTTCATGTTTAATAACTCCCTCTTCAGACAAACACAAGAGATGGCAATGGGCACCTGCTTTGCTACTAGTTACGCGAACCTCATGAGGTTTCCAAAGCCAGTGATGACTACAGTGCACATGTGGTAGTGAAGTAACATTATATTGATGACATATTTATTATCTGGAGAGAGAACAATGATCAGGCATCCAGCTTCATTTTTGCCCTAAATGATAATACACACAACTTAAAATTTGAGGGCCATATCAGTAGCACTCATATTGAATTCCTGGATACTCAGATAATAGTTGAAGGCAAGAAATTAGCATCTAAATTACATTGAAAAAGCATTGTAGGCAATACTCTATTACATACTCAGAGTAGCCACCCAAGAAATCTCATAAATAGTGTCCCATATGGAGAGTTCCTACGGGCTTGTAGGAACTCTATTTCGGAAATGGCTTTCAAGAAGAATGCAGGGTGATGACTGAGCTCTCAGAGGAAGATGTTGGGAATCTGATCTCAGTACTGCTTTGGTAAAAGCACAGGATGTCAGCAGAGAAGTGGTGCTGGCTCCTACAGATAGGCCTTTATCTGATAATATACCTACTATGAAATGTATCACAATACACAACAACAAACCACAGGAAGTGAGGAAAAGTCTGAGCAAACATTGGGATATTCTTAAAACAGAAAACACGTTAGATGATGTAGTTGAAGATCACCATAGGATCACCTTTCGGAAGGGTGCTTCTTCAAGTGAAAAACTCTCTAGGAATGAGCTGACTGATAATCTTAATCTCAACCAGGCCTCAGTAAAGATATTTTATACATGTACTACCTTTAAGACATGTAAGTAGAGTTCCAATGTGAAGAGAGTCTTCCCCTCAATAACCAACACCTATAGGGTGATAGACAAAAACCTGTCGTCCCTGTCTGACTTTTCTGTGTATGTACTGATGTGCCCATGTGAAAAATCATATGTGGGGAGCACAATGTTTCCAGTAAAGAAAAGTGTGCTGGAACACAAGAGAGCCATGCAAAATGAAGTTAAACAATACCCTGTAGCAGACATTTTTAATAAAAACATGACAGTAATAGAAATTTGCTTTGCTTCTATGCCATGAATAGAAAACCCAAATCTAACAGGGGTATGGACTGAATATGCTAGTAGTGTCAACTTGAATAAAGGTACATATTGGAACTAGATGCTAAGGTCCCAATGGGTTTGAACTCAGATGAGGGGTTGTATGCACATTTCAGGGAAAGCTCCCTGTCATAGTGGGTTAGGTGGTCATCAGTCTTTATCCCAAAGTGCCAATAGCTGTGTTAACATCTTGCCTTTAAGCTTACAATAACCTTCTTTTTAATTCTAGCTGACTCTAATGATGTAGATAGGATATGCATAATGTACAGTGATTTTATGTTTTGTTTGTCTGTTTTATACCCACACAGGGCATTCCATCTTGCAGAAACCCTTGGGATGAATGTCTAGACAGTACAGCAAAAGCAACCATGGTCTTGACATTTCTTTTACCCCTCTTTCTCTAGAGGCTAACGAATTATTGAAAAACAGTATGATAATAAATATTTCAAAATTCTTCTCTTCCTTTTATAGCATTGTATATATTGGGGCTTTACTATATATGTTATATCATGGAAAGTATGATCCCCTACTACTGATAGCATTGTACATATGCATACTGCTATATGTTCAGCCCCTATTTTACATCAAGGAGTCATATGTAGTTAATTGCTTATTGACACCTTAGAGATTGTGGCCCATTGGGGATCGATAGAAAATATTGGTTGGACCAAATCCTGTCACCTATATGTTTATCAGGACGGCAGGTATAAAATTTGTCTGTGTTGACATTGGCTTGCTCATTTTTTTTAAACTTGTTGTCAATTGTTTTCACTTGGATATGTCTCAGCTGGCAATATGGTGTTGATAATAATGTATATAGTGGGTGGCATGTGTTAATACTTCGTATTCTTTGCAGAATGTATCATTTAGCAGGAGTTGCATAATTTGGAAGGCAATTGATTTTAGATGCTTTATACAGCAGTATAACAAGTGCTAAGATGGCCGACCACCTCTTTTTACATTTTTACACTTTAATATACACTAGTGAACAATACGATGGCGATAATAATCTACACTTTGTACTGTTTACATGATATTTTAATTTGAAGGAGTTGAGTAACTGACTAGGGCATAATACTAAATATGCGTATATTCAAATACTGCTTTTTAGTTAAGTACACAACAAGTGTTTAAATGGCCAACCCATTTAAAGCCCATGAGGAAGGCATGTTATATGCCAAAACACTTTGGGTTAATTCGGCATTCTGAGTAATAAACTTGTTATGAAATAAATCAGAGCAAGAATCTTCTTGGCTGGAAGCAAGTGCACTTTCTGTGCCCTTCGTAGCTATCGGAGGTGGTTGATTTGATATACATATATATATATATATATATATATATATATATATATATATATATATATATATATATATATATATATATATATATATATATATTCACACAAAAAACAAAGATTGCAGGGGCATTACAGTTAGGGTCAAATTTTACTGATACAAAACAAGAGAAATTCAGCCATTATAGTTACCTGGGTTAACTATAACTCGCTCCCCACGATGCACTGTTTATGACCTCACTTATTAAATCACTCATGACATGGTCATGGCCGCTGCGGAACCCCGTCTTTACCTCATTTGTGCCCCGGGGAGGTGGGGGTCCCCAGAGCTGTGGGGAGGCTGCGTGGCCCCCCACATTTCAGTACATTAGCCCCAGGGAGGTGGAGGTTCCTGGGCTGTGTGTGGGTGCTGGAGACCCCACACACATTATGGTGCCGATTCCGATCCGTTAAAAATATTCCCCGTACGAATCGTATCCGGATTTTTTTTACGTACGAATCGTACAAGTCCCGTACAAACTGGAAAGTACGATTCGTATGTTAAAAAATCCATACGAATCGCATTGGGAAAATTCCCTGACACGTCCTCGGGTCGGAAAAAGTGTCCGACACGTCCCCGGACATTTTTACGTACGAATCGGGAAACTGAAGTCCGAGCGCGCCAGTACGATCCGTCCCGTCCGTCCGAATTCACAACCGTATGGAAAAAACACCGTACGGAGCGAACTCCCATTGCAACCATGGAGAAGTCCAACATGTGCCCGCATACACGCCGAACACCACCCCAGCCCACCCCCCCAAGTACGCGCCGTACCCCCAGCCCCCCATGTACGCGCTGTACCCCCACCCCACCCCCCGTAGGCATGGAGCGTACCCCCACCCCACCCCGTAGGTACGGTGCATACCCCCACCCCCCGTATGTACGGTGCGTACCCCCACCCCACCCCGTAGGTACAAAGCGTACCCCCACCCCCTGTATGTACGGTGCGTACCCCTCGTATGTACGGTGCGTACCCCCACCCCACCCCGTATGTATGGAGCGTACCCCCACCCCCTGTATGTACGGTGCGTACCCCTCGTATGTACGGTGCGTACCCCCACCCCCGTATGTACGGTGCATACCCCCAGCGCATAGCTCTGGGGGTACGCACCATACATACGGGGGGATCACCCCAAAGTTTTCAAGACAGAGGCTGAAGTGTGTGTCAAATTAGTTTTTAATATTTCGTGAAGATTCGTCAAACGATGCCAAAGTTATTGGAAAATCAAAATCTGCTTTTTGTTAGAAATCAGGTCCTAACTATAACTACCTACTGGTGACTGCCAGTAGGTAATATATATATTACCTACTGGCAGTCACAAGTATATCTATATATATATATATATATATACACATATATATATATATTTTTTTATTTTTACTGAAAAAAATAAAGGTTACAGGGACATTAATTATAGTTAGGCTCAGGTTCCACTCATACAAGACCAGTGAAATGTAGCAGTTATAGTTGGCTGAGCTAACTATAACTCATGTCCCCACAATGCACTGCTTATGACCTCACATATTACCTCACTCATAACATGGTCAGTGACATCACTCATGACATCACTGAAGGCAACTCAAATAACATCACTAATGGCATCATTCAGTGACTGAGTGTTTTAAAAAAACATTATCAGTGTTAAATATATATAATAAGCTGTATTGATGAATAAGTGGGAGTATGAGTGACTGTATGGATGATTCAGTGGATGTGTGACTGACTATATAAGTGAGTGATTAGGTGTCTCAGTGAATGTATGGTTGAATGACTGGTTGTGTGAATGTTTGTATGAGTCTGTCAGTTGGTCTCTAAGTGGTTATATGGGTGTGTGAGTAGGTGTGTGAGTGGCTGTATGGGTGATTGGTTGTCTTAGTACCTGTATGGGTGTCTGAGTGGCTGTGCAGGTGAATGAGTGGGTGTGTGACTGCCTGTATTGATGAGGGTATTCGGTCAAAATATTGAGTTGGAAATATTGACCTACACTAATATAGAGTTTTAAATATCATGACACAAAAATATTGACAGCAAGAATATCGTGCTCTAGAATATTGGCTTTAAGGTAAGAAATATCGATTTTTAAAAATATAAAAGTCAATAATATCATTCGCAAAAATATAGCTGTTTAAAATATCGATTTTTTAATTAGAGTTATATGTGTTAGTATATATTTTAAATGTATGTGATGTATTTTTTTGTATACGTAATGTTTATATTTATTAATATATGTGTTACATTTTTTGTAGTTATTCATTTTATTTTAATAAAATTTTGTGGTTTTTAGTTCCGTTGCGGGCTGTGGGTTTATAGGGAAATGGGGTGGGAAGTAATTTAACTATAATGAATTAATAAATATATTAATTTATTATTATTTTTATTGAGATTGTATAATGTTAACTGCGTTAAAAAATTTGTAGGGTAAATTTTAGAAGTGGGTTGTGGGGATTATTGGGGTAAAGGGTGGGAAGTAATTTATTTTGAATTAATTAATAATTAGTTGTTTAGTAATATTAATTAATTAATTGATAATTAATTAGGGTAATTGTGTAATTTATTTTAGGTGTGGGTTGTGGGGTTCATGGGGGTAAAGTGTGTGAAGTAATTTATATTTAATTAATTAATTATTATTTGGTAATTAATATTAATTAATTAATTGACAATTAATTATGGTAATTGTGTAATTGATTTTAGGTGAGGGTTGTGGGGTTTATAGGGGTAAAGGGTGAGAAGTAATTTATTTTTAATTAATTAATAATTAGTTGTTAATGAATATAATTAATTCACAATTAATTATGGTAATTGTGAAATTACTTCTAGGTGTGGGTTGTGGGTTTATAGGGGCAAAGGGTGGGAAGTAATTTTTTTTTATTTATTTATTATTTGTTGTTAATTAATATTACTTAATAAATTGAAAATTAATCATGGTAATTGGTTAATTATTATTTGTGTGTGGGGGTTTGGGTTTATGGAGGTGGGGAGTAAATTAATTTTACTTACTTTTTAATTAGTTGTTAAATACTATTAGTTATTTAATTGAAAAAGTGTTTTAATTGTGTAATTAATTTCTTTACAGTTTAATTTTAGGTGTCGGTTGTGGGGATTATAGGTGTAAAGAGTGGGAAGTTGATTACATTTAATGTGTTTTAATTTGTTTTTTAATTAATAAGATTTGTTTAATTGATAATTATGTTAATTATGCAAATACATATTTTTTACCGATGTAGGTTGTGAGTTGTGTGGTGTTATAGGGTAGGAAGTGAATAGACAAAATGTATGTAATCATTAATATTTTTGTGTGTAAACAATTTCTTTACCTTGTGAGGACGCTGATGGGCTCCGTCACAGGGCTGCTTCGAGATTCAAGGTGGAGTTGGGTGTCGGCCTTCTTACGACATTCCCGGGCTGCCACGGCTAGAGCTGGCTTCTGGGTAGGTTTCGACAGAGTCAGCACAGTTCAGTGTTCTACGGGAGGTTGACAGCCCTTGGAAGAGAGAGAAGAGAGAGGAAGTAGCCGCCTCCCAGATGCCATCAACAGCAGCTTGATGAAACTCAGCACATGGAGGCAGGGGTTGATTGAGAAGGGCACTGGCAGTGTGCAGGTGCCGTATATATCAATGGATTTCCCTTCTTAAGTACTACCAATATCTAAGGGACAAGTGGAGGGGGCTGGGGGGAAGGGAGGCAGTGTGGGAGGATGAGCCTTGCAGCACAATTCTGAGAGCATAATAGAAAGGGTCTCTCCAACAGACACACGCCAACCATCGCAACTAAAAAATAGGTATCAGCTAAGATCTGGCCCGGAGAAAAAGGTTAAGGGCTTAAGGGCTGGGGAGTGGACTATTAATGAGCAATGAATGTGTTCTCTGTTAAAAAAACATTTTAAAGCACTGAAAGACCCAAATGCTGTGGGCCAAAAGAAGGCTGCGCTTTTCTCAAACCTACACCCTCGCTTAACTCTTATTTTAAAATCATGGAGCAGGCGAAAACTGTAGCACCGGTTCAGGGAGGAGGGGTGATAGAGGGTCAAGAGCAGGACATCTCTATAAGAATGAGGACATTGACTATCCCTTTTAGTGATGGCGTCCCCCCATTGGAAGATTTAGATGAAGGTAAAATTGAATGAGTAGGCCAAAGGGAGGGGCAAGTCTCTATAGAGATATCTGCTGAGGTAAGCCCATGTCAGCTGGAGGCTAGTTCCCAGGCTGAGGAGAGAGCTGAAACCCCCTTGGAAACTGTCGAAGAAGATGTGAAATGGGTGAACCAAATGTGCGGGACATTGAGGCATTGTGAATACAAAATAAAACATTGCAAGAGGATCTCGAAAGGCTGGAAACTCAATCTAGGCGGAATAACTTGAGGGTACTCAAAATCCCGGAAGGTGCAGAAAAGGGAGATATGAAAGGTTTCACCTGTAAATTACTAAGAGAGGGGATTTTACTTGACAGGCCGTATGTCAACCTCAAAAATGAAATTCAAAGGATGCACAGAGATCCGTTTAGACTAAATCCCAATAGGAAGTCTCCTAGAAAAATCCTGATTAATGTTATTACCTATATGGTCAAAGAGCTGATCTTAGGGTGTGCACTGAAGGAGAAAACCTTGAAATTTAAGGACTTTACCTATCACGTGAGGTCTGATGTAGGTAAGAGGACCTCACAGAGACAATGGGAGTTAAGTTCTAAGATGAATGACCTACAGAGAAAAGGTGCTCAGGTCCAGATAAAATTCCCGGCGATGTTAAAGATCATGTGGAGAAATAAAATGTACAACATCCGTTACCCTGAGGAGGTGGTTGCTTTCTTAGCTCAGATAAAGAGAACTACGGCCACCACTTCTGGCCCTTAGAAGCCCATTTCAGGAGTTCGTAGACAAGTAATACTGTGATTAGGCATGATGTATGAGGCCAGCTTGAATTAAGAATCCATTTGTTTTTTGCTTGTTTGTACATCTTTCCATGGGGAGGGGCTCCCGAATGGTGGACATCATCACCTAAGGATAGGAGGGTGGGTTCCCCAGAGGGTGAGGGGGTGCACAGGGTGGTGGGAGTATAAGGAGGAAAGAAAAGATCAAATATGTCCTCATCTTGAAAAATTGGAGCTATAGTAAGATAGTTCCAGGGATGTTTCCGTTAAACAAGTCTAATCAAGATATAACTTGCAGGGACAGTTTAAGTGAGTACAAGATAAGGGTAATGAAGAATTAATAAAGTTGGTAAGGTTCAAATTATTACCTGGAATGTAAATGGTTTGAGATCTAGGAGCAAGTTGACATTGGTGGCAGAATATCTAAAGAACAGTAGGGGGCATAATATATTGCTCCAGGAGACTCATTTGGAGCAGGGGGAGTGTAGGTCCTGAGTTAGTAAACTATGTTGTGGACAGGATGTTGTGTACTCGGATCAGAGAGGGAGTACCAGAGGAGTGGCCTTAGTCATTGTAAAATAAGGAATAAGGCTACTGAAGTATGACTCAGATCATTCTGGCAGATGGCTGGTAGATAATATAGGGATTCAGGATAGGTTGGTATCATGTGCAACATGTTATGGTCCAATCAATGATACGCCAGAGGCGCTAGAGAAGCTGCAATCCTGTCTCCTGGAGATTACGGCTCCCATCATAATTGGAGGAGACTTTAATATCATTCTCAATTGAGACCTGGATAGAACATCATAGGTAAAATATGTAAGCTCCCCTAAGAGATATTCTATATTAAAAAATATGACGACTGAACTAAATTTATTAGACATCTGGTGCAGGAGGATGGGGGCAGTCAGAAGTTTTATGTTTTATGGTAAAACCTATGGCCATCACTCACGTATAGATTATGTTTTGGTGGGCCAGGCTCTAAATGATGAGGTTGAGTCTGTGGTACATGTCCCTGCAGTGCTTCCTGACCATTCTGCGGTGGTCCTATATTTAGAGAACCGGAAACAACTGGGGCAGAGAAGGTGGACCCTGGGCAGAACTATACTGTTGGATGAGGAGGTGGTAGTAGGCCTGGTGGATAAGACAGCTATTTTCTTTCATTTTAATAGAGATTCTGTCAAGCCACGAGTTGTGTGGGATTCATACAACGCATATTTGAGGGCAATAATAAGTGCCATAATGATAGGTTGTTATAGCAGAAATCAAGATGAGAGAAACCGAACTTCAGAAGGCCTCATTAGAAGGATCATCAAGGATTCCAATGCTCTGAAGAGAATTAGAGGACCTGTGGGCAGAGTATAAGTACCAGTTGGCAAAAATAATTCAGGAAAGATGGAACGTCAGCAAGCTGCAGCATTTCTCCTATGGTGAGAGGTGTAGCTCGCTTTTGGCCTGGAAGGTTAAGGTAGATAGAGCCAGGAATTTGATACTGAATCTGACGAATCTGGAGACTAGGGTGTTCCTAAAAACATATGCAGACATCAGAGTGGAAGCATGGAGGTATATGAGTAGTTTATATAGAGAAGATTTACATCCAGGAAAGGAGAGTCTAGTGGCCTGGTTAGGGGAGTTAGATCTTCCATTAATAACAAGTGAGCAAGCAGATTTATTAGGGTCGGAGATCACTGAAGAGGAGATAAGAGCACAATGTAGGAAAATGAGTGGTGTGAAGGTGGCTGGCCAAGACGGTCTTCCAGTAGAGCTCTGTAAAGGAATCATCGAGAAGCACGTCCCCTTTTTTAAAGGGAGTTTTTAATGCAATATATATATACAGAAGGCTAAGAAGCGCCGGCGTCTTGGTCAGAGGCAACTGTGATCCTATCTCTGAAACCTGATAAAGACCCTGAAGGGCAGAATCATATAGATCAATAACCCTATTGAATACAGATTATAAGATCGTCACTGGGATATTAGCCTCAAGGATAGCGCAGGTCATCAAAGACATTATTTACACAGATCAGAGGAGTTTTATCCTGGGCAGGCAGCTAAATTAACTTACATACTTGATGTTGAAGGTTATTGACATAGCAAATGTTCAGAAATCCCCTTTAACAGTAGGGGTGGTAGACTCAGCTAAAGCCATTGATAGGGTGCACTGGGAATATCTTTAGGAAACCCTTAAAAGCTTTGGATTTCCTCAAAATGTATTAACCGCAGTGCAACAACTATTTAGGCTGCCCATAGTGAGGGTGTTTGTTAACTGTGAGCTCTCAGACCGGTTCTACATAACTAGATGTACAAGACAGGGCTGTCCCCTGTCTCCTCTACTGTTCAAACTATATATTGAGCCCCTAGCACATCAGATTAGATCAGATACCACCATAACCCCCTTTATGTCAGCTGGGTTGGAGGTTAAATTAGCTTTGTATGCAGACAATATGGTTGTATATACAACCAATCCACAGACAACAATACCAAGTCTGATGGCGAGGGTGGAGAGCTTTGGCAGGATATCTGGATATAAGGTGATTGTGGACAAAACCGAAGCTATAGATTGGAACCAGAGAAAAATCAGTCAGGGACAAAATCCCAAATGAGATATTTGGAAATTTTAATAACTGGAAAGAACTGAGCCAAGAGGTGGGGAGACTCCTGCTAGGATGGGCCAATTTACCATTACACATCTATGGTAGAGTTAACCTAATTAAGATGATTATTCTCTAAAAAATTACATATCTTTTTAACTCTCCACCACTTTCTTTCCTGAGAGAGGATATAGCTAAACTGCAGGGCAAAATTGGGAGTTTTATTTGTGCGGTGAAGGGACCTAGTATAGCCTGGATCAAACTGGAGAAAGCTGGGGACGGGGGGGTTTGCTCTCCCGAATCTGTTGATATACTGCTATGCTTTCCACTTTAAGAGTTTTCGTATGTTAGCAAACACAATACATCAGTAGCGAGATTATATTGGGAAATGCTCAGACATTTAGGGAAAGAGCCATTTTTTGTTTTAATATGGTGACCCAAAATATTTTAAAAAGGTCAGGTTGAAGGTTTCTAAAACAGCATTAAGAACAAGGCTATATTTCCGAAGGAGGTTTGGTATACCCTATTATACATATTCAGCACCAATTTGGGATTCCCTGGGTACACCAGATTGCTTGATAGACCAGCTTAGTCACCCCTTAAAATCTGCAGGTTTAAGCTATTGGGTAAATCTTAAAGCGGGGTCTAGTTCTGTGGAGTAGGAGGTGTTAAGAAATTACACCATGTGTCAGCTAACAAGATTCAAATATTATCAGCTGCGATCATGGTGGGCTTCCCAAGAGTGGGCTGAAGAAGATGATGAGCAATGGCTTCAACAGGTGATGAGACTTGGCCCCTTCAGGAAGGAAGTTTCGATCTCGTATGGGCCCTATGTGAAGGCAGAAGATAAGAGCTTGCCGGATATAACCAACATGTGGGAGGAGGGAGACTTGGAGGGAAATTCAAAGTAAATATGTCCAGTATCCTTTTCTACTTTATCTGCAGTGGTGAAACCTGGCTCACTTAAGAGGAATCCCCTATTTACCGCACACAGGGTATATTGGTCTCCAACCAGGCTTTCAAGAGTTACCTGGAAAGAAATTGGATGCCCAAAGAGCACGTATCCAGCTGCAGATGGCGTATATATGTTCATGCAGTGTCTGAGGATTGCCCCCTTTTGGACATCAGTATTTAACTTTATTAATAAAGTAATTGGACATCAGATAGAGGTAAGCCCTCAACTTGTATTTTTTGGGGCTTTCTCCAGAAGCAGGCGTGCGGGTAAGCTCTCCAGTAGCCAAATTTGTTTTTTATGTGATCTTGCTGGCGAGAAGGGAAATATATAAGCTTTTGAAATCAGTAAATTCCAGACTTATAGGGGACTGCCTTAAAAGCATTAAGCACACAAGCCAGATGGATATTGCTAGCGACCCGAAAAGTCTGGTCTAAGCGCTCTATGTAAAGCGTCAACAAATAAGAGGGTCCAATGATTAAGCCTCACATGCTGGAGGTCCCTGCTTTCTCCTCCTTTTTCTATGTATATGAGGGAGTTTAATGTGGAAACCAGCAAGAAATATGGCGGGATGAGGACAAAAAAAAACAATTTCTAAATAAAAAAATATTTGTTTGAAAATTATTTGTTATTTTATTTCATCTAATATTTGTAGGTATTTGTGATATGTATTTAACATTATAGTATGCTAATTTATATTAACGATATTTTTGTTTTTATTTTTAACATATTTATATATTTTCCTATTTACTTTTTTTAAAAAACTTTTTTATTTTGTTGATGATATTTTGTTTGATTCTAATTTTTAAATGACTGGAGTGAGAATAGTAAATGTTACCCCTCCGCAATCCAACACTTTCCCTATTGATGCACTGACTAGAGTGGGAAAAGTACATTTTGTTCCTCTGCTATCCAACACTTTCCCTATTGATGCACTGACTGGAGTGGGAATAGTACATTTTATCCCTCTGATGTCCAACACTTTCCCTACTGTTGCACTCACTGGAGTGGGAATAGTACATTTTATCCCTGCGCTATCCAACACTTTCCCTACTGTTGCACTCACTGGAGTGGGAATAGTAATTTTTACCCCTCCGCTATCCAACACTTTCCCTACTGTTGCACTCAGTGGAGGGGGAATAGTAATTTTTTATCACTCTGCTAGCCAACACTTTCTCTACCTTCGCACTCACTGGAGTGGGAATAGTAATTATTACCCCTCCACTGTACAACACTTTCCCTACTGTTGCACTCACTGGAGTGGGAATAGTACATTTATCCCTCCGCTATCTAACACTTTCCCTACTGTTGCACTCAGTGGAGTGGGAATAATAATTTTTACCCCTCTGCTATCCAACACTTTTTCTACTGTTGCAGTCACTGGAGCGGGAAGAGAGGTGTAAAAAGGGGCGGGCCTCAGACCAACTCTCTGCAGCTCAGCCCTGTGGCGCTAACTGAAGGTACCTGGTGGGATAGTTGGCCCCCAGGGACCCTCAGGATTAAAGTGGAGTTAATCTTCCAACTTAAAATGCACAACGGGCACGTTTGCACAGTGGTGAAGGCAGGGGGCGGGCCTGATTTGACAAGTGTGGCACTTTGTAAGTTGGAGGATTAAGTCCCCTTGAATCCTGAAGGTCCCTTGGGTCCAACGTGCCCACCAGGTACCTCCAGTAAGCGCCACAGAGCTGCGTTGCAGAGAGGTGTAAAAAGGGGCGTTGCCTTGGACCACCTCTCTGCAAAGCAGCTCTCTGCTGCTTCCTGGAGGTACCTGGTGGGCTAGTTGGCCCCCAGGGACCCTCAGGATTCAAGGGGACTTAATCCCCCAACTTACAACATGCTAGGGGGCACGTTGGCACAGTGGTGCAGGGAGGGGGCGGGGCTTGATATAAGAAGTTAGCAATACTGCTGAGTGGAACTTACTGGTGGTAATAAAAGGGATAGCTGGCCCCCAAGGTTGACGTTGGGGGCTAACTATTGCTCCTGTTACCTCCAGTAAATCCCACACAGTGGGATTGCTAAGAGGTGTTTCGGAGGCCACGCTCACCTTTCTCCACCACTCTGGAACCACGACTGGTATGTTATAGTAAGGAACTAGCATTTAAAAAACCTTTGAAATTCACTGGAAAAAACATAAGTTTCTGGGACGGTATAGTTAGAAATCAGCATTAAAAAACCCATTGAAACTCACTGAAAAAACCATAGGTTTCAGGCACGTTATAGTTAGAACTTAGCATGTAAAAAACCTTAGATATTCACTGAAAAAACCATAGGTTTCAGGGATGTTATAGTTAGTTGCAAATTTCACTCGTACAAAACCAGAGAAATTCCGCCGTTATAGTTAGTTCAGTTAACTATAACTCGCGCCCCCGCAATGCACTGCTGATGACGTCATATATTACATCATTCATGACATGGTCAGTGACATCACTGATGACATCTCAAATGACATCACTGATGACATCATCCAAAGTGAAAATCTGATGCACTCCCTCACACTCTAATATAACCTTTGATACACCCACTGTAAAATACAGACTACCATTTTTGAAACCATCGACACACCAATACCAGTTACTACATATGCACTCACTGATTCCTAGGTCTACACACACATCCACTCATTCACCCATAAAATCACTCATACATGCAGTCACTCATCAATACAACACTATCATATGCACTCATACACCTATACAGACACTCATACACTGCCACTCATCCATGGAGTTTCTCACACACGTAGTCAGTCATGCAAAGAATCAATCACACTCCCATGTATTCACCTATACAGTTATACACACACCACCTCATTTATTCATACAGATACTAACGCATACTTACTCTCTCATATAATCACTGATACAAGTACACACTCATTGTTGGACTTGGCCCTTTTTGCAGGGTCATCCCTGAACTTGTTGCCTTCCTCCTGTATTTTGTCTGACCTGTTTTTGTTGGTTTTATGACTCTTTACCACTGCTGATCAGTGCTAAAGTACATATGCTCTCTATGGTAAATTGATGTATGGATTAGTGACTCCATGATTGGCTGGTTTGGTTTACTTGTCAGACCCTAGTACAGTGCACTGAGTGTGCCCAGGGTCTGTAAACCAAATGCTGCTGGTGGGCTTGTAGCACTGGTTGTGCCACCCACAGAAGCAGCCTGTAAAAGTGTGTCTCAGGTCTGCCATTGCAGAGCCTGTGTGCAGTCTGGTACTGCCATGCTGACTGGGCAAGTGCACCCACTTGCCAGGCCCTAAACCTTCCCTTTTCTTCATATCAAACACTCCTATGGTAGGCCCAAGGGCAGGGTGCATTGTAAGTATAAGGTAGGACATGTCCTGGTGTGTGTGGCATGTCATAATAGTGAATTACAGCCATTTTCGTTTTTCACTTTTGCAAGGCTACCTGTTCCCCATAGGCCAGAATGGGCAGTTTGATTATTATATCCTATAATCTTAACTGACTCAGGGAACTAGGTGGAAATTCGAGTTTAGTATGCCTGAACTCAGAATGATAAAATACATCTTTTAGTGAAGTTGGTTTTAACATTCTGTGTTTTCTGTGTTTGAAAATATCACTTTTAGAAAGTAGGTATGTTCTTGTCTAACCATCGAAGCCTGCCTCTGCTAAGTTGTGTTTTTCTTGTCTGGAGTTTGAGTGACAGGGGATGGGGGATTCCGGGAGACAGAGTCAGCACAGGGCTGAATAGAAAGATCTGCATGTAGATGGGTGGGAGGACCTGAATAGGGCTGTGCCTTCCCTACACAATGCTGGCTCCACCTCCTGTGGTGTATCTGATGTGCCTGGCCTGCACTGTGATAGGAAAGAAGGAGTCTTGTCAACAAAGTGCTCCAGGACTGACCAGAACTGGTTTAGACTAGGCAAATGCCTCTCTGCCTTCAGAGAACAAAGAGAAACTGAGTATAAATATTGGGACCCAAACCCAAAAACTTTAGATCACTTTGGGAAACAAGAAGAAACCTTTGCTGAGGAGAGGAACCAGAGAGACTGAGAAGAGACTATCCCTAAGCTGAAGTGCTGCTTGGGGGATTGGCCTACAGTGGTTGCCTGAACTGCCAAAGAAAGGAGAGAGGAACTTTGTGTGTACTTTCATCAACTTGTAAAGGATCTCCAAGGGCTTGAGAGAGAGCTTGCCTCCTGCTGAAGTCTAAGGGACAACAGACTTCACCCACCAGCTCCCCAAGAGTTCTTTTGGAAGTGCCTGCTGCTGTGCGAGGCTTTCTGAAGGACTGCGTGTCGCAAGGAGCTGGAAGCGCGACTCACGAAGAAGAAGCGTGTTGCCGCCGCAGCCGCTATCGTCGCATCGCCAAAGAAGAGGATCGACATCACAATAGATGCCGCCGCATCAACAGAGAAGCGTGTCACCACCGCTGCAGTTGTTGCATGGTTGCCGAGGTGCCTCGAATCGCCGGAGAAGAGGATCGACGTCGCATCAGACGCCACCGCATCACCGAGAAGCGTGTCGCAGGGCCTGTCGCGGCTCAGAAGAATCATTGAGTCGCCGCACGGCCATCGCATCGTTGTCGAAGCGCCTCGCATCGCCGGAGAAGAAGATCGACGTCGCACCAGACGCCGCCGCATCACTGGGAAGCATGTCACAGGGCCTGTCGTGGCTCAGAAGAATCTTTGAGTCACCACACGGCCTTCGGGTATGCACACATCGTGACACATCAAGAAGAAGACGCCATCTTTATCGCATTGTACTGGATCTTCATCGCATCATGGCGTTGCGTGCCGCAATGCCACGGAAGCACAGTAAGAAACCGATGCATCACCTCCCCTCGCAGAGAAGAACCAACGCATCCGAACTGATGCATCACCTACCCTGCAACACTTTCATTGTATAGCGTTACACATTTTAAGGTACATTGAACTCAAAGTGTCGCATTTTAACATCTAAAGAAAACTAAGCTAATTCTACCATTTTAAGTACAGTATTGTGGATTTTTGTCGTTTATGGTCTTGTGTTAAGTCTATATAAAGAATACTTATTTTTAATATACAACTTCTGTGGTGTCCATCTGTAGTGTTGTCACTGAGTTACTGTATGTGTTCTCAAATGCTTTACACACTGCCTCTGAGATAAGCCTGTCTGCTCGTGCCAAGCTACCAAGGAGGTGAGTAGGGGTTACTTTAGGAGTGTACCCCCTTATCCTGACTAGATGCAAGGGCCCCTATTTGGTCAAAGGTACCTACCTCTGCCAACTAGAGACCCCCAAATCTAACAGAGGAGCTGATAGAAAAAAATTCGTTCCAGCATACATAATTTAACAACAGTTGATCTTGAGCTGATATACTCCAACAGAGAATATATTTTATGCAATACAAAACAATATCTGTATGTTGGTGTCTTTGGTGAGGGTGCAGACAACATCCTCTGCAAGAGAATCACTATGTTGGGGGGTCTCGAGTGGAGCAGATGATATGCCGACCATTAAGATGTTTTTTCATTCCGGACATACCGAATGAGTATTTCTTGCCAGCACCCCTGAAAACTTCTTGGTATCAGACTTTGCAAGTTACTACCTTTGCTGACCCTTTCTTCTCTCCTGGAAAGATTGTAAAGAAGTCCCAAAGAAAGGACTGGGCAGAACTCCTAACATACTGATATTCTTGGTGATCCTTATCTCTTCACCAGATACCATTTTCTCAGTCTGTTTTAATTTAAACTACACAAAAAACGAAATACAGAATACAAACTGAGCAGAGAGAGCAGAGCATGTCAATACACTCAAATGTCACTCCCTAATAACAGTAAATGGCCAAAATACATCAGTACAATCACATTAGACATCAAGACACAGTTTCACTGGGAATCTCAGGTATCGCTGTACCATTTTTAAGTACATTGGTAGTGCAGCACCAAAAAACACAGTGATTTCACTAAAAACTACAACAGATCCTGATTATTTGTTCCTCTGAGGAAATACCTTAGATCAAACTTAAAATGAAATGACTTCTTCATAGAAACCATGTACCTCAATACCTATAATTGATCAAAATATGTTTTATAAAAAGAAAGCAGAATATTTCATTGGCCAGGGCATATATTGTAGTTATAACACACCCACTGGCTATACAAACACAGGAAGAAACTTCCAGAATACTGATCTCCATTGCTATTTGACACAGGCAGCTGGAAAACAATTACAATCCATATCCATCATTTCATTTAGCATAACTGGGGAGAAGGAGCCATATTGTAATAGCTATGGAGCAATATTAGCACTATGTTAAAGAAGTGAAAAAGGAACAACTGTCAGTATAGAGGGGACAGACTCTGCCCGCAAGTCACTTAACCTCTTGCATATGTCATCCTATGAGTGTTTCACATTGGAGACAGCATTCGCCGTATCCAGTGTTCTAGCCCACATTTCTGTACATTGATTCATGGTTGTATAGTATACCTTAGTTCCAAACATTTGTATTTCAACCCTTAATTTTATCTACCATTACACGTAGCTCATTCTTAAATAACGTGTGGGGCTCTTTTGCCTGACATTGGAGCAGCATTTGGTTGGTTTATGAAACATCTTTGGTAGAGCAGGCAGCAGGTGTTTAGAATTAGTGATGTACATCAGGTGTTTTGACAGATCATTTGCTTAATTTTGACGCATGTTTTCCATACATTTAACTCTCCTCCTTTGGCCTCCTCTGTCACAGAGATCAACCATCACACCGCGGCAGAGAACAACTCTAAATATAAGCATTTTACAATTCAGAGCACAACAATAGTAGAGTGGTTTTTGGTCCGTCACTGTTACAGATCCAATTTTAATTTGTAAAGCGCTCCAAAACAGCTAAATTTCAAACAAAGTCCATGTGTAAGCAAAATGAATAGCCCAAAGATCAGTTGACATGTAGGTTGATAGATGACGCACACAGCTGACACGTGTTTCGTCGTGTTGATGACTTTTTCAAGGCTTGAAATTGTTATAACCCCGTCTGTCCTTTTCAAATCAAGGGTTTTGACCTCAAAAGCCCCCTATGCATTTAGGAGGATTATGCAATAGATACAACCCCTAAGAAATCGCGGCTCAAAAATGTGCTTTTCAAATGTACCAACCTCACTTAGTGATTCAGTAAAATGATTCTGACTCATTAAATGGCGTTAGGAAAACGTTAGGAGCCGCTCACTATTTGGAAGGGCCATGTTTAGCGCATCCCTTCCAAATAGCATTCCTTGTTGTTGAAAAATGGCCCTCTCTGAAGAGTTACCCCAAACTTATTGCCTTCCTCCCCCTCTTTTTACTGAATCCTATTTGTTGGCCTAAGGACTCTTGAGTACTTTAACACTGCTGACCAGTGCTCAAGTGAATGTGCTCTCGCCTCTGAACATGGTATAATTGGTTGACACCTATTTGGCATATTAAATTTAACTGTAAGTCCCTAATAGAGTGCACTACATGTGACCAGGGCCTGTAAATTAAATGATACTAGTGAGCCTGCAGCATTAAATGTGCCACCCATTCAAGTAGCCATTTAAACATGTCTCAGGCCTGCCACTGCAGAACCTCTGGGTTCAATTTTACTGCCACTTCAACTTGGCAATCTAAAGCCCTTTGCCAAGCCTGAAGCTCCCCTTTTATTATACATAGGTCACCTCTAAGGCTGGCCCTAGGTAGCGCAGAGGGCAGTATGCTGTGTAAGTTAAAGGTAGGGTATGTACTTTTAATTTTTTCATGTCCTGATAGAGAAAACGCCACTCACGTGGCTCCAGGACCCCCTGTTTTTATCAGCCCACTGCCCACGTATGGTCCCATTTTTTGGCACTGGCGGACTCGGAGGAGGTCCATCATGGGGTAAGTTGTGAGGGGTTGACATCATGAGTTACCGCACTGGTTGCACCAACCTTGTGATTCCGCTGGTCTTGTGCCTGACTCACTGCAATTGGGTCCAGATACTTGCTTCAGAGGCATCGACACATCCACTGACCGCGTGAGCAGGAATCGATGCATCATCCCTGGGGCAGAAGCAGAACCCAGTCCATTGTGTCAGAACTAAACAGCGCCTGCAGAATCCAATGCACAGAACCATGCTTCACTTCTGCAGCAGTCTACAGAGATCGACGCATCCTCCAACTGTGTGGAGATACCCAGTGCATAACATCGAAACCAACGCCTCTCGGCATTGGTACTTCATCTACAGAACCGAGGCGTCGCCACCACTGCGTGGAGAAAATCGATGCTTCAGCTACTGCGAGATCGACCTTGGCGCATCGCTCAATGCATCACTCAACAGCACCCCGCATCTCACTGTTGCGACCATGATAAGGTTTTTTGTTCATGTGTGGGTCTTTTAGCTGGCCTGTGCTCCATCGTATGCAACCTGAACTTATGATTTTGCCCCGATCCAGCACAACCAGATAACCCCATTGGCGTTTATTGCTTCTAAGTGCTAGAACTCTTTTTATTCTTCAAATAATAATAAATCAACTTCTACTCATTAGAATTTTGTCGTTTTGGTTTTGATTTTTTCATGAAATTATCGTCTATTTTTCTAAACTTGTGTGGAATATTTTTGTGGTGTTTGCTTTTGTTACATGGGGGGGTGTGTGTGTGTGTGTGTGTTGCACAAATATTCTACTCATTGCCTCTATAGATAAGCTGTACTGCTCTGTGCCAGACTACCAGAGGGTGAGCACAGGTTATCTTTCAGTGTTTATTTACCTTACCCTGACTAAAGTGGTGGTCCCAACTTGGACATGGTACATACCTCTGCCAACTAGAAACCCTATCTCTAACACTTATGATTTGTATTAATCATTTGAGACCAAAATCCAGTCTCAAAACATATATATTTTACCGATTACTGAAAGGTAGCTGTTACCTATTCGCAAATAGTGAGAGGTCCCCCAAGAGACACCTTTCACTCCTTGAATGGTCAAAAGCAATTTTTTGGGGAGCAGCCAGTGGGACTACTGCCTAATCGTAATACATTTTTTGGAAATTGTATTTGTTGTAAACACACCCCATTTTCTGTTAGGGAAAACGAGCTGCAATTCTTTTAATTGCTTCATTTAAAAGCAATGACCGACATCATGGTCTGCTAATCCCAGTAGGTCACTATTCCTGTGATGGCAGAGAATGTAAGTGGGTTGCTATTTGAGACCAACCGCATTATTATTCATGAGGCAGGTCGAATTGCGACCCACTGCAATTTGTTACTTTGTAAACCGACCTATTAGAACATGTGTCAGTTGGCACAAAACCATAGAATTCACAAAAAGTTGGTGTGCAAATTGTTGCCAACTTTTGTGAATCCTATATTAGTACATCTGGTCTATATTGTGTAAAGTTTTCTGTATGGGTACTTTAGGCAATTTACTTGTAATTGCTTGGTTTACATTCAGAAATCTTAGGCTATTTGATTCTACAAATATAATTGACATAAATCAGACAACAATAACATTTGTATGGATACATTTTATGTGTATAATAATAAATGAAGACGGTGGTCACAATATGCCATGGCCAGTGTAACAAATAGTTGTATTACACTAGGCATCTTCTCTACCTCCAGACAACTTCTGTATAAAAAATCAGACTTTTTGTCTACAAGTACTTCCAGTATATTTATGCTGTAAATACCTGTAATTAATGATTCTTAATCTAAATCGTATTTCTGAGGATGCAATATCCATATTTTAAGGGTCTGTCTGTTTGGAGATCATCTCAGCGGGCTTTAAACAGATGGAGTGCGGTGTTTTGCACATTACTTTGGAGTTTCTAAATGTGCCTAATGGGAATTCAATTACCTGCGCCAGCTGTACAAGTGACCTCACTGACTTCGTTTGCCAACCTCAGAATATATGAGCTAATGTGCAGCATGTGCCTGAAATATGTGCATGTGGGACTGCATATTAGGCATCGCTCTATTACTTTTCAATACATGTGCAATGGCAACTTTAACCTGCCATAGTTGGATACAAATTATGTGCCGTGAAGTTCTGGCAGTATGCCCGTATATTTGACAAACCAGTGATAGCAGCATTTGTTTGAATTTAAAGAGTATTCTACGGTATTTTTGGCATTTAACGAAAACTAAAGACACCTTATCATGGCTGCTTAAAAATATGAAAGTAATGATCACTTTGTAGGGTACTTTCTTATATTTGTGTCAGTTCTTTAATTGAGGATATATTTCAGTAAGTAACAATTTTCTTTCCTACGTATATGTAGGGCGGGTATGTAAACCAAACAGTAGAACTCCCGGTACTAAAAAAATACGATTATACAGGAAATACCAAGGAATTCACTGTCTCATGGCACTAAAATAACAGCACAAGACCCCATCGTAATGCAAGAAAGTCACATCTGCCAACAATCAGAATAAATCTGCTACTGAAATTCTACTGCTCTTTAAATGCATCCTTGTAAATTAAGTCCTTACTATCATATGTAATCTGCATTAAATAAATTCAAGTAGTAAGTCTTGCAAAGAGTGGGGTGAAGTCAGGGAACTGGGTTCTCTTGCTCTCACTCAGGGGACAGTGGAAACAAATCGGCCACTGCTCGGCTGCGATCGGTCTCTCTTTAACGCTGCAGTAACTGACACGTCTGAACTCCAAAGTTGTCTTTTTAATGAAACAGCTTTGCGATTTTATTTAACTGACGTTGTTTAAAACTATCACCCCGCGTTCATGTCAGCTTTTTGAAACATTAAAATCATACGCAACAGCTGCAACTAAAATGTTATCCACCAGTTCCAGTTCTCAGGGTCTTATAGGGTGAAATTACTGATCATCTTATAAAACATAGGAGCTTCCAACCACTCTACAAATGCCTGTCTCTAATGTCCTAATTACAACCCCATGTAATAAAGGAATGATGAATGACTACTGACCTCACAATGCCTACTGCAAGACCTGGCAGGTCACATAGCTATAATACATCTGCAGTTTAAACAAGAAAAAGCAGAGCTTCCTTTCCCTTCTTGTATAATGATTTTCTCAAATGGAAAGTGATAAGCAGAAATGAGATACTTGTGGCAAAGTGTTCATGTTTTACATAATGTAGCATGGACGTCAATTCACCAAAATGCAAGTAGCTGAAGTGACTTCACATGCCCCTTGACCTTCAGTGTCACTGACACATAGATATGTTTATACATACACATGCATTCACACATACACACTTTCTCACACATACACACACACACATACACACACACTCTGCCTACCAGTGCACACACATTTACACATACATACACTCTCTCTTACATAAACACACTCAAAACTACAAGCATGAACACAACATACATACATTTAAAATCATTTTTTTACTTACCTCACCTACCGGGGAAAGTCATATTCCAGCTATTTGTACTCCATTATTAAACTAATAGTAAAAAATGTAATATTGTTTACTATTAGCATTATTAAATAACTGACAAAAAACAAGGTGAGTGAAGCCCCCACCAACGTCCATTAGGACGAGCAGCTTCTGTTTCTTCCACCCATTTTGCCACTGCTGACACTAGGGGTCACAAAGGCAGTGGCAGGGATCACAATGGGCATGCCAGATGTCACAGCAGTGACCCCTGGTGACCACTAAATGATGTCCATGCAATATGGGTTATTGCAGGAAAGTCAGAATCTCTCCATGTTTCAACACATTCTTAGCCACAGCATTTTTATTGTGATTTACATTAAACTGATCTGATATCGGTTTGCAAACATTGCTAATTGCTTTTTGGTGTGTTTATAAATGAAGTTGAAGTTAAAAGTATTTTTAGAGCCCGTGGGGGCCTTGAGCCTGCGTGGGGCTGAGGACTCCGGGCCCTTTTTCTCTTATCTGACTGTCAGCTGCTTGAGGGGACAAGCTCACGGTGTGGGGATTGGCGGCTGTACGCTGAGCGGCTTCCCCCCACACGCACGTACCAAGTTTAATGGGAACTAAGCACTCTGCTGAGTTGGGGTGGCGGGTAGTTGTGAATCCGCAGGGCAGGGAGGCAGGGAGGGGGGTGGGGGGATGGGGATTCTGTTTGAATGTTGGTTTGTGTTTTGTTTTAGGTTCACCAACCACTCAAGGGTGCATACGGCTGACTGGGCAGGTACAGGTACACAGGGGTGGCATACGGCAGGGCGCGTTTCATACACCCTCCCTTGAAGATGGCATCGCATAGCTTGACCCAGGCGCCCACAGACACACTGCCGGGTGCCCCTGCTCAGCAGCGTTCTCCTTCATTTGCGGTCCTCTCCTGGAACGTTAATGGATTGGGAGACAAGATTAAGAGGGGGCTGGTGCTGCAATACCTCAAGCGCAAGGGGCCCGCGGTGGCACTCTTGCAAGAAACACACCTAGTGGGTACGTCCACCAAAGCCCTGGATAGGTGGGGGTTTAAGATGGCGACACATTCAGAGTTTACGACAGGGTCCCGAGGGGTAGGCATACTGGTTAACAAGCGTTTTCCCCTGATTCTTCTTGACTCCCGTAGGGACGATTATGGCCGCTTTGCGGCACTCACCTGCCAATGGGAGGGGAGGGTATATAATCTGGTTACCGTCTACATCCCCCCGACACTGCACCACGTCTCTTTCAAGGCACTTGGGGAATTCCTTTTGGCGCTCCCGCCGGGGGAGCTCATCATTGGTGGGGACTTCAACGCAGCCATGGACCCTGCACTAGACAGGTCTTCACACAGGCCGCTCGGGGCCGACGCCTCCGCTCTCGCAGAATTTACTACCGCGCTTGGCTTAGTGGATGCATGGAGGGCATATTGGCCTGATGAGAGACAATACACCTTTCTTTCCGGGGTACACCATACCCTCTCACGTATCGACTACATCTTCACCTCACCGGCCGGGTACAAGGGGGTGACCGAGGTGTCGCACCTCCCGAGGGGCATCTCAGACCACTCGCCGGTGGTCATCACATTTGCGTCCGGTGACCCGTGCAGGCGCACGTTGTTCCCGATCCGCCCCGGATATCTTAAAATCCCTAAAATCGCTAAGACCCTCAAAACAGCGACCAAGAACTATTTCACAGAAAATGCTGAGTCCGTCGGGAGCGCAGCAACCCTCTGGGAGGCCTTTAAAACCGTCCTCCGTGGCCAAGCCATCTCCATCATTACGGACCACACGAAAACCCAGCGGCTTGCTGTGCTGGAGTTAGAGCGTGCGATAGTTGAAGCGGAAGCATCCCATACATTACACGGGGATGACGATTCGGCACATACACTCCATATGGCGCAGCATGAGTATAGGTCCCATCTTTGGGAGGGGGCCCGTGCTAGACAGGTAGCGACCCAACACACCATCTACGAACTCGGGGACAAGGCGGGCAAACTCCTGGCGTGGTTGGAGAGGGGGGACCGAGCGTCGCGGTGGGTGGCGCGGATTCGCCTGGGCGAAGGGGACTTTACCTCGGAGCCTCAGCGAATAGCGGGGGCCTTCGCGGCCCATTATCAATGCGTCTATACACCTGAGGCCTCCGCTTCCGTTGCGGACAACGAGCTCTTCCTTAGGGACATCGCAATGCCTAGGCTGACCGCTTCGGGGGCTGAGGCCCTGGAGGCAGATCTGACGGCTGAGGAGATCACGCTGGCGATTTTGGCCCTTCGCACTGGTAAGGCGATAGGGCCTAACGGAATCCCTATCGAATACTATAAGCAAAACTCCTCCCTAGTGGTCCCTCACCTATTGGCCATGTATAGGGACGGTCTATCGACCGGGATCCTCCCCCGCGATCAGAGGATGGCTACAATAGTGGTGATTCCGAAACCCAACAAACCGTCGCATGAGTGCTCCTCTTATCGCCCGATTTCGCTACTCAACGCCGAGGAGAAGATTCTGGCCAAGGTACTGGCAGCACGGTTGCAGCCTTACCTCTCGACCCTAATACACCCTGACCAGTCGGGATTTATGCCCCACCGGAACACCGCTTTGAACCTGCGGCGTCTCCAGGGCATCATTGCTTGCCGCTCCTCGATCGAGGAAGATGCGGCCATACTGTCGTTGGATGCGCGGATGGCGTTTGATAGAGTGGAGTGGCCTTTCCTCTTCGCCGTTCTCCGCCACATGGGGCTTGGCCCCAAGATTTGCGGGTGGATTCAACTGCTGTACACTCAGCCGCTTGCACGGGTGGTAGTAAATGGCCGCGTCTCTGACGCCTTTCCGCTGGGTCGGGGGACTAGACAGGGTTGCCCCCTCTCCCCGCTACTCTTTGCTATGGCTCTCGAGCCCTTGGCGGCGTGGGTGCGACAGGATCCGATGATCCGTGGCCTCAGGTGGACGACGGACTGGGAAGATCGCATATCCCTTTATGCGGATGATGTGCTCCTCTATCTTGCCTCGCCGGCGCGCTCTATCGCCTGTCTCCTCAACATATGTGAATCGTACGGGCGGAGGTCCGGATACGAAATAAACTGGGAGAAATCCATTTTATATATGCTCCGAGGCTCCCCGCCTCGGCTTCCGCGAGGATGTAACATTCTAGTAGCTCACGACGGGTTCAAATATCTTGGCGTGTACATCACTGCCGATCGGGACAAATTTGTTGCGGAAAACCTAATGAAGCCCCTCCAACGGCTTCGCACCGACGTCAAACACTGGCGCGCCTTGCCACTGACATTGCTTGGAAGGGCTTCGCTCTTTAAGATGCTCGCCCTCCCGAGATTCCTCTATGCGCTACAAAATACCCCCTTCCCAATTGCGCCCTCTTATTTCACTGCAGTCAATGCTGAGATCACTCGTCTTCTTTGGGAGGACAAGGCGCCCCGTATTGCTCTCCACAAGCTTACCAGTGGCTGGTACGATGGAGGTATAGCCCTCCCAGATATTAAAACCTATTACTGGGCGTCACACCTCATGATTATCAATCAGTGGCTCCATGTGCCGGGGGAGGACCCTGCATACCGTATGGACAGACAACTACTCGGCCCCGGAGGGGTGATGGGAGCTCTTTACAACCCAAAAAGAGGCCGCGTTCCGGCGGGGCCCGCAGCCCATACCCTCCAGATATGGCACGCGGCGCAGCGGGCGATGGGCTGGGCTGGGAGGATTACCCAGGCAACGCCGCTTTGGGACACTAAGCAGCTCGGGGTACTTCGCACTACCAAGGGATTCCACCAGTGGGATCTTATTGGTATTTCCAGGGTTGGAGACCTCTGGCGTAATGGAGAGGTGATCACTTTTGCCCAATTGCAGGCGGAGTACGACTTGGCGGACACCGAACACTTCCGATATTTACAAATCCATCACGCTCTTCGGACGGCGATTCCACATGGGACTCGGCTCCCTGAGTCATCGCCCTTGGAAGACCGGCTCCTCATGGAGCATCTGCTCCAGAGAGCGACGTCCCTAACGTACCGGAAGATAATAAATAACTGCCCCGACCCTTTTTCCACCCTTAAGGGGAAATGGGAGGCAGAGCTTGGAGAATTCGATGAGACGGATTGGAATTCCGCGCTCTCGTCCCCCAGGGAGGTGGGCATATCTTCCAAGTTAAGACTGGTCCAACTTAAAATTCTGCACCGCACATACTATACCCGTACCCTCCTATTCAAACTCCACCGGGTGGAGTCCCCGCAGTGTCTCAGGAACTGTGGCCTCGAGGGGACCTTCCTGCATACCCTCTGGGAGTGCCCTATCATAGCGACTTATTGGAAAGGGGTGTTGCGTATTCTTTCCCAGGTAACCAAAATTCCCACGCGGCCGGAACCTCGGCTCTGTCTCCTTAATGTCTGGGAACAGACGGACCACAATAGAGTGACCCAGCTGTGGGTGACATTGGGGCTCATGCTTGCGAAACGTAATATAGCCCAGAGATGGGGATCGGGGCAGGTGCCTACCCTGGCGCATTGGATCCGGGATATGGACCTTGTAATGGTGACTGAAAAAACTGTGTATGTTCATAGAGGGTGCCCCAAGAAATGGTCCCAGGTCTGGGGTGGATGGAATGTTTACAGGGGGAACATCTGTGAGCCCCCACCGGATGCAGCAGATTCGGACCTCAGTGACCATGACTAGTGGCTCCACCGCCGGCGATGGGCGGGGAAGGGAACGACGATACGATACCTGTGGGCTGTTTATTTCTCTCTGTGACACCTGTGCTGCCAGTGCTGCGATAACTCGAAACCTTTGTATGCCATGCCTTGCACTATACGAGTGGTGTTTATTTTCTGTGTTGTTGAAAAACTCAATAAAAATATTTCAAAAAAAAAAAAAGTATTTTTAGAGCGCACTGTGACCGGGCGGTTTCCTGGCGCTAGTAGATTACTAAAGGCGGAGAGAAGACAGGGGGAAGTCAGAGGGAGGAGAACGCCTGGGTGAACAAGTGGGTCTTGAGCGCTTTCCGGAAGTGTAGATAGGTGGTAATAGATCGAATGATAGGAGGGAGACTGTTCCAAAAGCGAGGAGCAAGGGTGGAGAACCTAGTGCCACCTGCTCGAGATTTGCGGAATCGGGGAACAGTAAGGAGAGTTTGAGTGGAGGAACGGAGATGACGACTTGGAAGATAATGAGAGACCATGGAGTTAATGAAGAGAGGGGCTGTGCGAGCACGGGCCATGAAAACTATACATCCCATTTTGAAAAGGGTACGGTACAGAATAGGAAGCCAGTGAAGGGTTTTTAGAAGAATGGAGGAGTGGTGAGATTTGGGAAGCCGATGGATTAGGCGAGCCGCCTGATTTTGGATAGTCTGAAGGCGCCGCAACTCATAGGCGGGAACGCCAACATACAGGCAGTTCCCGTAATCCAGACGGGAAAGAACCAAAGCTAAGATGATGATTTTAAGGGCATCCAGAGAAAAAAAACGGGAAATCTTACGGATGATCCGTAGAGAAAGAAAGCAGGATGAAACAACGGAGCTGATTTGAGGGCGCATGGAAAGGTCCTGGATGATTTTAATGCCGAGGGTCCTAACTGAGGCAGAGGGAGCCGGAGGGGAACCAAAGCTAGAAGGCCAGAAGGCAGACGACCAGGGGCTGGAGGAGCCACCAGTCAGAATCAGCTCAGTTTTATCGGGGTTGAGTTTAAGGTGGTTTAAACTCATCCAAACAGAAATAAAGGTGAGAGTGGTTTGAAATTTGGAAAGAGAATCAGTAGAAGAAGAAAGATCAAATATAAGCTGAAGGTCATCCGCATAATTGTAGATGGATACCTCCATTCTGAGCAGGGAAACAATAAGAGGGTAGATGTAAAGGTTGAAGAGGAGAGGGGAAAGGGAGGAACCCTGGGGAACCCCACAAGAAACTGTGCGAGGCGGGGCAGAGAATCCAGAGAGTTGAACAGCCTGTGACCGGCCTTGAAGAAATTACGTGCGCCAAGAGAGAGCGGTGCCCTGAATGCCCGCTGCCCCGACACGGTCTAGGAGGATGGAGTGATCGACCGTGTCAAAGGCAGCGGACAAATCAAGAAGCACCAAGGCTTGGGGGCAGTTGGAATCCATCTTACTCTTAAGCTCGTCGAGGACAGAGAGGACCACAGTTTCGGTCGAGTGAGCCGGGCGTAAGCCCGCTTGGTGAGAGGCCAACAGATGATTGTCCTCAATATATGTCGACAGGCAGGAAGTTATATGGCTCTCTAGGATCTTGCCTAGGTACGGGAGCAAAGAAATGGGCCTAAAGTTAACAGGAAGGGTGGGGTCAGAGCCAGGCTTTTTTAAAATGGGAATGACAATAGCTGAATTGAATTGAGGCAGGACAATTCCCAGGGAAATGGATGAGTTAAGAAGGGACAGAGGGGGGTCAGGACAGCCGGAAAAAAGTTCCCTTAAGATGCGGGCTGGTCCATAATCAGCAGGGGAGCCAGATTTGACTTTCCTGAGCAGAGCCAGAAAGGATTCTTTGGAGATGGGAGGGAAGAGGGTGAGAGAAGACAGGAAAGGGGGGGGGGAGAAAAGAGAGGGAGGTGGGAAGATGGCAAGGGGATGTTCCGTTTGATGTTATCAATCTTCTCGAAAAAGTAGTCATTGAGAGAGAGGCATAGAGCAAGAGAAGGAATAGGATTAGGGTTAACTCGGTCCGATAAAGCCAGATTATGAACAACAGAAAAAATTTCCTTGGGTTTGTTAGCCGCTGTTAGGATTTTGCCAGAGAAATATTCTGATTTCGCCAAGAGAATAGCTCTCTTATAGTTGTTTAAGAGAGACCTATATTGATCCCTCCGAGAGGGACAATAGTTGCATCTCCACTGGCGCTCAGACTGGCGAAGAGCCAGTTTAAGGGTTTTAAGGTCGCTCGAAAACCATTTATTGGCTTCGTGGAGACGACAGGCTTTAACCGTCCTGAGCGGAGCGATCCGGTCACAAGAGGTAGAAAGCCAGGTGTTGATGGCGTCCACTTGAAGATCGAGAGGAAGGACCGATAAATCCGGAGAGGTGGTCATCAGTAAGGAATGGAGAGAATTGAAATCTACCCGATTCCAGTTCCACGCAGAGACGTTCTTAGGCAGGGGCGACTTGTCAGTGACCGCTAAGTCAATGGAAAAAGAGATAAGCGAGTGGTCCGACCAGGTACAGGGGAGAATGGTGGTCGGGGAAAGGGTCCGATTGGCCGACCAAATCTGATCGAGAATATGGCCATGAATGTGGGTGGGGGCGTGAATGTGGGGGGTAAAATTGAGACAGCGAAGGGTGTCGGAGAAGTCTTTGGAAGCCAGATCTTCTTTAGGGTCACCAGGCCAATAGTTGAAATCACCCAGCAGAAGAACTGACTTATTATTGATCACAAGAGTGGCCAAGAGTTCTTGCAGGGCAGGTAGAAAATGGGGCATTGCTTGAGGAGGACGGTAAACGAGAACTATGGTGAGAGGGATGGAAATATTCACCGAGCGGGCCACTACGAAATCGGTTTTAGATATTGGGAGGAAGGATAGAGGCTGAAACTGGAGAGTGGACCGAATTATCAGTGCTACACCCCCACCAACTTTCCCATCGGGGCGATCAGCCCGAAGAATGTAATAGGAGTCAGGGAGAGCAGATAGGACATCAGGCTGGGAGTCAGCGGAAAACCAGGTTTCCGTCAGAAACAAAAAGTCGGGTGACTCAGTACTGAGGAGATTATAAAGTTCCAGCTGATGCCTGCCTGCTGAGCGGGTATTAAGGAGATAAGCGGAGGCCGCCGTCGGGGAACAAGAGGAAGGAGGGGATGGATGTGCAGGGGGAGCAGGCAGTTGCTGACTAAGCACAAAAGCGACAGGGGAAGGGAGGGGAAAAACGGCAATGTTAAGAGCCTGAATGCGGCTGAGCGTAAAGGGATTAAGGGCCCAAGTACCTTGATGAGTAAGTAGCTGGCTGGAGGTATACCTTATGATAGAGGCAGAGTTTGTGGCCCCTGGTCCCAACCGGTTGCGGACGGGCGCAGACGGGCTTGCCTTTGGCGCGCCTTCGGCGTGCCTAAGGCGCGCCCGCTGCGCCCGCCCGCTGCGCCGTCGGGGAGCAGTGTTCATTTTATGGGAGGAGAGGAGGGTGGGAGGCAGCCGCAACTAGAGCACTACCCCTGCTTTCTCCCAAGATGGCGGCCACCCTCGCACTAGAAACTATGCTTTTGCTCTTCGTGTCTTCATTAAACAGAAAAACACTAAAAGATGTAACTTTTAGTTGGATTGGTGATGATGTGACCATGTATCTTAAGGAATAAAGTACCCTCTGCTAAAAATTCAAAGGATATTGCCTCAGAGTTCCACGAATATAGAAAGGAACTTGGACTTCAACCTCATTCCTCTAAAAAGTTGCAGAAGTCCTCAGAGGCTTGAAATATTCTTATAATGTATCGTACAGGAATCCAATGTTCATATTGCAATACAGAAGAGCTCCCATGATCAGTTGTAAAGGACAGGTTGATTGCCAAATCACATTTAATAGAGACTTTGTGGGATAAGCAGACCCAGATGTTGGGCCCGATTTACAACACTTTTTGCACCCCTAAAATGAAGCTAGATGCGCAGAAATGTCCTATTCTATGAGTAAATGCACCTCAATCACAGAGTCAAAATCTGCAGAGATTACATTTGCACATGAAACAAGTGGCAGAGGAAAATCTACTGTCTGATATTTAGGGTCTTATTACAAGTATGTTGGTCATGATGACCGCCGTACTCACCGTGGTGATCCGACCACTGCCACCACTGCGTGTCTGCCCACAGTATTCTGAGTGTGGCGGTAGGACCGCCACGAGACAGCCAGCTCCACCGGGATCAAGGATGCTGCTGCACCGGCGGTCTGCAACCAGCCTCAATATGCTGGCGGTGCAGATGCCGGCACTGCAGAGCATATTACAAGTTGGCTTTCCACTGCCCATTTCATGGCGATGAGCCCACCATGAAAAGGGTGGCGGCAGGCGGGTGCATTATAGGCTTGGCGGTCCGCCTGTCAGCCCAACAGAGGTGGGCTGACAGGGGGACCGCCAAACTTGGAATAAGCCCCTTAGTGTTTTTGTATAGAACATTGGTGATCCTGGGAAGGGGCAGATTGTGTGGAGCGTCTGAAGGTGATAAACAGCCACAAAGGTTCTCATGCTTATTGGCCTCATTATAAGAATTAGGGTGAGAATAGCACTTTCCTCCCAAATCGGCCATACAAGTAATATAGCCAGTGCTTTAAATGAGCTGGTACTGTCCAGTACTGAGTACCGGCACTTTTATTTTTTTTGGAAAGGGAGAGGACCGGCACTTCTCTAGAGAAATGTAATACTTTTAGTTGGAGAATACTGGCACTTCTCAGAAACAAGCATGTACTCTGGTATAGAGTACCTGCACTTCGGTTTTACCATTTGAAGCGCGGAATAAAGCTATTTTACATGTGGCTATATTCCCACGCAAAATTAGTGCATGTCTTTCTGGTGACAAATTTGCCAGGTCACCCTGGTGGAAACAGTGCCCGGAAATGTGCCCAAAGTGAGAAATTTCTGAGTAGTCACAAACATTCCAAGCAGTTTCTCACACCCAATTAACAGTCTTGACTTCAGTGCCAAAAAGGATGCAGAAGTAAAGCAAGTAGGCATGATAAACATCAAAACACTCTGGAAAGATATCTTTCAAGTATAGTGGATAGGGAAGGGAAGTCAAGGGAAGGTGAGGGGTGTTTTTAAAGAGTACGAGCATCCTCTAGGATGTAAATATCACCTAAAATGAAAAGACCAAAGCAGAGCTTTATTTTTTGTATTTTGTTCTACCAAAATAAAAAGAAACGACCCTGAACCTGCTAGTTAGTCGCATAATATTTTTCACACCAAGCGAGGCAAATATTGAAAAGGGACTCAGGTGTTCGACTAATTTTCAATTCACCCGTAAATGAAGAAAACAAAAACATTTATCCGCTAAGGAAGTGGCCGCGGTAATACAAAATCCATCACAATGAAGGAGTGACCGCGCGCTGCTCAGAGGTCAGCGGCACGCACGGTCCGGCGTCGACGGCGAATGCTAATAAGGGGATGCGTGGCAGCAGGTAGGCGCGAGGCGCGTAGGGGAGCTATTGTGAGAGCGGAATCATTACAATGGGAGGCATGTCTTCAGTAATCACAAGGATTCACATCACATATCTTCCCGAGCATTGCGAGCGCAGGACAGTTTTTTTTCTGGCTCTGTTTATGGTAATCTCTGGGATTATTTGACAGCAAGGTGACATTTTGACTTTGGAACAAATTTCTTTCATAGACACTGCAATTACTCACAGATCGAGTGACAATAAATTAGAAATAGAAGTAGGTTACTATTTACATCGGAGAAGGTATACGGACTTTGGGTCTGTGTTTTCATTGAAACTTGAGTTTTTTTTTGGTGTACTTATTTTTTTTCTTTCCTGCTTTAGAACATCTACTTGATCTTAACAACTTTGGATTCTTATGAAGATTGTGTATTATGTATAAAATATTTAATTTAATTACTGTGGAAATACAAAAAAAGTTACCCAACGTTCTAAATGAATGTGCTTTATTTATTTGTGAAACAAAAAGTGCCGGTGCCCAAGGTTTAGTCAAAATCCCCTGACTGGAGCTATCAGGGAGTGGGGGGATCACCAGAGGGAAGAGGGTGCAGGGAAGTTCAAGTGTAGACGAAGTAGGGGAGGAGAACAATGGTAATAAGGAAAGGAAGGAGTAAGGATTAAATCGGGAGGACGAAGGTAGGGAAAAGATAGATGGGGGACAGCGGTGGAAGGACAACAGAGGGAGAAAGGTCATAGTGGGATGGCGCGGGAAAGCAAGGGCAATAGGAGGGAAGGAGAAAGCATGGAGAGGGTGGAAGAGAGATGGACCGGGATGGGAGGAACTAGAGGTAGGTGGTGAGTGGGAAAAGAGGGGATAGAAGAACTGAAGTGGAGAGGGAAGACTGGAAGGCAAGGACGGAAACTGAAACAAGGGAGACAAGGCGAAAGGTAAAAGGCATTAGGTAGGAGAGAGGAGAGACAATAGCAATAGGAAGGAAGGTGGAGAGCTTGGGAGGGAAAGAGGAGCAACAAAAGAATGGCACAGAGAGAGAAGAAAATAATAGGGGAAGAGGCAAGGAAGAGGAAGCTGGAAAGTTGCAAGGTGGGGTATGAAAATGGCGTTGGAAGATAAAGATGAGACTGAAAAGGTGGTTTAAAGTGTGGAGAGCAGAGTTCGGAAAGAGAGCTTTAGAGAATGGGAGGTGGGGTTAGATGGTGTTTTGATTATGGGGTCAGCACTGTATGATAGTGTAAAATTAGTAATGGGTGCTAGATTAAGGGATAAGTGACTGCTAATCAGAACAAGCATTGGAAAAACAAATAGCTCTCGGCAATCTGAGAGCTATAGGTGTCGTCAATGTCTTTTAGCCATGTTTTATGGAGTGGAGTCACTGTCTGTGGTGTGGATTGATTTATGTGGGTTGGATTGAAATTCTTTGTTGTTGAATTGTGTGGCATGGAATTGTGTGGTGCTGAGTGGAGTTATTTGTAGTGGAATTATGCAGCATGGTGTGCAGTGGAATTATGTGAATAGTAGTTATGTGGTATTGAGAGCACTGAAATTATTTGGAGTAGGACTGTGTATCATGGAGTGTAATTATGTGGAGTTGTATTGTGAGTCATGGAGCAGTAAGTAGTGTAGTGGAATTATGTGGTGTGGTGTTGAAATTTGTGGCGTGATTTGGAATTCTGTGTTGTGAAATATGTGGTGTGTAGTAGAATTGTGTTGTGGGGTAGAATTATGTGGTTTGGCGTGGAATCATGTGGTGTGGAATGGAATTGTGCAGAGCTCAATTGTGTGGCATGGAACTGTGTGGTGTTGAGTGAAATTATGTCAAGTGGAATTATGTGGCATCGTGTGCCATGGATATATGTGTAAATTCTTTTTGGCATAGAGTGGATTTATGTGGCATTAAGTAGCATGAAATTAGGTGTAGTTGAATTATGTGTTGAGTGGTATTATGTGGAGTGTAAATATGCTGCGTGGTGTGGAATTGTGTAGCATTGTGTTGAATTAGGTTGAATTGAACGCTTGTTGTCTATGTACTGCAGTGCTGAGAGAGCAGCCTTCATGGGAGGTGAAATTATGCTGTTTCTCTTTTCTGTCTTCTCACCCCCGTGAAACTGGCTCAAACAGTGTGAACGGCATGCAGCAGCTGTTTCTTCCTCCCCTGCAAGAGCGTTTGAGTCTTGAGATTACTCCAGCTTCAGGCAGTTGAATTTATGACCGCTGTAAAGTTTCAAGGAGGCTCTGCTGAGGGAGGTGGGCATGGTGAATAAAGGTAGCTCGAGGTAACTCCTTTGGGGCTGTGTTGAATTAAGCATGCATTGTCTCAGGATACTCTAGTGGGAAAGTAAAATCTTCATGCCTTTCTTTGTTTATACAGGACTTAGGCGGTGGTGATAATATCCATACGCGCACTCTCAAGACCCCAGCCTACCTTTGTTTGTGATGACGTTAGTGTGGAACTGTTGGCTAAAGTATCCAGGTCTTTAATAAGCAACTACAAAGCAGACAAAGGCGCACACTGATTTAAGTTCATCCATGTCAGATGTAGTAAAATACCACACTGCGTATCGGGTATGGTTTGAAAATGTGCATTCGTTACTAGCAGCTCTAAGGAAGGCCCCATTTCATAGTCAGATCAAAGACATGTCACTGAAGAATATGGAAGCCATGGGTGCCTCTTTTGCACCAACTTATGCTTGACATTCTACACCACCCAGCCCTCCCACCCCTCCCTCACTCTTACACACACTGGGCAATTCAAACACCCCACCCCAGTTGCTGAAAACAAAATTCCGTGCTTTGGAATGAAGTTTCCAAAACTTTTGCATAAACGCTGGCAATGAGTTCACCGGCCCACATTTCATCAAAATGGCAATTACCAGTGAGGGAGAGAGGGCACGCGGCACAAGCGGGCCCGCTTTCGTCGTTTATGGCAACATACAAGGAAGAGCACCCTATGGGGCATATTATCAAGAAACGACATTAAAATTATCACCGCTTTAGTGGCAGGAAACTGCCGCTAAAGCGGCGATAATGGGCTTGATAATATGCCGCAGAGAATTGCAATAGAAGACCATGTTCACACCAGAACCTGGCCTTCTATTGGAATTCTCAAGGGCATATTATCAAGCCCGTTTTCGCCGCTTTAGATAAAGCGGTGATAATTTTAACGCTGTTTCTTGATAATATGCCCCAAAGTCCCTCAAATGGTCATAAAATAAGAGCAGTAGAAGGATGGTGTACTTAGTCCCTGCCCCCAGGGAGTGGCAAACACAGGAAGAGGCATGACAAATGCATGCCATGGGCTAATGGGGAGAGCAAAAAATGGAGCAACAATGGTGCCAGCAAATGTAAAGCCTATGGGCAGGGCCACTGGAATTATGCAATTGTGTGGCCGCAGTGATTTTTGCATATAGATTTGCAGCACTTGTCACATAATCCATCACCTGCAGCATAATTTGCTGATTTTAACAAAAAAAAGGATTCCAGTTCAAATGTTTCGAAAGTAATAAAAAATGTGTTGATACATGTTGCTGTGCAGTGGAAGGCCCTTTACAAAGCTGGACTGGTCACCTTTCTGTTGCTTATTGCTATATTTGGGTATTAAACTGTTACTAATGAGGTATAACCAATGCCCATACAGTGTGAACAAGTTTAAAAATGCTGAAATAATTAAGTAATACTATTACAAAATGTGTTGCATTATGCCAGATACTGTGGCTTTTCTTGCCACATAATTTACTCACCCCTGCCGCATAATTTGGCCCGCTCCTGCCTCATAATTCCAGTGGCCCTGCCCATGAGAAGGCTGTAAGCTCATGAAGTAGACACACCATGTCTCTTTCGATACAGCACATGCACACCATCTGGAGCTGGGACCTAAAACGTTGGGAATGTGTGTGAAACTGAGATTTAAGGTTGGTTTGGGGCTGGGGAACTTTGAAGGGTCAGTTTTCGGTTTGGTTTTCAGTACGATTCAGTTTTCAGCAGGGCACAATTTGGGGGTACAAGGGGGTAGACGGCGTCCACCCACTAATTTCACAGGCCAAGATGTTGGGCCCCACGAAAACATGTAGTATTCATCCCTGTGTAGGTTTCAGACACTTTCAGCTGCGCTGGCAAGTTGTCCGTTTTCATTCCCAGCAGCAAAGTTCAGGTGGGGAGGGAGCTTTCTTATTTTAAATTCTGCTGGCCCAGGGCAGAGGCCGAAGTTAGGCGGCCATCAGGCTCCCCTTGATCAAGTATCCTGGCTGTGAGCTACTTGAAGCCGCACACGTAAAATGCAAAGGAGGGGAAACAAAGGCACTCAGTTTATCCCTTCACAGGTACTTAAGAGAGGCATGCTTTTTTGACTTTGTTCAGTCCCTGCAAATTAGAGATATACATATATTGTAAGGTTGACAAATGTGCAAGTCTGCCCCAATATTTGCACAAATAATGCTTTAAATACCACTTTTTTTTCTTTTTTTTATAGCGCTGCTCATCCCAATTCAGGGTGTCAGAGCGCTTTACATCATACGTAAACATAATACATTGACAAATATGTCTGTAAGTCAATGTCCTCAATGTATTACATAAGACAGAGAGGATTGCAAAGTGTAGAAGTCGCATGCCCTTCATATCTCACTGTGCTATATTAAAAGGATTACAATTTGATGAACTGCAAGTAACAAAATGATCTTTGTGTTAAAAGCAGTAACCTACTTACCTAGCTATGTAAAAAATAATCTGTCAGCTGCATGTTACATAATGTGCTTTGTGGGAGACACATTAATATTATTCTCTGAGATTTACTGGGCACAAAAAGATCTCTGCAGCAGGCTCCTTAAACCGATACAATATTTTCAAATGCAGACTTTGCAACCAATTAAGCAGAACAGATTTTCTGCCACACGTCTTCAAGCTGCCAATTGCTTATGTGGCAGAGTTAAAAAAAAAAAGTACAAATTGCGGCCGAACGCAAAATCTCACTTGTTAAATCTTGTAACACGCTAACATATTCTTGTGATAGAACTGCTAAACATATGTTTGAGTTTTTAAAGATCTGAAGTCACTTCTTGTGATGTCACTTCATGTGAGGTCATCGGCTGTGATGTCCTTTTCTGTGATGTCACATGCAATGTCACACGCCGTGATGTCATGCACCATGATGTCACTTTCATACTGCCTAACTTGGTTAGTCCCCCATTCTTTTTTTGGTACCTGTGCCCTGGTTTTCTCTGCTTCATTTGGCCTGTTGCTCCACCTTTGCTCCTCGTGCTCCCAAACCCCAGTGCTCTTCATTTCAGGGACAAGATCTGCCCCTGATTTCTCAAGCCCCTTGGTGCAGTATCCAGGCAACAGTCCTCCCCGATTGGTTTCCTGCTCTCCAATGCTGCAGGTCCCAAGTAGCCAAGCTTTTATACGAGGGAACCATCACAATAGAGCTATACACATGACGTCATGATGACATCTCAGGACCATGGGACAAACTAATCATCCTGCAAGACACAATGGGTGGAGGATGTCTAATTTCCTCACATGATCTAAGTTTATGTCAGCTGATCCTGATCATTGTGTGCTGAATCATCAATATCAGACAATATTCAGTTTAGCCCTGAGCCCAAGGCTCACGTTTATTCAACAGAAAACACGAACACATCTAAATTCCCAAAAGAAGCATAAGACTTTCATGAAGCCATGTGGTGTTTAGGAACAAGGACACAGTGCGCTGCTACAGATTCTACTTCAGATCGAGGCTTGTTCGAGATCACTTCTCTCCCTTCAAAAATACTTGTGCATCTCTTGCACAGCTGTATGCATGAATCACTGCCAAATACTGATTTAGATCATGATCTCCGTAACGCGGAGACCAAGGCCTTCTCTGTACTTGTGCGAGAAGCAGCTGAGCGTGCCAGCTAGAATGCAGCGGGAGCTACAGTGAATATTTCCTTGTCAACGAGAATGCTCACAATCTCAGAGAAAGACCGCTCCAGAATCAGCTGAGCAGGGCCCGAAGAAAGCTCTGATCGGGATGATGCCGAAAGAATAGTGGTACAAAAGGGGGTGGTGATGGACAGAGCATCAGAACCAATCAAACACTCACAGCCAGTCAACAGATCTGGGTTTGATCCATCACTGTTCTTTAGCCCACTCTGCCACCTCAGTTCAGACATGGCCATATGCAAATCAGTCTGACCCTGTGCCTCATGGGAACAGTCCAGCCCGAACTGCCAAGCCATGCCTTCCCTGGACCGGAAACAAGCTTCCTAGGACCGGTTTCTGGCATTTCAGCCGTCTTCAGCCAGGCTTGCTTGAATCCAGTGGCAAAGTGAGCGAGGGACTCACGTCTGAGCATACCCTGCCAACTTATGGCGAACAAAGCGGTACAAAAGGGGGTGGTGATGGACGGAGCATCAGAACCAATCAAACACTCACACCCAGTCAACAGATCTGGGTTTGATCCATCACCGTTCTTTAGCCCACTCTGCCACCCCAGTTCAGACATGGCCATATGCAAATCTGTCTGACCCTGTGCCTCATGGGAACAGTCCAGCCCGAACTGCCAAGCCATGCCTTCCCTGGACCGGAAACAAGCGTCCTAGGACCGGTTTCTGGCATTTCAGCCGTCTTCGGCCAGGCTTGCTTGAATCCAGTGGCAAAGTGAGCAAGGGACTCACGTCTGAGCATACCCTGCCAACTTATGGCGAACAAAGCGGTACAAAAGGGGGTGGTGATGGATGGAGCATCAGAACCAATCAAACACTCACACCCAGTCAACAGATCTGGGTTTGATCCATCACCGTTCTTTAGCCCACTCTGCCACCCCAGTTCAGACATGGCCATATGCAAATCAGTCTGACCCTGTGCCTCATGGGAACAGTCTAGCCCGAACTGCCAAGCCATGCCTTCCCTGGACCGGAAACAAGCTTCCTAGGACCGGTTTCTGGCATTTCAGCCGTCTTCAGCCAGGCTTGCTTAAATCCAGTGGCAAAATCAATCAATCAATCAAGACATTTATAGAGCGCACTACTTACCCGTAGGGTCTCAAGGCGCTGGGGGGAGGGGGGTGCCGCTACTGCTCGAACAGCCAGGTCTTCAGCTTCTTCCTGAAGGGGCGGTGGTCTTGGGTCAGGCGCAGGTCGGTCGGGAGGGAGTTCCAGGTCTTGGCGGCCAGGTAGGAGAAGGACCTTCCTCCTGTAGTCGCTCTTCGTATGCAGGGGATGGCGGCGAGGGCGTGGTTGGCTGATCGGAGGTGGCGTTTGGGAGCGTAGAAGTTGATTCGGTTGTTGAGGTAGCTCGGGCCTTGGTCGTGTAGGGCTTTGTGTGCGTCGGTGAGGAGGCGGAAGGTGATTCTTTTGTTGACGGGGAGCCAATGTAGGTCTCTCAGATGTCCGGAGATGTGGCTGGTTCGTGGGATGTCGAGGATGAGTCTGGCTGAGGCGTTCTGGATCCGCTGGAGTCTCTTCTGGAGCTTGGCGGTGGTACCGGCGTAGAGGGCGTTGCCGTAGTCCAGTCGACTAGTGACGAGGGCCTGGTTGACGGTCTTCCTGGTCTCGGTGGGGATCCACCAGAAGATCTTCCGTAGCATGCGTAGGATGTTGAAGCACGCCGAGGAGACGTTGTTGACTTGCCTGGTCATGGAGAGGGAGGAGTCCAGGATGAAGCCCAGGTTGCGTGCGTGGTCTGTCAGTTTGGGTGCGGTGCCCAGGGCGGGAGGCCACCAGGAGTCGTCCCAGGCGGAGGGTGAAGAGCCCAGGATGAGGACCTCCGTCTTGTCTGAGTTCAGTTTCAGGCGGCTGGTCGTCATCCACTCGGCTACCTCTTTCATCCCTTCGTGCAGGTTGGCTCTGGCGGCGGCGGGGTCGTTGGTCAGGGAGAGGATCAGCTGGGTGTCGTCGGCGTAGGAGATTATGCTGAGGTTGTGTTGGCGTGCGATGGCCGCGAGGGGGCTCATGTAGACGTTGAAGAGGGTGGGGCTCAGCGAGGATCCTTGAGGGACGCCGCAGATGACTTCGGTGGCCTCTGACTTGTACGGTGGTAGGCGGACTCTCTGTGTTCTTCCGTCGAGGAAGGAGATGATCCATTCCAGAGCCTTCTCCTGGATTCCGACGTTGCTGAGGCGCTGTACTAGGGTGCGGTGGCAGACAGTGTCGAATGCCGCGGAGAGGTCTAGGAGGATGAGGGCCGCTGTTTCTCCGTTGTCCATCAGGGCTCGGATGTCATCGGTGGCGGCGATGAGGGCGGTCTCGGTGCTGTGGTTGGCTCGGAAGCCAGACTGTGAGGGGTCGAGGGATCCATTCATCTCAAGGAAGGCGGCCAGCTGCTTGTTGACGGTCTTCTCGATGACTTTGGCTGGAAACGGGAGGAGCGAGATGGGGCGGTAATTCTTGAGTTCGGTGGGGTCTGCTGTGGGTTTCTTGAGTAGAGCGCTGAGTTCGGCGTGCTTCCAGCTCTCAGGGAAGGTGGCGGTGTCGAAGGATGTGTTGATGATGTCTCGCAGGTGGGGTGCGATGACAGCGTCGGCCTTGTTGAAGACGTGGTGAGGGCAGGGGTCGGTCGGCGATCCGGAGTGGATGGAGTTCATCGTGCGGATGGTGTCTTCGGTGCTGATCGGAGTCCAGGCGTGGAGGGTGGTGGTGGGGGGTGGTTGTTCAGTCGTGGTGTGCGTTGGTTGGTTGTTGAAGCTGTTGTGTATGTCTGCGATCTTGTTGTGGAAGTATGAGGCGAGGGAGTTGCAGAGGTCTTGCGATGGGGTGATGTCGTTGCTTCCTGCGCTGGGGTTGGAAAGCTCTTTCACGATGTTGAAGAGTTCCTTGCAGTTGTGTGCGTTGTTGTCCAGCCGGTCCTTGAATGCAGTTTTCTTGGCGGCGCGGATCAGCTGATGGTGCTTCCGGGTGGCAAGCTTGAAGGTGGTCCTGTTGTCCGGTGTTGGTTCCCTTCTCCAGACTTTCTCGAGGGCTCGGCAGTTCTTCTTGGAGCTCTTGAGTTCGTCGGTGAACCATGGGGCTTTCTTGCTGCCGGGTCTGCTGGGCGGGGTCCTCAGCGGGGCGAGCTCGTCCGCGCAGTTGCTGATCCACTTCGTGAGGTTGTCGGCGGCCTGGCTGGGGTTCGCTGAGCTGGCAGGAGGGAGCTGGCTCAGGGAGGTGGCTAGCTGGTCGGCTGTGATCTTGTTCCAGCTTCTGCGGGCAGCCTGTTGCTGGTGGTGGTGGGTCGTCGTTCTTTTGAAGGTGAAGTGGACGCAGCTGTGGTCCGTCCATTGAAGCTCAGTGGCGTGGCTGAAGTCGATGTCTGTGCTGGATGAGAAGACTGCGTCGAGTGTGTGTCCGGCGAGGTGGGTGGGGGTGGACACCAGCTGCTTGAGTCCAAGATTGGCGAGGTTGTCGAGCAGGGTGCTGGTGTTGCGGTCGTTGTTGTTCTCCAGGTGGAAGTTGATGTCCCCCAGGAGGATGTAGTCAGCGGAGGGGAGGGCATGCGGGCTGACGAAGTCGGCGATGTCCTCGCTGAATTGGGTGCGTGGTCCCGGAGGTCGGTAGATCAGGGTGCCTCTGAGGGTGGTCTTCGGGTCGGTGTGGATCTGGAAATGCAGGTGTTCAGCGGTGGTCAGGGTGTTGTCGGTGCTGGTCGTGAGACGGATGGTGTTCCTGTGGATGATGGCGATGCCTCCTCCCATCTGGTTGGCGGTGCGATCCCTCCGGGTGATCTTGTAGCCCTCTGGGATGGCGATGGCGATGTCGGGAGCTGAAGAGGCGTTCATCCAGGTCTCCGTGAGGAAGGCAACGTCTGGAGCTGTGGTGTCGAGGAGGTTCCAGAGTTCGATGGCGTGTCTGTGGACGGAGCGGGTGTTGAGCAGGATGCACTTGAGGAGGGTGCTGCTGGTGTTCGACTTGGCGGATGCTGGTGCGAGGCAGGTCTGGATGCAGGTGAACTTGCAGGCGTGGCAGCTGAAGGGTCCGTGGGTGTGTCTCGGGGTGGCTTGGTGGCATCCCGGGGTTCGGCCGGTGTTGAGTGCGTTGAGGGTGGCGGCGTCGTACGTCCGGCGGGTGGGCTGGGGTCTTCGGGAGCCAGGGGTTCGGGCGCTGGGTGCGGGCCAGGCACTGACGGGCGCAGACGGGCTTACCTTTGGCGCACCTTCGGCGCTCAATCGGTGCTCCCGCTGCGCGTGACCGCTGCGCGTTCGCACGGTCGCCATATATGGCCAAGTGCGCGGGGGGGCGGAGCAGCTGGGAGGCGGGAGCGGGGAGGGTACAGAAGGCAAAAGGGGCGGGGTTTCGCGGCGGTGGCGGGAAGCGGGGAGGGAGGGTGAACGGCGGCGAAAACAGCGGCAAACAGGAAGGAAATACACAATACAGAAAAAAAAACAGGCAATGCAATTTAACAAAAGCTGATTGACAAGGCAAAAACAGCAGGGGCCGGTTAAGAGAGCAGGGACCACGCCGCTCGGGGGCCGGGGGCGTGGTCACGCGCCGGTAGCGAGGCAGTCAGGCAGGGAGGGAGAGCACACGCAGCAGCTGGTGGCCGTGCGGCGCGGGGGTGTCCTAGAGCTAGGTCACACTCACCTGCGTCGCACGGTCGCCATATATGGCCAAGTGCGCGGGGGGGCGGAGCAGCTGGGAGGCGGGAGCGGGGAGGGTACAGAAGGCAAAAGGGGCGGGGTTTCGCGGCGGTGGCGGGAAGCGGGGAGGGAAGGTGAACGGCGGCGAAAACAGCAGCAAACAGGAAGGAAATACACAATACAGAAAAAAAAACAGGCAATGCAATTTAACAAAAGCTGATTGACAAGGCAAAAACAGCAGGGGCAGGTTAAGAGAGCAGGGACCACGCCGCTCGGGGGCGTGGTCACGCGCCGGTAGCGAGGCAGTCAGGCAGGGAGGGAGAGCACACGCAGCAGCTGGTGGCCGTGCGGCGCGGGGGTGTCCTAGAGCTAGGTCACACTCACCTGCGTCGCACGGTCGCCATATATGGCCAAGTGCGCGGGGGGGCGGAGCAGCTGGGAGGCGGGGAGGGTACAGAAGGCAAAAGGGGCGGGGTTTCGCGGCGGTGGCGGGAAGCGGGGAGGGAGGGTGAACGGCGGCGAAAACAGCGGCAAACAGGAAGGAAATACACAATACAGAAAAAAAACAGGCAATGTAATTTAACAAAAGCTGATTGACAAGGCAAAAACAGCAGGGGCAGGTTAAGAGAGCAGGGACCACGCCGCTCGGGGGCCGGGGGCGTGGTCACGCGCCGGTAGCGAGGCAGTCAGGCAGGGAGGGAGAGCACACGCAGCAGCTGGTGGCCGTGCGGCGCGGGGGTGTCCTAGAGCTAGGTCACACTCACCTGCGTCGCACGGTCGCCATATATGGCCAAGTGCGCGGGGGGGGCGGAGCAGCTGGGAGGCGGGAGCGGGGAGGGTACAGAAGGCAAAAGGGGCGGGGTTTCGCGGCGGTGGCGGGAAGCGGGGAGGGAGGGTGAACGGCGGCGAAAACAGCGGCAAACAGGAAGGAAATACACAATACAGAAAAAAAACAGGCAATGCAATTTAACAAAAGCTGATTGACAAGGCAAAAACAGCAGGGGCAGGTTAAGAGAGCAGGGACCACGCCGCTCGGGGGCCGGGGGCGTGGTCACGCGCCGGTAGCGAGGCAGTCAGGCAGGGAGGGAGAGCACACGCAGCAGCTGGTGGCCGTGCGGCGCGGGGGTGTCCTAGAGCTAGGGACTCATGTCTGAGCATACCCTGCCAACTTATGGCGAACAAAGCGGTACAAAAGGGGGTGGTGATGGACGGAGCATTAGAACCAATCAAACACTCACACCCAGTCAACCGATCTGGGTTTTATCCATCACCGTTCTTTAAAGAAAGAATAGTGAGCACCAAGTACTGGGCATGGCTGAGTTTCATGGAGCCTGCCACACCTAATATGGCCGCCACTGGGATGTCTGGGAAATGTAGTCTACACTGACTTCTCTATGTAGTCTACACTGACTGCTCTAGGCCTGAAGGGAAGCAAAGGCATTGTTAGAACTGGGGGTCTCTAGTTGGCAGAGGTAGGTACCTTTGACCAAATAGGGACCCTTGTTTTTAAGTCAGGGAAAGGGGATTACACTACTGGATAACCCCTGCTCACCCCCTTTGGTAGCTTGGCACGAGCAGACAGGCTTATCTCAGAGGCAGTGTGTTAAGCATTTGTGAACACATACAGTAATATACTGAAAACACTACAGATGGACACCACACAAGTTTTATAAAAATAAGTTTTCTTTATATAGACTTAACACAAGACCAAAAACGACAAAAATCCACAATACTGTACTTTAAATTGGTTTCAAGATGGAAGATTTAGCTTAGTTCAAGTTGTTGGTAAATGCGACACAGTTCTCACAAAAGTACCTGAATGCGAATCGCAAAATAAACAAAAGACTGGCCGCGTTGGAGATAGGTCAGTTCCTTGCTTCGGGGGAGACGATGCGTCGCGCCTCAATGCTTGCGCAGAGTAGGGAATGCGTCTTGATCCTTACCGGAGAGGAGGTGATGCGTAGATTCTCGTGCTGCAGTCCGGTTGCGATGTGGCAAGATGGCGCCTCGATGCGATGCAACAATCCGGTGCGATAAGATGGCACCTTTGATGCGACGACATTGAGACGATGCGACACGCCCTGGCAGCCTTGCGGCAACTCTCGTACTTTGGAGCCGTGACAGGCCCTGCGACACGCTTCTCCAATGATGCGACAGGGACCCTCACGGATGCAACGCACTTCACTGGTGATGCGACAGCAGACAGCTGCGACGAAGGTAAGCTTCTGGGAGATGCGGCAGCGGCACGCTTCTCCGGCGATGCGATGCGATGACTACAGCTGCGGTGGCGACACGCTTCTACTCATTGCATCAGGCTTCCAGCTCCCAGCGACACGCAGTCTTCTGCAGATAGAATTCTCAGCAAGGAAATTCAGAAGGGGAGCTGGTGGTGAAGTCTGTTGTCCCTGAGACTTCAGCAGGAGGCAAGCTCTTTTCCAAGCCCTTGGAGATCCTTCACAGGTTGAATGAAAATGCACACAAAGTCCTTTCTCCTTTCTTTGGCAGTCAGGCAACCACTGCAGGCCAATCCCCCAGGTTCAGGGATAATCTCTCCTCAGTCTCTCTGGTTCCACTCCTCAGCAAAGGTTTCTTCTTGTTCCCAAAGTGATCTAAAGTTCTTGGGTTTGGGTCCCAATATTTATCCCAAGTTTCTCTTTGTTCTCTGGAGGCATAGAGGCCTTTGCCCAGCCCATACCAGTTCTGGTCAGTCCTGGAGCACTTTGTTTACATGACTCCTTCTTTCCTTTCAGAGTGCAGGGCAGAGACATCAGACGCACCACAGGAGGTGGAGCCAGCATTGTGGAGGGAAGGCACAGCCCTATTCAGGTCCCAGGTGAAACTCCTCCCTCCCATCTAGATGCAGATCTCGCTATTCATTACTGGCCTGACTCGCCCTGTCTCTTGCAATCCCCCGTCACTGTCACTCAAACTCCAGACAAGGAATACACAGCCTAGCAGAGGCAGGTTTGAATGGTTAGACAAGAAAAAAACTACTTTCTAAAAGTGGTATTTTCAAACACAGAATATTAAAACCAACTTCACTAAAAGATGTATTTTATCATTCTGAGTTCAGGCATACTAAATTCGAATTTCTACTATGTTCCCTGAGTCAGTTAGGATTATAAGATGTAATAATCAAACTGCCCATTGTGGCCTATGGAGAACAGGTAGCCTTGCAATAGTGAAAAACGAAAATGGCTGTAATTCCCTATTAGAACATGCCACACACACCAGGGCATGTCCTACCTTATACTTAAAATGCACCCTACCCTTGGGCCTACCATAGGGGTGTCTGATATGAAGAAAAGGGAAGGTTTAGGGACTGGCAAGTGGGTACACTTTCCCAGTCAGCATGACAGTACCAGACTACACGCCGGCTCTGCAATGGCAGGCCTTAGACACACTTTTACAGGCTGCTTCTGTGGGTGGCACAACCAGTGCTGCAAGCCCACCAGCAGTGTTTGGATTACCAGCCCTGGGCACTCCTGGTGCACTGTAATAGGGCCCGACAGGTAAACCAAACCAACCAATCATGGGATCACTAATTCATGCATCAATTTACAATAGGGAGCACTTGCACTGTGGCACTGGACAGCAGTGGCACAGTGCCCATAGCATCTAACACCAGCAAAAACACATGAGGCAACAGCAAAAATGGAAGGGAGACCCACGCCAAGGTGCCAGGTCTAACATTCATATATACTATATTCTACTCCAGTGCAGACTGTGAGGTCTGAGCTAGTTAAAACAAAGTTCTTTAAGTTTCTTTCAAGACTCCTCCTGCAGCCCTGGTCCCAATCACCTTAGGCCAGTTTCCTGTGCCACTGGCACTGTGCCCTAGCCACTTTCCTGACTCACTGTTCCCCGGCGAGCTTTCCTGCTTTTCCTGCCTCTCCAGCACCTCTGCCAGGACCTATTTCATGCAGACTGCAGCGTGGCTCCAGTAAGCAGCCCTCCCCTTCTGCCAGCCTCTTGTGCAGCTGACTGGAGGACCGATCCTGCAGTAGGAGACAGCCTCACCAGCCTGCAGCCTCACCAGATGGCAGACCTCTTTTGCCACCCTCATCCCAGTCACTGTAGACCCAGATTCCTGTGCCACAGGCACCGCACCCTAGTCAATTTCATGCCTCGCCATTCCTCACAACCTTTTCCGCTTTTCCCAACACCCACCTCTTCCCTCCGTAGCACCCCTACCAGGACCTATTTCATAGAGGCTGCATTGCAGCTCCAGTGAGCAGGTCCTTGCCAGCTCTCCCCTGCTGCTAGCCTATTCCGCAGCTGACTGGAGGACCGCTGCTGCATTAGGAGACAGCCTCACCAGCCAGCAGCCTCGCAATCCTACAGCCTCGCCAGACAGCAGAACCCTCTTGCTGCCCTGGTCCCAGTCACCCTAGACCCAGGTTCATGTGCCCCCAAACACTGCGCACTCTCCACTTTACTGCCTCACCATTCCACTGCGACTGTAACCTTTCCCGACCTTTCCCACTTTTCCCACCTCCCAGGCACCCTTCCCAGCACCTATTTCAAGGAGGCTGCATAAAGGCAAGCTTGTCTGTGCCTGTCTGGGCCAGGACCTCGCCCACTACCAGGAACGTTGGTCCTCCGGATTCCCACAGGTATTCCATCGCCCTGGATGCAACAACAATTGCTGCCTTGCCGTTCACTTGCCTCCACTGCCAGTTCACCTCCATCTCTGAACCAACCGCCCTAGCCGAAACCCACGCCGTGCCTTCCCCGCCAGCTGGCACTCCCACTGAGCAACTCCGCTGCCTCCTGATAAACACTAGATCACTCTGCAAACACGCCACGGAGGTCTGGGACATGCTCTCCACCCTCTCCCTGTACTTGAACTTCATCACAAAGACGTGGCTCACCCCTGTATTGGCCCCTGACATTGCCACTGCAACACCTAACTGCTACAAGATGAAACACCTGGACAGCACCTACAGACACAGAGGCGTCATCGCCATCGTACAGAAGGAGTCAATTACCTGCATCACCATGAAGACAAAACCACGCCAATCATGGAACACCTGAACTTCCAGCTCCTCACCGACGACAAACTCCCATGAAAAGAACCCTCACATACAGGCTCCCAGGACCTAAACTTCCACCTAGATGACCCCACAGACACCAATTCCACCAACCTCCTGGAACGAATTGACAACATCAGCCTCTCACCGCTGGTCTCAGACCCCACACACAGAGCAGGACACAGGCTAGACCCCATCTTCACATCCAGCAACAGAGTCAATTATAGTCACATCACAGAACTCACCTGGTCTGATCATTTCATCTTCCATTTCAACATCACTGGACTACCCCGCACCACCCCTAACTGCCACAGCGCCCCCTTCCACAGCTGGACCAAAGTCTCACTGCACCAATGGTTCTACGCCCTCAAGAACACCCAACCTGATGTCTCTCCCAACCTGAAACAAGCAGTAGAGGACCTCAACGTCTGAATCACCAGCACCGCAAACTGAGTCACCCCTATCAAACCAGGCAAAATGCACAGATCCACCAGACAAGCCAGCTTGTATACCCCAGAACTCAGTGTGATGAAATGCAGATGCAAACACGTAGAAAGGAGATGGCGCATCAGCAGAAATGACATGGCTTGAGTCACTTCCAATTCTACCCTCAACAACTTCCACAACCAACTCAGAGACCCAAAACAGGAGGCCCTGGCAAGCCGCATTGAAGCCAGTGCCAACCAGACCAAGGAACTTTTCACCATCATCAGAGAGTTCACCTGCCTATCTGCCACTGAAAACTCGATTCCCACCTCACAAAATCTCTGTGACGCTCTAGCAGACCACTTCCACAACAAGATAGCCACCAAATATAGAAACTTCAATCCCCAACCCACCAACCTTCTCAGCCCCACAAAGATCTCCAGAGACCACCTGCTCACCACATGGAGACAGCACAGCACACTGAATACAAATGCCTTAATTTACTCCATCCACTCAGGAGCACCCTCCAACCCATGCCTTCTTCAACTCTTAAACCTCGGAAGCGACAAGATCAGCCAACGGCTCACCATCCTCAATGCCTCCATCACCATCCTCAATGCCTCCATCACCTCAGCCACCTTTCCCAATGCCTGGAAACACTCAGAAGTCAGACCCTTCCACAAGACAACCTCCCAAACCCCTGCAATCTCCAAAACTACTGCCCCATCTCGCTGCTCCTGCTTCCCCCCAAAGTCCTGGCAAAGGCCATCAACCTCCAAATCACTATACACCTGGAGAGAAAAAACCTACTAGACCCCTCCCAATCACAATTCAGAGCCAACCACAGCACTGAGATAGCCCTGATCACTGTGACAGATCACATCTGCCCCCACTTGCCAGAGGAGAATCAGCCGCACTGATCCTTCCTGACCTCTCTGTAGTCTTTGACACTGTCTCCCACCACACACTCATCAAACAATCAGGTCATATCAGAATCAAAGATGACGCTCTTAGATGGATGGCATCTTTCCTCAAAGGGCACACCCAGAGAATCCGTCTACCTCCCTTCACCTCACAACCCAAGCATCATCTGCAGCATCCTGCAAGGTTCATCCCTCAGTCAGATTCTCTTGAACATCTACATGATACCGCCAGCAAACATCATCAGAACCCACGACATCGACATCATTCCTACGCTGACGACACCCAGTTTGTCCTTTCACTCCCAGCTGACCCCACCAAGACAAAGTCCAACTTCCACAATTGCATGAGAAACGTGTCCATCTGGATGAAGGACAATTGCCTGAAGCTCAACATGGACAAACAGATGTGCTAATTTTCACTGCACCACTTCCCCCTGGAACAACACCTGGTGGGCATCGAATATCGGACCCACGCCCACACCAAAGGACCACACCCGCAACCTCTGCATCATCCTGGAGAGGGAACTCTCCATGAAACTACAGGTCAACAACATCTCCTCAACCTGCTTCCACATTCTCTGCTTGATCTGCAGAATCTTCAAATGGTTCCCTATCAGCACCAGGAAAACAGTGATACAGACCCTCATCACCAGCCACCTGGACTACGGCAACGCCCTCTATGCAGGCACCACCAGTGAACTCATGAGAAAATGCCAGATATTCAGAACACAACAGCCAGACTGATCCTCAACCTGACCAAAAGAACCCACATCACCCAGCACCTTAGAGACCTCCACTGGCTCCCCATCCAAGAAAAATGCAAGTTCAAACTACTGACCCATGCCTAAAAAGCCCTTCACAATGAAGGAACGGCCAACCCGAACCAGTGCCTGAACTTCCAGAACCCTTTGCTCCACACACTTTGCCCTCACTCAGACACAATGTATCACCCGCTGTCGCACCAGAAACGCATCTTCACCCACCTCAACACTAAGTCCTGGAATGTCCTCCATTTCTACCTCTGAATATCACCCTCACTGACAGACTTCAGGAGAAACTCAAGACCAGGCTCCTCAACTAAAGCCCACAGCCCAGCGCCTGGAAACCCTCACAGGTGATAAGCCCGTTTTGCTTGATTGATTGATTGATAAAATAAAATAAATAGTTGCAGGGGTCTACAGTTTTTCTTGGAAGCCTCCTACACACTGTGCTGACCAAAAGTGCTGAATATCAATGCTGCCTAGTCTTGATCCACCTCATGCCCCTTTCATCTGACACCCTACACTTCCTGTCTCCTTCCCTGATGATGTTGTGTAGTTTCTATATACCCTATTCAGGACCTGCTCGTTCGGATAACATAAACTGTGGGATTGGTGGCTGACTGTCTCCGAGCATCCCCACCAGATATGTTAGCCTGTTTGTATTAGCTAGCTCACAGTGCCACTAGAATCTCCTCTTATCGGGGAGAGAATAATTTCTGGCAACCTCGGAACATGAAAATCCTGATCCCCAGGATCGTGGAAACAATATACTACTTTTCGCTCAGCCACTCATGCTCACTTAGATTGCCTCAGAGTTACACAGAATAAACAGTCTGGACGTTTCAATAAGAATTTATTGAACAGTTGTTATTCTAGTGTAAAATAGATGTGCTGTAACAACCATTAGACAGTAGCAGAGATATATGATTAGCAGTACTCTGAAAGTAAAGGGATGGTACAGTTCTGCCATTTTGCAGTAATCATGAACATATACAGATACATAAAAAACATGATAATAAATGCGTCCTCCTACGATGTCTCCCTAATTAGATGTACCTAAATGTACCTAGCATCTGTGTAGCCGGGAAGTCATAGTCTCCTCTGTCTTTCTAAGCAAGACATGATGTATATATACCCACAGGTCTCCCCAGGGGTCCTACCTTGCTGTGTTACTGAGTCGGCCTAAAGGATGACATCGGGCCTGAACTTTATACTGAGATATTATACAGGAGATGTTTGTCCTGCTGTCATTCCTGCTGTGCTTTCAAGAAGCCTCATGCATAATGTATGAGTTTTGAACTAGGGAAAAACCCGTGTTCTGAATGCAGTGTGGTATCTAGGTAAAAGGTCAGTCCCTATGAACCGTTATGTATGTAATGTAGGGAAGGATATAGGTGAAAGGTTGTAGTATTACCTGCGCCTATATAAGGTACCTATATAGAATATAACACCCACTCCTCTTCCGACTGGACAACATATATAACCTATAAGTGTACTACCATTCTAACCAGACATTGGTACTCCCAAAGTTTAAAAACATTTCTTTAGCTAAAAATGTCTAAGAACATCTAAAAATTTCTAAAAGTCTTAAAAACATTTTAAAAAATGTGCACAGCATAGCTCTAAAAAAGTGTCCGTATTTATAGTTCGAACCATTATAAGCATTTGAAAGCCATGTATGCCCAATAAATGAAAAGGAATGTCAATTTTGTATCTGAGTTCCAAATTGAGCTTGTTATTAAAAAAGGGCAAATTTCTTCCAGCACACAATGAGCCAAAATGAGTAAATTGTTTATATGTCCTGGCTGGTAGACGCAACATTTTCGTTGCTTTCTTTCACAGTAGACATCGCCTGAAACACCTCGTAAAGTATGTCAATTGAGCACAGATGATGTTCCACACTGTCCTCAGCCGGTGCTGAGGCAGCCTCTGCGTCATCCAAAGCCTGGGTGTTAGTGGAGGAGCCGGTGTGCATACCAACAGGTGCAGTTACTACCTGCAGTGGCTCAAGGAATGCTGCCATCAACATTGGAATACGCTGAGGACATTGCTGAACATGGGCCGTTATCGGGTCCAGTAGAACATTCACATCCGGTTGCGCACATGATGAGAGTGTCAAACAAAGGTCTAACACGCATTCTTCGCCACAAAACAGGCATTGGAGGACAGGTAAGATGCAGTCCATCCAGAATGGTCAAAATGACAGGAACCAAGATGCACTTAGTTCTCTCAGGCAAGGCGTGCCTAGATGTTGAACCATTTAGTCATGGTATTTCCGCTCCAGGAGCTCTTTTTCCATCTCCTTTGTGACTGGGAGGTCCATTGCGTAGCAGATAGAAGATAATCAGGATACCTACTATTAGAAACAGGATTAGTGGAAGTCCTCCAAAGATGCTTCCGAATACGGAGTGTATGAAGTTTAGTACAACTTTAAGTACCGTCTGAAAGGTGCCTAGAAGTCCAGAACCTATGGTCATAAATAGGTGGACAATGCCAGTTGTATCAGACATGTTAAAGATACGATTTACCATGTCTATGAAATGGAAAGGGCAGTTTGTATGGATAAGCACCTGTATCGCTGCTGAAGGCCTTGCGATCTGTAGATCAAAAGTCTCTCGAGTGGAGGTTAAGGGCACAGAATTCTGTAAAAGCTTGGCTTTCATTCTGCTTAGAGTATCAAACCGTATTAAAGAAACATTTAATGAAGGCCATAACGGTGCCTCCCTGACTGTATGTGTGGGTGGAAACAATACTTGCATACAACAAGTAACCCTGGTGCTCACGGTTACCAGGTATGCGATGTCCGGGAGCATTCCGCAGCAGCCTTGACTGTTCAGCATCAAGTAACTCCCATTTGAAAGTAGCCCGAAAACTGGAGCAATCATGGCAGCTGGGGCACCCCTCAGATGACAGGACAAGTTTGCTACAGAACCATTACAAGCCCCATGCAGCATAATATCCTGACATATGAGTGATCCACTTAAAGCGTTCTCACAGTTTGTACCACTTAGAAACACTTCTCGATCCCCACTCCGGCTTTGAAATCTGTATGGTAATTCCCAAGATTCATTTATGTATTCCTTACCCATTTTTTCATATCTGCCTGCCTGCTTTTGTTCAAGGCAATACTGAAACTGAAAAGTAGTGACCGGTAGAGTTATGTGGCCATGGATTAGCCATTCTGTGGACAGTAATTTTGCCACTGTAAATGGTAATCTATCCAGTTTTTCGATACTCAGCATTGTATATTTCGCTCCCCTTTGTGCCATTTCTATCTGTTTATCTGTTAGATTGTATTCAGAAAACAGAGACGTACTTTCAAGGTGCATAGCCTGCACGCAAAGTTTGCAGCGTCCAGCTCAACAACATAATAGAACATAAATGAGATTGCCTGTGTTGTAATATGGCCAAATTCTAGTATGTCTATCACAGAAGATACAATGTTACTTAATGAATATATCCTGGAGGTCAATGTTGTTCACCCATTGTCTACAACTGCTAGAGATTTCTCAAGATTTATACAATCTATTTCCCGTAATCTCTCTGCGGCCTCTTGTTGGGATATTTTCCATATTTCATTGTAGGCAGCATAAATGCCAGCATATATGAAACGTTTCTGACGTGGCTTCCTGGGACCTAGTGAAAAAATCCCTAAGATCCATATCCTGTGTGAGATAAGGATACGTGTTGTTTCACCTGTGTGAGGGTTGAGGTTTTTTGCCAATCGAGGCGCAACTTCCCAACACTGTATGACGTCACTACCCCTGGATGTTCTCTCTGCACATAACGTGGATCTGGCCTATGGATACTAAACCGTTTGGTTTTACCCTTTTAATATTTCCTGGCAACCATTGGTGTCTGTAGGCCAAATCAACCATTTCTTCCAATCAGGGTCTGATCTGTTGAATTGTAATATGTAATCTAGTGTAATCTCTTCCAGTGATGTTATGTTACTCTCCGTGTGTGATGAGGTCAGTATCTGAGGTGTGTTCAAGTCTTTGTTCCTGGCTTCTCCAAGGCAAGACGTCTTTTGCACTGTCTCGTTCAAAAACATGATCTGTTAAGGGATAAGGCACGCTCTAAATAAAGCTTCCATTCCATGAACTTGCCAGTGTGTAGTACCCTAGTCTATGGTGTCTTTCTATAAGTCGTAACCTTGTTCAGACACCTGAGCAATAAAGGATGCAGGGTATATTTGTTTGGTGTTTGTTAACATATTTTTCTGTGCTGATGTTGGTGCAAACTTATAATAATATGAGGCTGGGTCTGACATACTAAAACCCCCAAAAATGGAATTTTTGTGCAAATGTTTTTGAACTGCCTTTTGGCGGTGTTTGACAGTGTTCCCACTGATGGTATGTGAACAGATTTCTAGGATTTGCAGATTTATGCAGAAAGTGATGACCATAATGTTGATAACAATACATCGTTTCATAGTCTGATGTGCCTTCTGTTGAAGGGTGGTGTTTTCACCCAGCTTAATTTGTACAGGGGTGCTGTTATCTAAATGCAATAAGAGACTTGTGTGATACGTAGGCACTGAATTGGAGTGGCACTTTATTAAAGAACAAGCTTAAACAAGGAAAATATCATGAACCACAGTTTCAATCAATCAAAAATAGCTTCATACAGTCTATAGTAGATCCTCAAGTGTCTAAAAGACACACCTCAAATAATAAACTATACCATGCAATACTATAAGCTTTAAAAATACATCTATGCAAGGAAATGGGAGGGGATGAGAGACCGAGGGAGAGAAAGACAAAGATTTTCAATCTATTCTGAATCCTACAACGTCAAATAGGCTAGGCTCAAGATAGCCGCAGTCGACCGGGAAACACCAACGCGTGCTAGATGCTGCGAAAGGTGGTTCCCCGAATGAGCTGTGGAACACATTTTTATACTTGTTTACTGTGGAACCATTAACCATTATTGATGGGTCAACTGATGCTTGACCGTAGATCTTGAAGAATTTTAAACATTTATTATAAACAGTTTACATTATTTCTCGGAAACATATAGAAAAGCGGAACTTTTAAAAGGTGAAGGCATTTAGCCCATCCCTAGTACTGTTGATGGCCAGCATGACTTCATTGCGGGTCACCTCTATCCAACGAGCATTTGCTTTAGTTTGAAACAGTGGAACAAGCACTCCAAAAAAGATCTGCGCATCGTTAAAAAGGTGGAATTCCTGAGGAATTTCATTGAAGGCATTGTTGGTGAAATATTGAGCTGTTTGCCGGTGTCGATGGAGGAAGGTGACATTACCTGTCATCGGGTGTGAATGGATGTGGGAGACATTGGCTGCTGGGACGACTAGGTGAACTTCATACAGGCTCACTAAGGTGCAAAGGCCATTCCATTGAGGAGGCAATTGGAGATAGAGGCGTTCTCCACAAGCCCAGTAGTAGTTCGAACTGCATTTCATAATTAAAAATCGTGCTATTGCATACTGTATTGCGTTCGACAAGTGTTGTGCCATTCCCTAGGAAACAAAGAATAGGTGATTTTAGTTTGAATGCTTTTTTAGGTTTGGATGTTTTCTCCCCACTCCAGGTGTATCTTCCACTTTCCTGAGCCCATATCTGTTCACATTCATCCTCAACCTCACAGTCAATCCCTTCTTCATAATCTGAATCTACCCAAGGAGGGGCCTAATGATAACATCTTACATCACCCATTAACTGGAGAAATCATTGTTATTCCATGATTCAGATTGCAATTTTAACAAATTGATCTATTACATCAAATGCCCTTGTGGCAAGTTATATGTGGGTAAAACCGAGCGTAAAATAAAAACGCGTATATCTGAACATAAAAGCACATTCAGGACTCAAAACAAAAGTAGCAGTCCAGCTGCACACTGTGTAGAGGAAAGGCACAGCATAGCTCAAATGAAATTCGCAGTTTTAGGAAGAGTCATGCATTACCCTGACATGGATCTCACCAGATCCCTGTTACAAAGGGAAACATTTTGGATAGGCGCCTTAACACTCTGGTAGATAAAGGAATGAATGAAAGAAATTGATTATTCTTCTTATCTCTAAAGTATTTATAACTATGGGACTGTACATACTGTTGTATGCATGATTTATACTAATGTGATCATGCTACTGTGTCTCTTAAGCTGTTCTTTAAGTTCGAGCACTTTTTCCTCTTCTCTTTTTGGTTAATAGGTTTTTGCACTTGAATTAGCGAGGTGTACTAGCATCGATATTCATGTTTTTTTCAAAATGGTGGTTCAAAGGTTTGTGGAGTTCCTTGAGAGTTTTAGCAGCTTCTAAGTGTAATATTATTTTATCCTTCACTCTTTGGGTAACTGTTTTCCAGTACTTGAACCGGCGAAGTGTTCCAGCAGTGATTTTAATCTTTTTCGAGTTTGTGATCTAAAGCATTGTTGTGATACTTTCAATATGGCGGCCGCTCTAGTAAGTAGTACGGGAGTTCGTTGTTCATGTCGCCCACGCCGCACACGATCTCCGCTTCCGGCTTGTTATGAGGCTCAGCGTTTTTAAATCGTCCTGCCGGGGAAGTGACTTAAGATCAGTGGCAGTAGCGTCTGAGAAGTTTCGGTGTGGATTGTAGGTTTCCAGTAAAGGTAAGCGAGAGTCACTGAATACGTGACCTTCATTTTCGGTGACTATTGAAGCGTTCGGTGTATAACAGATGTTTGACTTTCTTGTAGGCTCGTGTCCACATTCCGGTGATTTAGCCAATTTCGTTGTATCGAAGGTATGAGTTTTTCTCATTCAGCTGGCAAGCACAGTTTTGTTTTTTGTATTAAGCTTGATGGTTCAATGTTATTTTTCCTTGTAGATTAGAGGTTGTAAAGGAATTTTCAGTGAGTATTCACCTTAGTTTTATCACGAAGGTGGAGGGTGTTTTTCACTTTTTATTCTTTTCCACAGTTTTTTTTGGAGTTTCATCATGAACCACAAACCAATTTTGACGTTTTAATTAAAAACTCATGGGTTTTCCTTGTCTGAGAAGAGGCTTTCTGAGTTTCATACATATCAATTGTCTAAAAAAAATAAACTTTTTTCATCCTTATAGAGTCCCATCCCCTGAAGAAGGGCCAATTTAGGCCCGAAATGCATTGGGCACTTGGATTGGAAATCTTGAATTGTACTTCAAGTGTTTATTTTCATGGAATGTATTGAATTCCTCTATCACATTTACGTTATGTGTTCACAATTGAATGTCCAAGATTAAATAATTGAAATGATGTTAAACCGAATTACAATTTGTATGACATAAATGGTTTTCAAATTTTCGAACTAATGTGTTGGTCTAAATATCTTGAATAATTCTGTGTATATGGTAACCATACCTTAGCAACAGTGCACAGAGGTTTGAGTCGCAGTGACTCTTGATATTGTCAGATTCTAGCACAGGCACACTTTAGACAACACGTGCCACCCACTGTAGCTCAAATAGGTAAAGCTTATTTCGTTAGGAGATTACTACAGAAAAAAGTGGAGTGCTTCTCTGGTATATTGATTCAGGGTTTACTGTGTGGCATTTGACAACTTTCAGAGAAGACAATGATAGTATGACTTCGTAGCCTGATACTCTTTGTGTAGTTAGTGTTGTCTTGGCTTTCTGTATTATTGCAAAGACTGCATGTTCAGTATACAGAGTTAACGGGGATCTCATGAGTATGGGGGTGCTTTTATCAGCAGCGAATGCTGCTGCTGCTGAGCTTGTTCGCACGGGTAGTGATCTTCCATTACAGAATCCAGCATGCCACTGAAGTAGGCAATGGGCTTGTGGCCCATTGGGTATTTTTGGGTAAGTACTGCAGTCATAACTTGGCCGTCACAGTGAGTGAACAGGTAGAATTATTTGGTGTAGTCAGAGAATCCTAACACTGGTGCATTTGTTATTTCATCTTTTAACTGTGTGAAGGCTTTTCTCATCTCAGGTGTCCAATCTAACTTGTTATGTCTGTCTTTGACCATTTTAACTGCTTTCAGCAGAGGGGCAGTAATTGTTGAGAAATCAAAGACCCACTGGCGGACATAATTCGCTAATCCTAGGAACTTCTGCATGTCCTTGGCTGTTTGTGATTCAGGGGTGCATCTTATTGCCTCAATTCTATCTGGGGTGACTCTCCTTCCTGATGCTGAGAGCAACTGTCCTAGATAGTGTACTTCTTTCTGACAGTATTGAAATTTCTGTTTGTCAACCTTGTATCCTCTCTGTGCTAAAGTTGTGAGGAAGGCTATTGTATCTTTTCTGCATTGTTGTTCTGTGGGACTGCAGCGCAAAATGTCATCAACACATTGCAGCAGGGCGCTGTCACATTGGAAATTTGATAAATCCTTTCTGACAACTCTATTAAAAACACTGGGGGATTCACAACAGCCTTGGGCTAACCACCTGTACGTCATTTGCACATTACGGAATGTAAAAGCCAATAGGTATTGGCTATCAGGGTGTAGAGGGATGCTGAAAAAGGTGTTTTTCAGTTCGATGACAGAAAAGTATTCTGTGTCTGGGGCAACATTGGTAAGGATCACTGAGGTGTCAGGGACGATCGGAAATTCTGGTACTACTATGTTGTTAAGGGAGCTCAAATCGTGAACGAAACGCCATTGGTTAGTCTTGGCCTTGCGGACAGGAAATAGGCACATATTGCAAGAAGATGCGCAGGGATAGATGACTCCCTGGTCGAGCAATGCTTGTATGTTGGGGGCAATACCCTCCTACTCTTCCTTGGACAAGGGGTACTGGCACACACTCTGGAGTATGGCGCCTGGTTTCAGTGTTATTCTGAACGGGGCAGCAGAGTGAATGAGTCCCACATCATTTGGGCCAGTTGTCCAAATATTTGCTGGAACCTGAGCTAAATCTGCTTCACGTATGGAGTCAAATTGTTGGGGAACTGTGGGTGTTCTTATTTCCACCGTCACTGAGAGGGGTATTGCATTGTCATAGGCAATGTCAGGTTCCCCACAAGTTACCTGTTACAAGTGGAGATATCTCGCAGAGACGGCAGGAGCTAACGCCCCCACTCCCACCCTATCCCACTCTGGCTGTGCTACAAACTAGGACAAGGATGGGAGCCGGGATGGTAGCCATTAATATAGATGCGGGGTCACGAGGAATGGTGAATGTCCCTCTGTGTGGGTGGACAGGGAACCCCAACTGGAAGGAAGACAAGCAAATGGTTACTACCGCATATCAGACCGGGTCCATTCATACCATGCACACATGTGGAACGACACTCACCTCCGTGACTCCTCCAGAGAGTAAGCTACCAGGCTGCTTCTGCTGGGTCAGCAAGCGCTCCTGCGCTATAGGTCAAATGAAATAAGGACTCCTCCAACTTGCCGCACTTGTGGCGGTGGAGGAATAGAAGCACGTCCGTGCTATGTAAATAAGGAAAAAATAGGAAGGCACCAATCCACACCACAATGACCAAGAGTTCCTGATCGACAATGATGCAACCGGTCTGGAGTGTTGTCTAAATGTGCGTCGGTAAGAATGGAAGGGTGCGCTCCAGCGTAACAACAAAGAATCCAACGCGCGTTTAGCGCGATACTCAATGGCAAATGCGCTTCAGCGCGATACAAGGATTACAGGCGCTTCGGCGCGACATCAATGGTTGCAGGCGCTTCAGCGTGATTTCAATGGTTGCAGGCGCTTCAGTGCGATTTCAATGGTTGCAGGCGCTTCAGCGCGGTTTCAATGGTTGCAGGCGCTTCAGCGCAATTTCAATGGTTGCAGGCGCTTCAGCGCGACTTCAATGGTTGCAGGCGCTTCAGCGCCACTTCAATGGTTGCAGGCGCTGCAGCACGGTAAAGATGTGGCAAGGCGCTTCAGCGCGACTTCAATGGTTGCAGGCGCTGCAGCGCGGTAAAGACGTGGCAAGGCGCTTCAGCGCGACTTCAATGGTTGTAGGCGCTTCAGCGCGGTACAGATGTGGCTAGGCGCTTCAGCGCGAATTCAAGGGTTTCAGGCGCTTCAGCGCGACGACGAAGCTCCAACGGGGCTGCAGTGTCGCAGGCCAGCTAAGTACTCGCCGTGAAGACGGCGCACGGCAAAGGTTTCTTCCGGGGTTCTGAAAGTTCACAAGCAATGGAGTCTCGAAGGCATCGGGGGCAAGTTCCTTAGTCCGAAGCGCCGGCCGGGGGAAAGGCCGCCACTGATAAGCGGATTCCCCCGGAAGCGCTGGTGACGTTCCGTTGCACTCCGGAACGACTAGACTGCTACAGCCCAATCCGGAAGTGAGGATGTCGTTCCGTATGCATTCGTTCGTGGAACAGAAGGCAAGAGAGCTGTGAAACCTGACAGCACCCCCCACCAAGAAACGACCCCCACCCGGCACTACAGATTCACACAGGGGCTGCAGGGTGAGGGCTAAGAGGATTCCGGACATGGAAGGCACGGACCAACCGGGGTGCATGGCGGACATGAGACAAGGGCTCCCAGGATCTCTCTTCCGGGCCATAACCCTTCCAGTCAACCAGGTAGAAGAGCCGTCCCCTGGTACGGCGGGATCCCAGAATCGCCCTGACTTCGTATTCAAGATGGTCATCCCTCAGAACTGGGGCAGGAGGGGAGGAACCATCGCACTCAGGGTGGACAGGACGGAGAAGGGATAAATGGAAGACGGGGTGCATCTTCATCTGAGGAGGCAGCAAGAGCCTCATGGCCACACGGTTGATCACCTTCTCAATCACATATGGGCCGACGAAATGGGGCAACAGTTTCTTGGACCCGTGGAAACTCAGATGGCAGATGGAGAGCCATAACCTATCGCCTTTTTTGTAGGTGGGCTCGGTTTGTCTGCCAACATCTGCGTGTTGCTTGTAGTACTCTTTGGCTTTAGACAATTCAAAACGGACCTGTTGCCAGAGGGTGCAGAGTTTGGCGTGGTAAGCCTGAACCGTGGGTAATGGACTGGCATGAGGTGCTTCCCATGGCATGGTTTTAGGGTGTATACCCTGTAGGCAAAAGAAAGGAGACATGCCGATGGCAGAATGCTTGTTGTTATTGTAGGCGAATTCTACTAGCCAGAGCACTTCTCCCTATTCTTTATCTGTGGCCAGAATCAAACAACGCAGATATTGCTCCATGGTGTAGTTGGTCCGCTCGGCTTGATCGTCAGTCTGCGGGTGATAGGCAGATGATAAACGAACATCCACTTTCATGGCAGCGCATACCTCGTTCCAAAAGCGAAACACGAACTGTGCACCCCGGTCTGTTATCACCACTGATGGTATGCCATGTAACCGAACCACGTTCTGCAGAAAAACAATCGCCAGTTCAGCTGCCGAAGGCAACTTCTTCAGGGGGACGAAATGAGCCATCTTTGTGAGATGATCCACTATGGTAAGGATGGTCGTATATCCCAAGGTGGTTGCTGGTAGTTCTACTACGAAATCCATGGAGAAGGTATGCCATGGATAAGGTGGAACAGGGATGGGATGTAGCAGACCTACTGCCGGTCCAGTCATGTTCTTGCCTTGGGCACACAAGGCACAGCGCGCGATGTGTTTCTTGGTATCTTCTTTCAATGTTGGCCACCAGAAATGTCTTTGCAGAAGGTCCACGGTTTTATGGTAGCCCGGGTGGTTGGATAGAGGATGATCATGGCACATTGACAAGGCCTGTTGTTGGTGTTTTACCAGGGGAAGGACGTACTTATCCTCCTTGTACCAGAATCCGTTCTGTGATGTAACATCTTTGTACTTAGTTGTAGCGATGGAAGGAGCCAGTTGTGCAAGATCGTCCTGGAGGATGGAGAGAAATGCGGGAGACCATATAACCCCCTGAAAACAATGGTCGGGAATGACAGGCACGGGTTCAGAAGCACCAACAAAGGCATTGGAATCGTTCAGGCGGGACAGTGCATCGGCCTTGGCGTTTTCTTTCCCTGGCCGGTATGTAATACGAAAGTCGTATTCATTAAAAAACAATGTCCATCGTAACTGTCTGGATGTTAGGGCACGAGCTGAGCAAAGGAACTGTAGATTAACGTGATCCGTGTATATCGTCACCGGGTGTTTGGCGTCCTTCAGATAGTGGCGCCACTCCTCGAATGCCATCTTGATGGCCAACAACTCTCGGTCAGAGACGGTGTAGTTGCATTCTGCTGGTGTGAGTTTTTGGGAATGGATTGCAACAGGGTGTAGTACTCCTGACTTAACGTCCCTTTGCGACAACACACCTCCCAGAGCTTCTTGTGATGCGTCGGCCTCAACAATAAACGGTTGGTCAGGATCGGGATGTCTCAGGATGGGCGCCGTGGTGAATCTTTGTTTCAAGTCCTGGAATGCGTGCTCGGCTCTGTCATTCCAGCAGAAGGGAACCCCTTTTCGAAGCAAGCGGGTGATGGGCGTGACTATCTTGGAGAAGCCGTTGACAAAGCGGCGATAGTAATTGGCAAAACCCAAAAACCTCTGTATGTGTTTCGTTGACATGGGGGTTGGCCACTGTAAGATGGCTTCCACCTTCTTGTGGTCCATTTGGATACCCGCTGGAGTAATTATGTGTCCTAGGAATTCCACGGCCGTCGTATGAAAGATGCTTTTCTCCAATTTGACATATAATCCATGTCTTTCCAATTGCTGGAGAATCGTGCGTACATGTTGTACGTGCTCTGTCAGGTTTCGTGAATAGATCAGTATATCATCGATATATGCAATGCAGAAAATATCGAGATACTCCCTCAAGGCTTCATCAATGAAATATTGGAACGCCGCGGGGGCATTACAGAGTCCGAAAGGCATGACCTGGTACTCATAGAGGCCGTATTTGGTCCGGAACGCTGTTTTCCATTCGTCACCCTTTCGGACTCTGACTAGATGGTAGGCCCCTCGTAGATCCAGTTTGGTAAACATAGATGCGTTTTTCACCTGATCCAGTAAATTGGAAATCAGTGGTAAGGGGTACCTGTTTTTAATGGTTATGGCGTTCATCGCCCTGAAGTCAATGCATGTCCTGAGATCTCCTTCTTTCTTCGCTACGAAAAAAAGGGGAGATGACACAGGAGACCTGGAATGGCGGATAAACCCATTCCTGAGATATTCGTCCAAATAGGAGCGGAGATGTTCATTTTCTTTTTCTGTGAGTGAGTAGATCCTGCTGCATGGCAGCGTGGAGCCCGGAATCAAATCGATCCTACAATCAAATGGGCGGTGGGGAGGTAGGGTGTTGGCGCCCTTTTTATCAAACACCGTTGCTAGGTCCTGGTACTCTTCAGGCACCTTGTCCATCATGGTTCCACATACTCCGGTTACAGTTAGGTTATGGCCCTGTATGGCCTGTGTACCTGGTGATCCGGTGGATGTATAACAGGACGCGTTACAATAGGACGAATCCAAGATCAGGGTTCAGGATACCCAGTCTATACACGGGTTATGACGTACCAGCCAAGGTAGGCCCAATATGACCTTGAACTGGGGTGCGTCAATTATATCAAATATGATGGTCTCCTTATGGGTGTTCACAAATGACATACCCAGGTTTTCCGTTTGGTACCGTATAGGACCCGAGGTGAGGTCAGTCCCATCCACTGCCTTCACGGGTTCAGGTCTGGGTTTTGGTGTCATGGGTATTCCCAACTTCTGACTGAACTGGGCGTCAATAAAGTTGCCGGTGGCCCCTGAATCCAGAAGGGCGGTTACCTGCCAGGTTTGCCCTGTCCCGGCTCGTAGGACTACGCTCAGTCCTATATGGCGGTTGCCACCGAAAGAGGCAGGGGTCATCAACTTGCAGGATGAGGAACCCAGTAGACGGACCCCGTTCTCTACTGGGTTTCCCCGTTTCCCGCCTTGTCCAGCTTAGACACAGGCAGTGCAAACGGTCTTCTCCCTCTTGCCCGGGGTGGTTTTACGGGGCATTCTCTTACGAAGTGTCCGTTTTTTCCGCAATACAGGCACTGATTAGCTCTCTTCCTTTTATCTCGCTCCTCGTTGGTAAGAGGACCACGAATTCTGCCTATTTGCATTGGTTCGGGCGCCTCGCCGGGCGGTTTAGGCTCCTCCTTGGTCTTCTCTTTAAAAGACAGGAATCGAGGGTCGCTTCCTTTGGTCCTCTCGTTTCTACGTTCTTGAAGCCGGTAGTTGACCTTCACTACCAGGTCTATGAAAGGTCCTATTTCTTCTGGTGGATCGGGTATTTGAGAGATCAAATCCTTTATGTCATCACGCAGGCCTCTGTAGAATACGGACACCTTCTTGCTCTCGGGCCAGCATGCTTCGATGACCAGTCTGCTGAAGGTTGTGACGTAATGGAGCAGGTCCGTGTTGCCCTGTTTCAGGTTTAGCAGCTCGTTGTCTGCGGCTTGGACAAACGTGTGGCGGGCAAACATGCGTCTCATGTATTCCTTGAATACAGGCAGGTTGTACAGCATGGGATCATCGTTGTCCACTAGTGGGATGGACCATTGTGCAGCATCGCCTCCCATATACGGAAGAATGAATGCGACTTTGGAAGCGTCATCCAGGAAGGCCGTTGCTCTGGCCATGAAGTGCAGATGGCATTGATGCAGAAAGACACTGTACTTGGTACTGTCTCCATAGAAGCGTTCAGGTGGGGCTAATTGAACAGGATAAGGTGTTATGACCCGTATAGTACTATCGGGTTGGGCCTGAGAGGAGGTGCCCTCATAGGTGAAAATGGGGGGTCGTAACAGCCCTTCTTGTCTGACCCTAGGAGAAGGGGCAGTACCCCAAGGATTGGTTCTGTCTGCGGCTACTTGGATTTGTAAAGCCGTCATATCGTGCCGTAGGCTAAGGTTTTTGGCCTGAATGTTTGCAAGCATAGCTGCTATGTCTTGCAAGGTAACCTCGGTGTCGCTCATGCCGTCTGGGCGAGATGGCTATCGTGGGCTTCGGATTCTGTCAGGTTCCCCACAAGTTACCGGTTACAAGTGGAGATATCTCGCAGAGACGGCAGGAGCTAACGCCCCCACTCCCACCCTATCCCACTCTGGCTGTGCTACAAACTAGGACAAGGATGGGAGCCGGGACGGTAGCCATTAATATAGATGCGGGGTCACGAGGAATGGTGAATGTCCCTCTGTGTGGGTGGACAGGGAACCCCAACTGTAGAGGAAGACAAGCAAATGGTTACTACCGCATATCAGACCGGGTCCATTCATACAATGCACACATGTGGAACGACACTCACCTCCGTGACTCCTCCAGAGAGTAAGCTACCAGGCTGCTTCTGCTGGGTCAGCAAGCGCTCCTGCGCTATAGGTCAAACGAAATAAGGACTCCTCCAACTTGCCACACTTGTGCCGATGGAGGAATAGAAGCACGTCCGTGCTATGTAAATAAGGAAAAAATAGGAAGGCACCAATCCACACCACAATGACCAAGAGTTCCTGATCGACAATGATGCAACCGGTCTGGAGTGTTGTCTAAATGTGCGTCAGCACGGTAAGAATGGAAGGGTGCGCTCCAGCGTAACAACAAAGTATCCAACGCGCGTTTAGCGCGATACTCAATGGCAAATGCGCTTCAGCGCGATACAAGGATTACAGGCGCTTCGGCGCGACTTCAATGGTTGCAGGCTCTTCAGCGCGATTTCAATGGTTGCAGGCGCTTCAGCGCGATTTCAATGGTTGCAGGCGCTTCAGCGCGGTTTCAATGGTTGCAGGCGCTTCAGCGCGATTTCAATGGTTGCAGGCGCTTCAGCGCGACTTCAATGGTTGCAGGCGCTTCAGCGCGACTTCAATGGTTGCAGGCGCTGCAGCACGGTAAAGATGTGGCAAGGTGCTTCAGCGCGACTTCAATGGTTGCAGGCGCTGCAGCGCGGTAAAGACGTGGCAAGGCGCTTCAGCGCGACTTCAATGGTTGTAGGCGCTTCAGCGCGGTACAGATGTAGCTAGGCGCTTCAGCGCGAATTCAAGGGTTTCAGGCGCTTCAGCGCAACGACGAAGCTCCAACGGGGCTGCAGCGTCGCGGGCCAGCTAAGTACTCGCCGTGAAGACGGCGCACGGCAAAGGTTTCTTCTGGGGTTCTGAAAGTTCACAAGCAATGGAGTCTCGAAGGCATCGGGGGCAAGTTCCTTAATCTGAAGTGCCGGCCGGGGGAAAGGCCGCCGCTGATAAGCGGATTCCCCCGGAAGCGCTGGTGACGTTCCGTTGCACTCCGGAACGACTAGACTGCTACAGCCCAATCCGGAAGTGAGGATGTCGTTCCGCATGCATTCGTTCGTGGAACAGCAGGCAAGAGAGCCGTGAAACCTGACAGGCAATCTCTCTTTTTTAATAATGTTCAGGGGGTTCGAATAGCTGATCATCTGAACTATCCCTCAGTAATCCTCCTGGTTGAATGAAAATGACGCAGGCCCAAGTATGAGCATTATCATCAAATGCTTGGCAGGCCCCATATGTAGGTGTTATCTCAAGGCAGTGTACATCTAGGATCATATGTTTGTCAGAAATTTGTGAGGCTGGCACTTGGGGTCTGAAAATAAATTCTTTGGGCAACTGAACAGTGCGGTCTTTCAGTTCTGGAGTGTTGGCAACAATGGTGTGTATTGCTGTGGAAAAGGCTTGCTCATTAACAGGATGGGCCCTTATCTGATTGCTCAATGAACAGTCCACAGTGACTGCCATCATCCTAGCCAAGGGTATACCTGGTATGGAGCAGGTCATAGTACCTTTTTCATCAAAGTGTATTGTCATATTTAATTTCGCCATGAGGTCACGCCCTAGGAGATTTACTGGAGACTGTGGTGAGTAGAGCAATTTTTGTTCCACCAAGTGACCTCCTATCTGTATTGGTACTGGCTTTGTGAAAGGAACCCTTGCTATTGCCCCAGAAAATCCCTGTGTATCCACTGTCTGATCTGAAATGGGCAGTGTTCCTCCTGTAATACAGGAGTAAGTAGCACCTGTGACAATGAGAAAGCTGTAAGTTTTATTGTTTTTCTTGACAAAGACAATGGGGTCCTGTTTAACATTCATTGTACAGGATATCACTGGGCACACAAGAGTTGTCTGTGGGCTGTCCTAATCAGTGTATCCTTCTGCTTGATACTGCTGGATGGTGCCTTGTGCAAAGGGGTTACTGGATGAAATGAGCTTGGGGCTTGTTGTTGTTGCATTGGAACCTGTATCAGCTGGACTGGTGCCTGTAGTTGGGCTACTGCAGGTGCTTGAAGCTGCACGTGTTGCTGCATGTGCTGCTGTTGTACTGGTGAGGGATAGGAGTATAGTACTTGGGGCTTAAGTGGCTGTGGCTGCATCTGTTGTTGGAATTGCGGGGATGTTCGCTGCAAAGGCCCCATGACTTGTTGACCCTCGTTCCGTATTCTAGTGCGACAGTCTCTCTGAACGTGGCCCAGTTTTTGACAATAATAACAGATGAGGGGTCCTGGCTGTGATCTGAATCTCTGTGGTTCCATTCATCTACCTTGCATCCCTGTGTTCCTTGCCGTGTTTTGTCTGTTATTCTAGTATGGCTGAAGTTAAGTGTTGTAAATGGGCTGTGCCTGCATGTATGATGCGGCTCCTTATGTGTTGCCTGCCAATACATTCATGGCAACCTGGGGAAAGCCTGCCACTGCAGTCATCTGGTTGACTGGTGTAGCTAACATGACTGTATACTGGTGTGTCTTTTTTCCTATTTAGTTTCTGCTGTACTAATTTTGCGTCTGCATTTTCTATAGCCAGCTGCCAATTCTTGTCCTGTTCTTGCTTCTTTTTGCAAAAGTGGATGATATGGTCTTGTATTTCAGGCCATGGCTTACATTCCATTAACACTATCCTGTCTAATTTTTCCCATACTTTTTCTCCTAACTCCTGATGCCATTTTTCTTTCATTCTGGAAATATACTGGGTGGGATCCTCACTCTGTTGCATTGTTTGTGACATTAGGGACCCTATATCTGGAACGTCAGGGAATTTGCGGCGCAAGAGGGACCATACAAAGGGTCGTATTTTGTTAAATGCTACACCATCGTGATCTGTCCCAGTGAGTGTTATTTTATTATGGACGCTTTTTAAAATGTCTTCTGCTTCTTCTCCGATCAGGGAGGTGAGCAGGTTCTTATTGTCCCCTATTGCTAAGTTGACGCCAGCTGTGTTTTTCTCTAGAGCCGCTATCCATTTGCCAGTGCCCTCTGTTAGTGGAAATTGTTTTTTCAAATTTTCTTTGTCCTTTGTTGCCAAGGGACATACAGTGGTGGGTCATTCGCATTTTTGAACAGTAGTGGCATCGGATGCATCACTCTGGTGTCTGCTGTAGTGGGCCGTGTATGGTCATACGGACGTGCATATTTCTGCCAGATCTTTAAACTGGCTGTCATGTAGCCATAGTCCCAATCTTCGTCTCCCTCCCCATGTAAGATGCAATTTTCTGCTGTGGCCATGTGTTGTGTTTCAAAGGACCCTATTCGTGGCCATGGGGTCATCTGTGGTGCCAGACTCTCTGTCCAGCCTGCCAAATCGTCCATGAAGGGGTTGACATAGAAGTCTGAATCTTCCCCAAGTGTAACTATTTCATTTGGTGTTAGGCCATTACTCTGTGGTGCATACTGTCTACTGAGATACATGTTGCGTATGTTTTTCAACCTGGTGTTACGCAGAGAGGTTATACCTGAGACATCATATGAAATGTCATCTGGCCGACCGTGTGTCCCAATACTTCTAGTCGTTCTACCTCTGTTTGTCTAATTTTTCTTCTTGTTGCTGGGTCTCCAGCAGTTTGGAGCTCTCCAAGAGGTGCTGTGTGCATGAAAGTATAAGTAGGCCTAGGTGGTGAGTGAAATGTATATGTTGGTGCTGGTGGCAATGTCTGCGGAGGTGCTTGCGCAGGGAGATCGACCTGGCTAATTGCTGCAGCTGTCTGAGTTATCCCGAAAGCAGCGGCTTCAGGAGGACAGAGGGCTGCATTACTATGCTGTATTGTGATACCCTGTTCATCCCCATGAGCGTGTGTTTGTAGTATTACTTGTGGTGTAGTGTCTGTCCTTGTCTGATCTGATGGTGCTTGAAGGTTTGCGTCCCTTAATCTGTCGAGTGCATCATGTATTTGCTCTACTTTCATTGACAAAGCGATACCATAGGGGATGATGGATGGAGCGTTTGAGTAAATCAAACACTCACCCCCAGTCAACTGATCTGTGTTCAATCCATCATCATTCTTTAGCTCACTCCACCACCCCAGTTCAGACATGGCCATATGCAAATCAGTCTGACCCTGTGCCTCATGGGAACAGTCCAGCCCGAACTGCCAAGCCATGTCTTCCCTGGACCGGAAATAAGCATCCTGGGACCGGTTTCAGGTTCATAACCCTCATCAGCCAGGCTATCTTGAATCCAGTGGCAAAGTGAGCAAGGGACCCACATCTGGGCATACAGTGGCAACTTAGGGCGAACAAAGCAATACCAAAGGGGATGAAGGACGGAGCGTTTGAGCAAATCAAACACTCACCCCCAGTCAACTGATCTGGGTTTAATCCATCATCATTCTTTAGCTCACTCCACCACCCCAGTTCAGACATGGCCATATGCAAATCAGTCTGACCCTGTGCCTCATGGAAACAGTCCAGCCCGAACTGCCAAGCCATGTCTTCCCTGGACCGGAAACAAGCATCCTGGGACCGGTTTTGGGTTCATAACCCACATCAGCCAGGCTATCTTGAATCCAGTGGCAAAGTGAGCAAGGGACTCACGTCTGGGCATACCCTGCCAACTTAGTGCGAACAAAGCGATACCAAAGGGGATGATGGACGGAGCATTTGAGCGAATCAAACACTCCCCCCCAGTCAACTGATCTGGGTTTAATCCATCATCATTCTTTAGCTCACTCCACCACCCCAGTTCAGACATGGCCATATGCAAATCAGTCTGACCCTGTGCCTCATGGGAACTGTCCAGTCCGAAGAGCCAAGCCATGTCTTCCCTGAGCCAGAAACAAGCATCCTGGGACAGGTTTCGGGTTCATAACCCTCATCAGCCAGGCTATCTTGAATCCAGTGGCAAAGTGAGTAAGGGACCCACGTCTGGGCATACCCTGCCAATTTAGGGCGAACAAAGCGATACCAAAGTGGATGATGAACGGAGCGTTTGAGCAAAACAAACACTCACCCCCAGTCAACTGATCTGGGTTTAATCCATCATCATTCAGTAACTGACTCCACCACCCCAGTTCAGACATGGCCATATGCAAATCAGTCTGACCCTGTGCCTCATGGGAACAGTCCAGCCCGAACTGCCAAGTCATGTCTTCCCAGGACCGGACACAAGCATCCTGGGACCGGTTTCGGGTTCATAACCCTCATCTGCCAGACTCTCTTGAATCCAGTGGCAAAGTGAGCAAGGGACCCACGTCTGGGCATACCCTGCCATCTTAGGGCAAACAGAGAGATACCAAAGGGGATGATGGACGGAGAGTTTGAGTAAATCAAACACTCACCCCCAGTCAACTGATCTGGGTTTAATCCATCATCATTCTTTAGCTCACTCCACCACCCCAGTTCAGACATGGCCATTTGCAAATCAGTCTAACCCTGTGCCTCAAGGGAACAGTCCAGCCCGAACTACCAAGCCGTGTCGTCCATGGACCGGAAACAAGCATCCTGGGACCGGTTTCGGGTTCATAACCCTCATCAGCCAGGCTATCTTGAATCCAGTGGCAAAGTGAGCAAGGGACCTACGTCTGGGCATATCCTGCCAACTTAGGCCGAACAAAGCGATACCAAAGGGGATGATGGATGGAGCGTTTGAGCAAATCAAACACTGACCCCCAGTCAACTGATCTGGGTTTAATCCATCATCATTCTGTAGCTCACTCCACCACCCCAGTTCAGACATGGCCATATGCAAATCAGTCTGACCCTGTGCCTCATGGGAACAGTCCAGCCCGAACTGCCAAGCCATGTCTTCCCTGGACCGGAAACAAGCATCTTGGGACTGGTTTCAGGTTCACAACCCTCATCAGCCAGGCTATCTTGAATCCAGTGGCAAAGTGAGCAAGGGTCCCACGTCTGGGCATACCCTGCCAACTTAGGGCGACAAAGCGATACCAAAGGGGATGATGGACAGAGCGTTTGAGCAAATCAAACACTCGCCCCCAGTCAACTGATCTGGGTTTAATCCATCATCATTTTTTAGCTCACTCCACCACCCCAGTTCAGAAATGGCCATATGCAAATCAGTCTGACCCTGTGCCTCATGGGAACAGCTTAGCCCAAACTGCCAAGCCATGTCCACCCTGGACCAGAAACAAGCATCCTGGGACCGGTTTCAGGTTCGTAACCCTCATCAGCCAGGCTATCTTGAATTCAGTGGCAAAGTGAGCAAGGGACCCATGTCTGGGCATACCCTGCCAACTTAGGGCGAACAAAGCGATACCAAAGGGGATGATGGACGGAGAGTTTGAGCAAATCATACACTCACCCCCAGTCAACTGATTTGGGCTTAATCCATCATCATTCTTTAGCTCACTTCACCACCCCAGTTCAGACAAGGCCATATGCAAATCAGTCTGACCCTGTGCCTCATGGGAACAGTCCAGCCCGAACTGCCAAGCATGTCTTCCCTGGACTGGAAACAAGCATCCTGGGACCGGTTTCGGGTTGATAACCCTCATCAGCCAGGCTATCTTGAATCCAGTGGCAAAGTGAGCAAGGGACCCATGTCTGGGCATACCCTGCCAACTTAGGGCGAACAAAGCAATACCAAAGGCGTCATATAGCCCTGACTTGATCAGTAGGGCTGTGTGACTGACTTCTTTTGAGTATGTCCATGTGGGGATCATCTGGTATTGCGCTGTCCATGCTTTTGTTATTGTTAGGGCATGTTCTCCATTCGCTAAAATGTGCGTGGTCAAACTTTGCAGGGGATCGCTGTCCTCTGTCCCTACATTGCTGGTGTGTAATTGGGAGATCCAGAACAGACTGAAGTGTGGTGTTGCTGTATGGCAGCTGACTTTGGGGAGAGTGGCGTGGGTTTGGAAGTGGTAGCTGTTCGTCATTAAGGAAGGGGTTAGCGCTAGTGCGTGATTAGTGAGATGATGCGTGCGAGGCAGTGTCAGTCTTCATCCTCATCTTGCTGATGTTGTACAGCAAGTGGGGCTGACGTGAGCTTCAGTGTGAATTGTGTGTCTATCTGGCCTGACAATCCTGGTACTATGGCTTCTATCATTGGGCAAGGGCTGACAAGGGCTCGCAGTGTTGGGACTGTATTCATGGTGTCATTCTCTGATGGGGGGTGTTGTGAAGGGAAATTATCTTCAGGTATTGGAACCGAACCAACTGCTGGTAGGTCATTTGTAGTTGGTGATAATTCTAAATTTTCAAGGAGGTTGACAGAGTTTTTCAGCAGTTCAATGGGGTACATACCACTTACATGATAAGGCAGTGGGGCAGTGGGCAGTACGGGTCCAGCGGTGGTGATCAGTTCGTGTTCAGTGTTCTCCTTGAAGATACGCCATAGTGCTATGGTATCTCTCCGTTTCTGTAGTTTGCTGCCAGAGTATTTAGCTTCCAAAAAGGTGGTGGCATGATCTAGTGTAGCGCGCTCAAACGTACCTTCTGGGGGCCAGGGGTGAGTTACATTTTTTGTGAGCCTATGGAGCTCTCTACAATGCTTAATTATGCGTTGTTCTTGGCCTGTGAAGTTTTTTAGGACATATTGCAATGGGGTTCCCATTTTTACTTTTGTTTCTAAGACTGTTCTGGGGTATAATTGCAAAGCGTAGGTGGGTACTATTGTGAACGTTAGTTGTTGTGCTTGGGTGTGGTCGATACCCAAAAACTTGGAACACAGTGAGAAGGACAGCGCTTGTTAAGGGCGTTGCCGGAATGAATGAGGATGGATGACCTTCTGAAAGGCCAATGACGTAGACGTTTACCAGATACACAACAATCTGTGGTGCTGTGTGGTTGTCTGATGCTTCGCTCATTCCCTAGAGTTATCTGGAGTGACGCAGTGTGCTTGTAGAGCAGGCACATGTTCTGAACCTTGTGAGTAATCCTTAGGAGTGCTCTTAAGAGCGGAGAAGGGTTTTCCTGAGAGTGGGCATGGTGTATTGTACTACTAGAGCTGGATGTGGACGATGTGGATGAGGCTGGGAGGATAATATCTGGAGTATTGGCCTCCTCTGAGGATGCCACAGAGTAGGTGGATCCTGAGGAGGAGTCCCCATCGGTGTGAATCGCAATTGGAGAAACAGGTGATTATAAGGAGGGTGGGCAACGTATGGTCTGGTCAGTGGAGGAGTCTGGTGAATAATTAGGCCAGAGCGAATCCGGGCGGGTAGTGTCGGGAGTGGCTGGGGATGCATGTGTGCAGTAACTAGGGGTGGTAATTCAAGTAAATGGAGTATAGACAGTCGGACTTCTGTTGTAGGTTTGAAGTTTATCCCTAGGATATCCTAAGCAATGGACAAAAGGTCACTCTGATATTCCATGAATGGGGTAATGCGGTCTGTATTTCATTAAATACTGCAGCTGCTCTACCCTGTAATAAATGGAGGACAAGATCAATTGTGTGATGGTTGTTATGGTTCATAACGTGCAGACAAGGGGCCTAGGAGAGACTGACAGTATTGTGGCTGACGTTAGGGAATGAGAGAATCCCTTCTCCCTCTCTGGCTAGCACTTGACTGAATAGGCAAGTGGGAGAATCTACTAGGATGGGGTGGAATACTGTTAAGTGTTAAGGAATTAAATAGGAGAGCCTACTTATATGGATCTGAGCTTTTAAAATAACGTTACCATTAGTTGAAGGTAGGTGAGGCTACTTATTTGTTATGGTATTGTTTACCATGGTTAGTGAAATGTGCAAGGTGGTGTGGTGTTAAAAACAAAATGTCAATTTGAGTGTTACCCAGCAGGGTTGCATCACTAGTGATGGTGGAACAGACAGAATGAATGATGCAAAAACCCAGCAACAATAACTAGCGGATCTGACACCCCTAGTGGTGTTGATGTAAGATCAGCAACTGGAGGCAAGGGCATGCTAGGACAAAAACATGTGGGTAGGCAAGAACTATAGATGGAGGAGATGCTGAAAGATATGTAACACGCATATGTTAGAAACATTGGTAGACCTAGTTATTACAGAAGATAATCAACATGCATATGAAAGATACATTGATAGTCATAGTTATTGAGTCTCACTTGGGAAAACAAGAGAGGAAGACACACGAGCAGTTATGAAATGACGCAAAACAGGAGAGAAAACCACTTTGCACCAATGCGAAAAAGAACCACAACCCAGTCACTGGGGAGATGAGAGACAGACGGAGAGGAGAAAAGAAGACCAGAGGCGCAGCATGCAGCCGTGCAGATGAAAGCTAAGAAAAACAATGGATGAATATTAAAAGGTGGAGCAAGACGAGGAAGCAGAGTCAAGAAAAAAAAGTGACAGAGGGTGTGATGGAAACATTGAAAGAGAAGTAGGATAAGTGAGAGTTGTGGTGCCCGAGAAGGGCAGAAAGCCACAAGAAAAGGTAAACCGCTCAATTTACAATTTTAAAAGTGAGAAATGAGCATTGTATTTTACAGGCGTCCAAGAAAGACAGGAAACCAGGAAACCACAGTGAAAGGTGGTGGAAGGGAGGTACTTCCCCTTTGCAAAGTACGCAGTTGAAAAAGAGACTGTGGGTAGTTAAGGAAATAAGAGCCCACCCAGTCCTTGCAGAATTAAATGTTCAAACAATATAAGTTACACCAAATAGCTAATTAAAATTGAAAACAGATATGAGCTGCCAGACGCAGTCCCATAACCACGTATTTGTGACACAAAGTGGGAGATGCCAGACACAACCTCCTGCTGCCAAGTGCAGACTCCAAAATATAAATTTGAGAAGTGCCACATGCATTCCCTCCTGCTGCCAAGGGCAGACTCCCTGCTGCCAAGTGCTGTCTTCAAAATATGAATGTGAGAAGTGCTATACACACTTGCTCCTGCTGCCAAGTGCAGGCTTCAAAATATCCAAAGGTAAACTTCAGAAACCAAACCGCATAAACCCCAACTGTAAAACATAGGAGATGAAACAAGACTGCCTGGTTCAGTGCCTACACACGTGTCATATTGAAAAGCGGTGCAGTCACGTGGCAAGACAGTGGTCTGCAGGGAAAAAGTGACCCCGAACAGAGCTGTACCTATAGGAGCTTGCCCCACCACAGCCACACACTGACACCGGAGTAATGCAAGGGAAAAAAAGAAGTCCCTGGCTTACCCGGGTCTGTGCTGCTGTGAGTCAGGCGGAGGCACCGACGGCAGCTTCTGGCAGGTCCCAGTTTCCTCGCAGCATTGAAATCCGCACGAGCTTCCGTGGTCGCCAGCTGTTGCAGGGTGGGGTTTTCACCAAGCTTAATTTGTACAGGGGTGCTGCTATCTAAATGCAATAAGACACTTGTGTGAAAGGTAGGCACGGAATTGGAGTGGCACTTTATTAAAGAACAAGCTTAAACATGGAAAATATAATGAACCACAGTTTCAATCAATCAAAAATAGCTTCATACAGTCTACAGTATATCCTCAAGTGTCTAAAAGACGCACCTCAAATAATTAGCTATACCATGCAATACTCTAAGCTTTAAAAATACATCTATGCAAGGAAATGGGAGGGGATGAAAGACCGAGAGAGAGAAAGACAAAGATTTTAAATCTATTCTGAATCCTACAACCTCAAATAGGCTAGACTCAAGATAGCCGCTGTCAACCGGGAAACACCAACGCATGCTAGATGCTGTGAAAGGTGGTTCCCCGAATGAGCTGTGGACCACATTTTTATACTTGTTTACTGTGGAACCATTAACCACAGGGACAGAACATTGATGTGCGCTCTTGACCGCAAGTCTTCAGAAATATTAAAAATGCAGAAGTGACACCATGGTGCAAAATGTGTTATTGATGGGTCAACTGATGCTTGACCGTAGATCATGAAGAATTTTAGACATTTATTATAAACAGTTTGCATTGCTTCTCGGAAACTTATAGGAAAACGCAACTTTTAAAAGGTCAAGGGTTATGTTCGCATTGCATGGTGCTGTGGTGATTTCAAGAGCAAGCAGAAAATATTAAATATCAGATATGAAGCAATGAAAAGTACCAGCTTGCCTCCACCCACGTCTTGTCTCATGATGTTTCTCTAGCTCGGGATGTTTTCATCTCTCTGTTGGTTCACTGCGCAGTGTACGACAGAAATGCACATTTGAGACTAGTGGGGCTTGGTATCTTTATTTTTCAAGATGATAGTGGGCTAAGGCCTATAACTTCTTTAAATGGGGATGTGTATGCTCCTAGGTGGACGTGATACCTATGGTATCTAGTGAATGTTTTTAGGCAGAACTGTCAATTTGTCATATCCCTATATTCTGGATTGGCAGGGCCTATATGAGGGTCTCATGCTAGAGGTTTAGGGCCGGAATTTATTTATGGCATTTCTATGGTAAAACGGGACCCTGCTTCACTTCCGATGTTTCAATATTAGAAAAAGCAGCAGACATTTCCAACAGACAACACGTTATTAACAGTTTCAAAATTCTAATCATCGGAAAACGTACTTAAGGTAATGATATTTTAAATAAATGTGGAATTTTTAAAAGTTCGGTCAGGCCGAGTATGCCGAAATCAACCTTGTCCCACACTATACCATCCGGTATAGGAACTGCTGTAATGTTCACTGATGACAACTCTCTTTGTTCTCGATGAGGTGATTGATGTGGTTTTAAAATTAAATTCACCTTTTGGGCTGCAGAGCTTTGCTGAATGTATTTGCCATTAACAAGCAAGCTAAAAACTATTACTAAGCCTAACCAGAAAAGAAAGAAAAGTACCATAGTTCTACCCACGGTGATACCAGGTAAGTTCTTAAAAAAAAATCAGAAAGTCTTTAACTTGCTGCTTGCGTGATTTTTGGGCTGGCGTCTTTTCAGGTTCACTTGGATCCAAAGAAAACATATCAAAGTTTATGAAGTAGCCAGAAGCAATTCGATCAACTGTTGGAATTGCATCAGGATTTGTTGAAATCGTACTTTGCTCTTGTTGAGGCATGTTGACGTAGACATCTGTATTTGGTCGAATAGCAGTTTGTTTGCTATTTTGAGTTTCATTTTGAAGTTGAACTCAAGGTTCAAGAGGAACGTGTTCCATTGTTGCATAGTCCATCATTCCGTACAGGTGACTCTTCGAACGTGATGAGTCTTTCCGTTTGAACTTCTTGAATTGTAGCGAGAGGAGGGACTCTGCTACTTTGAAGTCCATGTGGCCTGCTACTTAGTATCGGCCACATAGTGTGGTTTGATGAAGTCAATTGAGACAAATCTTTTCTCCTTTTTTCCGGCAAGAGTCAGTATAAGTACAGTTCTTGTTCCTTCAATGGCTAAGACCGGTACAGGCTTTCTGTAATATGGCCCAAATTCTTTCTTATGTGCTATTTTCTCTCTAATCAGATCCCCAACTTTTGGGATCCAGACAGGTCTTGCCGTGACTGATTTGACTTCCCCAGTGGCGGTCTGCTTCAGGTGGACATTACTTTCTTTTGTCCGGGATTCATTCAGATCCAGTAAAACAGCCAAACAATCATGGATGTCAAAAGGTTTTTCATCCACCATTGTGCCTTCACAATCAAGATCAGGTACCCACATTCTTGTCCCAAATAGGACCTCATATGGAGTGACCCCCCCAGAGAACTTCTTGGCATGTTGTTCAGAGCTCTCAGTACTCCATACAGATGTTTTACCCAACTCTCACCGTGCCCAATACTCTAGCTGTTACAGATTGCTTTAAGTCTCGTTTTTTTCTCTCCACGACCGAATTTCCCTCGGGATGGTACAGAGATGAGTACGCAATGCTACGCCCAAACTTCCCATGGCTTCCTTGTAAGCCCTAGAGCTAAACGCGAGCCCTGGTCCGAATGTAATTGCCAATTGCGTATGTCCCTATGATTGAAGACACGCAAATCTTTTATAACAGTTCGAGCGTTAGCCGAACGCTGGTGCCACACCCATAGGAACCTGGAGCAGGAATCCACTACCTTTTAGCCCCATCTCTTTTTAAGGGGCCACAGTGACCTAGGTAAACACACACTAGTGGCTTGTCAGATATTAACAATGGTGTCTGCGCAGGTGTGTTATGGTGGCACTTTTCATCTGCTGCCGATGTCGCATTTCAAGACATAGTCTTTAGTCTGCTTTGTTAAACCTAACCACCCACCAATAGTGCTATTTCAATAAAGAAACAGTCGCCGTAACTCCTGCATGTGCAGAGTCTATCCCTTCATGTGCTGCTAGAATTAAACCTAACTGATGATCCATGTTTGGAATTACTCTATCCCCCACTCCAGGAATCTGAACAAATGGAATGTCATTGGCATCTAACTTGTAGGAGTACTTGAGTGGAAATCTTTTCGGTACTGCACCACTCTTTTTGCGTGAAGCCATAACAGCCACCAAAATCTTACCGTCTATTTTCATTTCAGAACGAGTGACTGCAGCTACGGCAGCCGTGCGTACAGCCCCCTTTGTGGCTTCATCAGCCAATGAATTCCCTTCAACGTGAACACCATCACGCTGATGACTCACGTGAGCCCTTGGTAGTTCGGTTTTCAACTCCACCACCTGTTCCCATAGCATTTTGTGCTTAATTCTACCACCTTTAGCATCTTTAAACCCGTTTTGAATCCAGTATTGCAAATATTCATTATAAGACTGCACACAGTAAAAGGAATCGCAGAAAATTAGTGTGGGGAATTCTGGATCTCTATTTACAAGTGCCAGTATCAAGGCGTTTAATTCTGCCAACTGTGCAGTGCAGTCTCCTAAAGATTGCATTTTAGTGCAACTTGGATTAAACTTTCTACCGCCCATGCGACCTTTAACGATTGCACATGCCACGCTATACTGTATACTTCATATGGCCGGTTGAGCAGATCCGTCAGTGTAAATGATATATTCATACTGATCTAGAGGCATTATTTCGTTTGGTAGAGGCTATTAATGTTCATATTGAAGGAGTGCTTGTGTCTTTAAATTTGGGTCGTACCTATATTCTACATCTGATGCAGTGAGAGAATTAGCCCATTGGACCCATCTTTGAAGTTTTAGCGTTAGGAATGCTTGCCTTAGTCGCAACCTCTAAGGCTGGAACTGGAGTCACTACTATTATTCGTTTCCCCTGAGCCAGTGCTCTTTTTATCACTACAGCAGTCTGTACCACTGTCAGAATCTTTTCAGTAGATGGGAAGCGCATCTCAACATTTGTGTACAAATGTGATTTGTATACAATTGGTACTGTTTCACTTTCATTATATGTCAGATAGGTGTACCCAGATTGACCTGCAATTATGCGGATCACCAGGTTGCATATGTTTACACGTGTCTGTAAGTGTTTTGAAGCTATCATGTCACCTTGTAAGAAACAAAGTGTATCTGTGTGTTCCTGTGTCCAATGTCTTACCGAAAAATCAGGTTTTATTAAATCGTAGAAAGGTTTTGCTCTTTCTGAGTAATCTATAATGTATGTTCTACCAAAATTTAGGAATCCCAGGATTGATTGTAGATTTTTCAATGATTTTGGAGGTTGAAGCAGTGCGCATTTTTCTAAAAAATTGGCTGACAGGCTTTTTCCTTCACTTGAAAGCTCATTTCCTAGACACAGGACACGGAGGTGGGCAATTTTTGATTTTTTAAAGTTAGATTTGTAGCCCTCAGATGCAAATCCCAAAATGATGGTATTCACTCTGTTCAAGTGCTCCTCTAGGTCATCGTCCCTCAGATAAATATCATCCACATAGGACAATGCCTCTTCATCTAATTTTTGAAGTAACTCAGTTACTCTGGCCAAAAACAACCCCGGGCTGCTCTTATACCCCTGGGGGAGTGAATGAAATTGCAGATGTGACCCTAGCTCTGTGAATGCTGTTAGATACCTGCTTTCAGGTGCTATATTTTGGCAGAAAAATCCATTTGAGATGTCAACTGTCGTTTTGCATTTTTCCGCTGAATGTTATTCATTAATACAGCACTGTGTGCATTTTGAACTACAAATGTCTTAGTGCACATGTTTAATTGTCTGGAATCTAAAACCAGACGATACGTATTGTCAGGTTTCATGACCGGAAAGAAAGGATTGTTCATTGATGAGGTCCAACTTTCGATCACCCCTTGGTATTCAAGTTGATCTAAGATCTCCCTGACCTGTTTTTTAGCTTCTTGCTTTATTGGATACTGCCTCTGTGCATTTGGAGTCTTTTTTAAAGGAATTATGTGGTGGGTTGAATCCTCATCCCATCCAACATGGTTTTTGTATAATGCTGGAGCCTGGGCTATGGCCCACTCCTGCGCATATGTGTGTTGAAAGTGCCTGGGAATATGGTCTGAGAATGCTGGTAGAATTACTGTTTCTCCCTTAGGGCAATCCAAGACGAATGCTGGCGGCCAATCTCGTTCAGCTTACAAAATGTTATAGCCAAATGTAACATTCTCCCAAAAGAGAACTCTCACTTTTCTACTCTTGTCCCCCTCCACATGGAGCGTTATTTCATATACTTTATGTGGGACACTTACTCTAGTATCAGGTGTTGCCACCGTGATATAATCATTCAAGTCCGCTATCACCAGAAATTACATCAGCTTCTGGTGAGCTATTGTTACTTCTGCCGCAATGTCTGGTATCATCTGAGCCCATTCCCCATTCAGTAGTTGAGTCCTCAGAGTTCTGGGCATGTCTGATCTTTAGACCTGCAACCTTCTTCTTTTTTAACTGTGGCTTTTGCTTCTCTTCTGTTTTGGAAGTGTAACCTTGAGCGTGTTGCTCGTCTCTGGACTTTGTACGCTCTTCTTGTCTTTCTGACTGTCCTTCCCTCTCTGAGTTTTTCGGTGAACCCTGAAAGGAACAAGAGGAACGTGTATCAGTACCCTGATACCGGTCCGGTTTCCTAATATTATCCCTATTCCTGAGCTTATACCTCTTTTCAGAGGGCTCCTGTGGAGGAGATCTACCTCTGGATTGAGATCTGTTTCCTTTAAATGTTTGCTGTTTTTTATTATTCCACTTCTTTTTAGAAGAAGCAAGTGTCTGCTTGGTAGTGTCTTTTTCAGAACTGCCTATTAGTTGTGGTTTTAACACTTTCCCACCCAATCTGTCTCTGCCTAATTCTGCATATGCAGTTTCAATTATTTTTCGTAGTTCATGTTCCTGTTCTAAAGGACTGAACTCCCTCAGGCGTTGGCGGATAGCCACTGAAGCTGCTTCCCCTTTAATATTAGCTAATATTATGGCTGATACCTGGGCATAGTTACCTAGTAACTATATCCCTAAGTTCAGAGCAGGCTCTGTACTCATTTTTTATTTGTCTTAATACATCGGGTATCACCGCTAATGAAGGAATACAATGAGTCCTGGTATAGATGGCAGCAAAGACTGTACCCCAAGTGGTACAATCCTCTACTTGTAGTGTAATCCCCAGGAGCAAACGAATTGTTAGCATTCTGTGTTTAATGGGTAGTATTCGGGACTACTGCCTCTAGCTGTGTTATTTTCTGAGCTACCCAGAATGGCATTTGTTCGCGTTTTGTGGGCATCTTGCCCATCACTGCATGTAATGGTGTGATTTTAGTTGCTGTACCCTGAGATTGAGTTCCATTTGTTGCAACTATTGCTGGTTGGACTGTAAATGTCCTGATGACAAATTGTGCTATGTTTCTATAGATTTTGATTAAATCTTTATGTTGTATGAGTAAGTCTCCTACTGGCATTGTATCAATGTCAGGATGTGTTGTGTAGGCTGCTAATATCGGCCATGTTGCCCCTTCTCCTTCGAGCGGGCCGAGTCTTAATCTTCTTCTTATGTGAGGCAGGGCGCCTTTAAACCAGTATAAGTGTTCCTGGTACGTGAGCGGAACTTCAATGTCCTCAAATGGACAATATTCCTCTGGTGCATCCCCTTCTGTGTAAGAGTGAAATGTCTTTGTTCTTGCATTTGCTGCTGGGAATGTAACCCACAAATCTGTTTTGTTAGATTCGGGGGCCTCAATCAAGAAAGCTACTATACCACCCCTAGGTATTAAACCATGTTCTAGCAGTTTCAGGGTGACTGTATTTCTGAATTTTTCTGCAATCGGAATTGCGTTTGCATCTTCTTCTCCCGCATAGAGGTGTAGATTTACTCTTACGTTATCTACTGTCTCATTCATTTTTGTAAAGAAGGAGTTTGTCCAAGGGAACTAAGATAAGGCTTTTTAATGCTCAATTTTAGGAACACTGGGTCCTTGAAGCTTGATTAACCAACAGCTAATAAATAGGATTTTTAGCCTACTCAGTTGTGGCGGAGTTTGTTCCCACCCACTCCAGACGTCTCTGGTTTTTGTGAGCAGGGGTTTCTGAGAATAGCACGACTGAACTACTCAGATTCTTCTGTTAAATAAGTACCCAACCAACATTGGGGGCCATGTCGTGTAGTTACTATATACCCTAAACAGGATCTGCGCATTCGGATAACATAAACTTTGGGATTGGTGGCAGACTGGTTCCGAGCACCCCCACCGGATATGTTAGCCTGTTTGTATTAGCTAGCTCACAGTGCCACTAGAATCTCCTCTTATCGGGGAGACAATAGTTTCTGGCAACCTCAAAAAATGACAAACCTGATCCCTCAGGGTCGTGGAAACAATATACTACTTTTTGCTCAGCCACTCATGCTCACTTAGTTTGTCTCAGAGTTACACAGAATAAACAGTCTGGGCGTTTCAATAAAAATTAATTGAACAGTTGTTATTCTAGTGTAAAATAGATGTGCTGTAACAACCATTAGTCAGTAGCAGAGATATATGATTAGCAGTACTATGAAAGTAAAGGGATGGTACAGTTCTACCATTTTGCAGTAATCATGAATATATACAGATACCTAAAACACATGATAATAAATGTGTATTCTTATGATGCCTCCCTAACTAGATGTACCTAAATGTACCTAGCATCTGTGTTGGTGTTATGCCAAGAATCCCTCTAGGATCTGGTCAATCCCATTACCTGAGAATAAGAGAATATGGGACCCCGTCCTGGTCTCGAGTTGGACACCTCGCGAGGGATGTTAGACCACTGCAAGCTGGAGTGTCTGCATGCAGGAACCTCAGCATCTCAGGTCAGTGTTTCAGCCGGGAAGTCACGGTCTCATCTGTCTTTCTAAGCAAGACATGATGTATATATACCCACAGGTCTTCCCAGGGGTCCTACCTTGCTGTGTTACTGTGTCGGCCTAAAGGATGACGTCGGGACTGAACTTTATACAGAGATGTTATGCAGGAGATGTTTGTCCTGCTGTCAGTCCTGCTGCGCTTCCAAGAAGCCTCATGCATAATGTATGAGTTTCAAACTAGGGAAAAACCCCCGTTCTGAATGCAGTGTGGTATCTAGGTAAAAGGTCAGTCCCTATGAACCGTTATGTATGCAATGTAGGGAAGGATATAGGTGAAAGGTTGTAGTGTTACCTGCGCCTATCTAGGCTACCCATATGGAACAATGTTTGCTGTTTTGATTCATCCCTGCTTTGTCCCTTTGTCACATGATTTCCTGCCTTTCTCTACTTCCCTCATTATCCCTCCCTCCCTTTTAAAATATTAAGGCCCTGGGAGATGGGGTCGTCAGGGCCGAATAAAGCGCAGAAAAAGGGCCACATGGCCCCCTTCCCTTTTTTAGGCTCAGGGAGGTGGGATGAATGCCCTCCTCTCCTTAAATCGTGGCCCTCATGGGCACAAGAAGGCTTGGGAAGGGAGGCCACAAGGCTCCCTCCCAATATTATTAGAACTGGCCCAGGAGATGAGGTCCCCAGGGCCAACTAAAGGTTGGAGAGGGGGTTGCATGCTCCCGACCATTAATTTATGTTTAACCCCAGAGAATGGTGTCCCCGGGGCTCGAAGGCCAAACCTATTCTGCACACACCAAAAGCTGTGTGTGGTGTGGATTTAGTAGCCTGCTGGGGGTTTGGCCACAGAGCTTGGTGATAGGCTAAGCCCTGTGGCCAACATGCAGCTGTGTACAGCCAAAATCTTTGTGCAGCATGGGGTTGGCTGCTTGCAGGGAGTTGGAAATCGGGCATGGCTACAAAACAGGCCCTCCGGCTAATGCCACCACAACCACAGGCCGTGCACACAGGTGTTGGTTGCCTCCAGTTGGCTGCCTGTGGGAGGTTGAATGCAGGGCATCGCTCTAAGCCAAGTCCTAGGGCCAACCCTATGCTGATCACAACAAAAGGCCATGCACAATGTCGGCTTGGGGTTTGCCGCATGACCTGGAAGCAGGCCAGGCCCTGTGGTCAACCGCCTGCCAAGCACGGCCAAAGGTTGTGCGTGGCGTGGGATTGGCTTTACGTATTGTAATAAAATATCACTATATGTTAAAAAACCATAGAAATTCATTGAAAAAACTGAGGTTAATTTAGAGTTAGGTGACAATGTCAGTGATAACATTAACGTTTTGAACTGAATAAAAAAACAGAAATTAATCAGTTATGGATGGCAGAGCTAACTATAAATTGAGTCCCACCATGCACTGCTTATACCTCACATATTACAGCACTCATGACATGCTCTATAACATCATTTATGACATCACTGTATTCTGTCAGTCCGCCAACTTCAAAACAAGTCCCAGAGTATGTTATGTGCTAACTACGTTTTACTTTCACGCAATTGGGTATGATAAACAATTTATTTAACTCTATGCATAATATACATAACTGCTGTTTTCATTATTCCGAAGTGATGCATAAATAGAGATTGACAGGACAATTTGCAGAACATGGATTGCTGACCTCTCAGTCAGTGCTGCCCTAAGAAGTGCTTGTATTGGATAGTCCATTTATCCCTGTAATCATTTGTTGCTGCCTAACCTTCCACCGCCACAAGGGCTACCAGAGCCATTAAGTTCTTCACACTCCCCACCAAAAAAAGGGCTTGTGTGACGGCCCAGATGCCATCAACAAAGAGATAGGTGAACACCATGATGATGAAACATATGTTCCTACCTGATTGGCATGTGGGAGAGGTTCCTCAGCTCCCCTGACCCGGGACACAATTTAGCTATTTCAGAGTTGTCGCCTTACTAAAACATTAATGGCCTTGGTCCTAATTCCAGTGTCCCAATCACAGTGAGGAATCATATGCAATCACGCAATGAAGGCGGTTGGGATGACCCAGCCCAGCCATGAAAATTCTTGCAATATAAATTCCCTTACAGCTTTTCCCCCTATTTTTACCAAGCCATTACCAACAAAATGGAAGATAATATGGTCCAGGAAATGAAGTCCCTCATGACTTTTTGTCTCTTCCCCAAATTCTCACAATTGCGAGATACTGAGACCTCCTTTTCCACACCATCTGAAACTTAGGCTCTTCAACGTTTTGCCTACGGAGCTGCTGCAACCTGTATGCCACCCAATGTGACCGATGACCCAAACAACCTTTGATGGCATGGCTACTAGAATAAACCAAAAAGATAAGATTGATGAGACAACTTAGCCTTGAAAACAAAATCAATAGTCATATAATTTCGGGCCGAATGTAACACTTGAAGCATGGTACAAACCAATGGCCTATGCGCTGCACTTCTTGCTGCAAGAGACCGGCACTTGATGCGAGTGTTGTGGCACCAATTCTAATGGAATGGGGAGAACAAGTGGCCACATCGAAGCTGATGGACCTAAGTGATAGCATGAGAGTGGCTCACCATTGAGATGAATTAAAATGTTGAGATATTCAGATCCAGCAGACTGCCAGATAATTCTGCATTTGGGCTACCGGACAGATGGTCACCTCAAGTGCTTCAGTAGAACAATGGTGGCACCTTTCCCTAACTGATCCATGTTGGATCTTCTCAGCATAATCTATCAAAATGTCCTCCCACTGCAACTCCCCACCGGTGTCTTGCTTGTTCCTTCCCACTACTTCACTGATTAAATACTCCATAAAAGGAAACTACAAATGCAATAGGAAAACAGTCACCTCATACAGCGACCTGCAAATGCTGTGTAGATCGCGGAATGAAATTCCCACAGGATCGGCATCCAACGGGATACGCTCAGATGGATGACCTCCTTCCTCACTGGAAAAACTCAGAGCCTCCTCCTCCCACTTTTCACATCTAAACCCAAGGAGATCACCTGCAGTGTCCAACACGGCTCATCCCTCAGCCCCAAGCTCTACAATGCATATATGAACCAGCTGGCTAACATCATCAGTTTCCATGGTCTCAACATAATTTCCTATGCTGACAACATCCAACTCATCCTCTCACAGATAGTAAAGGAACAGATGGTGAGAGGGCTGGGTCGGCAGAGGGATGCAAAGACAAAATAATAGGTTTGACTACATTGTTGCCATTACTTCTTACATAACATTATTTGTGGATTGTTGTACTCTTAGTGGAAAATCATCAATGAATAGAAGCGATGAATGGTAGATGTTTATGTTTTTAATTATTGTTCAACCTGTAAATAAACGTGAAGAGTGTTTTAGACACTTATACCTGGTAATTAAAGATGTTATATAACTACTTCAAATGTTCAGTACTTACTTTAGACTTGTTTGCTAGATATATCCCAGGCCTGTAAAAATCTACTCACCCACTCCCAATTGCAAGTAACATTTTATCAGGTCATTTTAGCCCCTACTAGTCCCATCTGGCAAGTAAACTCAGGCTGGAAAGGAACAGGCGTTCTGTTCATTCAGAAAGTAAATGAACAACAAAGATTCCATTAAATCTTGTTTTTATCTTGACACATTTGCTGTCTGTTGAAGGAAAGAGGTCAAATGTCAGTTTGTCTTTTAACTAATTGCTGCTTAGAAAATGAGGTTTATTTTTCGCTCTCTTACAAGCATTAGAGAAAATTAACTGACATCTTCAGACAGCTCACTTGACAAAAACTAACACATAACATTTATATAAATAGCCTGCAAATTAATATTTCAAAATATATCAGGAATTACAAAAGCACATTTTTTGTAATAAAGTGTGAAACAAACAGAGTTAAATAGGAGCAAAACAAACTAGAACACTTTATTTGGTGATGTGCAAGTGACACACATTTGCAGAAACTCTATTTCCTAACATTATTGTTTGGACACTATATAGTTTTATCAGTGAAGCTGCATGTCAGTGGAAAAGTGTGTGGCTATTTCAATGTAAAATTGATGATTACAAATGACAGTGTGCTACAACTTTATGTTTTATGAATGTATTTATTAAACATGATCATTTTTAAATATGATTTGAGAAACATTCATGCCCCCGCCCTGATGAAAATGCTGTTAATGAACTAAGAGGCAAGTTAGAGGTCCTTTGTATCCTATATGTGGCTAGATTTGTATTACATATGGAAAGAATGTTTAGTTTATTAAATCAAACAACATTTTTTTTGTACAGCAGCCATGCTGAACTTTTACATTTGAAGGTGCTCTCATATGTGATAATGAAGAAAATGGCGGTTCAATGAATTTTTTTTTGTGGAGTTTTATAGAGCGCGAACTAGACCTGAAGATATAAGCGCTTTACATGAGTACTAGTTACGTTACAGACGGACACATTCATTTTTGTTAGGCACGGGGAGATTAAGTGATTTGCCCAGAATCTAATTATTTGCTCACGATCACATCATTGGAAACCTGTTTATGGGTCAAGAGCAATACAAACAGGTTCAGTAAATTATTTAAGTCACTAGACCTGCAGGTCTAGTAAAAAATTTCTACATCTGCTTTAGATAAATGCAGACCAATGTGTGCATGGTGCAGTGGTAGCTGGTCACATTTGAAAGTGGTGAGGTGTAAAGGTTTGTGATGAGTGCTTAGTGGCGAGTGAGCAACTGCCATAAGGAGGGTTCAGGGGGGTTCTCCTCCCCCCGAGAAAATTTTGAAAAAAAGAGTTGCCAAATTATGCATTTTGCAAGCATATTTGTAAAAACCAGGAGGTTAATAAAGCAAATGTGAAAGTGTAGTAAAGACATCAATAAAGAGATTTTATATGATAATGATGTAGTTAGCAGCGTATTCAGTATAACCACAGAAATTTATAACTGACTTAGAGATAACAATGCTGAGTACCTCACAGATTTTTATATTTATTGATATACCATTAAGGATGACATCTGTTAAGCAAATACAAGTTATTGTCGGACTGGACACAAGGAGACAGCAAGGAATAAACATTAAAAAGATGTATGGAACCCTACAAGGCACTGTGCGTCTCATTCAGGGGATGGAGGAATATGACCGCTTCACCCCCATCCTTGTTCAGAGTTTCACTGCAGTCATATTGCTATGACTATCACGGCCCAGGTCTGTGTAGCTTTTTGGCAATTGATATCACCATCAACCCAAATTATTTTTTGTATCATATTGTAGCTGCATTTATATAGTGCTTCCTTATCTTGGAGGTGCCAAAGCACTTGAGGATGGGTAGAACAGTACTCCAGGGGCACCATGGATAGAAAGGTGTGTGTCTAAAATGGCTTGTAGTTGTTGTGCACTTGCCTTTGTGAACAGATGTATACCCATGCTCCATTTATGCATGGTCTTGAAACGGAAGGAGCGAGGGACTCCTGTCAGTGTGGGATGCTTTTTAGGCAGGGTGATGGCTGATTTGGGCTATGTTTGTGCTGTTCAAATCAGATGCCGCCAGCGTTCCTGTGGGGGCCTTTCGGGAGGCAGATGGGCCACTATTACCTCCCTTTGACCAACAAGGCGGAGGTGTTATTACTAGTCTCTCGCTGAGCTGGCCCATTAAAGTATGCAGATCGAGAGCCAGCGGCCTACACTAGTCAGTAAAGGCAAACACAAATGTGGGAAAGCACAATTCTCTATCATATAAAGGAACATTCATAAAACTCCTACCAATCCACAGTTCCTGGAAAGGGCAAAATCACACAAGAATATAATGGAATTCATTACCACCTTTCCTAAAATGGACCAAGACTCTTTGCTCCACACTGCATCGAAGATTAAGTCGGACTCACCTGCGGATCCCTGCCCCCCAAAGATTTTCAAACAAGCCCTGCCAGCGATTGAGGTAGAAGTCCTTTCCCTGCTTAATCTTTCTCTAGAAACAGGGATAGTCCCCAGAAAATTTAAGGAAGCTAGAGTAATTCCATTACTCAAGAAAGTGGGAGCCAATACCACCAGTATGAAAAATTTAAGACCCATCTCCCAACTCCTCTTTATAGCCAAAATACTGGAACAACATGTTCTTAAAAGATCATCACTTACTTGGGGACAGGCAGACTGGCTTCCGAGCCCACCATAGCACGGAGCTAGTGATGTTATCCGTACTGGATGAAATTAGGCTCACGGAAGACCAAAAAAAGCCATGTGCTCTGGTCCTTTTAGACCTGTCGGCTGCATTCGAAACAGTCAATCATGATCAACTTCTGATCAGAATCCGGGACATAGGCATTGATGGGATGATCCATCAGTGGATTGCCTCCTTCCTGACGGACCGCACCCAAGTAATTCAGATGGGTGATTGTGTGTCCGACAGAGGGCCCATACCTGTGGAGTTCCCCAAGGCTCCGCTCTATCACCACTGTTGTTTAACATTTATTTGATGTGATGGACCTGGCCCGGATGGATTGTCAAGTGTTTAACTATGCTGACGACACCCAAATCATCTTACAAATCGAAAACACTCCCCAAGCCCATGCACGTGTACAAGACATTCTGAGATTCGTAGTAAGTTGGATGACTCTCAACTCACACTAAAGGTCAACCCGGATTCAACTGAGGTGCTGGCCATTACTACGGATAATAACCCATGGTCCTATCAATTTTGGCCACAGGAGATGGGAGACACTCCGTCTCCAGCACCAGTGGTAAAAAGCCTGGGTATAAAAATTGACGCTAATCTTTCCTTGTCTATCCAAGTTTCCACCATTTTTGGGACATGTGTGGGCCTACTAAGGCAACTGAGGAAACTTTCACCTATCCTCTCTTTCTCCACCATGCGAATGGTGGTGACAGCAATGATCTTGTCTCGGCTAGACTATGGCAATGCGCTTTATATTGGGTTACCGGATAATCTGGTAAACAAACTTTAGGTGGTAATGAATGATGCAGCCAGGTTGATTTTTAAACTTCCCAGATATACAAGAGCTGCCCCCCTACTGAAAAAACATCTTTGGCTTCCTATCAAGCAAAGGACCAAATTCAAGGGACTTTGTATCACCCATAAGGCTCAACATGGACACGCCCCAAGTTACATCAAAGAGCGCCTTGTGAAGTATGTCCCAAGCCACTCTTTAAGATCCTCTGTGGGAAACCAACTATCCTGCCCGTGGTTCAACCTCACGAAAAAAGGAGGGCAGGCCTTCTCCATCTGCATTCCACAATCATGGAATAGGCTCCCATCCCATCTCCGATCTGAGACGGCCCTCCTACCATTAAAGAAGAATTTGAAAACCCTCCTCTTCATTGAAGCCTGCGCTTAATTCCATTCAGTTAGGGGCTATATTCGCCTGGGAGCACTGTAGCTTCCCTCTCATAGCGCTTAGAGACTTGTCGGTATTAAGCGCTTTATAAATTAACATTAACATTAACATTAACTCTCTCCCTGGAGAATGCCCGGAGGCCAAGGCTCTCTGCTGGTACATTTTGGCATAATACTAATCAGTGCTTTTTGTACAAATACAATACAAAACCCATTGTTGCTGTTTGTGTTGCACAAAGGTGCTGTATTTTGGAATGTACCAAGTAGCAGAATGCTATAAACATTGTCTCTGGTGCTATGACTTCATAATTATCATCAACTTTATAGTTGACAGCATTATCCATGTCATTTACATATAAGCAACATAAGCAGATGGACAGAGAAAAAAATCACAAAGGCAAACAGAAACTAAAACACAAACACTTTGAAATACTCAAACCAATATCTCCGAAGACAACACACAGGGAATGTCATCACAAGCCCATCAGAATGTCTGTGACGCAATACAGGCAGGCATAATGATAGCACACTTAACTATAACGTTCAACAAGCAAAAATAGCCCACTCAGACCTCGAAGGAATTCACAACACCCCACTGTGACTATGCTCTTAAATCGCCTCGCCAAAGTCAAAAGGCAACGTTTTACAGAATCTAGCAAACTGCTGCATTGGCGTGATACGCAGGCTCAGAAACAACTCCAGAAAAGAATGCACTCAGCAGGACATGCACATATTTGTAAGTCTACAGCAGCGAAGAACTCTCAAACTTTTGGCAACATCTATTTATCTGGGCCAAATCTGCAGTTCTGGCATCTTTGGTGCCATTGATTTAACTCATCAATCCCGTGGATATATTATATAATTCAAGTGACTCCTCATGAAAACGCAAAGGTCATTCTATGAATTCGAATTTCTCTATTTAAATAAACGTGCACATGCTGGTTACTTTGCATGCTATGCATTTGAGGTGTGCCCCAGCAAAATTTCAAAGACCGACAGAGGCAGAATTCCTTTGTAAAGCAAGCAGGCTGAATGCCAGTCTGCAGCGAAAAGTGCCAAACATCTGCACTAGAGCACATTGGCATCAGCTGGTCTTTAGCTGGGGGCCAGAGCACTGAGAGCACTGCACTGCAGGGGCATACAGACCGCCCCAGTGCACGCTCCATGGTACACAGAGGTGTCTCTGGTACACCGAAGTGTTTTCGCACTGTGCTGTGCCGCTGATCTGCAGAGATGTTTACTCTATGTCTCGTTACCTCTCTGTCTACTTGTTGGTATATACAAGTGCAGCCATCCTCGCCCCAGAGCCTGGTATACCAGAATCTACATTCACCTCAATATGGCATAGAGGGTTGCCAATTTAAAAGAGAGTGTTGAATTTTTGGGTTCCATTTAGAATTTGCACTTGCTCACCACCTGTTTTTAAACTGCATAGACAAATTGCCTTTCTTGCAATTATTCGTAATTTGCTAATGGTTAATAGAAATCATTTGCAAATCACAATTTGGAAATTACAATTTCTGAATTGCTACTTTTATTGCAATTTGCTATGCAGGTGGTTCAGTGTGATAGTACACCGGATCCTCCACTTCCTGTCTTTAGTACGTTACAAATAGAAGATTTACCATGAGGTGTTGAAAAATGTTATTACATCGGGCCCTTAGTTCTTACACTAGAGACTGTAAAGATGTGCTAAGAAAACTGGATGACAAATTGTGAAATTTTTGCTACACCTTGGAGACAGTGGATGTGACTTCCCTCAATAAAATGTCAATATGGTATAAAGCCAATACTTCTGCTTTCTGAAAGATCAACCAGCGTTGTACTATATGGACAATGAAATGCTTTTAGAGATGCTTGAGTTTATTGTATATAACAACATTTTAATGTCAACAGCAAATACTAGGTTCCAGCCAGGGCATGATTATGAGCTCATGCCTGACCCCAACATATGGAAAACTTTTGAAGGAATGGTGGCCAGGGAGATGAACTGGGAGATGAGCTCTGCTAAATGAACCACTAATTTGGTATTTTGTAAAGGTACAGACTATCTGTTGATGTAGGTTTCTGATCTGTATTTAGATGTGTTAAATGAAAACATGGATTTAACAAATATGAATAATCTACATCTGTAGACTACTTTTTTGAGTTGGTAATGAATGCACTGATATTTAAATCTGATTTACTATATGCAGGTATGATAAGTCTATTCTTGAAAAGCATCATCTATGAATTCAGTTCTATATGTTTCTACTTCACATCACAGCAAACTTATTAACAGCAAGCCTTATGCTGAGGTCTTAGTCGACCAACATAATTGTAGCGGTTAAGAACACTTTTTAGAAGAATATTGGATAGTGAAAACTATCCAATGGTCTTGAAAGACAAGCCCATATCTGATAAGACACATGAGAAAAATAAGCTGATAAATAACGTTCTCAAACAATATGGGTGCTACTACGATCTGATAGGTATAGAGTTCTCTTGATGTCAAATATTTAGCCATGCATTATATTAGAACAAAAGGGACCTATGTAAAGCAAAGGAATTATGGATGTGTTTGTGGAGGGACAGTTGGAAATAAGGCTTGAAAGGCTTGTCCAGTTTGCATACGATGGCTTTTAATAGTGTTATGCAAGATAAAGGTATATAGGGATGTGATCAGGTATCTAACCAGGGTTTTGTAGCTGACAGGAATCCTGTACAGTCTCTCCTTTTTGGTACCAGCACTGAGAATTAAACCTTCTGTTTTTCCTCTTTTCAGGTCCTAGGTGATGGCTGCCACCAGCGCCCCTCAAGAAATAGGAGAAGAGTCAGGTAAGTGTTTTATACAGGCTGTAGGGAGTACTAAGATGCTAAGATGATAGCCATGCTTCCCTCATTCTGATCTCAAACATGATCCTTTCTGGCCACTCACCAGCATGTCAAGTGCATACAAGATGAATCCCTCTGTGGTCTTTGGGGGTGTCACTGGGGTAATAGGCACATCCTAGATTACCGTTTTTCATCTCTTAGAGTCGGTTTACCGGTTTCTAGGCCCCCTACATTGGTTTACCGGTTTCTAGGCAACCTACATTGGTTTACCGGTTTCTAGGCACCCTACATCTCCCTCTGCCTAACGGTCTTGGCCTCTGAATGCCCTTACCTCTGAGCCGGGTAACAATATGTGCACCCTTCAGTGGTACTCCCCCATCCCTTTTCTGAAGTGCTCCCTGTCCCCCGTTCCCCACCCCTCATGAAAGCTGGTGTCTGTCCCCTTCACTTACTGCTGTAGCCACAACCCTGCAGAGCTCTTGTGGGTGTCTCCACGTGGGCTGGTTGCTTCCACCACTCCTCCGTTCAGTTCTCGTCATCCTCCTCCTTGACTTCCTCTTCTCATGTCCCATTCCTTTTTTCTTGGGACCTTTCCGCTGTCAGGTTTTCACCTTCTAGTGTCCCCGCACAGTTCTCATGGTTGTCCTCTGCATCGGAAATCCCTTTCCTTCTCTGAATTGGCATTCTACCTCTTTTTTCTGGCACGGCTCCTCCCTCCTTGCTCTGAAAGAGGTAGTCCATTGTCAATCTTAGTGAATTTTTTCTCTGTTAGCCCCTCCCCTCTTCTAAGGCAGTGTTTGTGTCTTCCTTCAAGGTGCAGCCAGTGTTCATTGAAGACCTCTGTGGGAGTTCCCACTCCTTCATCGGGTAAGTGGTCTGGGCAAGGTGGTGGGTTTTCAGTGTTATCATCCATTTTTCTAACCTATTTATATTTCTGTCAATTTAACATTTTTTGATTATAGACTAACCAGAATCAACTGCATCTATAATGTGGAAATATGCAACGAATGTGTTAAGCACTAAGTCTGAAAATATGGGCAAGAGATGATCTTATAGCTATACTCTCAGTGGACTTTGATGAATGATAAATGTTGAATGCTGAAAGTAATTAGAGTTTGTGACAGACAATTTGCTAAATGGGAATTGGAAATATGTACATATATATCAGGCAGAGGACAAGTACCAAATTAAAGAAAGAAGAACCCACTTATGGACTTGATTTGCTAACATATTTTGAGTGATAATTAGATGTATTACTTTTTGTTTAATATGTTGCTGTTATGCTAATGTACACACAGATATATAACAAATATACATATTTTTTATTTCCACTCCTTTTCTTCCACATTCTCTTCAGTATTCAATCAGATTGTATTCTATGCATATAACATATTCCTGAAGTACCCAGGTATATATCCAGCTGACTCACCTACCTGCAGACTCATCACCAAGGGGCACTTCGTAGACAAGCTAATTGCAATAAAATCCTTCAGCCAACTCTCCGAATTCATTGAACTGTAGAGAGGTCTGTCAGATGCCTAGATCTAGTTGTGTCCTTTGCATGGCACTGAGTCATCACTGATTTCCCTCTGTGGAGATCTTAAAGGAATTTGGAATAGGGTAGCAGCTCTTCTACTATGCAGCCAATCAGCTTCTATCAGCAGAGTGGTTCTGTCCACTGAACTGCAGAAGCTCAAGAAAGTTATAATGCTAGAATCCCCCTTAAACTGAATTGTCTTATTCTTCTCAGATCAGCTACAGACAGTAGCATAGCTTTGTCAGTAAGATTGGGGAGGTGTAAGATTCAGATTTTACAACACTCACGCTGGCATATAATGTTAAAATACATTACATGACAAGCAGGGCACATGAGAGAAGCTTAAGGGGCAGTGGAAAGAGAAAGAGGTGGTTTGGTAGGGGTACTAAGTGAGAGAAAACACAACATTGTAAAAAATAGCAAACATTTTTGAAGACTTTCAAAGTAGAGAGAGTGTATGTGTGTTTTTTTCTGTGTGTATGTAAACGTCCGACAGACACCTCACCATATCTGACTGAAATTCCTTGTTCTCAACTATTTATCACGAAATACATTTATTAGGGGGGTATAACACCCCAAACACTCACCCCTGAAGCTATGCCCATGGCTTCAGATCATTCAACTTCTCCTTTTAAATCTCCATTCAGCATCAAGCCAGACATTTCAAGTCTCCAGTATTGATTTATTACTCTTGAACTCCAGCGTCCTTATATCATTAATACGTTTAGTCTCTCCTACTACAACTATGTCACTGAGATTCAGGTCATGCTAAGGATAGGATAACCATCTAACTTATATCACCTGTGCTTGTCCCTGTCCTCTCTCAAAAACTGGATATACACAAACCTACGCCACACAGTCAAATTCTCAGGCTCTAGAAGTTCATAAACACAGCTGCTAGACTGCTTCTCCACTTCTGATCATAGGAGCACTTCAGACTAGCTTTATATGCATCTCATATATCATTGTAAGAAGTTTCTCAGTCTAGGCACACTGTGTCATTTATTAAACATTCAAAATAGGCAATTAGAATAAAAACAATATTTCAAACAAATCAATTAGAAGAAACTCGATCCAAATTACTGGTATTTCCTACAAAATTTTCATCGTACTGCCATTCTATCCTAACTCAGAAGACATAGGATGGGTTATAGGGCATTGCAGCACGAATACAAAAAAAACGTGGGAGTAGGTCCCCAGTTCAGGAGAGGCGCTCTAAGTAGCATAAAACATCTAAGAAGAATTCTAGATTTTATAGCTCAGAAGAGTGATTTCTCGTGCTGGTTATACAGTAAAAGGTGCACGATAACGGAGATCAGTCAGAGTTCTCCTGTTCTTTGTACACCCAGATCACCTTAATTTACAGAGAGGTCTCACCAATAGTGTCATAGTAAGTGGTAAATGCATGAGAACATGAGTATTAATGACCTATTATTAAACTGCACATGAAAAGTCTAAATCTATTTCGACCACAATCTATTGAATAAAGCTTTGCCCCTACAGCTTTCAATTGAATATTTAGTTTCCTTAGCCCTAAGCGTATGTAAGTATTTTCTTCTTTTTTTTTTCTTTTTCTTTAGACCCAAGGTACAAAAATATAATTACATCACAGTTCCGTTATTTTCTTCAGGAAGTTCATTGAAAACAGATTGCAGCTTTACCAATGGCATACTTGTCAAAACTGTCCAATTTCCTGAGAGGTGCAATGATGAAAAAGAAAAAGAAACTGAAAAACACAGTGAGAAAAAATACTGATTTCAATTCTGTAATCAGAAAATTATATCAATCATCAGTGGGAGCCAGTGTTTCTATCAATATATTATAACAAATTATATTTAAGACGGCCACTCCTCCTGTCTATTACTAAGCCATATGACCATGGGTGCCCTGATCTTGCAACCTTTGACCCTAACCCGCAAGCCCTTGCTCTTATATAGTGCCATTTCCTAGATATGGATGCTTAACAAGCGATGGAGCAATGCTGTGTACGTGGGAGGTTTAGGGTCTTTCCATGCCATGGCCATCAGTAACCTAGTTACAGCAATTGTAATAAATACAAAATCTCTCTGTGGTATTGGCAGCTCGGCTCTGCTATGGTACGCAAGTAATATCAGCGCTGGGCTGAGAGTAATCACCCTGTTTGTTGCTTGTTTCCAAAAAATTTCGATGCCAATTTTCAGGGGCCTCAATTTGCTACACGCATAAAACTTATGTATGCTATCCGCAGGGCCATTTTGGCATCTTGGGCTCTCTCCCACCCTCTACCCATGCCATCATATATCTCTGCTGGAAGGAATGGGCAGCCCCATATAGGTGTACATCCATTATATTTTGGGATTTTCAATATTCTGCTGACTTGGTTCCAGATCTTCCGGGCTGCCTTTAGACATTTAAATCGAGTTTTTTTATAATAACTGGGCTCCGGCTGTCTGAGAAAAAGCCCCGTAGCTTCTTCGCCAACAGCTAGATGATAGATAGCAGGTAAATCATTCTCCTCCTCAACCTGCCTGTCATCAGAAGGGCACCCATCTGCTGTAGGGCAGATGCCCAGTAGTAGAAAATCAAATTGGGAGCAGCCCACCCTCTCCTATCTAGTTTTTTGATAATGCCATATAAAGTTTGAGAACATTGAGTTCATTTTCTGTATTGCGGTATCGGTCAATTCTAAGGGGATAGAGCGAAACAGATATTGCACATTCTATGAAAAACTTTCATTTTCAACACATTAACCCTGCCTACTATTGTTAAGTGCAGTTTGTCCAGCCGCCTCAGCTCTGTACCTATATTGTCCAGCACTTGGTCAAGGTTGTTTTGCCATAGCAAATCCATGTCAGATCCTATCCTGACCCACTTGTACATTCCAGATTCAGTCTGGTGGTAATCTTGTATAGTACATTGTTGGGAGTTGATTATCTGTGTCTTCCCCTTGTTCAACAGATAACTCGACCTACTCCCAAATTCCTCTGCCATGTTCTCAATTTCTTTAATTGCCGTCTCTGGCTCGGATGTAATAATGGCGATGCCGTCCATATAGGCAAACACCTTGTTCTCGCACCCATTAGTTGTTATTGATTTGATTGCGTAATTCCAAATTACCTGGATTATAAAGGGATCTAGATATAAGGCGAAGAGAATTGGGGAGCACGGACATCCCTGTCTTGTCCCCCTGGCCACCTCAATTGCCCCCGATGTGTTCCCCATCACCTGCAACCTTGCATAGGGTCTATAGTACATTGCGCAAATAGCTGTAATACATTTTGGGCCAAACCCTCTCTCTGATAAGGTTTCCCAGAGATATTGCCATGCCACACGGTCGAAAGCTTTCTCTGCATCCAGGAGGATCACAGCCATTTCGTCTCCAGTTACCTAGGTTATATCCAATAGCGAGATCACCCGTCTTGTATGCTCTGTGGTTCCCCTGCCGGGTATAAAACCATGTTGCCATGGCAAGACTAATTTGGCTATGACCCTCTGCAACCGGTTTGCTAAGGCTTTGGAATAGATTTTGGCAATGGAATTTATCAGAGAGATGGGGCGATACGAGCCGGGCAGCTCTGATGGTTTCCCTTTCTTGGCGAATATTGCTATATCTGTTTCTTGCCATGAAGTAGGTGGAATTCCTCGGTACTGTACATCTAGAAAAAGATCATGCAATAATGGGGCCAAATCATGTTGAAGTATCTCATATAGCTCAATTGGAATTTTATCCAGCCCAGATACCTTCCCAGAAGAAAAAGAGCTTAGAGCAGTCACTATCTCATCAAGCGTAAATTCGGCTTCCATTGCCAGGCGTGTGGCTTAGTCAATTTTACTCATCTTCAGATGCCTATTTCCAGTAGCAATTTGGGCATAGTCAGTGGAGCCTAGTTGGTATAGGTTTTGATAGAATTGCTTGAAACCCCCTATAATCTTCATAGGTTTGGTTTCATAGTGCTCTTCACTGTTTTTTATTTTAGTTATATTGTTTCTAGGGGCCATATGTAGGTAGCATACAAGTTACCACTTCTTAAATACCGAACTTTACCGATTCGGTATTTAAGAAGTGGTAACTCGTATGTAGGTAATCATTCGGTAAATATTACCGAATCAGAGAAATTCGGTAATTACCGAATCGGTATTTACCGATTCGGTAATGAGGCATACCTTCCCATTGATTGAATCAATGGGAAGGTATGCCTCATTACCGAATCGGTAAATACCGATTCGGTAATGGGAGGAGCACATTCAAGGCTGGCAGGGTGTCACATTGACACCCTGTTGCACCCCTGATTCCTGCATGTGTGCACATGTGGCGCACATACATGCCCTAAGGGCATGTATGTCTGCCACATGGCACTGTTAGTCCAGCAAAATATTGCTTTTTGCAATGAATTCGGTATTTAGCACCAACATATATTTGGTGCTAAATACCAAATTATTTTCCCTACACATCACTCATTTGAGTGTCACCTACATCTCATTTCACGATTCGGTATTTACCGAATCGGTAAAATTACCGATTCGATAATTTTACCGATTCGGTAAATTACCGAATCCTGAAATGTTCCCCCTACATAGCAAAAGCCTAAATACCGGTCGGTAACGGTATAATTACCGAAAATCGGCCGTTACCGACCGGTATTAGGCTACCTACATATGGCCCTAGGTAACTTCTGCCTAGTCCTGAGGCCAATAATCTTCCAGCTGTTTCCCCATATTCATACATCTCCCTTTGATGTGCCTGATATGTCTGGGCCACTTGTACCTCAAAATAGCTGTTTACTTCTGACTTAGCTATAGCTATTTTCACCATAACCTCACTTGATTTCTCCCACCCCCCCGACAGGTCAGTTTGGTGTGCTCTAGCTCCAGTTGTGTCAGCCATGCAATTAGGGAGTTGACCACATTTCTTTGCACCTTACGCCGCTGTCCAACATAGCTTATCACTCCCGCACTATGGTATGAGAGGTACTATATCGATTCATATTAAAAAAAACTCCCTACCCACTTTTTAATATAGCAAAGGAATTCCTCATCTGTTAGTAGTTTTTTATCGAAAGACCAACAGCTCTGCTTCCCCTCTATTCCCTGTCGTGTTATTTCCAACAGCAGTGGGTTGTGTTCTGAAAATAAATCGGGGCAGTTTAGTTATCTCCACGTCAACAAGAATCCTAGTAGGGATCAAAAAGTAATCTAGGCAAACATATTTTAGGTGGGGGTTTGAGAAATAAGTATATCTGGGGTCTATAGCATTCTTATGCTCTCAGACATCCGAGAGCCCGTGGCTCCCCTTGAAGGTGTTTAATGCCCTATATACCAGTGGTTTTCTCCCGTTGTACTGCAACCCACTATTTAGAGAGAGCCCCAGGTGGATGTTAAAATCCGACATAGTATTAGTAGAGTCGGCCAAGAGGTGAGCTCCACCTCGAGATCCTTCCAGATTTTGGGGTCGTCTTGATTTGAGCCGTATATAGTCCCAATCGTCTCTCCCGCACTTAATGTAGCTATTGCCCATCGTCCCCACTTATCCACCATTGTACGCTAAATAATCCCAGTGTGTTGTCCTATGAATATAGCAACGCCCCTTATCATTGAGGTTTGTGAAGAGCAAACTACCAGCTCGACAGATAACCTCTGGATTGCTAAATCGCAAAATATCATATACCTTGGCCCTTTTCCTTTTATCATTTAGCCCTCCCACATTCACTGAGCAAATCCGCAACTTATCCATAACAAGTTATAGGGAACATCCACCTATATTGTATAATTCTCAGATTTCCATCTGTTCTCTCTAGTTCTATGTACCTTGTCTTGCTTTTTTCCCCCTTAGTGTCCCTCCTAGCACCTACCGGAGCCATGCTCCCCCTCCTCTATCCCGCACCCCCCGCAGACCCCCTAGCCCTCAACCCTCCCACCCTCCCTTCTCCCTTCCCCTGGAAGCTTTCAGACCGATGTCTCAGAAGCGATGAGGCAGGGCTGTGCCGTGATCAGTGAGCACCCCCCGTTCCTTAAGTCGGTTAGATACCTTAGCCTTAAAACACAATACACCAGCAAAAGAGTTCCTCGAAAAGCAGTAACCTGTCCAGTTTATATACTAGTAGAAGAGAGAAATAGAAGGGAGGGAAAAAAAGTGCAGAGAAGAAAAAGTAGAAAGGTAGAAAAGAACCATTAACTCTATATTAAGCCATTGAGCTGTAAGTCTCTCTTTTCCCCCCCTTACCCCCAGTCTCATTCTATTCCCAAATCACATCTCCCATCATCAAACTGACTCGAGTCTGTCTTAAGTCCTACATTCTCGAAGTCCTTCCACTAAGTTCATCCAAAAATTCTTTGGCTTTGATCTCTGATATAAAGTAGCATGACCTGCCGCCGACTACAACCATTAATTTGGCAGGATAAATCAGGTAAGCCTGTGCACCTTTTGCCTGGAACGGATTAATCATCTGCCGTAACCTCTAGCGTCTTTCAAAAGTTACATGGCAAAAGTCTGGTCGGGTAAAAAACTCTGTGCCATCTGCCTTACGTCTGCTTTCTGGTCTGGCTTTCTCAAAGATAATCTGCCTGAGAAGGTAGTTCCCAAAGCAGACTAGCACGGCTCTACGTCTTGCATCCGCTCCAGCAGGGTATTTCAGTGGTATAGGGACCCGATGAGCCTGTTGAACTTCTTGAGCCCAGTTCCATCCTTCTACTTCAGGAAATGCCTTCATTAATAACTCCACCAAACATAGGTGGATGTCCGCACCTCCTTTATCCTCTGGGATACCCAGGAATCGCAATTGTTCCCGAGATGGCGATTTTCCTGGTCCTCCAGCTTCCATTGCACATCTACTAATCTAGCCTTGTGCAATTCAGTCTGGAGCTGGGTTGCTACAATAGCCGTCTTGAGATTCATAGTTCTTGACTCCAATTCGGTCAGTCGGTCCGAGATCACACTACATACTTTAGCAACCTTCCGTAATGACTCCTGCACCTTACAAATAGCTGCCTCAGAGCGCCTGTTATCTTACCTAGTTTCTTCTCGGTGAGGCAAGACGGATTGCAAAATAGCATCCAAAGTTATAGTAGGTGTACTTTCAGAGTCTAGTGCGGTGTTTCCGGTACCTCCTGTAAGTTGGCTTGATGGTGTATAGTTCTAAGTGAGATCTTGTCCTTTTCTTCCACTAGCTTGGCCAGAGAGATCTGTTGCCCTGTTAGCTTGGCGCATTGTTGCAGCAGAGTCTATTCCCCTAGTGTCCTGTAAACTTTCACTCTCGCCTTCACTCAAGCTTGTCAAGGATACGGAACCCACCATTGACCCTGTATCTTCTGATAGTGAGTAGAAGTAATCTGTTACCTCTAAATCAGTATCTTTCATGTGTTGCCTCTTTTCCCGGTTAGTTTTAGACATCTGGGGCCATATGTAGGTAGCCTCACATTTACCGATTCATAAATACCGAATTTTACCGATTCGGTATTTATGAATCGGTAAATGTGATGTAGGTAATAATTCGGTAAATTTTACCGAATCGGAATAACTCGGTAATTATGAATCGGTATTTACCGATTCGGTAATGAGGCATACCTTCCAATTGATTCCTATGGGCCTGGAGGCCCATAGGAATCAATGGGAAGGTATGCCTCATTACCGAATCGGTAAATACCGATTCGGTAATGGGGGGAGAATATTCAAGGGTGGCAGGGTGTCACATTGACACCCTGTTGCACCCCTGAATCTTGCATGTGTGCACATGTGGCGCACATACATGCCCTAAGGGCATGTATGTCTGCCACATGGCACTCTTAAAGCTGCAAAATATTATTTTTTGCAAGGTATTCGTTATTTATCACCAACCTGTATTTGGTGGTAAATAACGAATTCTTAATGCTAATTTTCACTCTTTGGAGTGCTCCCTACATTCAGGATTCAGTATTTACCGAATCGGTATTTTACCGATTCGGTAATTCACCGAATCCTGAAATATGCCTCCTACATCTCAAATAGCTAAATACCGGTCGGTAACGGGATATTTACCGAATTTCGGCCGTTACCGACCGGTATTTAGCTACCTACATGAGGCCCTAAGTGAGTTATTTCCCCCACTTTTTTGCCCAATACTTTCTTAGAGCTACTTTGCTGAGAATCTCCAGAGGGGGGTTTTATGGCCTGATTGCACTTCTCCTTCCCCTCCTGCGTTCCTCTCAATCATAATTGCCAAGTCTCTATTGCCACTAGAATGGGTGTTCATACCCCTGGCTTGATCTTCCCTACCCCTTTCTGTTTCTGCCCCGTGCATAGCACCAGTATTCACAATCCTTGCCTCACTTTCCCTTACGCGGTCACCCCATGTCAGAGGACCGGTCTCTCCTGAGCCAAGCACTGCATGATCGATTACTAGCAATGGCGATAGACCTGCCCCCACATTTTCATTTACCTGCAGGGTCGGTGGTGTTGTGGAATTCCTCTTTTCAGTGTCCTCCATTCCTCCTTGCTCTGGCATTCTGACACCGGCATCCGGTCCTGCTTGTCCTACTTAGCCTGCAGGTATTTTGGAGCCGCCAAGTAGCTCCACGATCGTCGGTCGGGGCAATCGGTGCCGGGGCGCTGGCTCTCCCTTCCCGTTCCAGTCCGGAGCCTCTCCCTTCTGGGTTCCAGTCTACCCTTGGTGCTCGGGCGGTCTGATGTCAAGATGTTCCTCCTGTTAAAATGCAGGGCTCTGACATGGCACGCGTAGCTGACGGGGCCGGCCCCAGCACGGGCTTCCATTTGGCAAAATCACTGTCTTGCCGCGGGCTGCTGGTGGTCCTTTTGGCTTCATCCTGTCCCAGAGCTGTGGTTCCGATCAGCAGCAGCAACCGGAGCTGTTCCGTGTCCTGTAGATACGCTGGCAGGTCAGTGCAAGATCCTGCTGGTGATCGCTATCGTACAGGTAGGGGTACAGTTATTGGTCCTCTCCTTCAGCAATTCCAACAGGACTGTTAGGGTCGCCAACAGCATCCTAATTATACTACCTTTCAGGTGGTCTCACTGCATCAGGGCAACTTGTGCTGCGAGCGGTAGTCTAGCCGACCGCCATCTTGCTTCCCTCTCAACAAGTATTCTCATACATTCACAAGGTAATTGATATGGTCTTTTGCACTATTAAGTAAATGAAGGCTATGGCCTTCGCTCCACTAGTAGAAGATAGCCCACCAAATTGAGAGATTCCTGCATGCCTGCTGGGGGTCGCTGAGCCTTCAATGGACTCCAGCTAAGATGGCTTCACTGAAGGTACTGATCCTTTCCTGAGAAGGCACTATTTGTGATGCACTCGCTGAGCAAAAGTATGTTGTTTTGCAAGAATAAACTAACAAAGTGGGATTTCGTTCTTGTAGACCAAAATAGCAACTGCCCACAATGCAGGGATCTTTCTCCGTACACATGGAGGATATTGTGCGATTTTCCATCAAGGGACATTGCAGTCTCAGGTAAAGAAAATGACTCCTGATAATTGGCCCTTAATAAGACCTGATGGCCATGTGGGGGACAAGCCGTCAGGTCTAAGATTTTTGATTGGCCCCTCTACTTATTAATAGGGGCAGAGACGTTCAAGATTGGTGAAAACAAATATCTGCTGTTTTAACAGTAATACACAATTCTGCCAAATCCTAAATGACCCCTTTAGTTTTCAATCTGTATACATATTCTTCATGGACTTTAGGGATATCAACAACTTGTGTTGTAGGAAGGGGGATATGAGTCAACATGGACAGAAACAAAAAAAGAAAATAGAACAGTTTAGTTCAACAAAGTGTCTTTTAAGTTTGATTTGTTTACTGTATTAGGATGATCCCATGTGCAGAACATTCTGGTGGGTGATAGTGTTTTGGATGTTTCAGTGGTCCCTTGGAGGCAGTCTTCTAATTTAGGTGGCTTAGGGATGGGTGTAACACCTGATTCAAGTTGATGGTCCTGTGACACATACCCCCACATTCCTAACCAGAGTAAAGATTTATGGTGGTCCAAGATGGTTATTGCCCTTTGTCATCAATACCAGTATTAGCAATAGGTACTAAAGTTTGTGAGCTGGACATAGCCAAGTGGGGGAGGATTTTAGAGGGAAATGGCAAGAAACTGCTTTCCCCCTGAGATGCACTCACAAGATTAGTTCTCTAAGCTGTTATTACTGTAATGTGCCCCAAACTTTTATATGGGTTGCCAATGTTAAAAATGAGCTATCTTGATTCACTTTACCAGAGACCGTGTTTGTGAACTAAATGGTGTACTTTATATCTATGGCATAGTATGCTAGAATGGAACTGAGGTTTTCAAATAATATCCTGGGGTTATTTCTTACAAGTTGGATGGACTGTTTGTGTTTATGCAAAAATTACCACATCTTCTTTGGCTTTAGCTCAAGAGAATTTTCCTCTTTCCCATTTATTTGAGGATTATTAGGTCTGATGATCTTGAAGTATTCTTCAGCGGATTCTGCGGCTAACGTTGTGGAAAGTAACAAGATACTTCCACAAGGCTTAAAATGAAAGCATTGTTTCCAGCTTGGAGTTGTAAACACAGGGTTCGAGCATGTAAGGCCCTCCTTCTGCTTCATTTGGCTGCTAAGGAAGCAAATGTATAAAAACTCATCATTACGTGGGAGGGCAGAAAGAGAGTATGCAGTAGTCAGGAGGAATTTTGTCAATCAGGACACCAAATTGAAGACCTTCTAATCTACTGATATACAGGGGTATTAGATGACAAGGCAACACACTAAAGTCAAGCAGAGAGTTTTATATTGATTGGTTAGGAATGTTTGATGAACAACATTTGGGGTGTATTGTGTAATCACCCTGACAACATTTGTAATTGTTGAGGTCTTTGTTATTATGACGGCAATTCTTAAGAACGGCACATAATATATAGTATTACAAATTATCAAAGTTTGTGTTTGCACTGATTTTGAGATTTGAGAAAGTTATCCAATACCTTTCTCCCTTCAGTAGCAGAAATTCTCTTACAGCTTTGCCAAATTCTAAACCATCCATCATTCCTGTAAGTGCACCTCAGAGGTAGGGATGGAGAACATTGTGTGTTACAAACACCCCTCAGTTTCCCTTTTCTCAGCAAAGGCCAGTTTTCTTTGGGGTACCCGTGTGTGATCCCTAAAGGATCTAGGGTCTCACAACTCTACTCCGTTCTGGCCTGCAAAGGCTACAAAGCCCCACACTTATCAAGCAGGGTAACAATAGCCTCCATTTTCTGTAGTTTGCCCTTTTTACTTGAATTACAAACTGCCCCTCCAAAAGTACAACATCAAACAATCCTAATCACCATAGCGGGCAGCCCTCTAATAGTAACACTCTGCTGCTTTTACTTTGCAGGCAGTTGATGTTCAGTGGAGCAGACTGCAGACCCCCACAGCAAATGCAGAGTCGAATCACTGTGGCTGTGATGATACACAATTCTTCATGAGGGCCTTTCTTGAAAGTGCATGCCCTAGCAAACTGAGGATATTAGCTTTTATCCTCGTCTGATCTAAGTACTATAATAAGGTGCTCCCACCTTCTCCCCTCCGAGGGCACCTCATGGTGCAATTATGAGGGCACTATGTTTCTAAAGGATTGCATCCAATTTTTCCGGGTGCATTCATGTCATGTTTCTACTCATTGTGTTTCTAACAGTGAGTTCCTGATGACTGAAAATTTGCGATCATTGCCAGGGATATGTTATAATTTAGTGTATTGGACTTGCCCTACTCTGCTTGGGGTATTTTCTAATTGCGATTTTTGTATGAATTCCTAATGCAACATATGGTGGATTCATACATGTTTTTTTTTTATCTATTAACGACTCCATTCCAATATGGCCGCCATGTTGGTGAGACTATATTTCTAGAATTTACCCTTTTGTTATGTTTGTTCAAACGCGCATGACGTCAAACCCGGTCACGTGACTTTTCAGCGTGTCTTTTTAACGCAGATGAAAGACTCATGGCCTCTTTTGCCGATATTGAGGTCAACAGCTATCATACTGTGCCTCCGTTAGAGAATCCATACAGGTATGTGCTGCCCCGCGAACTCTTCAAATATATACCATAGGTCATTGTGTATCGCCGTTACGGCCCTTTTCGATCTGATTCTCTTGCCTTTGGTTATATTTTTATATTCCTTTTGACATATACTTTTGGAGACCTCTCCACTTTGCTCGAGGCTATAATATTGAAGTAGCGCTATATTGGAGGTACAATCTATACTCCTTAAGGTGAGAGGCCGTGTAGGATATCCTTTTTCTTTATCTTTACACAGCGCGAATGTAGGGGCCCGTAAACTCACAGTATTCATATCTATTGTAACATCCTAACAGAACTTAGGCATCCCTTATGTGGCCGTCTGATATATATTTTTTTGTATTAACAAATATTACTATGCTATGTTGACCTATCGAAAGATTATATTGCTTGAATATTGAAATCTTGGCCCTTGATCTGATTGTTGGTACGAACAGTCTTCCGGGTAGCACACAACATATTGTATAGTTAGCTATTGACTATTATGCTTGTGGTTTGGTTGTATTATTGGGATTTATGATGAACCTTTTGTATTTTGGTGCAGTAATCACCTGTGCTTATGATGTCTGTGTCACAACACTAGTCATATGTGCTCTTTTAGAAATTGGGCCCCCAATTTTTATCTCCATTTCAAAATGTTCTTTCTTTAGAACTCGTACATACTGGTGTTCTTGAACGACAAGTCTAGATTCTTGAGTTTTCATTGATTAAGTTATCCTTATTTGGGTCATACTGATTATTCCTGATACCTATAGGAAGGTAAGGAAGATCTACAATTGACTGTCATTTCATATTCTTTTTGCTTTGCGTGATGTCTCTATTCACGAGCACATTTGATATTATTTCTGTTTGCTATGGGTTTTTTTACTATTCTGCACCTTCATCACTTGAGGTGTTTTCTGGCATTTTTCTTAGTTTTGACTTTGATCTTACTCTTTGCTATTCAGTTGATTTTCTGGCATTTTTGTGTTTTGATTCTGAACTTTTATATTTTTGTGTGTTTTATTGAAGAGGCTTGCTATAGATAAGATAGGATATGTGCGTATTGTGCTTGTCTCCTCAGGTCTCTCTGTTGTTCTTCTTCTTTTTTGATCTTGAACTCACTTTTCTGTCTTTTCACCATTTTCGCTTTCTCTTCATTCTTTGGATGTTATATATTGTATGCGCTGGTTGACTTCAAAATTAGATTTTGATTGTGATTGTTATTTATTTCTGTTGTTGATTGTAATGTACAAATTCTGAGTTTGTGATGTTTTTGTTCTCTTTATTTTTTGGATTATTATCTTTTACAATTATTTTTATTATTGTTATTTATGTTCATTGTTTGTACATTGTTATCTATATATGTATTTTATATGTATATTTATGTGGATGTTTCTATAAATTGTTACAGCCCTGACAAAGTTCCCAAGGCACAAGGGAATGAAACGCGTTGGCTGTGTGCCTATCTTTTAATCAAGACTACGAATAAAAGAAGAAAATCATTTCAACTATTGGTGTTGGTCTTGTAGGACGTGTGATGGAGTGCACCTTCCCTTTTTTTCCTTATGACTGAAAATTTAACCTTGTGACTTTCTTATGATTGTCTTGGCTTTTGGTGATGGAAAGTAATCTTACAAGGACTAATGACTTTCATATGATGCTTTTATCTAGAACAATTTCCCCAAAGATTGAAGGCTTACTAACAACTTCAACAACTTTGAGTGGAAATTAAACCATAACATAACTGTGGTTATCTGGTCGACAAAGTCACAAGTTCACGCTTACCACGATGGAGAACGGCTGAAGACAGGGACCTGCTGAGAGTTGTACATAATGTGAGGCTTTGCGTCGCTCAGCATCGGTTCCAATCAGGAACTGTGTTGTGTTGCGGTCCTGAGTAGGTTTGCGTTGCACTCGGTTAATTCCGATCAGGAGTTGCAAGGGGTGCCATGCAAGGTCCTGTGTCAAGCTGTGTCTGTGTTCATATGTTCCAATTAGGAGCAGTGAGGGCTGTGATGTGAGATCCTGCATCAAGTTGCATCTAGATGTGTTGCATTGCGTTGGTTCTGATCAGAAAAAGAGAGTGCTGCAATGCAAGGTTTTGCACTGAGTTGCATCACAATGCATCAGATTTGATGAAGCCCACAGTTAGGTAGGGAGGAGTATAATATGATGCCAGCCAAGGGTCCTGGACCTGGGGGGCACCTCTTGTGAATCAGGATTCACTCCAGGCAGAAGCCAGCAGCAGGGTTCTCGCAGGGCCAATTGCAGGTCCAGGCAGGTCTAGTGCAGCTGGTCAGCTGGACACTTGCAGGGAGGCCTCTAAAGCTTGTTGCTCACACAGGAGATACAGGGACACTCTGGTTAGCCTATAATGAAGGCAAGTAGGCAGTCCTACAAGCAGCAGGGCAGCCCTTTGTAAGCAGGGCTGTCTTTTTTTTTGTTACTTCCACAGGTACAGGAGTATTCTGAAGAGTGGCTCTGGAGGTCCAATATTTATACCTGGTGTCAGCCTTTATGTTTTGAGAATTCCCTGTCCTACACCCACATCAGGGTCAGATAATGTTTTCCCTTTCCCCTGTCAAGGTTCCAAACTGCCTGGGGTGACAAAAGACAGAGCAAGACTGATGTCAAATTCCTCTGTGTGTACAGGAGGTAAAGGCCCTTTGAAATGTAAGGGGGGCTGAGTATAGCCCCTCTCAGTCATCGTACAAGAGCAGCCCATCCTGTCCACAACCAAGACCACTTTATGTTACTGTCTGGAAGCAATACACACAGTCCAACAGCAGAACCATTCACAGTCATGTGACCCAGGACACTCACAGAAGACACAATTGATTAGGACAAGAAAATGCCAACTTTCTAAAAAGAGGTATTTTCAGAATTGTAAATTAAAATCAGAGTTTACCGTCAAAGAGGATTTTAAATCATAATTGATTTGAGTCTAAATAGAAAATCTCTACGTGCTCCAAATCCAAGGTTTTCAATTATTAAATACAATAAGGCAACCTCGTTTTAGTCGATGGGACAGATAGGCCTAATAAAAGTGAAAAACAACTTTTTTTTAGTTTATCAATGCCAGGACATGCAAAACTGAAGTTCACATGTCCTACTTTTTAAATGCACTGTACCTTGCCCCATGAGCCTTAAAACTACAGACTGCAGTGGTGGGTCTGAGACATGTTTTAAAAGGATGACACAATACATGCTGCAGTCCCACTAGCAGAATGCAACTTACAGGCCTTCGGTACAGGTAGTACCATTTATCAGTGACTTATAAGTAAATGCCATGTGACAGTTAGGTGTAGTCCAATTTCACTATGTTTAAAGGAGAAAGTAGAAGCACTTTAGCACTTGGTGGTGGTGTTAAAGTGCAGAGTCCTAATTCCAACAAAAACTAATTCAGCAAAATAGGTGTGAATGTAAAACGTTTAGAGGAGGTTGCCCCTAGTATGTCAGGTCTAACAGTTCCTATTTATGAGTAGCATGCCAAATTTAATGAAAATTCTATTCAGAAGCATGGGAGGCTAGAGGGGTTGAAGAAACACGAGGGAGGAGGTTGTAAAAGACACTGGAGGTCAGAGGGTCACAGTGATCAAAATACTACAGCAACCTAGTACAATTATATAACCAGAGCGACCATGTTGGAGTTGCAATGTCTATTATTCAGAATACACCCCGCATAACTCGGGTACAGTATAGTCGTGCTTAGGTTCACTAAAATAATATTACATATATTGACAAGGAGGCTGTTTTATAGAATTTTATAATGTGGTGAAGGGACAAAGCAAATACAGTGATGACAAACCCAACTTTCACGCTTTTTGTGCTTTCATTGAAGCTCAGGATAATTTTTGAAATAAACATCATTTTAATTAATGACTAAAGATATTTGGAGGCTGTTTATGACTCTTGTCTTTCTACATGTGTTGTATAATGAACTTGGCTTTAAACAACAGCTGGCAGGCATGCGGGGGAGGAACAGCAACAGGGGGAGGAGGCCGAGCGGGTGAGGAACAGTGACAACAAGCTGCAAGGAGAGAAGACGGCCTGCAGATGCACTCGATAGGAAATGCAAAAAAAAAGTACCTTCAGAGTGGTAGCTAGGGTGACCAACTGGCATGTGTGCAAATTCAGGATGTTGAGTGTAAAAATTCAGGGCAAAAAAGCAGGCCAGAAGGTCAAAATCCAGGACACAAATTTGGGAAAAAAGATACGTTTTACAGTCACATCAGAGGAGGTCACATAATAGTATAAAAGTAAGTAGACAACCAACATAAGTACAAGACAAAAAAGTTTATATTATGTTGAAACAATCGTGCTCTTCACAGTTTTTAGAAATGCGTTCAGATTTGAGCAACTGTGGAGGTCCTTTTGTGGTATTTCATTGGGTCATAATCTATTTATATGGTTACTGCACTGGGTTGTTTATTCTGATATTTTGTTTCCAGTTCATGGTCTTGAGCAGGCATATTGTTGAGAGAAGTGGTTGGGAAGATCTGTTTGGATGGACTTTGTTACTAGCATCTCATATCTGAGTGCCATTGTGAGATGTAATATGAGCATACAAGATGTCCAGATAGATTGTTCATCACATATTAATGAAAAAACGTGACCTTAGACAACCATTCTAAAGTCCGTGTGATTTATTTCACTTTTCTTTTTGTTTTTTAAAAACAAGATTATGCCATTATTTTCATGTCATATCTCGGACAACACTTATTTTTTAAAAGATATTCTCTGGTGATACTTACAAAAGAATTAAACAAAAACACATTATAACACAACACAGTGAAATACAGCAAAAAGAACAATGAACGTAAATAATGACATACAATACAAAACGACCAGTCCTTATTTCAAATTACACGAGGCGGACACAAAAGTTCTTTAACACGGGCTTCAGTCTGCTGTCCTGCCAGTGTCAAATGCTATGGGATTTCCAAAACTTTGGGGGGTGTTGCCTTGGCGGAGAAAGAGGTGTAAAGTATTCCCACATGGCACACCCTGTGTCTCTTAACCCATTAGCTGGACTCAAAGCGGTTCGAACCCTATCTTGCTGGGGGGGTTCTCCTCAGGACTAGGATTTGGTCTTGAGAACTGCTTGTTTGCCGAAATCTATGGGTTGTTATTCTCAGGGGCAGATGCTTCTTTATCGAAGTTACTTAGTTAACTCAGAATCACTGGAGACGTATTTTTAAAAAAGCAAGTTTCAGGACGTTCAGTGCTTCCTTTTCTCATTTGTTCTTTAGTCTTCTGCTGGAAGAGTTCAAACACGACGGTGTTCCAGGGTTTCCGCTCTGCACAGTTGATCAGTTTTATCAAATATGTATCATTTGAACATCACCAAGTAAAGTGTCTTGACTGTTTTGCTCCTATCTATTAAAACTCTGGGCCATATAAGCAACAAACTGCGATAAATATCGCAGAGCACGCTTAGCGCAAATTTTTTTATCACCAGCTGTCGCTGGAATATATCGCCACGCTAACGCTGTATTAGCAACAATTGGCGCTATGCGATAAATATTCCAGCGATAGCGGGAGGAAAGGGCCAACATCGCGACAAAACCAGCGATGTTGCATGGGGCAGGGGGAAAACCTTGCTGATACGAACCTGTGCTTGTATCAGCATAATCCACTCCTCATTTTAGGTATGGTTAAGTCAGGAAAATAGCAGGTGTTAAAAAACCGGCGATGACCCCGGTTAGCGCGACTTTTCACGTCGCTAACAGGGGCCAGGGCCTACTTGCTAATAGGCGATAGGCCTGTTAGCAGCTGTTTACCAGGTCTGTTGGTCGTGAACGCCTACTTTGCATGTCATTAGTGATAAATATCGCTGACATGCAAAGCGACACCCAAACCGGTCGCTTTCGTCAGAAAGCTGTCGCTAACTGCTGTTAGCGACAGCTTGCTGATAGGGCGATAGAATTATCGCCGCTTTAGCAGGAAAAGGTCCCGCAAAAAAACGGCGATATTGCCCTTGCTAATATGCCCCTCTGTTTCCAGCACAATTCTGATTTACAAACAAGTAGTCCATTTGTGGTTTCCTAACTGCTGATGTATTTTGAAACATTTGCACAGTTCATTTACAGGTATTTAAAATATTACAAAAAAACTGAAAGCTTATAGGCTTTGTTTTCACACACCCTTTACCACCACAGCAAGACTGTCAACTAGTCCACTTTACGATTCAATCTTTGACCACAAAGTTAGAGAATTTTGTAAACACCAATCCATATGTGAAAGGAATAAGCAGACATTTGTCAGACAATACACAAAGCACTTGTGACAAGCTGAAACAAAATTTAAAGGCATCTTTATTGTCCATTCACCTTCTCAACTCAAACTCAAGATAAGGCCCGGTTGTATGTGTGCAAGCTTGCTAGAAATTGTGCACTTGGTCCTAGGCTGGTTGTGCAAGGGTGTGAAGTGGTACATTTAGGCTGATCCTGTGGTTGGAGCTGTAGAGGAAATCCGTGGTGTTCTGTTGCTCATTATCTCACCACTTCTGTTGAAGAGGAACATGTTACCATCATCAGTACCCAATTTGTTGATGTAGAAAAGGTAAAGGCTAAAGGCAGCATTACTGGAATTGATACACATGTCCTACATTGCGACTCAGTGAATTAAGTATATGGTGACAGAGGTGGAGGGAGACTTACTGGATGAAAGCATCTGAACAAGTTTATATGCCTCTGTAAATAAATTAAATTATATTGGCTTGTCTCGAGTAGGCCTACAGGTGAATCAGAATTTTGACATCTTAAAATGGAATTGTAATATGGAGCCCATGATTACCATTAACTGATGATATTACTAACCCATTTACCAGCCATTACAAGACTGAGAATCGGAATGGGGAGTCATATGTGGTCCCAAAATCAGGGGGCAGTTTACTTAATGCTTTTACTTGATTTTTGTGCCCACCCTTTTCCACCTACTTCGTGCTGGCAAAAAATATAAGCGGACGCACAGATGATATTAATGGGAAAACAATTGCACCAAGAAACACTTTTAATCATGCAAGGCGGTAAATCCACCAAAGATATGCAGATGTATCACTCTCCACGTCTTAATGAGGCCATGAGTGAGCATCTTTCCACTGACTTTTTTGTATTTGAAATTTGCTTTTGTTTAAAAGATCCACGATGAAGCCCGCACTCTTGAAATTGGTCTTTGAATTCTAAAATAATGTCTGTAGTTATAGACTACGTTTGCTTTGTTTCACATGTTTGCATAAACCCAATTTGAATATTTGAGCAGTAGGGGCTGATTGATCTTTTTAGATCATTAGCGGCAGCGAAGGCTACCATCATTTTTGCATCTGTGTCTGGAGTTAAGTAGCAGTAAAAGGGCGCATTAATTGAAAATGCATGAAATTAGAACATTGTGGACTTTGGGGGACTGCCAGTGAGCAGTGGCAACAGATTTGTTAAAGGATCGCAATAGAAATATTGATTCGAAAATTTCCGAATGGGTTTTCTGGCGCATATTCAAGCTGCCCTGGCAGCATTATGTATGGCACTGTCATGGAATGGAAGAATAGAGAAGTAACAATTATTTCTAATCAAGGTTTCAGATGAGCTCTGAATGGAACACAATTCTTTGATCGCAGGCGAAAACTGTTTTTCATGCTAACAGAACAAAATTAAATGTGCATGGAAAGGCATTACGAACAAAATGGAAATTAGAAAATTAGTTCTAGTTGAATTGAACAATATAAATGAAGAATAAAATGGCTTTTTAATGTAATCAGAAAGCACAAAGTAAGACATTTTTGCTACCCCATCAGGAAACATAAAAGTTGGAGGTTTTAGGACGCCTACTTCCTTTTAGCCTTTCTTACTTTTCATTCCCAACATGTACAGCCAAGAGTAACGCATTCACTTCCGGCTTTTTTTGTTTCTCCCTGCGTTGTATTAACTCTGTGACCAGCATTTAAATTATTTCTGTTTTGACGATAGGGTGATGAGCCATAATAGTGTTCAGGGGAACGGGGGGGGGTGGGGGAAATAATAGTGTCCTGGGGAAGTGGGGGGCAAGAGACTCTGGCCCCCACCCCATTCCCCTGAACACTATTATGGCCCATCACCCAATTGCCAAAACAGAAATAATATAAATGCCTGGTCAGAGTCGGACTGGGACAGAAAATAACCACGGGCACCAACATAAAAAAGTGTCCCAATTGGCGAATAAGGTAACTAAAAAAGTGGCCCATATTTGCAGATTGGAGCTGTTTTGAATTTATGAAGTCATGCTGTAGAGGTGTTTTGCAAGAAATGGGAAAATGACTGCGCTTGCAGCAGGCAATGTTTGCTGTAATAATAGGGGAATCAACATTGAAAACCGGCCTACCGGACCGTAAAATAGGCACACAAATAGCCAAAAAAAACACCCCACACACTGACCTGTCAGACCAGTCCTCCGGCCAGTGCCAGATTGCCCTATGGGTCAGTCCGACTCTGCCGGGTCACCTGAACAAGCAGTGCGAGGCTGGCAAATACATTATGAGTCTGCACATATGATATAACGAGGTTGTCATCGTGGCAATTGATGTCTGTGCTACACACACACTTCACACATGGTCGGACATTAAATTGTATGAGTAAAGCAGGACTCCGGAGAAAATTGAAAACAAAAAGGATAATTATGTTCTCTATAATTTGAATATGTAGCAAAATAATGTTACGCTAATAAAAGTCAACCTATAAGTGTACTACTGAGAGAACCAAGTACAAAACAAATTTGAAATAAATATTCTCATTATGGCGAGAGATACCCTTACAACATAAATACAAATCTAAATAGACTACATCTATCCCAACCAAACGGAAAAAGACAAAAATATATACTTTAAGGTCTGCCTACAGTCAACTTTAGCTTTCTGTGGTCAATAGCTAATTCTGAAAAATACAATATATAGAGTTGACTTTGTGTCAATCACTGGTCATGATGTGATGCCTTTCTTGTCTACCTCAGTATCCTTCTCCACAAACGCGCTGTCTGGGTTTGTACCAACGTGCAACTGGCCCAGGTCTATATCAACTCACAGGGTTCCCAAGCTGGCCCTTCTGGCTCATTCCAGTTGGGCCTGGGCTAAACTTTCTCCTCTGTCTATAGCAGCTGTTAGTCTCCTGGGGAGAGAGAATGAGCATGTTGCCTTCCGTGAGGTCGTGCCTCCCTCATTTCATTGTACCAAAACTCAGTCATTGTTCAGACTCTCAGATGGATTTACCTGTCCTTGATTGGATGACTTTGCCTTTGAACAGTATGCCCTGGATTCACATTTTAGTAACTTTCTGCCGTCCCTACAAACCTTGAAGCTCAAAACCCACGATTTGAACTTTAATGGTATGGATTTCACTGACTTTTAGGGAAACAAGAGGATGGACTACTTAGGGTAGCTTCCACATGGTAGGTGATAATTGACTTGAAAATTATGGTGCTACTGTAATAAAAAATATTTCATATGGAATTCAATTTTTTTCTAGCATCATTAGTAATGGTTTGTTCTAATTTATGAATCAGAGATATGCTACTCCACTCCAATGCATAATTAATCTTGCAAATGTTCTTCCAACTTGATGTGACTGTTTGCAGATCTACGCCAAGAAAAAATACAAATATTTAAGGTGAGTTTTCAATGGAGTCTCTAAGGCTTCCCAGTTATCAAAAATACAATTTTCTCGACAGAAATCTAGGAATACACCATTACCTCTTTAATGTGGTTCTTCAAATACTGTGCCAACACGTCTGCATCTTAGAGAAATCTAAAAACATCTATTTCTAAATTCAGTTATCCAAATCATGATCCTAAAAAGGTCTTGGCGATTTAAACCCAGATATAAACATTAGCTGTAGGATATATAATGCTTCGTTCATAAAATATGAGTTACTTTAACTGCTTATACATGACAGCCAAATGATCTGTCAATCATTATCATTCCACTCAGCATCAAGTACATAATCTGCCTGAAAAGAAGAATTAGTGCCACACCAGGCACCCAATAACCTGTAGTCCAGGCTTCTTCATCTACTAATGATAGCAATTGCACTTCATGCCTGTCGCATGGTTGATCACTTATAGTGTTTGGTTCTCTCTCTCTCTCGCTCTCTCTCTCTCTCTTTTTTTACCTGTTGTGCAATGTGAAGTGTGTGGTGTGCACTAGGCAAGCACAATGAGCAAACAATCATGCAGAAGAAACCAATATGGAGAGGATAGGTGCTGCATCCTGTTCATGACTTTTGCTCATAAGACACCACCAGCCCCTTTCTGCCATATCCCATCAGTGACACCTTTGGTTTCTTCGTAGATGGCAATGTTGAGGAGGCAATGCGGCCTTTACATCGCCTCTGCAAAGCTTGACGTCTTACAGGTTATGGACTAGGCTTTGTCAATATATCTTATCACTAAAGGAAACATGCTGGGCTCTGTGCTTGGCAAGTCTAGGATGGAATCATTTACTTCACTAGTTGCAAGAAAGATTGCTATCAGTTCTCGATGAGATTTGCAAAAAGTTCTCTTGCAAATGGTGCTACACATTCTAGTATTTTAGTTTTAGTGCTTAGGTTCTGAGTTTGTGCTTCATAGACAATCATGAACGGGTGGTAACTCAACTACTGAGGCCATCACTATGGCATGCTATAGGTAGGATGGAATGGGAATTATTTGTAAAAGCCCAAATTGGGTTATGGTGAGTATTCGTGTTTTGTGCACACACACACATACTACATTGCATTTTAATTGAATCCACTAGAAACACATTTACGTATGAAAAGCTGATCTATTTAGGATACCGGGATTTGTATCCTATTTTTATTTTTTTATTTTATTTAGTGTTTTATAGAGCGCGAACGTGACGCGTTAGGGTATCAGAGCGCTTTACAGGGATAACACGTTGTATACAAGTATGAAATAATCTTGATTTGGCTTCTTTGTTTAATTAATCCAGCAGCAAAAAAACACCTTCTTTTATAATAATTATTATATTCATTACTTTCAATAAAATTACGACCTGATCAGTAATAGATGATCTCTAGGAATGCATTAATGGTATTACCCTTGATAGTACCTTTTAGATTGGAAATTGGATAAAATTGCTTTTATGCCATTACTACATATGCTCTAAATTTGTTTGCACTTTAACAGGAAGTAGAATTGATGTAATCTATTGTCAAAGTTATTTAATATACAGATATGATTTGAAATGATTCTTGAATGAAGCTTTTTCTTGATATTTGACTATGATCTTTAGGATAATTAAGACCATTTAATTTCTAAAACTATTTGTTAGAAATAAATTGTTCAAGTTAAAGAACAGATGTTTAAAATTTCTTGCAAACTGAGATCAGTATTGGATATAAAAATGGTTGGTTAAACCACTTTGATTTCATAGAAATTGTCCAATGGCAAATGACAATTTTACCATTTTGAGGTTTAGAAATTAATATGTTGTAAGTAGGAATATATATTCAATTGATTGCTGTGTCACTTATAAGATATTACAGAATGAGTTAGAGATCAGCAATATATGTTAAGTCTCTCAAGCACACATTGCATAGTTTATAGGATACAATACTAAAGTAGTATATTTCTAGTTATTTTAGATTTGTTATGAATTAATATTTATATTATTACAAAACTACTCACCTTTGCTGAAATATCCTCTGGTTCCTGCCCCGACAGGGCCTCAGGAGAGAAAAAAGTAGATTTCATAGCCTTTAGCACTAGCTTCACATCTAAAAACTTTTGTTTCCGCTTTCTGTTCCTCTCCTCTTTGTCTTTCTCCTTTCAGACATTTTAAATCTTTTCAAATTCCAAATACACTCCTCCAACACTTCTTCAGCCCAGCAATGTGCTCTGAGAACGGAATGTACTGGTTGTGATGTTATCATTTGCTTCCAAGAAAATATTCACAGTTAGTGAATTCCTGATTTACAATTTCCAACTCATATTGATTTATAAATGGTTATTTGGTATGTGGAAAATGTGAATCATGTCAAATCGCTATTAGGAAATGGATGGCATTAGCACGTAAGAAATATAAATGGGAAAATTGCAATTCTTTATGATTAGCAATTTAGAAGTCTATATTTCTTACTTTTGTACATCTGGCCCTAAGTCTCCAAAAATATAATTAAAAATTAAGTTAGTCACTGAGTCAGGGGAAATACAGCGACCAACATCCACCACCTCCCACAAACAGTGCAGCCAGCGACACATACTAGGTCTCATTCTCTTGATTGAGCTAGGGTGGGTAAACGCATGTTACTGGTAATTCATTCAACATACATTTCTACTCAGCAAATCTAGAGTTCTGCAAATATTTCAGTGTCAAACCTGGCACCATTGGCATGGGTCTCCCTTCCATTTGTTTGCTGTTGCCTCATCTATTTTTGCGGGTCTAGATCCTTTGGGCAATTTGCCACTGCTGCTCAGTGCCAAAGTACAAGTGCTCCCTGTGTAAATTGTTGTTATGGATTAGTGACTCCATGATTGGTTATTTGATTTACTTGTCAGACCCTAGTACAGTGCTCCATTTGTTCCCAGGGCCTGTAAATCAAATGCTGCTGGTGGGCTTGCAGCACTGATTGTGCAACCCACAGAAGCAGCTTGTAAAATGTGGCTCAGACCTGCCATTGCAGAGCCTGTGTGCAGTCTGGGACTGCCATGTCGACTTGGCAAGTGCACACACTCGCCAGTCCCTAAACCTTCCCTTTTCTACATGTTAGTCACCTCTAAGGTAGGCCCAAGGTACCCCTGTGGGCAGGATACATTGTATGTGAAAGGTAGGAAATGCCCTGATGTGTGTGGCATGTCCTGATAGTGAAATACTGCCAATTTCGTTTTTCACTATTGCAAGGCTATCTGTTCCCATATGCCACAATGGGCAGTTAGTTTATAACATCTTATAAACATTACTGGCCCTAGGAACAAGATAGGAAAACAAAGTTTAGTATGCCTGAACTCAGAATGTTAAAGTGCATCTTTAAGTGAGGGTGATTTTTACATTCTGTGTTTGAAAATACAACTTTTAGAAAGTGGGTATTTTCTTGCCTAACCATCCAGTGGGCCTCTGCTAGGTTTGTGTATTGCATGTCTGGCTTGTGAGTGACAGGAGCTTGTAGAGGGCAGCGGCTCCGGCAGTCTGCTGAGTCAGGGCTGGGCTGAATGGGACCTGGGTTGAATTTAGAGTAGGGGGAGAAGATTTCCTTTCACCTGCCTGGGCCAGGTCTGTTTTCAACAATGCTGTCTCCACCTCCTGCCAGGAAGCTGCACCAGTGAGGACAGAACTGGTTTTGGCTTGGTACAGACACACACTCTGCCTTCAGAGAACAAATAATTTGTGTGTATAAAAAGAGGGACGCAGACCCCAGAACTTTAGATCAATTCTGGGAAATCAAGAGGAACGCTTTGCTAAGGAGAAGAGCCAAATAAACTGAGGAGGAATACTGCCCCTGTGCTGTTTGCTGTCTGTGGTTGGCCTGAAGTGGTTGCTTGCTGCCAAGGAAAGGAGAAGAAGGACTTTGCTGTTTGCTTTGTCACCGGTTTGAAGAAAAAGATCTCCAAGGGCTTGAAACTGAGCTTGCCTCCTGTCAGAAGTCTCAGGGACACTAAGACTTCACCCCCAGCTCCCCTGACTTTCCTTGATGGGAATTCTAACCTGCAAAAAGGTACCTGCTGCAGTTTAGAAGCGCTAGAGACTGTTTGTCGCTGGAAGCTGGAAGATAGATGCAACGAGACAAGGGGTGTCGCATCCGCACAGATTCCTGACGCATCGCCGAGCCACAGGGAAGAAGCATGCCACATCTGCACTGGGTTCCAACGAATCGCCAAGCAACCAGGAAGAAGCACGCCGCATCCACACTGGGTCCTGACGCATCGCCAAGAAGACCGTCGCAGCATCGTGCGGCTGCCAAAGATCACGCATCGTACCGGACCGTCGCATCGCATCAAGCCGCCATTTTGTCGCATCGCACTGGATCGTCACCACGCATCGAGGCACCATCTTGTTGCATCATAACCAGAACGCAGTAAGAAACCAATGCATCCCCTCCTCTCTGGCAAGGAACCGAAGCATCACCTCCCCTGCGCTGCAGTAAGGAACCGACACATCACCTCCCCCAAAGCAAGGAACTGACGCATCACCTTCCCTGGGACCCTTTTGTTTGTTTTGCGTGACGCATTTAAGGTACTTTGTGGGCAAAGTTTCGCATTTACAACTTGCATTGAACTGAACTATTTCTACCATTTGGAAGTATTATTTTTAATACTGTATTGTGGATTTTTTTCATTTGGTCTTGTTTAGATAACGATTACTTATTTTTCTAAAGTGGTGTGGTGTCCATTTGTAGTGTTTTCACTGTGTTACTGCATGTGTTCACAAATGCTTTACACACTGCCTCTGAGATAAGCCTATCTGCTCGTGCCAAGCTACCAAGGGGGTGAGCAGGGGTTATTTTAGGAGTGTATCACCCTTAGCCTCACTAGAAAAAAGGGCCACTATTTGCACAAAGGTACTACCTCTGCCAACTAGAGACCCCCATTTCTAACTTTCAAGATGTAAACTGTATTGATGAATACAGAGAAGCTGGTACTTTTTGTACTAGCATTTTTTAGATACTGTTCGGGAATTCAACTACAATGATGCTGCTGCAATAACAGTTTGCTTATGGTATAACTAAAAGAAACCCCTCAAAACATTCTAATTTCTGAAATGATATAACCAGAAACTGTGCACCATACTGTAACATATTGTTCAACCAGTTCTTGGCAACTCTGCCCTCAAATCCATTAATTCTTGGAAAGGTTTACCAGGCGCCTACTTCATTGTTGTGTGATACTGTCAATCTATCCAATACACAATTAACATTTTCTAAAACTTTCCTAAGAACCACCTGGCTTCAGCCATCTGGGTACTACCAAGGAAGGCAAAAGCCTATTTTACCTTCACATAGTGTTGTCAACAGTCAAGGATGCTGAATAACAGATCTATAATTGGGATACTGTGCCTAAACTGCAGTTTTTTAGACAAAACATCGGAATCCTTATCATAAACATAATTCACCATTTATAACACTCACGCCTTTTTACCACACCATTTGGAAGTGCTTACAGTGCGAGAGTAAATACAGTAGATATTCACTTTTATTTTAGAAAACACAGTGGAATAAAAGCCCAAATATCACAGGGACCCATGAAGTATGGAAAACATTTCTCTGGTCCCTATGCAGTATGGAAAATATTTTACAAGTACCTGTAAAACATGGTGGCATTATCAAAATGACATTATCAAACCACACTGCACAGCTTAATCATGGCCATTGTTTAATCAACATTTTATTGAGAAAATGAAAGCAAAACTTGAACATTCTAGTTCTAATTAGTGGCCATGGTTAGTTGCACCTTGCAGAGGACAGCTTGTAGAATCTCTCCCTTCAACTTACTTTCAACAATAGAAAAGGTCCTTTTTCTAACATTCTACATATTTAACTACATAATAGCATATTCCTCTCTAATATCTGCATATATGGTTAATGCCATGCTGTTCTTTCATAAACATAAATTATAAACATAGATGTTTACTCAGAGACAGAGCAAAATCTCATTGTGTAGTCCCATATTGTGAAGTACTGATGATCTAGGGTATAATCTACGTCCAGACCAGAAGACACAAAAGATGCAGCTCTCTCATGGCAAAAACATGGGATCTGGCCTTTGCATTTCAGCAAATAATTTCTGAGTTTGCGTTATTAGTATACTTTCATGAAACAACATAATATATTTTAATGAGCTACATATATTTTTACTGGCTATGTAATATGGTGCAATATTGCATCTCGGAGTTCAGGTGACAACACAAAAAAAGAGGCCTGAGTCCGAGAGGTTTGTAAATGTCACCAGAACCCCAAAATCACAATATAGTACCATGTAACACATAACCTAATATGTATTTTTTATATGATGTGTGTATTGGGGTATTTTTTCCCTGAAAAATCAGTTCTATTCAAAGTGCAGCTAGCAATGGGCACTAATTGAAAATAGAATGTTTAGGTTTTGTTTAGCTGTAATGAATACATTGTTAATAAAAAAATGGACAATGATACGAGCCAGTGCATTTATATGATTCTGCGGCAGAAGAGTTTACCGTACAATTATAAATTACTGCATTTGCCACATAATATGCATAATTTGCAGATTTAAAAAATGTTGTTACAAACTATTCTCAATCAAAATAATATACATCTTTGATAATAATTACAACATGTGAAAAGTCAGCATGGCATAAACCATGAAGCTGTATCCACTGAGCACAATATTCAATTTTTTACCATTGTTCAGGGAAGGAAAGATACTCAAGACCCACTTGGGCGTCCCCTATCATGAATCATGGCCCTTTCCCACACTCTACAACGAAATTAAACACTTATTACACTATTACAAGCTGAAGATATATATTTATATTCGCTGAAAAAAACAAAGGTTAAAGTAACGTTATAGTTATGTGAATTTATCCGTGACAACATTAACGTTTCTAAATAAAAAAGACATAGAAATTCACCAGTTATAGTTAGCATAGCTAACTATAACTTGAGCCCCTGCCATGCACTGCTTATTACCTTACATATTACATCACTCATGACATGTTCTATGACATCATTTATGACCTCACTGATGACATCTCAAATGAAATAATTGATGACATCACCGATGACATCATCCAAGCTTTTTTTGTACTCATTGCTCTACAAATAGGTATAGCATTAGAGCTCTCAATGTAAGTACACAAAAGCTCAAAAGAATAGGAAGTATTATTAATGTCAGCAAAGAAACAACTCCCTTAGGTGTACAAAGACTGGGCGATGTGCCATATTGACCCTATACTATACACTCCATGAGTAGCATAGTTTGCAGTAAAAATCAACCACATATAGATGGGAAACACTCATTGCATACAGTGTTCAATGAGTATACAACTGTTAAGAGAAGCTTAGTTTCCAAAAATATTGAACTTCTGTTTCAAAAGAAATGCCTCACTACAGACAGCTTTTATCAGTATCAATTTCAAACCCCTGACAGTCATTGAACCTACATTGAGAAATGAAGTTGATATGAGTAGAGAATTGGCTATTGTAAACAATATTGACTGTATGGAGAGAGTTTTACAGAGTATTGAAAATTATCAACTAAGAACAATGTACACTCTATGCAACACTTGGCAAAAAAGACACTATTCACTTAAAATAAGCAACGGCTGAAGGTGCTAAAGTTTATACTACATGCAGCCATCATACTGTGGTGAAAACTTTACAAATAGCCTATCATCTGTAGCAAATCAAGGACATGTACATAGCTTAATACTTGGTAGACACAGTCTTCAAAGTTAAGTACAAATTGTCATGCTGAGACGATTCTGTCAAATAACTCAAGGCTGCTTACAATACTTAGTATGTAGTATGTAGAATCTTTGCCCTGCTGGAAACTTTGTCTGCAGTATCAAAAAAACTACACTAGGTAATACACATATGCTATTTATCTTAACTTTTATATTTGCTTTCAGGACAAAACAGATGTCAATATGCAGTAACAATGAGATCTGCTAATCATAACCCAGTGACCTTTACTATCATTTGCTGACTGTATCTGTGCCTTTGACCCAAACGTATGACGGTGTTCCACATTTGTTTAGCATGCATGCCTTTACGAGTCTTTAGCACACCAGTTTTTATAAGAACGTGCCTTAGGGGGGTGCTGGATTTTGGACCAGTTTCATTTACTATTCCAACTCCAGTCTGCGCAACAGTAGGGAAGGTGTTGGACTTTAAATCCAACACACTTCCACCAATGCGCCCCCCCCAAAGCAAGTTGTTGTAAAGACTTGTGTGCTGAACGAATGCGTGCTAAAGATGTGTTTGTTCTATTGCCGTGGCTGTTAAGGCACAGCGTGACTATGGCTTTGTCCTAATGGACGTTTCCCCTTTGACCCTGCACACTGCTCCACAGTCGTCTGCCTAGGTGAGTGCTATAGAGATGCCACATACATACATGCATACACATACAAAGAAGACTTGACTTTTCTGTGCCTTAAATCCACTACATGATAATATAATCGCATTTACATTTAATTGCATTTTACATTTTGGTGCACAAACCTACAACATAGATCGTTCGTTGAGCAACATTACCACACAAAGAGTGGTAGCTCACCATTATGGGTGTATGCCTTCATTGTTTCAGGACCTTTTTTTGAATACCAATAGTGAATAATTGTCTATTCACTATTGGTATCATAGAAAACAATGCCGACCTTCACCACGAGCAAGGGTTGGGCTTCAGCTTGAGGCAGCTACATTTGTCTTATGGCTGACACAGGCACATTAAGGTGCGTGCCCCAGCCATAAAACAGAATTTCCAAGTCTGAAGAAGTCTCTGCTCTGACCTAAGTGGCCTGACATACCTCCAACCTCCCCATTTGTGATTCATTGCTGTGTCACCCATAATGATAGCTGTGGGTGCATTAGGCTTCTTCCCTTTAGTGCCCAGTGCAACACATCAAGCAGTCTATCACCTGACCTACTCCCATCTCATCACAATAGTGAAAAAGCAGAAGGTTGAAAGCTAAAGCCTGCGCAGTGCATTTTGTATAGATTGTGAAAGCTTCTGCTTTCCATTTACCTCTGAGTGTGACAGAGAGAGAGAGCGAGAGAGAGAGAGAGAGATAGAGAGAGAGAGAGAGAGAGAGAGAGAGAGAGAGAGAAAGAGAGAGAGAGAGAGAGTGTGTGTCTGTGTGTGTCGGTGTGATTGGGCATGTGCGTTTGTGCTTTTGTGCGGGGGCACAAGTGTGTGAGAGTGACTGAGAGGGGAGTGAGAATGAGTGGCTGACAAAAAAGTGAGACCAAGTGAGAATCAGAAAGTGAGACTGGAAAACTGAGAGTACGTGTATAAGAGAGGGAGTGAGTGATAATGTATGAGTGTGAGGGAGTACAAAGGTGAGAGAGCACACATGAGTAATGTGAGTAAGTGAGAAAGAGTGTAAGAATGAGTCTTAGTGAAGTAATGTATGTGAGCATCAATGAGTGTGAGTGTCTACTCTTACGAGTCTGCTGCTGGCCCTAGCATACTGGAGATAAGTTTTGGCTTACAAAAAAACATGGTGAAATTCTGGTGCTGGCATACTGGAGGCGATTTTGGGCATAAATAGCACCAGTGGCAAAATTCTAGTACTGACACAATACATTTCTTTGCATATGAGACATCTTTGGCAAAAAACTGGTGCTGGCATACTGGAGAAAATTCTTAGCACAAGGTATTTCTTGGCATATGGGACATCCCCTGCAAAATGTTGGCACTGCCACACTAGAGATCATTCTTGGTATGTGGGGACTCCAGTGGCTAAATACTCTCAATGGCATATTAAAGGTCATTATTGGGATATGGGACACCAGTGGCAAAATAATCTCACTGGCACTTTAGAGGTGATTCTTGACACAAGGGGCACCCATGGCACAATGCTGGCACTGGCATATTGGAAGTAATTCTTGGCACAAGGGGCAGCCATGATAAAAGGCTGTCGCTCGCACACGTGAGGTAATTCTTGGCATATGGGACACCAATGCCAAAATGAAAGAGCCTGCATAATGAAGTTGAGTCTTGGCTTTAAGAAAAAAGTTATGGTATATGGGCATGGGAGATAGGTAATCATGACAAAACAAAATTCTGGCCATGACGTACAACAGGTAATTATGACATACAGGTTACCCATGGACTCAATGGCAAAATTCTGGCACTTGAATGTTGTTTGCAACTCTTACCACAAAAAGGCATCCATGGCATATGAGGGGCACCTATGACAAAATGTTGGATCTGACCCACTCAACGTAATTTTTGACATACAGGGAACACCCACAGTGCCACTAAAAGAAAATCTGGTCAACTCCTGGGGAGCTTCAAGTGTCATTGCTGTACCACACTACAAACGTACATGAATATTTCATAACTCCCCTTTGAAATCCTGGGGCTTGTGAAAAATGTGCTTTAGAATGCACTATTTCACCGCATTTTGTTTTCATAATTTTGGCTGGGGTAGGGGGCGAAAATGCCCTTGAACTCACCTAGACGATGTTGGGCTCATTTGCTTATTTAACCCAATGTTACCACTTCTTAGGTCTCTTCCACTCCATGTCTTAGCGCCTACCTTTTGTACCTCTCTCTCTCTCTGTCTTCCCCTTTTCTTTTTGGTTGGTTGTTACAGCCCGTGTGGGCCGGGGGGATCACTACATAACACCCACCCTGCCTTGACTCCAGTGCTTGGCTTTACCGATACTCAATTCTGGAATCCTGGCTATAGAGTGCGCAGGAGCGTTTTTCTAACACTTTGTTTTAAGTGCAACTTTGGAATTTCCTCGTTTCAAAAGACTGGATCGGTGAAGGAAAATCCTTGCTTCACATTCCGTCAGCGAGGTCCCTGACCCCGGAACCCTTCAGGGTGCGCAGCAGGAGCCGTTCGCACAGCTGTGGCAGGCTGAAGGCGAACGCAGTTGATTTCCCATCTGGGTTATTGAACTTTAATGCTTACTGCTGGGGGAGCATACAGAGCTGTCCCGCTGAACTATTCCCCTAGCAGAGAACGGAGTCTGGCAGTTCTTTGCATCTTGAGCTGGGGATTTGGGGTTTTTGCAGGCGCGGTTATCTAGTTGCATACACCCCTTCCTCTCCTAGCAGTGAAAGGAGAAGAGCTCTGTGTACCCCCGGTAAGACCTTCTATTCTCCCCTGTTTTACAGATCTTGGGGCTGTTCCTTACTCTGGCACTCCTACCGTACTGACGTGGTATCTGGTTTCCGTCATTCCTACCCCGCCACCTGTGAAACACCACCCCTGTCACATATCTCCCCGATTCCCACACTGTCAGGTGGGTGTATCTGAAGTCCCTTTCCCCTTGGGATCAATCGCCCCTACTGCGTACTTCAGTGGGGAGGATTGGTCTGAAGGTGAGAGGGGGAACTCTCTTCATTTCTGCGGTTCCTAGACTTTAGGTGAGTGGGTTTGTGACAAAAAGCCAAGCCCATGAAATGTCTACCGCCCGAACGAAGATGGACCAGAATGAGACAGTTGAGACCCAGTTCCCTGTTGACTCTACTCCCATTGCTACTGTTCAGGAATTAGAGGCAGCCTTAGTAACTCTGCAGACAGAGGTTTAAGCACTAAGACAGGAGAACCATTCCTTAAAGACATAGCTCTGCAATAGACAAATGAGCACCGCATAGGGGTTACAGCACGGGGCCTAAGACCTCTCGCCCTGTGGTTCAACCAGCTACTTTCCAGTTTGATAAAACCCAACTCAGTGGGGAAACTCTACCAGCCACCATTACCGTTGTCACCCCTGTTCCGGTTCCTTTAGCAGCTCCTGAGAGGTTTAGCGGGGAAAGCGGTAAATACCGCAGTTTCATGAACCAATGTAGTTTGCAGTTCAGGTGTCGTCCCACTGCCTTTCCAGATGATTCGGCCAAAGTGGCGTTCGTCATATCTTACCTTAATGGTATTGCTGCAAATTGGTCGATACCGTTAGTAGAGACGGATGACCCTCTGTTACATGACTTTTCCGCTTTTAAAGAACAGATGAGGAAGCTGTTCGACAAGCATACCTTTATGCAAGCCAGTGACACGGAACTGCTAAACCTTAGACAAGGGAGGAACTCTCTACTATCTTATGTAACTGATTTCAATCAGTTAATGGCTGAAACCCGTTGGCCCCTCGATAAGAGAACGTCCCTGTTCTAACGAGGACTCAACGATGAGTTAAAGGACGTCCTTTCACAAATAGTCGATCCTCCTGAGGACTGTACAGACTTCATAGACCTCGCTAATAAACTGGATCATCGTCTTTGCAAAAGACACAGAGAGAAAGGTAGACCTGAGAATGTAAGGGGTATATTCACAAGAACCTATGATAACTACCGCAAGAGTACCGTAACACAACTTTCAATATCGCAGCCCATCGCGGAAAAATAACCCCGTGACAACGTGGGATTCACAACAAGGCATTAGCATGCGATAGTCATCAGATAATGCGCCAAATGTCTGCATCAAAATCAACGCCACAAAAATGCGATACGCGAATGCTAAAAAACATGCGATGAGGCCAACCGCGGCACAAAAAGTAGCGAAAACCAGCCACAGACCTGCAAATCCCACGCGTCTGGCAGAACAGTGCACTATAAAAACCACAGAAAAAATACACCAAAAACAATCGAAAGTGCGTGGCAACATGGATGCCCCCTGACACAGCACAGGGGCCAACCCGAATCCCACAACCCCCACAGACTACCAGCAAGGAACAACAGGGTCGGGGAAGGCCAAGTAGAAGAGGGAGAGGAAGACGGGGAGCAGACCGCAGGAAAACAAGACCAGCATCACGGAGATGACAGAACCCTACCAGCCATTGACCCACTAGCAGACCACTCAGATTGCAGTCGGAGTGCCCAGGAGGCCAATCCAGGAGGCCAATAGGCGCCGGCATGACGTGACTACCTAAACCAGGCACAAACCCGCTGCCAACAGGAAGGCAGCAACGGCGACAGGAGGTGAGAGTCCAGCGCCACCGGAGGAGCTGAAGGAAACCCAGGCCACAGTCTTCAGTGTGGAGACGGTGCAAGGAGTAGTGAGTACGGACACAGCTCAAGAGGACCTGACACAACATCAACAGGGACTGGGGGGACGGGGGAGTGGGCACAATGGCACACGCACAATGAGGTGTAGGACATTGCACACCCACAATCACCCAGGTCCATGGGCCTGATCCCCTTGGCACCCTGCAGCAAACACACTTAGCACGAACAGCACACCCACATTGACGACAACGCGGAACAACGCGCATGGCCGACACTGCAGAACAGAGGACACAACTGGCTCCGCACATGCACAGAAACATGCCTACTACATCTGATGGAACCGGAAACTGTGAAATGGTAATGTACACATACGACATCACATCTGTCATGTAGACCTACTGGTCCACGGGGCAGTCCTGGTCCCTCATTCACCTATCGCCAGCTGGCATTGAACAGGGTTAGTGTCACCACGTGTCGCAAGAAGCCCTAATGGAACTATGCCTCACTGATCGAAGGGAGTCTGATGCTGTTGCCGGTGGCCCTGATTTGGGGTCACTGCGATTCATGACTCCGGACACACTTTCACACATGGGACCTACTGGGCCGAGGAGTAGGCCTGAGGCGGCAGTAGAGTACGTCAACAAAAAAGGACTCTAGCGGGCCCATGTTGTGGAGGCCGGGATGGTCTGAGGAGGCTGCCAAGGTTGCGGGACTCGGGCCTGGAGCTTGAGCGGGAACGTGGTGGGCCCTCCTTGACACACGCCGGTGTCGGCAGGTGATCAGTGAGGCCTGGCTGTGCAGGGGCGGGCCTGACGGGTTTGTGGTCCGGCAGGCGCACAGCGTCACAGGCAACTCCACAATTTTGTGACAAACTTGCCAAATTCTTTTATGAAAAAGTGGTCAAAGTCTATATCAGTCAAGCCGAGTCCATGATGGATGAATCTGGCACAAAAGTTTTGTTAAGAAATTTCTCCTCCCTTACACAGGATAGAGTTGAGAAAGCTATCCTCGAAATTAAATCAGGCACTTCCCTGGATCCATGTCCTATTATGGTTCTCCACATGGTTCCCAACACAATAGCAAAAACCTTAACACCCCTATTGAACAATATTCTCACATCTGGGTATTTCCCAGTAGAATGGAAAAATTCCTTGATTAGGCCTATTTTAAAAAAACCTACTCTTGATCCTCTCGAAGTGGCCAACTATCGTGCCATTGCTAGTTTTCAATTTCCATCTAAAGTTCTCGAAAAGGTGTTAAATGAGGAACTCCGGTTCTTTATAGAACATAATAATAAACCAGATATAGCGCAACATGGCTTCAGGCAACACCACAGCACAGAATCTGCATTAATTGCAGCCACTGAAAGTCTACGACTACAACTAGACCAGGGTGGAAAGGCTATACTGGTAATGCTTGATTTATCCGCCGCGTTTGATACGGTGGATCATCACATACTCCTTCAGCGTTTGGCGGATATGGGGATAAAGGACAAAGCCGCAGATGTTCTTCGTTCCTATTTCAACAATAGGAAGCAAGCTGTGGTTCTAGATGAGCCTACATCCTCTCACTTTGTAATGCCATGTGGGGTGCCTCAGGGATCCGCACTCTCACCTACCCTATTTAATAAATACGTCTCCCCTCTGGCTAAACTTATTCGCTCCTTCGGTTTCAAGGCCATTTGCTATGCAGATGACACACAAATTATCATCTCTTTAGCCACAAATCCAGAGACTGTGGCGGAGCGCTTTAAGCTCTGCATGAGTCAGATCATCTGCTGGATGCAGAATAATTGTTTAAAATTGAATACCGGGAAGACGGAAGTAGTTATGTTTGGAGGGGACATGTCTCTCTGGAACTCAAATTGGTGGCTTGAAACAGCAGACCATGTCCCCAGCCGGTAAAGAAGGTCAAAAACCTTGGAGTTCTTATCGACGACCAACTCTTCTTAACTGACCAGGTAAACAGCATCACCTCCTCCTGTTTTTACACTGTTAAAATCCTTAGGAAAATTCTTCCTTTTATTCCTATGTCCTTGAGGAAAATGGTTGTAACGGCACTGATCCTGTCAAGAACTGATTATTGCAACTCACTCTATATTGGAGCAAAAAAAAAGTGTGATCCAAAAACTCCAGACCCTGCAGAATGTGGCGGCCCGGCTGTTACTGGATTTACCTAAATTTAGTTCAATCAGCCAAATTTCTCGTGAACAACTACATTGGTTACCCATATCCGCGAGGATTCAATTTAAGTCAATGTGTGTGCTACATAAGAGTTTGCATAGGTTAGGACCGTCACAGATAGGTCAATACTGCAAACGGTATACCCCATTGAGAAGTCTGCGTTCTGCGTCAGCCCACCTGCTTGTGGTTCCAAAAGTAATGACACTGAAGTGGGGTGGCAGAAGTTTTCGGCACCTGGCTCCTAAGTTTTGGAATACTATGCCTTTGCATCTTAGAATGCAAAGTGATTTGCTACAGTTTAGAAAGGGACTAAAAACTTGGTTATTCACATGTATCCCCACAAAAGTTTCTCTTGTCTTGACGTAATGGCAGTAAGCGCTAAGACGCCAAGGCAAACATGCGCTCTACAAAAAACAATTTTCATTTCATTTCATTACTCTAGAGGACGGTGAGGCCTCCTGGCGGGGTGAGAGGCGCCACCCTGGCAGAGACTTTGGGCTTTCCATAAGAGGACCACGCCCAGGGCTATGTGCTACTTATTCACACCCCTACGCTTGTGTGGGCTACGCCGGGCCATTCCACTCCAGTCACGCTTGGGGGGGGGGCATAACAGGCACGACATCCGCAAGGTCCCCCTTCGACTGTGGTGACATGGATGCGTCCACTGTCCACTACACTCCATACACCAGAGGTGTATGTCACCATGGATATGGATGTGTGCTGCATACTGCAGTCTGTCCAGCACATCCCCGCCACTCTTGGCAATTTGTACTTTCCCAATCATGGTACTACTGCCTCCTTCATACATGCCTGTTTGCCACGTCTCCACACAGTCGGCTGTTGTGTGGCTGAGGTGCCATGCCGTTGATGGATCATGTTCACGGCTTGGCCAGGTAACCATTGTGAGTTGTTCTTTCGTGTCTGGTGTGTAGTCATGTTGTTGTGCATGTTGGTAGTGATTTTGTGACGTGAGCATTGCTAGAGTTGTGAGTTGCATGGTTGTGGAATTGAGGTGAGTAGGGTGTCCATTTGAAACTTGCCATGGGGCTGTGAATTTCCATTGTTGCCATCCTGGGTAGGCTGGTTGATGACTGTCGGAGGGTGAAGGAATCGTGCACAGTGGCAAGGTATTTGGAGGTAACATTGTTGGAGGTTCCACGGTGTTCTGTTGTTAGCTGCACATTGATGTGAGACGTGTGCTTCCTGTTGCAGTAAGTGTGTGCTATGTCACGAGGGGGCACAGGTGGGACATGTGTGCTGTGGATTGCCACATCGTGCATCCTGCTATGGCGTATGGTCCTTGCTTGGTCTCCAGCGGATCTTGCGCATTGTGTTGGACGTATGGGGACTGGGGTACCAGGGTGATGGTGATGTCCAGGACAGGTGTGGGTGACTTGGATGTGGCTGGCTGTGAGACTCCTCTGACTCTGGCGGGTGTTGTTGGGGGGGTGCCAGGGGCCAACAGGTGCAGCCAATCCAGCAGCATGGTGTGGGGTGGGATGTTGGTTGTCCACTGTGTTGGTGCCGTAGGCCTGTTTGGCGATGATGGTCAGGATGCGTAGGATGCGTAGGATGGTTGTCCCTTTCAGCCTGTAGTGGATGGTGACATTATCAGATGTTGGGTCTGTGAGGCTGGTGCATTTCCTGGGGGTCCGCTGTCTTTGTCTGCGCTGCCTCTGTGGTTGTCCAGGGGGGTGTTCCGGGTGTGGGGTGGGGTCCTGGGGTGGTGTTGGTGTGTCTTGTGGCCCTCTTGGGTGTCCGGGCCGCATGATGAGTAGCTCCTTGGCATCTGTTGCACTTCCGATGTGGCCCTGGGCTGTACTCCCTTTTGTGGTGCTGGCTGCCGTCAGACTAAACACCAGGTCAGAGCAGGTGTAGATTTCCTGGTGCTAACGCGCCTTATCACCTGTTTTGTGTTTTTATCGCTGATCTGTCTGGTCGTTGAGAATGGTGGAGAGTGGTGTGGTCGCTGCTTTTGGCACGGAACGCCCACTTTGCATCTCATTAGCGAAAGTTATGGGGGTCATCTGTAGCGCTGTTTTTTGCGGCTGCTATCGTGTGTAAACTGGTGCTGTGGGCTATTAGCACCAGCTTGTGAATGGGGAGGTAAATTTATCATGACTTTGGCTGCAATAAAGTGCCGTTAATTCGGCGATAGCTCCTTGTGAATATGGCCCTAAGGGTCTTGGTGTATAAGAACGATAAGAAAGAAGACCCTAAATCACCCCCAGTCAAACCAGTGCAAATAGGAGGGGTCTGCAGACCGTTAACCCGGGAGGAGAAGGAGAAAAGACGCCATCTTAACTTGTGTCTTTATTGTGGGAAAGGAGGTCATTTTGTGCGAGAATGTCTTCTTCGACCAAAAACCCCTGTGCCTCAAAAGACTGTGGCCGTGGCTCACGTTTCTCAAAACCCCTCCGTAACAAGGGTGCCTAGACACTTCACCATTAGCATAACACTGATCCTAAGTAATAGCAACCGGGTCACATTATCCATGCTTTTGGATTCCGGGGCCACTGGTAACTTCTTGGATAACAAATTGGCCTCCTCTGTGGGAGTTGTCTCTGTCAAGAAAAAGGAGCCTGAACCTGTCCGAACAGTGGATGGTACAGAATTGTCTTCAGGTCTCATTACGAGACATACCACTCCCATCACACTGGTGTGCGATAATGGTCATTCTGAAGACATTTCCTTTGATTTAATAGATACTCCGGCTTTCGGAGTGATTCTTGAGGTACCCTGGTTACAGCTGCATAATCCCAAAATAGATTGGATAAGAACGATGGTGGCCTTAGACTCCAGCCATTGCATCCAGCAATGTTACCAAGAAGCCATTGATTGGACTCCTCCGTTGGTGTGTGCCTCTTCAATCAATCAATCAATCAATCCACTTTATTCGATTAATTAAAATCATAAAAGTACAAAACAGCAACTACAGTCATAAACAGATACAACAATAAAATAACAATATTGTAAACAATCAAAAATATATCATTTAAAAAAAGTTATTTCATAACAATAAGAACAAAGATTCCTAGAAATGCAGGGTTACTATTATGTTTCAGCAAACCATATACTAACATATTTAAAAAAATACTTTTCTAGGAAATCAATTATTCCAGTAAAATTATCCAGTTTATAACGGTACATAAGATAAAAATTTGACATTTGTTATATCTAATATGAATGTCATATATTATATTTTTATAATTTTCCCCCTAATCCTGACGGCAGCAACTAAGAAGGAAGCAATTTTAAAAATATCCCACGTATCAGTTAACATTTGCAAATAAAGTAATGCAGGTTTGGCCTGTTGGAAACCCTTCCTAAGCAGTAAAGGGACCAAAAACTTCTTCCGAATATCAGTGTAATATTTGCAGAATAATCGAAAATGTAAAGTGTCCTGGATAGAATGGTTATCACAAGTACACAATCTTGCTTCCTCAGGTTTAGACCCCCCCACATAGTCCCCCAAGGTCAAATGAATCAAATTAAAACGGAATCTAGTCAAAAGCCAACGATGGAATGGCTTAGTAACAATTGACAGGTAAGGTTCCATCAGCAATGTTGCTTTTACCAAAAAATGGGCCCTAACTAAAGGTTTCTGCAACTCGTTTCCTTCCCGTTCCACCATCAACCTTTTTATAAAATTATTTTTAACCCATTTCAAATCATCCTTCTTAATTCTCTCAGGAAAGTTATATAGTTCCTGCCGCCCTAGTTTAAAAAGCATTGATTCAACATAAACTAACCATTTGATGTTAGGCGCTTTATCCAGTTTAACACACTCCCGCAATATCTGTTGATTCAAGGTTAATTCTGGGTTATGCCATACCTTGAGCCAGCAGAGTAACGGAGCCGTACACAGAGTATCAGATAAAAAATCCAGACCCAAGTCCTGATGTATGGAAAAATTAGGGGTAGATTGTGGTACTGAAAGGAGATTACGCAGGAATCTGTTTTCAGCTATCTGTAGCTCTGGCTGTGGTTTAAAACCCCATATGGAGGAGCCATAGACCGCATTGGCCAGACACTTGGATTTATATATCTTGATAATAGCCTCCACTGGTCTTGCCCCCAGACGCTGAGCAAACCCTAATAAAGCAGAAGTTGATCTAGTTACTGCATTTTTTTTCATTTTTTGCTGGGGAACCCAGGAACTCCTTTCATCAAACACTACCCCTAAATATGTAAAAGAGGAAACAGAAGACACAAGACCCTCATTGCAGTAAAAGGTTTTGGGTTATGTGACTCTGCGACCTGTAGATAGAATATGTGATTTTTCTATATTTACTACCAGGTCCAGGGACAACATAAAAACTCCAAAAGTCGCTGTAAACCTACCGCAGTTCGTGCCAGTAGTACAGCGTCATCCGTGTATAGGAGAACCGGGTGCCTCTTGTATCACTCCTGAACATAGCACGATCCCTCCCTTCTATCAGGAATACGCTGATGTCTTCGACCAAAAGAAAGCCACCGCATTGCTCCTCATCGCAGTTTTGACTGTCGCATAGATTTAGAACCCGGAGGCGTGTTGCCGTGTAGTCGGAACTATGCCTTGTCGGAACCAGAAACTGCATATCTTAAGGAGTATCTTGATGAAATGTTAGCATGTGAATTCATCAGACATTCCTCTTCTCCGATCTCCTCTCCTCTTTTCTTTATATCTAAGAAAGAGGGGGGTCTTCGCGCGTGCATAGACTATAGATCTCTCAACAAGGTTACCATTAAGAATAAATACCCGTTACCACTCATCCCCGTACTGTTAGATCAAATAAAAGATGCCACGGTGTTCACTAAGTTGGACCTACGCGGAGTATACCATCTTATCCGCGTACGTGAGGGGGATGAGTGGAAAACGGCTTTTAGAACCAAGTTCGGGTTATTCGAATATTGCGTTATGCCTTTTGGGCTATGCAACGCCCCTGCGGCCTTCCAATTCTTTATCAATGAAATATTCCGCGACTTCCTGGACCGGTTTTTAATCGTCTACATAGACGATATCTTGATCTTCTTAAAATACCCTACTAAACATGAAGAACAAGTAAGACTGGTGTTACAAAAATTAAGGAAACATCAGTTGTTTTCTAAACCAGAGAAATGCACATTCCATGCCGCTCAGGTAGACTTTTTGGGATTTGTAATTTCCAAGACTGGGATACAAATGGACAACACTAAAGTAGAAGCTATCTTGTCTTGGCCTACACCCACTTGTGTCAAGGACATACAGTCTCTGCTGGGATTCGCCAATTTTTACCGGCGATTTATTCTGCATTTCTCTGATGTAGTAACACCTCTAACCAGACTAGTCAAAAAGGGAGTGCCCTTTGTTTGGTCGCTGGAAGCCCAAAATGCAGTTGATGCGTTAAAAACAAAATTTACCTCTGCCCCAGTCCTGATACACACTGATCCGGCTACTCCTTTCTTTGTGGAGGCAGATGCTTCACAATATGCTCTAGGAGGGGTTTTCTCACAGAGAGACACTAATGGTCAGATGCATCCTATAGCCTTTTCCTCAAACAAATTATTGCCTGCAGAACAGAATTACAACGTAGCAGAGAGAGAATTGTTGGCCATTAGGAAAGCCTTTCAAGAGTGGAGGCATTATCTCGGGGGAGCCAGACATCCCATCACCACATATTTGGATCATTCTTTCACACTGCTAGAGCCTTGACCCCTAGACAGATGCAGTGGGTGTCCTTTTTTAACGAATTTGATTTTGTGATCACGTATCGACCTGCCTCACAACAAATCAAAGCTAACACTCTATCTCGTTTATGTGTGCTACCGCCACACAAAAGAGCAGACCCAGATCTTGAACCTCTAAAACCCCCTGGAAAAATAGTAGGGTGCACCGCCTTTGACCGATTTTGTATCGATTTGGGGAAAATTTTAACCACACTCGATATCGCCTCTTGGTTAGATCAACCCCTTTTTCATCTAAAAAAGGGTTTGCAATATCATGGCAAACAGTTGTATATCCCGGACAAACACCGAGATCAGGTGTTACAATGGGTTCACTCTTCCGCTCTGGTGAGCCACCGTGGAATACAAAAAACCAAGGACATCTGCGGCAGATGGTTTTGGTGGGAAAGCATGGCAAAAGATATACAAGGGTATGTGTTGTCTTGTCCCATATGTGCTACGCAGAAAGTGCCTCACACTACGCCTGAGGGGTTGTTACAACCTCTTCCTGTCCCCCCTTATCCATGGCACACAGTGAGTATGGATTTCATCGCGGACCTCCCTAAAGAAGAGGGCTTTACCGCTATTCTTGTTGTAGTGGACTCCTTTACCAAAATTGCACATTTTGTACCTCTTCCCAAGATCCCCACAGCTAGAGAACTAATGTCTTATTTTATAAAAAACGTGATACGTCTGCATGGAGTTCCCTCAGTTGTGGTTTCTGATAGAGACCCCCAATTTGTTTCTAACTTTTGGCAGGAGATAGGGTCCGAGTTACAAATGGATCTGCGGCTTTCTTCCACCTACCATCCACAGACGGATGGACAGACGGAGCGAGTAAACCAGCCCATGGAACATTTTCTGCGCTGTCTCCTAGCAACTCTAACCAGCAGTTTGGTGACAGCGCTACCAGTGGCAGAGTTTGCGTACAATAATAGCTTACACTCTGCATTAGGCATGTCTCCCTTCTATTGTTTTAGTGTTTTCACCTCAGAACAGTGCCTTTGCAACCTACCTTCAGAGTACCTGCAGTGGACACCCTGTGTAAAGACCTAAAAGAGATATGGAAAATGTCTCAAACCCAATTGTTAGCGACCGAAGGAGTCATGAAGAAAAACGCAGACAAACACAGACGCCCCACTCCTGGTTATGCACTTGGCGATAAGGTCTGATTGGCCACAAAAAATCTAAGGTTAGCAGGACCTAAGAAGTTGCAGCCCCGTTTTGTTGGTTCATTTTCTATAAAACAGATTATCAATCTGGTGGCCATGAAACTAGATCTACCTGATGAATATCGCATCCATCCTGTGTTTCATACTTCCCTTCTCAAACCCTTCCTTCCCACAACCCATCCCATGACTCCTCCACCTCCTTTGCTGGTCAACGATCAGGAAGAATACGAAGTGAATCGTATACTAAATTCTCTGATACAGAAGGGGAAGCTATATTATTTGGTGGATTGGAAGGGATATCCTCCTGAGGAGAGAACTTGGGAACCCGCTGCTTTTGTTCATGCGCCCCTATTGGTGAGGAGGTTGAATGCTCGTAACCCTTCTAAACCTCGCCCTGTTAAAAGACCCTTGAGGGGGAGGTGATGTTACCACTTCTTAGGTCTCTTCCACACCATGTCTTAGCGTCTACCTCTCTCTCTCTTTTCTTTTTGGTTGGTTGTTACAGCCCATGTGGTCCGGGGGGATCACTATATAAGACCCACCCTGCCTTGACTCCAGTGCTTGGCTTTACCTATACTCGATTCTGGAATCCTGGCTATAGAGTACGCAGGAGCGTTTCTCTAACACTTTATTTTAAGTGCAACGTTGGAATTTCCTTGTTTCACGCGGCTGAATCGGTGAAGGAAAATCCTTGCTTCACATTCCGTCAGCGAGGTCCCTGACCCCTGAACACTTCAGAGTGCGCAGCAGGAGCCATTCACACAGCTTTGGAAGGCTGCAGGCGAACGCGGTCGCTTTCCCGTCTGGGTTATTGAACTTTAATGCTCTCGGCTGGAGCGGACCATACAGCGCTGTCCCGCTGAACACCGAAGCGGTAACTTTACCTGTGGTTGGCGCTTCCCTTTATTTTGTTGGTTTTCTTGTGTTTGCCTTAAATTGATAAATGGCAGGATCCGTCTCCTTTATTTTGTTTGGCTTAAAGTGGTGCAAAACTTGTTTACACGCCTTTCATTGGTGCACGGCAGGATCCATTGGCACCTACATACTTTATTTCCCCGTGGAGGTGGCGCTCCTATCTACGTCCCTACAGGCGCACGGCTGGAGCCGGCGGCATCGCCTTTGCCACTTTCCTTTTCCCCTACCAGAGAACGGAGTCTGGCAGTTATTTGCATCTTGAGCTGGGGATTTTGGGTTATCGCAGGCGTTGTTATCCAGTTGCATACACCCCTTCCTCTCCTAGCAGTGAAAGGAGCAGATCTCTGTGTGCCTGACTCTCCTACACCTCCTTTTCTACTCCTTGTCTGCAGGGAATGTCAGTACCCATCACCCCCGGACACGAAGATAAGCCAGTTCAAGGACTTGAACTGTTCTCTGCTACTAGATTGACCACGGGTGAGTGTGGGCTTCTCTGTGGTTGCACTTCTATTGTAGAACAGCCAGAACTACTGTATGCTCCCCATTTCTTATCATCCCCCGTAAGACCTTCTATTCTCTCCTGTTTTACAGATCTTGGGGCTGTTCCTTACTCTGGCACTCCTACCCTACTGACGTGGTATCTGGTTTCCATCATCCCTACCCCACCACCTGTGAAACACCACTCCTGTCACATATCTCCCCGATTCCCAGACCGTCAGGTGGGTGTATCTCAAGTCCCTTTCCCCTTGGGATCAATCGCCCCTACTGCGTACTTCAGTGGGGAGGATTGGTCTGAAGGTGAGAGGTGGGACTCTCTTCGTTTCTACGGTTCCTGGATTTCAGGTGAGTGGGATTGTAACACCCAAAGCCCTTTTTAGGTCTGGCATGACAGCACAACTGTAACCAAAATTATGTGATAAACAGAAAAAGAGATTGGAGGAGCACTGTGGAGAGGGATTTTGGCCCTACTCACAATCTGCTCTTCCTCCCTACTAGATCTGACTGTGTAAAAAAAGGCTGCTTGTATTGCACATATTATGTTCAATACTGTAGGTCTAAGTTGGCCATGAATAGAAGTATCATGGCTATAGGCCTGACTGGTTTATTGTGAAAGGTTATGTCAGATGCCATCGATCTGATCTGCTTATTTTGAAAAATTATGACAAATGGAGTAAGCGTGAATTATTTATTGTGAAAAGAATGAGTTACCGCCAGACCTCCTTTATGGGTGTATTGTTATTACACTGTGTTAAGGCAGAGGCATAGATACCAGTGGTGCAGCTGAAGTTATTTTAGAGGCTGCTTGTTCATATTTTTTTATACGAATAGCATGCCTGGGGCCCTGTTTACATTTCAAAGAGACTAGTACAGGGCACAGAGGGAGTAGAGGATAACTGGGAAATAAAGAAAAGATAGGAAAGATAGAAAAGAAAAGGAGAGAGTGAAAGAATAGAGAAGGGGAGAGGAAAGGAAAAAGTGACAGAATGGGGCAAGGTAAAATAAATGAGCAAGCAAGGGAAAGAAGACAGATGAGAAAAATTGCAAAGTGGAGTGGAAAAGAAAGGACAAGAAATAAATAGAGAAGTAGGAAGGGATGAGGATGAGTAAAAGGCAGAAGAGGGAAAGAGAGAGGCAGAGGAAGGGCATCGAGAGGACAGCATGAAAAGGATGATGAGATTAGAGAAGAGAGGGATAGAGAAAGGGAGATGAGAAGGAAAGACAGTTAGAATGAGTACCTTGGAGACCCATAAGCAGGCGTGTAGCTATCATTACTGCAGCAGGCGTAGTGACAGCAGGGTCCAAGGATGTATTGGGCCCACTGCACTTCATTTATATCAGTATTTTAATACCAACCCAGGATCTAATTACCTTGTTTGCTTTAGGAGCCATGACACGCCACTGTGTTAAGACCTGTAGGCTGTTATTTTCAAAAATAGACACCAGGTCAAATGAAATTGGGTAGCTTTGCATAGAATAACCCTGAGACCCATTTTAGACGGAAGGTGTCACACACTATGAGCAGCCCAATGTTGAACTGCTTGACAATGCAAGTGGCTTTAGATTGTGAACTGTAACAAATAGAAACATTGTTAGCTCCTTTCCAAACAACATTGGCCGGAGGTTTACATTGGGAGCCCTCAGACAAATGCAGCAGGAAGAGGCTTTACACTGTGAACTCATGACAGACTCTTAGAAAGAGGCTTTATGCTTTGAACCATTTGGCACATACACAAGGAATGGGTTTTACATTTCAAACCCTCTGACAAAAGCAATAGCAAGGAATTTTACACTGTAATCCCTCAATCAAATACAATAAAAAGGAGTTCTTCCGCAGTTTATCAGGTAATAAACAAAAAAGAACTTGTACAGTGCAAAAGCCTCTCAGCTCTGGGCTTCAGCACTGCATGGCGTGCCCTCTCACACGCTTCACTCCTCTCTCACGCTCACTAGGCTGTCCCCATGTTCCACCAAACCAAAGCGGGCACACTGTCCCTCCAGGTTCTTGTTCCTGCTCCCAGTTCCCCAGAGGTAAAAAAACACTCTGCCCCTGTGAGAGTGATGGGTGTGCGATGGGCATGTGAGAGAGCAGGGCGCATGCAACACAAGACATCAAACAATGTTTGTTTAATGTATGGTGTTGCACATCTTCTGATGTGTGTTTTATCAAAATGATATACTGAGAAATTAGATAGAAATTGTCTTTTTCCACAGTAAATATTTTATCGACAGTGAGCACAAACGGTGAACTTTCTGAGTTGCTATCCACATAAAGGTAGGCATTATTTAGCTGTTTCCAATCAAATGATAACGTAGCAAAACAAAAAATGTTCCCTAAATTGGTTTATTTCTTAATATCATGTTGGTTTGGGTAAAATGTATCAAAATAATATCAAATATTAACTGAGTTTTTGTTGAGTTCACGTTTTACAGAAAATAATTCTGGCGATTTGTTCCAGTCCTTTGCTTTGCCATCCATGGTACGTTGCTGCCCTCTTCTGTTTTATGTAGAAAAAGGTGAATACGTTTTCAGAAATCTCCCCTAATCGCTGGTAACGGAGTAGTATGCATGTAATGCCAACGAAATGAGTAGGAATTAAACAAAGCAATTAAAATCAAATATATGCGCAACAAAAATATGCCTGAAGGCAGAATTGATTGTTGATTTATAAACAGACCACTAGGACAATTCTGCATAGTTATATTGCAGATAAATAACGCAGATCCAACAGCATCCAATAGAAAGTCTGCGCAACAGATCTCCAGATTTACAGATATGCTCCGGGGAGCAATGTATTTTTAAACATTTTTATTTCATGACTAAATATTTTTTTATTGGGTGACTGAAGCAAAACAAAAGATTCACTCGGCAAACAATGCCGTTTGGAACGCTACTATTTAAATATAGTGCACTTTAATGTAATAACAATACAAGCCTTTGCGAAAATTCCAGCTCAAGACTTATGAATAAATGATTTCTACCATCAGCAGTTTCAACATTTGGATTTTTATGCAATGAGCTACGTAAAATAAGCAGTTAAAACAATGCTAGCCCTGTTGCTATGCCCAAACAGGGCCGGACTGGCCGTAGTGGGTGTGGTGATTGGGCCCTCAGGCCCGCATGCAGATAATACAGACACGGGACACAGGGTTACTGGTGCTGTAGACTGGCCACGAGCACGTGCGCTCGGCCCCTTTTATTGTCAGGGTCACCTGACTGGTGACGCCTGTGGTGGGTGGGTGTTCAGTGTGGGTTACAGGCACAATGGAACACTAGACTGTATCCAGCCGGATACTACATCCCTCCCAAACTTTAATGAAAGTTAAACCAAAATGAAGTCCGAACCTGTTGGAGAAAACACAAGTTCCAAACGAAACATAAATTGGCGATCATGACTTCCACGTAGTCTCTTGGCTGATGGTCAACTGCCGGCGAGGGTGTTCTGACAGCCGGGACCACTCTGTCTCCTTGGCACGATGTCTGAGTGCTCTGCGGATGTGTTCTTTTGGACTTACATCGTGGAAGTGCGCCTCACAATCTCTTTCTAGTACTGCCATCGGTGGAAGTGTGGGTGGAATGGTGGTGGACCACTGTTTGTTCTATTTTCCGCTGGGCGCTCTGGTAGAGGTGTTTCCTCCGACTAGTAGTTGAGTAGTTGTCTTCTTCCAGGACTCACCGTTGCAGGATATCCCTCTCACGGATACCCCTCTCTCGTGAGTGTCCCCTCTCACTGGACGACCCGGAGGCCCTTTGTTGCCAGGTTTCCACTGGACCGGTGGACCGCCGCCTTGTGGCTCCACTCGCGTTGGGGGAGTCGCTACGGGTCCTCTTTCCGTGTCCGAAGTTCCGCCTGAAAGGGTGCTGTTGGCACTTGGTCCTTCGCGCTCTGCCTTTGTTCTCCCAGGAGCTTCAGAGCCAGCTTCAACAGTCCATCTCTCGTCTTGGGGAACCGCTGCCACCGGTGTCCCTGAGGCCTCTGCCCCTTGGATGTCCACGGTCCTATTTCCGTGACGTCCCAGAGGTGGTTGTTACCAACGGACCGGCCTGCTCGCCTCTGTCGTCCCCGGTTGACCTTCGGGTTTGCGCATCGACATATACTCCCAGTGGTGCTGACGTTGTTCCCAGGTACTGAGTCCAGCTGTCCATGCACCTTCTCACTCCCCTCTTCGGGTACTCCTTCTGGTGTGTGTGTTGATCTGTCACGCCCACCTCTGTGCTCTTCTCCTTTCCTCTTCAGGTGTTCTTCTCCTTCCATTGCGACGTGATCCAGTCTTCCTGCCTTATTGCTCGTCCTTACCAGGCTTCTTCGTGTAGCGTGCACTCTACGCGTTTCCCTCTGGTTTTGTCCCGCCACTAGGACACTGTCTTCCTTTCACTCTGGGACTGGACCGATCATCGCGACCTTCTGTCTCGTAGTTGCTTCTGATGTTGAGTGATGTTACTGGACCTCTTTTCCTGCTCCTCCTTGTCCTCTTTGTGAACCTCTCATGGGGTCCTCTTCTCTGACGTCCCTTCGGACTTCCTCTTCTCTCCAGCTCTGACCTCTTGGCAGGTCAGTGCACTCTCCGACCTCTTGTAGGTCTACATCCTCCTTGCGACCATCTCGTGGTCGGCGTCGTCCTCCTTGCGACCATCTTGGTGGTTGGCTTCGTCCTCCTTGCGACCATCTTGGTGGTCGGCTTCGTCCTCCTTGCGACCATCTTGGTGGTCGGCGTCGTCCTCCTTGCGACCATCTTGGTGGTTGGCTTCGTCCTCCTTGCGACCATCTGGGTGGTTGGCTTCGTCCTCCTTGCGACCATCTGGGTGGTCGGCTTCTTCTGTGCGACCCTCTGGGTGGTCGGCTTCCTCCTTGCCACCATCTGGGTGGTCGGCTTCTTCCGTGCGACCATCTGGGTCGTCTGCTTCTTCCGTGCCACCATCTGGGTGGTCGGCTGCTTCCTCCTTGCGACCATCTTGCTGGTCGGCTGCTTCCTCCTTGCGACCCTCTTGCTGGTCGGCTGCTTCCTCCTTGCGACCATCTTGCTGGTCGGCTTCTGGTGGTCGTGTAACCATTTCTTTTCTTCTCTCGCAGTGGCAGTGCTTTAGCGCGCTTCTGCCGGCGCTCTTTATTTGCTTCCGTGGACGCACTTACTGCGAACTCTCTTCAGTGCTTGCATTCCTGGAGCTGGAGCCGCTGTCTCGTGCTGTTGCTCGCTTGCTTGGAGCTGGGTCCCTGAACCGCCTTTTGTCTGTCTGGTGATGCTCTTGTCTTTTCCTGCTGCTGCGACAACCTGTGGCCATCAGGTGCCGCTGCGCGTCGTTCTAGCGGTGGTTAGGGCTCCCTTTTGCGCATGTCCGTCTTCATCCTCAAAGCTGTGTGGTAGCCTGGCACCACCCTGGCACATTAGCTCACCTCCCGGACCACCAGCTCCTTCAATGTCTTGCATGTGCCCTGACTGTAGCAGTCTTTAATGTAGCGGGCGTAATACTACACTTTGGCCACTGGATGGCAGTGCTACATTCTTTTCCCCGTAACCTCGGCAGCTCCTCACCCGCTGCAGGCTTCGTGTGCTTCCGCTTTTTTTTTCAGACTGTGCACCGGGCACATTGAGGCTTGCCCCCCGGACTCCTGACAGTCCCTCATTCTTCACCCCCGGGGCGGGCACATCCTTGGACGGCCGCCCTGCAGCAGGACCCCCTGTGACCTTGGAGAGAGTCCTTTGCTCCTTTCGTTTCCTTTTTTTTTCTTTATTTTTCCAGGCCACGCGCGCAGTGTCCCTGGGGGCGGGGCACTACCCCCCAACGGTTGCTCCTCACACGCCCTGGCCGCACCGATGCACACCGCGCTTCATGGGGCACACAGAGGCAGCTAGGCGCTACACGAGGACTCCCGCCTCGCCATGGTAAGCGTCTCATTTAGCAGCCGTCCCTCTTCACGGGCCGCGGGGGGGGGGGAAAGGGTGCTAGTGTCGCTCTTCTCTGGCGGCGGGCCGGGTACCTCCTTACTCCTCCTCACCCCGCCGCAGCAGCCACACCTCCTATACGCAGCGCAGCGGGGAGAGGTGCTGGTGTCCTCGCATGACTGCGGGTGGGCTCCGCATTGCTAGGTGGGTCGCTTTCCTGACTGTCCCACCCTCCCACAGCAGGCCTCCTCGTTTCACGGCCCTGTGGGGGGTGCTGCTCTCCTCCGGCCACGGGCCGGGTACTTTCTTTATTCTTCTCGCCCCCGCAGCCCTACCTTCATACGCTGTGCAGCGGGCAGGGGTGCCGGTGTCGCTGCTTGACTGCGGGTGGGCTCCGCTCTGTCATTCAGTTTCTTCCGCCGCACTGGGGCATAGGCTGGCGCTGTGGGCGGCCGGCGCTTTCCCGACCACCAGTCACTTTCTTTCGCTAGGGGTGGCGGAGGAGCGGGTAGCTACTCCACTCCCCGTCCGCCTTGCAACCGGCTCACTTCACTGCCGCTTCTTTTATGGGCTCACCTTCTGCCCAGGTCGCCACTCACTCCATGCGGTCTGCGGCGGTGTCTGGCAAGCTGGCAGTCCGGCACTGCTCGCGCTGCATCGTCGCCATCCCGGGCCTCTCTTCACACCGGACAGCTCGGCAGGCGGGTGGGCTCCCGCCGCTTGTCTACGCCCGGGGCTCTCTGCCTGCCCCGCTGGGCACCTGGCGCCTCTGCACTGGATGTGGAGACCCTGCGGACACCTGAGGTGCGGGGTGGGCTCCCGCCCTCCTCGCCTTCGCCCCAGGCACTTTGCACGCCGGGGGCTCCTCACATGCCCCGCCGGCGATTAGGCATTGCTCGCCTACTCACGGGGGTGTCCGTCACATGGGCAGCTCTCTCCCCCTTTGTATTCATTTGCTGGGCTGCTGCACGCGAGGGCACAGCCCCCTCGTCGCCAATGTGGTGATTGGGCCCTCAGGCCCGCATGCAGATAATACAGACACGGGACACAGGGTTACTGGTGCTGTAGACTGGCCACGAGCACGTGCGCTCGGCCCCTTTTATTGTCAGGGTCACCTGACTGGTGACGCCTGTGGTGGGTGGGTGTTCAGTGTGGGTTACAGGCACAATGGAACACTAGACTGTATCCAGCCGGATACTACATCGGGCACCGGGCAATCCCCCGGTGCGCCGCACGGGTGGGGGTCGGTTTTGGGCCCCTGGGGCCGTTTTTGTCACAGGGCCGTTTTTGCAGCATAGCTGCAAAATCGGCCCTGTAACAAAATCAGCCGAAAACCGGCCCAGGCAAAGAGCTCGGCGGCACCCCCAAGCCCCAGGGGGGCCGGCCGAGCACTTTGCCAGGGACGGTTTTGGTTCCCAGTCCAGCCCTGTGCCCAAAGACACCATTGGACACCAAACGAAACTGGAATAAACCGCAATTTTCTGTATAGAAATAGATTAGGGGGTGTAGAAGCCCCCGTCTGCCTGGAACTGGAACAGGATCTAATGGCAACCATTTGCCGGCATGTAGAATTTCTTATCGGGCCAATGAAATGTGCTTGTCACTTCAGGCACACATTGAACAACAATCTTTAAATGGATTGCACATGCTAACATCATCATGATCGTGTGACAGCACATGCAAGTTGCTGTGTAATAAAAATGAGTATCAGTAACAGACTGGTATGTTTGCCGTGTGTAAAGCGGTTCAATCGAGATACACAAAGTATATTTGCGTCTGACTGGGGGTGCACCACAAAGCACGGTGATATTTACCTCCATCTGTCTTCAATATCACCGTCCTCGCAGGGGTATATAAACTGGAAAGGCTATTGACCTTCTCAGAAAACGAATAGAATGTCCCTTCGTAACACCACCAATCAACGCAATGAAGAGTGACAGGAGTAGGCCTTGTCTCTGCTACTCTAAATTCTGCCCCCTTGAAATGCCCCTTCCCACACCAAGCTGCACATCCTGGGCATGTCCCTTCCGAACAATTCTCAGACCTCACCTTCGCAGAACCCTGCATAACATCATGACAAAGCCTCCCCTGCAGGACCCCGCCACTAAGAAATGACTCCTCATCATAACCTACGGATGCCACCATGGGTCAGGAGGGAGAAGGCTGCTCTCCAAGATGACCTTACCACTGGGAAGAGTACAGAAATTAAAAATACATCCACACGGAGTAGTTAACCAGTACGTTCTTTAGTGGCCATGAAACATATTTTTGGGAGCTTGAGTCAGTGACCATTCAAAATACCCCACCCTTCCTAAGGTCCATTATTTTTAGCGCTTTATCGTAGGGGAAGAGGGGAGCTCTGTTGTTCCGTTTAGAGCTAAAGGATTACAAGGGGCACATTTACAATATGTTTGCATGGGGTTAGCCCCGCAAACCTTCTAGCTGCACTGCCCCACATCAAAAGAAAAAGCCAGGAATGCACCATATCTACAAGATACAGCGCATTCCTGTCCTTTCTGCCAGCGCACAAACTACAGCCGAGCGCCAAAGCAGGCATCCTTGCACCATGGTGGAAGGGTGTATGTGTTTTTGGCAGGATTGTTTTTGTGCAGGAAGGGACACCTTCCAGCTCAAAAAGAACGGGACACCTTCCTACACAAAAACAATCAAAGGAGGCATTTTCCTCATTCTATGTGTGCTGCGAAAGAAGCAAAAACAAAGAGAAATATAAGCATTTCTTGTCATTACGCCTGGCTTAGGAAGGTGTTAGTTTTGGCGCTGCCCCAGATTTACGCTATGTTGCATATCTGGGGCAGTGCCAACAACCATGGGTGTCGCATGGGAACACCCACAGCAACACCCATGGAACACCTCCTTTCACACAGAGTAAGGCATGGCCTTACTCTATATTTACAAGGCCATGAAAAGTAATGCAGGGTGGCTTTGCGTGGCCTTATAACTATGGACCAGCACACTGTACCTTCAGAGAGTCATAAAAGAGACACTCCAGCAGCATAAAAATGCCACAGGGACATTGTAAATATGCCCCCAAGTCTCGAAGTCTGGTGATGGTTATGCTATCAAAGCATCCAGAGCTTTTTTTTCTAGTCTGTGAAGTCAGATCAGAAACCTTCCTAAAATCCCATACTCCATGCTACTGGATGTATGGCATTACCACGCATGCCTTTAAAATGCAGCCTTTACCACGCAGATGTCTTTACCACACATGGTAAGTATATTAAATTAAGGAAAACACACATATATATTTTTCTCATTTGAGTGCTCGCTGTGCCACTGGATTCAAGCTATCCAGGCTGATGAGGGGTGACAGCCAGAAACAGGTCCCAGGATGCTTGTTTCTTTTCAAGGACTGACTGGGAAGACAAACCAGCCCTGGTAATTAAGTTGGACAGGCCCTTTGGAGGGAGAGGGGTGGTAGTGAGAAGCACTGCTGCTGCTTTTGTTACAAGGGGGCGATATTGCTGCACTGCTACAAAACCGTCCCCCAGTAAGAAAAAACTGCCCCCACCACTCAAAAACCCACAACACCCTTCCGGCCCACCTGGAAAACACCAGTGCCCACTACAACCTGTTTCTGGTCCAGGGAGGATGTGGCCTAGCAGTTCAGGCTGGACTGTCCCTATGAAGAGCAGGGTCAAGAATGATTTGGATATGACTGGGTCCAAACTGGGGTGGCATGGTGTGCAAAAGAACAATGGATTTAACCCAGATCTCTTGACTAGGGGTGAGTGTTTAAAAATTTTCAGCACTCCATCCATCATCATGTTGTGTTTGCTATGTTCACCCTATGTAGCCGAGGGTATGCCCAGACATGGGTCCCTTGCTCGCTGTGCCACTGGATTCAAGCTAGCCTGGTTGATGAGGTGTGATATCCCGAAACCGGTCTCAGGATGCTTGTTTCCGGTCTAGGGAGGACCTGACCTGCTCGCAAGCAGATAAGTACACACTTTTATCATTGCTCTTACTTTAAGTAATATTTTCCATATTTTGTATCTTATTTTTCTTATTTATCTTATCCAGATATATGCTTAAGCTTCACTTGGTGCTTCTAACCTTGGCTTCAAGCCTCGTTTTTTGTGGGTGATCCTGGGTTTTCTCCCCTACCCTCCCCTCACCCCCTCCCTAACAACTTCCTACTGTGGTTGTCACACCTACACCCGCTCCTCCATACCCCTTCTGGTAGGAAATACCTCTTGACGAGCTCTCCTCTGTCGAGACGAGGGAACGAACTCGCTTCACTCCCCTTCACCTGGCGTAGGCCTCGCGCCGTCACACTCTCAGTTTTGATGGGAGATTGTATTTTGTGCAGATCTTTTAAAATACCCAACACTTTGAAGTTTTATACGAAAATTCACCGAAAACAAAAGCACCTTAGCAACTGTGCCGTCACGCTAGTCTACTCCCTACGCCCTTTCCTCTAATCTGTTCTCTGGCAGCAGCTGAGCTCAAGCGAAACTTTCAGTTACTTCGCTCTCATCAGCTGCTGCCGCAGATCGGTATCTTCACCAAAAATAAAGTGGATATTACTTCTACGGAGTTTGAGGCTCACACAATACCTTTATTTTAAACCTTGCCACTCCTAACACCACCAATATAAGGAAGATTACTCTGATTATCAAGAGAGCAACCACCTCTTTAAAGCCAATTAATTTAATATCTAATCTGATAACATATCAAGGCCAACCATAATACGTCTTTTTCAAATATAATATGTCAGAATTTGACTCAGACGACACTACTGCCAGCTCTCTGAATCATGACAATGATTCATTTAAAGTTTTCTTGCAGAAAGAAATAAGATCTTGTATGCTATCTACTCTTAAAGAAGTGATGTCTTCTAAGAGATCTCTCTCCTTTGTTCACGATGATCTCCCCGACGAGGTCAGTATTCATGGTAAAAGGAGCAAAAAATCAAAAAATTGCGAGCACCCTTCTGACTGCACTATGGAAGGTCGTAGCACCTCAATTGATTTGGGAGGTCCTAGCACCTCACTGTTGATGGGAGGCCATTGCGCCTCAAATGGTAATGGTGTCCCTTGTGGCACAAATATGATGGGTGTCCCTAGCGGCACGAATGGGACTGGTGCCCCTTGCGGCACAAATTTTAATAGTGCACAGAATGATGCAGTCACTGACTCTGAGGAGGAGGAAAAAAGTTTTAACAACCCTTACGATGAATTCATACTGGATTTAGATGACCAAGACCTCGAATTCAACAACCCCGGCGATCTCGACTCGCCTTCTTCCTCTAAAAACGTTATCCTCAACCCTCTAGGAGAGGAAATGTTCTCCCCCCTCAATATCTCCCACCCCAATAGCTCCAAATGGTTCCCTCGGGAACATGTTTCTAAATTTATTACAAGATGGTTAAAAAACTCTCTCGAAAGTGAGACTAAAAACACTCTGAAATCCGAGTGTCCAAGACCCTCCATTCAAGATAAGGTTTCGCAAACCCCTAACCTCGACCCTGATTTGATCAAATTCTTATTTAAACTGGGGAAGGACGCTAGAAAAGTTCTAGAGAGAGCGCTTAAAGGTTGTCAGGATCGCCTACTTGACATCCTCGGGCCACTCACCAGGATTCTAGACTTAGCCGAAGAATCACACATTTCCAACTCCCCCCTCGATGTCAACCTCATTCGAGGCTGGAGCCAAAGAGCCATCGTGCTCCTCGGCAATGCAAATTCAAGTCTCAACATCGAAAGAAGGAGAACCATCCTTACCAAGATCAACCCTAAACTGGGTGATCGAGCTGAAAAAGAACCCTCCAATATCCCTAAGGGCCTCCTCTTCGGAGAGGATATGATAAATTCAATAGGAAAGTATGTCGCAACCTTTACTGCCCTCGATAGGGCTCAAGCAAACATGAAACGCGTCTTCAACACCAACCTTTTTGGACAGGTTGGAAGAAGGGGCCGCTCTTCCGGCCGTGGTAACCAACGGCCCTTCTCAACATTCAGAGGAACAGCTAGAGGCTTCTACCCATCCAACCAGCAATTCTATCCCCAACGAGGGAGAGGACCACGAAACAGAGGCTACAGATCCTGTGGAAATCCCAACAACTCCAACCTTCAAAGTAAGCCTTCCTCTTCTTTCCTCTTCTTTCCAAGTAGGGGGCAGACTAAAATACTTTTACCCTATATGGGAATCTCAAACTCAAGACCCATGGGTTCTCGAGACCGTTCAGGGTTTCAAAATAGACTTCATAGACACTCCCTTTCAATCACAACTCCCAAAACCCCTAACACTTTCGGAAGAACATCAGAAGATTGTCGAAGAGGAAATCTCTTCAATGTTTCAAAAAGGAGCTATCGTACAAGTACCATGGTCTTTAAAAACTTTTGTCAACACTTTTCCTCGTTCAAAAAAAGGAAAAAGGTTGGAGACCAGTCATAAACCTTCGGGAAGTAAACAGGTACCTACTTTACAGACACTTCAAAATGGAAGGTATTCAACCTCCTCAGGGACCTTCTCTTGAAAGGAGATTGGCTGGTGAAACTGGACTTAAAGGACACTTACTTCACCATCCCTATCGCACAAGAACACCAACGCTTTCTCCAATTCATCTGGAAGAAGCGTCTTTTCCAATTCCAAGCTCTTCCTTTCAGTCTTTCGATCATGAGGACTTTTGTCTCTCTTCTGAGAGAGAGGGGTATTCGTCTCATCATTTATCTAGACGAAATCCTCATCATGTCCCAACTCTACTCTCAAATATTGAAAGACCTCAATACTACCATGGAGCTTATCGAAAGTCTTGGCTTCATTATAAACAGGGAAAAATCTATCCGTACACCCTCCAAGTCCCTGGAATTCTTTGGCTTCACTGTAGATACCTCGAGCTGCCTTCTCTTTCTCCCTACCAAGAAAATCACCAAAATTCGAAAAGAGATCAGGTATGTTCTTAAACAAGAATCTCTAACCCTACGAGAATTAGCCAGACTTCTAGGCCTCCTTTCCTCCTCCATCCAAGCTATCTTTCCGGCTCATCTGATTTACTGTGCCATTCAGAGGTTAAAAGGGAAAGCTCTCAGGTCTGGTCTCTGGTACGGAGATACTGTAACCTTAGATCAGGAAGCCAGGTCAGAACTCTCCTGGTGGCTGGAGAACTTGGATGCCTGGAATGGAAAAGCAATCTTCGGCTCTGCCCCGGAATTTGCTCTGGAATCAGATGCCAGCCTCCACGGTTGGGGTGCTCGCTTCCTCGAGCAAAACACTGGTGGTGCTTGGTCTCTTGCGGAATCTTCCCGTCATATAAATTTCTTAGAACTTACAGCAGGTTTATACGCCTCAATGAGCTTCAAACACTCACTTCAAGGCAGATCTGTTCTTCTGAAGATGGACAACATCTCTGCAGTCTCATGTATCAACCACTTTGGCGGTACCAAATCAGCAGACCTATCCGCTTTAGCCAAGAAACTCTGGATTTTTGCTTAGAACACAAGATCTCTCTGAAGGCAGAATACCTTCCCGGAAAGTCAAATCTCTCTGCGGATTAGAACTCAAGATTCCTTTCAGACCTCACCGATTGGAAACTCAACGTGAATGTTTTCAATGTTCTCTTTCATTTTTGGGGTCCACAGGATGTGGACTTATTCGCCAGCAGATTGACATTCCAACTCCCGAAATATTTCAGTTGGATGTCAAACCAGGGCGCTCTAGCGGTGATCGCCTTTCTCCAATGCTGGTCCAACCTTCAAGGTTATGCCTTCCCTCCCTTTGCTATGATCCAAAGGGTCCTACAGAAGGTCAGAAAAGACCAATGCTCCTTGGTTCTGATAACCCCATTTTGGCCCTTTCAGGCATGGTTCCCGACTACTCCGGAACTGTCCTGCGACATTCCCTTCCTCATTCCAGCGACCAAGGGTCTGGTTTCAAATGCAGATGGAGAAGATCATCACCTAATTATTTCAGAGAATTTGAACCTTCTTGCTTGGAAAGTGTCAGGCAATCCAACGAATTGTCCGGCCTTTCGTCATCAGCTCTCACTCTCCTCGGAGAATCATGGGCACCAGGAACGCACTATAGATACAATAACATTTGGGAAAAATGGTTTTGTTGGTGCATGGAGAGGAACGTGGATCCCGTGGAAGCTCCTATCGTCAATATAGTTAATTTCCTTGTCGAACAATTTGACAAGGGGCTATCTAATAGATCTATTAATTGCTATAGATCAGCAATCTCCGCTGGACATTCCCTTGTCAGTGGTAAAACAGTAGGTAAGAACGTTATTATTTGTAGAATTATGAAAAGTATTAGACTGAAAAGACCTCCTAGACCTGTTGGACCCGGCCCTTCTGGCAGGTTCACCCCGAAACTTTTTGCTTTTTATGGGTGACTTGGTATTATGATTTTTGGCTTCTGTGCACTTTTACCACTGTGTCCCAGGGTAAAGTGTGTGCGGGTAGTGAGGTTGGCCTGCCCTCCCATAGGAATGAATGGGGGAATGTATGTGTCCCTGGTAGTTCCTGATGCGTGGGGAGTGCAGGCTCGAGTTTGGTATGTGCGGACTCGTGTGATTGAATGCTGCGCGATGATGTGTGCGGCGTGCATGCACCTAGTGTGGAAGTGCCACTTCTAGAAGTGGGCACTTCTGTGTGCAGTGTGAAATGTGTGGCTTGTCTGGTGATTGGCTGGCTGAGGTCATGTGACGGGCTAGGGAAATCCCCTGAGTCAGGATGAGTCACCCAGTGGTGAATGGGGAGATCAGCATGCTGATGTCTGGGGAGGAGCGCACCTTGGTCCTGAATAGGGCAGGGCTTTCCCCACACAATGCTGGCTCCGCCCCCTGTGGTGCGACTGATGACCCTGGCCTGTCCACTGAATAGGGAGAGGGGCTGAGCAAAACAAAGTGCTCAGGAACCAGTTGTAACTGGTTCGCCCCTTCCCTGCACATTGAAGACAAAGGGTTTTACTGTATAAAAAGGGGCTGTGTCCCCTTACAATTTGTTCTCTTGCAGGATGAACTTGAGGGGGGCATGCTGCTGCTGGGCGCAAGGAGAGACCGCCACTGGGGACTGCCTCCCTGCTGGAGGACCCTGTGAGCTGCCCCTGGGCCCTGTCTTTGCCCCCCTGCTTTTTTTTTTTTGAAGACTTGATTGCTGGGACTTTGGCTTGCAGCGCCTGGGAGCGCTGTGATTGCTGTGTAGCGCTAGGAGCGCTTTATTGGATGGCCTGGCGCTTCTAGCGCGCTCCTGAGTCGCCTCGGTGCAAACGAGGGAATCCCCGGCGTAGGGATTCCCCCCCTCGTGTGCCGGGTCAGGCGGGAGCCACCCCGCATTGTGCGCTCGTTGACGGGTGCCCACCCCGCTTATTGATTGTTCCGTTGGCGGGTGCCTACCCCGCTTATTGCAGTATATTATTGAGGGAGCCCACCCCTCATTGTCGCCGGTTCGAAGTCACCGCCGCGGCCCTGGCGAAACCAGGAAGTCAGGCGCCTGGCTGAGGACGTGGGCGTGGTTTAAGCAGGAAGCAGGCGGGAGCCTACCCCGCGCTCCTGCGTGTGCCCCGGGGGACGCCGTGACCCACGAGACAAAGGAAGCCGGAGCGGGACTCTCGAGAGTGAGGAGAGAGCCCCGCAGCCCCCAGAGCAGCAAAGAGTTGCCGCCTCCAGAGGAGCGGAATCCCGGCAGCGAAGTCCCGGTAAGGAGGGTGCTCGGGGTGGTGTCTGTCCGCATTGAGTCCCCCGTGCGGGACTCCAATGACGGGGGCATTACTTTAGAGTTGGTGCACAGCGCGAGGCTCCGAGGCTGAAGGGGGCAGTTCAGTTGTTTCTTGAGCCCCGAGAGGGCTCCACCGACGTCTGGGGGCATTATCCTTTTTGAGTCCAGGAGAAGGACTCCAACGTGGGGGACATTGTCGTTTCTGAGCGCGGGGCGCTCCAACGGGTCCACAGTGTGTCTTGAGCCCCGTGTGGCTCTAACGTGGTGGCAGTGTTTGGTCGAGCCCTGTGAGGCTCCCACGAGTGGTCAAATACTGGTCTAGAGCCCGAGGCTCCATCCACGGGGGCAGAGGTTGTTTAGAGCGCAAAGGCTCCAACGTTAGGGGCACCATCCTTTTCGAGCCCACGAGGCTCCAAACGGGGGCATTTCTTTGGTTAGAGCCCAGAGAGGCTCTAGGGGGCATTTCTTGTGGTCTTGAGCCCACGTGGCTCCTACGTTGCTTTGGGGGCATTAGTCCTGCCCAGAGTCGGTGAGGCTCCAACGTTGGCCCCAGTAACATTGCCTTACAGCTGCCCAGCACTTAGTGGGCAGCTGCCACGTTTAGGTTGGGGATATCTACGCTTTTGGTTTGCGCAGCTGGCGCAGCCTGACTGGGACAGAGCGTCCTAGCCCCGACAAGGCCAGTTGGCCTAGGGACTGCCACAGGTGGTGGCTTATGTGAGTTTCCTAACCTGCACCTCTGAATGTATGTTTATGCGTCATGTGCCTTGTTTTACACCGCTGAATGTATTTTGATGCATCATGTGTTTTCTTTCATAACACCGCTGAATGTTTTATGCATCATGTGTTTACCTGCCCGGCACCTCTGAATGAGTTTATGCGTCATGTGCCATGTCCTACACCGCTGAATGTTTTATGCATCATGTGTAATATGTGTTTACCCCTACAGGTATTGTGATACTTAGGTGGTTGATTGTTTTCTCCTAGTACAGGTGGTGCTAGTGAGGTCCTAGTTCCCTGCGCAGTATTTTCCTAAGGTGGTTAGGGTTGCGTAGGTGGTACTTTCTTGTTACCAGTAGTTACTGGTTGTGTGTTATATGTATATCTTGTGCTACAGTAATTTTATATTCTAAAAGTGCTAATTCCTGACAGTGGTCCATGTGGCCCTGTCCCCTGAATATATAATCCCTTGTAAATTCTGCCCGTGCCTGTTGGCACATTGTAAAGTGTGTGTTTTTATCTAATGTGTTTATTATAATACAAAGGCTATTTTTATAGAATACCTTGTGTGGAGTTTCCTTTGTGGTGGGCCTTGGGTGTTGTTGCTGGGTGCACGCGCAAACGCTTTACACATCGCCTCAGAGATAAGCCTGACTGCTCGTGCCAAGCTACCAAGGGGGTGAGCAGGGGTTATCTTTGGCGTGTACCTTCCTTGCCCTGACTAGAGTGGTGGTTTCTGCCTGGCTTTGGCGCAAGCCCTAGCCAACCAGAAATCCCAGTTCTAACAAGACCTAAATACCAATCCATGTGGGATGTTAAAGCTATTTTAGACCTTTTCTCTTCTTGGCTTGATAATGCTTATCTTAACAGAAAAAGCCTCTCGCATAAACTTGCTACTCTTTTATGTCTAATCTCTTGTCGTAGAGTTTCCGATGTCAAATGCCTCGATATTTCTTATGATATGTTTGGGGTTAAATTTGAAATCTTTAGAAGGACTAAAACCATGTCAGACTCTATTTTTTATCCTCGTTTTGATGTTTGCAACAGGCTGTGTGTTGTAGACTGTATGAAAGATTATTACTAGAGAATGAAAGATCTTCGCCCTGTAGACGCTAAACAACTCCTTATCTCTTTTGTTAAACCCTTTAAACCAGTTGCTTCTTCCTCCATAGCTAGATGGGTCAAGTCAGTTATGAACCTAGCTGGTATTGACCTTTCTAAATTCCAAGCCCATTCTCTCAGAGGTGCTATGGCAAGCAAATCCTTTTGGTCTGGCGGTAAGTTGGATGATATCCTTAAAGCGGCCGATTGGTCCAATGCTTCAACCTTCGCTCATCACTACTGTAAACCTATTGAGCATATGTCTGATGTTGTCCTTCAGGGCTACCAACATGCATAATGTAGCCTCCGGTCTTGTAATGAAATTGCGAATCTCCTATTAACATGACTAGAGAATCTGGATTTCATTAAAGACACAGAGGCTATCATTATCCCACCCGTCCCTCTCTTGGACGGAGTACTTTTTGCAATGTTTATTACTGTGTGCATATGCTTATTTTTTGCCTTTAGCGGTAGCTTATGACCTTCTTATCATTCTCCTCTTTCTTTTCAAATAACTCCACCTGATGCCTTGCTCTCATCATTATCTTGCCTCGGAATCCTCACCATCTTCAGTTTCAAGATCAAGTTGGATCTCTCCTTTGAACTTTTGTTGCTTCGTTTCATTTAAAAGAGGCAGTCTGTTTACTCCTCATGCCATTTATATCACGTGCTCACTGCATTCTAGAACTGTTTTCTTTGTGATGTAGTGCGGCTGCTTGTGATCTGCATTAAAAGAATAATGCATAATGATAGCCTCCGTGTCTTTAATGAAATCCAGATTCTCTAGTCTTGTTAATAGGAGAATTGCAATTCAAGCTAGCCTGGTTGATGAGGTGTGATATCCCGAAACAGGTCTCAGGATGCTTGTTTCCAGTCTCGGGAGGACCTGACCTGGCAGTTTGGGCTGGACGGTTCCCATGGGGAGCAGGCTTAAGACTGATTTGCATATGGCTGGGTCCAAACTGGGGTGGTATGGTGAGCAAAAGAATGATGGACTTAGCCCAGATCTCTTGAATGGGGGTATTTGAAAAGTTTCAGCACTCCGTCCATCATCTTGTTCTGTTTGCTATGTTCGCCAAAAGTGTCCAAGTGTATGCCCAGACCTGGGTCCCTTACTCACTGCGCTACTAGATTCAAGCTAGCCTGGCTGATGAAGAATAGTACCACCCTATACCCTTACCTAACCCTAAACCATAAAACACCCTTACAACCCAATACTTTTTCACACCCCTAAATCCCCCAAAATACCCTTTCTACCCAATATCGTTACCCACCTCTAATTGTAAAAACACCTTTAGAACCCAATGCTCTTACCCAACCCTATCCCTACCCTTTCCACCCAATACTTCCACCCATCCCTAAACCCTAAAAACACCCTTACAACCCAATATCCTTCCCCACCCCTAAACACTAAAAACATCATTCCAGCTCAATACCTTTATCTACCCCTAAACCCTAAAAAATACCCTTACCGCCCAATAACTGTACCCACCTCTAAACCTTAAAAATATCCTTCCACACAGCACCCTTGCCTACCCCTAAACCCTAAAAACACCCTTATTATCCAATACCCTTACCCACCACTAAACCCTAAAAATACCCTTTCTCCCTAGTACCCTTCCCACCCCTATAACATAAGAACACCCTTCCAACCCAATATCCTTACCCACCCCTAAAACCTAAAAACATTGTTACAACCCAATACCTTTATCCACCCCTAAACCATAAAATATACTGTTACCACCCAATACCTTACCCGCCTCTAAACCTTAAAAATACCTTTACCACCCTATAACCCTACCATCCCCCAAACTCTAAAAACACCCTGGCAACACAATACTCTTACCCATCCCTAAATCCTAAAAATACCCTTACCACACAATACCCTCGCCCACCCCTAAACCCTAAAACACCCTTACAACCCAATACTCTTATCCACCCCTAAAGCCTAAAAATATCCTTACCACTCAATTGCCTTACCCAAACCTTAAAAATACCCTTACTACCCTACACCCCTAATGACCCCTAAACCATTAAATTTGTATGTACCCTTTCTACCCAGTACCCTCACCCATCCCTAAACTCTAAAAACACCCTAACAACCCAATATCCTTACCCACCCCTAAAACCTAAAAACATTGTTACAGCGGTCACCAGTAGGTAGTTATAGATAGGACCTAGTTTCCATAAGAAAAGCTGTTATTGTTTTGCTAATAACTTTAGTGCCGTTTAACGAATCTTCACAAAATTTACAAAACTAGTTTGCCACTCACTTCAGCTGCTGTTTAGAAAGTTTCAGGTTAATTCATCAACCGGGGCCTGGGAAAAAGGGGGAGTCCCAAAATGTATTTTCCCTTTGCAATTTCCCATAGGGATTTTGAACAAGTTTATAGCCCAAACTGCTGAATGGAATTACACAAAATTTGGCAGAAAGCTAGATCTTGGTCCAGAAAGAGTGTTTTTTGTAATTTGGTGTAAATCTGTTCAATAGTTTTCACACTATTAAAGAAAAAAGATTTATGCAGATCTAGGGACGAGGAACCTACAAGAATCCGACAAATTTCATGGTGGGATCTGATTGGCTGACACCACTTCAACCAGGAAGTGGTGGCAGCCATCTTGGGACTTGAGACTCAGCCCGAGTCCCCCCAAAAAAGTGCAAAAAAAGATAAGGGGGCAGGGTAGGAATACCCTGACCTTCTGAGCCTGGTGGTAGGGTCCCACAAATTCATCGAGGATCCACGAATCCGCTGCAAAATTGAAGGGAAAAAAACAACAAGCATGGCCTACTGCTTTTGTGTTTGTTTTAATACCCCAGCCCTGCCCAATGATACGGATCTTATGTTAGAATAACTCATTTTTGGCAATTTGCCCGCATTTCCACACCGTCTGAGATTGTCATGCAAAAGTGTTACACTCGGCAGAGCTTGCACAGCTGATCAGATTAAGCTGTGCATTGAACTGTACACCGAAGTGCCTTGCCACAGCCAACACCAGCACCCTGTCCTCTCTCTTCCTCTGTTTATAGCAAGCACAAGGCTGACAAGGACATTCTGCCTCAAAATGTGACCGTTTCGCTAGTCTTTTTAGGGAATTTATTTTTATAGTTAAATGGTTGATCTTGCTGTTTGCTTCTTGCAGAGTACATTTTGCTAATCGTCATTTTTGCAGCTAGATGGCACTCAAGGTGTATGTTTCAGTCAATAGGTGCCCTCCAAATTTCATCCTACTGCGTCCACAGCAAAAATTGTAGGTTGAGCGGATAAGTCTGCTTTACACGAAGTGTGTAAATGCACCAGAGCCCATCCTCCGCTCCAAGGAGCCCCTTACCTTCTCCTAATTTACCTATAGAACCTGGGAAATCATGTGTAAGGGAGAATGGGCCTTAGGGGATTTCTGAGAACTACAGCATGCATGGCATAAGATATCCTTCCAGTAAGTGCTGCCTCTTACATGATTCTCACTATCTTTATTACGAGTTTTAGGATCAAGCTTTTGGTCCTGCATGTGGTGGGAATATTGTTTGCTGCACTTCTACTAAAGGTGTACCAATTTACACTGATCTCTGAAGGCACGCTCTTGTGGGCCATATTAAACAGAAACAAATGATGGCACGAACACACAAACTATCAACCCTGATTGAAAAGAGCAGAATGTTTACGTCCATAGATGTCACTTCCAACTTCATAAATTCAGCATGCCTGCACATTAATCCTCAGTCTTTATGAGTTTTACCATGGTAGAAATGCTTGTAAAGCTGTGGATGTTTACAAACATGCAACACTTTATCTCTTTACTTGCACGTAACTACTTGGTTTTACTTGCGAAAAAAGTGTCACTCAAAGTGCCACACATTCTGTAGTAGAATGTCATTCACAAGTACACTGAAACCATGAAAATGTCACACACAAGCAATCTGAAAACTTGGCAGCTATGATGCCGCACAGGTGAACCAGGCCCCTGGGGATTATTATTAATATAATTGGGAGGAAAGGCTGATTGTGGCCCCGGAAACCACATCCCAAGGGCCTGGCCGTAAGTGCTTAATTTGAGCAGTGGTTTCCGGTGCTCGGCACCAGCACTAAATTGTCAACAAAGGCACTTATGACAGTCTGCCACATGGTGGCACCATTTGTCTAATATAGAGATGAGCACAACAGCAGTTAGCTATTATTTCAATATACCTTAAAATGGCTATTACCTGCCTTCCAAGCCATTCCTACAGCTTTGGAGGTCTGGAATAGTCTGAATTGTCACACTTGTAGGGTTTCATGGTTAGTAGTTGTGTTAGTTCTGTCATAGGCAGCGCTGACAGAAGCAATGGGCTGGTGCAAGCTGCAGTGGCCTCCTGACCAGAGTCCAGGAATTTACTTTTTTACAAATTAAGCACTGCCAGCTGTGGTGCAAAAAATGGGGTGGTGGGCACGGAGCCCCTCTCAGCGCCTGGGACCCCATTCTCTGGCACCCAGCTGTGAAAGTAATGGGGTGGAGGGCCGTGTGGCCCACCTCCGTGGGCGATTTTGGCCCAGGGCACCCCAACGGCCAGGGCCTGGCCAGAAAGTCGAAACGGAGGGGTTGTGCAATGTTACTTACAACTGTGCTTGCCAGCTCAATGGATGGTGCTTTTGTACCTGTCTCAGCACAACCTACTTCTGAGGACTGCACTTGAAGTTCTACATCGGTTACATAGTCTTACTCATGTGTTTTGCATGAGTGTCATGCTCTAACAGATTCAGGGATTTACCATACAGTGGCCCTGCTGGGAGATGAGAAGGGGGATCCTTGTAGTTACTAAAAGCACATTGTCATGTAGTTCCTATTGAAAATATACAGGATCTGCATGTTTAGACAACATACACTGTAGTATTGGTGTCAGACACACTCTGATCACCCCCACTGGGTATGTTAGCCTTTCTGTATCAGCTAGCTAAGAGTGCCACTATAATCTCCTCTTACCAGGGAAAGAATAGTTTCTGGCAACCTCAGAACTTCACAACCCTGATCCCTCAGATTCGTGAAACAATGTACTACCTTTCGCTCAGTCACTCGTGCTTACTTAGTTTCTCTCAGAGAGATACACCGAATAAAACAATCTGGGCGTTTTCAATAATCATTTATTGAACAGTTGTTATTCTGATGTCGAATAGATGTGCTGCAACAACCGTTAGACAGGATAGGATATAAATGATTAACAGTACTATGAAAGTAAAAGGATGGTATAGTTCTACCATCTTACTAAAATCATGAATACATTCAAGTATATAAAACACATGATAATAAAAGATGCGTACTCCTATGATGCTTCCGTATCTAGATGTACCTAAATGTACCTAGCATGGGGGTAGGTGGTAAGCCAAGAATTCCTCTAGGATCTCGTCAATCCCATTACCTTAAGTGAGTGTGTGACCCCGTCCTGATCTCGAGTTGGACACCCCACGAGGGATGTTAGACCACTGCGAGCTGGAGCGTCTGCCTGCAGGAACCTCAGCGTCTCTGGTCAGTGTGTCAGCCGGGAAGTCTTGGTCTCCTCTAGCTATCTTAGCAAGATGTGATGTATATGTACCCATAGGTCACCCCAGGGGTCCTACCTTGCTGTGTTACCGTGTCAGCCTAAGAATGACGACAGGCCTGAACATTTTGGACATAGATTTTGTACAGGAGATGGTAGTCCTGCTGTGCTTCCAATAACCCTCATGCATAATGTATGAGATTTCAAACTAGGGAAAACCCGCGTTCTGAATTCAGTGTAATATCTAGGTAAAAGGCCAGTCCCTGTAAAGCATGACTAGTTTAATGTACGGAGAGGATATTGGTGAAGGGTAACGAGTTTACCGAGGTCTATATTATAGTACCTATATGGAATATAACCCCCACTCCTCTTCTGAATGGACATCATAGTTTTAAATTCTACACGTACTACTAGGTGTTCTAGATACGTGTACGCAAATATACAAAACATTAGTTTGTCATTGTGTTAAAAACATTTGTTTAAAAACGTTTTCCTAAAAATTCTAAAAAAAGAAATTGTTAAAAAAAAAGGGAAAGTATTAAAAATTGACAGATAGGCTATTGCTCTAATATGTCCGTAGGTATAGTCCGAACTACTACAAGCATTTGGAAAGCCATACATGCGTAAAAGTAATGTCAATTTCAGATATAGAGCTTCAATTTTCTGTTTTGTTTTAAAAAGCCGAATTTCTTCCCAGCACATGATGGGCCAAATGATTCAAATGTTTGTGTCCTGGCTGGTAGACGCAACATTCTCGTTGCTTGCTTCGGCAGTCCCGGTAACACCAAGCAGATTATGTCTATTGAGCACAGATGACTTTCCGTACTGTCCACAGCCGGTGCTGGGGCAGCCTGTGCAGCCTGTGCACCATCCAAGGCCTCGGTGTCAGAGGAGGAGCCGGTGTCTGTACCAACAGGTGCTGATGTTACCTGCAGTGGCTCTAAGAATGCTGACATTAACATGGGAATACGCTGGGGACACTGCAAAACATGGGCCGTTATTGGGTCCAGTAAAGCGTCAACGTCGGGTGGCGCACATGATGGGAGTGTCAGACAGAGATCCAACAAGCATTAATCTCTGCAAAACAGGCTTTGGAGGACAGGTAAGATGCAGTCTATCCAGACTGGTCTAAGCGACAAGAACCAAGAAAAATTTAGTTCCCTTAGGCGAGGTGTGCCTAGAAGTTGTACCATGCGATCACAGTATTTTCTCTCCAAGAGTACTGTTTCCATCTCCTTGGTGACTGGGACGTCCATTGCGTAGCAAAAACACGACAATCAGGATACCTGCTATTAGAAACAGGATCAGTGGCAGTCCTCCTACAATGCATCCCAATACGGAGTATATAAAGTTTGGAATAACTCCTAGGACCGTCTGAAAGGTGCTTAACAGTCCAGAACCTACGTTCTTAAATAGGTGGACAATGCCTGTCGTATCCGACATTTTAAATATACGATTTACCATTTCTGCGAAATGGAAAGGGCTGTATGTATGTATAAGTGCCTGTATCTCTGCTGAAGACCTTGCTACTTGGAGATCAAAAGTCTCTTGAGCGGAGGTTAAGGGCACAGATTTCTGTGTAAGCATGGCTTTCATTCTGCGGAAAGTATTAAACCGTATTAAAGAAATATTTAACAAAGGTCATAGCGAGGCCTCCCTGACCATATGTGTTGGGGGAAACAATACTTGAATACAGCAAGTAACATTGGAACTTACAGTTACCAAACATATGATGCCCGGAAGCGTCCCACAGCAACCTTGATCATTCAGCATCAAGTAACTCCCATTCGAAAGTAGTCTGAATACTGGAATGATCACAGCAGCTGGGGCACCCTCAATGTAACAGGACAAGTTTGCTACTGAACCATTACAGGCCCCATGAAGCATTATATCCTGGCATATAAGTGATCCACTTAATGTATTCTCGCAGTTAGCACCGCTAAGAAACACTTTGTTTTCCCCACTCCGGCATCGAAATCTGTACGGCAGTTTCCAAAATTCCTTGATGAATTCCTTACCCATTTCTTCATATCTGCCTGCCTGCATTTGTTCTAGGCAATAATGGAATTGAAAAGTTGTGACCAGGAGAGTTATGTGGCCATGGACAACCATTCTGTGGACGGTGATTCTGCCACTGTGAATGTTAATCTGTCCAGTTTTTCAATGTGCAGCATTGTATACTTTGCGCCCCCCTGTGCAATTTCTATCTGATTCTCTGTCAGATTGTACGAGGAAAACAGAGACATGCTGTTTATAAAACACCATGGCACATAGCCTGCACGCAAAGATTGCAGTGTCCAGCTTATCAACATAATAGAATGCAATTGTGATTACTAGTGTTGCAGTATGGACAAGTCTTGTTCTAGTACATCGATAGCAGAAGATACAATGTTGCCCAGTGAATATATCCTGGATGTTAAGGTTGTTAACTCATTATCGACCACTGATAGAGCTTTCTCCAGATTTAAACAATCTATTTCTCGCAATCATTCTGCGGCCTCTTGTTGAGAAATTTTCCATATTACATTATAGATAGCATATAAGAAACGTTTTGGACATGGTTTCCGAGGACCTATTAAAAAATCCCGCAGGTCCACATTCCCTGTAAGTAAGGCTAAGTGTTTGTTTTACCTGTGTGAGTGTTGAGGTTTGTAGCCAATCAAGGCATAACTTCCCAACACTGTAAGATGTCACTACCCCTGCATGTTGTCTTTTTACATAACGTGGATCTGGCCTATTAATACTAAATCCTTTAGTTTTACCCAAGAATCTTTCTTGACAGTTATTGGTGTCTACTGGCCAAACCAACCATTCCTTCCAATCGGTGTCTGATCTATTGTATTGCATGATGTCATCAAGTATAACCTCTTTTTGTAATGTTATGTTACCATCAGTGTGTGATGGTGCTGGCACCCGAGGTGTATTCATATCTTTATTCCTGGCTAATCCAAGACATATTGTTTGTTGTACTGTTTCATTAAAAAAAATGATTTGTTGAGGAATGAGACATGCTCTAAATAGTGCCTCTGTTCCTTGCACCTGGCAGTCTCTAGTACCCCAGACTGATTTTATGTCTATCGTGTCTTTCAATAGATCAAACCCTTGTTCTGACAACTGGGCAATAAAGGAAGCAGAATAGATTTTCTTTGTGTTCGTCAACATCTTCTTCTGTGCCAGTGTAGGTGCAACCTTATAGTAATATGAGGCTGGGTGTTGGACTTGGCCCTTCTGGCAGGTTCACCCCGAAACTTTTTGCGTTCTCCTAGCCCTTTTCTGTAACCTGGTGTTGGTGATTTTAGGCCTCTGAGCACTTTAGCACTGTGGTCCAGTGTAAAGTGCGTGTGCTCTGTGTATGTTTTAGTGAGACTGACTTGCCCTCCCATAGCAATGCATGGGGGATCTGAGTGACCGTGTTAAGTCCTGATGTGAGAGGAGTGCAGGGTCGAGTTTGGTATGTGCGAACTCGTGAGAGTGAATGCTGCGCAATGATGTGTGCAGCGTTACGGTGTCTCGTGTAGAAGTGCAACTTCTAGAAGCTGGCCTGTCTGTGTAATAAATGTGCAGTGACTGTCTGGCTTGCGATTGGCTGGTGTGTCTGTCTCTAGGAGTCAGGATGGGTCTGCCCCGGTGGTGAGTTGAGAGAGCTGCATGTTGATGGCAGGGAGGAGTACACCTTGGACCTGAATAGGGTTGGGCGTTCCCTACACAATGCTGGCTCCAACCCCTGTGGTGCGTCTGATGTCCCTGGCCTGTCCTGTGAATAGGGAGAGGGGCTGAGCAAAACAAAGTGCTCAGTAACCAGTTGCATCTGGTTCGCCCCTTCCCTGCACCTTTGGAGACAAAGGATTCTGTGTATAAAAGAGGGGCTGTGACCCCATGAAAATGTTCTTGTTTTGTGTACTTAAATCTACCAGGGGCGTGCTGCTGCTGGGGCCCAGGGGAAGGCTTGCCTCCCTGGGCCCTGCCCAGCCCCTGGATACCCTGGATGTCTGGAGGACTGTTTGGGACCCTTTTGCTTGCTTAAGTCCCTTATTATTGGGCGCAGGACTTTTTGATGGCTCTAGCGCCTCCAGGAGCGCTTTATTTCTGGGTTCCAGGAGGAAAGAGCGCTGAGGCCTTGCAGCGCTGTGCTGCTTCCAGGGAGAGAGAGGGAATCCCCAGCTAAGGGATTCCCCCGTGATGCCGGCCTTGCGGGTGCCCACCCCGCTTATTTTTAGCTTTTAGTGCGCAGGTGCCCACCCTGCGTCTTCGTTTTATTTAATAACTTAATGCGGGTGCCCACCCCGCTTATGGGAGTACCTTTAATGCGGGTGCCCACCCCGCGTTGTGTGCCTTGGCGGGAGCCCACCCCGCATTGCCAAATTCCAGAAAAGAAATCACCGCCGCGGCCCTGATCGCCAAAGGAGGAAGTCAGGCAACATGGTGCCTGACGGCGGGTGGGACTTCCGGTTTATCGAGGGAAGTCCCGCACACGCCGCTGGTGGAGGGAAGGCGACCTGGAAGACCGGCCATGACCACTACGGGGCTCCCGTTGTGAGGAGGGAGCCCTGCGTGCTGCATCAAGATACCGGATTTCCAGACGGGGCTCTCCTAAGAGGAGAGAGAGCCCCGCGTGTGCAGTTCCTGGGAAGTCCCGGTCCCAGATGGGGGACCAGGTGAAGAGGAGTCCTGCTGCCAGGAAAAGCCTGGTAAGTGAGGGCTGATCTCGGGCGGGCAGCCACCATTTGATTTCGACGTCCCCGTGGAGGGCTTGGGGGCCTTATTTATTCACAGCTCCCCGTGAGTTGCACCGATGGGGGCATTATTCATTTACAGAGCCCCGTGAGGCTCCAACGTGGGCCTATTTGTTTAAAGGGCCCGGGGGGGGGGTCCCAACGGCCAGTGGTGTACATGCTGCCACGTGTTGGGGGCAGTTGTTGTGAAGAGCCCCAGAGTCTTGGGGGCCTATCAAGGTGCATTGTCGGCGCCTGAGCGGCCCCGTCTGGCAGCGGGCCGCTCCAACGAAGAGGGTCCAGAGGGCCCCGTGATTTCCCTGCGTTGGCCATCATCCTTTACAATTGCCCCGCTTGACAGAGGGCAACTGCAACATGGGGCATGGTTGTTTTAAGAAGCCCCAGTGAGGCCCCTGAGGGCACCGCCGTGCCAGGGCCCATTTTGCCTAATTGATCAGCGGGCACAGTAAGTGCCAGGCCTGCCGGTGTGACCCACAGCTGCGCAGCACTTAGTGCCAGCTGCGCCGTTTAGGCCTCCTTCTTGAGATCCACAGCTGCCCAGCAAGTAGTGGGCAGCTGCTACGTTTAGGTTTGCGCAGTGGCGCACCCTTGACTTTCGCTGCATTGGCAGCGCGCCCTGACTCTTTGGGACATAGGGCATTTGAGCCCCTTTGGGATGGCCAGTTGGCCAGGGGGGCTGTTGGGATTGTTAGGTTTATAGGGCGCCAGGCCCTAATGTGATTTAGGTGCTATTGTGATTTATATACTAATGCTTTGGGGGTTAGGAAATGTACTGTGTGTAGTATGTTTTGCGCACCCTGTGTTTTATACCTCTAGATTTGATTTCTGCATAGGAGGTTGTTTTACCTGTTTAGGTTTATGTTAGGGAGATTATACTTCCCTGTGTGATGTACGCCCCTAATGTAGTTATACTTAGGAGGTGAGGGTCTAATGCGTTAGACTTGTGAGAGATTGCATAATGTGTTTATGCCCCTGTGATGTATACAGGATAGGTTTTATACCTGATTCTACTGTGATAATGCTGAGGTCATTATTGTGCCAGTAGTTACTGGTTGTGCTCTACAGTTATAATTTGTGTTACAGTTGGTATATGTTCTACATTTACCATTGGTGATTTGTGCTAATTCTGACAGTGGTCCATGTGGTCCAGTCTTGTGTAAATAGTCCCCTGTAAAATTCTGCCCAGTGCCAGTTGGCACAGTGTAAATTATGTGATTACATCTAATGTGTTTATTATAATACAAAGGCTATTTTTTACATATAACCTTGTGTGGAGTTTCTATTGTGGTGGGCCTAGGGTGTTGTTGCTGTGTGCGCGCGCAAACGCTTTACACATTGCCTCCGGGATAAGCCTGACTGCTTGTGCCAAGCTACCAAGGGGGTGAGCAGGGGTTATCTTTGGCGTGTAACTCCCCAGCCCTGACTTAGAGTGGTGGTTTCTGCCTGGCTTTGGCGCAAGCCCTAGCCAACCAGAAATCCCATTTCTAACATTGGTGATCAGCAGTGGGATTAGGACTTGCGTTTGCGCAGTACCACAGTGACAACTGGCTGCACTACAAAACTCTGCATTTTAGATTATTGTTTATGATTTTGTTTTCTCCTCAAGAGTGTCATTTTTAAATGGTGTTTTCTGCGCCTTCATGTTGTGTGGCAGAAGAGTGAAAATGACAGGGCGGGACGCCAGTAGGTGGGGAGGTTCCCATAGATAGGGAGTCCCTTGCTGGATCCAGTGCCCAATCCCTGTTCCTATCCCCAGAGGTGTGGGTAGATAGGAGGGAAGAGAGGGAGTGTGGAGGAGAAACAGCTAGCTCAGGAAGGTGGTTATCCCCTGAGCGTAGTGTGAGTGTCTGGATTCACCAGTAAGGGTGGGATCCAGTGGTGGCAGCAGAAGTGTGTCCAGTGCAGGAAGCCCCATTCCCGTTCCCAGAGTATGGTACCTGGTACTCAGTAAGAGGGGTGCAGGTTGAGATTCAGGGGCAGTGAGGAACTGTCCCACCAGTCTGGGGGGGGGGGCATGTGTGGATGAGTGCTGTATTGCACTGGACAAAGGAGTGTGAGTTATTTTTGTGATAAGGAGCCTGCATGGAAGGTGGGCCTCTGGCTGTGTGCTAGAGGTCTTGCAGAGGCATTGGGGAGTGATTCAAAAAGTAGTGGCTTGGGTATCTTCTGTTCCTGTGTGTGGGGAAGAGGTTCAGTGTAGCCCAGCTAGGTCCCAGTGGAATGGGAGGGGTGTAGGGGCTCACGTCCGGTCTCAGTGGAGATGGCCCGAAACCCCGTCTCAGGGCCTGTAGGGTTCCCTAAGGGAGCGCCAGGTCGGGGGCCTAGGCTGTACTTATAGGTCATTTGAGGAGGATCTTCCAGTGTCTAGAGGACGTGGAGTGTCTGTAACCAGAGCTCCAGGGGTCCTGGTGTTGGGCAGTACCGCTCCTAAGTGGAGGGTGCAGAAGTCCTGGTTGAGGGGTGAGAGGGGGAAAGAGTCCCCAGTGGAAGAGCCAGTGGGTCATGGGCCAGCCAAAAGGGCTAAGCGACCAATGAGTAACCATGGTGACGCCACTTCTGTCCTGGGGGATCTCTGCGCCCTGTCAGGTGGACAGGAGGTCGCGAGATTAGAGCCAGGCAGACTGTCACAAGACCCATAAGTTATGTGTCACCCTCAAGGGGGGGCATGCGTGCTCCCCCGGAAGTCCTGGTTCGCTGGGCAATTGTCTGACCAAAGGGTTAAGCCCCGAGGTTGGGGAGGCCAGGTTCAGGTTCAGCCTGACCTGGAGGGAAGGGCATCTGTAATCAGTGTCCTGACCGGTTTGTCTTCCAGGGGTACCGCTCCTAGGTGGGAGGGTGCAGAACTCTGGAAGGGGGTGCAGAGGGAGGGTGTCCTCGCCTCTGACCCCGGTGCAACCTGAGGGTTTAGACCCTAGGTTGGGAGGCTTGGAAACTTCGTGGTCGAGGGGGAATACCTGCCAAAGAGAACAGCTGAATAGACTTAGGAAAAGCTACACCTTGGAATCCATTCAAGTATCGCCTCACTCCCCATACAGACCGGATTCGTCGCACACGCCCGCTGCATGCAGCGGGGTTGTCGCATCGCCTCCCCAGGTTCTCAGGACTGACGCTGTTGCTTGTTTTTCGACGCTGAGTGCTGCCATTGATGTGTGTCTGGGGGCTAACCTATAGTTTGTTGTTTCTGCTGAGGTAGAGGACTAAGGGACTTTGCTGTGTGCTGTGTCCCCCCGCTTGAAGAGAAACTGTGCTGTGTGCTTTGTTTTTCCGAAGACAAGAGTCTCCAGATCCCAGGTGGTAGACCAGTTGATGGAGAGAGGTCCTGAACTGGTAGGAGAGTGGTGTTCTGGTAAGCGCTTGCCTGGGAGGGTGCGGAACCCCAGAAGTAGAGGTAGGGTGGGACACACCTGGCCCGTGACCTCTGGTCAGCCTGATGGTGCGGACCCTAGGTTGAAGGATCGGTGGTAGTTTGTGACTATACTGAGAGGGAGAGTGGAGAATGGCTATTGTATAGGTTTATGTTAGGGAGATTATACTTCCCTGTGTGATGTACACACCTAATGTATTTATACTTAGGAGGTGAGGGTCTAATGCGTTAGACTTGTGAGAGATTGCATAATGTGTTTATGCCCCTGTGATGTATACAGGATAGGTTTTATACCCGATTCTATTGTGATAATGCTGAGGTCATTATTGTGCCAGTAGTTACTGGTTGTGCTCTACAGTTATAATTTGTTTTACAGTTGGTATATGTTCTACATTTACCATTGGTGATTTGTGCTAATTCTGACAGTGGTCCATGTGGCCCTGTCTTGTGTAAATAGTCCCCTGTAAAATTCTGCCCAGTGCCAGTTGGCACAGTGTAAATTATGCGATTATCATCTAATGTGTTTATTATAATACAAAGGCTATTTTTTATATATAACCTTGTGTGGAGTTTCTTTTGTGGTGGGCCTAGGGTGTTGTTGCTGTGTGCGCACGCAAACGCTTTACACATTGCCTCCGGGATAAGCCTGACTGCTCGTGCCAAGCTACCAAGGGGGTGAGCAGGGGTTATCTTTGGCGTGTAACTCCCCAGCCCTGACTTAGAATGGTGGTTTCTGCCTGGCTTTGGCGCAAGCCCTAGCCAACCAGAAATCCCATTTCTAACACTGGGTCAGACACGTTAAACCCTGAAAAATATGGACATTTTTGTACAAATATCTTTGAAATGCTTTTTGGTGGTGTTGGACATGTTTCCATTGGTGATATGTGAAAACATTCCTAGGGTTAGCAGATTTATGCAAAAAATGATGACCATATTGTTGATAGCAATACAATTTCTCAAAGTCTGCTGTGTCTTCTAACATTTCATTATTAGAAAAAGCAGCAGATTTCTCTAAATCAAACTGCATATTATTTACAGTTTCATAATCCCAATCATCGGAAAATGTACTTGAGGTAATTATATTGCTCAATGATATTTTAAATAAATGTGGTATTTTTAAAAGTTTAGTTGGGCCAAATAGATCAGAATTAACCTTGTCCCATACTATACCATCAGGTATAGGAACTGCTGTAATGTTCACATTTGACAGAGTTGACAGGTCTCTTCTCTCACGATGTGATGATAGGTACGGTTTCAGGATCACATTCACTTTTTGTGCTGAACAGCTTTCTCGAAGATAAGTTCCATTACTAAGCATACTAAAAACAATTACAAGGCCTATCCAGAAAAGAAAGAAAAGTATTCCTGTAGATACCCAGAGTTCCACCCAAGGTGATACCAGGTAAGTCTTTTTGAGAATGGTCAGAAAGTCTTTCAATTGCTGTAGACGAGTTATTTGGGCTGGCGTTGTTTCAGTTTCACTTAGATGTAATGAGAAGGTGTCAAAGTCAATGAAATAGCCAAATGCAGTTCGATCAATTTTCAGTAGTACCCCAGGTTTTGTGGAAACTGTAGCTTGCTCTTGTTGGGGCATGTTGCCGTAGATATCCGTGTTTGGTCGAATTGAAATTTGTTTTTCAGCTGAGTTCTCATTTTGAACTTCAGGTTCAAGAGGAATGAGTTCCATTGCATTGTTGCTTAGTCCTTCATTCCGTGTACATGACCCTTCAAACGTGATGTGTTTTTCTGTTTGAACTTCTTGCATAGTTGTGAGAGGAGGGTGTCTGTTACTTCGGAGTCCACGTGGCTTACTATTCAGTATTGGCCACAGAGTGTGGTATGATTAGGTCAATTGAGACAAATCGTTTCTCCTTTTTGCCGGCAAGAGGTGGCAGAAGTACTGTTCTTGTTCCTTCAAATGCCAGGACAGGTACAGGCTTTCTGTATGATGGCCCAAATTCTTTTTTGCCTGCTATTTTCTCTCTGACCAGATCCCCGACTTTAGGGATCCAGACAGGTCTTGCCATGACACTTTTTACTTCCCCAGTGGCGTTCTTCTTTATATTGACATTACTCTGTTCTCTGGTTTCATTCAGGTCCTGTAAAATAGCCAAACATTTATGGATGTCAAAAGGTTTTTTATCCACCACTGTGCCTTCACAATCAAGATCAGGTACTCACATTCTCGTCCCAAATAGGACCTCTTAAGTAGTGACCCCGCCTAGAGAGTTTCTTGGCTGATTATTTATCGCCCTTTGGACTCCATACAGATGTTTTTCCCAATTGCCACCCGAGCCCAATACTCTAGCTGTTAAAGATTGCTTTAAGTCCCGGTTTTTCCTCACCACAACCAAATTTCCCTCAGGATGGTATGGAGAGGAGTACCGCAATGCTACACCCAGACTTCAAATGCAAATCTTTTATAACAGTTCGAGCATTAGCAGAGCGCTGGGGCCACACCCATAGGAACCTAGAGCAGGAATCCACTGCAACCATGATATACTTGTATGTCCCATCAGATTGTAGGGGGCCACAGTAGTCCAAATAAACACACGCTAGTTGTTTGTCTGATATTGGTAATGGTGTCTGCACTGGACGTGTTACAGTGGAACCTATCTTCTGCTGATAGATGTCGCATTTCAAGACGTAGTCTTTAGTCTGCCTTCTTAGTCCTGGCCACCAGTAGCGTTGTTTCAATAGAGAAACAGTAGCCGAAACTCCTGCATGTGCAGAACCTATACCCATGTGTGCTGCTGGAATTAATCCTAACCTTCGATCTATATTTGTTATTACTCTATCCCCCACTCCAGGAATCTGAGCAAATGGAATATTATTTGTATGTAACTTGTAGGAGTACTTGAGTGGAAACTTTTTCGGTACTGCTGAGTTATTGCATGTGGCAATAATCGCAACCATTATTTCACTGTCTATCCTTGTTTTTGAACGAATTATTGCAGCTATAGAAGCCATGCGTACAGCCCCCTTCATGGCCTTGTTGGCCAATGAATTCCCTTCAACATGAACACCATCACGTTAATGACTCAGTGTGTGTATCGCATGAACCCTTGGTAGTTCGTTTTTCAACTTCACTGCCTGTTCCCACAGCATTTTGTGCTTAACTGTGCCCCCTTTTTCATCTTTAAACCTATTCCATCCCCAGTGATGTAGATATTCATTATATGACCGTACACAGTAAAAGAAACACAATTAGTGTGGGGAATTCTCAATCCATATTTACCAGTGCCAGTATTAGTGCTTTAAGTTCTGCCAGCTGCACCGTACAGTCTCCAAGAGACTGTGTTTTTGTGCAATTCGGATAAAACTTTTCATCCTGCATCCATCCATTAACGATAGCACACGCTGCGCTATATTGCTGTTTACTCCCATGGCCGGTTGCCCAGACCATCAGTATACATAATGTATTCATACTTATCTAGAGGCATTATTTCATTTGGTAGAGGATATTCTTGTTCTTGTTGCAGAAATGCTTGTGTTTTTAAGTTTGGGTCGTACTTGTATTCTGCATCTGTTGCAGTGAGAGAATTAGCCCATTGTATCCATCTCGGATGTAAGTCTTTTGCGTTGGGAACGCTGGCCCTTGTTGCAGCCTCTAAAGCTGGAACTGGGGTCACGACTATTATACGTTTACCTTGAGCCAGGGCTCTTTCTCTAACTACAGCAATCTGTACTGCTGTTAGAGTCTTTTCTGTTGATGCAAAACACATCTCAGCATTTATGTACAAATGTGATTTATATGCTATTGGTACTGTTTCACCATCATTATAAGTTAGATAGGTGTACCCTGATTGACCCACAACTATTTGGATCAACAGGTTGCGCACATTTACACGTGTCTGTAAGTGTTTGGAAGCTATCAAGTCAGTTTGTAAGGAACGAAGTGTATCTGTGTGTTCCTGTGTCCATTGTCTAACTGAAAAATCAGGTTTTATTAAATCGTAGAAAGGTTTGACTTTTTCAGCGTAATCCAAAATGTATGTTATGTCAAAATTCAAGAATCCTAGTATTGATTGTAAGTTTTTTAATGATTTAGGAGGTTGGAGTAGTGCACACCTTTCTAAAGAGTTAGCTGCCAGGCTTTTTCCTTCATTTGAAAGCTTATATTCTAGAAAAAGGACGTTAAGGTGGGCTATTTTTGATTTTTTAAGTTCAATTTATAACCCTCAGAGGCGAATTCCAAAATTATGGTATTCACTCAGTTCAAGTGTCCCTCCAGGTCATCGTCCGTTAGATAAATATCATCCACATAGGACAATGCCTCTTCAGATTTTGAAGTAATTCAGTTACTCTGACTGAAAATAACCCTGGGCTGTTCCTATACTCCTGGGGGAGTCGTCAAAAATGCCGCTATGACCCTAGCGTCGAGAATGCTGTCAAGTATCTGCTCTCAGGCGCTATATTTTGGCAAAAGAATCCATTTGAGATATCTATTGTTGATTTGTATTTTTTCCACACAATGTTATTCATTAATGCGGCACTGTGTGCATTTTGAACTGCAAACGTCTTGGTGCAAATGTTTAAATGTCTGTAATCTAAAACTAAAAGATATGAACTGTCTGGTTTTTATACCAAAAACAAAGGGTTATTCATTTGTGAGGTGCAAGTTTCAATCACCCCTTGATATTCAAGTTGATCTAAGATCTCCCTGACCTGTTTTTTAGCTTCTTGATTTAACCCCTTCCATGCTCATGACGGAACGGTTCCGTCATGAGCCACGGTTGAGCTGTGCTCATGACGGAACCGTTCCGTCATGGGCCCGCCCGCGCTCGAACCCTTCAGCACCGCGGCGGAATTCGCCCAGCGCTGAAGGGGTTATAGGATACTGCCTTTGTGCAGTTGGAGGGTGTTTTAGTGGAATAATGTGGTGGGTTGAATTCTTATCCCATCCAACATAGTTCTTGCATAATGCTGAAGCCTGGGCTACCGCCCACTCCCGCGCATGTGTATATTTAAAATGTTTTGGAACGTTGTCAGAAAATGCTGGTAAAATTACAGTTTCTCCCCTAGGGCAATCCATGATGAATGCTGGCGGCCAATCTTGTTCAGCTAACAAATGTCATTGCCAAACGTCAGGTTCTCCCAAAAGAGACCTCTAACTGTTCTACATTTGTCCCCCTCCATCTGGAGCCGTATTTCATACAATTTATGTGGAACACTTACCCTAGTATCAGGTATTTCCACCATGATATAATCATTCAAGTCTGCTGTCACCAGATATTCCATCAGGTTCTGGTGAACTATTGTTACTTCAGCCGCACTGTCTAGCATTGCCATAGCCCATTCCCCATTGAGTAGTCGAGTCCTCAGAATTCTGGGCATGTCTGAGCTTTAGACCTGCAACCTTCTTCTTTTTGAACTGTGGTTTTGGTTTAGCTTTATCTTCTTTTTTGGAAGTATAGGCTTGAGCGTTCTGCTTGTCTCTGGACTTTGTACGCTCTTCTTTTATGGCTGACCGTCCATTCCTTCTCGAAGTTTTTTGATGAACCCTGAAAGAACCGAGAGGAATGTGTATCAGCATCCTGATACCTGTCAGGTTTCCTAATGTTATCCCTATTCCTAAGGTTATACCTCCTTTCGGAGGGTTCCTGTGGAGGAGACCTACCTCTGGAATGAGATCTTTTTTCTTTACCATTTTGTTTTTTGTTATTGTCCCACTTCTTTTTAGAAGAAGTAGGTGTCTGCTTGAAAATCTTCTTCTCTGAACTCCCCGCGAGTTGTGGTTTTAATGCTTTCCCACCCAAACTGTCCCTGCCTAATTCTGCATATGCAGTTTCAATTATTTTGGGTAGTTCCTGCTCCTGTTGTAAAGGACTGAACTCCTTTAGGCATTGGTGGATGGCCACTGATGCTGCTTCCCCTTTAATATTTGCCAATATTATCGCTGACACCTGGGCATAGGTACCTAGTAACTTCATCCCTAAGTTTAGAGCAGGCTCTGCTCCGTACTCATTTTGTATTTGTCTTAATACTTCTGGTACCACTGCTAATGACGGGATACCATCAGTTCTGGTATATATGGCAACGAAAACTGTACCCCACGATGTACAGTCCTCTAGTTGTTGTGTGATCCCCATGGGCAGGCAGATTGTTAGCATTCTGTGTTTTTCATAAGGGTTAGTATTTGGGAATACTGTTTCTAGCTGTGTTATTTTCTGAGCTATCCAGAATGGCATTTGTTCACGTTTTGCGAATATTTTACCCATTACTGCGTGTAACGTTTGTGGTGTAATTTTAGTTGTGTTTTGAACTTGAGCTGCATTTGTTGTTAACATTGCTGGCTTGACTGTAAATGTCCTCATGACGTATTGTGTCATGTTTCTGTAAAGTTTTATTAATTCTTTGTGAAATATGAGTAAGCCTGGGCCTGGCATAGTTTCAATGTCAGGATGTGGTGTGTAAGTTGCCAATATTGGCCATGTCGCTCCTTCTCTTCCGAGCGGACCGAGTCTTACTCTTCTTCTTATATAGGATAGGACATCTTTAAACCAGTATAAGTGTTCCTGGTACGTAAACGGAACCTCGATGTCCTCAAACGGAAAATATTAAGCTGGTGCATCACCTTCTGTGTAGAAGTGAAATGCTTTTGTTCTTGTATTTGCTGCTGGGAATGTAAATACCTCTGTTCTGTATGATTCATGTACCTCAATCACGAAAGCTACTATGCCACCCCTTGCTGTTACACCATGCGCAAGCAGTTTCAGGGTGACTGTATTTCTAAAGTTCTCTGCAATTGGAATTGCATCTGCATTTTCTTCTTCATCTAAGAGGTGCAAATTTTGCACAACTCCTACCGCGTTATCCGCGTCTTCAGTCATTGTTTTAGAGATGAAGAACGATTCCAGGAAATTTAAGATAAGGTGTTTTGCACAAGTTTAGGAACTTTGTGTCCTTCAAGCTTGATTAACCAACAGCCAATAAATAGGATTTTTGCCTACTCATCTGTGGCGGAATTAAGCCTACCCACTCCAAACGTCTCTGGTGTTTTATGAATAGGGATTTCTGAGAATAGCATGACTGAACTACTCAGACTCTGCTGTTAAATAAGTACCCAACCCACGCTGTGCACCATGTCATGTAGTTCCTATAGAAAATATACAGGATCTGCGCGTTTAGACAACATACACTGTAGGATTGGTGTCAGACGAACTCTGATCACCCCCACCGGGTATGTTAGCCTTTCTGCATCAGCTAGCTCACAGTGCCACTATAATCTCCTCTTACCAGGGAGAGAATAGTTTCTGGCAACCACAGAACATGACAATCCTGATCCCTCAGGATCGTGGAAACAATGTACTACCTTTCGCTCAGTCACTCGTGCTTACTTAGTTTCTCTCAGAGAGATACACCGAATGAAACAATCTGGGCGTTTTCAATAATCATTTATTGAACAGTTGTTATTCTGGTGTAGAATAGATGTGCTGCAACAACCGTTAGACAGTATAGGATATAAATGAATAACAGTACTATGAACGTAAAAGGATGGTATAGTTCTACCATCTTACTAAAATCATGAATACATTCAAGTATATAAAACACATGATAATAAAAGGTGCGTACTCCTATGATGCCTCCCTGTCTAGATGTGCCCAAATGTACCTAGCATGGGGGTAGGTGCTAAGCCAAGAATATCTCTAGGATCTTGTCAACCCCATTACCTCAGCGTCTCTGGTCAGTGTGTCGGCCGGGAAGTCACTGTCTCCTCTAGCTATCTTAGCAAGATGTGATGTATATATACCCATAGGTCACTCCAGGGGTCCTACCTTGCTGTGTTACTGTGTCGGTCTAAGGATGATGTTGGGCCTGAACTTTGTACATAGATTTTATACAGGTGATGGTAGTCCTGCTGTGCTTCCAAGAACCCTGCATAATGTATGAGATTTCGAACTAGGGAAAACCCGCCTTCTGAATGCAGTGTAATATCTAGGTAAAAGGTCAGTCCCTGTGAACGGTGACAAGTGAAATGTAGGGAGAGGATATAGGTGAAGGATAACAAGTTTACCTAGGCCTATATTGTAGTACCTATATGGAATATAACACCATGGCACATGCGTGGTAAGATATTTCTTTTTTTTGCTTTATAACTTTTATTGGTTTTATAACAGACATACAGAAAACCAGTATCAAGATGACAATGCGATACAAAAACATGCCGATATGACAATAGCAAGTCTACAAATCAGAAACATTTAAGGATACATTAAAGATATTTGTAAACAACAACCAATAATCCCATCAGGACCTACACAGACTGTAACAGAGTAAAGGAGTAAGTTCATTGTATAGAATTTAGATTTGCAGAATCGACTGAGCGGTTTTATTACATAATGCGAATTTGCTAATCTTTTGCCAGGTCTCATCGGATATGTGGTCAAACACATCAGACTCAAAATGCTTGGCTCAGTGCTTAATTTGTGCCGGTGCTTTCCGGTGCTAAGCACCGGCACTTAATTATCAGGGCCCGGTCTACAAGCATTGCTGCACGTCATTGATTTTTATTTTTGATACTATTATTTACCTCACACCTGGACTGGTTGAAGATGCACAACACACAGTACTGTGGACGAGAAGTTGGCAGTGGCACAGTCTGAGTAACTTGGTACTCGTGAGACGGACAAGTAGACAGTCCCACTCCTAGCGAAGCTGTGATGCTGTCCTTCGCCTGCATTCACTCCCACCTGTGGCCAGCCCCCTCTCCCTGCATGCCGGCGCAGCCCCCACCTGGGCCCCAAGCCCCAGGAGACTGGTTCCAGTCACAACATGCTTACAGCCGCCAAGGGAGGGGTATTTACGTCTCGCATGAGTATTTTTGGGAAACTCCTTCAAGCAAATAATTGAGGCAAAGCCGTTTTTTTGTCGTTTACACGTCTTATAAAATAAGCAGGCAGGGCGGGAGAGCCCACTCACAGGCAGAGACAGAGGCAGAGGGACGGCCAGTGAGACAGGCAAGATGTGCACGCAGAGACAGTCACAAAGGGAAGAGGTGGCATGAACAGGCAGTCATAAAAAGATAGACAGAGGGACGGGCAGTGAGACATACAGAAAGGGACAAGCTGTGCACGCAGAGACAGGCAAGATGTACACGCAGAGACAGTCACAAAGGGAAGAGGTGGCATGGACAGGCAGTCATAAAAAGACAGACACATAGGGCAGAGAGTAAGACAGACAGACAGAAAGGGAAGAGCAGAGACAGTCATAGAAAGATAAAGACAGAGGGACAATGACACAGACAGAAAGGGACAAGACGTGCACGCAGAGACATTCACAAAGGGAAGAGGTTGCAAGGACAGACAGTCATAAAAAGATAGACAGAGAAGAATAGACAATGAGACAGACAGAAAGGGAAGATGTACCATGGGCTGAGACCGTCATGGAAAGATAAAGAGATAGGCACATACGGACAGTGAGACGGTCAGAAATGGATGAGACGTGCATGCAGAGACAGCCAAAGAGAGAAGAGATCAAAAGTCATGTCATCCAGTCTTTTTTGCGGTTTTGCCTTTGCTTTTGAGCTCCTTGGAAAGGACATCTTAATTAAAAATCAACATATATCAAGTCAACCATCATATTACCAATGTAGGAATTCAGATAGGGTGTGAAACGTGGCTTTCAGCCTGCAAGTTGAGGTCAGGATGTGGGTGGAGCCAATAATGTAAGTGAGTGGAGCCAGTGAAGGAAGTGGGTGAAGCCAGGGGGAGTGGGTGTGGCCTCCTACAAAAATATGAGCACCTGGACTTCCGATTTTACAAATTAGGCACTGGCTTGGCTCACTTTGAGTGAAGGATCGAGGTTTGTGTTTGAGACGGTTCGATAAGAATTTATAGATTTTTGAGGCGATATCGCCTGTCTGAAGCCATGTAGATGACCTACGTGGAAGGGTCAGGTGCGCAGAGAGACTAAGCTTGGAAGGTGTTACTTTGATCTTTAAGAAACTATAAAAGTCTAAGTTAGGAAGGTCATAATTCTGTTCCAGTGGAGAAAAAGATTAGGCTGTTAAGAATCGTAGAAGTCTTTGATCTGTTTGATGCCTTTGGAGGCCCAGGAGGAAGGGATGGTAGCAGCGACATCTGCCTGAATTTTATGGTTGTGCCACAATGATGCCATCACAGAATTTTGAAAATATACTGGCATGTATTTGTCCAGGAGCTTTAATGCAGCCACTGTGTCTGTGAATATGCGGAGAGAGTGCAGAGCTTTGTAACTTGGCATAGTAATGATGGAGGATAAATGAAAAGGGATAGCAGTGTTCTCATTCCATCCCAATCCCGCGCCGGGTATTCATAGTATCTGATACAAGCCATAGTGCTCCTTGTGACCCTAACAAAGCAGACTGATATAAGCTTCTATCCAATAGATTGCAGACTCCTATGAGAAAGACCTTTCTGTGTAGTTTATAAGATATCCTCGTCCTTTTGTCACTCCATAGAAATTTTGATGTAATTCTATCTATTTCTTGAAAGAAACAGGGAGAGAGTTTCAGTGGCAGCATGGCAGAGACCAAGTTCACAACTGGAGTTATCATCATCTGGAGCATTTTGAGCCTACCCTATTACGTAATGTGTTTAGGCAATCAAGAGGTATAGAAATTTTTAACTTTGGGTTTCCTTATATTGTAGTGTTTCAGTTAAATCATTACAGAACCAAATCCCAAGATATTTAACACATTTAGGTTGCCACTTAAATCCTGAGTCACCTAAAAATGAGGAGAAGCAATAAAAGTTCAGCGGAAAAAAATCAATTTTTTCTTCGTTCAGTGTTTAGTCAGAAATCCACGAGAATTCCTGGATTATGCTATTGATATTTGTGATAGCGCTCTCAATGTCTTCTGTGAAAATGAGAATGTCATCCGCATATGCTGCAGTTTTATAGACTTTAGAGCCAAATAGTATTCCTTTAATTTCAGTGGATGAATTGAGCAATCTCAGTAACAGATAAATAGTGAGGAGAAAGAGCAATGGGGAAAGGGGACACCCCTGTCTAGTGCCTCGGTAAAGATTGAAGGAAGTGGATGTGGTGACATTAATTCTAATGTTCGCCTGGGGTTGTCATGAAGGGCTTTGACCATGTTTAATGAATGCGCTACCGAGGCTATGGGACTCAAGAACTGCCAGTAGAAAGGGCCAACAGACCTTGTCAAAGGCCTTTCCAGCACCAAGAGTTAGTGCAGCTGTTGGAGAGGAGGACAGGTATGCCTTTTCAATTCTATGGCAAAATGTACAAATATTATCTCTAGCGAGTTGCCCTTTAATGAAGCAAGTTCGGGATTGGCGGTTAAGTTTGGGGATGGAAGATTCTAATCTTATGGCAGGAATTTTGGCAAAACGTTTGGCCTCCGTATTTAACAGAGAAATGGGGTGGAATTGTTTTGAGTCCGAATGGTCCTTACCCTCTTTGTAATAACAACTATCATTGCATCTGATGCAGACACCCTGCCACTGCTGGCAAAATAATCAGGGTAGTTTTAAGATGCCTGATTGTCAAATCTGTGAATGTTTAATGAAAGATTATGGGAAAACCAACAGGGCCTGGTGCCTTACCTGAACAGATCAATTGTATTTCCTTAACAATCTCTTCTGTAGCTATTAGCTTGTTTAAGCGTGCTCTGTTGAAATCTGAGTCCGAAACTATGGGAGGGAATTAAGAAGTGCCAGGCATTTTGTCTTATCATATGTGTTTTGAGGGGTGTAAAGTTTTTCATAAAACTCTTTAAATACTTCAAGCATCTCCTTGGTTTTAACTATTTGGGATCCATCTTGCTCCTTAATATGTGTCATTTGGTTTTTAGAATTCTTCAATTTGAGGGTGTTGGTGAGATCTTTTTCTACTCAATTGCGAAATAGGAGTTATTTATATTTTTGGACCTGAACATATAAAGAAGCTTGTTTACTGATGATGGTATTATTTGTATACTTGAGCTGTTTGATATCTTGTAAAAGGGTTTTGTTGCTAGAATGACTGAATGATTCCTCTTTGTTCTAAATTTCTGCTCCCAGGGATTGTAGAGATTGTTTAATGGTGCTGTATTTATTAGCCATTCGTTTAATGACTTGGCCTCTAATGACACCTTTGAAAGAATCCCAAAGCATCACAGGGGAGGAAGTCAATGCTTATTCTTGCTGACAAACAGTTTTATTTTATTCTTTAGATCAGCGATGTCGGTTTCATTGTTTAAAATGACAGAATTTAATCACCAAACACAGCCCTTACCTTTATTTGGAGTACTATATTATCACTAAATCTTTACAATAGTCAAGGATTTTTGACCTTTTAATTGGGGGATTTAGCCCCTTGGCATTGAGGGAGACAATGTTTAAAGAGGACAATGGAAATTGTAGTGAAACACTGAAAGGCTCACCGGTTCATAGCAATTGGGAGGCTGTAGAGGGCAACGATTAGGACTCATTTTGTCCAGTTAGCCCACTGTTGCTGGCCGCGGGCAGAGGATGGGTACAGTAGAGAAACTGGGAAAGTAGTGGAGAATCTTAAGGGTCTGCACGAGTCCTAGAAAAAAACAGGCTTGTGCAAAGGTCACTGCCCACAAGGGGATGTCTGCAAAAGACATCGTGAATGGGGGCAATCGTGTAGGCCCGCGGATGAGGCAGCAACCCTTGGGCGAGGTGGGTTGGCCGCAGGAAAAAGTCAGGAGTGAATTAGTATGAGAATGTACAATGAGGGAGTAGTGACCTTGTGCATAAAAGTCTTAGGCTGAAGAGCCAACCTTGCAACAAAAAGAGGAGAAGTAAAAAAGGCAAATATTTACAAAATGTAACTGTTCTGCTATTAAGGTAGAGAACCAAAGTATTACCTACACAATAATAAGTATAGTGCAAAAATAAGTACATAAGATACAAAGCATAACAGATTTGCTATAGGGTGCATATCGCAGTCTAAGAGGTCCATATATATCTGTCATACCGGCGGGCGAATTACAGGGAAAGACCAAAGCTGTGATAAGGAAAAAAAAAACACTAGCAATGCAACATGCATTAGGTAGAACGACTAGGTTTAGAACATTATGAATACAACACATTCACTGATCAAGGGATGCCACATAAGAAAGCTGCAGGTGCTGTAAGGTATACCCCACACTCTGACCTAACACAGGAGGGTACCTGTCGTGGAGCTTTAATATACACATAGACCAAACTTGTAGAACTTTGCTGATGAATGCAAGCCCCCACAAAGGGATTCCCCAGCTAAGATTGTGGGCGGTGCAACAAATTCATGTAGCGCAGATTTCCTATGACGATTGGTTAAGGTCTAGACTGTGTGACAGACATTGTATTTTTATGGGTACGCCTGGCTTGTATAAATTCTGTAAACAATACAGATACTTAAGCGAACATAAGGCAAAGTATATTTTATCATATCAGCAACTTCTCACTGATTGCAAAACCTCTGGTACGCTTGACAAAGAGTGATGTGAAAGACCCCATTGAATTGAATAAGGAGGAGTTGAAGGCTTTTAGACAATTAAGACATGGTTTGTGTGAAGCACCAGCTTTTGGAATGCCTGGCTATGAAAAGGACTTTGAGCTATATTGCAGCGAGAGGAATGAGTGTGCACTTTCTGTGCTGGTACAGAAACATGGAAAATTGAGGTGACCACTTGCATATTTTTCGGCTATATTAGATCATGTAGCTGTGGTGTTGCCTGGTTGTTTGAAAGCTGTAGCGGCTACCTGTAAGAGCTTGGAACAGAGTGAAGGAATTGTGATGGGATATCCTGTGAGAGTGTTTGTGTCTTATGATGTGGCGATCCTTTTAACTAGGAGTCACACCCAGTTTATGACGCATAGTCGTCTAACTAAGTATGAGAAGGTCATTTTAGGTGCAACGAATGTGAGCCTTGTGAGGTGTCTCAATGTGAACAAATCAACGTTGTTACCTGATGCTGAGAATGTGGAAGTCAGGGATGACGTGGATCATGATTGTGTGGAAGTGCTTGACTTTTGCACTAAACCATGCCCTGATATAAAATATGTGCCTCTGAAAGAAAGTGACTATGTGATGTTTGTGGATGGGTCATGTTTGAGAACTGACAAAGGGATTTTGAGTGCAGCGTATGCAGTATGTACTGTAGCGGCCGTACTGGAAGCGTCTTGCCTGAAAGGAGTGAGATTAGCTCAGGTTGCTGAATTGTTTGCATTAAGAAAAGCGTGCAAATTGGGAAAGAATCTGAGAGTCAGTGTGATTACCGATAGTCAGTATGGTTTTGGGGTGGTGCATGATTTTGGGCAGATATGGTCCCAAAGAGGGTTCTTGACCTCTAGTGGAACTCCTATAAGGAATGCTGAAGTGGTTGGAAAATTGCTGGAGGCGATACAGCTGCCTAAGCAATTGGCAGTAGTAAAATGTGCTGCCCATTCAAAGACCGCTGACTATGTGTCGGCTGGGAACGAATTTGCAAATGACATGGCGCAATATTGTGCGCGCAACCAGAATTCAGTTAATCGAGGCAGGGAAAAATAAATGAATTCATGTCCCTTACTTTTTACTAACACTGTAAATTCGTGGGAGGAGGTAAGGCAGTTACAAGAAGCGGCAGGAGATGAAGAAAGGAAACAGTGGATAAAATCAGGATGCGCACCCCGAGAGACAGACCACGTTTGGATTTATCGGGATGGAAGACCAGTCAGGCCTGAGAGCATGGTCTCTACCATGGCACGGACGTATCATGGACAGGCACATGTAGGAAGGGATGCTATGATTAGGGTTTTCAAACAGACATGGTATAATGCCATGTTTAGTCTTGTAGCTGAGAGCCTGTGTCAGAGATGCCTTATATGTCAGCAATACAATCCAGGAAGAAAAACAGTGGTGAGTCTAGGAACGATAGGACGGGAAGGAGGTCCTTTCACTAGAATGCAAATTGACTTCATTGAAATGCCCCCCTGCAATAGGCTGAGGTATGTGCTAGTAGTAGTTTGCTTATTTTCACGTTGGGTGGAAGCGTACCCGACTAGAAGGAGTGATGGAATTACTGTAGCAAAACTCCTATTGAGAGAATTAATTCCCAGATTTGGCTTTCCAGTTACGATGGAATCAGATAGAGGGAAACATTTCCATAATGAAATTATGAAACTGATTTGTGAAGCATTGAATGTACAGCAAAAACTGCAGTGTGCTTATCGCCCGGAGGCTTCTGGTGTGGTAGAACAAGTGAATGGCACTATTAAAAATAGATTGGGAAAAATGTGTTTGGCCACAGGTTTGAAATGGCCTGATGTCTTGCCTCCAGTGCTCATGACTATTAGATCTATCCCTGATAGGAATACTGGACTGAGTCCCCATGAAATAGTAATGGGGAGGGCAATGAGACATGTTTTCATTCCTGTCAACAAACTACTGCCTATATCTGATGACTTAGTGTTGGATTATTGCAAGGGGTTGCCTGATTCCGTTCATTCTGTGTTTCATCAGGTTGGATCGGATGCAACCACTCTTGAAAAGAAGCCAGCTCATGATTTAAGTCCAGGAGACTGGGTAAGAGTTAAAGTGCATAGAAGAAGAAATTGTTTGGTCCCACAGTGGGGAAAACCACGTCAAGTGATCTTGACCACGAAGACCGCTGTGAAATGTGCCAGTGTGAAGAATTGGATTCATGCGAGTCATACCTTGCGAATTCCTAGTCCAGTGAATAACCCTGAAGAGGAATACTTGGAAGAATCTGATACCAGTTCCGAGTCAGATTCAGAAGAAGCAAGAACAAGACCAACTCCTGGAAGGGGGGAGTTAGAATCAAGTCCAGTTATAGCACCAGAGAATCTGCCCTTAAGAAGGAGATTGGAGATTTCTGACACTAGCTCAGAGTCAGATACTGAACGAGTACAAGCACATGAAAGTGTAAAAGAAAACAGTGAGGAAACTGTCAAGGAAATTCTCGATAAAGAAGCTCTACATGTAAAAACGAAAGAAATTCCACCTGAGGTCACAGAAGTAGAAGATGAGGTACTAGATACAGAGAGTAAGGGTAAGATTGTTGCGGAAGACCCCCGAGGAGGTGTAGGGAAACCACACATCCAGGTAGAAGAAGGGACAGTTAGTCAGCAGGAAGATTGCGTCGAAGAAACACGAGGAGGGACAAAATTAGATAGAGAACAGGAAGTTGTGGAGAGAAAATCTACCGAAGGTAAGAGTCAAGGTGGAACCGAATCTGAGGACAGTGAAGAAGAAATACAAGAAGGTCGGGTCTTGAGGAAAAGAGCATGGAAAACTGAAAGAGGTGAAAAGGGAAGTAAGTTGAAAAGGCCAGCAAAGGAGGAAATTTGGCCAAACAAGGTAAAAAGATTAAGATATCGATTGACACGAGTAAAGTCATCTAGACCAGAACAAGTGAATGAGGTGTCTAGCCAAGAGAAATCAAAGGACATTGATCAGACTCCCTTGGAGAAGGGAAAACGGATTAAGAAACCCAACCAGAAGTATAAGTCACCAGAATGGACATATGTGGCACTTCCTGAAGTACAAGAGGAAGCAGACAGCCAAGGAAGTCTAGGTGTGACTATACCAGAACTGGTTGAGGAAGACGAAGATTCGGAAATCCTGAGAGTTATCTCGTCCGACATTGGAGAAGAGCCGGATGTTCAGGAAATTCTGAACCAAGACTGTGAGAACGAAGAGAAGAGTGATAAAATGCCAGATTGAAGGGACGAAAGTGTCACAGAGTGATTGAATTACTGAGTAAGAGACATACCAGAAAGGAACCAAGTAGGCGCTTAGAGCCTTGGGTTTAGAAAAAAAAAGTACTAGTTGTGAGTAGACGAGGCTAAGTCAAAAGACACTGATCATTTCCGAAATGGCAAACACAGAAGGTAGAAAATCTACATGTGAGTTCCTTCGAAGATGGTGCAAGGTGTGTTGTTGTTGTACAGGATTACTAATGCTTCTGTGGAGTGTATTAGCTTTAATAGTTTCATTTAAAGTAACGTTCGAAACGATAGAAGGTCATAGTGAGAATAAGACAAATATAGAAAAGATTCATGATACTCATCCAACAAGAGTAATAGATAGAACTGATTTACATAAGGATAGGTCCATAACTGATTTTTCTATTAACGTTTTCTCAAAGTTATTATATGGATACGTAAAAACTATGGATGTGAGAGCTTGTTACGTCTGCATGCAGTTACCTGCATCAGTTTCTGAAGGTCTTACGTACCACCACCTTCCCGTGACATATGGAATAACATGTAGTGTATTAGCAAGTTTGTTCTATAAAACAGGGAAACTAGAATATTATTTCTCTTATGTTGATAACATTTTTTCACAAGTACCTGTAGTTCCTGAATTGAATAAAGTAAAACCTGGTAAAGTTTTAGGTAAATATTTCTTAGAAACTAGAGAATTAACTTTAGAAGCAGTATTTAAAAATAATCTCACTTGTAGTCTGAAGAGGGAAGAAAACACTTTTTTAGATATGGTAGAAGAAAGGAGAATCAAGATGCAAAGGAAGATACCTGAGGGAAAGGGAGAAAAGACGGTCTGGGACGTTGAAAGAGAAAAACATTTGAAAGGAGAAACCAGTCCGGCTATGGCTTTAGATTGGCCTCAGAGAGGGAAATTGTGTATTAGAAGAAATGAAACTGTGTATGATAACTATTTTATAGGTGCGAGTGAATGCCATAATACGTATAGAATCATGGGAGGATGGGGATTTAAAGGAGGAAATGATCCGGTATTCCCTGGATTATATTTTATCTGTGGGAACAAAGCTTATTATCGATTACCGGACCATTGGAATGGCACATGTTACTTAGGCCTGGTCTTCCCAAAGATATTTCATGTGGGAAGGGGAAAAGATGGAGCGCATGAGATAGGTAGACAACTAACACGTAGAAAGAGGGAAAGTTGGTCAGAAATTGTAGGGGATATTTTTGGAGCACTGATACCAGCCGTTGGAATATCTCTGAATGTACACAATTTGTACAGAAAATTGTCTACAGCAGTGGATCGCTTATCGAGAAGCACTGCTGGAGGGTTTTTGCTGGTAAATACCGAAATGGTCGCCATGAGAGCCATGGTGATGCAGAATCGACTTGCCCTTGACATTATTTTAGCCAAAGTGGGAGGAGTCTGTGGAATGCTGAAAGTGCAACATTGTTGTACTTATATTCCTGACGAGAGTCATGATTTTAAGAAATATATTCGAAATATTACGGACTTGCATGAAAAAATTGTTCCATTGGAGGTTGAGAGTGTATGGGAAAAGATTGGAAAGGGATTTTCTACTATTAAAAACTTTTTAATAAAACTAGGTAGTTCATTTATTGGTAAGATTCTAATTACAGTAACCTGTGTGATAATATTAGTATTAATTCTGAGGTTAGGATGTGAATGCATCAAAAGAAGAAAATTACAAATTAATATAAAAAGAGAAGTTGCTAAGAAAAGAGACAAAGAAAGAAAGGAAAGAGAAATGGGAGACATAGAACTGGAAGAATGGAAAGAGAATATGTATAAGAAAACAAGAGAGCAGGAGACAGGGGAAACCATGATTTGACATAACAAGACTTAAGAGAACTGAATTCATTTCTGTAAAAATTCTTATCAAAATTTAGTGGGATTTATGGTGATATTAAAAAATCACCAAAGGGGGGATTGATGGAGCAGGTAAAACAACATTTTGTATACCTTCTCTATTTTGCATGAAAATACTAATGACGTAATCAATTTACATATTAACCTGTATTAACCGTGTGCCATGGTATACTAACCAATAAAGTGCACCTTCATAAACACGAATTACACGCGGGACTAATTGCTATCTGCATGGCAAAATAACTTTAAAATCTAACAATGGTACGCATAATAATTATAGACAGTGTTGTGATAAAAATTGCATGATTTGTGTTGCTTTTGTGACGTTTTGCGTTCCTGCTGGGACCAAAATGGTGAGTATTATTGCTTTAAATGTCGCTAGGAGCTAGGAAAATACTAATAAATAATGGGATTAGTGTGGGTTTAAACATTAGACTCTTCATTTCCGTATATTAATTATATTTTATGTTTGTTTTGCTTAAGTTGGCATTCGGGCCTACCAGGCCATGATATTTAAAATGGAGTTCGGAAGTGGCCACCGTCCTGCGAACACGATGTCTACTGCGCAGACTCGGATGGCTCCGAAGATCTCCAAGCATCCTCTGTTCAAAGCACAGTGTTCCTTGTCAAGGATAGGAACGTGGAGGACTGTCAGATTTCAGTCAGCGTGAATGACCAAATGGAACAATAACCACCTATAACAGAAGGTCAACACGTCAATACATCGGACCTTTCGCATGAGAACGATATAAGCTAAGGAAATGACAAAGCTATTTTCCTGGGAACCCAAGACTCTGAGAAAGTCGGACCATATAACAATTTTGGCAGGATTGGCCAATCACAGTCCTTCCCAGTTCAATAAATGTTTCATGTTACCCAAAATTTTATTATAAAAAAAAGGATAGTAAAGTAGGAGGGGTTAGAGAGAATGGAGAAAGGAGGTTAGTGCGTGCAGAAGGGGTGTCTGAACTTGCGTGATCGACTTGCTTACGCAATTGCTTGGTCCTTTGGATACCTTTGGGGCTGTGCCGTGCTGAGCAAAAGAACTTTGCGGACTTGTTTGTGTTCTTGCCTGCATTCGATTGGGATGATTTTATCAGAAGGGATTTGAGTTATGCAGAGCTAACAAAGTTAGAGAAAGAGCCTGATATCAAGAATAGGTAAATATAAATGTCATGCTACATTTTGTTGAATAATCAAATTTAAACTTGGTTGATTGAAATGCTAATTATAAAATAAATTGAAAACAAGCAATCAGATAAACTAAACATTGATTAACAGAGAATGAGTTTGTGATTCTTTAAATAGGGCATTGAATAAGAATTCCGAAGCTTTAATGTGTTTTAGCTGGTTCTAAATCACTATCAACCAATCCAACTAATTGGTCCGTCGACCAAGTGGTGGCGTGCCTTGATGTTAAGGTTAGGATTCTATGGTTATTGATGTATATATGTAAATATTGTAACAAATTTCCTTCCCTATAGGTAATAAGGTACCCCCCCCCCATATGTCCAGCGGATTCCTCATCCTCCTGCGTGTAGATACGAGAGCGTTAGTGTGAGTGTTGGTGTTATGGGCCCCACCAATGAATGCGTGTGTGAAAAAGTAAGTGTGGATCACCATCTTAGGTGGTTCCAGGCCCAGTTCTAGCGCAACGCCATTGGGCTCAAAATGCTTCAACCCCCCCGTCGTGTGTCAGCCCGGGCTTAGACAACTTCCCGGGCGCACACACACAGACAGTTTTAGAGATTATCGCAGCCGCAACCGAGTATTTCACAGGTCTTTAAAAGACCATTTACATGTTAACGAGGCTTTTTAAAAAAAAATCACCTCTTCATCTCCACATGGCGAAAGGCAAAATCCTTTCTTTGACAATGGTAACCTTTGCCTATTGTTCTGCTGCGTTGATATTTCTTTTTCTATGCAGCCCAGGAGAAAAGACGTTTGTTTATTCCTATTTACCTTTCCTGACCCCTGCACCTGCTTATCACATCAGGCTGTGACACAAAGTTTGACTAATGGAGTAGGTAAGAGAATATGTTACTATTTGTTTTTCTTTTTAAAATCTGCACAGGCCCAGCAGGACACATACTTCGTGTGTGCTTCATTTAAACAGTTTTTATCATCATCTTGGCCGATGCAGGACAACAATAAGACAATACAAAATGCCCAGATAACACTGATGATTAATGATCCTGCTGGAGAGCAATCATTTGTCTGTTAGTAGTTTTTAAATGCAGATGAACTGTATTTTATGTGGAAGCTTAGTGGGTTACTGCCTTTGTCACAGAGATCCTTGTGTTACTTGCAGTTCAGAAGTTACAATCGTAACATAGGACAGTGACCAATGAACTGTCATCAAAGAGCTGCATGCAAACCTGATTGGTATAGTTAGAACTTCGATTTTTTTTTGTTTTGTGATATAGTTAGAACTTCCCCAGTCTTTCATTATTCTAATGTTGGTAAAATGAGTATGTTTAGGCAGATATAAATTTTTATCAGTAAAGCTGACCCCCATAGAATACTCTTTAAATCCTAAGGTTGTGTTTCCTCAGACCAAACCCACTGATATGCGTGGTTAAGGAAGTGCGTGGTCTAGCTGCTGGAATGGGCGGAAGCAGGATCAGGAGAGGACGTGGTGCAGTAAATGGGGCTAGGGGGTAGTTTTCAGGGCAGGGGGATTTAGGCTGTTTTCAGGGCTGGGGTCATGGCGTTTTTAGGGCTCGGGGTGGGATAATTTTTCGGGCATGAGGGGCAGAGCTGTTTTTAGGGCTTGGATGGAGCGTGTTGGTTTTCAGAAGGAAGGGGGTCATTTTAGGTCACAGGGCAGGGGCTTGGGGGCATTTTAGGGCTCAGGGAAGGGGGCAGGGATCAGGATACTTTTTGGGGCTTGGGGCAGGGTAGATTTCAGGACTCAGGCGGGTCAGGGTGGTTTTTCAGGCTTAGGAGAGAGTGTGGCAGTTTTTAGGGCTGGGGTAAGCATGTTTTTGGGGCTTCGAGGGAAGGGGGCTGGCTTTTAGGAGGGAGTGGGGTAGTTTTAGGTCTCAGGGTGAGGGGCAGGGGTTGGGGGTAACACTTACCTGATAAGTCTTAACCATGCATGTGTCTTTGCCATAAATTACAACGCATATTTCTTTGATAAGGCATGCGTAGCAGGCCTGGCTCCAGGAATTTCTATTTGGGTGGGCCAAGGGTGCATTTGGGTGGGCCACTGTGGGCCCAATTTGTTGCTTCTTGTGGTAGCCTACACAACCTAGATTACATCATATCTACTTCCAACCAGTCACCATGATACAACAGATCGATTCTGTGTGTATACAGAGCATGTGGAGAGTTATTTGAAAGTAAGAGCAATGTCTGAACCTAAGTGGAAACCCTCAAATTCCAACAGGCCAGGTTTCAACACAGACACTTCTAGGCCCGATTATCCACTTTTCTACTATCCCTCCCCTGTGCATCTTATCTCACAGCTGACCTTGGGCCCCAGCCCCATTTCAGCCACCATCCTGCTCCACTTTCATTATTCCCGTAAAAAACATTACTAAAATCACCTTCAAACTTAGAAAGATTGAATATATCAGTAAATATAATGAGCACACACTTTGAAATATGTTCCACAGTTGCCCTAATGACCTGACTGCTAATAAAAATTAAAAAAAAACAGAAAGGGCATGACAGGGCCGGCTTTAGCGCTAGAGCGAAACTCTTTTTTGGCACCCAACCAATGACCTCTTTCTTCGCATATACCATTACTACCACCCTTCAACAGTGCCCTCATCTCTCCATAGCCCTTCTCTCATATTTGTTGTATAGCACTACTTATATCAGTGTAGGGTGTCACAGTACTTTATATCTCGCACACATTATACAGAGACAATGAATCATACAAGTATGTAAATAAGCCTATAGGGAATGTCACATAAGCCAATGAGGATTATAAGGTATAGAATCACGTCATCCATACTGGTGGGCAGTATATTTTGAGAGGGTTTGGGCTGGAGAAGCACAAACTCAGGATTTAAAGCATACCCCAGTGGTTGGGGGTTGGCTTTACTAATAAACATTTATATTGGCCCAAACTCTTTTTAGCAACATTAAAATAAAGAAAGACTAGGGAAGTTCTAACTATATAGTAACACAAAAAGGTGAAGCCCTAACTATACCATTCATGTTTGTATGCAGCTCTTTGATGCTCATGTTTGGGTGGGCCTGGCCCACCCGCTAGAACCGGGCCTGATGCGTAGTAAAGGCAGATGCGTGGTTAAGACTTGCGTGGTTAAGACCACGTGGAACCGGTATGCATGGTAATCGCATGAGTGGTTCCATCACAAAACCCCTTCTGGAAGTTGCAGCGTACTAGGAAAGAAGGCTGGTATTAGAGTGCCGAATGAATGGCAAGAACAACATTAGTATCAGAGTTACAACACAAAGAGTTACCTATTCACAAGAAACGGATAGGAAAAAAAGAGAAGAATGGCCAACCTTGAACAACAACAATTATGTGGGATGCCACAAAAATACCGAGGACAGCACTAGCAAGACAAAGTGAACACGAATGTGCAGCAAAATATGCAATAAGTTCTGAGTCTATTGCAATGATGTCACCCTGCATGGCTGAACTTTTAAAAAATATTTTTTCTGTCGGACGTTTTGATTTATGTTTTTCTGAATGCATCACTCGCTGATAGAGCTGATAAACTAGAATAGGTGTGCCATTTCTGAAAACTGAAATATCAATATTCAGGGCAGAGGTTTGTGTGAGTACATTTAAAATGCTATGTTGCTTCTGCGGGGTACAGTTTCCCTTATCAATGATAGTGGTGTTGCTTGGACCCGAGAGCAGTTTTGCATGTGATTCAGGGCGAGTATCAAATGTCAATTGGTAAACAATGATAGTTCTGTGGTATCCATATGTTGATGTGTCGTTCTTTAGGTGGTAGGATTCGATTTACACTGTGTCGGTTGTTGTACCCGTTCCAGGTAGTCAGGGTATCTTTGTGTTGTCCCTGTGCTAGGCAGGACAGGGAGTCAAAAAATATTATTTCTGTGGTGCTTACGTGGATGGAAAGATTTTTTCGAACTGTGCTGTTTCTGCCCTAAGTGAAGAGGGCAGGGCTGGGCAGGCCTTTGATTCAAAGGGCATTTCCCTGGTTGGTCTGAAGCACTTGGAGGCTGGTTTTGAAAGCCTAGGATTGCTACGGGTACCTCTGTCACTTTCCCCAGCTCCCCGAGGTTAATCGCAGCAGACACGTGGTGGCTTCAAGAGAGTCTAAAAGAGAGGAGTAGGGTGGATGTAGAGGGAAATTGACCACAGTGGTAGAAGAGAGAAGGAGAGCGCAAGAACGGATGGATGGAAAGAGAGAGAGTGCAGGAGGCGAAGGGAGCAGGGTTGGATTGAGCATTTTTGCCAGGACTACTTTTTCTTCCCCAGTCAGGCCCTGAAAGCGGGAAAGTTCTGTTGTTGTCCAGTGGCAGCTGGTGATATTTCAAAGTGGTGAGACATAATGCTTGCTTTAAATGACTTATTTTAGAAGAACTGAGAGAGGTTCTCCTTCCGAGAAAAAATCTGAATATAGGATCAAATAGTGCATTTTAAAGCAAAATTTTGTTTCGGTTCCGCCCAACATGCCAAAGGTACCTCATTATGCCAAGAATTATATACAATGTTCCAGTGACAGAATTTTGCTTTGGATGCACCCATAAACCATGCAAGCCCCATATGTCAAACAAAATACCTCCAGTACTCAAACACCTCATATGTCAAGATTGCTCTCCTTGATGCCAAAAAATAATCTCCAATGGGCCAGCATTTTGCTCTAGGTTCCACTTATGCCAATAATTATCTCCACTATGTCAAGTCCTGCATTTTATCCCAATTGTCACCCCTTATACCATAAATTACCTCTAATATGCCAGTACCCATATGAGTGCCTCCATAAGCCACCAATTAACTCCAACATGCCTGGGCCAGCAACAGTCTCCCAATCATAACGCACATGCTCACTTGCATTCACTCACTCCTTACTCACTCACTCACTCCCTTACACACACTCTCAATCACTCATACTCCTACCACTTTTCACTTGTTTTCATTCACTCATTCTCAGTCACTAACACTCACACAGTATCACATTAAGTCATTGCCATTCAATCCCAGTCACCCACTCTCTCTCTCTCTCACTATCACACTCGCTCATTTGCACACACTCCCACTCATTTTCAGGCACTCACACTATTGAACTCACATACACAGAGCACAACAGTGGAATATGTTTTTTTACGTACCTTGCTTCCTCTTCTGAATGTTCTTCCATGGCAGTCGCAAGGGAGGAATTATGTGCTGCAAATGTGGACCCTAAGTAGACAGGAATGAAAAATGTCCTAGTCACCATGACGGAAAGTTTCAATTCTATTAAGGACACGGAGGCGAGGATTGTGCTCAAACTTCCTTTAATCCTTTTCCAGCAGATTCAACTTTAAAACAAACAAAACTATCTTTCTCATTATGCACATGGTAAAGATCATCAACAATCCACCAATAATCAGTCTGCATTCTGTACAAAGGTGTCTCCTTCCTTAGTGACTTCCTCTTTCTTGACTGCAAACACCTTATCCTCGGTCTTGGAACTCTCAGAACCTGAAAGAATTCAAAAAATAACCCCAATGGGTCTAGTCTCAAAGAAAACATCCTTAAAATACCATGGCATAGACATGCAAAACACCATGACCAAAAGAGAGAAAGCATACGTTATCAACTCACAATTGATGGTCAAAGCAGAAGAGACAAAGCATAATCCAAGAAAGCAAATACTTATTCCATACGGCGGAGCGAAACCTTGATGGCCACATATCAGTCTATTCCCGGGTTGTACCAGGTCTCATGGAGCATCGGGTGGGGGGGGATAATCTTTGCCTCCGTGTCCTTAATAGAATTGAAACTTTCCGACATGATAACTAGGAAATTTTTCATTCTATTCAGGACCGGTGGCGAGGATTATGCTCGTTCAAAGCTTATCCACCACCAACAACGCCATGTCCACGACTGGTTTAAAATAGAACCTCTTAAACATAGAGTCTCATGACCAGTCCGCGGCGTTAATAATATCCTCTAACCGTGCCCCCAAGGAGAAAGCTTTTGAAGCCATTGCTCCCTCACTGAATGGGGTCCGAATTGCGAGACATTTATACCCGCCTCTTGCATCACCCATCTGATCCAACAGGCTACAGTTGGTGACATAACCACTTTGAAAGGCTTCCGTGGGGAAATCAATGACTGACGTTCCTCCAGTAGATGGGTTACTTCTGTAATGTTCTCGTATTCTTTGAGGCAGCGGACTACACACAATTTAAGAGAATTATTGAATGCTGGATAGGACACCATTCTGGAGTCAGACTTTGTTCTACGAACAATATGGAAGCTGACCCCCTGAGGAGTGAAAACCCTTCCCGAAATGTCCAGAGCCCTAACGTCGTACACTCGCCGACATGACACCAGGCACAGGAGCATGGCCAATTTGGCTGACAATTCCTTCTGAGACAAGTATTGGTTGAGTTGCCAAGACTGAAATAGACGGAGAACTTTATTGACGTCCCATAAAGACGAATACCTGGGTTCCGAGGGTATCGTAGTACTAACCCCCCACATCAATTTACAGACCAAACCGGTGTCACTTGAACCAGAATGAGACCGGCCTAACAGCTGATCTATAGGAATTGATAGTTCGATACACTAAGCCCTGAGCCGCTAAGGCTGCCATCAAATTCATAATGGCTACCCCCTCGCACCCAATGGATCTTGGTTGTTCCTTACGCACCAACTGAGCCATCTGGTCCGTACTGATCTGTAGGGCTTGCTTGTGCTATCAGCCCATGCTGCTCCCAACAGTCGTTCAGCATCGTTCGATAGGCTCGAGATTCTCCAGCAATGCCTGAAATCAGCCAAGGCACTAGGGATACTCGCCCTTGCTGGACTAGAGGATGGGGATTGCCTGGAGGATCCTTCATAATAAAAGGATTTAGGGGTAAAAGGATTGGAGAATCCCAAGAAAGTTTCTGAAGAACTGGAAACCACACTTGAGGCCTCCAATAAGGTGTGATCAACACCACCTTCGCTTGTTGCCTGCAGATCTCCGCTGTAAGTCTCATTATCATTGCAAATGGGGGAAAGGCGTACCCAATCTCCCTGGACCAATCTTGTAGGAAGGCGTCCATTGCTGTAACAAGTGGGTCTGGTTTCCAACTTCAGAATCGGGGAAGTTGGTGAGTCAGTCGGGACACAAAAAGATCTACTGAGAAAGGGCCCCACAGCCTGTGGAGTCTCTGGAAGAGCGGCAGGTGGAATTGCCACAGACTCATGTCCCACCACCTCCTGGAGCACCAATCCGCTTTCACATTCGAGTCTCCTGGGAGGTATTCCACCGTCACCGATATGTTGTGGGAGAGACAAAACGTCCAAAAGTCCTTGGCCTGCCAGAACCTTGGACTTCGTTCCCCACAAATGGTTGATATAGCGGACCGTGGAGACTTCAGTAGGACACTGCACAATACCTTGTCCTTTGTCCAACATTGGATGGCAAAAGAACCTGCCATCAGCTCCAGGCAATTGATGTGGAGTTGATTCTCATCTGCGGACAACTTTCCTCCGGTAAAGGAGTCTCCACATTGAGCCCTACCCGGATTTGCTGGCGTCGGATTCTATCACTATGTCTGGAACACAGCCAAAGATGGCCCTGCTGTTCCAGGCATCCATATGATCCAGCCACCATCTCAGCTCCACTCGCATTTCCTCCCTAATGGGCACCTGGTCTGAATACTGCAGTCCTCTGCGAAGATGAGAGGCCTTTAGGTGCTGCAAAGCTTTGTAGTGGAGTGGCCCCTGGAAGATCGCCTGTATTGACGAGGGTAGGAGGCCCACCATCAGAGCCACTTGTCTCATGAAAGTGGAGGTGAATGCTTGCATTTGTCTCAATTCCCTGTGGATATTGGCCACCTTTCTCGCTGGAAAGCTCAGTGTGTACGTCACCGAGTTTATGACAATACCCTAGAAAGTTATCTGTTTGGATGGTGTCAGGAGACACTTCTCGGCATTGGTCATGAAACCTAGGCCCTGGAGGAGATCCACTGTTGCCTACAACTGCTGTGAAAGTCGTCGCGGACACTGCTAAGCAAGATGTCGTCCAGGTAAATGAGACGAGAGCCTCTCGGTCTTAACGTCTCGACCACTGGTTTGAGAACCTTGGTGAAGCATCAAGGGGGCAAAGAAAGGCTGAAAGCGAGGGATGTGAACTCGTACACGTGGCCCTTCCACTGAAACTGCAGAAACCGCCGGTGCGGGGTACAGATAGGAACGACCGGGTATGCGTCCTACAAGTCCATGCGGACCATCCAGGCGTCTGGTTGAAGGAGATCCCGTAGAAGATGAATGCCCTCTATTTTGAAGTGGCGATAGACCAACCATTAATTGAACTCTCTTAGATTTATTATCGGTTGCTGGCCTCCATCTGCTTTGTCCACGAGAAAAATATTTCTGAGAAACCCTCTTGAATGAAGACAGGTTGATACAATCGCTCCTTTTAGCAGCAGATCCGCCATTTCTTTATCTATGAGCGTGGCCTGAACCTTTGCAAAAACCAGAGGATGGGGTCGAGAAGCCTGAACTGCAGGGCCTTAGAACTTTACCTGAAAGCTTTTTATGGTCTGTAGCACCCAGGCATCGGATGTAATAGACCTCCAGTTGTGTTCAAAAACCGCCAACCTGCCGCCCACCTTTAAATGAGGAAACTGGGAAAGCCTCACCTGTTGCAGCCTGAGACTGGCATCTTGATGCTCCTCTGCCACCACGGCCATAGTATCCTGTTCTGGTTTGGAAGAACTCCCTTTGCCTGGCTGGCTCCTGGGATTTTCTGCCGCATCTTTGAGGGCCTTGAGTGAAGAAGCGGCTAGCCAAGCGCCCTCTGCCATGGCCGTCCCCCACAAAAATTGGAGGATAAAAAACCTTCTAAATGGAGGCCTGCACCTTATCCAGATAGTAACGGTAGCAACACACTTGGTTAGCTCTTTAATGAACGGGTCCCTGAAAATCCCGCCTTGTGCCACTGTGCCCGCTTCGGAGGAAGCCACATCTCCCAAGTTAGGATCCACCTTGAGGAGGAGGGAACACCGCCTCTCAGTGAAGAGAGAGCAGTTAGCGTTTCAGAGGAAGACAATCGCACATGGCGCCCAACTGGAGATTCTTTCCGGGAAAAGAGGGGTTGCCTGACAGCTTGGCCTCCTCCGCCAGCTCTAGGATCTTTGTAACAGGGCCAGAGAAATCTAGCAACTTATCTTGACATAATTTCCAAGACTTATTGATCCCTTTTTTTGGGTCTCTTATATACTTCTGGAGGAATGTAGCCATTTTAGGATCAATTTCTGGCATCATCGCCACCTTGCCCACTAGGAGAGAGCGAGGGCATTCCACCCAGGTACAAGCTCGTACCTCCTTCGCAAGAGATTTGTTTGCACAAGCAGCCTGCTACAAATGCAGAGACCTTGTGGGAGGGGGCCCACTCCGAGGAGCGGGGGCGCACAAGGTTTGAATATTGAGGAGGACTTGCATACTCACTTGTAAATATATCTATGATTAATTCAGATTAAGATTTCTTCTTTCCCTTCATGAATGTTTTTACCCATTGCACTGCTTTATTATTTTGTTTTAAATTTAGTTTTGTTGCAACTTAGTTGAGCACTCGCAGATTTGGAAGACGTGCCTATTATGAATATAACAGTATTGTGTGTTCAGTGATAGCCCACTTGGACTTAATAATGAATTGTTTTGATTACGAAGTATAATAATTCTGACTTCTATTATATGACGTAGAATTGTGGTCTGAAGAATGGCTATTAGGTTTTTATGTGATCTTTTTTTGGGCACTTGCCCGCAATTCCCCACCTCAGGTTGAGTTTTGAGTTTCAATTTCAAAATTCAAATGTGTTCGTAATCAATCTTGAAAATATACTGTGTTGAGTACAAAGCAGTTTTTAATTGTATAAACGCTGACAAACATGCATTTAAAAGAATGAAACATCATGCATTGTAATTGTAAACTACCAGTCTGTCTTCTAATATACTGCATTAGTAGTTTTTGCACATGTGACACACTACTCGTGGTATTCAAAATGGCTGAGAACTTTATTGTAAACTGTTGGTGAACAAGCCTGCGGGACAGGCAAAACATGTCCAGCAGCTGACAAGTATATTGTTATTTTCAGCATCACACGGCGTTGTCATCCTTTCTTTGGTATTGGAAAATTTCTGATATATATATCTATATATATCCCGCTGAGCTCGAGTAAAATTTGGCAGCTTATGGCAATGGTAATGTGTAAATGCAGTTACCAGCTCTCTGCACGCTGAGCCCGAGAAGCAGAACAATGTGTCGCTGTGGGGAGACTCACACTTGCTTCACCAGGTGGCAGGAAGCACCTAGGCCACCCCTGTCAGCCACTCACAAAAATACTCCCTCGCGTCTGTCTGGCGTTCTGACTACAGACCCGCAAAAACGTCCGCCAGGCTGAAAGCTTGCAAATACAGACCATTAATTATACTACGGGCGTTAGGCCTCCAGGCGGCTCGAGCAGCTTACTAAAACTGCAGGCGCTGCGGCTGGGCACTCCATGATCTTGATGCAGACAATCGTGCCACAGGCGAACGAGACTCATAGATACGTGCCCTCTATGAGTCTGCAGTGCACACCGCACCGCTTCTCGAGACTTCCAGCGGGATGGGCCACGAGCAGAGCGATGAAAGCACTCCCACTGACCTGAATATTTATACACAGTCAAACAAACCTGTGGGAAACGTTACATATCACTGGCAACAACAGCTGAAATACACATCAGACCAAATTTATAATTCCCATAAAATCGATATGCGAGAAAGGGAAAGAGTACTTATCTTGCTGGAAGCAGGAAAATAAAAAAGAGGAAGTCACTAAGGAAGGAGACACCTTTGTACAGAATGTGGACTGCCTATTGGTGGACTGTTGATGACCTAGACCATGTGCATCATGGGAAAGATAGTTTTGTTTGTTTTAAAGTTGAATCTGCTGGAAAAGGATTAAAGGACATTTGAGTATAATCCTCGCCTCCGGTCCTGACATAGAATCCCGAGAGAAACACGTGCCTCAAACTCTGTTATTTATTTATTTGTAAATTTCATGTTTGCTAGTAGACAGCCCTAGTGCTGATGCAGCAAGCAGGTCTTGAGTGGTTTCCTAAACCTCAGAAAACGAGTGAAACATTTCAATTCTAATGACAGGGAGCTCAAGGCTTTAGTTATCTAACAAAAGATCTGCCACTCTGGTGGGATTTCCATATCAAAGGAATCTGTTAAAGAAAGGCCTAAGAAGAGTGCAGTGTCAGTGGAAGAGAATACCAGGAAAATAGTCACCGTAGAAATAGAGGACCTGAATAATGAAGGTCCTTTAATCAAAGACAAAGGCTTTTAAAGACAATCTGCTTCTGTACTGGAAGCCAGTGCAGTGTCCACAGATGGCTTGAGATAAGAACTAACATACCAAGTTAAGCCGTTCGCGGCAAGGCCTTCTCCCCCAACCCTGTGCCACGCCCTTTTTTGGCTATTTGGGGTAGTTCGTGCTTAGACCCTGTAACATTTTGTCCACATAAGGTATCCATGCCAAATTTGTGTCCATTTCTTCTAATATCTTGAGTATTCTAAAGGTACCCAGGAAATTATTAGGCAAAATACAGCAGAAATGTGGGTTTTTGGGGGAAAAATGTAAAAAAAAGTGCAGAAGAAGAAAGCATCTGTTTTTTCCCAGCAAATGGTATCAATGAAGGATTTGTGATGCTAAAATCAACGCCTTCCTAGCTTTCAGAAACAGGCAGACTTTTCTCAGAAAAACAACATTTTCAACACAGTTTGGAATTTTACTGGGACATAGCCTATTTTTCCAATTGTTTGTGCTTTTAACCTCCTTCCACTTAGTGGTAGAAATGAATGCGAAACCAATAATGGATCCCTGAAAGCTATACATTTCTGAAAAAAGTATACAAAATTCTGAATTCAGCAAGGGGTCATTTGCGTAGATCCTTCAAGGTATTCATGTAGAAAGTAAGACTTAAAATAAAAACATATTGAAATTTAGTTTAAAACAAATCAGCCATTTGTGCCTAAATTTTCACCTGTAGCTTCTTTGAACTAAGGTAGATTTTTTAAAGCAATATACCGTTACATCCATGAGACCCTTCTGTTTGCGGGGATATATAAGGCTTGTAGGTTCACCAAGATCCTGTGGTACCCAGAGCCAATAACTGAGTTGCGCCATGAAATAGTTTTTCATTGTGTAGCCGGTACACAGCAATTCATTTGGTAAAATATAAAGAGTGAAAAATAGGTATCAAGGATACCTATGTATTTTTGAAATGGGAATAACATATGGAGTTTAGAAGCAGTGGTTATTTGTGCATCTCTGAATTTGTGGGTACACATATTAGTATGTGAATTAGAGGTATTGTTAAAAATTACTTCTTTTTTTACACACTGTCTTACATTTGGAAGGCAGAAATGCATAGAAAGACAAATGGTAATAACACCTGTTCTACTATTCTGTGTACCCCTATGTCTCCCGATAAAAATGGTACCTCACTTGTGTGAGTAGGCCTAGTGTGTGCAAAAGGAAATGGCCCAAAACGCAACATGGACACCACATTTTTCCACTGAAAACTGATCCTTTTTTCGCAATGTGCCTAGCTGGGCCCTAGCTCAGCCGGTGTTATATTCTTGTGTTAGTCCCATGTAGCAAAGCAGCTTATTTCTTACATTGTCCTATTGACCTGCGTTTTTGGCCCCAGGGTTGATGGCCATCTAGGGAAACCTACAAAACCAAGATATTTGTGAAAATTAGACACTCAGGCGAGTCCAGGGATGTGTAGCTTGTGTGGATCTCCTAACACTTTCTTACCCAGAATACCCTGCAAACCTCAAATGTAGCTAAAAAGTTACATTTTCCTCACATTTCAGTGAAAGAAGGTTGAGGGTTCACCCTGCTGAAACAAATGTCCCACCCCCCAGCATTCCCCTCAGTCTCTCGATAAAAATTATACCTCACTTGTGTGGGTGACCAAAGTAGCGTCAGCCTAAGATTGTAAGAAAAAATCTGCCCTTGTGGACCCACTTTGGTTCCCCCTCAGTTTTTCATTTTATAAGTTTTTAGGTTCTCTGCTTTGGGCACCCACACAAGTGAAGTATAATTTTTAACAGTAGACTGACGGAAACACTGGGTGGTGGGAAATTTGTGCCAGCTCTGTGATCAGACAACTTTTCCACAGAAAAATGTGAGGAAAGTGTCAATTGTTAGCTACATTTGAGGTCTGAAGGGGATTCTGGATAATAGAAATGTTGGAGGATCCACACAAGCCACACTGCCAGACAAGCACCATCCAAGTATATCGGCAGCCAAGCCACAGTCCATGCACACCGCTAGCTAAGGGCATTACAATGCCATTCAGGGCAGCCCCCCTAAATTTACATTTTACAAAATCCCTGGTTCCTTGTGGGTTTCTGCCCTGCCAGGGGTGGGGGGAGGGGGGGGGGGGAACGCAGAAAGACTGTGACTATTTTTTTTAGGGTGGATGCTGGGCAGCCCCTACACCTAAATCTAAATAAAAATGTAATCCCTGGCTCCTAGTGGGCTTTTTGCAAGATCAGGGGCTATTGCCCCATCTGCCCCTGGGGTTGGGGGGGGGGGGGCAAAAAGACTGTCCCATAAGTGATAGGTGGCATAGGGGCATTTAGCATGCCCATTTTGGGCAGCCCTCAGCCCTACATATTCAAAACAAAAAAAAAACTGGTGCCTAGTGTGCTTTCTGTGCCCCTCCCCCCGCAGAAAGACTGTTAGCGATCTAATTTGGGTAGGGTCATGGTCTTGACCATTGTTGGCAGCCCCATCATCTTCTTTAAAAAAAAAAGAAATCCCTGGTATCTAGTGGCTTTTCTGCCCCACAATCCCACGGGGGCAGATTGGGGGTATTAACCCACATCTGCCCCCCCGGGGGGCAGAAAGACTGTCCCATTTGTTTGGGGGGTGGGGACATTGGCATGCCCATTTTAGGCAGCCTCTAACCCTATGTACAGGCAGAAACATATTCCCTGGTGCATAGTGTGCTGTCTGCATCGCCAGGGGGGGCAGATCAGAGGTTATTGGCCCCATCTGCCCCCGGGGGGGGCAGAAAGACTGATCATGCCCCCCAAAAAATTGGGGGGAGCAAAAGCCCTTGTCCATGGGGCCGCCCCCCCCCCTCCAAGGTGTCTAGTGGCAGATCCCTGCTTCGGGATCGCCCTCCTGTGGCAATCTCCAAGCAGGGATTGAATAGGGAAATGTACAATTGGAAAGGGGAGATCCTACCCTTTCCACTGACACCTCTCCTATCTACCTACATGCTCGGGAGGCCGAGATAGCCCTGCGAGCATGGAGGCAGTTAAAGTGAAATGAGACAATCGGCTCATTTCACTTTCAGTGTGACGGTGTGGACGTGCCGATCATCAATACTCTGAAACAAATATGCCTCGGACAGATGGGGAAGTGCTTCCTCCACTCCGAAGGCTGAAAAAGAAAAAAGATATCCCTCTGCTATTTACAGCAAAGGAATTTCTGACTTCTGTGCTTAGGACGTAATGGTTACGTCCTTGGCACAGCAGAACCGCGGCCGAGGACGTAATCATTACGTTCTCAGCATAAAAAGGGTTAAGTAGCAGGAGTGTGGTTGAGTTCTGTATCAACTTCAGTTGTTGAATAGCATAATCAAGAAGACCAATGAACAGGTAATTGGAATAGTGAAATCAAGCGTCTACCAACACTTGAAGGTTGGGATCATGAAACTTCTTTGGGGAAAAAAAAGAAGAATTTGACTCGGGACCTCCTGATGATGAAAACAAGAAGACAAAGTTTATCATCATAAACACAACCACTAAGTTTTGACTGTCTGAGGCAAAGTCAGACATTGGCCTAAAGTATCCGGCCACTAGTCTGAGGACCAGATATAGGATGAGCCTATCAACATCATAACCTTAGCCTTGTCTAAGTTCGGCGTCATTTAGTTTCTGGACATTCAGCCCACCACTGCCTTAAGTCCAGAATAAATGCAGGACTCCTCTCCATGGCCAAGCAGGTTAAGAACATGCTGTGTATCTAACATACAGAACAGATGACAATCCTTCATCAAATCAGCAAGAGGGGCCACAAATAGGATGAATAATGTGGGAAGTAGTGAAGAGCCCTGGGGAGCTCCATAAAACATGGGTTTGACACCCTGATTGACCAATTATGGGCGGTAATAAATGAAACATACGGGCAAGACAAGCATCATTGGGTGTGCCCATTTTAGTGGTGTTGAATATCTTTAGGGTAATTTTCTGGAACATTGGGCTGAAGTCAGAGAAGATCTGCCTGGGTTACTAAATCTGATCCGACCAACCTTTTAGACAGATAAGCAGAGAGAGAATGTCCTGCTTTTTTTACTAAAAATCAAAGATAACGATTCACGCATTGAGAATGATGGCACAGTGGCATGCTGAGCGCAGACTAGGTTAGTTAAGTCTTAATCGTGAACATTTCCCGAAAAGAAGGTGATGATATGGGTTGTGAGAATCATATTTTAGAGAGAACAATAAAGCTGAATGATCAGACTTTGTAATGGGAATGAAGTAAAAACTCAGATATAAATTTATCTGAGACAATTTTCAGGTACAATATACAGCAAGGAGAGGTAGACCTGGATCAGAGATCTGCTGGGATGGACTTTGTTTCTAACATTCCATATTTGATTGCCATTGTGAGACCTCAAAAGCGGTCATAGTATGTGTAAGAAATTGGGATGTTGGTTGGGGGGGTGTGAGCCCTTCTCAAGCAACAGTGACAATGCTTGTCAGGGTGAACCATAAAAGTCACTAAATTAACCTGTGCTTAACCATTTGGTAGCTTAGTACAAAAGCAGTCAGGCGTAACTTTAGAGGCAATGTGTAAAGTATTTATGCAGCAATTAGAAAGTAATAAAGTGAAAACACAACAGAAGAAAAATCCCAAACCAATTTAGCAAAATAATTACATTTTAATACATTATTTGGGATCAAAATGATAAAAGTCCAATCAGTGGAACCAGAGATAAGCAATTTCAAAGAGTTAAGATAAGTATAGCACCTAAAAGCACAAAGTGCCACCCACAGTTATCCGGCCGTACTATACCGGGAGAAAGTCACAAGTTCAGGCTTGATGGGGCACCTGCTGGATACAGGAAATAGGTTAGTCCCTCTGAGGAAGTTGCCTACTCAAAGTCCAGGGTGAGGAGTTCAGTTTGCAATGGAGGAAGCTGGGAAGAGCAAGGAAACCGTCATGGATGGTCACTGCTGTAGTGCAAAGAGCAGTCCGGGCGTTGTGGATAGTTGTCGCTGTAGTGCAAAGATCTGGTCAGGTGTTATGGATGGCCATAGCAGGAGCTCCACGTTGGCGGTCACTGCTGGCTGATGTCGCAGTGGCATAAAGTGCATATCAGGCGCTGCTGTCTGTCGCTGAAGAACAAAGTCGGGTCCACTTCAAGATTTCTTCTTTGTGTTCGCAGGAGTGCACTCCGATGCCAACAACGGGCCCATGACCTGGGGAGGCACCTGTTGGGGATCAGAGACTCACTCTTGCAGAGGCCAGCAGGGCTCAAACAGGTACAGTTGCAGGCCCAGGCAGGTCCCATTGCAGCAGGTCAGCTGGGCAGATACAAGGATGCCTATGGAGCATGTTATGTCCCTGGATCTCTGAACAGGAGGTCAGCCAGCTGTGTAGCCTGGGATGAAGAAAGCAGGTTCAGTCTTCCTTCTCAACCAGCAAGGCAGTATTCTAGCAGCAGGGCAGTCCTGCTGTAGTATCCACTGGTCCAGGAGTGTACTGAAGAGTAGCTGTGATGGTCCCATATGTATTCCTGGTGTCAGCTTTGAAGTGGGAGAAAACTGCAGACTCCCCACACACCTGGTTCTGAAATGTCCTTCTTCCCTGCCCTGGTCCCAGGATGCTTGAAGTCAGAAAAGGCTAGACTGAAGTCTCTGTGTGTATGTGTACTGAGGTAGCTCCTTTGAAGTGAAAGTGTGGTAGGTGACAGCTCCGCCTCGCCCATTAGGTCAGGATGGTCCATCCTGCCAACACTCAGTCACCCTTTTTGATACTGGTTGGGAGGAATACACAAAGGCCAACTGCCAACTACACCTAGTCATGTGACCCAGGAAACAGGCTGCAGGCACCAAATGGTTAGGACAAGAAATACCAACTTTCTAAATGTGGCATTTTCAGACTGGTGACTTAAAATCTGACTTTATGATTTAAGAGTAATTTAAATTACTATTGATTAGAGACTAAATATGGCATTTCTCCATCCCAATTGTATCCTATGGAATAGGTAATCTATACAGTATTGAAGACATTTCAAGTTTTTCACTACCAGGACATGTAAAACTTAAAAGTACATGCCCAACTTTGTTAAATGCAATGCACCCTGGGCTGTTTAGAGCCTACCCTATGGGTGACTTATGTATTTAGAAAGGAAGGTTTAGACCTGGAAAAGGTTTATTTTGCCAGATTGAAATGGCAGATTTAAACGGCACAAAGGCTGCAATAGCAAGCCTGAGACATGCTTTAAAAAAACTACTTAAGTGGGTGGCACAATACGTGCTGCAAGCCCACTTTTAGCATTACAGGGCCTCGGTACATATAGAACCACTATACTAGGAACTTATAGGTAAATCAAATGTGCCAAAGGAATGTAAGCCACTTTTACCATGTATAAAGGAGAGAACACAAGCACTTTATCACTGCTAACTAGTGCTAGAGTCCTAATGCCAGAAAAAATAAATTCAGCAAAACAGAAAGAGTGAAGGCAAAAGTTTGGGAAAAACCATGCCATGGATGTCAGGTCTAACAATATGTAGCTAGTTGGGACCAAAAGTGGTGAATTTAATTAAAGCCCTCCATTGGCCAGGGGCATGTGGCAGATCTCTCCAATTAATTCATGCATGTTCAGTTGGAGATAGGTAGTTTATTGCTGTGGACTAGTGCACTAATGGGTGATGGACATGACCCACAATAAGTTTGTCTTATGTGAGTGTGAGAGCATTAAGAAGTATAAGAAAACTGTAGAAAAGTAGGATCTGCTGCTTATGTTTACCCCCACTTTTTGCTAAATGTGACACTGTTTTTGACTAGTCTGACTGGGATCCTGCTAATCAGGACCCCAGTATGTCTGCTTTCTCCCTAAACTGTTATGTTATGTACTTTGGTACACTCCAGATTGGATACTGGGGTACCCATGTCAGTCCCTAGTATATGGTACCCATGTCCCAGGGCATAGGTAACCCAGAGGCCTCCCATGGGCTGATCCATGTATTATGCCTCCTATGAGAGACAATGCACAATGGAACTACAGGCCTGCCATTGCAGCCTGTGTAAGTTGGTGCATGCACCACTTACTTACGATATAGTTTTACTATATCTAAGGGTCACTGCACTTAAAACCTATGTTACCCCTATAGCAGGCCTTAACAATCCTGAACTTGATTCTAAGTGAGAGGGTGCCACTGCATGAGCAGGACACCACTGCAGCCCAGGGAGTCCATTCTGCTGGGTTGTCAGTGAGACAGCCATTTACGGCATATAGAGTGGCATTATGCGACCATGTGATGACCAACTCTAAAACGGCTGAAACTAACCCTATCGTGTTTGGTGTCAAGCATGTTGGAATCGTACCCCTACACCAGTAACCGGTGTGGAAGGTATGATTCCACGCCTCAGAAACAAGCTTTGTTGGTTCCCTGAAGTTCCCTGTACCAGCCTTCTAGTCCCGGGCAGCACAAAATGGTTGCTGCCAACCAGAAACACATTTTTGCCCTCCTTTTGCTGAGCCAAGCTCGAGCAAGGAAAGGCAGAACAATAGGCATCCTGTCACAGGGAGGTGTGACCACCTCCCAGACAGGATTTAGTGTATTAGGGCTGAGTGGGTGTGCTTGCCAGTAGCCGAATGTCTGCATGAGGGGCACATATGGTGTCTCCGTGCATAGTCCAGTTCAAACCAGTCCTGGGAGCAGTTGGCTCCTGCTCTGGTGCAAAACTGCACAAAGGACATGGGAGTAACCACCCCACTGTCCAAACCCTACCCTGAGAGGGTCCCCTGAATCTGTCCAACCCTCTCCCGTGGGTACAAAAGGGCTTACCTAGCTGTAGCTAGGACCCTAGATTTGACGTGGATAAGATTCTGAACCAGAAACCACTGAACTTCGACCGTCTGGACACTTTGGACTTTGCTTGGGCCGGACTTCATCTCCCTCTCAGTCTGAAGCATTGTCGGTGCCCGTGCTCCATACAGGATATGTGTAGGACCTGTGGAGCAACAAGGACAACTAAAGATATCTCCCTTGGAGTGAAGGACTGACTCCCCTGCATTCGTAGGCACTGCAACACTGCTGTCCAGTCTACTGACCTGGAGCTCCTCTGGACTCCGAAGGCTTCAGCAACACAAGAGGTGGGTTTCTACGTCCCTCGATGTCCGAGCTGTCCTCTCATCAAGTTTGAGGTCAGAATCCCTCGTGGGGGCTGTAATACCCGAACCCCTGTGCACCGCATACGTTTGCAAGTGCATATGCTTATTGGTGTTTCCCGAACAAGTGCATTGGGTTCTGAGCAGCCCTAACCTCTGGCACCATTTCCTAATAAAGAACTTCGGCCTCCTCGCACCGGGTGCTCCTCGGGCTGCTGTTTGGTGATATTTGCTCAAGGTCCACTCCCGACTCCTGTGCCTCTGGCCTGTGCGTCCACTTGAGGGTCAAGTTTGCTTTTCTTGGGCTCCCCTGGTTGCTCCAGGCCTGCCCTGATTCCACTTGCTGTGGTGAGTCTCCTGGACCTTGCTGTTCCGAACCGTATCGCTCCTTGACCTTCTGCATGGGTTGCGGTTGCCAAGGCTTGTTGGTGCTCCCGCCGGACACCGACCCATCAGCACTTGACATCCTTTATGGGACAGCTCGTATCCAGCTCCTGGTCGTCCTCAAATGTCTCCTGGTCAGAGTCAAGAACTCCATCCTCGCACCTGAAGCACCCGATATCGGTGGGCATTCGTCTACGGAGCCCCTAGTCACCCCTGAATGACCCAGACTCTGTCCCCTCTGCTTTCATGTACTCTTCGAGAAGAATACACCTTTGGATTCCAACAGACACTTTTCTTACTCTTCTTTGAAGTCCTACTTTGAGTTTGATGGAGGTTTCCAACGCCAATTCAGACCTATGCACACGGCTTCTCTGGGATAGGTAACTCTAGTACCTCGGTATCCACGGGTGGGGCGGCTCTCCAACCTCCTAACTTCCACGGGTTTCTTCGAAGTCCACTGGGAAGGGTCCTTAAGCTCTAAAACTTCAACCGCAACTTTCCCATAGAATTGTACAGAGCACGTGGTCGTGTTCACACACTGCACCCGTCCTCCGTGGGGTCCCTACTTACTCACCTTGGGTGGTTCCTTGGGGTCCCAGCGATTCTACAACCCCTCAACACTGTCTTGACTCAAGTCGTGGTTCTTATACCACTATTTTAGTATATGGTCTGGTCCCCCCCTGTCTATTAGTGCTATTTACTGTCATTTCTGTGCTTAATTATTGAGTGCTGTGTGATTATCTCTGTGTAGGAGATAATGTGACGTCCTAGATAGTGTTAAATAAATAAATACATATTTTTAGAACTTCTGTGTGGTTCTCCTTTCATTTAACCAATACTATAAGGTTGAATTCTCATAAAACAAGCTGCTTAACATTCCTTCAAGACTAAGCCTGAAGGCTGCTGCACAGCTACCAATTGGATAGCTTTCTAAGGTTATCTTTGACCTCTTAAATCACCATAAGGGTTGTTTGGACTGGTGCAAGGTGCCCACTTTAATTAGTTGACAGCATATACCAGGCCAGCTTCTCATAGAAACTATCATGCAGTCTGTATGAACTGCAATTGACTGCCAAACCACTGAGTGATATGCAATTAACAAGAGTGTGAGGCAGGAGGGTTATATATTGTATTGTATTATAATTGCATCTGTATAACACTTACTACCCCTGAAGAAGTAGTGTAGCACTTTACGCTAGGCAGCATGCTGCTCTGAATACCAGGGTAAGTATATTTTTGGGGTCATTGTTGGCTATTGGGATTAGTCTTGTGCTCTTAATGAAACCATGTCATGCATGTATGTCAGTTTCTATATCATAGATTAAATTAATAGGAGTTTGATTCGATCCTTAGTGGGTGAGGGGGGAGTGCAATTGATGGAGCAGGGTTTTTACTTTAAAACCGAATACCTGTTTCATTTTCGCATGTTATAACTAAAAGTACTACTGATTAATTATTAAGTATTAAAAGTTTGTCAAATGTTGTCTAATCAACCTTATTAACAAGAGAATTACACGTGGGAATGCTATTGCATGGCTACAATAATAAGTGAACTAAGTTGGTGAGCAAACTGACAGAAATCAATGTTGCTTATGTGATGTTATTGTGTTTGCGCTTTTAATTAATATGCATTAATGGCTTTTGATGTCGCAAATGGCTAGATAAATACACACACATAAGGGTATTAGCAGGGGAATAACACTGTATAACCATTTCCGTGCAGTAATTCTGTTTTATGTTTATTTTTGCTTAAGTTGACTGATGTGGCCTACTACAAAATGGCCACCACCCGCAGCCTGCATTCGAGTAGATGGAAATTTTACAAAAAGGCTTCGCGTTGCCTGTGACCTTGCACCTCCGATGAACTGAAAAGTCAAGAGCATGATGACAAGTCCGGGAAATCTGCAAAGTGCCCCTGGAAGATGGAGAAGTTGCAAAATATTAAACTACATGAACTTATTATGATCCCACCATTTTGAAAAATTTTTTACCCAGTAGAGACATCCGTAGATGTATCGAAATTAGTCATGAACATTCAATTTTCCTATTCATTATTTGGGACAATCTATATGTGAGAAAATTTCGCACAATATCGAAAATGTACCAAGATGACATTATTTCCGCCATTCATCCGTTCTGAACAAAGAATTGTTACTTTATAGAATGTAAATTTTAGTATAAATATTAGCAGACTAGAGAGGTCTAGCGCCACTTCTTCCCGAGCTGATGATCCGAGGTCCCTACGCTGACGGAGAGGACGGTGACTCTACATGACTGCAGAAAACTCTGTTTCTTCTACTGAGGACCGGTTCTGACTTAGGATCTGACATTTAGACAGAATAGGTAAATATGAGAGAAATGAATTTTGCATTTAATTGGCTTTTCCTACAATTTTAGATAAATGAACAATCTGTTTGAATTTCTGTCTCGGGTGGTTATTTCTTGTCATGTTTATTGAATTTATTTGTGTAATCTATGAAATGTTCTCGCTAGATTTACAAGCAACTAGCTGGTCGCATTGACCTCAAGGTATATGCAGATTGGTTAGGAATATTGAAAAGTGTTTCCCCTATGCAAGGCACGGATAAAGTGGTTTAGGTTTGAAAGTTTGTGTAATGGGCCCCACCAGCGTGTGATGTGTGTGTGCGTGTGTGACTGTGAAATCACTCCGTCCGTAGAAGTAGAGGGGATTCAGACGCTCTAATCTGCACCAGTTTCTTGGTAGCAGAATGATGGTTAGCTATTGTCTTGATCTGGCGAAATTGCGTGTATAGGCTTGTTGATTATTGATTGATATTTGTACTAACACTATATGTTAAAGTCGTGTTGAGTTCTATGTATTGTGAACGGCTTCTGGGATGTAGGGAGTCGGTGACAGTTCCGTAGTAGAGCAGAGGGAGTGTTGCTCTCGGAAAAATGCGGGATTGTTGGCCCTGTATGCAGACAGGGAAAATGTGTGACAATTGAAGTTGCGCGTCGCATTGTCTGGGTTCGATGAGGTAGCATCGCCGTGTGTTGCCATTAGAAACATATTTTCTGTGTGAGAGAAGTGTATATGATAGCGAAGGGAATCTGTGAAACTCTGGTCTTAGGTCTCAGGGATCCGTATGGCATTCCGTTAAAGCTTACCACTAGAGAGGTAATAGGTATTCTCGGAGCTTGTTAGAAGGACAGGGCAGAGGTAAGCGCTGCTTTGTTAACGTGTGATATAATTCTGTAGTAGGACAGACTGTCCGCTGTTCTCGGGAAAGACAGAATTCTGTGTGAATGTACTACATTTTCTGGTGTGAAAGTGCGTGAATGAGAAGGCGTTCTAGTTAATTGTGAAAGTCTTAGGAGCATTCTGGAGAAAAACAGTTAATTGATGCTTGTTAGAAGGGTAAAGTAGAGGGATGTTCTACTTTATCAACGGAAGTAACGATTCTGTAGTAGGGCAGAGGTAAGCGCTGCTCTCGGGAAAGGCAGAATTCTCGTGGGAAAGGTCTTTTGCTGTTCTATGGCTAGCGAAGCAGACAATGGAGATGTTTGTATGTTGTAACTAACAGACTCGTAGAAGTTGAAACAAAGTCTACTGAGTAGTCTTGTAAAGGAGGGGTAGACGAGAAGGACAGGAGACAGGAGCAGAAGCGACTGCAGCGACTGCTGACGTCAGGGAGACCGTGCTGTGATTGGACAGTGGGTTGGAACGGTGGAAAGTACGGTGATTGGTGCACTAGTGTACGCCGCGCTTGGATTGGGAGACATACAGGGTGACGTAGACGCTCCAGGATTGGTGCGTTAGTGTGAGTCGCGCTGGGATTCGCGGACTGAGTCAGCGACGTAGACTCTCCAGGATTGGTGCGTTAGTGTGAGTCGCGCTGCAATTGGACAAGAGATCGTACAGTTGTAGAAAGAGCAAACAGCTTTTGGAAAATAAGAAAGATGTATTACCACGCTGAGGAAAAGAAGAAAAAATCCTTGCTTAGTAAAGTAAAGAACCGGTTCGACAAGGATAAAGATATAGTGACTAGAGAAGGACAGTTATTGCCCCCGATAAGAACCCCAGCATCCTTCATGGTTGCGAAGTATGGGTATCATACCTGTATTTGGTTAGATAACTGGGTGAAGTATACAAAGGACGATGGAGTGTTAGCGTTCCCGGAACATGGTTCATTTAATCTGGCCATACTGAGGAACTTACGGGAGCAGATGATGAATCTAGAGCCTCGGCCTAGGCCAACGCAGTTTGAGGCGTTGACTGAATGGGAAGATGAAATGCATGAACGAGAAAAGCAGGGAGGTGGAGGTAGCTATAGGTACATGTTTGGGCGGAAGTATGATCGCGAAACCCATCATGACCGAATGAGAAGGTGGCGTGATGCCAGTATGACCGAGGGATTATATCCTGTGAGAACGGCAGAGGAATCAGGAGGGAGAAAGTGTACAGAGAAAGAACATAATATAGAACCCAGGAGATATGGGGCAAATGAGTCTGATGATGATGTCTTAGAGGACACCACCCCCGTATAGACGAGAACCAGAGGTAGGAACAGCAGTGACCCCGATGAGAGACACCCTGCGGATTATTAAGACAGAGGGTACCACCCCTGGGTTGAAAAGCAGTTGTTCTCTGGCGGAAAAAGAAAGAGAGAGAGATAGAGAGAGAGAGAGAGAGAGAGAGAGAGAGAGAAAGATAGAGAGAGAGAAAGAGAGAGAGAAAGAGAGATAGAAAGAGAGAATGAACTTGAGGATGAAAAGACCAGAGAACTAGCAAGAACTACTTTTGAACTGACAGAGAAAATCAGAGAACTGACTAAAAATCTTGAGGCCGTTACAGTGCCTGTGACAATAGGCCCGGTTATGCCAATTTTTGACAAGCAGAGGACGGACGAGAGTGGTTTGACAGTACCATATGTGGGCAATAGAGTAATTGTTCCTCCGGAGCAGGCAGAAATGAGAGCGGGAGAAACACAGTGGAGAACAGGGGAAAATCAGTGGAGACATACCATATGTGGAGGAGAATTGAGTGTGCAGACTAACTCAAGTTTGAATTCTGGATGTGTGGAAGGGAACAGAGGATCAATTTTAGAACCACAAAGAGTGACAGAACCAGGGGGTGCAGAAAAATCTGTGATAACTGCTGAAGATTTGAATGATTGGCTGAAGACTTTGCAGAAGAAAGAAAGAGAATCACAGGGAATTGATGTAGCTAGGCTACGTATGGAGATGGAAGAGATGATAGTAGGAACAATCCCCACAGAAACGCTGAAGAATTATCAGGAAGGGGAGATCCTCTTCCTTTGCAAAAGTGTCACATGGAGAGCAAAGAACATACATGACAGGTTGAAAGGAATAGCCAGTGAATTGGGAATTGACATGGACAAGGTAAAAGCTTTACAAAAGCCTTACCGAGTGGATTTTACAGATAAGGATATTGAGAATCTAAACAATGCAGGCCGAACAGGACAGATTAAGGAAATGATTGCTTTGCTGAAGAAATGGGGAGATGTAGAGAAATGGAAAGACAGATGGTATCGGAAGCGAGAGGATGGGGCAGATAGAACTTACTCGGCATTCCCCCTGAAAGAAAAAGAGAAGGCAGTGATAGCTTACCCCATGAGAGAGATTCCAGGAGGTGGGTACATTCATGTCCCATGGACCAGACAGGATATTTTATCATTTACGAATGATTTCCCTCGACTAAGGGAAAAGCCAGTTGAGTGGTACAGACAGGTTGACAGATTTGTAAAGCTGTCAAAAGTACTGTGGATTGACCTGAATAGTCTGTTTGATATAATTGTACCAGCAGACCTGTGGGCAGAATGTAAAATAGTCATAGACTGGCCCACTAAGGAATACCCAAGAGATCCAAAAACAGGAGCTCCAGACCCGGAGGTAATGAAGAAGTATGAACAGGTTATGGCCTTCTTGAAAAATAAGGTACCTCCCAAGGAAACAGACTGGGTTAAAATAGATCGAACACACCAGGAATTGAAAGAATCAGTACATGCTTACTATGAAAGACTGATACTAGCTTTTAAGCAGTTCAGTGGGGATGAACACTTGGGTGACACGGATCTGAGTCATTTTGTATATAGATTTGTGTACGGTTTGCGGCAGGAAATCAGTGACATGATAAGGCAGCACACCGTAGACTGGCAGAGTAAGAAAATTGATGAGATTCTGAGACATGCAAAATACTTCAGTGATGAGATTGAGGCAAACCAGAGGAAGTTAAAAGAAAAGGCAATGTGGGCACAGGTGAAAGTCGCAGAAAGACAGGAAGCTCAATTGATCGAACAAGCAAATAACCCAGGAAATAAACCCAAGTTTGGTCCAGGAAAAGGGAAAGGGAACATAGAAGAGGCTAAAAAGAAGTTCCTGTGTCACAACTGTGGAAAATTAGGGCACTGGAAATCCGAGTGTAAGAATCCTCCGTCTACTAATGATGATAATCCATCATTGAATTCACAGGTGCAGAGTGAGGGGTGTGGTCAGCATCGGCAACAGCAGAAGGCTGATAAGCAGCAGAATCAGGTGCCAAAACCACCCTTGCCGCAGAGAAAAGGATCCCAGAAGTACAGCCAAGAATCGGGGTTCTACGATGAAGAGCAGGTAATCAAACCAAAACGCGCAAGTGCAGTTTCTCAGTACTGGCTGAAAAATGAGGGAAGTGACTCCGAGGGAGACTTCTGACGGTGCCGAAGAGAGGAGGAGGAGTGCGTACTTGGCGCAACCCTAGAAATAGACCAGGCAGGGCCTTTTGTAGATGGGAAAATTAATGGTGAAAGTGTCACTTTTCTAGTTGACACAGGGGCCACGAGATCAACTGTCAGGTCAGCTGATATAAAGAATCTTCCTCTCTCGGATGAAGCTATCCAAGTAGTTGGTGTGCCCAACACACAGATTAAAACTCTGCTTACTGAACCAGTAAGGGTTAGAATAGGGAAATTTTCAGACATGCACCGATTCGTGGTGTGTGACACAAGTCCTGTGAACTTGCTAGGCAGGGATCTGCTATGCAAGATGAATTGCACTATTTTCTGTACTCCAGATGGAATAACCTTTGAGACACCTGATGAGGATGTTCTATACAGGATGACCATGGATAACAGGGAATGTGAGGCTTTGGGAACATATGCAATATTTAATCCAGATGCATTACCCCCAGAGTTGAAACAGACAGTGAAAGCAACAGTTTGGGATTTTACTGGAGATGATGTGGGTCTGATGAGAAATGTAGATCCAGTAAAGATTACTGTAAAAGAGGGAGTGGTTTACCCAAACATACCGCAATACAGATTGACACCTGAAATAACTGAAGGAATAACACCCTTAATTGAAAAAATGATCCAGCAAGGGGTGTTAAGAGAAATATTGAGCAGCCCATGTAATTCACCAATAATGGGACTGAAGAAACCTAATGGAAAGTTCAGAATAGTACAGGATTTGAGAAAAATTAACAAGATTGTTGTGTCATGTTGTCCCATTGTGCCAAATCCATCAGTGATTTTGTATCAGATTCCCCATGATGCAGAATGGTATACGGTAATTGATTTGTGTCATGCTTTCTTTTCAATCCCATTGCATCATGACAGCCAGCCAATATTTTCTTTTAGATTTGGAGAACGGATTTTGGCATGGTGCCGAATTCCACAGGGGTATACAGAGAGCCCTTCAATATTTAATCAATTGCTAAAGAAATCTCTGGAAAGTCTGACAATGCCTGAAAATTCGGTCTTGGTCCAGTATATTGATGACCTACTTGTGGCATCAAAAACACGTGAAGCTTGTGAAGTAGATACAATTGCATTACTGAATCACCTGGCAGATGGAGGGTTAAAAGTATCTCCAGCCAAATTGCAGTTCTGTAAGAAAGAAGTCCAGTATCTGGGACACAATATTGAGAAAGGCCTGAGAAAAGTGACCATTGACAGGATCAAAATCATCAGAGGAATGAGAGCCCCAATGACAAAAAGAGAGGTGAGAATGTTCCTGGGAATGGTGGGTTACTGTCGTCAGTGGATAAGTAACTTTTCCCTGATTGCCAAACCATTGATTAAATTGACCAAAAGTGAGGTGAAAGACCCATTGGAACTAAACCCAGAAGAAATGGCTGCATTCAGAGAGTTAAAAGACAGACTATGTGAAGCTCCTGCCCTAGGAATGCCTGATTATGAAAAGGAATTCGAGCTGTATTGTAGTGAGAGAAATGGATGTGCACTTTCAGTGTTAATCCAGAAACATGGACGTCTGAGGAGGTCAATTGCCTATTTCTCAGCAACTCTTGACCCAGTAGCTGTGGGTTTGCCAGGTTGCCCGAAAGCAGTAGCTGCTACCTGCAAAAGTCTGGAACAAAGTGAAGGAATCATAATGGGATATCCTGTAAGGGTATTCGTACCTCATGATGTGGCTATCCTTTTAACAAGGAGCCAGACACAGTTCATGTCTCATAGTCGGCTGACTAAATATGAGAAAGTCATTCTTGGTGCAACCAATGTAAGCCTGGAGAGATGTGTGAATGTGAATCCAGCGACACTGTTGCCTGATGCTGAATGTGTAGGAGTGAGAAATGATGTTGATCATGATTGCCTGGATGTACTTGATTACTGTACAAAGCCAAGGCCAGACATAAGAGATCTACCACTGCCTGAAAGTGATCATGTGTTGTTAGTGGATGGATCTTGTCTGAGAACAGAGGAAGGAGTGTTGAGTGCTGCATATGCTGTGTGCAAAGTCTCGGAAGTTGTGGAAGCATCACCCTTGAAAGGAGTTAAATCCGCTCAGGTGGCAGAATTGGTGGCACTGACAAAAGCCTGCAAGATTGGGAGGAGTGTGAGAGTGACTGTGATGACTGATAGCCAGTATGGCTTCGGAGTTATCCATGATTTTGGCCAGCTATGGCTACAAAGAGGTTTCCTGACCTCAAGTGGAAGTCCCATAAAGAATGCTGAAGTGGTTGGAAAACTGTTAGAGGCGATACAGCTGCCTAAAGAACTAGCAGTTGTAAAATGTGCTGCTCATGGTCATCGTGTAGATTTTGTAACTGTGGGAAACAAGTTTGCAAATGACATAGCACAATACTGTGCAAGAAACAATCATTCGATTAACAGGAGTAAAGAGCGAGAAATGTCTTCTTGTTCCTTAATGTTTACTAATGAGGTGGGAATATGGGAGGAAGTAAAACAGCTGCAGGATGAGGCAGGAGATGAAGAATTGAGAGATTGGGTGAAAGCAGGTTGTGCACCTAGAGAAAAAGATCATGTGTGGGTCTATAGGGATGAAAGACCAGTCATGCCAAATAGCATGCTATCAACAATGGCAAGGATGTATCATGGCCAAGGACACTTGGGGAGGGATGCTATGATAAGAGCCTTTAAGCAAACCTGGTACAGTCCAAAGTTCAGACTGATAGCAGAAAGTCTCTGCCAGAGATGTCTGATATGTCAGCAATTCAATCCTGGAAAGAAAACAGTGGTGAGCCTAGGAACAATAGGCAGGGAGGGAGGACCCTTCACAAGAATGCAGATAGACTTCATTGAAATGCCCCCAGTCAACAGATTGAGGTATGTCCTGGTGGTGGTCTGTTTGTTCTCCAGGTGGGTGGAGGCGTACCCAACAAGAAGAAATGATGGGATAACGGTGGCCAAATTACTGTTAAGAGAGTTCATCCCAAGGTATGGGTTCCCAGTAACCATTGAATCAGACAGAGGAGGACATTTTTATAATGAAATCATGGGTCTAATTTGTGAAGCATTGAGTGTACAGCAGAAGCTGCATTGTGCTTACCGACCAGAGGCTTCTGGTGTAGTTGAGCAAATTAATGGTACCATCAAAAACAGAATTGGCAAAATGTGCTTAGCCACAGGAATGAAATGGCCCGATGTCTTGCCTCTAGTCCTGATGACCATTAGGTCTACTCCAGACAGAACAACAGGTTTGAGTCCACATGAAATTATCATGGGACGTGCTATGAGGCATGCATATGTACCAGTGAACAAGCTGATGACTATAACTGATGACATGATTTTGGATTACTGCAAAGGCCTGGCTGACGCAGTTCATTCTGTGTTTCACCAGGTTGGAGAAGACGCCACCACACTTGAAAAGAAACCAGCCCATGATCTGAGCCCAGGGGACTGGGTAAGGATAAAAGTTCACAGAAGAAGGAATTGCCTGGTTCCAAGGTGGGGAAGGCCAAGACAAGTCATCTTGACCACAACAACTGCTGTGAAGTGTGCTGGTGTGAACAATTGGATACATGCAAGTCACACACTGAGAGTTCCAAATCCAAGAGATGGTACTGGAAAAGAATACTTTGAAGAATCAGATTCCAGTGATGATGCAGACAGTGAGGCAGTAAGAAGAAAAAAGAATCCAGAAAGTGGGGAAAGTGAGTCAAGGGAAATTTTCATCCCACCAGAAGAGGTTCTGAAGAGAACAGTGCAAACTGCAGAAGCAAGTTCAGACTCAGAAGAATTGCCTGAGGTTCTAATTGACAGAGACCAACACAAAAAGAAAGAAAGAAAAGAAAAGAACATTCCAACAGAAGAGACACCTGAATCACATGAGGAAATTGGACAAGTTTTACCTGAGATAAATATTGAAGAAAAAGGGACAGACAAAGACAGAGAGGGACAGATTGCTGAAAAACCCCGAGAAGGTGTAGGGAACATCAACAACAAGCTAGGTGAAGGGACAAGTAGACAGCAAGAAGATTGCGTGTCAGAGGCCCGAGGAGGGACAGAAGTAGGGAAATCTCAATTGGTGGAAAAAAAGAGACTGTTGAAGAAAAGGAAGTTGTTGGAGAAAAGAAAGCTGTTGATGAACGAGAGGCAACTGAAACAGAGTCTGATGAAAGTGACAATGAGATACATGGAGGACGAGTTCTGAGAAAGAGAACTTGGCTTGGAGAAAGAAACAATAAAGAAGGAAAACAAAAGAGAAATGCTAAAGGAGATCTTTGGCCAAATAAGATAAAGAGACTAAGGTACAGACTGACACGAGTTAACTCTTCGAAAGCTGAACAAGTGAACGAAGTGTCAAGTCAAAACACAACCAAAGAAGAGGAAACAAAGATACCTGAGAGAACTAAAAGAATAAGGAAACCAAACCAGAGGTACAAGTCACCGGAATGGACGTATGTGGCACTGCCTGAACAAGGAGAAGAGGCGGACAGCCAAGGAAGTCCAGAGGAGGCTTTACTGAAGGAGGTTGCTGAAGAAGAAGCTGTGGGAATCCTGAGAGTTATCTTGTCCGACATTGGAGAAGAAAAGGATGTTCAGGACCTGATACAGTTTGATGATGATGAGGAGACAGTGAAAAGTGATGAAAATCCAAATTGAGTAAATCGAAGGAAAATCACTTGGAGAAGAGAAGAAAAAGAAATACTAAAAAATTAGTAGATTGTAATAATCTGTTGGGTACTTGCTGCCCTTAAAAGTTCAGTAGAGGAGTAGAGGAGGCTAAGTCAAAAGACACGGTCAAATTCAGAAAATGGCTAACACTGAGAATAAAAGTAGATGTACCTTTCTGAAAAGATGGTGCAAAATGTGCTGCTGCTGTACAGGTTTATTAATGCTGCTTTGGAGCGTACTTGCTCTACTGATTTCATTTAGAGTCACTATAGACACTTTAGAAGGTCATACTGTGAACAAAACTAATATAGGGAAAAGTCCACAGAAAATAGTACCGACTAGAACTAGCAATATACATATACATAAGGATAGATCAATTAACGATTTTTCTAGCAATGTTTTTTCTAAATTGTTGTATGAGTACGTAAAGACAATGGAAGTAAGGGATTGCTACGTCTGCATGCAATTACCTGCCTCTGTTTCGGAAGGAGTGACTTATCATCATCTTCCGGCTATGTATGGAATTTCCTGTAGTGTGTTGATTAGTATATTTTATCAGTTAGGGAAATTAGATTACAATATGTCTAATATAGATAATATTCTTGGGCAGTTGCCTATGAATAAAGCACTGAATCCTGCAAAGGATGCTAACACTTTAGGTGAGATTTTTCTAGAAACCAAAGAATTAACCTTAGAATATGTTTTTAGAAATAATTTAACTTGCAGTTTGAAAGGAGAAGAGAAGAATTTTCTAGACATGGTTGAGAGAAGAAGATTGAATATGCACAAGAAAGCAGAAGGGCATAAAATGAGTGACACAATGTGGGATATTGAGAAAGAAAAGGAGTTGAAAAATGGAGCCAGTCCAACTATGGCTATAGATGCCCCACAGAAAGGAAAACTGTGCATTACCAGGAAGAGATCTCAATATGATTATTATTTCATAGGGACTAGTGAGTGTCATGATACATACTTTATTGCAACCGGATGGGGATTTAGAGGAGGAGAAGATCCAGTTTTTCCGGGAGTGTATTATATTTGTGGGAACAAGGCTTATTATCGTTTGCATGACCATTGGTTTGGTACATGTTATGTTGGCCTGGTCTTTCCAAAGATTTTTCACATGGATAGAGTAGATGATGCTGAACATTCTAACACATTAACACGCTATAAAAGAGAAACATGTACAGAAATTGTAGGAGATATTTTTGGAGCTTTAATTCCAGCAGTGGGAATTTCTTTAAATGCATTTAGCATTCGGAAGCTGTCAACAGTGGTGGATCGCTTGTCAACAAGCACCGCTGGAGGCTTTCTTTTGGTTAATACAGAAATGCAAAATCGACTTGCCCTTGACATTCTTTTGGCAAAAGAGGGCGGAGTCTGTGGAATGCTGAAAGTTCAACATTGTTGCACTTACATTCCTGACGAAAGTAAAGATCTAAACGTTTATATAAAAAATATTACTGATTTGCATGAAGAATTAGTACCACTGGAAGCTGAAAGTATCTGGACTAGAATGGCTAATAAGATGATTGCTATTAAGAATTTTATAGCTAAAATAGGTAGTACCATTTTTGGTAAGATATTGTTTCCATTAACCTGTGTAATTGTTGCATTATTAATCCTTAGATTAGGGTGTATGTGTTGTAGATATAGAAGAAATAAAAAGAAAATCACAAAAGAAAATGTTAAAAGGAGACAAAAGAAACCAGAAAGAGATCCACAAGAAATAGAATTAGAAGAGCTAAGAGAAAGCATGTATATAGAAACTAAAAAGGAAGATGAGATGGAAACAAGGGTTTAAAACATGAACAAGAAGATATTTTGAATTCTTCCAAAAGGGGAAATCAAATTGATTTTTGGGGTTTTGATTTTTGTGGTGATTAGATATCACCAAAGGGGGGATTGATGGAGCAGGGTTTTTACTTTAAAACCAAATACCTGTTTCATTTTCGCATGTTATAACTAAAAGTACTACTGATTAATTATTAAGTATTAACAGTTTGTCAAATGTTGTCTAATCAACCTTATTAACAAGAGAATTACACGTGGGAATGCTATTGCATGGCTACAATTATAAGTGAACTAAGTTGAAGTCCTACTTTGAGTTTGATGGAGGTTTCCAACGCCAATTCAGACCTATGCACACGGCTTCTCTGGGATAGGTAACTCTAGTACCTCGGTATCCACGGGTGGGGCGGCTCTCCAACCTCCTAACTTCCACGGGTTTCTTCGAAGTCCACTGGGAAGGGTCCTTAAGCTCTAAAACTTCAACCGCAACTTTCCCATAGAATTGTACAGAGCACGTGGTCGTGTTCACACACTGCACCCGTCCTCCGTGGGGTCCCTACTTACTCACCTTGGGTGGTTCCTTGGGGTCCCAGCGATTCTACAACCCCTCAACACTGTCTTGACTCAAGTCGTGGTTCTTATACCACTATTTTAGTATATGGTCTGGTCCCCCCCTGTCTATTAGTGCTATTTACTGTCATTTCTGTGCTTAATTATTGAGTGCTGTGTGATTATCTCTGTGTAGGAGATAATGTGACGTCCTAGATAGTGTTAAATAAATAAATACTTATTTTTAGAACTTCTGTGTGGTTCTCCTTTCATTTAACCAATACTATAAGGTTGAATTCTCATAAAACAAGCTGCTTAACATTCCTTCAAGACTAAGCCTGAAGGCTGCTGCACAGCTACCAATTGGATAGCTTTCTAAGGTTATCTTTGACCTCTTAAATCACCATAAGGGTTGTTTGGACTGGTGCAAGGTGCCCACTTTAATTAGTTGACAGCATATACCAGGCCAGCTTCTCATAGAAACTATCATGCAGTCTGTATGAACTGCAATTGACTGCCAAACCACTGAGTGATATGCAATTAACAAGAGTGTGAGGCAGGAGGGTTATATATTGTATTGTATTATAATTGCATCTGTATAACACTTACTACCCCTGAAGAAGTAGTGTAGCACTTTACACTAGGCAGCATGCTGCTCTGAATACCAGGGTAAGTATATTTTTGGGGTTATTGTTGGCTATTGGGATTAGTCTTGTGCTCTTAATGAAACCATGTCATGCATGTATGTCAGTTTCTATATGATAGATTAAATTAATAGGAGTTTGATTCGATCCTTAGTGGGTGAGGGGGAGTGCAATTGATGGAGCAGGGTTTTTACTTTAAAAACGAATACCTGTTTCATTTTCGCATGTTATAACTAAAAGTACTACTGATTAATTATTAAGTATTAAAAGTTTGTCAAATGTTGTCTAATCAACCTTATTAACAAGAGAATTACACGTGGGAATGCTATTGCATGGCTACAATAATAAGTGAACTAAGTTGGTGAGCAAACTGACAGAAATCAATGTTGCTTATGTGATGTTATTGTGTTTGCGCTTTTAATTAATATGCATTAATGGCTTTTGATGTCGCAAATGGCTAGATAAATACACACACATAAGGGTATTAGCAGGGGAATAACACTGTATAATCATTTCCGTGCAGTAATTCTGTTTTATGTTTATTTTTGCTTAAGTTGACTGATGTGGCCTACTACAAAATGGCCACCACCCGCAGCCTGCATTCGAGTAGATGGAAATTTTACAAAAAGGCTTTGCGTTGCCTGTGACCTTGCACCTCCGATGAACTGAAAAGTCATGAGCATGATGACAAGTCCGGGAAATCTGCCAAGTGCCCCTGGAAGATGGAGAAGTTGCAAAATATTAAACTACATGAACTTATTATGATCCCACCATTTTGAAACAAATTTTACCCAGAAGAGACATCCGTAGATGTATCGAAATTAGTCATGAACATTCAATTTTCCTATTCATTATTTGGGACAATCTATGTGTGAGAAAATTTCGCACAATATCGAAAATGTACCAAGATGACATTATTTCCGCCATTCATCCGTTCTGAACAAAGAATTGTTACTTTATAGAATGTAAATTTTAGTATAAATATTAGCAGACTAGAGAGGTCTAGCGCCACTTCTTCCCGAGCTGTGGATCCGAGGTCCCTACGCTGACGGAGAGGACGGTGACTCTACATGACTGCAGAAAACTCTGTTTCTTCTACTGAGGACCGGTTCTGACTTAGGATCTGACATTTAGACAGAATAGGTAAATATGAGAGAAATGAATTTTGCATTTAATTGGCTTTTCCTACAATTTTAGATAAATGAACAATCTGTTTGAATTTCTGTCTCGGGTGGTTATTTCTTGTCATGTTTATTGAATTTATTTGTGTAATCTATGAAATGTTCTCGCTAGATTTACAAGCAACTAGCTGGTCGCATTGACCTCAAGGTATATGCAGATTGGTTAGGAATATTGAAAAGTGTTTCCCCTATGCAAGGCACGGATAAAGTGGTTTAGGTTGGAAAGTTGGTGTAATGGGCCCCACCAGCGTGTGATGTGTGTGTGCGTGTGTGACTGTGAAATCACTCCGTCCGTGGATGTAGAGGGGATTCAGACGCTCTAATCTGCACCACATGCACTGGCTGGCAGTATTAATAGATCGAGAGTAGGTATTGTTAGGCTGCAGGGAGACGTTGAGGTCTTTCAAATGAGATGTGGGCAATTTGCATAGATACAATAATAGGGGCTAAGGTAAACACGCATGTGACAGAGTAAGCTGTGTTCAGAGAGGAGGACTGTAGAGCTTGGAAAGGAAGGAGAGAGACATTTAAAATGAGAGAATTGAGACTTGGAATTGTTAGGTCAGAGTCAGGTTCCATGCAGGGTTTTTAGGAATACTGGAGGCTTTTTTGGGACTGCATGGAAACTTATAGAAAGAAATAACATTATTTGTATGTGTTGTAATATTATTGTAGGCCATGAGAAAACCAGCCCACACACACGCATCCCTCTCAACCCCCCACTCGTGGGTAAATAGAATAAAAAAAAATATATGGATTCATTTCCCATAAACTTTGATGGAAGGAAAACAAAAATGAAATAGTATACTTTAAATTTGTGCTAGAAATGTGCCTCCCCTTTTCCTTCGGATGACCAGGAAAGGATGAAGAAGAACGGAATCTGTTTCACTGATTTTGAGTAAAGTAATGCTTCCCAGGGCAGGAAGAACTGGGGCTAGGTCTAATCTGGAGCGTCCACAGCATAGGAACAAGCATTGGCATAGCCAATAGGTCTCGCTTTTGAGACCTTATAAGTATTTAGTTATGCAGGACAATATCCTTGGTGCAACAACATTAACTGTTGCATGGTTAAACACTTATAAGGTCCCAAAGGCGAGACCTATTGGCTACGCCTATACTTGTTGTTAAAACCTGCAGATCACGCAGCAGATAAAGGATTATGTGGCACATGCAGTAAATTCATAAGTATGCAGAAAACGAAGCGGCCACGGAATTGCAGGATTCCAGTGTCCCTGGCTGTTTATTATATAGTTAATGAAGATGTGAAAAGGCACTCGCAGCAGCAGCATGGGCTGTCCCATGTATAGTGAACTGGGATTTGTAAATCCTGAATAGCAGAAGGAATGACACATACTTAAAAAAGCACGCTCAACGACGTGCACAATGGTTCCAAAGAAGCAGCCAAACGGCACACACAGATGACAGACAAATGTTTCTACTTCACTGTTCACTTACCAGCCGCCTGTGGAAAAGGATCGGATGAGCATACCGGGTGCCAGAGAAGACCTCATACTTCTTGACTGATATAAACACCTAGGGCGCCGCTAAAGAAATGTAAAGTAATCAGCGAAACGCCTTAAAGAGGTAAATATGTAAAATATTAGCTACTAAAAATCTAGCCTACGAATCAAAAGATGGGGGAACAGTAAAACCTAACGTTAAAAAAATGTATAAAATAACTACGTAGCCTAAATCTTCAATGGTAAGATTTAAACTAGCAGCTAGCAGAATAATGCCCCTGAGAGAAGCTCTAACTGTTTAAATACGCTTTACAATAGCATGGAACTTGTCCCGACTGATCAGTCTGTCCTCTAATTTATACAAGATAAAATGACTCCAGTTGCCACACAGCCAGGCTTTAAATAAAGGAATCGGTCATTCAGAACTGAGGTGCTCTGGAGTGAATCAGCTGTATTTAGGTATGCAGCACAATATCCTTTGTGCAATATTATCAACTGTTGCATGGCTAAAAACTTATAAGGTCCCAAAGGCGAGACCTATTGGCTATGCTAATGTTATTTATGTTATGGGGGGCATAATCTTTGAAGACAATGAAAGGTACGGAGTTCCTCTGTGGCAAGTTGGCCACCTGGTGTGTACTCAAGATAGTGAGGAGGTGGGAGATACCTCCTGTCGGAACTAGGACCCTCACACACCCAGCAAGCTAGGTGTCATGCTTCATCATATGGGTCTGCTCCTCGTCGAGCCGGCGCTGCAATGCTCAACGGGCACCCATAAAGGGGCTATTTTTCGGAGATCTTTAGTTCCTTGCCGTATAGGTGCGGTGGGTGTGAGGGGCCTAGAGGCGTGTAGATGTGGTGTGTGGATTAAAACAGGCAAGGGAATCCTTTGTGATTATTTTTATTCTGGAAAGGTCCCAACCTGACTAAAAAGGGAAGAGAGGGGGGGTATTATTTTGTTTTAATGTGACAAAAATTCGCTCTAGCCCCAGATGGTCAACATGTTTCTCGCCTCAGAATGTCACACAGTGATCAATTGGCGATTCCTCAGGACCAGGTGACTAAAAAACAATCTACAGTGGGTGGTGTGGTGCAACACTACCTACCACTCTTTCTATTCGAGAGTTAATGCCCTGGAGAAGGGCAGCAAACCTAGAGTACAAGAAAGGAGAAAGATCAAAAACCATGTCAAGATAATGGCAAATGATCCTGGTTAAATGCAGTGGATGCGTCTCACTATATACATTCCCACAGTTAAACATGTAAAACCTTTAAAAACACACAGTGCTGTCATACAAACCCATCGAGCTCTGTGTGGGCCTTCATATATACATATATCTCCTGTGTAACCTTATTCAGAAAGATCATGGTTCAGACCATGGTGGGTGAGTGAACATATGCTCACCTCTTTGGTTTTCATGTGCTGCCTCATCAGATCAAAGCGGAGTAATTTGGACACACAGTGTAGTGTCTCTGTTGTATAAAGAGACAAAGAGTATCAGCTAGAAGTAGGCTGCAAGCACCTCAGATAAGTGCTCACTTCTTAGCTCTGGTTAACTATATTACGATGTGCAGGAGGTATGGATCAGGGTGGACTAGGCCCGTAGTTGTAAATCTAAACATATGACACGATTATTCAATATTAGGGTGCTCAAGTCAGGGGGGCATAATCTTTGGCCTGAGGATAGTGCCAGAGGCGCCGGCTGTATGGATTGATAATTATTGTTTTAAAAGAAATTGCCCTGTGGGGGTGATGCAAGTGAGGGTGGGTGGGGGATGGGCGCAAGTGAGGGGAGCAGGTGAGGGGGGCGCAGGTGAGGTGCCAGCCGGGAGAAGTGTGGCTCAGTCCAGCCCCGCTTTCATGCTCCAGTAACGAGGCCTTTGGCGTGGGTGGGGGCGCAGGGCTCCTCATCATCATCACAGAACGAGGGAGGAAGAGAGAAAGGCGGAAACGGACTTCCACGTTGCGCATCACCACCAAAAGATCAGGAAGGGGGGAGTACGGGAAAGGCAGAAGGGGGCATTTTATGGGTCCTTAAATTCAATGGGGAGACTGGAGGAAAGACAACATTGTATGTAAAAAGAGAGAAGGGCGTGGGAGGGAAAAGAGAAAACGAGGCAGAGGGTAAAACGGAGACAGTTTAGAGAGCCGGAGAAAAGAGTCAGGGAGAGGCCGAGAGTATGGCAGGACGAGACTGAGAAAGCAAGAGGCGGTAAACAGGTGGTGAGAGAGGAAAACTTTTACCTATTGGCATTGTAAATGGCAATGCCTTTTATTATTGCAGGTTTTTTAAACACAATTAAAAGGCATTGTCATTTACATCGCCAATAGAGAAAAATATCACAGCTGGGGGACCGATTGCATTGCAAATGCTGGTTTATATAGTGCGGACACTGCATCCACAAGGTCTCCAGCTGCACAAATAACGCTCATAAGAAGAGCCGCTGCACCAGGTGGCACTGGGCCCTGGGTCTGTGTAATTAACAGTACACTCCAGAACACGGATCATTTCTCAATACATTCACGACCCTTAGGTCAGTCCATGTCATAGGGGAAGTAAGTACCTGTTTCCATTTCACATCTTTTACTTCATCTTGCAGTCACTCAGAGTGTTTACATTTTACAGATGTTTTGTTTTTTTTGTAGATTTTTCATGCTACGCATGACTTCCACAGCGCATGCGCTGAACGGAACCTCTAGATGATGTCAGGTCATGAGTAGGTGTTCATGAAAGGCCTCCATTAATAAGCGAGGCTGAAGAAAGGTCGTGTTTCATGAAGGGGTGCAGACCGCAAGGTCATGCAATTATTGGCCTCTAAGAGCGATGTCCGATTGTGTGTCACAGCGAGAGTCTGTGAACACGTGTTATTAGTCTGTGTGTGTGTGTGCGAGGGCATAGTGAAGGGGGTGGCACAAGTAAGAGTCTGAAAAAGTTGAGTGAACAGACTGTGATGAAGAAGAAGGAGCTGATGAGTGAAATATTCAGTGGCGCATTTCAGAAAAATATGGATACAACAGAATGAGAGAATGGACGGAAAGAAGGAAGAACTGGAGTGAATATAAAGTGGGGGCCCACTCGGCCCCCACGCCCACATGGCGGTGCGGCGCCCCCCCTCCCCCGGCCTTTCAGTGTTGGGGGTGTGTCGCGGGGCGATGACGCACGCGGCGCGCCCCCAACACCGATAGGTTGATGTCGTCCCAGTGACTGACCCGGAAGCAGACATTCGGCTTCCGGGGCAGGGGGGCAGGACGATCGGGGTGCGGGCCCCCAGTGCGACAGCAGCCTCCTTTATAAGGCGCTGGGAGCGGGGGGGCGCCCTCTTCCTCCTGGCTCGCTCCCCGCGTCTGCCGTGTGCCCCACGCTCGGGCGGATTAATTATTTTCTTTGTTGTTTGGCAGGTCGAACGACGGAGTTCTACGCCTGAGGGTGATCGGGAAAATCGGGCTGCGGGCGTTTTTTCGGTTCGGGGGTGAGACGCGTGCACACAGGAGGAGTGGAGCGAACGGAGGAAGGTCTCTGTCAGCTGGCTAAGAACGCGCCGGATATCTTTCACGGAGCGCTGCAGGTGCAGGGACCGGGGTGAGCGTCGAGTACTGGAAAAGCGACTGGTAAGGTGTGGGAGCTGGTGCCGGGGGAGCGGAGAGATAGGCGGCAGGCAAGTGACTGTAACGATTGATTTAACTGGTGGCTGCTTGGTTTGCGAAGCAGGATACAGCAGGGCAGCCACTGGAGGGGAGACTAAATAGTAAAGCTGGATTTCTCATTTGTTTGAAGTGTTGTTTTCGCCCGACCAGTGCTCCTATTATATTGGTGTCTGCTTGGTTTGTGCTGGCTGCGAAGCAGGTTGCAGCAGGGCAGCCACCGGAGGGGAGACAAAAATAGTAAATGCTTGCTTTACAATTGGTTTGAAGTGTGTTTTGGGTGTTTTCTCCCGACCAGTGCTCATAGGTTGCTGGTATTTGAACAATTAACCCAGTTTCGAAGTGATTAATGATTATTGCTGTGAATTGTGGATCTGGAGAAGGGGTTCGTAGATCGCTACGAGTTTGTTGCAACTACAGGGATTGATTGTGCGAAGTGTTTGTCCAGGCTAGTAATATTTGCTTTTCGCAGGAAGCTTGACTCTGGTGCTGCTTTCCGGTTGCGGACAACAGAACACGGCAGAGCACAGCAACGGGCTGAGGACACACGGGTCTTTGGTGGTAAGGGGAGTGAGGCGGGCCTGCATTTCATTGCTTCTGGAGGGCCGCGGGGCTTGAGACCTTCCTACAAGGGGTTTGGCGCTCGCCCACACGCTAAGGCTAGCTTGGTGTGTTTTGCGGTCACAGTTGCATGGTGCTTACGGCCATCTTCACATCCTACATCTAGAAAAAGGTATAATCGCCGGTGTTTGGCTAGGTCTAGTTTGCATTACGATTGTCGAAATATGCCGGGGGCACGAGTTAATAGGAGTTCCCGCATGGAGCAAATGATGCAGGCTATTTTTTTTTGAAAATCTTTATTAACCGCAGTTGCGTCAACTTACAATGTACGTCCACTAGCCAGAGCGTCAAATCAGCAAGACAAATACACACATGTCCAGATGGTGAGACACAGCCATTTAGCCGGCAACCCGGAGGTCCGGCGGCGGTAAACAGTTAAACATGTGCATAGGAATCAGGTGTGTACATTGTGTGAAAATGGGTCTATGGTGTTTCTTTTGGTGTTTTTTCGTGTCGCATCTGAAGCGCATTGTCTGCAATAGCGGATGGCGCTGTGGTCCAGCCCACATTGCGGCGCTGTCGATTAACACCTAGGCCCGCGGGGGGAATCGCGCAAGGCACCAGGTTTACCCCCAAATGCCAAGGTCTCCGGGCAACGGAGCCCTGATGTCTTACTCTTGGCGTAGGCTGGAGCGCGACGAGGAGGTTGCAGTATAGCTCACAAAGACATACATGTCAGCGTGTATATCCGGCGAGCCCAGTGTGCAGCTTCGCAGTTCAGCTCTATACGTGCGATACGCGGCGCGCTATCGTCCCCCCAGCGGTGCGCTCCCCCAGCCGCCGAGCGCCGGCGCAAGCCCGGTATGCAACACTGCGCGCCTCGAGTGGGTCATTCCGCGGTTACCGGGCAGAACCGCCGCCCACACGTAGTGCGCGCCATTGCTGCCTCACCAGTGCTACACAGGGCGCGCTAGGCAGGGCAGCGCCTCGGGGGCGTCGGATAACACTTCCAGCAACTGTTTTCTGTGGTTGGACAGGGGTTCGGTCAGGGAGCGTAACCAACAACTAAACTGCTCCCAGTGTGTGTAGTGCGATTGGGGGGATCGGGACTAAGGTCATAAACTCGGGTAGGGTCCAGGGTAAGGGGGGAGGGGGGAGGTGGAGATCATTCTGCGTTAGAGTAGGAGGAGACAGCAGCTGTCAAGTGGGGCACAGCTGGGCCTCATGAGAGGTGCGCCGAGCAGCAGGTCGGGGGGGGGACAGGAGGCTGTCAAAAAGGGCCCAGAGCCCGCCGTGTCTGCGTCCGCAGTCCTAGGTTATCCCCTCGTGCGAGTGAGGTGTTCCTCTGTGCCCAGGAGGGAGCTCCTGCGGAGGGCGGAGTGGTCATATCTTCCCGTTTGAGCCCGTATCCCGGTACCGCGCGCGCTGCCTCAGACTGCAGCGGCAGCAAACCCTGTGCGCGCGCCATAGACGCACCGCAGGCAGCAAATGATGCAGGCTATGATGCGCAGGATGACGGCGATTGATAGGCGCTTGGGTAAGGTGGATGAGTTGGGTAGGAATGTGGCAGCGATTAAATCAGAGGCTGGACGGGCCTCCGGGTCCACAAGGCAGGCCAAAAAGAATAGTCAACCCACCACAGCCCAGAGGTGAGTTTGTCACCCCTCCTAAGAGGGGCAAGTCTAAGAAAACTGCGTGCACAACGCCCAAGAATACAGCGGAGGGGGAGGGTCTGCCAGGGGGAGCGCCTAAGGAGACTCCCGTTCTGCCCCCAGTGGCACCGGCGGGGCCAGCTCCGCTTATACCAGCTTTGCCAGTCGCCCCTGTCGGGGTCATTCCCCCTGCCACCCCCCGTGAACATTGCCCCCGTTGGGGTCCCAACCCAACCGAATAATGTTGTCCCGGTGGAATTGGCATCACAGATAGCCGCTGTTTTGCCCTTGTTACAGTTGGGGGGGTATTACCATCCTCTCAGGATCATTCAGCAGAAGCATTGAAACTGGTTGAGTTGATTAAGTTGGCCAGGGCGGGGGAAGGGGCACCATTGGCACCACTTACTTCCCCAACAGGTTCCACCAGCGGGCAGACGGCGAAAAAGGATGGGGCGACGTCACAGGGGATTGACAATGGTAAGGAGGTGGCTTTGCCATTACTGAAAGATGGTGCTATACCGTCAAGAAAGGAGAATTTGGGTCAACATGTGTCTCAGGCAGTGAAAGAGATGATCTGGGCGGGCAAATATATTAACAATTTCTCCTTGCTGCTCGACAATAGGGAACTGGAATACGCCAAGTCACAAAAGGAATGGATGTTGCCCAGTGAATGGAGAACAGACTTGGTTAAGTTCAGGGTTGAGGAGACATTTGTTAACTGGATGAGGGCCTTTTCTGTGTTTAGTGCCATTACAGCTGAAAAGTCGCCCAATTTACAGGCAGAAATGGCCTGCTACCAGAGCAGGATTGCCATGTGGAGCGAGACACAAGTGGGGAATGGGTGGAAGGAGTATGACATTTCATTCAGGAAGGCTAAGGAATTCAATCCCTCTCTAGCATGGGATGTGGTGGATTCCTTGTCGTGGTACAATCAGATATCTGGGGGGGCAGCAGTGATGGGGGCAACCGGTTCACAGAAAGTATACCCGGCCAAGCCGCAACAGCCCTTTCGGCATGCGCAAGGAAGTGAGGTACCAGGAAAGGGTAAGGGTTGGGGGGATAAAAAGGGCGTATGTTGGGATTTCAACAAACGGTCCTGCACTAGGGCAGCGGGCATATGTAAGTTCAAACACGCCTGTTCCTTGTGCGGGCACCCCTCACACCCAGAGACCTCCTGCAGATTTAAGGGTGGCAACCAGGGCTCTAGGGGGAGAAGGAAACCTGAATAGACTAGAGGAGGGTTTAGTGTCGCACACTCCCATCGATGTCATGGCTATGATTCCCTGGCTGAACAGATACCCGGATCACGCAGCGGCTAAATTACTTCAGGAGGGATTTTCTTGGGGTTTCAGGATACCGGCGGGAGGGTACACAGGTAGGACTGAGTGCAGGAACCAACTGTCTGTAAAGCATAACCCAGGGGTAGTGGCTGCAAAAATTGAAAAAGAATTACTCCTGGGTAGGTTAGCAGGACCTTTTGACGAGGTGCCAGTGCCCAACTTTGTTTGCTCCCCACTTGGTGTGGTCCCTAAGAAAGAGAAAGGCGAATATAGACTCATTCATAATCTCTCAGCCTCAAGGGGGGCTTCCTTGAATGATGTCATAGATGAGAATGACTGCAGTGTAAAATATGCCTCTTTTGATCACGCGGTAGTGTTGCTTAGGGGCCTGGGTCCAGGGGCATTGATGGCCAAGTCTGACATAGAGTCTGCATTTCGTCTTCTCCCCGTGCATCAGGGGGATCACCACCTTTTGGGGTTCAAGTTTGATGGGAAGTATTACATGGACAAATGCATGCCCATGGGTTGTTCGATCTCCTGTGCCTATTTTGAGACGTTCAGTTCCTTCTTGGAATGGGTAATGAGGCAGGCAACCGGGCATCAGCAGGTCATGCACTACCTGGATGACTTTCTCTTCCTGGGTGAGGCGGGGTCTCAGAAGTGTGCACGGGCATTGGAGGAATTTTGCGTGCTCATGCGGGCTTTTGGGGTCCCGCTGGCGCCGGGGAAGACAGTGGGGCCAGCTACTTGCTTAGAATTTCTGGGCATTGAAATACTCTGTGGAGGGTTGTTTCAGGCTCCCAAAGGAGAAGGTATGTAAATTCAAGGCGGCATTACGCGCGTGCCTGGCCAAAGAGAAGGTTTCGTTACAACAGCTTCAGGAAACAGTGGGCCAGTTGAATTTCGCGTTGAGGGTGATACCTATGGCTCGCCCCTTTTCTCGCTCAATTGCGCAGGCTATGAGGGGCCTGCGAGAAAAACACCACCGCACTAGACTATCGCTTGAGGTACGCCAGGACATGCGGATATGGATGGCATTCCTGGAGGACTTCAACGGCAGGGTTGTGTGGTCCGGCCCCCCCATTACTTCAGCAGAGTTAGGTTTATGGACTGACGCTGCTGGGAGATTGGTGCCCCAAATTACCGGACCTCGTGGCTGCTAGCTTAGCTCCCAAGACACGGACAGCTTATGAAGGGGCGTTTGGTTCATATTGCACTTTCTTGGGGCGCGACTGGGAATCCAAATGGGCTCTGGAAAATAGCTTTACGGATTATCTGGGTAGTTTGCATCACGAGGGTTGCTCAGTGGCCACAGCTAACAGGCATAGGGCAGCTGTCTCCTTTTATGCACAGGCAAAGGGGGTGAAAGATCCGACTGACAACTTTGCGGTGCGGAAGGGTCTGAGGGGTTGGCGCCGCTTACAGGGCAGCACGGCTGACACTAGGAAACCAATAGGTTTGGAGAGGATGACGGCATTACTGCCTGCATTACATGACGTCTGTAGCTCGGGCTGGGAGATACAATTGTTTAAGGCAGCGTTTACATTAGCCTTTTATGGGGCGTTGAGGCTGAGCGAGTTGGTGGCAGCCTCTAAGGCAGATAGGCAGGGGGGTATCCAATTCCTGAACACAACAATTCAGGGAGACACATTGTGGGTGACGATTAGGAGATCGAAAACTGATCAGGAGTCCCGGGGGGAGACTGTGGTACTGCACAGGGCAAAGGCCAATCCTTGCTGCCTGGTACACCACGTGGAGACTTTCATCAAGCAGCGAGGTGCACTGTTGGGTGGGCCACTTCTATTACACGCGGACGGCACCCCTTTAACCAAATATCAGTTCAGAAGAGTCATGGAGTTGACTATTGCCAGGGTGGGCCTTGACCCGAAGGAATTTGGCACACACTCCTTTAGGATAGGTGCAGCCACTGAGGCAATCGCAAGGGGTTTACATGTTAACAGTGTTAGAAGAATTGGGAGATGGTCACCCAATTCCAATTGCTACAAACGGTATGTGCGGGTACACATGTTGTAAAGTACCTAGGGTACTACTGACATCGGGTTTTTCTTTTCTGGTTTTGCAGTTCCTTCGCTCTGTGACGCAGGCGGAGAGCTCGCTTCGAGTCATCAGCAGGATTCATCGGCGACTCATCGAGGTGTGAACAGTCAGGAACACAGGACGCGGTCAGGCAGGGTTTGGATTGTTGGTCATTCTTATGTCAATCGTGCTAAAACTGTCTTTTTTTGCAGGCAAGGGTAGAAGGGAGCTAGAGCACGAAGGTTGGTCCATCTCTTTCTTTGGGAGGGGGGGGTCTCTGCCTCAGTCAGTTTAGGGGATTCTTTGCTGAGTTGGTCGCCCAACATACAGCCCCACCGGCGGTGGTGATTCTTCATCTGGGGGGGAATGACCTTGCTAGACTGGGTAGGAGGGTCCTCCTGGAAGAGATCATTTCAGCAGCGGGTTGGGTAAGGAGGGTGTGCCCTGATTGCACGGTAGTCTGGTCTCAGCTGATACCGCGGCTGCAGTGGCGTGGGGGTGAGTCTGTCAGGGCATTGAATCACTCGTTAAAGAGGATCAATACCAAGTTAGAAAAACTTTTCCGAAACTCTCACTTGGGGCTATTTGGGGGGAGGATTTGTACTTACAGGATGGGGTCCATTTGACGGAGGCTGGGAATAGAATATGGTGTGATAATATCCTAGCTTGGTTGAAGGGCTCTCTGAGGTAAGGATGACCTTTAGGCAGGAGTTGTGGGGGGGCCAGATCGTCGGGAAACAATGCTGGCCTGTGGCGGTAAGGTCATGATCGGTGAGCAGCAATTTAAGGTCCTAAGGGGGGCGTCACCATCCACGGAGGGGGCGGCCCAGGGGAGGGGCCACTGGTCCCTCCTAGAACTTCAGGGGCAGGAATATCCGCTAGCTGCTAAAAATGCGGGGGAGGGAGTCACGCTTTCCTTAGGCTGGTAGCCACCCCGCACATACACCATGACGTCAGCATACGACGCAAAGTGTAAGGGCCCTCCTTGTTGGTTAAATGGAGTTCACGATGCAGACGGGGTAGGCGGTCCCCTGTCGCGCATGCGCACCTCTAGGTAAGGGCGTGGTTAGTAGGACTTGACACCGGTTAGCGACCTTGCCGTCCGGCCAGGTATGTTAGAATGCAAAATTCAGGCAGGATGTTAGATTCGGATAGGAAACACGCTGTATTAGACGTTTGTTAAGGTTAGCCTTTGATATTTGTCTACGATACTGTAAATCTAATGTCATGAATTTTGCTTATTCTTGCATAACTGAAGTAATGTTGATATTCATCTTTTTATTGTTTTATATAATAAATACGGCCGGGGGTTCCCTGACCCCCCGCCTTCCAAAGATAATTTGCCTATGTCAATTCGTCAAGGTGGTGTGGAAAGCTGGGAGGGGAGGGTAGCCAGTCACAGACCATGTGATTAACTCCTAATCTGCCTCTTCCACAGAACTGTAAAATTCAGTGTTACATTTTCAGAACTGAAACATCTTCTATTCTTGTTATTCACAGCGTGGAGACTGGTGCTATTCATTCTATGATACTGATAGTAAGCATTGGTAACGTCAATAGAACGTCAATAGATCTGGCTTGTTAGGTGCATGTCATTGCTATGTGATATATCTGATGCAATTAAAGAAAACCCAGGTACGAAATAGTGATCACAGGGCGCTCTGCCTTAAGAACAGGATTTTGACTCAAATGTTTAAAGCTTTTTGGAAAGTACTTCTCGCTAGGCTTTTTTAGCCACGTCCCTTTTGGAGACCCAGCCCTCACCTTTTTGATCCCTCTTAAAGCACTGAGAATGGGGGAAGCGGGGGGCGGGGGAGGCCACCTAGAATTCTAAAAATACGTCTGCGGAAGAAGCCTTTACTTGTACATTTCTGGCTGGGCTTTATGTTATGTTGAGCAGGGTGCATGCAGCTGTGGGCCAGCACTGGCAGTGATTGCACACTGGCATCGCCATGTCTCTGCGAGGTATTATATTACGGTAGGTAACTTTATAACAAGCATTGGCATAGCCAATAGGTCTCGCCTTTGGGACCTTATAAGTGATTAGGCATGCAGCACATTAGCCTGATATATGATACAACAAGTAACATCATACATACAACAAATCAGGACAATTGGCTTTGTCAATGGTTATTAGTTGCATAAAATAAATAAGCAGCAACTATGGCTTGTAATATAGTATTGAAAACACTTCCACTTAAAGCCCTGGTGACATCACGCCAATGTTGCTGTTCCTGAGTTTGAAAAAGAGAAGGGAAATCCAGAGAGAAAATGACTCTCTTGAAAGGATTTCCCTTCCCCTACAACGCTCACCTGGCATGAAGTTATGCTGCAACTTCTCCATCATTGAGAAGTGAGCAGTGTGCGCACATCGATGTGCCTGCTGTCACTCCTGCTCTACAGGATGGTTTTGTGTTGTTCTACAAAGGGCAGTGCTAAGTGGCGTGTCTTATAATGAGCGAGACGTGGTAGAACGAACTGATCTGATTGAAACACAGATCAATAGAGTGGCAAAGTGGTTCACAATAGAGCCCATCAGATTCGACCACAGGGTCTCTCGCAGCTGCACCCTCCCATGCCCCATAGTTTCAATCAGCCTGTGATTGAGTGATTTTCTATTCAGATATCACTCGCCGTGGGCGCCATTGATTGCAACTGCATGTTACAAAAATAATAACCCTACTTAGCAGAATGAATAAAAACTGAATGAGTCAGTGAATTAATAAATTAACTATATTGCACGTCTCTTTAAACTAAACCATATCAAGGCACTTCCTGGTTAGGAGAGGTGGGTTCACAAAAAGACTAGAACGGTTTGAATTTTAAAGTGCTGTAAAGAATCCAAGTTGTTGCTGTGGAACTCAACAGCATGCGTTTTGTCGGCTTTGAACGGATGAGACGCTAAGCCTGTCCCGCCTGGGCTCCAAGCATTGCTTGCCTGTGGGTGGCACTCAGATTCTTGCAGTAAATGTATTGACGGATTGAGCTGTCTCGATGGCACCACCAGTGCTGCTGACAACGCATTGTAATCACTCCAATTACTTCTTCATTAGAGAACTTGGTGCCTTTGTCTTTTTGATGATTTATTAAAATTCAAATCACATACGTATATGTTGCATAACTAACCCTCTACCATGGGACTGTGCAAGAGGGAGGTCACATGAGAAAGAGGTTGGCAGGGCTTGGTGGAGGGTTCCGCCAGGCTCCTGTCTGGTGGTGCTACTCAACAGATGCTACAGATTTCTCATGCAGTCACATTAAGTGTTAGCTGCCTTCACATTCAATAGAGCATATCACAGCCCCACGCGCTTTCACTGCTTGTTATCACTCCAGAACATCCGAGCGCCAACGTCCGAGCGCCGCGAAGCCACAATAGTGAAAGTTTAGCACTACACATATATGCTAGAAGCGATATAATTAAATTACAGACCAACATACAACACCGTCCGTCACCTGCCAAACATGTGCGTCCGCTTGCAATCGCTCCGGGACGTCTAAGCGCTACGATGCCACACTAGTGAAATGTAAGCGCTACATACATGCTAGCAACTATAGCATTAAGTTACAGACCTATATGCCGGGGTTAAGGCATGGGCAATGCCCCTATCTCCTTCATGACACAATGACACTAAACTCGTACGATAGCTTTCTGTCACTACTAGATTGGCTCAAGTCAACGTCCTTTGGTTGAAACCGTCTCGCGCTCTACCAGAGGTAATTAACAATAAATCAATGCGCAGACATTCCTATATTCATGGCATGGGCACAGTGACAACAGTTCAGTGCAAGAAGCATGAGGCTGGAGGTGGCTTGATGCCCATAGATCAGAGGAGCCTTGCCAGCTGGGCGGGTAAGGCATACCACGCTCACACAACACGCTGCCTGACCGGGCCGCTGCAGGCTGTAAGGATGCCTTCACAGTAATAACCCACGGCTGGCACCTTAGGGCAGGAGCAAAGCGCTGCCTGCAGCACAGAACCACTGCGTTTACCCCATGAAGCCAAGTAAGCCAGTACAGAGAACAAGCAGGAAGTGGGATAAGGGAGGGGGTGGCAAAAGAGGAGCACTTTCGCGGCCGCTTGAATGTTCTCAGTGGCCGTATGGCTCACTGAGAACATCAAAGCGGGCGCAAAAGTAATCAGGCAGGCTGACAAATGGTGCGCGCACCTGGCGCACGTGCACTGTATATGAAGGCCTGAAAAGCCACTAGTCTGCACTTCCAAATCCCGCTTACTAAATCTCTCGCTAAAGCGCTGGCTCAGGCGAGACCTAAAAACAAGCGGGCATCGACTTGGGCTCTGTGATACTGACATTTTAAGGTTGGCTGTGTTGCGTTTATCACATGTACTCAACTGGGGCATTTCTATTAGTATGAGCATGCCTATATATGACGTGGTATTTCATTTGATGTTAATTATAGCTTGCTGTTGATAAATAATAATAAAAACTTGTGACAAAAGCCGGACGGGTGGACCCAGTAGGTTCCCGTGCCTGCTAGAGATATGTATAAACCAGAAGTGCGCATATTTGATTCCACAAGGGGGTTGACTTCCCCCACTCTAAAGTCAATCTTCTGGGTGCCACTGAGGTGGGCAATAAAACAGGCCACTTGCAGCGCCACACAGACGAAAACAGGGCTATCTAAGAAAGAAAGTTATTATTTTACGTGCAACACTTCTTGAATAAGGCTGGCGCAGGCTCAAGTTGGCTATCATCGATTATTTACTTTACTGCGGTCGCGAAAGTGAAAGAGACGTAACCCGTTACCGGAAACGAGGAGCACCTGTGGAGGGGACACAGAGTAGAGGGGGGGGGAGGGCAGCGTAGAGGGAAAGCGTGAGGCAGGAGGAAGGAGAGACACGTTACGGAGGGTGGCAGGCAGAGAGACGGGAAGCAGAGAAATGGAGGGTGAGGCAGGATAAAAGAGGTCTTATAGGTTTTCAAGAAACAAATGAAAAATCAACCATTTCTCCAAGTACTAGACACTACTCTGGTAAATTGGCAACAGTGGAAAGAAGGCAGTGAAGCTTATTTAGAAGCCATTGATGGAGGAATGTTCACTTATACAAAGAAAAAAGCACTTCTGATATACAATTTGGGTTCTGAAGGTAGAAGCATATTGAACAAGCATTGGCATAGCCAATAGGTCTAGCCTTTGGGACCTTATAAGTGTTTAGCCATGCAACAGTTGATGTTGGTGCACCAAGGATACAGTACTGCATAACTAAATACTTATAAGGTCCCAAAGGCGAGACCAATTGGCTATGCCAATACTTGTTCCAATTGATTTGCCAAAATTGGGATTAGAACACAGGTTGAATGGTTTACGTGTTGGTCACTACCCTATCTCTCTCCCTCTCCTCCTGGTACTAAATAATTTTCCGCTGTGCTCCCCAAAACAGGACACTCTTTCTCTTATCTCCCTCTACAACCATCCTTCAAGCTTTCTTCCTCAGTCGTAGGGTGTTCCCTTTGTTTTTTTATCACGTGGGTGCAACCAACCTTCTCTTTTTGTCTCTCTACTGTTCTCTTCCAAGCTCCCTCGGTCTTTCTTCCTCTTTCCCCACTGCTTCTCCCACTTCTCTGCCTCACTTTCCCCACTTAGTCCCTCTCCTACTTCCCCCTCCCTGGCTTCTTTATGCTTTCCTTTCGCTTTCTATCCCCACCGGGTCTGCCTTCCTGCCCCTCCACTTATTCGGTTTCTCTCTCCTCTCTCCCCCTCCTTCTCCCTTCCCTCTCCAGATCTCAGGACAGCGAGCGGGAGCCTGGGGCAGTCTGTGTAAATAAGAGCTGGACCTGAAGGTAAATGTGAAGGCAAAACGGAGGAAGAGGCAGGATCTGAAATGTACAGGTTCAAAGGAGAACTGAATGTTAGGAGAGGTGAAAAGTGGCAGGGATCAGTCGGAGGACAAAAAACAACACTAGAAGAAAACGCTGATGCTCACAGGGGAACCGTATAGTGTTGAAAAAAGAAACATCCATCTCTCAGCACTCCAAAACAGCAGGGTGGCAACCTTCTTCAACAGACCCTAGCCAAGACCCCACCACAAACAAACCAGGAGCCACCAGTGGATTAAGGCACATGACTTGAAAGTATACTCTATGATGCTTGTTAGCGAGTCCCTATGATGCTTGATAGCGAGTCCCCGAGAAACCATATTATATATAAGTGAGTTGAAGATATATAATAAAAATTCTATAAAATGTTCTGCATCAGGCACTTTGGAAAAATAATCGTTATTTTAGGTTGATCCAGGCAGTTTTTATTAAGATGTTTAAATCTATGAACAAGAAAGAACGTCAAATCACACCATGTGATGCTAATTCTTTGCGGAAAGGTAGTGAACACAAATTTCCACTGGACAAATTGATATATTATTAGACAAAAAAAATAGATTACAAAACATTCAGTAAATCCACTGACGAAAATCAATGTTTCCACTACACAGAGATTAAGTTTCACAAAGCAATAAAATGCACAATTGGAAATTTGTATTTATTTTGCATGATAACTTTTAACAAGGGTTTCTCAGTCCTTCATTGCTGTATCATTAATCATTTTTCTTTATTATCATTGAAAACGTTCTAGTAAACTAAGAATCATCCGCATCCCAATATTTGTACTAATAGATATATATATATATCTACAAGCACACACACATATATATACACACACACACACAAACATTATTTTGGTGGAAAGTTCACATTTTTATAAATGTAAAGAATTCGGGCATAATTTCAATTCCAAATGTTACATAAAAAATACGTAACTTATTTTAAAATTCCACTAAATGGCATTGATATCCAGACAAAATATATTAAGTTGCATAAGGTCTTATTACAAGTTAATTGGAGCAGTCTCCCCGGGTAGGATACAATTCTTCTCAATTATAACATGTCCAGTGTTCGGGCGCTTGAACTTGCAATAACACTGTATCGGAATTTACCCGGTGGAAAATTCAGCTGGTAAAATAGCGTAAGGCTTTGGCTACAATTGCAGCCTGGCCCATTCACCCCACTCCTATGGCACGCCCCACCCCCTCTGTCAGGCTACAGCCTGGCCTTCCTACTGCAACCTTTCCTACCTCACTTACCTCCACCCCTGCCCCACACCAGCCTTGGCACTTATATTTACCAACTGCTCAGAGTGGTAAACTCCTGAAAAAACACATGGGTCTGCATAGGTGTGTCTCTATTTTGTGGGGATTAACTCTGAAAGGACAGACTTCGGTGCAGAGATACTGACTGGAATACAAGTTTCAGCCACCCAGGGTCTCCACACCTAAATCCACCTTACTTGCAATTGGGGTCATCTTCGGTAAAGCACACTTGATCACATATTTGAGATATATATATCAGATTTAACTTTCAAAGCAGGTCCATTTCTCTTATAAATCATTACCTGAATCAATGCTGCTCGTTTTATCGCCACGATGAAAGGATGAGTGGGATTCCACCCTGTGACAGAGCCCACTGCGACCAATGCACTGGCCCACCAAACCGTCACACTTGTACAACGACATGTCCATTTTGTGTCACAATCAAACCGTCCTGAACTCATTACTTAAAAACTGCTTCCAATGATGCTTGGAAACTAACCTCTTGGACTCCATTTTGCACACCTATTATGGCAACTGTGAGCAGAAAATTGAAGTATCGCTTGTGCTAAAGAGAATGTTGAATTTGGAGCATTAACGTAAACCAGGTTTCATATAAAAGAGATCCAAGGATAATGTAAGGATTACATCTGCTACAAAGTTTAATTTGAAAATATTTTCATACGTTTGCTAATGAATTCATTGGGCCCTACATCTTTAACTTAATCTTATGGAAACATTTTAATTAATTGACATCAGTCATACAGGAATTTCCTAATTTACACACTTCTCAACATGAATCCTAAAGGGTAACAAACAGTCGAAATTACACAGTACTAACGACAGTATTGTCTGTGAAAATGAAAAAACACACAGCCCCCTATAGGGGTTAACAGGTACTTGCATGGAAACCACAGTGTAAGGTATTTACAGGGTGCGGAATTCCCAACGATTAGGGGTTTCCTGGGAATGAAGGATAACCACAGAGACTGGAGTTGGAGCACTGATTTTCACAGACTTTTGCCCGAATCCGAGCACTTTTGGCAGATTAAAATCCTTCAATTTTTACTGGCAAAACGTGTGCAGGAAAAATCACAGTGGTGCAAAAAGTGATGAATTTTACAAAAGCAGAAAATGCTTAGAAATTAATGTGTCATTCGAAAGTCCAGACTCGACGAAGCGTCTGTAACGCAACCCCCAAGAGGGAAGGCTGCTCTTCTCAATCACTAAAGGGAGGGAACTATTCAGTTTTGCTTGCTTAGTTGTGTATTAAAATCGACGGGAATAACCTGCAACAATTAAAGTGTAATCAGATGCCAACACTCTGTATAGTCTTAATCAATTAATGCTTTGCTCACATTACAAATTACAAGCCCACCTTCAGTGCTACTAGCCTGTAATGCACTTCGGCCATCAGGTTTCAAGGTTGTACAGAGTGGCGATAACATGCATTTGTGGCACTCAAAGTTCAAAGGATAATTTCCCTTTCTTCTCTTTCGTCCATACGGTGGTTTTTGAACATTCAGTTCGAATGGGTCATTCGGATTCTGACGATGGTTCCGTTTAAGAGGCGTCAGCACGGGGCTGTCGGCGTAGAGTTCAAAGTTCAGGCTCCGCGTACCGCGACCTCCTCATAGATTTCCATAGTAGCGGCCGCGGTTCTGGAACTCTCTGTACGAACACTTGGCATCATGTTTGTTGTGCGGGATCCTCCCGAAGGGCTCGTGATCATTGAAGCAGGAGTCAAATACCTCATTCACTGCCCTCTCCGCAGTTTCCCTGCTCACCTTTCGAACGGCCAGAATGGACCGGAGGGCTCGGTCTCGTACGCACACCTGAGCAGCAGAGCGAGAGAAAGAGAAGCACACACGATTCAGTGAATTATAGCACGCGGGGTTGGGGGGCACATTACCAGCTCTGCAACACTGCGCACATTCGGGTCAAACAGGTACAATAATTGTACTACAGGCTCAGGAGGCACAGCTGCTGTAACAGGGCAAGTGGTGCCAACATCCCCCGCATCAAGGTTTCAACCGCCACAGGCTGGGGAGTGACCATCCTTGTAAAACCAGCTGTATTAACCAGATCATACCTTGAAAGGCCCAAGCGGGAATTATCTTAAATCTAGTCTTGGAAGGTTAACTTTTTTGTGGTGGGTCAGTCACGTTGTTAAACTCTAGTTTGCTTTCCAAATCAGAAGGGTGGGGGTTAGGAAAGTGTAAACTGCACATACCGTGTCCAGAAATGCCACACCAGGTCTGGTAGGGAAGTAAACAGAGATTGGGAGGGAGGGGCGAGCTTTTTCATGAATTCTGGAGGTGGGAGTAAGGGTGCCCTAGACTCCCCTTCCACCCCAAACGGCACCGACCTTTGTTAGATTCAGTCACTGTGATGCCAAAGGACATTCCGGCAATATCAGTCTTCGTTGTTAATAAAAACAAGAAATACAAATGTGTCTGGATTTTAATACCTATTCAAATCATGCAAGTTGCTTAAAGCTTCAAGAATTTCAATTGAATCTTCGAGCAAGTGCACAATTTAGGGACACAGCAGTAGGAGGCAAGACGGTTACATTTATTGTGAGATCGATCAGAAAATTGATTTTGTGCTCTATAGTTATTGTGATGGTGTGCAGGTTTAATTAATCCCATAACTTGGAAAAACTATGCAAAAGGCAAGCACACTTCTGCGTAGCAGGCAGACTTTTATAAACATATTTGATGTCTTCAATTTGAGAAAGTGCAAAAATCTGGTAATGGACTACATGTCCAATATAAATAGTTTTAACAAGTGCTTTTACATTTTACTGATGCAAACTGCCTGACGATATAAAACAATATATATATATTTAAAACCGTCTTACGGAATTAATTAGTGTAAAGGTAAACATATACCAACCTGATGGTGCCCTTTCAAACCAAATTTAAACCGGGACACCTCACTCATGAGCGAGCAGTCTCCACTGAGATTTGCAGCACGGATCTGAAAAGTAAGAGTGGCACATTAGCCTTCTAGACAAGAAACTCTCCCCGCTTTCTAGCTCGTTCTGAAGATTTAACAACTGTATCTGGAAGGAAACTGAGCGCCTCTAATTGAGAAGTGTGAACATTTGGCAACCATTACAAAAAATGATACTTCCCTGCCCTTAGTAACACGACCTTAAAAGACCATTATCTCACTTCTGTGAATGGTCCAGATAGATTAGCACGTGCAAGCAGAAGTAAAAATTCATAACGGATAAAAAAATATTTTAACAGTCCTGATTTTTCTTTATTGATGCCCAGCTGTATGTTCTGGTTAAAAGAAACGAAAATAGTGACCAGAATTGTTGGTAGAGCTGAAAGATAGAGTCGGTGGTGCAAAACGTCTAGGATGCAAGACCAAAGACCTGCTGTATGCTACTACGCCCAACTGTTCTTCACCATTATTTCCAACAACCTTGCCTTCTAGTGAACAAGAAAGAATGCTGGTAAAGTAAGGAGAATACAATCAGGGTGTCTTGAGTTTTTGTGGTGCATAACTTCTCCCTATGCCATTGTTGGGATCCTTAAGATTTACTGCATACACAAACCTGTCCTGAAAAAACAAAGTATGGGGCAAAGGCGACATAATGAGCCATGGTCAATTTCAAGATATCAGACAGGAAAGGAAACCTTAATCAAACCGTACGTATGCGGTGAAACTTACGTCAAGACTAACATTCAGAGACACAAGTGTTAGCTAACACTGATGAGCTACAGTTCATGTTCAGAAAGAAATGTATCTGGAAAGACAAAGATACGCTCTCACATTATAGCAATTTCAGCATTATGGTCTCTTGGAAGAACGCCACTGGGATTCAGGGACAGTAAGAGGTGCAAGACACAATCCAGCCAGTTAAAGAAGAACTGGAGGTTTGTCAGCTAAAGGCCTTTCTGCAATATCCGCAAACTACTCCACGAGTTAAGATCACACTTCAGTAAATTAGATAATTTAACTGGCTGCTAGAGGCCTAATGATCTCAAATGGCAGCGGCAGAACCCAGAGTATCGGAGAGATAAACAAAAGAGGTGTATAGAGGTGTATTGGGCAACATTCCTCTAGCATGGAGTTGATAGGTTTTTGTGCTCAATTGGCAATATCCAAAATCATCTTCTATATTAAAACCTTAAGGAGTCTAGACGCCCGTCTGTTTACCGGCTCACCGGCCGATTTTCCGGGTCCTGGGGGACTCACTGCCCAATGCTGCATCACTCTCCACGTGCACCCGGCATAGTCAGCGCCAGGAGGCGCAGGCTTAAAAGTTGAAGTGGGATCCCGCAGCGCGGGACGCCCGTCTGTTTACCGGTTCACCAGCTAATTTCCCGGGTCCAGGGGGGACTCACTGCCCCAGGCTGCATCGCGCTCCTCGCGCACCTGTCAGCGGCAGCCCCAAGAGGCGCAAGCTTAAAAGTTGAAGCGGGCTCCCGCAGCGTGGGCCAGTCCTTGCCAGTCATTGACAGGAAGAGACAGGACAGGGCCACCCCCCTTGAATCCAGTGGACAGCTTATGGCATGAACTGTTTGCAGCCATCACATCACAGGTTAGATTATCTGTTCTGCCTACTGTGGAAATCCTTGATTGTTTTTTGAACCACGCGTTTGCAGTCCTCGCTTACCTAGAGACTAGCTAGAGACTAAAAGATCCATATTGACTGCTATCGGATAGTCCTTGACGCAGTGGGAAGTTGACTGGTTGTTTTTCCCAATTTTTAAACTTTACGATTATGGGGTAAAGAAAATCAGTGGAGGGGAGTGAAGGAGGGGGGGGGGGGCAGGGGTACGGCTGGCAGGGATGATAGGGGAAAAAAGGTTTGAAAGATCCAGAGACAAACACAGAAACAACAAACAGTGAAACTGACTCATCCAGGAAGTAATTGTCCTGGATAGAATAGATACACTCATTAGCGAGTATAAGGGTATCCTTGAGGACGATACATCCAACCAGGTCTTAACCACCAAATTATCTCAAAGCTCTGTATGTACAACCAATCACAGCCCTGGTCGACATTTCATTATTCCCGCAATGTTCCACAAACTGACTGGAGGTGGAAGCCAAGTAATTGAAAAGTGCGAGATATTAGATACAGAGGGGAGTAGACAAACTCCCATTAAGAATGCAAGCAATAATTTCCAGCTATTGGGAGTTGAAGTCGCCTGCACAAACAGGTTCTTCTCCCTGACTGACTCTCTGGCTGGAGATGGCTCGGACATCTTCTTATGTACTCCCCCTCCTTCGTCTGACTGTCCCTCTCCCGAGCCAGATCCATGCTCTAGTGCCAACTTATCCTTAGATCCCCAGGGAACATGCGCTCTTATTAATGAATTGAGGTCGGAAATATCATCTATGTGTCCAATGATCATAGACCTAACATCTATGGTTAAACACCTAATACAAAGGGTACCCACTTATGCAGAAGCAATAAAAAACAATTTAAGCCAGGGTGACCAGCCTAGTAAGGAAAGTAATATTAAATATAAGTCTAGCTCCGGAAGTATTGGTAAAGCTACTAAGGTGTCCGCCCAGTCTCAGCGCTGCACTACAGCAGGAACAGAAATGAACCCATAAGGTCCAGGTCACCTGAATATGTCCAGTTTAAAATCAGTTCCGGCACAAACAGCTTATAATCGACCCTCACTATTAAGAACAGGAAACTCCCTACACAACATTCAAGAGCGTAGATTTATAGCGCCTAGATCCAAATCATCACAGGCCTCAACAATCTTTATGGTAAATGTACCCATATACATCAACAACAACGCCACAGAAAGTGCAGATTCCCTTACCAACAAAGCAATACACTGGATCAGTCATGTGAGGGGGTGCTGCTCGGTTATCCGTGAAGATATTATTAGTGCAAGAAGACTCACCTCGCTTATTGACTCATTGGATTGCATTGAGCAAAAGCTCAAAGGACAAGATCTTGCAGAAAATATGCTAGCATTGGAATTCCGTACAATGTGCCCAGATCACTCTTCATTCCAATGGAGGCGTTCCCCACTCACTAATAGCTATGGATGCTTTCCTGGGCAACAACACTCCCTTCAAGTAGGGTCTTCCACCTTGGAAGATAATGATTGACTTTTGTGCAGGACCTATGTAGAACAGGAAACCCATGGAACTCTTAAGTAAGCAGAGAATCCTCGTTTGACACTCCTTGTAACTACAAGTCATCATGCCCCATTAGCGACATTGCCGCCACAGACGCTGGACATTCCTGGCGGGGGCCCACTGACTGGCCCCAGTGGTAGGGGTCTAGCCTGTGGTCGCTATGCAGGATTGTCAGTGCATTCCTGGAATATAGCCGGGTTGGGTTCTAAGATCATATCCCCTGATTGGCACATCTTTATGGATCAATATGACATTTGCCTCCTACAGTAAACCTGGATGGTGGATCCATGCTTCAAAGCAGGTTACCTAAATTACAACATACCAGCAATTGTGGGGGGAAAGGACGCACCTCGGGTGGTTTATTAATCTGGGTTCGCCAAGAAAGGGGTTTCGTCGTACAGACATTAGAGTTGAATAATTAAGATATCTTAGCAATCAGGGTGAAATGGGGCCAAAGTGATACTATCGACATCTATAATGTCTAATGCAAGAGGGACTAATGGTAAAAAAAAAACCTAAAAAAAAAAACGGACGTTTTAGCGGCTCTCGATAGCCTTTTAGACCAACATTCTGGGGGCAGGAATGTATTAATAGCTGGTGATTTTAAAGTGACTTACAAAAAACGCCCCTTACAAACGAGAAACATAACCTTACTGAAGATGATCAGTGGGGAATCCCTAAATTAGACCTACCTCCAATAAAAAGTGGACGGAAGTTGGGATTCAATTATATTCAATCTGCCTGGAGAAAAGCCTTAGGGCAACACATGGCAGAACCCCATCCGATAGACACGGGGCTTGTACATTCAATAATAGTCTAAGTACTAGCCGCATCGATTATCTATTGATTAACATCCAATTATGGAATGTGCTAAGTGATATGGTGGTCTCTGAGAGGCCTGGGAGCGATCATCATCCCTTGTGTGCAGTTTTTAACCTATTAATAAAGGAAGTAATCAATCTCATATATAGAGAAATTGTCACTCAGGATTTGCCCTCCACAAATGATATGAGGAGGCTAAAATGGGCGACCCTACTCGAGAACTCTGAAGCCCTCGGAAACATTTCCCTGGATACTAATTGTGCTATCTCTTCATTAGAAGATCTCCTCCCCAATTCCACAACCAGAGTCTATAGTAGAATTCCATGAAGAATTCTTTATCCAACTACGTACCCATTTTTTTAAGCATTCTAAGACTAGAAGTAACACTAGAAATATTGCAAAATGGTTTAATGTTGAATGCAAGGTGGCACGAAAGTCTCTAGGGAGCGCAATAAGAGAATGGGATCCTGGCAAAGAACGTATGGCTAGGCAAATCTTAAAGAAAGTTTAATATATAGCCAAGAAAACTTGGGATGAGAATAGATGGTTGGACCTCAAACGTGCCTGCGAGAGTAAAAATTGCAAAGAGTTTTGGGATGTTGTAAAATGGGGCAGTGGTGGACAACCGACAGAACCAATAAATCATGTAAGCCAGGACCAATGGGTTAACTATTTCAAACCCCAATATGCCTGTAACCCAGAGGACAGCGAAACCCCGAGTTTTCATATTCCTATTTTTGTGGCCTGGCTTTCAATTAGGTTGATGTTAGCTCCGCATTGAGAACACTATCAGGAGACAAAGCACCGGGGCCCGATGGAATACCAGCTGACATATATCTCTTGGACCAAGCCAAGTGGAGTAAATACATTGTGATTTTAGCCAATGTAATTGCAAAGGGTGCACCGGTCCCAGCCTAGTGGAAAGTGGCCGAGGTAATCCCCGTTTTTAAAAAAGGGGACAGAGGTCAGCCTGAAAACTATAGACGATTAGTCTAATTGATTCCTTCCAAAAAATGATGGGCCGTCTTGTACTGAATAAGGTGCAAGATTGGGTGGACGCGCAGGGTATATTATCACCTCTTCAGGCGGGGTTTCGGGCACGCATAAGCACGGTTGATCAGATATTTCGCTTCACAATGTTATACTGGAAGACGGTGGTCATCGACAAGGGCAGCTTATATGCTGCCTTTGTGGACCTCAAGTCTGCTTTTGACCTCGTCTCCCGTACTAAATTGTGGGCCATATTACAAGAGCTAGGCATACCCCATGAATTATTATCACTGATAGTTAGACTTCATGAGGGAAACTACACAAGAATCAGATGGGGCACACAAGGACAGACTACTAGCACCTTCCCTGTAGAGAGAGGAGTGTGACAAGGTTGCGTAATGGCACCAACACTTTTCTCCCTGTTTATTAACGGGATTACAAAATTGATGGAAGCAACCCTCACTGATGCTTCTGTTCTCGCTGACGTGAGAATACCCATCCTAATGTTCATGGATGACACGCTGATTATCGCTAAAACACCAAGCGGACTGCAATGAGCCCTGCTGCTCTTTGAAGAGTTTTGCCATCTGCGGTGCCTGGTAATCAACGAGTCAAAAACGAAATTTATGACCTTTAATCCACACAGATCATTTAGAGGAGGAGTGGTATTGAATAACCGACCTCTAGAGCAGGTAAAAGATTTTAGATACCTTGGGGTCACAATGCAGGGAGATATGAAGTGGAATAAGCAACTGGAAATGGCTACATTGCAGAATTTCCGCCAGTTGGCGATGCTTCAAAGAGAGTTTAATACTTCACTAACTAAACCAGTTAATCCAGTCCTGCAAATATATAACACAAAAGTCATTGCTTCTGTGGTATATGAGGCAGAGTTGTGAGGTTTTAACAATCTGTCCAAATTAACACTAATAGAAAACACATTCTATCGGAACATTACAAAACTCCCACAAAGCACACCAATACGTCCGCTGCCCCATGACTTGGGTAGGAAGTCACTGGCTGATATAGCCAGATTGCGACCCCTCCTGCATTGGCGGAGAACCTGGTCAACAACAGAACTAAGAGCCTATGCAGTTGGCTTGAAGGACTTAATTAGAGTAGATGGTTATAAAAAAGTCAAATGGTTGCAGGAAATTAGAATTATGTGAACCAATATTGGCATGGTTAAACTGTGTGAAAATCCAGAAAACACCCCGTTTCTAGCTAAAGCTTTGAGAAAGGAAAGATACTGGAACTGGGTGACGGATAACATCGTTAGAAATAGTGACCCCCTAACATTAACAGGATACTATCTGAATGCGAAGCTCATAAAAAAGCTGGAACCATACTGGGATGTAGTAACAAAACCCCATGATAGGAAGTTATACTTCCAATTCAGAGTTGGTACCTTGCCAATGAAGTCATTTTCGGGAAAATGGGATGTGCAAACCTGTGTCTTCTTTCCAGTATGTCTTGTTCATCCAGAGTCACTGGCCCATTTATTGTTCGCTTGCCCAGCTTATACGGCTCCACGCCGTATGTGGCTGACCCCGATTTGTAGAACATTGGGAACTGGAAGCAATGAAGTGGCGCTTAGACTACTTCGCGCAGAAACAACATCATCTATTGTCATTGCTTTGGCAAAGCTTTTTGGCTGGGCATGGTCTATTAGATCTCAAATAATTCGAGTTGGGTAGCAGCTATGTTATGTGTATCTGTACGAATTCCCAAAAGTCTTTAAACTCTTGTTTGACATTTCTTGTTTCCTTAGCCCATCTGGTTTAGATAACAGTGGCTCATAAGAGTGGCATGGCAAAGGTTGACATTAATGAATTTTATTCCTGTACGATTAGCAAAATATTTGCAATGTATTTAACTATCACCAAGATGTGTCCAAAGTGTTAAATGTCCGCAATTTTAATATTTTTAAATGTTTTAACTGATTTTATACTTTTTAGTGCAATTATTTTTATGTGCTACTAAATAACGGTCATGTGTTTTCTTAAGTTTTGTACATCTGCTTTTATGACTAATTGTCGAATAAAGCTAATATGACTGACTGAGTCTAGAACTATAATCACATATAAAGATACACATTTCTACAGCTGATATGAACAGGCACAGATGGCAGATGAGAACATCAGGTTTTAGGACTTTACAAATACAATAGGAAAGTGGTAACACTTATTTTGAATCAGGTCTAATGAGCCACATATCAATATGTATGGTAGAAATCCAGGGCCCTTTAACAATCAGAAGTGTCCCTGCAAATTCAGATGTGGACCATATCCATAAAAGTATCCACCACTGTAGTGATAATCCAAAGCTTCTGGGGGTAGTGCAGAGAATAGTTCTGAAGAATACTCTAATAGGGTCCCCTCTTCCTATATATATTAGTCTATTGCCCGAGAGAACCTACCATTATATTTGCTGGCTAAACTTAAAAATGCTGTGTACCGGTTTCCCCCTAAAACACTGTATTCACTAATATCACAATATAGAAGAAGCTATGTACCACAATTTCAGAAAGTTCAGACACAGTCTTGCAGCACCAAGTAAACGTTTTGCCGTAGAATATGCAGACATGTACATAATATACTAATTTAGGACATTCAAAATGGGACATCTCGTGAAAAGGAAAAAAAGTCCTTTTTAGCTACATTTAGGAGGCAGGGGCAAAGGTACAATCTATTTTTCCTAAGAATAACTATGACCATTATTCGTTTTCAAGCTGACAATTTACATACTAGATTTCATCTTTAATCCATAAATTGTGACGTTTCACTCCACACAAAAATGTATAAATCTATCCCATTACACAGCAAACCTACCTCTGAGCAGGCAAGGTGTTTGACATTGTCGAACCAATCCACATGTGCTCGACAATGGTCAAAAGCATGTATCAGCTCATGCGTTACCACTCTGTTCATGTGAGACTGCCCGTGAATGTTGTTTTGGCATAATACGATCTAATAAAAATTAAAGAAAAACACATCTGATTATTTTGTTTGCCTCCTTCAAAACCCGTAACAGCGCACTTTAAATGTACTCTTGTTGTGTTGTTTGTTATCTTGAACATAGTTTATGCACCGAGGGTCAAACAGATGACACATAGCCATAACACTGTGCAAGGCTACAAAATCCAAAATGTGATGGTGGGAGTTGTCCAGTTTAGAGAGTACATTCAGTGTGAGGCAGAGATAATGTAAAAGGGTAACTGAATTAGAAAGCATCGGTTTGGACTGACATTTTAAAAATAAGTCCGGACAAGGCAAGTCATTCTAAAGGTCTTGAATTAATCTGAACATAATAACCTTAATGATAACTTGGTCCCTTGCAGGGGAGGCTTGCCCTGATGAAAAATCTTTTCTAACAGGCCAGTCCTTGGGAAAACTAGCGGAGTTAAAAGTATTAATCCCTTATGAGTAACACTCAGCCATGGTAATCTGCTCCAGCCCCACAAAATCTTTACAGATATGGGCCAGTGAAGGGCCCTTTGAACCCTTAGGTCTGTTCACTGGGCAAGGGCAGCATGACGATGGGAAACGATGGCCAAAGACGACAGTGGGGGAGACAGTTTGACAGGACTAACAAGAAAAATATCTGCACTATAATAACAACTTGTGTGGCAGAATAATAAATATATCAACAACAATAACACTACCAAAACAAAATGCCAAGGGTATGGATATGATGTGACATTATAGGGTTTGAGGAAAATCTGTTTTAAAACGGCAGTACATCCTAGAAGTTCAGGGTGTGGAATCCAGAAGAAAACTGCTAACCAACAGTAAATCGGAAATGGTCTTACTGAGAAGTGGGGCTTTACAAATAATATAGTAAATTAAAAAAAATTCTAGTAATGACTATTTTATGTGAAGTCTTACAGTTCAATATCTTTCTACCTGCTTTTAGAACGTTTCTCTAATTAATCAATTTCTAGTACTTGAAGAAGTTAAATTCCTTTACATCTAGGTTCTTCTGTGTACTAATGTGATCCAGGGGCGGCTCCTCCCCTATGGTGGAAGAGCGTAGCCCCACTGAAAAATAAAATTATAATAAAACTATTTATCATTCTATTCTTCTTACCTACTTGCAAGCAGAGGTTAGGGCGGTGGGAGGGCCATGCCGACAAGTGTCACATCAGCAGTAGTGTGGCGTGGTAGGCACTTATAAGTGTGCATGTCAGTTTGGTTGGCCGTCTTAGGCCGGCCAAACAGAAATGTGCACTTAGGTTTCTCCAACCCAGCTATGTTAAACAGCCAGGTTGGAGAAAAACTGCAGGCTCCCTGTGCCTGGGCGAGCATTAAACAGCCCACTCAAGCCAATCCAGGCGCTGCTCTCATGCCAAGTATAGCCTTTAATGTCCCAAAGGCTCAGATCAGGAAACCAGCAGACTAGTCCTTGGAGTCACCCTGGGTTCAAGATGAAGTAACAGGTCCACTTCTTCCCAAGGCAAGAGTGCAACATTTCCTTAAGAGCATCAGTCCAGCTGAGTGGCAGTCCTTGGAGCAGTACAGCAGACCTTCCTGGCAGAGTATCCACAGGTCCAGAAGTGTACTGAAGAGTTGATGTCAGAGGTCCCTATTTTATAGGCTGGTGCATTGGTTCTGGAAGGTGAAAGAAGCTTCTAGACAGTGGCTTTGAAGTGCATGGAATCCCCTGCCAAGCTGGCTGAAGTAACAAAACAGGGTTGTTAGGCCCTTTGTGTGATGGCAGAGCACAGGCTATTCAGTTGTAAGTGGGGCAGTACTCGGTTATGTCCCCCATCCTGTCAGCAGATGGCCCTTCAAGGCACACCTAATCCCTCTATTGTAGGGCAGTCACATGACCCAAAATAGGCCACAGGCACAAAAGGGCTTAGGGGAGGAAAATGGCAACTTTCTAAAAGTGGCATTTTCGAAAATTGTAATTTAAAATCAGACTTCACCACAAGTAAGGATTTTAAATTCCAATTCCAGAGATACCAAAACATGAAATGGTTACTCGGTCACATTTAGAAATTACACTTATATCATGTAATAAGGTAACTCCAATGCGTGAGGTAGGACTCACAGTAGTGAAAATGAATTTGGGAGTTTTTCCCTACCAGGGCATGTAAAACTTAGATAAGCACATATCTAACCTATTAATTACACAGCACCCTGCCCTATGAGCTACCTGTGGCATACCTTGGGGTGACTCACATGTAAGAAAAGAGGAGTATAAGGCTTGGCAATGGGGTGTTAAATGCCAAGTAAATGGCACTTTAAAACTGCATTCAGGATGCAATGGCAAACGTGGGACATGTTTTACTGTGCAACTTAAGTGGGAGGCACAATAGGTGCTGCAGGCCCACTGCTAGCATTTAATTTACAGGCCTTGGGGATATGTATTCCACGCTACAAGGGACTCATAATTAATTTAAATGTGGCAATTGGGTATAAGCAAATTTAGCCATGTGTTAGGGGAGTGACACAAGTACATTAACACTTGTTTGAAGTGGTAAAGTGCACAGTATCCAAGCTCAACAAAAATAACTTCAGCAAAACTGGAGAGGTGAGACAAAAAGTTTGGGGGAAGCCCACCCTAAGGCTGACAGGTCTAACACTCCACCCATAACCGATGCAACATGACAGCATAAGGTGGTGTCATTATCAATAAGGCACACTTACTACCTTTGCCAGAGTGTCATCGCATCAGTAAAAGTAACCACGTTAGATTCAACATTGTACCAACATTGGATTCAAAGAGGAGTGTACTAATATTTGAAAGCACTGAAAACATCACCATGTCAACAATGTGCCAATAAAGCATTAATATTCAAAAACATGTCTCTGAGTCTAACTCTACTTTAGACTGCTATTGCAGGCACAGGACCAAGAAAAATGGGTCCTCCCACTTCAGAGTCCGGAAGCAAAAGCTTTAAACTAAAGATAAACCTCTTTTTGTTTAAATGTATTTATTAATTTTACATTTTATAAACAGGTGTAACACATGTGCATGCATCAATGATAAACACATTCGGATCTCATAGGTGTTCTTCACCTCAAATGGAATTGGAGTAGCATCTCATGACATAGCCACTTTTATTGTCCGGGTTGTGTTGTCAAAAAAAAAAGATTCTGTGCGTAACATGTGGGGTGTAGGTTAGGAAGGGTGGGTGGGTTAGAAAGGATAGGAAGTGAGGAACAGGAGAGGGATAGATGGTGAACAGATGTGTACAGTGTCAACTGTTGCTCAACTAAGTACTCTGCTGCCCCCAGTGCCTGTGCTCTACTCATGAACCAGACCAATTCTTTCGGATTTGTAGGTTGTTTTTGTGCGGCAAAGCCTCCTCCTTTCCTATCGAATGTAATGTGTCCTTGATATGCACTCAGGGTGTTTTAGGCATTAGGTCGCCTGGAGTTCTATCTAATAGGTCATATAGGTTCCCTCGTTACACTACGCTAGTTGTAAGAACCTGCGCCTCGCCCGTGCACATGTTAGTCTCTAAGGATTCTTCATTTGATTGCCAGGCGGTGCGGAGATCCAGTAGGATAATCGCCCATGCGACCGCCATCTGGAGTCTGCGTAGCCCTTGGGTAGGCTCATGGTGGCGAGCGATGCGCTCAGTCTGCGCCCATTACACCAGTGAGTGAAACCAAGCTGTCTTGGGTGGGCGTTCGGACTCTTCCAGCGTCTGGTAACTAAGCGCTTAGCTACAATCAACCCCAGGTCTATGAAACTGGACATTACCTCATGTTTTTTGGATCTGAGGTAGAGGCCCAGAAGGCATACTTCCCAAGTGCATTCTACTACCCGGCCAGTGCACTGCGACAGGTGAGTGACATCACCCTCTCAATAGGAGGTGAGAGCAGTACAGCTCCACAGCATATGCAGTAGGTCCTCATCCACCCGCCTACACTTAGGGCAATGATCGTCAGTGTGTTTGAAGTATTTGTTTACTTTGGATGGTGTCACATATGCCCTATGCATTATAAAGTATTGTATCAGTCAATATCTGGCGTTTCTGGGGACACACGTGGGCCCCTTTAGTATGGCCAACCACTCTCGATCTGTGCTTGGAAGACAGAGATCAGTGTCCAAATGCTGTCTGAGGGATGTCAGTGGCTGCGCTGCAAGTGATCTCAGTGAATCAGCGAACCACTTTGTGAGATGCTTCCCTGTGCCCATCACATGCATATATTGGATGGTGAGGTGTATTGTGGGCTCTTGTGTTATGTCTCTCTACTGTGCTCGTAGCGCTAAGGTCAGCGAGGTGTGTAGTAGGAATTGTACCTGTGGCAGGTCATCCTCCTCGGCAAGGGTGTCAAAGGGTGCTATTTGCCCATCGTGATCTAGGCCTCCTAGTGTCTGTATACCTGCCTCCCCCCAGGCAGAGTTCCACTGCAGTAATTGCGACTTACCCTGTCGGCATACTCTGCATAGGTAGGGAAGGCGCATATGGGATTGTGCGGTTTATGAGGCTTAAGCTGCGGTGAAAGCATCTGTAGGCTACTGTTAGCATCAGCTGGGTAGGTGCTATCCATTTCCTCCCAAGGTGGAATAATCTTATGATTGATGAATGTGTGCTTGATGAATGTGTGCTTGATGGCAGTTGCGTGGCAGTGTCTGCCAAGTAGAGTCCACTAACCCACTGAGCTATCCACTGAAGTTGAGCTTCCAGGTAGTACCATTCCATATTGGGTACAGCAAGCCCTCCCTGGTCTGCTGGCATGTATAGCTCAGTTAATGCCACCCTGCATCGCGAACCATGACCTATGAATTCTCGCATATTGCGTTCAATTGAGCAAAAGATTGGGAGCTTGATATAGAGTGGCAGTTTAGTGAAGTAATATAATAGTCGTGAGAGGACTGTTCTTTTGAGAAGAGCGACATGGCCCACGACTGTGAGGGGGAAGAGTGTGGCAGAAGGCCATCGGTGATTGAATTGCCCTAATCGCCCATATGAGGTTCCCTTCTAGCAGATCTTCTGGTATGTGGTAAATCCCAGCGCCAGGTAGCAAAATACAGATGGCTGCTATTGCACTCCAGTGCCATTGACCACTAGTGTTGGGTTAGAGATGGCTGCGGTGAATGGGTATAGGCACAACATTTTCCCAATTTACTTGCAGGCCAGAAAGGGATGCAATCAGATAGTGTCTGAACTATGGTATCACACGGTTCCCTTATATCTGTGCAAAATATCAACAAATCAGCATACAGAGATACCGCGTGTGTGCCATCCCCTATGGGGATTATCCATTCTTCCCCACCTTGACAAAGGGTTTCGGCCAGTGGCTCTATGGTCAGGGAGAACAGCAGTATCTGAAGATAGACCTTTTTCAGAGTTCAGGAAATCAATCCCATGATAAAAGTATGGCAACCTTTAAAAAAAAAAAAGAAAAAAAAACACTTTCCTAGGAGGGATGCTGCACCTCCTACAGCCCACCAAACATTCTTCATGAATAGTTGGTGGTGACCCTGCCCTTTTTGTGGAGCACCACAAGGCCAAGTGTTCGCTTTTCAGCACCCTTGTAGGGGATGATGGGGCACTCCAGGGTCAGATCTATGAATATTTGAGTGGGAGCTTTGCCCCTTTATTTTCAAATGGTGCCTCGTACCGCGGTACTTTGCCAATTCTATTTCCTGGGTGTCATGGTCCTACAGCAGACATTCACAAGTGGCAGGGGTCATTGGGGTCTCAGGGGCATGCCCAAGGCCCTCTCGCGGAGCACCGTTCCTTTTGGTACCACGCAGGAGCCAGCAATATTTTTTTCCTGCCGGATCGCAGTAGCCTTCCCTCTCAGCTCCTGCCCGCAGTAGGATCAAGGACCCACCCCTAAAAACAGGCACGGGTGAGCAACTCATTTGGCCAGTCAATTCATTTTCTTCCTTGCGGTCTCTGGGTATGGGGTCCCCCCTGTGCCGGGTCCAGGTGAGATAGGAGTACCCAAGGGAAGTAATTATTTGGGTGGAGGGAACTCCTATGCTTGCCTCGTCCCCCCAGAAAGTGGGAAAATTACAATACAACAATTGGATCTGACGAGTCCCGGGCCCTAGGCAACTCTGAGGTTATTTTGAGAAGGAGCGCTAAGCACTTGGTTTCTCATTTCTTTTCTCGTAGTGGACAAAGTTCACCGGCCCGTTTCTCAGGCCCAATAGGGCCGATTTCTATGGTTTTTTGCCGGCCCTAGCCCTCAGTAGCGTTCCCTTGATGCTTCCTAGCCTATTAAGAGGCACATACTGGGGAGAGAAGGATTTTCTGGCTCTGTGCACCCGACATATCCTCTCCCTGGCTTCTAGTACTCTTCTCCTGCTGGTGGTGGTCTTCTCCCTGCCACACTCCCCAAGCCACACATCCTCCTGTGTTCTTGAGGAGCACCTACGGGTCAGAGGAGTCTAGGACCAGTCCTCAGACAGAAATCTGAAGGGAATCAAGAGCCCACAGCAGGTCTATCCCCCCTTCCAATGTTCCTCAGGAGGCATAATAATGCCAGCGCCACTTGCTATGGAGAAAACCCATCCTAGTCCTAGGTGTCAGGTGCTGTCAAAGTCCTTCAATTCCTACTTGGGCAGCATCAGGTGACTTCTCCTTCCAGCTGTGTATTCTTTTGCTGTTGTCACCAATGGTCATTACTAAGGTAGCACATCATACCTCCTCCCAGTTTCAACTCTCCTACACAGAATGCTGGGACAATCCAATATGGTGACTTCAAGTTTCCTGTGGAACAGGCTCTCCTGAGAGACTACACTCTGCCCCTAGCTGACACAGTTGCCCGATTCCTTTTCCTCAAAACTTCAAAGGCGATCCCCACCTGTGTTGGCTTTAGAGATGTGGTCCAGTCTTTATTTCAGAGGGCTTGTGCTGCCACCGCCCAGGTGCACAGTGGCAGTCTAATTAACAGATGCAGATTTCTTACCTACCCTTTACTTTTCCAGGAACTGGGTTAAGCACTGTTAAGTTTTCTATTGGGTGGGGTGGCATTTGATACCTCTACTGGGGATGAGAGTAGTTAACTAAGCCCAGTAGGGGGGACAAAGAGCTTGAATATGATTCGGAGATAGGTCAGGGAAACATGACAAATCTTGAAGTGCCATATGAAATGTATGTGGCATGTTTGGGGCTGTACTTTAATACTCAATGTAGTAACCTAGAGGAAGTTTTTTTCAAGGATAGCATATTAGGTAGGGCAGTCTTTGGCAGGCAATAGGTGCAAAAGCTTCCTAAGCAGTTATTGGAGGGAAAGTGTACTTTAGGGCAGATTTCACCTATAATGTATAACACAGTGCAATCACAACAGATCCTCAGTAGGCACTATATTATGAATGCCAATCACATTACAAGGAGTAGCCCAGATCAGTGCCAATCCCTGAAGATTCCCTCCTGCGACAGGCTAACTGGGTGCAGATGGACAGCTGTGCAAGGCTGCAGTGTCACACGTGCGGCCAATGCATGTGTACATACGTGTGTGTTCAATGCTCCTGTGTAGGCAGCCCAGTAAAGGTCCAATGCAAAAGATCCTGGGGGACTAAATGGGTGGAGCTCAATTTACTACATCACCCCAGATGAGTTAGATTCTAGATATTGTGAGGGGAAAGTTAGTGCCCAATCAGTACCAGGAGGGACCCAGGCCGATTTTCTTTATAGGTTCAAATATAGAATGGTCTGAACATTTCGCTTAGCTAACCTTAACTGATTTGATGTATTTGCCAATTTACAGCCCGTTGATACATTCATCAATAATTTGCATTCTGTCTCGCTGCCGTGCATGTGTTGGTACTGTTTATAAAACATTTAAAGCTCCTCGATAGGTTCAAAATAGGACTGGTTGTCCAAACAAAAAAATATAAGCTACTGTGTTGAGTTCATTAGCAGAATAATAGCTAACAATAAGCATCAATGCTTGTGTTCAACTCATCAAAACAGAGACTGCAATTCGTTCACTGGGCAAGTGTCCCTGCTCTGAATGTTCTTTATGGGGAGCAAGATATTCATTCTTAATCTAAGCAGTCACTTGAGGTGAAATTTCATATGCTATTTCTCCGTTAAAGTGGCATAAAAATGGTGGTTTTGATTACAACATAATTTCAAAAACATGCACAAGAAATTTCCTAAGAAAACAAAAAGTCCTATTCTCAGGAGGAATTAATTTATAATATTTTAGAAATCATGCACACTACTCACCTCTGATGTCGCAGCATCAAAACCTCCACTTACGGAACCATCACAATCTTCACATGAGAAATGCCGATCCTTAAACACAGTACTGAAAATATAAGAAACACCCAAAATGCATCTGATTACTGGTGCACAAACAAACCCGTTATGAATTTTTTTCCAGCTTGAAATGGCCTAGCTACATCCTTTTTATATTTTGTACAGGACTGCTATTTTTTTACCACTGGCTCACCATGGGATTCAGAATGAACCAGGATACTGGACTTTGAATGGAACATGCACCTATCCATGGTTCCGCCTTAACAAAACCGTGGCCTACCCTGAATGTCGTCGGACTTCTGAGAGCTGCCTTGTACTAGTCCATTTAACCACTGCGTGGAGAAAGTTACACTGTAAACGAACATAGACTACTTTAAATATAATTGTTTAATGACTCCTGTCATTGCTCACACCGAGTTGCTGATAAATGGCTGTCGATGTTGCCTGCAGTAGGCACAATGACATTTTAAATGGCCAATTGAAATACATGAAAATGTTAAGTTAAATGTTAGCATTTTTCTTCTTTCTTCTACAGTAAATTTATTTTAGTTTGACACAAAGCTGGTGGCCAGATTGTTTAATGTACTCCTCCTGACAGGCAGAATGGAGGGAGGCATTGACGTGAAAACAGAACATTATTCAACTAAATGCATGACTCATTGACGTCAGTATATAACGTGCAGAGATTTAGACATTTTTGACAACAACCAACATGCAACAGTAGTACACATGGATGTCTGCGCAACTCGTAAGTCAGACCTAATCCTGTACACCATACACACAATTCACTGAAGCATTGCAGAAACATGCAAAAATACAATTAAAATACATTTAAAATGCTTCATATTAACTGTTGAGGAAAGACGAAACTTCGCTCTTATATTTTTAGATTTGTTGCACACTATTCAACAGATGGCAGAATCCTGTTTCACCACTTCAATTTGTTTACTTCTACTTAAACTACTGCAGTTCTATTTCCTTGACATAACTAAATTAATAGACTTTCTTGCTGGTTCGTATGGTCAATATTTAGTGCACTGTTGAATCACTTTCATATCACTCTGGAACGTTTTCTGGTATAAAAGCACGTTAAAAGCATAATTAGAGACCGAAATGTATTAACACTCATTAGAATATTGCAATTATATATAGAAAAACCTTACCAACCGGATTGCTTCATTGCATCAAGAAGAAGCTTCGCATATGGACCTGAAAAAAAAGTTATTGAATAAAAATTAATGATCTATGTGGCACATCTCAGAATATTGGATAGTCAAATATCATTTACAAGACATTTGTTGCACATTCAATTTCCAGGTCACATTAAGACTGAAAACTAAATTGGAAAATAAAGGATCAGAAAACGTGGTAATTTCTACACAAGTAGAGCTCAACTTATATGTGAAATTAACTGTTTGCAGCAAGAGCGTTACCTTCTGAGCTGCTACTGTTCAGTCAGAGGATCAGGGTTCCTCAATTTGAGGCCTTGGGCCATACGTACAAAGTTTAGGGATTGCGAGTTCCTAATTGCGGTTCTTACCGAATCACAATTAGGATATCGCAATTTCTAATATACGAAAACGTACAAGTCTTATATAGCGATTTCTAGCGGCTCACAAATCGGCATAACTAATGATTATTATTGCATTAGGTCACAGTTTGCAACCCACTAGAAATAGCAGCCATCACAGGGATGGTGTCATGCTAGGGTCAGCAGACCACCATGTCTGTGATGGATTTTAAATAAAGCAATATAATTTTTTATTATTTTTTAAATGCAGCCCGCTATTCTTAACAAAAAACAGGGTGCATTTAAAAAAAAAAAAAAAAAAAATTAAACTTTTCAGTTTCATTTTTCAGAGAGTAGGCAGAGGTCCGTGGGACCACGGTCTATTCTTAATAAATAAAAACAAATTAACATTATCAAAGGGATGAGATCCCACGGGGACCTCTCCCGATTTGCGAATGGTTACTGCCTTCTTCAAGGTGTCGGTAAAAACGAGAATGTATTGCAACCGTAATTCGGTCCCAAACATTAATACATACTACTACTGTGATTCTGTATTTGGAATAGAGGCCTTAAAGACGCCCCTCCCAAATAACAAATCGCTAAACCAAATTGTGATTTAAGTTACAGAACTGCAATTTGTTATATGTACATTAGAAATTGCTTTTTTGCGGTCGCCATAAAAGCTTTTGCACATACACTCCTCAGCTATTTATGGTCTAGGTTGTTTGAAATGGAAATTTAGAAGGTTCGCTGGCTTTGAAGGATAAATTTAGTTTGGCACACATTGCCTTTGCATGAGAAGTTGAAGAGCTAGATGGAGAGGTCCTCGCTCTCACTTGTACCTTTACATTAGGAAAGGAGTACTGAGCAGGTTATCATTTTCCACACAGCCTATTCATTCAAATGTTGCCAAGGAGATAATCGATAAAAGAAATCTTGTAATTAAACTTTAGGGCAGTTTGTTCACATTGAACAGACTTAATCCGAGAACTCGGACAAGGCCGGCTGGCTATTTCAATGGGCAATTGCTGCATGATCCTCAGTCCAAGTACTATACTTCAATTAGGGTTAGTGATAGATACACCGTTGCACCTAGAAAACTCGAACTGAAAGTTGTGGTAGGTGCATTTACTGAACTAGGTCACATACACTCTTCTTCTATGAAATGCACTCCATCAGGTCAATTCTCTTTAGTTGTGCTTATTAAAAACTCCTATCAATACCCTTCTTGTAGAGCCACAGAACATTCTCATATCCTATTTTTTTTTTAATTCCTTGATTCCATCTCACATCTGAGAAAACTCATTCTGTCTCCCTGGTGCACAGGGAGGTGACAGAGATTACGCTTCGTCAGACAGAGACGAGATGGATCAGCAGGTTGATGACCCTGGAGAAGGGAATGCATTACTTTTGTGATTGTCACTTTAGGAGTTATTCAAGGGAATTTATTTTTTATTAGAAAATCTGATATCATATCGGAAATAGTTTCAATAACAACAGTGAGTCTATATTGTTGAATAGAGGCTTTTGGGCGATGAATTTCTAAATGCGGAGTATAGACGTAAAGTGTTTAAATATGGTAGCCTGTATTGCCCCTTTATGAGAAAGTGGAATACACTGGGTTGCATGTTGTCTGTGGTTTATGGTGATCTGTGGTTTGGAAGTTATATTGATCTGGCACTTGCATTGTATACTGTTGGAGAAAAGCCACTTTCAGATGCAGATCACAATTTGAATCAGGAAGAGTTCATTTTAAGTAGAGGAGATTCGCTGGAGGACACATTGCGAATATTAATATTGTTTCAAGAATAGAGTAACTGGGAAATTAAAGAGGTCCAGTATGGGCGATTAGATTAATTTCTCAGTCAAGTTAAAATGATAGGGTGATTACATAATTTTAAGGATTATGCCATTTCTTTTGTTGGTATAACAATTGTGGACTATCCACTACAGAATGGCACAGATGGATTTGAGGCTTCCGTGCCCGTTTTAGTTGCAATAATTAAAGGAGAACATTGGTGATTTATGAAGAGAGGTACGGGTGTGATTTAATGGATTAGACCTATGGATGTGGAGGTGCTTTAGTTTAAATTGGGTCGAACGCAGAATATTTGCTGTTTGATACCAGCGGAATTGTTTACATGTGGGGATTCTTGTTCAAGAGCAGTATGGACAGGAAATGTTGGAATGAAAGGAATTTTGAGCAAGGTTGACAAGAGTGGGTCGAAGGACACACTGGGCATCATTATGCTGTGAAAAAATGACTTTAGTGCATTCAGCTACACTATTCATAGCCTGTGGGCCAATTTTGGCCTCTGGGAATTCCTGCCACTCTATAAGACTCCTATAAATGTTAGTTAGGTCAGATTTCGGATTTAACAGCTTTGTATTGCTTCCTTGATTAAAGTTACCATGAGAGCCTCCAGGCCAGAAACGTGGAGCAAATTAAAAGTTCATAATTTGAGCCTGTGTTTTCCGTGCTAAGCACCAGCACGTAATTGTTAATACCAGCATTTATGACAGTCTGCCACGTGGTGGCGCTGTTTGTCTAATTTAGAGATGGGCACAACTACAGTTGTTTAATAATTAAATATACATTAAAATGAATAACACCAACCAATTCTTATAGCTTTGGATAGCCTGGTGTAGTCTGAATTGTCACACTCGTAGGGGTGTGATGGTTAGTAGATGTGTTGGTACTGGCCCCCAAGTTTTGGTGGGTGAGTTTCGCTCACTATACCTCCCAGTCCAACCTGAAAGGGGTCCATCCTGTGTGTTAGTAGTAAACAGTGGTCTGGGAACATTTGAGGATGGTGTTTGCATAGAACATGACTCAGTAGGTCTAAAATTGCTTTGAGGGTTTAATAGAGTGGACATAGGGCCTACTGGAGCAGTCTTAAATGTACTGCCCAATTAGAAATTTGAGCAAATTTTAGACCAATATTCTTTGGTCGACATTCAGCTTGAAAGGGATTAAAGGGGCTGTATTACCCCTCGTGGCTTCATCAAACCCGTTACTGAATGCCAAAGAAGGAGCAGTTACAGACTGTACACTAGTAACTTTTTCAAGCTCAACACTGAGAAGAGTGGATTCCGCTATTTTAGGGGGCCTTCCAATTTTACTGGAGCATTTTGCTTTCTTCCTTTCGAAAATATAGTGGCCCATTTCCTGAACTATCCTGTGCCGTCTGAATAATGATCTTCTTGGCCATGCAAAGGGTTTACATCCAAAGACACTAAATCCCTCTCTTTAGGGGAGTAACCTCCTTGTTGGAGATAAACTGCCTTTCCACTGATTATATTGATGTATTATTGTCAAATGCTAAAACATGATTACAACTGAACTACCAGTGTCATTAGGAGTAGGAAGGAAGGAAGGAGTAGTAAACACAAAGTTGTTCTGAATCCTATTTGGTGGCCATATCCTTTGCCCTGGCAACTATCACTAAAATGTGTGAGCCATTGTGGTAAATTTGGATGCAAAACTTGAGTTTTGTGAGCACTGGAAGCTTTTTAACCTCAACTCTCCTACTGGGTCCACGGAGTACGAGTTTTACTCAGACTCAGTATCTCACCTCAGAGGCGATGATCCTCTGATGGACCTTTCTCTGTCATAGTGAGGGATGAGGAGACAGGATGTCCAACTGTCAGCTACCCAATAAGGACCACTAATTGGCAGCCAACTCACAAGTTGGTAATCAGGTTCAGATAAATCACTCTCAAAACCATGCTACAAAAATAAAATATCACAATTGGTAGACCGAACCTCCTGAAGAAGTTTAGTCTAACAAGAATCATGCAAACTAAGAGCTCTGCTGCGGCAACACAGAGCAAAAGCAAAAAAAACGGATGTTAATCTAGGACTGTCACTGTTATGCATTTAATGTTTTAGCACAGTTCTGTAAAATAATATTAGATACAATAAGTCTCAGACAACTTTAGAGTATTTAGTTATTGTAGTAAAGATCCAAAATCAAAGCATATAAGTAACATTTTAAGATGCTCAGTCATATATCTAACGACTTGAAATATAGTCACACATTTAGTTAAGGTAATCTAACCTTAAATAACAGAATACATAAGACGATGGTTTCCATACTGTCATACAATATGATCTCTACTACCACCAAAGCAAGAAGTTGGTTCTTGAAGATTCTATAAACATGGATAAAGGGAATCAAGTTAAAGTTCAATAGGAGCAAATTCCTTAAATAAAGCAACTAAATGGAGCATAAATCAGGAAAGATCAAGTCTTTCATCTCGCCAAACTGCTCCAAGTCGTCCAGAAAGCCAGTCCATCAGCAAAGACAAAGTGGTATAATAGCAATGGTTCAGATGGGAAATAGCAGTCTAAAGGAAAAGTGTCAAAGGGCAGCCTGAGCTTAGACGCAAGCTCTCCTCAAAGGGGTGAAAAGAGTGACCGCCGAATGATGAGCACTCCACCTCCCATACATCGCTTTTGTCATCAATGGTGGGTCCAAAATGGTCTGATCGCCATTTGATAGTTTTTCCGTCTTCCCAGGTAGAAATTTTTACTCCAGCATAATTTCCCACATAAGTCATGAGAAATGATTGTCCTCGTATCCTCACAGGTTAGTTGTCACATAGCTTTTGAGTATGCAACTGTTTACAAATGTAAGGGAAAGGTCTCTTTCGCACCATTTATACAAAAAGGAATAAAAAAAAACTATCTTGGTTCAAAAAGGAGGTCATATAAATCAAGATCAAATTATGCAGCATTTAAAAATGTATCAAGTCCATTGCACAAGATTGTGAGATAATGCAGCTTAAAGAGAAAAACATTTTAACGTTTTTAAATTCAACATTTAATCTTTTAGTACTATAGAATCCTGAAATCTAAGTTTGAATGTAATAAAATTTCATTTTTCACTCAAAAGCATTCTGAAATGTTTCTCAGGAAAACTTGCATAAAAACCCTGGACTTTAATTATGGCCTACTGCTACAACCTAAAAAGTAGCAAGCAACGTGTAAATTAATTCTAAACATCATTATATCAAATTCGATTCTAGACGCAAACATTGTACACTATATTAGGTAGACTGAAAATATGGCGGAAATTTAAGACATTTGTTGGACAGTTGAACTCTGAACACCAATTTGATGCTCAGGACATTATTTATTTGATTAATAGGACGCTAGCTAAAAGCAGACACCATCGCCGTGAGGGGAACAGCCACTAGCCCTCAGCTGCCTGCCGTGAGGGGAACGGCCTCTGGTCATACCACTCTCCTGCCGTGAGGGGAACGGCTCCCAGAAACTACACCACCCAGCAGCCCTGCATTGGCGCCTAACGCGACGCTGTTGGTCCGCACCCGGAGGCGCAATAAGAACTTTGCCAGCCTCCCGTAGCGCGGGACGCTAGCTGAAAGCAGACACCATCGTCGTGAGGGGAACGGCCACTAGCCCTCAGCTGCCTGCCGTGAGGGGAACGGCCACTGGTCATACAACTCTCCCACAGTGAGGGGAATGGCTCCAAGAAACTACACTACCCAGCAGCCCTGCATTGGCGCCTAACGCGACGCTGTTGGTCCGCGCCCAGAGGCGCGATAAGAACTTTGCCTGCCTCCCGCAGCGCGGGACACTAGCTGAAAGCAGACATCATCGCCGTGAGGGGAACGGCCACTAGCCCTCAGCTGCCTGCCATGAGGGGAACGGCCACTGGTCATACCACTCTCCAGCCGTGTGGGGAACGGCTCCCAGAAACTACACTACCCAGTAGCCCTGCATTGGCGCCTGACGCAACGCTGTTGCTCCGTGCCCGGAGGCGCAATAAGAACTTTGCCGGCCTCCCGCAGCGCGGGAGTGCCCGGGCCAAGCGCAGGCCAGTCTGCGTCTGTCAGAGGCCAGGCTGGGCCACCCCTCTTAAATTTGTGTTTGTTCGGACTGGAACAGCGCGATCCCAGGAGCAAGTACTCTTATTGACTACAAGCTGATTTTTATTAATTGTTACATTATTGGAAAAGGGGCATTTATCCTTTTCATTATCACCAGTGCGTGATTATTTAAGTTGTAGCTGTTGGGACTGTGACTAACATGGGTACAAGAAAATTAACAGCTAATGCTACTGAGAAACATTCTAGTAAGCCCAAAGATGCTAAAATGACATTGCTAAATTACCTTATGTGGGCCGCTGCTGCTATAGAAAAACAAATATCCTGCGTGGAAGAAACCATAAATATAGACGCTCAGGGGATACTCAGTAATAGCAAGGAACTATCTTTACCTGAAATAGTGACAGACGAAGCCCGCCGGGAAGTTCGAAACATCACCTCCATCTAAAAGACCATGTAACCCAAGAACAGTTGAGATGTTCAATAGTTCCTGCCGAGTAAATTCCTCAGCCCCCCTCGATAATAGACTACCTAAAACTAATTTAAAAAAACAGCAAGGTAAAAAATGCAATGTCCAGCCTCAAAAGGGCAAAGGAACTGAACCCGCTCCAAAAACAAAGGAAATGGTCCCCCTTTGAAAATGAGAAATTGTCTAAATTGATCATGGAACTATCAGATTACGTGAAACAGTCACAGTACTATGGAAGGAAGGCTAGAAAAAATTGAACTAGGTCTGGTGAAAAAGTTGCAAGAAACCACAGCCTAATAATACAAAAGGGGAATATGTGTGAAACAGACTCCTATGCACAACTAAAGTAATACAAGGTGTAAAACTTAATATCCCTGTAGCATCTGACAACAAAGACGAGTGGGTCAGTAGTACGCACAGCGGCGAGTTATGAACATGACCCACTAATAAAAAGTCGACCTGCTAACTCTGATACACAGGATAGACTATGCAGTCGACCGGGTCCAAGTCTACCCCCGGCAGCTACCCCCTACACAGTGATTTTAGACAACGTCCCCGCCCACCGTCCAGGGGAAGATGAATCATGGATATCACTGCAGAACAAAGCCATTCATTGCTTAGGGATCAGATCTGGACTGACTAGGGAAATGTTTAGGGAACTTAAAATGGTCAGACGTGTACCTTGGGTTGGCAATAGCATGAAAAGCTTTAAGGGAGACTGTGTTCTTTCTTTTGGTGTTCCTTCCTTGGTAAGTGAAATTCTAACTAGAGCTAGGGATAGAAACATTACCGACTTAGGTATAAATGTACTGCCTTTGGGTTATTTTTACCGGCCTAACCTCTTGACAAGACAGGAAGGAACCCAGCCCCCTATTCAGCCAACCGGACATTTTTCCTATAATCTGGAGGTGGCAAATAGATATGGGCCTCTCCAATCCTTGGATGAAACGACTGACTACCAAGTCATAAATAACAGAGCAATATAGCAAATGATGTGGCAAATAGGATACCTTATGCTGCCCACTGGGATTTCCCCGAGCACTGATTTGACGGTAAACATGACCAAAGTGGGAGAAGCTTCTGGGCTAGACCTTGGGATTAGGGATATTTTAGACCAGACTTTGGCTAGTAATCCCGCACATTCCGAACAATCTAGTCCTGAAACAAGTAAACAAACAAAATTGGTCTGTGGATTAAATTCCACTAAAAAAAATAAGTATTCTATTCTGAAACATAGCAGGTTTTTGAAATAAAGTTGACAATCCAGCTTGGTTAGAGTATATTGATACATTTGATATCCTTTGTTTACAGGAGACCTGGGTGATAGATGAAGTTCACCTGAATGGATTTAAGACCTACCATACCCTGCTATCCACTCAATACACGGGAGGACAAAGGGAGGGATGTGTGTGTATATCTCTAACCTGTTGAGTGTATCAAAGATTGAACGGATAACATCTGACAATTATTACCAAAAAATATTGATTCGTATGGATTCTAGCTATATCCTGGCTGTTGTTAACTTTTATAACAGTATTGAAAAGGGACATTTGGGGCCCATTTTAAAACAGTTAAGCAAGGAGCTAGGCAAATTAAGGGCAATCAATAGCACAGAAATGATTATTGTTGGGTGGGGGGGGTTTGTTTGTGGGAGGTATTTTAATGTTAATTTGTGTCAGCAAGCTGGGCTGGGGATCTGTGAATTGGAGATAGAAGAGGATGCATTCCAGATTCATTTTGAGCATTCTTCCAGGGGGGAGATGCTTAATGAAATTTTGTTCTCACATGATCTTGGGTTCGCCAATTGCGTGTGTTCCCCGAATGTTGAGTTTGATTACACTATTATTGGTAGGGGACTATGATCCATAATAGATTTTATAATCTTTCAGAAACCTGGGGCATCATTTAACAGCTGCCATTTCCCCACTGGCAAGGTTAGATACTCCCTCTGGTAGTGCTTAGAGACCTCCCTCTGGTAGTGCTTAGAGACCTGCAGGTGATAATGAGCTCTATAAATAAAAATTACAATACAATCGTACCTAATCGCTAAGCAAATTTAATCGCAAATTATAAAATACATTCAAATGTACGGAGTGACCACTTGCCCTTGAGTATCAACATTTGTCTGCCCACTGCTGCCGATTTACATTCACAGAACCAACTGGCTTGGACCAGAAACATCTCCCTTGCACATTTAAATGGATATACCTTACGTTGGTCCAGTCATAACCCAGTTGAAATGAACAAGCAAATTATTACAACGGCTTATGATTTAATTTTAACGTGTTTGGGGGATACTACTTCCCATGAAAATATTCTGTGGCCATTTTCTGAAATCACTCGGATTATCCAAAACCTGTTAACAGTGGAAACGAAGGGTACACGATGCCGTAAAAACAGATGGTTCGATTCCCACTGTACAAAAACACACACACACACAACTTAACGAGGCCTTACATAGGGATGCAAGAGATCAGGATGAAATCCGAGAATGTAGAAGGAAGTACCACTTAGCCAGGATAACCAGAAAGAAAGAGTTAAAAGATCAAGCTTGGAATGCTCCCCATGAAGCATCTCTGAGCAAAGATAGCTCATTATTCTGGAGGGCAGTAAATGCTCAACTTTTTACCATGTCTGACGTTGGGCCATTAGCGGTCGCAATTGACAAGAAAACTTGGATAGATTTTTTCTATAATGTGTATAGAATACAGGATAGTGCTGATAGTACCACAGACACAGTGAATAGTCAGGGGGGTGGCCCTTCAACTTTTATGCCAATTGAACTCCATATTAATCATGAAGAGGTCATTGGGGCGATTAATGAAAGCAAGGGTGGCAAGGCTCCCGGTCAAGACGGGGTCCCCATTGACTTATTCAAGTTAACACCTCACTATGGTCCCCCTTAATTACACGTGTTCTTCAAGCATGCAGCAATAAGGGTTTTATTAAAACTTGGTCTGAATCCGTAATAGTACCGATTTTTTAAAAAGGGGATAGGGAAAACCCAGCATGCTACCGCCCGATATCTTTACTCGATTCTTTGATGAAGGTAGCAGGAAGAATAGTTCTTACCAGATTGCAGACTTGGGCAGAGGAGAACAAAATTTTAAGTGACGTCCAGTATGGTTTTAGAGAGGGCCTCGGAACAAATGAGCAGGTTTTACATTTAAGTACCCTAATAGGAAAATATACCCAGGCAAAAGTAGGGAAATTGTATGTAGCATTTGTAGACCTCACAGCTGCCTTCGACTGTATTATTACACAGCAAATTATGGGAGATTCTGGCGGAACTGAAGGTAGATCAGGTTTTGGTTCAGTTTCTAAGACAACTCTACTTAAAGGCCACCACCAAAGTGCGGTATGGTATCAAAGGGGAGTGTACTGCATCGTTTAAAGTGGAGAGGGTATTGAGACAAGGCTGTGTCTTGGCGCCGTTCCTGTTCACTTTATATACACCAACTCTCTGCAACAGGAACTAGCAGGAAAGGCTACAGACCCGCCATATGTGACTAAACGTCCGATTGTCTCCCTCCTCTACACGGACGATGCAGTACTCATGGCCCGCACGCAGCTTGGCTTGCAGAAGGCACTTGCCTCGTACTACAGTTACATGGATGACCTGGGGCTTAAACAAAACGTCCCAAAAACTTTTATTATGACCTGTGGGCGGGGGAGGAAAAAATGCAGTAGTCTCCCCTTGGGAGACAGCAGGGTTGCCTCCACTAACATCTTTACTTATCTTGGTGTAGTGTTTGAGCAATCAGGTTCATGGGGGACGGCTGTCAAGGCGAGGAGCCTTCTTTTTATGAAGTCGACTGCGGCAGTGGTAAAGTTCTCGAAGAAACTGGGCAAAAGACCTCCGGGTATCTTGCTAAAGATATATCAAGCTAAATGTATGAGCATTGCGACATTTGGGGTTGGAGTCTGGGGTTTTTATGACGTTTCTGCTATACAACGCGTGGAAAACACTTTTTAAGGTATATTTTAGCAGTACCTGCCAGTTCCCCAATTTTTAATTGCCATAGTGAATTGGGTATTCCCTATATAACAGACGTTATCAAAGTACAACCGGGGCTCCTTTGGCACCGTGTTTGGACCTCCAGCTTTACCGGCCTAAATAGTAAGATTATCAAGGACTCCATGAGTTTGGATTATGCAAGCAAGATTACCTAGCTGAAATATGTCAAGAACTTCATGAGTGATTTGAGCCATCTTGAATATTACACTTCCCCAGAGTCACTGAATTCTATTCTAAAGAAGGAACTTAAAGCAATTTGCATGTCCTATCTTGAGTCGCTTAGAGTGGCAGCTGAAATGAATAAATGAATGGTAGTCCAACACCAAATGACCTTGCTTACTTATGAAATCCAACCGTACCTTTTATGTTGCACTGAGGGATATGACAGATTTCTTTTAACACATTTTAGGTTTGGTATCTTTCATCGTTTAATTAGCTACCCAAAGATAAATGATTGGTCTAGCAATCTCAGCCCCTGCCCTAGTGACAAGATTTCCCCTCAAACCACTATCCATGCAATTTTATTCTGTAAATACTACGATAAGGAAAGATCAAGATGGATTATGCCCCTACTAAAGGTGGGGGGATAGAGGCAATGCCGTCCCTGCCTTTTTGTATCTGCAGTTGCTGGACAATGTGTATTGAATAGGTATAATGGCCGGATTTCTAAGGAACATCTTGACAGCAAGGAAAAGTATAAATTGCTAAAATGTTTCTGTAAATGAATTTGTTTTAGGTTTGCCCGGTTTTTAAATGTATTAATATGATCAGATTAGCATTGTTTTTATCAAATGAATTGTGCAATATGTGTATATTTGTATTTTTATCTGTTTGCTTTTATGATTTTAATGGTTAAAATCGAATAAAGCACATTCAGATTCCGATTAATAAAATAATGTTGCATTTTCAGCCTGAAAATGTAGGAAATGTATTGAGTAGAATTGTGTAAATTATACTTTAATGGAATTTGATTATATATATATCTGAATTTTAAGGTGGTCAGTCCATTGGATGTGAGATAGGAATAATAACTATGTATGGATCATTTTCATATAAAAGTTATTTTACATAGTTTATACCCATGTATGTTATTTTACAGCCCTGATGACGTCCTGTTGTAGGGCAAAACACTTGGCTGGGTTGGACATTTGTTGTGGAAAATTCAAGAATAAAGTTGTTAAGAAATCTAGTCAGTTTTGTGGAATCAATAGACTGAATGCACAATGCATTTATTTGGATTGAGGATACTCCAGCATTGTTTAAATATATGTTTATTATATGATGTTTGGGACTACCTAATATTGAGTGCTCCTCCATTGCTGTATTCAATTTATTGATTGTGTGTGGCTTCTTGGGCCGTGGAACCTTGGGGGAAGAAGCACCTAGATTGAGAATTATAAGGAACTGCACCCGGTGTGGTGCATTTTGGCTACAATTGCTCTTTTGTGGTTAGGGCTTTAAGAATAATTGAGCTTTAAGGACTTACAAATCAGGACTGAGTAGTGGCAAGCTCCTGCCTGCTGTCTGATTGTTTGGCATTTGTACTATACACCAACTGTCTAATTAGACGACAATGATCTTGTCGGTCAAAGTGTAAACCCACTATTTCAAACACTGCCTAAAATGGAGAAAATGAGCAAAAAGAACCATGTTTATCCCCACTTTACTCTGCTAACAGCCGAAAGGGCACCACACAGCACATCCCTGCTTGCCTATCACATACCTGGCCGTATACTGCCTGCTAAATGAGCAGTGTTCCAGTGCTTATTTGGTCACCTTCATGCCTGTTCAAACTATTAAAATCTTTGCTTTGAAAAATGCTTCACACACCTTGAGACATTCATTCACCCCCATTTCAAAGGTGTGCAAGTAATGGTCCTTAGAGTTAACCATTGCTCATTCTAACCTTCTGGAAAATGGATATCCATGGGCAATTACCCATTTTGCAAACGTCAGTCGGTTCAGTAGGGACAGGATATTCATCAGTGTTACCTTTTCACTCAGCAGGCATCACCTCACAAACTCGAAGAACACTTCCACTTTGACTTGCAACAGCGGGGTCCTTTGCTTTAACTTTTCAATGTAATGCTTAGGAATCCTTCACACTTCTTAACCTCCAAAGACTGCTCTAACCTTCAGGCCATCCTTGAAAAAACTACCACTAGGTTTTACTGCGTTCCTCATACACAGTGCTGTATGCAACTAGAGTATCATTTGGGAAACATACGACTCCTTCTAGGCGACCCTTTCATTTTATTCCTCCACTTCACAAAAGAGCCAAACTGCTTTAGTACTGTGCGTGGTAGCTCATGGGCAAGCATTCAGCAAATTAAAAGTGCACCACAGCTGAAAATCTGTCTCCTTCTTGGCTAGTATCATTTTTCATGAACTGGCAGCAGCCTGAATGTAAATTTAAAATCAGTTTAAGCCAAGAGACAATCCCCTCCTTCCCTTGAAGCACAGTGATTCCACTACACTGGCAAATACATTTTAAGTTATTAAACGTGTCCATTTGTATACATAGCAGTTATGAGATTTTACTAATAAAAACAAAAAGCGAATTTTGAATTCATGTTTGAGAACCAGGTTAAATGGTGAGATCTCAAAATTCTCAAATGTGAGGAGTGTGACAAATGCCATACTACCTTCAGCAGCTAATTGTCATTTTGACATGTATAACTCCTTCACACAACATCAGGGATGTGGAATTTTATAAAATATCTACTTGACCAGGGGCAGGCTAGTTTATAAATCTACTTGTCCTGTAAAAAAAAAACAAAAAAAACACACACATTTGTCCCTTTGGTGGCAGGCAGTCTGGCGACAAATTATGGCAGCAATCTCATAATATTAGACCTCAGAGAAAAGCCTCTCTGATTATGCCAGGGGTCATACTCTAGTAGGTTTTAAATACTAGCAATTCCCTTACTTTACCAACTTCCCACAAATGTACATACTGGGGATGGAGGTAGCTGTAAGCAATAGTTCCATGTTGGAATGCCCATTTAAGTCTGTTCAAACCTACTAACTTGCTTTTTTAAGGAGTATTTACCAGCTCTTCTCTAATCTTTCCCATACTGAGAAAGGTTGGAAACTTACGCCTAACAAGGGCAGAAGTAAAACGATTTCCCGGGTTTGAAAAAATGGGGTTAGTTGGTATGTAAACTTGCAAAATGCTCAACAGATTTTCGCCAGAACAAATCTACACATCTATATTTGCTTGGGCTTAAATGTAGTTCACAAATATTTTGGAGGAGTATGATTTCCCAGGATACTTCTGTAAATTCTTGTGAATTCATGAAAGATGTAAATCTGCACTAATGCAAGGACATATGGAGGACTTTTGTGACTTTCTTTAAGAATCAAGGGCCATATGCAAAAAACATTTTTGTAGTTGGAAACGGCCTGATTTGGCTATTTTCGACTGCAAAAATGATTTTTCTTATGTACAAAGAACAAATTGCGATTACGTAACATGTTACCGTATCCCAATTTGGAATTGCAAATTCATACCGATTCGGTATTTGGAAGTGGGGTGTAAAGGGCGTCCCCTCCAAATACAGAATCGCAGTGGTATGTATATATGTCTTGCAACCGAATTATGGTTGGAAAATATTACATTTTTAACAACACCAAGGGTGGTGGTAACCATTTGCAAACGGGAAGGGGTCCAGTGAAAGATGAAACACATTTTTTACGGTTGAAGGGCAGGCAGTGCACTGCCTACTTCAAAAAAATGAAAAACGTAAACGTTTCATTTTTTTTTTTAAACATCCCATTGTCCTTATAATGAAAATGGACTGCATATAAAAAAAATTAAAGAAAAATTACTTTATTAAAAAGCAGTCACAGACATGGTGGTCTGCTGACCCTGGCAGGCCCCCATCCTTGTGATAGCTGCTATTCCCAAAGGTCCCAAACTGCAAACTACTTCATTAATATTCATGAAGTAGGTCGATTTGCGACCCACTAGGAATCGCTAAATGAAACTAAAAGGGTTTAATCCATTTGAGGTAGCGATTTCCTAATTGCGATTCACAGATAATCGCAATTTGGAAATTTCTATCCTTAAAATCTGTACATATGGCCCCAAGTCTAGCGTTTTCCAAGACTTTCTGTTTATTATTAAAATTCTATCTCAATCTATTTACCTGCTGGCATCACTGTGAGTGGCAGGATTCAGCTCTTGCACAAGGAGCATATCGGCGTACAAAGTTGTTTTGTTCAGTACAAGGGAATACTGCACCAATGTGTGTTTTTTGAGACCCAAAAATATTTTTGCCAATGTTAGTTATAATGGTCACTGCATTGTAACTTACTGCAGCTCGCACGACGATAATGTTTTAGAATAGCCATGTCAAAACAAGACACACTGACAAAACCAAAAGGCTAACCACCAATGTCAGACCTGCTGGCTTTGCCAATGCATGTTTGTTTTCATGTTCCCGATAACCACGTTGAAACTGGTTACACTGATTTTCCATTATGAATAAGTTTTGAAAATATTAACATGCATCAACAAATTTTACTGAATGATGTTTCAAAGGCATGGCAACTAAAATGTCAAAGTAGTTTAGCAAAACATTTCTTTTCTTAGTTGCATTTTTTTGTGAACATTTTATTTTGCAATCAAATAATCATCAATCTTGTTTTCAAGCTTTTGCAAATATCTGCATGTAATCAGAGTGCATTCTGGCAACATATACATAGCTTCATATTGTTAAACTTAGCAAACGCATTTTTATATAGGAAACGTTAGTGCAGTTCGAGCGTACAACATTTCCTTAAAATGTTTACCCTAATAATAAAAGCTTTGCATTAATAAACCATTAATACAAGTTCAAAAAGCATTATCTTATGGGCATAAACATTACCTTAACTGCAGACAAATCCCTTCACTGGTCCATAATGTGGTACTGTAACCTGGCAGCTAAAGTGAAATCTTGTGATTCGCTTTAATGCCCTTGGGATAAAGTTGCGCTATATAAAACTGCAAAAATAAATCATGTGCCACCTCAACGAAAACAACGTGGGCCCGTGTACACAATACTCAAGCACCAAGCAGAATTGAGTGTACAAAATATACTTAGATCAAGACCAAATCACAAACTGCATTGGTTGGATAAATAATACACCTCAGAAAAGGGAGCTTTAGAATACTTGTCAAGACACTCCTCTGAGCTACGCGGGACGTCCAGGGAAAGATGGAATAGCCGGTCACCCCATATGCACTTCATGGTGCCTCCCTACTTAAACTTACTGCTGTCCAGCGCGATGGTGAGCATGACCCGACACTTGTGGTTGAAGGTGAAGAGGCTTTGAGACAGAAAAGAGCCTCGCGGTTGTCCCCGCTTCTGCCTTTCGGGGAAAAGTCCATAACCATGATCCTCCTCCTCCTGGCGCTGCTGACCCTCCATCGGGCTCTCAGTGTGTGACATATAGCCAAAGCCTGTCCAATGTCCCTAACCAGTAAATTACTGCAACTTCAGCCGTCTTGATCTTCAGACCATAGCATGAGGCATGCTGGTGCTCACAAATCACGAAGCAGGAAACATATTTTCTCACAGGTTGGGCAAGCTTCTCGTGGATTGGTTAGAAGTATATTTGTTGGATATTGGCTGTGACGTCCGGGGGCCTGCGCACTGGAACAGAATTTGTGGCACGTTCCCAAACGCAGACCTGTTAGCTTAGTCGTTCACGCTGGAGCTCAGTGTTATCAGTAGTCGCCTTTAAACCCATTGAACAGCAGCAACGAGCGTGGTTAACGTAAAGGAGGTCGTTGTTTGTTTTATAGTTTACGGTGCTCAAAGCTTGTACTGTATATTTTCTACTGTCATGTTTTAATCTGTGTCGTAATAATGAAACATATCTCTCAGAATAGTAAAGTGTTAGTCATTTTATAGGCAGTATGTTCTACGTTGCATGTACAGCAATGAATGTAACGCAGCATAACGTATACGGGGTAAAATGTAGCGGGCGTAGGTTTGATCGTAAAACGGGCACCCTGTGATGTTCGCAATATCTTACAGTGTCCGATGCGAACTTCCCACGCCGTCCTAGGTAAAACTCGAGGCGGAAGCTCATGTTCCGCCATTTTTGTTTGGGTAGGGCGGAACGGCGTGTCACCTACTGTTGCCATGCCTCCGCAAACGTAATTCTGTGCGCGGTAAAAGCTGGTGTTGTCGCGCCGAATGACAGCTGCTCTAAGTACATAGCCTAGGACCGCGCAGCACCGACTTGAAGCAAACGCGAGGATGCAGAAGGAGTAGTAAATGTTACAGGTACCAACCAAGTATTATCGGAATGTAGAGGAAAGGAGCGTTTGCTGTTCTGCTCTCCCATTACTATTTTAACAATCTACTAGGAAGGCTCCTTAAAATCCACGAAAGGAGAGGATGAACATTTTGACAATATTCTTAAATATGTCAATCGAATGGTCAAGAAATGAAAAAGGTGTATGGAAGAGCGCATTTGATTTTCTGGAAAGAGGTGGATGCCAATGTGGAGATATAAATGTACGAAGAAGTATTGAACAATTGTTAGGACGACGAAAACGTGTTCTGGAACTGCACAAAATCCGTACTAGGTCAGAGAAGGATGGAAAATCAGTTGATCAGTTTGTTATTTCGTTGGGGCAATTGATAGGAAGGAATTAATTTTGACTTGCTGCGTAACCAGTTATTGGTTTATTGACCAAGTTATGATAATAAGGTAAAGTAGGTAATGCGGCTGTCCAACTCATAGTGGCGTATTTGTGTAGCGCTGCAGACGTAAGCAGCAAAGCCCATTAACCAATTATTATTTTCTGTCTGTTTATTGGTTGATTTAATTAAAGGTCAATGCAGGTAAATGAGCCAAGACACTGCAATCGTATAGAAAACAACCATAAAAACTAAAACTGAAATGTAATGCGGCAGCCAATTTCTCGTGGCATCAGTGCAAGAACCAGGAAAACATGTTAGTCACACAGAATCCAGTCAGAAAATTATGTATTGTATTGCAGCGGTTATATAGCGCATACTACCCCTGTATGGGGTGCTGAAGTACTTGCCTACATGGATAGCATGTTACGCCATGTAGGGTTTCTGGATGGAAGGATGCTGTCTTTATTTTGATCCTATGTGGGTAGTGTTTCTATGTCCTTCGTAATGACCAACGAGGTGAGGTAACCTTGTTATTGGACGCTGCACTTAGCAGTGTGATGGTCGAAGAGGTGTGAGAGAGGCAGGCACACAGTTTATGGTTTTCAGTTAGCTAGCAGCTCAGCGGGTCCCTTGTGGTGTTTGTTATTTTAAAACTGTGGTGTTGGGCATTCCATGGACACGGTGTGTTTACTGTCACATGGGATGACATAGTAAGAGTTCCATTTAGGAACTATGTGTGGGACAGTGGATAGGGAGACTCCGAGCTGTAACGTCGTGTACTTGCTCTCTGTTGCACTACCAATAAACTATACTTAACCACTTACATGAGTCTTTATTCCTCACAATTTGGCGACGAGCTGAGGTCAGGCGTACACCCACCAAGGATCGGTTGGAATTTGCAGTTGGAAGACCTTCATGTCCGTGAGTGATATTGGGACTGCAGCTGTTCGATAGCTTCAGGAATGGGGAAGGTGTACCACAGATACACAACAACCTGTAGTCCTGCTAAGGTCCGTTCTGACCTTTTAGGAGGTATTTGGCCCGGTAGGTGCAGTCGGAGAGCAAGTTGGCCTGCGTGCACCATTGAGTAGTTGGGCCGGTGCGAGCAACTTCAGTGAGGAGGGACACCTCTTTGCTGACTGTGCGCGATGCAGGTGTAGACAGGTGATGCAGCTCGCCAGCAGCCACCCAAAAAGCAGGATCCTGGATATGTGATGTGACACACCGATGGATGATGTAACGAGTTGGCGGCCATCTAAAGTGCAGTATATTGGACGTTTGACGTGGCACGCCGGCTGCCTTCTTAGGTGGAGTCACCTTTTCATGGAGAAGCCTCCGTAGAGCTGGAACACTTGTCACGGTTATTTGGCTTTGTTCTTCTAGTTCTGTTAGTGCTGACAGAGGAAAAAGAATTTCAACAGCATTATAGGGCTACCTGTGATATGCACACCACGCGTATCACTTGAAAGTACTGCTTTTTTATGGTGATACGCACACTTGCCTTATGACACTAGGGAGGCTTGTACAGTGAGGTGCTCGCCGTTCTGACTTTGCCTTGCAATGCGCTTCGTATCACGGTGACTCACACACCTTGAGCATATTGCATTGTATGTGCATATCACAGCCAGGAACTATTGGCGTTTCTAGTTCTATGATGTCTAGACTGGCTGCATTACGGTGACACGCACACCTGGGACATATATGCTTTTTCCCTTCAACACAACTCATAGCCTATGCTGATTTAATAGGTAGGGGAAGCATATTTGTACCCAAAGTGATGCGCAAACCAGATACTTGCATACTGGTTAATATTTTACGCTGTTCTTTGTGGTTATTATTATTGTAGGGTTTTGAGGTAACTGTGCACACAAACACTCTCTCACACCACCCCTGCCATTTCTTCCTTGTCCAGATGAACCCCAGGTGAAATGGCTGTAGTGGAAACAGTATTTCCTGAACTACATTTCAGCAATTGTGGATGAAGGTTCGGAAGTTTTTCCTGCGGCTAGGAAGAAGTACATTCTCTTAGACAATTTAGGACCAGAAGGGTTATGGGTGTCATATGGGGAAAAAAACAATGCAGCAGTGGTCAATATGTTTTCTTGAATGTATTAGAAGACCTTGATAACTATTATCAACCTGCTGTTTGTGCTGCAATAGATAGGTTGGATTTTTTTCAGTGGAAGCAAGGCAAATCAGGACCAATCAAAGACTATGTGTCTGCACTTAAAAAGCTGGCAATTTCATGTAGGTATGGCACGCGGCATGATGAGTTTGTCCGTGACCAGATCATCATGCACACCGATTCAAATTTACAGGAAAGATTATGGGTAAATGTTGATTCGTCTTTGAAAGATCTAATTGCTTTATCTTAAAAAAAGTGAACTTTCAAAGACGTGATAAATAGAGCACCAATACATCTTTGGTATCCGATTCTAATGAAAAAAGTGTCGGTGTGTAAGATATCTGATACAAGAATTAATAAAGGGAAGGAAAGGGAACTTTTGGTGATAAGAATTTGAGTTGATTTAGGTGTGGGAGCAAGGATCATATTGCTAAGAATAAAAGTTGCCCTGCACTCAGGTCAAAGTGCTTGTTCTGCGGGGTTGTGGGACACTTTTCTAAGGTGTGCAGAAAAAAGAGCAGGAAGGTGCAGAGTGCAAAACTTATCCTAGGAAGGTCAGACTCCGATCAGTCGAATGAGGACAGTGCTGAGGGTGTGTTGTGTGTGGAGTGTCTGATTCCTAATCTAGATATGTCCTTCAGGAACAATCCTATGTACAACATGAGGACTGGAGGAGTCCGCATAGTCATTGTGGCAGATTCAAGGTCACCTTATACAATCGTGAACAAGAGGGTGTGGATGGAAAAGTTTGTTCCGGCCTTGGGTGACCAGCTGGTAGAAACTGAAATTCATCCCATTACGTTCACAGGAGAAAGGATTCCTATATTGGGGTACAGAATATCAACTTTCGAATTTAAAGGAAGACATACAGAAAGCAAGTTGTATGTTGCTGAGGTACGGCACTCTGTTCTGGGATGGGTGGATCAGAAGGCATCAGATATCGTATTGAATCCTATTGAAGCTGATAAGGTGCTTTCACTAGAAGAGTTTGAGCAACAACTTGCAAGGACTTTGAATGAAGTATTCCCTGATCTGTTCTCAAGTAAGTGGGCAAATTAAAGAATTTTGTACACCAAATTGTATTGAAGAAGGGGGCAGTTCCAGCATGTCATAACGTGAGAAACATACCATTGAGTGTTAAGGAGTAGGTCGCAAGTGAACTGGAAATGTTGCAGAGTAGGGGCATTATTGAACAAATAGAAAGTGCAGAGTGGCTTGCACCTTTAGTTGTAGCCAAGAAGGTGAATGGAAAGATTAGACTATGCATAGATGTTAGAGATCTCAACTAAAATACTTTTGTGGACAAATTCTCCTAGTCAAGAATTAGTGAGTTGTTAGCAATGACAAAGGATGTCAGGTGGTTTTTCACAATTGATCTAACCTCCGCCTACCACTAGGTGGTGTGGCATCAGGAGAGCAGAAGCTTAACTGCTTTCATTACTCCCATAGGCTGTTTTCGATTCATCCACATGCCCTTTGAATTGGCAGCAGCTGCGGCGTTCCAGAAGTAGCTTATTTTCAGGATGATAATCCTGATCATGGGTAAGAGCAGAGTGGAGCATGTTAGTAATTTGAATAGGGCCCTGGAGAAGCTTAAGACTTGTGGATTAACAGCAGAACTAGAAAAGTGAACATTTTGCAGACACTCAGTGTCATATTTAGGAAATGAGGTCCGTGAGAAAGGGATTTTCTCTAAGAAGGAGATTATTTAACCCATTAGAGATGCACCTGCTCCTACATGTAAGGTAGAAGTTAGATCGTTCTTGGGACTGGCAGAGTTCTCTTCTAAATTTGTAAAGGAGTTTCCTGAAAACCGTTATTAGGCAACTTTTGAAAGCACAAGAACGCTTTGTATGGAGTGATAAATCACAAAGGGAGTTTATCAGATAAAAAAATTATATTAGTATTGCGATACGCACAGGTTTGATACTAAAGCTTGTACAGTTTTGACTGTCAACGCCAGCAGGAAGGGCTTAGGTGCAGTGTAATCCCAAATGTCTAGGGAAGGCACTAAATGTACGGTTTCTTTTGCTTCACGCTCTCTAACTTCACCAGAGGAAAAACACTCCCATCATTGAGAGGGAGATGCTGGCATGTATATGGGCTACAGAGAATTGCAGGCAATTCCTTTAGAGTATCAAATTTACACTACACACGGACCACAAGCCATTAGTTAAGGTTTTAAGTACGGATGGTTCAGGCAAAAGCTACTCCGCGTATAGCTAGGATGTCATTGAGACTGTTAGACTATGTGTATGATGTTGAGTACTTACCTGGCAGGGAGAATAAGAGAGCAGACTATTTTAGCAGATCACTTGTAAAGGAGGGTAACAACAAAGCCAAACAAGGATGGTGTGAATGGGATGGTTATAGTGTGGCTTGTGTAGATAGCGCTGACCATGCTGTTACAGAGAGTGATTGGCTCACAGGCAGGGCTCGAATAATCATAAAAATTACACAAGACCTGCAGGTCTAGTAACGTGAAACATGTACTCGACCTAACTGAAATGCATTTGACCTCTGAGTCCGAAAGTTGAGCAAATGTGACAAGTTCACAAGGTTTTAAAGCATTTTTATTGCTCATTTACTTTGTGAGAAATAAAGATGCCTTTAAATCTTGCTATCTTGTCATATTTGGTCTGCTTTCAGAGTTGTGGTCAAGTGTCAGTTTGTCTTCCTACTCACCAGAAAGGGCGAGTAGGACCTAAAAATAGCTCGTCTTCAATGAATCTGACTCGCAAATGTGAGTGGATTTTTCGAACCCTGGCAGGGTATGCACAGGATAAAATTCTAGAGAAAGTCAAGGAGTATGTGTTCTAGGGGTGGTCGAGTAAAAGCAAATTGATGGAGGAATGATAGAAATTATGGCTTCACAGGGAAGAATTGTCTGTCTCAGACTCCGAATTTCTGTTCAGGGAGGGGTAGGGTTGTCCCTTCACAAGCCCATCATAATAAAATTCTGGAGCTGACACATGAGGTGCACCTTGGGATAGTTAAGTCCAAACAGCAGGAAAAACTATCCTATTGGTGGCCAGGGATAGACTTAGATATGGAGAATTTTTGAAGGACTTGTGCACAGTGCGCCAATGCTGATGAGACTCGTGCTGTTTTTAAACCACCCCTAGGTGTGAGTGGAATACCCTCCTGTCCATGGGAAGACTTGTCTATTGATATCTTGGGACCTATTTTGGACTGTAAAGGTAAGCCTAAGTATATAATGGTATTGTTTGACATGTACTCTAAGTGGCCAAAGTTGGAAGTGTTTTAATGACTAGATGCTACATGTTTCCTTACTTGAAAAAAACGATAGTGAGAGATGGAATTCCTAAGTCACTCCTAAGTGATAATGGTCCACAATTTACTGCCAAAAAATGTAAGCATTTCTTAATGAGGAATAGGGTCAAAGAGAAGAAGACACCTGTTTATCAACCTGCCAGTAATGGCTCCTTAGAAAGGTTCAACAGAGTAATCATGGGAAGTATCTGGGCAGCCATCAATGCCAGTAAGAATTGGATTTATAATTAGACAAACATCTGTGGGCGTACATAATTACTCCCACAGTGACAGATTGAGAGGAAGAGAACCTTTTACAAAACCTAATTCACTATGGATGTCTCAGGATTACCAGAGCAAATGGTCTCCTGAAGTAGTTAGAACCAACCTAGAGGAGGTAAGCTTGACCTATGAGAAGTACTATGATAAAAAACATTGCGTCAAGGAAGTCTCTCTGAAGGAGGGTTGATTTGGTGATTGTAAAAGTGGAGAATGGAATAAGGAAGGGAGACAGTCATTTTTCACCACCATATAGAGTTATTAAAGTGTACTCTTAGTCAGCCAAGTTAATTGATGGGAAAGTTTGGCATTTTGGAAAACTCTTAAAGTGCAACAAAAATGTGTCCTGGAAGTATAGGGATTCGAACTGGGTGGGACAATGGTTGAGGTAAGAAGGGAATGGGGAGAATTCCCCTTCAGCTTCTCCTATTCAATCGTCTAATCTACCATTGAATGTGGGAACGGGAAGCTGATCTGAAGAAGAATATGCTTCTACCAAAGAGGTGGATGTGAGGGTACAAAGTTCTCAGCACAATGTGGATCCTTGTATACAATCTAGAGGGGCAACGACTACCAGTTTAGGTAGAACTGTAGCACTTCCTGCAAAGTGAAAGGATTTTGTGGTGAGTTAATATTGACCCTTACTACATTTATGAAAGGTTTTACCAGGGCAGCAGTGCGAGAGTGGTACTAATTTTGTAATGATATACTTGACTTTGTGTCATTGGTATTATCCAATTGTTATGTTCTTATGAAAGGTTTTACCAGGGCAGCAGTGCGAGAGTGGTACTAATTGTGCAATGATATACTTGACTTTGTGTCATTGGTATTATCCAATTGTTATGTTCTTATTTTAGAAATAAGTTGGCATTTTATTTAATGGTCCTTATAATTGTTTTCTCGTTATGTAAAGGGGGAGATGTGTGGTGTTGGGTATCCCATGGACACAGTATGTTTACTGCGAAATGGGATGACATATTTAGATTTTCATATAGGTGGGACAGTGGGGGAGACTCCGAGCTGTAACGTACTGTATGTGTTCTCCTGCACTACCAATAAACTATACTTAACCACTTACCATAGTCCTCATTCCTACAACTACTTTACTGAGCTGGTTACTTCACTAGGTCGTCCATACTGAGCTATCTTGTTTAAAGTTTATGGCCCTGAGCAGGCATAGGTTGGAGGGAGACTTGGATCAGAGATCTGCTGTGAACCTTCCTAATATCAATCCATGTCTGTTTTCCATTCGGAGATGTCTAAATCGCTCATAGTATATGATGGAAATGGCCCTTTCTGCAGGATCACCCCAACCTTTTTGTCTTCCTCCTCCTGTTTTTGCTAAATTAATTTTTGTTGGCTTTATGACTGTGGGCACTTTGCCATTGCTAACCAGTGCTAAAGTTCATGTGTTCCCTGCTTAAAACATGGTAACATTGTCTTATTCACAATTGGCATATTCAGTTTACTTATAAACCCCTAGTAATGCACTACATGTGCCCAGGGCTATGAATTAAATGCTGCTATTGAGCCTGCTGCATTGATTGTGCCACCCACTTAAGTAGCCCTTTAAACATATCTCGAGCCTGTCATTGCAGAGCCTGTGTTGGCAGTTGTAATCTGCCATGTTTACCTGGCAAGTTAACACTATTGCAAAGCCCAAACCTTCCTTTTAATTTATATAAGTCACCCTAAATAGTCCCCTGGACAGCCCAAGGGCAGGGTACAGTGTATTTAAAAAGTAGAACATGTCCTTTTAAGTTTTACGTGTCCTGATAGTGAAATACTCTTAAATATGTTTTTCACTACTGCAAGGCTAATCTCTCTCATAGGCTAACATTGGGATTGCCTTATTATATTTTATAAGTGTGATTTCAAATTGAAAAGAGACGGTATCCCTAAATTTGGTGTCTCTGGAATCGCAATTTAAAATAAAAGCTTATGGTGAAGTTGGATTTTAAATTGCAATTCTGAAAATACCAATTTAGAAAGTTAGCATTTTCTCACTGTAACCATTTTGTTCCTTCTGCCTGTCCCTGGAATACATGTTAGGGATGGGTGACAGCTGGCTTTTTGCATTCCCTCTAGACAGCCACATACAAAGGAAGGGTAGGTGTGACTGAGTGGCCCTTTGCATCCTGATGGGCCATCCTGGGCAGGATTCTGGAGAGGAGCTGACACTTACCCCTGAAAAGGCAATGTCCTGTCCTAACACAAAGGGCTTCATACCCTCTCCCCCCATAGTGAGTCTGGAGCCAGGTCAGGAAGAAAAGGGACTTGTGTACCCAGAAGAATCTCTTTGAAGTCTTCCCCCAGCTGTGTATGAGTACTGGACCCCTGACACCACCAACACAGAACACTTCTGGAACCGAGGGCATTCTACCAGGAAGAAGGACTGCTCAGCTGTTAGAGGGACTGCCACTTTCCTGAACTGCCTTGTTGTGTTGGCCTGCTGCCCTCTTGCCTGGGAGTTTGAAGGAGTGGATCTGCATTTCTACATCCTAGAACCTAAGTATCTCCAAGGCCTTGTTCGCTGCCTCCTGTTTTCTGAAGCCTCTGGGATATCAAAGACTTCTCTCTTCAACCTACACCTGGACTCCATCTGCTGTAAGTCCTGCTCTGCCAAGTGGTGCACATCCAGCCCTGGGCCCTTGGAAGTGAGTTTAAAGTGCTGCATCTTTAAAAACCTGCTCATCGACGACGTTCTGCCGATCAGAACCAGCACATTTCCCTCAACGCTAATGCTTTGCTGCTGCTGCGCAGACTGCGAACTCCGTATCGCCGACTGTGCAACTCATCGTCTGCAGTTTCCGATGCATCTCCGACTTTGTGCTGCACTGCGCTGGCGAATCGCTTTGCGCTGCTCGCATTGCCTACAGCCCAGCTGTTCGACGATGATGCATTGCCCTGGTGTTCTCCACATTTTCACTCTCGACGCATCCTCAACGGTGCGCAGCTCGGAACCGACGCATCACCTTCATCTGCGAGATCGACGCATCGCCTCCTTTGCTCCCTGCATCACCTTGATGTCGACACATCCAAGGTACTGTTCAGTGGGCCAAGGCTGGTCTCTGTATCCGAACCACGCTCCATCGCGATTGGCCTGAACGTTTGGATTTAGCCCACTCAAGCGGGACCATATAGCTCTGGTTGGGGCTATTTGTTTCTAAGCACTGCAAAACTGTTTATTCTTTAAAAATTCATATCTTGACTTCTACTTATTGGATTTGTCATTTTGGTCTTGTTTTATTCATAAAAATATAAGCTATTGTTTACACAGTGCCTCTTAAGTTAAGCCTGACGGCTCTGTGCAAAGCTAACAGAGGGTGAGCACAGGTTAATTTAAAGTGTACTACTGACTTACCTTGACTAGGATTGTGGTTCCTGCTTGGGCAGGGTGCATACCTCTGCCAGCCAGCAACCCAATTTCTAACAGTATATAGATAGTTGGGATTTGCAGTAGTGGACTAAATTAAAGTCCTCCGTAGGCTAACCGCAGGTGGCCGATATCTTCAGTTATTCCATGCCTGTTCAATTTGTGATGGGTGGTTTCATCCTTCGGACTGGTACAGTACTGGGTGATGAACAAGACACACAGCTTTTGTCTTATGTGAGAGTGTCAAGCAGTGTAAATTATTATGCAGTCTGTATGAACTACAATCAACTAACCAACTGCTAAGTGTTATAGATTTACTATTCGTTTGAGACACCAGGGTTGGATATTGTATTGTAACTGCATTTATATAGCACTTACTACCCCTGATGAGGTATTGTAGCACTTTAAACTGGGCAGCACGCTGCTCAGGAACCCAGGGTTAGTGTTTTTTTTTCTTCAGGTTATTGGTATTAGTCTTGTGTTCTTAAAGAAGCCATGTCATGTATTTACTTCAGTTTCAATACGGTAGGCTAAATTGCAGGATGTACCTTTCGAAGGAGGAGTTGTGATAATTGAAATGCGATGTGGGCAATTTGCAGGGATACAATAATAGAGATAAAGGCAAATTGCTTGTGACTTAGAGCAGGCTGTGCTTGGACAGAGGAGGTATGCAGAGGATGGAAAGGAATGAGAGAGTCACTGAAAAGAAAAAGGGGAGCTGAGAATTAAAGTATTAAGTCAAGTCAGTCTTCATGCAGGATTTATAGGAATATTGTGGATGCTTTTTGAGAATGTATACTTGAAGATTGAAATAACATTATTTGCATGTGTTACAATATCATTGTAGGCTTTAGGAACATAAGTGGACACACCCAACCATTCGACATGGGTAAATAATGAGACCATTTATGGAAAGCCTCCTTCAGAGAATACACTGCATACTTAAGTTTTAAATTATATGGGCCACCTGCCTGGATTGTCGGCAGGGCAGCTCTCCCCTGCTGCACATTATTCCTTATCTTTTCTTCTATTTTCATGTTCTCTTGCACACACTGCCCCTTCTTTCTTTTCCTGCTTAACACTGTAAACAAGGATAATGCTGCAGTTGTGTACAAAACATGATAAAAAAATGTAAAAGACACTACTAGTTTTAGGCCAGCAGACAAAGGGCCTTGTCCAGAGTTGTAGGAAATTACTGCTAATACTCAACAGGTGTCTTGATAGCCTATAGACATCGAGGGTTATACTCCAGAGAAATTGTGACAGTCTGTAGTGTGTTATAAAATAGCCAAGGCACCATCATGGATCATGCTATGAAAATGTTATACATGAGCTGAATTACATCAGTGATAAGTATACAGGCCATCTGTATGTTCCTAGGCATGTGTAGGACATATAGGGCACACTTAGAGGATCATTTAGAATAAATCCTACTTTGCAATGTATTGCTATTGGGGAATCTCTTAAGTTCTTATGGGAAGTATTTTAAAAATGGCTTTATCTATTTTTCTCACCATAAGGAAAAGTCACATATAGGGATAAATACATGTTTGCAAGTCAAGAAAACTCAGGATTCGATTATTATTTTGGTATCTATTGTTTTACTTTAAAATTTGTTACAACTGGAGGAGGAGCCAAGATGGCGACCGGGACGGCAGCGTAGACTCCCGGCTCCGTGAACCTCCGCATCCCGCACGGATATCCTGCCTGAGATCCTCAACCTGTGCTACGTGGTCGTGTTTCTGAAGGAGGGGGGCTCCCGACTGTCTGACTCCGAAGTTGCTAGCTGCGGTATCGCCGGAGAAAATTGCATCTGAACTTTGCGGCCGACGCGGCCCTGGAGCCGGGACATCGAGTGGACGCCGTGGCCGGGTGGCAGTGCGACAATAGCGGCCAGTGGTGACTGGGTGGAGTCGGTCACCGGAGCGGTGCCGGACTCGGCCTACATTTCGACATGGTCACTTCTACTGTCCAGCGTAGCGGACCGAGTGCATGACCGGGGGTGCAAATTTTGGATCCTCCGGTGGCTGCCCCTGCCCTGCTGGTGAGCTGCCCGGCCGCCGTCCGTATCCTGCCCCGATCGCGGCGGGCCGCCCCCGGATTTCTGCGGGGGCTGGTCCGTGGTGGGGACGACTGTTGCCCGTGACCAAGGATAGTTTTTTGCTTGCCCCCGGAACCCGGCCACCCGCGACGTGGACACCGCGACGTTTGTCTCGGCCCCGGTGAGGGTCGGGCATACTTGGCGGCCATCTTTGGGCGATGAAGCCTACCATCCTGTCCGCTGGGTCGCGGCGGGCCTGTGAGCGTACGACTTCTGGGAGTATGGCGGCAAGAGCGCAGAGAGCTGAGCTGGGGTACGGCGACCTCCTCGAGGCTCTTGGTACTCTTCACTCCTCCTTTGTTCATGGTTTCGTGATCCTAGGGAATAGGCTCGATGGTGTTGCGTCGGAGTTGGGGCAGTGGCGGCCCGCCTGTTCACACGAACGCAGAGACTACCCACACTGCGCGCAGGAGGATGCTGTGGCGGCCGCCCCTGAGGTTAGTGCACGACTAGACGCCCCGGCCAGTATGCTACAGTGTGTTCGACCTTCCGAGGGCCTGATCTCTCCCGGAGGCGATGGACCTGTGTGTGCTGTGGTGGCCTCGTCCCGTACATGCCCTCCTACGACTCAGGGACAACTCCAGCAACTAATGTCTGCTTCGGCTGCTTCTGCCTCCCTGAACCCTGCATGCAGTACAGATCCTAGGGCAGCCCTGGGAAGCCAGTTTCTTCACGCGGCGGACTGTGTTCCTCAGAGACTTCCACCCCACCTGTGTGTGTCGCTTCTCTGTCGTTGTTGGACATTTCTCTGCCTGGGGACATTGGGTGTGATGCTGGGTCGAGGGGTTGGCGTGGGTAGAATTCCGAAGAGTGGTCAGGGATGAGGCTGCCCCTCTGGGGTGGTCGCCTAGTGGACGGGCGGGCTTAGGGGTGGCGTGCTCTCCTGACGTGGCTACTGGCACAATAGGTGCATAATGCTCCCCATCGTGGTTTGAGAAGACTGTCTTGGTGCTGTTCCTTGTTCACTTTAGGGGAACCTTACCGTGCGGGAGGGAGAATGCCGGGGGTCTGTTATGAAGGCCCTCCTCCAAGTTTATAAATACTTTCTCTACCCCCCCGCCCGGTGGGGGTCTTTTCCTACCTCTTTTTCCCTACTCTTCTATATTTCGGGTCTGGTTCCAGGGCGACAGGCACACTGCTGGGGGGGGAGGCCGTACTCATTTGCAGAGGTGCAGGGTGGGGGGTTGGGGGAGGGGATCCTGTATTCTTTCATCTTCTTTTCCATGGCCTCCTTTTTCTTCTCTGACTCTTTTTGTTTTTTCTTTTTCCGGGATCAGCGTGATACACTCCCTGTTGTTATGCCTCGTTGCCGTTCCATGTGTTCACAACTTTCGAGGTGTTCTTGGGGAGTTTTGGCGGGGGCCTGCGGGCGCAACTGTATATTATGTTCTTCCCCATCCTGATGTTCTTGTGTTTGCGCCATCGACCTAACAGATTGCTGTAAATCGCTAACATCCATTACTCTGCAGATCCGTGATTGTTGTTTCAAAATTGCTTGTCACCTGATCCTACTGCCTTGTCTCATTATAAAATGAAAACCTTTTCTCCTGGTGCCCTACTTACGCTGTTCACAGTAATAGTAGTACGATTATGCTCCCCGAAGTGCTGCCTGTGTTTAGTACCTGTCGTTATTGCCCTGATTGCTTAGCGGCCGGCCCTGGGGGGTTGTAGGCCCATACTTGTTCTTATTGAACTGTTCAATAAAGGTTTTCAAAAAAAAAAAAAAAAAAAAAAAAAAATTTGTTACAACTGAATTGTTTATTTAAAGAGAACGATTGCCCTGAAGAAGAGTGGTCACTCGCAGAACATGTGTTGGCTTATATATGTACATTGGGGATCAATGAGAGATTCTAAATAAAGCTGTGAATAACTTGATCACAAGAAACCTAAATAATGTTCTGTAAACTACTTGATATGTGCAAATTACGTTGGTAACACACCAAAACACAATGAAAGAAATAGACACTTAAAAATGCTGATCAACAAGACCCTGGTAAACAGAAACGGCAAGCTTCGTAAATAATCTCAACAGATTGGTGCTTTTGCACCCTACAATATACATTAAGCACACAAATCAATAATGTTGTTTTTTAACTAAAAAAAAAAAAAAGAATTGTAAACAATTCTTTAAACAAATCTGTTGAGAGCATTCCCATAAACACTGAAGTGTGGGTATGATTTGTAAAGGCCTCTTGTTTCTAAAACCATGCAGTCATAACAATTAGTTCTCCACTGAAATGTATTTTGTGATAGGTTACTTAAAAGTAAATCTGTAAACTTACAATTCTTATTAGTATGTGACCACAAGCTTTACACTGAATCTGTATTATTTATCTGCTACACTTGATCCAAATGATTAATCAAAACTTAAGTGTGAAGGTCTCCCCAATTTGCCAGTCCCTTTGCTACAGCCCCATGTATCCATTCATTATTATTAATGGCATTAACTCCAGCCTAATTTTCATACTACTTATGGAAACGAATCCCTTAACATTACCAACACTCTTCGATGAAGCCTTAAAGAGAGGTAGAGATAATTTTGAAAGTGGTTTTGCACTGTGAATGACATACTCTGTCAACCTTTTTCTTGCTAACCTGCAGAATACAGATGTCAGACATGTTGTGTTACAGGAGTGAAATGGAAGGTTGCACAGCAAGCTCCGAGTACTTTCAAGCAGATTGTACAAGCTTGTGGGGCTGGAACAGCATTCATTGAATAAGTGGAAACTGGGAAAATCTCAGTAATGGAATACGAGTGGACAACATTTCTATTCATAGACTCACTTAAGTCATACACATATGTTAGTGGTCTAGGCGCAATGCAAAAGTATTTAGTTCTGCTCTCTGGAACCGCAGTTGGACTTCATCGCCTGCGTAATTCCTTTGTCGCCTTTACGTATAGCCTCGATGTAAGCCCTAATTTTACTAAATGACCTGTTCTGCTGTTTCGCTCCTGGTCTACTAAGACTAGATCTTATCAAATTAAAGGTAATAAATACCATTAGTCGAGTCACTACATTCCCCTACGTAGGAGTTTCATTTGAGTCCTCTATGACCTATTCTCCTTTGTTTTCTGCTAGAGGTCATATGCTCACTAGGATCATCGTCTCTGTATTTGATTTTTTGACTAGGTAAGGTTATAAATCTTTCAGGGCAATGCTTGCAATTTATAAAGTGAAATGTGTTTCTGTGACTGCATATGGCAGTGATTTATGAGGGTTTGCGAACTCTATTTCATTAACTGTATTGGAGAATACGTTTTTAATAAGACTTTTTAGAGCTCATCCTCAATTTTATCCATGAAGCACTTGGGCTAGAATGCGTCCTTCCAAAAGCTTTAAGCGCTTAGTTTTAAAGGATTGTTTGGCCCTGGGCTGAGTGCCCAATATAACTTGGCTGAGCTATGTAAAGGATAGATTTTTAAGATGGGTTGTCCCAAGCTGTTTCATAATCCTGTATCTATACCCGTAGAGAACATTGCTTGGACTAAGTTGGCTTTTAAGGTTCTAATAGAAAATGAGAGAACCCTATCTGCCAAAAGAAAAAACAACTGTCCGAGCTTATCTTTCTCTTCAGACAACTCTTTCATTCAAAACGTACCTAACTTATGATGTGCCTGAACATCACTGTTTCCTTTTGACTCGCTTTAATTTAAACTTGATTCACCATTTGCCAGCTGTCCCTAGAAGTAGTTCATTTGAATCTGTTTTTTACCATGTATCTTTCATAACGTTTCTGCTCAGGACACTGCAATTTATAATGGTTTGCACTTTTTATTTAAAAAAACTTCATAAATCTTTATTGTACCTTTTATTAGTTCATAAACACTTTGATCAAGTTAGACCCGCCTTGTTTTATTTAATGGGACTACTTGATGTATTTACTTGTTTTAATCTGGCTTATTTTTTTTATCTGGTGCTGTCTGATTGCCCAAGATTCTGTTTAATGTATGATGTGGTTCACTCTCTATTTGATGCTGCTCTATTGTGTAAAATAATGTTAGAAATGGGGTTTCTGGTTGGCTAGGGTATGCACATAAGCCAGGCAGAACCCATCAATCTAGTAAAGGTAAGTCAGTTACACACCAAAGATAACCTGTGCTCACCCTCTGGTAGCTTGGCACAGAGCAGGCAGGCATATCATCAGCTGCAATGTGCAAAGCATTTGTGCGACAGACTCACACAGCAACACAAGGAATACACCACAAATGTAACTCCACTCAGGATTATATAAACGTTTATATAGTGTTTTGTACATAAAACCTGACCAAAACTACATGAATCATAAACACTATGCATCCAGTGCAATTAGTCAGATAGTACTTGTTATTCTGGACAATGCAAGTCGAAAACATGTATCAGTAAATACTTAGGCGATGTAATGCAACAGAAAAGCACATCAATCACAGTAGGTAAACATAGGCAAAGGAACACCTGCACTCCTACTAGCAGGTTTGCGGTAATCTCAATGGGCCAGACTGAATGAAGTGCATTAGCAAGCAAAGTGTAGGGCTCGGGTGCATCTGCACGCCTACTCGACGTGATACGGTAATTGAAAGTTCTCCTGAATAGAGCTTGCTCCTAGCGGCGGTACCCTGTCATGCTCGCGGACCTCCATCAAGGTTTCTCCCCATAATGCCTACACAGCTCAAGTGCCCCCAAAGCACCAACCTTCCTCAAGCTGGGGCCAGAACCATGCCTTGTACGGTTAGTTTCACTCTGGGGGAAGGGGCACGAGTGTGAGGAGCGTGCAGTAGATCTTGCCTGGTCCCTCGCTGCCTTTCAGACAACCAGCTGCCTGCGAGCGCGTGGTGCAGCTATCCTAGCCCCCTCTCCACAAGGAGCACACCGGAGACCTAACATGGTCCTGTGCTGCCGTGCTTTGCAGGAGAGCAGTACCTCCTTGCAAAAGGGGGGTGGGGGGCTGGCTCCCTGAGGAGAACAGGATTGGCTGTTAGATTCTTCCTTTCTATGTAGCTATGCCGCTGGACTCATTCGGCCCTCCACACTGATTTTCCAAACTTCTGGTTGCTCTGGCAAACTCGGGTGTGGCAGGGAAGCTGCACTGGCGGAGCTTTCTCTGAGGCCGCTCTCCTCGTTTAGCAGCAGTAGAGGGTCCTGTACAGGCGGGAAGCAGCTCCGAACACAGGTAGTTGCCCCATGATCTGAGACTAGAATTGGGTTGCCGGTACCTCGGGGAAACAATGAAGCGATGACCACGCTCTGGTTGAAACTACAAGGAGTAAATAAAAGCGATGACCACGCATTGACTGAAGGAATAACCAGCGCCCAACCCACGCAGATAAGGAGCGATTAATCATGACTTCTTTTGAAAAGCACTCACAAGGGATTGAGTCCCTCGGCAGAGGTGCTTGGGGGTAATCCTTTATGGCCCAGAGGTTGCAGAGAGCAGGTGGCGAGCCAGCATTCCCTTGAAGAACACTGGAGCACAAAGCGAGTAGCAGGCAGGCCAGCACATGAAGTTACTTCTGCAGAGTGGCAGTACTTCAGCAGCCCAGCAGGCAGCTGGCCAGTACACAAAGCAAGTAGTCCCAATGGCGGTTACTCCTCGCAATTTGTAGTTTGTAAAGCCATCAGCGTCTGGTAGAAGTCTATGCAGTGTTTAAAAACACGGGGTCAGAGCGACGGTACTTATACACAAAAATGTTTTTGTTGAAGGAGTGACTTCAAAGGAACCCTCAGAGGTGCGCAACAATTCCTTTCAACCCAGCCCTGGCTCCAGACAATCAATAGGAAGTATATCAGCCCTTTGGGTGAGGGCAGGGCACAACCTATATAAATATAAAGTGTGAACTAACTCTCCCCTTTCAGCCCAGGAAGACTGTCAGTATGCAGATGAATGCAGTTGTATGCCCTGTCACACCCGGCCCTTCCTGTGCTGTGATAGTCTAGAAAGTATGCACAAAGTGTAGCTGTCACCCAGCCCAGATGTGTATTGGAGTCAGGCTGCATAGGACAGAGTCATGCGCTCAGAGAAATGCCCACTTTCTAAAAGTGGCATTTCTATAATAGTAATGTAAAATGCAACTACACCATGTAGTTGGATTTATCACCACTATTCTAAACATACCAAACATGACAATGCCACTCTTTTCTGATCAGGAATTGCCACTTAAAAATATATAAAGAAATTCCGAATGTTAGCCTATGAGAGGAGTAGGCAATAGGCTGTTTGTCAAAAGAAGCACATACCACACATAAAAGTACCTGTCCTACCTTTTACTTTCACAGCACCCTGCTCATAGGGATACCTAGGGCCTACGTTAGGGGTCACTTAAGTGTAATAAAAAGGGAGTTTAAGGCTTGGCAAGTAGTTTTAAAGTTGAAGGGGCAGTAAACAGCACACGCAGGCCCTGCAATGGCAGGCCTGAGGCAGGTTTGAAAGGCTACTTCTTTTCAATGATATTTTTAAATCTGCTTTATAAAAAGCAATATTTGTGTCCAATGTTTTCAAAATTCCTATGAGAAAAATGACTTTATACTCTATAATGGTTGTTTCTAAATGTCCATAATAATTATAGCAATTAGCCTAGCCTGTGTAGAGAAAGGGACAACCTTGAATGGGGCACAAGAGAGATACCAGGCAGACAACATGGTCATTGTAACACTGGAACAAGTAGTGCACAAAGTAGTTTCATTGTGCAATGCTTTTCCATTGGTAACCTATTATTCACCATATTGTTTATAGTTTAGTTTGAGAGCAACATTTTTCACAAGCATTTTTCTGCAAGACTACTAGTTTGAAGAGGGAGGAGATGGTGTTGCAAAGCCTACTCAATTGAGGGGGTGTGTTCTGGCTTTGCATATACACCAACCCAGAGAGAAAACACACATGGCATATCCCAAAGCAAATTCTTCATTTGTCTTACAGTACTCTCTGTGGAACTGATCATAGAGGCGTTTACTTTAGGCAGAAGAGGTAGACCTTTTGTTAGTTTTAAATTGTATGTTCAGTGTTCACATAGCTCAGCCTGGTCATAGTTCAGCGTTGGACACCTGGCCTATTTCTGAGCCATCCCTCGGGTGACAGTGCTCCATCAAAAAAGATCAAGAGCCACAGCTTATCATTTCTTCTAAAATTACCACCTTCTCTGAGTTTAGTGTTTGAGGGCACCCACTAAATATATTGAAAACCTATTCATTCAAGGTATGAGTTGAGTTCTCAACTTCTAATGAAAAACCTCGCTAAGGCATTTTGGCACCGAATTGCCTGACAACATTGTAAAAGATAAGATCAACAAATAGATGGCTTTTAACAGCCTCCCTAAACCTAGAATGCTCCTCTATTTTACGCCAAGATGGACTGAATTCCAAATAAAGGTAACAACAAAAGAGAATTTACATCCGCCTATACTCTTCCCCTCTTTCCCCCCCCCACCCCCACCCCACTGAATCACATGGGGCCTGTTTCATAATAGTCTCTGTGGACAAAGCAGAGCACCAGCATTTACATTGCAGCCTGAACCACGCATGCATACGTTACAACAAGTGTGTCTTTAACAATGCCTTCCTTTACCATGCATATCGTTACATCGACATGCCTTAGGGAAAGCGGCGTTGAACTTTGAAGTCCCAACGCTCTCCCTGCTGTTGCACAGACAGGAGTTGGAATAGTAAATTATACCTCTCCGTAGTCCAGCGCTTTCTATAAGGCATGTCATTGTAACGAAATGCGCGGTAAAGGAATGCATGGTAAAGAAGCATTTGTTGTAACGCCTGCGATGTAACGGCATGCGTGGTAAAGGCATGCATTGTTCAAACATACAACCCCTTGTAAAGGATCTTCCTAGAGAGTAGCAACTAGCGGGGCTTACAGTGAGCCTCAGAATTTCTTGAAATTCATGACCAGCCAAACTGCCGTATTCTGAACACTTTGAAGCTTGTATATAGCTGACTTAGGAAGTATTTAGAAACCTGTTGAACCAGAACTTCTCATCAATTTAGTGACTGCTGGGCCTATAGTTAGCTTCTGCCCAGGTGTCCAAGTTTGACTTCTTTTTTTATAAATTGTATTCAACTTTGATATAAGCACAAAAAAACATCAAGGGGAACAGACCCCTGTCGTACACAATATCAGCCTTTCTATCGGTACATGTTCACATCATTACAATATAGCATTCCACAGCGTACAGTACTAACCATCTATAACTGTCCGAGTGTTATTTACATGAGCACATTGTCTTCACAAAGCGGCGTGGCTGTAAATTGTATACACTTATGGCTGTTAATCTCTTAGCTCCTGCAGGATTTTCCATTTGCCATTGTTTATTACGATAATAGGGACTCATATACCGTTTTAGTCTATATCAAGAGTAACTTAAACCTGTCATCAGTTGCACCATTACATTTCAGTGTTATCATGGCCATCCGGGGTATCTACAGCATCTTCTGATGAAGACAATAAATATGTCTTCAGGGGGTCCCACATATCTCTCGGCCCGGAAGTGGACGGGAGCAATTCTGCAAAGTTAAATGACTGCTCTTGCCACATTGTGAGATCATGCAGCCATTCCTTAAATTTGGGGGTCAGCCTCTACCCCACCAGCCTCTTTATGTTTAGCAATTAGGAATCCTAATGCCAGGTATTTCTTATGTATGGTATGAACTTCGTCTGTGTTCCCCAGTAAGGCTGTGTTGGGGGATAACTGAAGTATGGTACTCACCATCTGTGCCATTCCCTGAAATACCTGTTGCCAGTATTCAAAAATTGCAGGGCATTCCCAGGCTAAATAAATAAAACCAGCTCCCTCCTTACCACATCTAGAGCATCTGTCGTTACCTCTAAGCCTAAATTTGTGGAGTTTGACTGCGGTGTAGTATACTCTATGTAGAAATTTATAATGGATCAGTCCCAGCCTGCTATTAGCTGTAATGGCCTTTGTTTGCTTACAACAAATCTCCAGATGTTTGTCTGACAACTGTACACCAAGGTCAGCCTGCCACTCTAGACAAGATGTTAATACACGTGATGTAGTTGCTTTTTGCGTGTTGTGATAATTAGCGACGTAACGTTGAGGTGGTTCAGCTTGTTTACCTCATGGAGTGGTGGGAGAGTGGGGGGTTCATGTGGGAATGTTGGTGTGGCCACTTTAACACTTTGTCTAAGCCTAACAAATATAAACAGTTCCATGGATGTAGGTATGTTTTCACCAAAGAACTGTTCCTTGTACAGAAATTGTCCGTCTATGTGTAGGTCCCCCCATGTTTCCATCTGAAGTTTTTATAACAGTAATCTGCATTGTCGTTCGTAGGTAACCTGGAGATCTGGGTGACGAATCGATGGCAATCTAGGAAAGTACAGCATCGGTCTATCAAGCTTGGTAGCAATCTCCCTCCCTGCATGCAACAATAAGGGATCATGATCGCGCTTCTTAGGGGGGCATGGAGATGAGGCCCAAAGTGGGGTGGGAGCCATGTATCCCATTTCTACCGCTAAGTGTGGCATGATGAGGGGTGGGTGCAACCAATATGTGGTGTAGTGTGCTTGTGCGCAGTAAAAATATAATTAAAAATCTGGTACCTCGAAGCCTGCCTGTGGGAACGGTTGTGTCAATATTTCCCAGCGAAGTCTGGTCTCTTTGCCCCCCCACACCAAACAAATTGTTTGTGTTTTCAGTGCTTTAAAAAAGGGTTTCCCCGGATTATAGAGAATATTAGTGAATAGATAAAGAAACTTGGGCAGTAATATCATTTTTACCAGGGAAATTTGACCTGCCATGGATAGTGGCATAGCTATCCAGCTAGTGACAGACTCCGTGACAGCTTCCAGGGTTTTACCGTAATTGGAGCGCAGTAATTCGTCTTTGTCCCTGGTGACTTTAATCCCTAGGTATTTGACCTCCTCACTACACCATGTTAGGGGATAGTCCAGTGCGTATGGTATAACTGTGTCGGTCAGCAGAAAAATGGCTGATTTAGTCCAATTAATATTTATACCTGAGCATTCGCCAAATGTAGTAATTTCTCGTAGAAGCGGATTTAGGTTATCCTGCGGGTCCTTGAGGTAAAGTGTAATGTCATCCGCGTATAGTGAGATTAAAAGCTGTCTGGTCGGATATACTAGTGCACGTTCCTTATGGTGTTATCTTATTTTCGCAGCCAATAGTTCTATGGCTAGGGCAAATAGTATAGGGGATAAGGGACAGCCCTGGCGTGTACCTCTAGTGATGGCAAATTGGGGAGAGGGCTACCCATTAAGGAGAATTGTGGCAGTTGGCTGACAGTACAAAAGCTCTACCCACCTAAGGAATTCTGGGGGCATTCCCATATATCTCAAGGTCCCTAGGTGATAATCCCATTTCACTGAATCAAATGCCTTGCATGCGTCAAGAAACACTGCCACCGCTGCACTGTCTGGGTCAATATCTTGCGTGACAGTAAAGAGAGTCCTAAGGTTATGTGATGTCGCTCGCCCTGGGATGAATCTGGACTGATCTGGCAATACTAGTCTATTCATTAACAGATTCAGTCTGTTTGATATGACCTTAGGGAGAATTTTTGTATAGCAATTTATCAGTGAGAGTGGGTGGTAGGATTCACAATGGTCTGAAGGTTTACCTTGTTTGAGTAAGAAGGTGATCATAGCCTCTCTCATTGCAGTTGAGAGCTGTCCCTCCTCTTTTGCCTTGTAGAAAACTGCTTTTAAGATAGGGACAAGTTGGGCCAAATAAGTTTTATAAAATTCGATAGGCAGTCCATCAGAACCTGGAGCCTGGCTGGATTTAATTTGCATTATTGCTGCCGTAATTTCGTCCTCCTCTAGATCTGCCCCTAAGAACTCCCTCTGGGAATCTCCCAACCAGAAACAAACAACACACCAAATGATAGAGGGTCTCCGGGAAAAGTTTAAAGACCTGCGTGGACACAATCCCCACTTCAATACTATTATGAACATATGAAATCCGCGGGTCTCTAGTACTCATATTAGGAGCAATTTGAAAGCACAAATAATACTGACACAAATATAGTGTGAGAAAATGTAAGAAGTCCTATTTAAGAGGACAGAATCCCATCACCCATCAAGGAGGCATGCTTCATCATCTTGGATCTCCTCTTAGTTGCAATTCCTAGAGCAACCAAGGGCTGCAACCCGGATGTTTTCAAGAGGGACAGTTGGTCTGATCTCCTAAGATCTCTAAAGCATGTATGGAGTTATGTGTGGTGAAGTGTTTGCAGTGCCAACAAAGGTATTAAAGTGATTTTAAGATTGGCTACCAAATGAAAAAGATATATTTAATGGTTATCGCTTGGTGTCAAACAATAAAAAACAGTGCAAACGCGATCTGAATGAGTTTGCGATCGCGTTGGTCTAGAAACAGGGTCTACATGTTTCAGCCATGACAATCGTACTCCGATCTTGGCCTTCCTCAGGACCAGAATGAAAATGCTACTGCAAAAAAGTGTGTGAAACAAAATCAAGATACAATAACAACACGTAGGTGGAACGTTACAACCTACAATCACCTGTGGTCTTCATTGCGAAGGATCTACAGGATTTGTCTGGTCAGCCGTTCGTATACAGGCGAAGTCCTCACCACTCCTGGCAACAGCTCAGGGCGTGAGGCACTGCTCTCCGTTGGTACCCCGGACTGTCTTCTGGCTGTCCCAAGCAGGTGATGGGATTCTGTCCTCTTAAATAGGACTTCTTCCATGTTCTCACACTATATTCGTGTCAGTATTATTTGTGCTTTCAAATTGCTCCTTATAGGAGTACTAGAGACCCGTGGATTTCATATGTTTATAATAAAAATAAAAAAATTCTCCCAACCAGGCCAGGGCAGTATCTTCAAAATATGATGGAAGATCGAGTGGTTGTTCCCTATGCGTAGTATATAAGGTTTATTAATCTGTCGTCAAAGTATATATCTGGCTTGAGAGGTTTCTACGTGTCTCTCGCCTTTCGAGTCCTGAATTTCTGCAATGTAATTGGAGAATTTAGGTTGTTGGACAAAGTCTGTGATAGCTTTGCCTGGCCGGTCCCCCTCACCGTATTCAAGTGCAAATGATATTTACTTCTGAATTTACATTCACGCTCAGCCGTTTCATTGTACTCCGTCAGTTTCTCACAGCTTGACTCTTGAAGTTTGACTTCTTTAAAAGGGGTTCGATGACTTTGTTTCCCCCACCCACTAGGGACCGTGGCAGATGAAAATAGGTGTTGGATGAAGGTAAAACCAGTTATTACAACCTCAGATAAAGATTTAAAAGTATGTTGGACATGCATCATCTGGTGAGCCTCCCCTTTAGGGAAGGTAGTAAAGAGGAAGCCTTCTCTTCTTAATCATTGGAAGTGCTGTGAGAGGAGTGGCAAAAAAGGCAAAGGCTTGTAATCATGCTGCGTGAGACAGGGTAAAACCAGAAGCTAGGCAATACAAACTGCCATGGAGCAATCTGTGTATATACAGTTTGAACCACACTGAATAAAGGGCTAAGAAATTGCACAGAGATTACAGGGGCTATGCCTGGGCGGTGCAAACTCAGGGATTCAGGCAGTTACGAGACCTGAGAGTAAATCCAACCCCAAAAGCCATATGAACTCCACACTGCAACGGGGCCTACGGCACCCCCCATGCACTTTACTTAAGACAACAATTACCTGGGTTCAGGAAAGCAGGCAGGCTTTGGAGGGCTGGAGCATTAATTGGAGGTCATTGATGAAACAACTACAAGGAGGTGATGGGCAGAGCGCTGAAACTTTTCAGACACTCACCCCAGTCACGGATCTGGGTTGAATCCATCATCGTTCATTAGCTAACTTCACCACCTCAGTTCAGACTCCGCCATATGCAAATCAGTCTTGACCCTGTTCCTCATGGGGGGTGAGTGTCTGAAAAGTTTCAGTGCTCCGTCCATCATCTCCTTGTGTTTGCGTCATTGATTAAAAACTCATTTCAGAATATTGTATTTTTTCATTTCAGTTTCTGTTTGAATTGTGCCTGATGTTATGAATGGTTGAAAAGCAAATCTTGAGGCTTTTGGGAAGCCAGTATATAGCTTTAATTGATAGAATTATCCTAGGGTTCTTTGTTACAAAGATTTTTTTCTTTTGAGAGGTGTTATACGGGTATTAACTGCTGAGTTATTGAGTGCGTCCATATGGAAACATTTAAAAAATGATTTGCACTAGATGCAGTCTAATTTTGTATTACTAATAATATATATTTTACCTCACATGTTTTATCTTAAATACTAGGGGTTGATGGTCAAATCCATATTGTGGTCATAAAGCCTGCAGGTTGAAAATATTCACACGGTTTGTGTCTGCAAAATGGCTTTTTAAAAGAACTAATTCCATTTTCCGATTCAGTAATATGTTACTGAATCGTAAAATGGGTTTAGAAAGGCATAACATGTGTTTAGGGCGTCTCTTCCAAATAGTGATTCATTATGGTATTATCGTTTGGCACAGCGCAGGATAATGACTCCACACAACTGGATATAAGCACAGTACTTCTTTTCTTTTATTATGCTTTGGTAAATAGATTAAACTGAAGTACTTAGTTTTAAGTACAAGTCCTTGTTTTTAGTTTTATTCAGTGTCGAGTGGAATATGGCTTTTGGGTCTGCAGTTAATGTCATTCTTTAAACACTTCTTTCCTTCCTTAGGTGTCTTCTCTGATTCTCCCCGCCGGTGCCCTCGGAGGAAAGAGACCAAAGGTAAGTTTCTATATATTGTTCTACTTTTCTTTTGTTAGCCCTTTTATAAACCCTATTACTGCATACCTTTTCTGTGGTGTCTCCTTTGCCTTTTTAGATCTTTTTCTGCCTGTTCTTTCTCTCTAAATTATCTGTCTCGGTTATCTTTAATTGTCTGTCTCCCTTTTTAAGCTTCCTAGCAGGGTTTAAACAGAATCTCCCTTTATTTTCTCGCAGAGACCTTTTAAATATATATTCGCATAAGCTGGTGAAAAAGAAAGAACAAAAACAATATGAAGGTGTCGGAACTTAAGCAAGGGAGAAGTAAGTCTAGATTCACTCTATCATTTCTTTGCGTAACTGAGAGATGTACTTCTTAATAAGTAAATATCGGATTTCTAATCTTTCTCAGCCCTCTTTAACGCCCTGTTATCAGGCTTTAATATCTTCTGGTTATAGTTCTCCAGAAGAACCCAAAAGATCCCTCCTGTTCCTCCCCTTTTCATGCCACTCGCCCACCCTGGCACGCACCTTGTGAAAGCCACGCTCTTACTGGAGCATGAGGCGATAACACGAAACCGGCAGGGTGTTCGCAGTCTGCCGGACTCTGGGTGTCTTCCTTTGATAAATGCGGATTATAAGGCTCTTTCAGCTCTTATTCCCAGTTCCACTTGTTAGGTGTTCTCCTCTGGTTTGCAGTAAAAAACGTAATCTCAGGAGCTTCCCCTCGTTTTTCACCCGCATCTTCAATAGCACTTGGCATTCCTCTCTAGTCTTCATTTTCGGCATTCCTCAGACCTGCTTCACTCGTTGTCCATCCTCTCTTTCACATCCTCTTTTTGTACTTTCTCTTGTCCTTCTGTTTCTGGCTCCTCCTTGGCTTCCTGTAAAAGTCTGGTTTTTGTTTCTATCACAAGTGAAGGTGCTGTCAGAGACCTTTGGCATATCGCAGGTAAGTCCTTTGACAATTCTTCTTCCCCTGCACTGACCAAAAGGAAGTCGCAAAATATTCAAATGTTACAGACTTCATAGTGGTTACAAATGTGCAAAAGACTTTTATGTACAAAAGGGAAGGGGTACCAAAAGGTTAGTTTGGGAGCTGCCAGTTCTCAACTAAAAAAAGTAAACTTTTCTTTTTAACGCTGCCCAGTTTCCCTTAAACTGGGCTGCGTTTAAAAGAAAAAAGTTAACTTTTAAAATAAAGTTATCTCGAATATGGTGGTCTGTTGTTTTACCCCAATGGGCATTATGTGGGCATTGTGTGTCTGTATCTAATCAAAGTTTACCATTTACCCCAGTTTTCCAGCTCGTTTTTAATTAAAACACAATCCTGATGTTTTACAAATTAAGACAAATGGTTCCCAAGCCTTTGTTTCTCCATCGTCTCCTGAATAGCTGATTTTAAAATTTGTCGCTACATTAGCCCTGCTAATAAAATGCTTCAGATTATAGATGTCTAACTTTTCTTGCAACAAAGTCAGATCTAGCTTTAATTTGATCTTGCAGTGAAGAGTTGTGGATCTAAGCTTGACAAGTTTGCAAATATACAGCATACTCTGTAAGTTCAGCTTATCATTCCAACTTCCAGCGTATAACACAGGTCCATAAACCAGTAGTGTTTTTTTTTTATCTGCCATCACAGTAAGTACCGCACCAGTGGTTTCTTCTTCATAGGTAACAGTGATGCAGTGCAAACCATTATCTCCTAAGTCATCGTTCGTGTCATTACATGTGAAGTGTATCCCTCCTCATGACCGGAAAAGAACAGGAAGTAGAAGTATACATGCTGCTCACCGAATGGTGCCATAACACATAGCCTACTTATAATCCTTCCTGTTTTTTTCCCTTTCTTATGACTTAGACCAGGAGGTAGGAGAAATGGCTTCTGCTTATACTCCCATTGACATAGTCTGGGATCTCTCTTCTGGGCAGAGTGATAAGTATGGATGTGCAATGTGGTAATGATTTGAGAGGTTTTGGAGGTATGCACTAATCCTTGAAACCACCTGAGAACATGGAAGGCTTGTTATCTAATTAGATTGAGACTTGAAGGCTGAGTACAGGATTGTGGTAAGCCTTTACCTGGGTATCGGTCGCTGATAGGTATATGGCTGGATGTATGCACGTGTTGCTGGAAGCGCGACTTGTACTATGTAGCCTGCAGCAAGCACACGTGTGAGAAGAGTAGTGTCTTCTCTCAGTGCATGCATGGTGGAGAATGTGCTCTGTGCCCACTGCGCAAATGCGCACTTGCATTTTCCAGCACCCTCTTTTTCTCTTTGTTTTGCTCACTGATTGTTAAGTTGATTTAAATTACAGCACTTTGATTTCTGTATGTTTAGAAATGGGTAAGAACACTAGAAACTCTAAATATGAGGTGGAGTCTTCATCTTTCTTTTTTGACTCCCACTCAGATCATTTTTTCCCCTTAGGCACAGATCTAGAGGTCATGAAGTTAAGAAATACTTTGAGGAGAACGTCAGGAGAGTTCTTCTGGATACTCTGACCGGTATGGAGATAAAATGAAGCCTAAATCTAGAAGAGGGCAGTAGTCCAATAATGGCCAGCATATGGTTGAATATGTTTTTTTTTCTGACTAAATGCCCTTTACATCCTCTGAGCCTGTGTTGACACAATTTTGTAAAAACACAGACCCATGTGTTGATTAACTTTTAAGAGAGTGGAATGATCCCGATGAGGTCATAGCTCTATGCTTTATGTCTAACGTTTATCCACTGGAAGATCTGGATAAGAAGGTCCCTGAACCAGTAGCAGTGGACGCCTTTATAGCCAGTCTTGTGGGACTTGCATCCATGGAGGAGTGCAAATATGATTAGGTACCCTATGGATAAAAAGTTAAATTTAGCTCTGACGAAGAAATACACAAGCCCCATCCTGGGCATGAAAGCTAGTGTGTATATTGTGCATTAACAAACCAGTCTGTGCTGTCTGACAGGAGTTATTTAAAACAGTCCAGAAAGGGGATGCAGAGAGAACTCCTCTTTAGTGGAGAGTCTGGAGAAGGAAATGGCATTCATGCTAGATGTTTCATTTGATTTTGTTAGGGCTGCTGCATTGGCGGAAGGAGCCACCAGTGCAGAAAGGCGAACTCCCTTTCTGAGGGATTGGCATACAGATTATGCACAAAAGAATGCAGGCATGCATATGCTTTTTGAAGGCAATACGCTCTTTGGCCCTAAATTGGAGGAACAACACCATAGAATATTCATGGATAAGAAGCATTCTTCCTCATTTAGGAGAAACCAGATTTTTGTCAGTGCTTGTTTTTCCCTTTTCAAAGTTTGACTATAACATGAGGTGTTTAACTTTAGTTCTTAGTGATCCATTCATTGCCTGAGGGTGGTATGCTCGGTTTCCGAGCTGTTTACACTTAATATCTTGTTTTAACAGCACATGAAGCCCCTATCTCTCAGGTCCAGTTCCCTCTTTGACAGTGAGAACTGGAGAGTTCAGTGGATGATGTATGTCCCATGCCCAGCGCCAGCCCATTTCCAGCACCAAATGTCTACTTGATGAATATTGGTCTTTGAAGCTAAGATATATCTGTAACGAATCTCTTGTTGAAACCTATGCGGTTGACTGAGGCCCAAAAGTTTCTGAGAATAGCAGTGCACCCACAAACCTGTCCCCATATCATCACATTGTTCATAGGATTAAAGTGCATTACCTTGTAGGTGCCTGTAGTTCCTATCCCACTCAATGAGGTCATGGTATCTAGCACGATCACCTTTACACGCCTGTTCTGACTACACTTATTTGTATTGGCAGGCCTAAATCGTCTGCATTTAGCCTGTGTGTCAGGAACTATGTCCTACCTAATCAGCAGAATTGAGGAGCCATTGTTCTGACCCTGACTAAATGCTTGCACCTGTGCCACACACATTGTCAATATGCCTTTGGCAGTCTTAGGAGAAATTGAACAGGCTCTTTAGATGCAGACTTGGGTTGAGCATGTTAATCAGATTTGAACTATGATGTGAATGAATACATTATGTATAGACTCACTGCAAATTGAGATATTTCCTAAATAATATGTGGGAAAATAATCTACCTTTTTGCTTGCCATTAGGTAAAATGTCTTTCGTATTAGCCACCTTTGTATTTTATTCTCTGGAAGCATTAGAATCGCATTGCCTAATATTAAATAGTATGAGAAAAGACTGAATGTTAAGCATCTTTGACCAATGCCGATTTGTAAAGCACCACTATGTTTCATTTATTATTCAGAGCTTTTAAAGCCAATAAAGTAGTTACTTCTCCCAAATGTAGGTGTTTTTAGTGGGGGGAATTGATGAATAGTTCCTTTGATGGTGACTTTTCTTCTTTAAATTTTTTGATCGCAAATATGTCCTTCAGTTAACTTAGTATCTTCTGTTTGAAATTGGTTTTAGTAATAGAGTTTATTTGAAATGAAGTTAATCCTTCCCCAGATAAGATTGCGGGCTGGATGCCTTTACTTTCCTAGATTATATGTTTGTTACATTTCCTAGGCATAGTTAGTGATCTTTACTATACCATATAGTAAAATAGTTCACTTTGTTTTTTGATCGTTTTAAAAATACTTTGTTAAACTTATTTTCTCTAAAAAACATTTTGACCAAAGTTTTTCAACCCCTTTTCAGTTTTTTTATATATATTTTTTTTATCAAATAGATTACTACCAGCAAACTTAATATTACAGACTGCTTCCGAAATCCTGATAGTTCTTCGATGTACACATTTCATATTTTGTTGCTAGAATATCTCAGTAGAGACTGATTATTGTTTTGAGAGCAAGAATCCTTTTTATATTTTCATGCTATTGATAATTGTGTTTTCCTTTCAGATCATGGTCGATTTATAAGATAATTGCTGCTAGCTTTAAATGGGATTTTTTTCTGTGATCGATTTCACACTTACTAAGCAGCAGCAGTTATGGCTTCTCCAAGTAAAGCACTTGAGTTGCAACTTCAGATGAAGCAAAATGCAGAGGAGCTCCAGGATTTCTTACGAGATTTAGAAAGCTGGGAAAAGGACATCAAACAAACTGATGCTAAGCTGACCAGGGAGGGTGATGCATCAGAGCAGGCAAGTTTGTTAGAGCAGTCTTGTTTGGCTTGCTGAACAATAATTTCAAATATTATGTAACATTAAATTACAAAGCACCTTACCGTTTCCAAATTGGAACAACTTGAAATAAATAGCATCATTCTATAATTTGCTGTAATCGCTGTCGGACTTTCTCTTCTGTTACTGTGGTGTTTAGTGAACATCTAGAACCATTAATGGCAACGCTGTGTATTCTGCCTCCTGGCCTAGTTTACTGCATTCCAGGACTGCAATACTTGGATAACACCTCAAGAAGAGAAATGAATGTGATCCCAAATACAGTGCCTCCCAGGCTACCACGATCAATACATGTTAACACATTAACATTTGGATTAATGGATTATTTAAAACAGTGAAAATTAGATTTCTCCATGCCTTCTAGTTCCTGAATTATACGCTCCCAGAGATTTTCAACACATACAATAGTAAAGGTGATGCCCTCTGCCTAGTAAAGAATGGATCTGTGTTATCCTAATTTTGTAACTTCTCGAACCTTCAGAATTACACTGGTTTCCAATGTTTGTGAAATCCTCAGGGGGGGTCTCTGCTTAAATCATTACTACTGTTTTCTAGACAGTCAGTGAGTTAATGTTACTGTATACTTGTATACTATTTTTGAAACGGCATTGACTTCTAACAGGATGGCAATAAGGAACACAAAGCAGCATGGTTAGATAAATCTATACAGGGTAATGCCATCAAACTGATCTAGGCACCTAAAACTTTTCTTGCTGAGGGACACACAAATCTAAGAGTGGTGCTTTATGATTTTCGACATTTAAGAAATGTTGAATGTGTATATCAGTGACCCAAGCGCCGAGAAAAACATACCGGCTGATAGGAAATTAAAATCTTGCTACTGACAAAGTCAAAATCTCCTGTCCATAAACAAAATGCAGAGGATGATTAAGAGATTGGGTTAAATTTCTTAGTATGAAGGAGTCCTCATATATACAGATGTCTTCTTACCCAAAAATTTGCAAAACAATATTGTAGACATTGTATATGGGCTATCCAAAGACTTGCTTGCAAACCTAGGTAATTTTGATTTGTTACATACAGTCCAACATCACAAAATACCAGAACCGTTGAACATTTACATCTTGCACTTCCAGATAAATAAATATGTATTTGAGTTAAATTAAACATGTTTTTTTTGTTCTAGAATCCAACACAATCGTTTTATATATGAAATAGCTGCTTATTCGCCATTGAACGCATTGCTTTTTTTATGAAGTAAATTTAAAAATAAACAACTCATTCTTGTATGATGCCTTTTTCCCATCCAGAGCTTGCCTCCAATTAGAAACCGAAATTATAAGAAAAAAGTAAAAAGCAAATCCAAATCACCAGCAAAAGCTCAGAATCATGAGAATGTGAAAGCCCCCAAGATCAAATCATATGACTATGAAGCTTGGGACAAATTTAATGTGGTAAGCTGAGATCTACCTCTACTTTTGGTTACTTGTAAAAATGCCTAAATTAAATTTTTTAATAGACCACAGTTCCTGCTGTTTCTGTTCATTCAGCATATTCCTTGTTCAGTCTTAATTATCTGCTCATTTGGAACAAACCGAGACTACCTCAGTAACATTTATTGTTATGATGCAGATATGATGTTCCTATTATCTCATGAGGATATCATAGCAACCAGAGATGTGCATATTCATGTCATTTTAAACTTGACTTTCTCTTCATTTTTTTAGGTGGGTGATAGCATTTGTGTAGTTTGTTCACACTACTTGAATCTCAGTAACCTTCCGCAAGATTCTGTGATTCTCTTAGTCTAGAATCACGAGTGTGGAGTTGTATTTGTGAGTGAAGGAAAGATTAGATTGTTCAGCTTATTGTTACTGATGGAGTGTTACATATATCAATATGAATGCCATGGAATATTGCTCTTTCTTTCCTTTCAAAAGGTTGACCGGTTATTCATTGCTTGTCCAGAAGTATTAGTCTTGGGCTGGCAACACTTACACAACCATATATGACTTTGGTGTTGTGTTGTGCACTTGTGGGTTTGATGTACTCTGAATAAAATCTTTATTTGACTTTAATAGGGAAAGATGTATGAGTAAGAGAGATGTGCGATAAACTATATGTGTGGTGCAATGTTGTTTGCATGATAGTTGTGAGTTCTCTCTAGCATGTTCTTCAATAGTGAAGTGTCCTGGCATAGACAAAGGACCATCTAACTTCTCTTGCACTCAGAGAATTTCTTGAGAAGGCCCAGCACTTGCGTTCATTTTGCCAGTTGCGTCATGACCTCTCCACCCTTGGTTGGGACAAAATACTTGGTTCATGTCAGGGGACTGTTTTCCACCATTGGTAAAAGGTCCTTCCAGAACTACTTGGCTTTAGATTATATACCCATGAAGAAGAGTAGCCTCTTGATTGGTTTTCTCAGTGATGCAATCAGGCATCACAAAAAGCCAATGGATCTTACAAGTTGAAAATCCCTTGAACTTTGGTGCACTGTGCATTATTAAATAGGCATACTGGGTAGTAGAGGTATCGAACTGCATGAACCCTATTTTCAATTAAAACAATGAAGAGTCTTCTAGATTGTCAATATCTCTTCCTCTCTGGCTACCATTTTTCCATCGTTCTCTGTCCCCATTGGCCTGCCCCTTTCCCTATCAGTGTACTAACAGCACTCAGCAGATACACAACCACATATGTGCACCCATGTATACATAAACCACAAATACTCATGTACAAAGGTAAGGCACACCTACAAACAGCATGCATATATACTTGCATGCAGCACTCAAGCACGGATGCTGGAACACTTTCTCGCACTAATGCATAGATACCACACTGAGATGGATGGAGAGATGGAGGGATACGCAGGTGTATCAATAACAGGTAGTTTTATTGATGTTCAGACTGCTGCTGTGATGACTGCATGAGGTAGATGTGTGCACAAATGTATAGATGCAGGTATGTGGGTGGATCCAAGTATGAATGGATCCATGGATGAGTGTATGTACAGGACTGATGGAAGGGCAACTGTTTTGTGTGTGTTCTAGTATCTGAGTGGAAAGGTGAACGCATGTAAGTCGAGAACTGAGTAGGTTTATGCACATGCAGGGTGGGCTTATGTGTGTAAGTGGTTTCCTCTGTTCTGGTACCTCTGACCCCAATATATTTCATCCTACACTTGCTTCTGTCACAGTGACAGGGTCTCACTATGTCACCCCTACACTTATAACAAACAATGAATACATTTCCCTAGCCCTGAGATCATTTTGTTAAAACATTCCCTTTGAAAAGTGTTCTGGAAACGTGTTGCTGTATTGTATGTGTATAGCTCTTGTAAATAACAATTGTTACCAATACCCTAAGGATTGTAAGTCTCAAGTCACCTCAAACTTGTAGGCTCGAAAGCTGCTCTAGGAACTTGAGCTTGCCCCCCCCCCCCCCCCCCCCCCCCACCGCAGGGGCTGCGAGGACTGTTGCTACGCCACTAGTCATTTAATGGAGGAACACAGCTCCTGTATGTGCGCCAAGACATAGGCCTGTCTCACAGTTTGAGGTCTTCTTGGACCTGGAGGGGTCCCCAAAGTGATACTGTCATAGTGGCCTTTACTGCATTTACCAGGAGTTAAGTAGCATGAGTGCTGTGGTGGCAACATAATGTGTAGTGATCAGTAGAAGTGAACAGTCCTTTTTATTACTTGTAGCACTGGAGTGAAGTAAAGTTCCTCTGCTGTGTTCTTAACTCATCCTTGGCCTACATCAAGTTAGTGTATAGTGCTGTGCAGTGCATGTGTTTTGTATGCATGAGCATGGTGTCCGTGTGCCTGTGAATGGTAGACTACATGGAAGATTCTGGGTTCCACTTTGGGAGACCGAAGCCTGACTGATGGAGCATGAGGAGGTAGAGGACTACCCCCAAGTGTGGATTGCTGCATTCATGTGAGCTGAGCGGGACACAATTGCACAATTGAGGAAGAAGAGCCCTTTGAAAGGGTTCTCTTTGTTTGAGAGAGTGGTCACTGGAAATGGGCATGACCACATCTCAGGCAGGAGATGGGGCTGATAAGAGAATCTCAGGAAGGAGATGGGGGTGATAAGAGAATCATAAAGAGCTGTAGGGTAATTTTTTAATACACATATGACAGTGGCTGACATCTAGGTGTGGACATTTAGTCACTACCATAGCCTGCTATCAGATTTGGAGTCGCTTCAGCTGTGACCGACTGCTTCCTTGAGGCAGGGCAGAGGAGAGGACACTTCAAAAGGAAGAAGACTCCCAACACAACATTTACATTTAACAAACTTGAAAGACTCAGACCCTAAATCACATTTGGTGTCTGGAAATTAACTAAAAGAAGGGAGCTCGAGGCCCACAAAATTGTCAACTGTTGAGCTTTGGAAAAGGAGAAGCTCTGTAAGATGTCTGCCTGTGACCCTGTCTGGGGTAAGGGCCTGCCAGTCCCCTGAGCCTAAAGCACCAGTGCTTCCCTGCTTGCAAAGACCAGTGTGCCCTGTGAGGAAGAGGAGATCACTGGAGGGAGCAAGGTCCAGTTGGGGATCCTGATGAGCAGATCCCTGTACCGATGTATGAGGAGAGGATGGTGACACCCATCAGGCCATTGTCCATTTGCAGTGTGTAAGTCAACCCCACCACCTTTGGGAAGAATCAAAGGAAACTTACTGCCAAACTGGAGGAGCAACATAGAGACCCAGCCACTGCCCCTGCAGAGCTATGAGTGTTACTCACACAACGCAGATACTGATGACCGCCCGCTAGTGCGACGCCCTGATGGCAGCCTGCTTTTGACGAAAGCAGCAACTGCCGGTGTCTCCCACCAACGCGAATCTCCAATTGCGACCAGCTCTTCCCACCAACCTGAAGTTCCACCCGAGACTCCTCATGTGGAACCTGACTCTGAAAAGGTAAGCTTTCCAGCGAGAATAACCTGGTCCCAGTAGCTGACCCATGCTCCATCGCTGTCAGCCTGAACTTGTGACTTTGACCCAGTCCTGCGAGACCAGATAACCAGGAGTGGCACTTTGGGCTGTTCGCATGAGGCACAGGGTCAAGACTGATTTGCATATAGCTGGATCTGAACTGAGGTGGAGAATTGAGCTAAAGAATGATGATGGATTCAACCCAGATCTGTGACTGGGGGTGAGTGTCTGAAAGGTTTCAGCTCTCTGTCCATCATCACTTTGTGTTTGCTTTGTTCCCCCTAAGTTGGCAGGGTATGCCTAGACGTTGGTCCCTTGCTCACTTTGCCACTGAATTCAAGCTTGCCTGGCTGATGAAGGTTGTTACCCAGAAACCGGTCCCAGGATGCTTGTTTCCGGTTCAGGAAAGACATGGCTTGGCAGTTCAGGCTGGACTGTTCCCATGAGGCACAGGGTCAACACTGATTTGCATATAGCTGGATCTGAACTGAGGTGGGGAAGTGAGCTAAAGAATGAAGATGGATTCCGCGCAGATCTGTGACTGGGGGTTAGTGTCTGAAAAGGTTCAGCGCTCCATCCATCATTTCCTTGTGTTTACTTTAAAAATTCATAACTCTAGTTCTACTTACTGTATTTTGGTGTCATTTTATTTATTAAAATGTTCTTGTTTTTATGCTATCTTACGTTTGGTTTTTACCCTATTACTGTTTGAATGCTGTATAAATACTTTACATGTTGCTTCTAAGCTAAGCCTTCCTGCTTTTGTGCCGAACTACCAGAGGGTTAAGCATACATTAATTACTTTTGAGGTTCACCCTGACAAAGACTGTTTTTATTATTTGATCGGGGCTGTCAACTGATTACATTTTTTTGACACTTGCTGCTGTTCACATCCCTGGAAAAATCAATGGAATATTCTTAAATTCTCCATTTTGCATTCCTGGGATTTTCCTGTTACAGGTGATAGACCCCTCCACACACTCTGGATGCCATGGTTATCAGGAGAAGTGTGGGACTATAGTAAACTATTTGCTTTTATCTATTAAATCTCTCTCCATTTTTGTCATCCTAATACAATCAGTGTGTAAGAAAGAACACATTTTGCAAAGTGCAATCTGAATCACATGATGCTATGGGTTATCTTAAATTCAGTCATACATGTATAGCTACTGTTCCTAAACTCACATTATTTGGCACATTTAGGAAAATGCACACCTTTCCTACGTATCTATTTTTCCTTTGTTAGATTTTACCATATGGTTTGATGCTCAGTTGGTACAGAATGAAAAATCATGATGAGTTGAAAGTCACTTGATGGCTCTAGGTATCTTACATTTTTGGACAATCAGCGAACACTATATATCCCTGTGACTGGAAGAGTTTGGTAGTGGTATATTACTTTTGTAGATCAGCCATTAGGGCAAATAAATTAAAAATGAAACAATTGTTGCCTGTTTCTAGGTTTTCCTACTTACTTGCATTAGTTTTTGGTTTCTATAATTCGTTTCTTTGGGAAAATCTTGAGCAATCTACATAAATGAACCCATGCTAATTCAGAATTTTATCTATAATTTTCAGAAAAATACAGCATTCTTTGTTCACTAATGAGTTTCACACCTGTTGTTACCACCACAAACTGCAATTAGGTATAAACCACAAAGGGAGAAACTATTGACTACTGCTTTGAAAATTACAAAAACTGGGGTGAAAAACGGATTTTTCTTACAACTTTGCCTGTTCGTGAAAGCTGTGAAGAGACTGCTTTTTAGTGCAGCAAACCTTTTGTTGATGACATTTTTATATTGAACACTTTCTTTCACAGCACTTTTTTTCCTCCCAAAAATAAAATTGGCTACATGTTGGCTATGTTCTCAGATCTCTCCAGAGGAAATTAACCGACCATGGGTCGAATCCTCAACGTGTTTAAAAAAGTCACCCATTTGGCCTGGATATGTTTTATGGAAGGCATAAGCGGGCACAGTACCAAATATTGAAAATTAAAAAAAAAAAGGTGTTCAGTGCAGCAATAGCAGGTGGGGAGAGTGCTGTGCTTCAACCCTTAAGGGGTTAAGGCCATTGTTTCTGTGTCCGGTGTTCTGTTTCTAACTTTGTAAATGCAATTCTACACAATAGAATGTCTGTGTACTCCAATTAAAGGGGTCTAGGATATCAGCCTTGTTCACCAGGTTAACTTTTTCTTCAGCCCTTTTAGTCTCATTGACCCTCTCATTAACCCCCTTCATATAAGGAGTATATGATTCCCCTGACAATTGGCCTTTGATAATACACCCACATTATTCCTAGGTTCGTTTCCTGCTTAGTGCTAACAGTATCTTTGTTGAGAGTCACTAACATCTCACCTCAAGTGTTTCTTTTAAACAATAAGAATGCCCCCTTTTAATTTCAGGGTTTATATATTTGAAGACGCTATTGCCATTTCTGCTGTTTATGTCTATTTTTTTCTTTATATTTATGGTGTACTAGGACAAAATACTTGAAGATCTTGATAAAGGTAACAGCACACATGAGTCGGAGTCGGAGGATGAAGACGGAATTCGTGTGGATACAGAGAAGGCTCTTGCTGAGAAAAATATGGTAATGCCCATTGTCATGCAGTATTAAGTCATGGTAGTGGCCAATGGATTGCTGTTGAGGCCATCAGCATTTACAAACTGGCTTGAATTATTCACAGAACCCTCTAATGAGAAGCCAAATAACTTCTCTTGCAAGCTAATCATCTCGGGAGGCTTAGATTGCCCAAGGAGCTTACCCTCTCTCAAACACCCTCTCTTAATGAAAAGATAAACTCCAATTCCCTCCTTCTTGAGGAGTGCTAGAACTGCATCCCTCCTGCAATCCTGACCAAATTCTGATACGTCACTTTCAAACAAGAACTTCCAAAATTGACTGTATCAATTGATATATGCGACCTCTGCCCTGAGTGATTGTTATTACACTTCTTGAAGGCTGTTTTCCTTCCCCCTTATTGTACTCCACGATGCCTCACTTGAACTCCACCATATACTAAAGCTTTTGATTTTTGTTTCTTGCATTACGTAGACGTTTTGCTTTTAATTGATGACACCTTCTACTGTATACCCTTTTGTCCCAACTTTTGCTATTTTGCAAAGTGTTTTGCTTCCCTGTTGGTGCACTATATAAATCTACAAAAACATTAGGAATGCCCATTTGAGATGGCAGATCTAGAGCTTGCACACTATATAGATCAGTCATGATGTAAAACCTTGTTCCTTTAAACTGTACGCCAGTCACCATTCTTGAATTGTGATTAACTATTTTTTTAGGCATTGCTTTCTCCACCAAAGGCATTTTGAAATCACAACACAATTTGAAAAGAAATCCAGCTGTGGCAGCATTTTGCAATTGGCAACACCTAGGGCCATTTTCTGTAATAGAGATATAAAATCTACTTTTAAAGTGCATGGTTCTTGTGCTAAAAAGGCGCATAATGTTGATCAAATCAGTGCCAGTTTGATCTTTGACCTTGTAGTAGACTGAATGTTTTCACACACATTTGATTTGTAACATTGAGCATGTGCATTGAGCAGCAAATGGATGTGAATCGTTATGATTAGGTACAATATTTGCAAGCACATCGAAGAGGTAAAAGACCTCTATATGTGGAAAGGGGAGTTGGTCAGACTTCCCAATGAAAATCATGCCTTCATTACCAAAAGGTATTCTTCATTACACTGAATCCTACTCTTCCTTGTCACGCTACTGACAATATCATTTTGACTATGAAGTGAGCAACCGAGCTGCATTTGTCTCACATTTGCATCTCCTCTATTCCTGAGGGCATATGTCTTGTCCTTCTACTCCTGAAGTCCCTTTTGCAGTACCCAAGCAGTATTGCAATTTTTTAAGATGGTCTGTGATAGAGGGAGTGAAGAAACCCAACACTTGCAGAAGGAAGTCTCGGATTCCCTGCAGTTGGGCTTATTCATAAACTCTGATATTTGAGTCAAATTGGCCTTAGATTGTTCTAATTATGAATGTTCTTCACCTGTTGTCAGGATTAGGAATTAATAAACAGCATAACTTTCATTGACCTCTCTAGCCCAAAGTGGATACTTCCCTAATGAAATAGATCACTGGCGTTTTTTTCACCATTAAAAATTCAACTGACATACTTCCAAGTAATCATTTGGAGCATGTATGCTGGCCCTTTATGCACTCTTGGTTCCCCCCTTGTTGTAATAGATGCTTCTAAGATGGCCATCCAGTTTTCTAGAGCTTGATTCGCTTCCACCTAAACAAATCTCAATTATCCAGAAACAAATCACCATTTTATTAGAAGGAGTGGTGCATCCTGTCATAGCATGTACAGAACCTTTACATGAAAGTCAGTGCGAACATCTCTGTGACAAAGGACGTGGCGTTTGTCTGGATTCTATTGTGTAGACCAAAGCTTTGGAATCTGAAGTTAAGCTGTCTGACATCCAGCGCAGTAAATCCAAGTTAAAATTTATACATGAAATCCTTAAAAGGAACAGACAAAACTTGAGTCACCAAAAGCATGCTTATTTTAACGACCAAGCAAAATAAAAGGAAGTCCTTTGTACCAAAAAGTAATGTGGATGTGTGTATGACAGTGGCCCTCCACTCAGTCTAAATGGCAAAGCCATTGTAAAATAGGAGCTAGAATAAACTTGACTTTGAAATCCTGAAAGGAATGTTCTTAAAAATGGCCTCAAAGATATGTCACCTGCCTTGAGTGAATGAATGAAACTCCATTCGTACAACACAGAGCCCCTTAAACTGACTGCATCTAGCCAATGGCAGCCCACTATGGGCAATAGAAATGTTATATAGCTGTCAAGATTAAAACAGAACCAAACTGTAGTATTTTGGTTAAGGTACAGTGTCTGGATGATTGCCTTTTTCAGACGCAGGTACCAAGTATTCGAATAAAAATTAATGTTCAATTTTTACATTTGACAAAGGCTATTAAACAAAGGTAAAATAAATCAAAAACGTTTTATTTTTCAATGCTTTATAGCATTGAATTACAATTATGTATATTTTTAACAATTTTAAATAATGAAATTTATTTTAATCTAACATTATATTCTATAGGGTTTTATTTTAAGCCTCTGCCGCCATTGTTTTCTATGGGGGTGTTGCAGTATCAATGGTTGGCCATGTGTAGTGTTGGAATTTACTACTGTTTTGGGTTCTTTTTGGTTGTAGTAACTTTAAATGTACAGTTTATGATCAGGAATTGGCTTACTCTTTTGGGTGTTGGTGCATACCCCTTTCTTAATGTTTCCCTAACCTCCTCTTACTCCTCCCTAACCCCCACCTATATTGTAGTAAGTACTGTTTTTCAACGGTGCCCCCAGTCCCTGCCACATTTGCTACAAAATAGTTAACTTACATGTGTGAAGTTTGTTCCATGGAAAAGATAGGAGTGGTGGAGATGAACACTGATGGGGTTGTGGCCAGCATTTTCTAGTACTTTAGTAGTACTATTGTAGTACTTCAAAATGCAGTTTAATAAGCACTTTTTATTTTTTTTAGTTAATGATTTATTTTGAATAAGTCTGCACGATTCCCCAAATGTGCTGCTAGCTGACAGTGTATGGATTGATTTCATTACAAGACCGAAGGCTACCCCTATGCATGTTCTTTTATTTGCTACTCCTGCAGCAGCACCTTCAAAGAACTCTCCAAACAAATTCAATCCAGAACTGGAATCTCAAAAAAACATTAAATGTCTCCTGCATAGAACACTCTTTTAAATGCTGCTAGTGTTCAGATAAGTACCTTTCTTAGATATAAATTGTTTGTTACTGTTTAAGTGTGTGAGTATTTGGGAAGATTGGAGGCTTCTAATTTTCAGAACCGGTGTGTTTAGATGATTGATACAATGTATGATGAAGTTGTTTTGTTGAGTAACTAGGAAATACTTTAATGAGGGTTAGTGGTTTACTTTATTAACGGGTTTAAAAGTGCCGAGTAGCTTACTAGAGAGTTAGTCACAAGGATTACATTTTAAAAAAATATTTAATTAGTTAACATTATTTGAGTTACTAATTGCTTGCGCACACAGGGATCTTACCCGACGGCACAAGCCTGAGGGAGTTAAGGCTGCTTCAGACGTAGGCTTGCAGTTTAGCCTGGGCTTGTGTGGCTGTAAGAGGTCCGTTAGTGAGGCGGTTTGATGTAGGAAACCACACTCGATCGGAGCAAGAGAAGAAAAGACCAGTCATTGGTTGCCGTGATCTTGAAAGAAGGAGGCAGCGTGTGATGTTATGAGGCATTCCCTTATCAGCTGAGGAGATTGAAGCATTGATAAAAAAGAACAGAAATCGGAATAAAGTTAGTACAGTTATTGGGTGATTAAAACATACAGTTTGAAGAAGAAGATCAGGTTAAGTCTTGAATAGATGGTTTTTTATTGGTAAAAAAGAAAAGGTCCTCAGAGAACAATGGTGCTCAGCTACAAGTGGTTGAAGGTAGAGTCAGTGAGGAAAGTTTGAGAAGATTTATACAAAATGAGGTGAAAGCTTCTGTTAGAGAAGTAGTGGAGATTGTTTTGGATAAAAAGAGAAAGGAGAGTAGATCAGAGGATCATTTTTTGGTCATTTTCAGATGAAGAGGTCACCAGAAAGATGAATAGGCAAGGGAAGTAAGTAAGGAAGACAAAACATATGGATAAAAGAAGCATGGATGGATTTAACTCCACAAGAGTGGGTGCCCTTGGCGGTATGCAAAGCAAAGGTGTCCTTTCCGGCACGCAGGATCTATCAGACGATGATTATTTAATGGAAACTGATGAGACCGTTTTGGAAAGGTCAGGTAAAATGTATGATGAGTTCATTTATGGTGTAGATCAAGAGGATGATTTGAATGATGATGTAAAGGCGGAAGCCGCGTCATCTTCGAAGATGGTAATAAAAGTGCCTTTGGGAGAGGACATGTTCAGTCCGTATGATTTAAGGCATCCGAGAAGTGCGGATTGGTAGCCATTGGATCATGTCCGCAAGTTTATTAAGAAATGGATCAGAAAGCCACTTGAGAGGGAGGTTAGAAAAGTTCTAAAGGTGGAATGTTCAAGGCCACAAATAGAAAATAAGATATGTTATACTCCTAACCCAGACCCTGAGATGATTACATATCTGTTTAAGATGGGAAGAGACCCTGACAAGGGTCTGGAACATTCTTTAAAACCGTGCCATGATAGGCTTCTGGACATTTTAGGGTCACTTGCGAAAATAATGGATATGGCTAAGGAAGCCCATTTGAATGGGGAACAGGTTGATGTGGAGTTGCTATGTGATTGGAGCCAGAGAGCTACGGTGTTTCCGGGGAATGCTAATTCCGGTTTGTTGGCAGAACGCAGGAAGTCTGTGTTGATGAAGATAAACCTAAAGTTAGGGGAGAGGGCAGACAAGGAGCCCAGTAATAATGCGAAGGGCTTACATTTTGGAGAGGGCATGGTAAAGAGTTTATGTAAACATCTAGCTACTTTAACCGCCCTTGATATAGCTCAGAATAATATGAGAGGTTTTTGGAGGTATTTTTGGAAGGGCCAGCAGCCAAGGACCTTATGCTGGCCGGGTATTTCAAAGGTCCCAATACAACTACATATATAGAGGAACAGGAAGAGGATTTCAAGGCTCCTCTGGATTTTTTTTCCACAACGAGGAAGGATCAGCAGAGCGAGAAGTACTATTTGGGGAAGAGGTCAATCGGCGTCCAGTGCACGAGGTGAGTATGGAGATTACTTTTGGTTCTTCCCTGAAAAGAATAGGCAGACGTTTACATTTGTTTCTGGCGCAACGGAGAAAGGTAACAAATGACCCGTGGGTTCTGAATATAGTCCAGGGGTTCGAGATAGAGTTTGTAGAATTACCAGTTCAGGAAAAAGAGCCAAAAGTGTTAAGTTTAACTCTGGAGCAAATAAGGATTGCAGATGTAGAAATAGAGGCAATGTTACAGAAAGAGGCAATACGTCTGGTAGAGGATCATTTGAAAGGCTATGTAAGTACTTTGTTTTTAGTGGAAAAGAAGGACAAATGATCGAGACCGGTAAACTTAAGAACTTTGAATCACTCTTTGGTTTAAGTTTGGAAAGCATTTTAAAAGCAGCTGATTGGTCAAATGTGGGTACTTTTGCAAAACACTATTTTAGACCAATTTAGCACGTCACAAGTGGTGTTGAAGGGCTTTCAACATGCATAATGGTAGCCTCCGGTCTTTTAGTGAAATGGCGATTCTCAGATTAACATAAGAGAATCAGGATTTCATTAAAGACGCGGAGGCTATTATTATCTCTCCCACCTCTTCGGTAAAAAAGATACAAAATATAAACAGGATAAAAGAATAAAAAGGGAGGAGGTGGGAGGAAATTTGAAGAAATTGACTTGTTTTGCATGGATTGATCAGTTGATGTTTTTAGTAAAATGCAGATTGTTTTGAAGTTGTTTAAAGTTCAGTCTTAAGGGACAAGAGTTTTAATTTCATGTTTTGTTACAGATGCACAGTTGTCAACGGAAGATAACATGGAGATCACAGATGAAGGAGGAACGATCACTGGCTTTGCAGTTTTGCATTTAAAAGAGGAAGAGTGTTCTCTGCAGGAGACATTTAATGTTGTTTTGAGATTCCAGTTCTGGATTGGTTTTGTTTGTAGAGTTATTTTAAGGTGCTGCTGCAGGAGTAGCAAATAAAAGAATTTGCATAATGTTAACCCTTTTCGTCTTTAATGAAATCCTGATTCTCTTATCATGTTAATCACCATTAAATTATTTAAACTGAGAAAAAGCATATTTCTTTCGCTCCCCTTTCTGAGGAGCTGTAATCTGTTGCATTCTAACTCCATCCATGTTAATGAGTGGAAGGATTGGCCTGTCAGTTATATATTCAATACTCATTCAACTATCACCCTTTTTTGAAGCAGAAATGTGTAATTTGTCCTAAGGTCAGGAAATTGTGCTCTACATTGGTACTATTGAAAATTGAAGGGTTTATTGGAAAAATGTGAATTTTATGCATCTACCCCAAAGCTCTATGATAATTTCGAGTACTTAATTATCAGAATGTTGCTTTTAATTCCTCCTGCTTAAAATGCCCAGTTCATATGTGTATTAAGTGTTTTCATTGACATAGAAATCAAACATTTAACATTATGTATTATTTACAAAATTAATCAAATCATAATTTGTACAGGGTAATGTGTTTTTCAAAGAAGGCAAGTATGATGATGCAATAGAAAGTTACACCCGAGGGATGAACGCTGATCCATACAATCCAGTCTTGCCAACTAACCGAGCAGCTGTGTTCTATAATCTAAAGAAGTAAGTCTTTCATTTGTTCCTACTGTTGTAGTGATGGTTTATGCTTCTGGTAGGAAGAACATGTTTCCAATTTTTCAGGGATTTTATTAGTTGAATGTTGTCCACGATTTGCAAGGGAGATGCATTCTTTCATATGGCATCCCAACATATGCATCTCACCATAAACATTAAGGATCAAGATAACAAAACCTTCAGGCTGAACATAAATCTGTCGTAGATAGTTTATTCTACTGATCTATCTTACCAGCTCCAACATAGTACTCAATCACCATGTGCACTGGAAATGGATCTGGTGTGATCAATGCAAAGTGAGAATTATCTGTTTAGTATTTAAAGTACAAGCTTTTTGCTTCACTCTGTCATATGAGTTTCTGTCCTGTATCTCATATGTGTTTCTGTCCTATGTCCCTTTCTTTGCTTCATACCTTTGTATATTTTATTCCATGATAGAACTAATACACTAAGAAACTATATACTAATTCAAACGTTGAAGCCTCCATGCTCGTCTGACAGTTTATCTTTCATAGAATGCTTTGAGACTTGGCCATGTGCCATTTTAGCTTAAACGTTTTTGATGTTTGAAGGTCCTTTATATGCTTTATAAAAATGTTATTTGCTTTCGAGCTGATGTATGTAAACCCACATCAGTTGTTATGATGGTTTGATTGCAGAAGGATTCTGCTTGATGTAGCATTTGTGTGCGCCATACCTTTCAGGGTGTAAGTACTCTTTGGGTTTTATTTATTGGGATATATATGTTCTGCTATGCAGAACTGTTGCACACACTATCATCCGGATAGGTATCCTGGCGCTGAACGTCTGTGAGTCTAGCCAAACCTACGGACTAGTAGGACTATTGGAAAAGCCAGGTCTTCAACTTCTTGCGACTTCATGGAGTGAGGAAGAGGCTCTTGTGTGTAGAGGCAGGTAGTTCCAGACTCCTAGTAGTGATGTAGGAGATGGTTCAAATGCCGGATCTTGATTTCCATATGCGTGGGATGTGTGCATTTAGAAGTCTGGACAAGCAGAGGTGTCTAGAAGATTGAAGAAAGCAGATAAAATTGTTGAGGTATGGTGAGCCAGTGTTATGTAGTGCCTGAGGAGTTGTGCTAGTTTGTTTATGGGAAGCTAGTGGAGCTCCTTCAGGTATTGCATGATGTGATTGCAACGTGGGAGTTTGAGAGTTATTCTGAATGGTCTGCAGCCTTCCAGTGACATTTTTGTGTATCCCGCATAGAGGGTGTTACGATAGTCCAGTTTGCTTGTGACGATGGCATGCATGAAGTTTTTTCGAGTGCTGATTGGGAGCCATTTGAAATCTTCCTCAGATTCCTTGGTTATTTGCATAGGTGGGGGTCGATCCTAGCTCTGTTGGCACCAGGTAAAGTCCCACATTCGAGACATCTTCCCGAAGATCAGAGACTTTGGTATTGTCGCTGTTCAGTTTCTGACAGTTGGTCTTCATCCAGTGGGCAATTTCAGTCATGCAGGCAATGAACTCGATCCAAATACTGGGCTTCTTATCCGTGGGAAAGAGAATGAGCAATGTGTCGTCGACTTAGGAGAGGGCATTGATGTGAGAGCAGACGATGCTTGCTGGAAGGGATCATGGGTTGGGCTCAGGACGGATCCTTGCCGATCTCTGCAGATGAGATTGCAGGCGTGTAAGTTGCCAGGCTAACTGACTTGGTCAGGAAGGTGCAGGTCTGTAGGAGTGTGTGTCCTTAGGATGGGTGAGGCCATGTCAAATGCTGCAGAGAGGTCCAGGAGGATGAGGGTCACAATGTTTCCGCCGTCCAGAGTCATGCTGAGGGGAGGGGGGTTGAGGTGAGGGGGGGTTGTGTGTGTTTTTTTTTTTTTTTACCTACTGGTAGTAGGTAGTTATAGTCAGCACCTATTATCCAAATTCGTAACATTCTTTTTCCAATAACTTTCGCGCCGGATGACGAATCTTCGTGAAAGTTTCAAAACTGGTGGGGTGCTCCGGTCAGCTCCTATCCTGAAAGTTTGGGGGTGATTCGTGAAGCTGGCACCAAGGAAAAAAAGGGGGTCCCAAAACGCGTTTTCTCCGTGTTATTTCCCAGAGGAAATTTTGGAAAAGGCTACAGCCCAAACTGCTGAACGGAATTGGACCAAATTTTGCAAAAAGGTAGCCCTTGGTTCAGAAAGAGACCTTTTGTTAAAATGATGTAAATCCGTTCCTGAGAAATTAAAAAAATATAGGTCAAAAAATACTTTAGACACAGTTGTAGCATAAACTGCTGAACGGAATTACACCAAATATGGCAAAAAGGTACTGCTTGGCTCAGAAAGCGACCTTTTAAAAAATTGTGTAAATCCGTTCAGTAGGTTTTGAGAAATTAAGAAATAAAGAAAGTGATATCTATGGCCGCGGTGGATACACGCACCCTCCCAATCACAAGCTTCATGCTAATTGGCTGTCAATACTCCAAACCAGGAAGTGCTGGCAACCATCTTGTGCTTCGGTAGAACCAAGGCACAAGAAAACAGAAAAACAAATGCGCAAAACAAGAAAAGGGGGCAGGGTAGAAACACCCTGACCCCCTAGGCCTGCTCAGGGGGCCCCAGAAGGACCCCCAGGGCTAAAAGAAGCATTTTTTGCTTTTAATTGCGGGATGCGCGGAGGATCCGTGGATCCGGACGAAAAACAAACAAAAAAAAAAACGAAGCGCGGTCTCCCACGCTTCGTTTTAATAAAGCCCCCGGGTGGCCCAGGTCCGGGGGGCAGTTGAAAAAAAGTGTGGGGGGAGGCCCCGATCCCCCCCACACTTGCCCTGGGGACCGCCACCTCCTCGGGGCTTGATGAAATAGGCGTGGGGGGGCAGCCCCCTCTTTTAGCCCCAGGGACCGGCTCCCCCGGGGCAAATTTTTAAATATGTGGTGGGGCCCCAATCCCCTCCACACTTGCCCTGGGGACCACCATCCCCCCGGGGCTTTAATTGTAAGCGGGGGGCACATGGCCCCGCGCAGCCCCGGGGACCGCCACCCCCGAGGCTTTTAAAAAAAAAAAAGGAATTAACCTGTGTTGCGGGGCACATGGCCCCCCACATGCCCCGGAGACCGCCACCTCCCCGGGGCACTAATTATTCAAAATAGGACCACCACCTCCCCTGGGCTTTGTATTAAGTGGGAGGGGGCCCCACTCCTGGAGCCAATGATGGCCCTGGGGTCCGCCACCCCCCAGGGCCTGCTCATGCAGTGTCCCGGGGTGCCCACCCCCGGGACACTGCTGTTTGCAATGATGGGGCGAGAGCCTCGCGGCTCCTGCCCTGTCAATGCAAACTATGCTTTGCTTCATTGAAGCGAGAGCAGGGAAACCTGCTCTCGCTACAATGAAGTAAAGCAGAATTGCTTTTCCATAAGGGGAGCTGCATGTCAGCAGCTCCCCTTGTGGAAAAGCAATGCCGGCTCCCGCAGGACGCGGGGAACCGGCGGGACCGTGGGGGATTGGGGACCCTCCCATGGTCCCCAACGGATAGGGCCTGCCCCGGGGCATGGGGTCCCGGGTCCAGAAGTGGCCCGGGAGGGTGGCCACCCAGCCACCCTCCCCTAAAAAATTTTTTTTTTTAAAAAGGCAGGCCGGCCGGTCACGGGGAAGGGATCCCCGGGGCCATAATCGGCCTGAGGAGGGGAGCCACGCGACCCCGCTCTGGAGAAGAAAAAAAAGCAACGGTCAGGCCCCGGGGGATAGGGTCCCCGGGGCCAGAAGTGGCCCGGGAGGGGGGCTACGCGGCCCCCCCTCCCAAAGAAAAATATAAATAAAGGCCGGCCCCAGGGGATAGGGTCCCTGGGGCCAATAGAGGCCTTAGGAGGGGGGCACGCAGCCCCCTCCTCCATAATAAAAAAAAAAAAAATTTGGCCATGCCCCGGGGATGGGGTCCCCGGGGCCGGATTTGGCCACGGGAGGGGGGCCCACGCGGCCCCCTTCCCGTAACATTTTTACTTTTTTTTAATAAATGGGGGTCAGGCCCCTGAGGATGGGGTCCCCAGGTCCCATAATATAGAAAAGGAAGTGGGGGCCACACAGCCCCCCTTTAAAAAACGAAAAATGACCGGCATCGCGCCAGAGGCCCCGCCCCCTCCCTGCAGCATTCTGCAAACGTGCCCCCTGGTGCGTTGTAAGATGGGGAAGTAATTCCCCTTCAATATTGGGGGTCTCTGGGGGCCAACTAGCCCACCAGGAACCTCCAGTATGCGTCAGGTAGCTGCGTTGCAGGGAGGTGTTCAGAGGTGTAAAAAGGGGCTTGGCCTCTGAACACCTCTCTGCAACTCAGCTCCCTGACGCATACTTGAGGTACATGGTGGGCTAGTTGGTCCCCAGGGACCCTCAGGATTGAAGAGGAATTAATTCCCCAAATTAAAACGCGCCACAGGGCGTGTTTACACACATGTGACCTCAGACCCTGCCCCCTTCCTTCACCACTGTGCAAATGCGCCCCCTGGCAAGTTGGGGGAATTAATTCCCCTTGAATACTGTGGGTACCTGGGGGCCAACTAGCCTACCAGGTACCTCCAGTATGCGCCAGGGAGCTGCTTTGCAGAGAGGTGTTCAGAGGCCACGCCCCTTTTTAACCTCTCTGCAACACAGCTGTGGTGCTTACTGGAGGTACCTGGTGAGCTAGTTGGATCCCAGGGACCGTCAGGATTCAAGGGGACTTTATCCCCCAACTCAAAACGCGCCACGGGGTGCGTTTTTGCTCAGTGGTGAAGGAAGGGGGCGGGGCTAGAGGTGACGTGTGCAAACACATCCCGTGGTGCGTTTTAAGTTGGGGAATTAATTGCTCTTCAATACTGAGGGTCCCTGGGGGCCAACTAGCCCACCACTTACCTCCAGTAAGCGCCACGGCGCTGCATTGCAGAGAGGTGGCCCAGGCCATGCCCCTTTTTACCACACTCTGCAACATAGCTCTGTGGCGCTTACTGGAGGTAAGTGGTGGGCTAATTGGCCCACAGGGACCCTCAGGACTCAAGGGGACTTAATCCCCCAATTTACAACGCACCAGGGCGCGTTTTAAGTTGGAGAATTAATTCCCCTTGAGTCCTGAGGGCCCCTGGGGTCCAATTAACCCACCAGGCACGTCCAATAAGTGCCACAGAGTTGCATTGCAGCGTGGTGTAAAATGGGGCCTGCCCTTAGACCACCTCCCTGCTACGCAGCTCTGTGGTGCTTACTGGAGGTATGTAGTGTGCTAGTTGGACCCAGGGACTCTCAGGATTGAAGGGGACTTAATCCCCTAACTTAAAACGTGCTACAGGGAGGGGGCGGGGCCAGAGGTGACTTGTGCAAACTCGCCCTGTGGCGCGTTTTATGTTTGGCAATTAAGTCCCCTTCAATCCTGAGGGCCCCTGGGGGCCAACTAGGCCACCAGGTACCTCTAGTAAGCGCCACAGGGCTTTGTTGCAGAGAGGTGGTCCAGGCCATGCCCCCTTTTACACCTCTGTGGCGCTTACTGGAGGTACCTGGTGGGCTAGTTGGACCCCAGGGACCCTCAGGATACAAGGGGACTTAATCTCCCAACTTAAAAAGGCCACAGGGTGTGTTTGCACACATGTCACCTCAGGCCCCCCCCCCCTCCTTTCACCACTGTGCAAACGCGCCCCGTGGCGCGTTTTAAGAGGTAGTTTTAATCCCCCTGCCCTATTATGTACTAGGGACTTACAGAGGAGGTCATGCCAATCCCAGGGGTACCCAAACGCATAGTGTTCCCTAGTGTATGTAGGTGCTTTCACTGTATTCTAAGTGTCTTTTAGCATAGCACTTGCTCTAGGCCTGGTTAGTCAGCCACCAGTACCCGTCTGAAAAAGTTTTGGGCACAGGATGATTTTGCAACAAGGCCTCTTTCTGCTCCGCTGTCGGTTCTTTCTGCACGTCTTCCTGCACTTTTCTTAGTCTTTGTGGACTTCTGTTTTTTCTTTCGGCATTTCTTTTGCTTCTTTCTGTTCTTTTTTTCTTCTTTCTTCACATGTCCTACCTCTGTAGGCATAGTTAGAAACTAGCATTTAAAAAACCTTTGAAATTCACAGAACAAACTATAGGTTTCAGGCACGTTATAGTTAGAAATTAGCATTTAAAAAAACCTTAGAAATTCACTGAATAAACCATTTGTTTTAGGGAAAGTTATAGTTAGTTGGACATTGCACTCATACAAAACGCGTGAAATTCCCCCGTTAGTTCGTTCAGCCAACTATAACTTGCGCCCCCGCAATGCACTGCTGATGACGTCCCATATTACATCACTGCATGCGATGGTGACTCGGTGTTCGAGTCTGCAATATTCTCCCCCTTAGCCAGTGAACAGAGCCTCCGCCAATCCTTTGTGAGGCTTTGTGTATTTTAAATGGACTGCGAATAGCAAGAAGGACATTTGCATTTGAGAAAGGCGATTGGATGCCGAACGTCATGCAGTCTAACTTGCATGAATAAAAGGATTGCATCCCAGGCTTCCTGTGTGGGCTCTTTCCTTCCGCAGAGGGACGGGACTGGTTTTCTATGTGTGGGTGCGGCCACGAGCACCGATAGCCCCCCTCCAACAAGAGTTTGGCGTATTAGTGGCAAGTTTTGGTGGTTTCTCAAAATGTTTGGGGAACGCTGAACCGCTGTATCTGGTAGCAATCTGCGAGGCCAGTCACTGCTGGATTGTGACTTCACAAGGATGCCTGCACTTACTAAAGTGACCGGTGTCCCTGCATGCTACTGGAGTAACGCGGCTGGAGGAAGGGTCGAGATTCAACACCTCGTCTCCATGGTAACTTCCTGGCACAAAGGGCAAAAGCTGCAGACACTGCCCACTGGGGCTTGTACTTAGTGATTGTCTGCATGCGATGGTGACTCAGTGTCCGAGTCTGCAAGATTCTCTCCCTTATCCAGTGAACAGAGCCTCCGCCAATCCTTTGTGAGGCTTTGTGTATTTTAAATGGACTGCAAATAGCAACAAGGACATTTGCATTTGAGAAAGGCGATTGGATGCCGAAACGCGTCATGCAATCCAACTTGCATTAATAAAAGGATTGCATCTCAGGCTTCCTGTTGTGGGCTCTTTCCTTCCGGAGAGGGATGGGACTGGTTTTCTATGTGTGGGTGCGGCCACGAGCACCGAGAGCCCCCCTCCAACAAGAGTTTGGCGTATTAGTGGCAACTTTTGGTGGTGTCTCAAAACGTTTGGGAAACGCCGAACCGCCGTGTCTGGTAGCACTCTGCGAGGCCAGTCACTGCTGGATTGTGACTTCACAAGGATGCCTGCACTTACTAAAGTCACCTGTGTCCCTGCATGCTACTGGAGTAACGCGGCTGGAGGAAGGGCCGAGATTGAACACCTCGTCTCCATGGTAACTCCCTGGCACAAAGGGCAAAAGCTGCAGACACCGCCCACTGGGGCTTGTACTTGTGATTGTCTGCATGCGATGGTGACTCGGTGTCCGAGTCTGCAAGATTCTCCCCCTTAGGCAGTGATTGCATCGCAGGCTTCCTGTGTGGGCTCTTTCTTCCAGGGAGGGAAATATATGTATATGTATATGTATATGTATATGTATATATATATATATATATATATATATATATATATATATATATATATATATATAATAGATTCATCCCCTATAACTTTGACCAACGTGCACCATACTTCGAGAAAAATATATAAAGGACTTGCTGTCTTTCACTTGTTTCTACAGTGGATTCCAATAGGGAATTATTATTTTACTTGAACTCTGAAACCTTTGAACAGATTCCCACCAAGTATTTAATGCACACCTGCCTTTTTCCCCATTCGGTGCTTTTTTGGGTGCTTTTTGTTGGTTTAGTGGAAATCTGTTCAGCTCTTTTGGAGTTATACGGACAAATGTGAGTGCCCAGTGTGCAAGTTAAAGTATATATTTCAGACTATCTGTGAGATCCTGAATTGCAAGCTTTAAGAACACAGGAACAACAATGCACAACACTGTGCACTGGATACTTGGATGTGTTTAACTTCTAATGTTTTTAAACAGTGGGAAACACTAGAAAAATGCGATAGAGGGGAGCGTGGTGGGGAGCCAATATTAAATAAAAGTGAACAGGTAAGCTCAGCTTCTTGCAGCTATCTCACTGCAGCTATCTCACACTGGTCTCCTGCCCACTCTGTTTTACAGTCCAGGGACAGATAAAAAAAATCCTTCTCCTCGTGCCTTCCCTCTTGGCCTGGGGGTTATTCCTAGTACACCCCCCCCACCACCTTCCCAAAAGCCCATGAGGTTTAATTTACTCTCTATCCGGCCTGGCCTAAGGGCTGTGAAGGGGCATATCATGCTCATGCCCTTCCACCTTGCTTGAGGGGGTTTGTAACTTGAACCAGGCATCTTCAGCTGTCCAGGTGTGTGCACCATTCCCCCTCCCTTTGTCCCAGGACAAGGGGTGAGAATTTACCTCTCCCTAACAATGTCAAAATTTAGGGATGCTAATCCTTACCTCATCTTGCCTATGAAGAAAGAGGGAACATTTGCCCATTCACCCTAGACACTACCAAAGTGTTGCTATTTCTTAAACCCCCTCCTAACTGCCCAAGGGTGATCGTGGCAAAGGTGCCTCTTGCTGCAGACGCTCCCTGTATGCGGGAGGAACTATTCATTTGAACATCCTCTTAACTTGCCAAAGGATGAGAGGGGGAAAATTGCCCACTCACCTTGCTAAGGGGATAGTGGGAGGATGTGAGCTTTAGATAATGGAAATAATTGGAGAAGTGTGTCTCGGCGTGGCACCCATTTCTACGCTCTCATTCTATTCAGGAAGACATTTTTTCAGGTGGTCTGCTCCTCTGTGGTTTGTACGAGGTGAGTTCTAAAGAGGAGTGAGTCTCAGTAAGTCAGGGGAGTAGGAGGGTAAAAAACACAGGGGAGTGCTCTTTTGCAAAACCTGCCAGCATAACACTGCATCTAAGAAGGGAAATAGATTTTTTACTTCCGCCCTGGAGCTTGTAGTTTTTCTATTATAATTGGATGGACAGGACTAAAGTACTAAAATGCAGAGATGAAAACCTGGTCTGGATATGTTACTCATGCATGAGCCTGAAAGTCTGGAGAGCTCTGCACATTAAGGCTCAGATTTCACAGACTCTTACTTGCAATTCAAAAAGAGAGTGGGCGCACACTGCCTCACATCCCAACACTCAATTCACCCCAGTGCATCATGGTAAATGCAGTGCATAATAATAACACTTAAGTGACAGGCATTAGATTTTTTTCCTAGCTCTCAATTCAGCAGTTGTGTGTGTGTGTGTGTGTGTGTGTGTGTGTGTCATTTTATTATGATGTTTGTATTGGTTATTGTGTTTTTGTAGAATTGTGCACTAATATGTACTTCTAAAACCATTCATTAAGTTGAAAGCAATACATTGTTGATAAGTTTATCTCTGTAAGGTACATGTTTATTTTGAAGCATGTATTTCGTTTTCTGTTTGTCTTTGCCTCTGTCAAATACATTTCCATTCTTTTTAGGTTTGCTGTTGCTGAATCCGATTGTAATTTAGCTATTGCCTTAAACAGAAACTATGCAAAGGCTTATTCTAGAAGAGGAGCGTGTCGGTTGGCTTTAAAAAACTTTCAGGGTGCAAAAGAGGGTAAGTTTTAGATGTATTCATTTTGAATGTGGAACACACCAAAATGCATGATTAAAATGAACCTCTTATTTGTTCTATATTCATTTCAGAGAAAACCACGTTGAAGGTGCTGTACCCAGCAACCAGTCTGTGGTTTTGCTGTTGGCACTGATTATTTATGCATTACAAAATACTGATGGCAAGCTTGCTTCTACATGAATACATCAACCAAAATAGCAGCTTGAGTGGCTTGAGAAGGATAGAAAAAATTGAAAAGGAAGATAAGAGAAATGAGAATGCAACTGAAAGGCAAATATGCACAACCTATAGTCTGACGATGGAGAGAGGTCCGGAAAGTCGCTAGCAGCTATGATTCAGTGTCCTGAAGCTGCAAACGATATTACAGAGACAGATCACTTTCAGGGGGAGAAGTGTTACAACCCCATGTGTATCTTTTCTATGCTCTCAACCTTTTACAAGAGGCTGTATACCTCTACTGGCACCGGCCACATTGAAGACATCACAAAATACCTCGCTGATGTGGGCCATGGACGGTTGAGCGATGCCCTCGACTATTTTAGACCAGCCCTTACTCTAGACAAAATCCTTACAGCCATTAGTTTACTTCCCACATGTAACACGTTATAGGGTGATGGATTCCCAGCAGAGTTCTAAAAGCACTATGCCTTGCTACTAGCCTCCCAACTGCTTGCAGTCTATGAAGAGGCTTGGCCATCTGGGCTTCTTCTACAATCCATGCACAAGGCCATTATTGCTGTTCTGAAGCCTATGAAAGTCCCTTATCTGTGCAGCTCTTTTCGGCCTCTCGCCTTGTTAAATTGTGATGCCAAGATTTTAGCCATATTGGTTGTGAACCGTTATACACTCCTGTGTTGGGTCGTGTCTCCATTCCAATCTCCTGGAGTCACGAGGAGATCAGAATGTTGATGTTGGAATGCTGTGAGGAAACTTTTGTGTGCTGGTGCTGAGATCGGCAGCTGCTGCCTGTCGCTTGGTGTTGCCTGAAGGAATAAACTCACCTGCTGCACGAACACGGTGTCGGTCTTTCAGTGGCGACAAGCCTCAGCGCAGAGACACCCAGCGTGGAATTGTTTTCAGGAGGAATGAACTCTCCCAAGTGCATCTTGGCTGCTGCCCGAAACGGAGGTTTCCTTTGCACCTTAACTAAGCGCCACCCCAGGTGTAAGTATGTCTGGCCAGGCCTTTCAGTAGGCGCAGAATCAAATCCACCTTATCCTCACTTAAGGTCTTAAAAACCAAAAAAGGAAACCAATACATTGCACATGTGCTCGTTAATATTTGGTGCCCATCTGTGTGCAGACTATGCAATGAGTCAGACAAAGCTGACGCATTGAATGTGCACGTCGGCATTGGAGGCCATTTTGGTCAAGTGAGCTGCAATAGTCTGACGTATTGAAAATGCGCATCAGCATTGACAGCCATTTTAGTCAATTTGGCATCAATAGCATAACATTCCCTACAAGCAGCGTTCCTTACAGTGCGCATCATCACTGCCGTCATTTTCTATTGGGGGAAAGGCATCATCATCGCCAGACACTTTGAGCAATTGGAACAATCGATCCTCCAGTGCGGCCATCTTTAATTGCAAACATCTGCTTCTAGTTTCCTGTTGGATCATCTCTCCAAGAAATCTATGCCAGCGGTGACTAGCACACCTTTTACTTAACTTTGTGCAGTTCATTGTGTTGGAACCACATTTGTAGTGACTGTCCACCTACTCAGTTTTGTCGTTGATGACCAGCACATATAGGTGTCTTATTTCATTTCCTCAAATTTTTTGGGAGTAACAGTTCTGCAGTACTGTGGCAGAAGTTCCTGGCAGCAGCTGAGCTATAATTTCTAGCAACGCAGTGAATTATAGCTTCGTCTCCTTTCTTAGTTGTCCCAAGCACATCCCCATCAAGTTGGGAACAATGACATGAAATATTCAAAGCCTACTTAGAGGATATTGATGTCGATTCATTTACATCAAAGGAAAAAAAAAGTCTTGTTGCTATATAACTTAGGTGCTGAGGGCAGGAGTAGACTTAAAATTCTTCCATTAGAAACTGTAATGGTATGTGTGGGTATCAAGGAAGATGAAGACGGTCAGGTGGTGGATGCGCACCTTACACAAAAGGTTTCATTGCATGAAGAATGTGATTTTGGAATGCAAAACGTTTCTTCAACAGGAGAACTTATAGACAGCTTTGTAGCAGCATTACATGTGTTAGCTGTCACGTTAAACTATTGGGATCTCAAAGATGAGATAATAAGAGATCAGTTAATTGAAAAACCTAATAGAAAAATACAGGTACAGTTATTGTCCACAGAGGATCCTAGTTTAGAAGTAGCATTAACTTTTCCAAGAAGTATAGAACATTCCGAGCATTGTATGAAATAAATTAATACAAATGCAACTGTACAAGATGTTAATAATATTGTCAAAGAGGCGGAGAGAAGAATGGTCAAAGCTTTTTTTGACAAAGCATGCACACTGAACAATCATGGTAGTATCAGATTGTCAAATGAGAGTAGTAAAATGCAGTTTTTTAAATGTAGAAGTAAATTACATGTGAGAACAGCAAAGAATTCCCGACTACGAACCAAACATCTTTTAAGTGTGGCATATAGGGTCACTTTTCCAGAGTGTGTAAGTCATTCAAGGGCCAAAAGAGTTACAATTAAACTGTTTTAAAGTCTATTGATGAAGACCTGGGTCTGATGGCTATGAAAGTGTAATATTGATTCTGTCTGCATCAGATTATGAGGGTGGTATCATTCAAGTGTTATCTATTTGTGATGTCAGAAAAAGGAAAAATCCTGTGTGTGACCTTACCATTAACAATGTTGAGGTGAAAGTTATGTCTGACTCTGGTTAACCTTCCACTTTAATTGGTTAATCCGAGTTCGCCAGGTTGAACATATCGGGCCTTGATAATTCATGCATCGAAAGTTTTGCTTATGATGGCAAGAAAGTGGAAGTTCTAGGACAATTTAATGCCATTCTTGGTTTTGTCAACGAAATGTCCAAAGGCACCATTTATGTGGCTAAGGGTGGTTCAAATCCGTCAGGATGGAACGAGCAAGGGGATCAGGGCAGAATTATTGATCCTAACCATCCTGCATTGGTTTTGTCCAGACAGCGTCTTCTTGAATTTTGTGAGGGTGATATCTGCACCATAGATTAGTGCAAGTGGGTCAGTAAGCATTCGAAGGTTTTTACGAACAGTCTTGCAAAGTTAAATGGTTTTATGCACCGCACTGTTTTAAAAGAGAATGCCGAGCCAAGGGTACATAAAGTACGTTGTGTTTAAAATTAAAGGAGGAACTAAAATATGAAGTGGAAACGGTGCAATTATTTCATCATTGAACCTATCTAAGGTTTGTAGTGGTTGGCCCCAGTTGTCCTGGCACGCAAATCTGATAAGACCTTTCATTTGTGTGTCGACTTGCGTAAGTTGAATTCCAACATTTGGGTGGTCCGCCAACCACTTCCAAATATTATTGATTTGTTGTCCACCTTAAAGGGAGCAGCAGTATTCGCAACGCCTGACATGTCGGCTGCATACCCTCAGGTGGAGCTATGTGAGGAATCAAAGCACTTAACTATGTTTGTGATGCCAGAAGGGGCATTCCGTTACAAACGCATGCCTTTTAGATTAGCCTCTGCATCATCTGTATTTCAGAGGTTAATGAATAATCTGTTCAAGAAGGTGCCTGTGGTACTGTTTTTTCAGGACGACATACTGATTTATGGAAAGAATGGGGGTGAAAATGATGAGATGTTAGAGGGCGTGCTGGAAATATTGAAGAGAAATAAATGCAAGGTCCGCTGGGATGGCTTGGATTATTTGGGGTTCATGTGTCTTACAAAGGTCTCGAACCTAAGACGAAGATATTAAGAGCGATTGAAAAGGCTCATGCACCCAGTGACAAGGATAGTCTCAGTTCGTTCATGGGGTTTATTGAGTATTATGCAAAGTTTGTCCCAAATTTTGCATCCAAAGCTGTGTTTCTCTGATTTTCAAAAAAAAAAAAGCAAAGTCTGTTTGGAGTGAAGAATATAAAGTGGTGTTTGAGTCTGTCAAAAAAAACTCAGTCTCTGCTCAACCCTTGAAACCGTTCAACGCACATGACCAATGCATCATCGCAACTGATGCTAGGAATCATGGCCTCTGAGCAGTGTTGATGGTAATGAGGAAATCATTGTGGTTGCATCTAGGGCTTTCCGCGTGACAGAATCAATTTGTTCCACCATTGAAAAAGAGGCACTTGGATTGTGGTGGGGAGTTAAATATTTTAAGAATTGGGGTAGCCAATTCATTCTTCGTACTGATAACAAACCATTGGTGGAATTATTTAGTGGCAGTGGATGAGCAATTTCAATGCTGACTGTCTTTGGTTAGGAAAGAAGCCACGAATACCCGGCCCCCATAACCACTGGTTACCAGTGTTTATGACAACTGCTCTGCCTACCAAATACCGATCGATCACGGCTGGGGCAGACACCCGATTACAATTACGAGAATTAAGGGTACTTGGAATACCTCTTTTTTGCCTCCTCTCATTCCAGACGAGCAGAAGTGTGGTAGGTCTCTAGTGCTCTCTGCGCAGAACCACGCGAGTACAACAATCAACCCAAGCTCTCAACAGGTAGCATCTCTACGCACTTCCAGAGGACATTTTACTTATACCCTTACTTGCTAACACCTACTCTTATGTGGCAACAGTTATTTAGCAGTAGTGCTCTACCTTCTGATTTTGACATAAGGGGACTTACAGATTGATCCGAAGGGTCTTGTATGTCCTAAATAAGTGTTATTTGTTGCTTTCACATTTATTTATGTACACCTTCACTTTGCGGCGTCTTTCTGTACCAGAAAAGGCATGAATATATCTACCCTTAAGAGACGCAAGCACGTTGTATTCTACTTGAAAAGCACCTTGTCATTTATGATCAAAACTGGTCTTTCTATATTTTATCCAGGTTGGACAATCAAACAACTAGGTAATTTCCTATAGGTGAATACTTAGCACTACACATCACATCCTAGGTGTGAGGTAGGGATCTTTTTAGGTCCTGAGAAAGCGCCAGGGATCCGGTTGGATGAACAGGCAAGCAACATGTCGACCTGACTGCACCCACTCATCAAGGCTGTCTTGGTCCATTGAACCCTTATGATAGCCTCCCTTCATTGATTTTAACTCTGTCAAGGGAGTCACCACATTAAACACAGTTTAGTATTCCTTAGATAGTTTTAATTAGACTCTTTTCGCTTCACTTTTTGCACCCACTTCCCCTACACATTTCGCGTCCTTACACATACATGCATCATTTTGGCTAAAAATGAAAAGATCTCCAATAAAGAGCCCCTTTGCGGGGCCTGTAGGGCATTGCAGCGCCAGCCCTATGAGGAACACGCCCCTTGATGAAGCATGACATCCTTTCGGATGTTTGAGGGCAACAATGAATATTCTTTAGGCTCCCCTAGGATTCCCCAACAGCTTCTTCATTCTCCTTTTCTACTATATGAACAGTACCCCCTAATCTCAGGAAGCCACATCAGTGCATGAGAACTGATGTGCCATGCTTACACTGAAATGTTCTGGGAAATGACACATTGCAAGTAGACATAATCTTTTGTACAGGTAGAAAAGTGAAGTGGTTTTGTCACTTTTTGATCCAAGCACTACTCCTTTTTTGTGCAACCAATAGTTTGATCCAAGTGACTCTAAACCACTAGAATGATGCTTGAAATAGTAAAAATATATGTGACTCAAAGTAATGACACTAAAAACAATTGCACACTTTGATAACCTCAACCAGTTTTCACCATTAAATCATGCCTTGTAAGTGCTGGAATCCAATGATTGGTGGCATGTATATCTTTCAGAGACCAAGAGGTTAACTCAGTAATGCAAATAAGTAGGTTTAACCTAACTAGGCTTGTGAGGGGGGTGGGGGGGGGTGAGTATTGTCAACAACACATATCATCTGTCTTTTGCTTTGTTTTGATATGCTCTGTTTTATCACTGCCACAGTCCTAACTCTATTAACCAAACCTTCATTATTGAGGAAAATCATCTAATTTCAAGGTATAGGTTGCACAGTATGCTTTTGTTTTCAGGTTTCAATTTAAAACATGTTAGTAAAGCTTTTTCTGTTGTATTCAGATTATGAAAGGTTTCTTGAGCTGGAGCCAAACAACTCTGAAGCACAAAATGAACTTAAGAAAATTGCTCAGGTAAAAAGTTTGATTTGTTCTAAAATATATATATATATATATATATTACTAACTTGGAATATTGTGGAATTGTTTTTAGAGTTTCAAAATTTCTTTCACTTTGTGATAAAATACAGCTAGGAAACTAAAAAAGGCAGCAGAAAAGGGCAATGAAACAATGAAAAAAGACAAGAGATAAGAAAGAGACATAGGTGTCATTACAATACCCACACTTTAACTGAGCAATTGTTGTGTGGTGTTTGCACCCCACAAGCCCCCCCAATTTGTGGTACTGCAGGGTGCAGTAATTAGTATGTGCATGGTTACCACATCATTGAGTTTCACTTTTGCATGCCCTCAACCAGGTATACCTTTCCTTGGTGCACAAAATTGAAATGTGAAACTCTTAAGGGCAAACACTCTCGGGGTGCAATTTATAATTGAGTTTGAATTACTGTTTGGATTCAAAGGGAAGTTAGCACTAAAATTGGGGCTAACAAGGGGGGATGGAATGGGCAATAAAACCAGTACTTGAGCCTATGACAATCACACCATTATGATTTTCCCAGACTACACCCGGGAGGTCCAGGAGCAGCGCCGTTCATACACGGAGGTGAAGCAGCAGCTGCGCTCCCTGGGCCTTCAGTACCAGCTCCAGTTCCCGGCCCGCCTCCGTCTTGTCTTTCAGGGTAAGACGCTGTTCTTTGACACCCCCAGGGCGGCCTGGACATGGATTACCGAGGAGCGGCCTCTGCGGCAGCCGGGCGGAGGGCCGCCCGTTGCAAGGCCCGGGTGCCCCGTTGTGGCTGGGTCCCAGCGGCCGCGGCGCGGGAAGCGCACACGCTCCCGGCAGCGGCGAGGTGCCGCGGTCCTCAAGGCCCGGTCTGTGAGCGCTTCTGGCAGACCGATGAGAGACTCCTCCGCCTCTTCTGAAGCCTCCTCCCGGGCGGCCGGGGGATCCCGGCGCCGAGCATCACCTGGGCCGACCGGATCTCCGACCCCCCTCAACACGCACGTTGACTCATCAGACCTTTCTCGCAGTCCAGCTATATGACTTTTTTCTTTGTTTCTTGCAGTTGCGGGGAAGGTAACAGCCTTGCCCGAGGGCGGGGGTAGGGGGCTCCACATTCTTGCGCTCCCCAGTGCCAGCCCAGGTCCGCACAATGTAATCCGTACTTCAGGAGGGGTCCACTACGCTCTTTATACCCGAGCACCTGAGCTTGGGGTCTTGTGACTGTTGGTTCCGTTCGGGCGACAGATGCTTCTGGTTTTGAAGTGTAGGGTGGGGGGTGGAGGGTTGGGGTTGGGGGTTTGTTTGGGGTTTCTCTTCGCGAGACTGTTTTGTTTGGGTTTGCACTGTTATTTACTGAGCCTTTCGCACAGCGCTGCGCGGCGCGAGGCGTCGCGTCCCTTCACTCAGCTCCATTTGCGCGCTCTACTGCCGCTCACCCTCCGCCACCGTCCGCTCGCTTCCCCCGGTGGGGGCTCCATGGTCCTTCAGGGGCCTGCACGCTCCGTGCCCCCTTTGCTGACACCCGGGTTCAAGGGTATCCCCCCGGTGCCCCCCGCCTGCCCTCTCCCCGGCGCGCTCCATTCCCACTGCTGCCATGGCTGATTTAGCCCCCAAAGCCCAGGTGCGCATCCTGTCCTGGAATGTGAACGGCCTGCTGGACCGGCTTAAGCGCACTGCTGTCCTCAAATACGCCCAGCGCGCGGGTGCGGACGTGCTCCTGCTTCAGGAAACCCACCTCCTCGGAGAAAACTGTTTCTTTTTGGCGCGCTTCGGATTCGACCGGGTGTGGCACTCCGGGTTCTCGCGCGGGTCGCGGGGGGTTGCGGTCCTCCTGCGCCGTTCCTTCCCTTTTGTGTTGGCCCGAGTGGTCCATGACTCCCAGGGGAGGGGGGTTGCGATTAGCGGCATGCTCGAGGGCCGGCCACTCAGCCTCCTGTCACTTTACGTGCCGTCCACGGGGCTGTCCTCGGCCTTATCTCTGACCACGTCCTGGCTAGCGGCTTTTCCACCTGGTACTGTTGTTCTCGGAGGAGACTTTAACGCCGTCTCGGCCCCGCACCTCGACTCTTCGGGTCCGGTCTCGGACTCCCGCGCGGCGCGGGCGAAGCAGCTGGCCGGGTGGGCAGAGGCACAGGGCCTCTGTGATGTGTGGCGGCTCTGGCACCCACGCACGCGACAGTATACCCACACCTCGGCCGCCCACCACACTCAGGCACGCATCGACGCGATCTTTGTCCCCTCGGCCGACTGTCTGGGTATCCAAGACGTCCGCATCCTTCCCCGGGGGATATCCGACCATTCTCCGCTTTTGCTGGGTTTGGGCCCCCCGCCTTACGGTGCTCGCCAAATGTGGCGTTTTAATGCGTGGTTCCTGCAGGACAAGACGCTCCGTAAGGAAGTGGGGACCGCGCTGGCACTCTATTTTGGCGACAACGACGGATCGGTCTCCTCGGCGGGCACCCTCTGGGAGGCTTGTAAGGCCACGGTTAGGGGGGTTGCTAAGGCACAGGTGATGAAACACCGCCTGGCGCAGCTGCAGCAGCTCACAGCCTGCGAGGCTCAGGCGCTGCGCCTGGAGCAATCCGTCTCTGACTCTGCCGACCCGGCCGAGACCCGGCAGCTACGGCTCCTACGTGAGGAGATTCGTCAGCGGTCGCTTGACGCAGCTAAACTTCTTTGGCAATCATCGGTGGCGCGGTTATACGGCTGGGGCGACAAAAACGGGGCGCTTCTGCACCGGCTGGCCACGTACCCCAGGGCATCACGCATCATCCCGGCGGTGACCGACTCGGGTGGCGCGCTTCAGTCTTCATCCGTGGCTATAGCGGACGCTTTCGCTCAGTACTACTCACAACTCTACCGGGCACGGGCATCGGATCTGTCTTTGGCTTCCTTGCTGGTGCCCTAAGCCTTCCCCGGCTGGGGCCGAGTGATTGGGAGAGCCTGGAGGCTCCCATCTCCCCTGAGGAGATCGGAGACGCGATAGGGCGCACGTCCGCCGGGAAGACCCCCGGCCCGGACGGGTTCCCGCAGGAGTTTTACGCCACCTACAAGGAGCACTTGGTTCCACGGCTGGGTGCCCTGTACGCGGAGGCGGTTGAGAGAGGCTCCTTCCCCCCAGAGGCCGACATTGCCACAATTGTGGTCCTGCCTAAATCCATTCCGCCGCCCAGTGACAGGTCGGCCTACCGGCCGATCTCTCTGATCAATACCGATATCAAGCTATATGCCGCGGTCCTAGCCCAGCGGCTCCGGCCCTTCCTGTCGCGTTTGGTGCACCCGGACCAATGTGGCTTCATGCCGGATCGAGGCACTCGCCATTGCCTCCGCCGCCTCCATGTGGCTCTGGCGCACCGCCACCGCCTATCTCCATACCTCACTCTCCTGCTGGCTGACTTCGAGAAAGCCTTCGATTCAGTGGGGTGGCCCTACCTGTTCGACGTCTTGGCTCATATGGGTTTTGGTCCCAAGTTTGTTGGGATGGTGCGGGTTCTGTATGCGCGCCCTCGCGCCAGAGTGTTGGTTAATGGGGCACTGTCAGGAGCGTTCTGGATCGGCCGGGGCACGCGGCAGGGGTGCCCGCTCTCACCCCTCCTTTTCGCGCTCGCAATGGAGCCCCTTGCCGCCCTAATCAGAGCGGATCCTCTCATTCGGGGATGGGGGTGGCCGGGCCTCGAGGAGGACAGGATCGCCCTCTATGCGGACGATGTCCTGCTGTACCTTGGTGACCCAGCGCGCTCGGGTCCTCGGGCTCTCCACATTTTGGGCCGCTTTGCCCGCGCCTCTGGCCTCTGCCTCAACTCGCACAAGTCGGTCCTCGTGCCTCTTCATCCCTCCCGCGAATGCTTCGATTGGCAGACCACGATTCCCCTCCGCCGACTGTCCTTCAAATACCTGGGCATCTGGGTCTCCCTCCTCCCGGAATTGAGCTGGGCACTCAACGTGGCCCCTTTAGTCAAAAAAGCCAAAGCAGACCTCACTCGGTGGCACTCGCTCCCGCTGAACCCGCTGGGGCGCGTGGCGCTCTACAAAATGATGATCCTCCCTCGGTTTCTGTATGTATTGCAGAACACCCCGGTGTCCTTTCCGAGGTCGTGGTTTCGCGAGTTGGACGGGATGGCCACCAGGTTCCTCTGGGGTGGTGGAAGGCCGAGGCTGGCCTTGCCGATCTGCCGCCTCCCCACCTTTGATGGGGGGCTTGGTATGACCAACCTCTACCTTTATTACCTGGCCACCCGGCTTCTGGTCATCCACGACTGGTTTGGGGGGGGATGGTCCGATCCGGCCTACAGGGTGGAATTGGAAGCCCTCGGTCTCTCCAGCGTTCAGGACCGCATGTACGGCGCCCCGGTTCCCACCTCCTGCCCCGACATCACTAGGGCGGTTTTCCTGGCTTGGCGGGCTGCGCTCCGCCACACCGGATGGACCAGGACATTGACGCGCGCCACCCCTCTCTGGCATGGGACATGGTTGCGGGAGGTTGTGGGGCTGGAGGGCTTCGGACCGTGGGATTTGCTCGGTATCTCCCAGCTGGGGGACGTGTGGCGAGGGGGGCGCATGTGCTCATACTCAGAACTGCAGGCGCGCTTTTCTCTCCACTCGTCCCAATTCTATAGATACCTCCAATTGCGACACGCCATACGGGTACACACCCCGCTGGACATCCGGCTGCCGGACCATAGCCCCCCAGAGGCTCAGGTTCTGCTGGGTAACCTAGGAAAGGGAGGCATATCCAGAATATATCGCTCCCTTGTTAACAATACCCCTGTGCCCCAGGAGGGTCTGAAGGAGCGATGGGAGGAATGGGTGGGTCCCTTGGACGAGATCGACTGGCGGGACGCCCTTATGGCCCCCAGGCTGGTGACGGCCTCCGCCAAGCTGAGGCTCATTCAAATCTATTATTTGCATACGGCATACCTTACACCAGCGCGCATGCGCCGTGCGGGTCTTTCCACCGACGCAGCCTGCCCTCGCTGTAGCTTTGACCAGGCCGACTTCATCCATATGGTATGGTCATGCCCGGAACTGGAGGGGTACTGGCGTAGCATTGAAACTGACTTGACGGATGTCCTGGGGTGGGAGGTGCCACACTGTGGTAAATATTCTTTTTACCGAAACTGAATTTCATACGGAATCTTTAAAAATAAAGTAAAATAGCTCAGAATAACAAGAGGCAGAATCCGTGGTATAAGAGGTTTCTAAATGGGCTTTATTCCATCCAAAATGGCCGACTCGAGTCGCGGCCTTCAGGTTCCGTCACCACGAGGGTTCAGGAAGTGAAGTACAATACTTTATTGACAAGAAGTAACTTTTATAGGTCATACATTTACAATGAAACAAGTGCAAAAAGGCGTAACAATTGATAAGATAAATTAACATAGTGATACGTAATTGAAACTAGGCGTAATAAGGAGCAAAAAGAAACATGATTGGCTCTCATTATCTTACATAGGTGGATCTATACGATAATACTTAACATGGATGCGTGCGCAGCAGCATGACGTGTGATTGACGTGCAACTAGGGGGTGAAGGGGACTTGACATTTAGCTCTACATGTGGAGACGAGAAGTCTAGGGGGTCATGTCAACCTAATCCCAAATCATATCTAACATCCTATGTTTAGAGAACTATGTTATCCACAAGGAAGGACTCTCGGACAGAATCTATTCTATACTAACTGTATGTGCGTGTACAAGCGTCTAAGTGTCTATATGAGAAGCGAGGGGCAGAAAACTTTCCATGGCAACAGGGCTATGAATCACTTGCAGGAGGACGGAAAGGCTGAGTCCTTTGCTTGTGAGCTAAAGGAAATGTTTACCTAAATCACTAGACAGGAATGCATCGGCTGAAGAGCAAAATAGATAATTCGAAGGTGAAATACAGCTTCTTGGCAGGCAGGCGAAAACTGGCCGAGGCAGGCACCGTTAGCTGCACAGGGAGTAGGACAAAGTTCATGGATACAGATGCGAGCTCAAGCTGAAACTGTCAGAGACAGAGAGCAGGGAAAGGCTTTGAGGAAAGAATCGGGCCTACTTGCCTGAACTGTAAAAATGGAGTACCTTAGCCATATAAAGTCGGTGGCTTTTCATACTTAGGAATTGAATATCCAGCCCATTGATGGCGGATCTGACAGAGAACATGTCGACGGTAGACACACATATGTTTGCGTCTTGGAAACTGGAACTGGAGGGAACATACATGTACTTGTGACATGCACATAGAATCGTTGGGGTCCAAGATAGGGGACATAACTGATCAGGAAAATCCACATTTCCACATTCCCTCCTTGTCCCCTACTTGCCCTTCAAGAGATATCAATCTTCATTATTCCATCGATTTGCTCATGGAGCATCATTTCTTCTTCCTTCTTTTTCCGGCATTTTGAACGAGAACTTTGATATGGAATGCATGATGTGGCACACAGACCACAAATCGCTGGTCCACATTGCAGGCATAAACAACAACTGAAGAGCATAAGAAGGCCAATACCTAGGAAGGATAGAACTCTCCATCCCCAGGCTGATATCACACTCCAAAACCACCCGGACCACGTCCAAGTGCCTGAATTCTCGTGTATCTGGCTTACAATCTTATGAAGGCGTGTTATAGCTTTATATACAGATGGCGAATTTTCTGGTATGAATATGCAGCAGCTGGATCCGATGACCCTGCAAGCTCCGCCCCTATCGGCCAGGATGACGTCAAGGACAAGACGATTCTGGAGAACAACAATTCTCATCACTGATTGTTCCTCTGTCAGATTGCCTAGGGCGGTTATAGTCTCGTTTACTACAGCTTCAAGAGTCTTGGTGAGTCTGCGTATCAGCTTACTATTTGATATTGTACCTATATAGGGAAAGATACCTTTATTGAAATCTACATACTTGTCCCATGCCGTCTCAGTATAATCGACAACTGGGAGATCTCTACGCTCTCTTTTGTGTACTAAATGAACATTTCGATAATAATCAGGGGGAGCTAGGAAAACAGGTGGCAAAAGGAATGCTATGTAACAGGTACCATCCCAATCTAGAGGCAGACGCATATATGCCGTCTGACCACATATAAAGTAAGAATGGCGAGAAGCTCTAAATGAAGATTTCCCTTGATCACTATATTCTACTGTAGTAACGCATTTGCTATGGCCCATGTGTATGGAACCAACTTTTCTCACACATAATTCACCCTTAACTGGAAATACTGACATAGTGGGCAGAATTAATTCAACTTCGGATTTGACGTTCAAAATCATGAGGTTAGGCGTAAAATTACCTAATTTATACACTTCATTTTCTAAATCAGTTCCTGTTCTACTGGGGTGACCCTCCTTATTAGGGTGACAGACTTTGAATAAAACTAGATTCAGATTTCCCCATATCCAATGTTGTTGATAAACTGCTGTGTCTGGGTCTATGGAATTTAGTAAACTAAACCATGCTCCACAGGAGCCATTGTGTGTGAACGGATGTGGAAAGAAAGGCAGAACTCCTTTGTTATTCTGATAGGGAGGGAGTCGGCCACACACCCAACAATTGGTGGCATTACTAGTCTGATGGGAATGATGTAACATACTAATGAAGGTGTTATTGCGCAGCGCAAGTCTATAAGATAATTCATGTGGCGGTAGGTCACTAAAAGAATGTTCAGCAGTAATATTATAAACATGTCTAGAAATAGGATGATATATGTGCAAAATCACACTCGTAATGATTATTAAAACACTCAATAAAAACAGAATTAATAATGTCCTCACACAGTAGCTACGCAGTGATTTACAATACGCCTGTCGTTTCAACATTTCTCTGGTATTTTCTCTACTCAGGTCCAAGGGATACATGTCAGAGACAATTCAACCGCTTCACCTTGGAGAGGACTTAAACAATCAAATTGCTCGACTGTTTGGGCCTAAGTTTTAATTTATAGTTCTGAGAGTCATTCCTTTCAACAAAGGGAAGTTTTGAATCAGTCTGTGAGGGAGTGCAGGGCACAGTGTCTATATCCGAGGATAGTCCATGAAATTTCTTAACGTGACTGGAATGTATCCATCCTTTGCGGCCCTCCACTTTCACGGCTGTTCTTGTGGTCAGCAGGACTAGCTTCGGTGTTTTCCACCTGGGCTCCAATTGGGTTTTCCGATCGAAATTCCTCACAAACACCAGATCCCCCGGAGCAACGTCATGGGGTTTCACCTCAGTGTTGTCAGGAAAAGCTGCAGCTACCTGTGAACGACAAGATTGTAGTGCAGACATCAAGGAAGCCAGGTAATCTGTCAGCATATTACAATTAACATCAGTTATTTTACGTGGTACAGGCGTCCCCCACATATTTGGTGGCCTTCCGAAGATCACCTCATACGGGGATAGCCCTGTTCGAGAGTGTGCTACCATTCTTATGTAAAATAGTGCAACTGGTAAGGCTACTATCCAGTCAACACCTTTCTCCTTACATATTTTAGACAATCTGATTTTCAAAATTTGATTATGTCGTTCCACGAGACCTGCTGCCTCGGGGTGTCGGACACAGTGGAACTTCCACTGATATCCCAACAAAAGTGAGACATGTTTCATTAATTCGGATGAGAAAGGCTGGCCGTTATCTGAATATACAACACGTGGTAGCCCGTACCGTGGGAAGAATTCTCGAACTAACTGTTTGGCAGTAGTCGGGGCCGTGTAATCTGATACTGGGTACGCCTCAGTCCATCGGGAGAGAGCGCAGACTACTACAAGAACATATTTGAATCCTCGACATCGTTCCATCTGGATATAATCCATTTGGAGCACTTCAAAAGGATGATCAGGAGTCTGGAATCCACCCTGTTCTACGGGAACACTTTTTCCCGGGTTGAACTGACAACATATCATACAGGTACGGACCTTTTGTTTAGCTGCTGCTCGTAAATGTTTATTGAACCAAATGTGTTGAATGCTATCTAGCATAGCTTTTTCTCCTAAATGCGCCGGGCTGTGAATTGTAGCTATAATGGCTTGGACCATAGAGTCAGGAAGAAACCATACAGATTTCTCCTTTGTCATCCATCCCTGATCTGTCTGGATCCCTCCTAGTTCAGTCCATTTCTTTAATTCTTCTGCAGTAGCATGTGTCTGTATGTCAATTACGTCAAGTGCGGGATCCTTAATTGTCATACACTGTGTTGGTGTCTGAACTATTGGCTTTGTCATGTCTAATGTGCGATTCTGAGCAGTCTGTTTAGCTGTTCTGTCAGCTAAATCATTGCCTTGAGAAATGATATCAGTAACCTTCGTGTGTGCTTTACATTTCATAATCGATATAGCAGTAGGTAGATGTATTGCGTCTAACAAGGCATGAATGAGGGGTCCGTGCTGAATGTGGGCACCATGGGAGGTTAAATAACCTCTCTCTCGCCACAGTACGCCGAAGTCGTGTACAACTCCGAATGCATAACGTGAGTCAGTGTATACATTAACTTTCTTATTTGTGGCTTGAATACAGGCTTGTGTTAGAGCAATAAGTTCTGCTGCTTGGGCTGACAAAGTATCTATACAATTTGTCTCAATAACTTCAGTGTCTGTTGTGACTGCATACGCGGCCACTAAATCTCCTGTACTTGTTCTCATGCACGATCCGTCTACATACAACGTCAGGTCTGGATCTAACAATGGAACGTCTGTCAAGTCTTGTCTAGGTTTCGTCTTTATTTCAATGATTTCAACACAATCATGAGCTAGTGGGTCTGTTCCAATTACAGGTAATAGTGTAGCAGGATTCAATGTATTACACCGTCGGATCTCTATGTGTGGTTGAAACAATGTCAGTTCATAACCGGTAAGTCTTGCTATGGTCAAGTGTTGTGTTTGTGTTCGGTTCACAAGAACCTCTACTGCATGTGGTACTTGTACTGTCAATGGATGTCCTAATACTATGGCATCGCTTTGTCTGATTGCTAAAGCTGTCGCCGCCACTGATTTCAGGCATGCAGGCAAAGCCTGAGCTACGGGATCTAATGTACTGGAAAAATAAGCACATGGCTTGCGTGATCCTGCTTGATCCTGAGTGAGTACTGACAAGGCAGTACCTTCACGTTCTGTAACAAAAAGTGTAAAATGTTTGCTATAACATGGTGTTGCTAAAACAGGTGCTTGACATAAAGCTTCCTTTAGGCTTTCAAAAGCTTGTGTATGTTCCTGAGTCCAAGGGAGAACAGTCGATGTGGCTGCCTCCTGTGTGGTTAGCTGAATGAGTGGTTTTGCTAGAAATGCGTACTGAGGGATCCACTGCCTACAATATGAAGTGAGGCCTATAAAAGCCCGCACTTCCTTTTGTGTCTGGGGTATTGACATGTTAGCAATTAACTGGATGCGATCTGGTGTAAGCTGCCTTCCCTCCTTGGACAGCGAGTGACCAAGATAAATAACTCGCTGGACACAGAATTGCAGCTTAGAAGGAGACACCTTGTGCCCCTTGTCGGCTAGAAAATGTAAAACTGTCAGAGAAGCCTTTTCACATTCAGGTTCGCTTCTCGCGGTGATCAGCAGATCATCGACATATTGAAGCAGTGCAGTATTGACTGGCATGTGGATACTGTCAAGTTCTCGTTTCAGTGCTTGGCTGTAGATGCTGGGGCTTTCTGTGAATCCTTGGGGAGCGCGTGAGAATTTAAAGCTGCGCCCATTTAAACTGAATCCGAACAAATATTGGCTTTCCGGATCTATTGGGACGCTGAAAAAGGCATTCTTGAGATCAATTACAGTAAAGAATGTTGCTTCGGAATCAATTGCTGTCAATAATGATGATATATCAGGGACCACAGGAAATTGTGGTACAATGCACTTGTTTAGTTCACGCAAATCAATAACCAATCGGTATACTGGTGGGGCAGTAGGATCAGTTCGTTTAAGAATCGGAATTATCGGTGAATTACATACATTGGAGTCTGTTTCTACAACTACTCCCTGGGCAATTAGCTCATCAATGATTTTCAGCAAAGCCACTACAGCATCATGCGGTAACTTGTATTGTCGCATTCGTGGTAGTACCACTCCTGCTTTCAATGTGACTCGGTATGGTGTAATGTTCATGCAGCCAACATCCGTAGGGCCTTGTGCCCATAGATGTACTGGTAAAGTCTGTAGTCGGGGATCCATGTCCCTAGACACATAGTGACCTTTAAAATCACGTAGAAACAACCTTACTCCTTCCGGAGAACAACATATTATGGCTCCTAGTGCTTTCAGAGTTTTAATTCCTAACAGATTTTCTGGGCATGATTTAGTAAGCAATAAATCTGTAGTTCGTGTCAAAGGTCCTATCGTAAGTGGGAGAGGCTGTGATACTTCATTAACAATAGGTTTTCCTGAAAAACCAAGGGAAACATTTTGAGAGCCTGAGAGGGGTGCCCCTGGAACTTCACTACGTTTTATAGTTGTTCGACTTGCCCCTGTATCGAGTAAGAATTTTCTATCTTGACCTAACAATTCACTATGTACATACGGTCCTTCTTGATCTACAGGAATCTCGATGAGCGGTAAGTCAACTTCCCTCTCTAGGCTTGTTCATGCGTAACGCTGATACTCAGGATATTCATATTGTGCAGTCTGATACATTTGTCGTGTTGTGGTTTGTGTGGCAGTAGCAGGCAACGGTGGTGCAGCTGGCACAAACTGTATGGGCTGCTGTGAGGCTGGCATGGACTGTTGCTGAACTGGCATGGACTGTTGCTGAACTGGCATGGGCTGTCCATGCTGCATAGCTCCTTGTTCATTCTGATCTTGTCTAACTAATCGTGGTCTCTCTTTTGCAATACCTGTAGCTATATTACGTTTCAGGACTGGACAATCGTGTACATAATGGCCTAGTTGCTTACAGTAATTGCAGGTTCCTTTTACAGGAGCTGTAGAATCACCAGAATGTGTCACACCCTTTTTGTGACCCTCTGCTGGTACTGTCTGAGAAACTAGCATTTTCATTTTTGTATCCTTCATGCGTCTATGCTCGTGTTCTTGTTCATCCCTAATTCTATTGTGATGATACTGTAACATTTGTAGCATTTGTGACGGAGTGTTACTTTGCCAGGTACTCTCGAATTTCAATATTCTATTCTTTACTGGAGGCAATGCATTTTCCACTAATTTTGTCACAAATAAATGTGGATATGAGTCACTACTTGCTTTTATACCACTGTTTATACCAAAACATTTTTCAAATCGAGCATAATAATCGCTTGTGTCTTCATCTTGCTTTTGTTTGCAGGCTGTGATTGCACCCCAATCTTCCTTTTTTGTAGTTAATAGACGTGGCAGTACCTGTACTAGTAAACCTGGTAACAGTTTAACTTTATCCCCGAGCCCTGAACCTGCAGTTCGGGCCCTTTCTTCCTCTGCTAATGCTGTCCAGTCTATCTTTTGGTCTCCCACTTCCCACTCTTTTTCTTTCAGTTTTTCATAGATGCCAGCAGGCAAAAGCACCTTTAATATCGTCATAATATCAGGAAAGGTGTACTCTCCCATTAGTAACATGTCTTTAATTTCTCGGTGGAAACCCGCTGGGTCTTTGTCATGACTAGGTACTACTTTCTTCATTTCTAATAATTCCATTTTTGATATGGGTGTGTAAACAAATACACGGTGAAACTCATTGTCTTCGCCTTTTATTGGGTGCACTTCTCGTAAAGGATTTTGTCTATCCATATAGTACGGCGTTCTTTCTCTGTGGGGCAGCGAGAGAGAATCCGGATTTACAAAAAGGACATACTGTTTACGTGACACTAATATCTCTTTAATTAGCTTGTTACTAGAACCTCTCCATCTGTTCGTGAGTAGTTCCGTTAATATATCAGGTAAAGGACCAGGGTCAGCATGTTGGCTCTTATATAATATAAGGAGTTGCTGAATCATATAGATTCCAGCTAAACGTTGTTCATCTGCACTGAGATTAAAAAACGTGTGTGCTACGGTCTCATCACCGTATATTTCAGGACTGTCAATCCAGTGAACAGCTGATCTGGCTAATTCTTGCTCATCCATGGAATCGAGGAGGTGGTAACCCCTTCGTTCTCGTAGTATTTTATCTGCGGCTTGAAACAAATGTTCAGGAGACTTCAGATTTATTACAGGCGTCGGATACGTTCTGCTATTATTTGGGCATACAGAGTGTATGGGATCAGAAAAACATCTAGCATTATCACAGGATCTTCCTCTGCCTACATAGGCTATGGTCTCTGACTGTCTTGCGGAATTCCCTGATTCGGACACTTCATCTTGCTCGAACTCGTCTGTTCCCAATCTTTCTTCATGAATACGCTCTATTTCTCTACGGATTTTTCGGCACATGGCTATTATACAATTTTGCTTATCGTGTCTCCCTTCTGATATATTCTGGCTCCATCTTGTAAGAATAAGCATTGCATTCGGGTCTACCCCCGGACGGTCTTGATTTCTGATCACACAGTTTATGAGGAAACGTAACAGTTCCCCCTGTATCTCTACTTTCTGGAATTCCATAGCTCTGTTAATACATCCTGGATCTCGTCCTGTTTGAACAAAATGGTATATGTTATCTAGATGCGTAGTCATTCCTGGTAACCTTGCTAAATACTCTGCGGCTCGCCTGATGCGTAATGATGCCAGGACCATTTCGTCCTCTTTACCAACCACCGGTCATATCTACAATTTACAAGGAGTTCCTTAAGCGTACGTTCACTTACGAATTTAGGTGTACGTGAATGCGCTGATTCTTGAAAGACAAGTTTATTTATTCTGGGTGGTGTAAAGGTATTGCTAGCACCTCCCGTGGCCCCATCTGGGGCGTCGGGTGTGAATGGGTTCGTTGAACGTGACACAGCAACTATGGGTGTCGATACCACTGAAGAATCGACTGCGGGGACAGATGTGCTTGCCGAAGCTTGTATCGGGACTTGCTGTTGCACGGGGTCGGATACCTGATCCTGACGTTGAACCCCTCCGCCAGACGGTCTATGTAGTGTGGCGTTAGTATACTCGGGAGCTGTGTCGTCTAGATATGAGGAAAGAAAAACATCTTCTGCGGTTCTGGGATGCCCTTTTTGATGTACCTTAATTGGAAATAACGGGGGTGGCAAGTCTTTTGGCATCCCTGGAACAGCCTTTGGTAGTCCTTCGGTTAGAAGGGGATACATACCATTCATAAGAGCATTTCTTTGTCTATTTACTTGTTCTGACTTCACTCGGATACCTTCCTCAATTAATAGATCTTCTTGAACTTTATTTGAACTTTCTTTACTCCTCTCTTCTTGTCTACGTGCTTTTTCTGTACGTCTATGAGATTCTTTACGCCATAACTCAACAGCGTCTTTCTGTGACTGTCTGACCTTTCTTTTCCATAACTCTTCCTCCACTTTCATGATGCACTCTGCATCCCAGGTTCCCGCTGCGGGCCACCTTTGACTTTCCGGCAATCCCTTGGTATAATCTACCCATAGATCAAGAAACAATATGGCATCTAAGCCATGCTTGTGGTACATAAAATGCCCTGGAGTGTCCCTAGGAGGAATAGGAACTGCTTCTTCAAGCACCCCTTTTCTGGTAGTAATCTGTCTTAACTTCGAGAAGAGCGGCATATTGACAACTGATCTGATACTTACTCTTGAATTCACTTAATACGAAAAACACAATAATGAACAGCGAACAAAGAACAATCATTCATACCACAATATGCAAGACATTTGAACACTTTAAACATTGAACATTAAACATTTTAACAATAACCGACAATGATGACAGTCTGCCTAACTAATCACCACGCTGAATTCTTGACAATAACTAAATACTTCGGAATACTTGATATACTGCTAAACAGTACATATACACTGCTAAACAGTGCAGACCGGATTTGTGTACCCAAATCCGTCTTGACCGGCACAACCTATGTGCGCGTCAACACGCCTCCTCGGCGATGGTACTCACCGAGTAGCTCCTTGAAACGGAAGGCCTCAGAGAATGGACAGGACTCGATGACTGCGGATAGCGGACCCTCTGGACATCGGGATTTCGAAAAACCTGGTGGGCTTCTGTATACCTCGGATCTTGCTCTCTCAGCTAGGCTCTGGTCGGGATACTTCGCACTTCTCACCGCCTCGTCTGGGTTGATCGCAGCCTCAGTCGCCCCCGCTTGACCGGAGGGAGCTTACAGGAAATCCTGCTGGTACGCGTTTATGGTCCGTCCAGCTGTGGCAGGAGACCGGGCCTGCAACGCACCGCCGGCGCGTGAGATGAGAAAGTGTCCCTGTTCGGGCGCCATTATGTGGTAAATATTCTTTTTACCGAAACTGAATTTCATACGGAATCTTTAAAAATAAAGTAAAATAGCTCAGAATAACAAGAGGCAGAATCCGTGGTATAAGAGGTTTCTAAATGGGCTTTATTCCATCCAAAATGGCCGACTCGAGTCGCGGCCTTCAGGTTCCGTCACCACGAGGGTTCAGGAAGTGAAGTACAATACTTTATTGACAAGAAGTAACTTTTATAGGTCATACATTTACAATGAAACAAGTGCAAAAAGGCGTAACAATTGATAAGATAAATTAACATAGTGATACAGAATTAATAATGTCCTCACACAGTAGCTACGCAGTGATTTACAATACGCCTGTCGTTTCAACATTTCTCTGGTATTTTCTCTACTCAGGTCCAAGGGATACATGTCAGAGACAATTCAACCGCTTCACCTTGGAGAGGACTTAAACAATCTATTTTCTCTACTCAGGTCCAAGGGATACATGTCAGAGACAATTCAACCGCTTCACCTTGGAGAGGACTTAAACAATCAAATTGCTCGACTGTTTCGGCCTAAGTTTTAATTTATAGTTCTGAGAGTCATTCCTTTCAACAAAGGGAAGTTTTGAATCAGTCTGTGAGGGAGTGCAGGGCACAGTGTCTATATCCGAGGATAGTCCATGAAATTTCTTAACGTGACTGGAATGTATCCATCCTTTGCGGCCCTCCACTTTCACGGCTGTTCTTGTGGTCAGCAGGACTAGCTTCGGTGTTTTCCACCTGGGCTCCAATTGGGTTTTCCGATCGAAATTCCTCACAAACACCAGATCCCCCGGAGCAACGTCATGGGGTTTCACCTCAGTGTTGTCAGGAAAAGCTGCAGCTACCTGTGAACGACAAGATTGTAGTGCAGACATCAAGGAAGCCAGGTAATCTGTCAGCATATTACAATTAACATCAGTTATTTTACGTGGTACAGGCGTCCCCCACATATTTGGTGGCCTTCCGAAGATCACCTCATACGGGGATAGCCCTGTTCGAGAGTGTGCTACCATTCTTATGTAAAATAGTGCAACTGGTAAGGCTACTATCCAGTCAACACCTTTCTCCTTACATATTTTAGACAATCTGATTTTCAAAATTTGATTATGTCGTTCCACGAGACCTGCTGCCTCGGGGTGTCGGACACAGTGGAACTTCCACTGATATCCCAACAAAAGTGAGACATGTTTCATTAATTCGGATGAGAAAGGCTGGCCGTTATCTGAATATACAACACGTGGTAGCCCGTACCGTGGGAAGAATTCTCGAACTAACTGTTTGGCAGTAGTCGGGGCCGTGTAATCTGATACTGGGTACGCCTCAGTCCATCGGGAGAGAGCGCAGACTACTACAAGAACATATTTGAATCCTCGACATCGTTCCATCTGGATATAATCCATTTGGAGCACTTCAAAAGGATGATCAGGAGTCTGGAATCCACCCTGTTCTACGGGAACACTTTTTCCCGGGTTGAACTGACAACATATCATACAGGTACGGACCTTTTGTTTAGCTGCTGCTCGTAAATGTTTATTGAACCAAATGTGTTGAATGCTATCTAGCATAGCTTTTTCTCCTAAATGCGCCGGGCTGTGAATTGTAGCTATAATGGCTTGGACCATAGAGTCAGGAAGAAACCATACAGATTTCTCCTTTGTCATCCATCCCTGATCTGTCTGGATCCCTCCTAGTTCAGTCCATTTCTTTAATTCTTCTGCAGTAGCATGTGTCTGTATGTCAATTACGTCAAGTGCGGGATCCTTAATTGTCATACACTGTGTTGGTGTCTGAACTATTGGCTTTGTCATGTCTAATGTGCGATTCTGAGCAGTCTGTTTAGCTGTTCTGTCAGCTAAATCATTGCCTTGAGAAATGATATCAGTAACCTTCGTGTGTGCTTTACATTTCATAATCGATATAGCAGTAGGTAGATGTATTGCGTCTAACAAGGCATGAATGAGGGGTCCGTGCTGAATGTGGGCACCATGGGAGGTTAAATAACCTCTCTCTCGCCACAGTACGCCGAAGTCGTGTACAACTCCGAATGCATAACGTGAGTCAGTGTATACATTAACTTTCTTATTTGTGGCTTGAATACAGGCTTGTGTTAGAGCAATAAGTTCTGCTGCTTGGGCTGACAAAGTATCTATACAATTTGTCTCAATAACTTCAGTGTCTGTTGTGACTGCATACGCGGCCACTAAATCTCCTGTACTTGTTCTCATGCACGATCCGTCTACATACAACGTCAGGTCTGGATCTAACAATGGAACGTCTGTCAAGTCTTGTCTAGGTTTCGTCTTTATTTCAATGATTTCAACACAATCATGAGCTAGTGGGTCTGTTCCAATTACAGGTAATAGTGTAGCAGGATTCAATGTATTACACCGTCGGATCTCTATGTGTGGTTGAAACAATGTCAGTTCATAACCGGTAAGTCTTGCTATGGTCAAGTGTTGTGTTTGTGTTCGGTTCACAAGAACCTCTACTGCATGTGGTACTTGTACTGTCAATGGATGTCCTAATACTATGGCATCGCTTTGTCTGATTGCTAAAGCTGTCGCCGCCACTGATTTCAGGCATGCAGGCAAAGCCTGAGCTACGGGATCTAATGTACTGGAAAAATAAGCACATGGCTTGCGTGATCCTGCTTGATCCTGAGTGAGTACTGACAAGGCAGTACCTTCACGTTCTGTAACAAAAAGTGTAAAATGTTTGCTATAACATGGTGTTGCTAAAACAGGTGCTTGACATAAAGCTTCCTTTAGGCTTTCAAAAGCTTGTGTATGTTCCTGAGTCCAAGGGAGAACAGTCGATGTGGCTGCCTCCTGTGTGGTTAGCTGAATGAGTGGTTTTGCTAGAAATGCGTACTGAGGGATCCACTGCCTACAATATGAAGTGAGGCCTATAAAAGCCCGCACTTCCTTTTGTGTCTGGGGTATTGACATGTTAGCAATTAACTGGATGCGATCTGGTGTAAGCTGCCTTCCCTCCTTGGACAGCGAGTGACCAAGATAAATAACTCGCTGGACACAGAATTGCAGCTTAGAAGGAGACACCTTGTGCCCCTTGTCGGCTAGAAAATGTAAAACTGTCAGAGAAGCCTTTTCACATTCAGGTTCGCTTCTCGCGGTGATCAGCAGATCATCGACATATTGAAGCAGTGCAGTATTGACTGGCATGTGGATACTGTCAAGTTCTCGTTTCAGTGCTTGGCTGTAGATGCTGGGGCTTTCTGTGAATCCTTGGGGAGCGCGTGAGAATTTAAAGCTGCGCCCATTTAAACTGAATCCGAACAAATATTGGCTTTCCGGATCTATTGGGACGCTGAAAAAGGCATTCTTGAGATCAATTACAGTAAAGAATGTTGCTTCGGAATCAATTGCTGTCAATAATGATGATATATCAGGGACCACAGGAAATTGTGGTACAATGCACTTGTTTAGTTCACGCAAATCAATAACCAATCGGTATACTGGTGGGGCAGTAGGATCAGTTCGTTTAAGAATCGGAATTATCGGTGAATTACATACATTGGAGTCTGTTTCTACAACTACTCCCTGGGCAATTAGCTCATCAATGATTTTCAGCAAAGCCACTACAGCATCATGCGGTAACTTGTATTGTCGCATTCGTGGTAGTACCACTCCTGCTTTCAATGTGACTCGGTATGGTGTAATGTTCATGCAGCCAACATCCGTAGGGCCTTGTGCCCATAGATGTACTGGTAAAGTCTGTAGTCGGGGATCCATGTCCCTAGACACATAGTGACCTTTAAAATCACGTAGAAACAACCTTACTCCTTCCGGAGAACAACATATTATGGCTCCTAGTGCTTTCAGAGTTTTAATTCCTAACAGATTTTCTGGGCATGATTTAGTAAGCAATAAATCTGTAGTTCGTGTCAAAGGTCCTATCGTAAGTGGGAGAGGCTGTGATACTTCATTAACAATAGGTTTTCCTGAAAAACCAAGGGAAACATTTTGAGAGCCTGAGAGGGGTGCCCCTGGAACTTCACTACGTTTTATAGTTGTTCGACTTGCCCCTGTATCGAGTAAGAATTTTCTATCTTGACCTAACAATTCACTATGTACATACGGTCCTTCTTGATCTACAGGAATCTCGATGAGCGGTAAGTCAACTTCCCTCTCTAGGCTTGTTCATGCGTAACGCTGATACTCAGGATATTCATATTGTGCAGTCTGATACATTTGTCGTGTTGTGGTTTGTGTGGCAGTAGCAGGCAACGGTGGTGCAGCTGGCACAAACTGTATGGGCTGCTGTGAGGCTGGCATGGACTGTTGCTGAACTGGCATGGACTGTTGCTGAACTGGCATGGGCTGTCCATGCTGCATAGCTCCTTGTTCATTCTGATCTTGTCTAACTAATCGTGGTCTCTCTTTTGCAATACCTGTAGCTATATTACGTTTCAGGACTGGACAATCGTGTATATAATGGCCTAGTTGCTTACAGTAATTGCAGGTTCCTTTTACAGGAGCTGTAGAATCACCAGAATGTGTCACACCCTTTTTGTGACCCTCTGCTGGTACTGTCTGAGAAACTAGCATTTTCATTTTTGTATCCTTCATGCGTCTATGCTCGTGTTCTTGTTCATCCCTAATTCTATTGTGATGATACTGTAACATTTGTAGCATTTGTGACGGAGTGTTACTTTGCCAGGTACTCTCGAATTTCAATATTCTATTCTTTACTGGAGGCAATGCATTTTCCACTAATTTTGTCACAAATAAATGTGGATATGAGTCACTACTTGCTTTTATACCACTGTTTATACCAAAACATTTTTCAAATCGAGCATAATAATCGCTTGTGTCTTCATCTTGCTTTTGTTTGCAGGCTGTGATTGCACCCCAATCTTCCTTTTTTGTAGTTAATAGACGTGGCAGTACCTGTACTAGTAAACCTGGTAACAGTTTAACTTTATCCCCGAGCCCTGAACCTGCAGTTCGGGCCCTTTCTTCCTCTGCTAATGCTGTCCAGTCTATCTTTTGGTCTCCCACTTCCCACTCTTTTTCTTTCAGTTTTTCATAGATGCCAGCAGGCAAAAGCACCTTTAATATCGTCATAATATCAGGAAAGGTGTACTCTCCCATTAGTAACATGTCTTTAATTTCTCGGTGGAAACCCGCTGGGTCTTTGTCATGACTAGGTACTACTTTCTTCATTTCTAATAATTCCATTTTTGATATGGGTGTGTAAACAAATACACGGTGAAACTCATTGTCTTCGCCTTTTATTGGGTGCACTTCTCGTAAAGGATTTTGTCTATCCATATAGTACGGCGTTCTTTCTCTGTGGGGCAGCGAGAGAGAATCCGGATTTACAAAAAGGACATACTGTTTACGTGACACTAATATCTCTTTAATTAGCTTGTTACTAGAACCTCTCCATCTGTTCGTGAGTAGTTCCGTTAATATATCAGGTAAAGGACCAGGGTCAGCATGTTGGCTCTTATATAATATAAGGAGTTGCTGAATCATATAGATTCCAGCTAAACGTTGTTCATCTGCACTGAGATTAAAAAACGTGTGTGCTACGGTCTCATCACCGTATATTTCAGGACTGTCAATCCAGTGAACAGCTGATCTGGCTAATTCTTGCTCATCCATGGAATCGAGGAGGTGGTAACCCCTTCGTTCTCGTAGTATTTTATCTGCGGCTTGAAACAAATGTTCAGGAGACTTCAGATTTATTACAGGCGTCGGATACGTTCTGCTATTATTTGGGCATACAGAGTGTATGGGATCAGAAAAACATCTAGCATTATCACAGGATCTTCCTCTGCCTACATAGGCTATGGTCTCTGACTGTCTTGCGGAATTCCCTGATTCGGACACTTCATCTTGCTCGAACTCGTCTGTTCCCAATCTTTCTTCATGAATACGCTCTATTTCTCTACGGATTTTTCGGCACATGGCTATTATACAATTTTGCTTATCGTGTCTCCCTTCTGATATATTCTGGCTCCATCTTGTAAGAATAAGCATTGCATTCGGGTCTACCCCCGGACGGTCTTGATTTCTGATCACACAGTTTATGAGGAAACGTAACAGTTCCCCCTGTATCTCTACTTTCTGGAATTCCATAGCTCTGTTAATACATCCTGGATCTCGTCCTGTTTGAACAAAATGGTATATGTTATCTAGATGCGTAGTCATTCCTGGTAACCTTGCTAAATACTCTGCGGCTCGCCTGATGCGTAATGATGCCAGGACCATTTCGTCCTCTTTACCAACCACCGGTCATATCTACAATTTACAAGGAGTTCCTTAAGCGTACGTTCACTTACGAATTTAGGTGTACGTGAATGCGCTGATTCTTGAAAGACAAGTTTATTTATTCTGGGTGGTGTAAAGGTATTGCTAGCACCTCCCGTGGCCCCATCTGGGGCGTCGGGTGTGAATGGGTTCGTTGAACGTGACACAGCAACTATGGGTGTCGATACCACTGTAGAATCGACTGCGGGGACAGATGTGCTTGCCGAAGCTTGTATCGGGACTTGCTGTTGCACGGGGTCGGATACCTGATCCTGACGTTGAACCCCTCCGCCAGACGGTCTATGTAGTGTGGCGTTAGTATACTCGGGAGCTGTGTCGTCTAGATATGAGGAAAGAAAAACATCTTCTGCGGTTCTGGGATGCCCTTTTTGATGTACCTTAATTGGAAATAACGGGGGTGGCAAGTCTTTTGGCATCCCTGGAACAGCCTTTGGTAGTCCTTCGGTTAGAAGGGGATACATACCATTCATAAGAGCATTTCTTTGTCTATTTACTTGTTCTGACTTCACTCGGATACCTTCCTCAATTAATAGATCTTCTTGAACTTTATTTGAACTTTCTTTACTCCTCTCTTCTTGTCTACGTGCTTTTTCTGTACGTCTATGAGATTCTTTACGCCATAACTCAACAGCGTCTTTCTGTGACTGTCTGACCTTTCTTTTCCATAACTCTTCCTCCACTTTCATGATGCACTCTGCATCCCAGGTTCCCGCTGCGGGCCACCTTTGACTTTCCGGCAATCCCTTGGTATAATCTACCCATAGATCAAGAAACAATATGGCATCTAAGCCATGCTTGTGGTACATAAAATGCCCTGGAGTGTCCCTAGGAGGAATAGGAACTGCTTCTTCAAGCACCCCTTTTCTGGTAGTAATCTGTCTTAACTTCGAGAAGAGCGGCATATTGACAACTGATCTGATACTTACTCTTGAATTCACTTAATACGAAAAACACAATAATGAACAGCGAACAAAGAACAATCATTCATACCACAATATGCAAGACATTTGAACACTTTAAACATTGAACATTAAACATTTTAACAATAACCGACAATGATGACAGTCTGCCTAACTAATCACCACGCTGAATTCTTGACAATAACTAAATACTTCGGAATACTTGATATACTGCTAAACAGTACATATACACTGCTAAACAGTGCAGACCGGATTTGTGTACCCAAATCCGTCTTGACCGGCACAACCTATGTGCGCGTCAACACGCCTCCTCGGCGATGGTACTCACCGAGTAGCTCCTTGAAACGGAAGGCCTCAGAGAATGGACAGGACTCGATGACTGCGGATAGCGGACCCTCTGGACATCGGGATTTCGAAAAACCTGGTGGGCTTCTGTATACCTCGGATCTTGCTCTCTCAGCTAGGCTCTGGTCGGGATACTTCGCACTTCTCACCGCCTCGTCTGGGTTGATCGCAGCCTCAGTCGCCCCCGCTTGACCGGAGGGAGCTTACAGGAAATCCTGCTGGTACGCGTTTATGGTCCGTCCAGCTGTGGCAGGAGACCGGGCCTGCAACGCACCGCCGGCGCGTGAGATGAGAAAGTGTCCCTGTTCGGGCGCCATTATGTGGTAAATATTCTTTTTACCGAAACTGAATTTCATACGGAATCTTTAAAAATAAAGTAAAATAGCTCAGAATAACAAGAGGCAGAATCCGTGGTATAAGAGGTTTCTAAATGGGCTTTATTCCATCCAAAATGGCCGACTCGAGTCGCGGCCTTCAGGTTCCGTCACCACGAGGGTTCAGGAAGTGAAGTACAATACTTTATTGACAAGAAGTAACTTTTATAGGTCATACATTTACAATGAAACAAGTGCAAAAAGGCGTAACAATTGATAAGATAAATTAACATAGTGATACGTAATTGAAACTAGACGTAATAAGGAGCAAAAAGAAACATGATTGGCTCTCATTATCTTACATAGGTGGATCTATACGATAATACTTAACATGGATGCGTGCGCAGCAGCATGACGTGTGATTGACGTGCAACTAGGGGGTGAAGGGGACTTGACATTTAGCTCTACATGTGGAGACGAGAAGTCTAGGGGGTCATGTCAACCTAATCCCAAATCATATCTAACATCCTATGTTTAGAGAACTATGTTATCCACAAGGAAGGACTCTCGGACAGAATCTATTCTATACTAACTGTATGTGCGTGTACAAGCGTCTAAGTGTCTATATGAGAAGCGAGGGGCAGAAAACTTTCCATGGCAACAGGGCTATGAATCACTTGCAGGAGGACGGAAAGGCTGAGTCCTTTGCTTGTGAGCTAAAGGAAATGTTTACCTAAATCACTAGACAGGAATGCATCGGCTGAAGAGCAAAATAGATAATTCGAAGGTGAAATACAGCTTCTTGGCAGGCAGGCGAAAACTGGCCGAGGCAGGCACCGTTAGCTGCACAGGGAGTAGGACAAAGTTCATGGATACAGATGCGAGCTCAAGCTGAAACTGTCAGAGACAGAGAGCAGGGAAAGGCTTTGAGGAAAGAATCGGGCCTACTTGCCTGAACTGTAAAAATGGAGTACCGGTGCCCCCCGCCTGCCCTCTCCCCGGCGCGCTCCATTCCCACTGCTGCCATGGCTGATTTAGCCCCCAAAGCCCAGGTGCGCATCCTGTCCTGGAATGTGAACGGCCTGCTGGACCGGCTTAAGCGCACTGCTGTCCTCAAATACGCCCAGCGCGCGGGTGCGGACGTGCTCCTGCTTCAGGAAACCCACCTCCTCGGAGAAAACTGTCTCTTTTTGGCGCGCTTCGGATTCGACCGGGTGTGGCACTCCGGGTTCTCGCGCGGGTCGCGGGGGGTTGCGGTCCTCCTGCGCCGTTCCTTCCCTTTTGTGTTGGCCCGAGTGGTCCATGACTCCCAGGGGAGGGGGGTTGCGATTAGCGGCATGCTCGAGGGCCGGCCACTCAGCCTCCTGTCACTTTACGTGCCGTCCACGGGGCTGTCCTCGGCCTTATCTCTGACCACGTCCTGGCTAGCGGCTTTTCCACCTGGTACTGTTGTTCTCGGAGGAGACTTTAACGCCGTCTCGGCCCCGCACCTCGACTCTTCGGGTCCGGTCTCGGACTCCCGCGCGGCGCGGGCGAAGCAGCTGGCCGGGTGGGCAGAGGCACAGGGCCTCTGTGATGTGTGGCGGCTCTGGCACCCACGCACGCGACAGTATACCCACACCTCGGCCGCCCACCACACTCAGGCACGCATCGACGCGATCTTTGTCCCCTCGGCCGACTGTCTGGGTATCCAAGACGTCCGCATCCTTCCCCGGGGGATATCCGACCATTCTCCGCTTTTGCTGGGTTTGGGCCCCCCGCCTTACGGTGCTCGCCAAATGTGGCGTTTTAATGCGTGGTTCCTGCAGGACAAGACGCTCCGTAAGGAAGTGGGGACCGCGCTGGCACTCTATTTTGGCGACAACGACGGATCGGTCTCCTCGGCGGGCACCCTCTGGGAGGCTTGTAAGGCCACGGTTAGGGGGGTTGCTAAGGCACAGGTGATGAAACACCGCCTGGCGCAGCTGCAGCAGCTCACAGCCTGCGAGGCTCAGGCGCTGCGCCTGGAGCAATCCGTCTCTGACTCTGCCGACCCGGCCGAGACCCGGCAGCTACGGCTCCTACGTGAGGAGATTCGTCAGCGGTCGCTTGACGCAGCTAAACTTCTTTGGCAATCATCGGTGGCGCGGGTATACGGCTGGGGCGACAAAAACGGGGCGCTTCTGCACCGGCTGGCCACGTACCCCAGGGCATCACGCATCATCCCGGCGGTGACCGACTCGGGTGGCGCGCTTCAGTCTTCATCCGTGGCTATAGCGGACGCTTTCGCTCAGTACTACTCACAACTCTACCGGGCACGGGCATCGGATCTGTCTTTGGCTTCCTTGCTCGCCGCTGGTGCCCTAAGCCTTCCCCGGCTGGGGCCGAGTGATTGGGAGAGCCTGGAGGCTCCCATCTCCCCTGAGGAGATCGGAGACGCGATAGGGCGCACGTCCGCCGGGAAGACCCCCGGCCCGGACGGGTTCCCGCAGGAGTTTTACGCCACCTACAAGGAGCACTTGGTTCCACGGCTGGGTGCCCTGTACGCGGAGGCGGTTGAGAGAGGCTCCTTCCCCCCAGAGGCCGACATTGCCACAATTGTGGTCCTGCCTAAATCCATTCCGCCGCCCAGTGACAGGTCGGCCTACCGGCCGATCTCTCTGATCAATACCGATATCAAGCTATATGCCGCGGTCCTAGCCCAGCGGCTCCGGCCCTTCCTGTCGCGTTTGGTGCACCCGGACCAATGTGGCTTCATGCCGGATCGAGGCACTCGCCATTGCCTCCGCCGCCTCCATGTGGCTCTGGCGCACCGCCACCGCCTATCTCCATACCTCACTCTCCTGCTGGCTGACTTCGAGAAAGCCTTCGATTCAGTGGGGTGGCCCTACCTGTTCGACGTCTTGGCTCATATGGGTTTTGGTCCCAAGTTTGTTGGGATGGTGCGGGTTCTGTATGCGCGCCCTCGCGCCAGAGTGTTGGTTAATGGGGCACTGTCAGGAGCGTTCCGGATCGGCCGGGGCACGCGGCAGGGGTGCCCGCTCTCACCCCTCCTTTTCGCGCTCGCAATGGAGCCCCTTGCCGCCCTAATCAGAGTGGATCCTCTCATTCGGGGATGGGGGTGGCCGGGCCTCGAGGAGGACAGGATCGCCCTCTATGCGGACGATGTCCTGCTGTACCTTGGTGACCCAGCGCGCTCGGGTCCTCGGGCTCTCCACATTTTGGGCCGCTTTGCCCGCGCCTCTGGCCTCTGCCTCAACTCGCACAAGTCGGTCCTCGTGCCTCTTCATCCCTCCCGCGAATGCTTCGATTGGCAGACCACGATTCCCCTCCGCCGACTGTCCTTCAAATACCTGGGCATCTGGGTCTCCCTCCTCCCGGAATTGAGCTGGGCACTCAACGTGGCCCCTTTAGTCAAAAAAGCCAAAGCAGACCTCACTCGGTGGCACTCGCTCCCGCTGAACCCGCTGGGGCGCGTGGCGCTCTACAAAATGATGATCCTCCCTCGGTTTCTGTATGTATTGCAGAACACCCCGGTGTCCTTTCCGAGGTCGTGGTTTCGCGAGTTGGACGGGATGGCCACCAGGTTCCTCTGGGGTGGTGGAAGGCCGAGGCTGGCCTTGCCGATCTGCCGCCTCCCCACCTTTGATGGGGGGCTTGGTATGACCAACCTCTACCTTTATTACCTGGCCACCCGGCTTCTGGTCATCCACGACTGGTTTGGGGGGGGATGGTCCGATCCGGCCTACAGGGTGGAATTGGAAGCCCTCGGTCTCTCCAGCGTTCAGGACCGCATGTACGGCGCCCCGGTTCCCACCTCCTGCCCCGACATCACTAGGGCGGTTTTCCTGGCTTGGCGGGCTGCGCTCCGCCACACCGGATGGACCAGGACATTGACGCGCGCCACCCCTCTCTGGCATGGGACATGGTTGCGGGAGGTTGTGGGGCTGGAGGGCTTCGGACCGTGGGATTTGCTCGGTATCTCCCAGCTGGGGGACGTGTGGCGAGGGGGGCGCATGTGCTCATACTCAGAACTGCAGGCGCGCTTTTCTCTCCACTCGTCCCAATTCTATAGATACCTCCAATTGCGACACGCCATACGGGTACACACCCCGCTGGACATCCGGCTGCCGGACCATAGCCCCCCAGAGGCTCAGGTTCTGCTGGGTAACCTAGGAAAGGGAGGCATATCCAGAATATATCGCTCCCTTGTTAACAATACCCCTGTGCCCCAGGAGGGTCTGAAGGAGCGATGGGAGGAATGGGTGGGTCCCTTGGACGAGATCGACTGGCGGGACGCCCTTATGGCCCCCAGGCTGGTGACGGCCTCCGCCAAGCTGAGGCTCATTCAAATCTATTATTTGCATACGGCATACCTTACACCAGCGCGCATGCGCCGTGCGGGTCTTTCCACCGACGCAGCCTGCCCTCGCTGTAGCTTTGACCAGGCCGACTTCATCCATATGGTATGGTCATGCCCGGAACTGGAGGGGTACTGGCGTAGCATTGAAACTGACTTGACGGATGTCCTGGGGTGGGAGGTGCCACACGACCCCAAACACATCCTATTGGGTATCACTGATGGCCTGGACGGCACCCGCGCTGAAAAATTGTTCCTTATGACAGCGCTAATGGTGGCAAAGCGGGACATTGCGGCAGCCTGGAAACAGCCGCAGCCGCCCAGTCTGACCAGGTGGAGCGCGGGAGTGGACTGGTGTGCGGCGCAGGAGCGGACTGGTGTGCGGCGCAGGAGCGGACTCTTTACCAAGCTCGGGGCTGCCACAAAAAATATCGTAGGGTGTGGGGGAAATGGTTAGGAAATGTGGTGTGATCTGGTGGGGCGGGGTGGGGGCGGGGGGGGGGCGGTCCGGGGGGGGGGGGCTGAGAGGGGGAATGATTCCCAGATGGGACTACTGTATATTGTTGGTCTGAAAGGCTCACTGTTTTTGTTGCAAAAAACAATAAAAACTTGTTTATCAAAAAAAACCAGTACTTGAATTAATTGTAGGAGACTTAGAGTCAAAGTAAAGAGACAAAAAAAAAATTCAAAACACAAGTTACGGCCTTGAAGTGTTCTTGGAAATTTTACTTGAATGCTCGAGCTCAAAGGGCAAAAAGACATTTAAGATTCCCTCTCAGTTAATCACACCCTTATGAATTGCACTAAAACTTAGAGAAACTGAGAATAGTGCAGTTAAATTTAAAAGAAATAAAGTTTTGCTCCAAGGGATACTTCTAACCTCTAGTTCCTAACCATGTGCCATACTGAGTTTGTATTTTTGCAACCTAATTCGCTTATGTGCTGGCAGGAGGCTCCATCTGATTCTATATAACAATCTGTCGCCGCCTGTGGAAGTGGCAGTGTGAGCCCACATATAATTGTCACTTCTACACGCTGACCTCCATTTCTTTCTTTTCCTGCCTTTCAACGGAGAACAAGAGCTCGTTACCTCCTTTGTCGGTTGTATCTACCCTAAGCAAAATTTTTCAGTGGCCAAGGGAAATGTCTCACCCCCAAAAATAAACATGTTGCAGATGTACGTCACAGTTACGCACAATATCTGCCTGTGGTGCCTATACTCTGGTCATGTGACAAAGGCTTCCTGATATACCTGGAAATTATCAGGTAGCTAGAAGGAATCCTCTGTGTTGCACAACCCAAAAAATGGGTTTGTTTGCATTCAAAACTACAGACCGCTTTTGCTCCAAGTTATGGGGCTGCTCCTGTGCCAAGTACCTGTCTATCTCCAAATCTTTGAGTAAGTCAAAATCCAGATCATGCCCAAGCAGACCAAGCTGGATTCATACCCCCTCTCACCACTCCTGCACAGGGGAGAAGCCACACAGTCAGTACTTCAAAGACCCAACTCTTGACTCCAAGCCAATTCAGAGGTTGGTTGTAGCCACCCGAGTTTCCAGGGCTGTATCAGCACAGCAGCAGTTCCAGGCCTTCAAAGAGGCCATGCTTCAGGTCTTCAAGGCGATGCTGCCTTCCTCGATGGCCACATGTTGCGCTGTTGATGTCAAGGCTTTCCATAGCCCTCTTAACCTTTTGGACTCTTTTCCAGCTCTCTGCTGGCACCAGCCCATGACTCCACTCCAGACCAGAGACCACCCTGGTCTTGATCTACCCAGCGCTGGTCCTGACTCTAGCGGCTCCCATTCCATAACTGTTAGCTGAAGCTTATCTCTGATCCCAATCTGATATCGGCTAACGATAGGCCAAACAATAACTTGCTATGAGATAACCATTCAGAGTCCCCAAACTGTGATGATCCCCAGCCTCTTCCTAGACGCATCATTTATACATGATGTTGATGCTGAGGAAGCAGCCATCCAGTATCCCTCTCCTTATAAAAATACTCGACTATAACATAATAATGCTTGTGGCCTAGACACTTTGTCTCAGACCAAATTGGAATCTCTATCAGGACCACCGTCTGAGAAAAGTACTTTCTTTGAAATTGTTTTCCGCAGAGTGGAAAAAGTATTACTGGATCTACAATTAGCATCTGTTGAGACAAAAGTAGCCTGGGTCTCCTACATCAGAGCCTTTTAATAAGGCTGTAATAGACGCTTTGTTAGCATCATAAAACAAGCATTGGCATAGCCAATAGGTCTGGCCTTTGGGACCTTATAAGTGTTTAGCCATGCAACAGTTGATGTTATTGCTATTCCAATGCTTGTTTTAAACATAATCTACAGTCTGACTTGGTACCTAAAGGTTTGATGTACTCCTTCTGCAGCCAGTCATCAAAGCCAAATGTTTTCTCTCAATCAATTTTACAATTTAGATATTTAAATCTCTATACATTTGTGTGCGTTGGTTATACATTCTGCTGTCTTCACCAATATAAATGTCCCCAGCATCAACTTGATGTGGTCTAAGCAACAGTTAACCTCGAATAAATTAAGAGTTCTTGCTACTTGTTGCCACACCCACTCTAAGAAAACTCTCCCTTCATTGAAAGAATTTCAAATTACTGGTATAATGCTGAATTCGATGTCATACCTCAATAGCCACATTAGAAATACTGTTAAAGGTACAATGCCAAACAAAAAATTGGATCACCACAAATGAATTTCACAGACTTGTTCAAGATCCTGTGCCCATTCAGCTCTACTACTGCAACATCCTTCGGATAGGCCACCTTTAAAAATAGACTTGCTGCACTCAAAGCAATTTCCAATCACACAGTACGTTATTTCTTAAATTTTACATGCTTGGACTCTACTATCTCAGATATTTCTTACTAATAAGCCCTTCTAGTCTGTCCCAACAAGAATGCGCTTGTAGGCCACTGAACTCTAAAAGTTGATGTGTTAAGCAAAAGGATTAAGGGATGAAGTCCAGGGACAGATATTAGCTACCTAAATGTATGTTCCCTGCCTGAGTGGGGATATGCAATTCTGACCAGCCGGAACATAAAACAAAAATGTAGAACACTGATAAATAACTCCATGATATCCAGATGGCTTTCATATTCAACTGCACTTCAGTCCATGAATTTGCTAAAGATCGGGCGTTGCCCAGAGGAATGCGAAGAAAAAATTGCCAACTTTAGGACTATGCAAAGAGCCACTTGCAGCTCACTATTCTCTAAAGCAGAGACTCCTTAATTCCATAGTAAGCACAGGTTCAACATTGATTTGTTCAAATAAACATTCCAGACAAGTAGCATATTAACAGTTACCAAAAACAGATGCCTTCATGGTGAAGAACCCACACAGTGAACCAACCAAAGTTAGCAGCCACTGACAAAAATGCCGCATTCATGGGCGAGTGCGTACAAGCTTCATGGCAGACACTGATGGATATGCAACCTGCATGGAGAAGAGCAGCTTACCATGGCAGTCACTGATGTGAATGTCATAGATGTGCGAGTGAGTCTTCAGTGTGAAGATGAGTCCAATGAGATATGCTGCAGGAAGCAGAAAACAAACCGTGTATACCAGGGGCCTGCAACAAATCAAACAAGTTAGAACATGTCAAAATTTACAAACCAAGACAGCGCTGTACTTTAATAAGGCAGCCAGTGTCAGGGTGCTGTGTCCGCAGGAACCTACACCTTACAGCTAGTGTGGGGGACAGCTCTGTATGGCTGGAGGGGGGAGCGCACCACCACAAAATTCTGAATCAAGCCTCCAGGTGAAAGGAGTACATCCTCTGGCAAGTGTTAGGGTGGTTATGTGTCCATGTTACAAAGAAGGAAGCAACCCACTTTCTTGAATGTTTCAGGACTACTCCATGCAAGCATGTGTAGTTAAAAGAAGGGTACACTCCTATGTAAGAGTCGAGGCTTCTTTGTGCTGTTTTTATGGTCGCTTTTATGCAGTTTCATACTGCTGGTAGGGAGAGAAGCATTTCGTAATGTGCGCCAGGTCGACTATGCATCTGTAAAATTTATGTGGGACAACCTACAACAAATGTTGGGGCTACCCTGATGGATGGATGGAGTTGGGACTTTAAGGTTTTGTCACACACCAGATTGAATAGCAGGGAACTAGTTATGCATATATATATATATATATATTATAGTTAAGTTTCAATAAAAGTATAGAACAACAATATAACCACCATCCCTTGCACGCCCTTTTCACCAGCATTCTTAGTAACCAAACTCCTATTATCTTGGCTTCACTATTCCTCCACCTCTTTTTCTCTCAATGCAACCCTAATCCTTTCAAAGCATCACCTCAGTTCATGGCCGAGGCATTTCTAGAAACGGTGCAGTGGTGGACAGAACTACTGATGCTCCTCAGAAGTAGGACCACATTCTGAGAAATCAATGATTCCATTTAGACTCCTACAGGAAGCACTGTAATTTTAGAAAACAGTCTACATACGGCCTCCTTAACAGCAACACTCTTTGACGGAACTGCACAAAGCAGTGCCATGACCTTCTGTGCATGCCTCTCTCAATAATTACTGACTGGATATGGCAACAGGGCAGTCACCAAACTTGAAATACAGCAGTGCATGTTTGCGTTTCTTCAATATTTTCATTCCAATCATTCACAGCGGTTCTACGAATCATCGGAGGAGAGCGACACCGGAACCCCTACCAGGCATCAAGCGAATAATGTGCCTGCCTTGTATCCACATTACCTCTCGCCTTCCTGGGGGAAGAACAGAAACGGTTTCTAGGTGTGCAAGGCAATTGCTACAGAAGCGTTTAAGAGGCAGGCCTGCCTACAATGTCTTCAGGACGCATTCAGAATGTTTAAATTTGCTTTTACTTTTCAGATGGACACTTGACTCCCTTGCAAAACCATTTATCATCAGGCTATCAAGGAAACAGGATGGGTGAGGGGTAGTAAACCTATAATTGCACATACCGACCGTCGAGTGGCTAACTGGTCAGGCTATAGGACAATTAGTCTGTAGTCTGCGCTATACTATACTTACTCCGTTTGACCATAGAACAAAGTGCTGTTTTGTCCAACCTGTAAAACGAAACAAACGCTCGCCAGGCAGCCGCGGCACCCGCGTTTTACTTATAACATTAAAAGTAAAGCGCGGGTGCCGCGATTATACCAAAAGTAAAGAAATAGATGTTTTTTCTATTTCTTTACTTTTGGTATAATCGCGGCACCCGCGCTTTACTTTTAACGTTAAAAGTAAAGCGCGGGTGTCGCGATTATATCCAAAGTTAAGGAAAACAAGCATTGGCCACGAAAGTCATCACGATCGCTGTGAAAGCGAAAGTGAGCGCGATGACGCGCTAGTGCTGCTGGCTGGCCTAGCGCATGGCGGCGATGTAAAGCCATATGGCTGCTTAGCGCGCGTGCACACCTCGTGTACTGTAGCTCTATGCCAGCAGTAGCACTTTGAAAAGTCCCTTACAAAATGTCTCTCCGAGCCAGCGCATGTGCTGGGCTCAGCGAGACCTAAAAAGCAGTCTTCAGCTACCCAGCATACTCACCTGGTGGCTAGGTGGCATAGAGCAGCTCCTGGAGTCTCTTTTTTTTTTTTTTTTTTTTTACTTGTCATCCAACTCCTGAAAGTTTTGTGGTTCAAGCTTCCACAAACAAGTTTAATTTGACTGTGTTCTCTTCTGCACAGCGAAAGCCCATTGACTCATTTGGTGAAAGCGTATTTTCATTCCACCAGGTTGGCCCTTTGATACCTAAATGCTGTCCTGGGCCTATATACACATGCCCTTTGGGATATGGCCAGTGAAATCTTGCTGACTGTCCCTGATGAATGCAGAAGTACACATGCCCGAGCAATTCAGGATGGAAAAGACGCTCCAAAATATATCCTGAGGGCTAGACTTGGATACAATGGACTGTGTGGGTCACGTAAGACATGTATGACACATAAGAAAAAGCCCAGCACCACAGTACTCTTCATTAACCCTTCTATCATGGAATATAGCAGAAACAAAACAAGATCTGTGGGATAACTCCGCTGCAGTGTGAAATAATAGCCCTTCAGGAAACATGGCTGACCTCCCCAATTCAGGTCAAAGGGTACATTCTTCATTTTGTAAAAGCCATAAGACCTCTTCATCGATATGGCAGACCAAAGTGCGGATTGGCCGTCTATATTTCCATGGCATTAAACATTGCTTCCACCCAAATGCCCGCCACCACGACAGACATGCCAATAATAAAAATGGACCTGAGATCCAACAAAGTTAAAATGCACCATTTTTTTTTGTTAATGTGTATGCACATCCGACGCTAGAGGTTTAAAAAAATAAAAAACCTTTTCAACAATCTGATTACAGCAATAGCAGAAAATAGGTTTGAACATCCAGATTGGGACATAATAGTAACCGGTGATTTTAATGTGAATGTGAACTCACCAGATGAAGATGACGACATAATAGCAGCAAATACAATATGGGCAGTTCATCCCCAAGATCATCCCACACTTAAACTCTGCGATGCAAATGGTCAGAAACTGGAGGTAGATCTAGAACATCTAAGGATGTGAGTACTGAATGGAAGATCTCAACAAGACAAACCCCGACTTGTACCTATCACGGCCCTAAGGCCTATTCCATCATAGATTACACAATCCTCACTGTTAGAAATGGGGGTCTCTAGTTAGCAGAGGTAGGTACCTTTGTCCAAATAGGGACCCTTCTTCCTAGTCAGGATAAGGGAGTTACACTCCTAAAATAACCCCTGCTCACCCCCTTGGTAGCTTGGCACGAGCAGTCAGGCTTATTCTAGAGGCAGTGTGTAAAGCATTTGCACATAACCAACAGTAATACAGTGTATGCTCTACAAAAAGACACCACACCACTTTAGAAAAATATCCAATATTGTTATATTCTCAAGACAAGACCAAAAGCGATATAAATCCACAATACAGTACTTAGAAATTTTCAGTTATCAAAATAACCTTGGAAAACAGTTCCTTGAAGTCGATAGCTCCCTCTCGGACTATCACGGCGTCGTGAACAAACAAATCCAAACAGTTCTGGCTTACTGTGGCATCACAGTCCAGCTACGGTGTCGGGAAGACCCGCAAAACAGTACCTTTTAGAAATGCAGGGCGTTGCGACCTTTGGTAGAACTTCTGAAAGCATGGCGTCGGTTCCGGAGGTCGGTGCAGGAGTCGTCGGGCCCTCGAAGTCACACACGTTGCAGATCTAACTCCTCGCGGTTGAAGTCAGGAGGGCTGGTGTCGGCAGGCTTTGGGTGCTGCGGTGCGAAGTGCAGCGGTGCGGCGTGCGATGCCCTCAGGTCACAGTGCGAGCAGCGGCTCGGTGGCGGTGTCAGATGGTGTTGTCTGTGAGACCAGGGTCACGGTGCGAAGTGATGCGGTGCGTGTAGCTGTGCTGGCAGGTCACGGTGCAGGCAGCGGCGGCGTCGTTGATGAAGCGCTGTCGTCGGCTGACGAACAGGAGTCGATGGCACCGGCGTCGGTAGGCCAATGTTACGGTGCAGGATGAGGGCAGTGCGTCGTGTAGCTTTACGAGCGGTTCCTTTGAACCACGGTGCAAGCAGCGGCGTCGTATTTTGGCGTGGAGCATCGTCTTCTGGGATACCAAGGCGGCGTTGTGAAGCAAGGCGATGGGGAGTGCGGTGCCTACAGATCGCGGCGTCAGCAGGCATTGTCGGTGAGACCAGGGTCCCGTTGCGGCGGTGCCCTCTGCGGTGCCTTCAGGACACGGAGTCAGCAGCGGCGTCGTAGACGGCGTTGGGTTGCTTAAGCTCCTGTTGCAGCACAAAACACAGCTGCTGATGACAGAAGAACTTGAAGTCTTTGCTGTTCCTGAGACTTCTTGAACAGGGGGCAAGCTCTACCTCAAGCCCTTGGGGAAACTCACAAAAGTAGATTGCACAAAATTCAGTCCAGTCCGGCAAAGTGGTAGTTCCTCCTCACAGCTTCTCCAGCTCTTCTTCTTGGCAGTCTTCTTGGTCCAAAAGAGTTTTTAAGTTCAGGGGTTTGGGCCCCACTCTGTATAGCCCAAAATCCTTTGTCCTCTCAGGCAGAGAGTGTCTGTGCCCAGTCAGAACCAGTTCTGCCCTCTCTAGTGTGGCTTCCTGGCAGGAGGTGGAGGCGGGATTGTCAGAGGCAGACCAGGCCCATTCAGGTGAAATGAAATCTCCACCCCCCACTCTAAATGTAGCCCAGGTTTATTCAGCCTTTTCCTGACCCACACAGACTTTCTGGAGCCACGGCTCTTCCTCAGCCCCTGTCTTCCAAAACCCAGACAGTCAATCCACAAACCTAGCAGAGTACTACTGGATGGTTGAGCAAGAAAATACCTACTTTCTAAAACTGGTATTTTCAAACACAGAATGTAAAAATCACCGTCACTAAAAGATGCATCTTTAGATTCTGAGTTGAGGCATAATAAAATTTATTTTTCTACCTAGTTCCCAGGGCCAATTATGTTTAGAAGCTGTTATAAACAAACTCCCCATTCTGTCCTATAGGAGCAGGTTGCTTTGCAATAGTGAAAAACGAAATTGGCAGTATTTCACCATCAGCACATGCCACACACATCAGGGCATGTCCTACTTTTCACATACACTGCACCCTGCCCACAGGGTTATCTTGGGCCTACCTTAGGGGTGACTAACATATAGAAAAGGGAAGGTTTAGGGCCTAGCAAGTAGGTGCACTTACCAGGTCGACATGGCAGTTACAAACTGCGCGCAGACTCTGCGGTGGCAGGTCTTGGTTACCTTTTTACCGGCTACTTCTGTGGGTGGCACAACCTGTGCTGCGAGCCCACAGTAGCATTGGATTTACAGGCCCTGGCACTCTCAGTGCACTTTACTAGGGACTTGCAAGTAAATCCAATATGCCAATCATGGAAACACCTATCCATAACACAATTTACAACAGGAGCACTTGCACTTTAACACTGAGCAGCAGTGTGAAAGTTCGCAGAGACACCAAACCAACAAAAACAGAGTCAAAACCAGGAGGTCTGAAAGCAAAAAGACAGGGGAAACACGCCAAAAGATGTCAAGTCTAACACTCACTATGCCATTACTTGCACAAACTAAGGAATTGTCAATCCGATACACTACTGAAAGTGACCCCTCCGGCCACCATCTCGTGCTGACAACTTCTTTCCCTGGACACACGACAGTGTCATCAGAACTAGGATCAGTAACAACACTCAACTTAAAACGTCTAAGATGGACCAGCACTTCCCTCCTAAAAATCTCCCTGAGGGCGAAGGAACTGGTCACAACTCTCGACGCACAGGAAGGCTCGGTGATAGAAAGTTGGACCCTGTTCCTAACAACACTATTGAAGGAATCTCTGCAAACCAACCATCTTGGGGCCATTGGACGCGACCAGGACAAGCATTTGAATAAAATGGCAACATACCTAAGAACAGAAGAAAGAAGAACAATCAAACGGACAAGTGTTACTGCAGTGCCTGAAGCCACATGGGATCAAGTAAAAAAGTTGAAGAGGCAATACAAACAAGCATTTGCAATGCAATAGGTCTCGCATTACTGAAAGTTTGAGCTATTGGCGTTGCTAATAATAATGCAATGCCAATAGCTTAAACTTTCAGTAATACAAGAACTACTGCATTGCAAATGCTTTTTTTTAGTACTTCCGAGCGACCAATGTGGGTACTACAAAAGCCTTGCAAGAGGGACATAACTGACCTAATCTTAAAAAATTCGTACACAGAGGAGTACAACCTGGGTATTCCATGTGATGACAACACCATGTTTAAGGAACCTCTTGGGCTGCAGGATGTCAATGTTTACTTGCTTCAGTCACATACCGTTGAAACCCAGGCAGCGAGTTCTGCATTTGGGAAGAGCCCTGGGCCAGGCGCAGCGTGAAGGAATGACTGACCTGTGAGGTAAAACGCCGGTAATCTTTGTCCCACTAGTGAGTGACATCACTTCTCTACCGGCCATGCTGTGCACTGGGAAGGCCCTGTGCACTCCTGCCACCATGCAGGGCCTGGGAAGTACTCATTTCGCTTCAGCAGAGCAGAGTCGATAGGCACCCACCCAGGATTTTGCCCACGTCTGGTGCAGTGACGCGAACCTGTCGGATGGAGTCATCTGACGCTAAAAGACAGGACACGTCCCTTGCCTATCAAAGCTGTCGTGACCCACGCAACCGCGCCAACTAAATACGAAAAGCACAGTAAAAAGTTTCCATTGTCAACAAGGATTTTGTCAAAATGAAGTTTAAAAAAAAGCGATACAAAACCCTAAGGGTGGGTGGAAACTAGCAATCTGAGATGGAAAATGGCCAACAGGTCGCTCTCTGGTTCAGTGCTTAACTTATAAAAAAATAAAGAAACAAGCATTTCTGCCCATGTCCAGTTAATGGACGAGAGTGCTTAAGGTGGTACCGCTGCTCATCACACTCTGCTCACCACCAAACGCAACAAGTTGGAAAAAATGAGCAGCACCGTCAGCTTTAAAATGGTGGCTGTGCTATTGAATTGTTCTACGTGACTCGCCAAAATCAACTTTTACTATACTCCACATAAAAGTGTATTAAAGGTTGTTTTGACAAGCCGTGTATAATAAAACAAAAGCGCCGCTGCCATTTTAAAGCTGAAGGTGTTTTGCCCTTAACTAACCCGATTTCATACGCCACATTTTTCAAATTCATTTAGTTTTGTAGCAATGATGACATACCACAGTTTAACTTTAAATGTTTAAAGCTAAAGCTCATTTATTTACTTTTTTAGTAATGGTGGCACTTGGGCTGTAGCTTGAAACAATTAAAGATAAAGCACAGCGTGCTGTGATTGCTACAAAAGTAAATAAATGGAAAACAAACGCAGCGGCCACTCACCTTTAATTTTCTATTTATTAACTTTTGAAGCAATCATGTTAAGCTACTGTTATCTTTAAAGCATTGCCCTGTTAATGTAATAGTAAAGCATGAGTCTTAGTGGGTCAGAGAATGAGTCACACTTAGTGAAAATGATTGTGTTTGAGTGAGTGAGTCAGAATGAGTGTGAATGAGTTAATCAGAATGAGTATGACTGGATCAGTGAGAGTGAGAATGACTGAGGCTGACTGTGAATGAGTAAGACTGAGTCACAGTGAGACTAAGTGAGTTACACTGAGCGGTTACGAGTGGGATTGAGTGGGACAGAGTGGGAGTGAGTGAGACTAGGTACGAGTGAGTGAAAGTGAGATCAGATTAGAATGAGTTGGACTGAGTGAATAAGGGAGGATGAGTGAGTTATGGAGAGACTCAGGGAAACTATGTAAGAATGAGTGAGACTTAGTGGGAATGAGTGAGTCAGAGTGAAACTGAGTGAAACTAAGCAAGACAAAGTGAGTCAGAGTGAGTCAGTGAGATTGAGTCAGACTTAGAATGAGTGAGAGTAAATGAGAATGAGTGTGTCGGAGTGAGAATGGGTGAGCCTTCACTACTCAGTTAAACTGAGTTACGATGAGCTAAAGTGACTGCAAGTGTGAATGAGAGTAAATGACTAACACAGAGTGAGAATAAGTGAGAGATTAAGACTGACTGTAAGCGAATGTGAGCAAACCCCCTCTACCCCGAACCCTCCAAGTAAGTAAGTCTCGCTCACTGGAATTCAAACCAAGAATTAAGCCCCACCACATTTAATGGTCAGCAGCTCCACTGCTTACTGGCGATGTTTAACATAGTAAAACAGAATACCTATAGTAAAATCTTTGTTCTAAATACCCATGTAAAAGAGAACCACATTCACTTTGAGTATTAAGAAATTAGCAGCAGATTGGTACTGTCACCGGCAAGATTGAGGAAGGCGGTGTACGGATCGGTGCTCCATTTTGCTGGCAGCATTTCCTCGTTTACTTCAAATTCAAAGAGAGCTGGCTCGCCAAGAGACTCATTATTCATGGCCGGTGCTTTTTTTTTAGAATTTTCTGGACATGAATTATGCAAAGAATAACATAATACTCATTTCTTATCTCTTGATGGGCCTTCAAGTAGCTTCTCTTTGACTGGCTGCGAAATGGTGGAGCAGAGATCATTTTTTACCGGAATGCTCCGGCTGGGCTTTTCCACCAAGGACCCAAGGTAGCTGGGGTCTCAAGAGCATGACTGGGTTGCCCCAACATGAAAAAGATGTAATGTCGGTGTTTTACAGTCTGGAAATAATTTGTGCATAAATAAAACAATGACTTGGTTGTTCTGATCAGTCAGTCTATTTAACATGTCAGCCCAAATCCCCCAAATGCCTCACAGAGAATTATGGTATTCTCTACAGAGCTGATGCTACACATACATTGCTTGCCAACTCCTCTATCTATTTATATTAAACAGTGGCGATCGCCACTGTGTATTTATAGTCAAACTCAAAGTTTTCAAAGGAAGGGCATTTCTAGATAGATAGATAGATAATGAACTTTATTCGATATGTATAAAAACTATATCATAAAAGTGCATACATATAAAAAACCATTAAAACAATTAAAATTTCAGTTATTTTGTAACATAATTAAGATCAAATAAAAAGTAGAGATACACGTTCAAAGCATCAAGATATGGGTCGGCGTAGGTCTGCATTGATGTCCTCAGCCTCCTGGTCAATTTCAGATAGGATGAAATGGCTGCCAAGGCTAAAGGCATTTCCAGGGTTTTTAATTTTTGATAAGCCATTTTACATGTACGTAATCCCCATGATTTAAGCAATGGTTTTAAAAAAATAGTCCTTGGCAGTTGATAAAATGTACAGAATAGGATGCAATGAATGTTAGATTGGGTCGAAAGGCCGTCACATGGACATTTCGGTAAGTCACTGGACCAGCAGTTTGGATTGGGAAAAGTTAGAAGTCTAAAAAAGGTATTGGTATGAAAGCGGGTCAGGAGCATGCGGGTAAACGGTGATGGTTCTAAGAGTAAATATTGCTGTATACCACTCACGGTGATCAAATTTTGGTAATCAGCAATTGTACTCTTGTTTTTCTAAGGACCATCGTCAACAGCTCCAGTAATTAAGAACAAGTCGCTTTAACTTAACTTTTGCTATGTTAACTAGGGTTGAGGGGTCAGTAAAAAATTCAGGATGCCCTATATCAGTGGACAACCTCTTGACATAATTCAACCATTTGATGTTCTTGACCTCTTTCAATTTTAGACAATCTGTGATAATGTCCTTCGTTAGTCCAGACCTTATGCCATAAAATGAGGGGGAAAGAATTAATCGTGTCCGCGATGTATGTGAGGCCCAATTCAGTATGCACCATATAAGTAGAAGTGCCAGGAGGGACAGCCAGAAGGTAACGTAAAAAAGCATTCTCGAGGCGTTGAATTTGATCAACGGGTTCAATCCCCCAGATCCCGGATCCATAGGTGCCAGTTGAGATGCACTTCGCCCGATAGATCTGAAGTAAGGGGCTTACTGGACGACCCCCTAGTTTTTTAGAAAAGTTGGTCAGTGCTCCTATGGCTTTAGATAATGCTAAACCTCTGGCTTGAGCCGCGGCTCGCCAGGTGCCCCTCTTGTTAAAAGTGATGCCCAAATAGGGGAAGCTGTCAATATTGTCCAGTTTGTTGCCATTCAAAAAGATAGTACATGGCTTTTTTCCGACCCCTAGGCCACAGGACATAGTGTATGTTTTAGAGGTATTAACATTTAGGCCTCTCCTTGACATAAAATCAGTAAATTCAGTGACTGCCCTTTGTAGCCCCATGCGGGTCTGGGACATAATTGCAGCATCGTCTGCGTAGAGCAGAATGGGAATGGGTTTACCATTTATTGTGGGGTAATCGTGGAAAGTTCTGTTCAGATGATGGCTAACAGAATTAATATAAAGGGTGAAAAGTAAGGGGGCTAATATACAACCCTGTCTAACATCTCGCTTGATGAAAAACCTGTCAGAACATTCTCAATTGTTACCATATCTCACGCGGGCCGATGCATCCCTATACAGCTCTTTAATAAATGATGTAATGAGGGGATCTAAGCCAATCTCTGCAAGGGATTCCCATAACTGCATATGATCAACACAATCAAATGCAGAGCTGAGGTCTACAAAAGTTATGAAGAGGTTTCCTTTTTTAGCCTGAGTATATTTGGCTATTATGAGGGTCAGGTTTAGACCCTGTTCAATAGTACCCTTGCCTTGTCTGAAGCCATATTGCAAGTCAGAGATAATATCTTGAGTGCTTAACCAATCGTGTATTCTGTTTAAAATGATTCGCCCGGCTACCTTCCTGAGGGAGTCTAAAAGTGAAATTGGGCGATAGTTGGCAGGATTATCCCTTGCGCCTTTTTTAAAGATCGGGACAACAATTGCCTCGTGGAGATAAAACCAGTGGTGTTCAAAGAATTCAATACATTGGTAAGCAGTGGGGCCCATAAATCAAGGTGTGATTTAAAAACGTCTATTGGGACGCAATCTGGGCCTGGGGCTTTCCCAGAGGGACTTTCTTTTAGGGCCATCAATACTTCGGCATGGTCGAAAAACATTTTTAGGGGGAAAGAGGTAGTAATCGTTAAATCAGAGGGGGAATTGGAATCATTTTCCCTCTCGTATGATCGATTATCCGAATCAGTAGGGTTATATAAGGTACTAAAATGTTTCACCCAAGTTTCAGGAGTAATGGCTGAGTCCAAAATCGGAGGCTGGGAAGGTCGAAAAAAGGGGGCATTGACTGCCCTCCAAAAGGCAGTATTATCCCTCTTCCCAGAGGCTTCCACAAGGGCTAGCCAGGCCTGCGACTTCAGCTGGTTTTTCCTTTCCTGGCGCTTAGTGCGATAGTTATGTTAGGCTTGCTGGACTTCTAAGCGGTTTTTAGGGTTAGATTTCAAAGCTAGTTTCAAAAGACGCAAAGCTTTGGAACAGTTCCTATCAAACCAGCCATGAGTAAGTGGAGCAGATTTCCTTGGAGCACGTGCAAGGAGAGTTTTAATTTCTGACAGGATTACAGAGAAGGAATTGGTTATTGTCTGCGGGTTTTCTGTGGGTGACAAGCAAGTTTGAATATGATCGTAGACGTTATTGACCAGAGTGTTAAGAAAAATAAGGGGGACCACTTTGTCCCATTTGAGAAAAAGGCCCATGGTGGTTCCCAGCTGCAGGGGAGGAGAATAAGGGGGGTTCTGCCTGACCTTGTCATTAGCGTGCGGGGTTAACTTTAAAGTTACCCCGATTGGATAGTGATCGCTAATAACAGAGTCAAGGGTCTCCCAAGTGAGTATCGACCCTGAATACCTAGAAGATATAAGTGTGTAATCGATCGTAGTGTGACAACCTCTCCCATTATAAGTGGGTTTGAAGTTCTTGGGTGGAAGGCATAGGTCATTGACAAAGGATAAATTAAAATGGGATGTTAAGCCATTTAAAAGATCTCCCAATTTAGTATGGCGAAAGTGACTGGGAAGATCATCCATATCAATTGTCAGTCCACAGGTACCATTGATACTCTGGGGACACAGAGGGCAGTTAAAATCGCCCACCAAGATAATTAGAGTGTCAGAGTTATTTTGGGACTCTATTTTAATTAGGTCGAGTTTTAATCCATTAAGCACCTGATCCAAGTAAGAGCTTGGAATGTTATTGTAGAAATTGACCAGGACAATGTTTTTAAAGGAGCCACCGGTCAAACTAATAAGCTGATAATTTGGGGACCCTGTGATATAAGCTGGTTTTAATCGACATTCTACAGAGATGTAGGTCGAGAGTCCTCCCTTGCTTCTGCCATGGGAACTGGGAGAGGCTGGGGTATGAAAAGTCTGATACCCTAAAAGATGGAGCTCTGTGATGGTCCAAGTTTCCTGTAGGCAGATGATACTATATCGGGAAACAGTTTGAATCCATACAGGGTTAGTCAATTTGTCGAGGAGACCTGCCACGTTCCAAGACAAGAGACTATCACCCTGCAGGAGCTCATCCGTGCCAGTGTTACCTGCCATAGAGTCTATTGCAACCTCAGTAATCTCTGAAGGTTGCAAGAGAATTTTAGAAAGGGAAATATCTCTGTGGGTTGAAAAATTGGAAGGAAAATTAATTGTCAAACAATCAGACAAAGACATTGGCTCTAAAGATGGAAACTGAGGGGCAATGTCAGAAGTTGACTTCCACCCCAAATTGTCCATGGGCAGTGTGTTATTCTTCAGATTAAGGTTGTCAGTTTCTAGGATAGTTGGCAAAATGCTCATGATAGGAAGATTATCAGCCATGAGTCTAAGATTAAGAAGTCAATCCTGTTCGTCCAGACCTGAAAGAGTAACGTATCTGTTTGAAGTTGGAATAGCGAAATGGTGTGCCTCACTAATGGCCCTCGATGGTGGGTGTAAAAAAGTGGGGTTTGACAAGAGGGAGCGGGGATAGAAATAACTTAAGTCAACCGTTGAGATACCCGTACCCCTGCACGGGGTATACCAATCCACTATGTAGGGTAGCACCCTACGATCTCTAAAGTTAATTATGATGACATCGCCCTGAATGTCCTTGGGTCTAGGACCCAGCCATTTCAAACTCCTCACGTGCAATATTTCACCATTAATTTCAGGGGGAAGAGGTCTATTTTGAGTCAGCCAGTATACTACTTTATTTTTGAGTTCCTGGTATCTCTCCGTTTTACCCTGATCAAGCGCTGGAACACCAGTAAGTGTCACTACGTAGGGCGCCGCTTCGGGGGGCAGGTCGATGTATGAACTTTTATCCAGTTTGTAATCCGAAGAAGGCTGCCGATTGATGTTATTACCCAGGGACGCTGCAGGGTTGGATATTTGATCTTCTCTTAAAGCCCCCTTAGCAATGAGTTGTTTCTCTGGTATAGGCAGAGAAACAGGTATATTCTCTATGTGGTTTGATGTATTAGGCTGAGTGGTTGTTTGAATAGAAGGAAGGGGCGTAATAGCCACAGTAGGGTTTTTACATAAATGGGAATTCAGATCGTTATTTAATGCAATAAGTGAGGCATGAGATGCTTCCAAACATGTTAGCTGTATTGCAATGTTCTTAACTCTCTCTATTAAAGGTGAGAGTAAAGATCTTACCAAATGCTCTATGTCAGTCAATAAATTGGAGAAAGGGGAGATGGGAGGCTGTATCGAAAGTGTTGGTGACCTAGTTCGAATAAGAGTCGGTTTAAATTGAGACGTACTTTTGGGCCCAACAGGATGACAATCTTTCCTCCCTTTTAGGTCTCGCGAGCCAAAGGCTCGAAGAGACATTTTATATGTGGGATTTTCAAAGTGCTACCCACAGTCTTTTGGCTGGCCTAAACCTTGAGTGCACGAGATCACATGCACGTGCACAGCTGCTCCTCTGCTCATTGCATTCCCCCCTCCCTTCTCACCCAGCCCTTGGATGCTCTGCTTGATTACTTTCACTTTCGCCCGCTTTGACCCTTGCATTCCCCCCTCCCTTCTCACCCAGCCCTTTGATGCTCTGCTAGCATCTCCCTCCTCCCTGGGCGTGAAGGGAGACAGAGCCATCATGCTTGATTAATGGCTTTTTTATTTTACTGCTTCAACAGAACCAGCAGGCCACCAGTCACCCACTTCAGCTCTGTCAGTGCCCCACGGACTTTCGGTTTATGCTGCTGAAAGAGCATACAGTGAAAAGACTATGTGCCAGCTGATACGTTAAGAGCGTCTCACTCTGGGGCTCTGTTCAGTAATGATGTAGCTTTAAATTAATGTCTGCCTCAATGAGTACTTAATAATGATGAAATACAAGTCAGATAAAAAAACTTCTGCATTTCGGTAGCAACATTATCTAAGAACACAGAAGATCGTATGGCCTGTGGAACAAAGAGTTGTTTTTGTGCGACTTCCTTGTTTAAAGCACATAGTCATGGGCTCTCAATCACATGCATGATCAAACAGGGACATGCAGCTGAAATGTGATAAAAAGTTCCACACAAATTTCACAAAAGAAAACCACAAGGCTTGCGTGCAGATCAAAGACAGTTTATATGCAGCCAAAAAGGATAGTGCTGATCTCAAGGCATATGACTAACTAATTGACTCACTCTCACTGACTCACTCTCTCTCTCATGACTCACTCTCACTGACTCACTCTCACTAATTGACTCACTCTCACAGACTCACTAATTGACTCACTCTCACTGACTCACTCTCTCTCTCTCACTAATTGACTCACTCTCACTGGCTCACTTGCTCACAAATTGACTCACTCTCACTGAGTCACTCTCTCACTAATTGACTCACTCTCACTGACTCTCTCTCTCCCTCATGACTCACTCTCACTGACTCTCTCTCTCTCATGACTCACTCTCACTGACTCAATCTCACTAATTAACTCGCTCTCACTGACTCACTCACTAATTGACTCACTCTCAATGACTCACTAATTGACTCACTCTCACTGACTCACTCACTCTCTCACTAATTGACTCACTCACTGGCTCACTCTCACTGACTTACTCTCACGGACTCACTAATTGACTCACTGAGTCACTCTCTCACTAATTGACTCACTCTCACTAATTGACTCACTCTCTCACTAACTGACTCACTCTCACTGACTTACTCTCACGGACTCACTAATTGACTCACTCTCACTGACACACTCACTAATTGACTCACTCTCAATGACTCACTAATTGACTCACTCCCACTGACACTCTCACTAATTGACTCACTCACTCTCACTGACTCACTCACTAATTGACTCACTCTCACTCACTAATTAACTCACTCTCACTGGCTCACTAATTTACTCACTCTCACTGAGTCACTCTCTCACTAATTGACTCACTCTCACTGACTCACTCTCACTAATTGACTCACTCTCACTGACTCACTCGCTGATTGACTCACTCACACTGACTCACTCTCTCTCTCATGACTCACTCTCACTGACTCACTCACTAATTGACTCACTCACTGAGTCACTCTCTCACTAATTGACTCACTCTCTCACTAATTTCCACACTCTCACAGACTCACTCTCACAGACTCACTCTCACAGACTCACTCTCACTCACTCATTGGCTCACTCTCACTGGCTCACTCTCACTGGCTCACTAATTGACTCACTCTCACTGGCTCACTCTCACTAATTGACTCACTCTCAATGACTCACTAATTGACTCACTGTCACTGAGTCACTCTCTCTCTTATGACTCACTCTCACTGACTCACTCTCACTAATTGACTTAGTCTCACTGACTCACTCACTAATTGACTCACTGTCAATGACTCACTAATTGACTCACTCACTGAGTCACTCTCTCTCACTAATTGACTCACTCTCACTGGCTCACTTGCTCACTAATTAACTCACTCTCACTGAGTCACTCTCTCACTAATTGACTCACTCTCACTGACTCACTCTCACTAATTGACTCACTCTCACTGAGTCACTCTCTCACTAATTGACTCACTCTCACTGACTCACTCTCTCTCTCTCATAACTCACTAACTGACTCACTCTCACTAATTAACTCACTCTCACTGAGTCACTCTCTCACTAATTGACTCACTCTCACTGACTCACTCTCACTAATTGACTCACTCTCACTGAGACTCTCTCACTAATTGACTCACTCTCACTGACTCACTCACTAATTGACTCACTCTTACTGATTGACTCACTCTTACTGATTGACTCACTCACTAATTGACTCACTCTCACTGACTCACTCTCACTCACTCATTGACTCACTTTCACTGGCTCACCATACCACAGGAATGTTCCACAGGCAAATATAAACTTTCTTTACAGTATTCTTGTTGCATCCTTTTGTAGTGTGATCGAAGTATACTACAGTTACACATATAAAGGAATCAAGGCCGAAAGCAAGTACATTAAAATGAAGTAAATATTGCCTACTTGACACTAGAGATGTGGGAAATAGTAACTGTGGTTAATTTATATAATCTATTCACATTAAGTGGCGATTAATGGTTACTTTAGTTACTCTTTTCCCTTGCTCCGTGCCATAAGCAGTGACTTGAAAAAAAGACCACTTATGCCATAGGCTGACTCACTCACACTGACTCACTATCACTGACTCACTATCACTAATTGACTCACTCACTGACTCACTCACTAATTGACTCACTCAGTCACTCTCTCACTAATTGACTCACTAATTGACTCTCACTGACACACTCACTAATTGACTCACTCTCACTGACTCACTCACTAATTGACTCACTAATTGACTCACTCTCACTGACTCACTCTCACTGACTCACTAATTGACTCACTCTCACTGACTCACTCACGAATTGACTCACTAATTGACTCTCACTGACTCACTCACTAATTGACTCACTCTCACTGACTCACTCACTAATTGACTCACTAATTGACTCTCACTGACTCACTCACTAATTGACTCACTCTCACTGACTCACTCACTAATTGACTCACTCACTAATTGACTCACTCTCACTGACTCACTCTCACAGACTCACTAATTGACTCACTCACTAATTGACTCACTCACTAATTGACTCACTCACTAATTGACTCACTAATTGACTCACTCACTAATTGACTCACTCACTAATTGCCTCACTCTCACTGACACTCACTAATTGACTCACTCTCACTGACTCACTCACTAATTGACTCACTAATTGACTCACTCACTGACTCACTCACTAATTGCCTCACTCTCACTGACACTCACTAATTGACTCACTCTCACTGACTCACTCACTAATTGACTCACTAATTGACTCACTCACTGACTCACTCACTAATTGACTCACTAATTGACTCGCTCACTGACTCACTCACTAATTGCCTCACTCTCACTGACACTCACTAATTGACTCACTCTCACTGACTCACTCACTAATTGACTCACTAATTGACTCACTCACTGACTCACTCACTAATTGACTCACTCTCACTGACTCACTCACTAATTGACTCACTAATTGACTCACTCTCACAGACTCACTCTCACTGACTCACTCTCACAGACTCACTAATTGACTCACTCTCACAGACTCACTCTCACTGACTCACTCTCACAGACTCACTCTCACAGACTCACTAATTGACTCACTCTCACAGACTCACTCTCACTGACTCACTCTCACAGACTCACTCTCACTGACTCACTCTCACAGACTCACTAATTGACTCACTCTCACAGACTCACTAATTGACTCACTCTCACAGACTCACTAATTGACTCACTCTCACAGACTCACTAATTGACTCACTCTCACAGACTCACTAATTGACTCACTCTCACAGACTCACTAATTGACTCACTCACTAATTGACTCACTCTCAGACTCACTAATTGACTCACTCTCACAGACTCACTCTCAGACTCACTAATTGACTCACTCTCACAGACTCACTCTCACAGACTCACTCTCACAGACTCACTCTCACAGACTCACTCTCACAGACTCACTCACAGACTCACTCACAGACTCACTCTCACAGACTCACTCACTAATTGACTCACTCTCAGACTCACTCTCACAGACTCACTCTCACAGACTCACTCTCACAGACTCACTCTCACAGGCTCACTCTCACAGACTCACTCTCACAGACTCACTAATTGACTCACTCTCACTGACTCACTCTCACTAATTGACTCACTGACTCACTCACTAATTGACTCACTCTCAATGACTCATTAATTGACTCACTCTGACTCACTCTCTCTCATGACTCACTCTCACTGACTCTCTCACTAATTGACTCACTCACACAGACTCACTCACTAATTGACTCACTCTCACTGACTCCCTCTCTCCCTCTCACTAATTGACTCACTCTCACTGGCTCACTTGCTCACAAATTTACTCACTCTCACTGAGTCACTCTCTCACTAATTGACTCACTCTCACTGACTCACTCTCTCTCTCTCATAACTCACTAACTGACTCACTCTCACTAATTGACTCACTCTCACTGACTCACTCGCTGATTGATTCACTCACTGAGTCACTCTCTCACTAATTGACTCACTCACACTGACTCACTCTCTCTCTCATGACTCACTCTCACTGACTCACTATCACTAATTGACTCACTGTCACTGACGCACTCACTAATTGACTCACTCACTGAGTCACTCTCTCACTAATTGACTCACTCTCTCACTAATTTCCACACTCTCACAGACTCACTCTCACTCCCTGACTCATTGGCTCACTCTCACTGGCACACTCTCACTGGCTTACTCTCACTGACTCACTAATTGACTCACTCTCACTGGCTCACTCTCACTAATTGACTCAGTCTCACTGACTCACTCACTAATTGACTCACTCAATGACTCACTAATTGACTCACTGTCACTGAGTCACTCTCTCTCTTATGACTCTCTCACTGACTCACTCTCACTAATTGACTCACTCTCACAGACTCACTTACTAATTGACTCACTCTCAATGACTCACTAATTGACTCACACTCTCTCTCACTAATTGACTCACTCTCACTGGCTCACTAATTAACTCACTCTCACTGACTCACTCTCACTAATTGACTCACTCACTGACTCACTCACTAATTGACTCACTCTCACTGACTCACTCTCTCCCTCTCACTAATTGACTCACTCTCACTGGCTCACTTGCTCACAAATTTACTCACTCTCACTGAGTCACTCTCTCACTAATTGACTCACTCTCACTGACACTCTCTCTCTCATGACTCACTCTCACTGACTCAATCTCACTAATTAACTCGCTCTCACTGACTCACTCACTAATTGACTCACTCTCAATGACTCAAAAATGGACTCACTCTCACTGACACACTCACTAATTGACTCACTCTCACTGACACACTCACTAAGTGACTCACTCTCAATGACTCACTAATTGACTCACTCTCACTGACTCACTCACTAATTGACTCACTGAGTCACTCTCTCACTAATTGACTCACTCTCTCCCTAATTGCCACTCTCACTGACACACTCTCACTGACACACTCTCACTGACACACTCTCACTGACACACTCTCACTAATTGACTCACTCTCACTAATTGACTCACTCTCACTGACTCACTAATTGACTCACTCACTGACTCTCTCTCTCAATCTCACTAATTGACTCGCTCTCACTGACTCACTCACTAATTGACTCACTCTCAATGACTCACTCTCTCATGACTCACTCTCACTAATTGACTCAGTCTCACTGACTCACACTAATTGACTCACTCTCAATGACTCACTAATTGACTCACTCTCACTGACTCACTCTCTCTCACTAATTGACTCACTCTCACTGGCTCACTAATTTACTCACTCTCACTGAGTCACTCTCTTACTAATTGACTCACTCACACTGACTCACTCTCTCTCTCTCATAACTCACTAACTGACGCACTCTCACTAATTGACTCACTCTCACTGACTCACTCGCTGATTGACTCACTCACTGAGTCACTCTCTCACTAATTGACTCACTCACACTGACTCACTCTCTCTCTCATGACTCACTCACTGACTCACTATCACTAATTGACTCACTCTCACTGACGCACTCACTAATTGACTCACTCACTGAGTCACTCTCTCACTAATTGACTCACTCTCTCACTAATTTCCACACTCACAGACTCACTCTCACAAACTCACTCTCACTCCCTGACTCATTGGCTCACTCTCACTGGCACACTCTCACTGGCTTACTCTCACTGACTCACTAATTGACTCACTCTCACTGGCTCACTCTCACTAATTGACTTAGTCTCACTGACTCACTCACTAATTGACTCACTGTCAATGACTCACTAATTGACTCACTAAATGACTCACTGTCACTGAGTCACTCTCTCTCTTATGACTCACTCTCACTGACTCACTCTCACTAATTGACTCACTCTCACAGACTCACTTACTAATTGACTCACTCTCAATGACTCAGTAATTGACTCACACTCTCTCTCACTAATTGACTCACTCTCACTGGCTCACTTGCTCACTAATTAACTCACTCTCACTGAGTCACTCTCACTAATTGACTCACTCTCACTGACTCACTCTCACTAATTGACTCACTCTCACTGATTGACTCACTCTCACTGATTGACTCACTCTCACTGATTGACTCACTCACTAATTGACTCACTCTCACTGACTCACTCTCACTCACTCATTGACTCACTCTCACTGGCTCACCATACCACAGGAATGTTCCACAGGCAAATATAAACTTTCTTTACAGTATCCTTGTTGCATCCTTTTGTAGTGTGATCGAAGTATACTACAGTTACACATATAAAGGAATCAAGGCCGAAAGCAAGTACATTTAAATGAAGTAAATATTGCCTTCTTGACACTAGAGATATGGGAAATAGTAACTGTGGTTCAAGCATGCAGAGAGCGGGCTTCTTTGCAATTACATTAGAAATGCTAAATTAACAAGTGTCAGCAGGAAACAGACCAGAGGCGCCACTAGGGCAGAAGCCAGACAGAACCATCCTCCTTGATTGCGGTTTCCCCTCAGAGGTGTCCGTGCTGCATATACTTAAGGAGCCTGCGAGGTTAATAAGGTCACATTTAAAATTCTGCTTTGGCTTACAGCGCTTCATATTTCACTGCTCCCACACGCAGGGGGCCAGAAGCAACGGATATGGTGTGATACATAGAAGTAAGAGGGAACAACTGTCAAAATTGAAATGACAAAAAAAGGAGTTTTAATAAAGGCGCGTTGTTAGAAACCTGCATGCCACTGTACAACATAAACGTTACACAAATATACTAAGAAATATACAATTTTCTTTGTACAATATTTCTATAGTGGATTAAAAACTTTAAAGTTTGGTGAATGGGAGCCCCACCATAAATCAGTGTGACTCTGGCCACACCTAACACATGGCTACCCTGCCTCGTCTAACATATAGGAAAACATTTACAAAAAATGCTTTCATTTATTCCAAATTATAAACACTTAATTCTGATAACAGAAATCTACACATTTTTTTCATACGGTACCATACGAAAATGCACCTCCTTATAAACCTTCCGTTTTCCTTCTGCCTACATGGAATGGTCTTTTCCCTGCTCCTATGGGACAGAACAGCAACTTCTCAAGGAGATAGCAATCTTAAGTGCCAGGCCACATGTCTTTTATTATGCTGCCACAGTCTAAACAATTGGAACTTTTGACACCACGCCAGACTTCTTGGGGCAGGGAGGAACTGATAACAGTCAACAGTTGTTCACTGGCTCAGTTACTGCTCACACATTAAGCCACGGGTCACGACAAAGGAACATGCAGCTTTGTTATACCCTACATCCTTATATCCCAACTTTTAAGTGTGCTGCCTCAGTCTCTAACAGAAGTACATTTAAGAAACAATTGCAACATTTCACACCACGCCACACTGCTTGGCACATCTTTCTTTCTTGAAGCACAAGGTGTGAATACATTTAAAACAGACTGAACTGATAGAATAGCCTAAAGGCAGCATTACGTTTTTAGCCAATTACAACGCAGCTTTCTAAAACAAGCATTTGCAAAGCAATATGTATCGCATTTGCGAGAGTTTAAGCTTTTAGCATTGTAAATGACAATGCTTTTATTTATGTTTTAAATACCAAAAAATAAATAAGAGGCATTTTCATATACAATGCCAAGAGCTCAAACTTGCGTAAGTGCGAGACCTATTGCATTGCAAATGCTTGTTTTAGTTGGAGCAGTGAGAATTTTTTTTGCTGTAATCTTAGAGGAAGAAAATTTATTTTTTGCGGCTTTTCTCTTAGGTGTCTTAACAGTGTAAGTTGGGGTTGAGTCCTCGAGGGAAGTACCCATTAATGATTGCAAGTTAGGAGGACTTATGTCGGTTTCCTTTGGGGTGTGCACTATGACTATTGGGTCGCAAGGTTGCACAAGGAGGCCAGCGTCGTTGATTAAATCAGGGTCACTGGTCCTAGTTGGAGGTGAGGGAACCTGTTGTAAGTGGCCCAAAGATGAACGCTTCTGATAAATAGGGTCCAATGATAAGCGGCGTTCCGTAATAGCAATCTCTTGTTCTAAAACGGAAGCGGCCCTGGTAATAAAGTGATCTAAGGTCCCCCTGACTGAGCCCCCCACCATGGAAAGCCTTGGTTTTGTAGGGTGTGTAGCCATGATAATTTGTTGAGTAAGATTGGGACACAAATAAGATGAAGACCAGTACTAACGTACAATGAAGATGATATAACACATATAACTAAGGAACGATGGACAATTATAAAAAACAGCCCCCCTTATGCCCAATGGGAGTCAGTGAGATTGTCAATCACCTGATTCAGGAGCCGCTTGTAGGATATATGTAGCCAACGGCGGGGGGGTGGCCCAGCCCAGCCTCGGTCGGCCTTGGACGGCCGTAGACGGCCCGCCCTTTGCCCGGGCTTAGCCCGGCACGTCCCACGAAGCGGGAGGAGCGAGGTCTCTTAAGGCTGCTGCTGGGAGGAGGGAGGGGCTGTAGGTGGTCACGCTGCCCCCACAGACCTCTGGTCCAAGTACTTCAGTGACCGCTCCGGTCAAAATAGTCCGCACTCCAGCGCTGCGCGTCCCGCGAAGCGGGAGGCGCGAGGTCTCTTAAGGCTGCTGCTGGGAGGAGGGAGGGGCTGTAGGTGGTCACGCTGCCCCCACAGACCTCTGGTCCAAGTAGTTCAGTGACAGCTCCGGTCAAAATAGTCCGCACTCCAGCGCTGCGCGTCCCGCGAAGCGGGAGGCGCAAGGTCTCTTAAGGCTGCTGCTGGGAGGAGGGAGGGGCTGTAGGTGGTCACGCTGCCCCCACAGACCTCTGGTCCAAGTAGTTCAGTGACAGCTCCGGTCAAAATAGTCCGCACTCCAGCGCTGCGCGTCCCGCGAAGCGGGAGGCGCGAGGTCTCTTAAGGCTGCTGCTGGGAGGAGGGAGGGGCTGTAGGTGGTCACGCTGCCCCCACAGACCTCTGGTCCAAGTAGTTCAGTGACAGCTCCGGTCAAAATAGTCCGCACTCCAGCGCTGCGCGTCCCGCGAAGCGGGAGGCGCGAGGTCTCTTAAGGCTGCTGCTGGGAGGAGGGAGGGGCTGTAGGTGGTCACGCTGCCCCCACAGACCTCTGGTCCAAGTAGTTCAGTGACAGCTCCGGTCAAAACAGTCCGCACTCCAGCGCTGCGCGTCCCGCGAAGCGGGAGGCGCGAGGTCTCTTAAGGCTGCTGCTGGGAGGAGGGAGGGGCTGTAGGTGGTCACGCTGCCCCCACAGACCTCTGGTCCAAGTAGTTCAGTGACAGCTCCGGTCAAAATAGTCCGCACTCCAGCGCTGCGCGTCCCGCAAAGCGGGAGGCGTGAGGTCTCTTAAGGCTGCTGCTGGGAGGAGGGAGGGGCTGTAGGTGGTCACGCTGCCCCCACAGACCTCTGGTCCAAGTAGTTCAGTGACAGCTCCGGTCAAAATAGTCCGCACTCCAGCGCTGCGCGTCCCCTAGTAAATGCTACCTCGAATTAAAAGACAGTCCGGCCCGGTCAAGTGAGTCACCATCTGGCAGATGTCCGGGTAATAGGAATGCAATCCTCATTATATGAGAGGCCACAGACTCTTGAGTTGCCCTCCTGTTTTGGCGGCCTATTGGGGCCAGTTCAGCCGCGATAGGTTATTCAGACAATTATTTTTGCTAATAACGTTTGGTGTCCTTTGCAAAGTCTTCACAACCCCCCTGCCCCCCCCACACACACACACGTTCATTTACCTCAGCACCTTAATGTAAAGTTTAACGCCCAACTTTACATTAAGGCGCCACCTGGTGCGGAACATCCAACTGCCGCAGTCGTGCGAGTGCAAGGCTGGCCACAAGAAGTGCACCTGCCACCGGCCCGGCAAGAAGGAGACCTGGCTCTTCTCACGCTTCTCCACGGGCTGGAGCTGTGGATTGCACGCCGACTGGACCGAGCTCACCAACTGCGTCCCTGCCTTGGTGGACAACAAGCGGGAGGAGCAGCCGAGACCGTCCAGGTGAGTCTCATCCGTTGCATCCCGAGAGAGCGGGTCCCGCCGCAGCGCGGGCAGTGTAGCGCCACGGCACCCGGTCTTGTACGAATCTCACAGCAGACGGTCCCGTGGTGCTACTGTGCACCATGGGACACTAATGAAACCCTTGTGCTGAGCGCTGACCCATCACACCATGGAGCACAGTAGACTACATCCCAGGGCCATGCTTTTGCACTGCAGACTCTTGTACTTTGTTTATGTTATCAGTGACAGCAGAGCTATGCTCTTGAATGCTGTTTGACGGAGATCACACCTAGGGCAGAACGGCACGCTGCTGTAGCACCGACACTGCAGAAAGTTGGATGGAAATTCACATCAGTAACGTGCTCTAACAGTGAAAATGAACGAAATGATAGACATCTATGACAGCACAGGGATGTACTTTGGCATATTAGACCAGGAACAGTAAGGTACTCTATCCATCACTGTGCGCCGTCAGCCTAGGCTTCTGTGTTACAGAAATCACACCTACAAGAGCACAGGGCGCTGTTTATGCAAGTAGTAAACAACATACATGATCATGTTCTCACACATTGGAGAAGGATGTGCAGTTACGGATGTTTCACACCATGCATTAATACTATAGAGTCTAATAATGGCCCTACTGGCAGTGGAGCACAAGTGCACACATTTGACCGCATAGGGCCTTGCCCTGCTCCTGCACGTCATATGTTAACTAGACAGCTGCGCAGCGAAAGCGATCTCTATTGTGAAAAAAAACCCACGCCTGCGAGCGGTGCGCGCGCCACAGCGAAACATGTGTCTGGGCACGATAATTAAAATCACATGGGCTTTGGTGCACATAACAGACACCAATAGGCCATGGGTGGAACAATGCGCCCGCCTTTGGCATATTGCGTGCTCTGTTTAAGAAAAACACGCAATCAAAGCCCAATAGTAGAAGCCAAAAGGAAAAGCACATGCACAAGCGTGTGCGATTCCAGGCTCCGTTTTGAAACCCCGGTCAAAAGGACTCTCGCTGCGCAAGCAGTGCTACGCACTGCATTGCTAGGCGCGAGACCTAAAAACGAATCTGGGAAGACAAAAAAACCCAAATAGACAACTTATGGTCAAAGATCTTGTTCAATGCTAAAAGATCAAACACAAGAGCCTTATGGGACCTATTAATGGCCTCTCAAGACCAACAAAGGCAATTCACAACACCTGTGTAACTGCCCAGCCTGGATAACGCACATAACTTCGACCTTTTATATATCACCTGACAAAAGGGTTGTAGCCGTGGAAAAATCTAACCCCTCCCTCGCTAAAGCCTGTAACTCATTGATCCAACCAGTATCAATAAATCTGGTCACACCTGTCCCATCAGTCGAAGTAGCAACTCAAATATTCCAGTTCGAGCCACCACAAGCAACGATCAGGAAACCTAAAGTACTGGGAAGCATTCCAAATGGCAGGATGGCAGTAGACCCACAATTACCCCAATATACATCAGAAAAAACAGCTAAGGTCATTCAAGCGGGCAGACGAGACTGGGCATCAGGCCCAAATGGGATACCACAAGCAATCTATAAACAGGACCCTAACTTTTGGGCCGACCCGCTGTCTTGTCTTTTTCACGAGGTGGGTAATGCAAATAGCCTGCTGGAGAGTGTCAATAATTAACCTGATCCAGCCAGCTATTGAATGATTGCCTTACTTGACTCTGAAGCAAAATACGACGCATCTTTGATTTTATCGGCTCTGCTAGACTTGCTATAGACCAACAACAAAATCCCTCTCAACCAGTCTGGATTCCGCAAAGACGTTCGCACCACTACCAATCGTCTTGCCTTTAGGCTTAATGGCAGATAAGAGTCTACGGCAACAAAAGAGCTCACACCTATGCTTCATAGACTTCAAAGCGGCGTTCGATCGAGTAAACCTAGGCCTGTTGTGGTATAAACTAAGGCAGTGGGGTCTCCCAGAAACAACACTTAGAGCCATACTGCAACTATATACAAATACTTGGATGCAAGTAAAAATAGCTGACAGCAAGAGGCTCGCTAGGAAGATCTACACAAATGCCGGATTAAAACAAGGGTGTGTCTTGGCCCCACACCTGTTCAAGTTCTTCATGGCCGATCTCTCCTCAAAGTTAGATGAGGTTAACTGACATCCACCACGCCTAGGCATTCTGCCAATCACCCATCCATCTTATGCGGATGACATAGTGCTACTAAGCCACACACAAATAGGCCTCTAAAGGGCAATTAATGAACCGGCGCAATTCCCCAAGGGAAACCTGATGGAAAACAATACTTCAAAAACTAAAGCCATGATTATAAGCCGTCCTGGTCAGAAACGTCATCCTGGATAACCAACTCACTTTTCGAAAACACGAGACCCAAACTAAAAAAAGGAAACAGGCTAATATTTGCCTTTTGCTCAATGGCAAGAAATCTAAAAGGGTCCATCGTTCACCCCGCTCTTAGCAGTTATCAAAGCTAAACTCTTGCCCACAGTGGCATACGCAAGTGAAATCCAGTATAGAAAAGACGCAGCAACCCTGGATGCCTTACAAACAAAAGCTTACAAGATAGTATTCTCTCAACCCTGCAACTCCTCACCAGCTGATGTGAGGTTGGAATTTGGGTTGCAGCAGTAGCGCATACAAAGAATGTACATAACAATAAAAACATGGTACAAACTTTGGTTCAATCTGCAAAACTCAATAATCCTTTGTGGAGGGCCCTAGATGATGATCCTGAGCCTGCCTACACTCAGTACCTACAATCATCCATAAAACTCACAAATATCACGGGTCTTTGGCAATTGAATCTTCCATTTTCTTCCTTTCAGCAAACGCTAAAGAAAGTGGCCATAAAGCACTCGCTAATGGAGGACAAAACAAGTTTCAGCAAGCGAGCCCATGCATGGATGGTCTTGCAATCGTATACCAAACTGCAACCGGCAACGTATTTAGGGCAGACGTACTCCCCATATTTAAAAACAAAGTTTTTAGCACTACGTCTTGGCTCAATTACATCAAATGCTGAACAGCCAAGCTGGCAATACAAAGGCCCGATATCATGCAGCCTTTGCGAAGCACTGCGGAGCACTGAAGCAGGACCTAAATCATGCGTCTGCCCTGCCATAAAACCATATAGTCTTCTGTTACTGAAAAAACATTCTAATATAAGAGATATCCGCACCTGTAGAGCAGCAATACTAAAATGTCTTGATCCAAATGACCCACAGCTGAAATGCAACCTAGTGAAATGTTTAACCTTGTATAAAAAATTATTTAAGTCCGGTCTGAGGGGAGACACAAAATAGCACTTCAGAGTCTACATCTCACACAGTGGTTCTCACCGCCCGACTCTACTTTATTGTATCACACCAATATGCTGATAAGTCCAGTGAATTGAGTTGGTAAGCCTAATAGTCCCCTCCGAGTCTGTGCTTCACAAAATAGACTATTTGTTCCACAGTCTTATTTTATCATATCTTGTCGCTTTCAGCACTATGGACAATTGAAGTTTCTCTTTTAAAGTCAGTATAATTATTTTTTTGCTACGAGCATATTGTTATGGTTTTAACTAACTTAAACAATAAAGAATATTTTGACTTTGACTGTGTGGGTCATGCCATGGATGGGCACCAGTGTTGTGATCAGGCATTGTGACTGGATACGGGCCACAGAGTTCTCAGGTGACATGCACACATCCCTGATGCGCAAACCTTCTGATGGTTCGACTCTTCGGAGAGAAGCTGACTCTGCTTTACAGCATTTTAATTACAGCTGTGTTACAGACCACTCTCTAGTGTTAACTTCACCGGTCTGTCAATTTCACCAACAATAATGAAAATTCTGAAATTACTTACAAGGTGTACCTTCTCGCTAGTCTCAGGCCTCGTAACAAGTACAAAACCATCCCTAGAATTTTTGTTGCTCCAGCGGACATGGTGGAAGCTGGTCATGGATGACCCCCAAGGACAACAATCCTGCCACAACAGCTAACACGCCATTCTGATTTACCCTTCGAGGAGCATGCTTAGCCTGTAGGGGGCTGGATTCAATTTTTCCTACATGGCTACAGAAGTACAGCTTCAGATCAGTGGATGCTAAAAAATTGCTCCGAGGGGTTACACCAGTCCCCCTCAACACCCTCCATACCCCCCCCCCGAATCCCATCTGTTTTTTACTAACCCTGGGCGTAGTACTACGTTACGCTTGTGTAGTTTGCGCTACTGCTACGCGAATTGCACGAAGCAGCATCTGTTTTTTACTAACCCTGGGCGTAGTACTACGTTACGCTCGTGTAGTTTGCGCTACTGTTACGTGAATTGCACGAAGCACAGTGCAAAAACGCGGAGCGGGCCTTTTTTGCTTGCTCTCGGTCCTCAACGTCAACGAGCAAAATAACATCCCAGCGAGACTTTTTCCTCTTTCGCGATCAGCAGCATCAGGTTGCCGATAGCGAGTGTGGAAAATAAACCTCCCGGTGAGATTCTCAACATGGGGAGGTCAGGTTTCTCATTGCGAGTGGTCGCGTATGCTCGCGACAAGAAACTACCAGTCCGCGTTGAGAAAGCTGCCGCTCGAGTACAAATCTCGAGCTGCAGAAAATGACCGCTTGCACTGTGCAAGATGCTGTTTGCAATGATTGCACAGTGTGGACAAGCATCCGGCACTGTGCAATCAGTGCGAACAGCATTTTCCCTACCGCACTACGCAGTTCGCGTAGCTCGCATAGTGCGAAGTGCACTTCGCGTAGCATAGAGTAGCGCCACTACGCAAACTACGCCCAGGGTTAGTTTTTACTCGACCTTTGGCAGATAACGCAAGGCCAAACACTTTGGGTCAAAAGGGCCATAGGGAACGTTCCAGAGGTGGAGAAAAGTGATGGGTGTTACTTTTGCTATTTCTTGGTCCAAAAAAAGGATGGCCCTTTCTGAACACCATCTATGAAAGGGCAAATTCAATATGTTCAGTCTTGCCCAGATTCGTTCCGCTCTGAACTCACAAGATTGAATGATGTCCTTGAACCTTCATGGTTCATCCTTTCATGTGCTTGTCCTACAGTCTCACAGACACTACTTTTGGTTTCTAGTGCTGCTGGAACAGTTCCAAGTTGCTGTCTTACCGTTTAACATCACCTCTGACCTTCAGGTGTTTACAAAATCTATATCTGTGGTTGTTGCCCATCTTCACAGGTGTTGGATACATGTATTTCCATACCTCAATAATAGGCCACTGAAGGTTTGCCACTGTTAGTTGTAGACCACCTCAGCGCGATGTTCATTCTTTCATCCTAGGGTTTTCCATGTATGAACAGAAGTCCAATCTTAAGCTTACACAGAAGATTTCCCTCATAGGCCCACCTTGGACATTATGGCATTTTGGACTTTTTAACCCCCTCATTGAGTCCAGAACATGATTCTGATGCTGCTTTCTCAATGTTTGCTTCTGGTGTGGGTGGTTTAGAAGCATATTGAAAACCTGGACTCATGCATTCTACTGGTCTCTAGTACTTGTCATGCCTCCATTTTCAGTGGTCTCAACATCAGGGCTGTCTGTCAGACAACATCCGTATCTAAAGGAAACTGCCTAGGATCTTTGGTAGTGGCGGCTGGACACCAGTCTGTTATGCAGAAGGCAGTTCGCCCTACGCAACCAGTCTTCACAGTAGTGCCATATGAATTGTTTCTGTGTTGGGGCGGTCACCGGGGAGATCAGAGTGAAAACTCCGCATCAGTCTTTCAGAGTTTTGCGTGATTCGTTTGGCCCTGAAAGCCTTTCTCCCATCTAACAAGTGGAGGCCTCTAAAGCTCCTAACAACAACAAGTTTGCCAAGTTGTACAGTGCCAAAAGCACAGTGTGAGGTATTGGACCTTGTGCCGGGAAGGACCTTGGACATGGCTAGGGCTTCATGGAATCTCTCTTGTAGCCAACCATCGGGTGGGAATCCTCAACACCAGGGCGAATGACCTCAAGAGGCAGCACCTGGCAGAACACAAATGGCTTTTTCACCCTGAGGTGTCTCAAAACATCTCCACACAGAAAAACACAGTGTCGGGACTAATGTGCACTGGGGTTTTCACCAAGAGTATTCTTGGGGGATGCATTCAGTTTGCAGTTAGGTGCAGAACCGCTGTATGGCTTTCCACATTTCTATCTTTTGCCCAGAGTTCTGAAGATCAGGACAGATTAGACTTCAGTCATCTTGATAGCTCTGGATTGGGTAAACAACCACAATCGTTTCAGTGTCTGCATATGAACCCTGATCCACCTACCACTTTGGGGGAACCTTCTGTCGCAGCTACAGGGCACAATCCTACGCCTGAATATGTGCAAATAGCACTGCCATGCATGGAGATTGAACTTGACAATTGAGCAGCTTTAACTTCCCTGCTAAAAAAAGTGGCTGCGATTCTTGTAGCTAGATCCCCTTCAACCATACAGGGCAATGGGCAAAACTTGTGGCCTTGGGTGGGGACCAAGCTCCACTCAATGGAGTAGACTCTTTTACCTGATTAAAATAAAAAGGTACTAAGTAATGTTCTGCACACTGTCACCTCCAATCTTTCATGGCTGACCTTTATCTGAGGGTGTGCAAAGTGTAAGATTCCCAACCTCTGCAAGCAGGGGTGGCGCCAAGGGATCAAATAATCATTAAAATGTTGCTATACCTGCAGGTCTAGTGACTTGAATAATCTACTCGACCTAACTGTAATGCGCTTTAACCATAATCTGGTCCAAATTGTGTTATCCTGGGTAAATAATTTATTTCATCGAGTTCCCTTTTTCTTCATTATTAAATATGAGAGCACCTTCAAGTATGTGAGTTCAGCATGTGTGCTGTACAAAAACTCTTATTTTTGATTTAATAGACTAAACATTTGCACCATGTATAATTAAAATCTAGCCAACATGAAAGGTGCACATGACTCTTCCCTTGCCTCTTGATTCATGGCATGCAGGTTTACTGATAAAACTATATAGCGTACAAACAATAATGGGGTAAATTCTAGTTCAGCAAATATTTATCATACGCACATCTACAAGTAATGTGCTCTGATTTGTTTTGATCCTATTAAAATATATGATCACACATTAGAATTAAAAAACAAAAGTGTACAGTCATTTACAAGGTATTTAAATAATTTTTAGAAACAACAATGACATCCTATTGTCTTTTATTGCTAACAGCATAATTGCCAGACAGTTCATTTTACTTTTCTTTGTCTGACTGCAAACTTAGAGGAATTTGGAAGCACAATATCCAGGATAAAAGTAGGAACAATCTGTAAGAAGACATAAGCTGACATCTCACCTCTGCCTTTGAACTCACACCAAATGTAACCAGATATAAAGGCATCTTTATTGTTTTTTCTCTTTCTAAATGATAAGAACGCCTGTTTTTTTGTGAGCTGGAGTATCACGCCGGACCAGACCAGTAGCCCTTAAAAATAGCTCACCCTGATAACATCTGACAGAAAACCCATTGCCCATAGCAAGTGGGTGAGTAGATTTCTCTAGGCCAGGCCTTTATGTGCAGATCTGCATTGTTACTTCGAGAGGTAGTGCGATGTCACAGCAAAGTCCCATAAAATCACCTGCTGGGACGCAAAATCAATTGCTTGGAAAAATCTGACGCTAGCTTGTTTAATTGAGGTCTGGTTCTTCCTTTTGCCTTTCAAAATGTCGCTTGTGGCATTTTGGAAAGAGGTGCAGAGAGATTTGTAAAAGGAACTCACCCTTAAACAAATATCTGGAGAATTCAACTTCTGCAGATGATACAAAGCTATTCTACATCTGCGATGGCTCAATGATTTTAAGAGGTTTCAGGAAAACTGTACGGGGATAATCAAAGAAATGACAAAGATATGTAATAATGACTGTGCAGACTCCCTATCACAAGGACAATAGACCACTGGCCTCCCCAAGGTATCGGACTGATTAGTAATACTCATGAGCCTTAACGCCTCTAAAACGGTCTTGAGGTCTAATGAACGATAAAGCACGGGCTCTGTACTGGCATGGTACCTATAATAGACAAGCACTGTATTTTTCTGCAGTTCGATTTGTAACCTTTTGGTTTCACAGAATTCCCAGAAGAGGCTCAGAACCCTTGAGTTGTTTGCTTTCTTAATATTTATCGGGGATGTACATAATGAAGCCTGCTCCAGCTCTGGGAATGTTTTAGAGATGTAACTAATCCAAGGAATGGCACACCCTTTGTCTAGGCTAAGACAATCCATAATCGCATCTCCAAAGCTGCGCTTGTGGGCTGGCACACACATTAACCAAAAGCAGTAATATGTCCAATTGAACCCTGTCCTCAATGAAGTGCTGGCTTAATTCTGCATATATTATATCACTTGTTTTGGTCGATGGTAAGTGTAAAAGCCTTTGGCATATTAGATTTTCCTCTAACTGAATAGAGGAACTTGTAATGTATCCCCCAATCCACACCCTATACAGAGCAGCTGTGACGCATTGTATACCTCTAAAATAGGCAAAACAGCCCCCTCGATCTTGGGAGACTAAAAATGGCTCCTGCTGAGCTTAAGGCATGAGCTGGTCAGCAGAGGTTACCAGGAGCCCTTAGCATTAAAGATTACTCCCAGATAACTAAAGTCTCTGACACTGTCCAAGGCATGGCTCTTAACGATTATCCTGCGAGTATCAATACTACATGACCCATGTGCCATAAATTGAGACTTACTGTAACTGGTGATCAGGTCTAAACTGTCCATAAAATGGACAAAATGGTTCACCAACACCTGCAAAGCATTAGGGATCGGGGCCACCAGGAGAGCGTCTTCCGCATAGAGCAGAGCGGGCACCTATGTGCCAGCAACTTTGTAAGACCAAAATAGAGGTTAAATAAGGAAAAAGACCATTAATATATAAAATAAAGCGTAGAGGAGCCAAAATGTAACCTTGGTGCATTCTGCGTCTAAGGCCAAATTCTGGGGATACTCCTCCATTAGAGCTCACTCACACTTTAGCAGTCAGATCTAAGAGCATATTGTATAGAAAGTTCACCCATGAAATCTCTACGCCCATGTCCAACAGCCTCAACCACAGCTTTGTCATTTTGACAGAATTGAATGCTGTTGACAGGTCCCTGTCCACATGTTTGGCATCACCTGCCAAACAGTGCCTTACTGTGTACACAAAAAAATGCAAATGGGAATGCTCTTAAAGGAGCATTCTGCTAACATATTAACAAAAATTGCCAGCTCAGTTTTTCTTTCCTCATTGAGTCAACATGTGGATGTAAAACTCATTGAACACTCTTTATACCATGCCTCTTTAATAGAGTTTGCTGTAGATTGAGTTTTATTTGCAGTTCTCTTTGCATAAACTTTGTGAAAAAAGAAAGCAAAATGAAAAGCAGAATGCATTTCGCTCCTACTTGGAGTGGTCCTCCTTTGAACGATAGTTGTAGACTTACTGGTAATAGGACCATTTTTATTTCTAAAACTAATAGTATTAGATCCATATCAGAGGCACCAAAAGCAGCAGTAGTTTCAAAGGGGTCAGCAGTTCTTATAACCCTAGAGGTAGCTCTATCCGTAATGCACATATTAGAGGAATATGTTTGAGCACTCTTTGTAGTTTCTGGTATTTGTATAGTGATTGATTAATAATAGCTGGGGTGATTGCGGTGCTCCAAGCTGTCATAATAGAACTAGTCTTAGTAGCAGTTTAAGTACATTTAGTAGTAGTAATATCAGTCTTAGTTAGAGTTGGCGACCAGCAGTACAACCATTAGTTGTACTTGCTCTACTATAGTTGAACTGTTAATGCTAGTATTAGTAATTGTAGGTACCGTCTCAGTACAGATATTATTTGGAAAGTAGTATAAGTAGCATCAGCATATGTGCCATTAATGCTCTGGTTACCACAACAGAAGGCAGCACTTTTAATGGTCAAGAAGCAGGACCGCTTTGAGATGAGAAAAGGAATTGCGATGAAATGAGACTATGACTTGGTGTAACTGATCTCAAATGTGAATGTAAACTGGAATGGATGAAATTGACCTCAAAAGTGTTGATAGTAGATGAAAAACCCTTCTTTGAAATAAATTATCTCCCTCTAAAGATCTTCATTCAATATGGATATGCTATCTCTTGTTCTAGAAATAAACCATTTGTGTCTTATGAGCTTTGAGGATAAATTGGAAGAATGCTTTGAGTTTTTACTGTGTAGGACAGTTTGAAAGCACAGACAGATATTTTCTTATACGTGTGAAATGAATAATATACTTACATGTAGGATATCGTTGTGGGTTTTATGCTTACCATTGGATTCAGTTTTAACTTGCAACTTCACACAGCAGCAGAAAAGGGTGGTGGTTAGCCCTGCAGTAAGCCATACATTATTGCAATCAAATGGACCACATGTGATACTTGTTAGGAAGAAATTGTTGACACAAAGGGTAAAGTGTCACTTTTTAAAAAAAAAACTACAAACCGGTACAAATTAAGATACATATAGCTACTTTGATTTCAGAAGCTATATTGAAGAGGCTAAGTAATCTGTTTTTGCTGCATTGGAGGTTGTATGCTCTGCTTATGGTTTTAGTATCCATATTGAATTGGTAAAATCAGCCGAAATTTAAATAAAAGTCAATCTATTAACCCCTTCAGCGCGGCGTGGATTTCCGCGCCACGCTGAAGGTTCCGTGCACGGGCGGGGCCATGACGGAACGGTTCCGTCATGCGCACCGCCCAACCGACGTGCATGACGGAACCGTTCCGTCATGCGCGTCGAAGGGGTTAATGCATTTACACTTTCACATGCATCACAATATAAAAAGATCGCCCTTTTACAAATTTGCAGCATATCACAACCCTCCTATATGTTAGGTTGGTAACTAAAATAAACCAATAATTCTAATTGTATTATTTAATAGGCTATGACATTGGAAGAAAATGCTAAATTAAAGCAGCCTGAAAACCAATTCAAAGGGACTGAGCTCACGGAAGAAGAGAAGAAAAGCATAGCAGAACAACAGCTTAAGCAGCAGGCTATCACCGACAAAGACCTGGTAAGCGTGTTGCTGTGTGAAAGACCATTGAGCACAGTTCCTAATAATGATTTTGAATTGCTAATTCATAATCCTTTTCAGGTATTTGATATAGTCTGGAGTTATGTGACTATGAGATACAAATACTTGTTTCTAGAGTGGAACAAAGCTGAAACAAAGACTTCAAAATGGGAGTTGTTAATGATATTTATCACGAGGCTTAACATTGTTTCAATTTAATTTGTAATAATAAATGTAATGATTATCATTTTTTAATAAGGAATATTTATGTCACTGTACATTGTGATTTTAATGGCCTTTTGAAAATAATGTTGAATGAACCAATGCTGAAGAGTGTTTGGGTCCAAATAATTTTTGACCCTGTACGGGAGCACACAACCCATTTGCACACTTTCTCCCTAACACAATGCTCACACGGACATATTATCTAATTTTGGATGACTTTTTTTGTGTATTTTGCGTTTTTTATTTGGCAGTTTTAAAATTTTGTACCGAGATGTGGTTCTTTTTAAACTGTATAGAAGCAAATGAAATGAACGGATTGAATTGAGACCTAAGAATAGCAATCATAAGTATAGTGCAGCTACTTTCAGTATCGTTTTCAAAACTGTAATATTTGCAGTTTCATATGTGTGGCATTTCCATGTTGAATCAGAGTTAAAGTGAGACGTTTCAGATCTGAAATGTGACACTGTAGGTAATGCTTTCTTGATTTCTGTCACCAAAAAACAGTTAACCCACCTTTAACAGGAATAGCCTTCAGTTGTAAGTAAAATCGCTGATCCTTGGCAGCGGAATTGACCAGGCAGCAGCAGGAGGTAACCTTAAAATGATAAAGCTTGTAGGAGAGTAGGGTCTGCTTTCTATGTTCACCCCCACTTTTTGCTTTACTGGTTTTCGACTTAGATGTGGCTGTGGGCCTGCTAATCAGACCCACAGCCCTGCTGTTCTCTCTCTAAATTGATACTATGTACTTTAGGTGCATAACCCATTTGGATAGGGTCACCTTATTAGCCCCTGTACAGTGTACCCTAGGTACCCAGGGCATAGGTGTACCCTAGGCCTACCAGGGGCTGCAGCATGTATTATGCCACCCCTGGCCTGGCCTTCCATTTTGACACAACTGGCTGATCACTCAGCTGGGGCAAGGTCGTGTAATCACCCCTTGCTTAGGTGTAGTATTCCTATACCTAACTTACATATAGACACATGTGTACCTATCAGTCACTCCTATGGCAGGCCTTAACAATCCTGGAGGCAGAGTGCTTGGTAACATGGGAGATGGTGCTCTAGCATGAGCTGAGCCTGTCTGCAGCTTTCGGAACCACGTCCTTATAGCTGTTCTATGATATAGCCTACCATATACTCTTAAAGTGCCTTATAATCTTAAACGGTTATGGTAACTATGGTTTGGCTTTATCGAAACATGTCGTGTAAGGTGTCTAACACTGTGGAATAATACCCCCATACCATTTCTGGACATGAGGATATTATTCCCCCCTTCTAGAGGGAAAGACATGTTAAAATCATACTTCACTGTTGGCCTCTGACCAAAGCCTCAGCATCACAAAATGGATGCTGCTGCCACGACACAAGTCTGACCTCCTGCTGCTGGGAGTGATCCCAGCCAGGGAGGCCTGGACAATAGGTTTCCTGCTTGGGGAGGTGCTAGCACCTCCCCAGACAGCCTTTAGTGTATTGGGGCAGGGTGGGCTGAAAGGAATGAGACATGCCTGGGGCACACAAGGTGTTCCTTGCATAGTCCAGTTCAAACCGGCGCTGGGGCACTCCAGCCCCAGCTCTGGCGTGAAACTGGACAAAGGGAAGTGGGTGTAACCACCCCCTCCCAGGTCCCACCCATAAGGCGTGACCTAGCAGGTATCCCAGCCCCCCAGATTAGTATAAGAGTGGGAGTTGGGCCTCAAGACTTTAGATTATCCTGAACCTGCAAACTTGAACAGAAACTCTGGACCTTCGACATTCGACGAAAGAAGAAGACTGAAGAATCTCCCTTGTGGCCAAGGAGTGGCTACCCTGTGCAAACAGGCACCATCAAGAGACTACCCTTTGCTTTGCTAAAGTTCTACGAGGGACCGACTGCAGAGCCCGACCAGAGCCTTGACTTCCAGACTTCTCCGACCCTGATCCACATCCACAGCAGAGCTGAGATCCGTGGAGGCGACGAGAGACGTGGGACCGGCTACCTGGGAAAAGTGGCTAGTATCTTCAAGCGCAGCTTCTGGGGCACCCTCGAAGTTGTGCCCCAGGGATTGAGAAGCCCCACCCCCAAGCACCATCTGCACCGAAGACCAGCCCCCCACACTCCACGAGTCCTGCGTGGGGCCCTTCTGCATTTTCCTGCTTGCCGTGTCTGTCCGGTTGCTTTCCCGCTGGCTAATGGCCTTTGTGACGACGCATCCTGAAATCTTCTGTGCTGGTTTGGCTCCTCCAGACTGGCTCCCGCTTCTCTGCAAAGAAGAAGCACCCCAGACCTTCCTGGTCTGCACCAGAAGCAAGTCCTCCGTTCTGCGTGGGTTCCGCTTGCCAAGGCTTGGTGAGTCCTAGTCCAACTTCGACGCCACCGACAGCAAGAGCCTTCGTGGGACAGTTCGCCTCCTGGTCCTGGTCGTCCTCGACGTTCCCTGGTCCTCGTAGAGTGTATTAACATCGCTCACCTAAGTCGTCTTGCACCCAACTGCTAACTTAGTTTAGATTTTATGCAGTGCGTGGTTTAAATTGTCTTTCTGTTCAGTGTGTTCTCTGAAATGTTACAAGCTAGGCTTTAAATATCAGATATCTAAACATTTTGTCAATATTTTCCAGGGGAATGGATATTTTAAAGAGGGGAAATATGAAGCAGCGATCGAATGTTACACACGAGGTATAGGAGCAGATGGCACCAATGCACTTCTTCCGGCAAACAGAGCGATGGCTTATTTAAAGGTTCAAAAGTAAGTGCAATACTGTAGCCTGCATTTAACATGCCATCCTTGTTATAAAATGGAATTGAACGTTTCTGCATCGAAAAAGGCGACAGTGTAAAATGTACAATTGATTTGTTTTTTTTGCTTATTTTTTTAAACCTATTGCAACAACTACAATATTGACTTTGCCTTCACGAATATAAATACCTTACAAACTACTTTAATTGCAGATAAGAAAGTGAAGCGCCTTTTCCAAATCATCGGAACTCAGATGTTAAGTTCAGAGACGTACTGACGGTTCCACATTGTAGGACATCTTGCAATATTTATTTTATGTGCTGGAGTTTCTTGTGTGGCTCTCATTCTACTTCACAGCAACGTAAGAACACTTTTGTAAAGAGGTTGGAGGAGGAAGAGGAATTATAGAAATCTGCCTCCAACTCATCTCCGACAAGACTGAGGTAGCACTCTTCGGGAAAGGCCAGACTTTATGGCCCTCAGCCTGGTGGTCATCAGAACATGGTCCCTCCAAAACCCCTTTCAACCAAGTCAGGAAGCTGAGAAACTTGGTCAAAAACAAACTATCGATGACCAGCCAAGTCAACTCAATGACCTCCTCCTGATTCCCGCAAGATCCTCCTAAAAATCTTACTCTTTACATCCGCCGAACAATCACCCTTACAACTCCTCACCAGCAAGCTAGACCACTGAAGCGCAGTATACTTCGGTCTACACTACACTGCCATCTCCTATACCATCCCCCAGGCAACACCACCACTTTCACAGAACACCTGTCTGACCTGATTGCTCATTGTTGAGACGCCAACAACCTAATTTTGGGCGCCCTCAACCTACACTGGAATGAAAAAAGCAACTCGCTAATCCAAAACCTGAATGAGCTGCTACACAGAAACAACCTTACCCAACACTGCTCAGATGAAACCCACAACAAAGGAGCAATCCTAGATGCCATTATAGCCCAACGTGACACAATCGTAATCGACCACACCCTTGCCCGTTGACTGGTCCGACCACCACCTAATCCGATTCCACATCACGAGATGAGACATCTAACAGATCACCATGTTCAACCTAGAGGAAAAGGTAAGCTCACTCCTGCCTGTCTCCACAGATGATCTCTCCACAACGGAAATTAAAAAAAAGTAGGAACATTCCATCCAGATACTGGCTCAACACCCACATCAACGCAGAAAGAAGACAACTAAGAGCTACAGAACGACTATGGAGGAACAACCCTTCCACAAGCCTTTGCGACCAACTCAAAGCAGCCCAAAGGAAATACAAACAACACATCAGCCACAAAAAAGCCACCTTTTTCTGCACGGCTCTGGACAACACGAACAACAGGCCCAAAGAACTCCTCAATATCATCAGGCAACAAACTTCCAAGCCGTCTGCAACCCCAGTTCAGGCCTCCAAAGACCTGTGCGACAACTTCGCCAACTTCTTCAACGACAAAATCACCAAGATTGAACTCTCACTAGACCTTAACCTCAATCCCTCCTGCAAAAGCCCAACCCCAGAGTCCGAAGCCAGCACACGCAAGCATCCCACGAAAGCCTGGCAATCCTTCAACCCCATACCTGAAGCTGAGATTCTTAAACTGATCTCCTTCAAACCCGCATCTCACGTCCTAGATCCTATACCTACCCAATTGACCAAAATGCTGAAACTCTCCCTAGCCCCATTCTGGTGCAAGATCATAAACAGCTCCTTGAAAACTGGCGTCATACCAGACTGCCTCAAAGTCGGTCACTTTACGCCACTACTGAAAAAACCAGGCCTTGACACCAACGATCTGAACAACTTCAGACCCGTTTCCAATCTGCCCCTCCTATCTAAAATCCTCAAAGTGCTTTCTCCTACAACTGACTCAGCACATGGACAGCATCACCCTTCTAGATCCCCACCAATCGTTCTTCAGAAAAGGCTGTAGCACCGAGACCGCGATACTTAACATCGTGGACGACATCCACAAGTCTCTAGATACTGATCAATGCTGCCTACTCATTCTCCTGGACCTATCAGCAGCCTTTGACGCGGTTGATCACAATCTACTCATCAAGGCTCTCCGAGATAGGGTAGGTGCAGATGAGGTGGTCCTCCACTGGTTCTCCTCCTTCTTACACTCCCAAAGGATAAAAATCTAAACATTTACGTCCAACCTACTCCGGTCAGCAGAGGTGTCCCCCAAGGCTCAGTGCTCTCCCCTCAACTGTTCAACATATACATGGAACCCCTCACCACCCTACTGAAAAAAGCCAACATCCCCTTCCACCTATATGCAGATGACGCTCAGATTTATCTGGAATCCTCTTCTATTGATGACATTAAGAAACTCAACAACACTCTTAGAAAAGTCCAACACTGGCTATCAACAAACCACCTTAAACTCAACCAAGATAAAACTGAAATCCTCCTCAAATCCAACAAAGAAGAATATCCCACCTAGCTCCCCTAAAAACAACTCTCAATGCAGCAGCCAGAATGGTCACTGAAGTTAAGAAATACGATCACATATCACCCGCACTCAGAGAGCTAAAATGGCTCCCAGTCGAAATGCGTGCCAGCTTCAGAACTGCCTGCTTCACGCACAAAGCCCTGCAGACAGGGAAACCTGACTACCTGGCCTCCAAACTCAAGAAAGCCGGTCAGACAAGAAACCTCAGGAGCTCCAACACCCTACTACTCATCCCTATGAAAATACATAAACAAAAAAACGCTGCACGATCCTTCACTGGAAACGCACCCAAAATTTAGAACTCCGTCCCAGCTGATATCAGGACTATCCCTTCCTTCGTAAAAATAAAAAAAACTCCTAAAAGACCTCTACCTCAACCGTGCCTTCCCGAATTGATAGCCGCCGCAGAAGCGCACAAGCCTACTCTCTGCAGCACAGACACCGGACATTAAGACCTACCTCTTCCCCGCTCCCCGACCCCTTCCTCGTTCCCTCCTCCCTGAAAGAGGTTCAGCATCAAGGTTATCTCAGAACTTCCCTACCTCAATGTTGCACAGCACGCTAGGACTTCTGAACCAATATGTATACCTCTGCCTTATTGTGTGACTCCTGCATTAAAACTGTTGTAAAGCACTCCGATTCCCTCGGGTCTGGCCACGGCTATATAAAACTCCTTAATAATAAAAATAAAATACTAACCGCCCAAATCACCAAGTGGCTCCCCTCCATTCAGAATACAAGAAATGCTCACACTCAGCTGTCCTCTATGCATCCACATCTCTCCTCACCACAGAGATTTCCACTAGTTTCCCATACACAAACGTGCACAGTCAAATTACTCTCACACACAAAGCTCTCCCACAAGACACCTACACCAAGCAAACTTCCTGCTCTACATTATGTCCAGCATCTGAAGAGCCGACTGCTCCTCATTCTCGTGCCTGGCTCCTAAAGCCGGGAACGTACTCCCCCTTCACATTAAGGCCACCAGCTCAGTCCTAGAATTCAGGAAGAAACTGAAAACTTGGCTCTACACACAGGATCCAGATAGGGCAGCAAGTTGCACCCATTATCGTCAGCGCCAGGATACCTTCCCGGGTGAGATGCTTGCTTTACAAGTGCAAGGAACATAACATAACATGTTTGTCAATAGGTGTCAGTGGCATTGGGAATAAAACTAGTCTTCATGTCCTCATTTGAATTTCATTCTGTGATCTGGACGCGAAGGAAAAGTCGAAATCCAGACAGCAGTTGTTTGTGTGAAAGGCCCACATTAGGCACTTTAATTGTGGACAAATGTGCATTTGTTGATGTTGCTATACCCACGTACTGGCTTCTGACTCCGTGTACTTCATGGTATTGTTCTACTTCTTTGCTTGATAAACCGATTGTAAGAAATTGAGTTATTAGTTGAGAGGTCTGAGAGCCCGCTCAAGTAATAAACACAATCCTTGTCAGGGTGAACCACAAAAATCACTACATAAACCTGTGCTTAATCCTCTGGTAGCTTGGCACACAAGCAGTTAGGCTCAACCTAGGGGCAATGTGTAAAATATTTAGGTAGCCACTACACAGGAATAATTCCAAACCAATTTAGAGAAATAGAGAAAAATTGTAATTAATAAAATGATACCAAACAGATAGAAATCCAATCAGTAGAACCGGAGATTGAATTTTTAACGTTTCAAGTGAAAATAGCAGCAAAAAGCACAATATACCACTCGCTGTTGCCTGGTCTCGCTGAACCCGGTCAAAGTCACAAGTTCAAGCTGACCACAATGTAGTGCGAATAGGATACAGGGACCAGGTTCGTTCCAGTGAGTTTACATTCTCAAAGTCAAGTGAGGTGCTTCAGCTGGAGCGTCACATTACCAAGGGCTGGTAGAAGATCATTGCCAGCATGAGGAAGCAGGTGGTGCTGGAACTTTGCATTGGCTTAAAATGCAGCAATTGTTGCTGATGTGAGGAGCCGGCTGAGTCGTGAAGGGACCCAAACTTCTAGATTTTCACACCTGTTTTGTAGTAGGAGGAGGAGGAGGAGGAGGAGTAGTAGTAGTAGTAGTAGTTGTAGTACTATAACTTTATTTCGGTTACAGATGAATAACCATAAAAGTACATAAGTATATCACATTTGTAACATGTCCACAAATAAAAATATAACAAATCATAGCACCGTAATGATTATTTGAACACAATAAAAATATGTTCAATTATTAGGGAAACGGGGTCTAAATAAACAATACATATTTTTTTCTACAAAACAAAGGGAAAAAATGTAGGTTCTCAATTTCTTGTAGATGTCTGTAAAACACATAACCATTTGAGGATCCTGTGCCATAACCAATTCTTGAGGTAAGTCGCAATACATCCCACAATGTGGGAAATTAACAAAATGAACTTGATCAACAGTTATAAAACATATATATAGAGAATCCTATTTGGATGCTGTATCAATTTGGGTTTAAGAAATATTGGGAATGTGAGACCGGCCTCGTGGCGTGGGCCCTCCCGACCAGCAAGTTACACTACAACCACGCCGAACCTCGTGGGCACGGCCTCCCGGCTTCCGTGGACCAACATCCCGAGGGCCGACCAGATCCCCAACACGCATGCCCGGCCGAGGGAGAACGAAACCCCCCCCCCCCCCCAACCAGACCGAGAGGCGCCGACCCTGTCACACCTCTGGTCTCTCCCCCGAGGGAGGTTTCGATCGACCACCAGGCCCCCGGTGAGCGGGCGCCGCGCCTGCTGGGTGTCTGGAGTCCCTCCCAGACCCACCTGAACAGATCAAGGGGCCGAGCGACAGGAAACCCCGACACACCGCCCCCCCAGGCACCAGACCCCTCTCCGCGAGGACTCCGGACTTCAAAGAGGAGGGGGAGTATAACAAGGGGTGCTGAAGGGACGAGAGGCAGAGAAGACCTGGACTGACGAGAGCCTGCGGACTTGGTCGCGGCTCGATCGCTCCCCGAACAGAAGAACGCTACCCGAACTCTGAACCATCTGAGCCCTGCTGACGCTGTCGCGGCTCCCCGAACTCTGAACCATCTGAGCCCTGCTGACGCTGTCGCGGCTCCACGAACTCTGAACCATCTGAGCCCTGCTGACGCTGTCGCGGCTCCCCGAACTCTGAACCATCTGAGCCCTGCTGATGCGGTCGCGGCTCCCCGAACGCTGAACCATCTGAGCCCTGCTGACGTCGTCGCGGCTCCCTGAACTAAGACCCTCCGGTGCCTGCTGAGTGACTCGCGGCCCGCTCCTCCAAGAGAATCGGCAGAGATCGCCGAAAGAGGCAACATCCCCTCAGCTCGAGGATTGAGAGCAGGGCGCCGGATACCTCGCAGAGACACTGATTGAAAGACTGTCCCGCAACCCCTTTTCCCTCCATCATAAGATCGCTGCCGCTTGTGGCATTAATCCTGCACCTGCCTGCCGGATCATAAAGATCCCTGATAACCACCGATAAAAGTTTATTATCTTGCAACGATTTACTGTGTGGTGTCCCTCTATCCGCAGAAGAGAGAAGCGTAGCGCGTGCGATCCTAGGTGCGACACCCTTCCAGGAAGGGCCTCCCTGCTCTTGCTCGGCCTAACTGGGAAAGGTGGGCCTCAGGGTGGTCAGGAACACATTCTGCAGCCTCCCCCGGGGAACGCCTTCCAACATTTGGTGGCAGGCGACGGGATCCGAGCCAACACCTAGAGATCGTGCAGTAGACGACATACGCATCACCAAGAAGGATGGAAGGAGAAACTTCCCTAGGTGCCGCAGGCACCAACCCGAGCACGGCATTCCAAAAAGACCAGTTAGAATCTTATACACACCGAGAACTGAAACAATTTTGCAAAGACTTAGGAATCGCTACCACCGGACTAAGCATGAAAGAGGACTTCCAGGGGGCATTAAAAACCTGGGTCGAGGCAGAAACTCCCCGGACACAAACAGAAGGAGAACCTCCCAACGAACCACGAAGCAACCCGGGGAGGAACGGCGCCCCCGAGAGGGGCCTATCCCCAGAGGAACTAGCGGACCGAGAAAGAGATCGCAACCACGAACTAGAACTAGCAAAATTAAAAATCTAAAGAGCTAAAGCTGGCTAAAGCTGGCTGAGAAAAAACTGGCGGTGGAACAGTTACGCCTACAAGGAGAACTAAAGGAAAAGAAACGACAGAGAGAACACGACGAGAAAAAACTCCAACTAGAGCACGAACGTAGCCTAAAAGAAATCGAGGTCAAGGCTAAGAAGGCGGAGGCCCGACCCTCGGGAACCCAACCCATCTCCTCCACCGTGGAACCAAAGGTCCACATCCCCAAAGATGTGGTGAAAGAATACTATAAGAACGACGATATTCAGCAATGGTTCAAGGCCTACGAAGTCGCCATGACCTCCCACCGAGTCCCGCAGAAGGACTGGGGGGCTGGGCTGTGGGGCCGGTTCCTGAGCGAGGGGAGAGATACCCTGCTGGACCTGCCCTCCACCGTGATGAACTCCTACAGTCACATGAAAGAGGCTCTAGTAGCCAGATATGGGCTCACCCCTGAAATGTACCGGCAACGGTTTAGAGACTGCAAAAAGATACCCGGTACCACCTGGGTGGAGTACGTGAACTTCTACAGCCGGGCCTTGGACGGATGGATCAAGGGCAGCAAGGTCTCCACCTTCGAGGAGCTGTTCGACCTAATCGCATGTGAACACTTGTCCGCGAATTGCTTCGTAGAGCTGCGCCAGCACCTCCTGGACAGCAAACTCACAGACCCTCGAAAACTGGCCGTCGAGGCTGACCGATGGGTGAACACCCGGGCCTCCCGGGGCCCCGTGGGGGACTACGGTCGCCACAGTCAGGGACCCCCCCGCCAGAGGGGCGGAGGGAATCAAGGCCGGCAAAGGGAGCTTCCGGGGGGATCCCCGCTCAGCCCTCCCAGAGGACAATCTCCGCCCTTTCCAGCTCCACCTCCGGCCAGCACCGGGCAAGTAGGGAGGCCGGGGCCCCGAGTGAGGATCACCTGCTTCCGCTGCCAACAGACCGGACACTATGCTAGCGACCCCCAGTGTCCCCTGTACCAGCGGTCCACCACAACAACCCTGCCGACTCGACAGATGGCTTCCGTAGCCCTGGGGGAAGAGATAGAAGACTCCGAAGAATGGGAACCAGCCGCCATGGCCTTGGTCTCCCTAGGGGATCGAGAGATGGTCCCCGGAACGTCCCTGCCCGCCAACACGAAGAAGTACCGACAGCAGGTGACGGTCAACGGTCACCGCATCGAGGGCCTCCGGGACACGGGGGCGAGTGTCACGGCGGTTCATTGTCACCTGATCTCCGAGGATCAGATCCTGCCTGGCGCCTTTTGCCCCGTCATCTCCTCAGACAATTCCGAGAGCCTCTGTCGGATGGCCCTAGTCCCCTTCGCATGGGGGGGGAGTCACCGGCAAGTTAAAAGTGGTTGTCCGAACCTCCCAGCCCGTGGACTGCCTCTTGGGCAATGACCTTGAGAACTCCCCGTGGGGACAAGTGGAATGAAGAGCCCACCTCGAGATGATGGGCCTCCCCGAGTGGGTATGCGCCACCACTCGCTCAATGACTCTCCGGGCACTTCCCTCCGAGGGGGAAGAGCCCATGCCGCTAGACACCGCCACCACCCCCGAAATCCAGAATACACCACCAGAGGCCAACGACCCCCTTCTGGACGAACCGACCGCTCCCGACGAAGGGTTAGTGCCTTCCGACCCCGAAGCCCTGACTCACCTCGAGGACCTGCCAGAACTGGCCCAGTGGCCCTGCGAAGGGGGCCCCTCCCGTGAAGAATTCTGCCAAGAACAATCCACCTGCCCGTCCCTCATCGGACCCCGACAACAGGCCGAGGCCCAAGCAGCAGGCGACCAGACTGGCACCCACTGGGTATACTGGGGGGACGGCCTCCTGTACAGCGAACAGAAGTCGGCCGAGTTGGGATCGGCCCGGGTACTAGTGGTACCCCTACGCTTCCGAAGTCTCCTCCTGGGCCTGGCCCATGATGTACCCCTGGCCGGACACTTAGGCCAAGATAAGACCTACCAACGGCTCGTCGCCCACTTCTATTGGCCCAAGATGCGAGCAAATGTGGAGGCCCACTGCAAATCCTGCCCCACGTGCCAGGCCAGCGGAAAGAGTGGGGGCAAGCGCAAGGCTCCGCTCCAGCCCTTCCCCGTCGTTAGTACCCCTTTTGAGCGGGTAGGAATCGACATTGTGGGACCGCTGGACACCAAGACCGCCCAGGGCCACCGGTTCATCCTCGTCCTAGTGGATCATGCCACCCGTTACCCCGAGGCCATCCCTCTCCGCACCGTGACGGCCCCCGTGGTGGGCCGGGCCTTGATGGGGATCTTCTCCCGCATGGGGTTCCGCTGCGAAGTCGTGAGTGACCGGGGTACGAACTTTATCTCCCGTTATATGAAATCCCTCTGGCAGCAGTGCGGAGTATCGTACAAATTCACCACCCCGTACCACCCCCAAGGAAACGGACTAGTCGAGCGCTTTAACAAAACGCTGAAAGGAATGATCATGGGCCTCGAGGAACCCCTACGCCGGAGGTGGGACGTCCTCCTCCCATGTCTCCTGTTCGCCTACCGGGAGGTTCCCCAAAAATCCCTGGGGTTCAGCCCATTCGAACTATTATATGGACACCCCGTCCGAGGACCCCTGAGCCTGGTCAAGGAGGGGTGGGAAACAACCCCCCGGGGGACCCCTCCGGACGTGTTCCGATACATCTTGGCGCTCCGCAACCAGACCCGAAAATTCAGGGAACTCGCAGAAGCAAACCTCGAGGCCAGTCAAGAAGAAATGAAGCGCTGGTATGACCAGAATGCTACGCTGGTCGAGTTTCAGCCGGGCCAACAAGTCTGGGTCATGGCCCCGGTGAAACCCTGCGCTCTCCAAGATAAATGGACTGGGCCCTTCAAGGTGGTCGAGCGGAAGAGCCAAGTCACATATCTCATCGATGTGCAGTCCCCGCGGAACCCCCTCCGGGTTCTCCACGTGAACCGCCTCAAGCCCCACTTTGTGCGGACCGAATTAAGTCTACTCCTGGCCACCGACGATGGGGCCGAAGAAGACACCGAGCCCCTTCCAGACCCCCTGGGGGCGAAGGAAACCGATGGATCCGTGGAGGGAGTGAGACTGTCGACCGCCCTCACAGCCCAACAGACAGACGACTGCCGCCAGCTACTAGGGCAGTTCGCGTATCTCTTCTCCCTGACCCCCGGGGTCACCAGCTGGTGTGTCCACGACGTGGACACCGGAGACAGCCCGCCAGTGAGACATCGGGCCTACCGGGTCCCTGATCGGGTCCGGACCTGCATCCAGACCGAGGTGGCAAAGATGTTAGACCTCGGGGTGATTGAACCCTCCGACAGCCCCTGGGCCAGCCCGGTAGTCCTGGTTCCGAAAGCGACTACCCCGGGTGTTGCCCCCGAGCTGAGGTTTTGCGTGGACTACCGAGGCCTCAATGCGGTCACCCGAGCAGACGCCCACCCTATCCCCCGTGCCGACGAACTCATTGACCGCCTTGGGACCGCCCGCTACCTCAGCACCTTCGACCTGACCAGTGGGTACTGGCAGATTGCCCTCACCGAGGGAGCCAAGGAGCGCTCCGCCTTCTCCACCCCGGATGGGCACTACCGCTTTAGGGTGATGCCGTTCGGAATGAAAAATGCCCCGGCCACCTTCCAGCGGCTGGTGAACAGGGTCCTGTCCGGACTAGAGGGGTTCAGCGCAGCATACCTCGACGACATAGCGGTCTTCAGCTCCCAATGGACCGAGCACCTCCAGCACCTCCGTCAAGTCCTGCTGGCTCTGCGCCGAGCCGGCCTCACCGTCAAAGCTAGCAAATGTCAAATTGGGCACGGCTCCGTAACCTATCTGGGGCACCAGGTGGGGAGTGGACAGGTCGCCCCCCTCCAGCCAAAGATCGACGCCATCTTGTCCTGGGAACCCCCTGCAACCCAAACGGAAGTCCGGGCCTTCCTGGGCCTCACCGGCTACTACCGAAGGTTTATTAAAAACTATGGCAGCATCGCAGGCCCTCTCACAGAACTAACCTCCAAAAAACACCCCAAGAAAATACACTGGACTCCCTCCTGCCAGAAGGCGTTCGACACCCTAAAGGCCGCAATGTGCGCGGCTCCAGTGCTCAAAGCACCCGACTACGCCCAGGAGTTTGTGGTCCAGACGGACGCCTCGGAACACGGCATCGGGGCAGTCCTCTCACAGTACGACGACAAAGGCATAGATCAGCCCATAGCCTTCATCAGCCGAAGGTTACTGCCCCGGGAACAGCGGTGGAGCACAATTGAACGAGAGACGTTCGCAGTAGTCTGGGCCCTCAAAAAGCTACGGCCCTACCTGTTCGGAACACACTTCCGAGTACAAACAGATCATCGACCCCTGCGGTGGTTGATGCAGATGCGAGGGGAAAACCCCAAGCTGCTACGCTGGTCCATCTCTCTCCAGGGGATGGATTTCACTGCGGAACATCGCCCCGGGACTGACCACGCCAACGCGGACGGCCTGTCCCGATTCTTCCGCTTCAGCGAGGAGAACTCCCAAGTGGATGGGTAGTTCTCCCCGCCTTTCAGCTGGGGGGGGCACGTGTGAGACCGGCCTCGTGGCGTGGGCCCTCCCGACCAGCAAGTTACACTACAACCACGCCGAACCTCTTGGGCACGGCCTCCCGGCTTCCGTGGACCAACATCCCGAGGGCCGACCAGATCCCCAACACGCATGCCCGGCCGAGGGAGAACGAAACCCCCCCCCAAACCAGACCGAGAGGCGCCGACCCTGTCACACCTCTGGTCTCTCCCCCGAGGGAGGTTTCGATCGACCACCAGGCCCCCGGTGAGCGGGCGCCTCGCCTGCTGGGTGTCTGGAGTCCCTCCCAGACCCCCCTGAACAGATCAAGGGGCCGAGCGACAGGAAACCCCGACACACCGCCCCCCAGGCACCAGACCCCTCTCCGCGAGGACTCCGGACTTCAAAGAGGAGGGGGAGTATAACAAGGGGTGCTGAAGGGACGAGAGGCAGAGAAGACCTGGACTGACGAGAGCCTGCGGACTTGGTCGCGGCTCGATCGCTCCTCGAACAGAAGAACGCTACCCGAACTCTGAACCATCTGAGCCCTGCTGACGCTGTCGCGGCTCCCCGAACTCAGAACCATCAGAGCCCTGCTGATGCTGTCGCGGCTCCCCGAACTCTGAACCATCTGAGCCCTGCTGACGCTGTCGCGGCTCCTCGAACTCTGAACCATCTGAGCCCTGCTGACGCTGTCGCGGCTCCCCGAACGCTGAACCATCTGAGCCCTGCTGACGCCGTCGCGGCTCCCTGAACTAAGACCCTCCGGTGCCTGCTGAGTGACTCGCGGCCCGCTCCTCCAAGAGAATCTGCAGAGATCGCCGAAAGAAGCAACATCCCCTCAGCTTGAGGATTGAGAGCTGGGCGCCGGATACCTCGCAGAGACACTGATTGAAAGACTGTCCCGCTACCCCTTTTCCCTCCATCATAAGATCGCTGCCGCTTGTGGCATTAATCCTGCACCTGCCTGCCGGATCATAAAGATCCCTGATAACCACCGATAAAAGCTTATTATCTTGCAACGATTTACTGTGTGGTGTCCCTCTATCCCCAGAAGAGAGAAGCGTAGCGCGTGCGATCCTAGGTGCGAGACCCTTCCAGGAAGGGCCTCCCTGCTCTTGCTCGGCCTAACTGGGAAAGGTGGGCCTCAGGGTGGTCAGGAACACATTCCGCAGCCTCCCCCGGGGAACGCCTTCCAACAGGGAATAAAACAAAAGCATTGGGTTTCACAAAGGACGGATGCTACACAAATGTTGGTCTCCTGCTCCACATCAATTGAGTTAATCAATCTGTTCGGTACTAATGGAGCAACTTGCCCTTAAGTACCAGGCCCAATTTAAGTATTGTGATGATAAAGACACTGTTTGTTAATGTGTCGCAGATCTGAGAGTGTGGTATGACACAGCACAATGATTTAATCCCAGAAGGCGGAATATTGGAATAATCTACTTTGAGCAAGATAAAAAGTACTTTGGGCAAAACAAATAGAAAGTAATCCTCTGTTTCCTCAACTAAAAGGCAGAAAGGACATTCCTCTGATAACCCGTTAACCCCTTTCCATTTCGTAGTCAATGAATTAAAAGGGAGGGTACCAATTCTAAAACAAAAGTATACTATTTTTCATTTGGGGGGGGGGAAGGGTTATATTCCGGAAGGCATTTTTGGGCTGGGAACCTGTCTATCACACCCTCCGGTCATACACCTCACTTAGTTTCATTTATAGTATGCTCCCAACAGGAGGATTACACTCTGATGCCAGCCAAGGGTCCAGGGTCCAAGTCCACAGAGTGCTGGTCACTATCAGCCCCCTGCCCTCCCCCCCCCCCCCCCCCCCCCAGGTGTGCAGCACAACCCTGGTTTTACAGTAAGCTCCTCCTGGTATTTCAATTAGCTCTGACTTTGTGTAGAATCCATGGCACTCTGTTTAAGGTTGCAAATAAATTACTGCAGCTGCACGGAGCAGGTCCCTTGTCCAGTTTGTCTCCCAACTGCCTGAAAAATCTTCAGAACATTCCATTGGAACTAATGCAATGCAGTGACTTAATCAACATTAAACATATTTCCTCTCTTTAAAAGGAACAAAATACATAATAAACATTACAATTATGTAATGGCATTAACATTTAAACATGGAAATTGAAGGGAAATATAAAAGGCATGCTATAACTATGAATTAAGATGAGAAATAGACAAAGAGAATAAGCACTGCAATCACATATTCAACCTACAACAAAATCTTCAAAGTTCTTGGGTAAACGCACCCTTCTACCTTTCCTGGTTGTGCACTTCCATATCAGCAAGCATGGAATTAGAAGGCGGCGTTCTCAAGTGGAACTTATGTTAAGTTACTTGTATTTGTAAAATAAGCTGGGAGAGTATCCTGGTGCTGAGCAGGTGTATTTGCCTAGCTGAGCCTAGAGCAGCTGGTTATTTGAAGAGTCAGATCTTCAACCTTTTGCATAACTCAAGAATCGAGGATGAGGCACTTATTTGTAGTGGTAGGAGGCCCCATGCGTTGGGAGCGATGTACGAGAAAGTTTGGCCTCCATATCCTTTTTGTGTATATGTGGGATGCGTGCGAGTAGGAGTCAGGCAGAGTGGAGGTGCTTGTGAGGTTGTTGAAAGGAGATGCATTTGCTCAGGTAGCTGTGGCCTACGTCCTCACTCATCGTGAGCAAGTAGTGTAAACTGAGCTCATTTGTTTATCAGGAGCCAGTGGAACTCGCTGAGGTATGGTGTAATGTTTGTTCTGCACCAGAGGTTGAGGATTAGTCTGGCAACAGAGAGATGTCCTAACCTCCCCCGACCTGCAGCAGTGAGTGTGGTGTTTCCCTACCTAAACAACTGTTTTATCAAGGGTTGATTATCTGCAGGTACAAACCAAGTGATCAATTTCATCTTCCGACCTGCTAAACCAGATGGGTTTGACTATACAGGAAAAGGTTATGTCAAGCATCACTGCAATACGTCATTTTCCTAGAGCCTCACATTTGCACGCTTACCCTGAAAGCTTATCCATCTCAGATGGCTTTCATGTCACAGGTACAAGACCATATTAGAAAATGATGTCATATTGCATTTCTCTAATCATTCAATGGCATCTCCAAATGCATCTTCTCCAAGAGTAATTCCAAAAGGTTAACGTCAATGGCGACTAGTTACAGGACGTTGGAACAGCATTGTTTCTTTGAAGAAAAACAAGCACTGGTGTGGTGGACCTGATGAGGAATTATAGTTGGAAAGTCCTCAATACCACCTAACAGCATATGCATTCCTCCACCGCGGGGGAGCACATACACAAAGTCTTTATACTAGTGGCCTTTGGAAGACTGACGAGAGACATCTTCACTTCTGCGTTTTGGAGTTCAGGACATGGAGTTTGGCTCTGAAAGCCTCTCTACCATGGAATCCCAACCACCATGTACTTATTTAAACAGACAGCATGACAGCCCTTTATTACATAGAGAAACATGGTACAAACATTTTGATTTTGTCTCAGGAAGCTAAATGACTTTAGGACTGGGTTATCCTTCACAAATTGTAGCTGACAGTGCAGCATGTCCTAGGCCTACAAAATGCAGTGGTGGATGTTTTTAATAGCCACATTTCAGCTGGCACAAATGGCAGTAGGACATGAATCAATTGCAGCTAATCTTCAACAGATGGAGGCCCCTCTTCTCGACTGTTAGCTACCCCAGACAATGCTAAATGGCCTCTGTATATGAGTGGTGGTGTCCAATGATTCACGGAGAAGGTCTTATGATTTCCTGGATAGGAATTTATGCATACACATTTCCTCTAGACCGTCTCAATCTTTGAGTTCTTGGAAAACTAAAGAGAGAGCCATGCAAGCGGTTAGCCCTGGCTTGGGCCAGGTAGTTTTGGAACCTAGACCTGTGGGACTAGTCGATGGATGTCCCAGTTTAATTCAAGTTGGATCCTTGCCTCTTAACCAAAGATTACGACCACGATCAACACAACATTCCTTAATCACTCGGCCTGGTTATACTGTCGGCCAATAGAAATATTCTTATGGCTGCAAAAAATTCTTCGACATCCAAAATCTACTTTTTTTTTTTTTTTATAGAAAATTGTATCTTGGTGGCATTTTCTGAATGGCTTCTTCTGTATCTTTCCACTAATAGAGAAACGGTAATCTGCCTGGTAGTTTAATACCATTGTGAGGGCACCCATGAAACATCCATTCATGCCCATTCACAGATCCGCTCTGCAAATGTCATGGAAAAGACAGTATAAAGATTTAGAAAATCCTATCAGTTCTTTAGATAATCTTTTTGCAATACGAAGTCCGGCAGGCATCTCAGAAGCAGCGTTCATGCTCACTTCATCAGAGGCAAGGAGCCATTACTTCACTGTTTGCTTAGGTTTTGATTTATGACATCTTTAAATCTTCCATCATCAAATCAAAATCAATAGAGTCGGCCCGCTTTCCCAAAGGTACAGAGCACCGTATCAGACTGTAAAGTCAAAAAGAAATTTCCCTTTTGATACACAAACAAAACCATCCACGCCTTTTGCACTCTGATTGTCTCCACTCACACTTCATATGTGATCATATGGAAATTTGAATATCCCCACTATGATATTTTAAAACAATATTGGTAACTTTATTAGTTGGGAAATTAGTAGATCCAATCAAAAAGCCTGACATTAATCCTGTTACATAAACATATTACAAACGTTAAAAAGATTATTACAGCATTTCTTAAAGTTTTTTTCATAAAGATAACCCACTTAAAACATTTTCATAATACTCGATGGGTTACTACTCTTTCATGACATAATGTGCAATCAGAAATACTCCACTAAGTGTACAAAGTATTCAATTTAAAAATGGAAACATATAACAAAGTAAACACAAACTGGGAGAGTACAATAGACAAACACGTATGTCTTTTTTATCACTAATCTGTTTGGTTCCTTCATCACTAAACAGGGTATTCTTAAGGAATCAATTTCCCCTCTATCCTTCACCGCTCATCAGATTTAGGATATCTAGGTGCATTGACACGTTTTGGTGGATTTCATTGATACCAACCACCTTGTTCAGGACAGGGAAAAAACATTTCTCCCACAATTTTTAAGAAACACTTATACCTATTGGAAAACATAAGACACAACAAGGATAAACCTACAATGCCTTGCCTTTTTAAAGGGAACACAAAAGAGAGCACAATGATAGGGCCTAAATGTTATTCTGTTATATAATATTTTACACAGGTAACATATTCTTCTGTAGTAGGGGATCTCTGTTATAGTCATAATCTAGTGAATAGTCCCGCCCATGTGCGTGGACCCCGGAGCAATAAAAAATAATCTCTAAAAGGTGACAAATCATGCAGACCTGCATACACCTTTAAGAGAGAATTTAATTTAAAGACAGATAATGCAGCCTATACCCACAGGCTGCACTGTCCAGTACTTCAACTAGAATTCCACCAACATCCACAAACAGCACTGCCTGTCTAATTTTTCTCCACACAGGAAAAAACCCTGCCTCTACCAGCAAAAGCCTCTGGAATAATAGAGAGGAAGGAGTGGACAGACAAGCCCCATAGGCTGCCATTATGTGGCTTAGAACAGGATACTGTGCCTTTCAGAAAACTTTCCAGATTTCCAGAACTTTCCCCAGTATCCCAGAATGCCCAGCAGGTCCCATTTACTTTCAGTTCTTTTTTCCGGCTCCTGCTAGCAGGACCCTGGAGCATTGAGCTCTCCCTTTTTCAAGGGTTTATTGGAGATTTTGTGTATTTTTGTCACTTTTTCAAGTGCTTAGTAGCTGGTACTGTCAACATGCCTGGCTTGTTCGACAAGTGCCTGGAATGTGGTAGAAAGAAGGCTAAAACTGATCCACACGAGGTGTGTATAGGTTGCCTTCCCCATTCCCACGTGCCTGAAGACTGTACCATCTGCCACTCGTTCTCAGCCAGGACCCTGAGGGACAGAATGAAAATCAGGCTTCAAGTTCTGGAGGAGAGCAGACTGAAGGCACCAGGTGGGTCTGGAGGGGCTGATTTGGCCCATACTGAGGCCTCTGGGGGGCTCCCCAGGGGCAGGAAGACCAGTAAGCGCTCCCACTCCCCGTCGACGTCGAGGGCGTCGACGGTGACGTCGAGGAGGATGACCACCGTCTGTTCGCCGTCCCCCCAGGGCTCTGGGGAGAAGCGGCATCGGCGTCGAGGGACTTGAATAGGCCGCCGTCGACTACATCGGCGTCGTCGGCGACGACGCCGTCCTCGGCTCCGTCCAGCAGTCGGCGTCGAGATCGGACCCGGCGTCGGCGCTCGCCGTCGAGGGGAGATCGCCGTTCGCCGTCGATGAAGAGGAGACGGTCGACGTCGCCGCCGAAGAGGAGATCGGCGTCGAGACGCTCGAGGTCCAGGAGATCGCCGTCGAGGAGGTCGCCGTCGAGGCACAGGTCGCCGTCGAGGCACAGGTCGCCGTCGAGGCGAAGGTCGCCGTCGAGGCGAGGGTCGCCGTCGAGGCGAGGGTCGCCGTCGAGGCGAGGGTCGCCGTCGAGGCACAGGTCGCCGTCGAGGCGAAGGTCGCCGTCGAGGCGAAGGTCGCCGTCGAGGCGAAGGTCGGCGTCGAGGAAGAGAGACTCACCGGACTCGGTGTACTCTGTGGTGTATACGCCTCCTCGGATGCCTCCGTCACCTCCTCCCCTCCCACCGCTTCCGACGCCTCCACCACCACCACCACCACCAACGCCGCCGCCTCCGCCTCCACCACCGCCACCTCCGCCTCCACGGCCGTGGACACTGCCTCCGCCGCCCCCACCTCGGTCGCTGCCACGCACTCCAGTGGGACCGCCGCCGGTTCCCCCGCGGTCGGTTTCCCTTCCGAGGTACCCGACTCCGCCGCAGGGAACCCCGAAGTCACGACACCCGCGGTCGCCGGGCCCGGCTAGACCAGCGGACAGGCCGAAGCCGAAGAGGTCGCGCTCCCGCTCTCACAGGAGGAGAAGGTCACGGAGCCGTGGACGGTCATCGTCGGACTCAGGACGACGCCGTAGGAGGCACAGGTCCAGGTCGCACACGCGCTCCTCGACCAGAGACTTTTCCCCGACGCTGTCGGACTCACCGGGGACTAGGGTGTCTCCGGTGGACGATTTGGTCTCTTTCCAGGAGGTGCTGTTGAGAGGGGCAGCAAAGTTGGGTATCACGGTGACGGTTCCAACACCCACGACGTCCGTGATATTCGAGACGCTCCATAAGAAACATCTGTCTCGCCCTCTACTGCCTCTTGTACCAGGACTGGTGGAACCCGCGTTGGAGCTGTTCCTCACTCCCGCAACGACGAAGGCCGCCCCCTCCAGGCTCATGAAAAAGTATAGGGCCCCGGAGTCGGACCCTACCTTTTTGAGAGTGGACCCGAAGCCGGATTCGGTCATCGTGACGGCGGCGAGGAAGCAACATGCGACCGCCCCTTCGTCGATGGTCCCGTCGGACAAGGAAAGCCGCTGGCTGGACTCTGCGGGCAGGAAGGTGTGTGGGACCGCCGCCACCACCATGAAGGCGGCGAGTGCAGGGGCTTTGTTGGGCCGTTACGACCGGGCCCTGTGGGAGTCCCTGCAGCAGTATGCAGACCTGCTGCCCCGGGACAAGACGGAGGACTTCTTGGAGACAGTGCGCGAAGGCATGCTGGTTTCTAATCGGGTGATCGGCGCAGCGGCGGATGTATCCTTGCTGGCCGCCCACGCATACTGTCATGGCGTCCACCAGAGGCGGCATTCGTGGCTGCGACTGATGTCCCTCAAGCCAGAGGCGCAGCAAAGAGTGGCCAACCTGCCCTTCTCGGGGGAAACCCTGTTCGGGAAACATGCGGATGATGAGCTGGCCCGCATGAAGGCGGAGGCGGAAACCCTGACGACCGTCGGGTTGGAGAAGGCGGAGAAGAAGAAGTGCCCGTTCCAAAGGCGGTTCGGGTCTTCGGGCAGAGGGCGTGGGCAGGGTTCGGGACAGCAGCAGCAACAACAGCAGCAGTTCCGCAAGCCCTTCCAGAAGCGCCAGAGGGGTAGAGGAGGCCAGCAGGCTACCACCACTACCAAGGGTCCGGCCGGGTCTCGGCCCTGAGCGGTTACTTCCCCCTCAACCGTTACCCACTCCAGTGGGGGGAAGCATTCAATTTTTTCCGGCAGAGTGGAGAAAAATTACTCAGGACAAGTGGGTGCTGAATATTGTTTGCAATGGATACAGTCTTCGGTTTATCAGCCTGCCTCCAGCGATTCCGCCGGTCAGCTCTCGATTCCAGCTGAGAGAGCTCCAGGCGGAGGCAGACATCTTGTTGAGAAAAAAGGCGGTAGAAGAGGTACCTCTGTCTCAAAGGGGAAGAGGTCTGTACTCTCGGTTCTTCCTCGTTCGCAAGAAGGACAAGAACGAGTTAAGGCCCATTCTGGATTTGCGACAGGCAAACAAATGGATTCGCAGAGAGAAGTTTCGCATGCTATCGTTGCACCAGATTTACCCTCAGCTGCAACGGGGAGACTGGCTCTGTGCCATAGATCTACAGGATGCGTACTTCCATGTGCCCATAGCACGGAAGCACAGGAAGTTCCTGCGATTCCAAGTCGGCGCCAATCACTATCAATACACAGTACTGCCGTTCGGGCTAAAGTCTGCGCCCAGGACCTTCTCGAAGTGCATGGCGGTGGTGGCGGCACACCTGCGGAGGAACAAGGTGTTTGTCTACCCGTATCTGGACGATTGGCTGATCAAGGCTTCATCCTTCTCGGAAGCGCAATACCACTTCCGATGGACGTGTGCTCTCTTGCACAAGCTGGGGTTACACGTCAACATGTCCAAATCGGTCACGACTCCGGTCCAGTGCATACAGTACCTGGGGGCCTCCATCGATACGCGGTCAGCAAGCGTGTCTCCTTCGGAGGAGAGACGGTTATCACTCCTTTGGAAGGCTCAGGACCTCAGAACTGCTCCATCGACGACAGTGAGGAAGGTGTCTTCTCTACTGGGATCGATGGCCTCCTGTATCTTCCTCACGCCTCACGCACGGCTACACATGAGACCACTGCAGGAGTGCTTGGAGGATCAGTGGGATCAGAGGACAGGCTCTTGGGACGACAAGATACGACTGTCGCTGCATGCTCTTCAGTCTCTGAAGTGGTGGTGTTCGGCGGAAAACCTCCTCAAGGGGGTTCCCTTCCACAAGGACATTCCCACGACGAGTGTAGTGACGGATGCTTCTCTCCAGGGCTGGGGAGCGCATTCCGGGGACTTCCAGATTCAAGGAAAGTGGTCTCCTTTGGAATCGACGTACCACATCAATTTCCTGGAACTCAGATCTGTCTTCCTGGCACTGAAGGCCTTCCTTCCGTCCTTCCAGACCAACTCGCTGCTGATACAGACGGACAATACAACCACGATGTATTACCTCAACAAGCAGGGGGGGTCGAGATCGCGCACTCTGTCGCAGGAGGCGCAGGCGATCTTGCACTGGCTGCTGGCCCGAGGACTGACGATTACGGCCACTCATCTGCCAGGGGTGCAGAATGCTCAGGCGGACGCCTTGAGCAGGCTGATGCAGGAAAACCACGAATGGGTCATAAACGACGAAGTACTAGGAGAAGTCTTCGCAAGGTGGGGGACTCCAGACGTAGATCTGTTCGCCACCGCCGAAAACAGCAAATGCCGAGACTTCGCATCCAGGTACTACCAGCGGGGGACGCTGGGGAATGCGCTATGGATCGATTGGTCGAACAGCTTTCTGTACGCTTTTCCACCCATTCCCCTGATTCCGGCGGTGCTCCTCAAGCTGTCCCAGTCCAGGGCGCAGATGATCCTGATCGCCCCGGAGTGGCCCAGGCAGTGGTGGTTCACGGACCTTCTTCACCGGTCTCTCCTTCCTCACGTGCGGTTGCCGTGCAGGCCGGACCTTCTCACGAAGTTCGGGGGGCGGATGGTGCACCCCAACCTCTCGTCTTTGAGTTTGGCGGCATGGCTCCTGAAATAGTGCAATATGGCCATCTGAATCTACCAGACGATTGTATGGACATACTGAAGGAGTCTAAACGACCTTCCACTAGGACATCCTATGCTTACAAGTGGAAGAGGTTCTGTATCTGGTGTAAGTCCAAGAACTTTGACCCGACAACATGTAAGGAAGATGTCATCCTTCCGTACCTTTTTCATCTGGCGCAGTCTGGCCTTAATTTCCATTCCATTAAGGTTCATCTGGCTGCTTTGACTGCTTACAGGAAAGCCCTTCACAGACTTCCTTCTTTCAGATCCCTGTGGTCAAGGATTTTTTGGAAGGCTTGAAGAAAGTGTTTCCTCCCGTCAGACTTCCCTCGCCTTCCTGGGACTTGAATGTGGTGCTGTCCAGACTGATGAAGGAGCCTTTTGAACCCTTTCACAAGGCTTCATTGCAGCACCTATCCTGGAAGGCGGCGTTCCTAGTGGCCATTACATCGGCCCGCAGGGTGAGTGAACTTCAGGCATTATGTTGTCAAGAACCTTATACTGTATTTCATGCTGCTAAGGTTGTGATGCGTACTCACCCTAAATTTCTTCCTAAGGTTATCTCTGATTTTCATGTCAACCAGACCATAACTTTACCTACGTTCTTTCAGAATCCCTCTTCGCCAGCGGAAAGGTCTCTCCATTCCCTGGATGTTCGGAGGGTGTTGAAATTTTATCTGGATAAGACCAAGGATATTCGTAGGTCTGACCAACTGTTAATTATGGATCAGTCAGGACTGGTCTTGCGACCTCTAAGCAGTCCATTTCTAGGTGGATTGTGTCCTGCATACAATTGTGTTATCAATAAGCTAATAAGACCTTAGGGGGTAAACCTAAGGCTCATTCCACCAGGGGCAAAGCTGCCACGACGGCTTTGCTGCGTAATGTTCCTATTGCGGAAATCTGCAAGGCGGCCACTTGGAAGTCGGTCCATACCTTTGCTGCGCATTACTGTCTGGACTCGGATGCCAGGGCAGATGCTCAGTTTGGGCAGGCTTCGCTGCGAAATTTGTTCGCACAGTAGTGGGTTTGTCTTGTTTGTTCTCCACCGCTGCTGTTCTGTGGGGATGGGCTTGCCATTCTATTCACTAGATTATGACTTTACACAGAGATCCCCTACTACAGAAGGAGTAGTTTCTTTTCTGTAACTCCAGTTCTGTAGTAGGGGTATCTCTGTTATAGTCATAAGCGCCCGCCCTCCTCCCCGGTGGAGAGATATTTATTCATATGAAGAATGCTACAGGTCTGGCGTGCTACGCCTTCAAAAAGAACTGAAAGTAAATGGGACCTGCTGGGCATTCTGGGATACTGGGGAAAGTTCTGGAAATCTGGAAAGTTTTCTTAAAGGCACTGTATCCTGTTCTAAGCCACATAATGGCAGCCTATGGGGCTTGTCTGTCCACTCCTTCCTCTCTATTATTCCAGAGGCTTTTGCTGGTAGAGGCAGGGTTTTTTCCTGTGTGGAGAAAAACTAGACAGGCAGTGCTGTTTGTGGATGTTGGTGGAATTCTAGTTGAAGTACTGGACAGTGCAGCCTGTGGGTATAGGCTGCATTATCTGTCTTTAAATTAAATTCTCTCTTAAAGGTGTATGCAGGTCTGCATGATTTGTCACCTATTAGAGATTATTTTTTATTGCTCCGGGGTCCACGCACATGGGCGGGACTATTCACTAGATTATGACTATAACAGAGATAGCCCTACTACAGAACTGGAGTTACAGAAAAGAAACTACTCCTTTCTATACCTAGGGTATATGTACTGCAAAAACATAATGAACCCACCAAAATATTCATCATTACTGGGTGACCCTTCAATATAAATTACAAATCTTTCTATATCGATATTCCTTTGTTCCTATACCACACATTTCCATGAGGGCCATATTTCCAATCTCCAAATCATCATTCATATCCTCACATTGTCTTTTCTTTTTTGTTTTTAAAAAAAATTCTATAAAGAGAACATTGGGCATAACCATTCCAGAATTCATCCACACTCTTACACTCATCCCACACTAATCGTGCATCCATTCGTTAAGGGGCCATTTACATAATGTACCCACTCACAGTAATATTTCAGTAGAATTCCCGAGTGGTTTCTGGTCCCAATTCTTTCTTATTTGGTCCCAATCTAGTCGACCTGCAGGAAGTGTCAAACACCTTTTGTAAAGGAGGGACACAAAGAGAGAAAAGGGGGCATGATCTAAATATCAATTGTCAACAGTTTTTAATATATATATATTTTTTTTTTAAAGACTAATGTTTCCTTATAATTCCATGTATGATCAAACATCCTACCTTTTCAGTTTCTCTAGTTCGGGTTGTAATTTATTTTTATTTATTCCAATTCCTCCCAAATTCCAATATTTTTAAATGTTTCCAGGAAGTGCTCCTTTTCATTCCTGTATCGAGCCTACCTGGAACCAGACACACCACAATTGTAATCATATTTTCTATGTGGTCTGTAATAATATTTCCCATCTACAAAATTTCTTACAAAAAAGGCCTTTTTTATATTTCCAGTGTATCTAATAACCACTGATTCTCTATTTCCGTATATATATAATTCAAGAAAAACTTCCTCTGTTATATCCACTTTAAAAACAGGCGCAACTGACTAACCAGACTTATCCAGCCGCATGCATTTCCTATTAAATTATTTTTATTGAGTAGTACGAAAGTGTATGTACGCCAGCGTCCCATATGTACGCTATTTGTTCGGAATGACCGTAATTGTATCGACTTTAAGGATAAATAACTTGGTCACTCCCATCTTGCCCTATCATATATATTTCTCTTTTAATGATTTTTACTGGGCAGCACGGTAGATAAAAACAACATGCAAGCCTTCCTGACCCCTTGTTTCGTGTTGTTCATCCGTACAGGCAATTTGGTTTTTACCTAATACACTACTGCCAGGATCTTGCCTTCCTTGTGTCTGACGGGTCTCGTCATCCAGTTGAGTTACGTTATGGAAAGCGATGCGGGCGTTTCGTCCCTCTCTTTTTTATTTCTACTTCCCGGGTCAGGAGTCAAATGCTATCTTGCCTCTAGAACCGGCAAGTAATGGTTGCCGCCATCTTTAAATGGCTATTTTCCCTCGTTATTCCCTATTCCCCACGTCCTAAATTTTGGAACTATTTTTATTATTCGCAGGCTCGTACTAATTTCTGTAGTCTTAATGTTTATTAAATCTGTGATTTTCGATAATCTAATTCTTAAGATCATACAATATTTCTCTTATATCCTATTTGCATGGTGCATATATGTATGTGATATAAGCATTACTTAAATTGGTACTTGGTACTTTACCTGCCACTGGATCCTGCATTTGTTCTGCCTGCCACTGGTGCCACTGGTGTCTGCTGCTACCGCCGCTGCCACCGCCAACTGAGTCAATTGGGGATATTTCTGGTCCCGGCCACGAGTGAGTAGGCTGGTCAGCGACCACAAGCCCCAGCAGCCCTAGCGGGCACGCCGCCTACACCCTTAAGAAGAACACAGCGCTCCCGCAGCGACGAGGCTGGGCTGGGTCATTCCTCTTGGTCCTGCGATTTGAAGAAACAAATCACCGGTAAGACTTCATAAATTTCATTTTCCTGCACTGAGGTATAACAAGCGAAATGGGGAAGACAAAATTGGCTGTAACAACCAAGAGGAAGCCTGCGGCTAAAACTGCACCGATTACAAACTATTTGAAAAGTGCAATGGGTATTATTAACAGTGAGATTGTCCAGGTAGAGGAGCGGCGAGCTGCTACTAAATCGGCCCTGAATGCTGCCCAAAAGGAGACTAAATCTGTCATGGAGGATAGTGAAAATAGCACGGTTTCTGAACTAGAAGCACAGAATTTGGGCGACCAAAACGGTGGGAGCAATAGTAGTCTGAAAGACAATAGCTCCAATCTTCCTAAGTCCGACTATTCAATTAGGCCAGGACCGTGTGTATCGACAACTCCCCTTGAAATATCCGCAGTATCAGATTCACCAGATCTGATCTCACCACCCGCGAAGTGGTGTAAGCAACAAACTGCACCAGTACCGTCAAAAAACAGACTCCAGAAAACCCCAAAAAAGGGGAAGACATCAAGACAGGATAAAAGGGAGTTTTTGAAAGGACCCGAAGAGGCAGGACGACATTTGCAAGGCATTGAGACACTATTTAAAAAACTGCATGGAAAAATACACACCATTGAGAGGCGGGTTTTGTCTGAGATAAAAATAGTGCAAAAAGACATTACTACACTAATGGAACTGGTCACAGCCTTGCAGATATCAAATGTTAATAATATATCTCAGAAACCCATGTTTAGTAGGAATGGTAATAAGGAATCACAACAAAATGTTCAAAGCCTTGTAAGAGAAATCGTTAAGGCTAACAGTCATCAACCCCCTGTATCGCAAACAAAGGAAGTACCAGGATCGTCTAGATCACAACCTGTTCTTAACACAACAAATGGTAAATTACAAAATGGCACAAAACATAATCAAGCGATTGATAGCCACCATCGACCTAAGACGTATCAGGAGGGATTTCTCAGCTTACCCCCCCAAGCTACTCCCTATTTTATTGTCTTAAAAAATGTCCCAAAACTTTGCGATAATTCCATTGAAACATGGGACTCACTGAAGAACCAGGTTGTACACTGGTTCTCCAGTAACACCCATTAGCACTAGGCTTTTATTCCAAGAAATAATTATGTTAAGGAGAGGAAGCTGGGTGGGTAAAGGGGAAAAGTTATTGGATGGGGACTGCGTCCTAGTAAATTTCTGCCATCCTGAAGTGGTAGGATGCCTATTGGAAGAGGTATTGGTAAAACATACCTGGCCGTATGAAGATCGTAATGACAGCATTATTGCAGTACCTTTTGGATACTTATACAGATCTAGTCCTGAGCAGTCCCACCAAATAGGCAGAGTTAATTGCATTCCGACAACTTTAGGATACCACTTATGCCAAATAGGATCGCCCCCTTATGGAAGCTGCAGTGAGGTTGATTTACTGTGCTTAAAAACAATAAAATCAGATGATAGCACACGTACTTTTAAGCTATTAGACACACCCATGGAAGAAGTATGTGTGACAGTGGAGCAGATGAATGAATGTAATTATTGTAACTCCTCAAAATGTATGGAAGCAGTTTCTATGGAAGCACCGCAACTAAATGTTTGTAGTGATCCTTCCATTCTGAACAGCCTGATTGGGGTTGCTTCAACAAGCTGCTCATTGGTCGCGTCACTGCAAATTATGTAATGGAATGTTTCAGGGGCCAAAAATAAATTGCATAACCAAGTATGGCTTGAAAGTATTCAGCATTGCTCATTAATTCTTTTACAGGAAACCTGGTCGACGGACGTCTTTTATATTAATGGTTTTGAAACTATTTTTTCTAAAGCAAAACCGTCTAAGGCTGGGAGAGCGAGTGGAGGCCTGGCAGTATTAATTTCCGTGTTAGCACCCCTGACCCTAAAGAAAACTTACACAAACTCACAGTACTTCCAGTTCTTAGTTTTTACTGTCAAAGGAAAGCAGAATATTGTACTTATTAATTTCTACAACAATATTTTTGACATGAAGAGATAATTATAAAATTGGAGGCATAGTTGGACAAATATTTGAATGAACTGGGGGGCGAAAACATATTAATCTGGGCAGGGGATTTTAATAGTTAACTATGTGAATATACTATAGGGGACCAATGTGGCTATGAAGACGTACTTGGTGACCATATTCCTCATTTCCCACCCAATCTGTACGGTGAAACTATTAACCATGTTATCTATAAACATAACCTAGAAATCATGGAGCCAGGTCCTTATGAGGAAGTTTGTGTTAATCATACATATGAGGGGGCTAGGTCATCTTCATGCATTGACCATTTATTAATATCTAGGAACTGTAGATGCCTGGTTGATAAATGTTTCATACAACCCAGTCTGCTTAGTGACCATCATCCCCTTTTGCTAATATTAAACTCCAAACTATATTATAGAGTGAAGACAACTGCCCCTGCAACTAATATTAAAACACAAGGTGAAAATGGGATATCGATAAAGTGGACAGGCGTAGATCCCACAGTTTTTGGGGAAAACGTAATTCAAAAAAATAACCATCACATAAAAACATGCATGGATAAATTATCTAGTAACATCGAAATTGTTTCGTCCTTCCAAAATATCTCTGATGAAATTTCTAAGGATTTGAAAGTTAAAAATAAGAAATACAGCGATGATTGTCCACGTTGGCTTAACCTTCATTGTTCTAGTTTAAACAGGGAATTGAAGGAAGAATTTAAAAGTAAACCAAGGAATAGAGATAAACTCTGTAGTTCTCGGAAGAGCTATAAGCAAGCTCTTAAATCGAGAAAAATTGAAATTAGGGAGAATGCTTTGGATAATCTGATCCAAGCAGCCGAGACTAAGAACTGTCCTCTTCTGGAAAACTATAGACCAGCCCTTGTTTAAAGATGTTTCATCTGCAAAGGTTGATATACTAGTTATGCCAGAAGAATGGTTAACTCAGTTTGAAAATATTTTTAATCCCTTACAACAGTCTATGGAAGTTGACGAAAATCACTACATTACTTTAATAAATACTTCCAAGATAGAAATAATTACCATAGAAGTCATAAAAACTGCTTTAAAAAATAGGGCAAGTGGAAAGGCTGCAGGACCAGATGGGGTCCCTATTGATGTTTTTAAGCATAATGTAGATTTCTGGTCCACTATTTTAGTTAACCTGTTCAATGCTATTAGAAATGGGGTGTTACCAGTAACTTGGGCTGAAAGTGTGATTGTGACTATTTTTTAAAAAGGCGACAGAGGTAGCGCAAAAGGCTACCGACCAGTATCCCTTCTTAATTCCACTTCTAAATTTATGGGCAGAGTTTTGTTAGCTCGGTTGGACTGTTGGATAAAAGATAAAAACATCTTAACCAACGCCCAGTATGGTTTTAGAAGGGGTATTGGAACAGTTGAGCAGTGCGTAAACCTTGAGCTGCTTATAGGGAAATACACACTTGCCAAAGAAGATCTACTTCATCTCTGCTTTATTGACCTTTCCAGTGCATTCGACCTGGTAAACCATTCCAAGTTATTCCAAACATTAGCAGAGATGGGTGCCTCGCGTGATATTATAAATTTCCTATCACAGATATATGCCCATCTAACCTAAAAAATACGCTATGGCCAGAAGGGGGGAATGCACTACGCAATTTAGAGTAACTAGAGGAATTAGACAAGGCTGCGTCCTTGCCCCTCTTACTTTCTCTTTATATTAACGATATTGATTTTTTACTACAGAGTTTGCAAGCTGATGCCCCTGTTGTTGGTAAACGGGTCACCCCAGTTTTACTATATGCAACGATGCAGTCCTAATATCTAAGACTGCAAATGGCCTCCAACTCCTGATAGATAATTTTACAAACTTCATGACCAAAAAAGACTTAAAAATAAACTTGAGCAAAACACTAGTCATGACGTGGGAAAATAAAAACAAAGAGCAGAACCCATAATGTTGGAGGAACACCCATCGAAAGGACATCTACTTTTTCTTATCTGGGGTTACTTTTTAATAGCAAAGGACCGTGGACTGCACATGTAAATTCCTGTAAATTAAAGTTTGTGAGATCAAGTGAAGAAATTTTAGATTCTCTCAGAAAATAGGCAATAAGCCGATACGTGAGATCTTAAAGTTACAGGGGAGCAAGTGCATTACAGGAGTTTGCTATGGTGGAGCACTATGGGTATTGCAGATATTTCTCCATTACAAACCCTTTAGAATACATTTTTGAGAAGGGTTTTATCGGTCCCAAACTCAACAGCTACCTATATAGCTCACAAGGAGCTAGATGCACCATATATGAGTGACTTGATCAATGTGGCTGCCCTCATATTGTTGCATCGAATATGGACAAAAGATGAATCTCACTTTACCAAAGACATAATCTTGGATTGCCTTAAATTAGATTATTATAGGAATATACCATGGTTGCATTATATTTGTAGACTTTTAACCGAGTTGAACATTGTAACTAATTTTAAAGATCCCGAGAGCATCCAGACTTATAGTAAAACGGAGCTCAAGAGGAGATTCCTGAAATCTAGCGAAAACAAGAGGGTGGCTGAACTCAGTACAAAATTAGGTGTCAGATCTTATTGTGAAGGACCGATCTCTTTTGGCACACAACCGTACCTTATTTTTACAAGAAATGTACAGCATAGATTTTATTTAACAAGACTAAGGTTGAGTACGCTCCACTATCAAGTAGCTTTCCCTGAGATGGGCAAGTGGAGCCTAAACTTACCCAGGTGCCCGTGTGATGGTAAAACCCCCCAGGGTACTTTGCATTTTATACCTTTCTTTGATTTCTACAGGGACATTAGAAAACTAATTGTATGACCACTTTTTATTACCAATAAGTTGTATTCTTATAAATCTGCCTTTTTTCATGTTTGTAATCTGGAAAATGCGTTGATATGTAATGCGGTCATCCTTTTTATTCAGATGGCAATTAAACGAAGAAAGGACCTTACATATTTGGAAATGCTGAATTATGAAATTGAATAGATTGCATTTTAATATATACATTTTAATATTACATATTCTGATACCTTGTTTTTAATGATAAAATGCTGCTATTTGAGGTTTATATTATTTTGTATTGATCAATTTATGACTTCTCTGTCGATCTTTAGTACATACTGTAAACATTTGCAAATACCTAATGATAAGTTTCGCTTACGTTTGTGAGGAAACATGTTCCTGTGAAAATCTATGATACGAAAATGTCTTTTTAAAATTCATGATGAAATGTTTTTATTGTAGAATGCTTTTATGGTTATATTTTTATAAACCGAATAAAGCTTGTTTGAATTTGTATATTATATATACAAATCTTCCTTGTACTGAGATATAGGGGATTTATGGTCATGGTAAAAAACAAAATTCTAAATCCCAGTTTGCATGAATATATGATTGCAACTAATATTGATCATATGGGGTATATCAAAGATTATACACCCCTCATATTATAGGGGTTGTTTTCTCAAGATTTTCAGTAATACTCGTTTGGTTTTATCCTCTAAAAAAGTCTTGTTGTATCTTCACCATACATCTGTAATGGAGCCTCTTTTTTATGAGATGAATTTCTCCCATTCCTCTCAAGTTAAGGCCATTCGTTTTGGTGTTTAATCTGGATATATACCACTGTTTTCTCAATTTGCGTTTATCATCCAGACTACCGCCGCTTCTATAATTATATTGATTTTCTCCAATATAAACCAATGAAAGTCCTTATGTCCATGTCCTTTCTCCAGGAAATGGTCCACAAGTGGGGAATTCAGTTTGGAAGTTTCAAAAAGCTGAATTCTGTTCCTGTATCCTAACCCTTAATTCCCTACTCGTTTCCCCTATGTATCCCAACCCACAGGGGCATCTCCAAAGATAAACCACATTTTTAGGCCTCGCATAGTGTTGCAACACATGCGCTGATCGCTCGGCGAGACTTATAGTGAGAGAGTAGATTTGAGAAGGGGACTTGAAGCTGGTGTCTAGTGTCACCGTTGGTGGCTGGTGTCACCTTTTATGCTAAATGGTGGCCTGCCATTGGAAATGAGTTTTTTTGTTGACACCCTTTCGCCTTTTCGTCCAGCCGATCCGGACAGGGTTGTCTGCTTTGCGGCTGTCGCAAAGCAATTTCTTCTCTTTATGGGGTCCGTAATCCCTGTGTTTATTTTTGCATGGCACTTTCACTTACAGTGAAAGCGCGATGCAAATGTAAACAGCGGCTGAGTGAAAACAGATCGAAGTTTCTGCAACGGCTTGAAAAGAAAGTGTGTCTAAAGCCCGCGTGCTTCACCCAGTGCACTCCACAGCTGCACACACGGGTAAATATTCAAGGTTTTAGCCCCTAGCAGCCAGCCGGGCACCCGAGGCCAGCAATGCATCACCGAACTCCGTGGTCATTCACCCTGTGAGGTGCAGACAATCTGACTGGCGCTCCATTTAGTTTCAATGCGCTACACTCTGGAGCCCGCTCCAAAGACACCTCAGACGTGAGTAGAACCACCCAAATCTCAACCGAGGGCGAAAGGCCACCTCTTCCGCCAGCTACCCAGACATCGTGACATCGCGCCCGGTCCTAACGCCTTGGGTCAGTCCTTGCTACCTCCATTCAGCGAGTTGCTCTTTTACTAGCTCATCGAGTCCCATTGCTTAGCGCTAGACAGTGCGTTGACAGCACAAGAGAAAAACTCTTAAAATAAATAGAGGGGACAAACTAATGCAGGCAAATACATATGGGTGAGTTTATTAATATTAACACCCGGGCAATGAAAAGCGGCACATTGAGAGGAGGCAGTGGCCACTGCGGATGCCGGAGAGACACTTGAGTGACAGGCGAAGAACATTACAAACGGAAGAGGTGGGTAGCCAGAGTGCCGAAATCACCACGTAGCCTCACCGTCCTATTTCACTGGCCATTACCCACCTGTCCTCACCTCTTCTGTCACAGTCCTTTTCATCTCTTGAATCAATGGACTCCAATCCCTCTAGTTTGTCTCCAGTTCAACCCCTTCTAAAGCTTTTTTACCCTCCCAATTTTTCTTTGCCGCTTCCCTTTCTGTCTTCTCCTCTTCCCATTACTTAAGAGCTCCTCTTTCTCTCCATCTTTATTCTCCCTCTTCCTGCCTCTCCCCTCTTTGCCATCACTCCATGTTTCCGTCTCCCTCTTCCATCCCCTCTTTCCGTGCCTCCCTTCCTCTCGCCTGCCTCCTTTGTCTTTCTTTGATCTCGCCCCTCCTCTGTCCCACTCTTTGTATACCAGCTCTCCTTTCTCAGCCCTGGGCAACAGATGCTCCTTTCTAGACCTTGCCCGTACACTCACTTTTCCTATTGTCTCCCACTTTCAGAATCTATCAGAGTGACTTCGTGGAACGTTTTTAAATGCTGGGGAATTGCATCTGAATGTGCCGAGTAGCGAAGAACAAATAGAGAAGTGGTGCGATCGCTGCCGGCTGCAGGCCAATTGCCCGTGTGATCCGATTCCCAGGGTGGCAGTCTTGAGTGGGCTCCATTATGAGTGCATGCAGCTCCTGGGTGCAGTCTGCATCCGAGCAGCGCTGCTCCGAAGTGGAGTTTGGCTCTGAGTTGGCACCTGTCCTCAGTGCACTTTAGTTTCGAGCGCGGCTGCAATGCTTTTGAATGTGTAGCTCGAGGCTAGATTTTAGCGCAGGCTGGCTCTGTGTGAGCGCTAGACCGGAACCCCCCCCCCTGAAGGTTTCCCAATCCCAGGGTCCCTCAGCTTGACTCAGCAGGCTCCCCTGCCCCTTGCGCTCGATGCTGCTCCCTAACCGTGGTACCCAATCAATTCTCCTGCACACACATGACATGCCCAACACTTATTCAGTATCATGGAGTTTATTCTGGAAAAAAAGGAAAAACCTGCACTAATCCTGGTGTAGAACAGGCCATGGAGGGGTAAAGCAGCCCAGGGGGCTTGGCTTGTAAGGAGGGCACCTGTTCTGCGGTATGACAGGCACTATGTCGTATGCTATAGTGCAGACTCTTGGGGTGGCCACGTTCTTACGGCAGGCTTTATTTTGGGGTACACAGATGCAGACTCCGCGCTATGCAATGCAATAGGTGTTGCTTTTGGTATTGTAAATAACAATGCCTTTTAATTTTTTTGTATTGCCATTTACAATATCAATAGCTCAAAATAATGTCATTGTGAGACCTATTGCATTGTAAATGCTTGTTGCTTCTGCAATTATTTAGGGTTCTAGTTCTCAAAGTTATTCCATTGTGTTCTGTTTCTTTGGTGACTAAGCACTGCTCACAGAAATTACAATTTCTACATTTGTGGTTCCCTCTTGCCATCTCATTTTCTAATGTGGTTTGGACATTGGGTTTGTTCTCCCGGTATATTTGTACTAAATGATTCTTCAAAATTCTTATGCTTAAAAGCAAATAGTGGGGGGTGTGGCTAGGCGCTGAGCGAAATGGCGGCGGAGCTCCAGAAGGGTCCGCAGAGATAATCCTTAAATCCGGCATTCATCCGTAAATCCCTGGCGAGATACAAACACAGTTTGGCCCCCATAGCTGACGACCGGCGGTGGGTGAAATCCCGCCGTTCCAGACGCGAGCTCCGCATCAAACTCCGAGCCGCTGGAGATTAGCGCAACGCGGACCCGACATAGACGGCAGGGGGTGGAGCCTCATAGCTGACGGCAGAACACTGAGGCGGAAGGCACAGCACTCAAGGATCGCGGCTTCAGGCCTACCACAGCTACACTCGCCCCCAGCCTCGGAAGAGCCCAGAAGCGGCAGAATCTGCAACCAATCGCCGAGGTGAGATCGGGTAGGGGGAGATCACGAATGAGCACACCTTTCCCCCCCCATATGAAGTGCACATAGCGCCAGGGAAAGCCGGGATCTGCACAGTGCACGAGACAGCAGAGCTGAAGCGGGAGATCATCACCTATACTTGGCCCGTCCCTGGGGGTGTGCAAGGTGCAGGCAGAACCCTACAGTGAGGCACTTGCAAGTGTGACTCAGAGGAGAGGAGGACCGGGGTGTCCTGTGAGAGATAAGCCCCGTTGCAAAAGGCGCGAAGCTAAGCGCCAGCCATTGCATGCTCCACTGTCACCCTCAGAGAGAGCAATCCAGGCAGAGGTGGAGTGGGGGAAGTGGCGGGTGGCAACATTGGAACGGACCTCCGACGGGGGCTGCGAGGAAACACCCACCAAGCATAGACTCTGAGCGCCACCGGCAACAGTAGCAGTCCACATTCTGAGGAACTGCTAATAAGAGCGGACCGCTCACGTCCTACACCGAGTCCCCCCCCCTCCCTCATTCCAGAATCACTGGGACAGCATACCTGCCACATTGCTGCCCTTCATCGTGTGGCTAACCCAACATAACGAGAAACACAATTGATTAGAGGGTCTTAGGGAGTTTAAAGACCTGCGCGGACAAATCCCCAAATAACTGAGACTTAAACAACGCCAGAGTCTGTGGGTCTATAGCAGTCCACCTAAGACACGAGCATAACGCGCCAGCTACATACAAACATGCGAAAGTCCTTTCAAAGGGGACCAAGTCCCATCACCCACCGAAGTGGCATGCTTCATCATCTGGGACCTCCCTTAACCGCACCTGGTGCGGTTAAAGAGCTACAACTCCTTTGATTACTATAAAAAGGAGGATCTCAAGGATGTTTAAACTGATGTAGATAGGAGGATATCAATCTCAAAATGGAAAGAAGCTGCCACAAGTGTAGTGAGACTAAGTGCAGTGTGTGAAAAGTGGTTTAAAATTGATTACCGCTAGAAAAATATTTTTATTCAACATCCAGTGGTATCAAGAGTAAAAAAGCAGAAATATTAGAGGAAAACGTGTGCACAACTAATTTAGGAACACGTCCTCTAAGTATAGGTCTACATGTTTCAGCCAACTAACGTCTCAACAAAATGACAGTGGCTTTCTTCAGGACCATAACAAAACACTACTGCAATGTGAAGAACTATAAAACGGGAGTACGAAAGGAACGATACAACCTACAGCGGTACCTGCTTATCAGAGGATATGCGGCACCGTAGGGAAGTACAATTGTCACCTGTTGAGGAAAAAAGGGGTAATTTTAACAGGGACAGACATACATGATAGGTAAGAGCTGGTCAAGATAGCAAATGTAGGTAGACTCATGCAAACATTGCAAAAGTAAACGTATGCCAGAAAGGGATCTGAAATGCCTCCTTACCCGTCAAAGATCGGGGAACGTCCCACACTCCTGGTCTCAACTCAGGGCGTGAGGCAACGCTCTAAAAGACAAAAGGAGCAGACCAATACTAACACGACATAGTATAGTCTAATCACTAACGTCAGCACAAACAAAATTAACTATACAAACACAACATGACAGGGCGGTGAGTTGACTGACTTAAAACAGAATGTTACGGTGGACCCCTCGCTGGGGATCCTAGCATTCACCCAAGTGTTGGCTGATGAAATGCAAGACTCCTAACTGATATAAAATCAAATGAAATTGACAAGAACACTGGAACAGCGCCACAATAAGCGTGCTCCTAACCAGTATGACCGGGTTTGTTTTCTAATACTGGCAATGTAAGGGCAAACACGGAACGAAAAATGCTTCGCAGTGCCCTTATACCAGCCTACACAGAGTGCCAAACAAAGCGTCAGCGCTGTACCCCATTAAAACCAGTATCTGGTGATTTCAGAGGATGAAAGCCCAGAACTAGCCAAACGGGTCTAAAAGAAAAAGAAAAGAAGCCTTGGGAGAAGTGTCCGAGATGCGGATACAGCCTCAAATATGTAAACTACATCCTACAATCCAAGGTATGCTTACCTGTCCGTCGTTACCCCGGACCTTCTTCCTGATTGTTCCGAGTGGTCATCCATCGTACTTTTAAAGATGACCAGGGGCGATTTGCTGCAGTTTCGATGCAGTGGGAAGGATGCACGATTAATTTTGTATCTGTTTATATACCACCTGCACTGCAAACTCCCGCCCTACAAGATCTGGGCAAATTTCTCTTAACATTACCGGAAGGAGACTTAATGATAGGAGGAGATTTTAATATGACCGCAAACGACGCACTAGACCGCACACCGACTCGCCCACAACATCGGGTTAGTTCACCTCTGGCCGACTTCTTAGATGCCCATGGCCTGTTAGACATCTGGAGGTTCCAGAATCCAAATGAGAAGCACTACACATTCCATTCCGGTGCACATAACAGCATTTCCCGTATAAGACTACATACTGGTCGCAATAGACAGTCTGAATAAGCTAGGAAGAGCCGCACACTTACCCAGGGGAATCTTCGATCACTCACCGATAACGGCGGAACTGCTCACACATCGCACTATCCAAGGTCGTATGTATCCTATATACCCGGGTACTTCCTGAATTCTAAGATTAAGAAAGCCTTAATCAGGGGAACCACGCACTACTTTCAAGATAATGAAGCTTCAGTCCCTTCCCCAGTTATGTTGTGGGAAGCATACAAGCAAGTACTAAGAGGTCATGCTATATCGCAAATTGAGGGGCATAAAAAAGGGGTGAAACAGGATATAGAAAGAATGGAGCATGAGATAGAGCAATTGGAATCCCGACAGATGACGAACCCTACAGAGGGGATCAATCACGCTTTGCGCATAAAAATATAGTGAAAGTCTTTGAAACGCTACCGTGTCTCGTATAACAGCTATCCAGCACCGGATCTACGAATCCGGAGATAAAGCGGGCAAGCTCCTCCCATGTCTTTGCCAAAGGCAAAAATCAAACAAATGGATAGCACAGATCAAAACGGATAGGGGCGAAATTACAACGGACCCACAACTCATAGTAGACACGTTAGCACGGCACTATGAGCGAATTTACTCATCCTCAAATACCACCACCATACAGGAAGCACTTGACTTTCTTAAAGATATTCATATGCCTCGACTCACACCCCAAGAAGCTGACAGACTAGAAGCTGACATGACGATAGACAAACTCAAAGTAGCTATCACTAAAATACAATCTGGGAAGGCCACAGGCCCAAATGGAATTCCAATAGAATTATATAAGTGCACAGCAGATAAGATTGCCCCATACCTGTTGCGTATGTATGAGACGAGTCGGGAAATGGGGACACTCCCTAAGACCAACGGCTAGCCACTATTGTAGCCATACATAAAGCAGTCAAACCAGTGGAGGAATGTTCATCGTACCGCCCAATCTCATTAATCAATGTGGAAGGGAAATATTAGCAAAAACACTGGTGCTTCGACTTACACCATACCTCTCCAAACTGATTCATCCAGACCAGTCCGGTTTCATGCCCGGTAGAAACACTGCACTAAATCTGAGATGCCTGCATGGCGTATTGGGCAGAAAACACACTATACTGGAAGACGCCGCAGTCCTATCGCTGGATGCAAAGATGGCCTTTGATTCGGTGGAATGGGCCTTTCTATTTGCGGTGCTCCAACACCTAGGATTCGGGCCAAAATTTTGCTCATGGGTGCACTTACTTTACACCGACCCCATAGCGAATGTAGTAGTAAATGGTCATATATCAAAGGAAATCACTCTGGGTAGAGGGAAGACACAGGGCTGTCCATGATCACCCCTACTGTTTTCATTGGCTCTAGAGCCATTGGCGACCTGGATAAGGTGGAACTCTATGATATGAGGATTAAAGTGGAGGGAGGAATGGGAGGACCGTATTCACGGTAACTAACCAATGGATGCACATTCCAGACACGGATCCCACATATCATCTGGACAGGATGACCCTGGGGGTTGGAGGGGTTAATAGAGCGCTTTACGCCCAAGGTAGGACCAATGGCCTCCTGGGCCCAGCGAGGCATACTGTTCGTATATGGCATATGGTTAATAGACACCTGGTGTGGACGGGTAGATTTACACAGCACACGCCCCTATGGGACACAGGCCAACTGGGTAAATTGGGTAACAGCAAGGGGTTTCAAAATTGGGACCTAATCGCAATCTCCCGGCTGGGGGACCTTTGGCGTAGTGGAAAGGTGGTCAGAGGGAACAGTTTAGATAAATGCAAATCAAACATGCCATAGAGCCAGTCCTCCCTCCGGCCGAGACTCTTCCAGAGTCGTCCCCCCTAGAAGACCGATTACTTACAGACCACTTATACAAGCGAGCAACTTCACTAACATAAAAAAATCATCAATAACCGAGCTGACCCATTTGACCGACTCAGGGAGGCCTGGCAGTTAGAGGTGGGAGAGATGGATGACCCGGACTGGCGAGACGCTGTGGCATCGCCTAAGGAGGTGGGAATCTCCTCCAAATTATGGCTGGTACAGTTCAAAATATTACATAGGTCCTAGTATACCAGGGTAGTTCTACATAAGATGGGAAGGTCCACTGACCCGAGTTGTCTACGGCAGTGTGGGGACATGGACACCTTCTACCACACATTGTAGGACTACAAAACTGAGACCGTACTGGGAGACAGTGCTGGGGATCATTGTAGAGGTAACCGAGAAACAAGTCCCGATGGAGCCCAGGTGCTGTCTTTTAAATGTATGGGGGCCTACGGACCTTACCCATGCCGAATGACACTGGGCAACGACAGGCATGATGATAGCCAAAAGGAACATTGAGCAAAAGTGGGGGGCTGGAAATATACCATCTGCGGAGCAATGGAGTAATGATATGGATGCTGCTATGGTGGCGGAGAAGGCCTCATTTGTTAATAGGAAATGCCCCAAAAAATGGAGTAGAATATAGGGGAAATGGAACATGTATAGAGGAGAGATATGTACCCCCCCCCCCCCCCCCCCCCCCCCCGAAGAAGACAATGACTCAGAGGATATGTAATAATAGTGAGAGTAGTTGTGAAGTCGAAAATAGCTAAATGTAATGAAATAACTGTACTGAAGTGTTTTGCAGAGGAAACCTGTACATGCGGATCTTTGTTGTTTGTAATAAAAAACTTTAATTAAAAAAAAATTTAAAAAAATAGTGGTGTCTCCAAATGTACATTTTCCTCATCATTTAGTATTCTCCAATTTCTGTTGATAACATTTTTCACACGGTTACTAATCTCAGAGAACTGACTATTCAATACTGTCTTGGTCATTTCATTCTTCCTCCTATTCCTTGCACTAAACATTTCTTCTCTGTTATAGAACCGTGCTCGTTTGAATGAATGAAAGATTAATTTTGTTGGATAACCCCTATATCGCAATTTATGTTTCAATCTTGCCTCATGTTTACAAAAGTCATCCAAAGATGAACAAATTCTTCGTAAACGTAAAAACTGTCCAAAATGAATATCGGGCCAAATGTACCACTATTTTTGCATGTGCAAACGGGTTTGCAACCCGTTTGCACAAGCAAAAACAGCATGGGGAATGTACAAACCCTATTTTGCGAGTCGACATTTTTTGCGACTCGCAAAATAGGGTTTTGCAACTCACTATTAGGAAGGGGTGTTCCCTTCCTAATAGCAAGTGCAACCCTATGTAAGAGAGTTTTGCGTCCGCAATTGCAGGTGCAAAACACTCTCAAATTGCCACCCTCTTCAAGAGGGTGATAATGCACTCGCAAATGGAGGGCAAAATATTTTTTAAGGGGAGGCTGCCCTTAAAAAATGAAACAAAAACGTTTCAATTTTTTTCATTTTAAATGCATCCCGTTTTCCTTTAAGGAAAACGGGCTGCATTAAAAAAAAAAAAAAAAAAAAAAAAAAAAACTGCTTCATTTAAAAGCTGTCCCAGACATGGTGGTCTGCTGAGCCCATCAGGCCACCATACCTGGGATGGCCTGCCATTCCTAATGGGGTCGCAAATTGCGAGAGGCTCATTAATATTCATGAGCCTCTCAATTTGCAACCCCATTGGTAATCGCTGACAGTGCGAAATACATTGTTGTACATTGGAAATAGTGCCACTCAAATTGCGAGTCGCAAAAAACTCGCAATTTGCGAGGCGCTATTTCCACGTTCGTATATCTGGCCCATTATCTTTCTGGGATTTCGTGTGAAAACGTGATTAGTGAATGAGGGTATTTGTATCTGTTGGTTTTGTGTATAGTTCCATCTCCAGTCTACCCATCTTGTTGTATATATGGGTATTTTTGAATTCTCCTACATAAAGACAAGCCAGACTAGGAGCACACATGGCTCCTGTGAGAAGTTGGCCTGGCATATGCTGGTCACTAGTTATAGTGGCCACCTTGCACCAGTCCAATTCGACTCTTATGGTAGATAGGTTTAAGACAACCTTTTAAAGAAAGCTATCCTAGTAGTAGCTGTGGAGAGCAACCTTCAGGCTAAGTCTCAGAGGATAGTAAAGCAGCTTGTTTTACCTTATAATCTCTTGAATTGCCAAATGAAAGGACACCACACAGGTATATATATAAAATATATATGTATTTATTACTAGACACACTCTACTAATCTCTTTATGAGATTAGAAGTCAGGAACATATGCAAATATCAACGTTTCACAATAAGTTAAGCACAAATATGGTTGGGGCCCTAGGGGCGTACCAGACCATATACTAAAAAAGAGGTTTAGGAATGTCGACTTGCAAGGGGACAAGGCCTAGGGTCTGTAGAATCGCTTGGGCTTCACTAATCCACCCAAGGCAGGTAAGTAAGAGACCCACGGGAGACGCATGCAGTGTGAGAACACAGCCGCGGGTTCCCCTATTGATTTCAATGGAGCAAGTCGCGGTTGGATTTTTAAAGTTTTAGGGTACAAGCAAGCCACTTACAAGGTAAGTAATTCGAGGGCCAACACACACTGGAGCACCGGAGTGCACGAGTTACCTCACCCAGGAAAGCCGGGTGCATAGGTGTCTTTTGGTGTCTGGTCGCGTCATTGTTTTCTATGGAAGCCGATGAAGATTTGCTGCTTGTGAAGACTGGAGAAATGTCCGGTGGAATCCAAGGCTGGATTCAAGATGAAGACCTGAAAGCAGAAGGGACAGTGTTAACAGTCACTTGCCAGTGACCCGGGGCCAGGAAGATGGATGCCCACGGTAATCGGGTGATTTCAGGTGATCAAGGGTGTTTTGACTCTTTGCCCACGAGGTCCAGGAGGCATCGACGATGACCAGGAGCTGGATTCGGAGTGACCCAGGATGTCTGCAGCTTACTGAGGTGTCGGCAACCGGATTGGAGCCAACAAGCCTTGGCAACAGCAAGTCTTGTGGAAAATGAAGAAAGTCAGCGGTGCAGACCAGCAAGGTCTGAGGGATTCACCCAGCGAGGGTAAGTGAGGGCAGGCCTGGAGCAACCAGGGGAGCCCTTTGTTTCGATGAGAAAGTCTTCAGGGGACCCACAAGCCAACGGGCAAGGGATCGCGAAGACGCCTTGTGAGGATTCACTTCACAGGAGCCCACGGTCATTCGGGACGAGGTAGGCCTCTGATTTTCGAGGGAAATCCTGCTGGAGGCTTGGGCCAAACGTGGTCCAATGCACAAGTTCGTAGAACGTCGTGAAGGGGTTGCACTCGACAATAGTGCACGGTACCCGGGTATTGCTGTTACTCGTCACCCATGGGGTCCACTCGCCTCAGCTCTGCTGGGGATTTACAATGGCCATCGAGAAGTCAGGAAATCCACTTCCGGGACTGCAGGGACTTTGGACTCCAGCGGGAGCGGGTAAGTTTGCGACCGTTGATTAAAGTTTTTGGTGCCTGCCAAGCAGGGGAGTCACTCCTTGACTCCAAGGGAGATTCTTCAGTCTTCCAAAGGTAGTTGAACGTCGAAGGGCCAGGTTTCTTCTTGTAGTGCGTCGTCCAGGGATATCTGATTTGCAATGGCAAGGTTTCCCTATCTTATACTAAAAGTAGGGGAGGGACTAGCTCTATGACCACTCCTCTGGGAGGGTCAGGGTAGGGGGTGGTTACACCCACTTCCCTTTGTCCAGTTTCGCACCAGAGCAGGGACAGGTAGCCCCTGAACCGGTTTGAGCTGGCATATGCACAGAGGAGCCTACTGCTCCCCCAGTGCAGGACTTCAAAGCACTCTAGGAGTGCACCCACCCAGCCCCAATACACTAAATCCTATCTGGAATGTGGTGACACCTCCCTGTGACAGGATGCCTATTGTTGGGCTTCCTCCGCTGTGAGTTTCGGTCAGCAGCAGGAGGGCAGCCCAGTGTCTGTGCTGGTGGCATCCATTTTGTGATGCCAGGGCTCTTTCAGATTTCTACCGTGTTACCTCAGTAGGTATGTGTCGTCCCCTCTAGAAGAGTGGGATCATACTCCTACACCAGTTACTGGTGTCGGGGTATGATTCCAAGTTGTTTGGCACCAAACACGACATTTTCTGATGCAGTCATTCCAAAGTTAGCATTTACCGGTAGGTTATAATACACTTAAGAGTATATGGTTTAACCGCATCCACAAACAGCCACAGAGAATAGACTGTGCCAGCTGCAGAGGGGTCCTGCTCATGCAGAGGCACCCCCTCACATTGTAAACCAAGCACCCTGCCCTCAGGATTGATAGGGCCTGCCTTAGGGGTGACTGATAGGTTTATATGTGTGTGTATGGTGAGATATAGGAAACCTATACCTCAGTGAGGAGTGCAAACACTACCACACCCAGGCTGCAGTAGCGAGCCTGTGGTGTCAGATTTAGTCTGCTTCCCAGGGGTGGCATAATACATGCTTCAGCCCCTGGTAGGCCTGTGAAGTACCTATGCCCTAGGTACCTAAGGTACCATATACTAGGGGCTCATAAGGTACCACAGTATCCAATCACTAGTGCATCTAATATGCACTCCAAGTCGTTTAGAGAGAACAGAGAGGCTGGGGCCCTGATTAGCAGGATCCCAGTCTGACTATAGCCAGAAAACAAGTGGGGGCAATATAAGTGCAGATCCTACTCTCCTACAGCTCCTATGCTGGTTCTGTTGAGGAAACAATTGGTCTTTAAAAAGGAACACGTTTTCCAGGACCATAGAGACACATTTTAAAATGAATTCTTTGTAAGCTCCTCCCAAATCCACATTCTCCATTGCCCTACTCACTACCTCTATTGTTGAATTTTGAGGAATGTTGGTATACAACGCCTCAATGTCTAGCGTCACCAGACATTGAGTCTCTTTGTTAAATCTGCTGTTTTCTAATATTTAAATAATATGTGAAAGTCTTTCACATAGGATTCCAATTGGCATACTAGAGGTCTTAAAAAAACAATCAGCATATTTACTGAGGGGTTCAAGTAGTGATTCCAAACAGCTCACTATGGTTCTGAATGGTGGATCTTTTTTATTTTTGTGACTATTGGGGAGTCTATAGATTGCAGGAGTTTTTGGATTCGTGTCCTGAGAAACCTAAATTCATCTTTGCATATCCAGTCATCGTTCCTCACCTCTATTAGTAGTGCCAAACACACTATTTTCAGGGAACCCAATCTACTATTTGGGATTTCTTGATAATGCTCTTCTATTGAAAGAAGTTTCATTACGCGTGTTTCAAATATTACTACTCGTGTGCCTTTATCGGCGGGTTTGATAGTTATACTCAATCCCCCTTGAGGGAATCAATTGTTTCCCTATTTGTTCTTGTTAGGTTATTAGAATGAATATGAGACTCTTCTAAAATGTGTTTTATCCCAATCTCCACTGCCCTTTCAAACACTTGTACATTTTTCCCAACTTGGGACACAGATGGACTAAAAGTTGATTTGGTTTTCAAGCCTGATACATTGGAGGAGGGCCTAGGGGGGACGTTCTTCAAAAAAATATCTTCAATCTAATTTTTCTAAAAAAAAATAAATTCAAATCCTCCTCTAACTCAAATGTATTAACTGCTACAGTGGGGGTAAAGCTAAAACCTTATTCTAATACCTCTCTCTCATAAAATGACTCGGTGTTCTACTGGACAAATTTATGATCAGTGCTTTATTTACTGCCAGTATCTTTGTTTTTTGTTTTTATATATTCTTGTGGGGGATGGTTCCTCATAAAATGACCTCTGCCTCTGTTTGGGGTGCGTCTTTGACCTTGTCTGGGTTTTTGATCTAAATAAAACCCCATAATCATTATTCATTCCTATGTTTGGTTGTCATGTCTATTTGAACCATCTTCCTCACTACTAGAGCTGAGTTGTCAGAAAAGATAACGTATTTTTTCCATCCCCGTGTGTAGATTGGTCTGTTATTCATTGATCTGTCCCAGCCGTGCTCTTTCCTCTCTTGAAAATAATCCTCTTTAAGGCAAGGATATGTCAGTTCATAACTAAACTTATTATTATCTTTTTAGTTTTTTAAATTTATGAGATACTCCTTATATCCCTCAACATCCTGGTTTATGTTTTCCAGTTTTTTCTTTGCGTCTTCCAGCTCTGTGGTTGCTTTTAGACTGGCTTCTAGTTTATTTATAGCTTCTTTTTCTATGACAGTCATCTCTAGTGCTGTTTCTATAATTAAAAGCATCCAGTCCCTGCTGCATCTATTTGCTATTTGTGTCCAAGTTTCATAGAATTTCCTATTCTCTATAAATAATCCTGATTCATTTCTAATCTGTTAACTGATTTGAATAATTCCTGATTTCACATATTCTATTAAACAATTGGCGTGTAACTCTATTCTTATCATATATTTTTTTTAATTCACCAATTTTCCCCATTTTTTACCACTGCTTGATATCAAGATAAGTTTATAGCTTTTTTAATACCAGTATTAATGATTTTGTTATATTGATCCTCTGTAACCCCAAAGGCTTTAAAAGAGTCCAACTCTATTTGCTCACATTAAATCTTCAACAAACACATTTACGTAACATCACTGCCTTGATGTCAAAAACACATTTGAGATGGTAGTCGGTTGAATGGTATTGTGCAGCCTTTTAAGATGAGATAAGTCCAATTACTGCTTCTGTGTCATGTGTATTTTGCAGCTATTGTAGAGGTAAACATTATTCAAACCTTTGAATCTATGAAAGATCCAATGTTGGGGAAGAAAATGTTACCTGTAGCTACAGTTTTCCAAACTTGTTATCGTTCATTATTTCACATGTGACCCTTCCACCTTCTCAGTAATGAGGCTTTTAATTGTGTATGTTTTGACTACCTGCAAAGTTCTGAACCCCTTGACCTGATTGGTCAGAGATTAAGTTACATATTGAAGTTTATAGACTGCATATAGTCTATGACTTTTCAATATTATTTCAGCGGATGTACACTGCTGAATTTAAATTGACTACCAAGAGATCCCAGCCTAATTAATATTTAAGCATGTGAATCTATGAAAGATTTCATATTTGAAGAACTGCATCTAAAGGTAGTTACTTTTTTCACCAATATATTTCCTACCTCTACAATATTTCACTGTCAATAATTTTCCTTCAGCATTCTTGCAGCACAATCTTTCTTTTGTCAGTATTCAATTACCAACAATGAGCAAACTCAGGGCTAGTGGCTAGCCATTGAATACTAATCTTTGATCTAATTAAAACTTACTTTGACTTATGTACTTAGCAGCAACACAAAGTATATAGTTATTGTCTACAATACATTTGGTTGACAGAAATGTATCTTCATTGGTCAAATCAGCTGCATGAATTTTCAGTTTTGAATTTTCAAAAGCTATGTTTATAGTATAGATTTTCATACTGGGTCCTAATTGCCCATTTAGGTATGAGGATGCTGAAAAGGACTGTACTCAAGCCATATCCTTGGATGGTTCATATTCTAAAGCATTTGCCAGAAGGGGCACGGCCAGGACTGCCCTTGGAAAACTGAAGGAAGCACAAGAAGGTGAGAATTGTTTTGCCTTTGAATGAAAATGTTGTGTTCAGTTTTTAAATTTGAGCTTTGCAGTAACACCGGCCTTCATGTACATTTAATGTAAATGTATAGGCTCCAGTAGGACATCCACATCCTTTGAAATTTATGATAAAGTGTTGAATATTCTGTTATTTTAGCACCACTTCCATCATGTTGTATACTGAATGCTTCTGTCATGCGGATCACCACTGCTACTTCTGTAAATCATGCTAACATTTTTTTTCTAGTTTTCAGCCTGTGTAAATGATATAGTAACCTTGTGTTCTTACTTTATGATATTGACTGTATGAATCTGTATTATATGTATTGCATCTGTTCCTAAATGAGCTGCTCTGACACCCATTGGGTCTTGTCTGTGTAATCCAAAATAGCTAATAAATGAGGCGTTAATCTGTTCCGTGTATGGGGTATTCTGATTGACTACAATAGAAAACACACCATAACATCTATATATTATCGTTATTCCCTATGAAGTAACACTACCTACGCATGATCAGTTTTTATATAGTCATTGTTAGACCTGGCATTTCTTGGCGTGGTCACCCCTGACTTTTTGCCTCTACCTCCTCCATTTTTGATGCTGTGATGGATTGCGTTTTAGATGCTTTGGGCGCTTTGCCACTGCGGATCAGTGTCAAAGTGCAAGTGCTCCCTGTATAAAGTGTTATGGTAATTGGTTGTCCATAATGGGTATGTTTGCCTTACTTGCAAAGTATCTAGTAAAGTGCACTATGTGTGCCAGGGCTGGTAATGCAAATGCTACTAGTGGGCCTGCAGCACTAATTGTTCCACCCACACAAGTAGCCCTAAAGAGAGAACTCAGGCCTACCACTGTAGTGCCTGCGCGCAGTTTGTTAAACTGCCTTGTTGTCCTGACAAGTGCACCCACTTGCCAAGCCTTACCATTCCCTTTCCATGCACATCAGACAACCCTATGGTAGGTCCAGGGTAACCCCCTAGGCAGGGTGCAGTATCTGTGAAAGGTATGACATGTACTTGGGTGTGTTCTATGTCCTGACAGTGAAATACTCCCCATTTCGTTTTTGCACTGTTGCAAGGCCATCTTGCCCATAGGACAGAATGGGGAAGGCTGTGTAATATGTTTCCAGCCTATCTTCCCATAGGCTTAAGATGGAGAGGTGAAGTTTAGTGTGCCTGAACTCACAATTGAATAACACATCTTTTTGTGAAGGTGGTTTTTGCATTGTATGTTTAGAAACCACACTTTCAGAAGTGGCTGTTTTTTTGTGTTCTTACAATTCTGTGTGTCTCTGCCTGGTTGTGGATTGACTGTCTGGATTTGAAAGTGATAGGATGTGGGAAATGTCTTGACCTGGGGGAGGAGGTGAGACCGCAACAGGCTGACCTGCATCTGGAGTGTTGGGTGGGAGGAGTAGCCCCTGGAGGTGAAGAGGCCTGGGCTGCTGCCATAAAACAATGGCTCCATCTCCTGCTGAGTTATTGAAGATCCAGACCCCCACTATCAAAGGAAGAAGGTGTCACTGACAGGGAGTCACCCAGAACTGGTTTGGATAGGGGTCAGTGCCCCCTGAACACAAAGACTTGAAAGACATTTAGGGGTATAACTATCAGAGCTGAAACCCCTGGACCTTTGACTGATCAAGACTGAAAAGGATTGAAATTACTTCGTGGTCAAGAGGAACCCCTGCCGTGTGCGTGTGCTTCGTGCAGCCTAAGACCTTCGTGAGGATTGCCCTGTGATCGTGTGCATCCGGAGCTCAAGTGAGTCTCAGTAACGCTGTGTGTGTATGCCCTGTTGCAGCCGGAGACCTTCGTGAGAAATTGCCTCATGACTGTGTGTCCTGGAGCAGTCTTGTTCTCTGCTTCGGTCGACAGCGTGACCAGAAGTGCTGCGATCGAAATTGCCATCGGCCCGGACCGACATCCCCAGAGGAGCTGTGAGAGTTCGCCGCAGCCGGCCCGAGCCTGCCTTTGCCAAGGAGAGACCTCAAACCATCACCGTTGGGGGGGGGGGGGGGGGGGGGGGGGGTCCGAGTTCCACTAAAACAACATTTGCGTTGAGCTGGGCGCTTATGCCCTCAGAGTTATTGAGGCGGTCAAAAATGAAGCAGCACTTTTAAAACTACAGAGGAAATTCCCTTTATTGAAGGGATCTAGAACTTGTACAGAGTACCACAGTGAGGTTTCATTGACTTCAAATGCCATTGGTGGTGAAGGAACATTTCTATGCATCATTGCAAGCCATTTCTCATACATTGTAAAATTAAAAGTTCCTGAATTGCTCTTCAACATTGCTTTCCTTACCAAGTGGCAAGCACTCTAACATGGAACATGTTGCAGGTCCAAAGTCACTAAAGGTGTCGCCCAGCCTACTCTCAAGGAGATGTTTCACATCTACACCAATTATGCTGAACACTTGGCTGACAAGGGTTTTTTCAGACTCTAGTTTTTTTTTTATGTCCACTACAGCAGTTATGTTTTCCTGTAAAAATCTAAGAATGCAGTAGAGTGTACTTTTTTCACATCACTATCAATATGCGGCCAAAGATCCTCACATTTCTTGCCTTTGACATCATCACTAAGCACAAATTCTATAAACGGTTGCCACATGGATAATATAGCATTCATAGCCCCTTGGACTAAGAACCATCAGCTAAGGGGCACAGTTGGGAAGACTCTTTCTTTGATGCCACACCAAGCACGAAATGATAAATATTTACGTTTTAGTTCCTGTGCATAAGAAAACAGTGCACCAGAATGACTAAAAGGTCAATAGCATCCCTCATTAACTGTAAAGATTGTAAAGGTGCTTCCAGCATCCCATCTAACATGTGGCAAGGATCTCCTACATGGAATCACTTCAACTCGGGTATCAATTTTGACAGGTCATCACACAACTTTTTCAGATACATAGCTGAATCACTGCAAATAGAAACAATATCACTCCAATCTTTTTTGAACTTGGAAAAAACCTTTTTTGCAGAGCATTCCAAGTGACACTGCATTCCATGTTTTCCAGAAGTTTGGTGTCATGTTTTCACCACTATCCCAGATGCTTGTTGGTAGCGCTCTTTATACTTATACTTGTCACTATACCTTGCATTGAAGGTTTAAAGCCTGGGGTGTTGGCAATTCACCAACTATCAATACTGACCCACTAGAAACTGTGGGTTGATGTATTAAGGGTTTTTATCCATTGTCTGTGGGTAAATGTGATGACACATATTAGGAAAGATTCTTATGAAACCAGCCATTTTACCTATCAGTGAAAGAATCAAACGCAGCTAAAATATCAAATATGATTTTGATATTTCCTGATTCTATATAGTTTATAAAATAATTAAACGACCTAAAACATGCTTCTAAATCCTGCATCTTTAGGCGAAAGACCACAAAACTGAGAAAAAGCAAAACGAAGCAGAAACAATATTTTAGTGGCATCCCTAAACAATAAAACTGAAGCAGAATAGTGTTAGCTCAGTCTTTCTTACTGCTAGCTTGTATAACAAAGTTACATTGTATTGACCCCTTCAGGAAGAAAAAAAAATGACCCTTTCACTCTCTTTTTCCTTTCTTTGAATGACATTTAGTTTGTGGTTGTGCAGGTGTTTTTTCAGTGTTTATCTGTTTTCTCTGGTGAGGGCTATTTCTCTTTCAGAGGGGTTTTAACAGTTATTATAGTTTTAAACCTTAAACCCCACAGCGTACATATAATTGTTTTTTATGAAACTCGTGTGGAGTCCATTTGTGGTGTTATCACTGGGTTACTGAGAGTGTGGATGCAAATATTTTACACATTTGCCTTGGAGATAAGCCTGGCTGCTCGTGCCAAGCTACGAAGGGGGTGAGCTGGGGCTATCTGAGAAGGTGTCCTTCCTTTCTCTGACCTAGAAGTAAGGGTCCCTATTTGGACTATAGTACCTACCTCAGCCAACTAGAGACCCTCGGTTCTAACAGTCAGTGTATAATGTTTAAACTCTATTATTCGCTTATTGAAGTTTTTCATTCCCTTATAACCTTAACAGACCTTTTGCCTTGAAGTTGTATTGAATGTTTCAATTGGACACTGGCTTTTTCTTGATTTGAATCCTTGGACACTTTCATCCTAGCAGCCATAAATGGTTGTCAACTCTTCCCTGTAATGCTTGAAGTAACAAAGTGACCATTTCTTGTCTGATTTTCTCAAAGAATGGATTGTTGCAAACCTAAGAAAAGTAGTTACTAAACAATTCTTTACTTATTTACCCATGTCCTCTTTTGATGTTATCAACAGCTGAAAGATAGCAAAGAAGTTTACTATTCACAACTTTGTCAGGAATGGAGGGGTACCCCTGTGCTGGGAACCTTCTCCCCGACAAACACAAAGATTTTTTTTTTTTAAATTAAAGAGAAGAATTGCTCTTTACTTCAGGTGTTTATTACGCTTTTTAGTGGTAAATTATTAGTCTATCTTAACGCTTCATTGGATAAAGTACCTGGTACTGTACTCGTGTTGTTAATAGCAACTCACAGGTTTTGAATCCTGGTGAATTTACTCAACTTATCATCGTTATGAGGCTGATTTAGATGACTAGCCTGGTGTGGGTGATAACAGCACTTTCAGATGTTAAGCTACTTAATAGTTTAATTACTGTAAAGTACATAATTATTATTTTAGGATCAGAAGCATGATATTCAATGATATGCCAATTCGAAGGGATATTGACCTCTGGAAGTCCCACACATGAAATTGGACCAACGGTGTTAATTTTTGTGGTGCAGTCCATACCATGAGAGCCACTCTGAAACCGGCCTTTGCCCATATCTATGATTTCCTTTCTGTAACCCTCCACACACTTATTACCTTATCACAGCCACAAGCTTGGTGCATTACAATTTAATTGGTGCTGTTACTGTTAGTTTTGTGGTGTTTTTTTACCCTATGCTGATTGTCTGCTGGTCGATAAATGAGGCACCCCTGCTAAAAATACAGGGTTATGCCACAGGAACCTCTAGTCACAAGTATAGAATGGGTCTCCATAATGCTATCAGTTGTAGGATCAGATGGGCCACACTCTTTCATCCGTCTGTAGGTAAAACACCCTTACCAGCTCTGGCTGCTCACTGGGACTTTCATCCTTTCCATTATTCCTATTGTCAATCCTGGTTGTATTTGCCTGTTATTAAAAGCTGGACACCCATAATTGGTACAGTATTCCAGTTCTGTGGTAAAAATGAAAATGTAACAGCGATATTTTGTCTTCAGGACTCAATATTAGTGAGTGTGAACATCGCCCATCACATCCCTGTAAGGTAAAAGTAACCCAGGTCAGCAGTAAATAAAATGCACTCTTCCTTCACACCCACTTAGCCAGTATCATTGAGGTCTTCCTTGTCCCAACCAGAAGTAGCAAATGAACAGTGAGAAGGATGCATGTGTGACATTTCATGGCACACTTAAGTTATGAGGTCAAAATCATGTGTCCGTTGTGCGGATTTGTATTTATCTATAAATATCCAATTCATGTTTCTTAACATTAAGAACATTTGAGAAATGCAAATAATGTTCCTAAATTAACTACAACTGTAGCTGATTGGCTTGATTCTTTAAAAAAATGTATCCTCCCTCACATTAACACGTACACTGATCAAAGAAGGAACAGCAAAAGAAACAGGACACCTGTGAGTGTCAGCGCTGCATATGGTGTAGCATGTTTGTTTCATGAGGGTAGAACATACCATCTACAGAAACAAATGTATACGATTTTGGACAATATTGAGAGAAATAAAAAAGAAAAATAAGTGGAGCAGCATGATGGCCTTTGCAACCTTGAGACCACCCATTTGTGAGGATCTCTCCCCACCCTGTAATTCAGGTCCACATGAGATAATAATCAAAAGTACTTTCACCCAAGGAGTTTTTTTGTGTGGAGGGGGATCTAAACAGTATACCACGGCCTCCCCATGGGCTATGCACTCTCTCTAACTTTGCTGAAGAGGGGATGGGTTCAAACCCATTTCCCACTCCCCCAAGGTCTTGCACAGTGTTGTGGGGAGTGATCTCTCCTGAAGTCCACAAACTCTTGTTTAATATCTCCCTGACCATTTCCAATGTTCAGGAGGATTGTCCCAGGACCAGCTTTTGGTGTGCTTGTGCTCCCTACAAATCCACTTCACTCATGCAAGACCTTGATCAAGAGCTGTGAGGCTCCTCTCTTCATTCCACCATGAATAACCAATCCCTTTTTCGATGCCCAAGTATCTCACTGGGGTGTTCATCTACGTCCAGAGGCCCCTCAACATTTTGCCCCCTATCTTTGCAAAGGATAGAGGTTAGAATCCCGTCATGCATCAAACTAGGCCAGAACATAGCTATACTGGACCTATTTCACGCTCTAAGTGAAGTAGTTGTAAACAGTGCATTAGGCCTTTAAAATCTGCCCCTGTCATCCTTCACCGTTCTGAGGTAGAGGAGAATGCAAACAAGACCCCAGTGTTGCTGTCAGCTGCCTTGGTCCTTGTGATCCTAGAAAAGACTGAACGACAAGGCTGGCTTTTGTTAGGCTTTAAAGCTGGTTGTAGTGCCTTCTTGCAGATCATTGATGATGCTTTAACCATCTTGTATACTGATGACTCCCTCCTGATGATTTTACTTGATCAGTCAACGGCATTTGACACCTCTAGCAATGAGATTCTCGTTCACATTTTAAAAGACTGCATGGGTATTGAATGAAGTGTACACAAGTACTTCACATTCTATTTAAACACTCGCTTCAGATTAAAATTGGGAACTTTTTCCAATCCTGTTCCAACAACACAGTGAGATTCCCAAAGATCTGTATTAGCCCCTGCTTTCCTCAGTATTAATCTTGAACCACTGTGTGACATTATCATATATTCTAGTGGATCTTATCAGCAGTATGCGACTGTCACCCAGCTGTTTGAAAGATTGCTGTCCTGAAGATATCGTTTTACTGGCTTCGGCTATTACCAAGATTCCATCCTGAATTACTGCTCATCTGAATTTCAATCCAAACAAAGCTGAATTCCTACTTATTTAGCATCAGTCTTACTCACCTATAAATAACTCATATTTTAGGGTGCTCCAACCATGAGTGAAAGCAAATTGATGTGCTTCATCCCCTATATTAGACTCCTGTTTCAGAAACGCATTTATAGCATGGCTAAAATGGAAGTCATCAATTCAGACTTAAACTGGGGATCAACTTTTTGTTTTATTTTTTACCAGATCATGACTTCAAAGAATTATTCCAAGCCCTGCTACTTTCACAGTTACAGTATGGGAATGCCATTCTTTGTGGTTTTCCAACAAATCCCCATGCGGCACTCAAAGCCATTGTGCATTCACACCTTATCCTGGGTCCCTATGGTTTGACTGTGCCATTTCTATGCTTCTCTCTATAAGCTGGCTGCCTACTGAGTGTAGCTCTGTATATAAACTTGGGAGATCTGATAGAGACATCTAGCCCCAAATTCCTTACTTTAAACTTCCCAGGGCTCATACTGGATCCGCAAGATGTTTCTTGAGCAGTACCCCTGCACGCCGATAGGTGGCGTCTGTTGACTCCATGTGACGTTGACGTTTCCGTCATCGCGACATCCACATCATCTATATTGCCGCCACCTCGCAGCGCTGTTGACAGTCCTTTTCTTTCCTCGCCATCCAACACAGATCCGTCGAAGAAAGCTACCCTCTGTCATTTTTTGGCATACTTTTTTCGACTTTTTGTCATTATTTTTTCATTGGTGTGTAGGTACTCCATCATATCCAAAAAGACCTTGGGGTTCAAACCGTGCAGCGCCTGTCACTGGGCCATGTTGGTCACGGATCCCCACCTTGTGTGTCTCTGGTGCCTGTAGCTTGACCACGACCCAAATTCGTGCTCCGCCTGCTTGCCATGGCGCTTAAAGCTTTGTGGGAGCAGTCCCTAAAGCTTCTTGCCGCCCTTAGTCAGGCACCTCAGAGGTCTCCATGTTGGTCTAGTTCCCGTTTCCGAACATGAGAAAGGTCCGAGCACCACTCGGGGGACATCAAGTCTTCATCCTCCCATTCGAAGTCCTCGAAGGGGTCAGGTAAGAAGCACCACAAGAAACACAAAAAGTTCTCCCTGGCTATCACGTGACGCGACTGAGGAGTCTCGACATTCGAGGTCTTGTTCTACGGAACATATGCTGGGGTCTGCTCTGCGCTTCCCTCCTTTTCTGCGACCAGGAGCGACTCCCGCCCAATTGAAAGAATTTTATGGCGCCATGTGTGCCATTTATGGGCAGCCTGCCCATGCCGGCATGTATTCGGGCCCTGTGGGCTCAGCAGAATGAGTTTCATTGGATTCCACACCTGCAGCTCCGGCCCGGCACCCATGGCTCCTCATAAATCCATTTCAGGATCCAGACCAGCACCTGTCGCACCTCCTTGACAATCGCCGACGCCACATCCGGCGTCGAGACTACTGACATCGCCTGCCGACTGCGTCAGCCCATTCTCATCCCCGTCGACATGAAGCCGGCCATGGGTCCACTGAGGCCGGCGCAGACAGAGCCCTTGGACTCTGTCACATCCTCAGCCTTATTTTGAGGAGCTAGGATTGGAGGACGATTGAGAGAGGACGCAGGACCCCTTAGAAGTCCCACCTTATACTGATGAAATGGACTGGTATGAGGAACTGGGTGATGCCAGTGTCTTGGATACCTCTCCAGAGCCTGGCATGCTTTCCCCTCCTATCCTGACTACGGAGGAGGGTGCTTCCTTAGCCATGGTGGTAAGTAGGGCTGCGGAGGTCTTTGACTTGTAGGCTCTTCCTGTGGCTGTCAAAACCAATGTTTTGAAGCAAGTCCTACTACCTTATATCTCACCTGACCCTCGAGAGCTTGGTGATCCTAGCCTCTACTTTTCGTGGTGCGTTCCCTTCTGCACCCCCAGATAGGTAATCCAAAAGGCTGGATAGTTTCCGAAAGAAAATGTTCTCTTCCAGCAGCCTAGCATTGCAGTCAATAAATACTGCATGCCTATTCGGTCATTACTCCTATTCTTTATGGGAGACTGTTGTGCACGTGCTGCCACAAGCCCCTGAGGAGGCCCAGACTGTCCTCTCCAAAGTTGTTGGTGATGGGTGAGATGCAGCGAAGTTTACCATCCGCTGTGTCCTTGACACAACAGACTTGCTGGGCAGAGCGATTTCCTCGACAGTGGCCGTTCGCCTGGCTGAGTATGTCTGGCTTCTCTGGGGATGTCCAAGCCAACCTTATGGACATGCCTGCTCCTCGCCCCTACCTGCAGTTTACGGTGGGCCACGAGCACTTTCAGTTTACGGTGCTTCCTTCATCAGTGCCCCTCTGTTGTTCACCAAGGTGATGGCGGTGGTCACAGCTCATCTGCGGAAATCCACAGTTTCAGTCTGCCCCTATCTCTACTGGCTGTTGAAGGCTGGCTCGCCCAGGGGGTCGTCTCCCACCTCCAGACTAGGGCGAACCTTTTGCATTCACTGGGAGTCAATATCGGCATGCCGAATTCACACCTGACTCCTTCCCAGGTGCTCCCCTTCATTGGAGCTGTTCTGGACACGGTGCAGTTTCGGACATATCCTCCCGAATGGCGAGTCCAGGATATTCTGGCTATGATACTGATGTTTTTAGCCTCTATCCTGGATTTCTGTGAGACTGACTCTGAGGCTGCTGTGCCTCATGGCCTCCTGTATCCTACTAGTGAATCATGCCAGATGGCACATGTGGGCTCTTCAGTGGGACCTGAAGTTCCAACGGGCACAGCAGTGGTGAATCTCACTGACCTGGTGCAGATCTCGCAAGGAATTGCACAAGATCTGCAGTGGTGGTTGACAAACCGCAAATGGGCCACAGGCAGACCCCTCTCCCTTCCCCACCCGGATCTTACAGTGGTGACAGATGCATCACTTCTGGGATGGGGCGGCCATCTGGGGGAGGTGGAGATCAGTGGTCTCTGGTCCCCGTCGTAGCTGGGCTCCACATCAACCTGTTGGAGCTTCATGTGACTGGTACTGAAACCTTACTTACCTTCTCTCAAAAGAAGGCTGGTGCAAGTGTTCACGGACAACACCACAGCCATGTGGTACTGCAACAAACCAGGCAGGGTTGGGTAGTGGACCCTTTATCAGGAGGACCTGCATCTCTGGACTTGGCTGGAACAACAGGGCATATCCCTGGTGGTTCAACACTTGGCCGGTGCCCTGAACACCAGGGCAGACGAACTCAGTTGTCAGTGCCTAACGAACCACGAATGGTGTCTCCATGTGGGGGTAGTGCAAGGACTCTTTCAGCGGTTTGGAGAGCCTTTCTTAGATCTGTTCGCCTCTGCTGAGAACGCGCAATGTCAGCAGTTTTGCTCGGTGGAGTTTCCAAGACGGTTCTCTCTTGGCAAAGCTTTTCATCTCGAATGGAGCTCAGGCCTCCTATACGCCTTTCCTCTCCTCTCATACTACTCCTATCCAGAGTGCTCAACAAGATCAAGAGAGACCGGGCTCAAGTCATTCTTGTGGCTCCATACTGGGCACGGAGAGTTTGGTATCCAGAGCTTTTGCAGATGAGCATCAATCCTCTGATATGGCTGCCCCTTTGGGAGGATCCTCTGTTGCAGCAGCAGGGGAAGGTTCTCCACCCAAACCTGTCAACCCTCTGCCTCCTTGGGTGGAGATTGAGCAGCGGCTGTTAACCGCATTCAACCTTCCTCCCGAAGTGTGCGAAGTTACTCTGGCAGCCAGGCATCCCTCCACTAAGTCGATATACGCCTGCAGATGGCAAAAATGTTGTAAATATTGTACGAAATGGTCTATTGACCCTCTGTCTGCCTCCCGTTCTGACATCCTCCTTTTCAGCCTACCTCTTACCCAGCAGGGCTCTGCTCAGGGCACTCTAAAGAGTTACCTTTCAGCGCTTTCTACAATTGCCAGGCCAACCATCACTTGAAGGGGCTTGCACATCTGTTTCCCCCTCACCTTTTATCATGCCCTAGTGGGACCTTAACTTGCTCTTCACTTATCTAATGTATGCACCATTCGAGCTGCTGCACAATTGCCTCCTCTGGCTGCTTACAATTAAGACAGCCTTTTTAGAAGCCATAACTTCTAACAGAATGCTAAGCGAGTTGCAGGCACTTTATCAGCCTTCTTACCTGACCGTCTTCCCAGACAAGGTAGTGCTCCGCACTGGGGCTTCTTTTTTGCCTAAAGTGGTGACACCTTTGCATCTGGGGCAGTCTGTCACCTTGCCCACCTTCTGTGCTCCTCCGCATCTTTCTAAGGAAGAACGTCTCCATTTGTCTGGACCCAAAAAGAGCGTTATCGTTCTAACTTAACCACACTAAAGTTCTGAGTGGACAACCAACTCTTTGTGGGATATGTTGGAGCAAAGAAGGGTTGTGCTGTGCAAAGGAGGACCATCTCCCGATGGGTTATCCGCTGTATTAAAATCTGTTACGCTCTGGCAAAGAAACAGCCTCCTGAAGGCCTCAGAACTCATTCTACCAGGGCTAAGGCATCCTCCAAGGCTCTCCAGCGTGGTATTCCGGTCCTTGACATCTGTCACGCGGCTATGTGGGCTTCCCTGCACGCGTTTGTCAAGCATTATTACCTGCACAGTCCGGTCCATAGGGAGTGCCTCTTAGGCCAGTTGGTCATACAAGACTTTCTGGGTTAAACTTTTCCGCAGCCCCTCCTCCGGGGATCAATCAATCAAGCATTTGTAGAGCGCACTACTCACCCGCGAGGGTCTCAAGGTGCTGGGGGGGGGAGCTATACTGCTCGAACAGCCAGGTCTTAAGAAGTCTCCTGAAGGTTAGCAGGTCCTGGGTCTGTTGCAGGTGGATGGGGAGGGTGTTCCATGTCTTGGCAGCAAGGTGGGAGAAGGATCTGCCGCCGGTGTTCGTTCGATGCATGTGTGAAACGGTGGCGAGGGCGAGGTCAGCGGAGCGGAGCTGGCGGTTGGGCGTGTAGAAGGTGAGTTGTTTGTTGAGGTATGTAGGTCTGGCATCGTGGAGTGCTTTGTGAGCGTTTGTGAAGAGCTTGAAGGTGCTGCTCTTGTTGACGGGGAGCCAGTGCAGGTCTCTCAGGTGGGCAGTGATGTGGCGGGGTATGTCGAGGATGAGACGTGCGGAGGCATTCTGTATGCGTCAAAGTCTTTTCTGGAGTTTGGCTGTGGTTCCGGCGTAAAGGGCGTTGCCGTAGTCCAGCCTGCTGGTGACGAGGGCCTGGGTGACCGTCCTTCTGGTTCCGGTGGGGATCCATCTGTAGATCTTGCAAAGCATGCAGAGAGTGTTGAAGCAGGAGGAGGAGACGGCGTTGACTTGCTGGGTCATTGACAGTGACGAGTCCAGCATGAACCCCAGGTTGCGTTCGTGGTCGGTGGGTGTCGGCGCAGCTCTCAGCGAAGCCGGCCACCAGGAGTCTTCCCAGGCGGAGGGGGTGGGGCCGAGGATGAGGACCTCTGTCTTCTCAGAGTTCAGTTTCAGGCGACTGTTCTTCATCCATTCGGCGACTGCCTTCATTCCTTCGTGGATGTTGGTTTTGGTGGTGGCGGGTTCCTTGGGAGAGGGAGAGGATCAGCCGGGTGTCGTCTGCGTATGAGACTATGTTGAGGTCGTGCGATTTTGGAGAGCGGTGTCATGTAGACGTTGAAAAGGGTCGGGCTGAGGCATGACCCTTGTGGTACGCCACAGGTGATCTTGGTGGCTTCGGATCAGAATGGAGGGAGGCGGACTCTCTGTGTTCTGTCTGTGAGGAAGGAGGTGATCCACTCCAGTGCTTTGTCGCGGATCCCTGTGTTGTGGAGGCATGTGCGTAGGGTGTGGTGGCAGACGGTGTTGAAGGTGGCCGAGAGGTTTAGGAGAATGAGGGCCGCGGTTTAGCTGTTGTCCATCAGGGTCCTGATGTCGTTGGTGGCGGCGATGAGGGCGGTTTTGGTGCTGTGGTTGCTGTGGAATCCGGATTTGGATGAGTCCTGGGTGTTGTTCTCTTCGAGGAAGCGGGTCAGTTGTCTGTTGACGATCTTCTCGATGACTTTCGCTGGGAATGGGAGCAGGGAGATGGGCCGGACGTTCTTGAGGTTCTTTGGGTCTGCCTTGGGTTTCTTGAGTAGGGCGTTGATCTCTGCGTGTTTCCAGCTCTGCCGGAAGGTGACTGTCTCGAAGGAGCTGTTGAAGATCTTCCGGAGTTGGGGTGCGATGATGGAGCTTGCTTTGTTGAAGATGTGGTGAGGGCAGGGGTCTGACGGTGAGCCGGATTGGATGGTGTTCATGGTTTTCATGGGGTCTTCGTCGTTGACGTGGTTCCAGGAGAGTAGGAGGCCGGTGTGGCTGGGGGATGGTGGGTCTGAGGTGTTGGCGGCTTTTGGGGGGGTCTGGGTGTTGAAGATGTCGTGGATGTCTCTGATCTTGCGGTGGAAGAAGGTGGCAAGAGAGTTGCATAGGTCTTGTGACGGCAGGATGTCGTTCGAGCTGGAGTTGGCGAGTGACGATGTTGAAGAGCTCTTTGCTGTTGTGTGCGTTGTTGTCGATACGTTCCTTGAAGGAGGTCCTTTTGGCGGTTCAAATGAGTTGGTGGTGCTTGCGGCTGGCGTTCTTGAGGGCAGTGTGGATGTTCGGAGTCTGTTTGTGGTGCCACTTCTTCTTGAGTCTTCGGCAGGTCTGTTTGGATGCCTGGAGGTCAGTGGTGAACCAGATGGCCCTTCCATCGGTGCGTCTGTTTGAGGGTTTCTTGATCGGGGCGAGAGTGTTGACGCAGTTGTCGATCCATTGCCTGAGGTTACGGGCGGCTGTGTCTGTGTTGGTGTGGTCGGTTGGTGGGTCTCGGGCGAGGGTGGTGGTTAGCTGGTCTTCTGTGACCTTCTTCCAGCTGCGATGGGGGATTTGTTGCGGTTGATTGTGTACGGTGTTTTTCTTGAAGGAGAAGCGGATGCAGTGGTGGTCAGGCCAGTGGAGTTCGGTGGTGTGGCAGAAGATAACGTGGTTGCTGGCGGAAAAGATGGGGTCGAGTCTGTGTCCGGCGGAGTGGGTGAGTGTCGTGACGAGCTGTTAGAGTCCGAGGTTGGCGAGCAGGGTGGTGGAGTTGCTGTCACTGGCGTTCTCAAGGTGGAAGTTCAGGTCTCTGAGGAGGATGTAGTCTGTGGAGGCCAGGGCGTGCGAGCTGATGATGTCGGTGATGGAGTCGCTGAACTGTGGCCAGGGTCCGCGGGGGTCTGTAGACGAGGGTTCCTCTGAGGGTGGTGATGGGGTCGATGTAGATCTGGAACTGCAGGTGTTCGGCGGTGCTGAGGGTGTTTTCGGTGCTGGTCGAGATTCTGAGAGTATTCTTGCGGACGATGGCGATTCCTCCTCCCGGTCTGTTGGTGCGGTCCCTGCAGATGATCTTATAGCCATCCGGGATGGCTATGGCAACGTCGGGTGCTGATGAGGGGTTCATCCAGGTTTCCGTCAGGAAGGCGACGTCCGGGGAGGATGAGTCGAGAAGGTCCCAGAGTTTGACGGCGTGCTTGTGAACAGAGCGGGTGTTGAGCAGTATGCATCTGAAATGGTTGTGGCCTGCCCTGGTGGGAGGGACAGGTCGTGCTGGTGTGTGCTGGCTGGTGAAGCTGCAGTTTCGGCAGGTGAAGGGTCTGTGGGTGCGCTTCGGGGTGGCCTGGAAGCAGGTAGGTGAGCGGCCGGCGTGGAGTACGTGGAGGAGGTTGGCATCGTAGCGCCATCGGGTGTCGTGTCGCTGGCGGGGGCCAGGGGATCTGGTACTGGGCGCGGTCCAGGCACGGACGGGCGCAGACGGGCTTGCCTTAGGCGCGCCAGCGGAGCGCCCGCTGCGCAGCAGCCGCCATTAAGAATGGTATTGGGGATGGTATTGCTTCGGTATCTGTTCAAAGGTAAGGAATCTGCTACTAGATGTCTCTATCAGAGGGACAAGTTACTTACCTTTAGTAACGCCTTATCTGGTAGAGACCTGATCTAGCCGCAAAGTCCTTCCTTACCTACCCACCCAATCTCCCCGTGCTGTGGATCAGTTCTTCATATCATGGCTGTTTCCCATCAGGGCCCTAGTTGTTTAAACACACCAATGTCAGTCAACTTCATGGCTCCGCGCATCTGGTGTGGAAAGTTACGAAAAGTACTGATGTCAGCGCAGCGAGGTGGCGAATATATAGACAACGCAGATGTTATGATGACGGAAACAACACCGATCATGTCAGGCGAAGTAGACCGATGCCACCTATCGGCACGCAGGGGTACCGTTCAAGAAAAATCTTCCGAATCCAGTCTGACGCCTGGGAAGTTCAAAGGTAAGGAATCAGCGGCTAGATCATGCCTCTTCCAGATAAGATGTTACTGAAGGTAAGTAACTTGTCCTTCAGTGCTCAAACTTGTGCACTCTGTCCAGTTACTCTGTCTTGTTGGAAAACTGAAGTCTTCAGGAGGCTCTTACCAACTGAGAAAATCTGATACCCTCTTAATTGAAACTCCTGTCTTCAACAAAAGTTTACCCCAAATAATTCCTACTCCAGTGGAACACCCAAAGTCTGAACTCAGTTCCTCTCGTCAGCACCTTTACTACCTTTAAATGTTCTCTTCATTCCGTCCTCCTTCTAACTGCCTGCTCCCTTCTCTGATGTCTCCGTTTGAATTTTCTGGCAACACATTTGGAGTTTACTATTCTATGTTGGACTTTGCATGTAGTTGCATCTTATTTTTTAGAATACTTTACACCTCTGCAGCAGAGTTTGAGTTGACACTTGGCCTGCAATGTATGAAAGCACCTAATTGGCAGTGGTGGTTTGGAGGCAAAAGCTGTACTAGAATTGTAGTGCCCTCCTTTGGCAACTAAGCCAAATGTGCTGATAGTCTCCAACCTGGACTGGCAACATTGGAGCCCTTACCCCCCAGTGATGCCCTCATGAATGCCATAATTGCTGTGGTTGAAACCATGTCCTTGCCCACCTGTTACTCGACAAGTAGCAAAGCGACACAGGCCTTTGCCCAGAATTCCAGACTTCCTCACCAAGCACCCTGCTGTGGAAGGTTGTATTGTGCAGGCTTCAACCTGAAAGGTTAATCCTAACTTGTTTCTAACCAGTTTCCCAAATAGAGAATCCAAACAAATCAATGATTTTGGCATACAGATGTTTTCTTCTGTCAGTCTGATACAGTCCTTAATGCAGTCTGCCTATTTAGCCTAATGGGACATTTCCAGTTTGATCTTACCAGGGGTCCCGGAGGTGATTAGGGTCTTCCTTGCTCAGATTGTCCATGATGGGCAAGATGCAGCGAAATGCCATCTGTGCAGGTCTAAACTGCTAGCAGTTTTTTTTGAGCAACCATTCATTTTTTACTACCATTTTAAAAGAGGAGAACCCTTCAAATTGTTCTTTTTTCCATTTCGCATGCTTCACTCAGGCAGCGCCAATGTAATTTTCAGCCTTGTAGCAGTGTTATTTGGTGATCTAGGTGACTGCCTTCCTTCTTCCTGGAGACCACACATCTCAGACCTGTTAATCACATTCACTGGCTTGTGCTGGACCACTGAGTTTGGGGCATGAACCTTATTTCAAGCCAGCGACCCCAAAGGGCAGTGCGCCGCCGAGGGATGCGCCAGCGCCATCCGCCATATTGCGTGATTGTCTTGCGCCCGCGTGACATTCATAAATAATGTTATCATACTGTATCACCCTGGATGGACTTGTTGTTGGATAGCAAGATGAGTGAGCGCTTCTCCACATGTCAGTTTTTAAAATCCCGCCACAGAATGCGCGCGTCAATTTAAAATATTAAGGCTGTTATAGAATAGCATTCTCATGATTTATTAAATGGTCTGTTTTAATACCAACATTTAAGCGTGATGAATGCAAGGGGCAGAATCAATTAAACTTACACCATTCTGTGTTTCTCCTTACCTGTACTTCATTTAAACAAATAAAATAAATAGATTTACTAATGTGCAGGAAATCAATGTAAATGTCATTAGAAGTGATTAGCTCTGTCACACATGTGACACAAAACACAAGAGCTGGTTTAGAATGTATCACCATGAATAAAGGCGTGCGGCAGGGATACATGCTTACTCCATTATTTTCCTTTTATTTATATGATCTAGTTGCATAGTTCATGCTAATGCATCTCCAATACATGCAGATAGCAAATTCTCTCTCTTATTGTTTGCGAAAGATACACTGCTTGCCTCAAAAACCCTCAGAGGGTTACAACTTTTAGTTGAATACTTTTTGCTGATGTGCATAGAGAGTAGACTGGGATCAAACTCCTCCAAAACAGATTATATAACCATCAATCTGCAAAAATTATACCGGGAGAATATCCATGAGTGGAGTAAATCTTAAAAGGGTAAAAACGGAATTTGAGTATTTGGGACAAAGATAATGGCACATTTGTCTTTCAACAAAGCATTAATCTGAACCTGCCTCTGTCTTCACTTCCTTGGCCTAACATTACACAACTCTTCCACCTAATTTTTAATGATTCAGCATGAATATGTATTTCTCAAAATGTCTATGACCACACACATTCTCTTTGGCAACCGTGGTAATACTATAGTCACACACCATCTCTCTGGGGACAAGGACATCTCTATAATCACACACCATCTCTGTGGGGACCTGCGCATGTCTATAATCACACACTATCTCTGTGGGGACCTCGACATCTTTAAAATCACACACTATCTATGTGGGGACCTGGGCATGTCTATAATCACACACTATCTCTGTGGGCGGCCATGTGTGCTGCCCCTGTGCTACAGGCCCCTGACTACAGAAAGGAATTTGTGGTTCAGACCGATGCCTCGGAGTACGGGGTCGGGGCGGTCCTCTCCCAGATGGACGCCGAAGGCCTCGACCGACCTGTGGCCTTTATCAGCCGCCGACTGCTGCCACGAGAACAGAGGCATAACCCAGCATAATTACTTGTAATTAGCACAACTCATAATTATGTGAGAGGCATAATCCAGCATTTAGTGCTATTTTCTTGGCTCAAAATGCACTCTTGCGTCTAAAATGGTCCAGAGGATGCATTTTGCACTCCGAAAATAGCACAGAGAGGCACAAGCACCATTGTTTTTTGCGGTGGCAAAGGAGCAGATTCGCAGAATCTGCCCCTTAGCAACCACAATTTTTGCATTTTGGATGCATCATCCCAAATGCACAAATCACTATTTAAGAAATCCCAAAATTTGCGATTACTTAAATTGTGATTGCATTTAGGGAATCGCAAATTGTGATTCCCTAAATGCAATGCAACAAAATAAAATAGCGATTTTGATTATAAGAAACGCAAATTACCATCAACTTAAAGTTGATGGTAGTTTGCGAAAACTTTAAAAAATGCACAAAAGTGCATTTTTCAAAGTTCTATGTTGCACACAAACATGTTCTTGGGGCATGTGTGTGTGCAACATGTTTTTTAATTGTACTTTCAAAGGTGCATCAGGGTGTCCTTTTGGCACCCTTGAAATTGCATGCACAATTTGCGAGTACCTATTTGGTACACGCAAATTGCGCATGAAATTCCCATTGAACATTTAAATTAACTTTGCAAGTATTTCTGAATATTGCAGAATTAGCAGCGTACCGTTGAACCACATTCTTTATTAATTCTGAAGTGTTTTGGAAACAAATCAATACACTAGGTGATGGCATTTCCACAGAGTAATGGTTGTGCACTTTATAGCTTTATTTGTAAAACAGTATGCCTGTGCAAATGTAATGGTCATTTTAACTGAAATTGTGTTGTCTGTAATGGCAGTATGCTACCATACCATGCATACTTCACTCTGCTCTTCACCATGCCAGGTCACTGCACTCTACTCTCCACCACTCCACTTTACACCACTCCATGCCACTGCACTTTACTCCACTCTTCACCCCTTCACTATATGACACTTTACTTTGTATGACAGCAATCTGCATCACTCCACTGTACGCCACTTCACTCTACACTATTCCACTCCGCACCACTCTATGCCACTCTACCCTGCACCACTCCACTCTGCACCACTGCGCTCTACTATGCACCACTCTAATCTATGCCACTGCTTCTATGACGCTGCATTGTACGCCGCTGAATTCTATGCTGCTGCACTCCATGCCACTGTGTTGAGTTTTAACAGGGTCAACCCATGAAAAACTACCCGACCTGGGTCAGTAATACAATATGCTCTAGAAGTGGTCGTGGTAGTATTTGTTTTAAAAACACATACAATGGAAAAAGCATTCACCGCTTGGAGACTCCATATGATTCAAAGGACAGGAATTTAATTCCATGAATTATGCAAGCATTAAATGCAATATAAAGTTAAAGCATTAATGGTTAGCAACACAGTTGCTCCAATCAACAGTAGTGCATTCAATATTTACAGCGCTCTCATTGTGAAGAAAAGCAAGGGTAGGGTCAATGGTAGTGAATCAGTGGGTGAGGGACAGGGTACATTTGTTGTTACATAGAACTGGACCTTTCCGGCCTAACATAGGTCAGTTGTTCCCATGTTTAAACATAGCTCAAAAGTACATATTGTTTCAGTCGTTTAATTCTTTGAGCTTGCGGACAGTTGGTAGATTGTCTACGTTTCGACCTCTTGTATATGGAGGGTGATTTGTTCCTCACATTGGGGTCTTCGTCAGGGCCAGGCTGGGAAGAGCACTTGTAGAGGGAAGGACGGTCAGCGTTTGTTCCCTTGTGGGCTCTCAAGTAGCTCCTGGAATTCAACAGCAGTAGTAGCTGACGGGGTAATGATTCTCCCACAGCAAAGACTAAATCAATATCAGGATCTCCTTTCGCTGGCTGTTCGGCTCTCGAGAGAACGAACTCTGACCATCCTTCCCTCTACAAGTGCTCTTCCCAGCCTGGCTCTGACGAAGACCCCAACGTGAGGAACAAATCACCCTCCATATAAAAGGGGTAGAAACGTAGAAAATCTACCAACTGTCCGCAAGCTCAAAGAGTTAAACAACTGAAACAATATGTACTTTTGAGCTATGTTTAAACATGGGAACAACTGGCCTATGTTAGGCCGGAAAGGTCCAGTTCTGTGTAACAACAAATGTGTATATATATGTCACTATACCTTTACCCTGTCCCTCACCCAGTGATTCACTACTATTGACCCTACCTTTCCTTTTCTTCACAATGAGAGCACTGTAAATATCGAATGCACTACTGTTGATTGGAGAAACTGTGTTGCTAACCATTAATGCTTTGAGTTTATATTGCATTTAATGCTTGCATAATTCATGGAATTAAATTCCTGTACTTTGAATCATATTGAGGCTCCAAGCGGTGAATGCTTTTTCCATTGTATGTGTTTAAAAAAAAATACTACCACGACCACTTCTAGAGCAGATTGCACTCCATGCCACTGCACAACTCCACTCAAAATCACTTCCCTCTGCTCTAAAAAAAATCTACTCTATGTCACTGCACTATATGCCACTACACTCTACGCCACTCAACTTCACTCTGTGCCACTACATTCTATGGCACTTCACTTTTCTCTGAAACAATCTAGTCTACGTCACTTTACTTTAAGCCAGTGCACTCTAGGTCACTCTACTCCACTCTATGCCACTCCACTCCACTCCACTCTACGCCACTGCACTCTACGCCACTGCACTCTATGCCACTGCACTCTATGCCAATGCACTCTACGCCAATGCACTCTATTCAGCTCCACTGTACTCTATGCCACTCTACTCTATGCAACTACACTCATGCCAATGCACTCTACACCACTCTAAACCACTGCACTCTGACACTCTACCCTGCACCACTCTATTCAATGTCGCTTTAGTCTACTCTTAAATATACTCTACGTCACTGCACTAAATGCCACTTCACTCTATGCCACTCTACTTCACTCTGTACCACTACACTCTGCCACTTCACTTTACTCTAAAACAATCTGCTCTATGCCACTGCAATTTATGCCACTCTACTCCACTCTATGCCACTGCACTCTATGCCACTGCATTCTATGCCAATGCACTGTACGTCACTGCACTCTAAACCACTGCACTCTTCTCTCTGCCCCACTGTACTCTACCCCACTCTACTCTGTCACTGCACTCTGCGCCACTCTACACCATTGCACTTTACGACACCCTACTCTGCAACACTGCACACTGTCAATGCACTCTACATTTCTCTTCTTTGCATCATCGCACTCTACGCCACTGAACTCTGCATCACTCCACTCTAAACCACTGCGCTCTCTGCCACTTTACTTGATGCCACTCTAATCTACACCAGTGCACTCTACGCCATTGCACTCTATGCCACTCCACTCAGGCCCACTCCTCTCTGCACCAATGCACGCATTTATGCACCAGTCTAATCTATGCCACTGCATTGCATGACACTGCATTGTATGCCACTGAATTATAAACTGGTGAACTCTACATCGCTGCACTATATGTCACTGCATTCTACGCCCTCTGCACCACTCCACTCTGTACCACAGTACTCAATGCCACTGCACTCTACATCACTCTACTCAACACCCCTACCACTGCACTCTACGCCTCTCTACTCTTCACTACTGCATATTAGGCCAATGCACTCTACGCCACTCCATTCTAACATAACATAATATGTATTTGTAAAGTGCACATTCAGCCAGAAGGGAAATCTTGATGCCGAATAACAGACGTTTATTGTCACTCAACTCAATGGTACTAATTTTATCAACCTAAGAAGGTGTGAACACACTCCCCTGACCTAAATGCTGCTATTTCACCTGGAGTGGACCTCTGTTGTAACAAAACAGCAAACTTCCAGTAGAAGCCAGACAACTGGACTCTATTTGAGGGAAGGACAGCAGCAAATGTGCAGCACCCTCAAACTGGTTCCTAATGGACACCATAGCTGAGTAAACTCAGTGCATTCTCCCTTAGTAGGGATATATACTGTACCCCCAACCTTCCCTGTGTCCATAACAGCAGCTCCAAGCATCACTGGATCATTTGTTGGACCATCATTCTCCAGGCAAAAGCTAGCAAGAGGCACAGCCTTCCAATACACAGGGAAATCCACCACTGTGCACATTGCATACCAAACCACCCACTTGATAAATAAAACAGATCTGATTATGATGCTTGTTGGACCAACACTCTCCTGGAAAAAGCGAGAAAGATGCATAGCCTCCTGATACACAAGAAAATCCACCAGTATGCACACAGCACAGCTAAAATATTTAGGAACAAAATATTGAGGCAATTACTGCATATAGCTAAGCATAGATTTACTCTTCTTAACTCCACATCTGCATGCCTTGAAGATGTATCGTCAAGGGACATATGTGGGGATTTAAGTATATTAAACCTATACTTACCTAGATATATTATTGCCTATCTATATTTTGTTTCTCCATATGCTGGCTATGATAGTCTGGTAACTTGATATTCCCTATTTGATATTCCGTAGCACCACCCTTCATGTGTAACCCATATTCCTCCAGAACAAAATCTGAGAAAGAGATGTAAAAAGTGCAGGGATGTGGAACCAAGCCCCTGGAATGAGATCTAAAATGTTATTCTGGTATTTAAATATTCCCTACTCAATATTTCAGGTGACAACCAACGAGTGCATAGATGAAGATAGGGGCTGTTTATTTATTTATTTGCTGTTTTCTATAGTTCAGACATGATTCAAGGGCATTTAAGTGTTTTACAATAGAAAAATACATCTGTTCGAGATACACAAACATCATGGAACAGTCCACTGCAAAAATAAAAGGACTAGGCAGTTTATAATCACAAATGAACAGTACTGGAAAACAATAAACTTGATCACCCAAGGAGTTATGCGAAGGGCTGATGGGAGGGAGTTCCATAGCCTTATTATACTACAAGAGAAAGATTGTTTCAGGTAGCCTTCTTGCCAGAATGTCAAAGGTTTGAGCATGAGTGATTCCGCACTGCTTGATTCGCTGGGTACCCAAGACTCAATATTCCGCCAAGGTATACAGGTGCGAAAGACCATAGCCCATTGTTGTTCAACAGTAGGTGGTTTAATCAGTTATCGTGGAGATTCTGACTCTGTAAAGGTTTCTAAGAATACACAACAACAACCTCTTTATTCTGCATATTCTTACATGTCTTAGTTACTGCTCCTATGCACTTCTTTACAATGCTTGGAGGTAGTCTGGATTGCTCTTGTAGTTTGAATCAGTTATCAATTTTTTTTGCACTCCGTACCACATTGGCTGGAAGTGTTACATAGACTCTTGACTGCCACTGACTTGAGGTGCACCAGAGTAGGCCAGTAGGAATCAGTATGAATTGCAAATTGAATGCGGAAGATAGTGCTGGACCTCTATATTGTTTGATGCTTTAGATTTGTCTGAGACTCCTAATATGGTGGTTAATAATGAAGAAATATAGTCCTAGATTGCCAGTGATTTTTCAAGTTGAGACAGAATAGATCCCATTATTCACTGAGTGCTTGCATCTCCTCTGAAAGTACATAATTGCCCCCTACCACACGCTTACGACAAACCCCTCAATGTCTTCCCTAAGCTCAACCATGACTCACTGACCCTCCTAATGGGCCGGGTCAAGTCAGGGTCACCAGCCGACCCCTGCCAGCCACTGTATTCCGTATGGCAATCCCGGGGGTGGAGAGCAAGGACCTTGACCTATTAAATCGGTCTCTTGAATCTGGCCATGTCCCGACCGACTTTAAGGAAGCACGAGTCATTCCCCTTCTGAAAAAACCAGGGGCAGACGCAAAGAAACTTTTTAGGCCAATCTCCCAGCTCCCTTTTTTGGCAAAGGTGCTGGAACAGGACATGCTGAAAACTCTGTCACATTACCTAGAAGTCAATCAGCTACTGCAAACCACTCAGGCAGGCTTTAGGGCCCACCACAGTACAGAAATGGTAATGCTGGCTGTGATGGATGAACTTAGGCTCATGGCCGAAAACAAAAATCCAAGCGCCCTGGTCCTGTTGGACCTGTCCGCGGCATTTGACACTGTCAACCATGACCAACTATTGTCGCGGATCTCGGAGATGGCCATCCAAGGACCGGCTCTCAGATGGCTCACGTCCTTCCTAACAGACCGATCACAGAGAATACAGTTGGCCGACCAGGTGTCTGTCTCCGGCAAACATATGTGCGGGGTTCCACAGGGCTCGGCGCTGTCCCCCCTCTTGTTCAATGCCTACCTCCAGCCCCTGGTGGTCGCATTGACTCACATGGAGTGCTAGGTCTACAACTATTCAGACGACACCCAAATCATTATCCAGATAGACAACTCCCCTTCTGCCCATACACGATTGCAAAACATTTTAAAATACACAGTAAACTGGATGACCGCCAACTCCCTAAAAATTAATCCCGACAAAACCAAGGTACTGGCCATCACCACGGACACCAATCCCTGGAGTGACCTCTTTTGGCCTCCGGAGCTTGGCACAAATCCTAAGCCAGCCCAGGCCGTAAAAAGCATGGGCATCAAAATTGATGCCAAGCTCCCCATGTCCCGCCAGGTATCCGCCGTAGTAGGAATTTGTGTAGGCCTGCTAAGGCAGCTACGGAAACTGGCCCCCCTCCTCTCCTTCACTACACATAGAATGGCGGTATCTGCCATGACAGTGTCACGACTGGATTACGGACACTCTCTGTATATCGGCCTCCCAGAAAAGCTGCTTGCCAAATTGCAGGTGATTATGAACGATGCCGCCAGACTGATCTTCAGACTTCCAAGGAGGGCCCACGTCACCCCCCTTCTACGACAGCTGCACTGGCTCCCGGTCATGCAGAGAACCAGGTTCAAGGGCCTATGCATTGCTCATAAAGCCATTTATGGCCAGGCCCCTGCTTACATCAAAGATCGCTGGTACACTACACGCCCAGCAGGCCCCTCTCCTCTTCGGATGCAGTCCTGCTGGCCTGCCCTCGCTTTAGCACCTCCTCGAAAGGAGGCAGAACCTTTTCGACCTTAATCCCACAACTGTGGAACAAGCTGCCTGCAAACCTTCATAAGGAACCCGCCCTCCTCCCATTTAGGAAGAAGCTAAAAACTCTTTTCTGGGGCACAACCTAACCAATCATTCTCACACTTTCTGGCACATGTGCCACGGTAGGGCTCTCTCTCACAGCGCTTAGAGACCTGGAGGTGATAATGCCCTCTAGAAATCCCAATTACAATTACATCAAATCGAGGGATGAATCTCCATTTCTTGTAGGAGTACCCAGGAAGTCAGATTCTGTGACCTTAGCCACCTACTTATCATCTTTAATATGCCCATGAATCTTTGCATATGTGTTTACTCTAGGACCAGGTGAAATTTCTGTTACGCTGGCATGAAATTCCTAGAATGATGCTATAACACCATGTTGTGTACTTACACACCGTTCACACCACAGTCCTATTGCGGGAGCATCTGAACAACTCAAACAACCGGACCTCAAGAAGCCGGTGTTCAATGCACTTTTATTTGTTTGCTCTAATATCTTTTGCACAACATGTGTCCAAAATGAATGCAAGGAAGTATTTTGCACTAAAATATAGTGCTAAACGCTGGATTAGCATTTTGTCTAATTACATATAATTTTTCCTTGTTTTTCTAAAATTTTGTATATTTACACAAAAGCAAATGATGCAAATTTCACACACACTTGGTTTATTTGCACATCTACGGGAGCCCAATCAGTTACAAGGAGAAGCTTGCTAGTAGAGTCACCCCAGGATCTACCATACGTATCGCATCCAATAGGGATGTATATGGCAACTGATGTAAAGGCAATACCCAAATTACCACTATTCTTTAAATGTGATCTTTTAAGAAGAATGCCAGGGAAGAATGAGAGATGGGAATTAAGCAGGGGCAGTGGCACCGGGGCTCAGATGTTTGAGATAATCTATACAGCATGCTCCAGGCATGGGAATACAGACAGCTAGTATTAGTGCAGCAGCTCTAGTCACACTGGGGCATAGTAGATCCACACCAATCTACTTCTAGGACAGAGCACTGGGATCTATCTATCAGTTCAGAAGGTACAGTGGCACTGCAGGTGAAGGAGTCCACTCCAAATCGATTTGCAGACATTTCACCACAGGGCAAACACCAACACACTCTGAATATCGGTGTTTGCCCATCGGTGATTGCCTTTTTTTCTATTTTATGGGGTGTGCTCCTCCTGTACCCCTGCTGCCCACCCCACTGTGCTCACAGGCATTTTGCCATCTACTACTGCAGAGCTGTTTAATCAAGTGCTTTTGTGCACAAAAGCAAAATGTCTGTTGGCACAATTAACGTACGCTAAAAGTCTACATACCTTCCAAGACCAAGCATGGCCCACAAAGGTACAGTTATCATTACTGCAGTAGGTGCAAATGGAAATTGGCACCTGCAGGGTGAAGAGCCAACAGCATCTTGTTTCAGGCATTAAGGATTGAGATGCTACCATCATTGTATTTTTGCACTGTAGCACTTACACAGTGCTGTATACCCCTAGCCTGCTGCACCATGAGAAAGTGTGTCGTTGGCAGAATGTTGCATTATTTGTGATGATAGACATGCTCCTATCTTGTCTTAGGGCGCAGTGCCCATGGATGGACATGAGCTGAGAGAGACAGGTACATTTTAATAAAGTTCGGACTGAAACATATAGGCAGCAACAAAGCAGGTGACTGAATGCATGTATCTCAAAAAAGTGCTGTAATCAGAGGTCTAGTAATACAATTGGCAACATGCACAAGCCAAAGATCCTCCAAAATATGTAAAATGATGTCAAATTCGCAAGATTGGGAGCTAGTGCTATGAGCAGCAGCCATGTACCTTTTACAGGCCTGTGCTCTAGCTTTTACTATACAATTATTTCCACTGAAAGATTTTGGACTAAAAGAAATGCTGCTCATGCATTTTCTTGTCAAGGGTTTACTATATTTAAAAGAAGACCATTAGCTCAATTAAACTTGATTATATTGCAAAGGACTTGCGTAAAACTAACACACAAACATTGGCACGCAGTTAATATTTGTGTATAAATGCATATTTAAGTCAGAACTATTGGCTTTGCTTCTGGAAAAATGTCAACATGTCAAATTACAATATCATTTTGTTTTGTAGGGCAATTGCCTTTGTGAGGCCCAGCTTTTAAGTTAAATAACTTTTGCAGCTTTTCAATCTTTTATATTTCACTGCTGAGTATACTTTAAGCATGTGTGATGTTTTAAGGTGAGTTGACTCTTTTGAGATGTCACTGCAGTTCATAGAAATCTAATGACACTGTGAAGAGGGGGTGAAAGCGGCTGGGCTGTCTCGACGGGAGCTGGGAGTGTCAAGGTCTAGGCCCTTTGTTATTCAGAGGTGCCTGGGACAGCCACATTCGCACCCCTTTCTCGTCGGCCACTGGGATTGCAAAGGATGCCTGCACCTTGCACATCAGCAGGAGGGGGGGAAGGGTCTGACACGGAGGATGGAGTTGGGATAAGGTCTTCCCTTTAGAAGTGTATTGTTCTCTGGTTTGTTGGACGGGGAAAGACAGCTTGCAGTATTAAACTGTGCGAAGGCGCATTTCAGCATATTGAAAGGCTGACCTAGAAATTGCTTTTAAAAAACGTCTGTAATCCATATTGGGGAAGAATAATTAAGAGTGCATCCCAAGCAAAATGATAGATGCCTTATTTAAAATATGTAAATATACATATATATATGTATATATATATATATATATATATATTTTAAAAGCTCTACTCCTGCATTATTATGGGAGTTTTTTCTGAAAACACACACTTTGAACTGTTCTAGGTGTAGTTGTGCTTTTGTTCTGATCTGAATGTGATCTGGAAAATATTTGGCCTTGCTTTGAAGACATTCTATTTGGTGCTGTATGTAGAATTTCTAAACAGTTCCACTCTAGGTTGTTGCTAGTGGGGTGTGCAAACAGTTTAATTTGCTTTTTGGTCATTGCGAAAAATTATAGCAAACTTAAATGAAATTAGGTGTAATTGTGCTAAATATAAATCTGTCAGTTTTCATTAAATTTTAGTGCAAAATGCATCCTCACGTAAAATAATTTGGCAATAGGATGCATTTCAACAAAAGCACCACAAACAATAGCTACTTACATTCTGTTGTTCCTGTGCATTGGCTGTCATTTTTTACTGCAAACTGCACGCATGCAGTAAATATTTACTGCTAATTGCATATAATTACTCAAAGTGGCATAATGGCATATATATTTAGGAATTTTGCATAACAAGCATAATACAACATTCCAGAAATTACACAAATTACACCGGCGAAATTTAAGTTTCACCCAGGCCTGGGTACCTTTCCTAAAAAGGAAGTTTAGTGCCTAAGAACTGGGGGGCAGATTTATGTTGGATTTGCGCCACTTTTACGCCGCCGTTGCGTCACTTTTGTGACGCAGCAGCGGCGTAAACCCTGCGCCACGTTGCGCCCTATTTACATCATGACACATCTATGGAGATGCGTCACGGTGTAAAGCCCTGCGCCACATGAAACCTGCGTCAGGTTTCATGTGGGCGTTTCTACGCAGGGGAGGGGGCGTTCCGTCGCAGGAACGCCCCTGAAAAGTGACTCAGTGAAATCTACAAGATTTCACTGAGTCACTTTTCCAGCGCTGATGCGTCAAAACCCTGCACCAGCTTGAAGCAGGCATAAGGCTTGACGCACTACGTTACAGATAGGGCAAGTTGGGAGAGTGCTGAAGTTGCGTGTCACACGCAACACTACTTCAGCACTGTGTCAACTTTACGCCCCAGATGCGACATGCATCTGTTTATTCCTGCGCCATGATGCGCCGCATTGGAAATGCGGCGCATCATGGGTGGCGCAAGGGTAAACTTGCGTGCCGCATCTTTCCTGGCGCATCCCTGCTGATTTGCAGAGATGCGCCAGGCAACATAAATCTGCCCCTGGGTTTGCAAAGAGTAGACTATGAAATGCTGGTTTTATTCTTTAAGGCACTATTAGTTTAGATTATCCAATTGCAAATGCAGGACTACAAGTCTTAGAAAGCAAAAAAGGCAGGATGAGTGCCTAGTAGTGGATATCTTTATCTTTAGTAAATGAACAAGACTCTTATCTTAGAATTGCAGTGAAAATAGCACATTTAAGGCTTCATTTAGGTTAACATGACCATTGTAATTGGGACTGAGCAAGGTTTGCCCAAACCCAAAATCATTTTATTTTAATAAATAGTAAAAAGGTTAATTTGCATGAAAATACAGGATTATGCCTTTGAAATGTCTGTCCTTTCTGCTGCTAGCATGAGAATCTGGTGAACAAAGTGTGTTTAAATGCAAAGTGTGTTTAAGCCTGCAGTACCACCTCCTGTCTCCGGGGGCAGAGCTGAGCAGAAATATAAACACACTTGTTGAAACACAGGTCCCCACAAGGCAATTTTTTAAAAAGTTGTAAAAATTTACACAAATGTTCCTGAAGCCATTTTTTATGATTTAGAAGACATTGCCTTGTAGGGACCTGGGTTCAGGTCCCCACAGTGCAATCAAGTCCCCACAGCGTGAGCGTGTTATCACACCCAAGTCCCCACAAGGATAGTAACACAAACCCACGCACACACACACACACACGCAAACACGCAAACAACACAGTTCTGCAGCTTAGTCTACTAGCACTGCAGACAGAAATAAAATATTTACATAATTCACTTCAGTCAGTTCCGTTCCTGTCCGTACCGTATGTTAATGGTCATGACACATCAGTGGGAGGTCATATTTCCACCGTTCAATCCCTGCCATCACCCACGACCAGTAGATATTGAAGATTATTTCTGGATCACAATAAACATCAAAATCTTTATCTTGTTCCAAAGATCTCAGCTTATAGGGGCCCTTACACAATACTGGGAACTACTTTGCCAGAGACAGTTGATTCTCTGAAACAAGCACTCATCTGCTTCTCATTGTGGTCTTTGTTGTTGGCAGGGCTGTTCTTATGACATCTAAGCCTCATGGCTCCCATATCCATGTAGTTCATCTTAATCAAATGAAATAATTCCCTGTGATTCTATTGCTATCCTTCCTGCCTCTCCTTCCTTCGTGAGCTCCTTGCTCCCCATTGTGTGTATTCAGTTTTTTATCCTTACATAGCAGGAAAAAGATTTGAACTGTGCTGGAACAGTTTGTGACTTATGGGTAACACGCTGACAGTGGGTGATGATTGAATGGTTGCACCGGTTTCGTTTGCAAACAAGGGAGAGCCGTAAAATACTTTTGGGGAAATGTTTACTATGTAGCGCAAAAAACAGTAATGCACAAATCTCCTTAATCTACACCAACAATGCTCTGCTGACTTGAAGAGTCCAGTTCACATCACTGTAAAATGTACTCCACTCACTAAGGATGAAGCTTGAAATAATGCAACCTGCCACAAGACTGCTTGCGATTGTCTTGTGGCACCACCCGAGCCATATCCTGTTCATTTTGCAAACTCTGAGCAGCTATTCATTTCTGATACTTTCAGGGCCAAGCCCCTTAGATACTTCTTTACTTTGTCTGCTCCAAAACCTCCAACGTCTTGTGTCTGTTTACCATTCTTCAGCATGAACATTTCTGGCATAATGCTGCATGGATATGCGTTTCCTGCTTTTTCTCTCAAATTGTCACAGGTGGGTAGTGTTTATGTTGGGAATGATGATCCAAACAAGTGCGTAGTAACACACTTCTTGGCACTGTAATACAAACTTGCTTCTGCTTATGAAGTGCCACCATAGTGATACAGGAATCTGTAAGGCGTCGGCATAACCCATCTTTCTCTACAGCTGAGGCTCCGGGTTACTGTGACAGCACCCATACTGTGGATAACTAAGAGATTTCATATGAGAACTGCTTGATATGAAATGATAATAATGATACATTCCACACAATTAATTTCCTTCAACTCTGAAACTAACGGTTCTTAACTACAATGAGAACAGATTGCATGTTCATATAAGATGGAAATTCCTGTTCATTTAAAAGTTATTTGGCTAAAAGGATTCCAATTGTAACCTTTTTTCATGACATATTTTAGAGGAAACTCCTCTTAGAAAAAAAAACCTAATGATTCTATTAAAACTTGCCTCCGTCACCACGCCCCCTTCTTTTCTATCTCTTTAACCAACTTTTTTCCTTCCAGGTACTAAGATGTGAAGTAGCCATCGTGCTGCATACATTCTAGGTGAAGATAATAAATTAGGTGACCCTTCTTTGTTTTCCTCCTCAGACTTTGAAATTGTTTTGAAGTTGGAGCCTGGGAATAAACAAGCCTTGACCGAACTGGCTAAAATCAGCAAAGTAAGCATTGCTTAAAATTCTTTTTAAGTTTTAATCTACTTTGAAATTACCTACCTTAGATGTCTACTGTATGTTTTGCTTTTTTTCTTGATATTAAAAAAGGCACATTGTGTCTTAAGATTCACGGCTTCCATAACGAATATGCCAATCTAAAAAATGCTGACTGATCCCATAACGACCTTCCAAATCTATAAGGGCAGACTGATTAGTTTGACATGTTTGAAAATGTTTTTTTGTTCAATGAGTCCTTTTTAATTTACTTCAATTGATTGTAACTGTCATAAGTATTTTATGTTGTGTTGGCAAGTGAACATTTCATTTGCTCTCCCTTTTAAACGGCAAATATTCCTGCGGTTACTGAGTGCCTTAGCATTTCTATGGGATAAGTCCTGTCACAAAATAATTTGCCAATATGGTAGACCTATTTCATCCGAACCAGGCTCAAGGGCTACTGTCGGAATTCTTGTCCCAATGTCCGTTGGGGCCAGTGGTCCATTTTCTTTTGCATGTATCTAATTTCTGAGCTGTGCATTCAGTTGAACAGGCTTTCAGCTTTATCTTCAGGTGTCATTCATGGAAGGTCTGTGATGGTATATGTAGCATGTGCTGCTCTTTAAAAGAAAGGCATGAGGAATTCTGTGCATCCATCGTCTCTCAGTTCTGTGCATAGGATTAAGAAAGGTGTGAGCATGTCCCGACCTTAATATAAAATGATCTGTAAATTGCCATCTCCACCTCAACAGATCGAATACCTCCATCCCCACTCTGGCAGGCTATGGGGGGAATTCCTGCTCTTTGAAGAGTGAAGTAATGGGAGAATAAGTGGTTTTAGGTTTATGGAGGCAACCTTTTTATTATGTAGAAGATATGTCTAAAAGGGCACTTTTCCTCTTTGAAAAAGCCTTTTTAGTGGAAGCAAGGCTGCGATGTTTTCTTATGAATTTAAGAAGATGCTGCTTCCATCAAAAAGATAGTGAAATACCTCAAAACTATGCCACATCTTTAATATTTTGCCACACCCTCTTTCATGTCTCAAAACCACTTCTCATAATGCAGGAAGAGATTACTTCTGTGCCATAGTAAGGAGTCAAGGAACTCATAGGTCCATCTTTCCTAGTGGTCTTGAGTACAATGCAAATAAGGGAACATGGAATTAAGAATCCAATAAAGCATGAGAGATAGTGCATTCCTGTGTGGGCTTACAGTGAAGGGGTGGGCTGTTGAAGGCATGTTGTGTATTAAGATATTGAGGGTTGTAGAGAATAGTGTCATACTTAAGACATCATGGCTTGGCCTCTGTTTGTCCACTATCGTCTTTCAGAGTAAAGATGAGTATGTAATACTCATTCAGATGGAGGCATTGGTTGCCGGTCCAAAGGCCTGGGATGACAGTGGAGCTGTACAATCGTGCCTTAGATGGCCAAACAGCTCTGCTCTCTTTACTAAAATGGTTGAATCAAGGGATGCATTTAAAATAGCTTGCCCTAAACCTTTATGAACACTACTCCCAAATGTGTTTTGCTAATCCCCCTCCCAATCATGCTCAATATTTGTAGCATTGTGTGCGTTATTGACTGCTCCCAGGCATTTATCGATTCTGTCCTTATTACAGCAAAACATCATGATGCTCCCGCATAGACCCATGAGCTTCCTGTGCATGGAGTGTTTGTATGTGGGTTAAACAATGCAATTCTATTTTGTCTCTTGAGTAACGATTGTAAATGTACCAAAATGTACAGTTCCAAAATCTGAAATAGTTATTCCTTCAGGGTCCTCTTTTTAATGTGTTACAGATGCCTCTCCTCCTACAGTATTGCTCTCTGGGAATTCGCTGCCACATCCGGTTTACACCGTATATTATTTGGCTCCCATGCCGATTCATTCATTCAAGTCCATCGTGACTGCCGACTCATTCATTGAAGTCGACCGTGACTTATACAGGAGCGAAATATCAAGTTCCGTATCTTAGAAAATACAATTGGGGCCGAGTAGAACGCCGAACGCATTTCATTTAGTCCAGCCGACCGTTATTTTCGAAAGAGCACCACAAAGTTGCCAACATTGTGGATTGGCACCTGTGGTGCCAAAATTGTGGATCAACATGTGGTTATCACATCATGCATCATAGGACGCTTTTAATCCGACAGTAGCTCCAATCAGAACACTCCACCCACAAGATCAACGAATCATTCCCCAGAACCCAGTCCTGATGAGACCCCATATCTAAAGTGGGTCGAAACGCCGTCAACAGACAAGAGAGAGAGCATATAACAAGTCATCATTAATGTATTAGGCTCATCCTTTTGTACTTTACCAATAACCTGTTCCCCCTTTTTTTCACTATGTCACACAAATATTCACTAAAATAGGTTATGGTCACATCACTGAGGTTCACATTTGGTTGCTAAATGTTTAATAATATGTAAATATCTTATGGATTGTATATAATAAGTTAACTGGTAATATATACTTAAATTGCATAAATAAAATTACCTACTTCGGCTGAAGTTAGGTAAATCGGATAAACAAGTTTATGGGCTTTAATTAACTTGTGTGAAGAAAATAATAATGTGAATAACTTTTGGATTTGATGGAGAGTTATTAATTGATAGAATAACTTTCATTTATAATTTATTCAGAGCAATTAATATAGTTGCAGAATTTTATATTGATTTTGATGAATGAGTTCCTTGTGAACATTGTTTTTTGGTACCTCTGGGAATTCTGGAACTTGTAGAACACTAATTACTTGTAAAGATGTAGGAAGTCTGCTTCTTTTTCTTACTATTGAATATGCATTTTAATGTTATTTTTAAGTATGGGACACTTGTGCACTATAATCATAGCATGTACTCGTGTTTTATTTTATTTAGGAATTAAGTGAAAGTGGATTATGTCCTGACCAAGAATGTCTATCGCCTTCAGCAGTTGAGAAGCAAAAAAGGCATGTTGTGAAACCTATCGATAAGCCACCACATCTACGGTCGTCTGTGAGTCCTGCCTTTACTTGTTGCTTGCAAATGAACACACATTTTTGCTAACGTTTAGTGGAGAGTACAGTAAAACAGGTGGAAATTGAATCATCATTCCTCTTATATTGTATGCTGGTTCCGCTGATGAAGGGACTAAGTAGAATGCTAAGGGTCATCAATCAATCAGCATTTGTAAAGTGCACTCTGTCACCCCTAGGGGTATCTGGATGCTGTGTGTCTGTCGAAGAGCCAGGTTTTAGGTCTCTTGCTGAATTCTGGCAGCAAGAGGACCGTACGGAGCTGGAGGAGGAGGAAGTTGTTCCAGGTCTTGGCTGGAATGTAGGAGAAGGAGCGAATGAGGGTGCGGCAGATACGGGGGGCTGTTCGAGAGCGAGTGAAGAGGAGCGTATGTGTCTAGCGGGTTGGTGAAAGTTCAGTTGACGGTTGAAGTAGGCAGGTCCTAGTTTGTGGAGGGCTTTGTAGGCATGCATGACGATCTTGAACTGGCATCTTTCCTGGATGGTGAGCCAGTGGAGGTCTCAGAGGTGGAGGAGCGATGTGGGTTAGTTTGGGGAGGTCCTGGGTGAGCCTGCCATCAGGGTTCTGTATGGTCTGGAGTTTTCTGAGGAGTTGACGCCGGTGTAGAGGGAAGTGCCTTAGTCAAGGTGGCTGCTGCTCCGGCCCATTTTAGTATCTGGCAATTATCTACTAGAACCCACTCTGGTCAGGTGGAACTTTTTACTTGCCCAATAGCGTGGAGGGAAAAACACAATTATCAAAATTACTGTCCACAATTGGCCATAATCAAGGACTCGAGACTTAATCTCTTGGCTCTCTGGTTTTTATTATCAGCATAAAGATTTGAAGATACAAAGTCCTCAATACGAGGCACAACAAGTACATAGGCACTAACACAAATGCTACTCTACGAAGAATCCGCATACGGCTAAAAATAACTAAAAGCACAATCTCTAAAAGCATGAGGTAGAAAACCACCAAGCAAATGTCGATACTAGGGACACTGAACCATACCATCTCTGTCCCTACTCTGCACTAGATGACATCCCTACTTAGCAATCCCTTGAGACCCTCATCGAGTAAAAGGTGTCAGAGTGAAACTTCATAAGAAGTCTTCACTTAGAGAGCTTGGTCTAAGTTGCCCCCTCTTTCTCTTCACCTAGTCTTCCTCTGCTCTGGGCTGCTCTGAACTGCCTCCACCCTCGGGGCGCTGTCCCTAATACAGAACCCCAAATCCCAGAACACGCCCTTTGCGCCTCCTCTTCTGCGGGGTCGTCTTTCAGTAAATTTCCACAGAGCGCTGTCCAATTCCATCGTCCATCGCTTGGCCTTGAGTCCCAGACGCCATCCGCACTAGGAGTTACGATTGGCACATTCCAATGCACTCCCATGTCTGGCTTTTACTACATAAGTCAATTTGTGAACAAAGAGCTTCTCTACTAACGAGCAACTGTCCTTGCACCTGGGGTGAGATCATGCAAGGCAGACATTCTTCACATCTTTTAAGTTACAATTTACTACAGCCTAAAACCTCTACTGGAATAAATCCTTTTTGGCCTATTGCCCTTGGCTAACATAAGAAAATACCAGGCCTTTCGCCTCAACGATATATGCGAATTCTGGCCACTACTTCGGTTACACAAGCAGGTTTAAATCACAGTATTGACATTTACGTCTTTCTTTCATGTGTGGTCAAACTAAACAGTCTACAGACACGAATTCTAATCTACACGTTTTAACATCACATTGTTCAAAAGGACTAAGCTCTATTCATTGCTTCAATATATACATAAGATGCTTGTACATAGCTAACACTTCTATTAAAATCGATATAGGTTATACAATTCGTAATACATTGCACACAAAATACCTGAGTACACATTTGATTATATGCGGGTGCCAACTAACAGTAAATATAACGCACCCCTACAATTTTCAAACTTTTAAGCGCTACATCAGTTCCCCCCTTTGATGACATCCGTCATCACACCATTACATTTCTCTTCTTTAGAACTGATTTAAACCGCGCTAGTCATAACTTTGCCATGTCAAACTCCCTCCAGTCTCTTAAGACTCTCATATTGCTGCTCCTGGAGCTTCGCCATTCTTTTCTCATTTGCTCTAAGAGCTCTTTCAACCTTGCCTCCTTGATACCACTTCCATGCCTTCACGCATCCCCACAAACAAATCACGCAAACCACAGCAATGATAATTGGCTTCAACACTGATCCCAGAAATCCTCTTCCCAGATTCGCAAACCAAGTTCCCACTCTTCCAAATCCTAATCCAATCTTCTCCCACACATTCTCCTCTGTCAAATCCATAATCTCCTTGTGAATAGTCGTGATGTTGTCTATGTACTTCCCTATCTCCTTCGTGTTGTCTGGAATATATGTGCAGCATTCCTGAACCTTCAATAATTTGCAGACTCCGCCTTCTTTGGCTAATAACACGTCTAAAGCAAGGCGATTCTGCATAACCATATTCCGTATCGACAACATCTCTCCAGCCACCAACAACAAGGATCTCGCCGTGTTCATAGACAACTCATCAACCACAGTCGCCAACCTCCTGATCTTCACATCATTCAACACCACACCCATACTAGGTATCATTGCTCCGTATATGTCCCCAATCACTGCACCGGCGTTCGTAGCCCTACGTTTCCTAGACTGTCGCTTCGTCTCTAACAACTCCAAGTCCTCGGTGTGATAAATCTTCGGGAATATAATAGCCAAATAGCATATGCCATACCAATTTGCAGGTAGCCTGACATAAGCATTCTTCCCACATACATAATATACTGTCGGAATTACCTCTACTGGTCCTTGCATAAAATTCTTAGCAGAAGCTTCCACTGTGAAGGTCTGAGAACAAGTGCTATGTCCTACTGCGACCTTATCCGTATCGGATTGAGGCCGTCCAATACACAAATTCCCTCTCTGTACCTCATCTAACGCTATTGGTCCATAACTTCCCTTGGATCTGTGAGCCCTCTCCTCGTCTGTCCAATCTACTGGACTATCTCCGGTGTGTCGTGTCTGGGTCAACTTTCTGTATCTGTCCTCTACCTGATCTATGAATTTCTTCTCTGTCTCAGATAACGCACATGTCAGGTTATTCCTGTGAGCATGCGCCGTATCCAACTTCATAGTCGGTCTAAAATACTTCAGGAGTCTGTCCTCTTTCTTATTAGAATCATATTTGTTCAAATGCTTGATTGCTGGGACCTCAGGAAGTACTGTGTCAAAATTTGAAAAGAAATACTCGAACTGTCTCCTGTCATAAAATAAACTGAGCAATAAACTACAAGAAATTCCATAGGTCAATGGGAGATGATGATACTTGATACCCTCATCCACTGAAGCAGGCAACTGCATGCACACATAGCAATCCTTCACATCCATCGCATCAACATACTCATACAGCAACCTTGCATACGCGTTAAGCTTGAAATCACCCTTGGACAAATCCATGTGGAGTCTGCGATCATCCCTCAACTTCGATATGTCCTGTTCTCTAATACTGACACCACTCTGCCCTGGGGTAATAGGTGTGGGTGCTCCCTGAACCTTCCCCTCTTGCCTGTGAGCCACCATGTATGAACTTATCACTACCGCAAATATGGTGACTATCACAACTCCTACCAATGTGCCTATTATCAATTTAGCCCTACGATGTGGGTTTGCAGGATCTGCCATCTTCGGAATATACTCAGTGTCCAATACAGTCTCTGAAAGGGTAAGTCTCTTTCTCATTTATGTCTCTTTCGCGAACTTAGGCAAACCTCCCTAACTTTTCTTCGTTCTATAACGGAAAAATCCCTAATTTTGTTCTTCTTCCGCTCGGGCCTAGGTTATCTTCTTTTCTGCTTGCAACCTTCTCAAATCAATCTGACATAAGCGCTGGTCCCAACAGCTCCAAGACTCCCTGCAATATTTCGAGCTTAAGAATGATCAGTTCTTGTGGGTCTGGCACAGTCGTGAACGTCGGGAACTCTAAATTGTCCAAGATCATACCTCAAATGACACTCAGGAATGGCGGACTCGGAATATGAATCGTCAAAATTCCTTCGATCTCCAATCCCGGAACCTTCAGCAACACTTCCACCCTCTGGAGCGGGACACTGTTGACCAATGTCATCGACCTCAACCTTCCCGTGCTCGGTAACCCTGGCATCAGTCACTTGATATGCCCACTCTGGTGAAGCGTACTTCCGACTTGGCACTCGAGTTCTCTTGGACCTTCTCACACCACCTTGAGGATTCTCCTCGTCACCTGATTCTTCTTCTGGCTCTTCCGAAACTGGTGCAAGGTCTGTGTCCGGAGCCAACCTCAGGTTTACCCGGTTCTGTCTTGCGGGCCAAACCCTTTCTGCTTCGGTAACACCTCCGGTCTTCCCTTCGATACCCTGTGCACTGACCTCCTCTTCTTCGGCAGAACTTGATTCTGTACTACCCACTGCACCTCTTGCTCTTTCGCCGGTTTCTGGGTCAGTACTTCTTTCACGCTCTTCCCCAATACGATTCAGTGCACCATCAGCCGCTTCAGCAACCCTTACAGCTTGACTGGCCCTCTCAGGAGGCTCTGTCGGCTCACCGGGATCTTTGTTCTCGAGAGGGGCTGTATCTTCCAAGGGTGCTGGAACTCTACGGGTATGGGAAGCATGCACCCAGTTCGGTAAACCTCCACACTTGACAGCTGTGTTCGTGACAAGGATCACTTGGAAAGGGCCGCGCCACCTAGCATCCAAACAACTCTTCCTCACGTGCTTTCGGACTAGGACCCAATCGCCTGGGTCCAAGTCGTGGCACCGGTCACTCGCAGCTGGAACCGTTGCTGTCTGCACCTGCTGAGACACAGAACGGACCACGTCAGCAAGGCCTTTACAATAGTCCAGGATCATATCATCAGTGATATTTATCAGAGCAGTAGCAGGTATTGCAGGCAAACGCATCGCTCTTCCCATGAGGATTTCATGGGGAGACAACCCAGTCCTTCTATCAGGCACACTTCGGAGGCTCATAAGGACCAAAGGTAATGCGTCAGGCCATTTCAGAGACGTAGACGAACACACTTTCGCCATCCGAGCCTTCAGAGTTCCATTCACCTGCTCCACTATCCCTGAAGCTTCCGGTCTATAGCTACAGTGTAATTTCTGATCTATATTCAAAGCAGCACAAAGCAACTTCATAACTTCGCTATGGAAATGAGTTCCTCTGTCCGATTCAAAGGACGTCGGGAACCCGTACCTTGGAATGAGTTCTCTCAATAATAGTTTCGCTACTGTGAGTGTGTCACATCTGCGTGTAGGGTACGCCTCCACCCACCTGGAAAAGACACATACTATCACTAATATGTACCTCAACCCATTACACTTCGGCATTTCGACAAAATCCAACTGCATCCTATTGAAAGGTCCCCCTGACCTCCCTATGTGGCTCAACGTCACAGCGGTTCTTTTCCCTACATTCATTTGTTGACAAGTGACACACCTCTGGCACACGGTTTCAGCCACTGCACGAAACTTCGGGTTGTACCAAGTCTGACGAAACACTCTCATCATGGCATCCCTACCCAGATGTACAGCACCATGTATCAACCTCGCCATGGGATTCAACAAACTTTCCGGCAACACCGCTCGTCCATCATTCGAAACCCATATATCCACATCTCCCTTCTCACATCCAGCTCGTATCCAGCTGTCACGTTCCTGATCCGAGACCCCTTCCTGAAGCTGTTTCAGTTCCTCCCATGAGTCTGCCATAGCTAACATCTGACCATACACCCTCTCCTCCCCAGTTGCCTCCATGTAGGTCTCAGTGAAGTTGCATCCCTGTTCTGCACAAAATCGGGCTACTTCATCAGCATAGTTGTTTCCCAACGAAACAAAATCATTTCCCTTTGTGTGTGCAGCACATTTGACAACAGCAATTTCATCAGGACCTTGCAATGCTTTTAACAGTTTCCGTACATGTTCACCATTTCTTATAGGAGAACCTGAAGACGTCATAAACCCTCTCTGGGACCATAGCTGTCCGAAGTCATGAACCACACCAAACCCATACTGGCTGTCCGTGTAAATAGTTACACGGATCTTTTCCGCTGCCAAACAGGCACGAGTCAGAGCAATGAGCTCAGCCACCTGCGCGGAGTGTACTCCTTCTAAACAAGCGGCTTCAACCACACCCGTGATGGTGCATACAGCAAAAGCTGCCCTCAATCTACCGACACTGTCTCTTAAACATGAACCGTCCACAAAGAAAATCTCATCTGACACTGGGAGTGGTTCATCGACAATGTCAGGTCTCGGTTTGGTGCATAGTTCCGTAACGTCGAGACAATCATGGTCCTCACAATCTTCATTATCATCTATAATTGGAACAGGTAACAATGTAGCAGGATTTAAAACAGCACACCTCTTCAATGTCACATTATCGGCTGCAAGGATAACTTGCTCATAACGAGTCAGCCTATTATTCGTGAGGTGCTGTGTTTTAGTCCTAGTCATCAACAGTTCAACAGAATGAGGCACATGTACAGTAAGAGGATGACCCATCACAATGCTCTCACATCTCTCGATGCTGACACCCGTTGCCGCAACGCATCTGAGACATCCGGGCAACGCAGAAGCTACTGGATCTAAAGTAGCTGAGAAATAGGCAACTGGTCTACGGACACCTCCATGATTCTGGGTTAACACTGCTAATGCACAACCTTCTCTTTCGCAGCAGAACAATGCAAATGCCTTGTTGTAATCCGGCATTCCCAACGCAGGAGCGCTACATAAGGCTTCTCTCAGCCTCAGAAATGATTTCAAACAGTCGTTGTCCCATGGTACCGGATCACTTACATCCTTTCGCGTCAGCCGCTGTAAAGGCTTAGCTTCAAAGGAAAAGTTTGGGATCCACTGGCGGCAATAACCCACCATTCCCAAAAACATTCTAACTTCCCTCTGCGTCGAGGGAACTGGCATTCTCAGAATCGCGTCAATGCGATCTGGAGACACTTTCCTTTTACCCTTTTCAATCCTGTGCCCCAAATACTGGACCTCAGGTAAACAGTATTGCAGCTTGTTGGGAGACACCTTGTGACCATTCTCTCCCAGAAAATTCAACAACGCAATGGTATCGACCCTGCAAGCGTCTTCTGTCTCTGACGCGACAAGCAGGTCGTCAATGTATTGCACCAAAACAGAGTTTTTCGGCAACACAAGGCCTTCAAGATTCTTCTTTAAGAGCTGATTAAAAATTGACGGGCTCTCCGTATACCCCTGTGGGATACGACACCACGTTAATATACGATTCTCTAGCCTAAATGCAAAAAGAAACCTACTCTCTTCATGTAGGGGAATCGAAAAGAATGCCTGACACAAGTCAATCACTGTGAACCATCCAGCTTCGCATGGGATCTGGAACAGTATCACAGATGGATTCGGTACCACTGGACAACATGGAACAACTATGTCGTTTATTTTCCGCAGGTCTTGCACTATCCTGAACTTCCCACTTGGTTTCTGCAGTCCCATAATGGGTGAATTACATGGACTACCCATGATCTCCACCAGTATTCCCTGCCTAATCATAGACTCAATCACAGGTTTAATCCCTGCAATTGTTTCAGGCGACAGTTTATACTGGGGTGTTCTCGGGAATTCCGCGTTCGGCTTAACCTGTATTTTCACTGGTTCCACTCCCCTGACTAAACCGATCTCCTCTCCGCTTAGATCCCACACATCGGTCGATACAGACTCCCTCAAATCCTGTGGGAGCTCCTCCACTGTCAAAGCTGGGTACATTTCCACACACACCCGCTGATTTGCAACCTTAAAGGTCGCGTCATCGTCTCTTGTCTTTACCTCTACTCCTTTCGGGGTACAGTAGATTGTGCAATTGAGCTTACACAATAAATCTCTTCCCAACAGACAAACAGGACTAGAATCGCACACCACGAACTGATGTCGATCCCTAAAGTTTCCTATCCTGACTGGAATCGGTTCCGTTAAGGGGCTCACTAGCCTCTTGTTCGCCACTCCAACCACTTGTATGCTTTCCCCAGAAAGGGCTACTCCCGGGACCACTGCTGATCTGATGGTTGACCTGGTAGCCCCCGTATCTACCAAAAAGGTAGTAGGGTGTCCATCGAGTTCTGCTTCCACAAAGGGTCCTCTCTGATCTACCTCTAGAATGGCCCTAAGTATGCAATCATCATCCTGACCTAAACTTAACTGCGCCAGCAAATCTGCATCCCTCTCCTCTCCCACTTCGAACATGGGCATCTGCAAATAAGTCCGGGCTCCCTGCTGTATGTTCTGCATCCTGGGTGGCTGGGGAACCTGCACCTGCGAGACGCCGGTCCCCCCTTGCATCATTCTCGGTACAGTCACCGTCTGTACCTGTTCTGCCCCAGGGACCTGACCCATTCCTCCCTCCATCTGCGGCTGATTATAGGGGTTCAAGGGACACTCGCGCCTCCAATGTCCCACCTGGTGACACTGGTGACAAGCAGTCGTCTTCTTCAAGATCGCTACATCTATGCCTGTCCTAGGGTCAACGGGCCTCGGCCTTCCCTGACCCTGCATATTCTGATTCCCTGTCTGATAGTTTCCCTGTCTCCGCACCACTGGACCCCCATTCGGCGGTCCCTGAGCAGCTTGCATCTGAATGAGCAATAGGTTATCCTTCATCTTCTTGTGCTTGGACTCAATCTCATCCGTGCAGTACCTGGCATACCGCAAGATCTCATCTACGGGCTTATTCTGCCAACAGATCAAATGCTGCTGTATCATGAGACTGACCTCGGGCTTCAAACCCAGCACGAACTTAGACACAAACTGTCCCATGTCCTTCGTTTCCAGCTCATCTAGGCCACTGTACTGCTTAAAAGCCTTCAAGAGTCTCTCATAAAATTCATGTACTGTCTCCTTTGGCTCCTGCACCGTCCTATCTATCTTCACCCAATCAATGTCTTGGGGTGAAACCTTCGATTTCAACCAGGTAATTACTTTATCGTACAGCCTCATCACTACGGGGGACGGACCATTTGTAATCATGTTCCTATCAGGCTCATAGTCCGGCCAATCAACAGCAATCTTACATGCGTTCCACAGATCCCCCGGAACCACGATATCAAATAAGGTGTTCAGGTCTATCCACAACACCTTCGAAATCTTAACAAAACGCTCAACTTGCTTGTACCACTCTGCAGGCTTCTCCCTGAGCCTGGGAAAATCATTCGTAAATGATGCCAAATCCCCCCTGCTCCATGGTACATGCACATATCCTCCATTCGCCACTTCCCTAAGGGGAAAGGTCTTAGCTAATAGCAACCCCTCTGCCGGAGTTCCTCCTTCCGCTCCCCTTGAGGTCTTTTTCTTTGACCATTTCTCTTCCCATTTATCAAGCGTCAACCATGGCCGCATAGCTAGGACCAGTTCTCTAGTATGTGACCTCAGTCCAACAACCCTCTTCTCCTCTAGCTCCCGCTCTGTATAATGCATCCTATGACTTCCTTGCAACGCTCTAGTCTTGGACAGATCCACCCCATATTCCTTCGCCAATCCCCTCAATTTCTCGTGTGCCATTCGTGCTTTCCGCGTCACATCTTTCGCCACGAAAAACAGGTCATCTGGACTGTAGGATACTATCCTCTCAAGAGGTAGACTTCCATATATAATTTCATCTGCCTCTGCCTTAAGCCTTACTACGTCTATCATCCCTGCCTTCAAGGCTCCTTTCAACACCTGACAACTTGCTCCACGTCCCTCATCATATTCACATTCTGGCTCCTTCTCCCTCCTCTCTTCTGGTGTTTCTATGGGAGCAGAATGGCTCTGAAAGCCAACCGGAGTTGTCCCCGCTTGACCCATATTCCAGCTCATTTGCTTCTTTGGCGGTACCCATGACCTTAAATCTGATCTCAACTCCATCAGAGTCCTCGGCCTCACCGGTCTCTCGTCCTCTTCGCCCCTAGATGTGTCTGACACCGCTGCTAATGGTGTACTCCATTGTACAGGGCTTGGAGGTCGGGCCGTTGCCCCTTCCAACCCACTTTCCCCGCTTTCTCTCCTCGTTCTTTCTGCCACTCGTTCTGACCTCTCTCTTTCCTCTGATTCCGGACTGTATATCGACACAATCGGTCCAATGGTGACCGGTACCCTCAAGGCATCCGGTAACCTCATCTCTCTTTCAATCCTCCCACTAGCCTCAGACTGACCCTGTGAACTCGCTGTTTCAAACAAAACCAACCCTTCCACTCGGGTCTCAGGCTGGATTGTTACCCTCCTAGTTTCTCCCCTCTCACCCCACCTATCATCCGCTTCATCTGGGTTATAAGGAGGTGGTCTCTCGTCTAGCAATCTTTGCAATACCCCATCATCGGAATCACTATCTTCCTCTTGTGCCTTCTCCTGTGCTTTCACATGGCGTATCCCCGTCGAATCTATTATTACGGGATACAGTTTTGCTTCCTCAATTGTCTGCACTCTCCATCTTTTCTCCGCTGCGTCCCACTTGGCATCCTGAAATGCCCTAATCGACCTTCCTCATCCTCTCCTGACTTCTCCCCTTTTCCTTATCATGCGCTGCTCTAATCCATGCATGTAATGCTTCGAACTGTGCTGGTCTTGGCAAGGGTCTTAAGGACCCCATCACCGTCTTCAGTTGGTACAGCACTGCTAGTCTAAATGAGCCATACCTCGGGAAAGCTAGTTCCCCTTCGCCTTGTGTCATCTTTTGCCAATTCTCGATCCAAACTATAGTATGTAACCCCACATTCTGTGCCATGTAATGTGCCGGGGTATCCTCGGGAGGGGCTTCTTCTCCCCCACGAACAACCACATGCTTATCGCCTCTACACAATTCTCGCAAAGCCCTAAGGCACTTCATGATGAGCAAATTCGATCTCGCGCCCTATTTACTTCTTGTTCTCAAATCCTCCAATAACAGCGCGACTCACACCAACCGGCCTATCACAGCGCGACACTCTCTGACGTCACCTTCCTTCGCTCGCAGCAGTTCCCTTCTCCAAACTCGTTTCACGCTCACCCTCGTCCCATTCATACACTGAAATAACCGATTAAGTTATTTCTCTGGCTGTCCGTCCACAGCCTCTGACTGTTCGTCCACAGTCTCTCGACCTTGTTGACCTCGATTGGCGCCCGTCTGCCCCCCTCCGGCCAGACAGATCGCCTCTGATAGGTTACTAACACTCCGATCTGCACACCACAACCCACGACCAGCGTTAAGTTGCTATACACACACGCATTCTCTCCCCCTATCTCGGTCCAGGTGATCGATGGTACCTCACGATCTCCTTTGGGTGGTCAACAAAATCTATCTCAGGTGTCTTCTACACCACAATTCCCGGGCTGCGCGCGCTCACAGCCTGATCTCACAATCACACGACATACACAACAGCTCCGCAAGACATCACACAACAAATCAACACCGCAATCTACAACATCTCATTATGTTCATACTCACTCCTGGAACTGCTGCTTTCTGCCGCGCTGCTACTCGCCGTCGATGCTCATCTGCTGCCGTCTGCTGCTCGCCATCTGATGATTCAGCATCACTTATCGTCTCTTGGGCCTCAAGGGTCACTTATCTTTATCTAATCTTCCCTCGCTATCAGAAAGAAACCATCCTCGTTTGCTACCAACTGCTCCGGCCCATTTTAGTATCTGGCAATTATCTACTAGAACCCATTCTGGTCAGATGGAACTTTTTACTTGCCCAATAGCGTGGAGGGAAAAACACAATTATCAAAATTACTGTCCACAATTTGCCATAATCAAGGACTCGAGACTTAATCTCTTGGCTCTCTGGTTTTTATTATCAGCATAAAGATTTGAAGATACAAAGTCCTCAATACGAGGCACAACAAGTACATAGGCACTAACACAAATGCTACTCTACGAAGAATCCGCATACGGCTAAAAATAACAAAAAGCACAATCTCTAAAAGCATGAGGTAGAAAACCACCAAGCAAATGTCGATACTAGGGACACTGAACCATACCATCTCTGTCCCTACTCTGCACTAGATGACATCCCTACTTAGCAATCCCTTGAGACCCTCATCGAGTAAAAGGTGTCAGAGTGAAACTTCATAAGAAGTCTTCACTTAGAGAGCTTGGTCTAAGTTGCCCCCTCTATCTCTTCACCTAGTCTTCCTCTGCTCTGGGCTGCTCTGAACTGCCTCCACCCTCGGGGCGCTGTCCCTAATACAGAACCCCAAATCCCAGAACACGCCCTTTGCGCCTCCTCTTCTGCGGGGTCGTCTTTCAGTAAATTTCCACAGAGCGCTGTCCAGTTCCATCGTCCATCGCTTGGCCTTGAGTCCCAGACGCCATCCGCACTAGGAGTTACGATTGGCACATTCCAATGCACTCCCATGTCTGGCTTTTACTACATAAGTCAATTTGTGAACAAAGAGCTTCTCTACTAACGAGCAACTGTCCTTGCACCTGGGGTGAGATCATGCAAGGCAGACATTCTTCACATCTTTTAAGTTACAATTTACTACAGCCTAAAACCTCTACTGGAATAAATCCTTTTTGGCCTATTGCCCTTGTCTAACATAAGAAAATACCAGGCCTTTCGCCTCAACGATATATGCGAATTCTGCCCACTACTTCGGTTACACAAGCAGGTTTAAATCACAGTATTGACATTTACGTCTTTCTTTCATGTGTGGTCAAACTAAACAGTCTACAGACACGAATTCTAATCTACACGTTTTAACATCACATTGTTCAAAAGGACTAAGCTCTATTCATTGCTTCAATATATACATAAGATGCTTGTACATAGCTAACACTTCTATTAAAATCGATATAGGTTATACAATTCGTAATACATTGCACACAAAATACCTGAGTACACATTTGATTATATGCGGGTGCCAACTAACAGTAAATATAACGCACCCCTACAATTTTCAAACTTTTAAGCGCTACATCACTGCTGAGTGACAGTCTTTCTGGTGTTGGTTGGGATCTATCTGATGATTCTGCGCAGCATACAAACTGTGTGGAAGCAGGAGGAGGGGACTTGGTTAACTTGTTGTTTCATGGTCCTGAAAAGCGAAATGCAATCACTCAGTTGAAAGATAAAATCAGTTCCTGGTGTAAACTGAGGTGCCTATTTATGGAATTGCGTTCTAAGTGGAGAGGAAGTGTTAGAAACATGAAAAATGAGGAAGCATGTCAATCAGCTCATATAAGGTTCAGAAACAGGATAAGTGTCTTTTCCTTGCAATCAGCCTTATTAAGAGTGTCTTAGATACAAGTACTCAAGGACCAAAAGTTTAACTGATTTTTTTAGGCAAAAGCTGAACCTGATGCACTGGAGATACTATTGTTTAGATGATTATTAGAAACGTTATGAAAGAGTCATGGAAAAGTATGATACGGAATCTTGTCTCTGTGCAGAGTTGCCTTAAAGTCAAGGGTTTCCTGCTCAGTGTTAAAACCAGTTGCTTGAAGGTGAAAAACATGGTATTGAAACCCATGTCTTTCATGCTGGAAAGTAAATGTCTACCGGCCAGGTCACATTCCTTAATTTTCACAAATATGCTTTGTAGAAAGAGGCTTCCAATTTATAACTAGCAGAAGGCGCACATACTCCGGCAAGTGTCAGCTCTGTTGATCCAGCATAATGTTGTGTCAACAAATGAAATGGAAGAGCATTATAGACGCTTTTCCAATGACCTCCAGCATGTTGAAGGGAATCAATAGGCTGCTGAGAGACGGGCCATAACAGTGGGTCACAAGAGCTCAGGATGAGAGATTCGACGTAGCAAAATTGAATGCCAAATAGGAACTCTGGGTAGAGATGGCATGTAAACTGTGGTACTGGGGTTTTAGACAATGTCTCCACAATACATTACCCCTCTCAGTTTCATCACTTTCTGAATGACCAAGACAAATATAGTGCTACGAAGGGTTTTAAAGTAGGGGCATATCACTACCTGAATTAAATCAGCCCTGGGAGAGGGATGAAGAAGAAAAGGATTTCAGAAGGATTAACTTTCTTCTAAAGCTATTTAGAGTTCAAAATACAACTCATCGTCTTCAGGTAACAGAAGATCACACCTGCCCTTACTACTGTGACTCTTGTATAGACCTGAGGATATAATTGCAAAACGTAAGTTGTTTGTGGAATGCCACTTTTGTTAGTTATTACTCCCTCTCATTTCATGTCATTAGGACTGCCACAAGTTGGAGTCTGAGTTCCCCTACGTCTTGAGTGAAATAAAGGATGAATAATACTTTCTGAAAAAGATCAATATATAATAGAAGTGATAGAAAACTCTTTCATGATTCTTTTTTTGTAAAGACGCAAAGAAAGGGATGTAGGGCAAATTCGACAGGACGCAAATCTGGCACTGCTCCTTTAAGGAAGGACCCAACAGCAGAATCACATCATGCCCTGTCCATTGCAGCCTAGCCAGTTCTTTTTTCTGGCTCCTGGAAATAGATCCTGAGCAACTGTACTTAGCATTTTTTGTTTTTTTTCCTCATTAGAACCTTCAATTTTGGGCTTAACTCCATGTCTTTTGCGACTAAGAGTGTTTTTCCTTAATTTTATGTGGGGACATTATTTATTGCTTTCACAAAATGCAATCTCTTTTTGTGAAACGTCCTTCCTTTGCTAGATAGAAGATAAAATTCCTGTGTAAGGTCTTTACTGTCACACAACACCTAGAAGGACTTTGATAAACCAGCAGAAAATCTGGTTGAATGGCCTGCAGGATAATTCGAGCAGATGACCAGCATCAACCCCAGGAAGATTTTAAGAACTAATCCTACTAATGTCTGTGTTCAGTCTCTAGAGACTCCGTTAGATGAGGGATCTAAGAAGTAAAAAGACCATTCAAAGTGGTGACGCTCCTCTTAATCATAGCGATCCGTGACGTCGACAACATGTACTCCTCCTGTCCATTGTGGTGAAGACAACCTTGACATCTAAACACTATTCAACTTGAAAGACATTCACGTAGAGCAAATCCATACATCTATGTTCTCATAGGGTCTGCTAACTTTAAAGTTGAGGCTGCTAGATACATCGGATTCAGAGTACTCAGAGAGTTATTAACTATCACATGAGATAACTATCAGCACATCTCTCCCCTAGGCCTTTGTTAATTGGATCTGCACCACTCCATGTTTCTACATTTTTGCCAGCATCTCCGCCACTTAGTCTTCCTGCTCTTTCAAAAATGTATACTCTTCATATACTCGTTCATCCTGGGTCTACCTCTTTCTGCAGTTTCTGAGAGGCCACATCCCAAATGTCCTTCAAGAGGTCATGCTCTTTATCGATTTTCCTGACTCCCAGTCTGATAGCTTCTCAATATCCACCCTAGTTCTTGTTCACCCCCATAGTTAGCAGTTGCAGTTCACGTCTGCAATTACAATCCAGATGACAGTTAGATAGGAACGCATTTTTGCTAAGATTGGAAACAATGACACTGGCACAGAAACCATAAAAATGAAGCCTTAAGTCATGCCCATCGGAAACAAGCCCAATCAGAACATCAGCAACCCTCACGGAATAGCACATACCAGTGCGAGAGTTCTTATCAGATACAAGTTTTACAATGTATAGAGTTTATAATGACCATGATGCAGTAAAAGTATGTATGTCATTATTTCCAAGCATCCAGCTCCCAAGTACAGTAATGTGTCAATACAGGACAATAATGTACAATGCCAATGTGTGTAAAATAATGTAAAACCCCAATAAACAAATTTTAAACAAAAAAGAGGTCATGCTCTTTCCGCAAGATTTGTTCCTGGCATTTGCATTTTTACATCTGAGGCACTCTAGGAGAAGATCTTGTATACCTTGGGGTTCTCGCACTCCAAGAACAGTTGCTTTCTCTTCATCCTGGGGATATTGATCAGGAGTCTCTTTCCTCTAGAGTATACCTTCAATGAGGTGCAGGTCAGCGGAGCTGCAAAGCTTAGTCTACCAATGCATGCGCCTCAATCCTGTCCTTCAATAATATTTTATACTTGCCTCAAGACCACTTCTGCCTCCTGTCTACTCTGACCATCCATGCATCTATTTCTTACTCCAGCCTCTACCAACGTTGCACCTTCCAGACCCCTAAAAGCCATTTCTAGCCTCCTGATCTAGATCTCTGTTCTTTCATTTAGATTCTCAGCCCGATTCCGTCATTGCCTCAGTGTTAAAGTATGCCACAGTAACTTCTTCCATAGTTTCTTTGGATGAGAAGAGCAAATTTCTTGAGTCAGTGGGCAGGAAGATGGGTGTACTATCTGCCATGGTGTGGAAAACTGGCATTGCTCCTGACTTACTTGCAGGTATAATGGGTCACTATGGTATTACCTCAAGTGCTTCACCAAGATGTTTTCCATGAAGTCAAAAATGACATCCAGGAAGTATCCACGAGAGAATACTAGTATTAAACTAAGTGATCAGTGTGGCTGCCAAATCCTCCGATGTGTCAGCACATGGATACTGTCATGGATTGGCAATGAGATGTAATTTTTGACTTTTACTGACCGGTCAGACCGGGGTGCAACAAAACGATTTAAAATTTTCCTTTTTGGGTCATATGCAGATGAGATGAGGTCCCTCCTCAAAAAATAGGAAAGCTAATGTATTTTTTTCTTTCTGACTTGAAAAAAGGCAGCCAAATAAAATTTGACACCCATTCTTAATCTCAAGACAGCAGATAAATGGATAAAAAGAGAACAATTCAGAATGCTATCTTTACATCAGATTTGTCACACCTATAGCAGGAGATTAAAGGTGCACAATAGAATTAGTGGACACATATTTCATCTTTCTGATTGTTGTAAAGCATCAGAAATTCCCATGGTTTCTGGTATACAGCAGTCGCAACCACACAAAATTCTTGCCATTCGGCTTCAAGTTACCTCTCAAAATGTTTCCAAGCATGCAGTGATTGTAGCAGCATTCCTGAAAAAGCCAAAGATATAAGTATATCTCTATCTAGACCATTAGCTGATTATAGGCTCAACACCACAGATGGCTTGTGCCACTATTGAAAGAGACTCTCCATCCTTCCCTGACTTGGTTTGCAAGTCATCTATGTCAAATCAACATCGATCCCAGACCATTCAGTTTACTACCTAAGTACGAGACAATAAAAGTGTGTCTTTGCAAGAAGAGACCGTCGTCTATCTGTCAGAAATGTTGCAGTCTTCTGGAGGTAGTACCTTCGATATCATCTGTACTGGGGACAATGACTTCATGCATTTTCGTAGTACCTCACATCCAGCAACACAAGACCTCTTCAATAATACCTACAGGACTATTTGTGCCAGTACAGCAGCAGCTTGAAAGTCAGGCTAAGTCTATCATAATTATTTTCAGTCACTTGAGAGCAGTCCATCTGGCCTTCATGTTATTCATATGAGCTTTTGAGATGGACTCTGTACTGGTACAAACAGACAATACGACAACAACGTACTGTTTAAACAAGCAAGGAGGGATCTATACCATGGGCCTGTCTCTGCTAGCTCAATTGATCTAGAAAGGGCTAATAGCCAGGAATCAGCAGAATACAGTCACACCCTTACCAGGTGTTCAAAATGCAGAGAAATGCTCAGTAGGACATGCAGAGAAAATCATGAGTGGGCATTACTCGACCTCCTGCTGTAAGACATTTTCCCTGATTGATTCTATCCTCCAATAGACTTCGCCATAAACAGAGGAAGCAAAAAATGTCCAGACTTCACCTACAGGTACTGTCAAAAGGACGCAAATGGGAATGTCTTTTTGATATGTCAGGAATGTTTCTGTACACCTCTGATACCCCTGTTTTCAGCAGCTTGCCTAGTGCCAAGTCAAGATGATCTGATCTCGCTAGCTCTGGAGTAGCTATGCAAATGGTGTTCACTGACCAACACAGGAGACTCGATCTCATGCACACGTTCTTGGGCCTTATTCAGCTTACTAATCTTCCATTGTTTAACTTAGCCGCCTAGCTTCTGAACGCCTGCAATATAGACATTTAAACCAGTGGGCAAGTGCTGGACTTGGCCCTTTTTGCAGGGTCATCCCTGAACTTTTTGCCTTCCTCCTGTATTTGTTTCTGACCTGTAGTTGGTGGTTTTATGACTCTGGGCACTTTACCACTGCTCACCAGTGCTAAAGTGCATATGCTCTCCCTATTGTAAATTGATGTATGGATTAGTGACTCCATGATTGGCTTATTTGGTTTACTTGTGAGAACCTAGTACAGTGCACTGCGTGTGCCCAGGGCTTGTAAATCAAATGCTGCTGGTTGGCTTGCAGCACTGATTGTGCCATCCACCGGAGCAGCTTTTAAAGTGTGTCTCTGTCCTGCCATTGCAGAGCATGTGTGCAGTCTGGTACTGCCATGCTGACTTGGCAAGTGCACCCACTTGCCAGTCTCTAAACCTTCCCTTTTCTACATGTTAGCCACCCCTAAGGTAGGCCCAAGGGCAGGGTGCATTGTATGGAATAGGTAGGACATGCCCTAATGTGTATGGCATGTCCTGATAGTGAATTACAGGCATTTTCGTTTTTCACTATTGCAAGGCTACCTGTCCCCATAGACCAGAATGGGCAGTTTGATTATAACACCTTATAATCCTAACTGACCCAGGGAACATGGTAGAAATTCGAATTTAGTATGCCTGAACTCAGAATGATAAAATACATCTTTTAGCCAAGTTGGTTTTAACATTCTGTGTTTAAAAATACCACTTTTAGAAAGTAGGTATTTTCTTATCTAACCATCCAGCCTGCCTCTGCTAGCTTGTGTATTGTGTGTCTGGTTTTGTGAGTGACAGGGGCTGGTGGATTCCAGGAGACAGGGTGAGTCAGCACAGGGCTGAACAGACCTTTCTGCATGTAGAGTGGTGGGAGGGGTCAGCACCTGGGTCTGAATAGGGATGTGCCTGCCTACCACAATGCTGGTGCCACCTCCTGTGGTGCGTCTCATGTCCCTGGCCCACACTGTCAGAGGAAAGGAGTCCTGTAAACAAAGTGCTCCAGAACTGCACAGAACTGGTTTGAACTAGGTACAGGCCCTTCTGCCTTCAGAGGACAAAGGATTTAGTAGTATAAATATAGGGACCCAGACCCCAAGACTTTAGATCACTTCTGGGAATCAAGACAAACCTTTGCTGAGGAGAAGAACCAGGAAGCTGAAGGAGGACCCCTGTGCTGTGTGTTTGGGGGTTGGCCTGCAGTGGTTGCTTCACTGCCAAAGAAAGGAGAAGAGGACCGAGTGTGCTTTTCATCAACTTGAAGAAGAATCTCCAAGGGCTTGAACTTGCGTCCTGCCTGAAGTCTCAGGGATACAACACTTCACCATCCAGCTCCCCCCTGAATTCCCTTGCTGGGAATCGAAGTGCCTGCTGTTGTGTTGGGCCTTCTGAGAGACTGGGGGTCGCTGGGAGCGCGACTCAACCACTAGAAGCGTGACGCCGCCGCAGTTGCCGTCGCATCGCCATGGAAGCGTGCCGCCGCTGCCGCCATCGCATCACCGAAGCTCGTCGCATCACCGGAGAAGCATGCCGTCGCCGCAGAGGTCACGTCCCATCACCGCAGAAGCGTGTCGCAGGGCCTGTCGCGGCTCAGAAGATCGAGTCGCCGCACGGCCGTCGGGTGTGCACACATCGCATCAGCGTTGTCGCATCGTAACCAAGACGCCATTTTGTCGCATCGCACCGGAGAGAAGTATCGCATCGAGGTGCCATCTTGACGCATCATACCGGAGAGCAGTAAGAAACCGACGGATCACCTCCCCACACAGTAAGGAAGCGAGCATCAACTCCCCTGCGCAGCAGTAAGGAACCGATGCATCCACTCCCCTGAGTGTAAGGAACCGACGCATCACCTTCCCTGCGACCCTTTTGTTACGCATCCAAGGTACTTTGAGAGTAAAGTGTCACATTTACAATCTTAAGAGAACTGAGGTATTTCCTACCATTTTAAAGTCTATTTTTGAATACAGTATTGTGGATTTTTGTCGTTGGTCTTGTGATAAGTCTATATATAAATATACTTATTTTAATAATACAACCTGTGTGGTGTCCATTTGTTGTGTTGTCACTGTATTACTGTATGTGCTCACAAATGCTTTACACACAGCCTCTGAGATAAACCTGCCTGCTCGTACACAGCTACCAAGGGGGTGAGCAGGGATTATTTTAGGAGTGTAGCCCCTTACCCTGACTAGACCCAAGGGTCACTATTTGGTCAAAGGTACCTACCTCTGCGAACTAGAGACCCCCAAATCTAATAGCAAGGTTTTTCTAAAGAGTATTAGGATGGCTATGGTCATCTTGCCGGTCAGGAGACCTTTCAACCCATAAGAGTTTGACATAGTTATCTCTAGGCTTATGTGTCCTCCTTTCATATCGATATTTAAATCTTAGCAGAATTTGACTTGGGAAGCTGCACTTCTTATAAAAATTGCTGGTGCTTTAGAATTAGTGAGATTCAAAGCTCTTTACCGCTGCACGCCTTACACTGTGTTCCATAAAAAAAAGTGGTTCTGAGGATTTGTCCAGTTTTTTGTCTAAAGTATTGTCACATTTCTATTGTAGGCCATTTCCTTACCTTCTTCAAGAGTCCTACTGCTCAGGCAGAAAGACCCATTTCATACTCTTGATTTTAAGAAGTTTTGTTCTCCTTTAAATAAGATTTGTGAAATAGTTTTCCTATCACTACTATTGTTTTGTGTTCCATTTTAATAGTATTTGGTTCCTTTTTCTAAAGTTACAAAAAGATATTCGGCCAATATTGTTTTTCAGTTCACTGCCAAAATTATGCATATTTGTTTTAAAACTGGATTTTCTAGTAGTATTTTAGATGGATGGATGGACAGATAGACAGAGCCTCACCTCTCATTAGTCAAGACCCCTCTCCACACTCAACAATGGTAATAAGTAGCATATTGCACTCTACACCTACTGGTTATATCTATAAATGTATACATGCATATATATATGTGTGTGTGTGTGTATATTACCTACTGGCGGTCGCCAGTAGGTAGTTATAGTTAGGACCACGTTTCCATAGGAAATCCGCAACATTCTATTTTGAATAACTTTTGCGCCGGTCGACGAATCCTCGCGAATGTTTCAAAATAGGTGGGGCGCTACGCTCCTACCCTGAAAGTCTCGGGGGGATTCGTCAAGTGGGGGCTGAGATAAAAGGGGGGTCCCAAAACGCGTTTTTCCCATGCATTTTTCCATAGGACCTTTAGACACAGCTACAGCCCGAACGGCTGAACAGAATTACTTGAAATTTGGCAGAGAGGTAGTCCTCAGGTCAAGGAAGTGCCTTTTGTAGGTTTGGTGTAAATCTGTTCAGTAGATTCTGAGAAAATAGCCTTTAAATCAATATATATATATCTGAGCCAGCTTACGGTGCGCTTACGGTGCGCTTACCGTACGCGTACTGTGACGTGCGCGAGCGCGATTCTGATTGGCTCTTAGATCTTAGTAAACATTCGAATCTGCCGAAACCAGGAAGCTGCGGCCGCCATTTTCTCTCTCGCACTGAGAGTGTGGATTAAAATACAAAGCACAAAAACATGTAAAGGGGCTGTTTGGACAGCTCCAAAGCACCTAGCCATGTTGAGGGAGTCCCCAAAGATCCCCCGAAGCCAAAAACTAAATTTTTTTTTTCCGCTAATTTCGCCGATTACGGTTACCGTACGCATACGGTAAAAAAAGATTCAAAAAAAAAAATTATCCACACTCTCCCCAACCCGTGTGCAAATGGTGCCCGAAGGGCACCATTTGTGCATGGCTTTATAACAGGTGTGAAAAATTAAAATATTACCCTTCAAAACGAAGTGCATCATATGTCCTCCATGTGCGCACGGTGCGCGAAGCGCATCGTGCGTACATGGCCCATCTAGCGTAACGTGGGCACGCGGTGCGCGTAGCGCACCGCGTGCCCACCGTGCGTGTACGGCACTAACTGCGTAAAGTGGGTGCGCGGTGCGCGAAGCGCACCGCGTGCTCATTGTGCGCGCACCGTGCGCGAACGGAACGAACTGCGTTAAGTGGGCGCGCACGCCACGAATGGCGTAAAGTAACTTAGCATTTAAAAAAACTTACAAATTCACTGAAAAAACCATAGGTTTCACACACGTTATAGTTAGGAATTAGCATTTAAAAAACCTTGCAAATTCACTGAAAAAACCATAGGTTTCACACATGTTATAGTTAGCGGAAATTTTACTGATAAAAAACCAATGAAATTCCCCCGTTATAGTTAGTGCAGGCAACTATAACTCACGCGACCGCAATCTTCTGCTGATGACATATGTGTCTTTATGAAAAAAAAATATTTGTAATATATGTATAGCTAAAAATTTATGGAAGAAGACATGGGCAAATAAGTGTCTAAATACAGTATTAGCATCAGCAGAGGATTGCGGTCGCGTGAGTTATAGTTGCCTGCACTAACTATAACGGGGGAATTTCATTGGTTTTTTATCAGTAAAATTTCCGCTAACTATAACATGTGTGAAACCTATGGTTTTTTCAGTGAATATATATATATATATATACACACACACACACACACACACTTTGTACTTCTCGTTCAGTCAAACTTTCTATAGGAAGAGCATTTTTTATTTTTTATTTTGCTCATAACTTTGGTGCCAATTGGCTAATCGTCACAGCATGCTCCATCCAACTCTGCTCCTTTCTTGTAATTTTCAAGGTGATCCGTCAAGTGGGGGCTGAGATACAGGGATTCCAAATCTCGTATTCCCCTTGCAATTGATAATTGCAATGTTACACCGTGCTCTAGAAAAATCAGCTGAACAGAATTACACCACATTCGGCAAAAGGCTAGATTTGGACTCAGAAAGCATGCTTTTGAAATCTATTGTAAATCTGTCTAGCGTTTTTTGAGAAATTAAGGTTCAAATCTTAGTGATATCTTGACAGTTGGTGTCTAGATTGGTCACTTTAAAGGGGATTAATCAGTCCTGAGTGTTTGGTCACAACCCGAACAGTTTGCTATGGCAGTCATTGCAGGGCTCAGAGACATGGTCCCTGAGTCCTGAAAATAAATTTAAAAAATATGTAAATGATCAGGATCAGCGCATATTGACCCCAGAGGGCTTGGGAGGTGGTCAAAAGAGACCCTCCTTGATTGGCTGCCCACAACATTGACAATTTATTGTGGCAGCCATTACAGGACTCTGGGACATGGTGCCCATTGACATGCCTATTTTGAGGGTCACCAAAAGGAGCACATATAACGGGTGATAACAGCTTTTAGTCACAGTATAAATTGTTTGTTGGTGGTACCATTCCAATTGTAGGTATTGTGGTGTATTCTAAGGGGATTATACCCTATGCTACACGCCTTACACAGTGTTCCCTAAAAATAAAGTGGTTCAGACGTGTGTCCCTTGCTCATTTTGACACTGGATTTGAGCTAGCCTGGCAGATGAGGGGTGTTAACCTGAAATCGGTCCCATTATGCTTGATTCCAGTTCAGGTAAGACCTGGCGTGGCAGTTCGGACTGGACTGTTCCCATGAGGCACAGGGTCAAGACTGATATGCAAATAGCTGGGTCTGAACTAAGGTGAAGAAGTGAGCTAAAGAACGATGATGGATTTAACCCAGATCTGTGACTGGGGGTGAGTGTCTAAAAGGTTTCCGCGCTCCGTCCATAATTTCCTTATGCTTGCAGGATTCCTTTCAAACAAGGCTGTCATTGGAACCGTTTTATGCACTGAAGGAAAATGAAGGCCCTGCCACCAATAATTACCCAAGTAGTTACATTGAGGTGCACGCCATGTCCTGATGCCTTAATGTAATGCTTGTGTCATTATTGTATGTGCACCTGTGATAGATCTCTGCTTTCCAGAGCAGTAAGCATAATTTACATCGAAAAAACCCTCATTTAATTCATTTTGAAAAGAAATGTTTTAGGTTTTCGTTTTGATTTCGTCAAGATGTTTTCAGGTGTGCCACACTTTTGTCCTAAATACAGAGCGTTAACGGTCTTATTGTTAATTAGAAAACTGCAGTGCAGAGGGGGTGAGAGGCCAAGGGGCGGGCTCAGACAACAGAGGCAGGGGGAACAGGGGTAGAGGCAGCAAACTGACTACGCAGGGCAGGAGAGAGGGGTGGTGGCAGACCAATGGACTGCATTGGGCAGGGGAAACGCCAACCATGCAGGACTTTGGCAGAACAGCAATCCATGGAGGGCAAGAGCGACACCGGACAATGGATAGCAGGACGACTTGGCTATGGGCACCGACAATAAAGCTGACAGGTAGGGCAGGCGACATGGTTAGTGGCATGACAATAGACCACACATTGTAGATCGGGCAGTAGCAGTACAACGAACTATGGAATGCAATAGGGAGGAAGCGGGGGCACGCACACATACAAAGGAGGGCAGGGGAGGGGGGCAGAGACAGCAAGCTGACCACATAGGTCAGGTTGGAGGGGCATGAGGGAGGGGTAACACATTACAAAGGATCATGGAGGGCAAGATAGCGAGAGCAGGAGCATGCCCATGGACAACAAAGGGCAGTGAGCGGGGGGAGGGTCAGCATGCTAACCATGCAAGGCAGGTGGGGAGGCAGTGACAGAAGAATGAACCATTGAAAGCAGGAAGGAGGGTAGGGTCCGTACATGCAGATGGAGATCAAAGGACTCTCACGAGGAAACCAGAGGCAGCAAACCTACTACAGAGGGCAGGAGGTTGGCCAGGGACACACAGATAGACAACGAAGGGCAAGCAGGAGGGAAGCAATTTGACTGCGGAAAGCAGGCTGCGGTGCATTGACCACCAACAGAGGGGGTGGGCCTGTGCCAAACTACAATTACGAATGGGCAGAGGCTGTGCACAGTGGGGGGGTTGGCTAAATATTTTTAAACGCCTGAGAAATTCACTTAAAAGAAACAAAGGTTAAATAGAATTTACCAGGAATGAAAATAAGATCTTAGCTTTTGTTATAAAAACCTTAGAAATTAACCAAAGAAACTAAAGGTTAATATATCATTATAGTTGGGTAAAATAAGTTAAAAACGCCCAAAAAATGAAAAAGCACAAAATTCTCCCGTTATAGTTCAGTGAGCTAACACCCATCATACACTGCTTATGACATCTCATATTACATCACTCATGACATGTTTAATGACGTCACTGGGGACAATTCAAATGACATTGATGACATTCGTGATTGTATCACTAATGATCAAATCCAAGCTGCTGCTCCTAAAATTACTTCTCAGCCATGTTAGTAATAAGTAAGGACCCACAAATATTTACAGCATATATTGACTCCATGTACATCGGTGAAAATATAAATAGTGTAGTCTTGGAGTCAAATCGGATTCAATTTGATAAAACTTGTATGGTTCAAAATTTTACTTTTTAAGTGCAAGTAGTATTACATTTAAACATTGTAGAAACGGAGTACAACTAGTGTGAGCTGGAGACACAAGTTACAAATATGAGGCCAGATTGTGTGAGAAATACTAAAGTTTATGTTCAGAATATATTACTCACCTGTTAATTTCTGTGCACATGCTGACATTACAGAGTTGTCAGGTGGGGCTATCCGCAATGTTTTTATAAACTGGAGAGTTATAAGGTACAGATGTTTAGTCCCAGAAGTTCAATGAAAATTCTGAAACATTGTATTGCAACATCTATCTAGTGCTTGCTACCCCTATATGGGGCACTAAGGCACTTGTTCTACCTGGAAAATGCTAAACCCTGTAGGGTGTTAACTGTTAGTTTGTTGTCTCTGTTTTGATCCAGTGTGGAAAGTGGTACCGTCTTGTGCGTGAGTACCACCAAGGTACGGTTATCGTGTTATATGACGCAGCAGTTAGCATTGTGATGGATGATGAAGTGTGAGGGATCGACCTGCAGTTCATGGTTTTCAGTGAGCTGGCAGCTTTGAGCAGCAGTAGACTTTATTAATATCATCCCAAATCTGATTGTCATTGTGAAATGCCAATAAGTGCCCATAGTATATTGCTTCTCTGGACCTTGGACTAAGTTCTCTGTTGGCTAGCGGTATGTGGCAGATATCTTCAGTTATTCTATGCCTGTCAGTTTATTGCTGTGGATTGATATAGTACTTGGTGATGAATATCACCCTTCTCATGTTTGTATTAAGTGAGTGTATGAGTGTCAAGCAGGAAAAGGAAATTATTAAGCAGACTGACTGACTGCTAAATGTTATGGTATTTAATTTAGTGTGGATAATATACTGCATTGTATTGTAATTGCAATGTATAGAACTTACTAGCCCTGCCGGGGCATTGTTGTGCTTTTACTCTGGGCAGCATGCTGCTCTAGGTACTAGTGTAGTGTTTTAAAAAAATATTTATTGTTGGTTATTGGGATTAGTCTTGTGCTCTATAGAAACCTTTATTCCAGTATCTGTATGGTAGATTACATTAATAGGAATTAGGTGTGATCTTCGGCAGGAGAGGGGAATATGGCAATTTCATTCAGTGGTTGGTGATATTAATAGATGAGCTACAGGAGATAAAGAATTGATAGGGAGAAGTGTATGACTTTTAAAGGAGATTGTGATCTTTGAAATAAGGTGTGGGCTGTAGGATATTAATGATTAAGGCAAACAGGCATGAGGTTTAGAGTAGGCTGTCCTCCAAGAGCAGAGGCATGCAGAGTATGGGAAGGAAGGAGAGAGTCATTTGATGTTTGGTATTCGTGATTAGGCTGTTTCTTGCTTCCTGCGAATTGAAGGGGAAGAACTGAGGCCTGCATCCAACTCCAGATAAGCAAATAACAAATTGGTATGCAACTTAACTAAAAATCCTTTATCCTCACTTGCAAAGTTGATGGTAATATAGCATGTGAAGAGAGTGTACCCAGGTACTAATAGTTGATGGTAATATAGCAAGTGGAGTGTAAGTAAGGGAGTGTACCCCAGTTACTGTTTTGGCATTATTGTTGGTGGTTCTGCTCTGGCCCATGTACCACTACAGTACCATGTATTCGCTGCGTTTATGAACTCTGGGGCTGGTCTAATGACCTTTAAAATTACTTTTCACTCTCCTTTTAACAGTGATTTTTATTTCCCCATTTAGAAACCTTTAAGAAGGATGATTATTCAGGAAGTCAGTGATGAAATTGCTAATACTGATATGCCATATATATCAGCTACTGATCATGGCACCCTTTCGATTGGAAAACATACATCTTCCATTGTAACAGAACAAACGTCAAGCCATGATGGACTTGTTTCCCCAAGTGGTACTCCTAAAGCTAAGTTGTTGAAAATAGAAGATTCTGCTAACACAGCTATTCTGTAAGTTAAACTATTTATCTTTACTCTTGCATTATTTGTGACAAATGCTCAGAAGAGTGTATTTTTTATTGCGCAAAATTGCATTTTTCTGGTAATTTTTTGTCTCGGTTTAAAGAGCTTTAGCTCTATTATCACCATAATTCATGTACTCAAAGCAGGGAACTTAGCAGATCCCTACAAGGGAGATTTTTTCTGGGATTCTGATTGGTGTACATTTTTTACTTGTAAACATCATGTCTAACATATTTACATTTAATGTTGTACCATTAGCACATACCAGCTCTGTTTCATCAGTGCTGTTGCTAGTTTAATTTGCTGTAAATGTGCTTCGACAGAAGTCCCAGTGTTTGCTCTGCATGTTCCACTGCACCCTAGTATGAGGAAATGGGGTGTATTATAGGGTGTGTTTGTGCAACCTCACTCTGTAATACTTACCCCTTTAGGTCCAGTAGGTTTCATCCGTAGAACCCTCAGCTCAACCCTGAGTAGTTGTGACACTGAGCAGCAAGGCTTACACAGAGGAACACGAATTAAGCGTTTAAACAGCACTAAAACATCAGAACTAAAAAGGTCCACTAGAGGGTTGCTTTGCAAGCAAAATTAAATCGGAGCAATTTCAACCAATTGCAAATAAGCCTTGGCAAAGTCATTGAATTGAACTCTTAGTCATTTTTTCGAGGAAAACTTCGGTAAGTTTCAGTGCGGTCTGTTAAAGGTACTTGGGGCAACCAATTCCGTCCGGGAGCTAGTCAGGGAGACCGTCAAGGTCCCAAAGAACAGCTACCTTCAGAGGAGTAGCAGTCCTTCAACAGTTCCAAGCGCTTTATCCCCATAGCAGTGGATTTCTTTAGAGTGGTCCTGATGCCAAGGATGCAGGATGCTGAAGATGCTCTAAGGATGCTGTGGATAGAACGTGGTCTTCCTGCAGGGATTCCTTGGTCCACAAAGATGGTGAGGGGATTCTGGATGCAGGGTCGATGTCCCACAAAGTCCTCTCCAGTCTGGCCGAAGTCCAGTCCCCTGTTGTCAGGGTCACAGGCCAATCCTTCCTGGGTCTGTAACTTTTACTTCTGAGTGTCCCAGCAGCTCTCCAACAGCAGTCTCAAGCTCACGGAAATCTGGTGCAACTCTGTGCATCAGGTATTGATTCTTGGTGCTGCACGGCAGTGGTGGTAGTGGCTTGGAGATTTGGGCTACTAACTTGCCCCAGCAGGCTTCTACAGCTGTTGTCCCTGTGCTGTGAACAGGCCGCCAGTCATCTGGCCCTTGGAGTTCTTCTGACTTGACTGAACTCTGGCTGCAACTTCTCCCTGAGCAGGACAGTCCCTCTCTTTGCTAGCCAGCATGTGCAGTCCTAGTTGGTGCAGCTTCTCTTTGCTGGTTCTTCGGTGCAGCAGGGCAGTCCTTCTTCCAAGTCGGTTGAGGTCTGATGTCCGGGTGCTCCCTTTATGCTCAGAAAGTGCCCTCAGGCAGGATGCAGTTGGTAGCCAATGGGCTACCAGGATACCTCCCACAAACTACCACTTCCTCTGGAGTGTGACATCTGGCTATCCCAGGGTGGACCATTCTGTCCAGTCCCAAGATGGTGAGACCCCTTCCTTGATGTACAGACCTCACTAGCCCAACCTCGGTGTATGGCTACCTCAGGGCTACAGGCCCCTGGGGAAACCAATTTTGCAGCTGGTTGTCCCTCTATGCCTCTCTTGCCAGCCTGTCTACCTCACCAATGGAGCAGCCCCCCCACCGGTGCTACATATCTGCCCTTCAAAAGCGGCTTTGCCTTTGAAGTCTGCCTTTCGGGGATAAAACCCAAGTAGCTTCCTGAGGGCAGTGACACTTCCCTGGCCTGCAGTCCATCATTTTTCTCCTTCCTGAGAGTCGTTAGCAAGTCTTTGCAGGAGGGCAGAAAGCTTTCTCTCGCGGAGCAGGCTCCATGTGTGCCGGTAAAAGTACCGGAGTTTTAAAGGCACCAAAGTGGCAGCTTTGTGAAAGCTGAAACAAGTTACATTAATTTGGGATACAACAAGTAGGGCTTAATAACAAGTGTTTTGATACCTTGGAGTGCCTACTGTGGCTGTACCGTTCAGGAGTTAGCACAGCTGAGGGTTCAACATGTAACCCTGTACTCGCCAATTAGGTGATCATGTCTTTCCACAGTGAAAAATTTAGTTTCCTGTGCTTTACTGTCAGGACATGTCCTGCCAGTGTCATATGTTGCACCTTGCCTTTAAGACCTGGTCTTCCTGTCAGAGGGGTGACTTAACACATTCCATGGGAAGTGGTGGCTTTGTCATTGCTGGCAATGGCAAAGTCTGATTAGCAGCGCACGACTGCTCTACCAGTCTGGGACTGTTGGACTTGAGGGTGGCACATTCAGTGCTGCAAGCCCTGGGGCACATCTCTAACTTACATTCCCTGGGTACCGGAGTCCCATTTAATAGGGACCTACAGGTAAGTTAGCCATTTCCAGTTGAGTACACCCAAATTCAACATACACTTTAGGTTCAGAGCACTGGCAAAGAGTTCTGGTTACCAGGCCTCAGTGCACTCTTGAGTCGAAAAACCAGCAGCATCGGTCAAACAACTTGGGACTTACCATACAAAAAGAGGCATTTCGTTCACCTAGTAACATGGGAGAGCTGCCATTTTTTTCACCTTCTAGGTGGGTTGGGAGACCACAGCCACTCACCTGGGCTAGGTCCAGAATGACCATCAGCACACCCAGCTACAAAAGATCCCTGAGTGAGCTGAGTACATTTTCCTCGAAGACATATCCATAACTTGCTGTGGGGGCAAACTAATGCACATGAACTTCTGGGTACGTTGACAGACCTTAAACTGTCACAATATTTCAAGAGTTTTTTCCCAGAAAGCCGTATAAACTTGTCTGCCATTTTAGCCACACCACTGGAACCAGACAGTCTTTCTGCTCCCTAGGTTGGCAGAATGCGGGTGGATGCCCCGTTCCCTCCCAGCCCTTACATCAAAACTGTATTTTTAAAAAATACCTGATTTCCTTTCATTTGCCATTCGGATGGCTGCAGTATTCAGACACCTGGTCAGACGCCACATAGGGAATAATACCAACCCTGGGCATTTTTGCGAATTAGAATTCCAGTTAAATCCACGTGGTGTGGCTTGCTTGGGATCCCAGCATGTTTTCTCAATGAGAATGCCCTGCAAACTTCTAAACTATTCCTAAAACACACAATTTCCCAACACTTGACAACAGAAATTAGCTCCTTACTTCGCTGTTGGGTCAGCCAGCACTAAGGGAACCTAGTCAGACCTGCATATTTCTGAAAACTAGAGACCTGGAGGTATCCATGGTTATGAAGCCCAGCACGCTTTTTTATTTTTTATTTTGTTTTACTGAGAATGCCTTGCAGTCGTCAAAACTATGGACCTGATTGCCTTGTTCTTCAAAGACTCTGTCCACCCGCCTCATTTAGAGTGGGATGGACTGTAGGCATTCTGTCGGTGGAGCAGTCATTGGTTGAGGGAGTAGGGGTAATTGGCTGAGAACTTTACACCGTCCTTCTTAAAACCAACAGACTTTTTGGGGTCTTTTTTTAGTTGTCCTTCATCGCAAGGAAAAACTTATCTGTAACAAACTGAATAAAACAATAATGACACCCGCACCTTTTGATAAAGTTCCCAGACTGTGGAGGTCATTAGGTTTGCTTTTTCCCACTTTGAGAGTTTTGTTTTGGAAAATCACCCTTTTCAAAAGACTTCCGTGTTCCTCAACGAGTTCATGACAGTCAGGCTAAGATACTGCTCGAGAACCATGCCAGGTGGCAAATGTGTTCCCTGCAGTGGGGCCTGAATTCTCAGTATGCTTAGCACCAAAGAATACGGTCGTATTCCATCCAGGTGTTAAAGGAGATTTCAAAAGACCTGCAGTGGTGGCTATCCAACCGCAGTAAGACCAGTGGCAGACCTCTCTCCCTACCCCACCCAAAGCTAATGGTTGTGACAGATGTATTGCTTTTATGAGGTCTTTTTGTATGACCGACTGTTTACAGCCTGAGTCCAGTAACGCTTGAACCTTCTGTCCGTTCACCCTCGCACTTACGTGGAACGCCGGCCCCATCTCGGCTGTGTACAGTACTGCTTTTGGGATATACCCGATGTCCATTGGTTCCTCCGTCGTCTTTTTGTGGGGGCAGGCCCTGGCTATATGTCCCCAATCTCCGCACTCAAAGCATTGGGGTCCTCTGGTGGGCGGTTGCTCGGGTGGTTTTGAGCGACTTCGGGGAGGGTCCGGGACGTGTCTGTTGTTTGGCCTCACGAATTTCCCCGGAAGAGGTCGGAATGTCCTTTCTACGTCTCTGGTACCATACCGAGGTTGGGCGCGGGAAAACGTGGCTGCCATCTCCATCGCTTCCTTGGTACTGAGGCTGGCATGCTGTCGAAGCCATCGCTGTGTATTATACGGTAGAGCCTCGAGAAATTGCTCTAGATAGATTTTATCCATAATCTCTTCCTTGGAGTTCTCTTCCGGCTTCAGCCACTTATCGGCGGCAAAATTCAGCCTGTAAAAGAGTGTTTTCGGGTTTTCCCCTGGTTGTCCTTTGTCCTTTCGGAAGCGCAGTCTGTATGCTTCTTCGTCCAGTCCCAGGTGGTCAAGTATCACCTTCTTTATGACTCCGTATGGTGTAGTGCCCACCGGATTAGCGACCTGATAGGCGGCTTGAGCCTCGCCGGTTAGAAGGGGGGCTAGAAAAAACGGCCATTTGTCTTGGGGCCAGTTACAGGCTTGGTCGGCTCGTTTGAAATTCAGAAAGTAAGTGTCGGGATCCTCTCCGGGCACATATTTGTGCAGTGCGATTCCTGCAGGTCCATGTGCTGAGGTACGAGGCAGGGGACCCGCTGTCTGTTCAGCCGCCAGTTTGTGAATGCCCTCGATCTGGGCCGTCCTGGTATTCTTGAATACCTCTCGGTCGGCTTGGGCGGAGCTCCATTGTCTTTCCAAGGCCGATCCCAGTTTGTCTTGGGCCTTTACTATGTGCTGAATGAGGGCGTCCATTATACCCAATGAACATGTGCCCGCATTCTCCACCACTTGTAAACGGGTGGGTTCCAAGGGGGTCGACACACGCAAGTAACGACCACGACGGAATGCTTTAGACAGTCTTTTTATTTGGTTCAACAGTTCGTGTCGAGGAGGGGAAGCGAACACAAAGTCTGTAACGGGTCGCAGCGGATTTATAGGGTACAGGAAATAGGCGATTTTCTCTCCTCTGGTAGGGATACGGTGTTTCTGTGGTCTCTGGCCGGATGGATCGGTGACACAGGCCCTCTGGTGCTGGGCCCCTTCGGTTTGCGTTGTCTTTCCTCCCCCGGGTGTCCGCAGCGACGGGGTGTTGACATAGAGAGAACAGAAAAAAAAGAAAGATTCAGCTCTTCGGTTCTGATTTGTTTCCCGTATAGCCCAAGGGCAGGGTGTGTGTGAGGGGTTCACCACAGTGTGACTCGGACTGTCTCTGGGTTGGGGGAGTGCTCGTGATATGAGGAGGTGAGGGGCAAGGCGCGGGGGCAGCGCTTTGACTCTTAGGGCTTTCTGTGCTCCTCGCGTTCCCCTCGGCTACCTCCCGACCCAGCCCGCCACACGTCTCCGTACCTGAGCGAGCCACACCCCTCCAGAGGTGTGGCTGGGCGATACGGGGTAACCTTGGCCTCCAGGCTCTCCTTCCTCGAGGCTGGATCCTTGTTGTGGCTCCTCTCGTCCGGCTTCTTTTTCCGATGCTCCGTCTGCTCTCGTCTCTTCGTTGTCCTTCTCGCCTTCCGGGCTTTCCCCCTTGCCGTTGTTCCGGTCCGTCTTTTCTTTCTCTTGTCTATCGCCTGATAGGCTCCTCATCCTCGACGTCTCCTTCGGGGGCGTGGTTTCCTGAGAAAGAGCTCCAGTTAAAGGAACAGGAGTCTCTACTGGGCTCACCGGGCATCCAAACGTCTCCGTCCATAAAAGGTGGAGACGCGGGCTGTAAAGGAAATAAATCAGGGCTGTCAGGGGTAGGTGTCCACCATTCTTCGTTTTCCCCTTCTTTTCTCGGGCATATGAGAGGAGTTTTGGTTGCCTCCCGGTGACAAGGGGTCTGCTATCAGACGCCCAGTGGGGGGGGTGGAGGCATCATTCACCTTGCCAGGCACGGCCTTGCTCAGAACAAAGTGTCACCCCTCCCCATGCTCTGAATACCGATCTCTCTCTCCAGCCAGGTCTGACCCAGCTGGCCCTGCTGCTCCAAAACCAGACGGCCAATACACATACTAGCAAAGCCTACCGGAAAGCTCAGGCAAGAAAATACTGCGTTTCCAGAAGAGGCATTTTTGAACATGGAATATATAAATGGTTCTTACTAAAAGGTGTATCTCAATGTCCTGAGCATAAACATCAAACTCGAAGTTCCTATCAGGTTCTGGGGGTCAGATAGGATTATAGAAGGTAATCCTCAACCTGCCCATTCTGGCCTATGAGAACGGATAGCTTCACCATAGTAACAGTGAAATGGAGGTTAAACTCGCTATTAGAACATGCTACACAGACCTAGGCATTATGGTTATCCTAATTCATACAGTCCTCTTTACACGGGGAGCATTCGTGCTGTGGCACTGATTAGTAGTGGCACGGCGCCCAGAGCATCTAAATCCAGCCAACATAAAAAATAGAAAGCGAAAAGGCGACGGGAGACCCACGCCAATGATGCCAGGTCTAACAGTCCCTAGTAAAGTGCACTGAGTGTGCCAGGGCCTGTAAATCAAATGCTACTAGTGGGCCTTCAGCACTGATTGTGCCACCCACGTGAGTAGCCTTGAAAAGGTAATTCAGACCTGCTATTGCAGAGTCTGCACGCAGTTGGTAACTGCCATGTCGACTTGGCCAGTGCACACACTTGCCAGTCCCTAACCTTCCCTTTTCTTACATGTCAGGCACCCATAAGGAAGGCCCGAGGTACCCCTGTGGGCAGGGTGCAGTGTATGTGAAAGGTAGGATATGCCCTGGTGTGTGTGGCATGTCCTGATAGTGAATTACAGCACATTTCGTTTTTCACTATTGTAAGGCTACCTGTTCCCCATAGGACAGAATGGGAAGTTTGTTTATAACATCTTATAAACATAACTGGCCCTGGGAACTAGGTAGGAAAAAAAGTATGCCTGAACTCAGAATCTAAAGGTGCATCTTTTAGTGAAGGTGATTTTTACATTCTGTGTTTGAAAATATCACTTTTAGAAAGTAGGTATTTTCTTGCTCAGTCAACCTGTATGTCTCTGCAGGAATGTGGATTGCCTGTCTGGGTTTTGGATGACAGAAGGCTGGGGAGCAGGAGTGGCTCCAGATAGTCTAGGTGGGTCAGGAAACGGCTGAATAGACCTGGGCTGCAATGGAGGAAGGGGGAGGAGATTTCCTTCCACCTAAGAGGGCCTGGTCTGCCTCTGACAATGCGGTCCGCACCTTCTGCTAGGAAATCACACCAGAGAAGGCACACCTGGTTCTGGCTGGGCACAGACACTCTCTGCCTAAGAGATCAAAGGATTTTGGGATATAAATACTGGGACCCAGACCCCTGAACTTTAGAACTCTTGGATCAAGAAGACTGCCAAGAATAAGAGCTGGAGAAGATGTGAGGAGGACCTACCACTTTGCTGTGTTGGCCTGCAGTGGCTGCTTCTGTCTTGGGCAGTGAAAGGACTGGACTGAACTTTCTGCAATCTCTATGTGAGTTTCTCCAAGGGCTTGAGGAAGAGCTTGCTCCCTGTTCAAGAAGTATCAGGAACAACAAAGACTTCTGCAGCACTGGGGACTGTGTGTTTTGTGCTGTAACAGAGGAAAAGCAACTAGACGACGTCTACAATGCCGCTGCCGACTCCGTGTCCTGACGGCACCACAGAGGGCACCGCCGCACCGCGACCCTGGTCTCACCGACAACGCCTTCTGATGCCGCCATAGGGCTGCTGCTCACACCGCAACCTGTGGGCATCGCACTCCGCCTCGCTTCACGACGACGCCTTGGCACTGCAGAGGGCACTGCCGCAACTCTGCAACTCTGCACCGCGACCCTGGTCTCACCGACGCCGCCTGCTGACGCCGCCACTGAGCCGTTGCTCGCACCTCGACCTATGGGCACCCCACACAGCCTCGCTTCACTACGACGCCTTGGTATCCCGGTATCCCCGGCGACGACTCTCCACGCTGAAATCGACACCGCTGCTTGCACCGTGGTTTGAGGGCACCGCTCGTAAAGTTACACGACGCACCGCCCTCATCCCGCACCGCTGCCTTGGCCTACCGACGCCGGCGCCATCGACTCCAGTTCGTCAGGTGACGACAGCGCTTCAGCAACGAGGACGCCGCTGCGTGCACAATCAATCAATCAATCAATCATGGAATTTTTACCGCGTGCTACTCACCCGGAAGGGAAGGGTCTCAAGGCGCCTGGGGGAGGGGGTCTGCTACTGCTCGAACAGCCAGGTCTTGAGCTGTTTCCTGAAGGCCAGGTGGTCCTGGGTCAGCCGCAGGTGGACGGGCAGGGAGTTCCACGTTTTGGCTGCCAGGTAGGAGAAGGATCTTCCTCCGGCGGTGGCTCTCTGGATGCGAGGAACGGCAGCGAGGGCGAGGTTCGCGGATCGTAGCTGGCGGGTCGGGGTGTAGAAGGTCAGGCGGTCGTTGAGGTACCTTGGGCCCAGGTCGTGGAGGGATTTGTGTGCGTGGGTGAGGAGTCTGAACGTGATCCTCTTGTTGACAGGGAGCCAGTGCAGGTCTTTCAGGTGGTTCGAGATGTGGCTGCGTCGGGGGACGTCCAGGATGAGTCGGGCGGAGGCGTTCTGGATGCGCTGAAGTCTTTTCTGAAGCTTGGCTGTGATTCCAGCGTAGAGGGTGTTTCCGTAGTCGAGTTTGCTGGTGACGAGGGCCTGGGTGACCGTCTTCCTGGTTACGGTCGGGATCCATCGGAAGATCTTGCGGAGCATGCGGAGGGTGTGGAAGCATGATGAGACGGCGTTGACTTGTCTGGTCATCGAAAGGGAGGAGTCCAGGATGAAGCCCAAGTTGCGTGCGTGGTCCGTTGGTTTGGGTGCGGTGCTGAGGGCCGGGGGCCACCAGGAGTCGTTCCATGCGGAGGGCGATGATCCGAGGATGAGCACTTCTGTCTTGTCCGTGTTCAATTTCAGGCGGCTGATGTTCATCCATTCGGCGACGTCTTTCATCCCTTCGTGTAGGCTGGCTTTGGCGGTGTCGGGGTCTCTGGTGAGGGAGAGGATCAGCTGGGTGTCATCGGCGTAGGAGATGATGTTGAGGTTGTGTTGGCGTGCGATGGCCGCGAGGGGTTTCATGTAGACGTTGAAGAGGGTGGGGCTGAGAGATGATCCTTGCGGGACGCCGCAGATGACTTCGGTGGCTTCCGAATGGAATGGAGGGAGGCGTACTCTCTGTGTTCTGCCGGCGAGGTATGAGGTGATCCATTCCAGAGCCTTCCCTTGGATGCCGGTGTCGTTGAGGCGTTGGACTAGGGTGCGGTGGCAGACAGTGTCAAATGCTGCGGAGAGGTCTAGGAGGATTAGTGCCGCTGTTTCACCGTTGTCGAGCAGGGCTCGGATGTCGTCGGTGGCCGCGATGAGGGCGGTCTCGGTGCTGTGGTTGGCTCGGAATCCGGACTGCGAAGGGTCGAGGGATCCGTTCGTCTCGAGGAAGGCGGCCAGTTGCTTGTTGACGACCTTCTCGATGACTTGGGCGGGGAAAGGAAGGAGCGAGATGGGGCGGAAGTTCTTGAGGTCGGTAGGGTCTGCTGTTGGTTTCTTCAGCACTGCACTGAGCTCGGCATGCTTCCAGCTCTCTGGGAAGGTGGCTGTGTCGACGGAGGCGTTGATGACGTCTCGGAGTTGGGGTGCGATGGTGGAGGCTGCTTTGTTGAAGACATGGTGGGGGCAAGGGTCGGTCGGAGATCCGGAGTGGATGGTGTTCATCATGCGGGTCGTGTCTTCGGGGGTCACCTCGGTCCATGTCTGGAGGGTGGTGGCGGGGTGCGTAGGTTCGACCGATGGGTGCGGGGGTGGAGCGCCGAAACTGTTGTGGATGTCGGCAATCTTTCGGTGGAAGTACGAGGCGAGGGAGTCGCAGAGGTCCTGAGAGGGAGTGATGTCGTTGTTGCCGGTGCTGGGGTTGGAGAACTCCTTGACGATGTTGAAGAGCTCCTTGCTGTCATGGGCGTTGTTGTCCAGTCTTTCCTTCAGAGATTTCTGCTTGGTGGTGCGGATGAGCTGGTGATGTCTGCGGGTGGCGAGTTTGAGGGCGGTCATGTTGTCGGCAGTCTTGTCGAGGAGCCAGGCCTTCTCGAGGGTGCGGCAGGCCTTCTTGGAGCCCTTGAGTTCGTCGGTGAACCAGGTGGCCTTCTTGCTTCTGGGCTTGGTGAGCGGGTTCTTCAGTGGGGCGAGGTCGTCAGCACAGGAGGTCAGCCACTGCGTGAGGTTGCGGGCTGCTGTGTTGGGGTCCGTTGTTCTGACAGGTAGGCTCTGGCTGAGGGAGGTGGCGAGCTGGTCGGCGGTGATCTTGCTCCAGTTTCTGTGGGGAATCTGCTTCGGGTGATGGTGGACCGTGTTCTTTCTGAAGCTGAAGTGGACGCAGCTGTGGTCAGTCCAGTGAAGTCCAGTGGAGTGGCTAAAGGTGATGTGCTTGCTGGACGAGAAGACGGCATCGAGCGTGTGGCTGGCGTAGTGGGCGGGGGTGTTGACCAGTTGCTTGAGTCCGAGGTTGTCCAGCAGGGCGGTGGTGTTGCGGTCGTTGTTGTTCTCCAGGTGGAAGTTGAGGTCCCCGAGGAGGATGTAGTCGGTGGAGGGGAGGGCGTGTGGGCTGATGAAGTCCGTGATGTCTTCGCAGAACTGTGTGCGCGGTCCCGGGGGTCTGTAGATGAGGGTGCCTCTGAGGGTGGTCTTGGGGTCGGTGTGGATCTGGAAGTGCAGGTGCTCGGCGGCGTTGAATGCGTCGATGGAGTCAGTCGAGATGCGAATGGTGTCTTTGTGTACTATGGCGATCCTTCCTCCGGTCTGGTTGACGCAGTCCCTCCTAACGATCTTGTAGCCGTCCGGGATGGCTATGGCGATGTCGGGGGCTGAGGAGGCGTTCATCCAGGTTTCCGTGAGGAAGGCGACGTCTGGAGACGCGGTGTCGAGGAGGTTCCAGAGTTCCACGGCGTGCCTGTGGACGTAGTGGGTGTTGATCAGGATGCACTTTAGGTGGTTGCTGTTGTCCGTTTTGGTGGGCGCGGTGCCGGTACGGAGGCAGGAGAAGTTGCAGGATCAGCATACGAAGGGTCCATGAGCGTGTCGCGGGGATGCTCGGTAGCATCCGGAGGTTCTGCCGGCGTTGAGTGCGTTGAGTGCGGCGGCATCGTAGGTCCTGCGGGGGGGGTGGCGGACGCGGGGGCCAGGGGGTCTGGCGCTGGGCGCGGTCCAGGCGCAGACGGGCTTACCTTTGGCGCACCTTCGGCGCTCAGTCGGCGCTCCCGCTGCGCGCGTCCGCTGCGCGGTCGCTCTGGGGGCGTCATAAGTAAGGAGCCGGGAGGGAGGGTCAGCTGGGAGGCGGGGGGACCAATGGGCTGCGAGGGGAGGCGGGACTGGTGTCAGCGGCGGGAAAAGAGGAGCGGACCAGGGGCAGTGGCGGAGGAAATGGCGCGAAGGAGAGGCGGCGGCACCTACCGGGAGGAAGGGCAGCGGCGGTAAGGCGGGATGCGTGAGCTACGAGCGTCAGGCAGCAGGAGGCGTCGGGATGCAGCAGGCAGCAGGAGTTGACAGGATGCGGCAGGCAGCAGGGGTGAGGAGCGACCAGCTGTGGGGGCACAGGGGGTCACGCTGACCAGCCCGCCTCGGTCCCCTTAAGTAAGGAGCCGGGAGGGAGGGTCAGCTGGGAGGCGGGGGGACCAATGGGCTGCGAGGGGAGGCGGGACTGGTGTCAGCGGCGGGAAAAGAGGAGCGGACCAGGGGCAGCGGCGGAGGAAATGGCGCGAAGGAGAGGCGGCGGCACCTACCAGGAGGAAGGGCAGCGGCGGTAAGGCGGGATGCGTGAGCTACGAGCGTCAGGCAGCAGGTGGCGTCGGGATGCAGCAGGCAGCAGGAGGCGACAGGATGCGGCAGGCAGCAGGGGTGAGAAGCGACCAGCTGTGGGGGCACAGGGGGTCACGCTGACCAGCCCGCCTCGGTCCCCTTAAGTAAGGAGCCGGGAGGGAGGGTCAGCTGGGAGGCGGGAGGCGGAGGGACCAATAGGCTGCGAGGGGAGGCGGGACTGGTGTCAGCGGCGGGAAAAGAGGAGCGGACCAGCGGCAGCGGCGGAGGAAATGGCGCGAAGGAGAGGTGGCGGCACCTACCCGGAGGAAGGGCAGCGGCGGTAAGGCGGGATGCGTGAGCTACGAGCGTCAGGCAGCAGGAGGCGTCGGGATACAGCAGGCAGCAGGAGGCGACAGGATGCGGCAGGCAGCAGGGGTGAGGAGCGACCAGCTGTGGGGGCACAGGGGGTCACGCTGACCAGCCCGCCTCGGTCCCCTTAAGTAAGGAGCCGGGAGGGAGGGTCAGCTGGGAGGCGGGAGGCGGGGGGTTCAATGGGCTGCGAGGGGAGGCGGGACTGGTGTCAGCGGCGGGAAAAGAGGAGCGGACCAGGGGCAGCGGCGGAGGAAATGGCGTGAAGGAGAGGCGGCGGCAACTACCGGGAAGAAGTGCAGCGGCGGTAAGGCGGGATGCGTGAGCTACGAGCGTCAGGCAGCAGGAGGCGTCGGGATGCAGCAGGCAGCAGGAGGCGACAGGATGCGGCAGGCAGCAGGGGTGAGGAGCGACCAGCTGTGGGGGCCTGCTAGCATTGCGACGAGCACAGCCTTCATCTCGCACCACGACCCTGGTCTCACCGACAACACCATCTGATGTCGCCACCGAGCCGCTGCTCGCAACGCGACCTGAAGGCACCGCACCGCTGCACTTCGCACCGCAGCACCCGACACCTGCCGACAACCGCGCTCATGACTCCAACAGAGAGGAGATCGACCTGTAACTGTGACCTGTGACTTCGAGGGCCCGACGACTCCCGCACCGAGCTCCCGAACCGACACCTGCGGATGCCGTGTTTTTCGGAAACTCAACGAGAGGTCGCCGGTGCCCTGCATTTCTAAAAGGTACTGTTTGCAGGTCTTCCCGACACCGTAGCTGGCCCGCGACGCCGCGTTCAGCCAGAACTGTTAGGATTTGTTTGCTCACGACGCCGTGATAGCCCCGGACGGAGCTATCGACATCAAGGAACTGTTTTTAAAGCGTACTTTGATAACTGTAGATTTGTAAGTACTGTATTGTGGATTTTTATTATCGTTTTTGATCTTGTATATAAAAATATTGGATATTTTTCTAAACTGATGTGGTGTCCTTTTGTAGTGCTTAAACTGTATTACTGTTGGTTATGTGCAAATGCTTTACACACTGCCTCTAAGATAAGCCTGACTGCTCGTGCCAAGCTACCAAGGGGGTGAGCAGGGGTTATTTTAGGAGTATAACTCCCTTATCCTGACTAGGAAGAAGGGTCCCTATTTGGACAAAGGTGCAAGCCCTTGCCAACTAGAGACCCCCATTTCTATCAAGTTATGTCTGTATACAACAGGTGGATAAGATTCAGTAGATGGGGGCCGATGTTTAGATGGCTAAGCAAAGCAAAGAGATAAATTCAGCTAAGGGAATCGAAGGCCTTGTGCATATCCGCCAGGAGGAGCGCAGCTGGGCTCCCAAGTCTATCGACTGCAGCTATAAGCATTATGTGCACTTCTGATATTATTTCGTGTGGCACGGCCAGGCATAAAGCCTGCCTGATCCGGATTAACCAAAGCTGTAATATGTGGAACCAGGCGATTTGCGATCACCTTGGCCAAGAGTTTGGCCTCCACATTAAGCAAAGAGATCGGGAGGTACGATGAGTATTGTTCTGGGGGTCGGCCTGGCTTTAAGAAGACAACAATATCTGCATGCCTCTAATCCGGCGGGAGACAACCACTTTCCTCGTAAGCCTCGAGAGCCGCTAAGTAAGGTTTTAACAATTGTGGGTGAAATTTCTGGAAAAACTTGCAGGGAAGCCATTCGGGTCTGGCTCCTTTCCCGCTCGCATATCGAGCAGCGCAGTTAGCAATTCTTCCACTGACAAAGGTGCATCTAACGTCTCTCGCACCTCATCTGATAAGGCCAAGGGGAAAAATCATCAATGAATTTCTGAACTAGGTCTGCAGGGATAACTTAATGGGGAGCATACAAGTCTGCAAAATATGAAGCAAAGCAATCAGAAATGGTGGACGGGTCTGTAGGAGTAATCGCATCTGAACCTTGTATGCTTGGGAGCGTCTGAGGGCGCAGCGTTTGTTGGCACAGACGATGCAACAAGGCACTAGATTTGTCCCCCCACTGGTATATCTCAGCTACAGGTGGCGAACCAACAAAAGCGGGCCTCGTCTGGGATCTCTTTGGCGTATGTCTGCTGTACGCTCAACAGTTGCCTGCGCACAATACGTCCCTCTGTGTCCCTGCTCTCTTGCGCTCCAGAACGAGCAGTTGGGCCTCAATTTGTCACGGCGCTGGTGGCGTTACGCAGTACAAAAGGCAATATCTGCTCCTCTAAGAGTGGGCTTCATTGCCTCCCATAACGTAACTGGGGAGTCTACCATACCTGTGTTTAGTAAAAGATAGTCCACTAGGGATCCATGGATATCCGATCTGTATTCATCATCATGTAGCAGCCATGGTGATAGACGCCACCATAACTGGGAGCGCCTGGGATCCCGAGACAAGAGTATGGATACCGGTGAATGGTCTGATAAACTCCTGGGGAGAATTGCAGCCACAGACAATGTATGGGTGTGCGCACCTGAGAGGAAAATGCAGTCAAGGCGAGAGAAGGACTCATGGGCCCCAGAGAAGTAAGTGTTTGCACAAGCGGTGGGGTGTAGAATCCTCCACGAGTCAACCCACCCCAGTCCCCAAACTAGGGGCAATAATTTAGAGTCCTGGATCCCTGCTGCCCGAGCCGTGGCACGCCACCTATCTTGTGACGGGCACATAACATCTTTCCAATCTCCCCCAACCAAGGTCAACCCCGATGGAAGTTCAGTCCAGAGCGTTGTCAATCGCTCCACAAGAGACCATGAAAGAGGGGGGTGGGGCAAAGATACTACCCAGAACAATGGGTTCCCTATGCAATGTCCCATATACCACAATAAACCTACCCTGGGGGTCGGACCATGTTCTGCTGTGCACGAAGGGGACATTGCGATGTATAAGGATTGCAACTCCCCGGGAGCCTCTAGTGAATCCGGCGTGATATGTTTGTGCTTATCCAAACCGTCCCCAAAAAGGTGTCTTGGTACCCACTAGGTGGGTCTCCTGTATGAAGAAAATGTTCTCTGTGTCACTGGCGCAGCACAGCGCCCTGCTTGATCTTGTCGAGCAGGCCATTAGCATTCCAACTAAGAACTCGGAGCTCCCTACCCCCAACCCCAGCCGAATCCTGTATCATGACTGGCATTGTGTATAAATGGACATAGCTGATTGAGTGGCGGTGGCAATCCAAGAATCGCACATGCCAGAAGACATTGTGGCATTAACAAAAAACAACAAAAAAGCCCACACAAATTCCCCAACAAAACCCCCACCCCAGTACCTCACGTACATGGAAGTATCTGTAGCGGCGTGATCCAGGCCAAGACCCCAACATGGGGTAGCGCGAAGACCAGCCAATGGATCCTCAGTATGAGTTTCCTTCACATAGAAAGAAAAACAACTGGATATTAGGGACTCATTATACAATGCAAGCCTGCAATATACAGTACAGTAGGTGTCATGTGGTGTGAATAGTTACAGTTCTCGGAGCTGCATAATTGACAACACTGAAGGTTCTGCTTGATCTCCGGAGAGTCTCTGTTTGGATTTGCCGCAATTCTTGGACCTCTTCTTAGACTGCGAACGACGTCGCTATCTGCCATCTGCCTCCAAGGGACCACGCCCAAGTCCACTAGAAGATGTCTGGGTCGATCCTGTGTAGAGTGTGGGGTTTAAGCCGCACCGTCTCCTCAAGCCTTTGGAACACCTCTTCCGGGGACTCAAAAAAGTAGGTGCGTGACTGGTACGCCACCCGCAGACGAGCCAGGTACAACCTCGAGGAAGGACTGTCTGGGTTGCTGTACAAGCCTGGTGTAGTCTGGGAATATTAGGATGCGCTGAGTCATAGGTAAGGGAGTCCTTCGCTCTTGCCTGTTGTAGGATTGCATCTCTGTCTCTATAATTAAGGAGATGGACGATGATAGGGCGAGGACGGGCAACCGGGCGGCGGCTTCTGCAGCTGCGCACGATGAATGCGCTAGAGCACAAAGCATGGAGAAAGCAAATCAGGTGCGAACCAACCCTTGAGTCACATGGCAAGGAATCTCTCCACATTATTTCCTTCGCATCCCTGCGGAAATCCAAAAAAGCAGAGATTATTGCGACTGGCCCGTCCCTCTGCATCTTCTACTCGCGTTGCAGGCCCCAGGTGAGTGTTTCAAGGGTAGTCACTTTTTTCATCAACGTGCCTACTGTGGCTTCCACGTTCAAAATGCGGGACTCTGTCTCTGCGATACGTTGCATGGCATTTCAGAGATCTTGCCAAAGGAACATAACCTCTGCACCCACCGGCCGAATCTTGGTCTCCAATATTTCCCTTGACTGCGTTATCGCTGCTAGCAGCGCCGCATTATCCGGCATAGGGGCTTCCTGGCCGCCCAACGAGCGTCCCAAGGCTACTTTTCCAGCATATTTGTAAATGGTGCATTGTTAAGAGGACGCACCAGGTGGCTTAACCTTGGCCATTGTAGAGCCTCCCGGGGCCAAAGAGGGCAGTCCAGTAGTCGGGACGCAGCAAACTCCCACTGTGCTTGTAGAGAGGACTTTGGCGACAGGTACCAGGTATTTCACTCGCAGCGAGGGGGAGGGCCAGACCAGGTGGGGCCACCGCACCCACAAGCCACACCAAACCTCGCTTGGCTGACTCCGCGGGTTGGGCATCCCAGCCTCCTCTAATGGGCGTCAAGGCACAGCTCCCGGTCCACAATGCAGCAATAGGATAGGCAGTACATCAGCGTCTCCCAACCACCGGTATCAGACACAGCACTCTAGAGAGGAGTAGAGCAGCAGGGCGGCACACAGGACAGCGGGGATCTTAGAGGGCACAACAATGGCGCTCCGCGTTATTAATCAAGCAGGGCCCCAAAAATATACACAAGGTGGGCTGCAATGTTGACCTGTCCATCAGGTGTTAATACATTTATGTATAGCAGGCATAGGTTCAAATAAGTGTCTCCCTGTGTCTTGGAGGTGAAGTATAGCTGCTGCCTCCTCCATTCATGCCCATGCCAGGACTATGGCGCCAGCGATCGCTGCGGTGGAGGCCCCGCTGTTGTGTGTCGATTTGGATACCGTATATAGGTTTCCCGATTTATGTCCTTATATAGGCACAATTTGCATTGCCCATATTTAGGCATGGAAATCCTACCCTTATTTAGGCATTATCCATGCTAACCAAATACAGGCATGGCCACCTACATCCGTTCATCTACGTCACAACGAGTTATTGGGAAACCAGACTCTTAAGCCTTTAGGAATTCCCCTTGCTTGGATATTGATTTCTCCAAGAACTCATTTATTATGCATGAACATCTATTCCTTAGGGGTTCATTCGTGACATTCCTAAGCCTGACTTTTGTTTCAATACTGGCATTCCTGTACACCTTCAAGGTATAAATATACCTTCACTTACCATGGCAAACCACGGTTCGGCTATCTACTTGCATGACGCGGCTCGCCACGGCAAGTTCGGAAGGAAGTCAAGCCCCGCCTGACACACTGACTAGACGCTGTCATCCTCCTCGCAGAGAATCCAGCTCCAGTGTTTCTGACTCCCCTTGCGGGGTGTTAGAGATCGAGACTCGGAAAGAGATTCCAACCTCACTCATTCTAAGGTATGGAGCGGACTAGAACCTAGAGGGACTTTTGGCAAATCTTGGCAACTATAGCTAAAACTAGACTATAGACAAACAGCACCTACTTCTTACCTCGTACTACACTTAGGTTAGGCACACTGGGGAAGAACTAGCTAGATGCATCAGATGAGTATTAACATTTTAGCCTGTGTTTATGTATGTATTTTTATGAATATCTGTCATAGCTATAAACCGTGACTTTGCAGTATTATTTTATCTTACTGCTAACGCTGTACATATTTTACTTCGCATTCTGTCTTACGATTGTAGCAGTTCACATCTCTTGCACGAGAAATAAGACTGTTCAATAAACCCATTTTATTGAAACGCCAGTCTATCCATTTCTGTGTAACTCTGTAGAAACGAAGCATGCACGATTGACTGAGTGAAACTGTTATCTATTGTTCCGACGATTCTGAGATTGTTCCGATTTTAAGGGAAACAAAGTTGTCATGTTTATGCGGTTGTCAGAAACTAATTCCTTCTTGTTTATTCGAGAGGTTTCTAGTGACCTCTGAGTTAGCTGGCACACACAAGTAATTAAGTTTGAAGGACTCGACAGTGACAAACTGACCTCAGTCCTATGTCAAAACTATAGTGTATATTATTCCAATGCGCAGAGCCTATCCGGAATATAGGAACTACACTACACCGCCCACCAGTCGTGAATCCCAGGTGTGGTCCAGCCAAGATGTCGATGCGCCCAGTATTAGGCTGTTCTCTAGACTCAGCACATCTCACGCCTCAACCAGTAGTTAGATGTCTCTAGCAGAAGAACAAGTTACTTAACTTTTAATGCCTATGCTGGTAGAGACTCTATCTAACGGTAGATTCCTCATTGACCCTTCCAACTCCCCGTTCTGTGGAACAAACTCATATGGTCCAGTTTCAAGATTCCAGCCTAGAAAACTGCGCACTCATACATTCTGATTTATATGGGTTTCCCATCTGAATTGTATCCGAGCATCACATCCGGAGTGGGATGGATCCAACATGAAGCCACTTAACACCACCTACACACAACAGAATTGCTATTGAAAGTTTCCAGAACTAATCTGGGGCCTGGGAAACTTCATAAAGTGAGGAATTTATGGTAGATGTTCTCTACCAGAAAAGACGCTACCGAAGGTAAGTAACTTCTTTGTGATCTTGCACTCATATGGAAATGTTTCTACTTCTGTACTGTATGTACAGCAAAATATGTAAGATGACCGATTGGGTAAAACATAATTCTTCTTATGTACCTATTATTTTGTGCAGATCACAGACTTCTTCGGATGGCAGTTTTCATGCTGCACCCCAGTCTTGCAGTGTCAAAAGAGAGGAGAAACTTATGCTGCCTACTTTGGATACATCAGCCTCCTTTGAGATCCCTCCGGTCCCTGCAAACTCATTTCAACTTGAATCAGATTTCAGACGACTAAAGGACAATCCAGATGTACTATACATGTATTTTAAGGTAAAGTGTAGATTGAGTATGGGCACTGTTGGAAATAAATCATACATTTTGATGATTTGGTCTCGTCATATCTCACGTGCTATTACCATGTGAATTTCCAATACATGTTGCATTAGACAGTATTTTTTATTGCACCACCAACAGAAAGAAGCATTACTTCATCACCAACCAGAGCATTTAGTATGTGTTTGTACATGCTTGCATGCAGTTCACGTTTCCCCCAAAAAACAAACCTAGAGCATGCAGTAAATCTTTCATTTTGGCACTATCTCAGCTCTGGGACAAAATGTACACACTTTTTTGACGAGGGTAGGAATTTTTTTTACATTCTTGTGATGCATTTTCCTTGCATAAATATATTGGTGAATCTAACCCTCCTTTTAGAAGAGATGACTTTTTTTTTATTGCAAATACATGATAAAAAATATCTTTGGTCTTATTTCTTTTTTCCACCCAAGTCACATATTATTACATTTGTTTTCTTATCTTGGGCAAGGATAGCAGACCCTGACATCAAGGGGCATTTGGAGGGGTCTGCAAGGGCCCCCTCTCTTGAATGGGTGTCTACAACATGTTGTAGCAACCATTAGAGGAATTGGGGACATGGTCGCCATTGAAATTCATTGTAGCAAATTCCAGGTTTTAAGGTCCACAAAAAGACCACATAGAAAAGGCAATAACAGATTTTAGTCACAATAGGAGTCATTTGTTGGTGGTACAAACTAATTCATCCCAAACAAAAGAAGATTTATATCCATCCTGATACAGGACATATTCATGCTAAATCTCCAGTTAAACACAAGCTTCCTTCTGAGGACTCTCACTATACGATTTAAAAAAAAAAAGATGTGGCTACCAGCCCTGTTTATCCTGCTCCACCAACCCCTTCATTTCCACCCTCTTCTCCACATTTAGAGCCTTTACACATTTCTCCTCCGGGGTCTCCACTTTCACAGTCTGAAGAGGGAGAAATTGATGAGAACGATATTAATTTGCCTGTAAACCCATGGAAGGATTACACCATTGACCCTCCATTAGGCGATGACCCAGACCTTTACCCTGCAAACCCTTCCCCACCTGATGATAATGTGGGTTACCAGGAACTCATTGCCAGAGCAGCAGAGTACCATGGAGTGGAGTTACATAAAGAGTCGTTGGAAGAAAACTTTTCATTTGAGACACTTGGGGCAACACCCAAGTCAAGGCAGACACCCCCTATGCTGAAGGGCATGATGAGGCATGTGAATGACATTTTCAAAGACCCAGTTCGAGCACACATTTTGACTCCTAGAGTCGATAAAAAATACAAACCTTCGCCATCTGATCCTATCTTTATTAAAGGTCAGCTGACTTTTGACTCCCTTGTAGTCCACGCTCGCAAAAGAGCTAATTCACAAACTTCTGGTGATGCTCTTCTCCCAGATAAAGAATCTAGGCTCCTAGATGCTTCAGGCAAACACAAGCTGCTAATCACTGGCGCATTGCAATTACACAAGGCTTATTAGCTAGGTACGACAGATCACACTGGGATGAGATGGAGCAACTGCTCTAATATCTCCCAGAAGAACACAAAAACAAGGCAAAAGAGTTAGTACAAGAGAGCAAACTTATTTCTAACTCTTCTATTAAATGTGTTCTAGATGCTGCTGACACCGCTGCCAGGGAGATAAATACCAGCATTCTCCTCAGAAGGCATGCTTGGCTTAGGATTTCAGGTTTTAAACCTGAGGTACAACAATCCATTTTGACAAAGAAACCCTGTTTGGTCCTGTAGTCGACCAATCCCTAGAAAAAATGAAAAAAGATACCGAAGTAGCAAAGTCCATGAAACCACACCAGTGCCAATCAAATCGAGGCTCCTTTTGTTGCTCTTTTTACAGAGGGGGGTCCAAAACCACATCCTCAGACCCAAATGCTTCCACTTTCAAAAGCAAAACCCAACCCTCTCCCTCTCGAGGTTTGTATAGAGGGAATAATTCCAATGGGGTAGAGGTGCCTCAACAAGCAACACCCTTTCCCCTAACAAACAGTGACTTAACCACACTTTCCCCCGATCACTTAACACCTGTCGAGTGAAAACTTCAACAGTTTCTCCCCATTTAGCAATCCATAACAACCTACAAATGGGTGATCAACATTATTCGTCATGGTTATTGCCTGGAGCTTACCACCAATCCTCCAAACATTTCACCTTGCACTTACAAACTGTTGTCAGACCACTTACAGTTACTCATTCAAGAGGTGCAATCCCTCTTACACAAAGGAGTCATAGAACCAGTTCCGTTACACCACCAAGGTTCAGGGAATTATTCTCTATATTTCCTAATTCCCCAAAAGTACAGCTCCTTAAGACCCATTCTAGATCTCAGAGTGTTAAACCAGTACATACGCTCAGAAAAATTTCATATGGTAACACTTCAACAGGTGCATCCGCTTCTACAGCAAGGCGATTTTATGTCCACACTTGACTTAAATGACGCATACTTTCACATTCCCATACATCCAGCTCATCCAAATTCCTCTGATTTGTGATAGCAGGCAAACACTATCAGTTCAAAGAACTTCCATTCTGAGTAACTACTGCCCCAAGAGTGTTCACCAAATGTCTAGCAGCAGTGGCAGCTCATCTCAGAAGACAACAGATCCACGTCTTCCCCTACCTAGACAACTGGCTCATCAAAGCCAGCGCATACCAAAGTGTCTACAACACACTCTGGTCACGCTAGACTTACTCCACTGGTTAAGCTTCATGGTAAATACATCAAAGTCTCACCTGCAGCCTTCACAGACACAATCTTACCTGGGAGCCACTTTTGACACTGAAAAAGCTCTAGCCTCTCCCAATACAGCCAGAATTCGCAATATTCAAGCTGTTAATTCAGTTTCATGCCAACCAAAAATTACCAGCCAGAACCTTCATGCAATTGCTAAGGATGATGGCGTTATGCATAGCAATAGTGCCTCATGTAAGACTGACTATACATGTGTCCCCTACAAGAATGCTTAGCACATCAATCAATCACAGGGTCAATTGGCAGGTCTAATGTTGGTAGACTGCCGCACCCATCGCTCTCTGCAGTGGTGGAATCCACAAAATGTATTAGACTTGCAGCCCTTCATCGACCCTATTCCACAGATCGTGCTAACAGCACACACATCTCTATCAGGTTGGGGTGCCCATCTCCAAGTTTACACAATCTAGGGTCTCTGCTGTTGCAGGGATTCTGCGCAAACACCCTATGCGTAGGAATATGGGACCTTGGTATATAGGGACTGAGTCATCCTACTATCTTAGTACCCAAGAGCCCAGGACAGACTAGCTTTAGTGTCTCACTTGCCCTCCTACTCACTTACAGAGGAACAAGTGATTAGACACCCCAGGACACAACACTCCCAAGTCTCTCGGGAATCGCAGTTACAAGACACACCCTTTAGCTCACACTCTTTTACTTGTCCACAATAAGATCCGACAGAGACACAAACCAGCTTAAAATATTCATTTTAACTAACATGCTCTAATATGCAGTATACGTGCCACAATAAGCAGAAAAATGCATGCCACAAATATGGTCAGCATAGCAAGTAATCTGTAGATCATAAAAGGAGCTATCATAATGTGAGACAGAGTAGCCTAACCTCCCTCCCCTTGCACAGATGCAGGATGATTAGATATTAGAAGATCTATGGGTGTTTCTGCAGACCCCATACCTCAGTCTGTAGATGGTAGTTCTACATCATAGGTGCTGTCGTGTTCTGCTCCCTCGAAAGGTCCCTCTCCAAGTGTGTGCTACCTATCCGTGTATTCCAATAAGACCAAAGTACGTATTCCCAAAGAACAGCTGCATATGTATGTCTTGTCTAGGTGCTAGGGCCTGACCAGAACAGAATAACAAGAGGCATTGTTGTTCGACCTTGTTTGCAATGTTCAGACTTAATCCCAGGACAGCTTCAACGCAACAGTGGGTTCTCAAATGAAAATATCAAAAGAAGCATTTGCAAAATAAACTCATGTAGTAACGTGTGCAAAGCAGTGTACAGTCTGCAGCATGCTCATGCTAAGTTAGGGAACACGACAATGCCCCCATGGGCCATGTGACACTGGGACACCAAGCACAAACATCTCATCAACTATCTAGAGCTTCTAGCAGTATTTCTAGCACTCAAAGCTTTACAGTCTCACCTCATAGGCAGAGTTGTCTTAGTCTGCACGAGCAACATGACAGCTATGTACTATATACAAAAAGCACTCCTTTTGTTTCTGGTTCGGAAGCTCAGGCAAACATCACTCACACTGATTCTAGTTGCCCCCATTTGGGCTCGTCAACCTTGGTTTGCCACAGAACAATCAGTGGTTCCACATCAAAAGCTGCATCTCAGCTCCAGCCTTCTCACACAGAGTCATTGAGAAACCAGGCACCCAAACCCAAAGGAGTTCAGTTTAGCGATTTGGATCCTGAAATTCAAGAGTTTTCATATTTAAATTTGCTTATACATGTATTAGATTGCACCTTGCAGCAGTTGCTGCATATTTGCAAAACAGACAGCATTTATCCATAAGGCTTAAAAAGAGTAATTCCACCCAGAATACCTCTGGCACTGGTGTGGAATATCAACATTGTACTTAAAAGACTCATGCATCCACCCTTTGAGCCTTTACACAGATGTCCTTTGCAGTTCCTTTCATGAAAGGTTGCCTTCCTCATTGTAGTCACTTCATTAAGGAGAGTTAGTGAGCTACAGGCATTAACATTTAGAAGAACTCTTCTTGCAGCTTCATAAGGATAGGGTAGTTCTTCGCACCTATCCTAAATTATTCTCTAAAGTTGTTTCTGCTTTTTACATTAAGCAATCCATTGAGGTACCTCTGTTCTTCAATCAATCAATCAGGGCATTGTAAAGCTCAGCTACTCACCCGAAAGGGTCTCAAGGCGCTGGGAGGGGGGCGCACACCTCCTGGATGTTCACAGTGATTCATCGAAGAGCCAGGTTTTGAAGTCCTTCAAGAACTTAGAGAGTGTTGATGTCTGGAGGTGGAGAGGGAGGGAATTCCATTCCTTGGCTGAGAGGAGGGAGAAGGAGCATCCTCCTGTTCTGGTCTTCTTTATGTGTGGTACTGTCGCAGGGGAGAGCTGGGCTCAGCGGAGGGATCTTTGGGGGGTGTGGAATGAGAGGCTGTGGTTCATGTAGGCAGGTCCGGTGTTGTGAAGGGCCTTGTGGGCATTGGTGAATAGCTTAAAGGTGACTCTCTTCTTGATGGGGAGCCAGTGTAGTGTCCATAGGTGTTGGCTGATGTGGCAGTGGTGCAGTAGGTTGAGGACTAGTCTGGTGGCAGTGTTCTGGACGTTCTGGAGTTTGTGTGTCAGGTTCTTGTTAATCCCAACGTAGTGTGTTGCCTTAGTCAAGTCTGCTGCTGATGAGGGCGTGGGTGACGATTTTCCTGTGTTCGAGGAAGATCCAGTTCAAGGTCTTTCGGAGTTGGCAGAGGGTGTGGTAGCAGGAAAAGGTGACAGCGTTGATCAAGTGGTCCTTTTTGAGTTTGGAGTCCAGGATGATTCCGAGTTTGCTTGCGTGGTCCATGGGGGAGGGAGGGTTCCCGAGGACGGTGGGGGGGCCAGCAGGTGTTGTTCCAGGCGTCGGGTGTGGTCCCATGATAAGTACTTCGGTTTTGTCCGTGTTGAGCTGAAGGCAGCTGGTTTTCATCCACCTGGCAACTGCTTCCATTTTTTCTTGAAAGTTGTGTTTGGAGATCTTGGGTTCGTTGGATAGGGAGAGGATGAGTTGGGTGTATTCTGCGTTCAATACAATGTTGAGTCAGTCCACTGGATTCTGTAGCAGAAAGAGCTCTTCACACGCTGTCAGACGAGCATTATCGTATCATATTGATATCACAAAATATATTTGTAAAACAAAGCAACTTTTTGTTGCATTTGCTCCACCTCACAAAGGTAATACTATCTCTAAATCAGGCACTTTCAGATGGATTGTTAAATGCATTCAAACCTGCTGTGCTAAAGCTAAAAGAACTTTATCTCTACTCCCAGAGTGCATTCCACATTTGCAAAATAGGGGCATCTATGGCCTTTTTAAGTAACATTCCTATTGCTGATCTCTGTAAAGCAGCAACATGGTCCAACCACACACATCTACTAAACACTATTGTGTGGATGTGTTAGCACGCCAACAAGCCAATGTAGGACAAGCAGTGCTAAAGACACTTTTCCAGACAACTGCAACATCGGCTGGTTAGCCACCGCTTTGGGAGAACACTTCTATATATTCTATGCAAAGCATGTGTATCTACAGCACACATGCCTCGAACCGATTATGTTACTTACCTAGTACGCATCTGTTCTTGGCATGTAGAGCTGTAGATTGACATGTGCCCTCCCACCTCCCCGTACACCGGTAGTTGTTTCAGTTCTCTTTATCTACATTACATATGCATGGACATCCCTTTACTACACTCACTCCATTCTCACCATCTTTCGAGAAAACAATTTAACAATGGAGTCGATGCTCATGCGCAATATCACCGAAAGGAGTAGTCACCTTACCTCGTGACTCGAAAGACTTCATCGAAAAAAAGCAACTTGTAAACATCCGGACCCAACACTATATGACAGGAGTATGCAAAGCATGTGAATCGACAGCTCTACATGCCAAGAACAGATGCTTACTGGGTAAGTAACAAACTCCTTTTTATATGTCCTTACACTATTTCTGTCCTCACCTCATACAGTAGGCCCCCTAGATATGGATATCTGGCCCTGAAGAATGCCCGAGAGCCGTATGGGCTTTAAGGATGGGCAAAAACATGTTGGCCTAACTTTTACAGTGAGTTGAGTCATTGCTCTCACATATACCGCCTCATACCACTTTTTTTAACCTTAGTTAATGTACCCACTGAAAAAGGCAAGAGGCCGGGATACAATAAGGTTTTTTTTAAGAGTGCTCGCCCCCACGCTGTTCAGTTATTATATTAATGGAGCAGCAGAGTAACTTGCAAAGTGCAACCATGGCACCCCAAAATCTGCAGGCACTAATACTCCCATCCTCATGTTTGCAGATGGCACACTCCTATTATCTAGAATTCTGCTATGCCTTCAATCCTTGCTCGATTGCTTTTCATCCTTTTGCATAGCAAGGGGCCTAGAGATAAACCATACAAAGTCCAAATATATGGAACTGAATGCCCAGCAGTCTTTTTGAGGAAGGATGTCAGTAGAAGGGGGTCACTCTTGGAACAAGTAAAACGTTTTGATTGTCTGGGTGTATGATTGTCCAATAACATGTCTTTGGTCCACAGATAGGAAAAAGCAGAATTATCCTACACCAAAGGGCCTCAAATATAGGAAGAAAATGCAAAACCACATGTAGCGGTGTGGTATTGCCAGTGCTAGAAGTTTATATGGCTAATCTATGACAGGAGCCACTTATGGAGCAACACTTTGGGGCTGTCAAAGTGTACTCACTCACACAATCAAATACTTTACTATATACTGTTCAACCTCACCCCAAGCACTCCTCTTACACCTTTACTGACTACACTGGAACTGGTCTTCTATAAGGCAGCCCTGGTGTATCTAATCTGCATTGACAAAAGTGTATGCATCCCATGGCTAAGGAAAATAAAAAACTCTTGTGTGAAGTCAACATAGTGGAGGAAGTATGGTATTCCCCAGCTACAATGAAGAAATAAATTGTTGCTAAATTGAAGTATGTTTTCTGGGAATCTGTATTAGTGCAAACTTTGAAAGACCAAACAGTGGGTGAGTACTTTTGATGACCCCATGTTTGCTGGACACATCAATGCTTTGCAAGCGATGTGCAACCGAACCGCTGACAAGCCGATTCTGCGAACGAAGGCAGTTTACCTTATAAAGCTTTTTGCACCGTTCCACAACGGGCAGTCCTTTATGCTACCCATGTTTTTCCTTCTTCCTCATCCCACCAGGGAGGAGGAGAGACTTTATAGGCTGAACACAAACTCTTTGTCTGACATGTGGACAGCTAGAAGTGCAGAGCAGTTCAGAAGAGGATACTGTCCTAGTGAATTGTATTTTATATTAAAATCTGTTATGCCCTTGCCAAGAAGGGACCACCAGAAGGAATAAGAGCACACTCAAAAGAGGAAATTCACAATCTTTGACTATGGTCAGGTGTGTGCATATCACAGAAATATGCTGTGCAGCAAACTGGACTTACGTATTGCATTTTCAAACCATTATTGTTTGGATCAGAAGTGTGAAGGGATGGTCATTTGAATGGGCTGTTACATGCTTTGAAACTGTGTAGGCGTGACCATTCCATCAGACCCAACACCTGGTAAGTATTACTGGAGTACCTATTTAATACGTGAGGACTATGCAGGTAGAAGTAGCCATCAGAAGAAACAGTTACTTACCTTTGGTAACGATCTTTCTGGTGGATCTATCTGCAGATTCACCCACCTCTCCCTTCTGAAGGAAGGTTGTTGTCATCAAAATAATAATCTTCCAAGTTAGATTGGTTGCACTGCATATTCATTGTGGATGTAAGGCTGGCCTCGTCTCTGCCTATAAGGGCTTTGAAAAAAGAAATGGACCAGGAACTGATGTCAGTGTGCAGGAGTAGCGCTGTATGGCTCCAGTGAGGTCATGTTTGTGCAGTAACCGAGGATAAGACTGACCCGACACCACTTAGCGGCATGGGAGATCTGTTGCAAAATTTCCTGATCCAGTCTGATGCATGGGGATATTAAAAAGGTGAGAAATCTGCGTGTAGATGAAGTTTCCACGAGAAAGCTAGAACTGATGGTAACGTTTTCTTCTCGTCCCTTTAACTTTGACATTGAAAGGCCTTTTTAGATTTTGCCTGCATAGTGCTTGCGCTGTTCTTGAAAATATATTGTTTTTAATTTAAACTTAAAAGCGATTTACATCCTGCCTCCTCCCTTTCCTGGCTTCTCATTGGTTCCTGTGCTGTCACTTAACCTTCCTCCATTTCTATTGGCTGTAGCCTATTTTCCTGCATTTACCAATGCTTGTTCCTCATCTGCTTCTCTTATAAAAGAGGGGACTTAGAAGATTAAGCCTGCAGCTCGCTTACCCTGTGAGCAGAAGTGATGGCAACAAGGAAGGTAGTTTTGAGAGACAGCAAACCCAGGGGGCACAGTTATGAAGAGCCTCGAAGGGAGCACATATAAGAAAAGTGAGAACCAGATTTAAATTCCATTGGGACATTACGAAAGGAGATGGAGGAAACAAATGAGTAAGGCCCTTAAAGAATTTGTTAACAATAGGAAACTTAAATAAAGAAGGCTGAAATGGCAGCTTAAGAAAAGCAGAGATGACTGCAAGATATCCTTTAAGAGTGCCCAAAGCAGATAGATCCCTGCTGAACCAAAGAAAGAATGTACAGAAGGGCCTCAGAAAGAGGAGCAGAAAGGGGGTCAACAGCCTTTGTTGTGCACCATGCCACAACTTTGTTCCATCGACAGGCATATTCCATTTTAGAGGAGGGATGCCTGGCTGCCAAGATATCATCACAGACTTTGGGCAGAAGGTCGAAAGCTGTCAACTGTCGCCGCTCAATCTCTACACAAGGAAGGTGAGACTGAACAGGTTCGGGTGAAGCACCCTGCCTTGCTGCTGTGAAAAAAGATCCTCCCGAAGCGGTAGTCTGATCCGAGGAGCGATAGCCATGCTCACAAGGTCAGGGTACCCGACTCTTCATGCCCAATCCGGAGCTACAAAAATTACTTGAGCCCGGTCGTGCTTGATCTTCTTGAGCACTGTGGGCAGAAGTGGCACAGGCGGAAGGCGTACAAAAGGCCAAAGCTCCACTCCCGCCGAAAATCGTCAGAGCGAGCTCCGACTTGGAAACTCCTATGCGCAATACTGCTGACATTGTGCGTTCTCTTTGGAGGCGAGCATATCTAACCAAGGCTCTCCTCACCGCTGAAGAGACCGTGCACCACCTCTGGATGGAGACACCATTTGTGATAGACTAGGAAAAAGAAGGGGGTAATGGGTCCAGATATTATGCAGTCCTGTGTTTAATTAAGGATATTTTTAAGGGGCTACTTAGTCTGTTAGGAATTTGATCCTTTTATTGTGTCCAGTATTTTATGTATGATCGGGACTCTTTAAATCTTCAGTCTTTCAAAGCAAAGTCAAGACCGAAAGCAAAAGGTTTGTAACACAGCCAGTGTGTGTTTCGCACCCTAACAATGGCCTTTCTGCCGGGGGCTACCTCAGGGCATAAAGCAATCATAAGTTGTATTTCCTTAAGTGGTTTAGAGAAATCCCAAAGAAAACGTCCAACTTGTTTTCTAATGGTGAAGTATATTTGTGATGGTGATTTGGAGAAGATTTCAGTTGGCACGGGCAGTGATATACTAGGCACCGACGGCTAAGTTTGTCCACTCTGGCTTTCAGGGAGTCCGCCAAGTGTTCAACCACCAGGGTTATGTTCTGATGTTCCAGCCATGTCCAGAGCTGGAGAGCCTCTTGACAACGGGTCAACGACTCCTCCATACCCTGTTGGTTACAGGACCACATGGCGGTGGTGGTGTTGGTAAACACCTGCACCACTTTCCCCTTGAGAGAGGGCAGGAATGCTTTCAGTGTCAATCTGATCGCCTGTAGCTCCAAAGGCGTTGATATGAAGACAGGAGTCTGTCGGAGACCAGAAGACTTTGAGCTCTGCATCTCTCAATAGCCACCCCATCCCAGAAGTGACGCATCCATCACCACTGTTCGATCTGGTTGGGGAAGGGAGAGGGATCTTGCTCTGACCTAATCTAAGTTCGTTTTCCACCACTGCAGTTGGTGCACAGTTCCCTCCGAGATCTGGACGTAGTCGGAACGATTCCCCTGATACTTGTCTGAGAGAGATTCAGGTATGACTTTGTAACTTTGATAGTGAACCCCAGCAAATGCAGGAGGTTCGCTGTAGTCTGGAGGTGGGAGGCGATAGCCTGGGGCGAGCCCACCTTCAACAGACAGTAGTCAAGATAGTGGAAGACTGGAACCCGTGATCTGCGCAGATGAGATGCGCCCACCGCCATTACCTTTGTTGTGAACACCGAGGGGTGCTGCTGAGGCCAAAGGGGAGCACGGTGAACTGATAATGCTCGTGGCCCACCGTAAACCAAATGTATCGTCTGTGGGCTAGCAGATGGGGAATATAAAAATAAGCGCCCTGCAAGTCCAATGCCACCAACCAGTCTCCCGGGTCGATTGCAGACTGAACTTGGGCTAGGGTGAGCATTTTGAACTTCTCCTTCCAGAGGAAGAAGTTGAGGGCCCAGATATCTAGGATAAGATGCAAACCTTTGTTCTTCTTGGTTAACAGAATAACAACCAATGCCTACTTTGGGCACAGGGATCCCCTCTATATCTCCCTTGGCCAAGAGAGCCTATACTTCCTGGCGGAGAAGTGCCAAATGATCCTCCGACATGCGATTGTAAGAAGGTGGCATAGACGGCGTCTATGTAGGACACAAAATGTTATCCAAGCGCCCACGACGATGGACGTGCAGCTAACCGAAGCTACCTAACCAAGGGTACTGCTGAAGAAAAAATATCCCGATCCAGACTGACGCCTGAGGGAAATTCTAAGGTAAGGAATCTACAACTATCATATGTCTCTACCAGATACATCGTTAACAAAGGTAATTAACTTGTTCTTTCGCACCTTCAGACAAGCATTCAGAGCTCTCAGCTCAACAAATATTTTTCACCAAATTGTATTTCTACCCCCACAACCTCAAAACCACTTTAGTATGTCCTTTTCAAAACACATCCACCATGTAGGAGGCAGGATCAATGGTTTCCTCCAAGGGTGGCAGGACATCAGTTCGAACTCATACGTCCTCTGAATTGTCAAGCGGAGGCATGCCCTCCCATTTCTTTGTACCCCATCACACCTTCCATCCCCATCAGTGAGGCTGACTGAGGAATACTTGTATGTTGAACAGCAGGAAATGCTGGCCCTCTTGGTCAAAGGAGCTATAGAAAGGGTTCCAAGCTCGAACGTAGAAACTCAGTGTTACTCCTGCTACTTCCTTGTGGCAAAGGACGGAACCCTGCATCCTTTTTTAGATCTTTGCCCTCTCAGCACTTTCCTACAGAAGAACAAATCTAAGATGCTCACGCTGCGTAGGTTTTGCCAGTCTTGGATCACAGAGACTGAATGGTAGCATTGGACCTGTTGGATGCGTATTTCTATATTCCCCCAAGGCATTATCTGTGTTCTATAATGGGCCAGGATTATTTTCAGTTTGCAGTGCTCACATTTGACCTTAACAGTGCCCTACGGGTGGTCACAAATGTGATTCCTGCAGCGTACCTCTGGAGGGCAGGTGTACCAGTCTTTCCGTACTTCTATAGCTAGCTGTGAAGAAGAGCTTGCCACATGCAGTTGTAGACCACCTTAAGACAACGGTGAACCTCATAACATTGTTGGGATTCATGATCAACGTGCCAAAGTCAGACCTGACTCCTTCGCAGATGCTCCTGTGCACTGAATCTATCCAGGATAAAGTGCAGTTTTGTGCCTTCCCCTGAAGCAGTCTCCAGGACATTCGGGCTATAATCCTGATGTTTCAACCTCTTACCTAGATCTCAGTAAGATTGGCATTAAGGCTGCTGGACCTTCGCCCTGCATCCTGCTGGTCAACTACACCAGAAGGCACATGTCCGCTTTGCAATAGGACATAAAGTCCCAGTGGTCACAGACCCAGGGCCAGTGGTCACAGAACCAGGGGAACCTATCTGATTGACCCAGGTTTCAGAGGAGACTGCAAAAGATCTGCATTGGTGGCTGCTAGACTGCGATTGGACCACTGGCAGACCCCTCCCCATATCCTACCTCAAGCTTTCAGTGGTGATAGGTATTTCACTACTGAGCTGGGGAGGCCATCTGAGAAAGATAGAGATTAGAGTTCTCTGTTCTCCAGTGAAAGCCCACTCCACATCAATTTGTTGGATTTATGGGTGATCCACCCGGCGTTGAAGACCATCCTACTATTCATTAAGGGGAGCCTAGTATAGGTACTCACAGACAACATCACTGCCATGTGTATTGCAGCAAGTAGGGCGGAGTCAGGTCTATGCCAGGAGGCTCTGTGCCTCTGGAAGTGGCTGACTTGACAGGGCATTTCTCTGGTTGTGGTTGTGGACAAGCTGAGTTGCTGGTGCCTAGCAGATCATGAGTGACTGTTACACCCAGAGGTGGCGCAGGTTTTTTTTTTCAACAATGGGGAGAACACTGCTTTGAACACCACCAAAATGTTCAGTGTCAGCATTTTTGCATGCTAGAATTCCCAGGACAACTCTCACTAAGAGACACATTCCACCTAGAGTGAAGTTTGTAACTCTTTTTTTTTTTTTTTAAATATGTTTATTAACATTTTATATCACTCAATAGCATTACAAACAAGAGCCGGCGCTTACACAGAACATTCCAAGGCACAGCTTCCTTTGCACTATCATGCCCACTGTTACCCAATGGTATACTAACTGAATTATCACTCTCCCTGCAAACCTTGCGGAGTAGTCCCTTGTAATTCCACCATCCAATGTACATATGCTGGCAGATTGTAAGCATATAAGTCGCAGAGACTCCACTCAAAAGCTCCGTTGTGTAAGCGATACAATTAATCCAAAATCTAACACCTGCCCTTTGTTACAACCCCTCCCTCCACCCCCTACCCGCAACCCCTCCGGCATGACTTATTGGCTGGATACATATCAAGGCACTCAATTCTTTTAATCTACACCATAGACTTTCCCAACACAGGACCACTGACAACCCTTGTGTGATAGTGTATGAAGTTTGTAACCCATGTATGCCTTCACTTCTGCCCCTCTTGGCTCTAGTTCTCAAGGACGTCGAGACCAACTGAGCCCAAGTCATCCCAGTGGCTCCATATTTGGGACGGGAGATTGTGGCAACCAGAACTTCTTGGCATATTCATCTGTCCTCAGTTCAAGCTGCTACTTAGGGAGGATCTACTTTTGTAATGAAAGTACAGGGTCCTGCACTTGGGCCTCTACACTCTGCACCTCCATCCATGTAGATTAAGCAGCGTCAGCTAGTCCCCTTAGATCTTCCTCTTGAAGTTATTAATGTTATTCTGTCTGCCAGGCCATCTAGGAAAACGATGTATGCCTGTTGATAGGACAAGTGTATGATTGCTCCGCTGCAAGCTAAGCTGTCTGAACTGTTGTTGTTTGTTGTATCGTTAGCCCGGCTAGGACATTCGTATGGAATTGTTAATGGATATTTGTCACTTTTTTAAGGCTGCAGGATCAGCCTTCTTTGTTTAAATCACCTGTTCTAATGAGACTTCATAAAGGTTTACAACATATGTTTCTGCAGAAGCCCTTTCGAACACCACAGTGAAACTTGAATTCGGTAATTTTCTGAGGTGCACATCATTTTAACCAATGCACAGATAACCAATACATCTCTTGACCCTGAAGACTGTCTTTGTGATTGTGATAATGTCATCTCATTGTTACACACCGGTCAAGAAGCAACCTCTAGACAGATTCAGGACCCATTCTACCAGGGCCAATGCTGCTACCACAGTGCTGGCACAAGGAGTATTTGTCCTTGACATCTGTTACGTTGTGACGTGAGCATCAGTACATACGTTTACAAAGTATTCCTGCCTTGATATCCAGGTCCAACGTGATGGGCATTTCGCCCGTTTGGACCTGCATGACTTTTTGATGTGAGCCATTCCACAGGCCCATCATCTTGGAAAGGTAATGCTTTGGTATCTACCATAAAGGTGAGGAATGTCTGGTTAGAAGCATACATCTTTTGAACATGTTACTTACCTTCAGTAACACTCTTCCTGGCAGATACAACTGATTCCTCACTGCGTCCCACCTTCCCATCTTGTGGAGTGGTCTCTTTTCCGGTCTAAAAAGGTCCCAATTTTGGAATCTATACACTGGTACCTTTGTTTATTGTTGAGCTCCATGTTAGAGGGTGCAGATAGGGTCAAGAAAGAAACTGATGTTAACATGCAGTGGTGGCGCTTGTATGCAGCTCATCGTCACTTCTGGGGGGGGGAACAGTCAGCACAGAGACATACACCACCACTTTCCAGCATGTGGAAGCATTGCTTTTTAAAATCATCTGATCCACTCTGGTGAGGAATCTGTGATTAGATAATGTAACCACCAGAAAGAGCATTACCAAAGGTAGGTAACTTGTTCATTCTGGAGATTGCTCCAAAATTGAACTGCTTAGTAGAATCCCAGCACTCTAATCATTGACATTAAAATCCCTACATTGACTTCTACTGCTTGCTGGCATCACTGTCAGTAACTCATGTTTCAGCCACAAGTTCATCCCTGGAAAGACCACCAATTATCCTGGCATACAATTACAATATTATGTACCTGCAGTCATCAAACAGACACTGTTTATACAGCTCAAAAGGTGCCTGGTGTTTTGTCATTCAAAACCCTCAGCTATAGATTCCTGTTCTCTTGTCAATTTATAAAGAAGTTCAAGGTCCAGCTAGATGATAAATAGCTAAAAACTCTTATCTTATTTTATAACATTCACTACTCCTACCTGGAAATCGTGTTATGCATGTCGGATTACAGACCCCTACTTTGCAAAGTATTCATTTATTTATCAATGTATTCATTCATCCAAGACACTGCCAAGTACAAAGTATCTCCCAGAGGGGCTCCTTTTTCGGGTTACAAAACCCTTATTTGAGATTTCCTCTTTTACCCAGATTCTGTTGTTCAAATGAAAAGGGGAGCGATAACTATGTGTTGTATACTTCCAAGCTGCCAATTTTATCACAACACTGTTCTCTGGTTTGGTATCAGTGCAGTTCCTTGAGTTTACACAAATGATGTAGCCAAGGCAGATATGCACCTAACTCAGTGGAATTGGAGATCTAGTCATATTGGGAAGAGTGAGTTGATCATGACCCACTTGTCAAGCCTCCACTTTTCCATTAGACTGATGACCTTTCATACCATACTTGCTCAAATGAGGTGCCTTCAGAGCTGGCTCCCTCAGAGTTTAGCCTTTGGATAGTAATTGGCCAGGTGACCAATTATGATCTTGCTAGAAAACAATGGCCTTACCACAGGAAAGGCAAGTCACTCAAATAGAACCTTTCTCATGGATCATTTTAGATGTAATTTTTCTTAGAACCGCTAGACCTAGTTTGCCCGGCTTATACAGCAGAAGCGGAAGAGTTTTGTATCTTAATTTCTTTTAGAATTTATTAAATTAATTGCTCCTTGTGTTTTTTGATATGTCAACAAAATCTCCTGAGGAACTCCGAAATTATGTTAATTTTGTGAAGCACATATCTTGCTTAATAGCAATTTTTAGGGATTGTGTGTGTGTCTTAACAAATTTTAGGGTTTGTGTGTGTATGTATGTGTGAGAGAGAAAGGGGTCGGTGGCGCGAAACCTTATTACTACTTTTCGCAGGCTTTGTGCATGACTATGCCACTCTCCTATGGCTTTGCTCAACCTCTCTACTTTTTCATAAACTGCTGTATCTTGTGGGTGGCATGAAGTGCCTCTGATAGAATTAAAGAGAACTCTTACTAGATTAGATGTTACCTTGTTTCACTCTAACTGATATACTTTAGGATGTTGTGAAACATAGCTCAAATTAATGTAATGAAATACAATTACTTGAAAAACATCTAGCTGGACATTGGAGCACAGTATTTTGTTTAGGCACTCAGCATACTTGCCCTGATTACAACAAATTGAGGACTCAGTGAGGAAATATTGCACTCGAAAGTCAGAAAGCTCCTGGACCCAGTGGCTTCTAGGTTGGATATTTCGACACAGGTCTCGGGTAGACCATTATTAAACTGCAGTAGACATTGGTGTTTCCAGATTTTTACCTCAATCCGAGGATCCAAGTCTTACCTGATGGAATGTGCCTATGGAAAACCTAAAACATACAATATAATCATAGATTTCAGAATCCTCATTCATTCAGATTTTTCACACACATGATTTCTGAGTCTCTCGGAATGAGGGCCGCCATTGGGAGTCATTAAAACTACTCCTACAAATTAAACTGGACAGAACACGCCTGCTAGTGGAAAACAGCCATCTTATAGTTCCGTCATCAAATTTTAACAGATACCTTTCATTTTTATTTTGTTACCAGACATAAAAGGAGTTTAAATAATCAGTATCTGATCTTCCCAGTCATATTGCTATGGAAATGATCTGACCAACACTTGTTTAGCTCTGTGCATGCAAGCTTATTAAAGAAGAACTGCCCAGAACTTTAATGAAGCCAGTTCCAACGTATTCTTTGGTTCCTTTCTTGGCAGGGCATGCGCATTCACTTAAGACTGTTCTTGACAGGCTTCGTGAATATTGCATTGTCTTCCATATTTTGACTTATTACGTCTCCAAGCCTTTTAGCTATGCATTCTCATGTTCAAACCAGCACATGGGGTAAGGGTGAAAAGGAAGGAGAATTTATTAGGGATATGTAGGAAGCTGGCTCTGTATATACTAGACCAAAGTGAAGCATAGTGTGCAGAGAGTCCAGGGAGTCTCCAGAGGTATTGCAGACTCTAAATTACGTAAGTTTTAACAGCTCTCTTTGTGGTAGTGTGGGCTACCAGTTAGGCTTATCCAGAGGGTGCGTTAAGCATTTATTGTATTCACTCAATCAAGACTGATGCACACACTCAGAGACTCATTCCAGACCAATTAGCTAAGTATAAAAAAAAGGTATACTTGAATTTCATTTCTAGAACCAAGCAGAACTTGGTACCAGTAGGTTAAATATGCTTTCAATTGCAGACTTTTACACAGAAATGAAATTGAGGATGGATGTGCACTTGTTACAGGTTTGTATCACTTTAAAATGCAGTTTGAATTACATAGTAATTACTTTCAGATTATTTTTTAGTTACTTTTAGATTACTTTGAGATTTGAGAACTGAAGTGGTATGCCTAGATACCACACCTTAGGATCTCGCAATGCAAGGTGAGGAAGACTTTTTATACTTTGCAGTTTAGTTCTCTTTTCTCCATACAAACTTCAGTTCAACACTTAAAACATTTTAGGCCCAAAATCTCTTTAACATAGGTTCCTACGGGAGAAAAGTGTTAGCGGTTTCTCAGGTAAGTACATGACTTACGAGTGGGGGTTTTGAGGGTTAAGACCGAGGTTTCCCGGGGTCGAGATGGGCACTCGAGTTGCACCACCAGCAGCACTGGGGCTGCCGGGTGCAGAGTGCTGGGTTCCACTGTCAGCCAATGGGGCCTTTGGGTAGGGACTGCTTGCGAGCAGGACAGTTGGGTGTGGGAGCAAAGCTCCTAGGGTGAATGTCCGCACTGCAGGGACCAATGACCAGCACAAGAGCTGCAACACCAGCGGCACTGGGGCGGCCGGGTTCAGAGTGCAAAACGGACGTCAGGGATGCTGTGCTTTTCGATGGAGACTTTCCGTTCTGTGAAGTTGCTGCAGGCTCAGGAAGGGTGACTTCCTGAAGGCGACCATCGGCTAAATAGGTAAAAAGGGCCATTTCCTACAGGATAGAATAATATTCTTTTCAGAAGGTGAGAATGAAATGTATTTAGTAACCAATGTTTATGTTAATGAACCATATCTGTCTACTCCTTCAATATTTGTATTGTCGCTTAAGTAAACTGTTCATTGTATTTTTATTTTTTAAGCAAATTGAACCTTCGCTGTATCCTAAGCTGTTTCAAAAATCATTGGAACCTGATGTCTTAAACCAGATTTTGAAAATCTTACATGATTGTTATCTTGGGTATGTAAAGCTTCTTTAAATGTTCAACATTTCTTTGTATGTTATTTCTGCATGGCTGGTTTGCTACAGTAGGTCTTAAACCTCTCACAGCCAATTTGAAAATGTTGTCAGGAAATGCCAAAATGCACCTGTATGGGGACAGGTCCCATGCTTCTTTCTGAAGTAAATGCACTACCCTGGGCCAGTGGTTTATCCAGCTGATCATGTCATGGTACACTCTTCTATTTTTCAGAAGTGTGCCGCCATCCCCACCCTATTTTACTCCCCTCCCCTGTGAAAAAAATATGATGAAAGACATTAAATCTCTATTGTGAAAAAAATTAGATAGTGCTCAACCACCTTAAAGTGCAAGAAGGGCTGGAGTTGAAGATTTTTCTTGATTCCCCCAGAAAGGTAGGAGAATCACGTCCCACGATATTCTCATCATAGATGGTCACTCACCATGTGCCCTCTTATCCCTCACATTGATTCAGAAGCTCAGGAGGCAAGTGGCTCACGTCATTCCAACAATACCTACTTGATCAGATGTCCATGGAACCTGAATCTATTGATGATTAGTGTGGATCCCTGGTCGCCTGTCTTGATGTAGGAGGGTCTTGTGTCACAGCAGTAGGAGGATCTTTTTATAGTATACATAGTAATCCTGGCACACCTTGGAAGCATACTCTATTTGAAAACATTTAGTTGAACAATACTAAACAGCACCCCCTTACTCAAACATTAGCGAACCAATGTCTCCAGTTTTTTTACCTAAGTGTGTTGTATATAGAATTTGTTTACAGATGATTTATACCACATTGATCATTTTCTTCCTCATTTCTTTCCTGTTTAATTTTCTATATTGTGCTGTCTATACAGCCTTGTAAAAGCAGAAGATCTGCATAACATACGTTGGTTGGCTTTATACTGAACTGTAAATAATTTTGTTTAAAAAGATTTTGAAGTATTTTAGAATAGAGTTACTTTGTATCTAAGGTTTTGCAGTGCGCATTTTAGAGTTTGCCTGACAGTGAAGGTAGTCATGATGGTGGAGGACTTAAGGTCTGCCACTCTGCCTTTACTCTGCTCGCCAAAGTTAAAATTCACCGTAGGCCCTCTAGTGAACTCTCCTGGTTTGTATGTACGACCATCAGGGCGGTTCATACAGAGCCATTAAACTTTTAAGTGCTTTTACTTTCCCATAACCAAACTCCCAAAGGGGATGTTATTGCCTGGAAAAGCAAAAGCTAATGGCCCCAACACCATGGGAGTTATCTCCCCTGGTGTGGGGATCATTATTCCATTTATTTGTCCCTCACTGCCAGGATATTCCAGGCAGTGACTGACATAACCCCCCAAAAAAAGCCCACCAACTTTTCACTGTAAGAATGGCAGACGTTCAGATGGCCCTCCTCGGTCTGCCTGTACTCCCTCAGGCTGTTCAAGGAAGGTTTACATTGACAGGGCAAATTTTACTCTATCAGATGTAAGCTCAAATTTGGGCGGATGGACTTAGAGTTTGTCAAAGTGTACTCTGTATCATTTACGACAGAGTACTCTGTTAGCCAAACTCTAAATCTGGCCCATAAGGCCTTTAACTATCTATTGTTAAAAGGAAGAGGAACTACCATCCAAATCTGTTTAAATTATGTAGGGGGATTTCAACACTCCTTTCTACTCCCATGCCTTGTCCCCAATGGTTATCATAAAGGTGACATTTTAAAACAAATCTCATAGTTGCTGTGCACTTTTTATGTGTGCATAATCACAGACTAAGAATTACTTAAACTCTAATTTTTCATCTCAACTTAATATACTGCTAAATTAATCTTGGTGCTTAACCCTACATCATATTACAATGAGCCCCCCACAGGCTTTCCTTAACTTCAGCCTTACTTGTTTCCAGTACATCTACTCATGAATCTTGACATTAGATCATTGACTTCAGTCCCTGGTCCATTTGTGATGTATATTCAGTGCTCCATTGAAAGGTAAAAGCAGTGTTTAGTTGGTTAAAAAAAACGTTCAGGGGCCCAAAGCTTTTCTTCAAAGATACTGAATACCAAGTCTGCTTAGTCTTGAATGACCCTACACTTCCAGTATCTTAATCACACTTTTTTTTTCATCCTAACTTTCTCCCTTTGTCTCAATTTTCCTATCTTTCTCTTTTTCATTTGTTATTGCTTTTATTCCTTTCTGTCTCGTGCTCTGGGTCAAAGCCAGATAGTAGAGTATGTCCCGGACCAAACAAATGCTTGCGTATACCCACCAGTTGGAATCATTGGCAGAAAGTAGGCACTAGATTTAGGATTTTTAAAAACATGTTTAATGTGAAATCCGTCTACATAACGTAGTTCGTTATTATCTGTGTATTTTATTGTACTTGTTAAATTGCTTCCATTGCTAAGTAACAGTCGCATTTTATTCAGTATTAACCTCACATTGCTTGCTAAATAAATTACTTTGGGAGCAATTGCTGTCTCTTTCCTACTTTTAAGGAGAATCCCATTGGTTCTTAAAATTTCGTAAAATTGCTCTTTCCTAATTGGGTGCTGCCTTCTTAGTGGGAGCTTATAGAAAGCCTGTGATTTTAGTTAGAGATTCTTAGAGTTCATAGACAAGAAAATGAGCCAAATAGAATCCAGCAACAAAAGGAGAGAGTAGACTAGAAAAGTAATTGCCTTTTGTGATAAGGACATCTGCTGTGATTGCTATGAAATGTTCAAGGTGAGAAAGAGGTACATAAACAGAAGTGAGCTTTAAGCAGAAAAAACGTTCCAATTAAGAGAGATTATCTTACAAGGAAAACTATAGCACCAAGCGCAGTGTTTTGCAGAGCTAGGAGTGCAATAAACACACAGATATCATTACGCATATATGTAAATAACATATACCAGTAGTTGCATATACAAGAGCCGAGCACAGTTTGCCTTATTAGAGGGGTCTGTTGAGTTTTTAAATTTTTTTATTGTTGCATTGGCATCATTTGAATACCTGTGAACATTTATGGGAAAATCATGTATAGGACTGTATTCACTAGCTACATAGTACCAGCATATTCCATCCACTTGAAGCTAAACCATGAAAGCTATGTGGAAAGTTTGACTGGTCCTATTCATTGCTAACAGGAATAGCCAATTAGTATTCACATGTCTTTTTGAACCATTGGATAACTTCCCAATTCGATTGAGACTTCTACTTGCAGATTCCTTATCCTTAAATATCCCCAATTGTCAGACTGAATCCAGAAATGTTTGTGAGCAGTACCCATGTTTGCTGGAAGGTGGCGTCTTTCGGCTCCACGTAGCATCGTCCTCCCCGGATGTGACATGCGTGGTGTTTATATAGGTGCCACTTTAATGCACTGACTCCGGTTCTTTTCTTTTCGCACTAGTCAGCCCAGATTCGAAGAAAGGCTACCCAAGTCACTTTTTGTCTTTTCGGCCTCATGTCAAAGATTTTTTGAGACTTTGTCTCCTGATGTGAAAGATGTTAACCGGAAAACTGGAAAAGCGGTACCTATCATCAAAAGATGTCGGTAACAGACCTGCATTTTGTTTATCTCTGGTGTCTTGAGCAAGACCATGATTCCAAGACATACGAGGACTGCCGGGCCATGCTCCGGGACTGCTTCCTCAAGCTTCTTGCCACTCAGCGTCAATTACCTCCTCGATTCTCCAGATATCCTCCATGAGGAACGTCCCAAAATTGTTCATGAATTTGTACCCAGTGGTCGTTGTCCTTCTCCAAATCATTGGAGAAGTCTGGTAAGTCCCACAAAAATAACAAAAGTTGAAGAGGACTTTGACTTCACCGCACAAGTTTTCGAATGAGTGGCAGGCTGTCAGCACTCGAGACCTAGCATTGTGATGGTACCTGGGCTGCCTCTGCCTTAATATCCAGGAGCTGGAGCGACCCCCTTCCAAATTATGGAATTTTATGAGGCCGTGCGCTTTTTTTGGGCTGCCCACACCCTCTGAAGCTACTTCGGTCCCCATGGGTCTGGGAGGCACCCCTACTGGTCTTCTGCCAGTGGATTCACCCTCTGGTTCAGTAGGTCCCCACAGCTCCATTGAATGGTATGGAGCGGTGCCAGTAGAGCAACATCTTTCTTTCCCTGCAATCACTCCAGTGCTGACGCCCTGCGGTGGCACCGCCTCATCATCATTACTGACTCCGATACGGAGAGGGACAGACGTCGACCGCTGCAGGCTTCGCTAACCTATAGGGTAGAATCCCTATATTGGAGCCTGTGCCTTATTCATATGATAGGCCTGAATTGGGTGATGATTAGGAGGGTTCTGTGGACCCTTATGGATACCAGTGCTTAGACGATCCCAAGCACAACTGGTCAGCCGGGTCTGGTGGTTCTAATGCGTCCACTGCAGGGGCCTGTGTTAGACCTCATGACCAGAGGTTCAAATCCTGGCGGGTCCCCTCGACCTTTCATCAATCTGAGGTAGATAAAATGAGCACCATTGAGTTGGGTAACAATAGACATCTGTTGTTTAACGCCAAGATGCCTACTGGTGAGCGTACGATTTACAAATACACGTTATATTATGAGGATCTGGGGGATGCCAGTGGACTGGATACCTTTCCAGACAGTGGCCTGGTTTCTCCCACTGCCGTGGTTACAGATGAGGGGGTCTCATTCACAATGGTGGTGCGGAGTGTGGCTGTGATCCTAGACCGTACTCTACCCTCAGTGGCAGTGAAGACAAACGTCTTTCAGAGGTAATTTGCCCTTGAGTTGCTCCCACTTAACCATTACTCCTACTCAATGAACCCTTACTGACTCCTACTAGGGGCCTGGTCCAAACCCCCCACAGGGACTCCTGTGCATAGGGCGATTTGCCGCCGCTATTGCCCTGCCCCAGGGAACCCTAGTTTCCTCACCCACCACTCCACCCCGGAGAGCTTGGTGGTTCAGGCCTCCACCTCCAAAGTCAACCCCAGCACATTCCCTGCCACTCCACTGGATCAGGAAGCTAAAATGATGGATACCTTTGGGAAGAGGATGTTGTCTTCTAGCCAGCCTGGCACTGCTGTCGGTAAACACTGCATATCTCTTGGGCCGATACTCCCACACAATCTGGGACTTGGTTGCTCAAGGGCTGCCCATGGTCTCGGAGGAGGCCCTAGCCATACTCTCTCAAGCCATTGCTGATGGGAGAGATGCGCTCAAGTTTATCATAAGATGTGGGCTGGACACATCTGACTTGCTGGTCAGAGTAATTTCATAATCGGTGGCCCTTAAGCGCCACGCCTGGTTGAGAACCACTGTGTTTTTGGAGGATGTCCAAGCTTCGCTCATGGACATTGTCTTTGATGACTTCCATTTCTTCTGGGGGAAGACAAACTCAGTGCTGGAGCACTTTAAGGACAGCAGGGCTACAGCCAGATCCTTGGGCCTTTCTGTGTCTCCCGGTCAACCCCAGTCCGCCTTCTGCCCTTTTCGTGGCCACAGAACGTGTTTACACACCGAGCCCACATGGTCAACAAATCGTTTAATCTTTTTGTGGCTGAGAACACGTTTCCCACAGACATCATGCTACAGGTAGCCTAAGGGCAAGCCAGTCCACCACTCCAAGGCAGTGATAGTCTCCAAACCCCTTTAGTTTGCCCTTCGACCATCATGAGCTTCCAGTGGAGGCAGGATACGCCAACACGTGCACCACTGAAGGTTAATAACATCCGACTGTTGGCCTTTACAGCTTGTCTTAAGTGGCTATGCCCTCCCTTTTGTGACCACCTGCCAACCCTTGCAACCTTCTTATGACAAACTGATTGAGGACCTCCTCTCCTTGCTCTGTCAGGATGTGTTCGCTCTCTTGGCCAAGGGATCTATAGAGAAGGTGCCGGCATCAGAAGTAGGTACTGGTTGCTATTCCCGCTTCCTTTTGGTACCCAAGAAGGACAGACGCCTTTGTCCAATTGTAGACCTGTGCCTTCTCAATCTCTTTTTGAAAATGTAAGATGCTCATGATTGTGCAAGTCCTGTCTGCCCTAGACCTAGGAGACTGGATGGGATCGATTGACTTACAGGATGTGTATTTTCACTTCCTCTACCTGCCTGCCTGCGGTTCACATTTGACCAAGAGCACGTTCTGTTTGCCATGCTCCCCTTTGGCCTTACGAGCGCCCCTCGGGTGTTAATGAAAGTGAAGGTGGTGGTCTCAGCTTACCTCCGGAGGTCAGGCTTCCACTCTTTTCCCCCTAACTCGACGATTGGCTGGTAAAGGCAAGCTCGCCACAGGCAGTCGTCTCCCAACTCCAGACTATGGTGAACCTTCTGCATTTGCTGAGCTTCACCATCAACGTGCTAAAGTCACTTCAACTCCCTCTCAGAGGTTCCCTTTTATCAGAGCTGTTCTAGACAAGGAGCAGTTTTGGGCTTATCCCCTCAAGCGGATAGTACAGGATATGAAGACTATGATACCAATGTAAACACAAAGGAGGGACTTGGAGCGCTTCTAGGTTCAGCACACAGGCTCCCTGAAATTCTGTGTAGTCCATTAGAGTATGCAGTTCCTCAGGTCAGGGGGAGGGGAGGGGGTAAAAGGTTTGTGAGAAATTAAGAAAGCAGATCAGGGATCTGCTTACTCAGAAACAAGAGCCCAAACATACCCTGGAGGGTGTCATGCAACATCATCGAGCAGCTCCTCGTTGGAGCAGCACTGCAATGCTCAACAGGCACCTCCAGGGGGCTCTTTGATGGAGTTCGTTTTAGAATAAGGTGCCGATGTGAAGTGTGAATGGAGGTGCTCTTGGTGTAAATTGTTGTAGTATGAATTATAAATAGCTAGGGGGTACCCTAACAAATGTAATATGTGGGTCCTCTTGGTATGGTTAAAAGCAGTGGGTGGCTAAATGTGAATGTCATGATCCAATGCAGCTCATAAGGTAGTGTACATAAATGTCAACATGTTTCTTGCCAAAGGTGGTCATTGTTGATCTGGGCTATTCATCAGGACCTAAAACTTAATCTACTGGTGATTGGGGGAAGTATGAGTGTGATATTTAGTCAAAGATGCTCAATCACATGGAGCTTATGAAATCGCAGGATATAGTATACCTGGGAATATATATACGGAGCGGCGAGCTACCCCGCCTGGGTGGCAGAGAGGGGTAGGTTGCCGCTAATTGAGTGTGTTGGCGCATTTTATTCCGCAGCAATCATGGGCTCTGCCATCGCCCATCAGGTCAGTAGCGTAACAAATTTGGGTTGGTCCTACAATCTACTCCATTCACTCTGGCAAAGTGCCCCCTGGAGAGGCTCGTTGGGCATTTCAGCGCCTGCCCAATGAGGAGCTGCTCGATAATGAAGCATGACACCCACCAGGGTATATGAGGGCTCTTGCATCTGACAAAGCAGATCCCCCAATCTGATTTCTCTCTGTTCGAGGCAATTGAGCTGCAGATTACACACTTTTACATAGGTCGCCATCTGGTGTTGGGCCCGGATGTTTGCAGTTTGTTTTTCCTCTTGGAAAGTCTTTGGAAGTCACGAGGTCGGTGACTCCTCGCTTGGTTCGTATTGCGCATGGGCTTCGGCTCCATCCTCAGATTGTTTTTTCCGCCATCCTGCTCGGATGTAATACTTCACGCTCCGGTTCCGAACATTTCCAGTTCGACGATCGAAGCGGAATCCTCGCTCTTCGCGGTATTGTTCAGATCCTGATCTCCTCAATCACCTTCTCTTCGACACATCTTCGATTCCAGTCGTCGACGGCGGCCTTCGAGCCTATCCAAGCTCCGGTCCCGGCTGATGGAAAGAACTCCATTCAAGAAGTGCCCTCGATGTGGGTCCAAATTCCCCCACACCGATCTTCATGAGGTGTGCAACCTCTGCCTCTCCCCTGAATACGAGGCTCGAGACTGTCCCGCCTGCAAGTCTTTCAGATCGAAAAAGACTATTCGAGATCGAAGGGCCAGACGAAACATGGCGCACTCCTCGACCTCCGTTCCAGTCGACATCTTCGGGGACGACGTCGAAGCTCCGGGACAGCAGCACACCGAAGAGGACCTCGTCAGTGCTTCCGAAGCCGACGACTCGGATGTGGAGGACATCAACCCGGCGCAGAGGGTCGTGAGTACTATACCCCCTCCCACACCCGCGCACACACCTAAAAAGGTTTCGGTCACGCCTTCGCCTCCGGGCCTAGGCAAGACCAAAGACACTGCTTCGAACACCCCACCTTCGGGCCCGGTGAAGAAGCCTAATAAGCCTTCCAGCGGTGCGGATAAACACACTTCAGCACCGAAAAAGAAACCAGCCTCGACACCGAGCTCTGCACCAAAGCCCTCGGTGTCGAAACCCAGCCTTTCGGTACCGACCAAACACCATAAGGCCCTCGGCACCGACACTTCCGCGCCAAAGCCTACCTCGGCGCTGACCAAAAAAACGGAGGTTCCAAAAAAGCACGGCACGGACAAGCATAAAAAGTCATCGGCCCCGAAACCTTCGGTGCCGACGGAACAAACATTGTCTCAGGAACTGTTTACACCGGATCCCTTGCAAAAGACACTTACCAAGGATCCAAAAACTGGACATTTGGCACTTTCTTCTAAAAAGAGACATTTGGACAAACCGGCTCCGCCTCCACCTCCAAAGAGGAAAGACTGTGCTACCTCCCCTTTCAGAGTGCCTTCCCCACCTCCTCCACCCTCTCCACCTCCGCCCCCTCCACCCCTGCCTCATCGCTCTCCGACCCCGTCTCCAGAACATGATGATCAGGGGGACCCATACTACGATCCAGGGGATGTGCCACAAGACCCCACTCCTACAGGATCCCCAGACCCATGGGACAATTCTAATAATCCAGACATTCCAGATGTCCCACAAGATGACCTTTATCCATCCAGGCCATCTCCCCCAGAGGACTCATTAGGTTTTCACCACCTACTTCAGAGGGCGGCACATTATCACGGGGTAGAGCTACACACTGACCCGGTAGAGGAAGATTTCATCCTCGACACCTTTGATACCGCACATAGGTCTACTGCCATACTACCTATGCTCAAGGGGGTAATAAAACATGTGCCAGAGGTTTTTAAAGACCCAGTCAGGGCTAGGGTCATTAACCCACGCATAGAAAAAAAGTATAAAGCTGCCCCCACAGATCCTGCCTATATCAAAGGGCCAGCGCCACTGGATTCCCTAGTGGTCTCCACTGCATGGAAAAGGTCAAACTCCCAAGCGTCAGGCGAAGCACCACCACCTGACAAAGAGTCAAAGCTACTGGACGCGTCAGGAAAGCGCACTGCGTCACAGGCAGCCAATATATGGCGTATCGCCAACACTCAAGCGCTATTGGCCAGATACGACAGAGCGCATTATGATGAACTAGAAACCATCATGCACCATCTCCCAGAAAAATACAAAAATAGGGCCAATGAATTAATTCAAGAGGGTAAGACCATAACTAACACCTCTATACGCTGTGCCTTAGACGCAGCAGACACAGCCTCCAGGGCCATTAACACTAGCGTCCTCCTCCGTCGCCATGCTTGGCTGAGAGTTTCAGGGTTTAAACCTGAGGTACAGGCCTCCATATTAAATCATCCATTTGATCAAGAACATCTATTCGGTCCAAAGGTAGATGAGGCCCTCGAGAAGATGAAGAAGGACACAGACACGGCGAAATCTATGGGAGCCTTGCAGTCACACCCTCCTAGGCGCTCCTTTCGCCGCTCTTCCTTTCGGGGCACGGCCAGAGGCTACTCCTCAGATAGCGCGTCCACGTCCTACAAATCCCCTGCTCAATCCACCTTCACAAGGGGTTATCAAAGAGGCGGATATAGAGACAATAACAATAAAGGCAGAGGCAAAACAAATACCGCCCGCTCTGCCACACCGCCTACCCAATGACTTCCCCCTGCTCCCTCCAGACCATCCCACTCCGGTCGGGGGCAGACTACAAAATTTCCTTCACGTCTGGGAGACCATCACCTCAGACAGATGGGTGACCCAAATTATTCGTTCATGGTACTGCCTAGAATTGACATCTACCCCCCCAAACATTCCACCCAGGCAACGCCCAATGTCACAAGAACATTCCACGTTACTAAAACAGGAGATAATCTCCCTCCTACAAAAACAGGCGATAGAATAAGTCCCTGCCAGTCAACAAAATTTAGGAGTCTACTCCCTATATTTTCTGATACCAAAAAGAGACGAGACTCTACGACCTATCTTAGATCTCCGGCCTCTAAACACATACATACATTAGGACCATTTTCACATGGTAACACTTCAGCAAGTCCTTCCGCTTCTCTCCCAGAACGACTTTCTCACCACACTGGACTTGAAAGACGCATACTTCCACATTCCGGTACACCATGCTCACAGAAAGTACCTCAGATTTGTAGTGGACGGGCAACACTACCAGTTCAAGGTGCTCCCATTCGGGGTCACAACAGCACCAAGGGTATTCACCAAGTGCTTAGCGGTAGTGGCGGCACACCTCCGAAGACCACACATTCACGTCTTCCCATATTTGGACGACTGGCTAATAAAAGCTGCGTCCTACAACCAATGTGTACATCACACTGCCACTACAATCCAACTACTTCACCAGCTAGGCTTCACGGTGAACCACCAAAAGTCCCACCTAATACCATCCCACACAAAGCAATACCTCGGTGCCACCATAGACACCTCAAAAGCCATAGCCTACCCCAATCCTGCCAGGAATTGCAAGCATTCAGGCTTTGCGTCAAAGAGTCATACCTCTTTGACGCAGGAGGAGAAAGGGTGGTGAGAAGGAATATGCTACTTACCAGTATGCATCTGTTCTTGGCATGTAGAGCTGCAGATCTACACACGCCCACCCGCCTCCCCGGCTACCTGTATCTGTTCCAGTCTATCTTATTTAGATTCAACACACATGGGTTTCTTCACTATTATTACTACGCTCCATCTTTCCCTGTTGGCGAAAAACAATCTGAGGATGGAGCCGAAGCCCATGCGCAATACGAACCAAGGGAGGAGTCACCGACCTCGTGACTTTCCAAGAGGAAAAACAAACTGCAAACATCCGGGCCCAACACCAGATGGCGATCTATGCAAAAGTGTGTAGATCTGCAGCTCTACATGCCAAGAACAGATGCATACTGGTAAGTAGCATATTCCTTCTCACCACCCTTTCTCCTCCTTCCCCCTTAACTTTATAGGAACTGCATACCCTATTGCCGCCAGTAGATAATATATATATATACGCACATACACACACATATATTCCTGGGAGCTGCTTGTCAATCATCATTGGGAAATATCACTTGTTTTTAATACTGCCCTCACACACTAGATAGTGTCATGCTTCATCATAGGGCGCGCCTCAACATCCTGACGCAGACCAACGTCAAATGACGTAGCAGAAAAAGAAAAGAAAATGTGAATCGATCCCTCTATCACAACTGGGATCAGGATGCTCTCAACACAAAAATGAGTAAAACTACCTTGGTGAACGTTAACTTAATCTCTATTTTAAAATAATTACCGCGGGGGTTTACAGGATTCTTAGTATCCGTACCCCCTAAAGAATTGTGTTAATGTATCTAAGCCCCAAGGGGGTCTACCAGCCTCAGGATTAGGATCCCTTTTCCTTCATAGGCTCAATTTGCTCTCCCCTATATATAGTACCTTATTTCTTCAGGTATGTTTGTGGGGATTTTATAGTAATCACTTTTTCTCCTGACTCCTTCGCTCTGGATTTTCCTTAGGAATATCCTACAAAGAAAAGATCATCTCTAACTCCCAGTTCTGCGCTGCTCCCTTCTTTTTTTTCAATTTAATTTTTCTTGTAGTTCACTTTCTACACCTTGCCACATATACGCTCTCACAGGTCAGTCCTATTACAACACCACTTCTTCAACACCTCACAGTATACATGCTCATTATTTGTTCATTTGTGCAAACAATAATTCTTTAGATTTCTCTTACCCAAGTTTCATCTGTTCACTCTGAAACCAGGGTAGTGATGGGAACATCTCCCTTTTGTCACACTCTATTGTATGACACAGTTCCATCTTATACTATGTCAAGCGGATCATAATCAATTTCCCGTATTTGTAAAATAACCAATAGTGTAAATTGACCCTTGGTGTGTCAATTTAATTTTTCACACCCTTTCTTACACTACTTCTTAGGCACTGTCATTGGGACACTTTTACTTTCATTGGCGTTTTCCATACCTCCCAATTTGAACTCCTCATGCTCGGGTCAGTTGCTACCTCCACAGGGTAGGTAGTGGGTGTCAAATTAGAAAATAAATACTTTCATCATATTGGCCCTCGTATGATTAGTTCCACCTTTCTCAATGGTTTGTATCTTGACCATTCACTCTCTTATCGTGTGCTCCCACTGGGGCGCCTTTTACAATACAATTCCTTTATAATTGCCCTATGTTGAATAGTTTTTATTTGATTCCGTTTGAGAAGTGTGTCCCACCTCTCTGCGTGGGTCTGTGCTTGTTATAGTGCTGCCTCTCCCAACATGGAAGGACCTGCCAAGATTGATACCACAGCATCATCATTATAGGAGAGACCTTGTTCCTCCATAATCCCTACTCTTAATATTAGTCACCTTTTTTCAATAATTCCAGTGTCCTAACTAACTAGAAGTTCTAGCTTCTATCTCCTGCAGCTCAGTGGCTATACTACACTATCAACACACACACACACACACAGGGGGGCAAGAGGTCTAACCTTTCCCTTCAACCTCCCTACATCTTGGTATTTCGCAATACTGATTGACAAGCAGCTCCCAGGGACAGAAAAGTCCACCTGACTTCCCTTCCTAATGTGTGTGTGCAGTGACAGATGTGTCACCCCGGGGCTGTGGTGGCCATCTAGGAGGGTTGTATGTTGGAACGACGAGTTCAACAACGACTCCCTAAACCACTCGATCTGTAGTATGACCGCGTCTCAACCACAGTTATTTTTACTACGCATTCTTTTACCACAAATTTTCATGGTAAAAGAATGCATGGTAAACTCACCCCCTAAAATCTAAACCGAACCCCTCCCACCCCCTTAAAACTAACACAAATCCCTCCCACCCCCTAAAAACGACCACAAACCCCCAACCCCTAAAAACTAAACCCCGAACCCCTCACACCCCCTAAAAGCGAACACCCTCCCCACCCCGAACCCCTCTTACCTGTTCTGTTCCTCCGACGCTCTTCTCAACTCCACCAATCCCGAACACTAGACTGACTTAGCCTGAACCACACGTGCGTGGTTCAGACTAAGTCGTTGTTCAGGCAAGTCGTTGTACGCGACTCCGGAACTAGTCGGTCAGGATGTTCCCCATCTGGTAGAGGTGGAGATCAAAGGACTCTGTTTTCAGGTTTAATCTAGGCTCTACATCATTCTACTGGAGCTCTGAGCGATCCGATTAGCATTGAAAGTTTTTCTTCCTTCAGTCAGGGGAAGGGTGGTACAGGTGTGAACATTCAACATCACCTCCATGTGGTATTGCAACCAACAGGGCTGTGTGTCGTCATGGACCCTTTGTCAAGAGGCATTGTGCCTAGGGTCTTGACTGGAACACCAGGACATATCATAAGTGGTTAATTATCTGGCCGGCACTCTGAATGCTAGACCGGACAAACTCAGCCATCTATGCCTAGCGGATCATGCATGGCATCTCCACCTGGATGTGGCACAAGGTCTAGTCCAAAAGTTGGGATAACCTTGATTAGATCTATTTACCTCACAATGTTAGCCATTTTATGTGCTGGAGTTTCCAAGGCTGCTCTCTCTTTTCGTCTTGAGTGGAGCTCCAACCTCTTTTTCCCCTTTCCACCAAAACCCATCCTGCTCAGAGTTGTCAAGAAGATCAGGAAAGAATGTGTCCAAGTCATTTTTCTGGCTCCACATTGGGCATGGAGAATCTGATATCCCGAGCTGTGGAGCATGAGCACTGGTGCTCCGATCAGGCTACCTTTTCAGAAGGATCTTCTGTAGCAGCAGCAGGGCAGGGTTCTGCATCCAAACTTGAAAACTCTTTGCCTTCATGGAGAGATTGAGCGACAATAGTTGACAGCTTTTGACCTTTTGCCTGACGCTTGCAATGTTATCTTGAGAACCTAGCGTCCCTACACCCAGGTGGTATACCCTTGCCATTGGAGCACGTGGCAAGTTGTATACAGATAAGAACATCGGCACTCTCTCTGCACCCCTTTCCCAGGTTCTTTTGTTTATTCTTACCTTATCCAAGCAGTGCTCTGCTTTGGGCACATTAAAAGGTTTTCTTTCTGCCATCTCAGTATTTCTGCAGTTGACCGATCAGACATCCCTTTTCAAATCCCCTATTGTACTTAGGTTTCTGAAAGGTTTTAACATATGTTCCCACAAACTCCTTTCATTATGCCACAATGGGACCTTAACCTAGTTCTCACATGTTTTGTGTGTTCTTCCCTTCGAGCCTCTACACACCTGTACACTCAGGATTCTTACAATAAAAGCGGCCTACCTAGTGGTGATAAAATCTGCCTACAGGGTCAGAGAGTTACAGGCACTGTCAGCACATCCTCCATACCTCAACATCTACACAGACAAACTAGTCTTTCAGACTAAAGCATCCTTTCTACCAAACGTGGTAACTCCCTTTCACATAGGCCATTCCACCACTCTGCCTAACTTTTACGCTCCGCCTCACCCCTCTAAAGAATAGGAGTAGAGACTCCAGCGACTGGACTCAAAGAGAGCGTTGTTGTTCTACTTTGACCGCACAAGAGAGTTCGGGAGGGAGACAACTGTTTGTGTGGTGTGTTGGAGCACAGAAAGGTATGGCGGTGCAGAAACATACCATGTCATGAAGAATAGTGCTGTGCCTCAAAATCTGCTATGCAGTGGCCAAAGAACAACCTCCTGAAGGCTTGCAAGCTCATTCTTTCTGAGGCAAGGCTGCAACTACTGTATTAGCTTTTGGAGTTGCTGTCCTAGCTATTTGTCAGGTAGCAACGTGGGCTTCCTTGCACATGTTTACAAAGCAGTACTGCCTGGACAGTCCTGTTCGGGATGACAGTCACTTTGCCCGTTCCTTCCTACAGGACTTTTATTGTCTAACCCTTATTGCAGCCCCACCTCTGGGGAGATATTGCTTCAGTATCTATTCTAAGGTAAGGAATCTGTGGCTAGAATTCTATATCAGATGAGTAAGTTACTTACCTTTGGTAACGCCTTTTCTTATGGTGACTCCAATCTAGATGCAGATTCCTTACCGACTCACCCTTCCTCCCAACTCTGCAAACCGATTTCAGAGTTGCGAGGATGGGTGCCTCTGCCTTTTAAGGACCTTAGTTTAACGCACCAGTGGTCAGTGTTTTTTGTGGCTCCATGCTTCTGGCGTGGAAAGTCATGAAAAGAAACAGACTTCAGCTCACTGAGGTGACGCCTATGTTTGCACCATGCACGTCTCTTCCGGTGCGGACGTCCCGCTGAGATGAACGACACCACCTACCGGCGCACAGGGGGTACAGCCCACCAAAGATTTCTGGGTTCAGTCTGGCGCCTGGGAGGATTCTAAGTTAAGTAATCTGTGGCTGAGTAGAGTTTCTACCAGATACGGCGTTACCAAAGGTATGTAACCTGTTCTTCACACCCTACAGAGCATCCCTTATCCACTTTCATGTTACCCTCTGGAACCAAGTGCTAAAAACAGTCTACCTCAACAAAGCTACCAAGGGTTCTTAAAAGATAATGAAAATAGCATCGCCGCAGCAAAAAAAAAAACAAAAAAAGTATTGCAAAAGATGAATCCCAACGGTCAGCCAAATGGTTCGGTGAGTTTATTTCTGCATGCCACTGACATCTGCGGTGACCTGTAGCTGGCAAGTTTGAATAACGGCAAGGCCAGCTCATCCTGCAAAGTTGGTAAAATAAAATTGAGTGCAATTAAATTGGGTAAGAGCAACACCTATGCATAGTACATGAAGATCACAAATACAGCGGTGTGACATAATGTCTAGAAAAATTGTATAATCCTTTATTGATTAGGCCGTCAGTTATTTTTCATGTGGTGCAGTTGATAACTTCACATGCTCAGGGGGCGATTGACCGGTCATTAGAAAAAGGTTCACTTAGGGAGATGTACTACCCTCCTCCCTCCCATCTCCGTGCCCGATTAACACTGCTCTTGTACTAAAAACCCAGGCTACAGTATTTGGTGTCGGCGGTTGGGTGGGAGGTATGCTAGGTTTGTTTGTTTATTTATTTTTAGCATTTATAAAGTGCAGTCATTCTCTTATTAGTATCTTTTCACAAGAGAGTATTTGATTGGTCCAATTATTAAGACACGACGATCAGCTGATTATACAGGAAAGAGCCAAGTCTTAAGAAGTTTTCAGAACCTTAACAGTGAAGTTTTATCTTGCAAGCTCCAGTGAGTGTTCCACAGTTTTGCCACAGCCACTGAGAACGATCTCCCTCCCATAGTAGTTCTTTGAAACCTGGATATATTCATTTTACTTGCCTTCCCTGAACACAGACCACGACTGGGGGTAAAAAATTAAAACTTTTTAGTTACAGGCCTAAGTTTGCTCCTACAAAGTGCTTTATGTATAAAGATATCATTCTTATATTTTGATATACAGACAACTAGTGAAGTTTAGCCAAGCCACTGGAGAAGGATTCAAATTTCCAGATATTTAGAATCAGTCTGGCCACCGTGTTTTGAACCAACTGCAGTTTCTTGACCGATTTTGCTTGTTATCCCAAATGGGTTGAACTGGAGTATTTCAACCTTGGAGAAGCAAAGCCATTGATAATTGTGTTCTTTGCAAGATGTTGAAGAGATATATCATTGGGTCCGGACCTGAAGTTGGAGAAGACCAGTCCTAACCATCATGGTAATCTGATACACCATTGACAGATTTGATCCCTATGTTTTTAAGGTAGTGAACTGGAGTCGATCAGCATAAGCCACCTAGTGCTGCAGCAACCACCCTTTCTTTGCTACAACCTGCTGGAAATCCTGTTTACGTAGGGTGGAGCATGTTTTAGGTGTCTTTAAAACATGAAAGTTGAATAAGCACTCTCCATTTTAAGATATGGAAGTTGAGATTGGTATTTGCGAAGCAGACCTGATCAAGAGTTGAGGAAAAGAACAACAAGATGGCAGTGGTAATTACTAGCTGACAGCACATCTGTTCAGTCTTATGGTTAGTTCACAATCACAGTTATTATGGTGTGCTCAAATGGATTGACACAATGCCACCAAAGTAGCGTACATTCATATATGAGAAAAGATTTTGCATATATACAGACTTATTCGATACTCCAGAGCACTACACAGATGCCATAATTAAGGTCCGCCAAGGTTGCAGATCCAATTACATTTTTTTAAAAATACAGATTCGAAAGTTATGGTACACAGGTCCCTGAGTAAAAGACACTGATAATCAAAGTATGTTGACACGCAGGTCAATACATGAAGCACACAGCTAAAACATGTTTCATCGTATTGACAACTTTTTTAAGGCTTGTTGTCCTTTCCAATAGGAAGGAGTCAACTTAAGCTTCTCCTTCCTTCTGTACAAGCAAATGATCAAAGAGTCCAATCTTTGGATCCTCCAGACCTGGTTGAACTGGATAAGTCTCAATTAAGGCCCTCCGGTGATGTTACCAAGTACTTGCACTTAGACCGCAGTTCACCACTGGTTTAGAGTGGGAACACTGAGGAAGGACATAGGCTCTATCCAGCCCGAAGTCCACTCACAGAAAGCCCGTAGCGGCTCTTGACAGGTATACAACATTGGCAGACTTTTATTACGGCATCTGTGTAGTGCTCTGGAGTATCGAATAAACCTGATCAAGAGTTGTTTTATTTTCTCAGCAAAGGAAAAATCTATGATTTTTGTTTTTAAATATAACTCTCCTGGAACAGATGCTCCCAATGAAAAAGAATTGCTTGGTCTGTCCCGTACAGGGTGTTTTTAGTAATGCTACCTTATTCATTCTTGCTGGTCAGATATCACCACCTGTCTGTTGGGATCTAATAAAAATCTGCCCTTTATTAGATCCCAACATTCCTAGTCACTTAGCTTGATAAACTTGCTCAGGTTCATAGAGATCTTTGTTGGCTGCTCTCTTCATCTGAGGTGGCCCTAGCTGAGCTTTAATTGTTTTCACTTTTTATTTAAAGACTTGGTTGAATCTGATCTCAGAGTGTATTACCATTTGTGGCCCCAAGGCTACCTTTAGTTCTTTACCTGAAACTTCGCCTTAGAACTATTAGGCTAATTTTGGATTTTGTTAGAATAATAAGTTTCCTCAGATGACTTGATGGTCTTTAATGCTCGGTGTTAAAAGATGCAATATAATTTTGGCACCTGTCGAATAATCTTTCCGCCAGGATTGTTCCAGCTGGCAGAGATTTTGTTTTTAAATTCAGCTCCACGGAGCACCATCTCTTCATTCTATACTTTCCCTGCTTGTATATACTATCTGAAAGAGACTATTAGTTGTAGAATCCTTACCTTCGAATTACCCCTAGGTGTCAGACTGGATCCGGATAATTTTTTCTCAGCAGTATCCCTGCGCGTCCATAGGTGGCACCTGTCAATTCAGTGTTCGGCGTCACGATCGCTGGGATGACGTTGCGGTATCTACTTAGACGCCGCACCGGCGTGCTGACCTCAGTTCTTTATTTTTCTGCGCCAGCCAGCACAGATCCGGATAAAGCGTGCCGCTTAGTCTCTTTTTGACTAACCCTTTTTCGACTTTTGTCAACATCTTTTCGAGTCTTTTGACTCCTGGTGTGTGAGGCATGTCCCGTCCTCGGAACGGCTTCAATCCTTGTGACTCCTGTCACAAGTTGATGTCCGTCACAGATCCGCACCTCATGTGCCTCTGGTGTCTGGAGCGCGACCATGACCCAAAGTCGTGCTCCGACTGTCGGACCATGAACCCGAAGTCTGTGCGGGAGCGGTTCAGAAAGCTTCTGGAGGTACAGCAGTCGGCTCCATGCCGTTTGAGGTCCTGGTCGAGAAAGAGGTCACAGGACCGGCCGCGGAGCCATCATCATTCTTCGTCCAAGTCTTCAGGGAAGTCGAAGCGCAAGACGAAAGCAAAAAATCATTGTCTCTCTTTGCCTTCTCCCAGTCCATCGGCCGACGTGACGCGGGACCCGAAGCGTCGTCGCTGTCCGGCTCCGCTTTCGGAGCCTGCTTCTGGGGCGGCTTCACGCTTCACTTCCTTTCCGGGAGCCGGGGCGCCCCCTGCCCAGTTTCGAGCTTTCTACAAAGCACTTCACGTCATCTTTGGGCAGCCTGATTCTGCTGATGCAGCTTTGGACCTGGATCCAGATCGGTGCCGGTCAACCTCACGGTACCTTCCCCGCACCAATTCCAGTGACGACGCCCCAGACGTCGGCTGTGCGCCCAGCCAGCATCGACTCCAGCCCCAGCCTCACCTCCGACTTGGACACTGAGCTGGACCGGCGTCGACCGGTACTTTTGTACCACTGTTATTTTCTAGCATTCCTTTCTGTCCTAACTGGCAGCCAGAGGAAGGTGAGGAGGACAGGGAGGGGTCTGTTGACCCTCTAGCAAACCAGCTGAAAGAGCCAGACTGGAGAGAGGAGTTTGATGAAGCCAGTGTTCTGGAAACTTCCCCAGACCTTGGATGATTTTTCCCCCTACCGTGGCTACGGAGGAGGGAGCCTTCTACGCTGTGGTGTTGCGTAGGTCGACTGAGGCCTTGGATCTTGAGCTTCCTATGGGGTACTTGGTCCAAGCCCAGTACAGGGGCCCCTGTGGACAGGATGATTTCCCTACTCCGGGCGACCCACTTTTCCTCTCCCAACAGCCTACCCCCTAGAGCTTGGTGTTCCAAGCCTCATCCTCAAAAGGTAGCACATTCCCTACAGCTCCCCAAGATAGGAAATCCAAGAAGCTGGACTATCTTGGGAAGAAGATGTTTTCTTCCACCAGCTTAGGACTGCGGACGGTGAACACCGCGTGTCTCTTTGGCCGTTACACACACACACACACAGTGTGGGACACGGTTGCGCAGGTGCTGCCACAGTGCCCTGAGGAGGCCCGGTCTGTGCTCACCTGAGCTGTTGCTGAGGGTCAAGATGCAGCATAGTTCACCATTCGGTGTGGGCTGGATACCGCCGGCTCGCTGGGTAGAACGGTTTCCACGTCAGTAGCCCTGAGGCGCTACGCCTGGCTGGCTTCTCTGAGGATGTCCAATCTACACTTTTGGACATGCCCTTTGATGGCCGTCACCTGTTTGTTGACAAGGCGGACAACGTGCTTGAGTGCTTCAAGGACTCTAGGGCTATGGCCTGATCATTGGGCCTCTCAGTCGCTTCTCGTCCCATTCAGTCTGCCTTTCGCCCCTTTGTGGCTGCGAAAGGGGTGCCCCTCCATATTCCACCCAGAGCCACAGGCACGTGCAAGCTGACCAACCTCTGTGCTGCCAGAGATGTGGGACCCAGCATTGTGGGTCTGGAGGCGAGAGGGCGGGCCAGTCCATCAATGCCCCCCTGCAGAAGCCTCCAAACCCTCCTAGTCTGACTTTTCAGGGCCACCATTTGCCAGTGGGTGGCAGGATTCCCGTCACCTCCCACACTGGCACAACATCACGTCGGACAGGTATGTTTTGCAGATAATCAGAAGGGGCTACTCCCTCGCCTTCGAGACTAACCCTCCCTCCATGCCACCAGCATTCCATCGCATGTCGGAGGATCATTTGGCCCTTCTCCATCAGGAAGTTACAGCTCTCTTGGCCAAGGCAGCTATCGAATGCGTCCCTGTGCCAGAAGTAGGTCACGGTTGCTACTCCCACTACTTCCTGGTTCCCAAGAAGGATAAAAGGCCTCCATCCTATCGTCCTTCGGAAGGAAAAGTTAAAAACATTGGCATTTGCTCAGGTCCTGTCTGCCCTTGATCCTGGAGACTGGATGGTAGCGTTGGACTTGCAGGACGCCTATTTCAACAGCACCATCCTGCCAGCCCAAAGGTGTAACCTACAGTTCACGGTAGGCCCCAAGCATTTTCAGTTTACCGTGCTCCCCTTTGGCCTCACCAGCGCCCCTCGGGTGTTCACGAAAGTGATGGTGGTGGTTGCAGCTCTAAATCACTATGAGTACTCCCACGATGGACCAGTCAGCAATGAAGACTCTGCTGCTAACTCAGATGATGGTATGCCCTATTTGAAGTAAATAACACCACCTAGGCGTGGGGAAGGAAGCAAGGCCTTTTGTTATTATATTCCCTCACACACCCTAGTGGTGTCATGCTTCATCATCGGGACACCCCGACGCCTAAAGGTCAGGGAGGGCTCGACCAATATTTCAGGGAGCACTTAATGAGATGATTTTTGGCAAGGGGGTTTAAAGATTAAAAATCGGCGTCAAACCCCAGTTTCCCTTTATTCTTGGGTTTGGCACTGATTTTAAAAATAGAAAAGAGGGTTTCTAGGGATATTATGGTCCTAGGACCCTATTGCCAACATGTTTCTGTCCCTAATGCCCCATAAAGGGTGCACGAACATTCATCAGGGCTTGTACCCCCTCTAAGATAGGGAAAAAGGGGGGAGAAGTTCCCTATACTAACATGCAGTAAGAGCAGATAGCTGCTCTTTATTAAAATGTGTCGTTCCGTAAATGAATTCACTCCATCTGTGAAAAACAAAAAAGATGACAAACAACATATATAGCGCGTCAATATCTTTTGGCAAAGAGACACTCCAACATTAACAATGTGACTGTCTCTATCCATTCCACATCATCATACGTGAAACCAAAAAATAGAATGTGCGCGTGATCAAGGCATAACCACTCGTTTAAGTGACACACAGCAATTTGGCGTGTATCTAATTAGGTGGCGGAAATTTTCCGCATCCTATTTTCACTCACAATTGTGGCGTGCGATTATTAAAGTGGCGGTACTATACCGCATCCTATTCACACACATCCATTTGCGTGTGTTTGTAAGACAACAGTCTTACCAGTTGAACTTCCAGTGCACCAACACGAGTTTAAGACTCCTTAGTCATTCAGATGTATGAATACACTCAACCATTCTCACAAAGGTCATATGGTTTTGCTTACCCTAATTTAGGAGAGGATAAACATCTTGTGGGACCGCTACATGTGGGGTAGCCCTGTAGTCACACTCTGTGTATTCGTACCATAAAAATTGCATTCAGACCGGTGTATCCCCGATCAAACGACCGAGGTTTTGGACATTAACCGTTCATCGTGAGAGAATCCCATCCCACACATAGTGGACGAAATATGGAAGAAAACAGAAAAAGGAAACGAACATGAGGCACAATGGTCGCGCATTCACTCGTAATCACACTGTATCTCAACTCGCTGTCCCATCTTCGTCCAACGCACACTCTCATGTTACTCACGCCACCAAGGGTCCTGCCCCGTGTAGACACCGATTTGGTACTGGTTCCCACAGCTTGGAATCACTCCCGTTCTCGTAGCCATGATTTTTAAGCCCATATGCGGCCCGTGATTGATGATCCCGTCTCTTTCCGGAGTCTCGAAATCACGCCCCTGCGCGGAAGTGGATATTGCGCATGCGCCGTCTTGGGGAATGTGGGACTTGAAGTTTTATTAAAGACTTGGATAGTTCTAAAGGCGCGGACTTATTATTTAAAGTTCTTTGTATTTCTGTCAACGTTAAAGAGTGGGGGAAGGAACAAAGTGTCACCCGCTCTATCTTATTATTAGGGGCTCGTGTATACGTTACTATTGACTATGTCAAAAATGCATATTCTCTCCAACTTGATGTTAAGGTCTTTCCGGAGTAGGGAATGTACATCTACCTACATCACTGGAAAATGTGTAGTGGGGATACTTTATTTAATTCCAACATCATAGGAATTTGTGTGGTGGGAATCATTTTATTTAGAGAATGGGTTCCATTAATAAAACGCAATGGTTGCTTATCCATAAACGATGTAGTGACCATCCCAACTGGGGTATATATATATATATATATATATATGTATCCCACGTTGCTGGCTCGTTTCGTCGGAAAGAATGGCGCTCTCCCCAGTGCGTTATCCTACGGTCGAGCCCAGACCGTTACAATATGTCCAACTCTCTTAAACAAGAGAAAATAGGGTCGCACTCCGCAAAGTACAAGAACTGTTTTTATTTCAGCCCAATTGAAGTATGCAATAAATCCAAAAACAAAGCGACGCGTTTCGGTCTTGCCTCAAGACCTTGCTCACGATACTGTGGCCTGGTTTGCGTGCACAATTCATAACTGTTTTTTGAAAAAAACAAAGGCATTTCCTGTCATGTGACTTTGCGTGCATTCTGGGACTTGTAGTTTCCAACACCAGATTAACATAAGCTTTCAGCATTATCAGCATATTACGATCATCAATAATGTGCAAAGAAAGTTCCATTCCACATGAAGTATATACAATCTTATTCTGTAAACCAATAGTGCCACGATAAATATTTACAATAAGTGAAAATATATAATTTATAAGGTGCCCAATGAATTGTTATTAGAGAGTGATGAAGGCACAATTTTTAACCATTTGTTGTACCATTGTTGTTCATCATTTATACCCCTCCAGTGGGGTGTGACATTCAAGTATTACAATCATACTTCTGTCTATCGTTCTAGTGTCTCTCAATATGTTAACAGATAGGCACCCAAATTGTTTAACCGGGTTAGCAAAAGGGTAATCCAGGACATGATAGGAATTAATCAGTTGAGCAGTCAATTCGTTTCCCTTTCATGTTCCAAGCATTGTAAGCTTCAGAAAAACCCCATACAAGTTTCCAAAACATTCAAAATTTACATCATCAAGAATCCATTTCATACAATTCAGAGGTGGCTGTATAATTCCTCACTTTGGTTGAGCCCATAAGGAGTCAATGTTCTGAGTTTAATAATGAAACGAGATTCCTTTTGTCGTAAGGTTTTCTCTCTATTACCACCTCTGATGGTCAGTGGTATAGTTTCAATTCCATAAAATTTTAGGAGTTTCCAATTGTTCGTGTGTGATTGGTTCATGTGTTTTGCCACTGCGTTGGATACATCCTTGTTTGTCACTGCTCGTGTGTGTTCCAAAATTCGTTTTTTTAGTTCACAAGTGGTACTGCCCACGTACTTCATTTTACATGGGCACTCGATGATATAGATTGTAAATTCACTTTTGCATGATATTAGCTGTTTTATTTGCCATTTGGAACCGTTTACTAGGCAGACATCTTTGGTGGGTTTCGCAATCTCACACACTTTACATTTTTGACATTTTATGAAACCTGTTGTTTTTAGCCAATGAGTATCCTTTTTTGGTTGATAGTGACGGGCCGCATATGGGCTTAAAAATCATGGCTACGAGAACGGGAGTGATTCCAAGCTGTGGGAACCAGTACCAAATAGGTGTCTACACGGGGCAGGACCATTGGTGGCGTGAGTAACATGAGAGTGTGCGTTGGACGAAGATGGGACAGCGAGTTGAGTAACATGAGAGTGTGCGTTGGACGAAGATGGGACAGCGAGTTGAGATACAGTGTGATTACGAGTGAATGCGCGACCATTGTGCCTCATGTTCGTTTCCTTTTTCTGTTTTCTTCCATATTTCGTCCACTATGTGTGGGATGGGATTCTCTCACGATGAACGGTTAATGTCCAAAACCTGTACATTAGCTGGATTGGGCATTTAATTACATAGATAACACTCTCCGAGTTGCAATTGGTATGGGACCTCTGTTCCCATTTGTAATGCATACCCAAGTCGATTTCTTTGGTGTGTTCCGTAAATGCACATGCCACACAGCAACCACACGGATAATGACCCACAACCTGTGGCTGATTCCATAGGGTACTCTGATAGGTGGTTTTCACTTTCTGTAAATCCGTGTGGATTAATGTGTCTCTCAGGCTTTTATTCCTTTTGAAGGAAAACATGGGTTTTTCAAATTTCAACTTGTTCGAAGTTAATATCGACCATTTTTTGTTGATAATCTTCTTAAACTCATTGGATGATGCATTAAAAGTAGTTACGCAGATGAGGGTGTTACGTTCCTCCTTCCGATGAGTCTCAAGTAAGACATCCCGTGGGGTATTCCGGGATCGTTTTTGTGCCTTTTCAATGATTCTTTTTGGGTATGATCTTTCCGCCAATTTCTTAGTCAGGACTTGAGCCTCAAATTTATACTCTGTCAAATCTGAACAATTTCTACGTATTCGTAGGAACTGACCCACAGGTAAATTTTCTCTCAACGCACGTGGATGGGCGCTGTTGAAATGTAACAGACTGTTTCTGTCTGTGGGTTTAGTGTATAGGAAACTGACAATGCCATCGTTCCTAGCACTAATAGTGACGTCAAGAAAAGATATGTGTTCTTGATCATGGGTCATTGTGAATTTTAGATGTGGGTTCCGATTGTTAAGCCATGTATGAAACTGTCCTAGTGTTGTTGTATCTCCTTCCCATACGACAAGGACGTCATCAATATAACGCCACCATTTCCTTATGTTGTTTGAGAATGGATTGGGGGTCCATATGCATTCATCTTCAAATTGCCCCATATACAGGCATGCAATGCTCGGCGCAAAAGTACTGCCCATAGATGTTTCGTGGACTTGTGAATAGAGCTGATCGTCAAACCTAAAGAAGTTTTCTTTTAGTGCCAAACGTAATAGGGTGATGACCCAGCTCACCGGAGCTTCCCAGGTCCAGTTCTGATTGCTCAAAACGGTCTGGATCACCTCAACGCTTTCTTCTTGAGGGATGCTTGTGTAAAGAGCTTCCACATCTAGACACACTAGTATATTCTTCTCCGGGTTGTATGGCACATCTTGGAGGATGTTCAGGAGATGTTTAGTGTCCTGTATATAGGACCTGATACGTGTTACTAGTGGACGGAGAAACCAGTCAGTATATTTGGAGAGGGGTTCAAGAAGGGACCCGATACCCGATACAATAGGTCTTCCCGGAGGAGGGGACTTGTTCTTGTGTATCTTGGGTATGGTATAGAAAATAGGTGTTCTCGGGTCCTCACAGTTCAGAAACGCGTGTTCTTTGTTGTTAATCCATCCTTCTCTCAGTGCTTCGGCGGTTATAGAGCTTATGGTTTTCTTAAGCCGTGTGGTGGGGTCTCTAGCGAGAGGTTGGTAAAATTTAGTATCAGCCAAGAGGTTCAGGCATGTCGTGCGGTAGGCTGTGGTGCTCTGAATAACCGTTGCCCCGCCTTTGTCTGCTGGTTTTATTGTAATGTCAGTCCTTGAGCTTAGATTCTTCACAGCTTCTCTTTCTTTTTTACTCATATTGTTGTATGTGTCTCTCCTGATGGGGAGCTCCTCGATCTCTTTCGTAACGCTCTCTTCAAAAGCCAATATTTCCGGTGGCATTAGAGATGCTGGAGGTAAAAAATTTGATTTTAACCTCAGTGGTGTGTGTGTGTGTCATCTTCATCAGGTTTCTCTTTGTCCAAAAAAAATGCCTTAACACGAATCTTACGAAAGAACTCGCTAAGTTCACATCTCATCTGGAACTTATCCATTTAGGTTGTTGGTACAAAACCAAGTCCTTTGTTGAGGACATCTGTTTCCTCTTTCGTCAGGGGGATATCCCTAAGGTTAACTACTAGTCCCGTTGGTTGCTTGTCCCTGCATTGGGCCCCTTCGATGTGCTTCGTGTATTCACTGGTGTGTTGCTGTCTTCCCATTGGACTTGTTTGTTTGTATTGTTTCTCCTGCCGCGTCTCCCTCTTCTTCCGCCCTGTCCTAAAAAACGATTCTGGTTAAAACTTGGCTGGAAGAAAGGTCCCGGCTGGAAAAAGTTGTTGTCCTTGAAACGGAGGTGGTGGTCCTTGAAAAGGTATCAGTCCATAGGGTCCTGGCAAGGGGTACATATGTGGGTGCTGGTAGCCTCGGTTGAAGTTGCCTCTCCTTGGTCTTCTCGATTTACCTCTCCAGCTCTTTTCTGACCCGTCACTGGACCAACTGTCTTGTTCTGATTCCGAACGACTCGAATCACCTTGGTAGGATGAACCGGAATCTGTCTTTTCCTGGTGTACATAATCCTCTCTAATATAGGGGTATACCTTCTCGTGTGCAAATTTCTTCAAGTCTTTCTGTAATTTACTGATTTTACTTTGCATCAGGAAGTCTTTATTTTCGTTAATTTCTTTATTAACCTCTTCTAGTTTTTTCCGGTACAAGGTGATTTTTATTTCTGTCATTAATGCATCCTCGCTTGTTTTTATTTTAACTAGGATGGCATCTGATAGTCGTTTTGCGGTGTTAATAATCAGTATAAGCCAATCGCGGGTGCATCGCCACGCGATTAGAGACCACTCCTTTTTAAATAGTTGGTCATCAAGGAAGATCCTGGTCGCAGCTCATCTGCGCAGATCAGAGGTTCCAGTCTTCCCGTATCTCAAAAACTGACTATTGGAGACAGGCTCGCCCTAGGTTTGTCTCCCACCTCCAGACTACAATGGACCTCCTGCATTCGCTGGGGTTCACAGTCAACGTGCCGACGTCGCACCTGATTCCCTCCCAGAAGCTCCTTTTCATCGGAGCGTTTCTGGACATATGCGGGCTCTGCAGTGGGACCTGAAGTTCCAGTGGGCGCAGCATCAGGAGAATCTTTCAGATTTCGTCCAGATTTCAGAGGGCACGGCACACCGAATGCAGTGGTGGCTAACGGAGCAGGATTGGGTCAACGGCAGCTCTCTCTCTCCCGTCCCCAACCATAGTTCACAGTGGTGACAGATGCATCACTCCTGGGATGGGGCGGCCACATGGGAGAGGCGGAGATCAGAGTCCACGGGTCATCGGGGGAGTCCGGGCTCCACCTCAACCTTCTGGCGCTCCGGGCGATTAGTCTTGCACTGAAGGCATTCCTTCGTTCTGTCAGAGGAAGAATAGTGAAGGTGTTCATGGACAACACCACCGCCATGTGGTACTGCAACAAACAGGACAAGGTTGTCCTTCGAACTAGGCCTTCTTTGCTACTCAAAATGGTTACCTCTTTCCACATAAGACAGACAATCACTTTGCCCGCCTTCTTCCCGCCCCCGCATCCTTCCAAGGAGGAGGAAAGACTCCACCACCTGGATACAAAACGTGCAATATCATTTTATCTGGATCGCACAAAACAATGCTGGGTGGACGATCAACTCTTTGTTGGCTATGTGGCTGCCAAGAAAGGTCGGGCTGTGCAAAAACGGACCATCTCTCGATGGGTTATTCTTTACATTAAGATGTGTTACTCCTTGGCGAAAAAGGAGCTTCCGGTAGGGCTGCGCTCCCATTCCACCAGGGCGATGGCAGCCAGTACTGCTTTGGGACGTGGAGTCACTCTCGGTGACATCTGCCAGGCAGCCACGTGGGCATCACTGCACAAGTTCACTAAACAATATTGCCTGGAGAGTCAAGTCCGGAGAGACGGCTTCTTTGGCTGTTCAGTTTCCCAGGACTTTCTGGTGTGAACTTAGTTTGCAGACCTACCTCCGGGGTTGGTATTGCTGGGGTATCTATTCTAAGCTAAGGTATCTATAACTAATAGTCTCTTTCAGATGAAAAAGTTACTTACCTTCAGTAAAGATATATTTGTAAGTGACATATATTAGTCATAGACTCCCTACCGCCCCACCCATCCTCCCCGCTCTGCAAACTCACTTCTAGAGTAAGGGAGTCCCTTTCGCGACCCTAGTTTTGTGCACCAGTGGTCAGTGTCTTGCATGGCTCTTCGCTTCTGGCATGGAATGTTGTGTAAAAGAACTGACAGCGTGCAGGGGCAGCCTCTAAGTAGATACCGCGACGTCATCCAGACGATCACGATGCCGACCGCACGGTGGACCGACGTCACCTACCAAAGCGCAAGGGTACTGCTGAGAAAAATTCTCCGTATCCAGTCTGATGCCTGGGGGTAATTCTAAGGTAAGTAATCTATAACTAATATATGTCTCTTACAGATATATCATTGCCGAAGGTAAGTAACTTGTTGCATCAAAGTGCACATTTAATTCCCTCAAAACAGTGTTTCTGATATTTGGTGTCTGTGTGGATTAGATGGGGGCTCAAGCGTTCTAATGACTCATTTGGGCAGCTATTGGGATGTCCGTAACGGATCATCACATCATATGAAGCCCTTTGGGTCCCTCATCCTAACCAGTTATATATAGCTCCAAGTCACCGTGAATATCACCGACTAATTTCACACATTTGAATGACTGTCATTCACTGCTCATCCGGCAGGATTCAGTTCTACACCTTCCAACCCCGGGATTCTAATCCACAGCTGGCTAATCGACCCTCACCCTCCCTTCTTTCGTTTTTGTTAGCAGGACGGGTCGCGGTTGGAAAAGCGGGTAACACGTTGGTGAACTTAATCTCAGAGGCCATGAAAACTAATCTTGGGTGCATATTTCCTCAAACGCGTAGCTAAGAAGTGATGGTCAGGGACTAAAGCAGACAGATGACTCTGGCGTACCTTGGTGTGTGACACGTTTTACATACACAATTACACACGTGATAATACATTATCAATCTAGATTCGTATTTTTTCCTTAAGCCCTCTCCCCAACACCCTCTCCCCCACCCTATCTCTTGATCCCACTTTTAAAGCTTCTCCCTAGGGAGTTGTATTTTCCTTGTACAAGATCTGAAAACCCTACCTTAAGTTATGCACCCCAAGATTTAATCTTGATGTTGATGGGACGACTTCAAAGGGATGGTACATCCTAGTGGTGCTGTAGTCTATAACGCCAAGAGATTAAGTACATTCAATGACAATGTGATAGAATTGGACTGTTTACAGTGTACTCCCTTTCTTCAACCCCAGTGCAAACCTCATTCATAAAAGTGGCTTAGATGTGTGTCCAGGGTCGTTTAGGTTATATCTAGTTAGAAAAGTTGTTGCTGTCAGAGGTCATTGTATTCAGAAGTCTTTTGGACTGAATAATAAAAAGTTGAACACTGAGAAGTGGACAGGAGGCGCTATTCCATCAAGATAGCTTTGTGAGTTTAGCCTTTGTTGCTTAGAGTTGCACATCCAAAGTTTAGATCGCTGTAACATATGATGGGCTTTCTGTCCCTCTAGGTCTGGGAATATAGTGACATCTTTCAGCTAAAGCACTTAGAAATTGAACAACTGAGTTGCGTAACCATAAATAACAGTAAGTTATCATTACAATTCATAAACAAACAATATGCAGTTTTTCAACCATAAACACTTGTGTTAGTGATTAGCCCAGTCTTTGTGAGGAAGAGGCCAGCCAGTGCTACGCATCAATTATTGTAGAAAAACAGTCTCTTTCTATGCATTATATGTTGCATAAGATTGGGTACAGAGAGGCCAAACCGACTTCACCACTAGGCCTGGTGTTTGCTAGGTCACAGTTACAATAATCTTGCTATCCAACCTTTACAAAATAACATCACATGGACCAAGATCTACAGAGCAACGGTCACTGGGAGGAGAGCGAGAGAAACAGAGCGAGTCGTAACTTGTCTGTGCTTTGTAATCAAAACCAGGAGCTGGCCACTCAGCAGAGAGAAAGCTGAAGACACGTGAAAATTGACATGGGTCACTGTGAACAACATGGCTGATGTAAGCTGTGTTGGCTGGCAATCATTTGTTTGCAGACTAATAACGTCTAGTTGCAGTCACTGAATTGTTCCTAAATTATGCCTTTTCACCCGCTCTTCTCTCATCTATTTCCCTATCTGATAAATCTACATGTACACCTAGTTCTTCTTCGAAACTACCAGCTATTATTAAGTAGATCCTGGAGACCTCCCAGTCTTTCCCAGTGTGCTATAAAAATGTCCTATTTACATGTTAAATAGTCTTACCTTGGTCTGGTAAGCAAATTTCTTCCATTTCATTATCTTATCTTAACGTTATCTGTCTTTCTATTGCTGGAGACTCGTCACCAGAAACAGGTTGTCAATGTCCTTCACACCAACCACTCAGCAGGAAGAGGGAGACATGGATACTTATGTCAGCAAATTCCTCACTTTGGAATACTATTCGGTTGCTTGCCTGAATCTGGTATCTTTTTCCAGCAGTGCTCCTGCGCGCTGCTAGATGCCACCTTGTGGCTGCACACCACCCCTAAAGTGATGGAGAGGAACCTCATAAAAGCAGCACCCTGGAGTTAAACCCTTGCGTCGTGCTCGTCCAATCAGAGGAGAAGGATGGTAAAAGGTTAGGCGTTCATTTGTGTTCTTGATGTATTCGTAAGTACTGCAGGATATATAGTAAGTGTGGTATGATAGCCACAGCAATAAGTGTACAATTGTTACTCCCTAGACCATATCCAAAGCCTGACGAGAGTACTTTAGATCAAGAATGGACACACCGCATGGTGAGTGGCATTCTCCTATCATGGCATTCTCCTATACGTCAAGAACACAAATAAACTCCTAACCTTTTACCATCCTTCTACTCTGATTGGATTACTTGTTGGCTCCCACAAACGAGCATGACGTAAGGGTTTAACTGTTACCTTTGCCGGCCTACACTATATGTCCAATGCCACTACCATTTCTATTCATCCTCTGCATAGAATCTGCATTGCCCTGAAGAAGTCCTGTTTTTAAGGACGAAACGTTTTGGCAGTCTGTTCTTTTAAGGATTGAATCAATAAAGGAAAAGAGAAACTTGATCCGTGTACAACGACTTCATGGCTCCATAGAAATCTATTTCTCAAATGATATTTGAACATTGTTGCAAAGTGGTGCAGCTCTGATTTAGTGTTTTTTCTACTTACATTAATGTATAAATTGTGCCTTTGCATATATTAAGAGATCATTTTGTGATTAAGCACTAGATTTTGCCTGGCTGTGATTTTATAATGAGTATTGTTTTCAATATTTGTATACTACTATGACAATAAAGTGTTACATTATTACATATAATTGAGTTAGGTTATCTAGGTTTATTTGGTAAAGGTATGAACAAGGAGCGTTTGATGTGCAAGAATACATAGTGTCACGTGGGGGATACCTCTGTTTTTTGCAAAATAAATAAGGTGACATTATCTAAATGACTAATAATCATAAACTAATCTGTACTATATACTGCATGATTATTGTTGTTTGATGTAAGGTGTCCTTTTGCAGGGTTGTTTATTTACTAGTATCTTGTATGCTCCTTTTTTCGGAACAGATCTGGAGGTACTTAATATTTGGGGATTGATAGTGCCTAATGGATTGACATAATGCATTGGCAAGGAAAGGCTCTCAGTTGTTAATTGTAGCCATTTCAAATTCGGTAGGAGGGGAAGATTTATAATGCTGATGTGATTTATTTCTATGTGTACCTAATATATAGAGTTACATATAATTTACATATAACCAACGTATTTTTAGTTTAACCTGGTTTCATACAAATGTCAGGTCACTAAATTATAATACTTCATCTACAATGAACAAGTGTTATGTGTTTGCTGTGTATTTTTCTTTCTCACTTCCTAAGTGTTTTATTAATTAAATGATCTGAAAGAAAATTCTAACAGTCATTTGTTTTGATATTATAGAAAAGAACTTCCATCTTTGATATTAGAAATCCTCCAAAAGTTGTCTGAACTTAAACGATTTGATATGGCAATTATGTTTATGACAGAATCGGAAAAGCAAAGTAGGTGGACAATATATTCTTTAGCTTCAAAACGACTGTTGAAATCATGTATTTTATGTATTTCACTGTGATAATAGAATGTCAGTCTTATTATTATGTGTTTCTGTATTTATCTTGTCTTGCAATACATTGGCACATTGTGCCACTTTATTGCTAGATGGAGTTTTGGTGGTCGCAACCCAAACAAACTGTGGTATTGGGCAATGCAGATTGTGTTGTCCAATTATGCGTCACTTATTTGGCCACTTGCACAGTTTACCTTTTCAGTTTCTTCACCAATGAGAAACTAGACTGTATTTGCTGCTTACTTTTTCATCTGATTAGTACTGGGACTTTGTGTGAGACTAGGTAATTATTTTAGTGCACTGGTACTACTGAATGCCACAAAACTAAGCGAAAAGAATTGTAGGACCTGTGAGAGTCATATCTTTTTACCCAATTTTGCTCTCTGAAATGTTAACACTCAGTCAGACAATGTTAGTTCTGCAAAACTGTGTGAAATTGAATCTTAACAAATGAGACAGTCTTTTTATGAGTTGACCAAGGATATTAGGAAACTTATTCTTCAGATGTTAGTGGGTAGCATAGACATCGTGTGGTAACTTTTCAGGAGTCCGAGGGCAATCAGGTGTTACATAAGTTGTTTGTGAATCAGAGCCATTTAACTCTGGTGTGGAAGTTAGCCATACTTTTGAACCCAAATGATCACTTTCAAGGTAGCAAAATTTACAGTCCAAGGTTTAATCAGGGAGGTGAGGTGGGGTTCAATCAGCTATCAATATATCTTTTTCTAATGGCTACTTCTGACAACATATTCCTCACCTTAGGAATATTCCCCAGGGATCAGACTGGATCTTGAAAACTCTAAAGCAGTACTTCTGTGTTCTAATAGGTGGCAGCGTGTGGCTCTGCACAAACCTCTCTCTGCTCCGTAAGTGACGAATGGAGCTGCATATAAATGCCACACACGTGTACAGACATCAGTTCCTTTCTTTCAGCGCCTTCATATGCAGATCTGGAGCTCCACTCCTTTCATCTCTGTAGAGAATGCATCTTAAACGTTTCTACTAAGTGTTTTCCCAGTCTACAAAGGAAATGTTATCTCCTAAAATGACAGGGTTTTAACCTTGTAAAGACTGTCACTGCCTGTGACAGACCCACAGGAGGTTGGCCTCTGCTGTTTGGAGTTGGAACACGACTCCAAACCTGCTATGACTGTGCTTCAAAAGAACCCGTAGGCCCTACAGTATCATGAAGCAAGGCTTTATGTTGGAAAACGCTGCAAGACTGTATGCCACTCCAGAGTCATAGTTGAGAGAAAGGCCCCATTCCCATGACTCATCTACCTCACAGCCAAAGTGTTCAGGTAAGTCCAAGAAAAAGCACAAAAAGTCTAAGCAGGAATCGGCTCTTCCCACCATTTTAGATCCCCAGAGAATGAGCAAGGGCATCAGTGTACTGCACAGTCTCACTCCCAATCTCTTGAGAAGTTGATTCAGGGTCTGGTCCTGCACCCTACTTTTCCAGGTCTATCGGTAAGATTGCAGCAATTCAAGGCCTTGAGAGTGGCCATGCTCTGCATTTTTTGGCATGCTCCTGACTGCCTCTGGCATGCCTCTAAGCCCTCAGGATCTGCAAGGGCCTCCAGCCGGGCTACCGCGGGCAGATTTCACACTGTATGCAATCTGTGCCATTCAAATGTGGTTTTGTGTCTGCACCACAATCTGAGCCAGTCTTTTTGACATCAGTGCTAGTTGTTGAGGACAATAAAACCAATAATCGTGCTTTCTTGCTCCGAGCTTTACTCATCTCAGCCGAGGCCGTTCCTTTATCCCATTGCTCTATTGTCATATGGTAAGAATTCTAACTCCAACACACTACGTTTACTTTGCGCTCATGCATAGACTCTACATAACATTTTGGGCTCAGATTCAGACCAGAGTCAGACACTTGGTGATGAATTTGTCCCACAATACAATGAGGGAAACTGGTTTGAAGAGTAATAGGATGTTAGTTGTATGAGCACCTCCCCAGACACTAGACTAGTTTTATCTCCTGGTCCAGCCATGGAGGAGAGCACATCATTTTCAGTAGTGATCAGGCGAGCTACAGAAGCCCTTGACCTACAGCTCCGAACAACGAAGGTCAAAACTAACATTCTTACTGCTGTCCTTCAGTCTTGCCAGTTTCCTACCAAACCTCTTCTGCTATTTGATAAAGCCCTTTAGCCACTTGGATAAAACCATGTTCCAACCCTCCAGTAGACAGGTCGCTCGCTGCCACAGACAGGCCCCAGGCACCTTGACTTTCTCACACAGCATCCAACTTTAGAGAGCTTGGTAGTGCAGGTGTCCACCAGCAAAGTCAATCCTAATGCCTTACCCTCAAACTCCCCTGACTGCAAATCCAAGTGTTGAACAAGTGCATGTTTTTCTCCGCCAGTCTGGGCCTCCTTGGGCGCTGTGCCCATGCCATATGGGACATGCTTGGTTAGATGTAACTGGCTATCCCTGAGACTTATGTGCGTCTTTAATCCAAACTTTTCACGACAGTCTGAATGCAGCCAGATTTGTTATCCAGTCTGGCCTGGATACGACCTACGGCTTGGGTTGGGCAATTGGTGAATTCATGGTGCTTCTGCTTCACACTTGGATGAGGTCCACAGGCTTCTTAAGGTATATCCAAGCATTGTTGATGGATACGCTATTCACAGGCTCTCACCTCCTTGGCGATAAGGTGGATTTGCGCCTCGAACGGTTTAAAGAGAGCCGTGCCACAGCTAGTTTTTAGGCTTCTCCAAGCTTGCCCGGTTGTTTCCCCAACAATTGTTTCCATTTTGTGGATACACCAGCGGGGTTGGCCCACAGGCAACCCTGCACCTTACCCTCAGCACAAGTGCCCCTTTGCCCTTTCGAGGTTGAGATAGTGGCTCTCCGAGACAATGTCCTAGGCATCATGGACATCGCACAGCTCAGTCCCCTGCCCAACCGGAAAACTGATTTGATGTGTCTTTTGCAACTCACAGCCCCCTGTAGGATGGAGGATCTGCTATTCTTTCACAGCTGGCAAGAAAGCACTTCCCACAGATGGGTCCTCCAATTTCTTTTTACAGTGTCTACACCCTTAAATCTTTTTGTAATTCGCCACACCTTCCACCACCATCAGGGCGGCTGACTGAGGACCAACTGTCAGTTTTGTGGTAGGAGTTGCAGTTAAGTTTGTTCAAGAGGGCCATTGAAACAGTTTCTGTCTCTGAGGTAGAAACTGGGTGATATTCCCTCTAATTTCTTGTGCCGTAGAAGGACAGAGACCTAAGTTCTATTTTAGACCTTTATCCGCTCAGCGCTTTCCTACGAAATGACAACTTAAAGATCCTCACACTGGCCTAGGATCTGTCCTGGATCCTGGAGACTGGATGGTCACATTAGAATGCAAGATGCTTATTTCCATATTCCCGTCCTCCTGGACCACAGGCGCTATCTGTGTATCATAGTAATCCAAGAGTATTTTCAGTTTGCAGTGCTCCCTTTTGGCCTCACCAGTACCTCTTGGTTGTTTATGAACATGATGGCAGTGGTCTTAGCACACTTTTGCAGGTCGGGGTTTCAGTCTTTCCCTTCATCAATGACTGGCTGTTGAAGGCAGAATTGCCCTATACAGGTGAAAACCACCTTCAGATGACAGCAGGATTACCAACAGTAATGTAAAAAAAGCTTTATCAATTTGGAATGCCTCTACATGGATAATACATCACAGCAATAGCTTCAACGACTCTGGTACTAATCTGAGTAACAGCCTCCCCAATGCTGCATGATTTATTTATCTCTCAAACATTGGATTTAACTATATTTTTCAAAGTCAACCATTTTCTTCAAACATCAGCTTAAGAGCTCTGAAAATCCACACATTTTCATCTCAAATATATGCTTTTTCATTTTGTTATGCATATATGAATTCAACCAAATAAAAGTTTCTAATTTTGTAGGTTGAATTGCACACAGGACAGCTGCTGACATGTAGTTGGTGAGCTACCAAAAGCTCACTAGCTATTCATTGGAGAAGCCTGGATAAGCATGATGCCAGGGCCAAAAAGTCCATGTAGCAGATACACATGCAGTTGGGCACACCAAGCAACACTACTGTATACCATGCAAGGGACATCCTCATCCCAACAGCCTGTGAAGGCTAAGTTGAGTTGTCAGGGTGAAAATCAGGTAAAGAGAAAAGGCACAGTTGATCATATGCAGAAAATTGTTGAGATTCAGTAAACTACAGGAGGGTGCTGATAAAAAAGTGGTTTAATGTCTGTAATGTGGTTGAAACAGTGTACTGCTGGGGAACGGTGTTCCATGGTTGAAGTGCTGCTAATGTAGTATAAATTGTGGCAGAGCATAAACAAAACTTAGTTCTTCACCTAAAGAGAAAATCTGAGAGTATGCAGAATTCGGTTGTAATTGTGCAGAACATAAATTAACATTTGTGTTTTGTGATAGGAGGGTGCAGGACATGACTGAGCCTTTCAGAGCACAACCAAGCCTGTGGTTTCCAGGCATGATGTGTAGCATATAACTTTAGAATTTGAATAACTTGGCCTTGGGTATCATGATATACGAATTGTGGGAAAGGAAGTACAGCAATCCTGGGGTTCAGAATATGCAGGTCATTTGTCAAAAATAGTAGCAGGCATGGGATTGTTTTCTAGAACCATAATAAGCAGGGCCTTTAATCTTCAAATATATTCATAAACATGAAGATAAAAGGAGCCTAGGAGGTCCACCACTGTGACTCTTTATTTCTAATGCAGTCTTTTCTCACCAATTCTGTTCAGGTACTGGAGTAAAGGTTATGTGCTCAAGAAGAAAAAAAGAATTCTGATCGATACTTCTGACCCCAGAATCATTTCCTTTAAAATATCCCCAGGTGCAAGACTTGCGGCAGAATATTTGTCAGCATAGTCCCTGCAGACCGATAGTTTGCATCGTATATGTCTTTGGTTCGACCCCCTCCACCCTAAAAGTGATGGCTAGAGCTGCATATGTATGCTACCCAAGTGCTCTTACGTCCGTTCCTTTCTTTCCATGCCTTCATAGGCGGATCCAAAGCTTGCTCTTAATTTTTTCTTGTCAGTTGTTGAGTTCATACTGCAAAATTCTCCTATTATGTTAAAGGGAACTTCCTTAAACTATCACTTGGGCAACTACTATAGGTTGTGCAAGTAGTGTGCCCTTATGCACCCAAAAGTAATTCAGGACAACATTCCAAGATGTACGTCACTGAATACCACAGGAAGTCTGCTCAAAGTCGAAACCATGGACTTAATCAACTGTCGATGCTGCTCCCCCAACAAGCCTTTTCCATGGTCCTTGTCTTCAGGTAAGTAAAAGTCCAAGTGGGCTAAGTCCCAGTCTTGCCACTCTCCCTCTGAGGAGTGCGAGGCTGTCAGGGTGGCCATTTACCTCGTTCCTGGTGCTGTGTTGAATAGCCAATTTTACAGCTGATCCCATTCCACCCAACATTTCTGTAGACGTCTGTGTCGCCCCGACAGATTGAGCCATTTAATAAAGGCAAATTGTAAATCTTTGGCTTGCTTCCAGCTTCCTCTGGTGTGCCTTCCGCCTCATGGATCCACGTAGGCCTCCATTTGGGCTGTCACTGCCGGTGGTCCAACCCTTGTCACCATCTGTAGTTTAAGAACCTGCTTCGGATTGAGCTCTGACTCCGAATCCGGCTCCACATGTGGCACCACTATCCACATCTGTTCCTGCCACTATCCACACCTGATCCTGCCACACAGATGGCAGAGGAGGATGCTGATCCTATTCCGGTTTGAACCGAATCAGTCTCAATGGCATGTCCTGGAACACTCCTAATGCAATGGTCCCCTTTACACTATGATCAAACAACACTGTTGCCTAGAAGTCATCCTCCAGCACTCCTGCACATTTTCAGATTATATTCGGACCTGAGCCACACAGTCTTTACCAACGATGCAGATAAGGGGGGTGAATTTCTCCTTCAATATGATGACAGCCATGTCTATTTGGACGTACAAGATGCCAGTGACTAGACACTTTCTATGACATGGGGCTGAGTTTTCACCCTGGTCCCTCAACAGAAGAGACAGCCTCATTTGCTCTTTTGATCAGAAGGCCAGCTGAAGCTCTGTACTTAACATTTCGATCTGTGGAGGTGAAAGCAAATGTCCTCAATTAAGTTTTGCAGCATGTGCCAACTTCTTCCAAGCCCTTGCTGTCAATGAAGCCCTGCCTGAATGACACCCTTAAGGGCACCTTGGTTAAACCTTGTTCCTGCCTAACTGTTAAATAAAAAGTAGCACAACGCCAAACACATACTTCAGGCGACTCTGTGTTTTTGACGCAATGGCTAACTCTGGAGAGCCCAATGGTTCAGGCTTTCACTACAGTGATCAATCCAAACTAATTCCCTACTATCGTCTCTGCCCTCCTATGTAGACTTGAAAGAGGATTTAGGGATTCTGGAAATAAGTGTTCTCTTCAGCTAACCTCGCCCTTCAGTCAGTCAACACTAGCTGTTTGCTTGATAGGTACGCCTATGTATTATTTCCCACCACCCCAACAAGCGCCCCAATTTTTGGGGGGGGACCAAAGTAAGAGATCCAGCAGACAGTGTCCAGACCCTCAGGGACAGAAATCCTCCCAGTTCCTTGCCCCTTCGGCAGGTGTCTCCAAGCCTCTTTAGTGTGCCCTTACCAGCACATGACCATCTTTGGGAGGCAGAGTAATGTTCTCCACAGCTGGCAGGCCATAACTTCCAGCAAGGGAGTTCTGCAGGTAGTTCAGCAGTTCTACATTCTGCCATTCCTTTCCAACTTGCTACCTCTTCCACCTATATCAGAAAGGCTTTAGAAGGAAATCCTGTTTGTTTTGCTACAGAAAGTTCAGGATCCTTTGGTGTAAGGAGCCATAGAGAGAGTCCTGCCCTCAGAAATTGGAACTGGAGTTTAACCCATTATTTTTAATAAACGAAAAAGGGTGAGGGCCTTCATCCTGTTTTTGAATTTCGACCTCTGTTTCTTTTTGTGTAAGGACAAATTCAAGATAGTGAACCCCTGAATTCGCCGGGGTTTACTGTCAATGTGCCAAAGTCACACCTGACTCCGTCTCAAACGCTCTTTCATCGGAGTTGTTCTGGACATGGTATAGTTTGGGCCTATTCTGCCGAATGACGAGTCTAAGATAAACAGGCTATAATACTGATGTTTTAGCCTCTGTCCTGGATTTCTGTGGGTCTGACTCTGAGGCTGCTAGGCCTCATGGCTTCCTGCATCCTGCTGGTGACACATGTCTGTTGGCATATTTGAGCTCTGCAGCTGGACCTGAAGTTGCAGTGGGTGCAGCAGTAGTCGAATCTCTCTGACATGGTCCAGATCTCGAAGGGATTGGTGAAAAATCTGCAGTGGTGGTTAATGAACCCTGCTTGAGTCAGCAGCAGACCCCTCTCCCTTAGCTATCAGATCTCACAGTAGTAACAGATGCGTTAATTCTGGGATGGGGCGGGCATTTGGGAGAGGTGGAGATCAGAGGACTCTGGTCTCTGGCAGAATCTGGACTCTGCATCAACCTGTTGGAGCTCTGAGCGATCCGATTGGCATTGAAAGAAAGCCTTTCTACCCTCCATCCAGAAAAGGCTAGTGCAGGTGTTCACAGACCACTACCACCATGTGATACTGCAACATATAGGGCAGTGTGAGGCTGCGGACCATTTGTCAAGAGGCCCCTGCGTCTCTGGACATGGCTGGAACAGCAGCACTTATCCCTGTTAGTTCAATGTCTGGTGGGTGCTCTGAACGCCGGAGCGTACAAACTCAGCCGATGATGATTAGGGTATCACAAATGGCTGCTCCATCCAGAGTGGGTGCAAGGTCTCTTTCAGCAGTGGGGGAGCCTTGGTGTGATCTGTTTGCCGCTGACAAGAATGCGCTATGTCAGCAGTTCTGCGCATTGAAGTTTCTAAGGCGGCTCTCGCTTGGAGACGCTTTTCATCTCCAATGGAGCTCAGGCCTTCTGTATGCTTTCCGCCCACAGCACTCTGCCCCAGAGTTCTCTGTAATATCAGGAACAACCGGGCCCAAGTCATTCTTGTGGCACCGGATTGGGCACAGAGAGTCTGGTATCCCAAGCTCTTGAGCATTGCCATCGGTCTTCCAATCAGGCTGCCTCTTTGGGAGGATCTTCTGTCACAGTAAACCTGTCAACTCTTCATCTTCTTCCAAGGAGATTGAGCAGTGACAGTTGACAGCTTTCAAACGTCTGACTGAAGTCTGCAATGTTAATCTGGCAGCCAGGCATTCCTCCTCCAAGACTGTGCACGCCTGCCATTGGGGCAAATGTGTGGCATGGTGTGCAGAGAAAAAAGTACACAGTTTTTCTGCTCCCCTATCTTGGGTTCTTCTGTTTGTTCTTTTTCTTGCCCAGTGGGGCTCTGCTCTGGGCACTGTTAAGGAATATCTTTCTGCAATATCTGCTTCTCTGCGGTTGCCTAACCAACCTTCCCTTCTCCAATCCCCTGTTGTACATAGGTTGCTGAAAGGTTTGCAACATATGTTTCCTCCTTTTCCCTTTGTTATGCCTTAGTGGGACCTTAATCTGGTACTCATGTTACTAATGTGTACTCTGTTTGAGCCCTTGCAAAACTGTTCTCTCCGGCTCCCTACTATCAAGACGGCCTTCCTGCTTGCTATAGCATCGGCATGGAGGGTCAGTGAGCTTCATGCATTGTAATCCAATCCTCCTTACCTGAACATCTACCCAGACAAACTGGTGCTTCGTTTGAGGGCTTTCTTTCTTCCGAAAGTGGTCACTCCATTTCACATAGGCCAAACCATCGCTCTGCCTACTTTTTACGCTCTGCCTCACCCCTCCTCGGAAGAAGAGTGACTTCACCCTTTGGACACAAAAGAGCCTTGACCGCACATAAGAGTTCCAGGTGGATGACCTGCTCTTCGTGGGGTATGTCAGTGCAAAGAAATGTCAGGCCATGCAGAAGCAGACCATCTCCTGATGGATCGTGCTCTGTATAAAGATCTGCTACGCATTGGCTAGGAAGCAACCGCCAGAGGGTTTACGTGCTCGTCCACTAGAGCTAAATCTGCCACTACTGCGTTAGCACATGGAGTTCCGGTCCTGGATATCTGCCAGGCGGCAACGTGGGGTTCTTTGCACCCTCCATGAAATTGGTGTACGCCATTCGTTGGTATAAATTTGTGTCTTTGTGCAGCACCACACAAATTGACCCTCTGCAAGCCATGTTGCCTGAAGTTTGTTGTTTGTGTGGTCCCTGGCCCAGCGGTCGCTGGATTACCCTTCTTTAGTTAAACCACCCACTTTGATTAGATTTTTTAAAGGTTTCTACCAACACTCTTTGTGCTGGCATAGTGGGACTTGAACTCGGTTCTCACTTTTTTGATGTGCACCCCTATTGAGCTGCTGCACTGTTGCCCTTTAAGATTCCTGATGTTGAAAATGGTCTTTCTCATCACCATAACATAGACAAGGCATGTGAGTGAGCTGCAGGCCCTTTCTGTCAATCAGCCTTATCCTACTTTCTTTCCAGATAAGTTGATGTTGAGGACCCAAGCTTCCTTTCTGCTAAAAGTGGTCACTCCATTTCATGTCGGACCGCTATCAGCCTTCTGGCATTCTTTGTCCCACCTCATCCCTCTAAAGAGGAAGAGAAACTTCACTGTACGAACCCCAAGAGGGCAGTACGTTTTTATATTGATTGCATGAAAGCACAACGGGCGACGATTAGCTCTTTGTGGGTTTCTCCACAGCAAAGTAGTTAAGGCAGTAAAAAGACGACCATCTCCAGCTGGATCTTTCTCTGCATTAAGATCTGATAAGCATTGGAGGAAGCAGCCTCGAGAGGGCTTACTAAAGGTTCATTCCACCAGAGCTAAGGCAGTTAAGTGGGCATCTGTACATACTTTCATGAAGCACTACTGCTTTAACAGTCCACTCCATCCAAAGGGGCTTGCTCATGCCTGAAGGATGTTTTTGGATTGAGCTAGACCCATAACCTTGGGGAGGTGCTGCTATGGTATCTACTCAAAAGGTGAGGAATCTGCTGTCGGTAGTATCCATCAGGAAAACAAGTTACGTACCTTGTCTAACTGCAGATTCCTCATCAACCCTCCCCGTTTTGTCTTCTAGGCTTTTTTTTCCATCTTAAAAGGTCCCAATCTAGCGATCTGCACACTGGTCTTGCCAATCTGCCAATAGGCTCTGCGCCTAAGGGCGCAAACAGCATTAGAAAGCAGCTGAAATCAGCACACATGGGTGCAACTCCTTTTATCAATTCTAAACGAGATTGGAAGGCAACAGCACAACCCCACCTACCAGCACACCGGAGTACTGCTTTTCAGTTTCCACATCCAGCCTGTGGCCTGGGGAATATCCACAAAGTGAAGATTCTCCGGTTAGAGTATCCACTGGATAGATAATTACCAAAGGTAGGTAACTTGTTCTTCTGAGATTCACAGTTTAATGAAAAATCAATCTTGTCTGTTCTGTTTCTTATCTGCAGCTGTGAGTGCCTTGTTTAGCCACACTGAGATGTCTGTATATATGGCTTCATCTGCTGAAAATTTAAAGAAGAGATATGGCCTTTGAGCTTATTGAATTGATGACCAGAGGATGACCTACAAGTCCAAACCATGTGGAATACAAATTTATGGGGGCGGTTTGAAAGAGTGATGCCAATTTATGCAAAGAAGGAACCTACCAGCGGAAGACACTAAAGTTATTTTACAAATTGTTTGTGCAAATGATATCAGACATTTGATCATTCAGCAGGTTAACTGGACAATTTACAGAAGCAAACCGTAAAAAAATAATACTAATAAAATGTTCATATTTTTAAATAAGTTTCTTATTATTTTTAAAGCAAGCACAATGACTTCCAACTCAAAGATGCATGTTGTTTTGAAGTTGTTCCAAACTTTTATTTAAATAAATTGTATCTTTTTACTGAAAATTGATATCAAATGGATAATGAAAACCTGTTTCTTTTTGGCTGTCTTATGGTATCTTTACACATGTGCCTTGTTTCAAATCACTTTATTGCTGATAAAAAGCACTCCTAAAGTGTTTGTTCTTAAAAGCCTTTCGTAGGCAGTATCAATACATGTACACATGTTCTCTTTGAAAAATCCACTTGAAATGTTCAGTGCTTATGACTTGAAAAACAAAACTGGCTTATTGTACATTTGTTCTTATTTAGAAGTCTAGGGTCTTGAAAGTAATGAAACTGAAATCTGCTCCTAAAGGAGCCCACACCCCATTCCCCCAAGTGCACTGTATAGTGTGAGAACTGAAACTCTAAATATATATTTGCCAGCTTCGGTGAGTGGGATCTTTGAATATTGAAAGCTAACATATTATTGTATTTAGTGACAAAGATTCTATTTTTTTCTGAATTGCAATCCAGCTAATTCTTTCCACATATGAAATGCTTTCATTATCGTGACATGCACTAACTACTGTTTGGAGCAATAGGTCTGACAAGGTCCCACCTTCAGTCGAGGTTCTCTTTTTTTTTTCTGGGTTCCCACAAAGTCCAGGAGTGCCTCCTCTGTTATGAGATGCCCGGGGTGTCCTTGAAAAATTGAAGAAACACCTGGCTTCCTTGATGTCTGTAGATGAGAAATGTGATACTTGTTTCTTCATTTGTATCCGCTTCTCAAAACCCTTCTTATACAGTAGATATTGAGAGGCTTCTCTATATCTGAAATATGCTTCAAAGGAAGCATCCTCATAGTTCACCTCTTTAATAGCTGACATAAATAGTTGGTTAGCATTGTGAATTCCTCCTTAAACCCAGTTCAGAACCCTTCTACCACCCCTCTGGTTCTTATCCCAGCTTCTTCTTTGTTCAACTGTTATATAGAGCCACTAAGAATTATGGTGGAAGAGCAAAGTATCTCTGTTGACCTCTAGGCAGATAGTATTCAAATCTATCTTAAGATGTCTTATTCACTTGAGCATGTCTATAAATTAACAACCTGCCTTCAGATCTCTAAAGACCGGATGCTGTGTATTTTCCTTAGTCTCAGCTGGGATTTTTTTTAATTTATTATCTAATCTGTCCAAATCTAGATTAATTGAAGATTGTCCCACCTATATGCATTGGTGACTTTACCAAAGATCTCCCCTTTGGCATTTTAAATCAATTGGCACCTCTCCATAAGCATCCTTATTGAAAATCTGAAAGGCACCTTGCTGTGTATAAAACAAACTGAAGTCAGTTTTAAATCCCAAAGAATTATGTCTGTGGTAGATTCTCAAATTGACTGTGTAAACGGCGGCCTGGTAGGACTTAAACGTCATTGGCACCCTTCATTGCTGTGTTATTTTTAGCAGCAAGACTTCTACCTGGAAAGAGAAAGTTTGCTCAAATCACCTCAGTGCTGAAAGATCTCCACTGGTTCCCAACAGAAGACAAAATTAATTTTGAAATTATCTTGCATCATTTTCAAGGCATGTGATCAACATTCCTCATACTTTGCTGCTTCCTTGAAAATGGCAAAGGTAAAGTAGAAATCAATGGAAGAAGGCATAAACTAAGACTGGAATACAAGATATTCAGTCCCACTAGCTTATGTTGCAGGCATGTTTAGGAGTCACTGCTAAGTCGTGAAACTATCTCCCCAAAGACAGTAGGCATGTAAACGATCTCCTTCAGTTTAGGAAAAGTTTCTTGTCCATTCGCTTTTGTATGTTGTTATGCTTTTTTGAAACCAGTGCATCACTAATGTTTACATGCATGTATGTGTCTAATTAACCTCTAACGTCTTAATTTGTCCATGATCCCACTCCTGAATCTTTCTTTCGCCTCACTGATTACCCTCTACTATGTTTCAGTCTTCCTTCTCAATGTATTTGTAATTATAAATAACTTATTTTTGATTCTAATTATGGAACACTCACTAATACCCATCTTGCCTAGAGCAGTGCTTTATACAGTGTTAAAGAAAACAAATGTGGGGTGTCTTCCCTATTTCAACAAGCCTGTGATTGTAAAGCATAAAAGGAGAGGAAAAACCTAGTATTTCTAATGGGAACTGTATATAAACATAAACATGTTTTAGTTTGCTGATGGGATTGTTTGCCTACATCAGTCCATATTCAGAGGTGTTTTTAATGTATTGTTATCCTTTTCACCGCATCCTTTACTCATGCTGGTCATTGCACCATTCCTTCACTTTTGATGTTTTGGATATATGTAGTGTTTGCATTCTCATTGTTTGTTTTCTAATGTCATGGGCTCAGAGGACAGCAAAGGCTACAAAACTAGGTTTCTTATACATTTTCAGGCATCCTACTTCATTCAGTGATGTTTCGGATGTCATATCACATCAACTAATTTATTTGTATCCGCAAATCATTCCATTGTAAATCTGGTCTTTCTGTTTCGGATTTTTGTAAAGGGCAGGGCCTAACTGTAAAAAATATTTTTTGACTCGTGATCTAAAAGCATCTGGGTCTCTGTTAGTGAAAAGTCATCACAGCAATCCTGTTGGATTATTGATCATAAATCCAACGGAAGTCACCTTCTAGCAACATTATATTAAAACCTTCCATCAAATGAGACAGACAATCATTTGTATTGCTCTAATTTCAACTCCCTTATTTTGAATTTTTGTTATCTTATGGCTTTCAGCTGATTCATAAAGATGTCTTTCCTGGAATAATACTTGTAGACAAATTCATCACATTTGTATTCAGAAAGAGCTGGTGAGTCTTGTAGACTGTGGTAATGTCTGCTATTCTCTATAGAATCTTGATTAGCCACGACACACTTCTCAGGAGAACTTTCTGTTAGGCAATCTGCTTCCTGATGGCCGCTACTTTCTTTTCTTTTTGAAGTGTTGGTTCTGTCCTTAACTGTGTTCCTCTTATGTCCCGGAATATTCATGGACTCTGTGATAGCTCTGTCCCTTAATTGGCACATAATCTTTATAACACTGCTCAGTCTTTGAGACATCAGATCGCCCATTGCTCTGATCATGAAAGTATTTATCGGATTCCGTCTCCTCTAGCGTGTGAAGCCAGACCATAAAGTTTATCAGAATAATTAAAGTTATCTGGAAATGTATTCCAACTTGTTTATTTTCTCTTTACTGGTACCCCCTCCCCGTATTCCCTTTTACAGTAGAATTACAGAAACTGTAACAACAACTATCCATGGTTTTAAAAAACTATCATTACCTGGTTACTTCTGTTCCTGCATCTTGTCTTAGCAACTTAGTTTTGTACTTTGTTGTGGTATGGGGTTTTTTGTTCAGAGTGTCCCTTCCAACAGACATGTATAATTGAGATACTCTTGGCAATGGTCCTGCTAAGTTGATGTCAACACTTGCCATTTGGCCAGGACTCCCACATCACCATTTGAAGTAGCCTAAAACTATCTCGGAAAAGCTGTCCGAATTATCAAACTATTTAATTCCAAAAACATCATCAGTTGAAGCCCCATGTTCCTCCGGGGTCTCCTTAACAACTCAGCTGGCACGACCAGAGAACGAGTGCCATCAATGGTGATATAGAAGATTACAAACATTACTACCCCATGTAGTGCAATGCTTCAGTATTGGATCCATTTCGTTTGGAAGGCAGATGGTCATGGTTCTTTGCTTGTCCTGAGGTGTAGTGTGAGGATGTACAGTGTCTAACAAACTATTCAAATGACTATCTCATCCCAACCCATTACAGCATTACTCCGATTGATTGTTGAAGTGGGTGAAGCATGTGGAACCAGCCTTGTGGTCTTGGTTTCCCACACATATTGTACATACTGTCTCAGTTGTCAGTAGACTTTGATAAACTTTTAGCATGTTCCTAGTTACTCAGAATCTTTATTGTTGGAGTGGGGGAAGTATGAGGAACCAGACCTAGGGGTCTAGGTTCACCATGTCTATAGTACATATTGTCTCAGTGTCAGTAGACTTCTGTAACCTTGGTGCATGTTCCTAGTGACTCAGAATCTTACTAATCTCTGCAAGCTGTAACTATACCTTTTCGGATAACATTAATGGGCCATAAACAAATGTGTATTTTGCTGAGATCCCAATTCTTACTATCTGCTACAGCTGTAGCTATCCTCCGAACATTGGATCCCCCCACAACTAATTTGACCTGTACCCCTAATAGCTTTAGTCCTCTTTCAGTAAAGTGAGGTGTAAGCACAGGTCTCACATTCTCCATGGAATATCTATTTTATTCATAGTTTACAAAGACTCAAGTACTAGTCGATATCTCAATTTTGTGTTTCTTGAGCTTAATGGGCCTTGATGGTCTTTCTCCATTCAAAGATGGATTTACGTATAATTGTCTGTTACTTTACAGTAGTGTGTCTGAAAACGTAGGTGCTGGCCCTTCAGTTTTCTAGTTTCTGCCCCCACTTTGGGAGCCATTGTAGCTTGCCCCCCCTTTTTTTGTGGGAGGACACCATTTAGATTTTCCTAGACTTCAAAGAAAATGGGACTGTGGCTCTCTGAAAAATGTAAAATTGATCGGTATCTCACACCTCTCCCATTGTGCTATACACAGTGCAAAAAATGTATCTCACACTTCTCCCATTGGACTATACATAATGGGGCTTCTTCCTTATTGATGGGAATGTACTTGGACAAGCACATCTATCCTTATTTAGTTATTCCTTCCATCATCTCATTAGCTGAGACAAGGTTATAAAGTATTTAGTACCTGGATACTTAATATTGGTTTGTTGCTTTCCATGTGGATCCAGAGCTACCTCTTGTCTCTTCATGAAACCATTGACTCGAAAATGTTCTTCTTCACCAGTATGCAAGGGAAACATGTCACCCCTAAAAACAATAGTGTTTAAACCTTGTGGGAACTGTCGCGAACAAATGTCTGTGGCAGATCCCCATCACGTTTGTCTCTGGTGATTGGGGTCAGACCATGTCTCCAAGGCCTGCAGTGACTGCACCCTTCCGAACCATGAAGCAAACTCTACATTGCAAGACTCCACACCTTGACTGATCGAAGTTGAAAGGAAGGTCCTAGTCCCAAAGTCATTCCCTCAGCTAATCATCATTGTGGTCGAAGTCTTAAGGTAAGTCCGATAAAAACATAAAATGTCCAAGTGGGGCTCGGCCCCTTCCCTGTCACACTCAAACTCCAGAGAAGGTGCAAGGGTGTGAACGTGCCTCCCAGTCTCACTCCTAAAGCCATTCCCCTTTGGGGCTGATTCCTACTCTTTTCCAAGGGAGCCTGAATTTCCTTGGTCACCAGAGATGCCTCAGCAAATCATAGACTTTCCACGCACCTCTGGAAGTCATGGGAGGCGACATGAGCCAGAAGTTGTAAATTCACAATTTACCTCCAACATCGAGTGCGGACGGCGGCGCGGTGTCTCGGGGCTGCTAGACCGAGCGAGACAAAGTTTCGGTCCTCCGACATCTGTGGGAAGTTCGGGTTGTGGCAACAGCGGTATCCAGTTACCGGAGGGTTCCCGGTGAAGCTCCGGTGAGCATCGGCGTGCCCCCCCTCCCCCCTTCAACTCTGGTTCTGTGCTCGGCGGCTAAATCAGGCCGCAGGAGGGGTGAGTGCAGCGGGCTCGCTGGGGGTTTGTTGCGGACCGCAAGACCTGCAGCGCTCCGGTCGCATACCAGCAGGACCCCGGGGCTCCGTGGTGGTTGGGGCCTGGGGGCAGGATTGCGCGACTTGGCCTCTTAGTGGTAGCAGGACCAGAATCGGTGGTCCGGGCCTTGCTGCGGGGGCCGCGGAGTGTTGTGATGCCTGCCCATAGAGACCTTGTTTCCGCATAGATGCGGGAGGCCGCAACGCGCCGGGGCTGGTCTGAACCCGGCTGAAGGGGACATTGCCTGGAGCGCTGGAAGGCTGAGCAGATTGCGGGCCCGTGGCTGCAGCAGACGAGACCTACAGAGCACTCCTTGGTTGTGGGTGACCCGGAGGGTCCCCGTGAGGTGCTTTCGTGGACACCGGAGTGTGTGGCATTTGGAAAGTGGAACAATTGGACCCCGCCTCGAGCACTGCCCCCTACTTGGCCTGGGGAACAATATAGGTGGCACAAGATCCACGGCTGCGTGAGAACTCTGCTGTCAAACCTACCTTCGTCCTGGGAAGAGGACTTCAGGCCCCAGAATCCATTTGGGGATACCAGCTGACGGGATACCAGCCCGACCACAAAGCGCCTTGCCGCACCCGCTTCGCGGGACGCGTGCCGGGCCAAGGGCGGGCCCGTCACAGGCCGGAGGAGGCTGGGCTGGGCCTTTTTTCTAACTTCCCACTCTTGGATTTTACAAGTAAGGCATCGCGGTGAACGCCCTGGATCGACACGTCCCTGGAACTGCGAACGATTGACTATTATTTCTTAGGGGGCCCCCACTTTTGAGGTTGTTCGATATCCCCATTGGTTTAATATCGGTAGAGATTTAAGTTGTGCAAAGCTATACATTAATTCCCGTCCCAGTGGGAGAAAGCAGGTGCTCCCTTCGCAAACTAGGATATGGGAAAACATACTCCTCCACCTCCACCTCATAGAATTAGCACTAGACAGAAAACGCAACTCCGCACCCCAATGGAAAAGCGCACTGCCATAGATAAAATGCTGCAGCAAGCCATTGGTGCTGTAACTAATGAAATCTCATGAACAGAGAGACGTCTATCGATAACGCCAATACTACCCTCTATTTTGGCAGCCCCGGAAACAGGTACACCTAGGGAAATCCAACAACTAGATGATACACACAATTCCCATGTAACGGCAACTCAGGGCAAAGCAGCAATAACATCATAGCAAGGGGGAGATCAGGGGGGAGATATTGAAAATAATATACCTAAGATAAAAAAGAGTCAAAAGAAAAGCAAAACTAACAAAGGCAAAAAATGCTTAGGCAGAATCCCAGTCGTATCATCTAGGAGCTCCACCAATGATTGTACATCCGATTTAATTAATAAGGATGGAAGGAATTCCCCTGATTGGGCTACAGAGATGGTAAACGATCTCAAAGCTTATATAGACCTTACAATTTCAAACAGTTTAGATAAAGTGATGAGTAAAATTAATTCACTATCATCACTAGTAGATTCCTGGGGCACTACATAACCATCCAGTCTCCAAGGGGTCCAAGGGGTCCAGTGTGTCAAAGATACGGCCCCAAGGGTAGTACCTGACCTGCCTACTAAAGCAACGACTGTTTCGGTTAATCCATCTACCTTTCCCCACCCTCTTTCCGACAGGTCTGGACCATCTACTCCTCTAATGGGAGCCAGTGACTCCCCAATAGGTGAAGACACAAATAAAGAAAAGGGCCCCGCTAAATGTCCTGTGGGTATACCCAATTGGGAGAAGGATTATAGGCTCCCAAATGAGGGTGGCAAAAAAAGATGTGGACACCTGCTCCATTCAATCGAACCTTGTCTCCCATGCATAGATCTGCCACCAGCCTCCTCTTCGTATGTGGTGGTATTAGCTGGAGTACCTAGCTTACAGTCTAGTCGGGTGGAGACATACATAGAACTAAGAAATAAAGTATCGCATTGGTTAAACAACAACAGACCCCTTCCACCCCGGGTGCACAGTGAAATCATCCACGTGCGTAGGGTTAGCTGGGTAGGTCAACGGCAGAAAGATATACAGGGGGATTGTATTCTGATTAACTTTAGGGACAGGCGAACGGTTCAGCATATTTTAGGATGGTCTACTCTGTCGAAAAGTAAAAAAATTCAGACATTACCACTTAGCTATTTTTACCCGCAGGACACTTTTGAAGAGAGGATGAGTTTGATACACAAGGAATGGGAACGAAGGGCCCACCCAGGGGAATCACAGCAAGGTGGCTGGGATAGCGTTACTACTGCACCATGCTTCAATATCCCTGTAAGTAATAGATACAGTCCCCTTCATCTGGTAGATTGACAAACTCCCACAAATGGTAATGGAGATCGTGCGGGTGATTTTTATGCAATAGTTTATGGGGGTGCTGGCTGTAGGTTTAGAAACCACCACTCATCCACAGACAATAATTCAATCACCGCAAAATCTAATATAGGTTCTGTTATGGGGAAAAATGAGACTGCCTATACCATCTTACCACTAAGGCAGGGAGGCCTGTCTAAAGATAATCCAGTCAAGATTTTAGTGGAAGATTACAGGGGCCGGATCCAAAATAGAACTAGGAACATCGGAGCATATGGTCTGGGGAAGGAGGAACTATCAAAGGCCAACCCATTGTGCTTGGAGGCACAGCAAGCAATTCATCTGATAGTTCCACCTTCAGATCTTGGGATAAAGACCCAGGATCTAGTCAGACGGGCAATAACTCCCTTGGAGCTTTATGCTCCCCCATAATCACAGTGCAGGAACTGTCTAGTAAAGTAGGGGGTAGTCTGAAGATTTTATCTTGGAATCTAGCAGGTGTTAAAAACAAACTGTTCGAGGCATGTGGGCTGCTGAATTCATATCTGTTCATAGATCGCCGCCTAGTGTTGGGTCCGGATGTTTGCACGTTGTTGTCTTGGAAGAGTCTTCGAAGTATCACGAGATAGGTGACTCCTCCCCTGGACCACAGTGCGCATGGGCATCCTCTCCATGCTTAGATTGTTTTTTTTCCGCCATTGGGTTCGGATGTGCTTATCTTAGCTCAAGTTAGGAAAATTCAGTTTAAGGCCTTTAGTTTTCGTCGGTACTGTTCCCGTTCGGTATCGACTGCTTTCTTTACCAGTTTAGAACCTTCTTCCAGCCTTTCGGATCCGTTTGAACATAGAACTTACATCGACGATGGAATCGAGGACTCCATTCAAACGGTGTCCTTTATGCCACGCAAAATACCCACACATCAAAGTCCAACCGGTATGCAACAAATGTCTCTCACCGGATCACGATGAGTCAAAATGTATGGCCTGTGCCCGATTCCGATTGAAGAAGACTCTCCGGAATCGACGGGCGGCGAGATTAGAAGCGCAGCAATCGGCGCCTGCCCCGGCCAACATCTTCAGCACCGAGGACGAGGATGCAGAGAGCGTGGAAGAAGTAAACTCAAGCCCCGCTTCCGCACACGATTCCCGATCGGAAGACGACGATGAAGTGCTTTTTCAAAGGGAAGAAGTCATCGACGAGGTAGGAGACTACGATGAGGCCTTTGGGGCCGAAGAAGATACGGAGGCCGTCAAAGTGCATCATTCTACGGCTCAGGTCGAGGGATCGCCTCCGGGCCTTACCCGAGATCAATCCCAAAGTTCTTCGGGCCCGGCCTCGAACATCCCGCACGAGCCATTATTAACAAAGACGACTGGATTCCCTTCAACGAAACCGAAACCAATCGTCGCACCAGTTCCACTGAAACCAAAAGTGAAACTGGCTGTAATCGGCTCGAAGGCCTCGAAGCCCTCCACTCCTTCGACGCCAGCAAAGGCCGTCGGCTCCGAACGCAGTAAAAGGGATTTCGGGGCCGAACTCACGGCAGCGGACATCGGTACCGACCCGAAGAAAAAGGCCCTCGGTCCCCCCAAAGCGCCACGGCCTCTGGTACCGAAGCAGTCGGCCCCGACCACCAAAGTCAAAATGGCCGCTCCATCTGAGTCCACGTCGAAGACAGCAGCACACGCCAAGTCGTCGACTCCAACGACCGTTGATACCTGTCTTCAGATCGATGACCCCATGGCTCCAAAGCAGTCGACGCCTACCTCCACGGTGCCGACCGGCTCCAAAGAACCTTCGGCGTTCTCGGTGCGACAAGTCGCGGCGTCGTTGCAATGCATTAGGAAACGGGCAGCCCTCCGATCCACGTCGGGCCCCAACCCGCACAAGGCTCCAAAAGTACCCTCGGCGCCAACCAACATCACTTTTTCTTTGCCGCCGTCCACGACGCCAAAGATGTTCGAGATCCGAACACGTGTCCGCCAGACACAATCCCCGTCTACTGGACACACAGATTCTGAGCCTTCACAGCCACAATTCATCGACGCCGACACTGGTAGACTGATGCTCCGCAAACGGAAGATCACGCCAGAGAGGGGATTGGACTCCTACAGAATACCTCTCAAGCACAAATTGCCAGCAGGGTCGGAACTAGTTCTGTATGAACGCTTACAAACCTCCTATCAGGATCCCCAGTCCTTTTCTCCTACGCCTTCAGAAACGGACGCAGTGGAGGACTACATGGGAGATGATACCACCTACCCTGGGGATGTCGATCCTGATGAGCAGCAGGACCCAGATCAGGCATGGGATGACCCTACAGACCAGGGTACCGCGCCAGATACCCAGGACACGCAGCTTTACAGCACCAAAACATCTCCCACAGAGGACACTGCTGCCTTCAATGCCCTCATAGAACGGGCTGCCGCCAATCATGGAGTACAACTCCATTCTGACACTGTTGAAGAAGACTTCTTAGTGGACACTTTCACCTCCGAAAGGACTGTCAAAACTCTGCCCATGTTAAAAGGAGTTCTCAAACCTGCAAAGGACATTTTCAAAGAAACAACCAGGGCACGGGTGCTAAACCCCAGGATTGAAAAAAAAATACAAGCCTGCGCCCGGAGACCCTATGTACATTAGAGGTCAGTTACCTCTGGACTCCATGGTGGTTGCTAACGCTCGCAAACGAGCCCACTCGCAAACAGGTGATGCTCCTCCCCCAGACAAGGAGTCCAAAGTGCTGGAGACATCAGGCAAGAGAATTGCAGCGCAAGCAGCAAACATCTGGCGCCTTGCCAATACACAGGCACTCCTGGCCCGTTATGATCGTTCACACTACGACACGCTGGAATCACTACTCCAGCATTTGCCAGATGAATACAAAGAGGCAGCAGAGCTCCTCATCAGAGAGGGACAACTCCTTACCAATGCATCCATTAAGTGCGCCCTGGATGCTGCCGACACAGCAGCAAGGGCAATCAACACCAGCGTCATGTTACGACGACACGCATGGTTGAGAATCTCAGGATTCAAACCAGAGATTCAAAATAACATCCTAAATCAGCCAGTCAACAACGACTACTTATTCGGCCCCGAAATTGACACTACCCTCGAAAAAATTTAAAAAGACACTGACACTGCGAAATCAATGGGGGCTCTGCAGACGCAGCAATTTCGTAGTGGCTCCTTTCGTCGCCCCGGGAATAGAGGAGCAGCTAGAGGCCAGGGGTCACAGCAGCAATACACTAAAGGGGGCACACAGAGTACCTACGATAAAACCAACAGAGGTGGATATCGTGGCTCCAGCACCAAGGGCAGGGGACGTGGTTACGGCAACACCAGGTCCTCCCCCAAAAACAAACAGTGACGCCCTCCCCCTTCCCCCCGACCACATAACACCTGTCGGGGGGAGACTCCAGCGGTTCCTGTCCACGTGGAAAACCATCACCACAGACAGGTGGGTCAGGGACATTATCCAGCACGGTTACTGTCTCGAATTAACCTCCACTTCACCCAACATACCGCCAAAGCACCGTCCTATGTCCGTAGAGCACTTAGCATTATTGCAGCAGGAAGTGCTAAGTATGCTGCAAAAAGGTGCAATAGAGGTCGTGCCCGTCAACCAGCAGGGGACAGGGGTGTACTCTCTGTACTTCTTAATCCCAAAAAAGGACGGGTCACTCAGACCTATACTAGACCTGAGACCCCTCAACCACTACTTTCTCTCAGAGCATTTCCATATGCTCACCCTGCAGCAGGTTCTCCCGCTGCTCAGCCAAGGAGACTTCCTAGCCACACTAGACCTCAAAGATGCGTACTTCCACATACCCATACACCCATCACACAGGAAATATCTCAGGTTCACTATTCAGGAACAACACTATCAATTCAAAGTTCTCCCCTTCGGAGTGACAACAGCACCCAGGGTTTTCACCAAGTGCCTAGCTACAGTGGCTGCACATCTACGGAGACAACACATTCACGTCTACCCTTACCTGGACGACTGGCTTGTTCAAGCAAAGTCAGCCCAGCAATGCGCCAGCCACATGTCCCTCACCATTCACCTTCTTCACAGTCTGGGATTCTCACTAAATTACCCAAAATCACATCTCCAACCCGCACACGTACGACAGTACCTGGGCGCGACCATAAACACACTGGCAGCCACAGCTCAGCCAAATTTGGTGAGGATCAACAGCATGCAATTGCTGATCTCAAAGTTCAAACCTCAACACTCCCTTCCTGCGCGAGTGTTCATGCAGTTGATAGGCATGATGGCCTCCTGCATTTTCATAGTCCCACACGCGAGACTACATATGCGCCCGCTTCAGGAGTGCTTGGCACGTCAATGGAATCAGGCTCACGGGCAATTAAAAGACCTAGTGTTGGTGATCGGTCGGGCATACAACTCTCTGCATTGGTGGAATCCACAAAACCTTTGCAAGGGCCGACCGTTCCAAGAGCCTGTTCCACAAATAATACTGACGGCGGACGCCTCTCTCCAGGGATGGGGAGCTCATGTACTCGCACAGTGCAGGGACTATGGACGACACAACAAAAGAAGATGCACATCAACCTTCTGGAACTGATGGCAATCTTCCTAGCCATGAAGGCATTCAAAGTACACTTGTGCAACAAAGCCGTGTTGATCCGGACGGACAACATGACTGCCATGTACTACATACAGAAGCAGGGAGGAACACACTCTCCACAGTTGTCTCATCTGGCTCAGAGCATGTGGAAGTGGGCCATTCAAAGGAACATATTCCTCATGGCGGAACACCTCCCCGGCAAGGACAACCAGATGGCGGATCTGCTCAGCAGACACAGCCACCAGATGCACGAGTGGGAGCTACATCCGTCCGTTCTCCAACCGTACTTCCAACAGTGGGGTCATCCAGAGATAGACCTATTCGCCACAAACGAAAACCAAAATGCCGAAGCTTTGCCGCCAGGTTCCCACATCCACAGTCGCAGGGCAATGCGATATGGATGAAACTGGTCCGGCAGATTTGCGTACGCTTTTCCCCCAGCGCCATTAATACCGCTGGTGGCATGCAAACTGCGACAGCACTCACTGACACTCATCCTAGTTGCTCCCACATGGGCGCGCCAGCCATGGTACACCACCTTTCTAGAACTTTCCGTGGTGCCGCATCAAAGGCTGCGGATCAAACCTGCACTCTTAACGCTGAACCATGGCGAAATTCAGCACCCAGATCCGCAACAGCTGAACCTGGCAATCTGGCTCCTGAAGTCTTAGAGTTTGGCTATCTAAACCTGCCACCTGACTGTATGGAGATCATCAAGGAGGCCAGGAGACCCACTACCAGAGCTTGCTATGCGGCTAAATGGAAGAGGTTTGTCATTTACTGCAACAACAATGACATCAACCCGCTAGACGCATCCACTCAAAACATAATCTGTTACCCCTTACACCTATACCGATGTAATCTGGCATACACCTCAATACGTATCCATTTAACCGCAATAGCAACCTATCTCCAAAACAGGCAGCACATCTCTTTATTCAGAGTGCCTGCCATCAAAGCCTTCTTGGAGGGACTTAAACGAGTAATTCCCCCAAGACACCCACCAGCACGGGTGTGGAACCTCAACTTGGTCCTCACCAGACTGATGGGTCCACCCTTCGAACCTCTCCACTCATGTGAGATTCAATTCCTCACCTGGAAAGTAGCTTTCCTAGTAGCAATCACTTCGTTAAGAAGAGTTAGTGAACTCCAGGCACTAACCATTCAAGAGCCATTCATACAGGTTCACGCAAACAGGGTTGTACTTCGAACCAACCCCAAATTCATGCCTAAAGTAATATCGCAGTTCCACATGAATCAAACTATTGAACTGCCTGTTTTCTTTCAAAATCCACAAAATGTCGCTGAGAGAATGCTCCATACACTAGATGTAAAGAGGGCCCTCATGTACTATATAGACTGAACTAAGGACTTTAGGAAAACAAAACAACTTTTCGTTGCCTTTTCTCCACAACACAAGGGCAACGCCATTTCCAAAGCAGGTATAGCCAGATGGATCGTTAAATGTATTCAAATTTGTTATCAAAAAGCTAAACACACATTAACGATTCCCCCACGAGCCCACTCAACACGAAAGTTAGGGGCGTCCATGGCTTTCCTGGGAAACATTCCTTTACAGGAAATATGTAGAGCAGCCACATGGTCCACTATACATACATTTACCAAACACTACTGTGTAGATGTACACTCAAAACAGCAGGCAGCTGTAGGACAGGCTGTTCTCAAAACTCTTTTTCAGACTGCTGCAGCTGGCACTGGTAGCCGCCGCTAATAGGAGGTACTGCTATGTATTCTATGCACAGATATGAATTCAGCAGCCCACATGCCTCGAACTGAATAGGCTACTTACCAGTATGCATCTGTTCTTGGCATGTAGGGCTGCTGACATTCATATCGCCCACCCTCCTCCCCGGCGCCTGTAGAAGCTGCAGCCCTCAGAATTACTGTATAGCATGGTCATCACTTACTGTATCTACTCCATCACTGCCACAATGGCGAAAAACAATCTAAGGATGGAGAGGATGCCCATGCGCACTGTGGTCCAGGGGAGGAGTCACCTATCTCGTGATACTTCGAAGACACTTCCAGGACAACAACGTGCAAACATCCGGACCCAACACTAGGCGGCGATCTATGCACAGATATGAATGTCAGCAGCCCTACATGCCAAGAACAGATGCATATTGGTAAGTAGCATATTCAATCCTGCTCAGACTGGGGAGGTTTTATAGACAAACACGACATCTGCTTCATTCAGGAGACTTGGGCCACGGAGGAATATTATAGGATGGGATTTGCATCGTTTAACATTCTGGCCACCTCCAGCGCAAGGGGTAGACCGTCGGGTGGCCTAATTATATGGTTGGGCACGCACATTGGGGCGCAAGCTGAGTTAATAACTTTGTCAACGAATGATATTTTATGTGTTTTGTTGACATTTCCCACCAAGCTCAAACTAGCTCTCGTTAACATATATTCCAGACCTGTAAGTTATAGACAGGAATCTGTGGTTTTAGACAATCTGGGATGTTTTTTATCAACTTTAGACCCAGATACGATGTTGATTGTAGGGGGCGACTTCAACTGCCAGTTTGAGCCACTCACTGATCTAAATCTAGGTGAGCCCTCAGAAGAAGACCGTCACTGGTCTATACCCGAACCTCAAATTACCCCTATAAGAATCTGGACACCGCTGGCCATCCAACTCCACTCATTGACTTTGGCACACTCCCTCAGGGCCTGTAATGGGAGAACAAAATCTGATCAACCGGCCCAGCATACATTCAACAGGGAAGGCCAATCATCTTTGATCGATTATATTTTAGTGGAAACTAAATCCTGGGACAAGGTCCTTGACTTTCAGGTACTTGAGAGACAGGACAGTGACCACAATGCTTTGGTACTGTCCTTGAATCCAGAGAGCATGGGCATTTCTATCCCTCTATCTCCGCCTAGCGTGGGGGCTAAACCACTGTTGCTCTCAAACAACAGACGAAGGGTTAGGTGGTGCCATATACAACAATCGCCAACAAAGTTGGCTAAAGTATATGAGCTGGCGATACCTCTGATAGAGGAAATGGGGAAATTAATCCAAATGGAGGTCTGGTATGGGACTCAGAAGAGGGCAGCTGAGATCCACGAGCAGTTAGCTGCTAGGCTGATCGAGATAGTCTTCCCAACTGCAACACGCACAGGAGCCAAATATGACACCAACTCCTGGTTTAATGTCACCTGCCGCAAAGCAAAGAAGGACCTAATAGCTGCAGTCAAGGCTAAGGATAAAATCCAAATTAAATATCTCCGGGCAACATACAAAGGGACCCTAAAAAGGGAAAAGAAAAATTGGGAAACCGAGAAGTGGGAGGCTCTTAGGATTGCCCTGAAGGACAGAGATTTGAAATCATTTTGGGCGCTTGTAAGTGTGGGAAACAAGGAAGGACAATCGGCTCGGGAGCCCAACATACCGTCGGAAGCCTGGGAGAGGCATTTTGAGGCCCTCTATGCCGGGGAGGAACTGGTGGGTGTCAACATAGCTTTTTTGGATCCTTTGCATGACACTTACCCAGAAGGATTGTGCGACATTACTCTGATTGAAGTTTGGAATGCTATTAGCAGATTACCCCCTAATAAAGCCCCCGGCCTAGATAAACTTCCGGGGGAGCTCTTTCGTATAGAACCAAAAATCTGGACTTCCTATTTATGTGCCTTATTTAATGCCATCATTAGGGGTATGGCCCCGCCAGATTCCTGGTGTTGGGCCGAGATTGTTCCCATTTACAAAAAAGGGTGCCCACTCTTACCGTCAAACTACAGGCCCATCAGTCTCATTGATATTTCACAAAAACTGATGGGCAGGGTCCTTCTCGATCATATCCAAAGTTGGATAGAGGAGGAAGGAATCTTGAGCCCCTATCAAGCCGGCTTCAGATCAAGTACCTCAACTGTGGACCAGATATTCAGGCTGCAGTTGCTGTTCTGGAAAACAGCTAAGATGGAGGGTGGCAGCCTCTATCTTATTTTTGTCGATCTGAAGTCGGCTTTTGATTTGGTTCCTAGGGGGAAACTCTGGGAAGTTTTAAACGACCTAGGGATTCCGCCCTATCTCCTTAAAGTCCTGGTGAGGCTACATACAGGGACTTACGCGCAAGTAAGAAGTGGGAAACATGGGAAACTATCTGCGCGCTTCCCTGTTAAAAAGGGGGTACGCCAGGGATGTGTTCTTGCCCCAACCCTATTTTGTCTTTATATCAATGGGCTCATTGACCATCTTAACAACACCAAGGATAATGATGCCCCGAAATTGGGTTTGGGGAAGATACCCGCGTTGATGTTTACGGATGACACCCTGCTGCTGTCTAAAACTCCATCAGGCATCCAACGCATTTTGGATGGATTTGCCGAGTTTTGTATCAAGCAGGGTTTGGAGATCAATTTAACCAAGACTAAATACAAGATCTTCAACCCCCCCAAAACTACTCGACCAAGTCCCTCTCTTAATGGTATACCCCTGGAAAGGGTGAGGACATTTGACTACTTGGGTATTACCTTATCCGAAGATTTTACATGGGAACCCCAAATGGTCAAGGCCAGACTCAAATTAACACAGACGGTAGGTGGGTTAATGAAATTTCATAGGTCAACCACATATAGGCCAGTGGCACCTGCACTATAAATATATAAAGCCCAAGCAAGAGGAGCTGCTTTATATGGGGCTGAAATGTGGGGACATATGTCTGCTGCCAATTTTGTAAAAATCGAGAACAACTTTATGAGACAGATTGTAGGTCTCCCACTCAGTACCCCCTTAGTTCCCCTTCGTATGGACCTGGGCTTGCTGCCTATAAATGAAGAAATTGCCCTGAGGCCTATAACATTTTGGCGCAGGGTGTGGGTGACCCCTGAACTTTCCGCCTACAGAGACGAGCTGAGGGAGATCCTTACTACTATTAAAACCACAAAAAAGATCCTGTGGTTGTTATATATTAGGGATCTCTTGGCTAGGCTAGGTAGGCTGGACCTCTGGCTAACCCCAGAGATATCATATAGATCAATATCTAGACAAGACCTAGTGCTCCTCTATAGACAGGTTAACTTGCTGGCTATCCAGGGAAGTGTTATCGGGGGCTCGATGACTGCCGAGTTTTTGCTAGTCAAGGCTGAATATAGGAAAGAAGAGTTCCTGGACTTGATTTATCCCTTGCAGGCCAGGAAACTCTACATGCAATTTAGAGTGGGGAATCTCCCTCTAAATGCTCTTACTAGCAAATGGGCACTAGGGTACAAGAGGACCTGCCCTGCATGTACCTATAGGGAAGAGTCTGAAACACATGTACTATTTTTTGCCCGGCATACACCCTCCCACGTAAACTCTGGATAATACCAATATGTCGTAATCTTGGGTTTAAGCTACATTTAGAGGCCTTTAGGATATTAAAACAGGATACCCATCCCCCAATAGTTTTTGCTGTCTCCCAATTTCTAAATTCGATGTGGTATCTACGCAGGGGCCTTGTAAAGTGATATGTGAATTTCTGTGTATACTGCGCAAATTTTAAATTTTGATTCAGGTTTTAACTGTTGAGTGTTTTTATCCTATTTCATGAAATTTTTTTAACTTAGAGACATTTTATGTTCCCAAGATCTACATGTTGAATATAATATGTTTCTCTGACATGAGATACATTAGCTAAATGAGGCCTTTTTTTATATTGTAGATATAGCAAGTGTATGTGCTATAAAGGATGGACTCCCTGTATAGTCCATCTTGCAGTATCCATAGACTTATGTGGTCCCCGGCGACCTATCATCTATGTATATCACAAAGAAATTTTGATAGCATCCATATCTGTGTAAACCTCTTGCAATGAATATTTACAATTAATTAATGACTACGTTTCTGGTCAACCAAAATTTGCACTATTTTTTATATAATTGGCGGTAGTCTTTGCTTATTTGCACTGAAATTGTATATTGTAGTATTTTTATTCTGTGCTTTTATGGTCTTTGACCGAAATAAAGTTAAGCAAAAAAAAAAAAATCATAGACTTCGATAGTGCCATTCTGCAGTTCTTTGGCTTGCTGCCCCCCTCTCTCTGGTAATTCTTTGAGCCCTAAGGAGCCGCGAGAACCTTAAACCGGTATTCCACCAGCTGGACCCTGTGGACCGGCACCAAAGTTGGGTTTAAATCAGACTATGCACCACAACGTACGACATACCATGGTGCATCCATATCGGATAACAAAACACTCCCTATAGTGCTTTCTGAGTCAGCGCTGCTTCGACCTCCGGCACAGTCATGCCCTGAACTACCTGGGCCACAGCCCTTCTTCAACCTTTCTGAATCCGATACAAGGCACCTCCTTCAAGAAAGGGCCCACTTCATTCATATTTGTTTGACACTGACTCAGACAATGATGTTTATGATGCAGGGGATAAGTTGGCACAACCTCATATGGACAATTTGACAAAGCAACCAGTGCTGAACGGAGTGCTGAAACTTTTCAGACACTCACCCCCAGTCACAGATCTGTGCTGAAACGATCATCGTTCTTTAGCTCACTTCGCAACCCCAGCGCAGACGTGGGTCCCTTGTTCACTTTGCCACTGGATTTAAGCCAGCCTGGTTGATGAGGGGTGAAACCCTGAAACCGGTCCCAGGATGCTTCTTTCTGGTCCAGGAAAGACCTGGCTTGGCAGTTCGGGCTGTCTGTTCCCATGAGGAGCAGGGTCAAAACTGATTTGCATATACCTAGGTCTGAACTGGGGTCGCAAAGTGAGCTCTAAAGAACAATGATCAAATATACCCAGATCTGTGACTGGGGGTGAGTGTCAGAAAAGTGTCAGCGCTCCGTCCATAATCTCCTAGTATTCACTTTGACAGGCACTGGGCTGGTGTCTCCACCTGGTCCTGCTGCAGAAGATTGTACATCATTCGCACTGCAGCTGAGGTTCATGACCTCCTGTTCCTTATAATGAAAGTGAAAACAAATGTCCTCGCTGTGGTGCTTCAGTCCGGGCAAACTAATACTGAACCTATTCTGCCATTTAATGAAGTCCTCACAGACATTCTTCTGGTGACCGGCGCCAAGCCTTGTTCTGGTCCTCCGGTCAACATGAATATAGCACAACACCATATCCCAGTCCTGAGCGAACCGGCCTTTCTGACATAGCACCCAACACCGGAAATCTTGGCTATACTGGCATCCATAAACCAGTTTAACCTCAATGCCTTACTTATCAATCCACCAGATAGAGAATCAAAGGTCATCAAAACTTTTGTGAAGCGTGAGTTCTCTTCCACCAGCTTGGCACTGCGTTCAGTTAACGGCAGTTGCCTGTTGGGGTGCTACACCCACACCCTTTGGAACTCTGTGGCTCATGTCCTCCTCTTTGCTGTGCCAGATGATATATGCTCCATCCTTAGACAAGCCATTCAAGATGCATGCGATGCTGTAAAGTTTATTATCCAGTGTGGCCGAGCAGTAGTAGCAGCATGACCCTCAGGATACACGCCTGGATGAGATCAACATCTTGGACTTCTCCTGGCCAGGGTGGATGTGTCCTTTGATGGCTCTCACCTTTTTGGTGAGAAGGCAGGGTTACCCCTCGAGTTTGCCAGTGACAGTAGGGCCACAACACTTTGTATGGGTGTGCCCACTACACCATCAATATCCCCCCTCCATGGTTATAAAAGGGGCCTTCGGTACCACCAGCAAATTATACAGCCGGACTAGCAAACTTTGTAGCAGTTTCCCTGCCAGGGGTGTGGTTCCCAAAGGCAACGTGAACAACAAGGACGGCGAGTGGCCCAGCCCACCACCCCTCCAGTTCCCCCAACCAGAAAGCCTCTTTAGTGCACCCTTCGAGGCAAACAGCTGCCCTTTCAGACACGGGATCCAATACTTTCTTGCAGGGTGGTAGGCAAGTAGGTCCTGCAAATTGTGCAGTGGAGTTATGAGCTGACATTTCTGGTCATCCTGCCACATCTTCCACCACCCTCAAAAAGACTGAAGGAGGGACATCTGTCCCTCTTGTGGCAGAAAGTGCAAGCCCCTCTAGCCAAAGGAGCCGTAGAGAGGGTACTGGCATTAGATGCCGTTGTGACGTGCACATTGCCAATATAGGCCCCCCTGTGCCCTGACATCAGTTCTTTTCTTTCTGGTCTAGTAAGCACAGATCCGGAGAGAGCTAGCCTCAGTCAATTTGTGACTGACCCTTTTTTCGACCTTTTTTTAAAGATATTTTTGAGACTTTATTCTCCTGGTGTGCTCAGGATGTCCACACAAAAACCTATGGGTTTTAAGCCAAGTGGTGTCTGTCACATGCACGTGTCTGTGAAAGACCAACACTTTGTGGTGCTTGGTGCAGGACCACGACTCCAAGACCTGCATGGACTATCAGCATGAAGCTAAAGTAGCCGTGGGAAAATTCCCATGAAGCTCCTCATCAGCTGATATTAACCATATGATGCTCAAGATCTTGGTCACACAGAAGGTCCTGGGACGGCTCGCAGAGCCAATCTCGACGATTGTTATCCTAGTCCAAATCGCCAGATAAGTCCCACAAGCGCAAGAAGTCAAAGAAGTCTAAGTGTTCTTCGACTTCTCCGTGTCGGTCCAAGTCATCGAATGAGGCTCGGAAATTATGACACCACTCGAGACCTTGCTCCTCCGTGGAACCTGTGCCTCGGTCTGCACCTTCCAGGCCATGCACTTCATATATGGGCAGCTTGACCCCTCTGGAGCACCTTCGGGCCCCATGGTTTCGGGAGTGTCCCCTACTTGATTCTCGCCGGCATGTCTGCCTTTGTGCCAGTCATTCCTGGAGTCGCCGATGTCCTGTGGTGGTGCAGACCCAACTCCGATGCAGAACCGAATAGGTGTCATCCGATGCCAACTCCAGCGCCGACTGCTGATAGGCCTGGAGAGGAAGACGATTGGGACAGGTCTGAGAACCATTATGGATGCCATCATCCTGACGAGGAACCAGAGGGCAACTGGTGTGACGTACTTGCGAATGTTGGTGGTTTGGACTCCTCACCAGACACTGACTTGATCTCTCCTCCCGCCGTAGCTATGGAAGAGGAAGCCGCTTTTGCTATGGTAATAATGAGTACTGCTGAGGTCTTGGCCCTTCAGCTGCCCTCAGTGGCAGTCAAGACGTATGTCTAGATGGAGATGCTTCAGCTCGGGCTTGCCCCTCTGAACCCTTATTCCCATTCAATGATGCCCTTACAGATGTCCTATTTGGGGCCTGGTCAAAGCACTGCTCAAGACAATTGCCCATCACCACCGCCCCCACTCCTGGGGATCATTGTTTACTCACCCAGCACCCCACCCAAGAAAGCTGTGTGATCCAAGCCTCCACCTCTCGTATTAACCCTAGTGCATTGCCTACAGCTCCATCGAATAGGGAATTGAAGAAGCTTGGATATCATTGGCAAGAGTCTGGTCTCTTCCACCATCTCAACAGTGCGTTCGGTGAACACTATGGAACTTTTGGGCCAATACACATACACTGTATAGGGACTCGGTTGCGCAAGTGCTGCCTATTGCCTCGGAAGAGGCCCGAGCCATAATCAGTCACACAATTGCTAATGGGCGAGATGCAGCAAAGTTCAACTTTAGATGTGCACTCGACATGACAGAGGTAGAGCAATTGCACCATTGGTACAACACACCTGGTTAATAACCCCTGACTTCAGGGGATGTCCAAGCTTCCTCTTAGTCCTGCCTTTTTGGTGTAAAGGCAGACTGTACACTGGAGCGCTTTAAGGACAGCAGAACTACAGCTAGGTCCTTGGGTCTGTCTTTTGCCCCTGCCAACCCTAGTCTGCTTTCGTCCCTTCCGTGGCTATTGGAGGGGCTACCAATCACGTTCTATCCTGCCACTCCACCAAGACCAACAGACTAACAGCTTTTTCGTGGCTGTCAACACAGTTCTCACAGACCACGTGGGGCAACCTGCCAGAGGTCGGCCCCATCCACCAGCAGCTGTAGCCTCAAAATCCCTTTCATTTGCCTTTAAACGAGCATGGGCAACCAGTGGGGGGCAAGATCCGACATCACCTGCCCTACTTGGCAGACCATGACATCGGACAAGTGGGTTTTACAAATCAGCCATAGGGGCTACTCCATCCCCTTTCTAGAAACCCCCCTCAACCATGCCACCCACTTATGACTGGCAGATGGAGGACCATCTCTCCTTGCTCCATCAGGACGCATCAATCCTTTTGGCCAAAGAGGCTATTGAGAGGGTGCTGGCATCAGAAGTAGGTTGTGGTTGCTATTTCTGTTACTTTCTGGCGCCCCAAAAGTACGGTGGGCTGCATCCTATTCTACAGCTGTGCTTTTTCTTCTTCTTCCTTGAAGAAGGAGAAGCTCAAAATTCTCACCTTGACTCCGGTACTGTATGCCCTGAACCCTGGAGACTGGATGGTAGGGTTGGAATTGCAGGATGCATATTTCTACATTCCCGTCCTGCCTACCCACAGATGTTATCTGTGGTTCAAGGTGGGCCAAGAACACTACCACCACACACCATCTAACCCAGACACACAGGTTCTGAGGACACACATCTCCTTCCTCTCAAAGGTTGTAACACCTCTAATGTTGGCCAAAATATCACCTTGCCTACCTTCTTTGGTCCGCCTGACCCTTACAAAGAAGAAGAGAAACTCCACCGACTGGATCCAAAAAGAGCGCTGTCGTTCTACCATAATCACACCAGAGAATTCATAGTGGACGATCAACTGTTTGTTGGGTTTGTCAGAGCTAAGAAGGGTAGGGCTGTGCAGAATCGAGCCATCTGATGATGGATGATGGGTAGGGCTCTGCATACAAAACTGGTACGTGTTGGCCATAAAACAACCGCCTCAGGGCTTGCACGCTCATTCCACCAGAACCAAGGCTGCAACCACTGCATTGGCCATTAGAGTTGCTGTCATGAACATCTGTCAGGCAGCAACATGGGCTTCACTGCATATGTTTACCAAACATTACTGCCTGGAAAGTCAGGTCCGCAGTGATGGGCATTTGGCCTATTCCGTCCTGCTGGGCTTTTTGGTCTAATCTGCTCTCAGACCCGCTTCTGAGGAGGTATTGCTTGGGTATCTATTTTGAGGTAAGCAATCTGTGGCTGGACGTCTATCAGATGAACAAGTTACTTACCTTCAGTAATGCCTTATCTGGTTTAGACTCTCTATAGCCGCAGATTCCTTACCAACCAACCCAACCTCTCGGCTCTGTGAACTGATTTCATCATTGATTCAGCCTTCAGAGCCCCTTAGCAATATACACAAGTTCATCCACATTCTGTGTGGCTCTGTTCTTCTGATGTGGAAAGACATTAAAAGAAACTGTCAACGTGCTGGGGTGGTGCCTGTATAGGCAATGCGCACATCACATCTGGTGAAGAGCCGAAAGGCGCCAACTTCCGGCGCACACGCGTACTGCTCGAAAATTTTCTGACACCTGGGAATAATTCTGAACTAAGGAATCTGTGGCTAGATAAGAGTCTCTACCAGATAAGGCATTAACAAAGGTAAGTAACTTGTTCCTCAGGATGCTCACCCTGGCCCCGGTCTTGCCTGCCCTCAACCCTGGAGACAGGATGGTAGACCTGCAGGACCTCAGGCATTACCTTTAGGTCACAGCGGGGCAGGAGCATTTTCACTTGGCTTTGCAGCGCATTTTTGGAGGTCGAGTCCAGTCTTCTCCTATCTCGATGACTTGCTGCACAAGGCGGTCATCGCCCATCTCCAGACTATGGTAAACCTCTTAGCCTTTTTTGGGTTTGCCATCGATATGCCGAAGCCACACCTGACTACTTTGTAGACGCTCCCCTTCATCTGAGTCATTCTGGATGTGTTTTAGTTTTATGCTTTCTTGAGGCTGCTCCGACTAATTTCTTCCTGCACTTTGCTGGTCAAATCCACCAGGTAGCATATGTGGACTCTGCAGTGGGATCAGAAGTCCCATTGGGCACAGCATCAGGGGGGACCTCGACGATCAAGTTCTGTTCTCAGAAGAGACTGCATATGACTTGCAGTGTTGACTGCTGGCCAACAAATAGGTTAGTTTCAGAACCTTCCCTTTACCCCACCCAGACCTGACACTGCTTACCGATACATCGCTCCTATGTTTGGGTAGGGCATCAGAGCGAGGTGAGGAACAGACTTCTCCGGCTGAGACCCACTCCACCTCAATCTACTGGCGTTGCGGGCTATTCGCTTGGTGTTGAAAGCCTTCCTTCGTTTATCAAGGGAGGTTGGTACAAGTGTTCATGGACCACACCACCACCAACTAGTGCTGCAATAAACATGCCGAGGTAGGGGTCATGGACACTGTGTCAGGAGGCACTATGTCTGGAAGTGGTTGGTACACCAGGTAATTTTTCTCCTGGTTAATCTCCTGCAGGATTTTTAACCACCATGGCAGATGAACGCAGCCGTCTACACCTAACAGATGACAAATGGCTCCTGGATGTGGCACAGGGTCTCTTCCACGATTAGGGAGAGCCTTGACTCCATCTTGTCTCCACCACAGTGAATGTGCAATGTCTGCATGCCTGAGTTCCCAAGACGACTTTCCATTGGTTACGCATTCTGCCTAGAGTGGAGCTCGGGACTCCTATATGCCTTTCAGCTGCTACTCGTCCTTCCAAAAGTTCTGAAAAAGGTCAGGAAAGACCAGGCTCCAGTCATTCTAGTGGCACCGGATTGGGCAAGGAGAATGTGGTATCCCACCCTCGTAAGTATGAACATCAGTCCTCTAATCATGTTTCTGTTTCGGGAGGATCATTAGTCCCAGAAACAGGGCAGGGTTCTGTCCCTGAGTCTGCCTAACGTTCATCTCCATATTTGGAGATTGAGCAGCAGTTCTTGACTGCTTTCAACCTTCCTCCTGAGGTTGTCAAAGTCATCTTGGCAGCCATGCGTCCTGCCACCACATTTGTATATGCCTGCCATTCGGACAAGTTTGTAACTTTGTGTGCTTCTCAGCCGATTGACTCACTTCAAGTCAAGCCTTCAGAAGTGTTGCTTTTTGTGATGTAATTGGCCCAGCAAGGTCTTGCTTTGGGCACAGATAAAGGATACTTGTTAGCTCTTTTAGCTTTACTGCGGTTGCCGGATCAGCCCTCTTTTTGTAAATCACCTGTTGTAATGCATTTTTTTTTTAAAGGTTTGCAACATATGTTTCTATACTCTCTCTTCATTATACCTCTGCTACCTTAACCTGGTCCTCACAGTCCTAATGTGTACTCCCTTTGATCTGCTGCTTAGCTCTCCATTGCATCTTCTCACCCTTAATACATTTGACAAATTTCCTTAAAATCTGTGCTGTGGGTGAGTGGGATACAGACCCACTCCAACAACCTGCCAGACACCCCATTCTTCCCAGATAAACTGGTTCCGAGAAAACGAGCCTCCTTTCTTCTAAAAGGCAGTAACTCCTTTTTATGTTGGTCAAAGTATTACCCTTCCAATGTTCTTCCCTTCACCACACCCCTCTAAAGAAGAGGAGACTCCATCGGCTGGATCCCAAAATAACTCTTAAATAAAATGTATTGTACCAGGGAACATTAACTGGAAACTCTTCATTAGATGCGCTAGAGCAAACTAAAGGCAAGGCAGTGCAAAAGAGCTGTTTCTTGTTGGATAGTGCTTTACAGCAAAGTCTGCTATTCATTGGCCAAGAAGCAACCACTGGAAGGCTTGCAAGCCCATTCCAACAGAGCCAAGGCTGCTACCATTTTGTTTGAACATGGAGTGCCTGTTCTGGACATTTGCCAGACTGCTAGGTGGAAATCGCTCCACACAGTCTCGAACCACGATTGTCTAGACAGGTCCGACAAGGGCATTTTGTCTGCTTTTCACTACAGCACTTTTTGGTTTGAGCCAGTTCACAGACACTCCCCCCAAACCTAGGAGGTGCTGCATCTCATAGAGACTTCTAGCCACAGATTTCTTACCTTAGAATTTTCCACAGGCGTCAGACTGGATCCAGAAACGTATTGTGAGCAGTACCCCTGTGAGGCAGAAGGTGGCTCTATTCAGCTCCACGTGGCGTCATTGGTGTTGTCCACACCAGAAGTGTCCTTCTCGATGAGTATGTAGGTGTGCTGGTATCAGTTCTTTTCTTTCTGCGCCAGTCAGCGCAGATCCGGAAAGAGCTGACCCTTAGTCATTTTTTGACAAGGTTTTCCTTAATGTTTTGTCGACTCCTTTGAGGTTATCCTCCCGGTGTGGCATGGATGCCATCTAGGAAAGCCATCTTCAAGCCATGGGACGACTGTCAGCTAGCAGATGTCGGTAACAGACCCGCATCTTGTTTACCTTTGATACCTCGAGTGGAACCACAACCCGAAGGCCTATCCCAATTGCCGTGCAATGCACATGAGTACCTTGAGGGAGCAATCCCTCAAGCTCCTAGCAGCTTGAAGCTATAGGTCGCAAGCAAGAGGAAGGTGCCGAGAGCAGTCGCGGATCCCAAGGTCGATGCTGCAGTCCAAGTCCTCAAGCCACTAGGGTTAGTCCAAAGACCCAAAGTAGTCGACGAGATGAGGGAGCGTCGTCACTCGAGGCAGGGTTCTGTGGTAGAGCCAACGTCTGGGTCGATCCACGCGTCCCCAAGAGCCAGAGCGACCCCCTCTCACTCCTAAGAATTTTGAGGCCATGCACTTTATATATGGGCGTCCCATTTGCGCTTCAGGCCCGCAGGTTCAGAAGGGGCTCCTTCTGGATCCATGCCGGCGGCTCTCACCCAGCCACCAGTCGGGCCCTAAGCATACACAGATGGATATGGACCAGTGCCGGTGTGCCATTCTTATGGGATTGAACTAGAGGAGAAAAGGGAGGGGTCGCTGGTCCCTGAAGAATGCCAACCTTATAAAGAACCTATGAACTAGTTTGCGTATCTGGGTGAAGCCAGCGGACTGGAATCCTCTCTAGATGATGGTATGCTTTTTTCCTCCAACCATGGCTACAGTGGAGGGAGCTACATTTTCGGCCGTGGTGCGGAGGGCTACTGAGGTCCTGGACCTTAGTTTGCCCTAGGTGGCAGTCAAATGCTTCAGCCGGGAGTGTCCCCATCAGAACCGCTCATTCTTTTCAATAAGGCACTTACTGACTTTCTGCCTGGAACTTGGTCTGAGCCCAGCACAGGGACTCCGGTGAACATGACTATTGCCCGCTGCTACCGTCCTGCTCCAGGGAACCCAAACTTCCTTACACAGCACCCCACCCCAGAGAGCTTTGTGGATCAAGTCTCCACCTCACAAGTAAACCCTGGCACATTCTCTACAGCCCGCTGGACCGGGAATCCAAAAAGTGGGATAATTCTGGCAGGAAAATTGTTTCTTTTGCTAGCTTGACATTGCGGTCAGTGTACACCACATGTCCTTTAGGCCGCTACTCCCTTGCTCTGTTGGACACGGTTTTGCAGCTGCTGCCAATGATTCCAGAGGAGGTCCGAGCTGTGCTCTCCCAGTCTGTTGCCGACAGGAGAGACCCAGCTAAGTTCATCATCCACTGTGGATTAGACACCACCAATTCACTATACAGAGCAGTTTCGTTGACAGTGGCTCTGAGAGACTCCATGCCTGGTAGAGGACTACTGTCTTTACTGGGGATGTCCAATCATCCCTCATTGACATGCCATTTTGATGGCACCAGTCTCTTCGGAGACCAGTCTCATGCGACACTAGAGCACTTAAAGAACAGCAGCACTGCGGCCAGGACCTTGGGACTTTCCATGGCCCCTCGTCACCCTCAATCCTCCTTTTGTAGCCACGGAAGGGGTGTCCAGCCGCGGCTTTACCTGTCCAGCCACGCAGCACGCAAGCTTACCATCCTCTGTGAGGCTGCAGATGTAGCACCTACCGGCCCCATGGGTCGGGTGGCCAATGTTCGGGTGAGTTCACACAATGGGAGATTTGGTGTTACTGAATGGGCCATCACTGACGGGATCTCAGTGAGGAGCTGGACCCAGCCTCACACCTTACTAGGTAGTGCAGTGTCCTCACACAAAGGGCTGCATACCCCTTGCAGTTAGTCTAGAGCCAGGGCTGGCCAAGTAGAACATCGATACACTTCAGAGGTCTGCCTCTAGAAGTTTCTCCCCCACTTCAAAGCCACAACTGTGTATAAAAGAATGGATTCAGATACCACCACTTCAGTGCACTTCTACATCTGGGGATACTCTGCCAGTAAGAAGGACTGCTGTGCTGCTGAAGGACTGCCACTCAGCTGGACTCCTGCTTTGCTGTGAGGATCTGTTGCCCCCTTTCCTGGGTGGTACTGGACCTGCACCTCTTGACCCTAAAACCCAGAGTGACTCCACTGGCTAGTTGGTTGGCCTCCTGATATGAATCTTCAAGGACATAATAAGGTTCCAACCCCTGCAACTGGACTCTGCCGTCTGTGAGTCTACCCTGCCAAGTGCTGTAATCCCAATGCTGGACCATTGGAAATGGGCCTAAGGTACTGCCCAGCAGACCTAATGCATCTTCTCTGCTGAGCGGGAAACCTCTTGTCCAGGCCAGCTCTCTCCCCGGCAGCTCCGCATCTCTGTGCGCCTCGCCGCTGGGCCGAGTCCCCATCCTGGTGAGGGTTCAAGCCGGCTGACCGCTCCTCTCTCTTGCCTGACTCCAGCCTGGAGCTGCACCTGTCTCCGCTTCTCGCCCCCTTTATTCACTGATCTCAGCTCTCGCCCTCCTTTCTTTATTTTTCGCCCTCCTTAATTTGTTTTTATTTTCCTCTCCTCTGCCCGGCCAGGTATCTTCCCTGCCAGTCCTCTTGCTCTGCTGTTTTCCTGCCGCAGTGCCCCTGCGGCCCCGCCCCCTACTCAGCCCCCGCTCCCTACCTCTTGTCCCTCCCCCACTTAATGGCAGCTGCTGCGGGGGAGTGCGAGTTAAACCTTGACCTCCGGTCTAGTCCAGCTCTCTCCCGGCAGCTCCGCATCTCTGTGAGTCCTGCTCCTGGTGAGAGTTCGAGCTGGCTGACCGCTCCTGTCTCCTTCCTGACTCCTGCCTGGAGCTGCACCCGTCTCCGGTTCTCGCCCCCTTTATTCACTGATCTCAGCTCTTGCCCTCTCTTTCCGCCCTTCTTTCTTTATTTTTTGCCCTCTTTAATTTGTTTATATTTCCCTCTCCTCTGCCTAGCCAGGTGTCTTTCCTGCCAGTCCTCTCGCTCTGCCGTTTTCCCGCTGCTGCGCCCCTGCAGTCCCGCCCCCTACTCCGCCCCCGCTCCCGCCACCCTACCTCTCGTCCTGCCCCCCTCCCCTACTTAATGGCGGCCACTGCGCAGTCATGCAGCATAGGCACGCGGCTGGCGTGCCAAAGGCGCTACAAAGCCAGGCCCATCTGACCCTTTCCGCGACCGGCCAGTGCCAGGGACATTGGATCTACGATTCCCCACCGCTACACCGCTGCCGCCCTCCGCGCACTCAACCCCGGGAGAATCAACCACTGCCATAGATCGATGCCGAACACCACCCACGGCCAGTTCTTCTGCCGGCTATCCTTCACCATCAACAGCTCTACCACGCCCGCAGAATCCACGACGGACACCCGCATCACCGAAGCCCTGACGTGCATCCTCCTGAACGTACACTCCCTCCACAGACACGCCATGGAGATCTGGGACCTGCTTGACACCCTCTCACCAGACATCGCCTTCCTCACGGAAACATGGACCAACACCACCTCCGCCCCCGACATTGCGACCGCCATCCCCGACGGATATCAGATTCAAAGAAAGGACTGCCCCCTCCGCCCTAGAGGGGGACTCGCCATCGCACACAAGAGCTCCCTTCGACTCTCCACCTCCAGCACGAGCGACCCTCTCTCCAACACAGAGCACCTCCATTTCTAAATCCAAACCAGCCCCAGAACCATGCTGTACGGGACCCTTGTATACAGACCCTGCGCCTCTTCCGCCACCACCATTGGCGACCTCACCGCACCCTACGCCATTGCCTCCATGGATTACGTTCTCATCGGAGAGCTAAAATTCCACTGTGACAACCGCAGCAACCCCCGACTCCACCACCCTCCTTGACAACCTCTGACTTAGGCAGCTCGTCACCACCCCCACCCACAGAGCCGGACACACCCTGGACCCCATCTTCGCAGGAGGGACAAACATCCACCTCAGCCACATCATGCAGCCCCTATGGACAGACCACCACTGCGTACACGTCACCTTCACCACCGCACCCAGACCCACCCATATGGAGAAACTGGAGCAAGATCACAGAACACCTCAACACCACCCTCCTCCACGGCCCCCCCTTCGGCACGACCAACGCCAACTTCGCAGCCAAAGCACTACACCACTGGATCGCCGCCTGCACTGACAAGCTCGCACCCCACTGCCACCCCATCAAACGCTTCCCCCCCCCTCCCCCCCCCCCCCTTCCTTGAAGGCCGCCTTGTTCACAACCGACCTCCAAGAAGCCAGGCGCTCCTGCAGACGCCTCGAGAAGCTGTGGTGGAACAGGAAATCTACCGAAAACCGGAACAGCTACAGAAATGTCATGAACAAATACCACCAGCGCATAAGAGCCACCAAGCGGACCTTTATCAAGAACAAAATCCACACCAGCGCAAGTAACACAAAAGAACTTTTCAACGTCATTCAGCAGTTCACCAAACCCGCCAGCGAAGCCACGGACATCACACCTTCTCAGGACCTCTGCAACAAGCTCAGCTCCTACTTCCACCTGAAAATCAAGGCCCTTTACGACTACTTCAGCGAACAGACTCTGGACACCGCACCCCTCACTGCCACTGGCAACCAGCCGACCATCACCACCTGGAAACCTGCCACCAGTGAAGACACTACCATGACCATGAAGAACACCTACTCAGGAGCCCCCACAGATCCCTGCGCACCACACATCTATCACAGAGCCGCCGCCATAGCACCCGAACTAGGCCGGACCATCGTCTCCTTCCTCGATTCCGGCATCTTCCCTAATGACTGGAGGCTGGCAGAGGTCAAGCCCCTCCTCAAGAAACCCTCAGCCAACTCGACGGACCTGAAAAACTACCGGCTCATCCCTCTCCTTCCCTTTGCAGCCAAAGTCAAAGAGAGAGTCATCAACACCCAACTGACAACCTTCATGGAAGAGAACATCATCCTTGAACCCTCCCAGTCCGGATTTCGCAGCAACCACAGCAGTGAGACCACTCTCCTTGCCGCCACCGATGACATCTGCATGCTACTCGACCAGGGCCACACTGCGGCCCTCATCCTACTAGACCTCTCCCCAGCCTTCGACACAGTGTCCCACCGGATTCTCGCAGCCAGACTCCACGACGCCGGCATACAGGGAAACACCCTCGACTGGGTCCGCTCCTTTCTCTCCGGCAGAACCCACAGGATCAGACTCCCTCCCTTCCTCTCCGAACCTACTGAGATAAACTGCGGAGTACCCCAAGGATCCTCACTCAGCCCCACGTTCTTCAACATCTACATGGCCCCCCTCACCGCCATCTTCAGACAGCATGGGCTCAGAATAGTATCCTATGCCGACGACACCCAGCTCATCCGCTCTCTCACGAAGAACCCCGAAGACACCAGACTCAAGAAGAAATGAAAGATGTCGCAGCCTGGATGAGCAACAGCTGTCTAAAACTCAACTCGGAGAAGACAGAGGACCTCATCCTCGGACCCTCCCCCACGGTGTGGGACAGCTCCTGTTGGCCCCCTGCCCTCGGACACCCACCCGTCCCGATGGACCACGCCGGAACCTCAGCATCATCCTAGACTCCACCTTCACCCTGACCCACCAGATCAACGCCGTGGCCTACACCTGTTTCAACTCCCTCCGCATCCTCCACAACAATTTCAAGTGGATCCCCCCTGAATGCAGAAAGACCGTCACCCACACACTCATTACCAGCAGATTGGACTACGGCAACGCCCTCTATGCCGGAATCAACAAAACCCTGCTACACAAGCTACAAACCATACAGAACACTGCAGCCAGAATCGTCCTTGGAACCCCATGACACAAGCACATGACCCAGCACCTACGAGACCTCCACTGGGTCCCCATCGAGAAGAGAGTGACCTTCAAGCTACTCACCCACGCCTACAAATCCCTCCACAACATCGGACCCAAATACCTCAACAAAAGAGTCTCCTTCCACATACCCAAAAGAAACCTTCGCTCTGCCGATCTCACCCTGTCAGAGACCCAACGCAAGCGCGGAACCAGAGAAGGCAGAAGAGCCTTCTCCTACATCGCAGCAAAGACATGGAACGAGCTCCCAGTCAACATCAGACGCTCCCCCACTCTGCACTCCTTCAGGAAGTGCCTCAAGACCTGGCTCTTCGATTAATCTGGAGCTGCACCCCCCCCCCCCCCCCCCCCCATCCACCTAGCACCTTGGGACTCTCACGGGTGAGTAACATGCTTTGGAAACCTCTGATTTATTGATTAAGCGTCACAGAACCGATGCATCTCCTTGGCTCAGAAGCACATCTCCAAGCAGAACCGACGTATTGCCACCGCTGCGTGGATTGACCCGTCACAAGAGACTAATTGCCACCGCAACCTGCATCTTGAGGCTAACGCATTGTCTGGGAACTGCCACTGCACCGCACTTTCCCCAGTACAGGTCCTGGCATTTCTTGTTAACGGCAGCCTCACCGCTCATTGAAATCAATGCATCACATCCCTGACATTGGACTTCCCATCGCAAGCCCCGTTGAAGGGATCCTCAACATCAATGCAACAGGACCGCTCAAGGCAGTCTCGCCGCATCTCAGAACCAAAGCATCACCTCAGCTGTGCAATGTATCTTCAACACAGACCCAGGCAACGCTCTTCTTCTAGGATTTAAGGTACTCTTTCAGCGCCCCTAACTGGGTCCCTGTAGCTGGCCCATGCTCCATCGCAGTCAGCCCGAACTTGTGACTTTGCCCCAGTCCAGTGCGACCAGATATCTACAATAATGCTTTGTGCATTTTGGTGCTGTTTCTTACTATAAAATGTAATATTCAATATCCCCAGTTCTACTAATGAGGTTTTGTCATTTTGATTTTTTTTAATGTATTAAACTATTTTTCTAACTTGGTATGGGATCCTTATAATGTGGTGTTTCACTGATTCACTGTTTGAAGTGTTGCACAAATATTTTACACACTTCCTCTAAGTTGACTGACTGCTCTGTGCCAAGCTACCAGAGGGTGATCACAGGTTAATTTAGGGCTCGTTTGTACCTTACCCTGACTAAAATTATAGTTGCTGCTTGACGAGAGCTCACAACCCAGTCAACCAGTAACCCAATTTCTAACATTGGTGATCAGTGGTGGTATTGGTCTTGTGTTTGTGCTATGCCATACAGTAAGTCTGTGTTGCAGTACCACCCTACATAAATAATCTAAGACCATTTTTAAAAATAATTTTTCTCTCATTTGGTAATTTTCCCAGATTTTGGTTCCTGCTTCACCTTCATAGATTTAGGATTATTTTGTTGTTGCACCGTGATACCTTGACAGACTAGACATAAATTCCAACGGCCTAGCAGAGTACAGAGAGAGGGACCTGGTCCCTATTGAGGATCTCAGCAAGACTGAGCTGACGAAGTTCTGCGAGGAGAGTGGGCTGGCTGTGAAAAAGGGGTCCTCCAAGCTGGACCTGCGGGATACCCTGCATGCTTTTTAGGGAGGACGGTGGAGCAAGGCTTCAACAGAGGAACAGGAGAGGGAGGACTCTTAGCAGGAGGCTGAGGTGGACTATTTCACAGATCTCAGGTTAAAGAGAGGAGAGCCCATTTCACTCTTGAATATGAAACTAGAGGACCAAGAAGGCAATGGCCCTGAGAAGGATGAGGAGGAGAAAAATGACAGCAGTGGCTCCAGAGGAGAGGGGGAGCAGAGAAAGATGAAATCCCGTGCTAGATCCTATTCAGGAAGCAGTGTGTTCTCCCACACCCTGTCTCCGGAGGAGTTGAAAGACAGGCTGAGAGGGACCTGAGGCTGTAGAGGAGAGAAAGGCTGATAGGACTTTACCCGAGGAGAAACTTGCCATGGAGGCCAAGAGAGCCTTGGAAGAGAGAAAGGTCTTGTTGGCTCATTAACTGAGTCTTAAAGACCTGGACTTAAAAGCCAAACAGATGTTAGAATCCAGAAAGAAATATAGCAGTGGAACTACAGTGTCCAGTCGGAAAGAAATGATCCACATACCCTTGGACTTGGTGCTTGACTTTGAGGTGGGGGATGATACAGATAGGTGGTTTGAAGCATATGAGATAGCTCTAGAAGTGAACAGGCTCCCTGAGGCAGATTGAGAAGCTAACCTAAGAAGGAAGGTACCTGGTGATAACAGGGACACTCTACTTGCCCTAGAGAAGGGGGGACAGGCTGGGTTATCCCACCATGAAGGAGACTCTTGTCAAGAAATATGGATTCACCCCAGAAGAGGACAGGTTGGGATTCACAGACAGTCCGAAACTGTCTCCTCAGTCCTGGGGTTTTTGTGGTTTTCTTTTGCAGGGTGCTGCATGGGTGAATGATAGTAAGGTAAACACCTAAGAGGGTCTGTACCATTTGATTTCCAGACAGAAGATGTTCAGTCACTGTTTTCCAGAGCTATGCCAACACCTGGTTGATTGCAATCTCACTGACCCTAAGGAGCTTGCAGAGGATGCAGACATGGGGAGTGATCATAAGGGGAGAGGCTCAAGTTCCCCTCGTCAGAGTAAGGGGGAGGTATGCAGTAACTCAGACAGGTCCCAGTATGGTGATTGGGTTAACGGTCCCCAAGTCCCTTCTATGTGTAAAAGGGGTGGTTATGGTGGGCAGAAACCCAGCGTGCCCTATTTCCAGCCCCAGAGATTGGGTTGCTCTCAAAGGGGGCAAAAATAGGGTGACATGGTCTGTAACAAGAGACCATTCTCTGATAAGAGCTCCACAGTGTCAGGCGAGCTGAGTGGGACGGCCACCACAGGCGCCCTACCAGTTCTGTTGTCTGGAGGTGCTGCTTCACAACAGAAGGTACAGAGGCCCAGATGGAGGGGCAGAAGGTAGAAAAACCCCTCAGTGGGACGGCTAGTGGGACAGGGGCTACCAGCTTTGACAACAGACCAACCCAAGACTAATCCTGGTGAGGCCACTTCTGACCGGGTAGGGCCCCATGTGCTGTTGCAGTGTCAGAGGGCTGGGGACCTGTGCCAGGCAGACTCTTGCATGACACTGACAGAGCGTGTCATGGTAGTAGTTCCCCCCTGGAAGTCCTGGCTGACCAGGCATATGCTCAGCCTAAGAGTACAGACCCTGAGTTAAAAGACCACTTTCAGGATACCACCCCTGAACTGGTGGGAGGTAATGTGGAAAAAGAGTGCAAGACACCTGTGGCTACTGCTCCCTACTCTGAGAAATCTCAGAGTTTAGAGAGCACTGGATGGCCTGAGGCCTGGTTCTTGGCACTGAAAGCTGTCAGTGGCCTCTGCTGGTTGTTGTCCTTACGGCCAGAGTTCTCTTTGGGTTGGGGACAGAAGTCTGATCCACGGGGTGGATTAGGCCACATCACTTTGTTGGCCATGGTGGTACTTCCTGCCTACTGGGATGCATCTATAAGCAAATTACGGTCAGGTTTCGCACAGATGGGATCCACGAATGAGACGAAGGGTTCCCCATGGATCAGTTCAGTGGCTCAGGAGAGTATGAACAGAGGGAGGAAACTGAATCCAGAAAGGAGTAGAACTGACAAGTGCCCCTGCAGTGGAGGGTGATTGTCCATGTTGTATCACCTAAGCAGGGAACTCCTACTGTTTTTGTTGATCTTAGGATTCTGTATACTTGCTAATCTGAAAGAGACAATTAGTTCTGGGTTCCTTGCATTAGAATTACCCCCAGGCGTCGGACTGGATCTGGAGACATTTTTTAGTAGCAGTACACCTGCGCATTGGTAGGTGGCGTCTGTCTCTCTGCGTTCATCTTTGGCGTCAGGATCGCCGGGATGACGTTGCGGTATCTACTTAGACGCTGCCCTCGCGTGCTGACATCAGTTCTTTCTCTTTCCGCGCCAGCCACCGCAGATCCGGAAAGAGTGGTACCTCTAGTCACTTTGTGACTACTATTTTTCAACTTTTGGCGACTTCCTTTTGAGTCGTTTGACTCCTGGTGTATGTAGGGATGTCCTGTCCTCGAACCAACTTCAAGGCTTGTGACTCCTGTTGCAAATTGATGTCGGTTACAGACCCATACCTTGTGTTCCTTTGGTGTTTGGAGCATGACCATGGCCCGAATTTGTGCTCCGACTGCCGGGAGCGGTCCTAAAAGCTTCTCGAGGCCCGGCAGTCCGCTCCGTGCCGCTCAAGCTCCCGGTCGAGAGGGAGGTCGCGGGACTGACCGCGAAGCCATTACCACCACTCATCGTCGAAGTCTTCGTCTTCGGGTTAGTCAAAGCACAAAAAAAAGGCGAAGAAGCATCGTCGCTCTTCGAGTTCTCGTCAGCCGACGCAATGTGGGATGCAGACGGTAGTCGTCCTGCTCCGCGTGAGGAGCCTGTTGGGTCGACTCCGAGCCTCCCTCCCGTCCCGGGAGCCGGAGCAACCCCTGCCCAACTACGTAGTTTTTATGTAGCCCTCCACTCGATCTCTGCGCAGCCCGACTCCGCTGGCGCACCTTCAGCCCCGCAGACTCACCTGGGGGCTCTAGGCCTTCGATGCCGGCGGCTTTGGTCCTGTCCCGAAGGCCCCCTAGCTATACAGTACTTGATCGAGATCGGCACCGGTCGACCTTACAACACCTCCTCAGGCGTCAAATCCACTGACAACACTTCCCTCCCTCCCCCCCCCACGCCCCCCACCCCCCTCCCTCCGACGTTGGTTGTGTCGTGAGCCGGAGCAACCCCAGCCCAACTTCATAGTTTTTACTTAGCCTTTCACTCGATCTTTCAGCAGCCCGACTCCGCTGGCGCGCCTTTGGGTCCTGCAGACTCAGTTGGGGGCTCCTGGCCTTCGATGCCGGCGGCTTCGGTCCCGCACCAAAGGCCCCCCAGGGATAGATGCCTGGATCGGCGCCGGTTGACCTTACAACACCTCCTCAGGCGTCAAACCCACCCCCTCACCGACGCCAGTTGTCGTTAGCTGACATCAACCCCGGCTCCATCCTGACGGGGACTCGGAGCTGTACCGGCATCGACCGACGCCGGATCCGGCGCCGAGTGGTACTTTTGTACCGGTGTTCTTTCCTAGCGTTCCTTATCGCCCTGAGTGGCAGCTGGACGAGGAGGACTGGGAGGGGTCTGGTGACCCGTTAGCTGACCAGCTGAGTGAACCAGACTGGAGAGAGGAGTTGGGTGATGCCAGTGGTCTGGATACTTCGCCAGACCCTGGTATGCTTTCTCCCCCTACCATGGCTACAGAGGAGGGAGCCTCATATGCAGTGATGTTGCGTAGGGCTGCTGAGGCCTTGAACCTTGAGCTTCCTACAGTGGTGGTCAGGACTAACCTGACCGATTTGCTTCAACCGGCAGCGGCCTCTTCGGAGCCCCTCCTGCCATTCAATAAGGTCCTTACTGACATCCTTCTGGGCACCTGGTCCAAGCCCAGCACAGGGGCTCCTGTGGATAGGATGATTGCCCGGCCCTGGCTGACCACCTTTTCCTCTCCCAACACCCTACCCCTGAGAGCTTGGTGGTCTAAGCCTCTACTTCTAAGGGTACATTTCTTACTGCTCACCCAGATAGGGAATCCAAAAAGCTGGACCATCTTTGGGAAGAAGATGTTTTATTCCGCCAGCTTGGGACTGCGGTCGGTGAACCACACTTGTCTTTTGGGCCGTTATTTCCACTCTGTGTGGGAAACGGTTGCGCAGGTGCTGCCACAGCCTCCAGAGGAGGCCCGGGCCACTCTCTCCTGCGCAGTCGCTGAGGGTAGAGTTGCAGTGATGTTCACCATTAGGTGTGGGCTGGACAATGTGCTTGAGCGGTTTAAGGATTCTAGGGCTACGGTCAGATCCTTGGGCCTCACTACCACCTCTTGCCCAGTGCAGTCTGCTTTTCGCCCCTTTCGTTGCTACGGAAGGAGTGCCCCACCATGTTCTACCCAGAGGCACAGGCCTGTGCAAACTGCTCAGCCCCTGCTCGTTCGGGACGTGGGACCCAGCGCCGTGGGTTAGGGGGCCAGCGGGCGTGCTAGTCCACCAGCGCCCCCTCTGCAGCAGTCTCCAAACACTCCTAGTCTGTCCTTTCAGGGCCACCATTTGCTAGTGGGCGGCAGGATCCGCCATCACCTCCTCCACTGGCAAACCATCACATCAGACAGATGGGTTTTGCAGATAGTCCGAAGGGGCTACTCCCTCCCTTTCGAGGCTACCCCCTCCCTCTCGAGGCTACCCCCTCCCTCCATCCATGCCACTTCCATTCAATTGTATGTCAGAGGATCACTTGGCCCTTCTCCACAGGAAGTTATGGCTCTCTTGGCCAAGGGGGCTATCGAGCGAGTTCCTGCCCCAGAAGTAGGCCGTGGCGGCTATTACCACTACTTTCTGGTGTCCGAGAAGGACAAAGGCCTGCGTCCTGTCTTGGACCTCAGGAATGACAACTGCTTCCTCCGGAAGGAGAATTTCAAAATGTTGACGTTGGCTCAGGTCTTGTCTGCCCTCGACCCTGGAGACTGGATGGTAGCGTTGGACTTGCAGGGCGCCTATTTCTACATTCCTGTCCTGCCGGCCCACAGGCGTTACCTACGGTTCACGGTAGGCCACGAGCACTTTCAGTTTACCATGCTCCCCTTTGGCCTTACCAGCGCCCCTATGGTGTTCACGAAAGTGATGGCGGTGGTCGCAGCTCATCCGCGCAGATCAGGAGTTCCAGTCTTCCCCTATATCGACGAATGGCGGTTGATGGCGGGCTTGCCCCCGGCTGTCGCCGGTCACCTCCAGACTACGGCCGACCTCCTGCATTCTCTGGGATCCACAGTCAATGTGCCGAAGTCGCACCTGAACCCTTCTCAGAAGCTCCTTTTCATTGGAGCGGTTCTAGACACAGCACAGTTTCAGGCCTATCTTCCTGAGCAGCAAGTCCAGGATATTTGGACTATGATACTGATGTTTCAGCCTCTATCCCGTTTTTTGGTCAGAATGACCCTGAGGTTGCTGGGCCTCATGGCCTCCTGCATCCTGCTGGTAGATCGTGCCAGGTGGCATATGTGGGCACTGCAGTGGGCACAGCATCAGGGGAATCTTTCAGATTGCGTCCAGGTCTCGGAGGGCTCTGCACACCAGTTGCAGTGGTGGCTTACGAACCAGGATTAGCAGATCCCTCTCCCTTCCCCAACCAGAGTTCACAGTGGTGACAGATGCATCACTACTGGGATGGAGCGGACGCATGGGAGAGGCGGGGATCAGAGGCCTTTGGTCTCCAGCAGAGTCCGGGCTTCACATCAACCTTCTAGAGCTCTGGGCGATTCGTCTTGCACTGAAGTCATTCCTTCGCTCTGTCCGGGGAAGAGTAGTGCAGGTGTTCACGGACAACACCACTGCCATGTGGTACTGCAACAAACAGGGCGGGTGGGGTTGTGGACCTCTCTGCCTTTGGACATGGCTGGAACACCAGGGCATATCTCTGGTGGTTAAATACCTGGCAGGTTCCCTGAACGCCAGGGCGGACAAACTCAGCCACAGGTGCCTGATGGATCATGAATGTCGTCTTCACTCGGAGGTAGTGCAAGGTCTCTTTTAGCAGTGGGGAGAGCCTTGGTTAGATCTGTTCGCTACCAAAGAGAACATACAATGTCAGCAGTACTGCGCATTGGAATTTCCAAGGCGGCATTCGCTAGGCAATGCTTTTCGTCACGAGTGGTGGTGTGGTCTTCTATACGCCTTTCCGCCTATACCACTTCTCCCCAGAGTGCTAAAGAAGATCAAGCGCGACCGGGCCCATGTCATTCTTGTGGCTCCAGATTGGGCATGTAGAGTCTGGTATCCCGAGCTCCTACACATGGCCATGGATCTTCCAATCAGTCTGCCTCTTCAGGAGGAACTTCTGTCTCCGCAGCAGGGGACAGTTCACCACCCACACCTGTCCAGTCTTCACCTCCTTGCGTAGAGATTGAGCGGCAGCAGTTGACCGCTTTTGATCTTCCTCCCGAAGTCTGTAATGTTGTTCTGGCAGCCAGGCGTCCCTCCACTAAAACGGTATACGCCTGTAGATGGAACAAATTTGTGGCATGGTGCACAGCAAAGGCTGTGGATCCCTATCCGCCCCTCTTTCCGAGGTTCTTTTGTTCCTCCTTTCTTTGGCCCAGCAGGGTTCTGCTCTAGGAACATTTAAGGGCTATCTATCAGCTATTTAAGCCTTTCTTCGGCTTCCAGCCTTCTCTTTTCAAGTCCCCTATTGTAAATAGATTCCTTAAAGGCATTACTCATCTCTTTCCTCCTACTCCTTTCATAATGCTACAGTGGAACTTGAATCTGGTTTTGACTTACCTTATATGTGCTCCCTTCGAGCCACTACATAACTGTCCTCTCCGACTTAACTTTAAAAACTGCTTTTCTGATTGCCATCACCTCTGCTTGCAGGTAGAGTGAGCTTCAGGCTCTGTCTTCTAAGCCCCCTTTCCTGGCTGTTCATCCGGACAAGGTTGTCCTGCGAACTAGACCTTCTTTCCTTCCCAAAGTGGTTACCTCTTTACACATTGGACAGACCATCACTTTGCCCACCTTCTTGCCGCCCCCACATCCTTTAAATGAAGAGGATCCACAAGGTGCGCTATCTTTCTATCTGGATCTCACAAAACAACTCGGGGTGGATGACCAGCTCTTTGTTTGCTATGTGGGTGCCAAGAAAGGCCGGGCTTTGCAAAAACGGACCATCTCTCAGTGGGTCGTTCTCTGCATCAAAATTTGTTATTCCTTGTCAAACAAGGAGCCTCCAGTCGGACTGCGCTCCCATACCACCAGTGCGACGGCTGCCACTACTGCTTTGGGACATGGGTCATGACATCTGTCAGGCAGCCACGTGGGCTTCATTGCACACGTTCACCAAACATTACTGCCTGGAGATCCAAGTCCGGAGAGACAGCTTCTTTGGCCGTTCAGTTCTCCCGGACTTTCTGGTGTGAACTTAGTTCGCAGAACCACCTTCAGGGGTGGTATTGCTGGGGTATCTATTCTAAGGTAAGGAATCCATAACTAATTGTCTCTTTCAGATGAAGAAGTTACTTCCCTTCGGTAACGATATATCTGTAAGAGGAATATATTAGTTATGGATTCCTTACTGCCCCACCCATCCTCCCCCTTCTGTGATCTGACTTCTAGGGTAAGGGACTTCCTTTCAGTGCCCTAGTTTTTGTGCACCAGTGGTCAGTGTTCTTGCATGGCTCTGCGCTTCTGGCGTGTAATCTCATGTAAAGAACTGACATCAGCGCGACGTCATTCTGGCGATCATAATGTCAAAGACGAACGCAGAGTCGACCGACGCCACCTACCGACACGCAGGGGTACTGCTATGAAAAAATATCTCCGGATCCAGTCCGACACCTAGGGGTAATTCTAAGGTAAGGAATCCATAACTATTATATGTCTCTCACAGATATATTCTTACCGAAGGTAAGTAACTTGTTCACCGGTGCTAAAGTGCATATGCTCTCTCCTCTAAACATGGTAATATTGACTTACACCCAATTGGCAAATTTAATTTACTTATAAGTCCCTAGTACAGTGCACTTATATGTGCCCAGAGCCTGTAAAGGAAATGCTGCTAGTGGGCCTGCAGCACTGATTAATGTCACCTACTCAAGTAGCCCTTTAACATGTCTCGGGCCAGCCATTGCAGAGCCTGTGTGCAGTTTAAACTGCCATTTCGACCTGGCAAAATAAAACTCCACAGAATGACACAGCTCGCTCTCCTTTAATTATAGAAAATAAAACTTTTGCCAGGCCAAAGCCTACCTTTTAATATATATGTGTCACCGCTAGGGTAGGCACTCAACAGCCCAGAGGGCAGGGTGCAATGTTTTAAAAAGCAAGACATGTACTTTAAGTGTCTGGGTAGTGAACAAATCTTAAAATCATTTTTCGCTGCTGCAAGGCCAATTTCTTCCATAGTATAACTTTGGGATTACCTTAGTACATTTTTTAAGTGTAATTTCCAAATGGGATGATAAGACTAGTTCGAGTCTAGTGTCTCTGAAATCCTAACTTATTGTGAAGTTGGATTTTAAATTATAGTTCTGAAAATGGCATTTTCTTGTCTTAGCCATTCCGTGCCTGCAGCATGTCTCTTGTGAATTAACTGAGGGTAGTTGGCAGTTGGGCTTTCTGTATTCCTCCTAGACAGTCACACACACAATGGGAGCTTAGGTGTGACTGAATGGGCACACTGACATGATGGGAGGAAGAAGCTGGACCCAGCCTCACTTACACCTGAATAGGCTGTTTCTTTTCCCCACACAAAGGGCTGCACACCCCTGTAGTTGGTCTGGAGCCAGGGCTGGCCGGGCAAAGCATCTTTGCACTTCAAATTCCTGCCTCTAGAAATCTCTCTCCCACTTCAAAGGCACACCTTTGTATAAAAGAAGGACATCAGACACCACCACTTCAGTACATTGCTGGACCTGTGGATGCTCTACCAGGAAGAAGGACTGCTGTGCTACTGAATGAGTGCCAATCTGCTGGACACCTGATGTGCTGTGCTGATCTGCTGCCGTCTTGCATGGGGATGAAAAGGGCTGGACTTGCATCTCTTGACCCAGAACCCAGAGTGACTTCAAAGGCCAGTTGACTGACCTGATCTGAAGCCTCCAGGGCTTAACAGGCTTTCAACCCCATCACCTGGATTCTGCGATCTGTTAGTCCACCCCGCCAAGTGGTGCTACCCCAGTCCTGAATCCTTGGAAGTTGTCCAAGGGTGCTTGCCAACTGAACTAGCACACCTTCTGTACTGACTGGTGCATCCCCAAGCAGAAGTGGCACATTGCCTCAGCTGAGTGGCGCATCCATGAGCAGAACTGATGCATCGCTGCTGCTGTGCAGACCGAACCTGTTGAAACAGACTTGGGTCGCCGCCGCAACCTGCATCTTGGGACCAACGCATTGCCCTCAGAACCACCACTAAGCAACGCTTTCTGCCTCGCATGTCATCGCATCTCTTGTCGACGGCAGGCTCGATAATAAAACTCTGCATCGCACCTTTGCCGCTCAGCAGAATTGATGCAGCGCCCCGTCTGCGCATCGCATCCCTGACATTGGACTTTGCATCACAAGCCCGGTCGACGGGATCCCCATTGTCGATGCAGCCGCACCTCGCACCACAGCCTGGCAGCTTCTCAGAACCAACACATCGCTTCGGCTATACAACACATCTGCAATGTGGATCTACGCAACACCTCACAAGTAGGATTTAATGTATCCTATTCAGTGGGCATAACTGGGTCCCTGTAGCCATCCCGTGCTCCTTTGTGGTCAGCCTGAGCTTGTGGCTTTGTCCCAGTCCCTCACAACCAGATATCCCCACTAGCGCTTTGTGCTTTTTGGCGCTACATATCAATATATACATTACATTTCTCAATCTCCAGTTCTACTGATAGTAGTTTTGTTGTTTTGATCTCGTTTTATTTATGAAACTAAGTTCTGTTTTTCTAAGCTGGTGTGGGATCCTTTTTGTGTGGTGTTTCCACTGATTTACTGTTTGACGTCTTGCACAAATACTTTACACACTGTTCCAAGTTAAGCCTGACTGCTCTGTGCCAAGCTACCAGAGGGGAAGAACAGGTTACTTTAGGATTTGCCTCTACCTTACTCTGACTAAGATTGTGGTTTCTGCTGGCCCGGGCTCACACCTCAGTCAACCACTAACCCAATTTCTAACAAATTTGTTACCACAGTGAGCCTATCCCAGAGTCCTTTTCACTATCAAAGCGTCCGAAATATTGAAAACCAATAGAAAGAATTTCATAACAGACAGATGTTGGAGATGCTTCTCTGTCCATGGAACAAGTGGATTAATTACATCTTGTCTCCATCCCTATTATGGGTAATTTAAATGGCCTAAATTGCACTTTAGCCTCTTTTAATCAACATTTAATAACTTAATTTGGCAAGACATTATGCATTGATTCCCATGGATGCCTCTAAAACCTTCCTTACAGGAACAACCATTGGTTTACACCTGAACTACACATCTGTTAACTCAAATCCAAGAGAGCAGAAAGGAAATGGTTGTCAAATTACAACGATGAAGCAAACCAATATTATATATAATGGCAATTCCCTCATACAAACAACAATTTATTTTTACAAAACAAATCTACTATTTCACCGACATTATGCTAGCAACCAATATATCGAAAGAGATCTTCAAAATTATTGTAAATTGGTGTTCTTCCTAACGCATGATAACTAATTTAGGCATTGGCAAGCACTGTGTAACAAACTTTCACAGTTCCGTGCCACCAAGATCAGTTTCATTTGATGCCAGCAGGAATCCCCCCTTTCTACTCATTTACTTTCCCTTGTCTTAGTGTAAAACAAAAACAGACTCACACACTCTGCAAAGACTTCAGTCATGGAAGTAGTTAAGATTTTCTTCCCTACAAGACTCTGTGTCCCCAGCCGACATCTTTCCAGCTTCCATAATGAAACAGCTGGATTCTCTCCTCATGTCAAGTGTAGTCAGTCTGTTTAATCACTCCTTAGGGGCCATATATGAAACAATTTTGCATTCGCAAATGGTGCAAATCGCAATATTCGTCCTTTTGTGAATGCAAAATAACCTTTCATGATGAATGAAAGGCTTTGCAGTCGCAAATTTAGGTAATCACAATTGTTTGCGATTACCTAAAATTGCAAATAGGGAATAGCAATTTGCGATTGTGTAAGCACATGTATTAAGCCTTTTCTAAATGCAAACTGTGCAGTTAGGAAAATGCAATTACCATCGACTTCAAGTCGATGGTAACCATGTGCGAACATTGAAAAATGCACAAACCTGCATTTTTCAAGGTGCCATGTAGTGCATATATGCTGCTAGGGCATGGGTGCTCTTTAAATGTCCACATAATTTTTTTGGGGGGGTTGTTTCGGGGGGGGGGGGCCTTATGCCCCCGGGAACCCTTGGCTTTGCAGTTGCTAATTTGCAATTTCCAATTAGATAATCACAAATTTGCTAATGCAAAACCATTCGCACCTATGGGGCTTTCGGCCCATAGAAACGAATGGAGTAATATTACCCAAGTAAAATTCACTCTTTACTGAATCGCTATAAGGTAATATTAAGGTATCACAAAATCTATGGTGATTCCTTACATATATAGCATTTTGCAATTACCAAGTAGCCAATTGGTAAAAATTGCCATTTGGTAATTGTAAAATACTATTTTGATACATGTGGCCTTAATCATTTTTAGCAGAATGTAACAGGGGTTGAACCCCATTAAAAAATATATATATATCTGTTCCAGTAGCAAACCCTAACAACTTCTGTCCAATATTTCTGTTACCATATCTTGGGAAATGATTGGGAATCATGTTATTTGCACAGTTACACACCTTTATAAAGCCCAATAATATTTTGTAACATATTCAAGCAGACTACCAATCTGGTCATAGACCAGACATTGAACATACTTTGGCCCTTGATGATCTCCGGTGGCTAGCAGACCATAATATAGAAGGGACTTTTGTCTCTTTGAACATTTCTGAAGCCCTTGATAAACCTGGCCAATCATTGTTGCTTTGCAGATTGAAACAACCTCAATACTCTTGCCCAAAAATGGCTTTACCCATTTTTGTTTTGCGAGATTATGTATGCCCAGTTATAGCCAAGCCCGGTTGTTAGAATTCTAGTTGGCAGAGGTAGGTACCTTTGACCAAATAGGGACCCTTGCTTCTAGTCAGGGGAAGGGGGTACACTCCTAAAATAACCCCTGCTCACCCCCTTGGTAGCTTGGCACTAGCAGACAGGCTTATCTCAGAGGTAGTGTGTAAAGCATTTGTGAACACATACAGTAACCCAGTGACAACACTACAGATGGACAGCACACAAGTTGTTGTATAAAAATAAGTATTTTTATATAGACTTAACACAAGACCACAAATGACAAAAATCCACAATACTGTATTTTAAAATTGGTAGAAATAGCTTAGTTCTCTTAAGATGTAAAATGCGATACGTTGAGTTAAATGTACCTTAGGATGCGTAACGCTATACAACGAAAGTGGTGCAAGAATGGTGATGCATCGGGTCCCTACTGATGCGTCGATTCTTCTCTGCGAAGGGAGGTGATGCATCGGTTTCTTACTGCGCTTTCGTGGCGATGGCACCCGCAACGCCGTGATGCGATGAAGATCCAGTGCGATATAACAAATATGGTGTCTTCTTCTTGATGTGACACGATGCGTGCACGCCCGACAGCCGTGCGGCGACTCAACGATTCTTCTGAGCCGCGACAGGCTCTGCGACACGCTTCCCGGTGATGTGGCGGGATCTGATGCGATGTCGATCCTCTTCTCCGGCGATGCGAGGGGCTTTGGCAACGATGCGACAACTGCAGTGGCTACACGCTTTCCCAGCGATACTGCGGCTGCGACACGCTTCTCCTATGATGCGGCGGCATCTGGAGCGCCGTCGATCCTCTTCTTCGGCGATGCGAGGCGCTTTTGCGTTGTGAAGCAACAGCGGCAGTTCGGCGACACGCTTCTTCATGCATCTCACTTCCAGTTCCTTGCGACACGCAGTCCCTCAGAAAGCCCAACACAACTGCAGGCACTTCCAAAGAACTCTTGGGGAGCTGGTGGGTGAAGTCTGTTGTCCCTGAGACTTCCCCTGTAGTCAAGCTCTATCTCAAGCCCTTGGAGATCCTTCACAAGTTGATGAAAGTACACACAAAGTCAGGCAACCACTGCAGGCCAATCCCTCAAGCTTAGGGATAGTCTCTCCTCAGTCTCTCTGGTTTCTCTCCTCAGCAAAGGTTTCTTCTTGTTTCCAAAAGTGATCTAAAGTTCTGGGGTCTGGGTCCCCCTTTTTATAATCACAAAAAGAGAGGGGGGCCAAGGAGCTATTCAAGGTCCAGTGTCCATGCTCCTAATTCTTACATTCGTTATCACATAGGGACACTGTTCCTGTAGCGGGGTGCAAAAAGTCGCCCACGCATAAGGGTGCAAATAGTCACCCCTTCAAAGAGAAAAGAAAAAGGAGGGAAGGGAGAAAAGACATCGTAGGTAAGTGTGACCCACTAATAAAGTGGATAAAACGCTTGTTCTCCTCTGTTGCCCTCACACACCCCAAGAGGTGTCATGCTTCATCATCGGGCAGTTGCTCCTCATAGGGCCGGCGCTGCACTTCCCTACGGGTCCCCCGAAGGGTCTCTTTATCGGAGATCTTTTAAAGGACTGCCAGGTGGTGCATGTGGGGTGTGGGTCCAATGAGGGTGATAAGGATGCGTGCAAGATAGTGAAAAAGGTTAAAAAAGGGTAAACATGCAGCGAATGTATGAATTGTAAACCCTTGGCAGAAAGACTGCTAAATAAAATAATTGCCCCTAAGGCACACTCTGCCCGGGTGTCTAAAGGTCAAAGGTCAACGTGTTTCGCGCCTGCGTCGCCATAAGGGTCGTTGGCGCTTCGTCAGGACCAGAGCAAAAATATATAAAGTGCATGTCATAGAAAAATTACTAAACCCTCTAAAATAAACTAAACAGGGCGGGGCAGTAACCCATATACCTATGATATGGTTATAGCTGCATGGTGAGAAGCCACTCCTGAAGAGTACCTAGGAAACAGAAACAAAATAAAATAAAAAGACAGATAATAGCATCAGTGACGACTTGATGCCTCGTAATGTGCCACATCTGTGTGCGCATCAACTGTATCAAACAGTAAACAAAGGAACAAGCTCACGAGACATATAAGTATATTCAAAGGGCCCTGACTCAGTGGGAGATCACAAACACACCATGTCATTAAGTCATTACATTACTATTGGCACTCGTGACCCTCCATTTGTCCCAAGGGGGGAATTATGTCCAAAGATCACGGCAGCTGTTAAACAGATATAGATATTATACCCTACCTTGACGGTACCGTGAGGTAATAAGTTTTTGGAATGTACTCACTTCGCCAGGAATTGGAGGTGACTCCACCGGCGAGAGCATGAGTTGCCCGCACATTACCGGGCTATAGAAGTAAAGGAAATAAACAGGAAGATTGAAGAAAAAATGCAGGAACAGATAAGCGGCACAGACTGTAATGAGCAAATCGCTCGCCATATCTCAATCCCAAAGAGATCTACTTACAATTTTCCCGGGGTGCTCCCTCCTCAACACCTACCCCCTCCTTGCGTCTGCCAGCAGTAAGAAAACTAGTGGCAAGACGCGACCCGGATAAAGGAGGGAGGTCAGGTGTGGGCGGTAACCATTTTTGGGTAGTCCTCAAATTCTCATAGAGCAAGCCTGCGAAGAAGCAGGGTTAAACTGCGCATGTGCGTTACTCGGGAAAGGTACTCCCCGGTGTATGCGCATAGGCTAAAGGTTGAAGGCATATTGAAGAGGGTAATTATACAGCAATGTCGACAATGACCACCAAGTTGAAATGCAGACAAACCATTGCCAAGCTCCCTCGCGCTAAGTACCCAGCCGTATGGACGTAAATCCCACTTAATGGTTTCGGGAATGACCCCGTACTGAACACCGTGAGAAGAAAGTCAGTATTGCTAATGCCTGTTCCTGCTTGTTTCTTATTAACACACCAAGTCCTGCCAAAATAGAACCGTAGAATGGGAGCTAGAGGGATGCAGAGAGGTAAATGCCCCTTACATTCCCTTCAAGATTGCGGCTTCCTCAATCTCATATTCAAAACAAGACCAAACAATGAGGGGGGGGGGGGGAAATTGTATATATGGAATCCATATTAGGGAGTGCCACAAGGTAAGATACCGGAGAGGGATCCAGAACCAAGGTCTCAAGTCAATGTGACAGTGTCTCGTGTGTCCATAGAAAGAAAGGAAAAGAAATACAGAATAATGGCCCTCGGCTACACTGCCGTACATGAATAATCACAAAAAGAGAGGGGGGCCAAGGAGCTATTCAAGGTCCAGTGTCCATGCTCCTAATTCTTACATTCGTTATCACATAGGGACACTGTTCCTGTAGCAGGGTGCAAAAAGACGCCCTTTTTATACACACTTTCTCTTTGTTCTCTGAAGGCAGAGAGGCCTTTGCCTAGTTCAAACCAGTTCTGGTCAGTCCTGGAGCACTCTGTTTACATGACTCCTCCTTTTCTTTCACAGTGCAGGCCAGGGACATCAGACGCACCACAGGAGGTGGAGCCAGCATTGTGGAGGGAAGGCACAGCCCTATTCAGGTCCCAGGTGCCACTACTCCCACCCATTTACATGCAGATCTCTCTATTCAGCCCTTTGCTGACTCACCCTGTCTCCTGGAATCCCCCAGCCCCTGTCACTCAAACTCCAGACAAGGAATACATAACCTCGCAAAGGCAGGCTTGGATAGTTAGGCAAGAAAATACCTACTTTCTAAAAGTGGTATTTTCAAACACAGAATGTTAAAACCAACTTCACTAGAAGATGCATTTTATCATTCTGAGTTTAGTCATTCTAAACTCTAATTTCTACCTAGTTCCCTGAGTCAGTCAGGATTATAAGATGTAATAATCAAACTGCCCATTCTGGCCTATGGGGAACAGGTAGCCTTGCAATAGTGAAAAATTAAAATGGCTGCAATTCACTATTAGGACATGCTACACACACCAGGGCATGTCCTACCTTATACTTACAATGCACCCTGCCCTTGGGCCTACCATAGGAGTGTCTGATATGAAGAAAAGGGAAGGTTTAGGGACTGGCAAGTGGGTGCACTTGCCCAGTCAACATGGCCGTACCAGACTGCACATAGGCTCTGCAATGGCAGACCTGAGACACACTTTACAGGTTGCTTCTGTGGGTGGCACAACGAGTGCTGCAAGCCCACCAGCAGCATTTGGTTTACAAGCCCTGGGCACACACAGTGCACTGTACTAGGGTCTGACAAGTAAACCAAATCAGCCAATCATGGAGTCACTAATCTATACATCAATTTACAATAGGGAGAGCATATGCACTTTAGCACTGATCAGCAGTGGTAAAGTGCCCAGAGTCATAAAACCAACAAAAACAGGTCAGAGACAATACAAAAGGAAGGCAAAAAGTTCAGGGCTGACCCTGCAAAAAGGGCCAAGTCCAACACCGGTCAAATATGGAGTGGCCCAAGTTCTATACTGACACTTCTGTTTTTTAATATTAACATGTTACTGTTAGCCTCCTGCTATATATTAAGAGAGTACAGTGTTACATCTATGCAGATGGCACCTCAACCATCGGCTGCACAGGCAACCTTACCATGTCTGGTTGCCACCTACAGTGGTCAACTGTTGTCATAATTGGTGTACACCAATGAATGGCCTCTTATCTTATCAAATTGAATCTTTTAAAAATAAAACTACTTATCACAAAAAAAACGCCATTGACAAATGGAACCCGGCCTGCAGGGATGGGCTCCTCTAGCTAAAGTCTTCTGGACCCTCTTCAGCATCTACATGGCCCCCCTCGTAACCATCGTCAGAAAACATGGGCTCAACATTGTCTCCTATGCCGACGACACCTAGCTCATCCTCTCTCTCACCAAAGAACCGAACATCACCAGACACAACTTCTAAGAAGGGATAAAAGCCGTTGCCACCTGGATGAAGAAGAGCTACCTGAAACTCAACTCTGAGAAAACAGAAGTCCTCATCCTTGGCTCCACCCCCTCTGCATGGGACGACACCTGGTGGCACCCCGCCCTCCGAATCACCCCTCACCCCGATGGACCTCGTATGAAACCTTGGCATCATACTAGACTCATTGCTCACAATGAACTGCCAGATCAATGCCGTATCCTTGGCCTGTTTTAACACCCTCTGCACACTCCGAAAAACGTTCAAATGGATCCCAACGAGTCCAAAAAAATGGTCACACATGCCCTCACCAGTAGTAAACGACTACGGCAACGCTCTCTACACCGGAATCAACTGGAAACTTCTTTGCAAACTCTAGAGCGCCACGGCCAGACTGAGCCTAGACGTCCCCCCTCACAAAACCATCACCCAACACCTCCACGATCTCCACTAGCTCCCCAATGGAAAGAAGAATAATCTTCAAGCTCCTCACTCACGCATACAAGGCCCTCCACAACATCGGCCCAGCATACCTGAACAACCCCCTCTCCTACCACTCCCCCATGAGACACCTCCGATCAGCTGACCTCTCTCTGGCTACCATTCCATGGATCTACAAGACCAGAACGGGAGGAAAGTCCTTCTCTTACCTTGCAGCCAAGGCCTGGAAAGACCTCCCCCCTCCGGCAAGTTCCTACACCGCTCCAGTTCAGTAAGGACCTCAAGACCTGGCTCTTTGGATGTCCCCAGCACTCAAAGGAGCCCCCCCCTACCCCCAGCCCCTTGAGACCCTTGTGGGTGAGCAGCTGCGCTTTACCCACCCTGATTGATTTAATCTTGAGTATTCTTTATATTAGCGCCTTTCCTTGGCAATGCAAGATCTAAGGAAGCCAACTCCAGTACAGTATCCTGCTCTTTATTGCGCCATGGTACCACAGCCCTGTAGTTACAGCCACGGTTGCATGAAATGCCATCCACCTAGAACTGCCAGGAAAACCTTTTAGAAGACTTCAGCTCACATAATATGTCACTGACCAGCTACTGATTGGTGCCATGACTAAAGTTCATATCATTCCTGTCCTAATGATGCTTCATTTGGCTGCCAGCCAAGGAAATCGTGTTGTGTAAAGCCCTTGCCACAATTCTTCTCACATCTCTGGCTTCAAAATTAGAATGCTCTTTAGTTAACTCGATATCAGGATGCAATAATTCGTTTGGTCACTTTTTATTTAGTCAAGCTGAGAACAAAAATGCTACTAAAACATATCTATGCACATTTTCGTTAACTATTCTTGATCAACCCTCCCAGATTCTTTCTGACGTATCACTTCTTTACCTCGTACTGAGAGACTGCTGTTCCTTTTCTCATAGAGAGAGTTCCTCGGATATATCCTGCTGTTCATGTGTGATTTCTGAAGGAATGGAATGACACTGCCTGCCACCCTTCTGATTTCACACCTGCCCCCAAGCTCTTCCATCACCCAAAGATTCCCTTGTTATGTTGCAGGTTAAGCTGAGGGGTGCGGACCGCACTGGGTGACACCCTCACGCGGGGTGACACCAAAGGGCCGGTCACTGTGGTGCAGACTGCAGAGCCAGGGGCGTAACACAGGCCCCCCACAGCCCCCACGCTCCAGGGGCCCCCTCGGCAGCCAGCAAGCACAACACATCAGTCTTGCTTGAGTTGGATGTGATAGGTTACGTAACTTACGTTACGCTCGACGTCGTTGCACCTCGTCTCTTTTTAAATTAAATGGTGCGCGGCAGCGCGCAGTTGTCTTCACGTCTGCGTCAGCTCTTTACTAGGGTTGAAAACATTCCTTTATTTGCAGGCGGGGGTGGCGTAAGAAAAACAGGCCGGCAAGAGGAGAGAATTTCAAAGGAAATTCACCAAGCTGCTGGTGTATTCATTTCTCAGCACTGCAGTAGTATTGTTTGCGTTGTGGGGGTGTCGGTGCTGCAGTAATTGAAGAAACCAGCAGAGTAGTGTCCTAAAACTCAGGTCAGAGTTCAACCGAGGCTTCTGCTACAACATCATCCCTAGCCAGGTGCGTAACACAGGCCCCCGCAGCCCCCGCGGTGGGTGGGGGAGGGGGGGCAAGGTCCAGGGTGCCCCCTCCGCACAGCACTCGGTCTGCAGAGCTCCTGAATGAGCCTGGAGGGGGCCCCTCCATGGGCCTTGCAGGGAGGCCACCTCGAGTTTCGTTACGCCATTGTCCCTAGCTCGCAGGTTTCTTGTTTGGCAGGGGCGTAGCTTCCATTTGTGCAGCAGGTGCAGTGGCACCGGGGTCAGGGGACTCGAGGGCCACGCTGAACCCTGAAAATTCCTGTTATTTATCAATCTGTAGCCAGTGAGGGCCATTTCCTTCATTGCACTACATGACAAGAAAGCAGCAGCCCACGCTGACTGACAGTTTAGCCTATAGAACTTTAGCAACCTTCAAAGCGCCCTGCCAGAGTTCGAACTGAGATGGAACCAGGCTCCCCTATTCCTATTCTTGTGGTTAAGCTTCTTCGCTACTCTTTGAAAACATTTATACAATTGTTGCACTCTACTCTTTACATTTCTAGTGGTTGTTTTTATTTTACTGTATTTGATGCTTACGGAGTCTAATGGTTTCTCTGGTGCTAGTAAGGCGGCATTTAAACTTCAGTATAGTTTACTCAACGCTGTCCTTCCAGCACCTTCCCCTGCTTACCTGCCAAGTGGGCCTGTGACCCCCTCAACCAGTCCTGGCTTCTTAGACAGCAGGACGTTGCTTCCTTGTACTCGTAGTTTAGCTTTCAAGACCTAGGGATGGTACGGGGTGGGGGGTATGGGGACAGGGACAGAGCATGCTACGTGTCGATGTCTAAAAAGCCAGGCCCAGCCAAAGGGGTCACACATGGCATGGTTCCAGTTTGTTGCTATTGCCTCAACCTAGTAAGGCCCTTAACCCTTTTTTAGGCCTCGTCTACAGACAGCTTTTGGCTATCTTCTGTTAAAGACCTATTTTGTATAATAAGCAGGTATTTGTAAAGCGCAAACAAATCACCCTTAAGGGTCTCAAGGCACTGGGGGCAGTTTGGGAGATTAAGTGAGCTATTGCCCAGAGTCACATGGTGCTGGGCTGAGCTGCCGATCGAACCAGGAGCCCTGTGCTCCGGAGTCAGCTGCCCTGGCCACTGCCCCACACCTCTTTTGTAACATACCAACACTTACAGTGGACTTTGGGTTAGACCACTGCTTAGCATTGGTTGGCTCTCTTGTCAATATCATTTGCTTGCTTCTTATTGGATTGCTTTCCTTAACCTTCCATTGGTTTCTCCCCTGGAGAATAGCTCTTTGCTCTTCTTTTGAGTGGACAACTGGTATCCTTCCACTGCTTTTATTAAGGGAACTACGTTTTACCATAGTACATGTTTTCTTGCTTTCTCTCTCATAGGATACGTCCCTCCTCAAATCCCAACCTATTCTCAATGTTCGCGCCCCACTACTCCTAGGTTGTTCTATAGGTTTTTCAGGTTTCAGGTTCAGGTTTTAAGGTCTTTATTTCGATAATAAAATCATAAAAGACAGCAAAATCAGCGCATACAGTTTGGACCATGCTTTACAATCACCATATACTGTCCAGTTTACAAGTATTTATTTACACACAATAAAAACAATACATTAAAAAACCCTTGTTAAACATCCCATTTATATTTAGACAACCCGTCTATGTATTTTTTTAAAAGTATAAAAACAGTAGATAAAACCGTCTTAAACACTATACAATATCCATCATTAGATAAAATATTTTAAATACAATTCAGATGAGCAATCCTTTCTACCTGTTTTTTAGCTCTGATAATCCAAACCCAGCCAAGAACTTTCGCTGTGCTCACCACAAACAACTCTGAGGTATTGGTCTTTAATACCCGGATGGCCTCCGCAGACCTACTGCAGGTAAGGCGTTGGAACAGAGGTTTTATCCATTTTCTACGTGGGTCTTGATACATGGGACAGGCAAATAAAAGATGACCCTCAGGCTCCTTATGGCCAGGACACCACTGACAAAATTTGGTTACTCCAGAAGCCCAATTTTTAGTGAATGAATTCACAGGCAGAGATCCCACCCGAAACTGATGGTAGAGTTTCTTGTCAAGAGGCCTGGTAATAATATCCCAGTAATTCTCGCGGGAAAGATCCAACTTGTTAGCCAGGAACCTTCCTGTTAGACTGGTAGATCTAGAAGCAGACACTAGGGTTTGTCGAACTGAGGCCCAATACAATGCTTTAAATTCTTGTTTGGTGGGAAACACATTAGTTCCTGGAGACACCCACAGCTGTTCCAATCCCATTTCAACCAAAATGGTTTTTACCGTGCGTAGCCATGGAATTCTCCGGGATCCCTCAATGGACCTAACTTCAGCAAGTTCGTTCGCAAATATGGCAAGGTCGGGAGAAGTCCAAATCCTTCTCCAAAGGGCTACCAATCTGAACCCTGCCATCTCATTTATTGGGTTACATCCTAAGTCCAAACAAAGGGGTATAGATGGAGTAGATTGCGGTAGCCCCACTAAACTCCGCAAGAACTTACACTGTGCTTTAAACAGACTAGAAAGATCCATATACGCCCAGAGATCAGCACCATATAAAATAGCAGCGTTAATCTTTGTGTCATAAATTTTTAGCGCTGGGTGCACACGTTTGGTGATGGATCTCTTTTGTTCCCTAAGGAGACAGCCAGTTAAGCGTGCCAGTTTTAGCTGCTGTTCGACCACCTGCTCCTTCCATCGCAGGCGAAAGTCTAGGGTCACCCCTAGGTAGGTCATATGATCTACTTGTTCCAAATTAGCCCCACCCATGCTTACCGAACTCCGCACCGAGAGGTTCTTAGTAAAAACCATAAACTTAGTTTTGCCTACGTTTACCTTCAGATCGTTGATGACACAGAACTCCTCAAAGCGGTTCAGAGCCCGCTGTAAACCACTTCTGGTCTTAGAGAGGAGCAGGGTGTCATCAGCGAAGATAAGCATGGGGAACTTCTTCCCGGCCAGGGATGGAGCATCAGTGGGTAAAGCCTTAAAAAAATTTACTACCTGGTCAATAAATAACAGGAAGAGTGTGGGCGCCAAGACACACCCCTGACGAACCCCGCGTGTTACCGGGAAGCTGTTCGTCACTTGTCCTTGACCTCCCCACCGAACCCTTGCAAAGTTGTCCTCATGCAGTTTAACAATTAAATCCAGTAGTTCCATGGGCAAACCCAAGTCTCTCAAGACACGCCACAGTTTAGCCCTCGGCACCATGTCAAAAGCCGCTTTCAGATCGATAAACGCGGCGAAGATTTTTCCCCCACCCAACAGCACCACCTTCCAGTAAATTAGACAAAATCTAAACACCTGGTCGATGGTGCTGGTGCCAGATCTGAAGCCTGCTTGCATGGGAGACAAGATGCCCTCAGAAACCATCCAACCCTGAACTCTACCTAAGACCATTCGTGCAATCACCTTTTGAAGAGAATCAATAAGGCTAATCAGGCGATAATTGCCCGGATTAGACCGATCTCCTTTTTTGTGAATTGGAAGGATCTCAGCCCCCTTCCAAGTCTTGGGGATTCTAGCTCCTTTAGCAATTGCGTTGGCTAACCTGGTAATATACGGTACCCAAAGTTCTTGGTTGGCTTTAAACAGGTCAGCGGGGATTAGATCCATCCCCGGTGCTTTCCCCCGCTGAGTCAGACCCAAGGACAATTCAGTTTCATGTTCTGTAAAGAACAGGACCCCACCTTGATCAAACAATGTATACTCATTACTTAACATGGTGGAGGATTCCGAGATCTCAGACCTAAATTGGGCAGCATAAAAATCCACCCAGGTTTCGGGGGAGACATGATTTATAGGCGTTTGCGAATCTGGGTCTCTGCCCCACTTTACAAGTTCCCAAAATTTAGTCTGGTTATTGGATGTAGATGCATCCAGAAGATCGGACCAGTGCCTATCTTCCCACTCTCTTTTAGCATCCCACTGGGTTTTTTTATACTGTACCCTTGCTAGCTTGACATCACTCATAACCCGAGACTTGACCGCTTTAACTAGTTGGCTATAGGCCTCCCTGCATTTCCCATTGTACCACTTCTGACGGGAACCAAGTTTTTTTAACAGGCCTTCTAAACATGGAATGGATAAAAGAGATTTAAGCTGCTCAAAACAACATTCGTGAGACTCGATAACATAATCGAGGCCGACCCCCTCAAACTCAGTGGGCATAGGTTCATTCACCGTGTTGGTGACCACATTTTTAATACTTTCAAGGAGAGAGGCGTCACCCACTAACCTAGACCATTTCAGCCTTCTTCGGTCATTGGTCAAGGTGACAACTCCTGACCTAAGAGTATCTGGATTCCTCAATCTATTTGTACCCGGAAACCTTAAACTAAGCGACAAAGGATTGTGGTCGCTTTCTGGGCGGAATACCACTTCCATGTCTATCATATATTGCCAGAATTCCATTTTTAGCAAAATATAATCTATGCGGCCTTTCCTTAAACCATTATCATAGGTATCGCTGGCGCATTGATCTGATATGGAGCGACCATTAACTGCCCTTAAGCCCCTATTCAAACATAAGGCCATCCAGTTCAAAGCAGCCTCAGTCCCTTTAGCAATTTTATCAATTGATAAGTCCGGAATGTTCCAGACTGCATCCTCTGCAGACCCCCAACTGTCCCCAACTGCCTGAAGCGGCTCAAAGGTGCAGTTCAGATCACCCGCTAAAACAAAAAAATTTCTATAGTTTCCATACCCCGGATGGCTTTTTTTTCAAAATATAAATTTACAAACTCCCCCAGTTTCTCTGTGGCAAATTTTGAGAACGATAAATCCAGGCCTCAGAACAGGAATATTTTTGCTCCCACAATGTGGCCATGCTGGCGGAGATTCAGGGCAAATTAGATAAATTCTCAGAGGAAGCCACCCGTAAAACCCACTACCTAGACAAGGAGACATGCGCTCGTCGTTACAGAAAAGGCGTTCACCCAGGCAGGACGCTCGCTGGCTTACTGCACAAACCGCAGGCTTCCGCATATGTGTTGTACTGCAGGATGATCAGCAAGTCCTTCAGTTCACTCCTGCTGCCCTCTTAAACACGGTTACCTTTTATGCAAAGCTTATATTCTGCCACGCCTGTTCTCCCAGCAAACGATCTAACAGCATATTTTGACGTGATACAGCTCCTCTGGCTCGACTAGGCACACCGGGAGTACCTTGATTCACCTATCACTGTGGAAGAGCTCAGGCAGGTTATCCATGGGCTGCCAGGAAAAATGGCACCAGGCGTGGATGGCCTGACGACCTCTTTTTACAAAGAGTTTTGCCATGCAGCACACACCACTTGTTGGCATGGTTTGAAGAGTCACTAGACAAGGGCATACTGCCCCATCCATCAGGGAAGCAGTCAAAGTGACTCTTTTCAAACCAGATAAAACCGGTAAAATGTTGTGACTCCTACAGGCCATTGTCCATGATCAATGTAAACATTTTCACTAAGATTTTGGCCAACCATCTTCTCCCGTTATCTCCACAATAATCAGGCCTTACCAATCCAGGTTTATTCCAGGTCACTCTACTTCCCACAACTTGCATACCATATTCACGACCATGCACCATCTAGACCCCTGGGGGTTCGGCAGTCACCATCCTCCTCAGCGCTGCAAAGGAGTTAAACTCTCTTGTATGGCCCTATCCAGATTTATTAGGCAGATAAGCCTCCTCTATACTTTGCCCATTGCTCACATGCGGCTCAAAAGTATGTGGTCTTGCCCATTCCCAGTGACCCAAGGCACTCGACAGGGGTGCCCACTATCACCCCTCCTTTTAACCATACCAATGGAGCCATTTGCGGCCTAGTTACGACATCACGCCAATCGTGGTCTTGGCTTTACTTCCGGGGGACTGGTGGTTTCCATTTTTTTAACCCAGATCTTGAAGGTAACAAATCGTACAACCCCGACTCCTATGAGGCACGCAAATACCGCGTTCTCAGTAAGCGTCCCTTTTCTGTTCTCCTCCTTAAACTTGACCTTTGGTCTGGTACACAATTTGCGAACCCTATTGCGCTAGCGATTTGGATTCTGATTTCGTTTAAGCGGCACGCTCACCGCATTGAGTGAGATTGTGTGATTACCAACCACTAAATCTGGATGCATGTGGGTTCATTTTAACCAGGGACTTCGGGATATTTCCCGTTATGCCTTATGGTTACATTGGTGCACTGGTACACTTTTACTCTTGACAGAGTATACTCACGCCCACTGAATTGATTGAGGAGTGGGTATGTATTTTATGTGTGTGGCTCCTGATCGCCAAAGTTAGATGCGCAAGATTGTGTGAGTCCACTTCCCCATTAACAAGGAGGTCCACTGAGTGTTGAATGATCGTCTCACGCTCACTACTTCATTTGGCAACCACAATGAGCATTGATCCTACAATGAATGATTTTTACATGTATTATATGTCTGTTCTGTGTTTGTGTTTATTTTCACAGATTTTTCCCTTTCGAAGATTTGAAGGAAGGGAGTCCTAACCGTGAGTAGATGGTTAGGGTCTAAAAGTGACCAAGGGCAGGGTACACCTTAGCGAGTGTACACCCACCCCGGGTCACGTTCACTGGTCCTGACGAAAATCCGGTAATAACAACGGATGGTTGAAACATGTAGACCTTTTTTCACTTTTTACTCACTTGAAGATACTATAGGTCAATCTAACCTATCACGGTATCTATATCATTTCTTAACATACTACTTTTTTCCCCCCACTTCGACCACTGATATATCATGTTGCTGGATAGTGGGAACACCACACCAGTAAAAAGTACCATACCTATGATATTATAAATTCCAATAAACTGTTGACTAGCAGGTAGCCCACTGTACAACCTGATTAATGAGTCATTATCACACTGTTGTTAACAGGCACATTTTATAAATATAGGACCTACATTTACAAACGTTACTAAGGATTCTGTATGGTCCCGTTATTTGCCAACTTTGTCAACTTGCGGACTCGGGCGGAGGAGGTCCATGCGGTAAGTCGTGAGGGGGTGACACCATGAGTTACCCGCACCGGGTGACACCAACCCTAGTGACGCCACTGCCCTAGTGACGCCACTGGCTGAGAAAGAGACTGCAGGCCCATGAAGTGTTAACAGAAAAACCAGAAAACTGAAGTCTTTCCGCTTGTGAAAGCGTTGGGGTGAGCCAGAGGATTCCCTTGGGAGGGCCTGGACCACCTGCCCCCCCTTCTTGAACTGGCCTGCTACAACTGTTAATCTATCCCAGAGGCTGCTGCAATGACATATGGGGTACAGTCTGCCAACACACAGTACCACGACGTGACACACGATGTCGGCTCCCGCCACATGGTCTCCCAGTGAGGAGCGGGTATCGCACGGTGGCAGGGAAACAAGCTGAAAACCACTGTAAATAGTGGTTTTCCAGTTCGTTTCGAGGCTTTGAACTGCTGACGCCCAACCTCAGCATGCTTTTTCTTGGTGTGGGGGGGGGGGGAGGCAGGATGGGGGGGCTTGGGTGCGCGGTGGGGTTCAAAAGTGCCTCCTAGGCAGGTTTGGATTGGCAAAGCAGACAATCAGGTATGGGCCATTGGGCCGATGCCTGAGTGACAGCAGAGGGACTTTTTTTTAGGGCCTCTGTCTACTGCCCACAGTGCCCTACTGCCCCCCTCCCCCCTGCCCCACCTCCATGCCTACCTGCCCAGGCCATTGTCATATGGGGCCGGCAGGACCAGGTGGGCTAGAGACACATACTGCTACATTTAGAGGAGGGACAGGCAGGGATGTTTGGGCTTGCAGAGGCATTGTTGGGCGGCCAGTATTGTGGCTTTGGCATCATCACCTTGGCCCCCCACCCTAGAAGCAGTGTACTTCCCCTACCCCTCCTCTACCAGCTGCTACACTGAGGCCATGGTGAGGGGGAAGGGAGATGTATGAAGATGCTAACAGACCAGGTGATGTTGTGGCCTTTGCTCCATTTCTCCTCGCTCTCCTGCCTCCCCTCTCCTCCATGTGGCAGCCCAGAAGCGGTGTCCTTTACCTCATCCTTACCCCACTGGGGTTTCACGTTCAGCCCATGGTGAGTGGGGGAAAGGAGTTGTGTGCAGATGTCTTGCTGAGAGGCCAGGTGTTGTTTTGCACCCTCTGGGCCATTCTCACCTCGGCCTCCATGGGGCCACCCTACCCAGAACTAAAGCAATGTCTTTTATCTAACCCACTCCTCCGCCAGGCCTTCGCACTTAGGTCATGGGGGTGCACAAAGATTGAGAGGCCCTGCTGGAAGGTCAGGTGTTGTGGCCATTTTTACCTCAGACTGGCCAGCCTAAATTTCATTATTTAATTTTCTAGCACATGTCCAGTTTTTCAGAGAGTGGCATACCCTTGCTGGATAGATCTGTGTTCTTTCTAGTCATAGTTTTGACTCATCAAGAGTTAACACATAAGGTTAGTGTGCCTGCTGAAAAGAACAAGGTGTAGCTTGCAGATCACAGATATATTTTATGTAGATAGCTCAGTGAGTTACTTCCTTTTACATGGATGGCCTTTTGTCACTTGCAGTTCATAAATTGTAATCAGGACCACTGGAATTATGCGACAGGGAAAGACCAAATTATGCAGCAAGAAAATACAAATTATGGTGCATAACGTGGTACGTTTTGTGATAGTATTGCTTCATTTTTTTCCCATTTTTTAACCATTATAAAGCTGCCTTGGCAAATCTTTTCACCTCATTAGCATCAGGTTCTCAACTAAATACAGCAATAAAACCACTGATAGATGAGCAGTCAACCTGTGCAAAGAGCCTTCAAACATGCAGGATACGTGTTGCCACTTTTTTAGTAACTTTTAAACCAATCGAGTCAAAAACAATTTTTTGGGGTAAAATACGCAGTTTATGCAGTGAATGGTGGATTAAATGGCAAATGCGGCAAATCCATAATTAAGGAAAATGCAGCAGCCACCAAAACACATACACCGTGCGACCCTAGATATCCTTCCAGTGCACCACAGCCAGTGGTAGAAGTGGGTGGGATCGGAGGGGCACGGCGTGCCCCTACTTTTTCAATTTAACACAGTCCGTTCCCCTACTTCTGTATTTTCAAAATGCGGCCCAGGACGGCAGGAATGGTCCGAATTATAAAATATTATGCGATCGTCCAGCCCTGTGTTTTGCCCATTAAGGAAGGCGTCTGCAGTTGCCACGACCTCCTCCCTCTTCTCCTCTGTATCTGGGGACAGGGGCCTGCAAAGCAACACTGTAGCAGTAATTAACCAGTACGCGAAAACGGCAACCTTTGGTGGCCCTGCTGCTAGAGTGTGATTTACACCTAATTTAGCGAGCATGCCCCTTGCCTGCCCCTACTGTGACCAATACAATGGTCACATCAGGATGCATTTTAGGCACCACCCTTGACCTCATCTGCCCTTTATTTTCGAAAGGAAGAGCACTCCAGTGTAGAATTCCTGGCAGACTATGCCTGTATCTTGGTGCTTTAAAAAAACAGCATTTACAATGCAATAGGTTTCGCATTTTCTAAACTTTGACCTATTGGTATTGTAAATGACAATACCTTTTATTATTGCAGGATTTCTTTAAACATAAATAAAAGGCATTGTCATTTACAATGCCAATAGCTCAAAATCTCGCAAATGCGAGACTTATTGCATTGCAAATGCTTGTTGAAGTTTGTTTGATAAAATCTGCAAGTTATGGATTATGTTGGGTCGAGGTCAACTACATTACTACTCAATCCAGTTAATTTTTGCTGGCTACTGGAAGTATGTGATTGTGCTGGTGTGGAGATTTCCCTTATAATTATGAATATGCTGCACTTGCATAATAATTGACCATCTCCGGCATAATATACAGCTGTGACCCAAAACAATTTTGTTTCTAGCTCGAGCCGATGTGAGATTCGTAAGAGAAAGCGCCCAATGTGCTGTCGCAAATTGTTAGACATATTGGAAAGCTTAACCAATCAACTTTAGTTACTGATTGCAGCATTCGGATTATATTACACTGGTACTAACGAGGTGAAATTTACACCCTGGCAGTATTCATTAGTGGTAAAATAGCCTGGGAAACTAATAATGTCACATGATGCACTGTGTTATACCGCATAATTTCTAATTTTAATTTAGACAAGTATGCTTTATAACCAGGAACTCCTTCGCCCTTCTACGCTGCTGTATCACCATAAGTCAAATGAGTGACATCTTCTGCTGTCCTTCTGGGACAAGCACTGCTTTCCTAGTGCATCTTTGTCGCGGGTTGCGACACTCATAGTCACCCTCACAGGGTGACCAGCAATAGCCGGTAATCAAATATATTTAAAAGTGGGCCCGCCGGGGAATAATAGTAACTAGTCCAGCTGCATTAGTATAAGCACTAAATGCATTCTGGGATCTGTAGTGCTAACATTAGCACTGCAAATTGGGTCTGCTTGTAAGTCCGTGGCGCACTGTGTCTAAGCTTAAATATGGTCCGTGGAATTTCCGGTGCCGTTTTACCTGGAATTCACTATCGTTTATCATCATAAAATGTTATTGGTCAAATCAATGTTATCTTCCCCAGCCCAGCTGAGAAACAGGAATACATCGAAGCTAAGAAACCTTGCTAGTAGTGCAATTTGCAAAACGCGCAGATAGAGTATTGCGTAACATTGTAGCATTTATATAGCGCTTTTACCACTCTGTGGGAGCATATTCCCCTACTAGACCTTAGAAGGCCTCCATAGACCATAGAAGCCCTAGTCTCTTAGCACCAGCAGGTGGACCCTACTGGAGGCCAGTGTGGGTTAAACTTGAAGGCCTGTCCACCACAATCCATACTGAAGTTCACCTCCAGTCTTGCAGGCAGGCCTACGAAGAAGCACACCCTAGATAAACAGAAACGTTGTCACTGAGGTCACAGGACCCTTTAGGCCAGTCCGCCTCTCCCATTGGTGCCTCCATTGGCCTTGTTCCAGCAGTAGTAGTGAAACTCACCAGGGATCGGCAACGCAGGATTTTCATGCACACCAAACTAAGGGGCATATTTACAAGGACCTTGCATCCTGTTTGCACCACGGAACGTGGTAAATGCATGATGCAAATCTCTAAGTCATATTTATGAAGCCACTCGTAGCCACTTTGCATGGCTTTGAATGGTTTCATAAATATGGAGTCATGCGACACTGCAGAAATCGCCGCTTTGCCTTCCTCTGCACAAGGGACGTGTTGCGGTGGTGTTCCCATGCAACCCCCATGGTTTTTGATGCATTTCTAGATTTACAAGGACTTGTAAAGCTGGGAATGTATCAAAATCGTACGCCTCCCCAAGGGAGGCACAACAAGGAGAAATATCTTTATTTCTCCCAGTAGTTTTCTCTTTCTATATGTGCAGCACACATAGAAAGAGGAAAACGCCTCTCAGGATTGTTTTTGTGCAGGAAGGTGCCCCTTCCTGCACAAAAACAATCCTGCATGCAACAGGGTGCCTGCATTGGCGCTAGGCTGACAAAACGGCGCCAGCACTGGGGGAAAAGACAGAAATGGACCGTATTGTATAAATACGGTGCATTCCTGACCTTTGCCTGTGATGCAGGGCAGCATAGCAAAATAACTTGCTGTGCTGCCCTACGCCACCGTTACCGTATATACACCTCTAAGTTCACAAACTTCACGATCTCTCTGCTTTATGCACAAGTCCTTTTAACATGTGCAGCCTGCTTTGGGGCCACTGCAATTATGCAGCAATGGAGGACAAAATTATGTTGCAGTGTTGACTACATTATGCAGCAAAGAAAGGCCTCAGAGTAATGTGTGGGACATTTTCTGATACTTTATTATTTTGACTTTTTTACACATACCAACAGTCTCTGCAAAGCATTTGCCTCATTAATACCAGTTAAACATACAAGTGCATCAGTGAGAACGGAGACAAGTCAACCTTTGGAAAGGGCATTCTGCTTCACAGCAACACAAGTCACGTGTTTTGAACGGTGTGAGCTACAAACAATTTTTTTGTTCAAACCATCAGATTATGCAGCTGGTGGTGTATTATGTGGGAAATATGGCAGAGCTTTAATTATGTGGAAAACATTGGCAAACTAGGATATTTTGCAATTCATGTTTGAACTTCCTCATGCAGTCTCTGTTGGGTGGTATTTCTAGACACCCACAGTGCTTGTGGAGAGACAAAGGTCGAAGGTGTCTAATAGTGACTGCAGAGGATAGTAGTCTGAAGGGGAGAAAATAACTGATTTAGATAATCTGAGGACCACTACCTATTTCTGACTCTACCACTGTTTGAGTCTCATAATTTCAGAATTGATACATTATCAATTCTCATTGCTAACTACCTTGAGTAGTAATTACACAAACTACTAATATAATAATTGTTTCTCATTAATCTGATATTGCTTAAAGCATCTGCAAAACCAACAGGTCTGGGTTGTTTTAGGTGTATATATATTCATTTTTGAGTGCTATTTCTAGATACAATAACAGGAAACCAGGAGGCATCTAATGCTGGCTTCATGACATTTTGCGTGAAGCACATAAAAAAAGTAGGACTACCATTTTGCATTGCCCGAGGGGCACAGAATGATGTAATCAACAGTGTTTCCCAACATGTGGTGCCTCCTGTCATAGAATTTAAACCCAAATTTTATGTCCGGAAATGGTTAGAAAAAGGCAGGAGAAGTGCTGATGAAAGAAACTGCATGGCTCGGAAACAAATGGTATCTGGTTCCACTTATAAGCATATTTGGGACATTCTGTGATTGAAAACTTATCCCACATTGTAAATGTATTTTGATGTAATTAACTCATATTAAACCTCAAATAAACGTGTATCCATTGGTTGTATTAAATAACGTTATAAGCTGTAACTGGTCAGTAAAATGCCAAACATACAAAAAATTGGTATGTTTTGCTCTTTTTAGCCACACCTCTGCCTCCGCCCACTGACCCGATCCTCTGGTTATTCCCGCCTCCTGGTGTTCCACCCACAGTTCCCCTACTTATTTTTTCCCACTTCGACCACTGACCACAGCGAGCTATGAACTAGCATCAAGAAGTTGCATGCAAAGTGCAAAGCATGGATTTAGAAACGTTTTTTTTACCAGTCTTTTTTTATTCCGACTTTATTGGGAGAGGAAATGGTCACAACCTTCTACAGGGTGTTGACACTGAAAGTATGTTTTCAGTTTTTGCAACTACAGTGTTTCAGTCTTCATCAATGCTATTCACCCTTTTAAGATTTAAAATGCTTAATGTACCATACATTTCTCCCAAAATTATCCCACTGATACCAACCAAGAAATGTTTTGTGAAAGATTGCACTCCATGAATGTGGGACACTATTTTTGGGAATGCCACGGCCAATTTTTTGTCCCAAACAGACCATGCTCCTATGCACTTCTCTGCCAGAGACTCTGCCCCCTCCTCACATGGTGAGATTGTCCTTCAAGTTGGCCAAGATGGCATTGCGGTGTCTTGCTTTGTGTGGCAGCAGGGCTGGTCCAAGTCAGATAGAAGGGCTCTGGATTCCCTACTCCTAAGGCGGTTGCAGTGAGTGAAAACGAGTCAATGGTTGAATAAATAGATGCATGAGTGCTCGGATGAGTGGCTGAGTATATGAATGATAAGTAAATGAGCGCATGAACGGATGAAGGGGTCACTAGTTATACAAAAGTATCCAGGCAATTTCACAGATAAACTTGGCCTATTGGTTTTGCCAGTAGCTCTGTTTCATTGCTTCTGGGCCTTGTAGTTTGTTTTGCATTATAAGTGAACGTCTGCCAAAACAAGCATTTGCAATGTAATCGGTCTCACCTTTGGGACCTTACATGTATATAGCTATGCAGCATATTAGCCTGGGTGCTCAAACATCCACTGTTCTTTAACATTGAGGGAACGTAAGCACCAAACTGCATGACACACCAGGTATGGGAACACATGGAGAGAAATATTGCCTTTCAGCGGGAAATGGTATGGTCCAAAGCTCTGTTTTTAATATAAAATCAAGGCTTTCGGTAGTCATATCACTGAAAATACAAGATTTAAAAAAATATTATTGTCTGCAGGTGCTCGTGGAAGACAATTTCTATGGACTGGAATCTAAAGAATGCTAACGTAATTCTGTTATTCGATGGACCTCTGCTGGTCGTTTTCTATCAAGAAGTTAAATAGAGGCAGTTGCCAGAAAAATTTTAAAAAAGAAATTCGCTCAGCAGAAAGCAATTCTGGTATTATACTGACCTCTGCTAGTCGTTTTCTATCAAGACAGTTAAATAGAGGCAGTTGAACAAGCAGAAAGCAATTCTGGTATTTTACTGACCTCTACTGGTTGTTTTCTATCAAGACAGTTAAATAGAGGCAGTTGACCAGAAAAAAGTCCCTAAGCGGAAGCAGACAAGTCCTAGGGCTGACTCCAGAGCCCACAAAGTACATACACATATAAGTAGATACTAAAGTATATACAAGAGGTCGCGAATGCTCGACCTAAACAGGTGGCAAAGTAAAAACGGTATCGATTAAACTATTTACCTCCAGCACGGAAAGCAGCTAAATAAATCCACCTTTGTATAACAATGAAATACTGTTTATGTTAATCGATTGGCCAAAATGAAAGTATGGGTTGGTATTTCTGTAAATGCTCAAGAGATCTAGTTGAATATTAATTAAATGGGGCTCCTAAAATGTTGGAACTGGGCTAGGGAAAGAAATAATGATGGGGTGGTGCCTGAGGTTTTTTTGGGGCGCGCCAGCAGCAGATGGCACTGGTGGCGACCTCTAGAGGAACAATTTCTATTGTGATACTTGTATTTTAACATATGAAGCACTGGTGATGAACAAGCAAAATTCCTTTCCTCACTGTGACACAGCATTAGCAGCACAATGAGAATTACCACCAATTGTTTGTGGTGACCAGTAAATAAAAGCAGACTAATACAACATGAATACCAGTCAATGGTGTAGTAAGGGCTCAATGGACACTGGTGCAAAATAGGCCTACTGTTAGGTCCGGGCCGAGGGCGACTGGTGCCATGTTTGCAAGTATTTTATCATTTCAAAAGCACCTGCTGCCTCGTTCCTTGCCTCCAGCAATTTCCAGGCATCAATAAAAATGTCAAGATAACTTTGGTGATTATTGTTCTTCCTGTAGAAAGACCAAAGTTTTCTCTACTGGAAGTTATGACTCTTCGTGAAGTAGCAAAGAGGGTTACTGTGCCTGCTGCAAAAAACGTGTACCATGTGGTTCACAACGTGCATGCAATGTAACTCGGTCAGTGGGTTATTACTTTTATCAGTGAGATCATTTTGTTTTTTTGCAGTTTGTAAGTTAAAATCCTATTATAGAACAGTGAGATATATACTGTCGTCAAAGAGCTTCATCCAAACTGCAAGGTATATATTAGAGCTATATGTTTTTTGCCTAGTCTTTCATTATCCTAATCTTGCAAAAATGGTTCATTTGGGTAGAAATCAATTCTTATTATTGAAGAGAACCCCTAACAACTGTGTTACATTTTAAACTCTGAATATATGCTTTTCCAGACCAAGCACTCTTAAACTATACTGCCTACCAGTATGGATGACATGTGACTTCTACACCTTTTAGTCCTCAGTCTTATGTAACATTTCCTTTTCACTGATATACACACATATGATTGTCTCTGTGCAATGTATGTGTGATGTAAACTGCTCTTACTCCTTAGGCTGATATGAGTGTCACTGTAAAACTAAATGAATCTGAGAGAGAGTGGTTATGGAGAATTGAGGGCACTGTTAAAGGGAATCTTTGGCAGAGGTTGTCACCAACAAACATTGTCGCACAAGGCTCACCAGAGCTAAAGCCGGTCCTGCTCCCTTATGTTAGTTATGTAATAAAAGACGGCCATCACTGGGGTTCATTGGGCCGCTAACACTTCTGGCCCCAGGCGTCACTGCACGTGATGCACTGCTGATAGCTGCCCCATAATATAAGTATCCTTTGAGACGAAAGTGGCAAGAGCCCGATGCGGAGGGATGAACTTCTTGATTGGATTACAAACCGTTTGTAGTTGCGGATTCATTTTATTTATGAGACAAGACTCCCACCTGCTGGGTATCTAGAAGAAGGCATGTTCATGAATAATTTCCTCTACGTTTGCTCATCTCCTGCATAGTCTTTGTCAGAGCTTCCTAAAGTAAAGTAGCCCGGGAAATCGATTCCAGTGCACCTGATTTCTAGATTTCTTGACATGAGCGCCAGTTACTTATATCATTGTACATGTTTTCATTACAATAAGAACAGTAAGACTTAGTAAACATTGCTGACGACTAAGGGGTTGTTTTGGGCAGGGATTTTGATCTGCACTTTCGGTACTTTTCTCCCCCAGAAGCACTTCACTCCTCTCTCAAAGGCCCGCAGAAACTCGCGAGATCACCAGCCATTCTTTCCATCGCATGCCTCGAGCAGCTGCCAAGCAGGTGGCCACTTTCTTCCGTGGACTTAAGTCGGTAAAGAGGGCGCACAGGTGTTGTGCAGGCCTCTTCATGTCATGTGTGTCCAGCATTCATCACGAGAGCCAGCACATAGAGAAGTCACCACGTTAGATCACAAGGCCTGTTCCCTGCCCAAGTACAGGAACCGCCATTCACCCCGGGCAGCGGTAACCAGGGTCTGGCTAAGGGATTAGGGACTGTTTGAGTATACATTGTCTCGCAAAACATTACCTTTGACAGCGGGTCTATATGTGTCCACTCCCCGGGCGCTGACAGTCGTTAGTCTCTTCCCCTTTCCTTCAGCTTCACTCTGCCCTGAGCGCGGGGCATTTCCAGTCTCGCTCGCTCGGGGGTCTGAGAGGGAACTCCTTGCTGCCGTCTTCCCCAGTTTGAGTCCTGCCCATTCTCAACCTTTGCTTTCCCAGTGGTAGAACAAGAGGTTGGCCCATAAGAATAGTTCGTGTTATCTAAAAAACAATCTCATGTAAAGAGTCTAAAGGTTTTATTTTGAAATAGGTGCTCCTCTGTTACCATTTTAACGTGGGTTTATTTCAGGTGACAGTGAAGTAATCTGTGGCAGCTATTACCATAGGGCCCTTCTGCCCTATCTCGGATAGCAGTGGGAAATTAAAACCTTGTCTGTATTATGCTAATATCCTCGTGTAACCGCACATTTAACCCTGAATTGATCAACCGTTTGGATCAAATACGGATGCCGTTTTATATGAAGCTAGTATTTTATGTATGGCTATCTCTCATCAAGGCCGTTCAGGACTTCCTCATGGGGGGAGGGAGGAAGGGGGAGAGATTCTGCCTATTGGTACGTTTTCGCTCAGAGTAACACGTTTCTGTCACGTGACTGAGCATCATTGACTTATTGGTCTACTTTGCATGTATTTTTAGCTTTAGGCCCCACTGTCCGTTTTCTAGCTTCAGCCTTGATCAATTCAAGTGAGATTTGTCTTTGATCTTTTGCTGACCCACCTGCTATTTTGCATTAAACGCTCATTTGCTGGTATTCAAGGTGCGGCAGCTCGCTGGCTCACTTCATTTCTGGAATATCGCTCCAAGGCCGTCTGCCGAGGGCACTTCTTGGCTCCCCCACGCAAAACTACCTGTGGTGTCCCACAGGGCTCGGCTCTCTCTCCCCACCTGTTTAATCTTTATTTTGCTCCCCTGATTCAATCCCTGAAAGACAGAATGGTGACGGTCTTCAACTACGCAGACGACCTACAACTAGCCTTCAAGATTGACAGCTCGCATAGCTCTGTCGCCGATTTTCAGGCCACCATGCTGCACATCCATCAATGGATGGACCATAACCACCTTAAATTAAACCCTGGCAAGACAGAGCTTGCTCTCACTGGGGACAGCCATAAGTTCTGGGGTCCACACTACTGGCCACCAGAGCTAGGACTCTCTCCTTCCCCCTCGGCCAAAACACTAGGAGTCTCCCTCAACAATGACCTTTCATTGAAAACTCAGGTTGGCACGGTTATTTCCAAGTGTCTCTTTCAACTGCACAAGATTAGGAAGATACATCGCTTTCTCACTCAGGAAGCCCTGATCCAGGTCATAATAGCCACTGTCCTGTCGCACCTGGACTATGCCAACTCTGTGTACTTGGGCATGCCACTCTACCTGTTTAAACGGCTGCAAATGGTCCAAAATCATGCAGCCAGACTGATCTTCCTACAACCGAGATGGCAACCAGCAACTCCCCTGCTGAGGAAACTGCATTGGCTCCCCATTTCCCAGTGCTGCACCTTCAAAACGGGCTGTCACATCTTTAAAGCTCTGCATGGCAACAGTCCCATATTCATCAACAGCTTGTTACTCAGGCACACTCCATCACGCAATCTACGATCTGCCCACCTCGCACTCCTCACCACCCCGGTTTTCATGCGAGTACGTCAAGGAGGCTGCAGATTTGCTACCCTCGCCCCTAAACTGTGGAACTCCCTCCCATTGGAAATACGGTCCTGCACTGACCTTCTGCAGTCTAGGAAGTCCCTTAAAACATGGCTATTTTCTCAAGTCTACAATGAAGTAATTAATTGACAGCATACTGAGCCTGACAGCGCCATGAAGCCACCCAGTGTATGTGCGCTATATAAATTATTATTAACATTAACATTGGACTTTAGGTTTCCCAATGTGTTGTGTTTAATTTTTAACAGATAGTGCATGTGGCGACGGCAATTGCCTTAACAAAGGAAGAAAATGCGGGAGTGCTGGACTGAGCTCCACATGATAGTCAAAGGCACCAGAGGTAAAGGAGAAGTTTGTCCAGGGAAACTGAGGCGAAAAACACCCTAGCACTGGACCTTACTATTGCCTAAAATATGAGCACAAACCGAAATTCTTTTATGTAAAGTCTAACAGTTTTTATAATTTGTTTGTTTCTTGCTTGCATGGCATATATTGTTTATGGTCAATAAGGGTGCACACAGTTGTTGTCTGGGAAGGAGATATTATATAGAAAAAAAAAGGAAAAGTCATAGGAAGGTAGAACTGAGATGAGTCAGGAGATAAATGAAACAAGTATGAGTATGAACCTCAGATATAGTGTGAGTGGGCTCCAGAAATAGTGTGATGGCAGGTCCGATAGATAGTAGATCACCATAAATTGTCTATCATAAAACCCAGTGTGTTTTAGAATATGTGTTTTATGTGAATTTTATTAATCTTTTAGTAAAAAGTTGTGGCTTTCCTGATGAAGGAGCACAGACCTCCGAAACGCACTTGAAGGCCCATCATATAGCCACTATGTTGCCATCCTGCCTATGTTAGGATTTCAGCATTATCTTTACGTCTATATAATTGATATATATGCTGCCATTTTGATTTATTGTCATGTTTTATTGTGTTATGTTATTTCTGTCCTGCCATCTTTAGGATGGCTTATGTCAATTGTTGGTATTTTGTATAATTTGATATGTTTTTAAGATAATCAGAATAAAAATAATCATGTTTTAGACGGAACTATGGTTCTCACACTGAGTCTTTTCAGATCATGTTTTTTCTTCATATGAGTCTTTAATTGTTTTTTGACCGCCTGATTGCCTAGGGATTTACCCTCAACTGTATTATTGCCCTGCCCTAGGAATTCCTAATAGTTTTCAGGGGGTCCTGTTTATATGCACCGATAGATAGGGGTGCCAGGATCCAAAGCACATAACCTTAAAGGATGAACGTGTGAGACAAAGACCCTCTGATCTAGTCACCAGACTGCTTCACGAGCCCCTCTGTGTGTGCTCTGAAGGTTCTTGGAGCTCGATACCTTCTCCGCTTCGAAGAGATCAGTTACAAGATATAATAACAAGGGAACCATGCTCCATTTTCTGTATCCTTCCTACTTCCCTACATGGGATGACGTGGACAGGAGGCCTGCAGACACTTTTTACTTTACCTGACGTATATGTTTTTGTGTGGATTTTTATCACCCATGATGGTATCGTGGCACTAAGGAGGTCTGTGGGGCTTGACTCAGGGACTTTACTGGAAGAGCTAGGTGTTCAGCTAATTGCAGAATTCAAGAAGTGATGAGGAGGCTCTGATGTTATGTGTGAGGTCATCCATGCTTAAGGAGCAATGTATGAGAAAACACGACTTCTGGATCTGCTTTTGCATTTGTTAGTCATGTGCTCATGAGAATCTGGCTGAGTGGCATTGCCTGGAGGGTTGGTGGAACTGCACAGTCATTCCGTGAGGCTGAACCTGTGTTGTAGTGCTTTGTATGTGTGGGTGAGGAGCTTGAACTATGCATACGATGTATCAGCAGCCAGTCTTGTTCTTTTAGGTGTGGTGTGATGTGAGACCAGTATGGGAGGTTGAGGGCAAGTCTGGCTGCTGCGTGTTTGACTGTCTGAAGCCTTTTTGTGAGGTGTTTGGTGATTCCTGGGTAATGGGTCTTCCTGTAGTCCAGTCTGCTGGTGATTGATTGCTTATGTGACTGTTTTCCTGGTGTTGTTGGGTAGCCACATGAATATCTTTTTCAGCATCCTTAGGGTGTGGAATCTGGCCATGGAGATGGTGTTGACCTGAGCAGACATGTCCAGCTTGCTGTCAATAATGATTCTGATGGTCCGTAGACCACCAGGAGGTTGTCCCATGGTGAGGCATACTTTCTTAAGATTACTACTTTGGGTTTGTGTATGTTAGGTTTGAGCCAATTGAACTTCATGCAGAATGCCACTTCAGTTATGCATGTGTTGAAGTTATTGCAGATGTTGGGTGTTTTGGTCAAGAGGGACAAAATCAATTGTGCATCATCACTGTGGGTATGACTATGTGTGTGCAGATGATGTCTGCCAGGAGCCCAAGAGAGTGGGGAAAAAGGCACACTATGAGGATCAATTAAGGTGCGGAAGGATAGGATGGAGGGGGTTGCAGAAAGGGCGGGAGCAGTGAAAACAGAGGCACAACACGAGGCAAAAGACAAAAACAAGGCATAAGAGACGAAAGGCAGAAAAAAGGGGTGTGAGCGTATTATAAAGAATCACAATGGGAGATGGATAATCAAATTGTAACAAGCTCCCATCAAAAGGGACTCCTGCATATGCCAATACTTAAGGGAGTGGGTGGGACTCTGTAATGAGGACAGTAAGAAGACTTTCCAGAGCATGGAGTATGAAAGATACTCAGAAGTTGGAATACCAGACTAGCCACCTAAAGGACAGTCAGGCTTGTGAGCTAACTGTTCTGCCTCCTCCCTAACTATTCCTTTGAGCCACAAGAGAGGAAGGAGGAAAGTGAAGTTACTAGGGAGGTAGATGTGTGTGACATGTTCACCATGCCGGCCTGTGGGGCTGTGGTGCAGCTGGTGTTGCAAACAATCTGGTGCGCCCTGTGATGCAATTGACAGATGGCAAAGTATCCAGTACAGGTTTGTTTCACAAATGTGGAATGGTGTAGAGCTCATGCACGTTCTGTTGCATGGCATAGGATGTTTTTCAGGTGTACAGACGTAACTGGGCAGATGTGAATCAGTTATTGTGATTTATAGTGCCAGGTGAGGTGAGAGAACAACTGATGAGAATGTGCCATGGCCAAAGGTGGCCTCTGAGAATGATGAGGAGTCAAATGCGATAAAGCGTGCGCTATTGAATGTGATTCCAGAGACATGCTTGGTGAAAACTGACTGGATTAAACATCCAATTTTAAGTTGAATGAGGGTGAAGCACTGGGCGATTACATGGACAAAAAGGCATTCGTGTATAGTCCGTCCAATGGAGGTAGCTCAAGAAGCTGTTGATTCTGCTACAGGGACTGTTACTGAATGTGTTTTTGTCCTCATTTCACCATAGCATCTGCAAGGGCAGGCCATTTATACAGTTACTTTCAAGTCCTCAACCTGCTGCATTCTTCGCTGGCCCACACTACGCCAGTCGAACTAGTTGCCCGGTTTTTGGCTACACCTTGGTGTAATCATAGGACCCCTCATTGAGTTGGTATCATGGCCATCATACCACTCCCTCTTTGGAAACCAGTCCAGATCTTATTTCCATTAGCCACACTGGGTTTACTCTCAGTATACAAATGGAGATTTCGTCTTACAGCTTTGAGTCAGTCCACCGCACTAGGAGGTAATGAATCCGTCCAATGCTTACAGGTTGCCCTCCCAGCTAGAAACATCATATAAAACAGGAGACCCCTCAGAGATCTACACCAAGATTGACTAGAGCACATTTCCACTCCCATTAGTCTTAAGATGATATTTACTCCTAGGATATCATTCACCACGTTCTCAACATCCTGCCAGTGAGCCTTTATCTCTGAGTAGCTGAAAAAACATGTTGGTCGTCAGCTCTTAAAAGACAGCACCTACAACATCTGGGAGTGGGATGCTGTAGAAACTTTGCGGTCTGTTAAGGGGTGCAATATAACCTGCTGATGGTAAAAAATGATTTAGCTTGAGGTTAGCTGGCTTTACCACAGAATACAATAGCTTTATGGAGATTTTCCATACAGTTTGAAGCTCAGTCTCCTGAATATCTCCTTCCCATACAGAATATGTCGCCTTCAATTTCCTATCCTTGGCATCCTGAAACTTCCAGCACCACAAAGCGACTGCCTTATTCTTGGGTGTCCCATCCTGCAGTCCAGTCTCAAATTCCCATGCACCCCCGATGTTCTGAGTGTTGTTTGTGAACCAAGAAGACAACTCTAGATATTTAAACCTCTGCAAATTCGGAATAATAACCCATGCCCAGAATCTTCCTGACTCTGAGCCATAAAGTCAATGCTGCCATTAGGACCTTTAGCCGAGCCTTTAAAAAAAGGGTTTTGGCCCCATATTTATACAAGAACCCATCAGATCCCCACTCTCTAATCATCTCTTCCAACACGTCTCCCTAGGTTCAGCCATTCGGCTTTCCCATGAGCATCCTACAATTTTTAAACCGAAAGGCTATGCAATGCAAATTCAAATCTGGGAGACCTAAGATTCCCTTTTCAAGCCTACGCCTCAGTTTTTCAATGCTAGCCTGGCTCCTCTAGATGCCCATAGAAAACTTACTGTTGTCCCCTAACTCTTGTCTATGGCAGGTCTTGGGAATGTCAGAGGTATGCAATTGAAAAGATACATCAGTTTTGGAAGTATAGTCATCTTATTTGCTCGCCCATATATTGTCAGGGGGTGGTTCTTTCATCTAGCAAGCAAAACATCCATCTCCTTTGCCACCCTCCCCAAGTGATACTGTTGTGTTGCCTCCATTGAATTTAGAATAGGTATACCGAGGTACTTGATCTCTGCCCATGCTTCCCCGTTCCAATCTGTTACATTCCAGTACATCACCTCTAACTTCAGGTTGTTTACTAGGTATCCCGATAGGGCCCCAAATTCCTTCGCCAAGCTTTCCACCAAAGGGATAATCTGAGCAGGATCCGAAGTATAAATGATTAATTCATCTGCGTATAGGGCGATATTACTAAAATGGGTGGAACTAAAAGCAATGACTTGATCATCTCTCCGTAGATGCTGGGCAAACATCTCAATATATATATCAAACAATAAAGGAGAGAGAGGGCAACCCTGCCGGTTGCCTCTAGAAATACTAAGGGGCATATTCTCAAGGACTTATTGCCGATTTATTGGCACTTTATCTCAGCCTAAGTGGTGATAAACCTATAGGCCCATTCACAAACTGGTGACAACAGCCGATATCACTAGTTTCCCTGCGATAGCAGCCACAAAAAGCATCGCCACAGATGACACCAGCAACTAACGCTAATGAGATGCAGAGTAGGCGTTCCCATGCAAAAAGCCGCGACAACACTACGTCACAACATTCTCAACGCCCAGCCAGATCTGCAATAAGATCACAAAAAAGGCGATAAGGCGCGTTAGCAGCAGGGATTTAACACCTGGTGTAAAGTCGGATGACAACCCGCAGAAGAACAACAGATGCCATGGAGCCAACAATCATGCAGCTCGGACACCCAAGAGGGCCACAACACCCACCGCCACCACCCCCAGACATCCCCCCAGGGCCCTGCCTCCCAACCCCCCCTTCCCCCCGGACCAACATATTACACATCAACTTCACGAAATCATGAACAAGATCATTCGCCTGATGTCGCACAATTACAACAAGTAACATTCATGTGTGGACAGAAAAAGGAGAAACGTTCATTCACCATTGAAAGTCCAAACAAGATATCACATTCAAATTTAACTCAAGACAACTATTTGGAAGAGTCATGGCGGGTCATCCCCGGACAATCTATAAGTCACAGCCTGCAAGACAAAATTCAAGATAAGAAGGTGTGTCATGCACTCATCAAAGGACAGAGAGAGAGTGAGAAAGAGAGATAGAGAGGGCGAGAGAGGGAGAGAGGCAGAGAGAGAAAGAGAGACATTGTACAAGGAGCGCAAGGCCAATCGGGTTCTTGGCTCATACATGCCAAGTGTTGTGTGTGTGTGTATCGCTATTGGTGCACCATAAGCCGAAGGCCTGGCATGAAATGCAGCGCGAAGGCCACATCACATTTCAAAAATGCAAGCAGTAGTCAGACTAACATTAGGGTTCAAAGCTCCTTTGTCTCAATTCATAAGGCGGAAGGACATTGCACCTCCAACCTTGGTCTTGAATGAGTCTGGTACCCCCATACCAGATTTTGACGACTCCCACACCACGAACTGTGCTAATGAAAGACCAACTTGTCCACATCCCACACACAGTAGTCCCTGGTTGAGGTACTCCTGCAAGGGGATGCCCTTGCCACTTTGGTAAAAAACAACCCATACGTCCAAACCTCGCACACACATATGACTCATTGCTCCGAGCTGTGGCATATCATCCACATAACTGCTGTCGGTCAGAAGAGTGCCGGGTCTACGAGACCAACAAGCGCAATGGCAGGCCATCCCGAGCACATGCACAACCCCTGTCACGTGGAACTGTACCGTGCACGTACGCTGCATTTGTTGGGAGCACTGCTACTGGCAGTGTTGTGCATCAGTTACCGTCTGAGCTTCTGTCTTGCGTACGTCACCTGCATCCAGCCCTGGTTCCACTGCCGATCATGCACATTCGAGTGGCCCATGGATGTCTGCCTATCCAACACAATGGTAGCTGAACTGGATTATGACTTGTGTGTCCACCCCCTGTTGGCCCACGACCAGGAGTGTAACCGTGATACCCATGCATGGGATGCCTTGATATTTGGCGTATGTTCTGGCAGTTGGGCACAGGAGATTGCACAAGTCATTGTGTGCAGTGACCACATCGAGGCGCTCCCCTATTGGTCTGTTTTGCGGATTGGTGAAACGGCGTGGACGAAGCACATCTGTCCAGACCAGTTAATGGATTGGGTCTCCCTTGTGTTCCTTGAAGCCAACAACGATGTCCTCGTGGAACTGATTGCCCATGAAGCTGCGCTCGCATTCATTTTTTTTTAAATATCTTTATTGACATTTTGTTATTTTTACATTTTTCAATAAACAGCATATTCAGTAGCGAGCAAATGAATAAGTACATGGTATGGTACAACAGCATGGTTAACTAGTATGGCAGACCGTACAGGGCTTACATCAAATATTGCCGGAAGTGAGTGCAACAGGTATACCCAACGATTGACCAAGTGTTCATTTCCAAATATGCCCGCGATTTACCATGCAATGGTGATGTTAAGGAATTGATGACAGATCACCTCTTATGACATAGTCCACCATGTTCAGCATGGCCACATGGGATGCCAACGCCGACGCAGCACCCACCGCCTCGCACATGAGGGGAGTTTAAACATCAATGATTAGCATAGTGGACTAAACCCCAGTGGTGGGTAACATTGGTGGATGCTGGTAGTGAGTTGTACTAATCTCGCCACGAAACTATATGCCTATACCATATAGGGTGCCAATAAAGAATCCAAAACACAAACGAAATAAAATAAAATAAAAACGGCAACCGCCACAGAAAGAAAAAGAAGCAATGAATAAAACAACTGCAACGCAAAATTAGCCTTCAAATCCTCAGCCCCTGGGCCTCCCGGCAAGCTATTGCTGACTTCCAAGTAACCACCCCTTCCCCTCCCCAACAAGAACCATAGGGTATAATGAACCCAAAATGCACCAAACAGTACCCTCAGTCACACGGCATGTTCTACAGGCCAACAAAGGAAGAGCAGGTAATGATCGCCAAGGACAATATCCTTGCATTACGTACAATTGTTATCTATGTGTCAAGCTGCTAACGCACAAAGCTTAAGGGTTCGCATTGGTGGAGGACGTGTGCGGGGGTTGACCATCAGTACTGCTGTGTTGTGTGAAGGTATGCAGCAACGTATCCCAAGGCTGGGCTGCTGGGAACTTGCGGAGACCTGCAGTCTCCTCTCTGTGTAATGCCACACTCTCTGCTCGTGCCCAGTTAAGAAATGACTTCTCCCAGCTAATTGCGACAGGGGCTTCTCCTTTTTTCCAGTTCTTAGTGATCAGGCGCTTCGCAGTAATATAGCCTAAGTCTCGAAAGCGGGAGGATATCCTATTCAGCCTATTTCGCTTATATAAGCCAAATATGCACATCTCCCAAGTATGCTGACCCAGCACGCCAGTGCATTGCTCCAGGAGAGCCGTGACCCTCCGCCAATACAATGCCAGCGCTGTGCAGGACCAGAGCATATGTAACAGATCCGCACCTCGGAGCCTACAGCGCGGACAGGCAGCTGTATTATCTCCAAAATATTTGGCTATGTTGTCTGGGGAGAGGTAGGCGCGGTGCAGTACAAACGTCTGTATCAATTTGAAGCGAGAGTTTCGTGGTATGTTGACAGGCCCCGCTAAAACCACGTCCCATTCTCCATCTGACCATGGGCGCCCCCTGTCGGCCTCCCACTTCGCGCGGAGCCTCGCCAGCGGCAGGGTAGTGTGTTGTAAAAGTGCGGATGCCAGCCAATGAACAATATGAGATCCCGCCCCCATAACATGCATGTATTGAATAAAGTGATGCATTGGGAGTTCTGTAGCGATGTCCCCCCACGAGGACGTCAATGTATGGAGGAGTGAACCATATAATAGAAACTGCCCGGGAGCCAGACCAGTGTCAGTGGAGAGCACCTCAAACTGGCGGAGCTCACCATCGGTATATAGATCGCCCAGTGTGTCAACATCTACCTGATGCCATGTACGTAGCTCCGGTTCCGTAGTGCCCCTGTTGCCTCTGGGCGTACCTAACAGTGGCAGCACCGGGGCGTATGGTTTAGTGGATCTTGTTAAATAAAGGCATCGCCGGTAGCAGTGAAGAGCAAGAGATAGTGACCATGGTTTGGGTCTACGACTTCGAGCAAGTGGGTGAAACATGTGCAGTACTTGCGAGTGTGTCCAAGGCAGCAAAGTAGTAGCCGTATCCTCCAGGTTCTTTCCCGCCATCCATTTAGTTACCCACTGGAGCTGAGCCGCCAAATAATATAATTCGAGGTTACTGCGCTCGCATTCATGGACGAGTGACATCATTCCTGCAGCCACAACGGATTGTAACCCAGAGCACAGGTCCCAACACCTTGTTGCATCTTGGAGGAATGGTCACATATCCCACCACAAAAGTGGACATGTCTGCATTCGCCTGGACTCAGAATGCATATGCGTGCACCTACGCGTGTTGACACACACCATTGCAAGGTGAGGCAGTCCCATGGGCAGAGCTGCACAGCGTCATTTGGCAACGTTCCTAAATCTCAGATACTTCTGGAGGGAGTACACACATGGCAATGTAGTACAACATATAACCTTGTTGGACACTTTCACCTGCGCACTGTCAGCAGAGCAGACAGTCGGCGCAGTCCGGTGATACAGCACTGTGCATATCCCATGGGCTGTGAGTCGTGTCCCCTGACACAGGGCAATGAGCAGACGCCAAACATCACATGACTCGTCCAGCAAGGCAAGGTGGGCTGAGACCTTTGCCATCCGTAATGATTAGAGTACATTTTTGCCTCCCCATTTCTTGCACCTCGACATGTTCCTATGCTGCCTGTAAGTGTCTTAAACATTGGTCTGCATGTTGTGGCCCTTGTCTTGCCCGTACTGACACACACATGCTAATAAAGTCTACGCAACTTCACTAGTGTTCAACTGTGATGAGTGTTGATTAGAATTATAAACCGTGTGCCTTCAATGTGCATTGTCCGTACACAGGGAGGGACTGACTGTCACATTTCACTTGGGGGTGAGTCCCTATTGACAGCTCCACCTCTGTGAGACAGACATTGTGGTTGGGATAGTTGCTGGTAGACCTGTGTTCTTACGTGTCTTCGGCAATGTGAGTATGGTGCCCAACTTCTTGCCATGTGGATCAATGTGATCCATTAAAACAGGCTGTGTCCACACAGTTGAGTGTGAGTAGGTATGCAAAGAGATGTTCTGTTGTCACATGTGATGGGGGACTCTACTTCAGGCCTGCTACCGAATGTGACATTTTTACACACAGCCCTATTTAATACATGGATGTGGGGCTATGTTGGGGGGTTGCGTGATTGTTGTTCATGAGCAATGAGGCCACAGCTAGTTCACACCTTCACAGTCATCTAATTGGCCACGTGGGACAGGCTCAAACATGCGCATTGATGTCATTTCCCAAGGTGTACCATTTTGTGCGATCAATGTTCCTACATTCATCCATACTTAATTGAACATAGACATGACACATCTGTGTGATTTTGAATGTTTTATTCCCATTCTGTGGAGTGTCAGAGCTGGAGCAGTACATGGCCATGCCAACCCCACATTTCATGGTTGCCCAGTGGAGGACCAACCAGAGTCCTTGGGGGAATGAAAAGTTAATCAGAAGAGGAAGAGTTCAGTACGCAGCCTGATTGCTGTGTCATTGGTAACCAGAGAAAATATGGCAGTCCATGTCGTGGACCAGGTGAATGTCACAGAGTGCTTCAGGGGATAGTGGAAGGTGTTGTTCCAGGGCATGATGCAGAGGGCCTAACCAGGCAGGGACAGGCCATATGGTGGGATGGATGCTACTACCTCCTTTCTCACACAGTCATTACCAGCTACATCTTACTCCTCTAATATGTCTTCTGTGTCCAGTGTGTCAGGTGTGTGTTGTGGTGTTATGGCTGCATCACTGTGTGCCACTGACACATCAGGGGGCAAAGGTGGCAAGTCTGCATCACTGTGTACCAATGACACACCAGGGGGTAGAGATGTGTGTGTCGAAGTTCCTGCTCTGTGGCAGCAATGGCAAGATGAGGATCTGCAGGGCATGGAAGATCCCAGTTACATCTCGCTGGTGTTCAGCCGTGGCAGCCATACTTCCAGCCTGCATCGGCTCCATGGTCTCCATTGTCCTCCGCATCTGTGCCAACTCTGTGCTGTCATCGCTGGAGCCTGTCTGACTATACAGTTCTTGTATCCGAGTAATGGCCCCAGCGGTGTCAGCCAAGGATTGTTGGAGAGCATGGAGCCGACAGTGGGTGTCCGTTAGGGACTGTAAGTGGCCCCTGATGGGACTTAGACACCCACGTATGGCATCTAGTTTGGCTGCCATGAGGTCGAACCTCACCCGCAGCTGGTCAGCCATCTTCTCCTGGCACCCTAACACACGGTGTTGGAATGCCATGTGTTGGTCGTGGGGGTCCTGTGAGCCAGCCGTAGTGGTGTGTGCTTCCTGCTGTGTGGTCTGTGCAGGGGGTGGGATCACATTGATGCAGCTGGACTGACCTGCTCCTGGAGGTGGGGTGCGGAGGCTGTCTATGGGCCGTTGGAGGGTGTCGGAGCAGATGGCCAGGGGGTCCTCTTCATCATCACTGAAGAGATGTCTGGTCTGCTCTGCAGGAGGTGTTGATTGTCCTTCTGCAATGTAAAGGGGAGATGCAGGTTGACAGTGTGTTCCATGTATGTTGACGCATTGTACATGTTTCCAAACAGACAGCATGACAATGTACATTGTGACTGTTTTGGAGGAGCTTGCTATTTCATGGGAGACAGTGGACATTTCGACTACATGACGGATGTGAGGTTGTACTCGTACATTGTCATATCACAGTTTCCTGCAATGCCAGATGTGATTGGCCAGTTTCTACGCACAAGCGGCAGCAGTTGTGTCCTCTGTCCTGTAGTGAAAGTGTTACACTTTGTACCACATTGTCGTCAATGTTGATGTGCTGTGATTGCTATGTGTGTGCGCTGCAGCTCTGATTTAGTGGCCCCTTATCTCTTTGAGGCAGTGTGCCTTTGACTTGTTTGCTTTTACGGTGTTGAGATGTTGGCGACTTGGGTCATTTGTGCTCTTAGACGGTTTTTGTACTCATGTGCATTGTTTGTCTGCAGATGTGTTGTTGACGTCAGGGGTTGTATGTGCACGTGGATGTGTCAGAGTGTGACCTGCTCCTTTGAGGATGTGATCCGCACTGGGCCACATTAGTGTCGTGTCGTGCACCATGTCATGTATTTTGACTGCAGCCATGCTGTCGGTCATGTATTGTCAGTGTGGCTCCCAGAGCTGCTGCTTTGCTGGATGCAGCACATGTTCATGGGTAGGTTGTGGGAGTGGTGATAGGAAGGGGGGGTCCCTTTGTGCACATAGTGGTCAGGGGCCTACTTGGTGTTTCTATGTGTGCTGCAGTGTGCCATGCGTATCAGGGACATGTTCCACTATCATTGTGGGTGTGCAGTGTGCTACACATAATTGTGCATGTGTGCCATTGTGCCCATCTCCCTCCGTCCCCCCAGTCACTGGTCGTTACTCACCCTGTTGCTTTTGGGTCAAGTCATATCGAGCTGTGTCTGGGCTCCCAACTCCTTGCACCATCTCCACACTGATGACTGTGGCCACCATTTCCTCCAGCTCATCCAGCTCCTCCTGTGGCGCAGGACTCCCACCTCCAGTCGCCTTTGCTTCCTTCCTGTTGGCAGCGAGTTTCTGTTTGGTTTGGCTTTGCACATCGTGCCAGCACCACTTGACCTCCTCCATTGACCTCATCGACACTCCGACTACATTCACGTTGTTCACGATGGACTGTCATGTTTCCGTTTGAGTTGCCAATGACACAGTGGAGGTGACAAACAGTTGTTGGTAGTGTTCTATCACCTCCGTGACGAAGATCAGGTCTTCCTGCGGACTGAACCCCGTCTTTCTCTTCCTCTTCTCCTTGCCCTTCCCCGAACACGGGGTTCGTGGCTGGTCCGCTATGCGGCTTGTGGGGTTCGGGTTGTCCTCTGCACTCGGTCTGGGTGCATCCATGGTGCTACGCAGTTTGATTTGGTTTTGGTGTGTTTTTTTTCTTGCCTATATAGTGAATTTTCCCGCATGCCGTGTGGGAATTGCAGGCCTGTCTCTGGTTGTCACTGATTTTTGTGTCGCGATTTGGGGCATCTCAACTTTTTTCGCATTTGTGTTTCGCATTTTTTCAGCGTCGCGTTAATTTTAACGCCGTCACTTGGCACGTTATCGTGATACTATCGCATTGTGCCGCCGGGTTGGGAATACAACGTTAACACGGTGTTATTTTGTCGCAATAGACTGTGATGTGCAAAGTTGCATTAAGCTAATTTTGCGATAATTATCACACGTTCTTGAGAATATCACCCAAATTTCCTAGTCAGTAAACCATTAAGCGAAATCCTCGCAGATGAATGTTCATATAGCCCCTGTAGCATTTCAATAAAGCAGGGTCTAAAGCCCAATGCAGCCAATATCTCCCACGAATAAGCCCAGCATAATCACTCGCACAGGTTGGCCGTGTCTAAAGTTTCCATACACTCCTTTCCTTCTTTAGTGAGCCTAGGGAGGTCAACATCCCCAACTACTCTCGGAGTCAATGTGGTTCCAGGAAGACCACTTCCATATATAATATGGAAAATAAGAAGACCAGATGACCCAGCATATCTTCAAGCTTGTTTGAAACATCTCCCTGGGAATTTGCGACCAGTTCCTTAATTGTGTTCCTGGATCTCTCCACCCTCGCGTTCCATGCCAGTAAAGCCGAGCTCACTCCCCATACTCAAACTGCCTCATATATCCAGCATGCCACCACTCCCTGCACTTCATGTCCAACTTGATTTTATAGCTTAACTGTGCCTCTTTTTTAGTGCCCCTTCTTTATCTACCCCCATGCTCTACGACTGTAGGTTGGCCTCCAGAGACCCCACCACTTGCTCCAATTTGGCCAACTGCACCCGCTTCACCTTATTCTTAAAATACACCCGACTTCTTAAAACCCCTCGAATCAACACTTTAAATGCATCCCATATAACTCCTGGTGGTGTGGGGGGGGGGGGGCGTGCCTGGATTATCCTGGAAAAACTCAGCAATTACCCATTTCAGAGTGGAAGCCACCCCATCATCAAGGAGCATTGCACTCTTTAAGGTCCACCTTGCATTTTGCCTGAATGACCCGAGATATTTCCCGAAAGATGATTAACCAAATCTCTAATAAAGCAAGCACAAGGAGATGATGGACGGAGCGCTGAAACTTTCCAGACACTCGCCCCCAGTCACAGATCTGGGTTGAATCCATCATCGTCCTTTAGCTCACTTCGCCACCCCACTTCAGACCCAGATACATGCAAATCAGTCTTGACTCAGTTCCTCATGGGAACAGTCCAGCATGAACGGCCAAGCCAGGTCTTTCCTGGACCGGAAACAAGGATCCTGTGCCCAACAGATGATTCGACGTAGAGTAATGGCCTTATTTATTACTGTGTAAAGTGTACCCTCCTGTCTTGCCTTTTAGATGTTGCCAAACATCCATGAACCCAAGGTCCTGGAGCATCTTTCTAAGGACCAGTCTCATACGGAGTGCCTGAGCACAATCTCTCCAGGTTGATATATTTGAAGTGGAGTCTAATAATGTGTCAAAATCTCCCCCCAGTACCAACGGAACCGAATACTCAACTACATTCCATTCCAGATTTGCAATATACTGGGGATCATCCGAGTTTGGTCCATACAATTTACACATACAAACTCAAAGCCATCACATCTCATACCAGGTAAGACCCATCTTCCAGAGCTGTCTGTGTTAGAGAATGTAGCCTCCACCCCGGAGCCCTTACATGTCACAATCGCAATCCCCTTACAACAGTCTCCTTGATCTGATACCACATAACTCTCCACCCATCTATACCTGGAGAATAGATCTTTACTCTCACTTGCAATCAGGTGAGTCTCCTGTAGAATAATGATATGGGCAAGACTGTCTTCTAAATACTGCAACACGACTCTCTGCCTGCCCCGGGTCCTAGACAATTAACATTCCATGTTAGGAAACGTATATTTTTACCTACTTCCATCACCATCAGCCTGGTTTGAATCCCACGTCATATACACTATTTCTAAACAACACCTGCTTGGTAATATCAAGGGTTTTCTTTTTGTTTTTTTCCCAGTGCTCCCCACCCTTTGTCCATCCCATCCCATCACCCATCCCAACACCCCACCCTGGGGAACCCTCCCAATGCTTGTAGGCATTTTAATGCCTTTTGAGCTTGACCGGGGAGTACAGACATACAACACTCATAGGGGCATATTCTTAAGAACATGTGATAACCATCGCAAAAGTTACCTAACGCAACCTAAAACATCGCAGTATATTTCGTGAAATTTACGCCGTGTTAACCAAGTATTCACAACATGGCGGTACCATGCAATAGTCACCAGATAATGCGCCAAATGGCCACGTTAAAATTAACACCTTGCCACAAAAATGCGAAACACGAACGCCTAAAAAGCTGCAATGTGGCCAAGCGCGATACAAAAAGCTGTGAAAACCAGCCACAGGCCTGCAAATCCCACGCGTCTGGCGGGAAAATGCACTATAAAAGCAGAACTAGAAAAACACACCAGAAACAATCCAAAGTGCCCAGCACCATGGATGCACCCTGACCCAGCGCAGAGAACAATGCGTACCCCACAACCCCCACAGACCACCAGCAAGGAACAACGGGACGGCCAAGGAGAAGAGGGAGAGGAAGACTGGGTGCAGTCCGCAGCAAAACTAGATCAGAGTCACGGAGGTGACAGAACACTACCATCAACTGACCCACAAGTAGACCACATGGAATTCAGTCGGAGTGCTGAGGAGGCCAAGAGGCGTTGGCATGATTTGACTACCTAAATCAGGCACAAACCCGCTGCAAACAGGAAGGCTGCAACGACGACAGGAGGTGGCAGTCCTGCCAACAGGAGTAGCTGGAGGAAAGCTAGGTCACAGTCATCAGTGTGGAGATGGTGCAAGGAGTAGGGAGTATGGACACAGCCCGAGAGGACCGGACACAAAATCAACAGGGTGAGTAACGACCAGGGACTGGGGGGACAGGGGGAGATGGGCACAACAGCACACATGCCCAACCAGGTGTAGCACACTGCACACCCACAATTGCCCTGGATCATGTCCCTGGTACAATGCGCAAAGCCGATACTGCAGAATAGAGGACACAACTGGCTCCACACATGCACAGAAACATGCCTACTACATCTGACAGAGGAGAAAACTGCAATGGAAAAGTATGCGTACGAACTTACATCCGTCATGTAGTCCAAATGTACACTGTCCCGCAGCAGTACTCAGCACCTCCCAAACAGTCACAATGTACATTGTCAAACAGTCTGCATGTAAACCAGAACAATGTGCCAACATACATGTCAACACAATGTCAACATGCATCTCCCCTTCACATTGCAGAGGGGCACACGACACCTCCAGCAAAGCACAGACAACAACACATCTGTGATCCCGGAGAGGACCACCACACCTTCGACACTGACACCCTACAACAGCCCATGGATATTCCACGCAATCCACCACCAGGACCAAGGGCAGCCAAGCTACTAAGAGGAGAACACTGAGCTGGCAACAGGCCACACAGCAGGAAGCACCGGTAGGCACAGCTGGTTCACGACACTTCACCCACCCACCCACGGCACCCCAATGCCATGTGTCAGCACGCCAAAAGGAGGTAGCCGAACAGGTGTGGGTGGGGTCCGAACCCATGGAAGGCGAACTAGATCACATACGTTGGTGTCTATTACCCTTCAGGGACCACCTACACCCCACAAAGGAGACTCACACTGCCATAGACACATGCAGATGCACATTCAGAGTTCAAAACCATGCCCAGGGGCACACAAACAGCAGTCACACACCCATGTTGGCTCTGCGTACGACAGCCCAGGCCACTCCCCTCATGAATTGAGGGGATGACGATAAAGCTACATGTCCAAGCTCTAACCCTCTGCCTGCTGTGACATTTCTGTGTCCACTGTACACAGCACAATGCAATGTTGACGCGCCCAGGGCCCTCATGCATACAACAAGACCACAGGGCACATGCATATATCATGTTGACCTGGCTACGGGCACGTGCACCCGGCCCCTTTATTGGCAGGGCCACATGTACAGTGACGCCTGTGCTGGATGTGTGTGGGGTGAGTGCAAGCCAGCACGCACAGAATGCTTGGTGCTGGCAACCACTTGAACAGTGGACACCAGTGCAATGGAAACTGAAAACACCTGCATAACAGAGTCAATTGCTGAGCAACATAGAGGGAGCCGGAGACAGTCCAGAGGACACCCAACATGTAAACAGAAGTGTCCGTGAGTTGCAGTGCACTGTGGTTGGGGCACTAGAGATGAGCACGCTCATGTAAAGAAAAAGTCTCGGATTGTGTCCCTTCGAGATATTCCAGATGCAGATGCAGTGGGGTGTGTTAGACCTGCATCATCTTCCTCATCAACATCCCAGGTCTCCCACATTGCTTGAGAGGACATTGCTGCACAACCTCTCCACAGCACAAAACTCAATCAGTAACGGACGATGGCTTGTGGTGCACTGAGTTAGTGGCACCTGGAGTGCTGAGCAGGGTATCGGGCGGATGATGGCATCCACGACAGGTGTGAGGGACCTGGATGCGGCTGGCTGTGAGACTCCTCAGACTGGCGGGTGTTGGTTCACCCATCCAACACCCACCATATTCTGAGGAGTCCCACAGCCAGCCGCATCCAAGTCCCTCACACCTGTCGTGGATGCCATCATCAGCCAGGTACGCCAGTGCCAGATGCACCAGTTGGCCTCTGGTACCACCGTACCAGAGGCCAACAGGTGCATCACAGCAAGCAGCTTTGTGTGGGGTGGAATGTTGGTTGTCCTCTGTGTTGGTGCCGTCGGCCTGTTGGGCGATGATGGTCAGGCTGTGGAGGATGGTTGTCCCTTTGAGCCTGTAATGGGCAATAGCATCCTCTGGTGTTGAGTCTGTGAGGCTGGTGGATTTCTAGTGGGTCCTCTGTCTTTGTCCGTGCTGCCTCTGTGATGGTCCAGAGGGGGTTCTGGGGAGGTGGGGTCCTGGGTGTGGTGGCGGTGGGTGTTGTTGCCCTATTGGGGCTCCGAGCTGCATGTTCAATTGCCTAGGTGCATCTGTTGTTCTTCATGTTTGGCTTTGGGCTGTGCTCCCTTGTCTGGTGCGGGTTGTCATCCGACTTTACACCAGGTCAGAGCAGGTGTTAGTTTCCTGGTGCTACCGCACCTTATTGCCTGTTTTGTGATCTTATCGCCGATGTGGCTGGTCATTGAGAATGTTGTGGAGTGGTGTTGTCACGGATTTTGGCTCGGGAACGCCTACTCTGCAACCCATTAGTGATAGTTGCCAGGGTCGTCTGTGGCGATGTTTTTTGAGGATGCTATCGCCGGAAAACTGGTGATATGGGCTGTTTGCACCAGCTTGTGAATGGGGCGATGAATTTATCGTGACTTTGAAAGTGATAAAGTGCCGAATATGGCCCATAGTGATTTAGCCTCAATAAGCCACACTGGTCATCCCAGACCCCATATACCTAGTGTTCACCGACATCCTGATATTCAGAGATCGGCTCCCTTCACCTTGATGGAACCTATCAATGTGTCCACATCTTCCACAGCGCTATGATTAAAAATCTGATTGTTCCACATGATGCGAAGCATTGCAGGGAATTTCAATTGCACTTTTACTACCAATTTCCTCAGTTTCTCCATCCTCTTGCTTAGCTCCCATTGCCACTGCTCTGTTGCCTTACAGCTATTCGATCTGATTATGACAGGAAATCCTCTGACCATACAGGAGTCGCCCCTTACAGTCGCACTAAAAATTGCCAGGATTTTTCTTGGTTTCATTCATTGAGGGTTCCTCCTAAAAGGATCCCTGTGCGCTTTCTGGATCTCCTGCCCTAGATTAATTTCTGGTCTATCTTTTAAGATTGTATCCCGCTGCAGAATGATTATAAAGGTCTTCATGTCTGCTCCTTCCTCAGGCACATTCAGGAATCTTAGATTGTTCCTCCATAAGTGATTTTCTACCCTCTCAAGATCTTCCTTCAAACTTTGATTTTGTTTAACAAACATACTAATCTCTGTTAGATTTGAAATTATATTTTTATTTCCGTAATGCACAGAATCAAAATTCTCTCTTTTTCTATGCTCAAGCTCTATTCCGTGTTAAGTTAGCATCCATGGCGCCATCTTTATTGGCGCCATCTTGTCCTGTAACTAAGATCAAACTTTTGTCTCATGTTGCTTGCCTCAGCAGAAAGCTGCTGGGATGCATTTGCATCTCCAAGGTTAGGCCTCACTAAAGCATGAAAAAGTTGCTTGCTAATGCATACCTTTCCCTGAGATAGAGGGTGCTCCCACAATTCCACCTGCAAGCACAGACTGTATGACCTCGCCAGAGAGCTAGTTTGTGCCTGGTCTCAGACTCTTAGCTCATCCTTCTGTGCCTCCCTTTTGTTCAGTGTTTGCCCAAGCTGTATTTTTCCATAATGGGTGGGTCTTTGTGGGCTCTCCAACATACATAATGCAACTTTATGCTTGGTAGAGTCAGTCCCTTGACAGCCATCCCATAGGGCTGGTCAGACTGGACTAAACTGCAGTGTATTTACTAATAAACTAGTTCGTTTGAGTTCTCTACTGTGTCCTCGACTCGTCATTTCTTAGAAGGCTAGAGGAGGTCGTGAGAGACCCGGGTGACCCTAGTTGGGTCATTTCCTTCAGTTGGCGCCCGAACAGGGACTCCACCAGGTGACCCATCCCGCCCGTAGTTGGGCTTTGGGGTCGGGGTTGCGTTCAGTCCGATGGACTGATCGGAGATCCCCATATGATAGAGCCTTGCTCTTGTGGCTGCCCCACCTGTCTGATTAGGTGGCTCCTCGTCTAGTGGTCATCTCGGCTGGGGTCCTGAAAAAGCGAAACCCTTTGATCTGACCGTTTGGTCCAAAGAGTCGGCAGTGGAGAATAATCTTGTTTGACCTGTGTGCACTAGGTGAGTTCATCTTGATTTTTGGTAAGTGCGGCACTTCTTGATTAACTTGGTGGGTCTGTGGACCCTTGTGATATGGAGCGTTTTTTGAACGTTCTGCCAGGCCACTTGTTGATTTGGCTTATTCTTGAAAAGGCCTGGGGCTAGAGCCTATCCTGTCTTGGTACAGTCTGCGGACTGTCTTGTCTTGGTGCAGCCTGAGGACTGACTTGTTGTTTCTTTTGCTGACACAGTCTGAGGATCGTCTTTTGAACAAGCGCTTGAATCTGTTTGTGAATATGGTGTACCATCAGTTTGTTTTTGGTATGGTCTTAGGACTGTCTTTTGGGAAAAAGTATTTGCAATTTCTTTGCCAGGCAAAATAATGAATTTGAGCCCTTTCTTGAAAATGCCTGGAATGAGCTTAATTTGTTCTCTCGTTGTCGTTGTTGCTTTGTAAATGCCCATTGGAAGAAGATCAGCCGGCGTCTCTTTTTGAACAAAGTAAAAAAAAAAAAGGAATACAGTAATAATATATATATATGTTTGCTTTTGCATAGGATGAGTGGTTTGAGAAAGAAATGTGTAATGGGGGAGAATGTGAAATAAGACAGTTAAAGAGCATGAAGTAATAATGAAAAAATAAAAAAGAGAGACAAGCAGGGGTGCGCCGATGGCGCCCAGATCTCACATTTAGCTTTGGACATTGCAAGATGACACAAAGCTGTTTTGAGCTACAGACATAACGTTGCGTTTTGTGGCATGCAAGTAAAAATGAATGAATGATCCCTGCTCAGATGCTGATGCTTTTAGTCTGATGAGTAGTGTAAGGAATGCTCAAGTAATTAATTCATGATTGATTTGAGTGAGTGTGTTTATTTGGATTTGACCTCGCCCTATAATGTGTATTTAATTTGGAAAAGGTGTTTCAAGCATTACAGGCAGTGTGTATTTATGCTGAATAAAAGGGATTTTCAAAGTTGAAATACACAGTTGGTGATTCAGTCTGTTTTGGCAGGCTTACTGCAGCCTCGGCCTTGAGATAAGAAATGGAATTTTCTCCCTGTTCCTCCCGTTTTCGTGAAAAGTGTGCGGCTAACTTTCATCACTTTGCAGTTTGTTTAAACAAAGCTTACTTCACTTCATAACGTAGAGTGAAAAATGCAAAGCACACATTTTTATTCTTGATTATTATAATATGTATTCTCTGTTTCCGCATGATTGATACCTTTTTGTTGGAATAAGTTGCTAGCTGTGTTGTGGGGTTTTTTCCAGGACCCTTGCAGAATATACAGCCTTTTTCTCCCTTGAGTTCTGCGGACAGGTAAAGATGTGGGGGATTGTGTAGCTTTTGAGCACAAGCACAGACAGACTGTGATCTAAGTGTGGAATGAGGACAGAATTAGATGCTAGCAGTCTAAGTTTTATATTCTGACTAACAGGCTTTGTAAAGTTTTCATTTGTCCTATGCATTTATTTCTCTTCATGGGAGAATTTGCAATTATTAAAAATTGATCTAGCTGTATGTTGAACACACTTACATTATATTTCACAAGCACTTTCAGAGCCCTGACTGTCTCCTATGTCTTATTTTCCATAGAAAATAGGTTTCTCTTCCTTTATGGGGTACTTTGTGTACAATATGCTTTGTGAGAGTATGGTTGAGCTGTTGTTTCTTATTTCTGCTGTTTCTGCTCTTGCCACGTTGCCCAGGCCGTGTAGGCTATGCCACATTATGCTTTCCTTTCTCCCCCATTTATGGCCATTATAACTGTTAGTACCCTGACTCGCATATTGCCTCAGCATTTGTTTTCCTTGCTAAAGCGTATACTTGTGGCATGGTGAGCAGTGATGATAATGTCTGGTATTTCTGCTGCTATTTCCACTGTGGTTTTTCATCCTCCGATATTAGTGAGTACTGGGGCACAGGTATGTGGATTTGAGAATAGAGACTGGATGCAAATGAAGGAACGTGTGTGATCTGAGGTGGGAAATGGAGAAAAGAGGGAACAAGCTATTTCAGCTGCTGCCGCCAGGGGAACAATGAGAGAGTGAAGGTGTTTCTAGATTTTAGTGGGCAGGATTTGTGTCTTAAAAGGGGGATTTGATTGTTTGCAGATTCGTTTTTACTGTGTTTTTTGCAATAGCGACTTGGTTGTGGACATTTGGAAGTATTTGGTCTACAGTGCCTCTTTCTGTTACATATTTAACCCCTTCCCCGCTCATGACGGAGCCGCTCCGTCATGAGCCACGGTTGCCGTGTGCTCATGACGGAACGGTTCCGTCATGTCACGGCCGTTGGCGGCCGCTCCGCCTACGCGGCGCTGTTTCCCCGCCTGTGCGGGGGGACAACGCAAATGGGCGGAGTCATGACGGAACCGTTCCGTCATGAGCACAGCTCAACCGTGGCTCATGACGGAGCGGCTCCGTCATGAGCACAGCGCCACCGCGCTGCCCCCCCGCACCGCGGCGGAATTCCCGCCGCTGCGAAGGGGTTAACATAGCACAGTGTTATGAGTGTTTTGGTGGGTGTTTCAGATGCATTGGGGGAGAAAGGAAAGCAAAATGTGGCATAGCCTACATGGCCTGGGCAACGTGGCAAGAGCAGAAACAGCAGAAATAAGAAACAACAGCTCAACCATACTCTCACAAAGCATATTGTACACAAAGTACCCCATAAAGGAAGAGAAACCTATTTTCTATGGAAAATAAGACATAGGAGACAGTCAATGCTCTGAAAGTGCTTGTGAAATGAAGGAACGTGTGTGATCTGAGGTGGGAAATGCAGAAAAGAGGGAACAAGCTATTTCAGCTGCTGCCGCCAGGGGAAAGATGAGAGAGTGAAGGTGTTTCTAGATTTTAGTGGGCAGGATTTGTGTCTTAAAAGGGGGATTTGATTGTTTGCAGATTCGGTTTTACTGTGTTTTTTGCAATAGCGACTTGGTTGTGGACATTTGGAAGTATTTGGTCTACAGTGCCTCTTTCTGTTACATATTTAACCCCTTCCCCGCTCATGACGGAGCCGCTCCGTCATGAGCCACGGTTGCCGTGTGCTCATGACGGAACGGTTCCGTCATGTCACGGCCGTTGGCGGCCGCTCCGCCTACGCGGCGCTGTTTCCCCGCCTGTGCGGGGGGACAACGCAAATGGGCGGAGTCATGACGGAACCGTTCCGTCATGAGCACAGCTCAACCGTGGCTCATGACGGAGCGGCTCCGTCATGAGCACAGCGCCACCGCGCTGCCCCCCCGCACCGCGGCGGAATTCCCGCCGCGGCGAAGGGGTTAACATAGCACAGTGTTATGAGTGTTTTGGTGGGTGTTTCAGATGCATTGGGGGAGAAAGGAAAGCAAAATGTGGCATAGCCTACATGGCCTGGGCAACGTGGCAAGAGCAGAAACAGCAGAAATAAGAAACAACAGCTCAACCATACTCTCACAAAGCATATTGTACACAAAGTACCCCATAAAGGAAGAGAAACCTATTTTCTATGGAAAATAAGACATAGGAGACAGTCAATGCTCTGAAAGTGCTTGTGAAATGAAGGAACGTGTGTGATCTGAGGTGGGAAATGCAGAAAAGAGGGAACAAGCTATTTCAGCTGCTGCCGCCAGGGGAAAGATGAGAGAGTGAAGGTGTTTCTAGATTTTAGTGGGCAGGATTTGTGTCTTAAAAGGAGGATTTGATTGTTTGCAGATTCGGTTTTACTGTGTTTTTTGCAATAGCGACTTGGTTGTGGACATTTGGAAGTATTTGGTCTACAGTGCCTCTTTCTGTTACATATTTAACATAGCACAGTGTTATGAGTGTTTTGGTGGGTGTTTCAGATGCATTAGTTGTAGCACATGTTTAGCGCCCTCTTGCTCTGATTATTGGTCTTTTTTTATCGTGGGTTTTCCGTTTGCGCTCATGTCTAATCATGTGAGACTGTGATTGGTTTGGTATCTTACTATTATTGCCTTTCCGCAGGAGAATGTCTGATGCTGGGTCTTAATGTAAGTAGTACATAGTGTTTGCCCCCCCCCTTGAGTTTTGCAGATGCGCCGTTCACTTTGTGGGCAACAGGTGATGCAGTGGTGGGATTACTATAGATATCTCCGGTTTGGATATAAGGAATAGGCAATGTTACATTGCCTTGTATCCCTTATTGTCGGATACAATTGGCAGGGCAGCGAGACTTGTTGTGTAGGATACAGGATTTGGTTGAGAAAGGTGTTGGTGAGGAGACGACTGTTAAATTGTAATAGCCCCATTATTTTTTTATTGTGCTACAATTTTGTGACAGTGGTGTGCATCTCTTGAAAATGTGGTTTTCCAACCTCCTGCTGTTCTAGCCATTGGTATGCTTCTGCTAATGTTTCTTCTTGCTGCTCAATATTTTCTATCACTGATCTACAATACATTCTTTGGCGGTACTATTTATTTTAATAATAGGTCTTTTCCCGGATTCCCATTGATTGGTAGGAGTCATATGCTCTGCTGCGCCTTTTGGGACTATGCAGAAAGACAGAGCATCCATAAAAATGTTTAAAAAGGGTAGTTACTTTCTCATCATTTCAGACATACAGCAAAGTTGTAGGGACAGTACAGTTATATAGTGTTAGACCTGGCATCCTTGGCATGGTTTTCCCTGACTTTTTGCCTCTATCTCCTATGTTTTTGATGCTGTGCTGGATTTCGTTTTTTCTGGCTTAGATGCTTTGGGCACTTTGCCGCTGCTGATCAGTGTCACAGTGCAAGTGCTCCCTGTATAAATTGATATTGTGCTTGGTTCTCCCTGATTGGCATATTTGTTTTACCAGTAGATCCCTAGTGAAGTACACTGAGTGTGCCAGGGCTTATAACTCAATTGCTACTAGTGGGCTTGCAGAGCTGATTGTGCCACACACATGAGTAGCCTAGAAAAGATGCCTCAGGCCTGCCACCGCAGTGCCTACATGCAGTTTGTACATAGGACACCCCTATGGTGGGCCCAAGGTACACCCCCCGGGCAGGGTGCAGTGTATGTGAGAAGTAGGATGTGTACTGGTGAGAGTAACATGTCCTGATAGTGAAATGCTGCCAATTCTGTTTTTTTACTATTGAATGGCTATCTTGCACATAGGACAGAATGGGGAATGCTTTGTAACATTTTACAAGCATATCCTCCCATAGAGATAAGATAGAACATTGGGGTCTGGTTATCCTGAACTCAGAATTTGATAACACAACTTTTAGTAAGGATGGTTTTAAAGTCTGTGTTTGAAAATAGCACTTTTAGGAAGCGGCTATTTTCTGGTTCAACATTTTTGTGTGCCTCTGCCTGTTTGTGGATTGACTGTCTGGTTTTAGTGTGACGGAGACCAAGGATGTGCATTTGGTGTGATGTCCTTTTGTGGTGTTTTCACTGTGTTACTGTGAGTGTTGGTACAAATACTTTACACATTGCCTTTGGGATGAGCCTGTCTGCTCGTGCCAAGCTATCAAGGGGGTGAGCGGGAGTTATCTAAAGGGTGCATCTCCCTTTCCCTGACTCGACAGAAGGGTCCCTACTTGGACAAAGGTACCTACCTCTGCCAACTAGAGACCCCAATTTCTAACAAATAGTTAACACATTTAGCTTTGAATGGCCAGGGAGTATGCTTTTTAAAGGGGTAAGTAATGTCGATAGGAGGTCACCTACTGTTGAAGGGGGGTAGGGGGTTAGGTCCTTGGCGAACTAACACATTAAATGAGGTGCATAGGGTGCATGAGCATTTACCCTGAATGCCTGAAACTGTTTTTGGGCAACTAACAAACTGCACTTTCTTTGGCTTCTGTGCTTGGTACATATATTGTTGTGTGCCGTTCTGTGTTGTAAGTACACAAGACGGCTTGTTGTGCGCTTTTGGTCTTTGGTGCTACCGCAAGAGCACTCCCCAGCTGTCTAGGGGGCGGTCATGAAGGTGGCCGTCTCCATAAGACAATCGATTAGACTCGTTTTAGCCACTGATCTTACAGTTATGGTATACCATGCAGTGAACATGCCCTTAAATAAGCAGAGACACACCACCTCAACAGTGCACGTCTAACTGGCTATAAATTAGCATTGTTTGCCAAAAATGTAATGATGAAAATATGTGTCACCTTGAAGTCAGCCATGGTACTGCCCCTCCCTTCTGTCAACTGATGGAATTGGAATTGAAAAAGAGATGAAAGGACGGGTAGACTAGACTGATGTTCCCTTATCTGATCTTTAAGGGGAACTATATGTCGGTGGCTCTTGTTTAAATTCCCAGGTGGCACCACCACTATTGCGCATGTTACCACAACACTACATACAGGCGCAGAGACACCATGAGTCCTTTATTAGTTAGTCCGAGTAACTGTGTTGTGAATTGTAAGTAAGTGTAGTGCCCACCGGAAAGTAACTGATGATGCGGGAAGGGATAATGCATTTGCAGAAAATGGTCACAGTGAAATAAAAGAATGTTAGTAGCAGGCCCTGGCGGGTGGGTACCAGAAGTCATGATGTCTTGGTTGAAAGTATGGCACATTTGAAGGAACGAGGGATGGTGAATTATTTGCCAGGGAAGAAAGAAGAATGTTGCCAAATGCATATATATTTCTTGTGGGTATGACAAGACATTGTTCAGCCCGTATGGTGCGCATTTCGCACAATTATGGAAGGGGTATCCAGATGCCCCTGGTAATTTTGCACCACACATTTTCCCTTTTTGAGTTTTTTTTTAGATTAATAATATAGGAATAGACAGATATAGGATGTCCTGATTGAAACAATTAGATAAAGTTTTATCCTTGCCAGTTAACCGAAAGTTTGCATTCTATTCATTAATAGATCTGGGACGCCCTGCAGTCACATGAGAGGGGCCCGGACCCGATGCACAGCCTGGCTGCTCATTATGGACCATCCACTTGTATAAGATTGATGCAGAGCTGCAGAGCAAAGAAGTGCTGGATGAGGCAGGACCACCAAAAGAAAGGAAAGAAAGAGGGGTATCCAGGAGCCCCAGCCTGTTGGTCCACCTGTGCTTGAGTCCCAGCCCATTGAGCCCCAGCCAGTGGGCTTGCCTGTGTTTGAGCCTCTGCCCCTTGGTCCCCCTTGAGTTTGACCCCCTTTTTTTTTCCTGACCCCTCTGTGCCCAGAGTGTTGAGGTACAATTTGCGCCCCGGCAGTAGGAACAGTGCACCAAGGGGAACGTCAGATTAGTAGGGATGGACTGTTTTGCTGAAGAATAGGATGCATGTACCCTGCTTGTGGTACCAATGATAGTTTAGGGAAAGGGAGATTGGTGCATTGTTTGGACACTCAACGAACAGGGCAAATGGACTGTGGTTCTAAAAAAAAGAAATACCTTGCCCTGCTACATGGGATCTGGATCCGAGCTGGACGAGCAGCTCCACCGCCAGTGCTCAACAGCGCCTACATCTGATAAACAATAGGAGCCTGTCAGTGACAGCTCTCTGAAGGACACTGGAAAGAAGAGTTTTGCCCATCCTCTTGTTCCCTGGTCACCAATTCCATTGTGTTGCATTTCTCTCCCAATCACCATGTATCCTTTTGGTCGCCCCATTATTGAAGAAGAACAGCCATTTGCAGCACTGCATCTAGAGCGGGGTTAGTCCAAAAAGAGAAAATAGTCTGTTCACCATTTGGTTGGTGCAACACCCTCACTGCCTGAACATGTTTTTGTGATGTAGGCCTTGCATAAGGCCATGCATAGATTTTCCTATATTGAAATGCTGAAATGTACAAAGGAACAGGTACATGGACATTATCGAGGTGGGTTTGGATTTTGTTTGTGACATGGGGTTGGAAGATACTTCTTGGTTTAGTCGTACTTGCTGATACTATTTTTCCATGCTGCTTCTGCATACACTGTCTCCCAGTTTGTTTGCTTGCTGTGTAAGTACCCTGACCCCTAAGCAAGGATATCCATATGATACAAAATATAGGACTATGCTTCAGAAAGATATTGAAGGGCTTGGCTTGCATCTGACATACATCAAGAAAATGGCAGTTGGTCACTCACTCACTCATTTTGACATGTATTCTGTGCATACACTGCTTTCCTGCCTGTCTAGTTTTGAACGGTGTCTATTATATATTTTATGGACGTTCAGCCTTTGCTGGTAGCCAAATGAGTTACTAAATGTTGCCTATTTTTGAGCATTTCTTTTCCCCCTTTTCTTTTAGAATTGTAAAGACCCTTACCTGGTGGCACCAATAAAGCTTAGCATGAATGCTAAAAGGAGAGTCTGTTAGATTTTAAATGTTATTTCTGTAATGCACAGAATTGAAATGTTCCCTTTGCTATGCTCAAACTCTATTCCGTGTTAAGTTAACATCCATGGCGCCATCTTTATTGGCGCCATCTTGTCCTGTAACTAAGATCAAGCTTTTGTCTCATGTTGCTTGCCTCAGCAGAAAGCTGCTGGGATGCATTTGCATCTCCAAGGTTAGGCCTCCCTGAAGCATGAGAAAGTTACTTGTTAATGCATACCTTTCCCTGAGATAGAGGGTGCTCCGACTATTCCGGCTGCAAGCACAGACTGTATGACCTCGCAAGAGAGATAGTGTGTGCCCGGTCTCAGACTCTTAGCTCATCCTTCTGTGCCTCCCTTTTGTTCAGTGTTTGCCCAAGCTGTATTTTTCCATAATGGGTGGGTCTTTGTGGGCTCTGAAACATATATATTGTAACTTTATGCTTGTTAGAGTCAGTCCCTCGACAGCCATCACATAGGGCTGGTCAGACTGGACTCCACCGCAGTGTATTTACTACTAAACTAGTTAGTTTGTGTTCTCTACTGCGTCATTGGCTTTTCATTTCTTGGAAGGTTAGAGGAGGTCATGAGTGACCCAGGTGACCCTAGTTGAGTCACTTCCTTCATCTCTGTGGCATTTTTTACTAAGTCTTGCCTTCTCGAATCTACCTCCTCTTCCAATGCTCTAGCATGTACAGCAAATTCATTGAGCTTCCGAGCCAAAACAGAAAAGGAGGCTTGAATACCCACCTGGTTAGCCTCAGAAATCTCAAATCTATTTTTAATCTCTTCTTTTAAATCCAAAAGGATGCTTGTCAATGATCCCTCTACTTTCTTCCTATCCATTCTACCTCCATTTCCACTCTGCTGACTTCTCAAGGGCAACTCCTCAGTGTTTTCAGGCTCTTCACTTAGCACCAGGGCTTCAAACCTATTAACCCCTTCGGTGCTCATGACGGAACGGTTCCGTTATGAGCCACGGTTGAGCTGTGCTCATGACGGAACCGTTCCGTCATGACCACGCCCGCGCAAGATTCCGTCAGCACAGCGGCGGAATCTGCGCAGCATGGAAGGGGTTAATGGTAGGAACTTGAACCACACTCTATAGGACATTGCCTGCCCTCATCTCCTCTTAAGAGGACCTGATTATACCAACAGGGATGTGTGTAGTGGTAGTAGTGGTGGTAGCGGAAACCACTGCGAGAATTTCCATTTTAAGGTTTTGCCAAGCTGTATTTTCTTCAAAAGCCTCTACACACTGCAAAACTGATAGGACTTCAAAGAAAGATTTATGTGAGGGGGTATCTTAATCTGTAGAGCCGAGGACCTTCTACCCCTACCACCAGACATTTTGATTGGAGACTTAACAGATTTCCCACATTTAAAGGCAGAGGCTATAGCCCTAGTGCCCCCACCAGGCACACATCGCTGCCCCTTCCTTAAGTCCTTCATAACAACAGGCGTAACAGCGGAAGACAAGTCTGACCCAAGAAACAGCTTAACAGTCACTCTGTTTCTAGTACACAATGTGTACTTTGATGCCCTATTTACATTTTTACTGGTTGTTGGAGCACACTTATCCATATACAGGGGGCTCCTAACCTAATGCTTCTGCTTTGCTGCTTCCCTTCCTTCTATCCACTGTCGTACTTTGCAATTTGGGACCGCGTAGGAGGCAGGGCCCTACCCCTGTCTATCCCGGTACTAGTGAACCGCGAATGGTCAATGCGGTATGTGCAAGTGCTTTGTATAACGTTTTAGCTATGAATGCACTGTGTATACGTTATTATACATCACTACGTGTGTTCCATCTTAGAGCGGTGGCCATCTTTTGGTTGCCCTCACATAGGCTACATATCATGAAGCAAATACGGGCCTTTTAGAGCACATGTGCTTTCCTTTGAGTACTCTGTGACCTGGGCAGCTTGGCTCCGCTGCCCCAGGTCAGTCCGGTCCCACGAGCTCCCCGTCCTTCGGCCACCTGTGATTAGCATCAGGGCTTGACACACCATAAAGCCTTTTCATCCTACACGAGCCTCCAGCTAATCTCTTTCACACCTGACTGTTCCTGCTTTATGGCTTGTTTTCCAAACAGGAGATGCTCATGTTTATTGGGGCCTATCGATATCTGATGTGGGATCTGAGCCTTGCTGGGTAAATAATTGTGGGCTGACTTAACTGGAATGTGGGATGGTCATCATGACTCTGCCTTTTCGTTTGAAATGTATACATATGAATGACCATGCCATAAAACAAGGAATGTGTGCCTGAAGCATGATATTTTGTATTTAAGGAGAAGCCCGTTTCTGTAACTTTTAGCAGTCTCCTGAGAACATACACGCTGTTGTACTTCTAGGATACCTGTAATTGTTCTGCAGCCAATAAACTGATCTTTGACTTCACCCAGAAGACTCTGTGTTTCTGTAGGTCTGAAACAGGAAGAACCCGAAGTCATAGGGTGTGTTCCCCTGCACCGCTGGGCTTAAAATTCCCAGTACTTCAGCTGGCGCCCAACTCGGTGCGATTTCAGCGGTACCGGTCCAAGCCAGAGGTTCGTGAGGAGCTTCGTGTGGAAATTCTGGAGGAAGGCCGCCACTTCATCGACCCCTGCATGTCGACGTGGTCCGAAAGTCTTTTCTGCGAGGTTCTCCGCGTCCCGACGGCTACGAAGGACTGCTGCCCTGATTAATCGCCCTGTTTTGGACCCTTGACGATTTTGGTAGAGCGAAACAATCGAGAGAGTCTTCTGGTGACGCCATTGATCATCGATATTCAGTTAAGTATAAGTGGAGCGTCTCCCAGTTTGAATTTGGTATCCTTCGGGATTATTTTGATTTGGAGTTTGCAAACGCTAAAGCCAGAGGACTCGTGTATTCACGAGACTATCGTAATCGATAATCCTTTGAAGTTTGGAACTAGACTAGTGAGCGAAGATGCCTGGTGCTAGTGTATTTGGAAGATTATTTTGTTTGGGTTGTGGAAGGGATTTCCAGTTAGAGGATTCATGTCCGGTTCCTCCAATTGGAACTCCAACTTATGAGCTTTATGTAAAACATGGCGTGGGCCCCATTGCATATAATGAAGTATGGATCCGATACACCAGAAAGGACGGTGTTTTAAAATGGCCCCAAAATGGTAGTTTCGATGCAGATATCTTAGATAATTTGGAAGTTAAATTGTTTAAAAAGAAAGCCCGGCGGGCGATGTTTGATTCTTTCCGCCTATGGCGAAAGGAAGCAAAACAGAAGGAAATTAAGCTAGCGAAAATAAATAAGAGAGAAAGAGGTATGTCAGTGATGCAAGCAGCTGTGCAATTTAAAGATAATGAGGAGGAACAAATGAATGAGCAATTGCACAGACAGCGCAAACTAGGGATCGATAAATGTTACCCTGTTTTGTCACCCCTTGTGCAAGATGAGACAAAACCGAAAGAGAAAGATTCCCTAATGTCCCATTTGTTAAGTTCACCACCCCCATATGCGCAAAAGGCCACAGCACCTCCACAGCTTGTAAATGTGCAGCCTCCAGTAAATATGCCGCAAGCCTTCCCGCAGCCGCCAGCTCCTCTTCAGCTGGCTCCTATCCCTGCAGTGCAGCCCTCTCAAGGGTCGCCAGTTTTGTTACCTGTTACCCCCGCGCTTCCTGCGACTTTGCCTAGCATGCCAGCGGCTTCCCCTGGCGCTCCTTCTTACACTACCCAGGTACCTGTATCTGAATCTGTTTTTCTTCCCTCTGTCTATCCCCCCGTTTTTGCCTCAACTTCTCCTTCAGCACGACAACGACTAGCTAATGTAGTTGCTAGTCTAATGTCGCCTCTCTTTGGGTCATCGAGCGCGACTCCTGGTTTACAGCGTAAACAATTGCGTAGTCAGCTGCCTGGTCCCGACGAGAAAGAGGTGTTAGATCATCTGGCGCGTAGGTGGATTGGTTTCCCTTCACTCTATGATGTGGAATCTGTTGTTAACGTTTTTCACCAATGGGATGCCCCAAAGCAGAGGTATGTCTTTGATAAGATGTGTGAATTCCTCTGTGAGGAATTGGAGGATAATGGTGCAAACCCAAACCCACAAGAATTGTGTCGAGTGCGATTTGATTTTGAAAAAGGTACAATTGTGGGCCCCAATGTAGATAAAGCAGTTGCGACTTTACTGTCCCTCAGAAATGGGGATTGTCAGCAATCATTGTTCAAACAGGAATTCCCCGTGGGGAAGAAGGGAAAAGCACGACAATACCCTATGAGAGAAGTCCCTCCGGTATGGAAAGAAGCCGTTGCGGCTAATGCCGCTCAAGGTATTGCTACTGCTCCAGCACATTTTCAGCGTGTTTGGGGGCATGTCCCTTGGAAGCGTTCTGAGGTCTTAGCGCTTAAACAGACATTGCCTGACCCCCGTAAAAACCCTACAGGTTATTATAAGGAGTTATCACAAACTGTAGGATCATGTGTAATGAATCTAGCTGACATAGACATGTTGTTTGGGAATGTTGTTCCACAGCCTTTATGGGGATCCATTCGTAATGTAGATCACGCTGCAGAATTGGGTAACACATGGGCTAATATCATTGCTGCAGATGCTGGCCAAGTTGGTGGCGCGAAACCTGATCCTTTGGTAGCAGAACTCCCTGGTCGAATTATTACCTACATGAAAACTATAATGCCTGCGATGCGCGTAAATTGGGATAAACTATCGCATGTAAGCAGAAGAAAGATGAGACAGTGTCCGATTTCTTTACCAGGTTTGAAGAAACGTTTATCGACCACAGTGGTCAAGACATGAGCACTGAAGGTGGCCAACGGTTATTTGTTGATAAATTTGTGCAGAATCTACTTCCCGAGTTGTGTAAGAAATTAAAAGACTCAGAAAGTTCTTGGGCTGTTTCCTCTTCAGCGCAAATACTGGCTACTGCACAGTATTATGAAAATAGAGACAAAGATGAGAAGGATAGAACAGATAAGAAAACGAAAGAACTGAAAACAAAGGTCCTCTTGCAGCAGGCTTATCCACCACGTGGAGGACAGAATAACTATAGGCAAACACAAGGTATCTATCAGCCACCCCAACAGTTTCAGAATAACCAGCAAATTAATGGGTATTATCAACCACGGATCCCTGTAGGTCCCAACCAATGTTCATATTGCAAAGAGGAAGGTCATTTGAAATATAGTTGCCCTAAATTAATGCAGCGTAACAGTAATGCGTATGGCGCAAGAGGTAGAGGTGGTCAGCAAGCTCCTAGAGGCAGAGGGCGTGGAAATGTTCCCCAGAACGCGCGTCCTCTTCCGCCTCAAAATACCATAAATAGCTTTGATCAGCAAGCCAACGCGACTGGTAATACAGCTCAGTACTACAATAATGATTATTATGCAGAAGATGACAATGTAGAAGATAATGATTACTAGGACAGCCGTAGACAGAGAGAGGGAGTTGTTTCAGTGCCAGTGGATCAGAGCGGACCTTATGTTAAAGTAACTACAGCAAATGTAACGGAGTCCTTTCTGCTGGATACTGGTGCTGCAAAGAGTTCAATCATGCATTCAAAACTCCCTGGCGCGCCTTTGTCTGGCGCCCCAGTTAGGAGCCCGATTTCTAGTCCTATGTCACTTTCTGTTGGACCTTGTGAGCTAAAAGCACCCCTCATCCTAACGACAGGTTGTGGTGAAAATTTGCTAGGATTAGATTTGCTAAAAAGATTGCATGCAACGCTATATTGTTCTCCCTCAGGAGTACAACTTACATTAGGCAAGAAAGTGATTTCCCCGATGTATTTGTCTAAAAATGCAATGCCACCTGAATTGTCATCCCTTCCGGATGTCCTTTGGGCTACTGGTCCCAAAGATGTGGGTCTTTTGGAAATACTGCCATATGTGGTCACTTTAAAAGCCAATGTCAGATTGCCACGTATTCCCCAGTACAAGATCTCCAATGAAGGTCAGAAAGCATTGCTAGCAATTGTCAGTGATTTGATTAAAAAGGATGTAATTGAAGAGACAAGAGGCAACGTTTGCAATAGTCCTGTTTTACCTGTCTTAAAACGAACGGACCCTTCACAGCCACCTGTTTACAGATTTGTGATTGATCTTAGAGAGGTTAATAAGATTGTTGTACCACAGTTTCCAGTTGTCCCTGATATAACTGCCTTGTTAACCATGATTCCAGCCTCCGCTGCATGGTTCTCAGTGATCGATTTAAAGAATGCTTTCTTTAGCATCCCAATTGCAGAGGAGAGCAGAGACATTTTTGGCTTTAGTTTAGGAGGCCGCAGCTTCCGCTTTAAACACGCTCCACAGGGCTACTATGAGAGTCCATCAATATACAGTCAGGCTTTAAAAGCGCAGCTTGATGCACTTGTTTTACCCAGTGGCGCTATCCTTATTCAGTATGTTGATGATTTACTAATCGCTGCGTATACTGAAAAGATTTGCAAAAACGCTACCTTGTCATTGTTGCGTCATTTGTCTGCCTTTCATCACAAAGTGTCTCTCTCAAAGCTGCAATATTGTCGACAAGAAGTGACCTACTTAGGTCATCTCTTATCGAAGGAGGGAAGGAAACTGACCCCAGAAAGAATTCAAGCCATTACACAGTTGAGTGTGCCAAGAACACAGAGAGAAGTGCGTGCTTTCTTGGGCATTACTTCATACTGTAGGCATTGGATTCCTAATTTTTCCTTGTTGGCAAAACCTTTGTTAGCATTAACATGCAAAGACACACCGAATCCTATTCCATGGTCTGAAGAGTGTCAGAAAAGTTTTGTGGAATTGCGTAATGCATTGTGTTCAGCTCCTGTGTTGGGTACCCCTGACTACAGCAAGCCTTTTACATTGTATGTTCATGAGAAAGATGGTTGCGCATTATCAGTGTTAACACAGCCTTTTGGCGATAGACCGCGTCCATGCGCATATTTTTCGTCAACCTTGGACCCGGTAGCGAGGGCATTGCCAAGTTGTCTGAGAGCCACAGCCGCCGCAGCTATGTCTATTCGACAGTCTGCTGGCCTAGTAATGGATAATACATTGATTGTTATGGTTCCAAATGCTGTGGACACATTGTTAAACAGGACCAAGACACAACACTTAACTAGTGCGCGATTATCTGGATATGAGCTGACACTGTTAGCAAATCATATACACATAAAGAGATGCAACACGTTGAATCCAGCTACACTATTACCAATTCCAGCAGACCTAGATGAGATTGAGCAACATGATTGTCTGTTCAGAACAGAAGAAGAGACGAAAGGGAGAGTAGATCTTAAAGGTACTCCCCTGACTGAGTGTGATAGTACTTTATGGGTGGATGGTTCGTGTTTCAAGCTTCCAAATGGTGATACCACTGCTGCATATGCTATCACGACTTTGCACACGAATGTGGAAACTGCACGTGTGCCACAAAATTCGGCTCAAGCAGCAGAATTGATTGCCCTTACAAGAGCATGCGTGTTGTCTGAAGGAATGAAAGTGAACATATATACGGATAGCCAGTACGCCTTTGGCGTGGCTCATAGTTTTGGGCGATTGTGGAAAGAACGTGGGTTCCTGACTTCGCATGGAGCTAAGATTCAGAATGGCAAGTTGGTGAATGATCTCCTTGAGTCGCTGACCCTACCGTTACAAGTTGCGATTATGAAATGCAGTGCGCATAAGAAAATCACTGATGATGTTGGTCGTGGTAATGCGTTTGCTGATGAAGTCGCGAAAGAAACAGCAAAAGATGTGAAGACTCGAATGTATGTTGCAGGCCCTGCCAGATGGTTTGGTGATGTTGGAATGTGTGAAAACACAATAGAAAGTGTAAAGTCCCTTCAAGCTGAAGCCACAGAGAAAGAGTTGAGCAAGTGGAGAGAAAGTATGGGAAAGTTGGATGAGAATGGTTGTTGGATTGATCTGTCAGAACATAGGCGATGGTTGTTACCTGATGCATATGTGCTTCCAGTGGTTACTATGGCACATGGAATGGCACATATCAGTACGAAAGGAATCTGTAAGTTGTCGGCTCCAGTATGGCAGAATGCTGGAATTCCCAAGTGTGCAGAGAATGTGGTCAAGAATTGTATGGTATGCTTGAAATACAACCCTGGTAGGGGAACCCCAACTCCAGCTGGTCATTTTGCGCCTCCATCATATCCATTTGAAGTTTTGCAGCTAGATTTTATCCACATGGAAAGGTGCAACAACCTGAAATATGTATTGGTGGTTGTTTGCGCTTTTTCAAAATGGATAGAAGCCTATCCCCTAAAGGACAACACTGCTCTGTCCACAGCCAAAGCCCTTGTGAAGGAATTTTTCCCTAGGTTTGGAATGCCAAGAATGGTGTGGAGTGATAATGGGAGTGAGTTTGTGGGTCAAGTGATGAAGAACGTGTGTGAGGGATTAGGGATAAAGCAGAAGTTCCATGCTGCAAATCACCCCCAATCAGCTGGATTAGTAGAGCGCTACAATGGCGCTCTAAAACTCAAGCTGGCCAAAATCCAGGCGAGCTCAGGTCTTAAATGGCCTGACGCTCTGCCTCTAGCACACCTGTCCACCAGAATGACCGTACACTCACGAGTGGGACTTAGCCCATACGAGGTTATTTTTGGCCGCCCGGCCAATATATGGGGTGTGCCAAGACCGGCGAAATTCAGTGAAATCGAACATCCAGTACTGCTTGATTACTTGCACGAATTGATGGCTAAATTGCGTGTTTTACACCAACAGGTGCACGATACTCTTCCCCAGGCCTCTGAAGCTCCAGGACACCCTATCGACCCTGGCACGTGGGTTCTGGTGAAAAATTTCCAGCGCAAAAGCAACGATGAGCCTCGTTGGATCGGCCCTCATTTCGTACTTCTGTCTACAAGATCAGCTGTTCGAGTAAAGGGGAAGAAGAACTGGATCCACGGCGCCCACGTTAAAAGGATACCTTTGCCTCTGCCGTATGACCAGTGGGTCCAGGAGGGTATCGCAGACTCTGAAACAGACACTGTACCTCATTTTGTGCCGTTCAGTGATGCACGCGTAAGAGGCACAGCTTCAGCACAGGAAAGTGACGATATTTTGCAAGAAGCTGTGCCACCGTCAATTCGATTGGACACCACAGAGCCTGAACTCTTGTTTCAAGATCAGACAGTACCTGGCCGTCTCCACTATAATCTAAGACCAAGGCCTATGGACAAATAAATATTCTTTTTCTTTTACCTTTTTATTTTTGATAACCATAGCTCTCCCATCTGAAGGACTTTCTTGATTTTTGTTTTTCGAACCACCATCCGGGTTCAGCCACAGGGTCGCGGTGCCAAGACTTTGGGGTACAGGCCGAAGAAGTTAGGTCAACGGTTCTGTTTGGTCTAGGGCGTTCCCTGGACTGACAGACGTACTCCTTAGCAGAAGATACTCACCCGCCGCGAGCGGCACGATTAGAGGATGGAGTTTTTCAAGATGGAGAGACTCGCTGAGGAAATGAACTTTAAAGCAAAAATGTGTAAAATAATGAAGAGCAAACGTTTTGTATTTTTATGTCTGTTTATATTATGTAGTATGGTAGTGTTTACTGTAGGATTTGTATTCTTCTCCTCTCAAGAGCCCATTGCACCCACTGTACAGCCTATACCTCCTCCTACTGTCTCCTCACACTCTTTTCACCCTCTGCCTGAACACGAACAAGCTAGACGGTCTGAGTTTGTAAACAACTTGTTTATTCAGCTCCTGCACCAGCACCAACTAGTCATGAATACAACCAATTGCTGGGTGTGTGGTTTAATGCCACATACCATTAATAAGGGTATTCCTTATCTAGTGCTGCCGTTTAGTTACAATGGATTGTCATGGGCATTCCAGACCATGTTTCTCTTTGCTCTAGATGCGTACTCCCCGCGACAACCGCGTTCCATCAGACCTAGCACAAATAATAAAGCCTTAATGAAAGGAGTTGCCGATATGAGCAGAGATATTGACGCATACTCATCTATACCCAAGGAGGAATTGAGAGCTTATGTACGGTGGAACGCGACGGGGAATAGTATTAGTCTGGGTGAAAGACAGCGGAAAATTTTATCCCCAATCTGGGTCGTACCCCACATAGGTCGGTTCTGTTTACAAGATAATGGTCAGAATCCAAGAGCTCAACTGGGGAGAAGTGCCTGTACTGAAACGTACACCTTTCCATCACAGTTTTCCCCAGCGTTTTTGGCTGCCAAGGGTACATATTTTATCTGCAATGACCGAGCATATACATGGTTGCCCCCTGACTTCTCGGGCATATGTTATATTGCAAATCTGCTACCGCCAACATTTACTGCCGCCTCTGACTATCACAAGACCAGAGTTGTGAGAGGAGTGATTAGTAAGGAGGATACTGCCGGTCAGGAAGCGGGAGATTTCTTTTTGGGTTTCCTGCCGTTTTGGGGACCTATGGTTAATAGTAGGAACCTGAGACAACTGACTCGTGTGGTTGAATCCACTGTTAATGTTACGGCTGGTGCCCTTGGTAATTTGACAGCTGAGCTCCAAGCGGATCGCCTCATGACTTTGCAGAACCACATGGTTCTAGACGTTATACTTGCAGACCGTGGTGGGGTATGTAAGGTTATCCAATCTAGTTGTTGCATTTTCATACCAGACAACGCTCCAACAGTTTATCAAGCCATCTCCAAACTGCATAAAATATCTGAGTCCATACACGTGGATAAAGGAGATTGGTCACTGGTGGGGTGGTTCTGGGAACTGATATCTGCCTGGGGTTGGAAAGTTCTGATGGTCATTGGAATGATCTTAGCCATCCTTTTCCTGTTCTGTCTGTGCATACAGTGTGCTCCTGCGATATGTGGCCTCTGTGCTACATTATGTGTAAGGAAATCTGTATCGAGGGACGAGCTAAGTAATAGGATGATGCTACAGCAACATTTCCATGACTTCGTGAATATTGACCTAGACTCAGATTGAAATGAGTATAGTTATTGCCTATGTAAGGGCAAAAGGAGGGTCTGTCGTACTTTGCAATTTGGGACCGCGTAGGAGGCAGGGCCCTACCCCTGTCTATCCCGGTACTAGTGAACCGCGAATGGTCAATGCGGTATGTGCAAGTGCTTTGTATAACGTTTTAGCTATGAATGCACTGTGTATACGTTATTATACATCACTACGTGTGTTCCATCTTAGAGCGGTGGCCATCTTATGGTTGCCCTCACATAGGCTACATATCATGAAGCAAATACGGGCCTTTTAGAGCACATGTGCTTTCCTTTGACTTCTCTGTGACCTGGGCAGCTTGGCTCCGCTGCCCCAGGTCAGTCCGGTCCCACGAGCTCCCCGTCCTTCGGCCACCTGTGATTAGCATCAGGGCTTGACACACCATAAAGCCTTTTCATCCTACACGAGCCTCCAGCTAATCTCTTTCACACCTGACTGTTCCTGCTTTATGGCTTGTTTTCCAAACAGGAGATGCTCATGTTTATTGGGGCCTATCGATATCTGATGTGGGATCTGAGCCTTGCTGGGTAAATAATTGTGGGCTGACTTAACTGGAATGTGGGATGGTCATCATGACTCTGCCTTTTCATTTGAAATGTATACATATGAATGACCATGCCATAAAACAAGGAATGTGTGCCTGAAGCATGATATTTTGTATTTAAGGAGAAGCCCGTTTCTGTAACTTTTAGCAGTCTCCTGAGAACATACACGCTGTTGTACTTCTAGGATACCTGTAATTGTTCTGCAGCCAATAAACTGATCTTTGACTTCACCCAGAAGACTCTGTGTTTCTGTAGGTCTGAAACAGGAAGAACCCGAAGTCATAGGGTGTGTTCCCCTGCACCGCTGGGCTTAAAATTCCCAGTACTTCACCACCAATGTCTGGCGCTGACTGAACACCTCAGAGGATGTCCCTGTTGCAGGCTGGGAAGGTCTCCTGCCAGCAACCTGACTTGTGCTGACTCTGCCGTATGCTCGAGCACTAGCCACCCTGCAACGCTGGAGTTCCTGTTCCTCCACCTCCCAGCGCAAGTTCCCAATACTAGCTGACTCATGAAAGTAAAACACTGTCCCTACTAGGATCTCAACCGCAGACCTCTAAGGCACATCCATCAGAAAGCGAGCAGCATTGAGAAGCTGCTGTGCGGTATGTTTTCAGGTTGTGAGAGACCAACGTGGCCATTTGGCTCCAAGCGGAACAACCGCCCGAGTCGCATGTGGCCACTCAGCGTCCAGCTGCCATGTTCACTGATGTCGGGGACTGTTACTGAATGTTATTAATCAATTAGACCACTATTGCCCAGATGCACGAAGCCGCATTTCTTAATGGTCCGAATTGCTATTTTGCCCTGTTAAAAAATTTAAAAAGGCCTTTTCAGTTCCTCAAAAGGCAAAAACCGGTTGCAATTTAGTAGAAATCGCACAAATTGTGAACGCAATTTAGGAATCGCAAATAGGGATTACCTATTTGCGAATCCTAAAGCACATGCACGTAGTTTTTCCTAAATGCGAATCAGGTATTTAGGCAATGCAATTACCATAGACGTAGTCAATAGTAACCATGTGCAAAATTAAAAAATGCATTTTTTATTTTGACCTGAAGCGCACATATGCCCCTAGGACATATGTGCACTTACATGTGCACTATGATTTTCAGGGGCCTTAAGCCCAGAGGCGCCCTTGGGTTTGGATTTCCTATTAGGAAATTCCAATTTAGGAAATGCAAACCATTTCCTATTTGGCCCATAGGTGGGAATGCTATAGCATTTCCTATTTGCAATTTCCTAATAGCGATTACTACTCTGTATTAGGAAATCACAAATTTTGTACAGATCAATTTGCATTTTCTTAATAGCGATTCCAATGGAATCGCTATTTAGGGAATGCAAAATAAGAATTTTGTACATCTGGCCCTAAGTGTATTGGATGACAGGCATAGAAGTTAGCAGTATTAGTGATCATTGCAAACCACTGCATCATGTCACAAGAGAAAAAGAACGTTAGTGCTGAATCAAAATTGATATCACTGAAATTGCAAAGTATTCAGCATGTGATGCAAGGGCTGGGGTGCGGAGCTCAATAAAGGGTGGTGGGTAGTGAAGGTGAGAGTATCAGAAGTGAAATAGAAGGGCCCACGGAGTGGCCCCAGGGTTAGGAGGTTCATGCTTTACATGTGGTTAGCTGAGGCATTGGAAGCAAGACTGCCCTAATGCTGCCTCCAATGCGTCAGGACTCCTTGACCAATCTGGGTATCATGAAATATCTCCGAAGAATCCTTACCCCAAATTTTTTGAATGCCTGGGAGGTTACTAATGTGTTATGTATACCTTGATGCCTTTAGATCAAAAGGGCCTTTATGTGAATTGTGTCATTGATGGTAAACACACCACTTTCGTTATTGATATGGGCACAAGATGCTCGGCTCTCAAATCTTTTGAATTCCCTTCTTTACCTTTCTCAGGTATGTACATAGATGCAGTTGGTATTTCCTGTCAAAGAGTCCCCCCCATCAAATCAGTGATGCAGCATCCATTTGCCTGCAACCTATTAGTTATAAGCATTCCTTTTTGCTTAGACCCACTTCTCCGACAATCTTGCTATCCAGGGAGATTCTCTGCAGGATGAATTGTATTGCATTTTGTACCGCAGAAGGGGTATTCTTGAATATACCTCAACGACAGGAGAGTAGGGTACTTGCATTATTAAGTGAAAGCTTTAGTTACTCTGAGGAAACAAGTCTAGTTGTATTGTCCCCTGATGTAACAGAATTACTTTCACAGGTATGTCCACACGGTGGTTCACAAGGTCTAACTTCATCTTCTTGATGTAATTAATAAAGGTGATGGTTGGCCCACAGAAGATGCTCCCAAGAATACCTCAATATCCATTAAAACTTGAAGTGGATGACTGGAACCATCCTGTAATAACTGATTTCATTAAGCAAGGGGTTTTAGTACTTATTGTTACGATAACACCCCAATTCTACCGATACGCAAGGTGAGGAAAGCCAACATGCACAGGTTTGTGCAAAACCTTAGAGCCATTAATAATATGGTGATCCAGAATTTCTCTGTAAAACCTAACCCTGCCACCATTCTCTCCTGCATCTCTGCCAGTGATCACTGATTCACCATAATTGACCTTTGTCCGCCTTCTTTTCTATTCCCAAACATGGGGAGAGTGAGTATATCTTCTTGTCCATTTTCAGAAGGTCCCAACTTTCATTGACTCATCTCCCTTAAGGATTTACTGTCTCCTTTAATTTGTTCACAAGCCCTAAATAAGAATTTGATCACATTGGTTTTCCCCAGTAGTCTACTCTAATTCAGTATGTTGATCATTTATTGTTGGTATTTGTTATTCTAGATCAGTGCAAGGAAGATTCAGGCTATCACGCCGATTTGACTAAGGCCCTGATTATGAGCAAGGTGTAGTGGCATTACCACATGCCAGGGTAAATAGCGCATAACTTCAACAAAATGTCTGATCTCAAGATAAAAACTGCATGTGTTATTTAGTACATGTGTTAAATACCGCATGTCTGTGGTCCATGTGCGCTATTTAAAGCATGTGATATTTACCGCATGTGAAAATAAAGCATGTGGTAAATAACACCAAATTAACAGTATGGGGCATATTATCAACGGCCAACGATAATTATCGCTGGCCGTGCTTAGCGATAATAGTATTATCGCAGGCTGTCTCTGGAATTTATCGCCCTGGTAGCGCGTTATTAACAATGCGTTTCTCCAGGGCGATAAAAATTCCAGAGATAGCGAGGTTATCTCCCTTTTACAGGGAACTTCGCTGGTTTTCCAGCGAAGTTCCCTGCAAAACGGCGATAACCTTGCTGATACGACACACAGGGTCGTATCAGCATAATCCACCCCCTATGTTAGGGATGGCTAAAAGTCAGGATTTTAGCAGACGTTAGATTCTGAAGTTTTCGCCAAAATCTAACGTCTGCTAAAATCATGGGGGCTGCCTTGTAAATATCGCGATGTAAACATCAGCGATATTTGCAAGGTAGTCCATCCGGGGTACGCCCAGTAACGCCCACTTTGCATCTCATTGGAGATGCAAAGGAAGGCGTTGGGAAAAAGGGTGCTTACATGCGATTATGCATGTTAGCACCTTCTTGTAAATAGGGCGCTGGTTTTATCTCCCTTTTTTTTTAGCTTTGTAAGCCAAAAAAGCGGAGCTAAAGCCCTTGTAAATATGCCCCTATGAGAGGTCATTAAAACCAGTGGAAAATACCACCATAAAATACTTCCAGTCAAAAGCAGATGGTAAAAATTTCTGATTTGTACGGAATAAAAGAAAAGCTGTAAAACAATACAAAAAAACAATACCAGCACAGTACATGCACTGTTTACAATGAAAAAAAACAAAATCTTCTACATAAACAGCGATGGAGAAGGGAAGCTCTCAAAATTGATTGCAGCAGCTCACACCACTATGGCCACAGAAATCCCTTGCAACTATCTCATGCTATACCAGATCCATTTTCTGCTACAAAAAATAACCATGCAGCATTGGAAAGGAAACCAGCCCACCAACAATGACTGCAAATGGCGCAGCAACACAGGATAATAGCCAAGGGCATGTCAAAGATGGCAGCCAGAGGGGCCGCATATCCCTGAGCTCCTTGTGGGTCATGGGAAAGAATCCCGCCTAATTCAAGCCATGTCCCCTCCACCCATGAAAGCAGACACCCCGGTGTTCGTGGGATGTGAGGAGAGCAAGGAGGCCAGCGGGGAAGGTTCACAATGGTGGCGAGCCTCACTATGCCTGCATGGCTGTTTCCAGTGAGGCTGACCACTCTGAGAAGAAGGCTACAAGTATGATATATATGGACCGGGTGCTACATATGAGCAGCACCTGCAGACATTGGCAATGGGAGCAGTGCCCAGGGTCCCGCTGCGGACAGCTGGCCCGATGGCTGTGAGACACTACAGCAGTGCGGGTCAGGCCCTAGGTAGGGCCATGTTGCGGCCATCAACTATCAAAGCAGCTGAGGGTTGGGCAGGCACGTCACCTGGAACTGCTAACTTAGGTGGGCCCTGGGCTGAGGACCCCTTGACTGCAGAAAGAGGGCACTGCCTACACAAAGGGCGAACGTGGATGAGGGTGACCCTGAAGAGTCTGTTACTTGGATCTCGACGGCCGGGCTCATTCGTGTGGCAATGGAAGCCGTGACCCCTTGCCTCTTACTCTACGGAACTGCAGGGAGAGTGAGGGAGTCCCGTGGTGGCAGTGGGACACCCAACTTACCTTCCCCTCATCTCCCTTTGAGCCCGGTGCTTCCTCCCCCCAGGTATATTGAAGCTGAGCACCCGTGAGGACCCCATGAGGTCTGTCAGGCGACGGGTCACCTGGACATGGCGCAGATGTCTAGTCTGCAAGGACTATTACGCAACCCCATAACCAGGGTGTTTTAGAGCAACCAGAGTTGATAGGACCCAGGTGAGCTTGCCTTCACGGACCAGTCTCGGAGAAGTGTTCCTTACTGGTGCCTCTGCAGAGTTCTAAGGGAGGCTGGTGTTGCTTTTGCATCTGAAACTCGTCCCCAGTGCCCATGGGCGATCCTGGATTCTGCTATCCACTATATTCCTACACGCCTAGGAGCGGGGACGATACGTCAGGCCTGGACTGTTGCCTGCCGGGTGATATGGCCCCATCTGCAAAGATGGTGAAGCCTAAACAGAGCAAGCTGGGACATTGCGGACCTCCTGGTACGACAGAGGCCCTCTGCCAGCAGTCCACTGAGCGCTGGAAACCAATCTGGCCAGCCATTCCGGACAATTCTAGAAGATATTCCAAGCTGTTCTGGACACATGGGCCTCCCTTGAGTCCAAAATTGATACAGTTAACATTGAGGTGAACCTTCTTTGGGGTTATCACCCAAAATCTGTAGGTCAAGTGGATGAGAAGGAATCGTCACTCACGTTGATGCGGCCAATACTGTTAAAGGGGAGATCACAGCTTTGACTTTGGTGCACGGGGGTGTCCCAGTTGCAATCCTGGCTGAAGGGACAGAGGGCCGCTCCAGACGCAACAAGATCCACCTCCTAAGTTTTCCTGAACAATCCAAAGGCCCCAGCATGAAGCTGTTTCAAGAGGTCTGGTTGGAGAGCACAGTCCTGAAGGGCAGTCTCCCCAAGCTCTTTTCTATTGCAATGCACACCGCATCATGTGGCGCCTTCCGCCGCCCAGCTGGGGCCTCACCCAGTAGTCGCCAAACTGTTGAACTACAGGGACAGGAATCTCATTCTGCAGGTTTTCTGTACCAAGGGCCCATGGCACTATGGAGGTGCTGCCATCACTGCTTACTCTGACTATACGGCAGACATCCAACAATGCTGTATTTCCTACATGGGGTAAAGTGCCAGCTGCGCACACTAGGCATGAAGTATGCTTTGCTCTTCCCGGCCAGGCCACAAGTGGTGGACAGCGAAATAGCTCACTTCTTCCAAAACGCAGAGGAGGCTTGAGCTTGGCTACAACAGAAGGGGGTCCAACTCTCAGCAGCTGATGGTGCTGTGCCCCGAGAGGATGCGTGGTGTGTGCGCCACAGGCATCGCTCCTGGTGGTTGGGTTGTTACCCCATGATACAACAGGCAGCAGAGGAGCGAGCACAAGTGGTGGCGGCAGTGCTCCAACATAGCTTCAACCCTTTTGCTGTGCTGGACATGGATCGAGGTTTAGAATTGGACACTTGGCCGCATGTATCGGATGTCTCACAGAGGAATGGGCCGACCCCCACTCCCATGCTTGCTAATAATATCCTTTGACAGTGACTCCGTGGTACATTTCAGTTGCAGGTGTTCTCCTTGTCCAGATGGGTGCAATACCCTACTGTTGATGCTGTTTGAGGGAGGTGCCCGGGGTGGGCGGGTGGCCTTTCTGGTTGCCCCCGGGCTCTGCTGGTGAAATAAGGCAGTGACACCTCTTGCACCCTCTTGGAGATAGGACTACCTTTTTAACAAGGTTTACCATTTCATGTGTTTTTGTTTGCTATATGGCATGGGATTTTCACAGCGACATGCTTAGGTGGGAATTCAAGTGAGGTTGGATTTTTATTTGTTTGCTTTGTTTATAACATGTCATGCAGAGGTTTCCTTCCAGACACTGTCTGATCAATGGCCCAGAGACTTGCGGGTCGCAAACGGAGGCTCGTCCTAACACTATTACGCTGGGGGGAAGACCATGCCTTTATCTGGTGATGTGGCGGTGCGACCCAGGGCGGTTCCCCTGGGGACTTCCACCAGGGCATTCGGCAGCACGTTCATGCCTGACATCACGACTGCTCACATACCCAAATACAATCTCTTGACATGGAATATTAGGGGCATGGACACCCCTGCAAGAGGCACACCGGGTACGCATACCTCAATCACCTTCTTATTGCGTGCCTACAGAAGACACATTTAAACGCAGCAGAGTTGGTGAAGCTGCACAAAAGGTGTGGCGGGTGATTTATATGGTACCTGATACTCTGCCTATGACAGGGGGATGGTTATATGTCTGGTCCCGGGGGGTTCCCTGCAGTTAACCACCAGCAGGGTATACCTGGAGGGTCGGTATATCATTCTTGGGGGTCAGCTGTATGGTAGCTCCCTGAATATCACCTCCTTCTAGGCACCTAACACAGACCTACCTAAGTACCTTGAACATATGGCCTTATTGCTACTGGATCACCCACTGACGATGTACGTATGGGGGGTTACCTCAACGACATCTTGGATATGGATATGAACCGCTCGACAAACCCGCTCCATGGAGCTGCTGTGTAGTGGCTACGGCCAACTTTTGTAAATGGGTGTAGGACATGCAGGTCCAGGATGTTTGACAGGCGAGGAATCCTTCAGGCAGGAAGTACTCCTTCTACTCCCCAGCCCACCAGTTGTACACGTGACGTGACTTGTTTCTCTGTACTGGCAAGCTGGTGACAAAGGTTGCTGATCTGGAGTACCTGCTTGCACTGTCCCACACCTCAACCTTCTCAAATTGACATTACACTGGGGTAGGCACATGGCCGGATGCACTCCAAGACACACCCTTCAAGAATACAGTGGGTGCTCAAATTGCAGACTATTTAAAAGTCAACAAGGGATTGACACAGTCCCGCTTGGTAGAATGGGAGGCCTTCAAAGTGGTGACCAGGAGAAATACACAGATATTTCATGGGGGATGCGTCGGTCCTTACAAGCGAACATCACACACACTGTAGCGAACATGCGATGACTGGAAGCTGCATTGCCTTAAAACTCGAACAGGGCTGCTGAGTTGGGCGTATTGCACTGCAGACATGTAGAACTGTCTTCCCGCATATGGTGGCTGGACTATAGGGGCTTTATAACCAGGCAGCATAGTCAAGGCGATCGTGCTGAGAGGGTGCTGGTGTGACTGCTGCATGAGTCGGAACCACACATCCTCATAGCGGCGATAACTCCCCCTGACGGGACTGTGATCACATCCCAGACAGACATCAATCCGGCCTTTGCCGAAAATTATACCACACTATATTCGCTGGTACCCGGGCGGCCCACCAACCTCCTGCTGGGATGCCTCCATGATATGCCGCTGCCCATCATTAACCGGTTGCAGCGCAGTAAGCTAGAAGATTCCCTTCATATACAGGAAATCCAGGGGGCCATAGTGCAGATGGCACGTAACAAGGCACGAGGCACGGATGGGTTGCTGGCGGAATTTCACTCCACCTACGGCGCCCAATATTTTCCAAACTGCTGCAGGTGTATAACACTGCATACAAATCTGAAACACTACCAGGACCCTTGACCCTGCTCCCAGGCAGGTAGCTCCCCACGCTACTGCGCTGCCCGTGTCAGTGTCTGCCCATTCTCTGCTACTGAACTGTGCCTGGTTGAATGGTGATCTGTTGTTGTGCCTGTCTGCTGTACTGTGCTTTCTCCATTGACTTTCTTCTTCCCCCTTGTTGTTTCCTATTTCCTCTGCTACTGCATTGTGCCTGGTTGAATTGTGATCTGTTGTTGTACCTGTCTGCTGTGCTGTGCTTTTTTCCATTGACTTCTTCTTCCCCCTTGTTATCTTTTGTTCCACTGTGCCCTGTCTCTGCCTCCTGTTTTCCCCCACCGTCCTCACCCACGCTTGCCGCCGCTGCATCTCTGCGGCCCCACCCCCCTGCTACCCATTCGCTGCCCTGCTCCTGCCTCCCAGCTGCTCCTCCCTCCCACCTCCCCTTATATGGAGGCCGCGCAGCGGCTGAGCTGCTGGCGTGCCGAAGGCGCGCCTAAGGCAAGCCCGTCTGTGCCCCTTCGTGCCTGGACCGCGCCCAGCGCTAAGGGCCCTGGACCCCGCAAACTCCACTATGCCCGCCTATGCTACAACTCCAGCACCCTCCACGCACTCAATGCTGGACGATCACGCACCTGCTGCCTGGCCGCCCCGAAGCGCACCCAAGGACCCTTCTCCTGCTGGAACTGCAGCTTCACCAGCATCCGGACCACCAACCATCCTACCAAAGAACCCAACGACCTCAGATGCATCCTTCTCAACACACACTCCGCATGCAAACACGCCGTGGAACTCTGGGACCTTCTGGACACCAACACCCCAGACGTCGCCTTCCTGACAGAGACGTGGCTGAACCCCTCCTCGGCACCTGACAACGCCATAGCCATCCCAGAAGGATACAAGATCACCTGCAGGGACCGCACCAATGGAGTAGGAGGAGGAATCGCCATCGTCCACAGGAACACTCTCAAAGTCTCAACCAACACCAACGACACCCGCAGCACCGCCGAACACCTGCACTTCCAGTTTCACACCGATCCCAACACCACCCTCAGAGGAACCCTCGTCTACAGATCCCCCGGACCCCGAGCACAGTTCAGCGACTCCATCACCGACCTCGTCAGCACACACGCCCTTGCCTCCATGGACTACATCCTCCTCGGGGACCTGAACTTCCACCTCGAAAACAACAACGACACCAACTCCACCACCCTGATGGACAACTTCGCCAACCTCGGACTCAGACAACTCGTTGCTACACCCACCCACTCCACCGGCCACACACTGGATGCCATCTTCTCCGCAAGCTCCCACGTCTCCTTCAACCACACCACCGAGCTCCACTGGATCGATCACCGCTGCATCCACTTCACCTTCCAGAAACCCACCATGCACCACCGCACCCAACAGATGCCACGCCGCTGCTGGAGCAAAGTCACCGAAGACAAGCTCTCCAGCACCCTCGCCCGAAGCCCGCAGACCCGACCGACCCCGACACCGCCGCTCGCAAACTCAAGACAGTGGATCAACGACTGTGCCAACACCCTCACCCCGCTCAAGAAGCCCTCCAACACCCACACCAGTAAGAAAGCCAGCTGGTTCACTGAAGACCTCCAGACCTCTAAGCGAACCTCCCAAAAACTAAAAAAAAACTGGATCCGTGAACAAACTCCGGAAAGCTACACATCCCACAAGAACGCCACCCGCAGACACCACCACCTCATCAGATCCGCCAAAAGGACCTCCTTCAAAAACCGCCTAGACAACAACGCACACAACAGCAAAGAGCTCTTCAACATTGTGAAGGAACTCTCCAATCCCAGCTCCAACACCAACGACATCCCACCCTCACAAGACCTGTGCGACTCGCTGGCCACCTTCTTCCATCGCAAGATCGCTGACATCCTTGATAGCTTCAACGCCATCCCGGCAACCACGGAGACCCCCGCTCTCACAACCACCACCTGCATCAACCGCTTGCTCACCTGGACCAACATCAATGACGACAACACCATCAAGATCATGAACACCGTCCACTCCGGATCTCCGGAAGACCCTTGTCCACACCACATCTTCAACAAAGTCAGCAGCATCATCGCACCCCATCTCCGGAAAACCATCAACATCTCCTTCGAGACAGCAACCCTCCCGGATAGCTGGAAGCACGCAGAGATCAACGCCGTGCTCAAGAAACCCAAGGCGGACGCCAAGGACCTCAAGAAATTCCGACCCATCTCCCTGCTCCGTTCCCGGCGAAGGTCATCGAAAAGACCGACAACAAACAACTGACCAGCTTCCTCGAGGAGAACAGCATCCTTGACCCATCCCAGTCCGGGTTCCGCAGCAACCACAGCACCGAAACGGCCCTCATCGCCGCCACCGACAAAGTCAGGACCCTGCTAGACAACGGAGAAACCGCGGCCCTCATCCTCCTAGACCTGTCAGCCACCTTCGACTCGGTCTGTCACCGCACACTATGAACTCTCCTCTTCAACGCCGGAATCCAAGAGAAGGCCCTGGACTGGACCTCCTCCTTCCTCTCCGGCAGAACACAGAGCGTCCGCCTCCCCCCCTTCCGCTCTGAAGCATCCGGGATCATCTGCGGCATACCCCAAGGCTCATCCCTCAGCCCAATGCTGTTCAACGTCTAAATGGCACCGCTCGCCGACGTCGCACGACGGCACGACCTCAACATCATCCCCTACGCCGATGACACCCAGCTGATCCTCTCCCTCACCAAGTACCCCCACGCCGCCAAAACCAACCTCCACGAAGGAATGAAGGCAGTTGCCGACTGGATGAGGAACAACCGACTGAAGCTGAACTCGGACAAGACGGAGGTCCTCATCCTCGGATCCACCCCTTCAGCCTGGGATGACTCCTGGTGGCTGACTGCACTAGGAACACCCCTACACCCACCGACCACGCACGCAACCTAGGGGTCATCCTCGACTCTACCCTCTCCATGACGAAGCAGGTCAGTGCTGTCTCCTCCTCCTGCTTCAACACCCTCCGCATGCTTCGCAGGAACTTCAAATGGATCCCCACTGAAACGAGAAGGACGGTCACCCAGGCCCTCGTCAGCAGCAGACTGGACTACGGAAATGCGCCAAACTCCTGAAACGGCTCCAACGCATCCAGAACGCCTCCGCACGCCTGATCCTCGACATCCCGCGCCGTAGCCACATCACACCCCACCTGAGAGACCTGCACTGGCTCCCTGTCAACAAGAGGATAACCTTTAAACTCCTCACCCACGCACACAAGGCACTCCACAACACTGGACCAGCGTACCTCAACAGCCGACTCAGCCTCTACACCATTACCTGCCAGCTCCACTCCGCAGACCACGCCCTCGTCGCTGTCCCCCGCATCCCCGAAGAGTGACCACCGGCAGCAGATCATTCTCCCACCTCCCCGCCAGCACATGGAACACTCTCCCCATCCGCCTATGGCAGACCGAAGACCTTCTGACCTTCAGAAGACTCCACAAAACCTGGCTCTTCGAACAGTAGCAGCTCCCCCACCCCCTAGCGCCTTGAGATCCTCACGGGTATGTAGTGCGCTTTACAAATGCAATGATTGATTGATTGATTGATTGATAAGGGAAGCCCTAATTGTACTGTCACCTAAACCTGATTGTGACCATAAGGATATGAAATCATAAAGGCCTCTCTATCTCCTAAACCTTGACTGTAAGATTCTATGGAAGGTGCTCACTAATCGTCTGCTCCCTTTATTGGGAGTCCTGGTACACTCGGACCAGAATGGGTTAATTCCAGACAGGAGTACAATCTTATCAGTCGCCTGACTTGGCTAATGGGAGATGTCTTTGGCTTTCATTCGGACTCCTTTGCGATGTCACTTGACATCGAGAAGGCTTTCAATACGCTGGATTCGCCCTTCCTCCTGGCTATCTGGCACAAATAGGGGCAGGCCCAGGTTTTCTGGGATGGATCTTGACCCTCTATAATCGCCCATTGGCAGGAGTCAAGATGGGCGGGACCACATCAGACCAATTCCCCATCGGCAGGGCAATCCGGCAGAGTTGCCCACTGTCTCTATTGCTATTCGCATTGGCCATGGAGCCCGTGGAATGCCTGCTCCATGTTAGGGCAACCCGGTGGGAAATGTGTGCCCTGGTTGCTAGTACGGCGTCTCCCTACTTGCAGATAACACCCTGTACCTCAAGATGGAGCATGATACTTGCCTTTGCTAGGGGACCTGCTGGATACCTTTGGGGGGTTCTCCTGCCTTCAGGTCATTTGGCCTTAGGGCTGCTTTTTCCTCTTAAGGTGGGTGTCGCCCGTTCAACGACCGGAGGTCCCCCTGGCCAACTTGGCTGTCAGCATGACTCATATAAGTACCTGGGGGTGCAGGTGTACCAAGCAGAGACCACTTTGCCAGAGGCCAACTTGGGCAAGGCACTGAGCTTGATTCACTCCTCACTGCCATTCTGGACATCACTCCTTCTCTACCCAGTAGGGAGGGTGGCGATCATAAAGATGCTAATCCTGCCGCAGCTGCTGTACTTCTTGACAGCATTGCCGGTGGTTCTCCCGGTCCTTATTTTTGTTTACTTCACGGCCTCTTACCGGACCTCATCTGAGGGAGTGGCAGGAGACAGGGAGCACTGAGTGAAGTACAGCACCCTGTGACAGAGGGATGACTCTGGCCACCCAACTACGAGCTGTACTGGATGGCAGTGCAGCTGCAGTGGTCAATAAAGTGGCTGGGTGTGGGCCCCAAAAACGAGCAACGTGAGTTGGTGGGCATACTGGGTGATACACCCCTCATGACCTGGCTGCTCCAACCGGCAGGCAGGAAGGTACTTACCTCTGCCTTGTTGACAATGGCCCATGTAGGAGAGTAGGATCTGCTTCACATGGGTACCCCCACTTTTTGCAGGTTTTTCACTGTTTTTCGACCTTAGTCTGGCTGTGGCCCTGCTAATCAGGACCACAGCCTGGCTGCTTCCTCTCTAAAATAGTTTGCATGTACATTAGGTACATATCTAATTGGATTCTGGAGTGCCTTATAAGCCCCTAGTATATGGTATACTATGTACCTAGGGCATAGGTACCTCAGAGGCCTACCAGGGGCTGAAGCATGTATTATGCCACCCCTGGGAAGCACTCCAAAATTGCACCACAGGTCTGCTACTGCAGCATGGGTAAGAGTGTGCTAGCACCCCTTACAGTGGTATAGGCTACCTATATCCACATATATATATATATATATATATATATATATATATATATATATATATATATATATATATATATATATATATATATCGAGCACGATCCAGCATAAATCCGTTAAACGAAAGAGCAGGAACGGACCACCACACAGCCAAGTATTCTTTTGAATTTCAGTGCTTTATTCCATATTTTCAGCCAGCATGACGCGTTTCGACCGGGAAACCCGGTCTTGATCACATGACATGCCCCGATCACCTACGTGTTTAAATACAGGTGTAATTGAACATTGGCCCCTCCCAGGAGTAAATAGGGACAACAGACTATACTCTCAAGTTTTTTAGTTACATAGTCGCTGTTATATGTACATATCTAATCCAATATCTATTTTTTGCAATTACAGGAGTAGATGTGTGAATACAGACAATTATAAGTATAATTATACACACAATGGTTTTTAAATTTTAAAACTTTAAAATGTTAAAAATTCAAAATGTCAAAAATTCAAAGTTCTGGTGGGCAAGTGCCCATAATTCAACATATATATATTTTGTTGAATCAGAAAAGAAGCATAAATATGCATGTCAGAACAAATATAAACATAATAACAGTTATGTTATAATGGGCAAGTGCCCAATATTTAACATATGTGTCCTTGTCTGTACTCAGGAAGGGGAACATGTGTATTTATATACCTGCATTTTCTTTCGTATTTGTTTTTCTGATATAAAGTGCCCAGTGCAAAAACCAAAAAATCATCTAAATATAACACACTAAGAGTTTCTCCATAGGGGTTTAGCATTAATACTAAGTTAACTGTGATTAAATTTATACCTGATTATTACAGCGAAAATCATGTCTAATGTTCAGTTTCGCTAATTCTTTTAAGAGCTTCTTAACAGTACAATGCATGAAAATGGTAAATAAATAAGGATAAAAAACCGTGTGCAAATAGCAATTAACAAAGCCACCCACCTCATAAATACCAGATAAAAACCAGTAAAAACAAGTAAAACTAGTTAAGATCCAATAAAATGAAGATCGTAGCTCATATAAAAATCATTCTTACACGATTAAAACATCAATCCTAAAAACCATTATCACAAAATAAATATTAATAGACTTATATTTCATTGATCAAGTCATTTGCAGCAAGTTTAAGATACAACGTTCAAAGATCAAATTTTCTGCCCTCTCATGAAGTTCTTAAATGAAATTGTACAAACAATACTCCATAGTTTAACTATAAAAAGTTGTGCAAATCTTCCCCAGTGTTTAAACCGTTCGGCATTTTAGTATCTAATTGTACTATATACTGGCTTTCTAATCTGCGTAATTGTTTCTCTCTGTCGCCACCCCTGATGGATTTAGGTACGGCATCTATGACAAAATATTTGAGGTCATTTAAATTGTTTTGATGCACTAGTTTAAAATGTCGAGCCACAGGGTAGTTAGAATCAGAGTTGACAATAGCCCGTAAATGCTGAAGAATGCGGTTAAAAACTTGAAGTTTTGTACTGCCCACATATTTTAGTTCACAAGTGCATTCCAGAACATAGACCGCATAGTCAGTTTTACATGTAAACTGCCCTTTAATTTTGCATGTGTTTGTAGAGAAAGCGTCTAAAAACTCTGTTTTATTGATGCCAAATTTACAAGCCCTACATGAGCTACACTTGTAAAAACCTGTCTTATTCGTTAGCCAGTTCGTTTTTTCTTTTTGTATTTCTGGGCTAGTTTTTACAAGTGCATCCCTCATAGAGGGTGCTCTTCTAAATGTGATAGATGGTGAGTCCTGTATTTCTGATGATAATGAAATGTCAGACTTTAAAATAGGCCAATTTCTTGTAATGATGCCTCTGAATTGTTTGTGATGACAACTATACATGGTTATTAGTCTGACTAATGATTTTTCTTTTTTATTTGGTTCATCATTGGTGCTCAGAGGAATCACATCTTTGTCAATATTTGTTGTTGTGTCTGGAGGGCTTTGTATTTTGGCTAAAGCAGTTTTAAGATCATGCATTTTGTAACCTCTTGCTAAGAATCTCTCTACTGATTCATTTAGGCAAATAGTTAAATCTTGTTCATTGCTGCAAATTTGTTTAATTCTAAGAAATTCCCCATAAGGAATACTTTTGATCAAATGTCCAGGGTGGGTGCTGCTAGCATGGAGGATCGAGTTCCCAGCAGTTGTTTTTCTATGGAGTGTTGTGTTAATGCTATTGTTAGTAATATATATCTCAACATCCAGGAACTCAACTCTCTCTTTGCTAATGTTTGCTGTAAATTCCAGGTTAAGATTGTTGATATTAATAATGTCAACAAATTTTTGTGCTGATTCAGTGGTGCCATGCCATATTATGCAGACATCATCTATGAAACGCCACCATCTTACTATGTTAGATATGTCTGAATTTGTCAAGATGTGTTTTAAGACATGCTCCTCCCACCAGCCTACATGCAGACATGCATAGCTGGGGGAGAAGCATGCTCCCATCGCCACGCCCCGTAGTTGTTGATAAACTTCTTTGTTGAACAAAAAATAATTGTTATTGAGGCATATACGTATCATAGTCAATAACATTTTGTTATGTTCATTGAATTTTACATCCCTGCTATCGAGATATTGTTTTGTGGCTTTAAGGCCATCTTCATGATTGATGCTGGTGTAAAGGGAGCATATATCCATCACAATAAAACAATATTCGCTGTTCCATGTAATCTCCCTAAGTTTGTTTAAAAAGTGGCCAGTATCCTTTATATATGAAGGAAGCAATTCCACAAAATCTCTAAGAAAAAAATCAACATACTTGGACATAGTTTCTAATAATCCACGTTGGGCAGATATTATAGGTCGCCCAGGTACCGGGGTTATTTGTTTATGTACTTTAGGTATGAATTACAACGTCGGGGTACATGTATATATTAATACGGACACATATAAACCTATAAGTCACTCAGTCACTCATATGGCAGGCCTTGACAATCCTGAAGGCAGAGTGCTTGGTTTTGTGTGAGAGGGTGCCCAAGCATGAGCTGAGCCCCTCTGAAGCTTTCGGAAATACTTCCTTATGGCTGTTCTGTGGTACAGCCATACCATATACTCTTAAGTGCATTATAACCTCGCGGTAAATGCTAACTTTGGAATGGCTGCATCAAAACATGTTGTTATGGTGTCAAATGCTTTGGAATACTACCCCCCCACCAGTTCTGGCGGTGGGGGTAGCATTCCACCCGTCTAGAGGGAGAGACATGTTCACACTGGTCTAACCCGGTAGGACTTTCCTGAGCCCTGGCATCACAAAATGGATGCCTCTGCCACAGACACGGGTCTGGCCTCCTGCTGCTGACCGAAACTCCGGTAGGGGAGGCCTGGACAATTGGTTTCCTGTCGAAGGGAGGTGTAACCAACTCCCCAGACAGTCAGATGTGTATTGGGGCTGGGCGGGAGCACTCTCTGGTGCTTTGAAGTCCTGCACTGGGGGCACACTTGGTGTCCCTGTGCATAGTCCAGTTCAAACCATTTGCAGGGGTTACCTACCCCAGCTCTGGCGTGAAACTGGACAAAGGAAATGGGTGTAACCACCCCTCTTTCCAAACCCTCTCATAGGTGGGTCCCTAGAGTATGTCCAACCCCCAAACTTAGTATAAGTATGGGAACCCAGTCCTCGTGACTTTAGATTACCCTGGACGAAACTCTGCAACATATATCCTGGAACTTCGACTTTCTATCACAACTAGAACACGGAAGAAATCTCCCTTGGGGTCAAGGAGTGACTCCCCTGCTTGGCAGGCACCAAAGAAGCAACTGACCGGTCTGCATCGCTGAAGCTCCCGCCGGATGCCAAAGTCTTTGCAACACCAGAGGTGGACTTCCAGACTTCCCCGAGGCTACCCTGAGTCCACAGCAAAGCTGAGGCCCGTGGCTATCGTGGGTGACATGGAACCGTGACCCCTGGACACCGTGATCTTTTGCAGCAACAGCATCTTCCTGGGCTTCCTCGAAGTTGTACTTTGGGCTCCGAGTAGCCCCAGCCTTGAGCACCTCCTGCACAAAAGATTGCTGGCCTCCACTCCACGAGTGACCCGTGGGATAGTTTCAAGTGCGACCGCTCGAGGCTCCTTCGCGATCGCTAGCCCGTTGGCTAGTTGGTCCCCACGAAGGCAACTCCTCTTCTACTTGAGCTTTCCTGGTTGCCCCAGATGTGCCCTGACTTACCCTCACTGGGTGTGTCCCTCAGACCTTGCTGGTCTGCACCGCAGTCCTTTCTCTGAATTCCTGTGACTTGCCGTTGCCAAGGCTTGCTGGGTCCATTTTGGTCGCCGACACCCGCAGCACTCGACAGACTTCATGGGACAGCTGGAATCCGGCTCGTGGACTTCGTCGCCTCCTGGACCTCGTGGCTGAAGAGTCAAGACACCCATCAACTCACCTGAAGCACCCGACATCTGTGGGCATTGGTCCATCCTGCCCTCGGTCACTGGCTAGTGACCCAGACTCTGTCCCCTCTGCTTCCAGGTTCCTTCCATCCTAGATCCAGGCTTGGATCTCTTCGGACACTTCTCCTCTCCACGGCAGCAGCAGTTCTTTGCAGGCTTCCCTTGAAATTGACAACGCCACCCGACACCAAAAGACACCTATGCACCCGGCTTCCCTGGGTGAGGTAACTCGAGTACTCCGGTGCTCCCGTGGGTGCTAGCCCTAGAACTTCTTAAGTCCAAAAGGGTTTGGTCCTGACTCGATTCTAACTGTCCCTGATCTTTAAATTTCCAACAGCGACATTGCCCATAGAAGCTAACGGGAACCCGCGGTCATGTTTACACACTGCATACAGTCCCCGTGGGTCCCCTGGGTCACTACCTTGGGTGGTTCCTTGGGGTCCCAGCGATTCTACAGGCTCTAGGCCTCGTGTCTGTCCCAGTCGTGGTTCTTATACCACTTTTTTGGTATATGGTTTGGTACGCCCCTAGTGCCCAAACGTGTATTTGTGCTTGTTGGACTTGGCCCTTTTTGCAGGGTCATCCCTAAACTTTTTGCCTTCCTCCTGCATTATTTCTGACCTGTTGTTGGCTGTTCTATGACTCTGGGCACTTTACCACTGCTGATCAGTGCTGAAGTGCATATGCTCTCCCTATTTAAAATGCATATGTTGGTTGGATTCCATGATTGGCTTATTTGGTTTACTGTCAGACCCCAGTAAAGTGCACCAGGAGTGCCCAGGGCTTGTAAATACAAATGCTGCTGGTGAGCTTGCAGCACTGGTTGTGCCACCCACAGAAGCGGCCTAGTAAAATGTGTCTAAGGTCTGCCATTGCAGAACCTGCGTGCAGGCTGGTACTGTCATGCTGACTGGGCAAGTGCACCCATTTCCCAGTCCCTAAACCTTCCCTTAACTTCATATTAGTCACCCCTATGGTAGGTCCAAGGGCAGGGTGCATTGTAAGCATAAGGTAGGACAAGCCCTGATGTGTGTGGTATGTCCTAATAGTGAATTACAGCCATTTTCGTTTTTCACTATTGCAAGGCTACCTGTTCCCATAGGCCAGAATGGGCTGTTAGAATTGTTACATCCTATGATCCTAACAGACCCAGGGAACATGGTAGAAAATCGAGTTTAGTATGCCTGAACTCAGAATAATAAAATACATATTTTAGTAAAGTTTATTTTAATATTTTGTATTTGCAAATACCACTTTTAGAAAGTTGGTATTTGCTTGCCTAACCATTTCAGCCCGCCTCTGCTATGATGTGTGTCTGCCTGTATGGTTTGTGTGAGTGACAGGGCTGGGGAAACCCAGAGGGGCAGGGCTAGGTAGCCTGGTGGTGAATAAAGAGATTGACATCCAGATGGGTGGGAGGAGTGCACCTGGACTCTGAATAGGGCTGTGCTCTGCACCACAATGCTGGCTCCACCTCCTGTGGAGCGGCTGATGTCTCTGCCCTGCACCCTGAATAGAAAGGCAGAGTCATGTCAACAAAGTGCTCAAGAACTGGTTTGGACTGGGCAAAGGCCCCTCTACCCCAGAGGAACAAAGGAATTAGGGGTATAAGTATTGGGACCCTGCTCCCAAGAAATTAGATCCTGCTTGACAAGAAGAACCTCTGCCTGGGGAGAAGGAACTGGGAAAGCTGTAAGGAGGAGTACTGTCCCTGACCTGGGGGATTGGCCTGCAGTGGTTGCCTTGCTGCTGAAAGGAGAGGAAAAAGACTACAAAGACTTTATTTCAACTTGTGCTTAAAAGATCTCCAAGAGCTTGTGCTGAGCTTGCCCCCTGAACGAAGTCCCAGGACCAGTGGACTTCACCCCCAGCTCCCCAGAGTCTTATGGAAGTGCCTACTGCGGTTGTTGGGCCTTCTGAGGGACTGCGTGTCTCAAGGAGCTGGAAGCGCGACTCAAGCTGGAGAAGCGTGCCGCCGTCGGAGCTGTTGTCGTCGCATCTCTCAAAGGGTGTCGCCGCTGCAGCATCGCATCGAGCGGAAGCGTCTCGCATCATTCCGGAAGTATCTCGCAACGCCGAAGAAGCGTGTCGCCATCGCAGCCATCGTAGCTGACGCATTGCACCGCATCAAGAGAAGAGTCTCGCATTGAGGAAGAAGCGTGTCGCCATCGCAGCAATCGTAGTTGTCGCATTGCACCGCATCAAGAAAAGTGCCTCGCATCCACGGAGAAGCGTGCCGCCGTCGGAGCTGCTGTCGTCGCATCGCGTAAAAGGGTGATGCCGCTGCAGCATCGCATCGAGCGGAAGCGTCTCGCAAACGTCGGAGAAGAGTGCCGCTGCCAAGGCTGCTGTCGTCGCATCGCATAAAGGGGTGACGCCGCTGCAGCCAACGCATCGAGACGAGTCTTCTCGCACCATCGGAGAAGCGTAACGCATCTGGAAGATCTTCACGTCTTTATTTCTTTGCACCAAAAACTTCATCGCATCAGCATCGTTGCAACACTTTCGTTGCCCTGTGTGTCGCATCTAAGGTACATTGACTTAAAGTGTTGCATTTAAGAACTAAAGAGAACTAAGCAAACTTCTACCATCTAAAGTAACAGTATTGTGTATTTTTGTCGTTTAATGGTCTTGTGGTAACTCTATATAAAGAATCCTTATTTTTAATATAAAAACCTGTGTGGTGTCCATTTGTAGTGTTGTCACTTGGTTACTGTATGTGTTCACAAATGCTTAACCTATGACGCTCTGAGATAAGCCTTGTCTGCTCGCGCCAAGCTTCCTAGAGGGTGAGCAGGGGTTATTTTAGGAGTATAACCCCTTACCCTGACTGGAGGAAAGGTTCCCTGCTTGTCACAAGTACCTACCTGTGCCAACCAGAGAACCCGGATTCTAACAGTGTTATTACTGATAATTGCTAACTTGTAAACAAAGTACTTCGAACTCCAGTCTCATAAAGAGACTAGAGGGGTGCGTTTTATCCTAAATACATATATTTTGAATATATACCTGGTGTGGTTGTCCTTTCAATTGATCATTCAAGAGATTATAGGCTGGTAAAACAAGCTGCTTTACATTCCTTCAAGACTTAGCCTGAAGGCTGCTCAACATAGCTACCACTAGGATAGCTTTCCATAAAGGTTTTCTTTAACCATTCACCATAAGGGGTTGTTTGGACTGATACAAGGTGCCCACTAGAACTAGTGGACAGCACATATCAGGCCACCTTCTCACAGCCCACTCCTGCTTGCAGCTGTATATCCACTCTGGGGGTGGGTGTTGCCCAAATCCCCCCCAACTAGACTTGTGCACATTATCCACGAACACTGGGGGGTCAAACCAGTAGAGCCACCGCCCTCACTGCTGCTGATGGGGATACTGATTCACGCTATGGACAGAAGAGCAGTAAGGACACTATATAGCCTCCTCCTGGCGCTGTCGCATGACCCGACACCCAGACATGAAGCGAAGTGGGAGGCTGACCTTTCTATAGCATTTGCGCCCAAACAGTGGCGCGGGGTCATGGCCCTGGTCCGGAGGATATCCTCGAACGTGTGGTTCCGCTTCACACAATTTAATTATGTGTATCAAATATGCCTAACCCCATACCAAATAACCCACGTTTGGGGGCGAGCTTTGGGACCACCCAAGGTGTGGAAGGCCGGATGTGGGATTCTATTATATGGTGTGGGATTGCTCAGATCTGCAGCTGATGTGGGCTCAGGTAATGTCTCTTACCTCTGAGATAGTGTGGGCCGCCTGATCCCGTGTGCTCCAGCGCTCTGCTGCTGGGAGTCATGGCTCGACCCAAGCCAACCGTTTGGAATGTAGAACTGTACACCTTGTGCTTGATTCTTTAGGAGGCGAATTACCATGGCCTGGAAGTTACCAACACCCCGGCTATCGACCTATGGGCTAGAGACGTATTGAAATTGGCCAGGGCAGAGGCTGACATGATAATGCAGCTCAGAATGCGGGGGGCTGAGCACCTATGGGTCTCATGTGGGATGTGTATATAGAAAACTGATAGATAAGGATGGTCTAGAGTCACTTAAGCTGGTACGTACTCTTTTGCTGATAGGGGGGTTGAGGGGTGATGCACTTATGGCAATGGCGGGGCATGAATGTACTAGTGTTCAGATGAGTCAAGCTTATTCACAATATAACTCTGTATGCAATAAAAATATCTCAAACACATAAAAACACGGGATAAGAGCCAGGGTTGACAGAGTAAGGCTGGAACCCACCAACATGAGTTATATTAAAATCGAAGGGTACACATGCTTGACATGGGTCCCATGCAAACATATTTTAATCATTACGGATACCCCGGAGCCCAACTGAGGGATCCACTGCCATCCCCTAAAAATATTAGCAGCACAAGAATCCTTTGCAAGAGGCACTACACAGGAGACAGTAGAATTGGTGTGTGCCATTTCTCTGTCAACCTTTAGCAAAATACTCTGTTAACTAATGGATTCCTTGCAGTGAGTGAGTGAACAACATATGCAGTTCCCCTAGGACACCCACACAGCTAATGTCATGAAAGCAAACATCTGTTCCATAGCAGGATTTCCCAACATCCTATCATCAATTGACTGCGCTCATGTAACCTGGTGGCCTCACATAGGCAGGAACATGTGTTATTTTATGTTATAGAAATTTGTTAAGCGCACGTATACCCTGGGGTGTCTTGGCGCTGTCTACTCCTGAGCAGAATGGAGCCTCGTCGTTGAAGAGCCATGTTTTAGCTCCTTCCTAAAAGATGAAAGGGTTGGTAAAGCTCTCATGTGGGGTGGCAAATTATTCCACAACTTGATAGTGGCAATAGAGAAACTTCTAGCCCCCTCCCCCACCCCAGCGAACTTTGGAAAATCTGGAGGTGGTCATAAGGTTTGCCCCTAGTGACCGGAGTTGTGTGCAGAAATAGTAAAATGAAGCACACTATACATGTGCAAAAGCTGTGCGAAGTATAGTGAACTACTGTCTAGGTGCTCTGTATGAAACCATGTCATGATTCTGACGAGAAACAACATTAGCCATGCTGTGGTGACTTGTCACCCTTAAGGTACGGGCAGAAAAATCAACCCTTTGTTCTTCAAGATTACAATGTATTATGGTTGTTGTAGTCCATTCTCAATACATATTACCAGTACCATAAGAGAGTTGTTAGCCCCTATGACATCATAAACATGGATCAATGTGAATATGTGTAACAAATGATATCAGTCACTCTTAAGAATCATGATGCTTGTCAGCCAAGGCAACGTTCTAACAGCTGTATGCAAAAAAGGAGGGACGTGGGGGCCTTTTTCCACTCGAGCAAGAGTGGGAGGTCCAGCATTTAAGGGGGGTGGGCAATCGATCTACAACAAAAGAGGAGATATGCTGTTCCTCTGGAGTCAGGAAATACAGAGTCAGAAAAGAAGGGAACCAACAGTATGCCCGGCGTGGGTCAGTGATGGCAACTTGTGTGCTGGATTTTAATGCCCTCACACACCCTTGCAGGTGTCATGCTTCATCATCTGGGCTGCTCCTCGTTGGGTCGGCGGTGCAATACCAATGGGCACCCTAAAAAGGGGCACTTTAGCAGAGATCTTCTATCCAACAGCCGTGTGGTGAAGTGCAGGTGTGGGGCCAGGACAGTGTAGATGTGGTGAAGTGATTTAAAATAGGATTGGGAGTACTTTAGGAAAGACTTTATTCTGGGGGTCTCCTATCCTACATAAAAACAATAAACAAGGCACTAGCCAGAGTATAGTATCTCGCTCAGTGGTGTCCTTGTTACAAAGTGCAGGTCAACATGTTTCACGCTTATAGTTATCTGCACTAGCGATTCTTCAGGACCGAAAATGTATGTAAACTATCTACACCTCGCATCAGTGGTATGCAGAGATACTCACGAAAAAAAGCGGTAATTGATTAATGTACCTGTTAGAACCTGGATCTACCCAATTAGTGTAATACCCAGGCTTCAACAGCGCCCGGTGAAACACGCATAAGGCTTTGCTCCTATGTATGTTGGAGGTTTGTGCTCGTTATGCTTTTTCCATGACCTGCCCTGTTCACCGGGTCCGGGAACGTTCTAACAGCCACATCCACTCCCATTACAACTCTCATGTCTCTTACCTTATATTCCTCTGAGCTCTTTTCTGTCTTGCACTCCAGACATGTTGAGGTTGGTCATATTTTTTTCTTTCCACTGTTCGAAGTAGAGTTGTGGTGTAGGGAGAACTACAACAAGTTGCCATGCTTTTGAGCATGTTTTTGACAAGGGTCTTAAGTACCTAGAATTGCAAAACTGTTTTAAATGTTCTCAATGCTATGTGCATATCTTGATTCAGTGTTGATTTCGTCCATTATCTCTTTCCACAAGCATGTTTTTGTTTGTTGTTGGTGGCATCTTCAGCATGAGATGGCACATTAGACAGTCATGGTGTTTTACCACGTCCTTGACCAGAACCTCCAGCTCAGGATATGTAAACGTTCACTTCCTTTCCTGCCTGAGTCCATAATGGAAGAGGCTGCTTGTTATGACTGAGTGATATCAGAAGATGGCAGTGGGTTATGTTTCATGGTGTTTTGTCCACACAAAATGAATGCCTGCACACTCCCACACAGGATTGAGTTGTTGGTGTGCTTTCAGAGTGTCCTATAGTCCTCTTGTGTGTTGCTATGGCTGTTTCTGTTCTCTAGGGATTCATTTCCTCACTTCAGGAATTTCCATTTCCAGCAAATCAGCACATCCTGATGTTTTGTGCATGTGCCATTTATTGGGTGCAGTATTTACAACATGCACTAAATAGCACACATTTGTTATTTAACGCATGCTCTAAATAATGATTCCCTGGTACATGGTAACAACTCATAATCAATGTTATTTAGCGCATTATTTTTTTAACTCTTTAGAATTTTTATTTACACTATATGCAAGTTTGATGGTTTTTACCACCAAACTTGTAATTGAAGCCTAAGAAGGGGCACAAGGCTTCAAAGGAAAGATTTCAGTTTTACCGCTCCTGAGTGCGATGGGAAACAGCTTTTACAACGCAGTTTTGAGCACACATGCTGTTTCCCTCCAAGCTTAACAACGCTTGCCTTAACCACGCATATGCCTTAACCACTCAAGGCAGTCAGTGTCCTAGCCCTGTGAGCGGATGGGAGAGGAATCGTAAGGCATGCAGCACAAAGGACGGATGGGGAGGGGGCTGGGTACGTTGGGGCTGGGTATAGGTTTTAGGTGGTGAGGGAGGGATCAGGAAGTGGTGCTGGGGTTGGAGTTGTTTATAGGGGGCTGGGTTTTATGACACCGGGCAGGTTGTGGGAAAGGGGCAGGATTCAGGCTTGGGGGCTGTTGGGATAGGGCCGGGCGGAGATGGGTAGAGGTTTTAGGGGGTGGAGAGCTAGTTTTAGGGATCAGGGAGGGATGCTTTGGTTGGAGTAGTTTTTAGGGGGGTGAGTTTTAGGGCTCAGGGCAGGGGGCAGGAAACGGGCAGTTTTCAGGCCTAGGGGGCAGTTGGGCTGGGGCCAATGGTAAGTGGGGGTAGGTTTTAGGGGGTGGGGGTGGTTTTAGGGCTCAGGAAGGGGACTGGGGTCAAAGTAATTTTTAGGGGGCTGTGTTTTAGGGCTCAGGGCAAGGGACAGGAAAAGTGCAGTTCTCAGGCCCAGGGCAGTTGGGCGGGGAGAAGGTTTAAGGGGTTATGGGCTGATTTTATGGCTCGATGAGAGGGGCTTGGGGTCGAGGTAGTTTTTTTAGGCTAGGGGTCGGGTTTTTAAGCTCCAGATAGGGGGTCATGGTAGAATAGCCTGCAGGAGGGCCAAACTTTAGTGCTCAGGGCAGAGGTGTGATTTTTACCACACGTCTCTTTACCCGTCATACCTTTTCCACAAAATTGAGTGGTAAAGGTATGCGTGGTAAAGACATGGTCGTGGTTAAGACTGCGTGGTTCAGGCATGTGTTGTTGAGGCATGTAATGTTCCACTACACAACCGAGTGCGATACCTTGGCATGAGATTTCCTCTGGAAAGTTTCACTCTCCTCTGAAAAGTTGAAACCATCCATAATTTGCCCCAGTCTGTAAATGTTTTTAAGGTATTTAACATGGGAAACGTCCTTCAGACTGAAGCTGGAATCCTGCTGTGCCTTTACAGCGCTGGCAAAAGAACAAACTTGTCTTTAGTGTGCATGTGTTCTGCATGCAAGTCGTTATAAAGACTAGCCTTAGGGGGGCGCATTGGTGGAATGGTGTTGGATTTAAAGTCCAACATCTTCCCTACTGTTGCGCATAATTGAGTTGGAACAGTAAATTAACCTATCCCAAAATTCAGCGCCCTCCTAAGGCAAGTCAATATAACGACTTGCGTGCTGAACTTCTGAGTACTAAAGACGTATTTGTCTAATGATGGCGCTTTGAAAGCACAGCGTGATTATGGCTTGCGGAATACCGTCACACATTCACGTAACGTTTTAGGAATGGCAGGGTACTGCAAAGAATGGATTTTGAGTTATGACTCAATGTTCGTGTCTTTGCAAGAATTTATTCTAAAAGACACCCCAGAACCCTTGCAGCAGTCTAGTAAAGCCGAAAATGCATTTCTAAGTATAAAGCAGGTGTTGACTTCTGTTCCTGCCTCAGAGCTTCCTGATTAGTCCACTGTTTTACCTTGTGTTGTCATGAACAAAATGAATTTGTACTTGGGGATGTTGCTACAAAGCCACGGGATCGGAAAGAGCCCATAGCTTATAACTCTTCAGTTTTGGACCCTGTGGTTGCAGAGCTCCCACCTTGTTTAGAGTCCATGGCAGCCAACACATATCTTGTTGAGGGGTCTGAAAATATTGTGTTGAGTTCTCCATTACCTGTTGCTGTGCCCTGCTCTGTGGCTGTGCTCCTCCTCACTACAAAAACTCAGTATCTCTCTGCGACTCAGTTGTCCTAGTATGAAATACTGTTGCTGGCTGCCTCCCATACTTTTATCCACTGTCTATTGCCCATCAGTGAGGATGGAGACCCACATGACTGTATTTTAACCACTACCCAGGTTAGGAAGCTGCATATTGACTTGACTAGTTTGAATGTGAGCTAATTTATTTTGTGGATATATCCTGTCTCAGAAATATTGAAGGCACTCTAGTTCCTGGTTATGTTGTTTCCATTGTGTCCCAAGTTGTGGAAAGCTGTAACTTTCCCCAGTAAAATCAAGCCAAGTTGTAGAGCTCATTGCTCTCCCTCAGGCTTGCACCCTAGCCAAAGAAAAGACAGTTTTTGTGTACCTGGACTCAAAGTATGCTTTTGGAATAATGCATGACTTTGGGCTACTATAGATGCAAAGAGGTTTCCTGACCTCGCTGCGCACCCCTATCAAGAATCAAAAATATGTTCTAAACTAGTGGTCTTAATTTTGTTTTGCTCTGAGTCACCATACCTAAAGTGTTTTGAAATCAGGGCCCCTCCAAAACTTTATGGGAAACCTTGGAGGAGTGGGAAGGGACCGGGCTGAGCACACTGGGTGGGGATTATGGTATCATTTCAGGGGTAATTTTTCAGTAGCTCATAGTGCATACTAAATATGAGACTTTTAAAAGAGCAAATATATAATGAACTGAAATAAATAAATAAAAAACACTATTCCCTTAATTTTGGGGTCTTGTGAGTCCCTCACACTCCTGGGTCGCACTACACGGTACCTTATGCACTAATGATAGCTGCGGTACTGAGTAGCAACTTATGCTCTCTTCCTCTTTCCCCATTTCCCCAACAGGTCTGGCCATCACTTCAGTTCTGAAACAGACTCTGTCCTGTTCAGAAAAAGATGATCTCCCACATGTTGCCCACCTCTTTACATCATGTGTGCTCTCAGCACTAATGCTCTCCCCCATGCCTCTATTGTAAAGTAGGACAGACATAATTGTGATGCAGTGGTCCCTTTATACTCTTGGTTCCTGGTGACACTGCACTTGCCTTACTAATGAGAACTACTAACTTGCGAAGTCCGCAGTCTCCTCTGCCCCTTGTTACCCCCCATCCTCCTTTCTGCCACCTCTCAGAGGCCTGGGCTAATGTGTCTTCTCTGCTTAAATTTTTCCCTCTCTTAGGCCATCGGTCTGATCCCCAAAGCAATACTGGATTAGCAATGGTGCCCTGAGCCCTAATACAAGCAAGGAATGATAGTACATAACCCCTTGGGCCCAATGCTTCTTTTTTTTTTTTTTTTAAATTTTTTTTTATTAAGAAGCTTGGAACAAACAACACTGAATAAGAAGAAGAAAAACCAAGAGCAAAAGCTCTTTACAATGCATAGGACATTCGCACACCATTGGCTTCAAATACAGCTACCAAGGATTGTAAGGTCAAATACAGAGAAGGGAAAAAAAAAAAAAATCAAAAGAGAAGGCAAAAAGGGGACAGAGGTATAGGACATACTATAATAAGTAAGTTCATGTTTAGCTGATCCATTTTTTTTTCCCCCTTTTTCCCTTTTCTTTTCCTCTCCTTTTTCCCCTTTTTTCCCCCCTCTTTCCCTTCCCCTCTTCCCCCTCTCTTCTTTCCCCTTTTCCCCCTTCTTCCTCCCTTTCCTTCACCCTTCCTTTCCCTTCTCCCTCCCCTTTCTCTCTCTCCCTTCCTTTTAACTACTCCTTAATCCATTTTTCCAAAGGGTCCCAGATACGTTGCCCCTTCTCGCGCCTTCTTCTACCCCATCTTGAAAAAAAGCAAGAAAGCAGTCTCATCCCGAGTTCTCGGCTTCTGACAGCCACTCTCACAACCGAATATGACAAATTCTGCCGAAAAAACAACTGAAATATTGAGTTGAGAGTTTAAAAAATCTTCTATGTCGTGAAAAAATATATGCAATTTGGGACAGGAAAAAAACATGTGTAAATCATTAGCGGCTGCCAAACCACATCTCGAGCACTGATGACCTCCTGTACCTCCCCATTTAGCAATTTTAGCCGAGGTGTAGTACAGGTCAAACAGTGCCATATAGCTTTGAGACCGTAAGCTTCCTGACATAAAAACATTATTTGACAATTCTAAAGCCTGAGAAATATCTAAGTCTGTTTTACCTAATTTTGTTTCCCATTTAGCATTCTGTAAAAGTATATCATCTGGAAAGCTGGAGAGTAGACATTGATACAGCATACCTATTCTGGAGCGTTTTAATATCAATTCCATGAGTGGATTTTTTTTAAAGAAACCAAGATCCTGCCCCTTTGCTTTCTCTACAAAACTACGAATCTGTAAGTAATTAAAGAAGTCGTGTGGATTCAAACTAAATTTCTCCCTCAAAAACTCAAACGAAGCCAATACTCCCTCGGTTCCAAGATCTCCTATAGTCCTTACCCCCTGCGACATCCACCTAAATAAAGTTAAATCTTGAAAAATAGGAGGTAAAAGTCCTGCCGCGGCAAGGGGAGTATAATTATTAATTTTAAGAATCTGATATTTACGGCGGATCTTACGCCAAAGCGAGAACATTGCTATTATTACCTTAAACTTAGTCTTTTTGTAATAACTGGGTTCCAGTACCCAAACTAATATTCCCTTAACTTCTTCTCCCAAGCCTATTTCAAAAATAGAAGGCCTACAGCATTGTGGTACCCAAGCCCTATCCCCAAAGAGCGGTACGGCTAAATGTTGGATATAAGCTGACCAATAGTACAGCATTAAATTAGGTATTGCCCATCCTCCCCTCCCCCTCGAAAGGTACATCCATTTAGCTGCTCTACGAGGGCGATGGTAACTCCAAAGAAATCTATTGCAGCATCTTTCAGCTTGAGTTAGGCTTGCATGAGAAAATTCCAATGGAATGGTCCTGAAAAGGTACAGAAACTTTGGTAAGACCAACATTTTCAATACGTTTCCCCGACCATACAGAGACAGATGGAGATTGTCTATCCTTGTCAATAGAGAGTTGGTTGCTTTAATTACCGGCAGGATATTCAAGTCTGGAATATTTTCTACTGCAGCCATTATTTTAACCCCTAAGTATCCCGCGGTCTGCACCACCGGAGCGTCGGACGGACCCATAGATGCTGACTGGATCACCTGGGTTTTGGTGACATTAAGTTTGTAACCAGACAAATGTCCAAACTGTACTGTGAGACTCTTAATAGCTGGAAATGCCAGTGCCACACTACTAGTCAATACTACAATATCGTCAGCATAAGCTAATGCCTTATACTCTGCTGAAGGAATCCTGACCGGAGGTATTTCTATACATTTCTCTATTTTACTTAGAAGCGGATCTATATACAGAGCGAATAACAGGGGCGAACAAGGGCAACCTTGACGAGTGCCCCTTCCAATACAAAAGGAGCTTGAGCGCAATCCTGAAATCGAGAGGGTCGCTTCTGGAGATTTATAAAGCGACTGGAGTGAGTGGAGAAATTCCAAACTGAACCCCTTCCAGCGCAAAACTGCCCACAAGAACCCCCAGGTGACCCTGTCAAACGCCTTCTCGGCGTCCAACAGGATCACACCGAGGGGATAATGGGTCGTTTGAGCCCAGTCTAAAAGAGCTATTACCCGCTGAACATGGTCGGCTGTGTCTCTACCTGGGATAAAGCCATGCTGTCGTAAAGACACTAAAGGAGAGATCACCGCTGCTAATCTAGTGGCTAAGATTTTTGAGTAGATTTTACTATCCACGTTTATTAATGATATTGGACGGAACGATGCGGGATCTAATTCAGGTTTATCTTTTTTTTTAATGAGAATGATAGTTGTTTGGCGCCAAGAATCTGGTATATGTCCCAATGCTTCTTGTGCACTGCACTGGTTCATGGAGCCCTTAGCTAAGTGCTCAGTGCTCACCAAACAGTTTGAAGGAAGCTATTTGGAAGTAGTGTATGCTGGCGTGTCTCTGAACAGTTACTATTTTATATAATATTTTATTCAGAAGATGTTCACAGATAGGTATTATTCCCAGCAGCCACAACCCATCTGACTGGCCATTGTCCAGCTCATGCCATTCTTTTTAGGTCTCACCTAGGCAGTGCTTGCACTGTCTCTTCGAGACATGCTGTATTAAGGTATGGACTTGAAGCTCCGCCCATTTTCTGCACATCTTTTCAATTTGCTCCTGTTAGTTTCCTTTCTAAATGGTGGCTTTTGATTCATGAATAGGCTTAGTAGTCCCTCCTTAGAACCACCTTTTCTACATTTGTAACCTTCCATGAGGACTGGCCCTTTTACTTGTCTTGTTACTCAGTATGTTTTATTTACTGTCTGTGAGCACTATTCTCTTAAAGGACTTTCTCCTGCCTGCTGTTACAGGCAGGACACACTCTCCCGCAACCACTTGTTTTGCAGTTGTAGCGCGAACCCGACCAAAAGGTACTGGCGCACCAGTTCTCCAGTTTCTAAGTGGGAGTTCGCTGTGCTTTGCACCTCGTCTCACTTGCTGAAAACCATGACTTCAACAATCGCCTCTAAGCGCCACTTTACAGAGTTTGCCAGTTTTCTCTTCATTCTTTGAACAGTAGTCAATGTTCACTTCTCCTGCTCTACCGCTGCCCCTCCTTTCTCTTCATCTCTGTCTCGCTCCTCCTCACTTGCTGAAAACGATGACTTCAACGAACAGCTCTTACCCTCTCTTTCCTCTCCTTTCCTTGATTTGTTCCCCTGTGAAATGGATCTAAAACCTTTGACTTCAAATTTCTTTTTCAGACATTTTTCTATTAGAAAGTGTAGCCTCTGGCGGAGAAAAAAAAGGGTAAATATACGAAAAAACCCACTAAATAAAGCAAGACAGAGTGGTTGCAAAGTGGCCTGGTTGATTTTATTCACAACCATTGTTAAGGTAGCTATGTTGTTCCTGCTTACATTTCACATGCTTTACTTAATCTTGCATTCCCTATGAGTGTTTGCTATTTCCAGGATGTTGTTACTTTTTTCCAGCCAGAATATTATATCTTGTCTCCCCTCCCTCATTTTTTGTTTAAAATATTTTTATTATTATTATGAATTTTTCAACATTACAAGACAGCCAATATGCAAATTATACATCTCCAATTGTATAGTATGGTTTTACATTCCAATGCATTCATGGCATTTGACAGTTTTGTCATTGTCACTATATTGTAAGACCTAATGGCATAATGTCTTGATGGTAAAATGGAAACAAAAGGAAAACGGTTAGAACAGAAAGAAAATCTCAGCTGGAACTAATATATACAATTATGTTGATTAACAGGCGCTCCATTCACCATAATCCACGTACATTATGAATATGCATCACCGCAGCCAAAATTGTAAACATAGTTACATGCTATTGAGTTGTTCCAGTCACCCACTTCCGCATATATGATGTGTTGTTGAATGTCAGGGTCTATCAGTAGTCAGGTGTATTGTCTCAGTACTCCAGAAGGTCGAAATGCTTGCCAGCTGTGGTTTTGTTTGTTCTTCGTCACTCACAGTTGTGTCTGTTGTCGAGTCCGATCTCTACTCTGCGAAAATCTGACAGGATTGCGTCCTATGCTGGCGCCAGTGGCTGCTTACGCATCCCTATCGCGTCTTTGCGGCGGAGTGTTATGCTCTCCGCCTGTGCCCAACACAGGAGGGAATGATACCAGGCCTTTGCTGCCGGGGGATCGGGGGATTTCCAGCGACGCGTGAGTAATCGCTTAGCTACTATGAGACCTAGGTCTATATATCTAGACGTCACCCTATACTTCTAAGATCTGTGGTAAAGCTCCAAGATGCACACCTCCCATCTCCTGTCTAACGTTCGCTCCGTACACTGAGCCAGTCTCCTAGTGACCTCTCCCCAATATGCTCGAATAGCTCTACATGACCACAACATATGCAGGAGGTCTGCCCCTGTCTCGTTACATCTGGCGCATTTGGCATCTGTATTTTTGCCGGTGTGAGGTAGGCTCTATGATTGATATAATATTGGATGAGCCGGAACCTCATGTTACGGGGATCCGTGTGGGGCCTTCAGGTAGGTGACACCCTTCATGGTCTGTGGAGGGCCTCTGGAAGTCCATGTCCCAGTGGGCGTGCAGCGAGAGTAATGACAGCACGGTGTGAACTCTGAGCGACTCTGCAAACCATTTGGTGAGATGTTGTTAGAATCCGGGTTCTCTGGTTGGCACAGGTAGGTACTTGTGACAAGCAGGGAACCTTTCCTCTAGTCAGGGTAAGGGGTTACACTACTAGAACAACCCCTGCTCACCCTCTAGGTAGCTTGGCGCGAGCAGACAAGGCTTATCTCAGAGCGTTATAGGTTAAGCATTTGTGAACACATACAGTAACCAAGTGACAACACTACAAATGGACACCACACAGGTATTTATATTAAAAATAAGGATTCTTTATATAGGATTATCACAAGACCATTAAATGATTAAAAATACACAATATGGTTGCTTAGCTGGTAGAAGATTGCTTAGTTTCTCTTAAGTTCTTAAATGCGACACTTTAAGTCAATGTACCTTAGATGCGACACGCAGGGCAACGAAAGTGTTGCAGCGATGCAGATGCGTTGAAGTTCTTGGTGCAAAAGAAATAAAGATGGGATCTTCCAGATGCGTTACGCTTCTCCGATGTTGCGAGAAGGCTCGAAACGATGCGTCAGCTACAGCTGCGTCACCTTTGGCGAGATGGGACGACAGCGGCGTTGGCAGCGGCACTCTTCTCCGACGTTGCGAGACGCTTCCGCTCGATGCGATGCTGCAGCGGCGACACCCCTTCTGCGAGATGCGACAACAGCGGCTCCGACAGCAGCACGCTTCTCCGTGGATGTGAGGCGCTTTTCTGGTTGCGGTGCAATGCGACAACTACGATGGCTGCGATGGCGACATGCTTCCTCCTCGATGCGAGACTCTTCTCTCGATGTGGTGCAATGCGACAGCTACGATGGCTGCGATGGTGACACGCTTCTTCGGCGTTGCGAGACACTTCCGAAATGATGCGAGACGCTTCCGCTCGATGCGGTGCTGCAGCGGTGACACTCTCTGCGAGATGCGACGACAGCGGCTCCGACGGCGGCACGCTTCTCTTCCTTGCGTCGCGCTTCCAGCTCCTTGCGACACGCAGTCCCTCAGGACTCCCAACAACAGCAGCAGGCACTTCCAAAAGACAGTACTCCTCCTACAGCTTTCCCAGTTCCTTCTCCTCTGGCAGAGGTTCTTCTTGTTTCAGAAGGATCTAATTTCTTGGGAGAAGGGTCCCAATACCTATACCCCTAATTCCTTTGTTCCTCTGGGGTTGAGGTGCCTTTGCCCAGTCCAAACCAGTTCTTGAGCACTCTGTTGACATGACTCTGCCTTTCTATTCAGGGTGCAGGGCAGAGACATCAGCCGCTCCGCAGGAGGTGGAGCCAGCATTGTGGTAGCAGAGCACAACCCTATTCAGAGCCCAGGTGTACTCCTCCCACCCATCTGACTGCTAATCTTCCTATTCACCACTAGGCTACCTAGCCCTGCCCCTCTGTGTTTCCCCAGCCCTGTCACTCACACAACCAGACAGGCAGATACACATCATAGCAGAGGCGGGCTGAAATGGTCAGGCAAGCAAATACCAACTTTCTAAAAGTGGTATTTGCAAACACAGAATATTAAAATAAACTTTACTAAAAGATGTATTTTATTATTCTGAGTTCAGGCATACTAAACTCGAATTTCTACCATGTTCCCTGGGTCTGTTAGGATCATAGAATGTAACAATTCTAGCAGCCCATTCTGGCCTAGGGAGAACAGGTAGCCTTACAATAGTGAAAAACGAAAATGGCTGTAATTTACTATTAGGACATGCCACACACATCAGGGCGTGTCCTACCTTATGCTTACAATGCACCCTGCCCTTGGGCCTACCATAGGGGTGATTGAAATGAAGTTAAGGGAAGGTTTAGGGACTGGCAAGTGTGTGCACTTACCCAGTCAGCATGAGAGTACCAGACTGCTCGCAGGTTCTGCAATGGCAGACCTTAGATACATTTTACCAGGCCGCTTCTGTGGGTGGCACAACCAGTGCTGCAAACCCACCAGCAGCATTTGTATTTACAAGCCCTGGGCACTCCTGGTGCACTTTACTGGGGTCTGACAGTAAACCAAATAAGCCAATCATGGAATCCAACCAACATATACATTTTAAATAGAGAGAGCATATGCACTTTAGCACTGAACAGCAGTGGTAAAGTGCCCAGAGTCATAGAATAGCCAACAACAGGTCAGAAAAAGTACAGGAGGAAGGTAAAAATTTCAGGGATGACCCTTCAAAAAGGGCCAAGTCCAACACTACCCCCTTCCAGCCAAAATGCAGGGCAGACCAATCACCACCGTGATGTTCTTCCCTGCTTGGGGCGATAGAACAAGGACCTGGCCCGCAACTGCAGGGGCAGACTCCAGTTCTACGCCAATCTGAACCTATTGGAATCCCTCTGTCCATACTCTCAGGGCCCACCAAGCCAATCCCTGGGGAACCCTTCTCCTCACCTGTGGACACCACCTGTGCAGCACCTAAACTTAACTGGCTCACAGGTGTGTCCCAACAGACAGACAGCAAAATGCTACAGCGGCTACTGACACTAGTCAGGGATGAGACCCAGGCCGTATGCCTCTCAGGGCTCTCAAACCTCTGTGGCGCCAGGGAGCGGGGGGCAGTAGCCCCAGGTGCTTGGCACCCTTTGTCCATTCTCCCTCCTGTCAGGTCAGGTATGATATCCTGGCACTGACCCACCAGCCCCAGGTCTGTACTCGGCGGCTGGACCAAAGACTGGGGGGCCTCTCCCACACCCGGTCCTCCTCCTTGGGGCTCTGTACCCTCCCACTTGGAGTGGTACCCCCTTCCAGAATTGCCAGGGCACCTGTGGCAGGTGTCCTGCGCAATTTGCCCACCAGTTCAGGGGTTCTATCCTGCAACTGCACGTCCAGGTCAGGGGGGACACCCTGAACCTGGCCCTTCAACCTAGGGTCTGAACCCTTCAGTTGAGCGGGGGTCAGAGGCGAGGACTCCCTCCCTCTGCACCCTCTTCCAGATGGCTGTACCCTCCCACCTGGAGTAGTACACCAAAAAGACCGACTGGTAGTGACACTGATAACAGATGTCCCTCCCTCCAGGTCAGACAACACCTGAACTTGGCTCTCCAACCTAGGGTCTAAACCCTCAGGCTGCCCCGGGGTCAGAGGCGAGGACTCCCTGCCTCTGCACCCCCTTCCAAAGTACTACACCCTCCCAACTGGAGTGGTGCCCCTAGAAGCAACATGGGTCAGGACACTGATTACAGTTGTCCCACCCTCCAGGTCAGACAACACCTGAACCTGGCTTCCCAACCCTGGGACCAACCCATGCGGTTGAACGCTCGCCTGGCGCACCAGGACTTCCTGGAGAGCCCGCATGCTCCCCCTGAGAGTGACACATAAGTCATGTGTCGTGTGACAGTCTGCCTGGCGCAGATCTCCCGGCCCCTGTCCATCTGACAGTGCGCGAAGATCCCCCAGGACAGAAGTGGTGTCACCATGGTCATTCACTGGTGACGCAGCCCTTCTGGCTGGCCCCTGACCCACTGGTTCTTCCACTGGGGGCTCCTTCCCCCTCTCACCCCTCACTCTGGACTTCTGTACCCTCCCAACTGGAGCGGTACTGCCAGACACCAGAACTGATGGAGGCCTGCTTACAGACACTCCCCGTTCACCAGACACTAGGGGGTCCCGCAAAATGGGCAGCTCCTCAGGACAGACTACGCTCTCCACCTGGTGTACCCTTAAAGAACCATCCAGGCTCTGAGACTGAGGTTGGGCACTATCGGGACATAACCCATTCTCACTCCTTCCCCTTAAAGACAGGACGTGAGGCCCTACACCCCTCTCACTACTACAGGACCTAGTTGGGCTATTCTGAGCCACTTCCACCTCACTGGGTTTGAAGATACCTGAACCACTCCTCTTGGGATCACTCCCCAATGCCTTTCCAGACCCTTTGGACTCCACCAAAGGGTCTGCCTCCAATGTGAGCTCCCTGCGGTCAGAGAACTCACTCTCCCACAGGTGTTGGCATAGCTCTGGAAAACAGGGACTTACAATATGCTCTCCCATAATTGGATCACACAGCCCCCTAGCAGGGTTGACCAAACTTTCCTTCACCTCACCATCCAGTGCCTCACACACGTACTCCACACCACTCTCCTGAGACTGGCAAGACAGTATCTGACTGTCTCTGTCACACAACCCACACTCTTCTGGGCGGTCTTCACACTCACATACCAGGACTTCAATTTTGGGGGAACCCCTCTCCCTGCACCTCTCATCTAGAGTCAGTAGAGTGTCCCTCCCACCCCTAGGACCATGAACCCCTGCGCCAGTTACCCTATTCCTCTGAGGGACACTGCGCACTACTGGAGCTACCTCATGTCCTTGAACCTCCTGGTGTATGTTAACCCCCTCCCTCAAGTCAAGTGCCATGTCTCTGGGTGTGTGTACTATTCTATCTGCACTAGAAAATTCAATATTGCTGCCACCATCTGAGCTGGATTCCTCCTCCCACTCAGCAAAGCTCAATCTCTGAGCTACACACATTTCTTGTTGCTGGGCGGGGACACACTTATGGTCTCAAGCCTCTCGAGCTCTAAGTCAAGATTCCTCATGATCAACTCATGCTCCATTTCCATTTTTCTCTCTTCCAGAGCCAGCTTTTTGCTTTCTAGCTCCAGTTGCCCATTTAACTTGAGCTTTGCCATCTCCATTTCATGCATCCTACCCTCTCTTCTATCTGCCAGCTCCTCTGGAGATATACTTTTCCTAGAAACACTGCTACCGGCAGGGGAAGGGGTTCTCCTTCCTCTTGGACCCACTGGCCCATCCAGCTGTTCCTCTGCATCATCATTCTCAGTGGCTTTTCTGGCTTCTACCAAGGCCCTCAGCGCCTTGTAGAACTCTGGCTTGCCTTTACATCCAGTAGTAGATGAATTTCTTGCAGAAGGACTTTAGCTGTTTGACCGTGTAGCTCTCTAATTTCTCTTCTTCCCATTCAAATTCTGTATTGACAGCGACTATGGATGCTGCTTTCTCCACCATGGTAAAGCTTGGCAGTGCTCAAAAATAGACAGTCCCAAAAAGAAATCTACCAACAAGTATTGGTTGCGTTTAAGGTCTGCACTCACTAAGTGGTGTTCACCAATCACTGTACATGAGTCACAAATGCAAGTCCAGAATCCTCACCGCTGACCACCAATGTTAGAATCCGAGTTCTCTGGTTGGCACAGGTAGGTACTTGTGACAAGCAGGGAACCTTTCCTCTAGTCAGGGTAAGGGGTTACACTACTAGAACAACCCCTGCTCACCCTCTAGGTAGCTTGGCGCGAGCAGACAAGGCTTATCTCAGAGCGTCATAGGTTAAGCATTTGTGAACACATACAGTAACCAAGTGACAACACTACAAATGGACACCACACAGGTTTTTATATTAAAAATAAGGATTCTTTATATAGCGTTACCACAAGACCATTAAACGACAAAAATACACAATACTGTTACTTTAGATGGTAGAAGTTTGCTTAGTTCTCTTTAGTTCTTAAATGCAACACTTTAAGTCAATGTACCTTAGATGCGACACGCAGGGCAACTAAAGTGTTGCAGCGATGCAGATGCGTTGAAGTTCTTGGTGCAAAAGAAATAAAGACGGGATCTTCCAGATGTGTTACGCTTCTCCGATGTTGCGAGAAGGCTTGACTCGATGCGTCAGCTACAGCGGCGTCACCTTTGGCGAGATACGACGACAGCGGCCTTGGCAGCGGCACTCTTCTCCGACGTTGCGAGACGCTTCCGCTCGATGCGATGCTGCAGCGGCGACACCCCTTCTGCAAGATGCGACGACAGCGGCTCCTACGGCGGCACGCTTCTCCGTGGATGCGAGGCGCTTTTCTGGTTGCGTTGCAATGCGACAACTACGATGGCTGCGATGGTGACACGCTTCCTCCTCGATGCGAGACTCTTCTCTCGATGCGGTGCAATGCGACAGCTACGATGGCTGCGATGGCGACACGCTTCTTCGGCGTTGCAAGACACTTCCGGAATGATGCGAGACGCTTCCGCTCGATGCGATGCTGCAGCGGCGACACTCTCTGCAAGATGCGACGACAGCGGCTCCGACGGCGGCACGCTTCTCTTCCTTGCGTCACGCTTCCAGCTCCTTGCGATACGCAGTCCCTCAGGAGGCCCAACAACAGCAGCAGGCACTTCCAAATGACTCTGGGGAGCTGGGGGTGAAGTCCACTGGTCCTGGGACTTCGTTCAGGGGGCAAGCTCAGTTCAAGCCCTTGGAGATCTTTTTAAAGCACAAGTTGAAGCAAAATCTTTAGTAGTCTTTCTCCTCTCCTTCAGCAGCAAGGTAACCACTGCAGGCCAATCCCCCAGGTCAGGGACAGTACTCCTCCTACAGCTTTGCCAGTTCCTTCTCCTCTGGCAGAGGTTCTTCTTGTTTCAGCAGGATCTAATTTCTTGGGAGCAGGGTCCCAATACTTATACCCCTAATTCCTTTGTTCCTCTGGGGTTGAGGGGCCTTTGCCCAGTTCAAACCAGTTCTTGAGCACTCTGTTGACATGACTCTGCCTTTCTATTCAGGGTGCAGGGCAGAGACATCAGCCGCTCCGCAGGAGGTGGAGCCAGCATTGTGGTAGCAGAGCACAACCCTATTCAGAGCCCAGGTGTACTCCTCCCACCCATCTGACTGCCAATCTTCCTATTCACCACCAGGCTACCTAGCCGTGCCCCTCTGGGTTTCCCCAGCCCTGTCACTCACACAACCAAACAGAAATGGTCAGGCAAGCAAATACCAACTTTCTAAAAGTGGTATTTGCAAACACAGAATATTAAAATAAACTTTACTAAAAGATGTATTTTATTATTCTGAGTTCAGGCATACTAAACTCGAATTTCTACCATGTTCCCTGGGTCTGTTAGGATCATAGAATGTAACAATTCTAGCAGCCCATTCTGGCCTAGGGAGAACAGGTAGCCTTACAATAGTGAAAAACGAAAATGACTGTAATTCACTATTAGGACATGCCACACACATCAGGGCTTGCCCTACCTTATGCTTACAATGCACCCTGCCCTTGGGCCTACCATAGGGGTGACTGATATGAAGTTAAGGGAAGGTTTAGGGACTGGCAAGTGTGTGCACTTACCCAGTCAGCATGACAGTACCAGACTGCACGCAGGTTCTGCAATGGCAGACCTTAGATACATTTTACCAGGCCGCTTCTGTGGGTGGCACAACCAGTGCTGTAAGCCCACCAGCAGCATTTGTATTTACAAACCCTGGGCACTCCTGGTGCACTTTACTGGGGTCTGACAGTAAACCAAATAAGCCAATCATGCAATCCAACCAACATATCCATTTTAAATAGGGAGAGCATATGCACTTTAGCACTGAACAGCAGTGGTAAAGTGCCCAGAGTCATAGAATAGCCAACAACAGGTCAGAAAAAGTACAGGAGGAAGGTAAAAATTTCAGGGATGACCCTGCAAAAAGGGCCAAGTCCAACAGATGTCAACCAGTGCCCAGTTTGTGCAGGTATTGTATAGTTAGATGTTTGGCAGGTTCCTGCGCCACATTTCCACACTGTATGCCTAGCGTATGAGTCACCGCGACGTGAAGGAAGAACTGGCCTTGTGGCAGACCTGAGCTCTCCGCTAGTTCTTCGAAGGTGACAAGTTTCCCGTTATTATATATAAATATATATTATATAAATCCCCTACTGTTAGGATGCCCGGTTCCTCCCACTGCGTGATTTCCACGCTGGATATCGTCCAATGTCTTCTTGGAGTGCCCAGTATAGGGAGAGACGGTGCATATGGTGTGAGCTGGTGCATGAGGTGAACCATATGGTGTTTTACGGCTTTGTGTGCTGCTTCAATCTATAGGGGGAGGACGGGGGTGGATCAAGTTTGTGTCGTGTAGGTATCAGGCTATGCGAGTGTAGACCCGCATTGTACGCTGACATGTGTGCAGTTGTGCCATGTTTTGCGCTATGTATTTGTGTCTCGCAGTGTGAGCTGAATGTGCATCTGTGCAAGATCTGTTATGCAACAGGGTAGCCGGTGTGCAGTAAGAGGTTACATGCATAGGAGACATGCGCACCACAGGTGCAAACATTGCTATATTCTTATACTTGCATATTCGCGAGGCACATTCAACTTCTACATCAAGTCGTCTGCAGTCTGGGAAATAACATTAGGAAGTGATGGCAGGTCTTCTTATTGGGCCACACTTAGCGATTGCTCCGAGGAATCATCGACATCTCCACTGCTCTGCCAACCTCTCAGGTCTGTTACTTCTTGCAACACCTCTCTCTGTTCTCGCAGCACCTGGTCGTGGTTAAGAGGTGTCGCGGAATGCATTGGTGAGCCTGTTGCGCCCGTCAGGCACCTACTGCGACGATTCATGCGGGTTCTCACCTGTGATTCCGCGTTGTTACGCCTCTGGTTCGGAAAGGTGTGATGCCCCTCAATTTCAAGCCAGTCCCATGCATCTTCTGCTGTATTGAAAAACTGCGTGGTCCCATCAGCCACTACATACAGCCGGGCCGGGACTATGAGGGAGTACTTCAGATTTAAGCCTTGCATGCGTCTTTTGACTGTGAGGAAAGTGCTTCTTTGTCTTTGTACTCCCAAGGCGTAGTCTGGGAAAAGGAGAACTTGTGAATTTCCCACTGTGATCACCTGCATTTTTGTGGCTGAATGGAGCACTGCATCTCTATCCTTGAAGTTCATGAGGCGAAACAGATAAGGTCTCAGCCCTGTTCCCGATGGCAGGTGCTTCAATGGCACTCTATGCGCCCTCTCTACTGCAAAGAAAGCAGAGAGCATGCCCCCGGCATTAGCGACTGCAACCAGGCCTCGGTGTATGATACCGCATCTCTGCCTTCCGTGCCTTCTGGCAGCTCCACCACACACACTTCATTCCTGAGAGAGCGGCCCTTCGAATCGTCCATCCGCCGTTCCAAAAGTTGGAGTCTGGAGGTGAGATGACGAACCTCTGTGGTTATTTCCTTAGCTATTGGGGCAATTTATTTCACCTCTGCTGCCAGTTCCTTGACTTTCCCAGACAGTTGCCAGTGATCAGCATGAAGGAGCGTGAAGTCTGCCGTGACTTTATCAATCCGGCCTTCAAGCGACATGCGAGTCTGTGTCAGTGCCTCGCTGATCTGTGTCACTGCTTGGAGCACCGTTTCCAGCTTTTATTCCAAACTGGAGGTCTTGGAAACGCCCGACAATTCTGAGTCATGATCGGAATAAGCCGGACCCATTGCCGGCCGCGAAGTGGGTGTCCTCGTAAATGCGCGCTGTCTGCCCATCTTGTTGAAATGGTGTAGCCACTGCGTGGGAGGGCAGGATATTGCACTGTGCGCTGTCACTTGTATCAATACATCCTGGAACTTCACATTTAGGAACACCACTGTTGCTGTGGGGCTAATGCCTCCGCTATCTGCACGTTGGGGCTGGTTACTTGGGCAGACCTTCTCCCCAGGACCTTAAGTCATCTGCAACCATTGCTCTTGCTCTGTCACACTGCACCACAGCCCCACAGAGGTTCAGTGGGGTTCTGTATACAAGTTAGTCCGTTCTGGGACTGCGCAACTCAAAATGTTCGTTCTGGTGCTCAGGGGCATAGGCAACTTAACTCTCACACCAATGTCACGATTCTGCAGAGACAGATGATGGCAATCAGGGGTAAGGATTGCCACTTCTCCAATGCTTTAAGTTCATCAGCTAAGGCGTAAGGATTTAATTCAGTGTATCTGAGGTTGTCACTGCTATGGTGTGCTCTTTGGCAGATTTGCCCAGTGACCCTATGTGCGCAGCGGTGCCGTGCGTGTGTGGCCTTCTCGATGTTCCTGATCCCTGCATTATAATATCCAGCAAATAGATTACGTGTTATCTCATTGAGCGAGTATGTGAGCTCTGGTCGCCCAGTTCACGTGGGTGGCCGTTCGCCTGTTGTGATTGGATGTGGGTGACTAGGCAGCGCAGAGTCACTATCACGCAGTACCCCGGGCAGGCGTTTCTCTCACCGCAAATCATCACGGCCAGGGTCACACAAACGTAGGATGTCGACCCGCGTGGGCTAGGCAGGCACCGCTGGCAGCAGGCTCCCTGGGAAGCCCTGATAGCATCCTCCTATGTTGCCACGCTTACTATGGCATCAAGACTCCAGGGGGGGAGGTGAAATCAGAGTAGGCAAGGGTGAGGAGAGGGTCGACGTTGTTGCACACGCTCACCTAGATCCACCGCATCTGGCGTAGTTCAACGCCAACATCGAACTTGGCTGCCATTCAAAAGGGCCACACTTCGCCCACGCTGTCCAATGTGGATTATGATCTGGCCTGCAACGGGGATCCAGCAGCTCGCTTGTAGTGTGGGCGGGGTTTTGTTCTGGTCTCACCGATTGCTGGTTCGCGCTGGCAAACCTCTGCTCTCCTTCTGCCGCAGTTCAGTGATATGCAGCTTGCACCTCCGCTCGGCCCCAATCCTGAATCTGTGACGCCCTGACGTTTGGTTGTGGCAAGGGGGTCAGTACTTGTTATGCAGCAGCGAAGTCTGGGAGGCCGAGTCCAAGACACTGACCAACCCGCTACCTTGCAGGGCCCTCTCTAATGCCGGGCCAGGTAGGGCAGCTTCCCGCGTTGCGTGTCCAGTCAGCAGGTAGGCAGTAGTGACACCCTCCGGCTTGATGTGCGATGAGTCACCGCCCATACAGCGCCTGTTCACTCCTCAGCTCTGCTGCAGCAGGTCTCTGAGGCAGGGCAAAGCAAGTGCGGCAGTGGCTCCGCGGCCTACCGTGTCCCCTCGCCTCGGTTGCTGCCTGACTTCCGGCACCACTCCCGGCCCAGCTCTGCAGTCTGCTAGAAGGCCGCAACACGTCTTCCCGACCTTTCCGCGGGCTCGGCCAGTTCCATCCCATATTTTCCACACTGAGGCAGCGCCTCGGCCAGGCTCGCTCACCCCCAATCAATGGGGCCTCGCTTCGTTCCCACCGCCGACAACAATCGGGTCAAAGGCGCAGCACTGCCACTGTGTCCAGGGTATAATCCGCGACCATTCCTGGCACCCAGCAGGCTACTCACACGGTGCGCTGCCGTATCTCCGCTGCGGGATGCCCAGGTCAGTCGCAGTCCCCCGGCGTTCTCGCTTCTTGTGGTGTCGCTCGGCCCCTTGTGCAAATGGCCGTATCTCGGCACAGGCAGCACCCAGCTCCTCCAAACTTGCTGCACTTGCTTGCACCGGCACCCAAGGTCTATCGATCTGATGTTTTGGCATGGCTGTGCACAGGATAATTATAGGATTATCGGGTCGTGAGACGAAGCCTCACTAGAGTGCATCCGCCATCTTGGCTGGCTAGCCACGCCCCCCTTGTCTCCCCTCCCCCATAACCTATTTCCCAATTTCTGGTTCTTCAGCACCGCAAGGTCATACGAATGGCAATAGTGCTTTGCAAATATCATCACTCCACTGCATACAAAGAAACAAAAGTGAAAACATTGTCATTTTCAACACCAAGAACTCTAGCTTTCACAAATGCGGGACCTATTGCAAATGCTTGTTTGTGTACTCGCCTCTATCCGTTCTCTTCAGTATTTCTCATCAGCTCCAGTCATCAACAACTCCCAGCACGTCCAGCAACCTTTACTAAATTCTGAAGGCATCTTTAAGTTTGTTCCTGATGCTCTGTTCTTTATGCCCTTTATGTCAGTCTGTTCTTCTTTGTCTTGTTAAACGCCAACCTTTCCATGATCCATTAGCTTCCAGCCTCTTCCACTTTCACTTCTGTATATCTGTTTAAAATCATCTTTGTGACATATTTGTTGTTCTCTTCAATCTCTCAAGCACACTGTAGTCTGCCCAGTTTTGTAGCTCATGTACTTTCATTGCGCTCACCTTTTGATGTGAACTTTGAAAATCCTCACTTAGAAAACAGGCTGACCCTGCCATTGGATGCCAAAGACATAGTCTTGGGAAAGATCGGGGGCTGTGTTTTTTTATTTGATTTTATTAGATTTAAGAGTTTTTTACGAGAAAGCACACATGTTCGGAATGCGACATCATAACTTGTCGATCAAGATGGTTCTGTCCCATCGGGTGGCTTAAAAAGAGCTATCTCTTGTTACTACTGATGTACTGTGTTTTTCCCCACCCATTAGGCGGATGTCAGAGTGATTTAGCTATTGAGCCCATAGGGATCTTGTTTGTTTTTTCTAATTACGTAATTTGAGAAAGAATGAACCCTTCAACGCAATTGCTCCGTGACTTAAATTTCATTAAGCGAGTAGTGCCATTCATTTGAATTTATTATCAATGCTTGAGATTTGTGACAGTTTCTATCAAATAAATCAGCATTCAAGATAGAGGCCTCATTTTGAGTTCATTATTGACTCTTTATCAGCAGTTTTTAAAAACTGCATACCCTAGGATCTGTCACGACGAATTAGAAAACACTACCTTTGACTTCAGGCAACGTCATGTGAAACAGACCCATATCTAATCTGCAATGCTCCATTTGGAGATTGCTTCTAAAATTGCAGAGGCAGTGCTGTAATTGGAAAACATTTACTCTGGGAACCCACACATTAAGGGTCAAGGTATAGCAGAGGAAAGGGGATGGGGTCACGAGGGGCAACATCATGAGCAGCGTCTGCCAGTCAACTTATATATTTAGGTGCATATTTACAATACAATGGCGGAGCGCAGTGCCCCAAGCAATTTTGTTGCCTTAAGATGCGTCATTGTCTAAGTGCAGGAATACACCGTATTTACAAGAAAATGGCACATTCCTGTACTCACTCCTGCGCCGGCTCACAAACAGCATCCCTGCTCCAATGCAGACACCCTTGCACCATGTTGCAAGGATGCCTGCGTTGTAAGGATGATAGTCGTTGTGCAGGAAGGACACCTTCCTGCACAAAAAACAATCATTAATGTTGTTTTGCTCCTTCTATGTGTGCTACATAGAGCAAAAAACGAGAAAAAATAAAAGTATTTATCCTCGTTGCGCCACCATTATGCCTCCCCTGTGGAGGCGTAGGTTTTTGGTGCTGCCTCAGATTTACGATTCCTTGTAAATCTAGTACAGTGCCAAAAAGCTATGGGTGTTGCTGGGAACACCCACAACAACACCCATTGCACGCCCCTTTAATGCAGAAAACTGCTTCAAAGGGAACGATATAAACAAGGCTGGGTTAAGCCGTGCAAAGTGGCTAAGTGCTGCCTTGTAAATATGGAGCAGGACACAGTGCCACCAGAGCATCAACAAAAGTGGCGCTACAGTGGCACAGGAGCATTGTAAATGAGCCCCTTATTTTTTTTAAATCACCTGCAAAGAAATTGGCAGCCTGGGGCAAATGTGGCAGTAAATGTGTTCTAGCTCACATAATTGGTCACAAAGAGGCTACATTTAAAATATAATACAAGGTTAATACTCCTCTTGCTGCACCTGAATTGCGTTCCCAGCAATTTTAAGGGCAATATAATAATGGTGTTCATATGGAAAAAGTATCTGCTAATATGAAAAATTATACATTCATTCATGAGAATGAAGTTGTGTCTTTATTAAAGAATTTGTCCAATGTGAACTCCACATCAACCCGGACTCGCTAATACGTGGTCAGGCAAGCACCAAGACCTAGGCCCGAGGTCACAGATTGTTAGGTCACAGGTCTACTATGTATAAAAGGAAGCTGTATACCAATTCTAAATTGAGACAGTCCTCAGACCCTGCTCCTGTAACTGTTCTCCTGGCCACTATGTTTAATTAAACAAACTGTTCCTGTTTTTCCAAACCCCTCTTGTCTCTTGTTGATTTCAAAGTATTTGATGTTCAAGAAACATTTTGGCGAGCCACCATCAGAGCTGATTTGTACTTCGAACCTGACTGCAGCCGTAGGAAGAAGACCCTGCCCGGAATGATTCACATTTGCGCATCAAAGAAGGTGAACAGACACCGCAATTGATTGGAAGTTCTGCTGAATCCACTGGGCAGAGGTCTGTCCTAAAGCAGCTGTCACATAGGGTAAGAGACTACATCAGCACCTAATTTAAAGCATTTGGCGTATGGTAAACTAGGGAGAAGGGTATAAAGATAACCTGAGCACCCTGGCACTGACAGAATCTGGCAAATTACCTATTTTATATATCCTAGCTGAGTAGTTGTAAGGCAGTCTCAGAGGAGATCTGGCGAAAGTCGCCCATTTTTCAATAGCACGCTCAAAAAGGTGAATATTTATTGTATAGCCTTGATAACTCCCAGAATGCATGCTGTTTTTGTGATAGAGCTATCCTGATTGGGCAAAGGTTGCACCTCAACCTCATTTTTTAGGTTAAAAGGTTTTCTCGGTGCAACCGTTTATTTTTAACAACGTTGGTATCTGAAAGAAGTGAGAGGTAGATAATGAACAAACCCAAAATTTCGAGTGGTGCATCATTCGAAAGTAAAAGTTGTTTGTGAATAAGTCATATAGTCTTGTTTTAATGTCTTAGTAAATCCTTTATTTTCATAAGTATCCAAAAGTAAAAATTACCAGCCAACGCGTTTTGTTCATATACAATGAACTTCTTCAGGGCTGTAAATTTCAATATAAAACCCATAAATATATGTACACAGACACACATTCATATATACATGACACAGGACTTTGATGACAAAGCGGTGGGCAAGAAAAATGAACGGTGATGTGGGAAGGGGAAACGTAAGTAGTGAGGAAAAGGATCAGGACAGCAAGGAGTATAGGTGCTGGGGAAGCAGGGGAAGGGGGCGGGAGTGAGCAAGGGGGGTAGAAATGAAGTACGAGTGGTAAGCTCAAGTAAGAACCGGAAGGCATAGAATCATCATTAGAATGTCAGAGCATTGGGTGTATCATAATACCTAACCATTTAAAAAACCAGGGTGACAAGATTACATAAAAAACAGGGTGACAAGTTTGCATAAAGAACGCGTCTAAAATACATTTACATGATGGACATGTGATTCATCGTTTAATATAAAGAAAATCTTCCTTTACATTAATGAGTACGAAAAGCGTACTGCCCCAGCTATGGTATGACAAATGAGACACGGTAGGGTTACTATCCAAAGATAGAAACCATACTTCTGGTGAGTATAAAATGTCAGAGTGGTCAAATGAAGAACCATTGTGGGAATCATTCCACTGTGTGTATGTGGTGTGTGGAGCTCAACGCATATTCCAGCCCCTCCACACCGTCTAAAAACTACAATCAGTAAGGGCACAAAGAAGCATGTGGGGCCCTCAGCCTATTAGCCAGAAGCTGCAGTTAAATGCGGGCAGTTCGGAATAACACATTAATCTAAAGCAAGCACAACGAGCAACACGTGTAAAAAGAGCATGTACATGCCATGGAGTGATGTACGATCCTGGGGGAGAAATTGCACGTGTACAAAATGACTGCGTAGGCCTCCTTGATAAGGGCCAGCATACGATGAATCTTGTTAAAGAAAGGGAACGTGTGAGCACAGGTCCACCATAACATATAATGAGAACATTAGAGCGGGAGATGGGGGTGGGCAAAAGTAGATGAGGGTACGTGATGGCCAAGTTAAAAAGTGAAAACGGGGTGCTGGAGAGGCATACATCTAAGGGAGGCCGGAAAAGTGTGCCAACCCATTAAAAAAACGAATATTCGGAAAGGTAAGTAACGTTGGACCTGGTGGAGATAATGGTGAAGAAAGTAAAAAGAAAACATTTAGGGGCTGGATCCACTTCCCGTATGTAATGATAATTGCTTCATAGAGTGAAGCACGGCCCCTGGGAAATGACGTCTGGCGGGCCAAGTATCCGGCGTGGGTCGCTCAGATCCGGGCTCCCCCAAAGCTGGCAATGATGACAATGCGAGTGGGGGAGTCAGGACCCCTTGTGGCTGCTGTGCCAGAAGCGCGGAGAGAGCGAGCTTGTGGGCTGCACGTGTAAACAGGGCAAGGGTAGAGGGAAGAACTCCCGTGATCGCGGACGGTGTAAGTGGGCATGTGTAATAGCTCACACACTGAAGGGATACAAATACAAATGGAGTAGCTTGTGCACACTCATCCGGAATTAGTGTTGAAACAATCACAAAGGGAACACAGCAGGGGAGTGCGGTCACTGCGTCCACCGTTGCCCGTAACCGTACTCAGCAAGAAGTGAGAGGTGTTCATCGCTTGGACTGCTGAGCGTTACACAGACGGTACACTTTTTCCACTTGGCGTGACACAGATGGTATGCTTGGACCACTGGGCATAACACAGATGCTACGCTTGGCCCCTGAGTGTGATACAGGGTGTGATTCGACGTTAGGGAAATAGATTTGGATCTGGGAAACTAGGTATAACTTGTATGTGGCCAAGAGAAGCCTTAGGTTCCCGAGTTATTCCTTGTTTCCATATCTATTACTATTACCTTTGTCCCAGAGCCGATATTGGCAGACTATCAGGCTCATTTAGTACTGTGTAGCACGCATAGCTTCCCCTGTTTACAGGATACCAAGCGCTAGGAACAGGCAAATAACTTTTTGACAAAGCAATCATTTTTTTTCTGTCAATCTTTGTTCAGTTGGTATAATGTACATATGATGTTATGGTGCTAATATTTATTGTAATCTTTATATTGGGCAAGAATTAATATCATGCAGACACTGGCCTAATATTGCATGTTCTGTTTTTTTACTATGTTTCAATGCTTCATATGAGTGTGCTGTTATTTATTCCAAACTGCATTTGGTGCAAAACGTTCATATTGTGTAGATACTGTTTTATAGAGCTTTTTTCACCTGTGTTGCAACCCTTCATATGCATTGTTATCTGTGTTTATGGAATTGTTTAAGTTGAATTGTTTGATGCATCTGTACATAAAATTGCACCATGTTTGTCCCCCACAATTAGAGCAAACAAAAACTCCCAAAAGGTTAGAGTCATATTTTGTCCACAAAACCTCTAAAGTTGTCATGGATGAAAACACATGGAAACCAGGTTCCCCACACAGGCAAAGAAACTTAATACATTTTGCCAAGAATAGCATGCACACACGAAGGCACACCTATTTCCCTGGCCTAAGGCGGCAACATTTGACACTAACACAATTGAGCATACTAAAACACATATAAAAACAAAATATACAGGTCAAAAGAGAGACAGGAGGGAAGCATTTCTAGAGTTATGGGCAATCTTCGCAGAGGTCCAGAGCGATAGCCCTACACTATCGATAGTAAGCAAGGCATCGGCGCCTCTCCCACCATATGCAGGAATGGAGGTGCTCACGCTAGCTCCTTCTGCATTAAGATATTCCAATCCACCACTTGTAGGAGCTGAAGGGTCCCCTACTAAAAGACGGACTGCTAGGAACAAGCATGAGAAACCAAAAAGCCAGCAAGCTCTGACGCTTCCAGCACACCCAAGTCCCTTGAAAAAGTCCCCAAAAGCTCAACCCCCTGTCTACCCTGATTAACACATTGGACCTCAGCAGCAAGGAGAACACGCACTCCCACTGGTTCAATCAAACATACACCAGTGACTGGGAGGTTTGTGGTTGTTCTATATAGTGATACAACGAGTGTGGGAGAGGACGAGAGTCGCAGTACCCCGGGAACAGATGATAAGGGTGAGGCAGTCTTGGAGAACATGTAAACATTCTTGGGTCTTTGCAAATTTGTTGGGCAGTGGGCATCTCACGCACACCATTCCTTGCTTGAAGCTATTAAAAGGGCACAAGCCTTTATACCCAATAAAGTACTCGAGGGGGGAGAGAGTCATGACTCTGACACACACGTGTCCGATGAGTCCCCTGTGATAAATCAGGAAAAAGGGGTAGGACAAATGGGGCCAATGGCAGTAATAGCTAGAGCCCACATGCCTTTGGAAATGCTGCCGATGATGAGTTACTGGAACTCAGCCTATGCCACCACCACCCCTGAGCACCAGAAGGCGGCAAAGACGAGGCTGCCTGAAGTTGTGCCGTACACCTGCCATGCCTAAGGACCCCTTTAAGCTGTTTATTAATTTGGCTGAACGCGTAGCGGTAGTAAGATGTGCTGCACATATGGGGGAAAAAAACCTATTGCAAGAAAATGCCTCCACTGACCGCATGGGGAAGAAGGCCATTTATGGGACGTGTGGTACGGGCACATGACTAACCACTCAGCGACCCATAGGGACGATCCACAAGCAGGCGCAAGCCCAGAGAGACACAGTTTAATTGGTCCAATGCAAATTCAAAAAGACCGCTCTCGAGGGTGCTACATTTGCTGCGACCGTGCAAAAGGCACCAGTCTCCTGGGGAACTCAACCGCAGAGGGTTCCAACCCAGCTATGGAGGTAGCGACTACGGAGGATGGCAGGAGGCAGACCTTAGGGAGTGGTACTATGGACACAGGCTGGGTCACCTGGCAGACAGATGCCGATAAAAGGCAAACAATGATGAGCAGAGATCGATGAGCCAGGGCCAACCACCTCAAAGCCCCATGAATGCCCATCCACAAAACCAAGCCCATGGGAATCAGAATGCACCCTACACTCATCCTCAGGGAGGTCTGCCATCTACTGCAACCCGGCAACAGGGATCAGATAGTTGGACAAACATGTGGCAGCAACAACTACAAACAGGGAACTCAGCACATCAGGGACCAGGGCCACAGCCTTGGCAGGGAGGGGCAAAATTATGCGTAGGTAGCATCATCACACAGTCTCAGAACCAAAATTCACAGTGGACTAGACAAGTAATAAAACAAAACCTAGCAGATACAACTAATATCCCTCTCCCTTCAAAAAGTGTAAAAAAGACAAACTTACAGCAATAGGGATCCAGAGATTTTATTGAGGTCCAAGAACTTTGGCCTGCTATATGTATTTTGCCAATGGAGTTATCATCACTAGAGTTCAACATCAGTTGTGCTAAGGTCCCACAATGCTGCTAATCCCTCAGGGCGGGTTTCTGGCCTCACCCCAGGGGGAGGGCAGTCTGATAAGGGGACAGGGCGGCACCCAGAGAATGTATTATAAAAGCAGAAACCCAGGTCCCAGCTTCCAAAGTCAATGGGGATGGGTTTCAACTACCAAGACAAAAGGTCCTATTTCTCAGGCATCCGGCGCGGGACCAATGTTTCCGTCATGGCATGTAGTCCCAACAGTGCTTCCAATGAGCAAGAAGCCTCTACTGATGGAGGCCCCCTTTATGATCTAAAACAAAGCTGTCCCCAGTGGTGTGAACCAGGATTCCCATGTGCCTAGGATGATAGGACCTCAAAAAACTCCAAGGCGCACGCAGAGACCCAATAAGCTGCGAGGCACCTGCATGATGTTTAGCCCAAGCTTCCAGTGGGGGGGGTTAGCCTGGGTGACCAGATGCCCCAGAATTGCTGAGGCGGTCTCCGGGTTTTTGTTTTCATCATTGTTGGAAGGTAGATTATTACTAGGGTAAGTATGCACCCATCACTAGCAGTAGGGCCAGAAACACTATAAAAGGTTCAGTCAAGGTACCAATAAATTATTCCCTTCCTCAACCCTTGGTAGCTGGCACTGAGCAGGCAGGCTTAACTTAGGTGACAGGTGTTTAAAGCATTTAAAAACCCCAATACATTACATAGCAGTACATTACATAAGTAAGACACAATATCCAATAAAAATCCAACACCAATTTATAACAATAGGTTTTATTTCTTTGAATAATTAGACACCAAAATTACAAAAATCCAAAAAAGCACTTTCTAGTGCTTAAAAACATATAGAACCACCTTGGGACATCTGGTAACGTCTAACCAGGACAAAGTGAACGTATAAGGCCAACTGCGATGGAGCCCTGGTGTGATACACTAAGCGGGAGGCCTTGATCAAAATTTACCTTCACACACAGAAACTTTTCTGAAGGTAAGGGATTCAAGTAGATGATGGCAGCTTGGCTCAGTGCGAGGCATCTGTGAATTCTTGCAAGTCTTGAGATCCAGAGCTCTCAGCTGGACAAACCTCAAATCCAGGCCTACTCACAGTTTGATGACGGCGGCTTGACTCTCATCGATGGGACAGTCACATTATGGAGCTTTTTCCAAAAGTTACTCCAAACTTCTGGAACTTCTTCCTGAAGTTCCTCTTAAGCATTGACAGTGTCCAACACACAAATCTAAGGGTCTAGAAGCTCTGAGATGGTCCTTGGAAGTTTGGGACTAGAATTCCCACAATGCAAATGGCCAAATCCTTAAAAGTCCAATGGACGCACTCCAGGCTGGGGACGTCTTGGGGGACATGGTGCAGGAGAGTCTGTTATCCTGTTGCCTTTAGGGATTCCACTCCTTAATCATTTCTGAAGCAAGGTAACTTCCTCTGGGCTCTAGTACCAGCAGGTGCAGCCCTTCAGAGTTCAATCCTTTGGGGATGCAGACCAGGGTTCTAGTAGGGCAGCCCTTGTTCTCCTTGTAGTTTCCGGCAGCAGATCTGAGTTGCTGTGCAGCTCCCACATATTTATCCAGTAGTCTTGGGCGACAAGCAGGGGGGCACTCCTGACCAGAGGGGTACAGGGTGCCATCCCAAAGCATGACAGCATCCACCAAAGTGTGACGAATTCTTGTCCCACAAATTTCTGTACTTTAAAATTCAAGTTGGAAAAATCTCTCCTTGGGGGCAAGATCTGACTAGGCCAACCCACTGGTGTGGGTCATTTCCCTTAACAATCCCCTTCCAGACTTTCTGCAAATTCTATTCCTGGGGCTCCCGACTGGCTGTGGGGTTACAGGAAGAGGGGGTTGGCCTGGCTGGCATTCCTCACTGCCCTGCTCTCTTTGAAGATCAATTTGTTTACCAAGCCCCCATCCTGGTATGTTATCTGCAGCTTCAGAGCTCCCCTCACCAGATAACCCTTGTCTCTATGTAGTCTACTTATCACCTCATCACAGCAGTTTGGCTAAGCCTGTTAAGGGATGGCCAATCAGGAGAGGCTGCTAGAAGGGTTGGTTTTGGCTCACAGAAATGAAAGTTGTATAACTTATTTTCTGTATTAGTTATGACAAATGGAACGATGACAAGTTTTTGGCTTTGTCATTACCAAACTTTTAAGTCAATGAAATATTATTTTAGGTCACTCCTGTCAATAGTTACACTGTATTACAATATTACCATGTTAGCCTATGCAGCTAAAATGCTACAATGGGGAAAAGGAAATTGATAGTTCTTCCCTCACTAGGTCATATAAAGCATCTTTTAAAATGTCCCTGCTTTTTAAGTGTCGCCAACGCAGCGCGCAAGCTCTGCATAGGAGGGGACCTCTTGCTATTGCTCAGGACTTTTGCTTAAACCGTGCGTGTTTTGCATTGGTTTGTATTGCAACTCATGCACGTTTGGCGTTTCCCTTGCGGGAGCGAGCAGCAGCGCCATCTGTTAGCAATTATCGCCCTGATGCTGCTCGCTCCCGTAAGGTAAACGCTAAACGTGCAAGAGTGGCAAAACAACCCAATGCAAAACATGCACACGTTTAAGCAAAAGTAACGCTGTGGGTGTCTGGTCCCTGTTACCATGCAGAGGCTGCTTGTTTCTTTTCCTTGTGAGCCACTCTCACTGCAGTCACGACATGTTCTTTTTTATTAACGGAGCATTGCGCTTTAATGCGCTTTAATTTTTCTTTTATTAACAGAGCATTGTGCTTTAAGTTTTAAATGCAGTACCGGGCTGTACAGAGCCCTCATTGCTGTGTGTGCCCTACACGAACAGATATTTGTTTGTTGTGTAGTGTGCAGTACTGGGCTGTACAGAGCCCTCATTGCTATGCGTGCGCTACATGAACGGATATAATAGGCTCTTGCTCTACAAGGTCTGCTGGCTGTTTGTTTAGAAAATTCATACAGCGCAAACTGAACTCAAGAGTAGTAGGGACCTTTACAAGACACCCATTTACATTACATGAGCCACTCTCACTGCAGGCACGACGTGTTTTTTTTTTATTAACAGAGCATTGCGCTTTAATGCAATTTAAATTTTAAATGCAGTACTGGGCTGTACAGAGCGATCATCATGCGTGATTAATCAATTAATCTCCCCATGGTCCTCCTGTTTACTATATACGGGGTGCTAAGGAACATTCACATGCGCTATAAGAAGGGACCACCCTGTTAAATCTGTTTCGTGCTCTATCTACTCGCTGTTTTTTGTTTTTTATATTCGTCCTCTTTCTGCTCTCCCATGTGCCCCCTTCGAGATCCTCCTCACCTTCCGCAATCTTCAGCACCCTCCTACCCAATAGTCGTACACCACCACCACCATGTCCACCACCACGTCCACCACCACCACTATGTCCACCACGTCCACCACCACCATGTCCACCACCACCACCACATCCACCACCACGTCCATCACCACCATGTCCACCACCACCACCACGTCCACCACCACCACCACGTCCACCACCACCACATCCACCACCACCACAACATCCACCACCACCACATCCACCACCACCACATCCACCACCACCACCACCACATCCACCACCACTATGTCCACCATGTCCACCACCATGTCCACCACCACCACGTCCACCACCACCACCATGTCCACCACCACCACATCCACCACCGCATCCACTACCGCATCCACCACCACGTCAATCACCACCACGTCCACCACCACGTCCACCACCACATCCACCACCACGTCCACCACCACATACACCACGTCCACCACCACCACGTCCACCACCACATCCACCACATCCACCACCACATCCACCACCACGTCCACCACCACGTCCACCACCACGTCCACAACCACCATGTTCAAAACCACCATGAGCACCACCTGTCACAACCCACGGGGTTGACGCCAAGAAGAACACTGCCTTCTAGCGCGGGGCTGCAAACCCAGCCGAAGACCACAAGTCCCATGATGCTCGGGGCCGCGACGCTGATGACGTCATCCCGCAAGTACGACCGAGAGTATGAAAGATCGTCATGGCGGCAAGAGGCTGCCGCTTACTCGTTCCGGAGAGAGTGCTGTGCGTCCAAGGCTGATAAGGGTGCTTTGCACCAACACTATTTCCCCGTGCTTGGTGTAAGATACGGCGGTTTCTCTCTGCTCATTGAGGTGGCCAGAGGGGTTCTCGGAAATCTACCGAGGCTCCGTTTGTTGTCTGTTTCTCGTGCACATCTTTGTGAAACACCCCCAAAGACTTGCAGGGGGTGAGACCCAGTTGGAAACCCCCCCCCCGAGGAGAACAGAATTGCCTGACAACTGTCCGAGAGGCAGACCATCGTAAGCTGTAAGTATCGGCTTGCGGATATTGCCTGAGAGGTTTTTCCTGTTGGCGAGCGCCGCCGCTCATGCAGGGAAAACCCTTGATACTCCACCATAAGTAATCATTAAACCGATAAGGCTCTCTTTCCCTGTTGGCGAGCTTTTTCCATTAGCTCTTGCAGGGAAAGAACTTTAAGTGTTATTCTGGAAAGGCTAGCTGGCCTTCACAAAACTATTGTTTGATGCTGGATAAAGGAAAATGTCGTGAACATATGGAGTGCATAAAAATAGTCTGATGAGAACTATTGAACAAAGCAAGTAACAGTTATACGTATTGCAAATAGTAACATTTCCACATAACATTGTGGTCTCAAGATATTGTGGATATAAAACGCTACGAAAAATAACTCTGGTTAAATAAGAGCTTTTCCTGAGGTCAAGGAGAAGCAAGCTGTCTGAGGTGCTGTTGATGTGGTAGTGAAAGAAGTGAACTCAAGATATTGTGCTAACATTGTCTTTGTGTTGTATACATATTATTTGGCAGAGGGACAGCGAGTGAGCAGGACTTTGGCTCTTCCATCCCCTGTTTCCTAAGTCCACAAAGAGTCCACGAGGTGGGTGACCCAGATAGTAGACATTTCTTATTAGTGGGGGTAATATAGCACCAATACTTACATTGCTCTCTTGTCTACAGAACTATGACATACAACCTGGTGTGAGACAGTGCCAGAATTTTCCGAAGCATTATTTCTTTCTTTTACAGGTAGGAGGCAGGAGAAGTTAGAACTTGTTCTGGTTCAAACAGGAAATAGGGGGAGATTAGCGAATGTAATCCAAGTGCTTAGCTGTGGTATCCTTATATGTCTTGTTGTCATTTCAGATCTCCCTCCCTGCTGTCCCCTTCCTACCCTTCCCTCGCTTGACCACTCCATGGAGTCTGTATAACAAAAATCAGACCGTGGGGTTTCGAGAGGTGGACCATTACCTACGACGCATGATCCTGAGGATTCCTGGCCACGACAGAGTAAGCGGCCCAAGGATTTAATCCTCCCGATCGCATGTTGAGAGATGAGCACCCTAGAGGATCTAATGGGTGCATTACAATTAATGCAAACAGAACTGGCCGCATCTAGGGTGGAAACAGCCCGACGGCAAGCCACCGTGGATAGGATCCAAAGGAATCCTTTCAATGAGGGAGTACCCTATGCTTCTTCAGCTTCCCCTTTGGTAGTAAGAAATACCCACACCCGTCCCTTTGGCTACCCCCGAGAGGTTTCATGGAGATAGTAGTACGGTGCAGGTATTTCTTACCCAAGTGATGCTACATTTCTCCTGTCGGCCCAAGGCCTTTACCACCAACCAAGCTAGAGTCGCTTTCTTGATCTCGTACCTTGCAGGAGACGCGGCTCAGTGGGCAGTCCCCTTAGTCAAAAGAGATGACCCATTGATTTATGATTGGGACTCCTTCCTTAAGGATTTTGAAAAAACTTTTAACAGGAGATCTGCAACACTCTCGGCAGACAAGGATTTGTTGGAACTAAGACAGGGAAATAGGGACCTCATAGCCTATTTGAACGACTTTCGCAGGTTGGTTACTGAGACAGAGTGGCCTGAGGCTAAGCAAGCAGCCATCTTTCATCAAGGACTTCGAGAGGAGATGAAAGATGTACTGGCTCAAATTGACCCTCAACCGGCTACCTGTGAGTATCTGATTAGTTTGGTGTTGCGTTTGGATCACCGTCTCTCGGGGAGAAAAGGAGAAAATAAACGCCGAGATCGATCTTCCTGGCGTATGGAGTCTCAAAAACCCAGTCACAGTCCGGCGACTACGAAAGCTGAACCAATGGAAATAGGAACAGTGAGGTCCAGTCTTACCCAGGAGGAAAGAGAGTACCGGCGGAAAAAAGGGCTTTGTATATATTGTGGGAAAAAAGGGCATTTTATAAAAGAATGTACTCTGAGAGGGAAAGGTCCTCGCTTTGAACCACGCAAACAAGTGGCTGCTATATCAGAAGGCGCGGAGGGAAACGCCTTCGCTTGAGGAGAGTAGGAGGGGCTTCCTCAAGCCCGAATTACATCCCTTCCATTAGCAAGGAACCAGCCAGTGATAAACAACATTTTTTTCTTGATCTTTTTCTACGGATCCAAGGGGAGTGGTGTCCCTTATCAGCGATGTTGGACTCTGGGGCAACAGGGTGCTTTATTGATGACAAAAAGGCTGTCTTACTAGGCTTGGAGCTTCATACCAAAGACATACCGGAAGCTGTCTTAGCCGTTGACGGAAGGTGTTTGAAGGATGGGCCTATCCGGTATCACACCGATGTTCTGGAAGTGTGTCAAGGCCTGGAACACGTTGAAAGGCTGACTTTTAATGTCATACAAACCCCTCAATATGGGATAATATTGGGGTTGCCCTGGTTAAAATTGCATAATCCCCTGATAAATTGGAGCGAGAATACCATACAGTATACCTCAGCTTATTGTTCCAAACACTGTGTATTACCTCAGAAGGGACCCTCCCAAGAACTGGCCAAGTGGCATCACATCGCCACTGCGGTAGAACACCCAGTTACGTTACCTTTCGAATATCAGGATTTGGCTGAAGTATTCAATGACACGAAGGCAGAAACTCTCCCACCACATCGGCAATACGATTGCCAGATTGATTTGGTTCCGGGAGCCGTCATACCCACAGGACGGGTCTATGCCTTAACAGAACCTCAAAATAAATACTTAGAAGAGTACATCGACAAATATCTGGCCCTGGGATTTATACGACACTCCAAATCTCCTGCAGCTTCCCCGTTATTCTTTATTCCTAAGGCCAACGGTGAATTGAGGGCGTGCATTGACTTTAGGGCCTTGAATGCCATTACCGTGAAAAACAGGTACCCTTTACCCCTAATTCCCGTCTTGCTGGAACAAGTGAAGGAGGCTGTCATATACACTCGGTTAGATTTAAAGGGGGCTTATCACCTTGTGCAAATGCGCACGGGAGATGAGTGGAAAACAGCTTTTAAAACCAGGTTTGGCTTATTTGAATACCTGGTAATGCCCTTTGGGCTCTGTAACGCCCCTGCTGCTTTCCAATACTTTCTGAACGAGGTATTACGTGAATATTTGGATCAGTATGTCGTCATATATATTGATGATATTTTAATCTATTCACCCACCATAGAAAGTCACACGCGTCATGTCCGCACCATACTTCAAACTCTACAAAAACATCATCTTTTTTGCAAAATCAGCAAATGCGAGTTTGGAGTAACAACAGTAGAGTTTTTAGGGGTAATGCTGACTCCAAGAGGACAAGAAATGGCGGAAAGGAAAATTGCAGCAGTAAAGGATTGGCCTATTCCCATGAACATACGAGACATCCAATGTTTTCTAGGCTTTGCCAATTTTTATCGGCGATTTGTCCATCACTTTTCCACATTGGCTTCCCCCCTCACACATTTATTGAGGAAGAAAAATACCTTTTGCTGAACCGAAGAGGCTCAAAAAGCATTTGATGCCCTGAAGGAAGCATTCACATCAGCTCCAGTCTTGGTACATGCCGACCCCAACAAACCATATATCGTGGAGGCGGACGCCTCGGATCTAGCGCTCGGGCAGTCTTGTCTCAAAGACATAGCGATACCGGACAATTACATCCCGTGGCGTATCACTCCCGGAAGCTTAACCAAGCTGAATGTAATTACACCATAGCTGAAAAGGAGCTTCTGGCCATCAAGGACGCCTTCCAGGAGTGGAGACATTTCCTCATGGGGGCTCGCCATGTTGTTACGGTCTATACGGACCATCGTAATCTTCAGTTTATGACTGCCGCGCGCCACCTCTCCCCTAGGCAACTGAGATGGACCCTTTTTTTTTCTGAGTATGATTTTCGAGTTACCTATCACCACTCGAGGGAAGAACCTGAAGTCAGATCCATCATAAGCCCCCAGCACGTCATATGTGCCACGATCACCGAGCCCTTCCTCCAAAGTATCGCAAAAAACATAAGTACCCAAAGTTGGAAGTAATGGCTGGATCAACATCAGGAGTGGACTCTGAAAGAAGGTCTGCCCGTCCGAGGAAATCAGTTGCTGATTCCCATCAAACACTTGAGAAAACAGGTGATCACCTGGTGCCATACTCTCCCTATGCCGGTCACAACGGGGTCGAGAAAACCCTGGAAAAAGTCCTACGACAATTTTGGTGGCCCACGGTTCGTCAGGACATCCATGAGTGGGTTTTGGATTGTGCGACATGTAACCAGATGAAAAGTTCCCATAGCAAACCCGCTGGATTGCTAAGGCCGTTACCAACTCCAGAGCAACCATGGGAAAACATTTCCTTAGACTTTATCGTAGGAATGCCTCTAGATAAAGGGAACACCACAATTCTGGTTGTAGTGGATTACTTGACCAAGATGGCTCACTTCATTGCCTGTAAAGCCATACCTTCCGCCAGTCAAGTTGCTCAATTATTGTTAACACAAGTGGTGAGACTACATGGGTTGCCCCAAAGGGTGGTTTCGGACAGGGGGCCGCAATTCACCGCTAGGTTCTGGAAGGAATGGTGTAAAGCACTCCAAATAACACCCAATCTCTCTACCAGCTTTCACCCTCAGACAGATGGACAAACCGAGAGGGTAAACCAAACACTTAAACAATATTTGAGATGCTATGTGGACAAAACCACTGAAACCTGGGTAGACGATTTGTGGTTGGCGGAAATAGCCTATAACAACGCTATACATAGCTCCACCAACTATTCCCCTTTTTTTTGTTCCTATGGCTTTCATCCTAGATACATTCCTCTTAGACATCCCGTTAGGAGTGAGGTGGTGCCAGAAGTAGGGCAAAGAATTCAACACATACAAAAGGTCTTAAAAAACACACAAGAGAGGCTGAGGGAAGCAAAACAAAGTTACAAGGCATACGCAGATAGACATAGACGGGTAGGACCTGTGTATAAACTAGGTGACTATGTTTGGGTGTCTACCAGAAATATCCGCTTTAAGAAATACAGCATATTCAATCCAAAATACATAGGCCCGTACAAGGTAATCAAACTCATAAATCCTGTAGCGGTTAAATTAGCCTTGCCCTCCTCTCTAAAGATCCATCCCTCATTTCACGTATCCTTGTTGAAACCCACGCGTTCGCCCAGAAAAAAGGGGTTGTCTCCCATTCTGGTGAATGACGAAGAGGAATATGAGATCAGAGGTATCCTTGATTCCAAGATATATATGACCAAACTATGGTACCTAATAGCTTGGAAGGCATATGGGGAGGAAGAAAATTCCTGGGAACCAGCAGAAGGTGTGCACGCCCCGAAATATATTCAAAGGTTCCACACACGTTTTCCGAATAAACCATGTTTTTGTCAGTGTTCTTCAGGAGAGGGATGTCCTGTCACAACCCACGGGGTTGACGCCAAGAAGAACACTGCCTTCTAGCACGGGGCTGCAAACCCAGCCGAAGACCACAAGTCCCATGATGCTCGGGGCCGCGACGCTGATGACGTCATCCCGCAAGTACGACCGAGAGTATGAAAGATCGTCATGGCGGCAAGAGGCTGCCGCTTACTCGTTCCGGAGAGAGTGCTGTGCGTCCAAGGCTGGTAAGGGTGCTTTGCATCAACACTATTTCCCCGTGCTTGGTGTAAGATACGGCGGTTTCTCTCCGCTCATTGAGGTGGCCAGAGGGGTTCTCGGATATCTACCGAGGCTCCGTTTGTTGTCTGTTTCTCGTGCACATCTTTGTGAAACACCCCCAAAGACTTCCAGGGGGTGAGACCCAGTTGGAACCCCCCCCCCCCCCAGAGGAGAACAGAATTGCCTGACAACTGTCCGAGAGGCAGACCATCGTAATCTGTAAGTATCGGCTTGCGGATATTGCCTGAGAGGTTTTTCCTGTTGGCGAGCGCCGCCGCTCATGCAGGGAAAACCCTTGAAACTCCACCATAAGTAAACATTAAACTGATAAGGCTCTCATTCCCTGTTGGCGAGCTTTTTCCATTAGCTCTTGCAGGGAAAGAACTTTAAGTGTTATTCTGGAAAGGCTAGCTGGCCTTCACAAAACTATTGTTTGATGCTGGATAAAGGAAAATGTCGTGAACATATGGAGTGCATAAAAATTGTCTGATGAGAACTATTGAACAAAGCAAGTAACAGTTATACGTATTGCAAATAGTAACATTTCCACATAACATTGTGGTCTCAAGATATTGTGGATATAAAACGCTACGAAAAATAACTCTGGTTAAATAAGAGCTTTTCCTGAGGTCAAGGAGAAGCAAGCTGTCTGAGGTGCTGTTGATGTGGTAGTGAAAGAAGTGAACTCAAGATATTGTGCTAACATTGTCTTTGTGTTGTATACATATTATTTGGCAGAGGGACAGCGAGTGAGCAGAACTTTGGCTCTTCCATCCCCTGTTTCCTAAGTCCACAAAGAGTCCACGAGGTGGGTGACCCAGATAGTATAGCTAGAAACAACAAGAGAGAGAGGGTTAAGCCACACTCTTAGTCCCCCAGAATCAAAGAAATAACAACAAAAGAGTGTGATAAAAAGGAGATAAACACACAACCGGTGATTCTCTTTATTAGCGGACGAAGTGCCAGAGAGACAAGATCAATCTGATGTAAAATAAAACCCTCACTCACCAACATAATTGGTGACATGCTTCATCATAGGGTTTAGCCAGGGGTGCCTTATGCACCTCTGGTGTGCTTCAACGCTTATGTTAAGGCGGAGCAACAGCTTCAGACTAGAAAATGTGAAGAGATTAGTGAGTGAAAATTAGGAAAATAATTAAAAGTCACAAATCGTCCACCAGTACATTTTAATAGTGACGAAACATGAACAGGTTAAAAATAGTGAAGGATAGTTATTCCTGACTTTAACTTGGTCAGACTTATCCTAAAAGTGGTCAAATGGTCGACATGTTTCAGCTTATGAATGTCTTTCACAAAGCTTTCATCAGGACCTAATCATGAAAAAAGGAGGCACCTTCGCGGTATAAGCTCGGTAAGGCTTATCCTAACCTCAGGTGCAAAGAACCGATACACTCACGGTTACAGTAAAGGCCTTCCACGGTTCCGAAAGGACCCCCACGTATCTGTGAAGAAACACACATGTTGACTCAGTATACATACTAATCACTAGGTTGTGTTTATCAAAAAACAGATTGAATATCTAACGTAGCACAAAATTGAATCAACAATGAGGTCCCTGTAATTACATGACCAACGGTAATGTGCAGCAACTCCCGTGTAATTCGAAAGCTGCGATCAGTAAATATTCCTTTTAGTATTGATATTCCAAACATGCCAAAATTTGTATAAACAAACAATTGAGCCATTCGATCAATAATCAGGCATGGGATAATCTTGTCGAATAAGTGTGGATCACGTTAAGAAATGGCACTATGAGGTAAAATAAGTTTAACAAGGGGGCGAATCAGCCCAAAAAGGAAAAATAAGAATAAGAGCTTACGTATACGTAGAGAAAAGAATGCTCCTTGGGCAAGAAAGCGCGTTGCGGGACTACAGAACAACTCTTGTGGGGAAAGAAAAAACGGGAAAGTTTCACCATAATGCAACCCGTTATCCCGTACTACCACAATGTACCGCTCAACGAAAAAGAAAACATTAAATGTTTCTAACGGGCGGTACTTACGTCGTCCAAGTCCTCAGCCAGGTGATTAAACCTAAATAGACCGCCGAGCCCGGAGTCAACAAGAAATGGAGCATTCTTGTTTAAATAAAGACATCCAACGCGGGAAGTCCGGAAACCACCTCGTCTGCCGATTTGCGCGCGCATCATCAGCATAGACAGGGAAGGAGGACTAAGCCGTTGGCCTTTAGAAAAAAAGCTGAACTGTCAAACTCTTCTTCCGTGAAAACTTTATTGAAGAGTTTTATCAAGCGCAAACACCACCAAAAAAGGGGGAACATTTGGAATACCAAGCCACCATGGGTGGCGAATTCAGTCAGAACCCAAGTGTGTAATAGGGCCTCAGAATACAGGACTTCATAGGGGCAACAAAGCCATACGTTTTTAGAACCAGCTGTTTATACACTTATGAACCAGAAATCATAAAGCCAGTCAAAAACCTGATTCAAGTCAGTTTGGAAAAATAGAGGATATTTCTCAGAGTTAGAGCCCAACAATACAGAGATAAGAGTGGATTGCAGAGAACATTAGTTACTACGCCTCAAAACTGTTCCCCAGGGGATATTATCGTTAAGACCCATCAGGTGTGTTGATAACCGGTAAACTCACCGCTGTTCCTTTTCAAACAGGGAAGATGGTTTCACTTTTTCAATGATGGTCCACTGTAGATCATCTGCAGTGTGGTTAAAACGTAAGAAATGCTCAGTCAGTTTTGTCATGCTTCTTTTACATCAGATATTACTCCGATGTTCACCAATACGTAACTAAACCTTTCGTGTGGTCATGCCCACATATTTCAGATCACATGGACATGTGATTAGGTAGACCACATCAGTCGTGTTACAATTCGTATGACTGCGTTGTGTCCAAATTTTACCAGTTTTCAAAGTTTTAGAGGGGGACGTAAGGTGGCAAACACCACATGACCCACATGGGTAGTGGCCAAGAATAGGTGGTAGGCCCCAGGTGTCAACAACAGAAACTTCGGTAGGCTTCTGAGGAATCCTTGGTCTAGTGTGGACAAGTGAGTCTTTGATACTCATAGCTTTCTTATATGAAAACAATGGTTTTTCGATTTAATATTGTTGCTCTCCAATATCCGCCAGTGTTTTTTAATGGATTTTGAGATAGCATTGGCGGCAACGTTATAGGTGGTTACGCACGTCAATGGCATGTCTGTGGACTGTTTAGGAAAATCTTGCAAAAGGACCTCTCTAGGCTGATTTCTTGCTCGTTTACAACTTTTAGCCAAAATTGTATCAGGATAACCCCTCTGTTTCAGGTTCTCTGTAAGTTCCTTAGACTGTTTACGAAAATCCTCCACCTTACTGCAATTACGTCGAATGCGTAAATATTGACCATAGGGGAGGTTTTCCCGTAGTGGTCGAGGATGAAAGCTGGACAAGGCCAGAAGGTTATTTTTAGCTGTAGGTTTGTGGTGTGTTTTGGTCGATAGCACACCATCAATCTTGGTGACAACCACATCCAGGAAAATCATCTCGTGTTTGTGGAAAGCATGGGTGAATAGCAAATGAGGGTCACAGGCATTGATCCATGATAGAAATTTAAGTAGGATACTCTCGGGACCCTGCCAGATGATAAAAATATCATCGATATACCTCTTCCAAAAGGAAAGGTAAGAAGAAAAAGGATTAAGTTGACTCAAGATAAACTTACGTTCAAAATCAAAAACATACCGTCCTGCCACACTCGGCGCAAAAGTGCTGCCCATCGAGGTACCGGTGGACTGGAGGTACAGTGTGCCCTGATATTCAAAGAAATTTCTCTTGAGTGCCAAAGTAGCACACTCAATGATAAATCCTTTCGGTGTTTGGAACGACCAATTTATAGAGTCCAGAGCTTCCCCAATGACCTTGATGGTATCGTCCTGGGGAATGCTCGTATAGAGACTCTCGATATCCAGCGAAACAAGAATAGTATTATCATGATCTACCCTAAGCTCTTGTAAGGATGCCAAAAAACTTTTGGTATCTTTAAGGTAGGTAGGGGTGTCCTGAATTATGGGTTTTAGAAAAAAATCACAAAAAATGGAAAGGGGCTCTAGAAGAGAGCCTATGCCCGACACTATTGGGCGGCCCGGACGGGGTGACATATTTTTGTGAATTTTTGGCAATGTATAGAAGTATGGAATTATGCCTTTTCCCTTAGTCAAGAAATCAGCTTCATGTTTGCTAATGAACCCACTCGTCTCAGCATGTTCTACAAGATTACATATAGTAGTTTTCAAAATTGGAGAAGGGTCAGTAGTTAGAGGAATGTAGTTCTTCGAGTTGTTTAAAAGACGTCTGCATTCAAAATCGTAATCTCTGGCATTCTGAATCACAATCCCTCCCCCCTTATCAGCAGGTTTAATCACAATAGAAGGATTGGATTGTAATGATTGAAGAGCCTGAAACTCCAGGGCACTCATGTTCTTGTAAGTTCCTTGGTCCTGGAAGGCTTCAAAATCATTAAAAACTGCTTGTTCAAACGCAGTAATTTCTGCTGGAACCAAATGTGGAGGAGGTGTGAAGGTAGATTTCAAACGTAAGGCAGTATCACTGGGATGATCTACAAGGACATCAGATTTATTTTTCTCAAAAAAGGACTTAAGTTTCAATTTTCTGAAAAATTCAGAAAGTTCACAGTGTAGTCGGAAGCGATCCAACCGTGCAGTGGGCACAAAACCTAATCCCCTGGATGAGGGGATAGGGAACCACACACGCAGCAAAGCCTGAACCCTCAATCAGAGAGTCTAGTTCTGAATCTTTCTTCAGTCACTTTGACACAGACAGAAAGTGAAGTACTTGAAAGGGGATTAGGTTTTGTGCCCACTGCACGGTTGGATCGCTTCCGACTACACTGTGAACTTTCTGAATTTTTCAGAAAATTGAAACTTAAGTCCTTTTTTGAGAAAAATAAATCTGATGTCCTTGTAGATCTTCCCAGTGATGCTACCTTACGTTTGAAATCTACCTTCACACCTCCTCCACATTTGGTTCCAGCAGAAATTACTGCGTTTGAACAAGCAGTTTTTAATGATGTTGAAGCCTTCCAGGACCAAGGAGCTTACAAGAACATGAGTGCCCTGGAGTTTCAGGCTCTTCAATCATTACAATCCAATCCTTCTATTGTGATTAAACCTGCTGATAAGGGGGGAGGGATTGTGATTCAGAATGCCAGAGATTACGATTTTGAATGCAGACGTCTTTTAAACAACTCGAAGAACTACATTCCTCTAACTACTGACCCTTCTCCAATTTTGAAAACTACTATATGTAATCTTGTAGAACATGCTGAGACGAGTGGGTTCATTAGCAAACATGAAGCTGATTTCTTGACTAAGGGAAAAGGCATAATTCCAAACTTCTATACATTGCCAAAAATTCACAAAAATAAGTCACCCCCTCCGGGCCGCCCAATAGTGTCGGGCATAGGCTCTCTTCTAGAGCCCCTTTCCATTTTTTGTGATTTTTTTCTAAAACCCATAATTCAGGACACCCCTACCTACCTTAAAGATACCAAAAGTTTTTTGGCATCCTTACAAGAGCTTAGGGTAGATCATGATAATACTATTCTTGTTTCGCTGGATATCGAGAGTCTCTATACGAGCATTCCCCAGGACGATACCATCAAGGTCATTGGGGAAGCTCTGGACTCTATAAATTGGTCATTCCAAACACCGAAAGGATTTATCATTGAGTGTGCTACTTTGGCACTCAAGAGAAATTTCTTTGAATATCAGGGCACACTGTACCTCCAGTCCACCGGTACCTCGATGGGCAGCACTTTTGCGCCGAGTGTGGCAGGACTGTATGTTTTTGATTTTGAACGTAAGTTTATCTTGAGTCAACTTAATCCTTTTTCTTCTTACCTTTCCTTTTGGAAGAGGTATATCGATGATATTTTTATAATCTGGCAGGGTCCCGAGAGTATCCTACTTAAATTTCTATCATGGATCAATGCCTGTGACCCTCATTTGCTATTCACCCATGCTTTCCACAAACAGGAGATGATTTTCCTGGATGTGGTTGTCACCAAGATTGATGGTGTGCTATTGACCAAAACACACCACAAACCTACAGCTAAAAATAACCTTCTGGCCTTTTCCAGCTTTCATCCTCGACCACTACGGGAAAACCTCCCCTATGGTCAATATTTACGCATTCTACGTAATTGCAGTAAGGTGGAGGATTTTCGTAAACAGTCTAAGGAACTTACACAGAAACTGAAACAGAGGGGTTATCCTGATACAATTTTGGCTAAAAGTTGTAAACAAGCAAGAAATCAGCCTAGAGAGGTCCTTTTGCAAGATTTTCCTAAACAGTCCACAGGCATGCCATTGACGTGCGTAACCACCTATAACGTTGCCTCTAATGCTATCTCAAAATCCATTAAAAAACACTGGCGGATATTGGAGAGCAACAATATTAAATGGGAAAAACCATTGTTTTCATATAAGAAAGCTATGAGTATCAAAGACTCACTTGTCCACACTAGACCAAGGATTCCTAAGAAGCCTACTGAAGTTTCTGTTGTTGACACCTGGGGCCTACCACCTATAACTAATGTTCTCTGCAATCCACTCTTATCTCTGTATTGTTGGGCTCTAACTCTGAGAAATATCCTCTATTTTTCCAAACTGACTTGAATCAGGTTTTTGACTGGCTTTATGATTTCTGGTTCATTAGTGTATAAACAGCTGGTTCTAAAAACTTATGGCTTTGTTGCTCCTATGAAGTCCTGTATTCTGAGGCCCTATTACACACTTGGGTTCTGACTGAATTCGCCACCCATGGTGGCTTGGTATTCCAAATGATCCCCCTTTTTTGGTGGTGTTTGGGCTTGATAAAACTCTTCAATTAAGTTTTCACGGAAGAAGAGTTTGACGTTTCAGCTTTTTTTCTAAAGGCCAGCGGCTTAGTCCTCCTTCCCTGTCTATGCTGATGATGCGCGCGCAAATCGGCAGACGAGGTGGTTTCCGGACTTCCCGCGTTGGATGTCTTTATTTAAACAAGAATGCTCCATTTCTTGTTGACTCTGGGCTCGGCGGTCTATTTAGGTTTAATCACCTGGCTGAGGACTTGGACGACGTAAGTACCGCCCGTTAGAAACATTTAATGTTTTCTTTTTTGTTGAGCGGTACATTGTGGTAGTACGGGATAACGGGTTGCATTATGGTGAAACTTTCCTGTTTTTTCTTTCCCCACCACAGTTGTTCTGTAGTCCCGCAACCCGCTTTCTTGCCCAAGGAGCATTCTTTTCTCTACGTATACGTAAGCTCTTATTATTATTTTTCCTTTTTGGGCTGATTCGCCCCCTTGTTAAACTTATTTTACCTCATAGTGCCATTTCTTAACGTGATCCACACTTATTCGACAAGATTATCCCATGCCTGATTATTGATCGAATGGCTCAATTGTTTGTTTATACAAATTTTGGCATGTTTGGAATATCAATACTAAAAGGAATATTTAGTGATCGCAGCTTTCGAATTACACGGGAGTTGCTGCACATTACCGTTGGTCATGTAATTACAGGGACCTCATTGTTGATTCAATTTTGTGCTACGTTAGATATTCAATCTGTTTTTTGATAAACACAACCTAGTGATTAGTATGTATACTGATTCAACATGTGTGTTTCTTCACAGATACGTGGGGGTCCTTTCGGAACCGTGGAAGGCCTTTACTGTATCCGTGAGTGTATCGGTTCTTTGCACCTGAGGTTAGGGTAAGCCTTAGCGAGCTTATACCGCCAAGGTGCCTCCTTTTTTCATGATTAGGTCCTGATGAAAGCTTTGCGAAAGACATTCATAAGCTGAAACATGTCGACCATTTGACCACTTTTAGGATAAGGCTGACCAAGTTAAAGTCAGGAATAACTATCCTTCACTATTTTTAACCTGTTCATGTTTCGTCACTATTAAAATGTACTGGTGGACGATTCGTGACTTTTAATTATTTTCCTAATTTTCACTCACTAATCTCTTCACATTTTCTAGTCTGAAGCTGTTGCTCCGCCTTGACATAAGCGTTGAAGCACACCAGAGGTGCATAAGGCATCCCTGGCTAAACCCTATGATGAAGCATGTCACCAACTATGTTGGTGAGTGAGGGTTTTATTTTACATCAGATTGATCTTGTCTCTCTGGCACTTCGTCCACTAATAAGGAGAATCACCGGTTGTGTGTTTATCTCCTTTTTATCACACTCTTTTGTTGTTATTTCGTTGACCCAGATAGTAGACATTTCTTATTAGTGGGGGTAATATAGCACCAATACTTACATTGCTCTCTTGTCTACAGAACTACGACATACAACCTGGTGTGAGACAGTGCCAGAATTTTCCGAAGCATTATTTCTTTCTTTAACAGGTAGGAGGCAGGAGAAGTTACAACTTGTTCTGGTTCAAACAGGAAATAGGGGGAGATTAGCGAATGTAATCCAAGTGCTTAGCTGTGGTATCCTTATATGTCTTGTTGTCATTTCAGATCTCCCTCCCTGCTGTCCCCTTCCTACCCTTCCCTCACTTGACCACTCCATGGAGTCTGTATAACAAAAACCAGACCGTGGGGGTGTCGAGAGGTGGACCATTACCTACGACACGCGAGCCTGAGGATTCCTGGCCACAACACCACCACTATGTCCACCACCACCACTACATCCACCACCACCACATCCACCACCACCACGCCCATCACCACCACGCCCATCACCACGTCCACCACCACCACCACCATGTCCACCACCACGTCCACCACCACATCCACCACCATGTCCACCACCACATCCACCACCACCACATCCACTATCACCACCACGTCCACCACCACCATGTCCACCACCACCACGTCCACCACCACCACGTCCACCACCACCACCTCCACCACCACCATGTCCACCACATCCACCACCACGTCCACCACCACCACATCCACCACCATGTCCACCACCACCACCACTACCACATTCTGCCACCACCCTCCTACCCAATAGTCGTCCACCACCACCACCACATCCACCACCACCACATCCACCACCACGTCCACCACCATGTCCACCACGTCCACCACCACCACATCCACCACTACCACCACGCCCACCACCACATCCACCACCACCACCACATCCACCACCACCACGTCCACCACCACCATGTCCACCACATCCACCACCACGTCCACCACCACCACCACCTCCACCACCACCACCACCTCCACCATTACCACCACTATCACCATGTCCACCACCACCACCACGTCCACCACCACCATGTCCACCACCACCCTGTCCCCCACCACCACATCCACCACCACCACATCCAACACCACCACGTCCACCACCATCATATCCACCACCACATCCACCACCACCACATCCAACACCACGTCCACTACATCCACCACCACCACGTCCACCACCAACACATCCACCACCACCATGTCCACCACGACGTCCACTACCACCACCATGTCCACCACCACGTCCACCACCACATCCACCACCACCACCATGTTTACAACCACCACCACGTCCATCACCACATCCACTGGCATGTTTACAACCACCACCACGTCCACCACCACATCCACCACCACGTCCACCACCACCATGTCCACCACCACATCCACCACGGCGACATCCACCACCACCACATCCACATCCACCACCACCACCACATCCACCACCACCACGTCCACCATCACCACCACATCCACCACCACCACGTCCACCACCACCACCAGGTCCACCACCAACACCACCCTTGACAGGTAAAGTGTCACTGGAGGACAGGGGTAATAGGAGTGTCAACCCCGGCTGTATATGGGACATTTAAGGATGCATTGGGTGCGAGAAGACGGGAATAGGGGCTAGAAGTATTACACCAGACCCAAGATACATTTTGAAGAGGCGCAATGTCACAGGGGCTCCTGTAAAAAAAGCACTCGCAGCATCTCTACCGCACAGTGACATACCTGCATGAGCCACTCACTCAAAACAAGCATTGGCATATCCAATAGGTCTCACCTTTGGGACCTTTTAAGTGTTTAGCCATGCAACACTTGATGTTGTTGCACCAAGGATATTGTGCTGGATAACGAAACACTTATAAGGTCCCAAAGGCAAGACCTATTGGCTATGCCAATGCTTGTTTTACATGGCACCAAACCCTGGGGACATCTAGGGTAGACCTTAGGGGTGACTTATATGTACAAATAAGGTAGTTTAATACTTTTGAAGTACCTTTAAACACAAAGTCAAACTTGCATGTAATTTCAATTTAAAAGCAACTTGCAAAGTAGGGCTGACTTTTGAAATGACAACAGGGAGCACAGCAGTGCACACTTAAGTGCCTCAAATCTTTTGGGCTTCTACACCCACATGCCCTACCATGTACCAGGGACGTAGAGGTGTTGTGTCCCGGTTAGGCCTCATGGGCAACGCTGCCATTTTACATGCACATGTTTTCCTAAGTTACCTCCTCTTCCACACAATAACTCTTGACACATATTTGCTTGCATGACTGAAGATTAATTTCCCTGAACCTAAACTTGCTTACAGATTTATCTCCAAAAGAACACTATCACAACACATTGAACATTCTGTACAAGGTCTCAATATGAATTGTGCAAATGCGGTTGTTTGTTGTTCATTCGTGTAGTGGCATAGCTATCTATAGTATGTAAACAATGGCAGTCTGACTAGAATCTCAGCTCAGTACAAGGATGCCTTTTGTTATAAATAAACAAACATTTACGGGATTCAGAAGAGGAGCACTTGCTGTCATCTGCGAGGTCACTGCCCCGTATGCCCACCTATTTGGGTCCCACGTCTCCCAGCATTAGATGCGGGACCCAAATAGATGGGCATACGGGGCAGGACCTTTGACAAACGTATGACTACAAGGCTACCCTTTCTACCGCTCCCCTTGAGAAACATTTAATCCTCCAAATAGGGTGAATACAATTAGTGAAGTCACTGGATGGGGAGATAAGTATCTACTCCATTCCATTCACAAGGGTACAGCTTTCTACTCCCTCCACTTGAAAATATAGGAAAATCCCATTTTAAGAACCAAGGAGGGAATCTCTATTTGCCCTGAAGAAAGCCCTGGACCTAAGAGGCCTTCACACAGGGGCTGAAACATTTTGGCATGACACTAGGGTCATAGGACCATCACTTCCTTACGACCCCCATGTATATATTTATTTTAATATCCACTGCGTCTCCATTAATAAAAGGATACCTGAAGAGTGCAGTAGGATTTTTATCTCTAGACCCATGGCCTATCTCTCCTAAGCGCTCCCTGAAATACGGTCAAGCCCACCCTGACCTTTAGGAGTCAGGTTGAACCCTATGATAAAGCATGACACCAATAGGGTGTGTGAGGGTTACCTAACAAAAAGGAATCGCTTCCTTTCCCGCGTCTGAGCGGTTGACACCTTGTGAGTCTAATTCTGAGCCTTTAGCAATGGGGATACCTTAAGTTAACAATCATTTGATTTGGGAGGATGTATCCACTTCCTGCAATACCTCACTTACCCTTCCGGCCTTGTTAGAGGTCTCTCTACCATTGCTTACAGTATAGAATAGGGTTAGATCATCTGATGGAGAATTCTTGGCAGAACACACACACATACCCTAGACAGATATAATTTGGGAGCCAGACCTGGGAAACCATAATTAGAAAGTAATTCTGAAAAGGATAACTCTAAACAAACACCCGACTCTTCAACAAAGAAAAAGTGGGACAATAGGAAAAACAAAGACAAAACTAAGTCAAAGGGTGGCTCTCCTCAACAGAAGGCCACTGAAAAATGCTATAACCTGTGAAATCATGACAATATAAGACTACCTGACAGGTATCAGGGTACTGATACATGTTCATCTCATGCCTTTCAGGATTAATTTGATAAATGCTCGGAGAGAGTTGGACGGTCAGAGCGCCGATCAGTAGAGGACGTGAAACTGAAGAAGAACTCACAATGTTCATCTGACTACATAATTAGACAAGAAGAAAAACCGAAGCCTTCCAAGTCTCAATTCAAAAAGAAGAAGGTAGCCAGACTTAAGGTCAGGCATGCCCCAGATACTGAGGATTCTGCTTCTGAGCAGGGAATAAGTCACCATAGCTCACCAGAACCTGATGGATTGTCTAGTGGTAGTAGCGCTGGAGTCCCACATCGTCTATACGAAATACAACTCCAATTGGAGAGAGACATACCCAGAAACATCAATATTTTCTTTTGGGAGGACTTAACGCAAGGATATGATATTCTTTTGGCTGAAAAGGATTGGCCACTTGATTTCGTAATGGAGTGCCCAATGGGGTTAACTAATTTTACTGCTTTCTCTGACCTCGTTCCAGAACCAGTAAAACATTCATATGCCAAGAAGTGGGTGCTAGTGGTCGCTCCTGCGTTATACCACAACCATGTGGGGTGGGATGACAGTTCCCCTTACCATGAAATACCATTGAGGACAACCCCACAACCTCAAAGACAATACCCAATTAAGCATGAAGCTAAAAAAACAAGCTAGGGAAATTTTTCAACAATGAATACCAAGGTGTAATAGAAAGTAGAAAGTTGCACCTCATCAATAATCCCTTGTTTCTTGTATTGAAACCTGATCACTCACATTGCATAGTATTAGACTATAGACACTTAAACACAGTTACTCATGCATTTGCAGTACAAAATGCACACAGTGCAGCGCTAATGAACAACACAGTGCGGAAGAAATGCAAAGCAACACTTAATATCTCGAATGGCTTTTTCTGCCAGAACATAGCACCTGGAAGCAGATATCTAACCTCATTCAATGCGCTTAACTGTGAGGGGCAATTCTTTCGATTACCCCAGGGGAAGAAGAATAGTTCCGGACTGTTTTCAGCCAGTGTATCAGAGCCACTACAAAATTTTGATGACCAGGCATTGTCCATGCGATGACATTTACTTAACAGAAGATGACCTTTCGGAGCACTTGACAAGAGTGGAACCGCATAATGTTGAAGTTTGCTCACATGGGCTACAATTTGTTTTTCTGGGAAATTAACTGTCAAGTGAAGGCAAATGTTTTGCCACACACTTCTTGGAGAAGTGTGTGGTACTTCAACCTCCATCTACTATGAAGAGATTGCAATCCATATTGGTATTTCTAAATTTTGGCAGAATTTACATTCCATATTACACAGAACAGGTTAAACCAATCTACGACCCAATGCATCCAGTTTTTTCAGCACACATTGGACTCAGGAACATTAAGATATCTTATGTTCTCTACAAGTTGATATTGTAGCTTCAAAACACTTACACACATGTATGAACACAATGAACCTGGTGATCCACCTCATCGCAGGGACATCAGGGTATATGTATGTCACAATCAATGAAGGTGACACAGTACCAATTGCATATAAATTGCATCCATACACCGATGCTGAAATGCATTTTGCACCTACAGAATAACTACTGACAGCAGTACAAACCGCTGTGCTGAGAGAGTGAGCCCTAGCTCAAAGAAAATGCATCATTGTTGTTACCCTGGTGCCGACCTTAGAGGCAGTCACCAGAGCAGACATTCCAAATGCTAAGACACAACAACCACGATGGATACAATGGGCTAACTCCCTCACTGCAAAAGATGTAGACTACAGGTTTGACTCTACACTACAAACACAAGCCTTTTTGCAGTACGAACAAGAATATTTTCTAACTTATGAAATAATGCCTCTACAATGCTATGAATATATAATTTATACTGATGGTTCTGCTCAGCCTGCCATAGGGACAAAGCATCAATACTCAGCAGGGTCAAAGCTGAAAGAAGGCTTGCCTCGCACTCATGTGATGCAGACTGAGTCACCAACATGCTGGCTTACACGTTGCAGGGAATTCAACGGCTGATGAAGCTGCAAAAGTTATAGTTTGCACTGCTGTAATTGCTACAGTCACTTGTTTCAGTACGATAATAGACAGAGACATCATGATTGATGTCAACGCTGCTCGCAACGACACCCATATGCCAAAAAGCTTTTCATTCAACTGCTCCTACAAGTTAGATGTACAAAACATTCCATATGCTCACATTCCTGGAGTGGTGGATAGAGTGATACCAAACACAGATCGCAGGATGGGTTCAATCCTAGCTGCACACAAGGGTCTGGCATCTGCACAAGCAGGGGTAGGTCCTGCAATTTCATTATTGCAGCAACATTACTGGTGGCCAGGTCTTTACAAACAGGCCAAGGACTCTGTCCTTAAATGCAACAACTGCCAGCAGGTCAAGGGGTCCACTATGGCGCTTCTACTGCAGACACCTCTACTATTTCCATACAAGCCTCAGGCTAGTGTTTACCTAGTCCTCTGCAGCTCTCTGTCATTGGATGGGGCTTACAAATATATCTGACTAGTAGTGGATTCCTGCTCTTGATTCTTATGGGTATGGCCACAGAAGTTGGCTGATGCCCAAACTGTTATAAAGGATCTGCGAGTCTACATCTGGACATAGGCAGTTGGCGTATATTATATTCAGACCAGGGTCCAGCGTTTAGCTCTAGGGCTCACAAAGAGGCCATGGGAAGTTTGGGTGTGACCCTGCATTTCTCATCTCCATACCATCTTGAGGGAAATACGGATGTGGAAAGGAAAAAACATGACTTAAAGCAGTCTTTAACAGCAAGGGTACGAGGCACAGGCTGCAGCTGGGTCTATCATCTGTATGGGGTCCAGAGGACACTTAATAACCTGACTATCAGATCCCTGGGTGGTCAAACTCCCTGTGAAATACTGTTGTGGATAAAGTTAGGGTCCCAGGCCTCGACAATACCAGCACGTTAGCAGCATAAACCCTGTTTGACATCACTGAACATTTGACTGTTTTATAAGAACTGAATGACTTCCTTGATGAACAAAGCAATGTCCAAGTAAAATGCACCACCACTGGGGAAGTGAAGGAATTGCCAGAAAGACCTACCTGGATCCCAAAGGTTGGGGTCCTGGTCAGGGAGAAAATTGTGGACAAGAAAGAATTTGAGCCTGTTCCTGTCCTGCCTGATGAAGGCACCAGAACTGTGCTTCTTTCGCTCCTTGCAGGCCTCAAAGGCAAAAGATTTGTCTTCATTGATCTGATCAAACCATACTATGTTGACAATTCTCAATAGTAAGCCATGTGGGCTCCTGGGTACCTACATGACTCCTCTCGCTATCGTGCAGGAAGTTTAGATGGAAGCTTTATTAACTAATAAAGAATCCTGTCTCCAATGTGAGTAACGACAACGAAGTATGTCTTCTACCTGTTGCAAATACCACAACAACTGTACAGTCAACTAGTACAGAAACTACGGAATTTTAAACCGGAAACCTGAAAAGAACACAGAATATGTCTAATCACAACAGATCGATTCTTCTCTCAGTTCTTCAAAACCTCTAAGCTGCCAAAAATAGATCAAACATCCTCTGGCTGCTTTATCGACTTTGATGACTTCTCTTCCAGTGCATCGCATCCACCACCACCTCCGCCTCTACAATTCATGCTGAAAGTACATGCTTTCTATCTTTGGCTGAAAAGGAAATATTTTGTTTCTCCTCTGTTACATCTTTGTATCACAATTGCATTACTTTTCCTGGTCCTCAAGTTTTGGTTTGGTGACAGTCTTTTTCTTGCTATTGAATGGACACTATCTCCCAGGACACTCTACAGTACAACTGGTTAACCAGGTTCTCAAACCACACGTTCCATCTCACTGTGAATGGGAAGACCTTTCCCTGCTGAACATTTCAGAGGTTCCAGTTCCCAATGGGATTGTTTGAGATAGGGTATCGTCTGATGCGTATGGTGCCACTGAACTTTTACAAATTCCATATCTGTTCAAAATATCTTTGAATTATATCATTACCCCTAGTACCATCTCTGATGATTGGGACATTAATACTTCCATGAAATGTTAGAAGATCTAGAGCATTCTACTGTGTTTTTGTGTGATTAATTGTATGATGGTGCAACTAATTTCAGTGAAATGTTTGGCTTTCAAAATTACGGTAATCATTTTCTGCATAAAGCAAGCATTCCACGTCCTATTTACAATTACAATCAATGGCAACATTGAACTATATCACCACGGCGTAGTTCAAGAACATATGCACAGAAGTTTGCTTATTTTTCTGGATACTATACATCTGCCCCTGCCTTGTATTATTACAGGCCTGCACCGTCACCTGCAAAGGAAAATATGCAAACTGGCACCAAGCTAATATATTCCACTTCTTTCCTTTCCCAGCTGTCTGTACTTGACTTTTGGAGGGACACAATAGATGTAAAATATATTTGGGTGACAAAAGACTGGCAGGTTCAAGGAACTGATACCTTGTTTAGAGCATGCCTAATAGCACAACAAATGATTTTCCTGAACAAAGCTGTGCAACAAACAACATGTCTTGGACTAGCCAAGATAAAGGATTGGAAAGCACCATGAATTCCCACATTTGCACGCTTTGAAAGCTGGCAACAGTTTTTAAAAATACATTGGACACCATGTTGCATAATGGTATATACAATTCATCAGACCCCAATTGGAAGTGATAGTTAGTTTGGCATTAGACACGAACAGATGTCAGGCACGATTCCTAGATGACATCGAGGGATTCAAAACAAACAGACCTGACATATAAATAAAGGCATTTATTGAGCACGCAGCTATCCCAAACGGGGTGTCCCGGCGCTATAGCAGACAGAGGGCAGGGGGAGGAGTTGTACAGAAACTAGTCACTCTGACTAAAGAGCCAGGGTTTCAAGGACTTGTGGAATTCCTGTTCAGACTGTATTATGCATAGACGGGGGGTAGGTTGTTCCAACATTTGGTGGTGCCCACCTCAAATGTTCTGCCTCCCATTCTAGCTTTTGCATACCGAGGAGTGGCGAGGAAGTGTTTGTTCTTAGACTTTAAAGATCTAGATTGTTGATAGGGTCAGAGTCTCCTCCTTAATTATGCCGGCCCTCTTCCTTTGTCTGCACAATAAGCGAATGTCAGGGCCTTGAATTCGATGCGTTTGGCTATTGGCAGCCAATGAAGTTGTCAAAGGTATGGGGAGATGCGGTGTCAAAGCAGGACACCGCAGACCAAACGGGCTTCGGCGTTTTGGATGATCTGAAGTCTACAGATCAGGCCAAGCGGAAGACCCATGTATAGACCATTCGCATAATCAAGGTGAGAGGTTATCAAGGCATGGACCACGGTTTTACAAGTTACAGTAGGCAGATAGTTGATGAATTTCCTAATAATTTTTATTTTGCCAAAGCAGACTGCCGAGACCGTTTGAACATGAGCTGAGAGGTACAAATCTTGCGGTACGTGTAGTCTGAACACTCGAGTGGTGGCAACCTACAGTGTTGGGCAGTTGTACCTTGATTGGCTAAAAACCTCAACACTGTCCCAGGTGAAACAACAGTTGTCTCTTTTATCTGATGACCTGGTACTCCAGGACTTTTTATTAGGTCCCCTTAAGCCACGTCAAAAATGCTTCCTATATGCAATATATAATAAATTATGGAAGGTTTCTCAGCAAGAAGCTGCTGAAAGACTGCGCGAGATTGATGGGGCCATTTTAGAGTAAGCTCTCGAAGTAGTTGACAATGGTATGACCAGGTTGTCCTCTAGGATATTCTCTTTAGGAAACATAGTTTCATCAGCAATAGACATTGTTCAATAAGACATGTCTACATTACAACAAAGGCAGTCAGAGCTTAGGTGTATGATGCTGTTGAGCTAGACATTACAAACACTACCTTCTGGGCATATGCCATGGCAACATATTAACAGCACTAGCTTGTTTACCCCCATAACACCTTACAGAACAGCATATGCTCATAGAACACAAGATACACTATGTTACTCAATGAGAAACTAGAGAAGTTACTTTTCATCATTGCTGAAGTACTGTGCATGGATTGGATGATCCATAGGTACATCACCCTACTGATTTCAACATTTCATTTTCAGTACTGTCTGTAACATCATCAAGTAGGCGATATGAAGCATTAGGGGAAGGGTTTGTACACAAGTAACAGGAATTACCTTTCAAATTTCAGTATTAAAATAGAGAAACTGACGTTTTTCTCAGTAGTTCGGACTGTGAGAATACTTTAAGTGGGTCTTTAGTGTGCCATGATGTTTTGCTGCACGGGGCCTGTAACGCTGCCCTGGCAAATCTTTCTTGCTATTTTAAAGGTTCCCCAGTGGCTGTGATACGACCAGCTTTCAGATTGCTCTCCAATGAGAGTTACCTGATGCTGAATAGTCAAGGTGGCTGCTGAATGAAACAGGGGGTTGCCTATCTTGCAACAGTTTCTTCCATTGTTACTCGTTGTACCCAAGTACTGTTTCCACCTGCCTTTGCAGTTAGGAAGGATACACTTTGGACTTCAATAAATCTTACCAATGTGCATTTTGATGCCCTGAGCAAACTGAAAGCCTTACTGTTTCAAAGAGATGTGGCCTTAACTTCTGCTAAGGAGACATTTGATCCTCAGTTTGCAAGGTCCTCTTCAAAGATACCGGCGCAACTCCATACTAACTTCCCACAACATTTTGCAGAGTTGGTGCATCATATTTGTAACATGTCTAGTACAAAGGGAATAGCATATTTTTTCAAAAGTATAGGCTCTGGTTTGGTTAGCACCTTCCAGACAGTTTTTGGAGTCATTACATGTTTTATACACTCTGTACTCTGAAGCATCTTTGGAGGTCTTCTGCTGGCCCTGTTCCTGGTTGTCAAGACTGTGATTTAAATTTCTCTGCTGCGCAAAAGATGTCCCATTTTGAGATAAAATGGAGTTAGCACTACCACGTGTGCTGCAGTGCTGTGAGCACATGGTACATTGCTTTGGCACACCCTTGCTTCGAGAACTACATGAGCATTGACTCTTATCTTTTTGGTCTGTGCGGTTTCACTGCATACGGTCCATGTTCCGCTGTCTGTTTGTGCACTTTCAAGTGTGCCTTGGATTTATGCCTGGGATCGCAATTGGTTGACCCATCGGGCATTAATGTTCTGATGGACCCCTTAACGACTTCTATATACAGCTGTCCACTGCATATTCCGTTGTTCCTTGTTGCATTCTACGAGCCTTCCTGGTGTACATCGGCCCCTGGTGCATTTCCAACTTGGCTCCGGTTTGACAGGACTACTACCCACGACTGTAGCCACTCCCATGGCGGCTGCTGTAAAGAGCTGGATAGGAACATATTTCCTATATAAACCTGCTGTGGGTGGGCCTCTGGAATCATCATCTGCGGATGCTGGGAGCACAAATCTTTTGTCTACCACTCGTAACACATAGACCTTCGGCTATTTTGTTTGGTGGGAACTTTTAATTTGCCGTGTTTTTACACCGTGAATTGTTTTTAAATTGTTTTTTTATATTTTGCCTTTATATTTTTTGGCTTTCTTTGTGCTTTTGACTCAAATCGCATGTTTGCCTTTTTAATAGTTTTTAGATTCATTTTAATAACATCTTTTTACCCATGGCTTTCTTCACATTTAGATAGCTTCTTAGTTGACTCATGTTCTCGGAGTGGCTGTCATGTGTCCCGGTTAGGCCTAATGGGAAACACTGCAATTTTACATGAAAACGTTTTCCTAAGTTGCCTTCTCTTCCACCCAATGACTCTTGACACACATTTGCTTGCGTGACAGTCAGGATTAATTTCCATGAAATTAAACTTGCTTACAGATTCATCTTCTCAAGAACACTATCACAACATCTTGAACATTCTGTACAAGGTCTGGATATAGTTTGTGCAAATGCGGTTCTTTGTTTTTCATCCATGTGGCGACATAGCTATCTATAGAATATAAACAATGGCAGTCAGACTAGAATCTCGGCTCAGGACAAGGATGCCATTTGTTATAAATAAACAAGTATTTACGGAATTCAGGTGAGGAGCACTTGCTGTCATTTGCGAGGCCACTACACCCTGAAACCTCAGCCCAGCTGCTTGCTGATCAGTCTGCGAAGAGGGATGTCCAATTCATGACCACGATGAGGAACTACATACTTTCCCTTCAGGTAAGGGGTTGGATCATCCAATGGGGGATTCTTGGCTGAACCAGCACACCCTAGACAGTTAGATTAGGGAGCTCATAGTAGGAGAACACTATCTAGATATAGTTTTATATTCTCGCATATACGTTGTGTGGCAAGATGGGGAAACTTTTCATTCTGTTCACTGTCCTGATATCACTTTCATCTGCTTTTGTTTATTGATCATTGTAGCACGTACATTTTATGAAAGAATCACTTTGATTCAATAAATTTTGAAAACGGCAAACTGTGCATTCCTTGTATACTTCTCTGAGACAAAGAGAGCACGAGTGACTGAGCGAAAGGGTTATAGATCTGTTACCACGATTCCTGGGAGAGCTCAGGGTTATCATGTTCTGTGGTTGCCAAAACAATTTTCCGCCCATATATGTTTAGGGGGGCAAATGGTGGCACTGAGGGCGAGCTGTTTTTTAGGATGACATGACCTGTGGGGATGCACGGAATCAGTCTGGCACCATTCCTACGTTTATGTTGCCCAACAAATTCATAGTTCCTATTTGGAAATTAGGAACTATAAGACTTGTGTAGGTTATCAGTGCCAATTGTAATTACACCTAATTATCATATACCTTTTTAATCAGAGCACTGGCCAAGGGACTGGTTAGCAGAGCGGAGGGCACAGTAAGTCAGTTACCACCAGTAGCAGTCAGCAATTGGGGGTGATCAGGGCAAGAAGGCTAACTGTCTCACATGCCCCCACCCCCAAAAGAAAGGTGATGGGTAACTAACTTACACCCTAATAGACCTCATCAGCTAAGTGGAAAAACCTGGAAAGTCCATCCACATTGGCAGTACCAGGTCTATGTTCCACTGTGAAGTCCATCCCCTGTAGGGAAATGGACCACCTCAATAGCTTTGAATTCTAACCCCCTCATCTGCATGAGCCCTCTTTGAGCCAATCCCTTTTTGTGGAACCTCCCTGTAGTCAACAGTAAGCATGGCAAGAGATCATCCAATCTCCTCCTGAGCTTGTCAGACAAACCATTGATCATGCCCTTCAGGGTTCTATTGAACCTTACCACCAGACCATTAGTCTGGGAATGATATGAGGTGATGAACTTATAGGTAACACCACATTCTTACCACATTGCTTTCACATAGCTGGACATGAAATTCGTGCTCCTATCTGAAACATCCTCTTTTGGGAATCCCACTCTGGTGACCATTCCAAGTAGTGCCCTAGCCACTAAAGGAGCAGAAAAGTAATGGGGTATTGCTTTAGGGTATCTTGAGGCATGGTCCACTACTGCAAAGATATACTTGTTTCATGATGCTGTTGGTCATTCTAGGGGACAAACAATGTCCACCCTTTCAAAGGGAGTCCCAACCACTGGCAGTGATATCAAGGGGGCCTTTAGCTTTCCCCCTATCTTGCCACTGGCTGACAGGTCACACAGATCCAAAGGAAATGGTTTACCCACCAGTTCCAAGTATTATTCTGACCCTGATGACCTGCCAAGGGGATGTCATGACTTAGGATGAGAAGGAATGCTCTGTATTTCTGGGGGACCACCAACCTCCTGGTGACTCTCTCCTTGCGGTCTCGGACCTCAGTATTGAGAATTCCATCCTCTGTGGAATCCATTGACTTCCCCCTCCTCTTGCTTGGAGACGGTCTGCCTCACACTCTCAAGGGTGGGAAACTCTCTGTGTCCCTGACAAAACTCCTCTCTGGAGGGTCCACCAGCCCCTGTCAATTCTGCCAAATTTGACAGACCTTGCAGGGATGGAGTCTCTTATTCAGAGGTCAGATCCTCTGGAGTTCCTTGGGCTGGCACACCAGACCCATTGCCCTTTCCCTTGCCCGTGGATGTTTGGCCCATTGTTCTAGGGTCCAAGAGTCTAGCATTTCCCTTCTGGATAGTCAGCGACCTGGTCACATCACATACCCACCCAGGGAGATCCAGCATTCTTGCATGGTCCATTCTCTCCACTGCTGACCAATTAGACTTTTCAAGGCTACTGGGAGGGCAGGGGACACAACTACCTTTTTAGATCCTGTCACACCGCCCCAATCCAAATTCCCCAATGCCATGGAATGGAGTTTGACTCTGCTGTCTGCATAGGTTACCTGGTAATACATACCAGGTATGATCTGCCCTGGGGAAACTGGTTTCTCTGTGACCATAGTCACATTGGCTCCTGTATCTCTCAGGGCCTCAACCTCAGTTCCATTGAGTTTATGCCTCTGGCTATACCTCTCCATGCTGGTAGGCAAGGTGGCCAGGGTTGCAATTTCCACCCCACCCAAGAACACTAAGGTTGCCACTGTCAACCCCGTCCCCATCTCTGGGACAATTTCCACCCCACCCTGATGCTGACAATCCACTGGGACTGCTCACCAGTAGAGGGCTTCTATATGCAGACATCATCTCCTCTCTTGCCTCCTGACTGATAACAGTCAACACACTTACCTGCCTTCATAGGGTCACAGAACTTTACTGCCTTTGTGGAGTCAAAGGACTTTCCCCTGATATACCTTCCTCTTGAGAGTAGATTGGATCGGGCCCCCGCACAGGTTTTTGAGGGTCTTGTGAGGACTCTTTCTGTTTTTGACCTTCTTTCCTTGCGCTTTCCTCTGTGGGGGAACCTGCCCTACCTTCTTCTGATCACCCTCTGGTGCTGATTAGAAACCTAGGTTTTCAACCACATGTCAGCTATCTCCCCAGCTCTCTCAGGCTAGTCAGCTTAGAGTCCACTAGGTACTGGCTTAACCTCTCTTGTACACAATGAGTCAGGATGTGCTCTTTAAGAAATACATTGTACAGCCCCTCATAAGTACTCACCAGGTTACCACTAATCCAGCCCTCTAGTGCCTTCATTGATATGCCCACAAAGTGTGCCCAGGACTGTGTGTTAACTTTCTGGGTGTCCCTGAACTCCACCCTGTATTGCTCTGGGTCAGACCAAATTTCTTGACTAAACGCTGCCTCAACTGGTAGTAAGATTTGCCTCATCCCCCCTGTAGTGTCAGGAGCCTATCCCTCCCAGCTACCTGTATCAGTTCCCACAGGAGTGAACCCCAATACTTAGAGTGGACCTCTCTCATCTCAAGGGCCCTTTCAAATGCAGTAAGCCATTGTCAATGTCACCCCCCTCGGTGGACATGTGAATTATTCCCTTTGGAAGTCTTGGATTAAACCCACCACCTCTGGACATCTCATCATTTTCAGCATTGTCTCTGCCATCGTTTCTTCTTGCTTTCTTGTCCTCCCATTGCTCTATAGCTAGGTCCAACCTTCTCTCCTAGAGCTAGCTGTCTCTCTGCAAGTCCGGGTCCGGTTTGGAGGGACTTCTCCTCCCTCCCCTAGCTGAAATACTGATCCTAGTAGTGGAAGCCATGGAGGATCTATCATCATCCTCCTCAAAGAGGTCGTTATAGGAGTTGTCTTCTACTTGATTCTATGGAGCTGTCTGTGCCCAGCCCTTAAAGGATCTAATCAACTATGCCATCATAATCTTCTTGGGAGCAGGTATCCCCCTAGACCTAAACTGAACCCTAAACTCAGCCACTGAGAGATTGGTCAGTTTAGCCAGATCTAGCTCCATGGTATCCCTAGTTTTTCGTCAGAACAACTGTACAAATCAGCAATAGAACAGATTTATAAAAAAAAATCAAAAATAGAAATCAGTTTAGTCAAATTTCAAAAGATGAAAAATAAAAGTTTTATTTAGAGGATTTTTGAAAGATCTAATGTATGGTGTAATTTAAACACAGGTTGGAAGGTGGATTATTGGTAGGGGTATGTATGCACCCATCACTAATAATAGGGCCACCAACACAATTAAAGGTTCAGTTAGGGCCTCAATAAATTATCCCCTTGCTCATCTCTTGGTAGCTGCCACCTGAGCAGGGGCAAGCTTAACTGAGGATACAGGTGTGTAAAGCATTTATAAACACCAATACGTTGAATAAGTAAGACACAATGCTCAATAGAAATCCAACACCAATTTATCAAAATAGGGTATTTTTTTAACACATAGATGCCACAATAACAATAATCCAATGTAGGGAACTGGAGATATGAGTTTTTAAAGAATAAGCACTTTCTAGTGCTTAAATACATATAGCACCAAAGTGGGATATCTGGTCACGCTTGACCAGGACAAAAGCAAAGTATGAGGCCACCCTCAATGAAGCCCTGGTCATATGCACTAAGGTGGAGGCCTCGGTCAAAATTATACCTTCACACTTAGAAACTTTTCTGCAGGACTTTCTCTCGCTGTGAAGCGAGGCTCCCCTTCAGGCCAGGATTAGAGTAGATGACGGTCGCTGTGATCAGTGCGAGGCCTCAGTAAAATCCTGGAAGTCTTGAGCTAAAGAGATTTCAGTAGAATGAACCTGAAATTCAGACTGGGTCACTGTTCGATGACGGCGGCTGGACTCACCTTATGGTTTTTTTTCCAAACGTTGCTCCAAACTTCTGCGAATTCTTCCTGAAGTTCCTCTTGAGGGTTGAAAGTGTCAAGAACACAATTCCAAGGGTCTAGAAGCTCTGAGAGGGTCCTTAAAATTGTGGGACTACAATTCGCACTATGCACCTGACCAAATCCTTAGAAGTCCACTGAACTGGGGACTTCTTGGGGAGATTGTGCAGGGGAGCTCTGTTACCCTGTTGCTTTCAGGGAGTCCACTACTTACTCCTTTCTGAAGCAAGACAAAGTCCTCAGAGCTGTAGTTCCAAGTGTGCAGCTGGTGTAGTCCTTCACAGTTCAATCCTTTGGAGTGCGGACCAGGTTTCCAGCAGGCCAGTTCTTTTTCTCCTTATAGTTACAGGCAGCAGATCTGAGGTACTATGTAGCTCTCACATATTTATCCAGTGGTCTGGGGTGACAAGCATGGGGCACCCTTGATGAATGGGGTACAGGGTGCCATGCAAAAGCATGACAGCTTCCTCCAAAGTGTAGTATATTCTTGTCCCACAAAGCACTCTACTTTAAAATTCAAGATGGGGAAATGTTCTCCTTGCAGGAAGATCTGGCTAAGTTAATCCCCTGTATGGCTCATTCGCATTAACATTTCCCATCCAGACCTCCTGCAAATTCCATTCCTGGGGATCCCATCTTGCTGGGGGGTACAGGAAGAAGGGGTAGGTCTGGCTGGCATTCCTTACTGTCCTGCTCTCTTTGAACACCAGTTTGATTACCCAGCTTTCTTCCTGGCATGTTCTCTGCAGCTGCAGAGCACCCCCCACCAGATAACCTTTGTCTCCATGCAGGCCGCTTATCACCTCATCAAAGCAGTTTGGCTAAGCCTGTTAAGGTCTGGCCAATCAGGAGAGGCTTCTAGAAGGTTGGATTTTGGCTCACAGAAAAGAAAGTTCTATAAAGTATTTTCTGTATTAGTTATGACATATTCAATAGTGGCAAGTTGTTGGATGTATCATTACCAATCTTTTAAGTCCTTGAAAGATTATTTTAGCTCACTCATGTAAATAGTTACATTGTATTACAGTATTCCCATGTGTAGGAAGCTGGTTCTGTATATACTATACCAAAGTAAGTTATAGTGTGCAGAGTCCAGTGGATCCCCAGAGGTAAAGCAGAGGATAAAGTGGATAATACCTTACTCTTAAGTTAGTGGTAGCTGGGCTGAGCAATTAGGCTTATCAGAGGGTAGTGTTAAGCATTTGTTGTATACACTCAGGCAAGAAATGATGTCACACTCTAAGTCCAGACCAATTGTTTGTATAACAATTTGTTACTTTGTTATTTTTATTACTCGTACATTAGTAAGCAGGACAACTCATTTGTAGACACTATGGGGCATATATGCAACAACCGGCGATAATTATCGCTAAGCGCAATTAGCGCTAGGATAATTATCGCCGGCTAACGTAGATTTTTTTATCGCTGAGATAGCGTGCTATTAACAACGCTTATCTCAAAAGCGATGAAAATCCTAGCGCTAACTGCCAAACAGTGAGATTATCGCTGGAAACCCAGCGATAATCTCAGGAAGTTTGGCGTTAGCTTGATGATAGGGCCTTACATACTTAGCCATAATATCCACCTTACATGGAATATCATGGCTAAGTCAGTCCTGAAGCAGGCGTAAGGAAAGTAGCGGTAACAGGGGTTATCGCTGCTTTTCTTGCCGCTATGCATCATAGCGTGGGGCTTGATGATAGGAGAAATGTCGCTTAGCGACATTTCTCCAGTCATGTCAGGTCAGGAACGCCCACTTTGCATCTCATTAGAGATGCAAACCTAGCCGTTAAGAATCCGGGTGCTAATGCAAGGTTTCACGCGTTAGCGTGACCTTGCTAATTAGGCAATAAAATTATCGCCGCTTTTCGCCTGAAAACGGATGCAAAAGCGGCGATAATTTCATAACGCCTCGTTACTGATATGCCCCTAATTTACTTTGTTGCAATACAGGGTAGAGTCAACACTATGCAATCCTATGGGAAAAAAGAAGTTAATAATTGCAGGTAGGTAAAACGACTTTTGGTGTGGGCCTTTTGGGGGGTAGAAGCAATGTTCTCCAAGGTTCAATTCTGAAATCAAGGTGCACAAACCAGCAGCACAAGGGTGGCCGGGTGCAGAGTACAGGGGTGCCAATGCTAGTCAATGAGGACATGGGGCACATCGGTTGGAGGCTGCTCACAGGCAGGTGAAGCGGCCTTGGAGGACAATCATCAGGAGTTAAGATAAATACAAAGGGGGCCCAAGGCAGCACCAAAACCACACCACCTGCAGCACAGGGGTGGCTGGGTGCAGGGTGCTTACACAGGGTCGACGGCCAATGTTACCTTATGGAAATCTTCGGTTGCAGGCTTAGACCAGGAGGTCTCTTCGATGGAACATACAGCCAGCGGAGGAAGTTGAGATGCCAGGTGATATCGGGAAACCATTGGTTCTGGTCACCAGGACTTTGAGCCAGAGAATGCAGGGGTGTCATTAGATGTCAGGTTTCTCTTTACCGGGCAGGTCAAGGGCAGTCTTGGTGCACAGGCTGCAGACATCATCACGAAGGCTAGGAGACGTCGGCCCTCGATGGATTTGGGCTTGAAACCTCTGGGGCACCTCTTCTGGACCAGTGGGCCTCCTGGACTCGGGCCGTGGGCATCGGGTGTAGAGGTAGGTCTGGAAGGTGAGTATTCGCAGATCTCCAGGGTCTTGGAGATCTTTTTGGAGACAAAGCCGTTGTCTTCGGGAGACTTGGGTCTTTTTCAGAGCTGATCAGTCCTCTCAGGGTTTTTGGAGGTCACTGGTCTTCAGGCTGCAAGTTGTTATGTTGCAGGGGTTGTATTAAGGTGTAGGCAGGTGGTAGGGCTGGGGCAAAAGCAGTGGTCACCTGGATATTCTTCTGCTTTGTTGCCAATCTTCTTAGGTCATATGGAACTTCTGAGCTGGGTTCAGGGATCCTCCTAAATACTGTATTTAGGGGGGTTACTGGGGTATCAAGGTAATAGCCAATGGGATCCTGACCTAGGGCTGACTACACCCTTAGTATGCTCACACCACATGGGGGAGTAAGCATAATCTCTGTCCCTAATTGGAGGGTGCCCTCCGTCTGAAAATTGGGCTTAACCTCGCTTCCCCACCTGAGGGGTGGAGTTGGTAGAGATGGGCACACCTTCTGGGCTGTCCTGATTTTCCTGGCTATCTTCCTGCCAAAAAGGAGATGAAGACATGAAGGGGGGCCTGCTCCTGCCAGCGGGAGAGGCTGGGGTCACGTTACAAAGGCAGCAAGGCCTTTGAAGCTCCCTTGTCACAGATGGCTTATCCTGACCTTGAGAAGTGTGAACAAAGCTGCCCAGGAATGGCTTTGTTTCTGGGCCCTTGGAGGGAAGGCTCCCACCCCAGGGATCTAGAAACATGTCTCAGGGTGGAAGGCTGGTTTTCACCAGTCAGCCACCCACCAGTGGTTGGTTTGGTTCAGGGTTCCCCTCTAGAAGGTACCCATGAATGCATGGAATAATAAATCTGACACTGGAATCAATGCAGGTTTATTATTCTGAGATGTTTCATACCAAACATCCCAAGATTAAGTACAGCCATTATGGTACTACTCGTTAAGGGTGGGCGACAATTTCCATTCTGCTCGCGGAAATTGCGACATTTCGACATTTTTGCGTTCCACGCGAAAATTACGAAACTTCCGCGATCCGTGAGGGAACGGAAATTGTCGCCCACCCTTGGCTAGGCAGGTGTGCTTTCTTCCCATATCTACCGTCAGCAATTTGCTGTAAGGAGGTCTGTGCATCCATGGGTTTCTCGAACGCAATCCCCGTGTAGTTCCTGAGGTTCTGTCTCCTCCTCTGCTGCTCTGGTCGGTCTCTGACCCTTTATAAACAAGAGGCATGTGAACTCCATAGAAGCCCTGCCCCACACACTGGTGGTGTGCAACGTCTTACCACCCTTTCCCTACTATGATGGACAGCTCACTCGAGGGACCCCGGCGCCCCTCGGCGCGGTGGCAAAGTTACAGACACACATGGTCGCTGGAGACAACTCTTCTGGCCCTTTACGCCGCTGTAGTGTAGGAAAAGCACTATACATTTACCCAACGAGGTAGCACTTACTGATTAGCCAGTAGAAAGTACTCCAGTTGAGTAGAGGTATTACACAAAACGGTGGCATCTTCTTGGGTAAATATGCAGGGCAGGATTCATTCTGGCACGATGCTCCTGTCACAAAAATTAAACTGTCCTCAACAGGAAGCACTTACAGATATAAATAAAGCAGGTGCCCGAGTTGAACTTGAAGCTCAAATTCATTAACGCATTAATCAGCACAAAAACATTTGTGAGCACGGTCGAGGCTAGGCAGGTGTGCTGTCTCCCCATACCTATCGTCAACAATTTGCTGTAATCCTTGATGGAGCTATGTGCATCCATGAGTTTCTCGAGTGCAATCCCCGTGTAGTTCCTGACACCAGGAGATTCTGTCTCCTCATCTGCTGCTCTGATCGGTCACTGCTCTCCGGCCCTTTATAAACAAGAGGCATGTGAACTGCATGGAAGCCCCGCCCGTTTGGCCTCGGCCCACACACCAGCGGTGTGCAACGTCTTCCCGCCCTTTCCCCCACTATGATGGACAGCTCACTCGAGGGACCCCGGCGCCCGTCGGCGCGGTGGCAACGTTACAGACACACATGGTCGCTGGAGACAACTCTTCTGGCCCTTTACGCAGCTGTAGTGTTCGAAAAGCACTATACATTTACCCAACGAGGTAGCACTTACTGATTAGCCAGTAGAAAGTACTCTAGTCGAGTAGAGGTATTGCACAAAACGTTGGCATCTTCTTGGATAATGCACAGCAGGATTCATTCTGGCACGATGTTCCTGTCACAAAAATTAAACCTCAACAAGAAGCACTTTACTGAATTTGACCTTCAACTCGGGCACCTGCATTATTTATATCTGTTACAGATATAAATAAAGCAGGTGACGAGTTGAAGGTCAAATTCAGAAATGCATTAATAATCAGCACAAAATCTCCGCGATCACGCGAAATTGTGCATGATCGCGGAGATTTTTAGTCGTTTTGCGATATTTTGCGAAAGGCACTTTCGCAAATTCCGCCCACCCTTACTACTCGTAGTGACCAGTTTCTAAACCGTATACTCAGTATGGCTTTTCTGTGCACTAATAATATCTAAGAATGGAGTTAGATATTATATGGGTCTATCTGCTCAAGGCCGATAGGTCCTCACATGAGGTATAGTGCACCGTGCTTTAGGGGTGACTTACCTAAGCCTCATGCAGTGCTGGGAAAGCATGGCACACAAGTATGTGTGCCATGTCAACTGTTCACCTTTAGCTGCCCCACAACACGCAGGCTGCATTGGCAGTGGTGCATTGTTTGTGGTGAGAGGTCCCTGAGTATGGCATAATACATGCTGCAGCACTTAGAGGCCTTCCCTTGAATATAATGCCCTTGGTACCATAGGTACTCCTTACAAGGGACTTACAGGTTAGGCCAGAGTTGTGCCAATTGTGGAGAAATGGTACAGGTTAGCGAAAGAACACAGGTCCTCTGCACCTGATAGGCAGGAACCCAGGGCACACTCAGTCAAAGGGCCTCAGGTATCTGGCAAAACCTTAGGAGGCAATCATGCAAAAAGGGCACTTTCGTACACAATGTTAGCCGATGGACCTAAAATGCTTCAATGGGGAAAAACAAAATTGGTAGTTTTTTTCCTCACCAGGGCATATAAAACATTCTTTTAAATGTCCCTGCTTATATTTGCATGGCATCCTACCCTGGGGGCACCTAGGGTAGACCTTAGGGGTGGCTTATATATATATATATATATATGGTAGTATAATACTTTGGAAGTACCTTTAAATCCAAAGTTGAATTTGCATGTAATTTCAATTTAAAAGCAGCTTGCAAGACAGGGCTGACTTTTAAAATGACAGCAGGCAGCACAGCAGTGCACACTTACGTGCCTCAAAAACTGCTGATCCTCAAAACCTACATGTCCAACCATATACTAGGGACTTACAGGTAGGTTGTCCATTCCAATTGTAATTACACCTAATTACCATAAACCTTTCTAATCAAAGCACTAGCCCTGGGCCTGGGTAGGAGAGTCCAGGGCGCAGTAAGAGTCAGTTACCACCAGTATCAGTCAAAACATGGGGGTGATCAGGGCAAAAAGGATGACTTTCTTACAACTGTCACCCAGCAGACTCTCACAATTTTTGATCAAACATCCTGAGTTCCACGTTTTTTAGGTTAAAAGGCAAATACCGACTTAGCAAGCCTTTCTCTTCTGCTTTTATGAACTATTCCACTTTTCTGAAGTTAGGTCAATGGACCATGCTCTTACAAAGCATGACTATGAAGATATTAGCCACCAGTTAGGTACAGCAGGCCTGAGTGTGCTGAAAGGAAGCAGGGGTGGTCCGAGGGCCTGGGGGTGCCTCGGAGGAGGGGTCGCAAATATACAGTGCCGCTCCAGGTGGAGGTAGGGCACCAGATGCGCCCACTCCCTGATCAAGCATAGTGACTAGCAGGTGCTCCAAATCTTGCATGCGCCAACCAGGGAAAACTGTCAGCCCAACCACAGACACCACAAGGCAGCATAGGTAGGGGTAAAAAAAAAAAAAAAAGAAGGACCACAGAGTAGCCTCCAACCCCCTTCCTACATGGCAAAGGAGGCAGTAGATCACACAAGACTTAGGGAAATGCCCATAACATAAGATAAACAGCCAAAAGTTAGCTTAAAAAGCGGTTTGCAGATAAAGGAGGGATTGAGATACCTGGAGCCACAAGGGAGGGTCACGTGCACGCCACATGCAAGGAACTGAGAGATACATACGCACGTGATCTCAGGGTGCGTTGCAACTGGCAGCAGTACTAAATAGCAACACGACTCTTCATCACATATTTCAGCGCACATGTAGACAAAAAAGACGCAACTCACACCAACTACACCTCTATGCAAAAAACAGGTGAGACACATTCCTGGAAAACTAGGGATGCCCACGGAACTCCTTCTAAAGTATGATGCTATCCATCCCTAAGCTCCTGAGACCACCCCACAAATATCATGCACTAACCTGAGCATCCAGTTAGGAATGAAGGGTGGGGGGTACTCAAAGGCTCATAAAGAGATTAAATTGCCTGGATAACCAATAATCTCCTTTTTTCCTCAAAAAGATACCCATCGGGGGCCACCCTCTGGTGTCTCACAAAAAGAGCGACTAGTGGAGTGTGGAAGACACACCCTTAGGGTAAAAGTACAGAAACTCCAGAAACCATTGGTTACGGCGTAATGTTTCTGAGTTAACAATTAACCAAGTTCTTATCAAAAAAGGTCAACCACCGAACCTTCAAGTGCACAAACACCCATCTGCCACATCAAACACCTGAGCATTGACAAAAAGTTTACATTTGAAACTTTTAACTACCAGTGCAAACTTTTTTCTGAATTGATAAGGGAAACCACAGCCGCTGCTGGACCACAGATGCCTCCCACGAGACCCATAAGAAGTCCAGCAATGTCAAATGAAACGTTATGTATGATTCCATTGTTATGTACCGTCCGCCTACAATGGGTGACACCGCACTTAGTCAGTGACAAGGAACTGCAGTGTAAAATAGAGTCTATTCAAAAGTTACCATAGTGCTTGTGTAGGGACCTCTCCCATGTCATCTACATTTACACTAAGCAAAACTCCAGCACACAGCGCCCTTTTACAGAACACATGATACCAGCACATGAATGCAGTTGGCTCCCAAACATCAGCCAGGTCATGTGACATCTGTTCATTGATTCCACATGCAGTAGGTGCAGACAAACTTTACTTATCCACAGAGGTAGCCCCATGAAAGCAAAATGGCTTCTTCACCTATATCTATGCAGAATAAGGGCCAAAGTCCAACCCGCCAAGGTAGAACCACACTGTATAATAGTAAATTTGACCCAATATGACACCAACCCAATTACATTATACATCTTCACGGAACAGACTAATATCTAAATCAAACTCAACAGGATGTGTAGAAAGGGCACAATAGGGGAGGATACTGTTTGGCCGCAAGACTTCCCAGAGAAAAGATTCATGGAGGTAGCAAAACCCCCAACTCAATGCACAAACACGTCTGCTCCTGCATCCATCTGTGGACTGAGGGTGGCCCTTTGCTAAGCGTATCTGGGGTGGTCTTCTTTAAAAACAAGTTGTCCCCGGCATAGAGTTCCTGTGTATGGCCGTCCAGCTCGTGGACAGAAAGGGGAATCAGTCGCATGGGGGAGGGCTGAATAAGTGCTTAGCCACCCCATTTCAGTATATCTGGGACATTGAGGTGGGTGGATACACTTGGCTAGAAGGGAAGGGGCAACCCCTAATTGTACAGAAGCTTACACTGCATCACTATGTTTCAGAGGTAATGGAACTCTTCCAATGGGCAAAATGCTAACTGCGGAGCAATCAAGCACATTCCGGTTATGCAATGGGGCACCTCCATGCTGAAAGATTATTACTGGTAGTTTGGTGAGTAAGCATTTCCTCACCTCATCCCTTGATGGTGCAGGCTCTTCATCTGTTCACCATACACACCCTGGCCTTGGTCATTCCTGAAGAAGAACTATCCAGAACCTGTTAAGGAAGAGGAGAAACTTGCTGCACCAGGCTCACGAGAAGAGAACTGCTGACTATTTTGGCTGGGCTGAGTACAAAAACATTGCAGAAGAATTCAGACTGTTAACTGATAAACAAGTCTGGACATGAGGGTTGATACCTTTCTTCAGCCTGCAGACAAAAGTCAATGCCTGCTGGTTACAGATAACCAGATGGAAAATGCTCAAAATGAGGAACAGCACTGAGCTCGGCCTCAATTCGATCAAGGAAGAACTGTGAGCAATCCGCCTCATCGTAAAGCAGCAACAGATATGTATTGGAGTTAATGACCACGATGGAGGAAGGGGAGAGTGTGCACCAAGATCGGTGCGGCCTGCTGCACCTTTATTCCAGGGAATGATATGGATAATGGTACATTGACACTTGCCATCCAAGCATTGTGCCACTTACAAAGAGACATGCGTGAGGAGGGAGGTGACCCTGAGAAGGAGTGGTTTTCGAATTGGTTCTCCTGGCTCCCACGGTGGATCTCCGGTTTGTGCAAATTGTAGTTGCCAGTTTTCATTGTATTTATATTTGTGTGCGGGTCTGTACAATTGGGGATTACCTGCTGTAAAAACGCAGACTGGGAACAAGTGCAAGTAACCAGGAAGGTACTGGTAATTGAAAGTGAGCACCTAGAGCAACAGGTCCCAAATAAGTAACTGTCAAATGGTATGAGTTAGATAGTGTAGTTGAAAAATCAACTACAGGGGGGAATGTCAGTAAGGAAAAGGTTGATGCTAATATGAAAAATTATACATTCAGTTATGAGAACAAAATTGCGTCTTTAATAATGAATTCACCCGTTGTGAACTCCACATCAAACCCGACTCCAAAATACGTACTCAGGCAAGCAGTAAGACCTAGGCCTGAGGTCACTGATTGATAGGCCACAGGTGAGGCAGAAAAAACGCACATATAGGAAAACTTAGATCAATCCCACAGATGGGTGCAGTCACACTACAATGGTCAAGGGAGATTGGCCTCAATAAAGCACACATGGCCGGAGGGGTACACGTGCTCCTAAAATACCAGTCAGATGCTACATGAGTTAGGAACATATAGCCAATCTGGGCACAGCACACGCAGTGATCACGCATTCCCCATGTCGACATCTGGACACGTTAACCACTGGCCACATTGTGTCCACTTAAGGTCAAGGCCACCTGTATTTTCCATTTGACAAATAAATTATGACTCCAAAGCCAGCAACTTGCATTCCTCACCATATATGGATCACCGGAAACCTTTATTACCTACGATGAACTGTATAAAAAGAGGACGCAGACCGATTGTAAATTGAGACAGTCCTCAGACTCTGTGCCTGTAACTGTTCTCCTGGTCTCTATGTTTAATTAAACAAAATGTTCCTTGTCTCTTGTGTTTTTTAAGGTATTTTATGGTCAAGTAACAATGGTAAGATACGTCTGGTGTCTAATGCAGTTCCAGGAGAGTTCTATGTTTTGTAGTGTTACAGTTTATACTCATAAAGTTGCATAGAGAGTTCATGTGCTTGCTGCAAAGCGCATTGTGCAACAAGCATATCGTAAATAGGTGAGTAGGTTACTGCTTTTGACACCGAGATTATTTTGTTACTTCAAATTTATATGTTGCAATCCTAATGTAGCACAGACAGTGAGCTATGAACCAGCATCAAGGAGCTGCATTCAACTTGCAAGTCATGGTTTTAGATCCTTATTGTTTTTTCTCATCCTACTGTTATTCTAAGTTAGAAAAAAAGGGTTCCTTTGGGTAGTAATAACGTCTTGTTATTACAGACAAACCCAATCACTGCATTACATTTTAAAATCCTGTTTCTCTCGATCATGCACTCATAACATATAGGGGCAGATTTATGAACCCCTTGCGCCACTTTTGCGTCACTTTTCCCATGTTAAAAGTGACGCAAAAGTGGCGCAAGGGGCTCATAAATCTGCCCCATAATGTCTACAAGTATGGATGATATGTGACGCCCTACACTTTCGCTTTGTCTACTAAATGTCTTTTGTGACATTTCCTGCACATTGATTTGCACACTTGTATGATTTATTGTCTCATTGTGGGTGATGTAACGTGCTCTGGCACCCTACACTGGAATGAATAGTGTTATATAAAAAAGTGAAATAAACAATAAATTAGTTAGTGCCATTTAAATCGATCATTGTGTAATTATTCATATACAAAGATATAACTTCTATACTTACTTTGCATACACATCGCTTACAATGGGTGGTTGTACCAAGTCAAAAAGCCTGCCTCTTAACCATAGTTTCTCTTAAGTACGATCGACATGATAATCTATGTGCCTTTATTTTCTTCCATTGCATTGGCATCTAGGTTTTAGGCTCTGGATGTCTCCCAGACAGGATGATATCTGATAAAAAAGAAGGGTTAATGGCTCTTTAAATCAGGCCTTGATTTGAACCCAGCTGGAACTGAAAATAAGAAAGTCCCCTCACCACCTGCATGTTGCTGTTCTGAACAGAAAGTCGACAATGTGTAGGTGATGCGGAATTGTGTCCTGGTGTCTGAAAAGTGCACCAATACATATTCAGCATATTTCACTGGGGTGGCTTAATCCCAGATCTAGCTAAAAAGTAACTGACAGATGCAGGATCTTAAAGGATCCCCCAAATTTCTTCACTGTTCAGTGATGACATCCAACTCACATGAGGGAAACATGACAATTGAGTTGTGTCTAAATTTGAGGATTTTTATAAATCATAATCACAATTAGAAGTTCTCAATCACGATGCACTTGAATATTGCTGGAGGTCGCATAACTAGTTAGCATGGAGGAGTCTCACATGAAATCTCACCCAGGCACGGAAACGATTGACAGATTGACTGATCTTTTTCGAAGCATGAGAATCTCCAGAAATATTAAACAAGCAATAACTGCTCCAACATCTAAATCAGTCTTCATTAGTACCTGTGAAGAAATCCATTAATCTGTCCCTACACTATCGCTAAGGTGACATCCCTACTTAGCGTCTCCCAAGGCAAAATCCGGGAAAAGAGAAGTCAGCTTGTGAAGACTTCCTAAGAAGTACACTCACGTTGTAAGGGTCAGTAGCCAAAGCTACAGATTAATTCTAAGTCTCCTTCCTCAGCATCAATCCCTTCCCTCTACCTTCTAACGGTTCTCTGCTCGCATCTGCTCTCTCCTCCCTCGGGCGTTAACCCTAATACAAAATCCCCAACATAGAGGACATGTCTCCAAACAGTTCCTCTGTCTAAGCACCTTTTTCCACCAAAACTTGTACATCGTCCAACGCCGGTTGATACGTCCTTGGATCCCAGGCTTCTTCCAATTATATACAGTGTTTCAGCTCTCCTCCATACCTAACTCCTAAAACAAGAGGCATCTCTCTAACTAACGAAGACGGTGTCCTTGCACCTGCAACAGAAGCATGAGAACAGAGTATCCTTGCACGCACATGAATTTCGCTGACTACCTCCAAGAAAGCCTTTCCAGAGAAAATACACTTCAGGCCTACACAATTCAGCTAACATAAGAAATACGAATAGGCCTTTCATAGCAAAACGTGAACATTAATTTAGGCCTCTATACATCAAGAATTACACGCATTAGTAAGTGTTGCATAAGTAAGTACTATTCTTCATCAAGTTTAAGGCATGATTAATTATTTCTACATATGCAGACTGTAATATGGTGCACGTTTAAATCTAATGCATTACATTACACATGAGCTACTTCACTAAGCATTTGCAATGAATATCGAAAGTTATGCAATCACATTTATATGCCAGTTTCTATCATTATTTTCACACATTTCATTATTACCTCTACATTTCTAATAATCAATTTTAGTACAACACATGATTATATGTGGGTGCGGACTATCCACGATTATGATGCACCCCTACAATTTTCAGAACATCATGACGCTCTATCAACAGTCTGTAGGGGAAGAGTATGCTGTGTATTCTGTGAGATAAGAAAATGTAATATAATGTTGTATACATAAACAAATTTATGTAAAATGCTTGGTAAAACACCATTATTTGGAAATGTCTGTATGAGTTAAACCCCAGCAAGCATGAGTAGTTGGTGCACTCCCCACTTGTTCATTCTATGCTAGTAGCACTGCTCCAATGCAACACAGGATAATACTCACTCCGAGTTCCCTTTTACTTTCAGTTAAAATACAACATTGTAGTGTTTGTCAGGAGTGTTTCTTTGACTGTTGATATGGATTTTCATCTTGTCCAAGTGCTTTGCTCAAATAGTGGCTTGTAGGGAGTTGCGAGTTTTGAGTGTATTTCTTCTAGCAGCTTGTTGTTGGAAAATGGCCCTCTCTCAAAGGTCACTCTAAACTTATTGCCTTCCTCCTCCTCTTTTTCTGGGCTCGTTCATGTTGGCTTTAAGACTCGGAGCACTTTACCAGTGCTAACAGTGCTAAACTGCACATGTTCTCTACTTAAAACATGGTAACATTGGCTTAGCCACAATTGGCATATTAAGTTTACTTATAAGTCCCTAGTAAAATGTTCTACATGTGCCTAGGGTAAGTAAATTAAATGCTACTAGGCGTCCTGCAGCACTGATTATTCCACCCACTTAAGTATCCCTTCAAACATGTCTCAGGCCTGCCATTGAAGAGACTGTGTGTGTTGTTTTAAACTGCCATGTCGACCTTGCAACCTTGCAAGTTAGCCCTATTACCAGGCCTAAACCTTTCTTTCTAATGCATATGTCACCCCTAAGGTAGGCCCTGGACAGCCCAAGGGAAGGGTGCAGTGTATCTAGAAAGTAGGAAATATACTTTTAAGTTTTACATGTCCTTGTAGTGAAAAACTCTTAAATTCCTTTTTCACCACTGCAAGGCCTATCTCTTTTCCAGGATAACATTGGGATTACTTTATTACATTTTGTAAGTGTCATTTCCAATTGGGAACAGATGGGACCCCCAAGTTTTGTGTCTATGGAACCACAATTTAAAATCACAACTTATTGTGAAGTCAGATTTTAAATTGTAATCCTGAAAATGCCAGTTGACATTTTCTTACTTTCGAAATTTGGTGCCTGCTGCCTGTCTTTGAATATACAACTGGGGTGGGTGACAGCTTGGCTTTGTGCATTACCTCTAGACAGCCATCAATGTATCTGCACCAGAGGGCAATACAATCTTTGTATGGGTATTCTCAGGGTGTATATATAATTCATATCAAAGAAGTGCATGTACAGGTCTGCTTAACTTGGGACAAAAATACTTCCCATCGATGTTCCTTATACAATGTTTGAAGAATTTGTTATTCTAATTAAAAAACATCTTCTTCCGAGCTATTGTAGTACATGGCATGATGAAACTGATAGGTGTCTTATTTTGCAAGGTAGTTTTCTTCAACAGTTTTTGATCACTCAAGGTTTAATCCAGGGGATACTGGTGTGCAAGGCCTCCACATCTAATGTTATAGTCATCATAGTATTAATCTGTTTATTTGAGGTGTTGATCAGATTAAGGACATCTTTAGTGTCTATCTAACAAATGAAGTAGCAATAATATCAGAGTAATGTTAAATGAAGCTGAGGTATCCAGGTGGATCTTGAAATAAGAGGCTTAGGTCATCATTAAGACAGATCCTCAAACACCAATAATTTACATTTTACCGAAAGTCCACAAAGGGAAGATTCCTCTAAAAGATTGTTCCATTGTATTAGGAATGTTCTCTTTGCTAGATTCCTTATTCACTATTTGTAATTTATTTTTGCAACCATTAGTTGCCTTAAAAGGCACTAAAGATGTTCATGGTCTGATCAATGACACAAACGAACAGATTAACACCACAATGATTATAAGAGTTATCACTTTCTGTTGGAGGAACTGAGGGTCTGCCTAGAAACCGGTCTACCTTCTGAAAAAGGGATGGTGTGTTCGTAGTCCAGCAGGGAGACTGACTGTCCAGGAGGATAAGCACAGCATGAGGAACAACCAGAGGAAGTAGGTGACATAAAGGGACATATAGGGAACAAAGCCAGGAGCCACCTAAGTGTGAAGGGTCTCCCTGAGCAGTTCTTGCTGTGATAACCTCAAGTTTTCACACATCATTGGGCTATCTGCTTCCTGCCATGTGTATAAGAGACTGGTGCTGCCAACATTGGAGTTAGACACTTAGGCATTCAAGGGGACGCTCTCAGGATCGACCTCCATGGCGATGCTCTCAGATGGATCACCTCATTCCTAACTGGAAGAACACAGAAAGTATGCCTACCGCAGTTTACCTCCGAACCCAAGGAAATCATCTGCGGTGTCCCTCAGGACTCATCTCTCAGCCCCATCCTGTTCAACACCTACATGACACCTCTGGCTAACATCGTCAGATCGGATGGACTCAACATCATATCAAACACAGACGATACTCAACTCATCCTTTCTCTCTCCAAGGACCACATCACCCCCAGAGCCAGCTTCCACAGATGCATGGCGAGCTAGGCAGACTGAATGAAAAATAACTACCTGAAGCTCAACAGTAATAAAACAGAAGTACTGATCTTCGGCAAAAACAACACACTCTTGATCGCTTCCTGGTGGCCCAATGAACTAGGACTAGCACCCTCCTCTTTGGACCACACCGGAAACAATGACGGCAAACTTACCATGGAGTCCCAGATCAATGCAATCTCCTTTGCCTGCTCTTTAAGTGTTTCGAACACTACACATGGTCCGTGACTGGCTACCCTCCCCTCCCAGCTTTCCACACCACCTTGAAGAATTGTCATAAGCAAATTATCTTTGGAAGGCGGGGGGTCAGGGACCCCCCGGCCGTATTTATTATACAAAACAATAAAAGGATGAATATCAACATTACATCAGTTATGCAAGAATAAGCAAAATTCATGACATTGGATTTACAGAATCGTAGACAAATATCAAAGGCTAACCTTAACAAACATCTAATACAGCGTGTTTCCTATCCGAATCTAACATCCTGCCTGAATTTTGCATTCTAACATATCTGGCCGGACGGCAAGGTCGCTAACCGGTGTCAAGTCCTCATGCACGACAGGGGACCGCCTACCCCGTCGGCATCGTGAACTCCATTTAACCAACAAGGAGGGCCCTTACACTTTGCGTCGTATGCTGACGTCATGGTGTATGTGCGGGGTGGCTACCAGCCTAAGGAAAGCATGACTCCCTCCCCCGCATTTTTAGCAGCTAGCGGATATTCCTGCCCCTGAAGTTCTAGGAGGGACCAGTGGCCCCTTCCCCTGGGCCACCCCTCCGTGGATGGTGACGCCCCCCTTAGGACCTTAAATTGCTGCTCACCGATCATGACCTTACCGCCTGACCACCCCTAATAAATACGACGATGAACCTAGAAAAAAGAACTCGCTAAAGGACAACTACACTACACTAAAACCAACAATATAGATACGAAGCATGCTGTGCTAATGGGAAAAAAGGCCTAAGTACACACAATATTACCTTTTTAATGACAACATAATCACAGCTATATAACGGGAAAAAGGCCTAGGTACCCACAACCTTGTTTAATAACATAATCACACCTGTATAACGGGAAAAAAGGCGTAAGTGCAGACAACCTTCCTAACTAACCACAACCAATCCTACCTTTCAACGGGAAAAAAGGCCTATGTCACACTTACTAGCACCCCTGACTAGCATTGTTTAGTAGCTTGTTTTTAGGGCTGGTGGGTGGGGAAATAATTAATCCGCCCCGAGCGTGGGGCACACGGAAGACGCGGGGAGCGAGCCAGGAGCAAGAGGGCGCCCCCCCGCTCCCCGCGCCTTATAAAGGGGGCTGCACGTCGCACTGGGGGCCCGCACCCCGGTCGTCCCGCCCCCCCTGCCCCGGAGCCGAATGGCTGCTTCCGGGTCACGGGGGAGGCATCAACCTATCGGTGTTGGGGGCGCGCCGCGCGCGTCATCGCCCCGCGACACACCCCCAACACCGAAAGGCCGGGGGAGGGGGGCGCCACATCGCCGTGAGGGCCGAGTGGCCCCCACTTTACACATGGTCCGTGACTGGCTACCCTCCCCTCCCAGCTTTCCACACCACCTTGAAGAATTGTCATAAGCAAATTATCTTTGGAAGGCGGGGGGTCAGGGACCCCCCGGCCGTATTTATTATACAAAACAATAAAAGGATGAATATCAACATTACATCAGTTATGCAAGAATAAGCAAAATTCATGACATTAGATTTACAGAATCGTAGACAAATATCAAAGGCTAACCTTAACAAACGTCTAATACAGCGTGTTTCCTATCCGAATCTAACATCCTGCCTGAATTTTGCATTCTAACATATCTGGCCGGACGGCAAGGTCGCTAACCGGTGTCAAGTCCTACTAACCACGCCCTTACCTAGAGGTGCGCATGCACGACAGGGGACCGCCTACCCCGTCGGCATCGTGAACTCCATTTAAACAACAAGGAGGGCCCTTACACTTTGCGTCATATGCTGACGTCATGGTGTATGTGCGGGGTGGCTACCAGCCTAAGGAAAGCGTGACTCCCTCCCCCGCATTTTTAGCAGCTAGCGGATATTCCTGCCCCTGAAGTTCTAGGAGGGACCAGTGGCCCCTCCCCCTGGGCCGCCCTCTCCGTGGATGGTGACGCCCCCCTTAGGACCTTAAATTGCTGCTCACCGATCATGACCTTACCGCCACAGGCCAGCATTGTTTCCCGACGATCTGGCCCCCCCACAACTCCTGCCTCAAGGTCATCCTTACCTCAGAGAGCCCTTCAACCAAGCTAGGATATTATCACACCATATTCTATTCCCTGCCTCCGTCAAATGAACCCCATCCTGTAAGTACAAATCCTTCCCCCAAATAGCCCCATGTGGGATGGTCTGTAAGTGAGAGTTTCGGAAAAGTTTTTCTAACTTGGTATTGATCCTCTTTACCGAGTGATTCAATGCCCTAACAGATTCACCCCCATGCCACTGCAGCCACGGTATCAGCTGAGACCAGACTACAGTGCAGTCAGGGCACACCCTCCTTACCCAACCCGCTGCTGAAATGATCTCTTCCAGGAGGACCCTCATACCCAGTCTAGCAAGGTCATTCCCCCCCAAGATGAAGAATCACCACCGCCGGTGGGGCTGTATGTTGGGCGACCAACTCAGCAAAGAATCCCCTAAACTGACTGAGGCAGAGACCCCCCCTCCCAAAGAAAGAGATGGACCAACCTTCGTGCTCTAGCTCCCTTCTACCCTTGCCTGCAAAAAAGACAGTTTTAGCACAATTGACATAAGAATGACCAACAATCCAAACCCTGCCTGACCGCGTCCTGTGTTCCTGACTGTTCACACCTCGATGAGTCGCCGATGAATCCTGATGATGACCCGAAGCAAGCTCTCCGCCTGCGTCACAGAGCGAAGGAACGGCAAAACCAGAAAAGAAAAACCTGATGTCAGTAATACCCTAGGTACTTTACAACATGTGTACCCGCACATACCGTTAGTAGCAATTGGAATTGGGTGACCATCTCCCAATTCTTCTAACACTGTTCACATGTAAACCCCTTGTGATTGCCTCAGTGGCTGCACCTATCCTAAAGGAGTGTGTGCCAAATTCCTTCGGGTCAAGGCCCACCCTGGCAATAGTCAACTCCATGACTCTTCTGAACTGATATTTGGTTAAAGGGGTGCCGTCCGCGTGTAATAGAAGCGGCCCACCCAACAGTGCACCTCGCTGCTTTATGAAAGTCTCCACGTGGTGTACCGGGCAGCAAGGATTGGCCCTTGCCCTGTGCAGTACCACAGTCTCCCCCCGGGACTCCTGATCAGTTTTCGATCTCCTAATCGTCACCCACAATGTGTCTCCCTGAATTGTTGTGTTCAGGAATTGGATACCCACCTGCCTATCTGCCTTAGAGGCTGCCACCAACTCGCTCAGCCTCAACGCCCCATAAAAGGCTAATGTAAACGCTGCTTTAAACAATTGTATCTCCCAGCCCGAGCTACAGACGTCATGCAATGCAGGCAGTAATGCCGTTATCCTCTCCAAATCTATTGGTTTCCTAGTGTCAGCCGTGCTGCCCTGTAAGCGGCGCCAACCCCTCAGACCCTTCCGCACCGCAAAGTTGTTAGTCGGATCTTTCACCCCCTTCGCCTGTGCGTAAAAGGAGACAGCTGCCCTATGCATGTTAGCTGTGGCCACTGAGCAACCCTCGTGATGCAAACTACCCAGATAATCCGTAAAGCTATTTTCCAAAGCCCATTTGGATTCCCAGTCACGCCCCAAGAACGTGCAATATGAACCAAACGCCCCTTCATAAGCTGTCCTTGTCTTGGGAGCTAAGCTAGCAGCCACGAGGTCCGGTAATTTGGGGCACCAATCTGCCAGAGTGCTGACGGGAAGTGAGTCGGTGTAGGCTCTGCTGTTGGAAGATGTTCCCTGAATACCTGCATTTTTTGGCGAGAGAGTGCATCAGCTGCATTATTAAGGACACCTGGTACATGTTTTGCCCTAAATACAACATTCAATCGCAAGCATCTCAACACAATCTCCTTCAAGAGGCGGAGTATGAACTTACAGCGTGCCGCTTGCTGATTGATGCACTCCACCACCGTCATGTTGTCTGACCAGAATATTACCGATTTGTTACGCAGGAGGTCAGGCCAGACCATTAATGCAACCCAAATGGGGAACAGCTCCAGAAAACCAATGTTGGTTGTCAACTCACTGTACACCCATTCGTCCGGCCACCTGTGGGTGACCCACTTGTTTCCAAGGATGGCACCAAACCCAACACTCCCAGCAGCATCAGTGCATAAACCCAACTCTGCTGAAGTAATGGGGGGGCCGGACCACACAGCCCTGCCGTTGAAGTCCTCCAGGAATGCCATCCATATCCGCATGTCCTGGCGTACCTCAAGCGATAGTCTAGTGCGGTGGTGTTTTTCTCGCAGGCCCCTCATAGCCTGCGCAATTGAGCGAGAAAAGGGGCGAGCCATTGGTATCACCCTCAACGCGAAATTCAACTGGCCCACTGTTTCCTGAAGCTGTTGTAAAGAGACCTTCTCTTTGGCCAGGCATGCGCGTAATGCCGCCTTGAATTTACATACCTTCTCCTTTGGGAGCCTGAAACAACCCTCCACAGAGTCTATTTCAATGCCTAGAAATTCTAAGCAAGTAGCTGGCCCCACTGTCTTCCCCGGCGCCAGCGGGACCCCAAAAGCCCGCATGAGCACGCAAAATTCCTCCAATGCCCGTGCACACTTCTGAGACCCAGCCGCACCCAGGAAGAAAAAGTCATCCAGGTAGTGCATGACCTGCTGATGCCCGGTTGCCTGCCTCATTACCCATTCCAAGAAGGAACTGAACGTCTCAAAATAGGCACATGAGATCGAACAACCCATGGGCATGCATTTGTCCATGTAGTACTTCCCATCAAACTTCAACCCCAAAAGGTGGTGATCCCCCTGATGCACAGGGAGAAGACGAAATGCAGACTCTACGTCAGACTTGGCCATCAATGCCCCTGGACCCAGGCCCCTAAGCAACACTACCGCGTGATCAAAAGAGGCATATTTTACGCTGCAGACATTCTCATCTATGGCATCATTCAAGGATGCCCCCCTTGGGGCTGAGAGATTATGAATGAGTCTATATTCGCCTTTCTCTTTCTTAGGGACCACACCAAGTGGGGAACAAACAAAGTTAGGCACTGGCACCTCGTCAAAAGGTCCTGCCAGCCTACCCAGGCGTAATTCTTTTTCAATTTTTGCAGCCACTACCCCTGGGTTATGCTTTACAGACAGTTGGTTCCTGCACTCAGTCTTACCTGTGTACCCTCCCGCCGGTATCCTGAAACCCCAAGAAAATCCCTCCTGAAGTAATTTAGCCGCTGCGTGATCCGGGTATCTGTTCAGCCAGGGAATCATTGCCATGACATTAATGGGAGTGTGCGATACTAAATCCTCCTCTAGCCTATTCAGGTTTCCTTCTCCCCCTGGAGCCCTGGTTGCCACCCTTAAATCTGCAGGAGGTCTCTGGGTGTGAGGGGTGCCCGCACAAGGAACAGGCGTGCTTGAACTTACATGTGCCCGCTGCCCTAGTGCAGGACCGTTTGTTGAAATACCAACATACGCCCTTTTTCTCCCCCCAACCCTTGCCCTTTCCTGGAACCTCACCTCCCTGCGCATGCCGAAAGGGCTGTTGCGGCTTGGCCGGGTATATTTTCTGTGAAGTGGTTGACCCCATCGCAGCTGCCCCCCCAGATATCTGGTTGTACCATGACAAGGAATCCACCACATCCCACGCTAGAGAAGGATTGAATTCCTTAGCCTTCCTGAATGAAATGTCATACTCTTTCCACCCATTCCCTACTTGTGTCTCGCTCCACATGGCAATCCTGCTCTGGTAGCAGGCCATTTCAGCTTGTAAATTGGGCGACCTTTCAGCTGTAATGGCACTAAACACGGAAAAGGCCCTCATCCAGTTAACAAATGTCTCCTCAACCCTGAACTTAACCAACTCTGTTCTCCATTCACTGGGCAACATCCATTCCTTTTGTGACTTGGCGTATTCCAGTTCCCTATTATCGAGCAGCAAGGAGAAAATGTTGACATATTTACCCGCCCAGATCATCTCTTTCACAGCCTGAGACACATGTTGCCCCAAATTCTCCTTCCTTGACGGTATAGCACCATCTTTAAGTAATGGCAAAGCCACCTCCTTACCATTGTCAATACCTTGCGACGCCGCCCCATCCTTCTTCGCCGTTTGCCCGCTGGTAGAACCTGTTGGGGGAGTAAGTGGTGCCAATGGTGCCCCTTCCCCCGCCCTGGCCAACTTAATCATCTCAACCAGTTTCAATGCTTCGGCTGAATGATCCTGAGAGGATGGCAATACCCCCCAACTGCAACCAGGGCAAAACAGCGGCTATCTGGGATGCCAATTCCACCGGGACAACATTGTTCGGGGGGGTTGGAACCCCAACGGGGGCAATGCTCACAGGGGTGGCAGGGGGAATGACCACGACAGGGGCAACCGGCAAAGCTGGAATAACCGGGGCTGGCCCCGCCGGTGCCAACGGGGGCATACCGGGGGCATCCTTAGGCACTCCCTCTGGCAAACCCTCCCCGTCAGTTGTATGTTTGGGCGTTGCGCGCGCAGTTTTCTTAGACTTGCCCCTCTTAGGAGGGGTGACAAACTCCCCTCTAGGCAGTGGTGGGTTGACTATCCTTTTTGGCCTGCCTTGTGGACCCGGCGGCCCGTCCAGCCTCTGATTAATCTCTGCCACATTCCTACCCAACTCATCCACCTTACCCAACCGCCTATCAATCGCCGTCATCCTGCGCATCATAGCCTGCATCATTTGCTCCATGCGGGAACTCCTATTAACTCGTGCCCCCGGCATATTTCCACAATCGTAATGCAAACTAGTCCTAGCCAAACACCGGCGATTGTACCTTTTTCAGATGTAGGATGTGAAGATGGCTGTAAGCACCATGCAACTGTGACCGCAAAACACACCAAGCTAGTCTTAGCGTGTGGGCGAGCGCCAACCCCTTGTAGGAAGGTCTCAAGCCCCGCGGCCCTCCAGAAGCAATGAAATGCTGGCCCGCCTCACTCCCCTTACCACCGAAGACCCGTGTGTCCTCAGCCCGTTGCTGTACTCTGCCGTGATCTGTTGTCCGCCACCAGAAAGCAGCACCAGAGTCAAGCTTCCTACGAAAAAACAAATATTACTAGTGTCGTACTTTAATATTCGGGACCACGTAGGGAACAGGGCCCTACCCCTGTCTATCCTGGTATTAGCGAACCGCAAATGGTAAATGCGGCATATACGAGTGCTTTTCTTATCGTTCTAGCTATGAATGCACTGTGTACACGTTATTCTGCTGCACTACGCGGGTTCCATTTTGGAAGCAGTGGCCATCTTGTCATTGCCCTCACATAGGCTATAATGGAGCAAATACGGGCCTCACAGTACATGGGCTTCTTCTCTGACTTCTCTGTGACCTGGGCAGCTGGCTCTGCTGCCCCGGGTCAAACTGGTCTCACGAGCTCCCCTTCCTCTCTCCACCTGTGATTAGCATCAGGGCTTGACCCGTCATAAAACCCTTTCATTCTACACAAGCCCCTGGCTAATCTCTTTCGCACCTGGCTGTTCCTGCTTTATGACTTGGTTCCCAAAACAGGAGATGCTCATGTTTATTGGGGGGATCTGTTTACATGTAATGTGGGATCTGAACCTTGTTGTGTAAATCATTGTGGGCTGGCCGAACTGGAATGTGGGATGGTCATCATGACTCTGCCTTTTCTTTGTAATGTACACTTACATATTGCCGTATCATAAAACCTAGGAATGTATGCTTGAGGCAGGAAAAAGGGTATTTAAGATGAAGTCCATTCCTATGATTTTCAGCAGTCTCCTGAGAACATACACGCTGGTGTACTTCTAGGATACCTGTCATTGGTCTGCAGCCAATAAACGATTCTTTGACTTCACCCAGAAGACTCTGTGTTTCTGTAGGTCCGGAACAGGGTGAACCCAGAAGTCATAGGGTGTGTGCCCCTGCACCGCTGGGTCTAGAATACCCAGTACTTCAGTTTGGCGCCCAACTCGGGACGATTTCAGCGGTACCAGTCCAAGCCAGAGGTTCGTGAGGAGCTTCGTGTGGAAATTCTGGAGGAAGGCCGCCACTTCATCGACCCCTGCATGTCGACGTGGTCCGAAAGTCTTTTCTGCGAGGTTCTCCGCGTCCCGACGGCTACGAAGGACTGCTGCCCTGATTAATCGACCTGTTTTGGACCCTTGACGAGTTTGAGAGAGCGAAACAATCGAGAGAGTCTTCTGGTGACGCCATCGATTAGCAATATTCAGTTAAGTATACGTGGAGCGTCTCCCATTTGTTTTGGTATCCTTCGGGATCGTTTGGTTTGATTTGGTAATAGGTGATTTGGTGTTTGCAAACCCCAAAGCCAGAGGACTCGTGTATTCACGAGAATATCGTAATCGATAATCCTTTGACGTTTGGATCTAGACTAGTGAGCGAAGATGCCTGGTTCTAGAATATTTGGTAGAATATTTTGTTTGGGTTGTGGAAAATATTTCCAGCTGGAAGAATCATGCCCGGTTCCTCCGGTTGGAACTCCAACTTATGAGCTCTATGTAAAACATGGCGTAGGCCCCATTGCATATAACGAAGTATGGATCCACTACACCAGAAAAGACGGTGTTTTAAAATGGCCCCAAAATGGTAGTTTTGATACCGATATTTTAGATAATTTGGAAATTAAATTGTTTAAGAAGAAAGCCCGGCCGGCGATGTTTGACTCTTTCCGCTTATGGCGAAAGGAAGCCAAACAGAAGGAAATTAAGCTAGCGAAAAAGAATAAGAGAGAGAGAGGTATGTCAGTAATGCAAGCAGCTGTACAATTTAAAGACAATGAAGAGGAGCAAATGAATGAGCAATTGCACAGGCAGCGTAAGTTAGGGATTGACAAATGTTATCCAGCTTTGCCACATTCTAAGCAGGATGAGTCAGAAGAAAAGGAGAAAGATCCCTTGATGTCGCATTTGTTGAGTTCGCCACCCCCGTATGCGCAAAATGCCACGGCGCCTCCCCAGCTTGTGAATATGCCTCCTCCAGTCAATATGCCGCAAGCTTTGCCGCAACCGCCAGCTGCTTTGCAGCCGGCTCTTATCCCTGTAGCGCAACCCTCTCAAGGGTTGCCAGTTGTGTTTCCAACTGCCCCCGCACTTCCTGCGACTTTGCCTAATTCAGCAGCTGCCTCCCCTAACACTCTTCCTTGCACCACTCCAGTACCCGTTTCTACATCCTCTTTTCTTCCCTCTGTTTTTCCCCCTGTTTCCGCTTCAACTTCTCCTTCAGCGCGACAGCGCTTAGCTAATGTGGTTACTACATTAATGTCGCCCCTCTTTGAGTCATCTGGTGCGACTCCTGGTTTGCAGCGTAAGCAGTTGCGCAGCCAATTGCCTAACCCTGATGAGAAAAAGGTAATAGACAGCATGGCGCGTAGATGGATTGTTTTCCCTTCATTATATGATGTGGAATCAGTTGTCAGCGTTTTCCATCAATGGGATGCCCCAAAACAGAGATATGTGTTTGAGAAAATGTGCGAATTTCTCTCTGAAGAATTGGAGGATAGTGGTAGAAATCCGAACCCGCAGGAATTGTGTAGAGTGAGGTTTGATTTTGGAACTGGTATAATCGTGGACCGCGATATAGATAAAGCAGTTGCAGTTGTATTGTCCTTAAGGAATGACGATTGCCAACAGTCATTGTTTGAACAAGATGTCCTTGTGGGGAAAAAGGTAAAAGCGCGACAATACCCCATGAGAGAAGTTCCCCCGGTATGGAAGGAAGCAGTCGCAGCTGCCGGCAATAACCCCGCTGTGCCAGCGCATTTCCAACGTGTTTGGGTGCATGTTCCATGGAAGCGCTCTGAGGTGTTAGCGCTTAAGCAGACATTACCCGATCCCCGTAAAAACCCAGCAGGTTATTATAAAGAGTTGTCACAAACAGCAGGATCATGCGTTATGAATTTGGCAGACATAGACATGTTGTTTGGTAATGTTGTTCCACAGCCTCTATGGGGATCAATTCGTAATGTAGATCACGATGCAGAACTAGGGGATACATGGGCTAACATTATTGCTGCTGATACTAGACAAACTGGTGGTGCGAAACCAGAACCTTTAGTAGCTGAATTGCCTGGTAGAATCATCACGTATATGAAGACACTAATGCCTGCAATGCGCGTAAATTGGGACAAGTTATCTGCGTGTAAACAGAAGAAGGATGAGACAGTGTCAGACTTCTTTACTAGGTTTGAGGAAACGTTTATTGACCACAGTGGGCAGGATATGAGTACTGAGGGTGGCCAACGGTTATTTGTGGATAAGTTTGTGCAGAATTTACTTCCTGACCTGTGTAAAAAGTTGAAAGATTCAGAGAGTTCTTGGGCTGTTTCTTCTTCAGCGCAAATACTGGCTACTGCACAGTATTATGAAAATAGAGATAAAGACGAGAAAGATAGGACAGAGAAGAAAACAAAGGAATTAAAGACAAAGGTCCTTTTACAGCAGGCCTATCCACCACGTGGAGGTCAGAATAATTATAGGCAACCCCAAGGTGTTTATCACCAACCCCAACAATTTCAGAACAATCAGCAAATGAATGGGTATTATCAACCACGTGTCCCTGTGGGTCCCAACCAATGTTCATACTGCAAAGAGGAAGGTCATTATAAATATAGTTGCCCTAAATTAATGCAACGGAACGGTAATGTGTATGGCGCTAGAGGTAGGGGTGGTCAGCAAGCTCCTAGAGGCAGAGGGCGTGGAAGTGTTCCCCAGAACGCGCGTCCTCTTCCGCCCCAAAGCGCCATTAATAGCTTTGATCAGCAAGCTAACGCGACTAGTAATACGGCCCAGTATTACAATAATAATTATTATGTGGAGGACGGTGATGCAGAAAGTAGTGATTACTAGGGCAGCCATAGACAGAGAGAGGGAGTTGTTTCAGTGCCAGTGGATCAGAGTGGACCGTATGTTGATGTGACTACAGCAAATGTAACGGAGCCTTTTCTGCTAGACACTGGTGCTGCAAAGAGTTCAATCATGCATTCAAAACTCCCTGGCGCACCTTTGTCTGGCGATATAAATGTTTCAGTAGGTTTTTCTGGCGCCCCGGTTAGGAACCCGATTTCTAGTCCCATGTCACTTTCTGTTGGACCTTGTGAGCTGAAAGCGCCCCTGATCCTGACAACAGGTTGTGGTGAGAATTTGCTGGGATTAGATTTGTTGAAAAGATTGCACGCTACACTGTATTGTTCTCCTTCAGGAGTACAACTTACATTAGGCAAGAAAGTGGTTTCCCCAATGTACTTGTCTAAAAACACAATGCCACCTGAATTGTCATCCCTTCCGGATGCCCTTTGGGCTACTGGTCCCAATGACGTGGGCCTCTTGGAGATACCGTCATACGTGGTGACTTTAAAGACTAATGTCAGACTGCCACGTATTCCCCAGTACAAAATCTCTAATGAAGGCCAGAAAGCATTGTTAGACATTGTCGGCGACTTGATTAATAAGGGTGTGATTGAAGAGACAAGAGGCAACGTTTGCAATAGTCCGATTTTACCTGTCTTAAAACGAACGGACCCTTCACAGCCACCTGTTTACAGATTTGTGATTGATCTTAGAGAGGTTAATAAGATTGTTGTGCCACAGTTTCCGGTTGTCCCTGATATAACTGCCTTGTTAACGATGATTCCAGCCTCTGCTGCATGGTTTTCAGTGATTGATTTAAAAAATGCTTTCTTTAGTATCCCAATTGCAGAAGAGAGCAGAGACATTTTTGGTTTTAGTCTGGGAGGCCGAAGCTTCCGCTTCAAACGCGCTCCCCAAGGCTACTGCGAGAGTCCATCCATATACAGTCAAGCTTTGAAAGCGCAGCTTGATGCACTTGTCTTACCTAGTGGCGCTATCCTGATTCAGTACGTGGACGATCTACTAATCGCCGCGGATACTGAGAAGATCTGTAAAGAAGCCACATTGTCATTGTTGCGCCATTTATCCGCTTTTCATCACAAAGTGTCTCTCTCTAAGCTGCAATATTGTCGACAAGAAGTGACCTACTTAGGTCATCTCTTATCGAAGGAGGGAAGGAAACTGACCCCAGAAAGAATTCAAGCCATTGCACAGTTGAGTGTGCCAAAGACACAAAGAGAAGTGCGTGCTTTCTTGGGCATTACTTCATACTGTAGGCATTGGATTCCTAGTTTTTCTTTGTTGGCAAAACCTTTATTAGCATTAACATGCAAAGACACACCGAATCCTATCCCATGGTCTGAAGAGTGCCAGAAAAGTTTTGTGGAATTGCGCAATGCATTGTGTTCAGCACCTGTGTTGGGCACTCCTGACTATAGCAAGCCTTTTACATTGTATGTTCACGAGAAAGATGGATGTGCGTTGTCAGTGTTAACACAGCCTTTTGGCGACAGACCGCGCCCATGCGCGTATTTTTCATCCACCTTGGACCCTGTAGCGAGGGCATTGCCAAGCTGTCTGAGAGCGACAGCTGCTGCAGCAATGTCTATCCGACAATCTGCTGGTCTGGTAATGGACAACACATTGATCGTTATGGTCCCACACGCTGTAGACACATTATTAAATAGGACCAAGACACAACACTTGACTAGTGCGCGATTATCAGGGTATGAACTCACACTGTTAGCGAATCATATACACATAAAAAGATGTAATACGCTGAATCCAGCTACGTTATTGCCAATTCCAGCAGACTCAGATGAGATTGAGCAACATGATTGTCTGTTCAGAACAGAAGAAGAGACGAAAGGGAGAGTAGATTTAAAAGATACTCCCCTGACTGAGTGTGATGGTACTTTATGGGTGGATGGTTCATGTTTTAAACTCCCTAATGGTGACACGACTGCTGCATATGCTATCACGACTTTACACACGGTCGTGGAAACTGCACGAGTGCCACATAATTCGGCCCAAGCAGCAGAATTAATTGCCCTCACGAGAGCATGCGTGTTGTCTGAAGGAATGAGAGTTAATATATACACAGATAGCCAGTACGCCTTTGGCGTGGCTCATAATTTTGGACGACTGTGGAAAGAGCGTGGGTTCCTGACGTCACATGGAGCTAAAATTCAGAATGGCAAGTTGGTGAATGATCTCCTTGAGTCACTGACCCTACCGTTGCAAGTTGCGATCATGAAATGCAGTGCGCACAGGAAAGTTACAAATGATGTTGGACGTGGGAATGCGTTTGCTGATGAGACCGCGAAAGAAACAGCACAGAATGTGAAGACTAGAATGTATGTTGCAGGCCCCGCAAGATGGGTTAATGATGTTGGAATGTGTGAGAACACAATAGAGAGTGTGAAGTCGCTTCAGGCTGAAGCCACAGAGGAAGAGTTAGGCAAGTGGAGAGAGAGTATGGGTAAGTTGGATGAGAATGGTTGTTGGATTGATCTGACAGAACATAAGCGATGGTTGTTGCCTGATGCATATGTGCTTCCAGTGGTTACTATGGCACATGGAATGGCACATATCAGTACGAAAGGTATCTGTAAGTTGTTGGCTCCAGTATGGCAGAATGCTGGGATTCCCAAGTGTGCAGAGAATGTGGTCAAGAATTGCATGGTATGCTTGAAATACAACCCTGGTAGGGGAACCCCAACTCCAGCCGGTCACTTTGCACCCCCATCATGTCCATTCGAAGTTTTGCAGCTGGACTTTATTCACATGGAAAGATGCAACAACCTAAAATATGTATTGGTGGTTGTTTGTGCTTTTTCCAAATGGATAGAGGCTTATCCTCTGAAAGATAACACTGCCCTATCCACAGCCAAAGCCCTTGTGAAGGAGTTTTTCCCCAGGTTTGGAATGCCAAGAATGGTGTGGTGTGATAACGGAAGTGAGTTTGTGGGTAAAGTGATGAAGAACGTATGTGAAGGTTTAGGCATAAGGCAGAAGTTCCACGCTGCAAATCACCCCCAATGGATTAGTAGAGCGCTACAATGGAGCCTTAAAGCTCAAGCTGGCCAAAATCCAGGCGAGCACCGGTCTTAAATGGCCTGACGCCCTGCCTTTAGCACTCCTGTCCACCAGAATGACCATACACTCACGAGTGGGACTTAGTCCCTATGAAGTAGTCTTTGGCCGCCCGGCCAACGTATGGGGTGTGCCAAGGCCTACGAAGTTCAGTGAGATTGAGCATCCAGTACTGCTCGATTACCTGTATGATTTGACTGTTAAACTGCGTGTTTTGCACCAACAGGTACATGATACTCTTCCCCAAGCTTCTGAACCTCCTGGACACCCTATCAACCCTGGTTCGTGGGTCCTGGTCCGGAATTTCCAGCGTAAGGGCAACGACGAGCCTCGCTGGATCGGCCCTCATCTTGTGCTTCTGTCGACGAGATCAGCGGTGCGAGTAAAAGGAAGGAAGCATTGGATACATGGTACCCACTGCAAAATAGTCCCCTTGCCTCTGCCATATGACCAGTGGGTCAAGGAGGGTATCGCCGACACTGAGACAGACACTGTACCTCGTTTTGTACCATTCAGTGACGCACGCCTAAAAGACACAGCTTCAGTCCAAGAGAGTGACAATATTTTGCAGGAAGCTGTGCCACCATCAAATCGACTGGACACCACTGAGCCTGAACTTTTGTTCCAAGACCAAACGGCACTTGGCCATCTCCGCTATAATTTGAGACCCAGGCCCATGGACAAATAAAGATTTCCTTACTATTTCCTTTTTGGACACTTTTTGCTCTCCCATCTGAAGGACTTTCTTGATTTTTGTTTTTCGAACCACCATCCGGGTTCTGCCGCAGGGTCGCGGTGCCAAGACTTTGGGGTACAGGCCGAAGACGTTAGGTCAACGGTTCTGGTTGGTCTAGGGCGTTTCCCTGGACTGACAGGCGTACTCCTTAGCAGAAGAAACTCATCCGCCGCGAGCGGCCCGAGTAGAGGATGGAGTTTTTTAAGATGGAGAGACCGATTGAGGAAATGAACTTTAAAACCAGAATGTGTAGAATTGTAAAAAGTAAATGTTTTGTCTTTTTGTGCCTTTTTACACTGTGTAGTATTATGATGTTTATTGTAGGATTTGTGTTTTTCTCCACTCAAAAGCCCATTGCACCCACTGAACAGTCTATACCTCTTTCTACTGCCTCCTCTCACTCTTTTCACCCTTTGCCTGAACACGAACAGACCAGACGATCGGAGTTTGTAAATAACTCGTTTATCCAGCTCTTGCACCAGCACCAACTAGTAGTGAATACGACCAATTGCTGGGTGTGTGGGTTAATGCCACATACCATTAACAAGGGTATTCCTTATTTGGTGCTGCCATATAGTTATAATGGATCGTCATGGGCATTCCAGACCATGTTTCTCTACGCCCTAGAGACATACTCCCCTCGCCAACCGCGTTCCATCAGACCTGGTACAAATAATAAAGCCTTAGTGAGAGGAATTGCCGATATGAGTAGGGATATCGATGCATACTCATCCATTCCCAAAGAAGAGTTGAGACCTTATGTAGGATGGAACGCGACGGGGTATAGTATTAGTCTGGGTGAAAGACAGCGAAAAATCTCATCTCCAATCTGGGTCGTACCCCACATGGGTCGGTTCTGCTTACAGGGTAATGGTCAGAACCCTAGAGCTCAACTGGGAAGAAGTGACTGCACTGAAACGTACACGTTCCCGTCACAGTTTTCCCCTGCGTTTTTAACTGCCAAGGGTACATATTTCATCTGTAATGACCGAGCATATACATGGTTGCCCCCTGATTTCTCGGGCACATGTTATATTGCGAACTTGCTACCGCCGACATTTACTGCCGCCTCCGACTATCACAAGACCAGAGTTGTGAGAGGTGTGATTAGTAAGGAGGACACTGCCGGTCAGGAAGCGGGAGACTTCTTCTTGGGTTTCCTGCCGTTTTGGGGACCTATGGTCAATAGTAGGAACCTGAGACAGCTGACTCGTGTGGTTGAATCCACCGTTAATGTAACGGCTGGTGCCCTTGGTAATTTGACAGCTGAGCTCCAAGCGGATCGCCTTATGACTTTGCAGAACCGCATGGTTCTAGACGTTATTCTTGCAGACCGCGGTGGGGTATGCAGGGTTATCCAATCCAGTTGCTGCATTTTCATACCAGATAATGCTCCAACAGTGTATCAAGCCATCTCCAAACTCCATAAAATATCTGAATCCATACACGTGGATAAGGGAGATTGGTCACTGGTGGGGTGGTTCTGGGAACTGATATCTGCCTGGGGTTGGAAAGTTCTGATGGTCATTGGAATGATCTTAGCCATTCTTTTCCTGTTCTGTCTGTGTATACAGTGTGCTCCTGCGATATGTGGCCTCTGTGCTACCTTATGTGTAAGGAAACCTGTATCGAGGGACAAGCTAAGTAATAGGATGATGCTACAGCAACATCTCCATGACTTCGTGAACATTGACCTAGACTCGGATTAAGATGAGTATAGTGATTGCCTATGTAAGGGCAAAAGGAGGGTCTGTCGTACTTTAATATTCGGGACCACGTAGGGAACAGGGCCCTACCCCTGTCTATCCTGGTATTAGCGAACCGCAAATGGTAAATGCGGCATATACGAGTGCTTTTCTTATCGTTCTAGCTATGAATGCACTGTGTACACGTTATTCTGCTGCACTACGCGGGTTCCATTTTGGAAGCAGTGGCCATCTTGTCATTGCCCTCACATAGGCTATAATGGAGCAAATACGGGCCTCACAGTACATGGGCTTCTTCTCTGACTTCTCTGTGACCTGGGCAGCTGGCTCTGCTGCCCCGGGTCAAACTGGTCTCACGAGCTCCCCTTCCTCTCTCCACCTGTGATTAGCATCAGGGCTTGACCCGTCATAAAACCCTTTCATTCTACACAAGCCCCTGGCTAATCTCTTTCGCACCTGGCTGTTCCTGCTTTATGACTTGGTTCCCAAAACAGGAGATGCTCATGTTTATTGGGGGGATCTGTTTACATGTAATGTGGGATCTGAACCTTGTTGTGTAAATCATTGTGGGCTGGCCGAACTGGAATGTGGGATGGTCATCATGACTCTGCCTTTTCTTTGTAATGTACACTTACATATTGCCGTATCATAAAACCTAGGAATGTATGCTTGAGGCAGGAAAAAGGGTATTTAAGATGAAGTCCATTCCTATGATTTTCAGCAGTCTCCTGAGAACATACACGCTGGTGTACTTCTAGGATACCTGTCATTGGTCTGCAGCCAATAAACGATTCTTTGACTTCACCCAGAAGACTCTGTGTTTCTGTAGGTCCGGAACAGGGTGAACCCAGAAGTCATAGGGTGTGTGCCCCTGCACCGCTGGGTCTAGAATACCCAGTACTTCACTAGCCTGGACAAACACTTTGCACAATCAATCCCTGTAGCTGGAATAAACTCGTAGCGATCAACAAACCCCTTCTCCAGACCCACAATTCACAGCAATGTCATTAATTACTTCAAAACTGGGTTACCTGCCCAACACCAGCAGCCCTGCAAATGGACCTTCCTTGGAAAATGATATGAGCACTGGTCGGGAGAAAACACCTAAAAACCCACTTCAAACCAATTAGAAATCAAGCATTTACTATTTAGTCTCCCCTCTAGTGGCTGCCCTGCTGTATCCTGCTTCGCAACCTGCACAAACCAAGCAGACACCAATATGATATGAGCACTGATCGGGAGAAAACACCTAAAAAAAACACTTCAAACAAATTAGAAATCAAGCATTTACTATTTAGTCTCCCCTCCAGTGGCTGCCCTGCTGTATCCTGCTTCGCAACCTGCACAAACCAAGCAGACACCAATTCAATTAATCTCCCGCTCGACCAGCCCCAGCTCCCACACCTTACCGGTCGGTGGAAACACTCGATGCGCTCCCCCCAGTCCTGAATGGCACCTGAAGCGCTCCGTGTAGATTAACGGGCTCGATCTCCACTGGCTTACGGAACCTCTCTGCTCCCTCCGTTCACTCCCCGTTGATCACGCGTGTTCGCCGTGTGTCCTCTGCCGTCAATGCCGCAAAGCTGCCGATCTCCTCCGTGAAGATTATAAGTCGACCCTCGACCTGGGTGCAGCTGCGTGCCAGCGAGTCACTCTGATCCGCTTGCCTGGAGAGGGAACAAAAGAAATAATTAATCTGCCCCGAGCGTGGGGCACACGGAAGACGCGGGGAGCGAGCCAGGAGCAAGAGGGCGCCCCCCGCGCCTTATAAAGGGGGCTGCACGTCGCACTGGGGGCCCGCACCCCGGTCGTCCCGCCCCCCCCCTGCCCCGGAAGCCGAATGGCTGCTTCCGGGTCACGGGGGAGGCATCAACCTATAGGTGTTGGGGGCGCGCCGCGCGCGTCATCGCCCCGCGACACACCCCCAACACCGAAAGGCCGGGGGAGGGGGGGGGCGCCGCACCGCCATGTGGGCGTGAGGGCCGAGTGGCCCCCACTTTACATAAGATCTTCAAGTTGCTACCCTCTACTCAGGGATCGCCACACATATCTTCCAGAGACTATAGATCATTCCAAACACCACAGCCAGACTTGTCCTCGACCTACCCCGATGAACTCATATCACCCACCACCCACTGGCTCCTAGTAGAGAAGAGATGTCTGTTCAAGCTACTGTCCCACGCATACAAGGCCCTACACAACCCTGGACCGACATACATCAATCACCGTCTGAATTTTCACTAACCTTCTAGACATCTATGCTCTGCCTCCCTCTTGCTGGCCAAAACTGCCTGCATCAACAGAAGTACCAGCGGAGGGCGCTCCTTCTCCCATCTCACAGTGAAGACATTGAATGACCTCCACCTGCAGCTCCGGACCTTCCCTTCTCTACTGGTATTCTGAAAAGCGCACAAAACTTGCCTATTCAAAAAAGCCCCTTGGACCCTGCAAGCACCTATATACCCTCTCGTGTGATCAGCTGTGCTATGCAAATCGACTGATTGATTGATTGACATTACTTGTTGCTGCCGATGTTGAAGAGGTCACAATTGCCGAAGACACCCACCTTCTGATTATCAGTCCTGGAGCTGCCCTTGCCCAAAGGCCTCATTTGCACCTGGCCTAGGGGGGACACTATTGCTGAAGAAGAGTGCCAGTGTGTGAGCCTGCCATGTTAGTTTTGCCCAGTGATCAAGATCTGCATGAGGTATTTGCTGTGCTTCTTGCAGTGCAAGAGGTGTGTACGCAGGAGTAGGCCCACTGATCTTGCTTTTATCGCACTGCCAGAGCCGCACCTGCAATAACCCAGGTAACCACGGGGCCTAAACTCTGAGTGGAAAGAGAGATGAAGGAAGCAGATGAATTCTGCAAATGAACTTCGTTGTGTGCTATGCACTAGGAGTTATGGAAATCAGAAGACCCAGATAGTGGGAAGAGGGTACCGATGATATATAGCGCCTCACTGAAGATCTCTAACAGGATTTCAACCCTGTAACCGAGAGCCCTAATTGTCCTGTGCAGTACTTTCACTGCTGTGTGATTAAAATACTATTTGTAAGCTCATAGATAAGCACTGGACTGGACAATATGTTATTGTCTGCTGGTAACTGTTGAGTTCTGAGCTTTTGCCCACTACACTACCTCCTTCAGAAGCCTTTGACGGCTTGCCCTCTGTACTGTGACCCACAGTAGGACGGACCCCCGGGACACCAGCGGCATACAACCTCAACGCCATGATTGGGGCTCAGTGGCCTTTGTCTGCCCGGTGGCCTTCCGAAGTCCGCCCAACAAGGAACAAATTCATGCCTGTGCACTGTTCGGCTTTAGGTTCTGTGTATGCCATACTGTAACTGCCTGCTGAGAGCGATCTCATTGTGAAGCCAGCCTTAAAAACAACTCTGTTAATGCAGCATCCCAGCGGCCCTCCTTTCATCTACGTTGTTACCTTCTTTGATAAACTGTTCAGCAGTCAAACGCCTTGATTCAACCTAGCGCGATTGATTCGGTTGGCACCCTGAAATGAAGCTGGGCCTTTATTTCCATTGAATATAACCACTCGCACTCACCCTGCGAGTGGATGGGTCACACGCTGGTGGAATTTCGAAATAACAGATATCGCAAACAATACCGAAAAAAAATTGCACGCGCAATCAAAGCCTACATATGAATTCATGTATGCACGAATGAATCTGTTTATATTTAGGCAGCCATTTTCGAGAAAGTGCAATGCCTCTCCACACATACAAATGTAAATCTATTGAACTTGCTACATCATAGCAGCTCAATAAATTGTTTTGTACCTCTGAGGCAAGGCAGAATGATTTGCTGCGTGCTCCAGAAGATGGCGGTGTCTTGCTGGTTCTCAGTTAGAATCACTTGGTAAATCCCTCGCGCGGACGGTGTCGTTATGACGCAGCAGTGCTTCCTGCTGGGGGAAGGAGAGCCTGGGAGATCCGCTGAGGTGATTAGTCTCTAGTCTCGGAAGCAGGCGATAAGAGGCTGCTGCAAACTAGAGGAAGATAAATAGCCTCGCGCTGCTGTTCTAGGTCAGAAACAGACTGGAGTCGGCGCATCCCTAATCACCCGCAGCCGAGGCACTGCTGTCTCAATGTCTGAGACAATCCACGCTGGGGCCGGCGCATGCATACATCTGTGAGCAGAGTTTTGATTTCGACAGATGTGGTCTCTTTGGATCTACTTTCACCTATTCCCTACCAGACATTCACCTACTTTCCTGTATGTAGTATGCATGCAAGCACACTGTGGCAGCCGAGGAGCACACGGAGAGGATCATTTTCTGTGATTGTCAGTATCGAGCACTACACTACATGCCATCATTAATAGGATTATTTACAGCTCCCTGAAAGGAAGGTCCTATAAATTACAGTTTACATTTAATTAATTTCTTTAAGTGAGCGATTCATTTAAATGTGAGTTATTTGGGTGATTCTGGCCTCCTGGACCCGTCTGACAAAGGTGCGCCATGCATCAGACATACGAACTGTAGCCTCCACCTGAGCCACTGTCAGGCAAACAGTGGGAAATTCACCCAGCAGAACAGGCGCCTCGCCTCGCCGGGCCTGTGTCCTCCTGTTGCCATTTAGTTGCTAAGCAGTGTCTGCCAGACGAGAAGGGGCGCTGTGCAAGTACACAAACAAATCAAATGCAATAATGACATAAACAGACACATCATTCCAGAACAGCCAGTGGAACAAAGCGAATCTCAACAGCAATGCGCCGTAGGCACTATGCAGGCACAAGGAGCACAATGTCTGCCTCCCTTTTGGAAAGCTGTCACCAGCTCTGATTACAAATTGAGGAGTTTGATGTGCGTCTTGTTTAACGCAACTTTAGTATAGCTGTATCCACCAGTCACATTGGAGAGAGGATGTGGCGTTTAAGCCAGAGCTGCCGCTTTTGGAACTGGGGAGGTGGGTTTGAGTCTGGGATTCGGCTCAACATCCTGGGCCAAGTCACTTAATCCCCTGTGCCTAAAAAACAAGCATTGTCAATGCAAATAGTCTCGTTTTAAAGGAATGATGTATGGTGATGTGAAGCATTATAATTAAATTGCATGGGAATAGATATTTGTGAGGAGGCAAACGACTATAGAATAATATTGGTATAGGTTAAAAGGTCAAGTGACAGTTGCACTGTCAAGCCAGGCCTAAACATCTTATGTAGCTTAATGACAGCCCCACGGCTTTAAGTGGACCGGGTCTGAGGCCTCGAAACAAGTCTCTATCGGGCTCTGTTTTGTGCCCTGGCACAGGCGGCCCGTTTTTTGCCGCACTGCAGTGACAGCAGGCACATCATGTGCGATGCTCACACTGCTCTTCTCATTAGTGGAGAAGGCACCTCATGCCAAGTGAGCGTTGTAAGAGAAGGGAAAGCCTTTAAAGAGAGTCATTTTCTCTCTGGATTTTCCTTCTCTTTTTTGAAACGCAGAAGCAGCAACATTGTCCTGGTGTCACCGGGGCTTTCAGTGGAAGCTTTTTCAATATTATATACAAGCCATAGTTGCTGCTTATTTATTTTATGCAACTAACGAACATTGACAAAGCTAATAGTCCTTATTTGGTGTAAGTATGATGTTACTTGTTGTATCATATATCTCGATGTAATCACAGAAACACCTAAATACAAATCGGGCGGCACACTATGCTAAGCACAGATTTTTAGCTTATGTGTTTTTAAGCCACGCCCTAATTATATGGGCCACGCCCCTTTGAGAGACCCCCCCCCCCCCAGTTTTTTCATTCCATTTAAAGCCCAAGACAGACCTCCTCTCATCTTTGTTGCTTCCAGAGGAAACGCCATTGATTATCTAGTTATCTAAGACGCTTTAAGGCACATTTCTGCCCAATCAAAACATGTACTAAATCATCTCTCTATTGATGCTCACACAATTGCCTGGTGACAGCTGCACTGTCAAGCCAGACCATAAAAATGAATTAATTGAGTCAGGCAATGTCAAGGAGGCGTATTTGTGAGCACATAGTTGTTAGACAGGCCTCCAGGTGCATGACAAAAAGAGCCACAAATTGTTAATATATTTAATTGAACTTGGAACAAGAAGGTCAGACATACTTTGCGCCCAGCATATAATAATTGGCAGAGGCACCTTGCTTAAGGGGTAGAAAACTGCAACATTTTGCTGCCTGTGCTGAAAGCCATACCTCATTCTACGTGTTTTGATTTTCAGGTAAATTAAGCTGGTACATCATGACTGAATGATCAGGCAGGTTTCTGGAAGTTTTCATTTTATATCAGGAAAGGAGGGTAGACAAAGAATGTAGTCAGGCCACTAGATTTAAGCGATTGTGCGACCATGGCGATTTTTGAAAAACTATAGATTTGGGCTTTTGCCACATAATTAATCATCTGCCACATAATCTGCAAACTTTTATATATTTTTTTAATTTCTAGCTCTAATGGTTAAAAATATACTGAAATTCAGCGACAGGTGTTTCCCTGCAGTGGAAGGCCCTTTGCAAATCTGGACTGGTACCCTTTCTGTTGCTTGTTGCTATATTTGGTTGATAAACTGGTACTAATGAGATGCACTGAATGCCCATACAGTGTTAATAAGTTTAAAAATGACAAAATAATGAAGTAGCACTATAAAACAATATGCCACATTATGGCACATAATTTGACTTTTCTTGACACATAATCTACTCAACTCTGTTGCATAATTTGGTCCTTACTTGCCGCATAAATCCAGTGTCCCTGAGTGTAGTGATGGCTAGCATTATATGATCCTTTTCCTTAGGTGCAGCAAGGTAGATGTGACCAGATTTAAGAGACAGAGGGTGGGTGCATAATTAAGATCACCGTAGGAGTGGGCAATGCTGAGAATTTGTGGGAAGAGCTAAGCCAGATGTGCAACTTGGCTCTAAGAGCTAAAACACGAGCAAAGCCAACAAGAAAAGAGAACGTTTTCCACAATGTTTGATTATGATCAGTAATAATGCACTAAAATTGCCACACATTTGCCTTTCACTCAGACCCCCTTAAACATTTAGTAATATTCTCTTACACCCAATCACAGTGCTTTTAAAGTGATGACAAAGGTGGAGTCTCTAAAAAGGACACGGTCAAAGAAGCATAACTTAGATTTCTTTCCAAAAGAGGTGCCTATGTAACTTAGGGTGTGGCTTAAAACATGTAAACTAAAATGCTGTGCTTCAAACAGCATGTCACCAGGCCAGTGTTTTGGTGCCTCCCTGTGAGTTTTATGTTATTACATTCACACATATCACCTAAAAATGGCCCAGTGTCTAAAACAAGCCAGACGTATTGGCTTTCCTAATTCTTCTTAGCGGTATCAAATAAATGCATAACAACAATTTTGCTATGAATAATTCAGACAATTTGCAACTGTAAATTAAACATTACCAAGGTCTGTGTGAAGGATAGTCGTCTCGGAGTGTCCCAGTCATTCCCTTTTTCCCCTTCACACCATGTTCCTCTGCACTTCCACTCAGTCATTTGTAAGCACCACAATGTCTTTTTCTTAGGCACTGTCCATATTTTGACCATTGTGCACCTGCTTCACACACTTTCCCACAATTAGTGAGCACACATGCCCATATCTCTGTGTGCTCGGAAAAGAGGTCAAGAACTGGATGTGTATGTAGTCTGAGAACCTTTACTACCCTATAACAGGCCCTGTGAGAAAGCCTCACTGCCTTCAATCTCAGCTTCAGACCTCTCAATAGTCCCCCATCATAAGCACCTGATAGATCAGAGATGTTACCTCTTATCTTTTTACAATAATTTTACACAGAAATGATTTGCGACACCTTTACAAGATAATGACAGAAATATGTGTTAGACTCCATGTATCAAGAAACCACACAAATGAAGTTTGTTTTAGATACAGCATCGTAAAAGCACACAGAATGTTAGAAGTAGGTTTTTTGATAACCCATAATAGCCAATAGGTTGGTGTGAAATATGACAGTTTAGTAATGTGATCTTATGCTTAGATAAACGTGGCAAGTAAACAATAACACAGAACATTTCTATGTAAGAATAAAGTTGCTTTATGTGTTAGAAAAATGGATAATAATACTAGAATGTGTAGCGTGAGCACTGACATTGACAAGATAAATAGGTGTTACACGAGGTTATGCTATGATTAGCACTTTGTAAAATTTATTTTTGATATGTTTTTAAATCCTGTATGCTGTATAACATATAAAGTGCCAAAGAGACTTTCAAAATTATATGTGAATTAATAGTGATTTTTTTTTTTTATGGGTACCCTATACCCTATTGACACGCTTAATTGAAGAATTAATGCATTATTCTGTGTAATGTGAGATTCATATTTTAGCCCAAATTCATTGTGCATAAGCTGTATTTCATGAAGGCCTCAAACTTTGCTTCCTTTCCTAATATGAACTGAATAGTCTGAAGCCTATGGGAACCTTTTGTAAAGTTTACACTTAAGTTCTAACACTCATTCGTTTTCTTTGATGATTTTAGCTTCTTTGACTGGACCTGTAACAAAAGCATTACTTCCTGGAGCAATGCTTGAGAAATGGACAGATCAGGAATAAGAGCATGAACCCGCCTAATTTCCAAATGCTACAAACAATCATATTGCTAAACTACAGTGGCCCTAAGGAAATTGTGAGTAATGGATTACTTAATTCTTCCGGATTTGTATACTTTTTACTTACTACATCATCTCATTCTATCGAGAGTGAACAATGGGACAGAGTTGTCTGACAAATTTGGTGATGTCACAGGGTGTAAGCCTGGATTTGATTGAGTATAATTTCCTAAATTCCGAACAAAGCGGCATCACCCCTTTACCTATCCTGCTGTACAGACATTGATAATTTTGGACTTCCAGAAACAACTTGAACTGTGATGAAATACTGTGTTTGCTGCTGGCTGGTATGCTACTGTAGTGGAGCCTTTTCGGCTGCAAGGGTTCAGGTCAGAGCAGCTGTAATATTCACGCTGCAGTGTGGACAGAGGCAGAGGGTTCTGTCCATGAATTAGAACTGGGCATTTGACATTTGCTGAACATTCTAAAAAGGTTGGTATGAGGCACAACTGATTTCCCACTAATTCACTATTTTTGAGATAGTAAAATCTCCCTCGGCTGAGGAAGATAGTTCCTTCATATCTGAATCTTGCAGAATTTGCAAATTTTAATTAAACCTGATCTAATTTGAAATTTAGGCTGTATGCTAGTCCTTTGAAACTTAAATAGAAATATTTATATTAGGATAAAAAACTCTGCTGATTCTGCTTCATTTATTTGTTTGTGGCTAAGTTCAAATTGATTTGGTGATTAACTAACTGTTTAATGGGTTTACTTGGGAGATTGCCCCTGATATTGAACGTTAGCAATTATCTTATTCCAGGTCCTCATATGATGTTTGCCCATCCTCTCAGTATTCCATTCCCTTTCAGCACAGAACAAGATCCATCAGTGGACCTAGGAGACTTGATATTGTAGTTAAGGTTAATCTGGGATAACAGAAACTAAATTAAATAAAATAGCTTATGAAGCCCAACACATTAACGCTACAACAAACCTAACTACAAGCTGAGCTCACCTAGACACCTGGAGGCAGCTTAGGTCAATGTATGTACTATACAAGAGTCAATCGTTGCAAGGAAAAAAACCGAAAGAAACAAGATTTGGAAAAAATACTCATACGCAATGCAAGATTAATTAAACTATGTGAAATTTAAATAGGGACTGCCTTCCTGACATTGATTACCTTAAGTGTTTTTACAAAAATTATTGAGAAATTGACCGGTGTGTTTACCTGTAAGCTAAAGGACATGAACATAGAGTCCAATAGGAACCCTTTTCAAATTCAGTTTCTCATTAATGCCCACTTAAAGCCCCCCTTGTTATTTATCTTTCCCATTTTCCCTTCTCCACTCCAACTCTCCCATTTCTGCCTCTGCTATTCTCGATCTCTCTTTCTCTGCTCTTTAGCTTTCCATCTCTTTCTTTCTCCCCATCTCTCTTTCGCCCTCTCGTTCTACTCTTTCTCTTTCCCTTTTCTGTGCTCCTCTCTCTTTCTGTTGTTGTGCACTAATCTACTCCTATTCATGTCTGTAGATGTCCCCTAGCCCCCAAGCACTGCACGTATACCAGCAGGGAGAAAGGACATCAGACAGATACTGCACAAATTCCTCCAAAACTTACCTGAAAGAGTTCCAAATAAGGGACCAAGATTACTTGCCAGAGACTACTGGTATTTTCTTGGGTTTTCCTTACCCTTTCGCCACAGCAAGCACCCACAAAAGGCAAGAGGATTATTGTTATTAGAGACTTTTCTTCAAAGCCACTCTACTGCAGAGCGGTATCACAACTATACCACAGTAACTGTAGGAATAAGGACTAAACTGTAAGGAAATAATATGAACATAGGTAACACATTAAATTCTATAATTGCCTTTCCTACAGAGTCTTTGCTAATTAGAGTTAGCACCAACAAAAGTTTGACAACGAGAGAGATACAGTACATTATCACATAACTGTTTGATGCATGTGGGCTGTCCTGTGAAGTCAGACTCGGACAGAGAGAATCCAGCATGTTATCAGCTAGTGTCCTTGGCAGTGCAGAAGCAGGCCTCATGGATTCCAAAATGTGCCTTTCTGTTTCACAGGGATGAAGATGCTGTTTCTCAACTGTTTCAAAGGACTGTCATGAATAAGTGTCCCCATGATCAGTGTTGCTGTGAGTGTAGGAATCACATGAATTCTTATAGTGTGGTAGAGGGAGAGGAGTCAGCAGAGACAGCGTAGCTTTTGGGTTAGAAATTGGGTGTCACACAGGAGCAAGCCAAGACCAAAAATAACACCGGAAGACCTGCGCCTTCATACTCGATAGCCATGAATGAGGAGTACGACGTGATCGTGCTGGGCACTGGGCTGACGGGCAGCGTTGAAGATCTTTTGCCGAATTAAGGAGCACACACCCCTCCCCGCAGTTGTGACCCTGGAGGTGCCGCTGCGCTGAGGGTCTGATCGGCCCTGGGCCTGACCTCGTACTACTGCTCGGTGGGTGCGGAGCCCTGGTTGCATTGAGAGTCTGGCTTCAGACGCGGAGTCTGCCTGCAGAACGGTGGGGCGGCGTTAAGAACCCGGCTCAGATGCACCCGTGAGAAGTAAGGAGCACATCCCACCTCCCCCTTCCCCGCTGCCGAGATCCTGTGACGCCGATGGCCAGAGGGTCTGTTCTGCCTGATCCGGCCTGCGGCTGATGAGGATAATGCCTGGCACCACACTGGAATGAACACTGTCGGCAGGAATGCCACGCTCGTCTCTAAACACTTGGACCCAATCCCCGCTGTGATACTGGCACATGGCTGGTGCCAGGCACCGGAGGGGTCATGTGTTTATCCCTGGGGGAGTTGCTGAGCGCAGCCTTGTCATCTTTGTCAGGTTTGAAGGTGCACGTCGCACGACGGTCCAGAGCATCTCGCTTGAGGGGTAGCAGTCCCGCTGGAGGTGCGGTAAAAAAAAAGTCCCGTGCCTGATGAGATTCCAAGGCATCTTGCGGAGCCTGAGCGTCAGGCAGGATGCTTCTGAGCAACACGTCGAGAGCAGGTGAATGATTTGGGTTGATGCGTGCGTGGGCATTGCTCGCCTGCGGTCCGTGTGACTCCTCCAGCTGCCGTCTCCTCCTGCCCATGTCAAGTGTGGTGAAAGTTTTTGCTTATAGCTACAGTTCTTTCCACTTTACTGCCCTAGCATGCTAGGTTGCCCCTTAGTTCAGTTGACTACAAGATGGGCACCCATTTTGTGCACCTCTATTAGCGTCTTTGTGAGGCTATCATCCATTTTGGCCCCCTTCCTCGGAAGTTGATGAAGGGCTCCCCCTTCCTTAAGCACTAGGTACGGCATGCCATGCAATGAGAAATGGAACTGGTCCATTCCCAGCTGGTGGCAGCCATCTTAGAGTGGGTTCTTCCTCATGTATCCCACACAGTGGCTCTCTTAGTTTGCCCCATCACCGCAGAGTGGGAGATGGCTACTTCCTCTATGGACTTTCATGAAACAGCCAGCCTGAACTCCTTACCTGCTGAAGATGTAAACTCCAGGATTGTATGAGTACGACAGCTCCCATAGTGGACACCGACCAGACCACGCTCCTTTCCCCCACCCACCACCCTCATCCAGCTCACCCATCAGGACATAGAACCTGTGAATCTTGCCAATGAACGTAGAGACTTAACTTTATTTGGACGATGCCCGGTGGAGCTACTTTGTTAGCTATAGAGGAGATGAGCTGTTGACTTTTCCTTCAGCTGTCACCTACCCAGCCGGACATTGGGCAGACTCAACATGCTCTACATGTGAAGAACTTCGATGCTCTTCCGATTTTCCTATCATGGCTGTCCTTCGATACCCACGACACAGAGCCACCATTTTGTTGTTTCGTGTCCTCTCCCTTGGTCCGTTGGACTTCATCCTGCCGACCCTCAGTCATTGCTCCTCGGCTGGACTGCCTTATCTCTTACTCCCCCTCTAGGCCCCCGTCTCTCCTATCACCTATCTCATCTCCCCCCTCCCTCTCTCTACCCCCTTGGATGTCTTATTTCTCCGTTCACTCTGTAGATAAGTAATATACAATCGTTTTTAGCCTAATCGTTGTGTAAATGGAATCCATAGTGAATTTACTATTTGCATAGTTTTACTCTAACCACTAGTATATGTAGTAGTTCTTTGTACTTAATATCACTATTTTGTGATTCTGAGCACTCCCGTTTGCATCTCTCCCCTGAGTGACTCTACAACGTATACATTTCCTTTTCTGCTATCTGTATCTCTTCCTTGTGGGACTCTTCAACTCGCTGACTCCCTCACTTTGTTCTCCCTAACCCCTGCCTTTCATGGATCCTGTCTTTTTCTGGATCGCTAATTTACCCTGGTATTGAATGTGTTTTCTTTCTGTAATTAATATGATTTTTTTCTTTTGCTGTTTGTTCCCCCTTTGTTGACCTGCCAGTTCGACCCGCCTCCTAGCCCCCTGTCTCTTGTTGTCCTTTGACTAAGCACTCCTTCTCCCCTTGTTGGGCAAAGTTCCAATATTTACAGTCTGGAGTCTCAGTAACGCCTCTGAGAGAGTCCACAGCATCAAGGGAGCCACGCACAGTTGAGGTATGATATTGCGCCCCTTGCCAAAGCACTTCCTCTCCCCTTGTTGGGGAAGGGTCTAGTAGGTAGGCCTTGGCGTCTCTGACACCCCTCTGAGAGAGTCAACTACGTAAAGGGAACCGCACGCAGCGGAGATGTGGGAATGATACCACTTCCCCCGGGATCACAGCTTACCAGACCTTGGACGCGGCTTTTACTTGTCTACCGGTTTGTGCCCCCTTCACCCTCCCCCTCCTCCTTCATGCTCTGTGTCTCACCCTCCCCCACAGCTTTCCCTCTTTCTTTCTTTGTCTACTTCCTCTGCTCCTATCCCCTCTCCCCTGATTCTCTCCCCTTGCCTGCTACGCTGCCTAGCCCCCTGTCCCTTATGCCCTTTTACTAAGCACTCCTTCTCCCTTTGTTGGGGAAAGATCCAATATTTATACTCTGGAGTCCCAGTGATCCCTCTGAGAGAGTCCACAGCGCCAAGGGAGCCACTCTCAGTTGAGGTATGGTATGGTGTCCCTTGCCAAAGCACTCCCTCTCCCCTTTTTGGGGAAGGATCCAGTAGATAGGCCTTGGAGTCTCAGAGACCCCTCTGAGAGAGTCCACTGCATAAAGGGAGCCTCTCGCAATGGAGATGGGGGAATGATACCACTTCCCCTGGGATCACAACTTACTGGACTTTGGACGCATCTATTACTCGTCTACCGGTTTGTGTCCCCGTCACCCTCCCCCTCCTCTTTCATGCTATGTCTCTCACCCTCCCCCTCCTCTTTCCCTCCTTCGTTCTCTGTCTATTTCCCCTGCTCCTACCCCCTCTCCCCTGAATCTCTCCCCTTGCCTGCTTTTTCCCTTATCTATGTGTCCTTATTGTTTGTCTCGACCCAACATATAACTATGTAGCTATGCTCTAAAACTGTGTAAACTTTGTAACGATGTAACCTTCAACTATGGTCTGATACTCATGTAAAGCGCTCTGATACCCCTGGGTCTAGCCAGCGCTATATAAAACCTTTCAAATAAATAAATACAATTCCAGACAGATGCCAATCGAATAAACAGGCATTTGCAATGCGTTTAGCATTTGTAAAAGGTAAAGCTATTGGCGTTATAAATGATAATGTTTTCATTTATATTTTTCGGTTTGCAGTGCAGTGAGTACTTAACAAAAAAAACTGCATGCAACACACACGCCAAAGAAAAGAAAGGCAAGCGGACACCATTTTTGAAGATTAAGCGTGGCGTGCCACGCTCCCTAAAAAAACATATCAAAAAGCATGCACCGTGCTGAAACATTAAAGCCCTGCGCCTATGTACATAAAAGGTATGCGTGCGGCACGCCATGATGATAAAATAAACGGCGCATAGTATCAGGAACAGGCACCCACAGTGTAACATGAGCAGGAAATAAAACAGGTAGTCCACAAAGGAACATATAAACAACTACAGTGTAAGGAAACTGTAGTTGACTGGTGCTCCTAAGCAACAAAACAGAAGTGATGTATCAAGAGCGCCAATCAATGAGGAACCAGCATAGAAGAGCGAGAAAGCGGAGTGAACCAATGACAAGCAACAGGCAGGATTACACTCTATATAATGATTATAGCAGGTCATCCAGACAGCGCATGCGTGCTGCCTAGGCTCGACGTAAAAACAGGGAATAATATTATGCATAACCGAGTAGCTGTTGATAGTAATGATCATTTTTTTATATTTATGGTATGAATCACAGAATAAACCTAACCCCTATCTCCCTTCATATTTTAAAACTTTTCCATTGTGCACAGAGCAGTAAAGTTGTCAAGTGCCTCATCAAGGGTTTTCTTAATCAATTTATTTTGTCAGTCCACCACTTCTGCTGGGAGGTTGCTCCAAACAATCATTTTCTAAAAATGTTTTTTCTATAGTTATATCCAAGCTGCCCTGAGAGTTTGATATCAGGGCTTCGAGTTGTACAAGAACAATGTTGCAGAAAATGTATTTACCCAGCACAAAAGAATAGCCTCCAGACAAAAGAAAATACTAACTTTCGTGATGAAAAGTAAGGTTTTTGTCTTCAGAACATAAAGAACATAGAGTAGTATATATCTTCAGTCACTTTTTTAAGCAGATAGGGCCCACCTCATAAATTGTTTCAAGAACAAAGGTCAAATCATTAATCTCAGTTCTCGATTTTTCTACCTTCGTCCTTTGTAGTTTCTTCAGTGAAAGAGAATTGTGCTCACATTGTGGCAAGTTGGACATTGCATGAGCTGCTGACCTGTGGACAAAATGCTTTTTGTGGATATTGTCTACAGGAGTACCATTCAAGAGGACATTACTATAATCCAGTGTTTGGCCAAAGAAGGCACTAGTAGTTGTGGGGAAGTGTTCATCCATTCCTGGAACACTAATGCAAGCCCTTTAGGCCTAAATCATTCAGGATTTTACTAGCCCATCTCTCTGCCTCTGTTTGATATGCATTGATCTTTCCAGCAATGTGGCCTACAAAGCTTAACACAATATTTCAGACTAAGACCTTACTTACAATGAGCAGCATGGAAACTGTTAGAAATGGGGGTCTCTAGTTGGCAGAGGTTCACAAATGCTTTACACACTGCCTCTGAGATAAGCCTGCCTGCTTGTGCCAAGCTGCCAAGAGGGTGAGAAGGGGTTATTTTTGCAGTGTAGCCCCCTTGCCCTGACTAGAAGCAAGGGCCTCTACTTAGTCAAAGATACCTAATCTTTAGATCACTTTTAATTCCCAGAAGTGATCTAAAGATCTGGGGTCTGGGCCCCAATATTTATACTGCAAAATCCTTTGTCCTCTGGAGGCAGAGGGTGTCTGTGCCCAGCCAAAACCTGTTCTGTCCTCCCTGGTGCAGGAGGTGGAGACAGCATTGTTGAAAGCAGACCTGGCCTAGGTAGCTGAAAAGAAAACTCCTCCCCCTACTCTCTATTCTATGAAGGCTCAGGTCAGAGAAAGGAAATCTCCTCCCCCTACTCTCTATTCAATGCAGGTCCTATTCAGCCCAGCCCTGACCCATCAGACTGCTGGCGCCAAGGCACTTTCCAGCCCCCTGTCACTCACAAACCAGAGATGGAATACACAAACCTAGCAGAGGCATGCTGGATGATTAGACAAGAAAATACCTACTTTCTAAAAGTGGTATTTTCAAACGCAGAATGTAAAAATCACCCACACTAAAAGATGTATTTTAACATTCTGAGTTCAGGCATACTAACTTTATTTCCTATCTTGTTCCTAGGGTCAGTTAAGATTATAAGATGTTATAATCAAACTGCCCATTGTGGCATATGGGAACAGATAGCCTTGCAATTGTGAAAAACAAAATTGGCTGTAATTCACTATCAGGACATGCCACACACATCACGGCATGTCCTACCTTTTACATACAATGCACACTGCCCTTGCGCCTACCTTAGGGGTGACTAATGTGTAGAAAAGGGAAGGTTTAGGGACAGGCAAGTGGGTGCACTTGCCAAGTCAACATGGCAGTCCCAGACTGCACACAGGCTCTGCAATGGCAGGCCTGAGCCATATTTTACAACTGCTTCTGTGAGTGGCACAACCAGTGCTGCAAGCCCACCAGCAGCGTTTGATTTACAGGCCCTGGGCACACATGGTGCACTGTACTAGGGTCTGACAAGTAAATCAAATAAACCAATCCTGGAGTCACTAATCGAATACAACACTTTACAATAGGGAGTACTTGCACTTTGGCACTGAATACCAGTGTCAAAGTGCCCAAAGCATCTAGACAAGCAAAAACATGGCAAAAACACAAGAGGCAACAGCAAAAAATGGATGGGAGACCCACGCCAATGGTGCCAGGTCTAACAGTAACCAAACGTCCTATGTCTACTAAATCGACCTTTCAATGTTCACAGTTCTATAGAGTTCTCTCTGAGCTCCAGGTGAAACCGAAAGTACACAATACCTGCAAACAAAGCTATCCTAACAGATATTGATGCAACTCCTTTCGGGACACGCAATCATAGATTTTGTAAAACAAATTGGCACTCGTACATGAAAATATTTATTGAAGCTTCAAAAAACTTTTTAGTTATTTTTGATGAAGTCATTCTCCATTATAAATCAAAAACTATCAAATCAATGTTTCCTCATCAACCAACAAAAACAAACGGTTACATATGTACTACTCGGAAAACAAACATTATTTTGAGCTGCACAGTCTTCCTGCTACTCCATGCACTGGCACTGAGGAGAACCGATCCTTGCTGAACGCAGTGGAAATCAATTTACTGTGTTCTTTATAAAAGAGGTAGTAGCAAAGTTTTTTTCCAGATGTTTACATTCAAACACATAAAATATTCCGATTTCCACGTAAATAAAACTACACAATCTCTACGTTATCGGTTCAAACTTCTATTATGTCAGTTTGTTATTTACATGGAAAAACAAGCAATTTAGGCAGTTTAATTAGCACTCATTTCCCCATGCATAGAAATAAAACTATAAAAATAAACACTCGTATTAGGGAAAGGCTATCAGCCTGGGAAAGCATGTGCCTGTACACACCAATCCTCTGGGGAACGCATCTGCAATGCACGTGTTTGGACACTGTAAACCTCAACACTGCACACACCGCCACGGTGTGTTTGATCCCTTTCAAATTCGGACCTTGTAACCGATTCCACCAAAGACACTGCACTTTACCCAGGGCACGAGTCAGGGGTACATTGCGTCCACCCACTGTTTTCACAGGGCAGATGCCATCCACCCTGCTATGAAGTTGGGACCCACAGAAATATGTTGAACTTGTCCCAGTGTAATTGAGAGACACTGGGACACGTTTAGCAACTCCTTCACGTTGTCTGCTTTCCATTGCCAGCAGCAACGTGCAGGTAGCTAGAGGGCTTTTTTCACCTCCAGCTGGACACAGATAAGGACAGAAGTTAAGGGGCCATCACGTCTCCTTTTGATTGAGTATCGGGCTGGAGGCGTCCTGGAACCTCGCAAATGCACCAGCGAGAAAACAAAAGCCCACAGTTTGTTATCACAGGTACTTAAGAGATGCATGCATTTTACTTTGTTGTATATAAGTGCATGCATTGTAAGAATGTCAGATGGGTTGGTCTGTCCCATTATTTAGACAAACAACAATTTAAATAGCGCAATATAATTTCTTTTATTGTGCTACTCGTCCCAATGCAGAGTGTGAGAGTGCTTTACATAACATACACATTATCCATTCCAAATAAATCACGTAAATGTGTAAATCAATGTACAAGATGTGTTACTTGAGGCAGTCAAGGTTACAAGATGTAGGAGTCAAATACTTTTCTTAGCTCAGTGTGGTCTACTAGAAGGATTACAATTTATTAACTGCAAGTAACAAGGATCTCTATGTTCAAAGCAGTAATCAACTTGCCTATACACATAAAATAAAAATCTGTCATCTGCATGTTACATGATATACTTTGCAGGAGAACCTTTTTTAACAACGTAATGTATTGCATTTTCAGTTGGCACATGTGATGCTCACAACATTGTATAAGATGTGTGTTTCAATATCATGAATAACAAACCCAAAGGTAGCAACAAAATAGAGGTTCACTTCTTGTGATGTCACTTCCAGTGAGGTCTTTTCCTGTGATGCCACATGGAATGTCACATGTCGTGATGTCATGTGCTTTGATGGCATGCGTCATGATGTCACTTGCATACTGCCTAACTTGGTCAGTCGCCCCACTTCTTTTTTTAGGACTTGTGCCCTGACTTTAACCATTACAAAGAGGCAAGCATGACCAAAAGAAGGGGTGTTGTTCAGATCGATTTTATTACACATGACATGCAGGGCATTGTAAACAATGCAGCACAAGGCTGCTGCGAGGTGGAAAGCACCTCTCCCAGGAAAAAAACAGACCAGTCTATTCCCTTGCAAGCTGACGAATAAAAAGCAAAACAATGACCTGTTCCCAAAATGCGATTTTTAACACCGGATGTCTGTTCCGTCACCCACACCAAGTTCTGAGCTCCCGTATATGCCAGCTGCTCCAGACTATGAATAGCTAGCATGAGCGATCAGCACACTGTAGTTCAGGAAGGATGGCAATTAACTCCTAGGGGTGGGGAGGAAGTTGGGGTAATTCCATGAAAGGGCTCTCAGTCTAACAGCTACTAACACCAGAAGCACACAGCAGGAGCACTGTTGAGATATAAATGCCTTGCCCCCTCCCTGCTGCTACTCATCCATTAGCATGCAGCACACAAGCCAGGGCATCCCTGCCACCCCCATACCCGCAGGCCCAGCCCGAGCAGCACTCTGAAGACCTGCCCGACACTGGGGCACACCGCTCCCCCACACTAAAACAAGCACTGGCACCGTAGCTCGGTAGGCTGTGAAGAGTGTTGGGGTGCAACCCAAATGCTTATAAGTACAAACATCATAACAGCATATTTACCAGTAGCCATCCACTCTGAGTGAATTGAAGCAAAACATGCAATGCCCCTACAAGCGTCCATATGAAGAAAATACAGAGACCAGAATGCAGTGCTTAGCAGCGCTAAATTCATACATGACATCTGTCTACTAGGGGTGATAGAACTGGATTCTTATCTTACCATATCTTACCATCTCTAAGAATCCTCCTCAGGCCGACTGGACCTTTTTATCTGCTAAATAGTGTGAAGGGAAGAAAATCCAATTTCTCAATATAACTAATTGAACTTCCACTTATACTCCAAAGATCACTGACTCCGAATTTCAAGTTTTGGGATTTATTACAAACCCAAAAATAATTGCACATACAAGCACCTCATCACGAGGTTAAGGAAATAAATGGGCACTAGTACAAAGAATATCCTATGAAGGAGCCTCATCCGACTCAGAATAAGAAGAATAGTTAGCTCCAGAAGCATTAGGCAACCAATAACTGCTCCAATCTCTATGTTAGAAGTCATTAACCTAAAAAGGAAAAAACAAATGAGTCTATCCCTACCCTATCTCTAAGATGACAACCCTACTTAGCATTTTTCCTTAGCTTACAAGAGAAAAAAGGTGTCAATAGTGAAGACTTCCTTAGAAGTGCACTCACTTTGCTCAATCAGTAGCCCAAGCTACAGAGCTCGTTCTAAGATGCTCCTTCTAGTTTCCCATCTAATCCTCAACTGCTCAACCCTCGGGGCACTGTCCCTAATTCAAATTCACGAAATAGTAGAACACGCACTCGTCACACCTCTTCAGCCAGGTCTTCCTTCTGTATTTTTCCACCGAAACTCGTACTTCATCCAAAGATGGTTAGATTGACCTTGGTTCCCAGGCACCTTCTCCGCTGAAATTATCATATCTGCATTCCAGTGTACTTCCATAGTTGCTTCTCATGCCATCCTAACTCCTAAAACAAAGGGTTAGTCTTCCTAACGAGCCAGGTGTCCTTGCACCTGTAAGAGAAACATGGGAACAAGAAACTTTCCACTCTCTGGGATCTGCTGAATTTCTCAAAACCCAGAGTCTTTCCAAGGGAAACAATTTTCGGCCTACAAGATTCAGCTAACATAAGAATGAATAGGCCTTCCTCTGAAACGTATATATGCAGTCAGGCCTTTGCATTTAAACACGCATTTCTAAAATCACATTAGAAGCATTGATTTCATTATACTTCATACATGAATGAACAAAACTACATGTGCAGACTTTTAATATGGTGCACGTTTAAACCTAGGACATCACATTATACATGAACTAATTCATTATGCATCATCTAAAATACATTTATGATTAAACACTACATTGATCTGCATAATTAACATGATTACGTTTCTATTTGCACTATTATATGCTACCTTTAGTACTACATTTCTAAACCACACGTTAATCATTTTCCACTAAATATATGGGTGCGGACTACCGGTGATTATGATGCACCCCTACAATTTCATAACAACACGGCGCTCTATCAGTTCCCCCGTTTGATGACCAGTGTCATCACACCTTTACACAATTTCCTTGGAGAAAGAACCAACCTAAACAAAGCTTGCTGCCATCCTCCCCCATCGGAGTCTCTCCATATTCTTGAGGTTCTGATATTGACTGTCCTGCAGTCTGGCCATTCTCATCTCATTTTCCCTAAGAGCTCTCTCGACCCTGTTTCCTTTATACCACTTATAGGCTCTGACAAATCCCCACAAATAAACCACAAAAACCACAATGATGTTGAGAGGTCTCAACACATAGCTAAGGAACCCTCTCCCCAAATTTGCAAACCAACTTCCCACCTGACTAAATACTTTGCCAACCTTTCCCCAAACACCTTCTTCAGTCAAATCCTCTATCTCCTGATGGATTGTAGTGATGTTACTTATATATTACTCCAGATCTTTACTATGGTCTGGTATATAAGTACAGCACTCCTGAACTTTCAATAATTTACAGACCCCACCTTCTTTTGCAAATAAAACATCCAAAGCAAGGCGGTTTTGCAAAACCATTGTCCTTATCGACAACATCTCTCCATCCACAAGTAACAGCGACTTTGCTGTGTTCATCGATAACTCATCAACCACAGTCGCCAATCTTCTGATCTTCACATCATTCAAAATTACTCCCAAACTTGGTATTATCGCTCCAAACACATCTCCTGCACTCTCATCTCTTTTCATCCTCGAATGCTGTCCAGTCTCTAACAGCTCCAAATCCTCTGCATGGTAAATCTTTGGAAAAATAATCCCCAAATAACACGTACCATACCAATTCGCAGGCAACTTAACATAAGCATTCTTTCCACACACATAATAGACAGTTGGTATCACTTGTACAGGACCTTGCAGAAAGTTCTTAGCAGAATCTTCCATAGTGAAAATGTGATCACACGTACTTTGTCCCACTGGGACCTTCTCATAATAGGTCTGATACCGTCTCACACTTAACTTTCCTCACTGCTCCTTGTCCAATGCTATAGGACCATAACTCCCCTTTGCTCTGTGAGACCTTTCTTCTTCAGTCTTGTCTACTGGACTGTCTCCTGTATCTCATGTCTGTGTTAGCTTTCTATATCTACCTTCTACCTGATCCACAAACATTTTCTCTACATCTGATAATGAACATGTTAGATTGTGTCTATGGGCATATACTGTATCTAGTTCCAAAAACGGTATGAAATACATCCTAAGCCTATCTTCTTGTTTATAATAATCGTACTTATTCAAATGCTTATAAGCTGGAACCTCAGGAAGCACTGCATCGTAATAGAAAAGAAATACTCAAATTGCCCTCTTTCATAAAATATACTGAGCAACAAACTACATGAAGTCCCATACGTCAGTGGAAGGTGGTGATTCCTAATACCCTCATCCACTGAAGCAGGTAACTGCATACACACATAACAATCTTTCGCATCCATCGCATCCACATATTCATATAGCAGCCTGGCGTACGCATTAAACTTAAAATCACCTCTAGACAAATCTATGTGAAATCTACGACTCTCTTTGATTAGTAAATCTCTTTCAGCTCCTATGGCGACCTCCTTTTGGCTAGGAGTGGTGGGTGTAGGAGTACCTTGCACCTCCACTGCCTGCTCATGTGGGACTATATATTAAACCACAACTACTATGATTATAGAAACTATCACTGTACCTACAAATGTACCTACTACTAATTTGGATCTACTGGGTGTATCTCCAGCCTCCATGATTTCAGAAAAGTTCTCAAAAAGTTCTTGGTTTCAACAGCAAACACTTAAGAGTCTCTTTTCTCTTCCACATGTCGCTTGCTAACCAATTCGAACAACACTCCGAAAATCTGGAAATCCCCTTTGCAATTTCAGTTCCTTATTTACACAGTCCACAAAAAGACTTCCCTAGCTCTCTTTCGTTGTCTCTGTGGAAAGTCCCTACATTTATTCTTCTTCCACTCGTGCCTAGGTTATCTTCTTGTAGACTCTTATTTACAACAAAGTTCACTCTCAGTCCAAAATAAGATCAGCTCCAAGAATCTCTAAAACATGCTGTAAAAGTTCAAGACGAAGAATTATCGTTTCATGAGTCGGTGGCTCAAAACCAAACGTCGGAAAGGTCAACCTCTGCAATATCCGATGGCGAACTCTACTCAGAAGTGGGGGATTCAGAACCGTTAGAGTCAGCACCCCTTCGGTTTCAAGTCCTGGAATCAACAATCCAACGTCGATTTTTAAGTTAGGAATCTTGCTGACCACCGTCACGGACCTCAGTCTCCCTGAACTCACCACTCCTGGCATCATTCACAACGCACGTCCACTCCGGGGTGGTGTACTTCTGACACGGCACTCTTGTTCTCCTCGACCTTCTCAGACATCCTTAAGCCTGCTCTCCATCACTTGTTTTCGATTCAGACGTCTCAGACACTGGAGCAAGGTCTCTTTCAGGTGCCAACCGCAGATTCAATTGCCTCTGCCTCGCGGGCCAAGCTTCTTCCGCTCTGGTCATACTTCTGCTCTCTCCCTGAATACCCTGTGCACCACTTCCTCCTTTTGCTAAATTTTACTCTACTCCACCCACAGCAACACCTCCTTCGTCTGATTCAAAATCAGGGTTCTGATTGACGCAACCCTGTCAGCTTGTTCCGGTGCACAACCAGCTGCGTCAGTGACCCTTACAGCTTGACTTGCCCTCTCATGTGGCCTTGCCACATCAGCTGGATTTTCATTCACGAGAGGGGCTGTTTCTTCTGAGGGTGCTGGAACTCTGCGGGTATGGGAGGCATGCACACAGTTTGGCAATCCTCCGCACTTCACTGCAGTATTCGTTACCAGTATTACCTGGTGCGGTCCTCGCCACCGAACATCCAGGCAACTCTTCCTCACGTGCTTATGAACAAGCACCCAGTCCTCGGGACACAGGTCGTGGAATAGGTCACTCGAGGCTGGAACAGTTGCTGCTTGCCCCTGCTAAGGCACAAAATGGACCACGTCAGCTAGTCCTTTGCAGTAATCAAGAATTAAGTCATCAGTGATGTTAATCAATGCTGTAGCTGGTACAGCTGGCAATCGCATCGCCCTCCACATCAGGATCTCATGCGGGGACAACCCAGTTCTCCTGTCTGGAACACTGCGGATGCTCATGAGCACAAGGGGAAATGCATCAGGCCACTTCAGCAACGTCGGTGTGCACACTTTTGCCATCCGGGCTTTCAAAGTCCAATTAACCTGTTCCACAATCCCAGAAGCCTCTGGTCGATAGCTGCAATGTAACCTCTGGTCCACATTCAATGCGGCATAAAGCAACTTCATGATTTCACTGTGGAAATGTGTCCCCCTGTCTGATTCCAAAGAGGTTGGAAAACTGAACCTCAGGATGAGCTCCCTCAATAACAGCTTAGCTACAGTGAGAGTGTCACACCTACGTGCTGGATAAGCCTCCACCCATCGTGAAAAAACACACACCACCACCAGAATATACCTCAACCCATTACACTTAGGCATTTCAATAAAATCCAACTGCATCCTATTGAAAGGTCCTCCCGACCTCCCAAAGTGACTCAAAGTAACCACAGTCTTCTTTCCAGCATTCATATGTTGACAAGTAACACACCTCTGATACACTGCTTCAGCAGCCGTGCGAAATTTCGGGTTGTACCATGTTTGTCTAAACTGAAGTACCGGGTTTTTATATGACCCAGCGGTGCAGGAGAACACACCCTAAGAGTTCGGGTTCTTCCTGTTTCAGACCCACAGAAACACAGAGTCTTCTTGGTGAAGTCAAAGATCGCTTTTATTGGCTGCAGATCAATCACAGGTATCCGAGAAGTACAGTCACTATGTATGTTCGCAGGAGACTGCTCCTTAGCCAGAAACCCATCTTCTCTTATATACAAAATATTACGCTCTGGGCAACATCGCCCTTCTCTTGCAGTTGGTCATTCACATATCTTACTTCAAAGGACAAGAAGAGTTATGAATACAATCCCTCATTTCAGTTTGTCAAACCCATCATTATTTACCCAGCAATGCTCAGATCCCTCATCAGATATCAGCAGACCCTAATAAAACCGGGCACCTCCTCCTCTTAAACAAGCCATAAAGTAGGAAGCAGAAACAGGTGTGAAAGAGATTTAGGCAGGGCTCGTGCGGAATGAAATACTTTATGATGTGTCAGACCCTGATGATAATCGCATTTGGCCGCGGGAATGAGCAACTGGCCGGACAAGCCCGACCTCGGGCAGCCGGGTCAGTTTGCACGGGTCACGAAGAAGTCACTTGAAGGTGTATGTGTCTTTTCGGGCCTATGCATGGGCTTCATGTATTGCCTATGTGAGGGCAACAAAAGCAGCCATTGTACAAAATGGAAGTCGGGGGTTCGACATTAAAGTCATGCCTACAGTGTAAATATTGCCTCTACATGTTGTGAATACTTAAGCGTACCGCATTTATAGTACACGGTTTACTGGCAAAGGAAGCGACATGGTTGGGCTATGTCTAAAACAGGGTACCGAATTTTCAGAGTACCACAGACCCTCCTTTTGCCCTTACATGGGCAATAACCATTCTCCTGTTAATCCGAATCCAGGTCTATATTCACGAAGTCATGGAGATGTTGCTGTAGCATCATCTTATTGCTCAGCTCGTCTCTTGATACGTGTCTCCTCATACACGATGTGACACAGAGGCTACACAGCGCAGGTGCGCATTGCATACACAGACAGAGCAAGAACAGAACTGCTAAGACCGTTCCAATGACTACTAGAATTTTCCAACCCCAGGCGGATACCAGTCCCCAGAGCCATCCCATCAATGACCAATCTCCTTTATCCACATGGATGGACTCGGAGATCCTGTGTAGTTTTGAAATGGCCTGGAAGACTGTCAGAGCGTTATCTGGTATGAAAATACAACAACTTGATTGGATCACTCTGCATACTCCACCACGGTCGGCAAGTATGACATTTAAAACCATACGGTTCTGCAGCGTCATAAGGCGGTCCGCTTGAAGCTCAGCTGTCAAATTACCAAGGGCACCAGCCGTCACATTAATGGTGGACTCAACCACGCGGACCAGTTGTCTTAGGTTTCTACTATTGACCATTGGTCCCCAAAACGGCAGGAAACCCAAAAAGAAATCTCCTGCTTCCTGACCAGCAGTATCTTCCTGACTTACAACGCCTCTTACAACTCTTGTTTTGTGGTAATCCGAGGCGGCGGTAAATGTTGGTGGCAACAAGTTCGCAACATAACATACGCCCGAGAAATCCGGGGGCAACCATGTGTATGCTCGATCGTGACAGACGAAGTATGTACCTTGGGCAGCCAAAAATGCAGGGGAAGACTGTGATGGGAAAGCGTATGTTTCGGCACAGTCACTCTTCCCTAGTTGCGCTCTTAGATTCAGACCATTGCCAAATTGGAGATGGATTTGCACGTTGTTTTTCGCCCAGACTAATCCTGTATCCCGATGCATTCCAGCCCACATATGCTCGCAATTCGTCCTTAGGAATGGATGTGTAAGCATCAATATCCCTACTCATATCTGCAACCCCTCTTATCAATGCTTTGTTGTTTGAGCTAGGTTTAGTGGAACGTGGTGCTCTCGGGGAATACGTTTCGAGGGCATAGAGGAACATAGTCTGGAACGCCCATGATGACCCATTGTAGCTGAACGGCAGCACCAAATATGGGATGCCCTTGTCAATGTTATGTGGCATTAAGCCACACACCCAGCAATTCGTCTTATTTATAACTAATTGGTGTTGATGCAGGAGTTGGATGAACGAGTTGTTTACAAACTCTGAACGTCTAGCTTGTTCATATTCGGGCAAGGGGTGAAAAGAGTGTAAAGAAACAGTAGGAGGAGGTATGGGTTGCATAGTGAGTGTAGGCAATACTTGGAAAGATAGTAATATGGATCCTGCAGAACATATTATCAAACTAAACAAGGTAAATAAACATAACACTATAAAACGTTTACTTTTTACCACTCTGCACATTTTGATCTTAAAAGTCACTTCCTCAGCAAGTCTCCCCGCATTGAAAAACTTAATCCTCTAATCGTGCTGTTCGCGGCGGTTGGGTGTCTTCTGCTAAGGAATACGCCTGATGGTCCAGAGGAACGCCCTAGACCAACCAGAACCGTTGAGCTAGCGTCTCCGGCTTGTATCAGAAAGTCTTGGCACCGCGACCCTACAGCTGAACCCGGATGGTGGTTCGGAAAACAAAAATCAAAAAAAGTTCTTCAGATGGGAGAGCTGCAGTATCAAAATTAGCAAAGAAAGGAAGGTTTTTATTTGTCCATAGATCTTGACCTCAAGTTGTATTTATTCTTCCCAGGTACTGTCTGGTCCTGAAATAAAAGTTCAGGTTCGGAAGTGTCTAGTCGAATTGACGGAGGCACAGTCTCTTGCAAAATGTCATCGCTGTCTTGTTCAGACGTCGTCCCCTTTACGCGAGCATCGCTAAAAGGAATAAAACGAGGTACAGTCTCTGTTTCTGAGTCAGCGAGCCCCTCCTGGACCCACTGGTCGTAAGGTAAAGGCAAAGGAATCCGTTTGCAGTGGTCTCCGTGTACCCAATTCTTTTCCCCCTTCACTCGAACCACTGATCTTGTCGAGAGAAGGACGAGATGGGGACAGGTCCAGCGGGGCTCATCGTTACTTTTCCGCTGGAAATTTTTCACCAGCACCCAGGAGCCAGGATTGATAGGGTGTCCTGGTGTCTCAGAGACCTGAGGCAGAGTACCGTGAACCTGTTGGTGTAAGACACGCAATTTAGCCGTCAATTTATACAGATAGTCAAGCAGTACTGGGTGTTCAATTTCACTAAATTTAGTTGGTCTTGGCACGCCCCAAATATTGGCCGGGCGGCCAAAGATGATTTCATAGGGACTAAGTCCCACTCTTGAATGGACAGTCATTCTTGTGGATAGGAGTGCTAGGGGCAAAGCGTCTGGCCATTTAAGACCAGAGCTTGCTTGTATTTTAGCCAACTTAAGCTTGAGGGTGCCATTGTAGCACTCCACTAGTCCAGCCGATTGGGGGTGATTTGCAGCGTGGAACTTTTGCCTAATACCTAATCCTTCACACACATTCTTCATCACGCGACCAACAAACTCACTCCCATTATCACTCCAGACCATTCCAAACCTAGGGAAAAACTCTTTTACAAGGACCTTAGCTGTGGATAAGGCGGTATTGTCTTTCAAGGGATAGGCTTCTATCCATCTAGAGAAGGTGCAAACAACAACAAGTACATATTTTAGATTGTTGCACCTTTCCATATGGATGAAATCTAGCTGCAAAACCTCAAACGGATACGTTGGAGGCGCGAAATGACCAGCTGGAGTTGGCGTTCCTCTACCAGGATTGTGTTTTAGACATACCATGCAATTCTTGACTACGTTTCTTGCACACTTGGGAATTCCCACATTTTGCCATACTGGAGCCAACAATTTACAAATTCCTTTTACACTTATATGCGCCATTCCATGGGCCATGGTCACTACTGCAAGTACATACGCATCAGGTAGCAACCATCGCCGGTGTTCTGTCAGATCAATCCAACAACCATTTTCATCCAACTTACCCTTGCTGTCTCTCCACACACTCAACTCACTCTCTGTAGCTTCGGCTTGGATAGATTTCACACTTTCTATTGTGTCTTCGCACACACCTACATCACCAGCCCATCTTGCAGGACCTGCAACATACATTCGATTTTTCACATCTTTCGCTGTCTCTTTCGCTGTTTCATCGGCAAACGCATTACCACGACCAACATCATCCGTCACTTTCTTGTGTGCGCTGCATTTCATAATCGCAACTTGCAATGGTAATGTTAATGACTCTAGGAGGTCATTTACCAATTGGCCATTCAGAACTTTTGTTCCATGAGAAGTCAAGAACCCACGTTCTTTCCACAAGCGCCCAAAACTGTGGGCCACGCCAAAGGCGTATTGGCTGTCAGTGTATATGTTTACTTTCATTCCCTTTGACAACACGCATGCTCTTGTAAGTGCAATTAATTCTGCCGCTTGGGCTGAGCCATGCGGTATTCGTGCAGTTTCAACAATCGTGTGCAAAGTCGTGATAGCATACGCAGCAGTTGTGTCACCATTCGGAAGCTTGAAACACGAACCATCCACCCATAAGGTACCATCACATTCAATCAGAGGGGTGTCTTTAAGATCCAAACTTCCTTTTGTTTCCTCTTCCGTTCTGAACACACAATCATGCTGTTCTGTCTCATCCGTCTCTGTCGTAGTCGGCAATAACGTAGCTGGATTCAATGTGTTGCATCTTTTTGCGTGTACATGGTTGGCTAGCAATGTGAGTTCATATCCTGACAATCGAGCCCTAGTTAAGTGCTGTGTCTTGGTCCTGTTTAATAGTGTGCCTACTGCGTGCGGAACCATTACAGTCAATGTGTTATTCATTACTATCCCGGCAGACTGCCGGATAGAGGCAGCTGCTGCCGCTGTGGCTCTTAAACAACTTGGCAATGCCCTCGCTACCGGATCCAGAGTCGAGGAAAAATATGCGCATGGACGCGGTCTGTCACCAAAAGGCTGTGTTAACACGGACAATGCGCAACCGTCCCTTTCATGCACGTATAATGTAAAAGGCTTACTGTAGTCAGGGGTACCAAACACAGGGGCTGAACATAAAGCCCTGCGCAATTCCAAAAAACTATTCTGACATTCGTCCGACCATGGGACAAGATTCGGTGTGCCCTTACACGTTAAGGCTATCAAGGGTTTTGCTAGCAAGGAAAAATTCGGGATCCAGTGCCTACAGTACGAGGTTATACCCAGGAAAGCACGCACTTCTCTTTGCGTTCTAGGCACATTTCATTTTGCAATGGCTTGAATTCTCTCTGGGGTCAGTTTCCTTCCCTCCTTCGATAAGAGATGACCTAGGTAGGTCACCTCTTGTCGACAATATTGCAGTTTGGAGAGAGATACTTTATGATGAAGGGAAGACAAATGACGCAACAATGTCAATGTTGCTTCTTTACAATTCTCCTCAGTATCTGCAGTTATTAGTAAATCATCAACGTACTGCACAAGCGTTGCGCCATTAGGTAAAACAATTGCGTCAAGTTGTGCTTTCAAAGCCTGACTGTATATTGACGGACTCTCACAGTAGCCCTGGGGAGCGCGTTTAAAACGGAAACTTCGGCCACCAAAACAAAAGCCAAAAATATCCCTGCTTTCCTCGGCGATCGGAATGCTAAAGAAGGCATTCTTTAAATCGATCACCGAGAACCAAGCAGCGTAAGCTGGAATCATCGTTAACAGGGCAGTTATATCAGGGACAACTGGAAACTGTGGTACAACGATCTTATTGACCTCTCTAAGATCGATCACAAATCTGTAGACAGGTGGTTGAGAAGGGTCAGTACGTTTCAACACAGGAAGGATAAGACTATTACACACGTTTCCTCTTGTCTCCTCAATTACATCTTTTTCAATTAAATCATGGACAATTGCTAATAACGCTTTCTCGCCCTCATTAGAGATCTTGTACTGGGGAATGCGTGGCATTGCAACATTAGCTTTCAAGGTGACCACATATGGCGGTATTCTCAAGAGACCCACATCGTTAGGGCCGGTGGCCCAGAGGCTTTTAGGAAGAGACGACAATTCAGCTGGCAATTTATCCTTTGCTAAAAACATTGGAGAAATCACCTCTCTGCCCAGTGTAAGTTGCACCCCTGAGGGGGAGCAATATAATGTTGCATGTAATCTCTTCAATAGATCCAATCCTAACAGATTCTCATTACAACCTGTCGTCAGGATAAGAGGTGCTTTCAGCTCACAAGGTCCAACAGATAGGGCAATAGGATCGGAAATCGGGTTCCTAACCGGGGCGCCAGAAAAACCTACGGAAACGTTCATTTCGCCAGACAAAGGTGCGCCAGGGAGTTTCGAATGCATAATTGAACTCTTTGCAGCGCCAGTGTCCAATAGAAAGGGTTCTGACACACCCGCTGTAGTTACTTTGACATAGGGTCCACTTTGGTCTACTGGTACTGGAACAACTCCCTCTCTTTGTCTGTGGCAGCCCTAGTATTCATTCTCCTCTGTATTGCCATCTTCGGCGTAATAGTCGTTATTATAGTACTGTGCTGTCTTGCCAGTCTCATTGCCTTGCTGATCAAAGGCATTCATCGTATTCTGAGGTGGAAGGGGACGCGCACTCTGGGGGCCATTCCCACGTCCTCTTCCTCTGGGAGCTTGTTGACCACCTCTACCTCTCGCGCCATATGCATTATGTGTACGCTGCGACAGAATAGGGCAACTATATTCATAATGTTTGCAATACGAGCATTGATTCGGGGCTACAGGAACACGTTGTAGATACCCAAGTCTTTGCGAGTTATTCTGAAACTGGTGGTGCTGTTGATAGTTACCCTGGCCTTGCTGATAATTATTCTGACTTCCACGTGGCTGGTAAACCTGTTGCAATAGAACCTTGGTTTTTAACTCTTTCGTTTTCTTGTCTGCTCTTTCTTTTTCATCCTTATCTCTATTTTCGTAATACTGCGCAGTGGCCAGTATTTGCGCTGAAGAGGACACCGCCCAAGAACTCTCAGAGTCCTTAAGCTTCTTGCATAACTCAGGAAGCAAATTATGTACGAATTTATCGACAAACAACCGTTGACCACCTTCTGTACTCATATCTTGTCCGCTGTGGTCGAGAAACGTTTCTTCAAACCTAGTGAAGAAATCGGACACTGTTTCATCTTTCTTCTGCTTGCACGCAGATAGTTTGTCCCAATTTACGCGCATTGCGGGCATCAAAGTTTTCATATAAGTTATTATCCTACCCGGGAGTTCTGCTACTACTTGCTCGGGTTTTGCACCACCAACTTGCCTACCATCTGCAGCACTGATATTAGCCCACGTATCACCCAATTCACCAGCATGATCCGTATTACGGATCAATCCCCACAAAGGCTGCGGAACGACATTCCCGAACAACATATCGATGTCTGCCAAATTCATGACGCATGATTCTGTGGTTTGTGACAACTCCTTATAGTACCCTGCGGGATTCTTTCGGGGGTCGGGCAGTGTTTGCTTGAGCGCGATGACTTCAGATCGCTTCCATGGAACATGTACCCAAACGCGTTGAAAATGCGCTGGTACAGCAGCAATACCGCGAGCGGCATCAGCCGCGACTGCTTCCTTCCATACCGGGGGGACTTCCCTCATCGGGTATTGGCGCGCTTTTACCTTCTTCTTTACAGGGGAATCCTGTCCAAACAATGACTTAGTAAACTCTCTATTTCTGAATGACAACAACTTTTTAACAGCTTTATCAACATCAGGGCCCACGATCGTACCTTTCCCAAAATCGAATCGCACATGGCACAACTCCTGTGGATTTGGGTCTAAGCCATTATCTTCTAATTCCTCGCAGAGAAAATCACACATTTTATCAAACACATATCTTTGCTTCGGTGCTTCCCACTGACGGAAAACGTCTATAACAGAATCCTCATCCTATCGTGAGGGGAGAATAATCGCAGGCATAGGAGCCGGCGGAGGAGTCGCTGGCGGCTGTGGGGGAGCTTGTGCCAAATTCACTGGAGGCTGCATGTTTAGATGTTGCGGGGGCGCCGTAGCGCTCTGCGCATATGGTGGCGGCAAATTTAACAATTGTGACATTAGGGAATCTTTTTCGTTTTCCTTCGAAGCATCTTGCTGAAGCGGCGATAGGACTGGGTAGCATTTATCCATTGCTAGTTTACGTTGCCTATGCAACTGCTCATTCATGCGTTCTTCCTCATTTTCTTTAAATTGCAAAGCTGCTTGCATCATCGACATACCCTTCTTATTCTTTTTTGCTAATTAGATTTCCTTCTGTTTGGCCTCCTTTCGCCATAAGCGGAAAGAGTCAAACATCGCCGGCCGGGCTTTCTTTGCGAACAATTTTACCTCTAGGTTATCTAGAATATCCGTGTCGAAGCTACCATTTTGGGGCCATTTCAAAACACCATCTTTCCTAGTGTACCTGACCCATGTTTCATTATAGGTAATGGGACCCACACCATGCTTTACATAGAGCTCGTAAGTTGGAGTCCCGACTGGAGGGACAGGACACGAGTCCTCCAGTCGGGAATCTTTGTTGCAACCCAAACAAAACAAATTTCCAAATATACCAGCACTAGGCATCTTTGCTCACTAGTCTAGTTTCAAACGTCGAAGGATTATCAACTACGATAGTCTCGTGAATACACGAGTCCTTCGGCTTTGGTACTTGCAAGTTCCAAATCAAAGCTATCCCGTCAAAGAGATACCAAACCAAAAAACCAAACTGGGAGACGCTCCACTCATCCACATATACTTAACTGAGTTATCGATGATCGATGGCGTCACCAGAAGACTCTCTCGATTGTTTCGCTCTACCAAATTCTAAGAAAGGGTCCAAAACAGGGCGATCATCAGGGCAGCAGTCCTTCGTAGCCGTTGGGACGCAGAGAACCTCGCAGCAAAGACTTTCGGACCACGTCGACATGCAGGGGTCGATGAGGTGGCAGCCACCCTCCAGAATTTCCACACGACGCTCCTCACGAACTTCTGGCTTGGATCGATACCACTGACGATCGCCCCGAGTTGGGCGCAAACTGAAGTACCGGGTTTTTATATGACCCAGCGGTGCAGGGGAACACACCCTAAGACTTCGGGTTCGTCCTGTTTCAGGCCCACAGAAACACAGAGTCTTCTTGGTGAAGTCAAAGATCGCTTTTATTGGCTGCAGACCAATCACAGGTATCCGAGAAGTACAGTCACTATGTATGTTCTCAGGAGACTGCTCCTTAGCCAAAAACCCATCTTCTCTTATATACAAAATATTACGCTCTGGGCAACACCGCCCTTCTCTTGCAGTTGGTCATTCACATATCTTACTTCAAAGGACAAGCAGAGTCATGATTACAATCCCACATTTCAGTTTGTCAAACCCATCATTATTTACCCAGCAATGCTCAGATCCCTCATCAGATATCAGCAGACCCTAATAAAACCGGGCACCTCCTCCTCGTAAACAAGCCATAAAGTAGGAAGCAGAAACAGGTGTGAAAGAGATTTAGGCAGGGCTCGTGCGGAATGAAGTACTTTATGATGTGTCAGACCCTGATGATAATCGCATTTGGCCACGGTAATGAGCAACTGGCCGGACAAGCCCGACCTCGGGCAGCCGGGTCAGTTTGCACGGGTCACGAAGAAGTCACTTGAAGGTGTACGTGTCTTTTCGGGCCTATGCATGGGCTTCATGTATTGCCTATGTGAGGGCAACAAAAGCAGCCATTGTACAAAATGGAAGTCGGGGGTTCGACATTAAAGTCATGCCTACAGTGTAAATATTGCCTCTACATGTTGTGAATACTTAAGCGTACCGCATTTATAGTACGCGGTTTACTGGCAAAGGAAGCGACATGGTTGGGCTATGTCTAAAACAGGGTACCGAATTTTCAGAGTACCACAAAACACTCGCAACATTGCATCTCTACCAAGATGTACTGCACCATGTATCAATCTTGCCATCGGGCTCAACAAATTTTCTGGTAACACTGCTCGATCATCACTTGAAACCCAAACATCAATATCTCCTTTCTCACATCCTGATCTGATCCATCCATCACTCTCCTGTTCAGTAACCTCATCTTGCAGTCGTTTTAGTTCCTCCCAAGTGTCTGCCATGGCTAACATCATGCTGAGCTCGGTTCATTCTTGGCTCTCTCCTGTGTAATTTCCTGTAAATATACATCCTTGCTCTGCGCAGAAACGGGCAACTTCATCTGCATAATTATTGCCCAAAGAGACAAAATCAGTTCCCTTCCCATGAGCCGCACACTTGACAACAGGAATTTCCTTGGGACATTGTAATGCATCTAACAGCTGTCTCACATACTCCCCATTCCTAATGGGTGAACCAGATGGTGTCATGAATCCCCTCTGTGACCATGACTGTCCGAAGTCATGACCCACACCGAACCCATACTGGCTGTCAGTGTAGATCATGATTCGGATTTGCTCAGTGGCCAAACAGGCACGAGTCAAGGCAATGATTTCAGCTACCTCTGCAGAGTGTACTCCTTTTAGACAAGCAGCTTCAACGACTACTGTGATGGTACATACAGCAAATGCTGCTCTCAACTGACCAACATTGTCTCTTAGACACGAACCATCTACAAAGATCATTTCATCGGGGTCAGTAAGTGGCTCATCGACAATGTCAGGTCTCGGCTTGATGCATAGTTCAGTCACATCAAGGCAATCATGGTCCTCACAATCTTCATCATCTGAATTCGGTACAGGCATCAATGTAGCAGGATTCAAGACAGAACACCTTTTCAGAGTCACATTCTCTGCAGCAAGTATAACTTGTTCATAGCCTGTCAATCTGTAGTTCGTTAGGTGCTGTGTCTTGGTCCGTGTCATTAACAATTCAACAGAATGTGGTATGTACACAGTTAAGGGATGCCCCATCACAATGCTCTCACATCTTTCAATACTGACACCTGTTGCAGCAACGAATTTGAGACATCTGGGCAACGCTGAAGCTACTGGATCTAAAGTAGCTGAGAAATAGGCAACTGGTCTAAGAGCACCTCCATGACTCTGAGTCAAGACTGACAATGCGCAACCTTCTCTCTCACAACAGAACAACGAGAAAGCCTTGTTGTAAACAGGCATTCCTAAAGCCGGGGCATGACACATGGCCTCCCTCAGCCGCAGGAACGACAACAAACAGTCGTTGTCCCATGGTACCGGATCACTCACATCCTTGTGCGTCAGCCTCTGTAAGGGCTTCGCCTCAAACGAGAAGTTGGGAATCCATTGATGACAGTAGCCAACCATCCCCAAAAACATTCTGACCTTCCGCTGAGGGGTAGGCATGGCCATATTCATAATTGCCTCGATTCGGTCTGGTGACACCTTCCTCTTGCCCTTCTCAATTCTGTGACCTAAGTACTGTACTTCACCCAGACAGTACTGCAACTTGTTCGGAGACACCTTATGTCCATTCTCTGCCAAATGATTCAGTAAGGCTATAGTATCTATCCTACAAGCGTCTTCCGTTTCTGAGGCAATGAGCAGGTCATCTATATATTGCACGAGAACTGAGTTCTGCAGCAACACGAGACTCTCAAGATTCTTTTTCAAGATCTGATTATAGATCGATGGACTCTCTGTATACCCTTGAGGGATATGACACCACGTTAACACACGAGTTTCCAGGCGGAAAGCAAAAAGAAATTGGCTTTCCTCATGGAGTGGTACCGAGAAGAATTCTTGGCATAAATCAATCACTTTAAACCACTTGGCTTCACATGGGATCTGAAACAGTATCATTGATGGATTCAGTACCACTGGACAACATGGAACAACTAACGTGTTTACCTTTCGCAGGTCTTGAACGATCCTAAATTTCCCACTCGTTTTCTGTAGTCCCATGATAGGTGAATTACATGGGCTACCCATTATCTCCTTCAGAATCCCCTGCTTGATCATAGACTCAATTACATGCTTGATCCCTGCAATAGTCTTGGTTGACAAATTGCACTGAGGCGTTCTAGGAAATTCTACATTCTGTTTGACCTGAATCTTCACTGGTCCTACCCCTTTGATCAACCCAATCTCTTCTCCGGTAAAGTCCCACACGTCATATGACACAGAATCTCTCAGATCGAGTGGAAGCTCTTCCACTGTCAACGCTGGGTACATTTCTATACACAAGTGCTGATTGGCAACTTTAAAGGTGACATCGTCGTCTTTTGTCTGTACTTCAACCCCCTTAGGTGTGCAATAGATGGTACAATTTAACTTGCACAATAGATCTCTTCCTAACAGACAGACTGGACTCGAGTCACACACCACAAAATGATGTCGGTCTCGGAAAGTTCCTATTTTCACAGGTATCGGCTCTGTCAATGGGTTAGTCATTTTCTTGTTCGCCACTCCAACAACTTTGATCGATTGTCCCGAGAGGGGTAGGTTGGGAACTACTGCTGATCGGGTAGCACCAGTGTCAACCAAAAAGGTGGTAGGGTGACCGTCAACATCTGCTTCCACAAACGGTCCCCTCTGGTCTACCTCCAGGACTGCTCCAAGTGTGCAGTCCTCCTCCCCCCTCAGGCACCGTCATGCCAACGGGTCTGGGCTGTATTTATCATACCCTTCAAAAAGAGGCATCTGCTGGTAGGTCCGAGTTCTCTGTGGGACCCTCGGTGGCTGGGGAACTTGTACCTGCAGACTGAACGTCCCCCCTTTCATCGATCTTGGCCTTGTCATTGACCACTTCAGCTACAGGTACCTGAGCTATCTCTACCTCCTGCTGCATCTGGTTTGCCGGGTTCAGGGGACACTTGTGCTTCCAATGTCTGATCTGGTGACAAAGATCGCCACATCCATTCCCATCTTAGGGTCTACAGGTTTTCCTTTTCCCTGTCCTTGCACATTCTGATTCCCTTGATTATTTCCCTGTCTTCTCCCCAGCTTCCCTCCACTAGGTTGGACCCGGGCCGTTTGCATCTGGACTAGCATCAGTTTGTCTTTCAACTTCCGATGCTTCGTATCTACCTCGTCACTATAGTACCTTGCATTACCGCAAAATTTCATCTACGGGCTTATTCTGCCAGCAAATCAAATGTTGCTGTATCATGAAACTAACCTCTGGTCTCAATCCCAAAACAAACTTTGAAACAAACTGTCCCATATCCTTGGGGTCTAAGGTGTCTAACCCACTGTACTGTTTGAAGGCTTGCAAAAGATGTTCATGATACTCATGCACTGTCTCTTTTGGTTCCTGAACAGTTCGGTCTATCTTAACCCAATCAATATCTTGAGGTGATACCTTCAATTTCAACCATGTAATCACTTGTTGGAACTTTTTCATAACTATAGGTAACGGACCTTTCGTGACAGAATCCCTTTCTGTCTCAGAAGTCGGCCATTCAATCGCAACTTTACAAGCTGACCATAAATCGCCTGGTACGACAATATCAAACAATGTGTTCAAATCAATCCACAACACTTTCGAGATTTTAACAAAACGGTCAACCTGCTTGTACCATTCTACAGGCTTTTCCCTCAGCCGAGGAAATTGTTCGTAAATGCAGCCAAATCACCTCTACTCCAAGGTACATGCACGTACCCTCCATTTTTTACCTCTCGTAAAGGGTAATTCTCTACCCCTAACATCCCTCCACTCAGAGGCGGCGTCTCTCCTCCAGTCATTTTGGAGCTCTTCTTCTTAGACCACCTTTCCTCCCATTTGTCAAGCATGATCCATTCACGCATCCCTACAATCAAATCTCTGATGTGTGTCCTCAATCCAATGACCCTCTTTTCTTCCAGTTCTTGATCACTATACTGCAACTTGTGGCTTCCCTGCAATGCCTTCATTTTAGACAAATCCATCTTGTACTTCTTTGCCAAGTCTGTCAGTTTCTCATGCGCAGTCCTTGCCTTGCAAGTCACATCCTTTGGTCCAAAAGGAAGATCATCTTGTTCATAAATTTCTATCCTGTCCAAAGGCAGATTTCCATTAATTATTTCATCTACCTCTGCTTTCAACCTCACTACATCCAACATCCTTGCCCTCATGGCACCTCTCAACATTTCTCGACAAGCTGCGCCATTCCGTTCATCATATTCGCAGCTCTGATCTCGAGACCTACTCTCTTATGCCATGTTTCCAGAAACTGGTCTGGCTCCTGACTCATCTTGCTCACTATTCCCTGTCATCCTACCATTCGGATCCCTCACAGGTGGTACCCACATTCTCAGATCTGATCTGGACTCGGCCAAAGACTTTGATCTCACCAGTCTCACATCCACCTGTCCTCTAGAGTAATCTGCAGTGGCTGGCAATGGCGTACTCCATTTTATAGGTCTCGGAGCCTGTGCTCTTTCCCTCACTGCGCCATTCTCTTTGATAGTGATTCTCTCTCCTGCAGTTGACTGTGCTAGACTGCCATTTTTCTCTTTTTCTGGGTCCTAAACCGATACTATGGGTCCAATGATAACCGGTATGGTTAGAGCATCCGGTAACCTCACAATTCCTGCTGCATCTGTACCTACTGGAGACTGTATTTTCATGTCCTCAGTTCCTGTTGAGATTTTCCCTACTACCCGCATATTTGACTGAGTCTGTGGTCCACCAATCCCTTCTACTGGTGTTGACTTTCCTTCCTGAGAATCTGGATTAAATGGAGGTGGTCTTTCTGACAACAATCTCTCTACCAAGCTGTCATCCATATCACTGTCATCTTCCTCTACGCTCTTCGCCTGCGCGCTTCCTGTTTTTCTATTAGTGGATATAATCTATCATTTCCACTGTCCACCTTTTCTCCAATGCATCCCATCACACATCTTGGAATGCCCTGATTGACTTCTTCACCCTTTCCTGAGTTCTATCCCATTTCCTGTCATATGCTGCTCTAATCCATGCGTGTAGCGCCTCAAATTGTGTCGGTATAGGCAGAGGTCGCAAAGAAGACATCAAAGATTTCAACTGGTACAACACGTCTAACCTGAAAGTACCATATCATGGGAAGATTAATTCTCCTTCTCCTTGAGTCATTTTATGCCAATTTTCAAGCCAAATTATGGTATGCAACCCCACATTCTTAGCCATGTAATGTGCTGGAGTATCCTCGGGAGGGGCTTCTTCTCCTCCCCGAGTAACCACATGTCTGTCTCCTCTACAGAGTTCTCGTAAAACCTTAAAACATTTCATGATGAACTGATTTTTCATTCGCACACAATATTTTCGTTTACTTCCTGATGTCAATCCACCAGTACCAGCGCTACTCACACCAACCAACCGACCTATCGCAGCGCGGCCCTGTCTGACGTCATTCTTCCTCCGCTTGCAGCAGTTCCCCTCTTTTACAATTCGCTTCTCACCCTTTCACGCGTCCCTTTCACACTCTGAAGTCCTTATCTGTCCACGAAACGACCGGACAATCACTTCTCTGACTGTCTGTCCACCAAACGACCGGACAGTCTCTCGAAACTGTTGACCTCAAATTTGGCAACTGTCTGTCCGCAAAACGACCAGACAATCGCCTCTAAATCAAGCTCTCGATGTTCCACATACAGCAATCTACGACCAGCGGCGGTTACTCACGCACTCACACATATGCTCCCTATCATCCGTGGGTTGTCAATGACGTTTCATGACTCCCACAATCTCTGGTCAACAATCTCAACTCTGGGTGTCTTCTACACCACAATCTCTTATCCTGGGATATCAAAATCAAATCTCTTGGCCCACGAGCGCTCACAGTCCAATCCTCAATCACACGACTCTCATTCCAACTCTGCAAGACATCACACACTCAAATCAACACCGCAATCTAACACAACATCACCCTGTTCATGCTCACGCTACCACCAACTGCTACTTCCGCCGCACCGCTACTCTCCGTCGGTTTCCATGAACCGCCGTCGTCCTCCACTTACAATCCAATGGATCACCATCGCTCGAGCTCTATGGGACTCGGTAATATCTTATCTTGATCTAGATGTCCCCTTACTATCAGAGATAACCATCCTACTCTGCTACCGACTGATAGAACTGGATTCTTATCTTACCATATCTTACCATCTCTAAGAATCCTCCTCAGGCCGACTGGACCTTTTTATCTGCTAAATAGTGTGAAGGAAAGAAAATCGAATTTCTCAATATAACCAATTGAACTTCCACTTATACTCCAAAGATCACTGACTCCGAATTTCAAGTTTTGGGATTTATTACAAAGCCAAAAATAATTGCACATACAAGCACCTCATCACGAGGTTAAGGAAATAAATGGGCACTAGTACAAAGAATATTCTACGCAGGAGTCTCATCCGACTCAGAATAAGAAGAATAGTTAGCTCCAGAAGCATTAGGCAACCAATAACTGATCCAATCTCTATGTTAGAAGTCATTAACCTAAAAAGGAAAAAAAAATAATTAGTCTATCCCTACTCTATCTCTAAGATGACATCCCTACTTAGCATTTGTCCCCAGGCAAGAGAGTAAAAAGGTGTCAATAGTGAAGACTTCCATAGAAGTGCACTCACTTTGCTCAATCAGTAGCCCAAGCTACAGAGCTCATTCTAAGATGCTCCTTCTAGCTTCCCATCTAATCCTCAACTGCTCAACCCTCGGGGCACTGTCCCTAATTCAAAATCACAAAATAGTAGAACACGCCCTCGTCACACCTCTCCGGCCAGGTCTTCCTTCTGTATTTTTCCACCGAAACTCGTACTTCATCCAAAGATGGTTAGATGGACCTTGGGATCCAGGCACCTTCTCCGCTGAAAGTATCATATATGCATTCCAGTGTACTCCCATAGTTGCTTCTCCTGCCATCCTATCTCCTAAAACAAAGGGTTAGTCTTCCTAACAAGCCAGGTGTCCTTGCACCTGTAACAGAAACATGGGAACGAGAAACTTTCCACTCTCTGAGATCTGCTGACTTTCTCAAAACCCAGACCCTTTCCAAGGGAAACAATTTTCGGTCTACAAGATTCAGCTAACATAAGAACGAATAGGCCTTCCTCTGAAACGTATATATGCAGTCAGGCCTTTGCCTATAAACACGCATTTCTAAAATCACATTAAAAGCATTGATTTCATTATACTTCATACATGAATGAGCAAAACTACACGTCCAGACTTTTAATATGGTGCACGTTTAAACCTAGGACATCCCATTATACATGAACTAATTCATTATGCATTATCTAAAATACATTATCAATTAAACACTACATTGATCTGCATAATTAACATGATTACTTTTCTATTTGCACTATTATATGCTACCTTTAGTACTACATTTCTAAACCACACGTTAATAATCTCCCACTAAAAATATGGGTGCGGACTACCGGTGATTATGATGCACACCTACAATTTCAGAACAACACGGCACTCTATCAGGGGCTTCTCATGTGGAAAACAACTGACATTCCAGTGCCCCACATTTTAGCACAACACACTGGAAAAAAAACAAGTAGTCTTCGAAGGAACATATCAACACATACAATGTAAGGAAACTGTAGTTTACAGGTGCTCCCGAGCGAAAAACTGAAGGGATGTCTCTGGAATGCCAACCAATAAGGAGCCAGCAAGGAAGAGCGACGCAGAAGTGAACCACTGAAAAACACCAGGTTGGACTGCACTCCGTCTAGTGATTCCAGCAGGTCTTCCAGACAGCTTATACGCGCTGCCTAGGCTCGACCTAATGACTCTCGACAAAACAAGCAGTGTAATTGCTTGAACTTTGTAGGTGAAATGAATATGTGGAATTCTTACAGTTAAAAATACGTTTTTTAATAGTGGGGACTTGGACTGACATATTCTGCTGAGAATCTAGAATAATATCCAGCGTTTTCGTATCCTGCTATTCGTGATTACACTCAAAATTTCGAGTATCCACTAATTTGAGCAATATAATAGAAATGTATGTCAAATAAGTGCAGAGGTTTACCTATTGATGTGCATACGTTTTAAAAAAAGAGTGTGGGTAAATAAGGATAAGCCCTGCAAACCCCACAAGATTTTGGATCTTATTATGATTTAGCTGGTAAAAGTTAGATGTAATAGCACACCTGGACTTACAGATGGCACAGAGTGAATCTGCCTGTCTCTCACGTGGTCACATGGATATTCTCCTCATTGTTTCTGTATTACCGCAAGCACAATGATTGATGGTGCCAAATACTACAGGCAAAAGTAGCACATCTATCAATTTTGAGCATTATAAAACAAAGTATGTGTGAAAACAAGAACATCGTGTGTACCCTTCCATCCCTTTGCTTATGAAAACATACCCGTTGCAAAACTAAAATACCCATCAAGATCTATGCCTTTTTTCTTAAACCATTTTCATTATGACCTCGGATCATTGCTTCAATCTACTCTCTTTTACAATTTTAATGACACAATGAAATGATCATTCAGCTCACAATCTCTTCCTGGTAACTTCTCCAGCACCCACAGAAATTGATTTCCCCAACATCCACACCATAAAAGCAAGAAGGGATGGGATTTTGTGCACATAGTCCAAAGGCATGACCACAGAGCATCTGGAGGACAGTAAAATGCTCTGAAAGACCTGGTTAAATCAATGATCACAGCCAGATCCAACTATTTTCTTGACTTAATTTCCCAGATTTCCCTAAATATTACTTAGAGTTTGCCTAATACATTTCATCCACATTAACAATTATCAGGAATACTCTTATATCATAACTAACAATCCCATATTCCTCTTCGTACCCCTCTGCTGTAACCCAAACATATGCCATTAAACCATCTATAGTGCAGCCTGCATCTTCTACTATATTGATCCCTATAGGAAAGTAAGTGCCCTTGTGCATGGTCACCCCCCCACTTTTTGCTACAATGTTGATGGTTATGACTCTGGAAGTGCACTGGAACCTACTGCCCAGGCCCCAGTGCGTTCCCCCTAAAACTGATGCATGTGAATTGGCAGCACCAATTGGCAATCCCCTTAAATATCGATCAGAAACGGTACAAGTGGTACCCAGGGCATGGGAGTTAATGGGGACACCAGGGCCCAAAGCACTGTTTGTGCCACCCTGAGGGACCCAGATAAACATATTACCGCTACAGCTGTGAAAACTCCTCTAACTCGACTTTGCCCTCACCATGTGTGGCAAGGGCAACTCACTATTTTTTATATATACCTGCCACCACTAAAGAAGGCCTCCTGTGCCCAGGAGGCAGGGTGCATTTTTATTAAAGTTGTAGACATTTAAGTGCAAGTTTATATATCTATATAGTGACCTTTTCCATTACAAGCTACTATAAGTGATCAACAGTCCTTTGGATAACATGGACTGGCACCCGCCCAAACTCGAGGTCACCAACTCCATTATGGTATAACTGAAATATATTGTTTGGTATCAAACAACACCTCTGACATTACTCTCATGTCAATGTTAATGTCGACGTGGCATGCACCCAAGTGGCTACCTTACAGGTTGCCCACCTAGTTTCCCCAACCGTTCCTGTGCTTTGGCTGCCAACCCGCCACTGGTGCAGACATGACAGGAATCTGACCCCCTGACAGGAGGTGTGAACTCTCCCAGGAGACAGAACCCATGGCCAGGATGGGAAGAAGGTCACACCTCCCTCACTGACAGGATGACTAGTGAAGTGGCACATCAAGGTGGTGAGCCTTCACCACCTGTTACATGCAACCAGGCTGCTTCCCAAAGAAGGAAACAGCCCTCCTGCAGCCCTAGGCACATTTGTACCCGGGCAGGTGGGAAAATTAGGTACTGAAGAGATATACACACCCAGAAGGCTAGTCACACCTCTTGAGTGGCCTACCTGGTCAGTGCAGCTAAGAAAGGTGTCTGCCATTTTTAAAAGTTGCAGAATAGAGGGTTCTGGGCAGAAAAGGTGACACACACCCCTGGATGTGGTCAGCTCAGGGGAGGATTAGCGTCGGGGCTCGTAGCCTATTGGCCACTTACACCCACACCCCTAATCTAGGATTTAAGGGGCACTCCTGGTACCAGAACCTCAGTTTCGATCTGACTTGCAAAAAAAGACACAGAAGAGGCCCAAGTCTGTGACCAGAGACACTCTGCACCTGTGGTAACCTTCCTGGAACTGCACGCTGCATGACTGTGACTCGTCCCAGACCAAGGACCAGTTGCCCAGACAAAGGGACCCATTTGAAGTCAAAGGCACCTCCAGACCACCCTGAACTAGTGGCACTAGACCCCTGCACACTACAGGTAAAAAGAGCATACCAGAGCGAAAGATTCACTGACCATCAGGCCCGCTGAGGGATCGCCCAAAGGTAGACGGTCCATTACTTTGTGTGAAACATAGTCCAGACCTCTTAGCAAGTTTTAGGCAGCTACCACTTTCCCCCGGACCTCTGGATAGCAAAATAACTTCATTCTGACCTTACTGCTGCCAAGGCTTGTTGGTGGCCAGTCCGGCAACCACCAACTTCTCTCAACCCTGCAACCGAAGGGAACACCACAACACCTTCATCCGACACTTGTAGTGACCTCATTGTTAACTTTTTGCACCTGTCTCCTCACCAGCACTGTGCAAGCAGTAAAACCTGTTTCCCTGCGACTCCCACTTTAGCACCAAGGACAGCCAGGACAACTCTGCACCCAGGCTTCCCGAGTCGTGTCTTGGTTCTAAGATCCTCTTTGGTTCCAAGCAACTCGACCTGTAAGTGACCGATTGTCACTAGTGCTTTTTAACATTGAGCAACGCTAAAGATTTGCAGTACTGATTAGTAGTGATTATTGTGAGTGGCTGACTCCAGAGCACGGGACTCATGTTTCGATCCCTGGCACTGGCGGTAGCTCAGTTCAGCATCATGTGACTCTGGGCAATAGCCCACTTAATCTCCCCGATGGCCCGCTGGTGCCTGGATACCCTTAGGGGTGATAAGTTTGCGCTTCACAAATTTGGAATTATTTATTTAATATTGCTTCTAAAATTCACAACTCCACTTGTACTTATATGATTTATTTCATTTTGGGGTCTAATTCATATACAAATCTGCTTTATTTTTAGAAAGTGGTGCTGTATTTCTTTCAAGTGGTGTCAGTTACTTATCATTCATGTTGGTACTCTGAAGTGCTTAACACATGTTCCTCTAGTAAAGTCTGACTGCTCTTTGTCAGTCCACCAGGGTTTATTATTGTGAATTCAAGATCCATCTTTGGGGTATTGTGAGAGTACCGGCATCACTACCTAATACTCCCCCTTCCTACAATCCCCATACTGAAATCAGCCAATCCCTCTTTTGCACTGACTATCCAATAAGTTCACAGAATCTCAAATTATCTAGAGTTCTATTTTATTTATAAGGTTTTGAATTGTGCGAACATGGCCTTAGTGGGTATCAGAGCACTTTACATGAAGGGATGGTAGGGTATAATTGAGCTAACTAAAATATTCACATATATGAATGAAATAAAGAGCATTGAGAATACACAAATTACTAAACTTGTTCTCAAAGGTAGTCAGCAATAAAAATGTTAGGCATCATAAAAGAGTCACAGGTATGGTTACAATCCATACACAGAGGTGATAGCTGAGGGTAAAAACTTATTTTTTGAAGGAGGCAGTAGATGAGATCTTGCCTTGCCCTATCTTGCCTAAAACTCTCTCTTCAACTTCTCTTATAGCTCTGGTTACTATCCTTTATGCTAAAAGTCAGCAGTGATATTACCTATATTGAAAAATCTACCCCGTCTCTTTGTTGTTTTGTGTCCAAACCTCTCTTCTTCGTCTTAAGGCTTGGAGCATCTTGTCTTTAACCAGTTGATCTAATTTCACACCTCCAAAACCTTATTTGGCCTCATACAGTTTTCTGACCCCACCAATTTACTGAAATTACCCTCTCACATGTGTTTTTTTCATTACTTCAACGAACTAACAATATATCATATATCCTCCTACTCCTAGACCTCAGCTGCATTCAGTATAGCTGATCAGTCCACCATGTTCTCTTCTTCTCAGCCTTGGTGCCACTGACAACAAAGCACTTAGTTGGTCTTCCTATCTTTTATTTCAAGCTCTCTCTCGCTCGTGGCGCTCATCTCTCTCCTCACAGACTCCATTACCAGTTAGATTCCACATTCAATAGCCCTCTGATCTTCTCTTGCTGTACTGTAGGTCAGATTTACTAAACTGTGCAACGTTGAATCAAAGAGCCCGAGCAGAAATGCTCTTTCATGGCGCTGGCCCACTTCATTCTGCCTAGCGCCAATGCAGGCACCCTTGCGCAATGACACAAACGTTCATAGGTCGATCAATAGTTATATAATCTGACTAGTGATGGCATTTTTCCTGTGCACAACCACCCAGAAATAATCACCTTTGTTTGCTTTGTTCGCCCTTAGTTGGCAGGGTATGCCCAGACGTGGTCACTTTGCCACTGGATTCAATCTAGCATGGCTGATGAGGGCTATTAGCCCGAAACCAGTCCCAGGATGCTTGTTTCCTGTCCAGGGAAGACATGGCTTTGCAGTTCGGGCTGGACTGTTCCCATGAGACACAGGGTCAAGACTGATTTGCATATAACTGTGTGTGAACTGGGGTGGCGAAGTGAGCCAAAGAACGATGATAGATTCAACCCAGATCTGTGACTAGGGCTGAGTGTCTGAAAAGTTTCTGCGCTCTGTCCATCATCTCCTTGTGTTTGCTTTATTCGCCCTAATTTGGCAGGGTATGCCCAGACGTAGGTCCCTTGCTCACTTTGCCACTGGATTCAAGCTAGCCTGGCTGATGACGGCTGTTAGCCTGAAACCGGTCCCAGCATTCTTGTTTCCAGTCCAGGGAAGACATGGCTTGGCAATTCGGGCTGGACTGTTCCCATGAGGCACAGGGTCAAGACTGATTTGCATAAAGCTGTGTCTGAACTGGGTTGGCGAAGTGAGCTAAAGAACGATGATGGATTCAACCGAGGTCTGTGACTGGGGGTGGGTGTCTGAAAAGTTTCAGCACTCCATCCATCATCTCCTTGTGTTTGCTTTGTTCGCCCTAAGTTGGCAGGGTATGCCCAGACTTGGGTCCCTTGCTCACTTTGCCACTTGATTCAAGCTAGCCTGGCTGATGAGGGCTGTTAGCCTGAAACCAATCCCATCCATCCATCATCCCCTTGTGTTTGCTATAATCACCTTTAGTGCAAGGGCGAGAGAGCAAATGGCCTTTGTTTTTGAAAAAAAGAAGCTTTTCCTATTGAAAACTTTTTAAAAAAATGACTTTTGCTAGGACTCAGCAGCTCCTCATACACTGCTACTGGGACACTTGCTGCCTTAGCATCCTCTAGAATTACACTGATGTGGGTAGATTTCTTTCAATGGGATTTCCCTTTTTTTTTTTTAAATAAAAAAAGTGTTTGAAAACAATTGAAAGATGAATGATGCACATAAGTGCTCAAGCACAAACTGTCATTTTTGAAGGATTTTTTATGCTACTAAAGACCTGTTTGGAAAGCATTTCAGTGTTTTCTGCTTCAACAAAAATACTCCAGGATGGCTGCCCATGCATGCACTAACAAGCACATATGTTGACATCTACATAACTCATCTTAGAATGAGTTTGAACAGTTTATACCAAAAACATTTAAATATGCCCACCCATGTGTCCACATGCTTGTGGATGCACAGGCGGCCAGTTCTTAATGCTCTTTGTTATATTCTATCTGTTGTTTACTTTTCCAAAAATGGCTAATGTGTTGCTTTCTTGTAATGGTAAATAAATAAAAAAAACTATGGCAAAGGAAACCAGCAGTGGCAACTTCAATAGCTCCATCCAGACTCATTGGTCATGCGAATGTTTTCCAGACACTGTGAAGCCTTGGGCCTCCTCTGCTTATAGATAGCACAGTCCCTTTCACTGTGTGGCCTATGGGACTTCCCTTAGGTGCAGACCTGGCAGGTACTGAAGTTGAGCAAAGCAGAAATATGTCAGGGGGAATTAATATTTCATTGTCCGCCAATAATAGCAAAAATCTGTCTCGCCTCATCAGTATGCTAAGAGCCTGTTGTTCAAGAAAAAACTTATCACTCACACAAATGGTTCCTCAAATTGCAATCAAATTGAACACAACCTAAACGTAAGTGCATAATTGATATTTTTCTGTTCAGCAGTTTATCTGTTGAATTAGTGAAAAGCAATGGCAGAGTGACATTGAGCCTCATTTACAAGAGAATGGATCCTTCCTACAATGTAGACACCCTTGCACCATGGTACAAGGGTGCCTGCCTTGATGCATGGCTGATAATTTTGCGCAGGCGCTGGCTGAAAGGACAGGAATCACCCTAGCTTGTAAATACGGTGCATTTCTGCCCTTTCGAATTGGCTGTAGGGCAGCGCAGCAAAATGACTGGCGGCGCTGCCCTGCGCCAATCCTTTGTAAAAATGCCCGTAATTTGATAATGTATTTTAATGATGTCTTCTCTACGATCACATCGAAAGAAATGTTCATAAAAGTGAACGACAAATAGACAATAATGGAATTACAAGACTTTATTGGGTTGCCACATCAAGACATCCTGGCAGTCTGCAATATTTGTGTCTGTATTTGGACAAGAAAAAGCAGTCCTGCAAAATACACACCTATAGCATAAGAGCGGCATGTGCACCGATAGCCGACATCATTTATTTACTCGGTAGAAAAATGGCGTTTTTCGATTGCAAATATGATTCTCCATGTACAAAAGGGTCGAGTGGCTGTCTGTCACGGACTGCGCTGTCATATGCATTTAACGGTGGACTCCTGCGTTTTTGAAGCTGTTTCTCCTTTTTATCATTGAGCGTATTTGATTGGTGAAGCTATTAACCGCATTTTTAAGGGGTCATTTAATATCTGGCCTCGTTGCTGACTGTTCTAGTCATTTGGATGGGTTTAATCGGATGTGACATGGTGGGCAAAAAGAAGATGGGCTGTGATGGGGCCCAAATAATTATCAATGGGTGAGGTTAATTCATGCATTCCCTCCATCACTTGTGTGTTTACTTTAGTACTGATAGAGTGATTAGTCCTCAGCAGTGTGAGGTAATAGGGAGTGCAGCACATTAACAATAACACATCTGGCTCGGGTAAGTGCACCATGGGAATCCTGCTGCAGGACGGGATAGCCACTGCTATTAAGTGAATACATGGTACTTAACATTCTGGTTACTTGGTCTAAGTGCATATCTTCTGGGCCACTGGCTCAATCTACGTCACAGGTGTTCAGTATTGGTACAACGGAACATCTGTCCTCCAACAGAAGTGAAGTGTCATCACTGGCTTAAGTTGCAAAATGTCTCCGATGGAAAGGCCCTTGAATCTATCAGGATCATTGGAAAGAGTCCTCCAATGTGTTCTTGGAAGACGTCACTATTGAGGCTGCATCATGAATGTGCGCATTGGCACAGATGGAGGTAGAAGGCACACATTCTAGGGTACAGGAACAGCCTCCTCAAAACAGCATGCCAGCTGCAAAGGCACCTCACTTGAGCAGACATCTTAAGATGTAATTAGGTATTCTCAGGGTATTAATAGATAGTAATGTCTTGTAGGTTAAAAGCCTTTCCCAGGGATCTATATTTTGGTTAAACAACATGTGACCAACAATAATGCCTTGTGGTACACCAGAGCTGATGTTGTTTTAGAGCAAGGACACAACTAGACCCGAACTTCAGGGGGGCTAGTACTTTGGGCCATGGTGGTGGGAGTCTGCCATTTCACACAATGGAGGCCAAGACACCCTCGAAGCCAGTACTAGAATACACATTTGGAAAGTCAATAGGCCTGGCTTTAATTTGTTAACATATGAAAACAGCATATGTGCATGCTGGGTCTTTTTTATTTTTTAGCTCAATAAAGCCAGATCTATTGGCTTAGCCAATGCCTTCCCCTGAGGCACGAGCACTGCTGGAGCCCAGAGAGTGCCCACCAGACCAGTGAGCACTGGATTTCTACAAGATGGTTGCTACCAAGCCAGTCCTACAGTGGCACACAGAAAATAAACGACTCAGGTGTTTTTGGAAATGTGTGTTTTCTTACTAAACGTAGTGCAAGCTGCATAATGAGCAAATGCTCCAAGGAACAATAAGAGGTATGAGGAGGGAGTCTCATAATGAGCTCAAGAAAGTACTCCCACAGACATTGAGAAATAGACATATGAACCACATTAAGGTGTGAAAAATAAACTGTGAAAAGAAAATTATGGAGAGCTTTTATCTGGCTGGCACAAAATGAGGATGGCTCACCAACAGCTTGAAAGGAAGGGGTATCAACAGAGAATAATAAGCTGGAAACCTGTTCACAATGTACAAACACAACACCTGCACCCTCAGCCAGAGTGGAACTGATGCTCCTTCATCTGAACAGATTTCTTGCGCTCTCTCAAAGGAAAAAGGAAGGTATAGCTAGCAGTATAGGGAAGTGCGCAGAGTCTTTGTCCACTGTGGGCACCATGATTTATGGTGTCACCAAGCCATGCACTAATTAAGGCTCCTGCAGGAAATCCTTCCTATTCCAAACTTGAAGTTGAATTGCTCTCACAGACTTCATGCTTTATTCCTCTGACACTCACAATAGGGTTTGCCTGCTCCGACCAAGCTCAGGGAAGTAAATATATAAAACAAACTCCTTCAATCTGTCAAGGTTAACGTTTGATGTTCCATGAAAAACACAATTTCAAAATGGACTAGTCACTAGACCATCTTGCACAATTCTAAAACATAGATGCCAAGTGCCTGTAATACAAAATTACTTCACAACCACTGAGTGTTTAATTTGTCAAAAAAAAACACATGTGCTGGTGACCAAAATATTTATTGTCCATTGGTACCTGCACTATCCAGTGCCAACACTGATATCACCCACTGACTTGGCTGCACCTGTGCTGGACCTCAGATCAATCTGCAATGGAGTTCAGCTCTACAAGATGATGAGGTTTATTTATTTATTTTTATTTGAAAAGTTTTATAGAGCACGAACAAGACCCGGCGGGGTATGAGAGTACTGTACAATGAAGCCAGCTGGTAGGCTGGTACAGGAGGACATAATAGATAGCTAAGCTTATGCAACAGAAAAACAACGGAGACAAAATAGAAATGTAAACAGTTAACAAGGTGAAGATTGCATAGTAGACAAGGGAATACAGGGTTGTAGGTCAACGCCATTAGTTTGTAAGGCTACAGAACTAATGTCACAAGTTACCATTCCGGAGCAAACCTTTGACTTCATTTTTAAATGCATAGGTCGAGGGGTTCATTCTGATTTCTGGCGGGAGAGCGTTCCAAATTCTCGGAGCAAGACCTGAGAAGGCACGGCTGTAAGTTCTCTTCTTTTTTGACTTTGGTGGTTTCAGCATTAGAGTGTGTGAACTTCTTAGTGCGCAATTCCCACCCGATAACTCAAGTTTATTTGCCAGGTAAGTGGGCGTGTTCTGATGGAGCGCTTTGTGCATTAGGCAGGCTATCTTATACTTGATCCTTGTATCGATGGAGAGCCAGCTGAGTTGAAGTGGGTCTGGTGTGATGTGGTCATGCTTTTTTTTTTTTTTAAGATTTGAATGTTTTTATACTGGCACATGCTGCACTGTCATGGTTGAAGTGGTAACTTGGCACATATGACATTAATTTTTTTATTTTTATAAACCAAACATTGTAGCCTCACAAATTAATATGTACAAATATTTCCACATAGATAACTAAATATACTTTTCTTAAGCTTTTCATTACCTAAGAGAGAGGGAACACATCTGAAATGAATAATTCAGGTGGCAACCAGCAAATAATAAATAACATTTTTCCAGAAACTCGAATACCCGCCCGTCCACCCCATCCTTCTGGGGTAGTCAACCCTCTTTTACAAGCCAGAATCTAACCAATCCCTACCCCCACTATGCCTTGTAAGCCATTTACTCATTGGTGTCCAGATCTTCCGCCCTTTCTTACCACTATGGCCACCTTTACAATAATACAAGGTTCGCTCAAGATAATAAATAGTGAAAAAGCGGTCTATCCAAGTCTGATAAGTAGGGGGCTCCACGTCTTTCCATTGAGTGTCAATAAGCAGACGAGCAACTGTGATCACGATGAATGTAAATTTCACCTGGCGATTATCCAGTTGCTCCTTACTATCATGGCCCAATAACATCAGTAGTGGGGTTACAACAACTCTCCTGCCTAATGTGTCTTACAAAAACGACTCAATCCATTCTATTAAGTGTGTCAGCTTCCCACACACAAAAAAACATATGCATCAAGTCAGCTGGACCCTGAGCACATCTAGGGCATAGATTGTTCTCCCTCTTCCCCAGCTGAAAAGTGTGGCCGGAGTAAAGTACAAACAAAAACTCGTTTGATAATGTTGGGCTTTTAGATTAGCAGCTAGAAAAATTTCTGATCCTAATGCAATTGACCTGTACAAATCTACGTCTCCACCACCCAGTTTCCGAGTCCAATTGACTTCAAGCTTCTCTAGGTCGTCTGGAACTGCATCCAATAACATTTTATAGATGTGTTTAATCCTAGAGCCAGAGCTCATAACTGCGTCCAATAGTGGAATTTTAATGAAAGAGAGATGCTTATTCCGGGCCTGGGAGAGATAGCTGATAATCTGAATATATTTAAAATATTATCCAGCCGTTACACCATATCCCTTCAGAAGATCAGGGAACGATCAGGTTTGAATAGCCCTATATAAATCCCCGATTCTGATTATACCCTTTTGTTCCCATTGTTTACTTGCAGCGTAATATGACACTGCAGGAAACAGGGAGGACTGCCACAGCGGCGAATATCTATTATATATAGGTATATTCATAATTTCACCAATTTAGACCTTACTTTCCATACTGCAATCACACACTTAAATCGCGTTTTCTTGTAATAACTGGCATCAAATTGTCTAAGAAGCACTCCGCCGGCCGATCTACCCACAACCAGTTCATAAATAGAAGGAATAACTGTATCATACTCCTGGCCCCTGATATTGACACCTGTATTCCCCATGGAGAACAGTTCCGCCATCTGTTGTAGAAAAGTAGCGTAGTAATAGCAAAGCATATTCGGAATCGCCCATCCTCCACAATCTTGTAGTAGGGTTAAAAGCCTTAAGGATCAGCGGATTTTCTTATACTGCCAAATAAAACCAATGAAGAGAGAATCCAGTCTTTTTAAGAAATGACCGATCTCCAAGGGAATGGAGCGAAAAAGACACAAAATCTTAAGGAAAATCATCATCTTTAGGATATCACTTCTACCAATTATCCTAAGATGTAATCTATCCAGGTGTTTTAAGTCTGTACTGATCTTATTAACCATGGGGCACAGATTTATTGGCCACACTTCACTAACCCTGCTGCAGACTCTAACCCCAAGATACACTGCTACATCTGACCTGCGATTATCCATACAGAAAGTATTGGAATTGCAAACAATATGCGTTTTCCCTGCATTCAGGAGATATCCTGAGGTCTTACCATATTCCTCGGCCAGCTTCTCTATTTCTATAACCGCCATCTCAGGATCTGAAGTCGTGATAGGGATATCATTCGCATATGCCATTTTGGTGTCAAAGCCATTGATAGATACTGGCTTTATACGCCGGTTTTGGAGTAATTGCTGAATAAATGGGTCTATATATAAGGCGAACAAAATTGGGGAGCTGGGGCAACCTAGCCTTGTTCCCCTGGCAACCTCAATACAGCCTGACTCTTGGCCCATGATCTGTAGCCTAGCATGGGGCCTAAAATACATTGCTCGTATTGCTGTAATGAGACCCGGACCAAACCCCTTACGTTCCAAATTCCACCATAGATACTGCCAGGCCACACGGTCAAAGGCCTTTTCTGCATCTAGGAGAATCAAGGCCATCTTCTCCTCTGATACTTCTGTTGCATCAAATAGGGCGATAGTTCGCCTAATATGGTAAGTGGTTCCTCTCCCCGGAGTAAAGCTGTTTTGCCAGTGGGAGACAACCTGAGCTATAAACCTACTAAATGAAGCTTAGCATCGGCATTGAAATCGGCCGATATGAGGCTGGACTGTCTGGTGGCTTATTAAAAAAGATAACTATATCCATCCCTTGCCATGAGGCCGGTGGCATACCACTATATTGTACCCCAATAAACAGATCTAAAAGTAATGGTGTGAGTTTCACCTGAAATAGCTTATCTTCTTCTAAAGACCCGCCGCCTTTCCTGAGGCCATAGATTGTAAGGCGTTTATCACCTCCTCCAGTGTAATCCCTGCCTCTAACTCTTGTTGCGTGTCATCATCAATCCTTTGAAGACTCCTCATACTCTCTATCCAATTAGGGGAGGAGGGATATATATCCCCCTGCCGATATAAATCCTGATAAAAGCATTAAAAAACTTTAATAATATCTTTCAATCCTTTGACATACCGCCCATCCTGAAATATTATTCCTTGTTGACCTCTGTTTTGTACGGAGCGCCAGAAGTTTACCCACAGATTCTCCGTACTCATAGCTATCTTCTTTATATGCCAGGTACGCTGCTGCACACCTCCTATTATAATAGCTACTAATTTCAGCTTTAGTCATTACAATTTCTTGCTGCAAGGATGTTACTGTCACATGTTGCTTTTGGCTGATCGCTAAGGTATGGCCCTTTTCTAGAACAGTTAGTCTACCAATCAGGCCCTCTATTTCCTACTTCTCCAATCGCCTGTTCTTCCCAACAAAGCTGATAACTTCCCCCCACATACCCGCCTTAAAGCTATCCCAGACCATGGTTTGAGAAGTACTATAGCGGTTCACATCAAAATATTGTTTAATCCATTGCCGCATGTGTTGCATAAGGAGGCATTGTATAGCAGTTTTCTATCAAATGTCCACTTGGGCTGAGCTCGTACACCTGACTGTGTTACACATTCCAAAATTAATGAGTTGTGGTCAGATCGTAGTTTAGGACATTTCTTAATTTCCACACCATTACCCATTCATGACGATACAAAAAAAGAATCTAGCCTGACATATTTACTGTGAGGATAGGAAAAATATGTGTAGCCTGGATCTGAAGGGTGATTCACACTCCATACGTCCACTAAGTCATAACTTGTCTTTAGTGCACATCAAGGTTAATGTTCAGATCCCCACAGATAACTAATGGTTCTGGCCAGGTTGCCAACTCAACTTCTAGAGCATTACATTTTTTTGGTTCATCCGGGTTCGAACCATAGATAGTGCAGATTGTCAGTCCCATCGGAAATAACACAATCGCCCCTCTACCCCATTTATCCCCCTTTACCCCATTGACAGGCCCTATACAATTTTTAACATGCATAGCAACCCCCCTTATATTGGAAGTTTGGGTAGAGCATGCAGCCAGGGTGTAGCTGCTAATCATCAAGATATACCGTTTTCCCCATGGGATGTTTGTTTCCTGCTGACAAATTATATCAGACCCTTGCATTTTCAGAGGCGCGGCAACCCTTGCTCGTTTACCCCTGTCATTTAGGCCCCCCACATTAATAGTACATATATTCACCTTACCCATTTCCGAAGCAGAGGCTTTCCCACCAGATTCTCTCAGGACCCTTCTTCATCTGTGTCTTTTCCTTCACCATGCTACACCTTTCCTCAAACTTTCCCTTACTCTCTCCGTGCTCACTCATTATGTGATGCTCCCCCTTCTTCCACAATATTTCTTTTTTTATTATTTTTCGGCCCCCCCTTCCTCCCCAAAGCCCCCGCCCACCTCTAACCCAAACCACTCTCCACCCCACATCCTCCATATCCCCCCTCCCTCCCACTTATTGAGGCATAAGGACCGAAGGTCCTCAGTGATGAGATACTAGCAACCCCAACCTCCCTGGTACCCCCCCACCGAAAAGGGCAAGAAATAGGGAGAAAAACCCACTTGGGTTCCAAAGTAGACAACAGCTAATCAGTTCATATGCGAAACCAACAGTATATTTACATATATACCCTAAATCGATTGCCAAAATTATTTTGCTTGTACTTCGGAAGTAAAAAACTGTGTCTGGCCCTTACAAATAACTTTTAGTTTGGCTGGGTTGAGCAAAAAAAACTGCACTCCCTTTGCCCGAAGCAATGGGATCAATTGCCGCAACTGCCATCTTTTCGCTACTGTAGCATGACAGAAGTCGGGCCTAACAAAAAATTCACACCCCTTTCCTGCCCTTTTCCGATCTGGTCTAGCCAAGTCATAAATTGCTTCCCGGGCCAAAAAATTGTTCAAACAGATCAGAATAGCTCTGGGTTTGGTTGTGGATTGACCCGCTCTTTTATGTTGATTGAAGGGGAATCTATGGGCCCTGTGCATCTCCACTTTCCAGTCCTACTGTGTGAGTTCTGGGAATGCCTCCATAAAAAGTTCTACCATGAAGTTCCAAACATCAGCTCCCTCCATGCCTTCTAGAACACCCAGAATCCGCAAATTATTCCTTCTAGCACGATTTTCCAGGTCAGTAAATTTCCAGATAGTGACTTCCTTTTGTGATTTTAGGGAATCAGTGAGGGTTCTTTGTGTAATGAGCTTATCCTCCAATGTTGAAATCCGGGCTTCTGCCTCCCAAATCCTTACTGCGAACTCCAAACAGGACTTCGCAACTCTACATATAGAGTTTTGTAGTTTACGACATGCGCCGTGGGTATTCAGGCTCTCTGTCTGAGTCTCCTCCCTGGGGGCCATGATACTCTGATAAATAATGGAGAGCAAGATTTCTTCTGGATTTTGCGATATCCCGGACCCCATGGGCACCTCTCCAGCAACCACATCACTGCTATCCAGATTAGGGTAAAAATAGTAGTCCCATACAAATGACCCAGCAGGGTCTTTAGACTTATTTGCGGAGATCTTCGTGTGCTCTCTATGTTTACGAACCGTTAATGGAGCGCCTGCAGAGTTACCACCTGTGTCCCCCTCTTCCAATTGCAAGCTGCTTGTATCACTCTCATCACTCTGGCTTAAATCTTCTTCTGCTCAGCCCATTCCCAGACCGTCGTCCCCAGAGGAGTTAGAGGGGTCTGACATCGAATAAAACTTGTCTCCAGAGTCCCCCTCCTTTATAGGTCCAGAGTTGTCCCGGCCTTCACCTTGTTCTCCCAACAGGGTATTTGAGCTCCCTGTGTTATCTTTCCCTCTAGATCTGCCTCCATGGTTTCTGTCAGTTGCCCCCTTTTCTAACAGGGCATTTTGGAGGCTTCCAGCCTCCTTAGGGGTCTTTTTGTTTTTATTATTTACTGGCGTTGCACCCCCTTCAGCATGTGCTCCCACAGCTGTCCAAGCTTTCCCCAGACTATAAGGTTTCCCTACAATCATCCCCTGTCACCCTGCTTCCAGCATTCACCTCTTTGCCATTGAAGAAAGAAGTTGAAGAGATGGCCTGGGTGAGTGCTTCCAGGGGTAACTAAGGGTTCCTCATCACAGAGGCCTTGACTGTAGTCCCACCATCGGCCACCATCTCTGTAGCCTGTTTAGATCTTACTGCCTGCGCTTTGAAGAGTGCAGTCACCATTTGCCTACTGTGGGCAGGGGCCCCTCCTTTCACTATCTGTTTGCCTGAATCTGGAGACACACCACCAGCCACGCTCCGCACTCCAGCGCCGGCTCCAATCCCACCGCCAGTAGCCTTCGCGGGATTTGCGAAATTCACTGCTGTGGGCGGTCCGTGGCTCTTTGCGCCTCATCGTCGCCTTCGGAGGCATCGAGCGTGTTGTACAAGCAGTCCATGTCCGGAGAAAGAAGGGACCAGCGTTGCAAAGTCTTGAAGGTGCCGGCTGATCGCAACACCTCTGCCAGAGCCTCCAAATCATGCCAAAAAGACCCGCAGTCTGGTTCCATAAAGACCACAGTGGGGGGAGAGGTTTACTTAGAGGGTGTCAGTAAGCCAGTTTACTCGGCCGGCAGCACGGCCGCCATCTTGCCTCTGTCAGCCGCCTCTGCCATGGTCATGCTTTCTTGAGCCGGTGATGAGTCTGGCAGCAGAGTTCAGAGTGGCCTTGAAGGGGCCAGTTTAGCTTTGGGTAGCCCTACCAGAGTTGCAATTCCGTAATCTAAACAGGAGATAACTAGGGAATGGACAGCTTGTTTCAGGTCAGTAGGCGGCAGGAACGGTTTGATTTTCCTTAATGCGCATAGTTGGTGAATGGCTCATCTTGCACTGATGTGATCTTGCATATTCAGGCATTTGTCCAGGATTAAGCCAAGTGATCCAGTGGAGCTCACAACATGAGGGGTGAAATTGAGGGCTGTTAGTTGTTGGAGCTAGCCCTGAATGCATGCAGTATAATTGTGGGGGCAATCAGGAGGAATTCTGTTTTGAGTGTGTTTAAACATACCGTGGTTGCAAGATAACCGCTGCTGAGTTTTCAAAAGAGCATGGTTGAGAGTAGTAATGTCGTCCGGTGAGAAGATTTTTAGATACAGTTGAGCATCATCTGCATACATGTGATATTGAATGTCAGACCGTTTCAGAATTTCGGTGAGAGGTTCCAAGTAGAGGTGGAAGAGATTGGGTGAAAGTGCGGATCCTTATGGAACTCCAATAGAGACTGGCTCACTGTTGGAGAAATCATTGTTAATTTTGATTATTTGAGATCTGTTTTGAAGGAAAGAGGCAAACCAATTTAGGACTGGATCTGATAAACCCATCCTTGTTTCTAAAAGGTTGATTAGTTTGTCGGGTTTGACCGTGTCAAACGCTGAGGAAAGATCCAGCAGAATAATTAGGCATGGTTCGTTTTGGTCCAGAATTCTGAAGGCATCGTCTACTATGTGTGTTAATGCCATTTTGGTCCTGTGACCAGATCTTATGCCCGATTGGTGTTGGTCAAGTAGTTGCAAATGCTCAATGTGGTTGCAGAGTTGTGTATGGACATACTTCTCAAGAAGTTTGGACATACTCATGATATTGGAGCTTGGTCGGAAGTTGTTAGGATTGGATAAGTCTGCCTTAGGTTTCTTTGGGATTGGGGTGACTTGCTGCAATTAGGAATCACTCAATGTGTGAGAGATTCATGTACAATCTTTGACCATAGAGGGAAAATGGACAAGATAAGTTAATTAAAGAGTTTGGAGGGCATAGGATCAAAGAAGTGGTTTGATGGTTTTAATGTAGTCATCATGTTAAGCAGCCCAGCGTCGTCCGGAAATCTGAAGGTGCTCCAAGAAGCATCATTTTCTTGAGTGTAGGCAACCAATTCCACCTGAGGAGAGCTCAACCCAGGCGTTGGTGGAGAGAGCCTGATTTTGTAAGTCTTGTAGGGAGAGTTGCAGATCTAATTCAATCTTTCTTATGTTTCAAGGAAATGGACTGAAAATTCCTCGCTGCTTGGGATTGAGTCCTTAAATGCCCGAGCTGGTTAGAGTGGTTCGTTTGTTGATTGATGATTTCGAAGAGTTTTTTTGGTCTGTTTTTGGCCTTGTCCAGCTGTGACCTAAAGTGACCAGATTTGGCGGTGCGTATATGTTTGTTAAAAGCTTTCCTTGTATTTCTTAGCTGTTTTAGGTTGTCTAGGGAGGGAGAATTTCTCCACGTTCTTTCATCGAGTCTGAGTTTACATCGTTCCACATTGAGGGAACCGTTGAACCAGGGTTTAGAATGCTTGCTAGGGATTTTTTTGAGTTGCAGGGGAGCCAGTGCATCGAAGATATCAGTCATGGAGTGCATGTAGTGATCAGTGAGTTCCTCGAGATTTGTCATGTTTAGGGGGGTGGCGGCAGAAGATTACTTCTCATAACGGTAAGATCATTTACTTTGAAGTTTCTCAACTCACATGCCCATTGTTTATTTTTTCGATGTTGACCATGTCTGATCAACACCTTTTCCAAGATACTGAAGGAGATTGAAAGGTGATCTGACCAATTGCAAGGTAATATGTCTTCTAATTGTATGATATTATCCTTGGCAATGATAAGATCTAGTATGGCACCTTTGTAATGTATAGGCTTGTTGCAAGACTGGGTGAGGTTCAGGTCAGTTGGGAAGGTCTTGAAGGTATGTACTAATGGATCATTTTCATTGTTCTAATGTAAGTTGAAATCACCAAGGAAGATATGGTTATGGGGTTGGTCCGCGTTGACTGATATGGTCTCCATTATTTGTTCAATGAACAGAAGATTGCCTCCAGTGGGGTAATATATCATGTGGAGTGTACAAATTGTTCAAGATTTCAAGATCCAGGTGTTCATAAGAGGACATTGGCACTGAGTGTATCTGTTTCACAGCGAGGGTAGTTGTATGGATGCAGGCAATGCCAACCCTGGTTTTGACTAGTCTATCTATTCTAATGATGTCATAGTCAGGGGGGACTAGAATAAGGTTTCATTTTGGTATAGTCCAATTGTCTCTGTATGTACATGAACTCATTTTCATCTGTGCAAGAAGCAATTTATGCCTTCTAGGTGTTCACTCTATAACCAGGGGAACATCCAATTTCAATTTTGGCTTCCTCTCATTAATAAAACAGGCACCTCACCTTTTGATTGATGCTTTGAGCTGCAATAGTTTGAAAATAGGGCCTCATTTACAAACTTTTGGAAAAGGGCAGTGCTGCAAGCCTTCTTGCTGTTCTGCCCTACATCAAAAGAAAATGGTAGGAATGCACCATATCTATGAGATATGGCACTTTCCTGTCCTCTTCCCCAGTGCTGGTGCAAAATTCACTGCCATTCACCAACATAGGCACCCTTACACCATGGTACAAGGATTCCTGCATTGTAGGAAGAATTGTTTTTGTGCAGGAAGGGACACCTTCTTGCACAATATCAATGGAGGGGATTTCCTCCTTCTATGTGTGCTGCTGACTGCAGCACATATAGAAATAGGAGTAACCAAGAAGAAATAAAGTTATTTCTCCTCATTGTGCCTCCCCTATGCCTCCCTTGGAGAGGCATAGGCATATGATGCATTCCCAGGTTTACAGAACATTTTACATCTGGGAATGTGTCAAATGGCATGGGTGCTACATGGAAACACCCACTGTAACGCTCATGCACGCATCCCCCTCGTAGTGTGAGGCAACACAGAGACTTTCGCTGCTTTGCCTCACACCATATCTATGAGGCCATGAAAAGCCACACAGGGTGGCTTGATGTGGCATTGTAGAAATGGCGTTGCACTGTGCACCGCCAGAATGTCAATAAAAGTCTTGTAAATAAGCCCCCTGGTGCTTTGCTCCTCTGTTGCACCTCTGATCTCATTTTTACCTTGTTTTCATATCATCTTTAAACAGCACAGCCTCTACCAGCACATAAAGGCCTACTGTGAGGTGAACTGGAAAAGGTCAGCACCTGACAGTCCTCGGCTATGCTTAGGAGAAAATTGCACCACAAGTATGTCCCTGCTTTGGTGAGCATGTCCAGCCCTACACAAATTGAGCAGAAGAGGAAGCATGAATCACATATGCTGCACCACACAGCTGCATGTGTACGGAATATCGGGGTAACTACGTGAGAGGACGTCATTGTGAAGCCACCATTCTGATGCCAATATTGCCTTACAAACCCACAGGAGGCATCAATGCTTGGGCTTTAACCAGCCTTTCTACAGGCAAAGGACAGACAGCCAAGAACAATTTCCACTGAGGATCAGGGTTGCTACTTGTTGGACCACCTTTTATGAGTCCCTTTTCTTACTAATTGGTGATGGTGGTGTCCGTAAGTTTCACCCATATTTAGCCATCATTGTGCATGTTCTTATTTTTAAGTGTCACTTTAGACATCCTACTTATAGGCGACGTAAAACCCACCCATTACTTACCATTGGTTGGCTTCATTCTCAATCATTTCCCTGCTTCCCTTTAGTCAGTGCTTATGAGTTTCACTTCCCCTTAGTTTGTCCATCCCCTGGTGCACAGCTTAAGTACTGCTTCTTTGCCAATGTACTTCCATAGCTTACACTTTCAGAGCCACCTTTTCTGTTTAATAGCAGCACACTGTAATAGTGCCTGTGTTTGCAGTCCGTCTCCCCTCTCTTCTGTCCTGCTCTGCATTTTTGCTTGTCCCCTCCCATCTCGACTTGGTTCTGGCTCCTTTTAGCTATGCGCTGTTGTTCGCCCTGTACCACCCTCCCACCTCCCATGGTTGCTTGGCCATGCAGTTGCTCGGCCCCTCACACCCAGCATTGTTCCTTGCTCTATATCAGCCTGCATTTTGGCTTGTCCGCATAGTTGTATCTCACTCCCACACTCTCCTTCCGCATTGTTGCTTGCCACCTCCCTCACTCCCTTCCAGTGCTGTTGCTTGACCCCCGGTAATGCTTGCACCATCCCACCCGTGTTTTTGCTCACCCCATTGTTGCTTACCTCCTCCTACCCACATTGTTGCTTTACTGGATTGTTGTTTCCACATCCTCCCATTGTCCTTTATTGCTTTCATCCCCACACCCTCCTGATTTGTTCCTGCCACCCACTCTCTTGTCTCCTATTCTTGCTTCTACTCCCCACCCTCCCATCCTGCCAGAAAAAAAAGCTTTGTCAAAGCCAGTAGGTCTTGTCTACTGGCTTTGTCAATGTTTTAAGCCATATTGCACAATAGTGCGGTTGCAAGGTGACTTGACTGACAGTAAAACAAATTGATTATGTGGCTAGCGCTGGTCACATCATGACACTTTTTCTATTGCTGGTGGGAGTACAGGGCAGTAGGCATCTACACTCTCCTTGTTGCATGTCCTCCTCTCTGAGATGCCACTTGTAGAGGTGGTTGAGGCAATACGTTCACAGGGAGAGCCGAGCCAGAGCAGAGCCAAGGATCTGCTTTGGATGTTAGAGCCCATGCAATAGCAGAGCCCTGAAAATGTTTTCTATGTAAATCACACAACAAACCACATAGAATAGGATAAAGTTGCTTTAAAATTCAAAAATGTGCATTTCATTAACGTGAAGCTTTGACATTTATACATCATATTATAGCACTGAACTAAAAAGTACTTACTAAAAGTAATTGTTTTTAAACATAAACGATTATTGCGCTAAGAGGCAAGACAATTGTCATGTAAACCCTGTATATAGCCCAGTTTGCTATAGAGTCTCACTATAGTCTATTAAATCAACCACAAAAGCTTTTTGTAAAACTGGTATTCTGAACTCAGATATTTGAAAGAGCTTTCATACAAGATAATGAAGACAAAAGAGTTTTGTGAACTAAAATATTTGCCCAAGATCACACAATTTAAGTGATGAAGCAGCGATATTTCCAGGTTTTCTGGTTTCATTTTGTACAAATAATCCAGGAAAATACTATCTTTCCTTATGTTAAGGATTTGTTTTGTCCTCTTTGTGCATTTTGATGCAGTTCTTATATAGCAGAAACTCGACCCAAAGTCCAAATTGGAGTGCTTTGTGTGAGCACCAGTTATATTACACAAGGTCACATTCATTACTTACAGGCATAGGTAGATTAAGTGATTTTCCAAGAATCACGGGATGTTGAGCCAACTCTGAGACTTGAACCTGGTTTCCCTGATTCAAAGGCGGCAGCACTGGCCCTAAAGCCGCAACCAAAGTAGAGGGAGAGAGGGAGGCAGGAAAAGACAAATGAAAGCTTTTCTCTCTTCAGCTCGAGGTTCCAAGAGGACCTTGAGCTGAGCCAGAGCCAGGCTTCAAGCTCGAGCCTGGCTCGAGCTTTTAGTGGCTCACCCACCTCTAGCCCTCCCGCCAGCAATAAAAAAAAACAATATGACATGGCCAGCGCTGCCCACATCATGGTGTATTTTTGAAAACTTTCAACCATGCTGCATAGCAGCTGCGCTGGTGTACAACGGGGCTTAAAACATTGACAAAGGCAATAGTTGACATAGGTGAGACCTATGTGATTTGCAGTGCTTGTTTAGTTAGTACTTGACATTTTTTGAACCACGCAAAATGCTGTTGGCAGAAAAGTCTGGGAAGCTGAATGGTCAGTGAATCACTACAACCCCATTTAAAAAAGTAAAAAACGTAGCCCATCTGACAATGATCTGTTACATACTGAATATATTACAACAAAGTGCCTCCCATCCACTGCCTGCAGTAAAGTATTAACATGGGAACAGGTAGTAAATGTCCAGCATTATTGTGGTAGAACTGTACCCCAAAAACTAGATACCCTGAAATTTCAGCACCCCTAATTTCTTACCTCATCCGGCTCTCCCACAGTTTGAATTGCATGTTAGGACACACCTGAAACATCGATTAGCAGAGTAAATCAGTTAATATAATAATAAAGCACACTCAATAAATGGTTTCTAGATCAGCAATAAGTTAAAGTGTTTTATTACGGAATTCAAATTAAGGAGATTGGAAATAATGCCATAAAGGCTCTCCTCAGATACAAAATCATAGAGAGTATGCGAAATCAGAATATTCCCAATAGTCCCAAATGAGAAGCAAAATCAAAAAAGAAATCGGAAAGCATCCCTAGTAGAACAGGAAAGTATTTTGGCTGACCCCAAAACTAGGGTCCTATCGCCATTTCTCGCATAGCAAATTAGTATAACTACAAAATCATCATGGTTTAAGCAAGAAAGATCTTCTCTTTGGCAAATCAGTATGCAGCAAAAAATATCAGTTATTACCTTAACAAAGAAGCACTCTCCCAATTTCCCAATTTAAAAATTTAACATCATCCGGAAATGTTGTGACTAAAATGAAGCATTTAAACAATAGAATTGTTCTTCTTTTTGATAATCAGAACATGCTTAACTTTCAGCAGGTGAATGGACTAGCATTCACAATCAATGGAAGGCAGTGGAAGAGACCTTGATAATGTTTCAAATCGTAGGGAACAGGTGGAAGTTCATCAAAAGCAATGTATTCACAGCGGTGGAAATAAACCAATCTATGTCAGTCTGACTGTGCTCTATGGAGCCTGTGGGGAGAAGTTGCGTATGGTGGGCAAGGGGGTGGACTGACGTGAGTGACAGAGATTGCATAATGCATCTTGTCCAAGATGGCATTTATTAGAACATGTGGCAACATTTTAACACATTTATAAAAAACATGTAGGAAGCTGGGTGATTGGTTGAAGGGGATGAAAAACTTACTCAAGCGAAAACCACAATCATTGTCAGCAGGAACCACAAAACCCACTACATTAACTATGCCTTACCCTCTGATAGCTTGGAAGAAAAGCAGTCAGGCTTAACTTATGTAGCATTCACCCCAGCCTGGGTACCCGCCTATGACTATGCCTCACATGCAGCCTAATATGACACATCTTTATTGTACTGAGTGTAACTGCGAACTCAACATTCTAAACCAAGCGTGTATTGCCTTCTACTCTAACACCTACGTTACAGCTCTACCCAGTCCGGTAAGGACCAAAAAGATTCCATCTTAAAAATTCGTAAGACACTACATCTCCCCCACTGTTAAATTAAAAGTATTTTTTTTTACAGATTAGCATTCATACACAGCTTTATATCTCTCAATTTGTCTTGTTGGTGCTTTGATCATAACACCTGATCTGGTTGCTGGGAGCTGTTGTGTTCAGTGTCAAAGATCTTCAAAAATGGTGAAGAAACATCAACAGTCATTAGTTTTTCAGACTCAGTCTTTCATTCACCACTTCAATCAGGAGGCTGATGAGTTAAATGCCTAAAGTGAGAAGAGTCTCAGGTTACAGACATCCTAGGATGCTGGGGGGTCATCAGAATGTCCTTTGGTGGATACCACACAGCAAGGTTCAACATTTTAGGGAACATTAGACTTCCTGTGTCTCTCTGCCGGGTGAGCATGAGTTCTCCTTTGTGGAACATGAGGTTCTTTGCCTGTAGCCTCGTGTCTGCATAGGCTTTCATTTTATGTTTCTTAACCAAGTCCTTTATGCAAGTGGTACTTTCACTGTTTTCTTGGTTGGATGGTCCATTGAGGTAACTTAGTTGTCATCGCTCTCCCGAACAACAAAGGTTCAGGTCTTTCACTTGTGGCCATGTTGAACGATAGGCTCATGGGGTAGAATTCAGTACAGCTTTTAACTTGAGTCCTTGTAGAGTTGCACACTGTACTGCTTTCTATAGCATACTCATAAAATGCTCAATGAGTCAGTTGGCCTGCGGCTACAAAGGTGCACTCTTCTGATGCTTTATGTTCAAATGCTGTAGGAAATCATTACATTCCTGACTGTTAAAATGCATGCCACTATCAGACTTCACAATGGCTGGAACGCCCCATGTTGCAAATTTGTTATCTAGTTTCTCAATGACTCGTTCATGAGTAGTGGATGAAAAATCTTCTGTGAGCAGGAAGTGGGAATTTTCATCCACGATTACTAGTACATGATGTCCGTTATCAAGTGGATTAAAGATATCAATGGCTGTTCTCTCCCAAGCATCCTTAGGGAGTTCTGACACACTCAATGTATGTTGATTCACATTTGTAGAAAGGCAGTTGCATAGGTGACTAGCCTTGAGTTCTTTTTTGACTCATTCATCTAGGTATGGAAACCAAGCTCGATCTTGCAGACCTCTCTTTGTGGCAACTATGCCATGATGTCTTTTGTGAGCCACTTCGATCATTCTCTGTCACAGACTCTCCGTAATTAGGATTTTCGACTCTCGTAGTATGACCCCTTCCCGAGTTATAGACAGTTCATCTTTATTGTTCTCATATTTTTGGTATTCACCATCATTGGTGAGGGGTCGAGTGTGTCGGTTCCATGACTGATGTGTGATTATCTCTTTCAATTTCAGCATGTCACTATCATGACTTGTGGCAGTGATGATCTGGGATAATGATATAGCAGTTGGTGTATCTTGAATGGAGTCCCTTGACTTTGAATAGGCACTCTGGAAAAGTAGTCAGCAGGATTTTGATTCTTTCGTGGATGATGTACAAAGGTATAATTGTACTCTTACAATCATAATCCCCGTCTTTCAATGTGAGGAAGCATCTGAACTTTTGGATTGCCAAATATTGTAAGTAAAGCTTGATGATCAGTTACCAATGTAAGAGGGTTTCCATACAGGAACACATAGAAATGTTTACAAGCCCATACCACAGCTAAACTTTCTTTCTCAGGTTGTGAGTAAGCATGTTCTGTCTGAGACCGATGTCTACTGGCATATGCCACAATATGCCTTTGTGAATTTGGATGTCTGCTGTGCAAGAATAGCGCCTAACCTGACAGGACTAGCATCAACAACTACTTCTGAATTAAACGTTGGATTAAATTAGGCTATTTCAGCAGCACTTTCAATGGTTTACTTAATCTTAAAATCTTTTGCGCATTCTTGCGGCGACTCAAATGAAACTTTTTTCTTCATCAACTCTCATAATGGAGCACTTGCAGTAACACAGTCTCTTATGTATTATGAACAGTAACTGGCCATGCCATGAAACAAATGTACAAAAGGGGGTGGTGATGGACGGAGCATCAGAATCAATCAAACACTCACACCCAGTCAACAGATCTGGGTTTGATCCATCACCGTTCTTTAGCCCACTCTGCCACCCCAGTTCAGACATGGCCATATGTAAATCAGTCTGACCCTGTGCCTCATGGGAACAGTCCAGCCCGAACTGCCAAGCCATGCCTTCCCTGGACCGGAAACAAGCTTCCTAGGACCGGTTTCTGGCATTTCAGCCGTCTTCAGCCAGGCTTGCTTGAATCCAGTGGCAAAGTGAGCAAGGGACTCACGTCTGAGTATACCCTGCCAACTTATGGCGAACAAAGCGGTACAAAAGGGGGTGGTGATGGACGGAACAAATATAGCATAGAAACATCTTGTGGGAGATCAGCATTTGACAGCACTTGTACATTTGAAGGATCAGGTGTTATACACCCATCTGAAAAGATATGGCCTAAGAATTGCAACTTCGTCTTGTGGAACTCACATTTGTCTGCATTTAATGTCAAACCTGCATCGTAAGTAAACGTCGTGCTTGTGTGAGAGCTTTATCGTGCTCTTTCTGTGTAGCTCTGAAAACCAATGTCATCGCTATAATTAAATGCATTTACACCAGGCTGTATGATACGTCAAATGACGTCTTGGAAAATTTCGGCAGCCGATGACACACCAAAATTGAGTCTCTCAGTCATAGTCAAAAAACGTAATTCGTCCTCAGGCCATAAAAGCATAACACAGAAATAAAGATATACTACAACATTAAAACACACAGTCCACTAAAACAGCTAAAAATAGAATATCATAAAAGTGCCATACACATGTCAAGGATGCATAAAGTGCATAAGTCAACCTCACAGTAAATAATACATTATGTTCCATATCTCTACCAAATCTGAAAGGCTTTTGTTAGATAGTTTTATAAGGAGTAACACAACTCCTGCTAGCCTAAGGACTGCAATTATATTAGCCCTTCTCTATAAAGTATAAGGTTCGATTTGCACAGTAGTGGAACGGGAAAGGAGCATCTCGGCTCCGAGTACTGGGTAGAAAAATAAAATAAAATGACTACTGCTCTAAGAGTATATTTCGATGATAGTCCAAATAACACTATTTGACACATGATTTATGTTCTTGCTTACTCATGAAAGGGTTATCGTACAGGTCCATGAGGCCTAATATATTGAGTGTGTTTTTTTACATTGGGTTACCATGGGATCTGAGTGGCTTTATCTAGTGACAGTCAATCAGTTATGCATGTTCTAATCACTGCAGTTTCAGGTGTGCCTCAGATTTTTATCCAGAGCAATAGAGGCACCAGGTCAATCAGATCTTCCAAATAAGTCAACCCCACTTCTTCATGACATATTAAGGTACCTGTATTACCCGGAACTGCCAGTAATCAACAAGTAAAACTCTTTTCTATGCTTTGAAGGGGCCCAGCATTATTGTACCCCCATAACCCGACACCGTAGGTTCCTGCCAAGATGCACTTAGACTTTTGAAGGCTGAGCATTTCAGGTAAAGGATTGTGTTGCAATTTTCAGGTGAATCTAAAATGGCTTTTGAGTTCCTATAAAATAACTGAAGTCCAACTAAGTGACTGAGTAAAAATAATGCATTAACTCTGCTAAAAGGTGGTCTCCCATTCAAAAAGACTTGGACTTTGTGCTAGGACGACCACACGTCATAAATTGACTTGAAGGTCCAAGTCTCTCATAAAAGACAAGAATAGGTACAGGAGAGTTTGCAGCCCATTTGCTGTGCGGGATATTAATACTGTGTCCTCCGTGTACAGCAAAATAGGAATAGGCTCTTTTCGCGTTCACGTCACATCCTTCTCTTTCTCCATCAGAAAGCAGTTAATTCCATTTATATACAATAGGAACAGAAAGGGGGCATGATGCATCCATGCCTAACACCCCTAGAAGATTTAATGTGTGATGAGCATTCACCAGAGGGGCCATAATGCACCCTGTCAGGTCTGGGTGGATCTGACATCTAAGTTTTGCAAGTTCCTGTTCCAAACCCATCCCACTCATTAGGTCCTACAGCTTTTCATGATTCTTGAGGTCGAAAGCGCTCAGTAATTTTATGAAGGTGAGATGTAATGATTCATTTTTTACCTTTGAGTTTTGCCTCAAGATTAAATAGAGGTTTAGGCATTGGTCAATAGTCCATAGACCAGTTCTAAAACTAAATTAGGCTTCAGTTAATACAATGGGCTGTAGCATGATGGTAAGGACCTATCCCTTTTTTTAAATATTGGGACCAATAAAGTGGTCTTCCACAATTTGGGAATGGGTTACTGACCTAAAATCCTGTGTTAGTAGAGGGGCCCATAGCAGGATATTAGACTTGAAGATATCTTAGGGCACACCTTCTGGACCCGAGTCTTTTGCAACGAAACAGACCAACATGTGTAGAAAGTGTTGTAATGTACCTGCAATCTTTTCTGAGTTCCAACTGATGATAACCTTTATTTAAATCAAGATGCGAGAACACTTATGCACTGTCTTGCTAGGTGATCATGTGAGCAATATGTGGACCTGGATTTCGTTCTCTTTCAATTGCCCTCTGTTAGAAATGGGATTTCTGGTTGGCTAGGGGATGTGCCTAAGCCAGACATAAACCACCACTCTAGTCAGGGCAAGGGATTTACACACTGAAGATAACCCCTGCTCACCCCCTTGGTAGCTTGGCACGAGCTTTCAGGCTTAATACAGAGGCAATGTGTAAAGCGTTTGCGCAATACACTCACACAGCAACGACACACTAGGCACACCACAAAAGAAACTCCACACAAGGTTATATAAAAATAGCCATTGTATTGTCCATAAAGACACATTATAACACAATCACATAAATATCGCTGTGCCACTGGCACTTGTCATGACTTCACAGGGATTAAGTAAACCACTAGGCCAATCGGGCCACTGTCATAGACATATGCAGGGCCCTGGACACAATACTCATAGGGTCCCCATGTTATCAAAACAACATAGAACCGTTATGCATAAGCACTATCAGCAGTGCCCCATAGTAAATACTTATCAGAGTGCACACATCCATAAATTTACCCTCACAGTACATAGGGTGCAAACTTGGGCTATGTAACACCTTTTAAATATATGTGAGCATCAGGCATTATCATCATCACTAAGCCTGATTCGCAACAGGCATAAATAATGCAATATTCACCTTTACCCAGAAGGCATAACCACTACTACCGCCTTCTCATCGTTGAGAGGGCACCATGCTCTGGTGCCTCTATTAAGGAGTGCGGTACTATCAAGGAGGTTCCTTTCTACTCCAGGACTCGCGGGACTCTGTCAAGGCTTCCCCCGAGCATCCAAAACCACAACAATGCCTCCTGGAAAGTGCGTGTCAGAAAGGGGGAGGGCGGACCACCTCCCTTGTGGGGCGACCTCACAGGCTCCCCCAAGTATGGCCAGAGTCGCCCTGTTTGTCAAGGCAGCTGCCCACTACCATGAGGGGCAGCTGCTATACCCGGCAAATTGAATTACGCCGTCTCAGCTCCTCACCCGGTCTCTTGCCGGTCGAGCCGCATGCAAGCTCTCCCCTGTTGTCTTAGGAGATGCTGCTCCTCTCTGCAGCACCGTTGGCCATGGCGGGTCTCCTGTTGCTATGGCAACCTGCCTGGCGGCTTTGAAGCTTGCCTCGGAATGGGGCCCTCACTGAAAGGGGAATTCGACAGGACGGTCGGTGCTCCTTTCTGCCACCAGACGCTCCTACTGCTGCCCAAGGTGGCACCTGGGAGCAGAGAGTCCCTTGCGGACCTGCCCTGATTTCCGGGTCCAAAGGCCAGCGCTCACCTCGTGCTTGGTCCTGGGATCCCGGCTGCTTTTCTCACTGGCACTAACAGGGGATTGGCTGCGCGCTGATCCCTTCGTTACATGCAGCACTCTGAATGTGCTTTCCTTACCACCGTAATAGTGAAGCGCTCACCTCGAGCTTCTTGAGGGACCACTGGAAAAATGAAGTGCTCCTCCTGCACTCCAAGGCCGGTGAAGACCAGGACATGAATTGCCCAGCTGGGGAACAACTAGGAGCAGCCCACAGCGCTCCCCATCAGCAAAGAGCTCTCCACCTGCTCTCTGCTTGCACGAGGCCAACCAAAGCACTTTACTACGCGCTATGGTATAAAAGATAAAAGCACTTGATGTTGCCAAGGCCAGGGGCATAGAGGCACTCCTGGGAGAGTGCTGAGGACATGCCAGCAGGGCGCAGCCTGGCAGGCCGGCACAAGGGGACCGCAGCACAGAGGGACAGTCCTTCTCTCAGCCCCACCAGGATAGTCCAGTCCCTAGGCAGTTTCTCCAGGCTCAGCCTGCCGGTCACAAGTCCCACGCAGCATCTTCTGCTTTTAGTTCCACAAGGTAGCGTACAAGACACGGGGTCAAAGACCCAGTACTTATAGCTCAACAGTCTTTGTTCTCCCTGTGGCACAGGCTCTGAGCCCAGTCCAAACCAGTTCTGGGGGGCACTTTGCAAGTGCACAACAACCTCCATTTTAAGTGTAAGCCCTGGCCACAGACACACCACAGGGGGGAGGAGCCATCATTGTGGAAGGAAGGCACAGCCCTCTTCAGGCGCAAGTGCTACTCCTCCCACCACTCCAAATGCAGACCAGGCCTATTCAGCCTAGCACTGACTCATTCAGACTCTCTGGAGCCACTGCACCTCCACAGCCCCTGTCACTCCAAGGCCAAACAGTCAGTACACAATAGGCAGGCACAAAGAAAAATAGCACACAGAAATGCCCACTTCTAAAAGTGGCTGTTCTAAAATAGTAATCATAAATCCGCTTTCACCAGTAAGCAGCATTTATCACCCAAACATACCAAACTTGATCACGCTACGCCTCTCATGTCAGGAATTACCACTGAAGCACGTATCAGGGAATCCTCAATGCGTCCCTACGAGAGAGCAGTCTCACAGCAGTGAGAAACCAAATAGGCTGTTTGTCATTACTAGGACATGCCACACAATTAAGGCACATGTCCTACCTTTTACCTACACCACACCCTGCCCATAGGGCTAGCTAGGGCCTAACTTAGGGGTGATTGATATGTAGTAAAAGGGGAGAGGAGTAAACTGTGTGCGCAGGCCCTGCAGTGGCAAAGGCCTGAGAAGGGTTTAAAAGGCTACTTTGGTGGGTGGCGCATGCAGCACTGCAAGCCCACCAGTAACTTTTCATTTACTGTCCCTGAGTATATGAAATACCACTGTACAAGGGACTGAAAGGTAAATTAAATATTCCAAACAGGTGTAGACCTATCTTACCAAGTTTACCATAGAGAGCACATGCACTTTAGCACTGAACAGCAGTGATAAAGTGCCCGGAGTCCTAAAAACACCAACAACAGGTCATAAATAATTTCTGGAGTAAGGCAGAAAGTTCTGGAATGACCCTGCAAAAAGGGCCAAGTCCAACACCCTGTTTGCATAATGCATGTCAACGCATATGCATATAGATTTTTCACTGTCGATTTTGGGCACTACCACTATGTGAAAAACCCATGGTGTCAGACCAGTAAAATGCTCAATAATGTCATGCTTAAGTAACGATGCAAGTTCTTTTTTCAACCTGCTCTTCAGCCATCAACACTCGCTCCAGAATAAGAGTTTCTCCCAGCATCTGTCGTATGAATGAATCTGGCAAGCATCCATCTATAACTCTAAAATGGATAGCTTGCTCATCTTTGAATTAATTGAACCTACAGTGTTTGATGAGCGTATCAAATGTCTCTACAAAGTCATCAATGGTTTCACCAACTCTTTGTCCTTCTTGACTGAAAATATATATTTTGTAATCAACATTTGGTACTAGATTAAACTCGAGATTCAACATTTCTTTAATCTGATGGTATGCAATTTCTTCATCAGTTTACAGCATTTTCTTCATTACTTCTTTCACATCATCACCAGCAAGATTTTTGAGATACTTAATTTTGCGAAAAACCTAAGCTGTGTATCCAGAAATCCCTAAATTCATCACTTGTTGGTGAACTAGACAGATGTTCCCCGGACTAGGACTTCTCTAGCGCCATTTGTCCTGATTGTCTAGTGCTGTTTTGGCCTCTATGTAATACAGTCATGGAAATTTCAATTGTTGTTGCCAATGTTTGTTGATTGTAGGATTTCTTTTAAGGCACGGCTGAAGCTATAGATAATTATCTGTACACGTTTTCAGGCATCTGCTAACTTCTCAGTTGGGCAATTATCTGACCACGTTTTCAGACACCTGTAACTGCTCTGTTGATGAAAACGTGTTATGCAAAAATCTGAACCTTTCAGGGCACGTTTAAACTGTCTTGCTAAACGCGTGCCCGGTGACTATTTAAACCCCACCCGTCTTTTCCCAGTGCTTCGCTTTTTGTAAACGTTACCTACCTGCCTCCGTTTCACGATCGACTCGTGAACTCTGTTCCTCCGTTCCAGTCTCCAGGGGAAACATCCGGCTGGCTCCTCTGCTCGCCCGGCATTTCCTTTCCGGATTCCAGCTTCCTGGGAGTTTCTTCATCATAAGACATCCGTCTGGCTCCTTCGCTCGCCCGGCGTCTTTCCTCTAATCCTGCAACACAAAGAGAAGAAGTCATCAACCAAGGCGGTTGCTTGGCAACCCTTCGAGAAGTTTGCGGTAACATTTATTTTTAGAGCTATGTCAAAACCGGTAAGAGCTCAACTTGATTAATATTTTATTTCTCTTGGGAACTTATTTTGAAGACGTCATTATTTCTTCTTGGGACCTATTTTGAAGACGTCAAGAAGAACACGACATCTTTGCATAAGTTTTGCAACATAGTTCTTTGAGATTTGTGAACAACTTAAACCAGAAGACATTTAATTACGAACTCTGTGAAGCCTGAGACAATTCTATTGAGAACAGAGTTTTCTTTTGCTTGTTGTATATTTCTTTCTTGACTCCCTTCTAGGAACACAGTCTGGTACTGGCAAGGTATGCAATTTTTTTTTAAGGCGTCACATACCATTTGATAAGTCAACGTAACCACTGCAAAGATAAGCTGAATAATTATTGTTTATTATTTGTTCACTTATTCAGTAAGGTCAAATACAGATCGAGTATCAAGTGAATTTCCTCCTTGCTGCTCTGTTTGATTTCGGGAGGAGTCGGGGATCAGCAGCATCAAGAAAGGAACAAACCGGAGATCACACTTAATATATTTTTTGTTATCGGCCTCCTCAAGTGCATCAATGAAAAGATTGTTTTTGTGCAGGAAGATGTCCTTTCCTGCACAAAAACAATCCTGCCTGCAATGCAAGCACCCTTGCCCCATGACGCAAGAGTGCCTGTATTGGCTCTAGGCTGCACCGAGCCAGCGCAAGTAGAGAGCAGGAATATTCCATATCTTGATAGATATGACCCATTCCTGCAAGTTGTCTAGCTGCCTTGTGCTACATAAAAGTTGATAAATGTGGCCCGGAGATTCATCGGTTTTACCTGAATGAGTGGTTCCGTTTTATTTCCAACCAGAACCAAACATCTAAATTGTTGTAAAACCAACAAAATCAATCAAAGCAAATTAGAATATGAAAGTCCTTTAATTATGAGAAATATTAACCTCTGTAATATGTCTCAAACTGGGGCAATAACTCACGCATTCACACAAGTGAAGTGTGTTTGCTGGCAGGAGGCCAGGTGAAATTCTCTGGTTAGGGAATAAGATCATGATAATGTGCAGTAGAATATAGTCCAAATTACACCACAAATGGACCAGTTATGTTGGCATCAGAAAAATATTTTTTAGCGCATTTAACGCTTTACAAATGGTAAATAAATATATAAGTAAAAGAGTCCTGTAATTGGTCACGACTGCCGGATCTGCCTTGGAAGTTATCAGCTGGGGCGGGCAATCATGTATTTGAGCAAGGCTTGTATCTGGCCTGAGGGATATGACATATTAAGGCATTTTCAAAGGTTGAAACTAAATGTGGGAAGAGAAACGTCTTTAAAGGCATGTGGTGGGAAGCGGGCGAGGAATCTGCATCTCTTTTTAATTCAAAGTTTTGCTCCGGGGAGATTGGTGTAAATTGGTGTAAAATATGCCTTATGTCGAAATGTAAGAAGAATAGGGCCTTAGCTCATAAGACCATGGCCCTCTGACGGCTGAGGGAGTTTATTTAGTTCATTCTTTAAGTCAGAGGAGATTGTGTCTGTTTTCTTGATACAACAGTTGGCAATTGCAGGTCAGAACTCTGGAGTGGATAGTTTGGTTGTCATACAGTCAGCTGACAACTCCTAATCTAGAATTAGCGGTCTTTTTTCCCTGAGAAACTGAACTGTCCAAATTCGACTAGAAAAGTAGTAGTCCTTTGGCAGAAAACTTTCTCATTGCTCACTACCCAAAACCCCATAGCCATCTCAAATTGCTATTCGAGGAATGTCACGTGCAGGCAAACAGTCATGTTCATTTATATATTTATTTATTTATGTTAATATCAAAACTGTTCTGCATTCTGGAAACTGTAGATTTGTGCTTTCCTCAACATATGTGAAACTTCAAGTGCAGGAATGAAAATGAACAAGAGGTAAAAAGCCAGGGCTGGCTAAAAACTTCCAACTGACCTGGGATAAGTGGGTTCTGGTGGTGCCAACGAAGCCATTCATCCTTCAGACGTTGATAAAATCAGCATAACTAAGTATATGGCTTCGGTCTATGACTCCTTTCATTTCATTGGTTGAATATGAAATGTGTAAGCATTGTGTCGAAAAAGTACACACTTTAGTATTCGAAAGGCATGAAAGAAGTAACGGTTCTAGGCAGTAGTAATTACATTTATAAGTTTAAATCAACATAAGAATCTAATCAATTGAGACAGTGTACTCTCACATAGATAAAAATATATGAATCTTTTTATTAATTTTAAATAAAAGTCTGACTATGTACATGGATATACTGCAGACAGGTCACATAGAACATGAACAAAACAACATAAATCAATCATAATGACAAATAGTGATACATATAAAATAAATACTTAACAATATATACAGTACAACATATAATGGCTACAAAAACAGTGAGAGATGATTGTCTCAGTGGAGCGATGTAATTTTCTACGCGTGTTTCGGCATATAAAATGCCTTCTTCAGGAAAAGCCAAAGTAATTCTGAGTCCCAGAAGAGCGTTAATGCAGGGGATTCTCAGTGTGCAGCAACAGGTGACAGTTTCAGCAGATTCTACCGGTTATCGATAATACTCAAAGTCTCTAGTTATTCTTGTGTTCCATGGTTATGGTTAAATCAGTCATGGAGGGCGGACTTTATCCTACAGCCTTTAACAGTTTGTTAATCAATTTGGATCTCTACGTTGTGCTGGATAGAAGAGAGGCGTGGTAGACCATATACTGAACCATTTATTATCGGCACTGATCATTGCATCGATGTCCTAGCCCTCCACCCTACGTAGAGATCCAAATTGATTAACAAACAGTTCAAGGCTGTAGGATAAAGTCCGGTCCAATTTGAATAACTACCGGTAATTCTCGGTGACTTATGTTTAAGCGCCCTCCATGACTGATTTAACCATAACCATGGAACATGAGAATACCTAGAGACTTTGAGTATTATTGTTTTAATCCATATAGAGATATCGCGTCAGGATCCATATGATTATCCTCAACCTTTATTATCAGGACCCTCGATAACCGGTAGAATCTACCGTAACTGTCACCTGTTGCTGCACACTGAGAATCCCCTGCATTAACCCTCTTCTGGGACTCAGAATTACTTTGGCTTTTCCTGAAGAAGGCGTTTCATATGCCGAAACGCGCGTAGAAAATTACATCGTTCCACTGAAACAATCATCTCTCACTGTTTTTGACGCCAATATATCTTGTACTGTATATATTGTTAAGTATTTATTTTATGTATCACTATTTGTCATTATGATTGATTTATGTCGTTTTGTTAATGTTCTATGTGACCTGTCTGCAGTATATCCATGTATACATAGTCAGACTTTTATTCAAAATTAATAAAAAGATTCATATATTTTTATCTATGTGAGAGTATACTGTCTCAATTGATTAGATTCTTATGTTGATTTAAACTTATAAATTAAATTGTTGCTGCCTAGAAACGTTACTTCTTTCATGAGTTATTTCCCTGTTCTAGGAGCACCTAACAGGGGGCCCTTCTGTATACACTAGTATTCGAAAGGCATACAGCAGTAAGTGATAGAACGAAGAAAGGTTTTTTCCATTTTCCATAATTTGCACCAATTGCAATCTTCTCATTCACAAAATAGGGCCACGACTTACAAAGCACTTGTGGTTTTCTTGTGTCATGCAAGTCAACGCAAACCATTGCAAGTGCATAACTGACATTTACAAAGCCACGCAAATCAATATTTCCCTGGCCTTCTGTCACTTTTCACCTGAAAAGTAATGCAACACAACACCTTGCACTGCCTTTCCTTACCCTGCCTCAGGGGCACTTTACATGGCTGGAGCATGGTCGTTCTTGTGCAACCACCCATGTATTTTGACCCAAACCCAGATTAACTACAGTCAGGAGACCTGGGTTTGCACCATGAGCCTACCTCACCATGCTGTAAAGAAGAAAAAGCCGCTATGGATTGTTTTTGTGCAGGAAGGTATCCATCCCCGCACAAAAACAATCCTGCCCAAAACATAGACACCCTTGCATGATGGTGCAAAGGTGCCTGTGTTGGCGCTAGGCAGCTATTAGTACCAGGGCAAGGAGAGTCCTGAACAGCCCCATATCTTGGGAAATATGGCACCGTTCAGCTTTCTCTCCTTTACGAAACACAGCGCAGCAACTTGCCTCGCTGAGTTAGGTAGCATGAAGGATTAGTGAACTTGGGTCTAAACGTCAGACAGCGAAGTTAGTGTATGTCCGTTTCTTGTAAGAATCATGCAAGTCTTTTGTTATGCTATATGAAACGTTTCACCTTCCCACCTCGTGCGATTCATGCAGTTCGTAAATGCCTGTTGTATGAAAACAATGTCGACTGTTTCCTTTTACATGGGCAGACGGCTCAGCCAGATCTATCCCACATAAGCATCTTTGATATCCGCGGAGCCTCGGGTCTCGAGCTCAGATCACTTCGCTCGCGCTTGACTCATCCTTCCGGGGAAGAGCAGATGCGCAACATCTGAAACTGGCAGATTATACATAGAGAGATTTCTATTCAACATATGGAGTTGAGAACAGTGAGCTATGAGCGTGTGTGTCAGGGCCTGGCTAGGATTCACTGTTGGTGTGATTTACTGTTGGTGTAGGGATTCTGACAGTATGTGTGTTTGCTTTGGAGAGCTTTGGGCCTTTGTCCCTTGTGGTTTCCTGATACATTTCACCCTGCGGTGCCCAAGGCCTGCCTCACTTATAGTCTTCTAATGCCTTTAAACATGTGGTGACTTCCAGCAATTTGCTATACTGGTGCATAGGGCATTCCCTCCCCCTTTCCGCTTTTGTAGCCCTCTTACCATGTGGTTCTTGAGCCTTCTCATTCTCAAACCGTCTCCTGATATATCTTAACCTGTGGTTCTTTCGTCGCCCTGCCTTTCTTGCAGTCTCGTGATGCATTTTAACCTTTGGTGCATAGGTAATTTTCCCTTCCCTTACTTACTGCAGGATTTGTATCTTGTGGTTTTTAGGATATTCCTCTCGTACATCCCCCGGTGCATTTTACCCTTTAGTGGCTATTGCAGTTCCCTCTCTTCCAGTCTCTATGGCCCGTTCACCAATTTGTGCATATGGGCAACTTTACTTATAATCCACATCGGGCTGTGGTTCCCAGAGTCTTTTTCATCTAAGACAGTGCATGCACTGGCGCTTGTGGGACATTTTGTTAGCTTGAAGTGGGCTCAGAGCGTGCCCATTTCTTGACACTGGTTAGCTTCATCGTCACTCTCATTTGCTTGTTTCTCCTTCGTCAGCGTGTACCAGCTTCACATCCTCTTCTTGTGTTTGACCCTCCCTAGGAGTATGGCCAAAGTACTTGTATCCTTCCTGTTAGACCAGGGATCCCTGGTTGGCTGAGGTAGGTACCTTAGGCCAAATAGGGACCCACGTTTCTGTTGTATTTGGGATTTACATGTCATGTAATGTAGTAGAATGGCTGCGTGACGGGGAAGCTCGTGGGGATTCCTTTTGGGAATGTGGAATGCGTGGTTGGTGGAGAGTGGGCAGTTGCAGCAGGGAGCGGTCTGGAGATGGTATAAACCGATGGGGCGCTTGATGTATCTCGATCCTGAATTAAAGCATGAACTATGAAACTCAACTGCTTCGTGTTCATCTGTATGCTGAATTACTTATAAAAGTTTCCACGTCAGGGAAAGGAAAGTCACCTTCTGAGATAGCCCCCGCTCACCTCCTTGGTAGCTTGGCATGAGCAGCCAGGCTTATCTTCAAGGCAAATGTGTAAAGTATTTGCAACCACGCTCACAGCAACCCAGTGATGACACCACAAATAGACTCCACACGAGTTTTATAAAAATGAGTATACATTTTATATAAAAAGATATACGATAAGACCACACGATATAAATCCGACATATGAGTATGTTTACTATTTCTACTGGCTGGTTATTAGGCCAGTCAGCCCTTGTCAGTTCTGGCGATATTAATGAGTACTTCTAAACATTCCACTGTAATCCTAATACCATGTTATGCAGTTCGTAATGCTAGAATCAGGCACTTTTGCAATGCAACAATAGTTCAATGCGTAATACAACAATTGGGCACTTTGCAAAGTAAAAATAATGCAATGCGTAATGCAGCAATCGGGCTCTTTGCAATGTAAGAATAATGCAATGCGTAATACAACCACCAGGTTCGTTGTTATGCAGAAATAAGGCAATACGTAATACACTAATCAGGTAGTTCGTTATGCTTGAAGAATGCAATGTGTAATATGCTAATCAGGTAGTTCGTTATGCAGAAACAATGCAATGCATCATACGACAATAAGGTAGTTCGTTATGCAGAAATAATGCCATACTTCATACACTAATCAGGTAGTTCGTTATGCAGGAATAATGCAATGCGTAATATTCTAATTAGGTATTCCGTTATGCAGAAATGATGCAATGTGTAATACGACAATCCGGTACTCCGTTATGCAGAAATAAGATAATGCGTAATACACTCCGGCACCGATCATGGTGCCTTAGGCGGTCTCTCCGCCACTCCTTATGACTTGCAGTCAGCCTTTGTCAACAGTTGCCCCCAATGGGAAACATCGTTTACAACGCGGGGATTACATCGCGATGCCATTACATCGCGGTTTTTACAACGCAAGTCGTTACAACGACTTGCGCTAGATGGCGCTCTAGGACAAGGAATAGTATAATTTACTATCCAACACCTTCCCTACTGTACGTAGACTGGAGTTGGAATAGTAAATTATACTACTCCTAAATCCAGCGCCCTCCAACGCAAGTCGTTGTAACGACTTGCGTTGTCAAAACCACGATGTAATGTACCGCGATGTAAATGTATGCATTGTAACGTCATACATCCGCCCCCAACACGATATTTGTGTAACAAAAAGTGCCGCTCCGCACTACGGCCCCAGTACTGCCACTCCCTTGGCAATACGGGCCACGATACGAGCCGAAGCATAAGCTTGCGCTGCCGGAATGGGAGAGAGGCCAAGAGCGTCTCCCTCCGAGCACGCACCCCACCCCAGGAGTCGATACACGTTACCTGGGGGGCGCGAACCCACTCTCCTCATCCATTGACTTGGGCCTCCGATGCAATCTTTGTGAATTGGCAACGGCGGGCTCGGGCCAGCGGCTCAGCTCCTCTACTGCTACGAAGATCTCATGCTGCCACAGGGCACACGCACACGTACACAGTGTCGCTGAGACTTCCTTGAGCTTCGGGTGCACGATCGCCGGGCACTCCACACGAAGGTCTCAGGTTGCATGAAGATCACGCGCACAGCGTCGCTGAGACTCACTTTTACTCCGGGTGCTCGTTAACAAAGCAATCCTCACGAAGGTCTCACACTGCACAAAGCACACGCACATAGCGTCGATGAGACTCACTTGGAATCCGGGTGCATGACAACAAGGCAATCCCCATGAAGGCCTCACACTGCACAAAGCACAAGCACACAGCGTAGATGAGACTCACTTGGATTCCGATGAGGACGATAACAAGGCAATCCTCACGAAGGACTCAAGCTGCACAAAGCACATACACACAGCGTCGATGAGACTCGCTTTGATTCTGGTGCACAGGATAACTGGACAATACTCATAAAGAGTTCAGGCTGCAAAAAGTACACGCACACAGCGTCGCTGATCCTTGCTTGGACTCCAGGTGCCCACGATCACAGGGCACACCTTATGAGGGTCTCAGGCTGCAACAAGCACACGCACACAGCGCCGCTGAGACTCTCCTGGAAACTTTTGTGTTCCTGAGTTTCCATGACAGGGAGCCAGCTCACCTCGGGCCCTTGGGGATAAGTTACTTCAGGGCACAACACAGCAAAGTTCTTACAAGCAGGAAGACAAAGCACACAACAAAGTCCCTTTAGCCTTTCCTTGGTTAAAACAGCAAACTGCAGGCCAGCCCCAGAACACACAGCAAGGGTCAGTCCTTTCCTTCAGTCTCTTCAGTTTTTTCTTCCTTGGAAAAGGTTCCTCTTGACCACGAAGTAGCTCCAGTCTTGTTCAATCTTGATCAAGCCAGTCTCCAAAGTTCAGGGGCTTCAGTTCTCATAGTTATACCCCTCAATGGCTTTGAAGTCTTTGTGCTCAGGGGGGCACTGACCCCTCCCTGCCAGTGACACCTTCTTCCTTTGATTAGTGGGGGTCTGGATGCTCAATCACTCAGCAGGAGATGGGACAATTGTTTATTAGCAGCAACCCAGGCCTCTTCACCTCTAGGGGCTACTCCTCCCCTACACTCCAGATGCAGGTCAGCCTGTTGCTGTCTCACTTCCTCCTCTGGGTCAAGACATTCCCCAGATCCTATTGCTTTCAAATCCAGACAGTCAATCCACAACCAGGCAGAGACACACTGAAATATTGGAGCACAAAAACCCAGCCAATTCTAAAAGAGTGGCTTATAAACACACAATGCAAAAACCACCTTCATAAAAAAATGTGTTATTACATTGTGAGTTCAGGCATGCTAAACGTCATCTCTCCATCTTAAGCCTTTGGGAAGATACGCTGGAAAACATATTACACAGCCTTCCCATTCGATTTGATTTGATAAGTCTTTATTTCGATTTAACAAAAATCATAAAAGATATTTACATTTAAAATATTAAAAAACATACCATTACGACAAGTAATATAAAACTGATACAATAGATAAAACTGATACAATAGGAAAATACATCAACTAGTAGTTCCATCCAAAAATACAATCTATACTCAATAAAAACCCCATGCCTATTTACAATAGGTGCCACATGTATATGAGTGACTATATAAAAAGACCAGGTGTCTACTTTAAAAAGCAAGTTAGTGCAATCTCATCTTATTGGCACGAATGGCCCACATCCAGTTTAAAATTTGGCAACCGCAATTACTATAGGTTCCGTTGTGTCTGTTTTTAGCATCCTAAATGCTTCGCTGCCAGTGTTAATACCCTTTGACAAACAGATTGCTTTAATCCATTTGTGCATCGGTTTTTATGTAGGCTGCGCAAATGAATAAGATATGCACTATAGATTCAGTCTGAGTCGGGCAGAATGGACATTTTGTGCAGGTCGTAGAACACCTCTTACCAACAAATGAATTGTGCCCACCCGAAATTGGTGGTAACGTTTCCTGTCTATAGAAAGCGTAATAAAATCCCAGTATCCTTCATATTCGGTAACATGTTTCATCTCCATAAACTCCCTCGTTAAAGATGGCCTGGATAGAGAAGAATAAAGCTTCATGGTAACCATACTCCAGTAGGTCTCCTTAAAATCCTTTCTAGAAGGAAAGACATTGTCTACAGGATTTTCCCACAATCGACTCAGCCCCATCGCACTAAATATAACCTTTGCAGGCCTCAGCCAGGGAATTTTTCACGCACTGTCAGCATCCCTTACTTCGAGGAGAGCCTGTGCATACTGGGAAAGCTCAGGGGTAACCCAGAGCCTTCTCCTGTAAGCCACTGGTCTATAACGTGCCACATCCTCGAAAAGATGACAACCCAAATCTAAGTAAAGGGGCAAAAGTGGTGTAGATTGTGGAAGTCCAGTTAAATCCCTCAAGAATTTATTTTGGGAAATTGTCAGTGGTGCTATGTTTCTAAAACCCCATAATTCGGCCCCATACAGGACAGAAGCACTAATTTTTGAATTGTAAATTTTTAACGCGGGGGCGAGAGGCTTAGTGTGTGAGAGACGCTGTTCCTTTAATAATGCACCAGACAGTTGTGCGTGTTTAAGGACCAACTGATCTATATGCGGTTTCCATTTAAGTTTACTACCTAAAGTTATACCCAGGTATGTAAAAACTTGAGTCTGCTCTAAAGTGGCTTCATTCATGACTACTCTCCCTTTTACGATCTAATGTTTATGTAGCACCATGAACTTGGTCTTATCCACATTGACTATAAGGCCATAGTCCAGGCAGAACTCCTCAAATCTATCGATCGCCGACCGCAAACCTTTCTGGGTGTTGGAAATTAACAGAGTATCATCTGCGAACATAAGCAGGGGGATCTTCATGCCAGCGAGAGTGGGGGCGTCGGTTGGATGATTCATAAAATACAGATTCACCCTATTTATATACAAAGAAAAAAGAGTTGGAGCCAAAACGCACCCCTGACGAACCCCTCTGGCAATCAGAAACCTATCTGTCACCCTCCCCTGCTGACCCCAACGAACCTGTACAAAATTAGAAGTGTGAAGTTTGATTAAAAAGGCCAGAAGATCCAAAGGCATGCCCTGTTCCGCAAATACTCTCCACATCTTTGCACGTGGAACTAGGTCAAAAGCCGCCTTTAGATCTACAAAAGCAGCATATAGTGTACCGCCTCTTAAGATCACCACGTGCCAGTAAATTAAAACAAACCTAAAAACCTGGTCGATAGTGCTCGTGTATGAGGGGAACCCAGCCTGCAATGGAGAGAGGATATCATAATCATCTATTCAGACCTGGATACGACTCAACACAAGCCTGGCAGTCACTTTCTGTAGGCAATCAATTAAGCTTATAGGCCTATAATTACCAGGATTTGAACGATCCCCCTTTTTAAATATTGGAAGGATCTCGGCTCCCTGCCATGAGTCTGGTATTGGGGAGCCACTGGCAATAGCATTCGCTAGGGACTGAATATAAATTGCCCATGTAGCCTTATTTTGCAAGAACAGATCAGCAGGTACACAGTCCAACCCAGGCGCTCTACCTCTCTGGACTGCTTTTAGTGCTTTTTCTACCTCCCGCTTAGTAAAGTGCAAGGGGGGAATACCTGCTGGAATCAAGAATGGTTCATGATCATGATCTAGATCATGGTCTGCAATAGCAAACTGGGTCTTGAAATGGGATACCCATAATTCGGGTGCTACATGATTGCTGGGAATTTGATTTGATTTCCCCTTACCCCACTTCACCAAATGCCAGAATGTAGCCATATTTCTATCTTTACTGGCTTTGACTAGTTCGTCCCAATATTGCTCATCCCAGTCCCTTTTCGCGTTATATTGTACAAGCTTGTAACCCACCCTCGCTCTTTTGATGCTGTCCCTATTCTTAGATCTTATGGCCCTAGATAATGCTTTATAAGCTTCCCTACATGATTTCCCATACCATGTATCCACCATTGGGCCATATTTTTCCTTGGATGTTTTTACATTGGTTATAAAAAAGCCCTTAAGCTTATTAAAAAGTTCATTATGGATGACAATAACATTGGTGTCAATATCCTCCTGTGTAACACATCTTTGGAGATCTACTGTTGCATTATCAACCAACTGCCTCATAAACTCCAATTGTTCCTCATTATTAATACAATTTGACCATTTTACTCTTCTGGTATCATTACTAAGCTGCACTTCAATATGGGCGCATTCCACTGCCTGTTCTTCAGTGACAAGGCGTCCTTCCAGCTGCAAAGACAGTACTAGAGAGTTATGGTCACTTTCCACCCGTTCCGTGACAACCATATCCATAAGGGAGGGCCAAAGTTCCTTATTGAGAAAAATGTAGTCTATACGACTACTTCTCAGCCCGTTACTAAAAGTTGAGGAACCCTGCCTATCCGAATCCACCCTCCCATTTGCAGCCCTAATCCCTCGTTCCAAACATAAAACTTTAAACTGGAGTGCAGCTTTCGTCCATTTTTTAATAGGGGTTAATGTCAGTTGCGGAATGTTCCACTGATAATACTCCTCTAAGCTGAGATCTACATCATGGGTGTCCAGTGGTTCAAAACAACAGTTAAAATCACCTGCTACTATTAGGTTACCCGTACCATTGTACTGGTCAAGATAAGAGTCCAGGAGGGCGGTACACGGGGTCCACTGACCAGGTTTCCTGAAACACCAAAATGTCATGGGCTTCGATGAAAGATGACCAATCCATCGACGGTAGTTTATTCTTTAATCCAGCTATGTTCCAGGAGACACAGCCTTCCCATTCTATTCTATGGGCAAGATGGCCTTTCAACAGTGAAAAACGAAATGGAGATTATTTCACTGTCAGGACATGTCCTACCTTTCACATGCACTGCACCCTGCCCAGGGGGTACCCTGGACCTACCATAGGGGTGTCTGATGTGCATAGAAATGGAAGGGTAAGGTCTGACAAGTGGGTGCACTTGTCAGAACAACATGGCAGTTTAACAAACTGGGTGCAGGCCCTGCAATGACAGGCCTGAGTTCCCTTTGTAAGTCTACTTGTGTGGGTGGCACAATTAGTGCTGCAGGTCCACTAGTAGCGTTTGCATTACCAGCCCTGGCACACATAGTGCACTTTACTAGGGACTTTGTTAGTAAGGCAAACATACCAATCATGGACAACCATTGGGGAGAGGAGTTGGCCTAATGGCTAGGGCGGTCGACCTCGAATCTGGGGAACTGGGTTCGAGTCTCGGCAACGACGCTGAACATCCTGTGATTCTGGGCAAATCACTTAATCTCCCCGTGCCCAACAAAATAAAAAATGAATGTGTCCTCATGTAACGCAACTGGTGCTATGTAAAGCACTCTGATACCCGGTACAGGTCAAGTTCGCACTATATAAAACTCTGTAAAAAATAAATAAATAACACAACAATTGCCATTACACTTTGAAGAGGGAGGACTTGCACTTTGACACTGTTTAGCAGTGGCAAAGTGTCCAAAGCATCTAAGTTGGCAACACCATGTCAGAAAAAAGGTCTGGGGGGAAAGAAAAAGTTTAGGGAACTTTAGCCAAAAAGGGCAAGTTCTACACTTCCACTGCTCGTATTTTGGGACCTACTTTTTTCCTTTTGATGAAGCACTCCATAAGAGTGTATGTGTTTGCAAGCTGTTTCCTTCCAAGTCACACTCTCTCTTTCTCATGTCCTTTGGCCCCTCAAACAAGCTTTTGCTCATGAGCTTCTATGCCCTCCACATTGTTTTCTCTGTGCGTGTCACCCTCATCAGCACTTATGTTGCCCTCTCTTGTCTGTGTGCTTCTGTACCCTCCCCTGTTACCCTCTCTCTCCTTTGTGCTTCTTCATCCTCTATGTCACTTTCACCTACCCAGCTCCAAATGGCGGTCCTCCCCAACCCGCTAACCAAACACCATTAATGTTAAAAAAAAAAAAGTGCAATGATGCAGTCTCTGGGCAGCACCATTTTGTGTGTGCGCCCATGCATGCTTTATACATGCACACTCATACAAAATGATATAGTACAGAGACTGCATCATTGTGCTTGTTTTTTTTCCCTTTTATAATCTTTCCTTCATGTTGTACAGTACCTACTTTGATACTATAAGGCATGAATACATGATGCTTGCAGAGCCAATAGCTCTCTAACAGCTCTCTAATAGCACTCTAAAGTGAGACTTATTGGATTTGCCAGTGATTGTTTGGCATGCAGTGCTCAGGGCCATCCTGTTTACCATACTGTGCTCAGGGCCATCTTAACAGTCTCTGAATCATGTGAAGTATGTGGTGCATATAGTGGTTAAAGTGCATTAAAAAGTGTGGGAACTGTGACCCTGTGTAAAAAGGGGGCAGAGTCAGTCAGTGTGGGGGAAGGGTCAAAGATGTGGCTTAAAAGAACAAAATGCTCTGTAACTGTTTTGTTAGTCTTTCACCATTAAGTAATTGTATGTAAAATAAAGAACACACCTTAAAAATTGCAGGTCTAACTCGTTTACGTTATGAAACCTAAATTGGTTAATGCAATTGATGGAGCAAGGACTCGTTACTAAGAGACTTGCTTGAACTCAATCCACTTGTTTAATTTATTAACATGAATTACTAACTATGTCTTGTGAATAATCATTGAACCTTTCACTCATATGAGGGATAGAGAAGCTTGCCTATGTGTTTACTAACCGTTAATACGAATAGCAGACTAAAAGCGCGGCTCTAACAGGGAAAACTTTACTGTGTATGCGTCAATTGCATCTACGCAATGTGGCGTTTAACAGCTTGGAAGGAATTTCTCGCGCATGAGCAGAATGCACTAAAATGGTGTCTTTAAGACTCACATGCATGGCACCTGCTTTGCTGCTTAGAAAATGCTTTGGGGCACATGCATCAACAATGCCATTTGCGATTCCTTATTAGCGAAAAATAAGGAATCGCTAATAAGGAATAGCAAAAGGCTATGCATGTAGGAATCGCTATTCAAATAGCGATTCCTTAACTTTCCTTAATTGCGATTAGCAAATTGCGAGTAGCAATTAAGGAATGCCGTCCCAATCATTCCTATGGGCCTCCAGGCCCATAGGAATGAATTGGAGATTGCATGAGCCAATTGCGAGTACCAGTAGGTTCTCGCAAATTGCTCATGCAATTTCAAGGGTGAAAGGGTGTCAAAATGACACCCTATTGCACCCCTGAAATTGATATGTGCACATGTGTTGCACACACACATGCTCTAAGGGCATGTGTGTGCGCAACATGAAACTTTGAAAAATGCACAAAAGTGCATTTTGCAAACTTTTAGCAAATTACCATGCAGTTCATCTTCATGGTAATTTGCTCCCCCTATTAGCGAATTCGCTAATTTTTTAACTTTCATGCATTGCATTTAAGGAATCTCAATTTGGGATTCCTTAAATGCAATCGCAATTTAAGGAATCGCTATTTAAGGATTCCTTAAATAGCGATTTTTGTATTTGGGTTGATGCATTGGGATTAGGTTTTATTTACTCGCTAACGGGTGTTATTGGCGATTCGGTATTTTACCGACTGGATTTTGGCTTGATGCATGAGGCTGTTAATCTACTAAAGCTAATGCGGGGGAAAAACAAATAAATGAAGTTTAAGGAGTAGAGGTGGGTGGTATACAGTTAAACCATTTATTTTTAAAATTAATATTTTCTCTCTTTGACCTTTTCACTAGTTCGTATTTGGACCTTCATACCCTGACTCGAATGGTTGAGTGAAAGCCTACTGCGCATGACTGAACGCTACTTGCCCTGAAAGGATGATCCCATGATTGGACTGCATCCAAGGCCACCAAACTGCTATTCCCTGGGAACTCAGAAGCCAAGAGGGCAATGAAGGAAATCATGTGGACATTATTGAAATATTGTTGCCAATTGAATAAAATACGTATGGAAAATTAATAAAGATGAATAAATAATAAGGGTGATGGGTTTATTAACAAAGAAAAGTGCTATGCCATCATGGTGTGATGACCTAAAGCCCCTTGCCTGTCTAATTAGAGCTCGTATTTTTACGATATTGCAACTTTAGGGGGTGGTCCATGAATCCCAAAAGGTATAATTGAGGTAGTTTAGATAGTTGGGTGTGCGAGATCCAGAGAGAATGCTGAGAGGGGAGATGCTGTCAGAGTAGTTAGTGACGCTGATTGCTGTGAGATGCTGAAAAAGATTTGAATGAAAAATTTACCTATCTTAAGTAATTGATTAGAAGAAGATCGCGGAAGAATCGCGAGGAGGAAGAGAGGGTCAGAGAGGGGTGCGTAGTGTTCGGCGGGTCTAGAGAAGTCCACTATCCTGTCCTGATTTCTGTCCTGAAGCCTTTGTCGCCTGTCCTTTCCCAGGGGACCCTTACCAGCCCTTTGGCCAGGGGGTTGGTCTTCACACCATCTCTTAGTACCTATAAAATGTGTATATTTCCGTATGTACTGCTGTCTCTATCCTCTCTTTTCTGAGAAACATCAATGCACCGTATATGTGAATGATAAGGGGATGGGTTTATGAACAAAGAAAAGTGCTATGCCATCATGGTGTGATGACCTAACGCCCCTTGCCTGTCCAATTAGAACTCATATTTTTATGATATTGCAACTGTAGGGGGTGGTACATGAATCAAAAAAGGTTTAATTGAGGTAGTTTAGTTAGTTGGGTGTGTGAGAGCCTGAGAGAATGCTGAGAGGGGAGATGCTGTCGGAGTAGTTAGTGACGCTGATTGCTGTGAGATGCTGAAGAAGATTTTAATAGAAAATGTACCTTTCTTAAGTAATTGATTAAAAGAAGATCGCGGAAGAATCTCAAGAAGGAAGAGATTGTCAGAGAGGGGTGCGTCGTATTCGTCGGGTGTAGAGAAGTCCACTATCCTGTCCTGATTCCTGTCCTGAAGCCTTTGTCACCTGTCCTTTCCCAGGGGACCCTTATCAGCCCTTTTGCCAGGGGGTTGGTCTTCACACCATCTCTTGGTAACTGTAAAATTCGTACATTTCCGTATGTACTGCTGTCTCTATCCTCTCTTTTCTGAGCAACGTCAATGCACCGTATATGTGAATGAAATATGTTTTTAATTTGAATTCTTCCCTCCTATGATTGATGGTGTCTATAGTGTGCATTTGAATGGTTCACTCACATTTAATTTAGATAAAGGTTTTTAAACTTTTTGAATCTGTGTTTATTTCTGCATATAAAAGTCACCATCAACTAGTTCCAAATAATTTGGTCCACCGACCAAATGGAAAGATGTAATTGATCAGTAAATCTAATACATTTTAGGTATTGATCAACTCGTAAAACTTATCAACCCCAGCAGTTTACCAGGAATTAAGTGTATATGTTTTGATGGGCCCCGGTGAATATATAGTGTTGGAGTATCTGTTGTTAGTGTACCGCTGGATCAGTTTTCTGGTAGCAGAGCTATGGTTATTATTGACTAGTTTGGTGATGAGTATTGATTATTGATTATTGATTTATGTTTAACAAGAAAACGGTTGTGTCGTGTTTTATGTTGTCTGGAAACACAGGTACAGTGCTACCTGGAAATTTCGGGAAGGAATAGCGGGTGGTAAATGGAAGCCACACTGCAGTGAGGTTACTCGTCTGTTGGAATAGCACTGAGAAGCTACACAGGGATGGCAGTGTTAAAATAGGGACTATTTCGTATAAAAGTGAGAGTGATTGATAGCAGAGAGTTCGCTGATGAAACTTTGGTCTTATATCACCTAGAAAGGGTAACACCGAAGGAGTAACAGGTTCTTTCAAGCTTAAATGAAGGGTGAACAGAACGTTTTACTCGCAGTGTATGAAGAGTAAATGGAAGACTTTACTCAGTGAAGAGTGAGAGCAATGTTTTACTCACAGTGAAAAGAAATCTATCCTTTATGTAGTGGAACAGGCAAAGTAGCGAATGTTTCTATGTTGTTACTAACGAAGAATTTAATGAAAAGTATTGAGAAATACGTTTTTGTATTACCATGTGAAGGGAGGGTCAGTTGCTGGAGTTGTACTGACGTCACAGTGTGCCGCGCTGGCATTGGTGGAAATAGCGGGTGTGTGTGACAAACACAGATTGTAAATGAGGGGTCAGTAGTGAGGAGTGATACTGATGTCACAGGTGCTGCGCTGGGATTGGTCAAACCACAAGTGCGAACCTGATTCTAATTGGTTAAGAAAGTGGAAGCTGCGCTAGGATTGGACAGAAGAAAATTGTATGAAGAAGTCTGATTTGGTAGATCATCCAAATAGAAGATTTCAAGGGTTTGCAGAATACAATTTTATACTTAGACCCTTGCCCAAAATGTATGGAGAAAAGAGGAAAATTACATTTATGAAGAAAATTAAGAATTTCTTCAAGAAAGACAAGCCCGTATTGACTAGAGAGGAGATTCCTATCCCGCATCTGAAAACGCCAGCTTCATTCATGATGATGGAGAGAGGTTATCATACTTGTGTATGGATGGAAAACTGGATACAGTATACAAAAGTTGATGGAGTGCTAGCTTTTCCAGAATATGGTACTTTCAATGGGAGAATTCTTCAGAGTTTAAGGATGAGAATGACTGATTTGGAACCTAGACCTAGATTAACTCAGTATGAGGCTTTAGAAGAATGGGAGCCTGAGTCCTATGAGAGAGAAAAGTGTAGAGGAGGCAGGATGAAGGGATTTTTCCCAGGATATATGAATGGATCACGTGAAGATCAGATGAAACAATGGAGAAGAGCTATGGTATCAGAAGTGTTATATCCAGTGTTAGAGGCAGAGGAACCACCAGGAAGTAAATGTAAGGAGAAAACAAAGCATCTGAACATAACTGGACATGGTGAATCAGAAGATGAACTGTTAGAGGACAGGTCTTACATAATACATCAGTTATTTCAAGACCAAGAAAGAGAGGCCTAAAAATAGAAATAGAGAAGAATGAATACAGAAAATAAATCAGTTATATCTAAATCCAGAAGCTCTGACAGTACCAGTGACTATAGGTCCTGTTATGCCATTAATGGGAAATGCAATGAATGTCCAAAAGTCTCAAATTTTACTCGTTCCTGCGAGTAATCCCATAACAGAGGTGGTCATAACAGAGGATCAAGCCAGTGAGTGCAGCTCAGTCATTTCATTAATGGACCTTCCTATAATCCCTGAAATCATGAAAGAAAAAGAGTCAGTAAATCCTATGAGAACTAGAAGTGCCACTGCAGTCACTCCAGAAGATTTGGAAAGATGGGCACAAGGAATAGAGAGACGAAGTTCAGTCCTAAAGATTTTAGACATTTACAAATTAGAAGTGGAATTGGAGGAAATGATTGCTGTCAATGTAGGAATAGGGAGATTGAATGATTACAATGAAGAAGAATTATTGTTCATATGTAGAAGTATTACGTGAAATGTAAAGGTGTATCATGAGAGATTGACTGAGGTGGCCTCAGAGATTGGAGTGGAGATAGGGAGATTGAAAGCATTGCAGAAACCCTATAGAGCAGAATTTACTGATAAAGACCAAGAGAACATGAATGTGTCTGGTGGAAAATTACAGATAAAGATAAAGGAATTACTAACTATTTTACAAAAATGTGGAGACCAAGACAGGTGGAGAACTAGGTGGACAAGGAAAAAGGAGGAAGCCCAAGCGAGTCGAACGCCTTCTGAGTATTTACTTAAAGAATCAGGAAAGGCAGAGAAGTTATGTCCCATGAGAGAAGTGCCAGGTGGTGGATATGTTCATGCCCTGTGGAACAGACAGAATATTTTGTCATTTACAAATGATTTTACCGAAATTGAGAGAAAAACCATTGGAATGGTATAAACAAGTTGAGAGGTTTGTGAAGGTTTCAAAGGTTTTGTTGAAAAACCTAGATGGCTTGTTTGACATTGTGATGCCTGCAGATTTGTGGACAGAGTGCAAGATCACAGTTTATTGGCCAAGTGAGGAGTATTCTAGAGATGCTAAGGCAGGAGCTCCCTCAGATGATGTGATGAAGAAATATCATCAAGTAATTACTTTCCTGAAATGAAAGATTCCTCCAAAAGAGACACACTGGGTAAAGATAGACAGAACAACTCAAGAATCAAATGAATCTGTACATGCCTACTATGCTAAGCCGGCGATGCGTTGAAATCCTTGCAGCGAGGGAGGATGATGCCCCAAGCCTGTTGCATGTGCGATCTTGTTGCGATGAAAAGAAATGGCGCTCCGCGAGGGAGCGATGATCCTGATGCGATGCGATGAAAATGGCAGACGCACGGCGTCCGCGCTGCAATGTCGTGAAGTGATGAACTTGATGCGATGACCTTTGGTTAGCAAGCACTTGGAGGCCCACAAACGTGCCATGCGATGATCTTCCGGTTAGCGAGCCTTTGGCAGCCCGCAAACGTGCGATGCGATGATTTCCGGAAGCGAGCCCTCAGCGGCAGCAGCGTGATGATTTTTCATACGCGCTTCAGCTGCGGCAGCTCGCAAACGGGCGTTAGCGATGATTTTCAGCACTCTCTTCTCTGTAGTATAACTAGAGGCCCTGGAACTCACAGGAGCCTCACCTGCAGATAGAAATCCTTGCTGGGAGGAAACATGAGGCTGGTGGTGGAGTCTGATGTGCCTGAGACTCCAGCAGGAGGCTATCTCTCTTCTAGCCCTTGGGTGATTGCTGTAGAAAAAATAAAAGTTCCTTCAAAGTCCTTTTCCTCTTCTTCCAAGTCCAGTAGTAACCACTGCAGGCCAATCCAAGAAACAGCACACAAGCACAAGGATAGTCACCTCCTGCAGATTCCTTCAGTTACACGGACAGAGGTTCTTCTTGTTGTCCAGGAGCAACACAAATTGTAGGGGTTTCAGCACAGATATTTATACCCCAAAAGTCTTCGTTCTCTAAGAGGGGGTCTGCCATCAGACGCACAGTAGGAGGTGGAGCCAGCATTCACCTTGCCAGGCACAGCCCTATTCAGATCAAGGAGCTACCCCTCCCCATACTCCAATACAGATCTCTCTATTCAACCCAGGTCTGACTCAGCCTGCCCTGTCCCTCCAAAACCAGACAGCCAATACACATAACACCACCAAAAACAGAGGAGACAACAGCGAAAAATGGAAGAGAGACCCACGCCAATGGTGCCAGGTCTAACACACGAAATAATTTGCATTGTTCTGTTGTGAGAGAGAAGGTTGTGCACTTTCAGTTTTGACTCAAAGACATGGTTTGAGTAGCCTATTTCTCTGCTACTTTGGATCCTGTAGCTTCAGCTATACCTGGCTGCTTAAAGGCAGTTGCTGCTACTTGTTTGAGCTTGGAGCAAAGTGAACCTATTGTTATGGGACATTCGGTTAAGGTTTTTTGTCCCTCATTCAGTCGAGATTCTTTTAACAAGAACTCGAACACAGCACCTTACTCCCAGTCGGATGACTAAATATGAAAGAGTGATTTTGGGACCAGAAAATTTGACTGTAATAAGATGTACAGTATTGAACCCAGCCCCCCTATTGCCAGATCCCACCTGTGAAGAAGTGACAGATGACGTGGATCATGATTGTTTGGACGTGACAGAATTGTGTACAAAGCCCCGACCTGACATTAGGGAAGAGCCCCTAAAAGATCCCGATCATGATCTATTTGTAGATGGTTCCTGCCTGAGGGTTGAGGGAGGAGGACTAAATGCGGCTTATGCAGGTGTAATTGAAGCATCCCATTTACCAGGAGTAAAGTCTGCACAAGTAGCTGAATTGATGGCTTTAATCAAAGCATGCAAATTTTGGAAAAATTGGAGGGTAACCATATTTACTGACATTCAATATGGTTTCTGGATTGTGCATTACTATGGCCAGATTTGGCTGCAGAGGGGATTTCTGACTTCTTCAGGGTCTCCAATAAGAAATGGGAAAATTGTGAAAGAATGATTGGAAGCCATTCAGTTGCCAAAAGAAGTACAGTTGTCAAGTGTGCTGCTCACCAGTCAGGAAATGACTATGTGGCGTCCGGTAACCGATATGCTGACTAGATTGCTAAATATTGCACAAAGACCAACATGGCAGTGAATTGAAAAATTGAAATAAGTGAAAACAGATGCCAACTTATGTTTTGCTCAGCTCCAGAAACATGGGATGAGGTGAAACAGTTACAGGATGAGGTTGAGGTGAGCAAAAAGGAAATATGGTTAAGAGCAGGTTGCGCAAGAAGAACGGAAGATGATGTATGGATCCATCCCGATGGCAGACCAATCATGCCAGATTGTTTACTTTCCCCAATAGCCTGTTTGTATCATGGTGCCACTCATCGAGAAAATCGTCAACATGCAACTGACCCGCCACCTCGAAGACAACAACATCCTGGACCCATCCCAATCCGGATTCAGACGAAACCACAGCACCAAGACTGCCCTCATCGCTGCCACAGACGACATCAGGCGCCAATTAGACAACGGCAAAACATCAGCCCTCATCCTCCTGGACCTCTCGGCCGCCTTCGACACAGTCTGCCATCGCACTCTAAAAACACGCCTCCAAGAAGCCGGTATCCAAGAGAAGGCCCTCGACTGGACCACATCCTTCCTCTCCGGCAGATCCCATAACGTCCGCCTCCCACTCTTCCGATCCGAAGCCACCGATATCATCTGCGACGTCCCCCAGGGCTCCTCCCTCAGCCTAACGCTGTTCAACATCTACATGGCCCCCCTCGCACAAGTGGCCCGCCACCACAACCTCAGCATCATCTCCTACGCCGACGACACTCAGCTCATCCTCTCCCTCACCAAGGACCCACGCACCTCCAAAACCAACATCCACGATGGAATGAAGGCCATCGCCGACTGGATGAGGAGCAGACGGCTGAAACTGAACTCGGACAAGATGGAGGTCCTAATCCTCGGACCCAACCCCTCGGCCTGGGACGACTCCTGGTGGCCGACCACTCTGGGGATAGCACCGATACCCACCGACCAGGCACGCAATCTAGGATTCATCCTCGACTCCTCCCTCTCCATGTCCAAACAGGTCAACGCCGTCTCCTCCTCCTGCTACAACACCCTCCGCATGCTTTGCAGGATCTACAAGTGGATCCCGACCGAAACAAGAACGGTGACACAGGCCCTCCTCAGCAGCAGGCTGGACTACGGCAATGCACTCTACGCCGGAATCCCAGCCAAACACCTACGACGACAACAGCGCATCCAAAATGCCTCCGCCTGACTGATCGTCAACGTCCCCTGCCACAGCCACATCACCCCCCACCTGACAAACCTACACTGGCTCCCCGTCGACAAGAGGATCACCTTCAAACTCCTCACCCACGCACACAAAGTACTCCACGACACCGGACCAGCCTACCTGAACAGCAGACTCAGCTTCCACAGCCCCACCCGCCAGCTCTGCTCCTCCAGCCTCGCCCTCGCCGCCGTCCCCCGCATCCAACGAACAACCTCCGGTGGCAGATCCTTCTCCTACCTCGCCGCCAAGACCTGGAACACCCTACCTACCCACCTACGGCAGACCGAAGACCTACTCGCCTTCAGAAGACTCCTCAAGACCTGGCTCTTCGAGCAGTAGTGAAACTCCCCTCCCCCTCTCAGCGCCTTGAGACCCTCATGGGTGAGTAGCGCACTTTACAAATACTATGATTGATTGAATGATTGATGTAGGCAGAGATGCCGTGATTAGACTATTCAGACAAAATTGGTACAATCCGAAGTTCAGGATAGTCCCAGAGAGTCTTGGCCATCGATGCCTAGTTTGTCAGCAGCAGAACCCAGGCAGGAAAACAGTAGTCAGTTGGGGAAAAATTGGAGAGGCAGAAGGTCCATTTGTAAGATTACAATCAGATTTCATAGAACTACCTCCATGTAGATGAATGAAGTATGTCCTTGTTTTAGTGTGTTTGTTTTCATGATGGGTGGAAGCGTATCCCACTAGAAGAAATTATGGTCTAACAGTTGCTAAACTACTGTTGAGGGAACTGACACCATGCTTCGGTTTCCCAGTGACTTTGGAATTCGATAGACGATCTCACTTTAATAATGAAGTAATTTGATTATATGTGAAGTATTCAAAATTGATCAGAAACTGCACTGTGCATACTGCCCAGAGGCTTCTGGAGTGGTTGACCAAATAATGGCACAATCAAGTCAAGGCTGGCTAAAATGTGTGGATCCACATCATTGTCTTGGTCAGATGCATTGCCTCTTGTATTGATGGGACTTCGAAGTATTCCTGATAGAAAAACAGGACTGAGTCCCCATGAAATCATCTTGGGAAGGGCAATGAGACAAGCATTTATTCCCAGCGATAAATTAATGAGTTTAAATGATGATTTGGTATTGGATTATTGCAAAGGATTGGCTGACACAGTGCATTCTGTCCCTCACCAGGTTGGAGAGGAAGCAGTTGCAAGGCAGCCACCACAAGCGCATGACTTGAATCCTGAAGACTGGGTTGTAGTGAAGAAATACGCTAGAAAGACGAGCCTAGAACCCCAGGTGGGATGATCCTCGCCATGTCTTACTGGTCACTACCACAGCAGTGAAGTGTGCAGGGTTACCCAATTGGATCCATGCCAGTCATACCAAACGGGTTCCAGCCCCTTCTGAGGAAGAACTGACTAAAACAGTTGAAGTAGCTGAAGGTTGTGAAGTCGAAGAATCTAGAGAAATAGATTCAGAAGTAGTAGACTTGGAACAACCGAACACAAGTCAGGAGGGATGGATACCAGAAATTGATATACCTGAAGTAATTGTACAAACAATGCCCTCCGTGCCGACCGCCCTGACGGCAAGGCTGGGGGGGGGTAGCTATGATAATACGTTCATCTTTGAAATTTCAACTCCTTGCTCATCCCCCCATACCTAATGTAGACTATCTTGTGGCCCGGTCACTTAATCTCCCTGTACCCCTTACTGTTGTCCTTATGTATCGCCCCCCGCACCCTATGCCGCAGTTTGTTTCCACCCTGCAGGATCTCTTGGCCACCTTGGTGGTAAACAATTCTTCATTGCTGCTGCTGGGCGACTTCAACTTTTGGCCTGGGGACCCCAGGGAGGACTCTTTGTCCAAAGATTTTTCTGCCACACTTCGGTGTCTAAATTTCCTTCCCCATGTCTCGGCCCCTACTCACGTCCAAGGCCACACTCTGGACCAAGTTTGGTCCTCAAGTTGTAACATTTCATCTGTTTCCATCCTTCCTTGCGTCTGGTCTGATCATGCCATGATTTTATTCTCCATCTTCCTCGGCTCGGTCACCAAAGCTCCTCTTCCAAAAAATATCTTGGCTCGGAGTTGGAACCAGACGGATCTTAATGTTCTTTCTTCCTCCTTGGTCTCATCCGCCCCTGATCTTACGGGTTTGTCTCTGGAAAGTCAAGCCAATACCATCAGTGCTTGGCTTTCCTCTTCCTGTGATCGGGTGGCCCCGCTCAAGAAGGTTAAATCTGTCCGTCCCCACGACGCTCACAAATGGTTTTCTCATGATCTGAAAGCCCTCAAACTTAGTCTCAGGCGCGCTGAACGCCATTGGAGACGGAACTACTGTCCGACTCTTCGTGCCAAATACAAAGCCCTTCTCTGCGACTATAAAAGAGCCGTCCTCGCGGCTAAGACCAAATATTTCACAGAGAAAGTGGCCCTCTCTGCCAATAAATCCCGCGAAATCTTTTCTCTCGTTCACAGTCTTGCCTTTTCTGATCGCGCTTCTTCACCCCTTGTTCCATCTCAAGCTCTTTGTTCTTCTCTCAACGACTATTTTATTGATAAAATCTCCAACATTAAAGCTAATATTCCCTCTGTTCCTTCACCTGAACAATCTGGTTTCTCTTCTTTTTCTACCTCCACTCTGGATCGCTTTCAACCTATCTCTCCCCAGCTTTTTCTTGACCTTTTGGCCAAGGTTAAGTCGGGTTCCCCTACGGATTGCGCTCCTGCACGGATCCTTAAAACTCTCTACACTAACTGTCCGGCCCCCCCTCTTGCCCTTCTTAACACGTCCCTGGCTCTCGGCTCCGTTCCCTCTTCATTTAAATCTGCTATTGTTTTGCCTATTTTAAAAAAACCGGGTCTGGATCCCTCTCTTTTATCTAATTTCAGGCCTATTTCTTTGCTTCCTTACCTTGGGAAGATTTTGGAAAGCTATGTAACATCCTGCCTGTCCGCCTATATTGAGGAGAATTCCCTTTTGGCCTCTCATCAGGCAGGCTTTCGCCCAGGCCACTCCACTGAGGGTGTGGTTCTTGCAGTCCTTGATGAACTCAAGGGGATGGCGGACAAAAACCTCCCCCAAGCCCTGGTTCTTCTTGATCTGTCCGCTGCGTTTGACACGGTCGACCACGCCATTCTTCTCGATCGTGTCAGCGCGGCGGGCATCCAGGGCCTCGCCCTATCTTGGGTGGCGTCCTTTCTTCAAGGCAGGTCACAAGCGGTACAGCTCTCCGGCTTTTCCGCTCCCCCGCGTTCGGTCACCTGCGGGGTCCCCCAAGGTTCTTCTCTTTCCCCTCTACTCTTTAATCTTTACATTCGTCCCCTCATCTCCTCACTTTTGGCGCTGGGGGTCTCTGTGTATAATTACGCAGATGACCTCCAGCTCGTTTTCGATCTTTCTTCCCCTCTTGATTCTCTTCCCAAATTCTCTTCTACTCTGATCTTTATCTCCCAATGGATGAGCTTCAATCATTTGAAGCTCAACCCTGATAAAACGGAGCTTGTACTCACGGGTGGTCCCTCCAATCCCTGGTCCCCTTCCCACTGGCCCCTTTCCTTTGGTCCTCCTCCATCACCGGCTGCCTCTGTTCGGACTTTGGGTATTAAGGTTAGTCAGGATCTTTCTATGCACGCCCATATAAGTTCTGTGGTGTCTTCTTGCTTTCTCTCCCTTCGTTTAATTCGTAAGATATCAAGGTTCTTTTCTGTTGATGCCCTCAAAACTATTATTACTGCCCTCATCACGTCCCGCCTGGATTATGGGAATGGCCTGTACGTTGGCATTCCTGCCTACGAAACCCGCCGCCTTCAGGCCATCCAAAACCAGGCGGCTCGCCTTATCCTTCGTCTCCCCAAAACCTCTCACATCACGCCTGCTCTTAAATGCCTCCACTGGCTCCCCGTGTATTTCAGATCCTATTTCAAACTTGCTTGTTTTGCTTTTCAGGCTCATGCCCGTTCTGCTCCTTATTTCATTAATTCTCTTATTGCTCCCCACGCTCCTAATCGCACTCTCCGCTCCTCCTCACTTTCTCTTCTCCATGTTCCTCGATTCCGTAAATCCCGCATTGGTGGCACTCGTTTTTCAGTCCTTGCCCCCCGGTTTTGGAACAGTCTCCCTCTTTTCCTTCGTTCCATTCCTATTTACACCCACTTTCGTAAGGCCCTTAAAACTTTTCTGTTTTCCCAAGCTTTCCCTATCTAGCTCTCTGGGACTGTTCTTGTGAGTCTGGACTAGGTGTCAGCGCCAGGAAGCCGCTTGGCAGCAGTGCGCTTTAGCAAATTCCTTTTTCATTTCATTTCATTTCAAGAAGCCGAACAAGATGAGACAGACAGAACAGTAGTTAGGAACGGATAGGTATAGAAGAACATGCTCAAGAGGAAGAAGAAGAGAACCAAGCAACCCTAGAACCTGAGCAGAAACAGGTAGGGAAAGAATAAAACACTCAGGAAAAGGTAACTGAAACTGTTTACAATCCTGAGGAGGGACAGTTAGGAGAAGAAGAACACGATTTTGCAGCAGCCAAGCAAATTGCAATAAGACCTGATCAGGACCAGTTAGGACATGAAGAACACGTTTGGGCGGAAGAAAAAAAAAACAATGCAAACCCAAACAGGGACAGCTAGAAAAAGAACACGTTCAGGTGGATGAAATAACAACAATAGAAAGACCTGAACATTAACAGACAGAAAGTGACTCAACTGAAAAAGAACAGATTGTGCTTAAACCCCCCAAATAATAATAATAATGATAAAAGAACATTGAGTAAAAACGAAGAGGGTGAAAGTGCAGTACAAATAAAACGAGATATAAAAGGAGATAACTGGCCAGGAGGAGTGAAAGAACTGAGATCTGTTCTGAAAAGAATAATAGAAAGACCAGAACAAGTGAATGAAATCGCAAGTCAAATTCAAACTAGGCAAAAGAAGGAGAAAAATGTACGCAGAAGTCTAAGATTGAAAATTCTGAACAATAAATACCAAGGTCCTGAGTGGACCTACGTTATATTGGAAGAATGTGAGAATCTGGACATAAGGGAGGAATCTGAAAATCAGAATCCCGCACAGGTTAAAGAAAATGAGTGAGATTTCCTTAAACTTAAAATTCAGAAAATTCCTGGTACTAAAATAAGAGGAGAAAGTATCCTCTGAGATCAAAATGGCAAGAAATAGAGTCACTGAGCAACCGAAACGAAGTTGTGTACAAAGATGCTGTAAGGTTTTCATGTGTAGTGTTATATTAGTGACAGTAGCAGTTCCTTTACTTATGATAACAAATAAGAACAATGACACTGATATAAATGAAAATACAGCTATACTTAAAGGAGATAGAGTAGAATGAGCATATGAGATAGATTTCCAGCACACAGTGGCAGATAATGATAAATCATTAAATGTCTTCACAAAAGTATTGTTCCAATACATTGACACAATGGAGATTAGTGATTGTTAAGTTTGTATGAAATTACCAGCATCAGTAGCAGAGGGTGTCACATATCATCACTTACCATTATCTTATGGTATATTATGTAGTATTAGCAAGTTTGTTTTATGCAACTGGAAAATTACAGTATTACTATTCAAATCTAGATGTAGTATTTTCCGAACTTCCTATTTGAAGGAACATGAATACCGTACTTAGTGCGCAAAGTGCACAGTTCATGGGTGAATTCTTCCTGACAACGAAGTCAATAGATTTAGTTAAAGCACATCACCATAAACTAACATGTACATTACGTGAGGAAGAAAAACATTTTTTGAATTTAATTGAGGAAAGAAGGCAGGACTTCCAAAAGAAAGCTGATCAACAGAAAACTCATGTTCCAACATGGGCTGAAAGGGAGGGAATTCATACCGCTGGCAGAACTCATGCTGCGATGTCCCTGGACTTTGAAACGAAAGGGAAGACCTGCATTCATAGATTAAAGACAAATTACCATAATATATTTATTGGTTCCAGTGAATGTGAACATAACTTCCAAATTTTGGGAGGTTGGGGACTAAAAGGGGGAACTGATCCAGTATTTCCTGGAGTTTATTATGTGAGTGGGAGTAACGCTTATTTTAGGTTACCTGCACAGTGGTACGGAAGTTGTTATTTTGGGATTGTATTTCCTAAGATATATCATGTTAAAAGAATCACTGGAAGCAATAAGAACACTAATGAACTAACACGAAGAAAGAGGGCTAGTTTTTCAGAAATAGTAGGTGATATATTTGGTGCACTAATACCTTCAGTGGGAGTCATACTAAACTCCAAAAGAATTTGTCAGTTATCAACAGTATTTGATAATCTGTCGACTGATACTGCTGGAGATTTCTTGATGATCAATACAGAAATGGTTGCAATTAGATCAATGTTTTTACAAAATCGTCTTGCATTGGACATATTATTGACAAAAGAGGGTGGAGTCTATGGAATGCTTAAAGTTCAACACTGTTGCACTGACATTCCTGATAAAAGTAAAGAAATTAAAGAGTACATAAAGAATATTATGACATTTTATGAAATCTTGAAACCACTGGAGGTTGACAGTGTATGGGAAAGATTAACAAAGAGTATAACTTCCATAGGGACATGGTGTACTAATATAGGAAAAGGTCTTTTAGGTCAAATAATCTTACCATTAGTTGGTGTGACAATAATAGTCTTAACAATAACGGTTTGGTGTAGATATTGTAGAGGAAAAGGAAATTATGAATTATATGGAAAGGGAAGGAAGAGAAAAAGAGAGAACGAAGAAATACAACTAGAAGAAATGAAAGGCAAGCTTTATAAAGAAATTAAGGATTATGAAAACAAAGAGAAAGAAGGGAAAGAGAAAGAGAAATTTGAACTCAGGGAATAATGAAAGCTGGCATCTGTTTTGGGATGGGTAGTTTATGATGGCATATAATGCCATCAGAGAGAGGATTGATGGAGCAAGGACACTTTTCTAAGAGACTTGCTTGAACTCAATCCACTTGTTTAATTTATTAACATGAATTACTAACTATGTCTTGTGAATAATCATTGTACCTTTCACTCATATGAGGGATAGAGATGCTTGCCTATGTGTTTACTAACCATTAATACGAATAGCGGACTAAAAGCGCAGCTCTACCAGGGAAAACATTACTGCGCATGCGCCAATTGCATCTACGCAATGTGACGTTTAACATCTTGGAGGGAATTTCTCGCGCATGAGCAGAATGCACTAAAATGGTGTCTTTAAGACCCACATGCATGGCACCTGCTTCACTGCTTAGAAAATGCTTTATCTATTAAAAGCTAATGTGGGGAAAGAACTGATAAATAAAGGTTAATAGATTAGAGGTGGGTGGTATACACTGAAACCATTTATTTTTTTAATTAATATTTTCTCTCTTTGACCTTTTCACTAGTTCGTATTTGGGACTTCATACCCTTACTTGAATGGTTGATTGAAAGCCTACTGCGCATGACTGAACGCTACTTGCCCTGAAAGGATGATCCCATGATTGGACTGCATCCAAGGCCACCAAACTGCTAAACCCTGGGAACTCAGAAGCCATGAGGGCAATGAAGGAAATCATATGGACGTTATTGAAATATTGTTGCCGATTGAATAAAATCCGCATGAGAACTTAATAAAGATGAATAAATAATAAGGGGATGGGTTTATGAACAAAGAAAAGTGCTACGCCATCATGGTGTGATGACCTAACGCCCCTTGCCTGTCCAATTAGAACTCGTATTTTTATGATATTGCAACTGTAGGGGGTGGTACATGAATCAAAAAAGGTTTAATTGAGGTAGTTTAGTTAGTTGGGTGTGTGAGAGCCTGAGAGAATGCTGAGAGGGGAGATGCTGTCGGAGTAGTTAGTGACGCTGATTGCTGTGAGATGCTGAAGAAGATTTTAATAGAAAATGTACCTTTCTTAAGTAATTGATTAAAAGAAGATCGCGGAAGAATCTCAAGAAGGAAGAGATTGTCAGAGAGGGGTGCGTCGTATTCGTCGGGTGTAGAGAAGTCCACTATCCTGTCCTGATTCCTGTCCTGAAGCCTTTGTCACCTGTCCTTTCCCAGGGGACCCTTATCAGCCCTTTTGCCAGGGGGTTGGTCTTCACACCATCTCTTGGTAACTGTAAAATTCGTACATTTCCGTATGTACTGCTGTCTCTATCCTCTCTTTTCTGAGCAACGTCAATGCACCGTATATGTGAATGAAATCTGATTTTAATTTGAATTCTTCCCTCCTATGATTGATGGTGTCTGCATTTGAATGGTTCACTCACATTTAATTTAGATAAAGGTTTTTAAACTTTTTGAGTCTGTGTTTATGTCTGCATATAAAAAATCATTTAATTAAGAAGGGATATGTGCATCATTGCCATCAACTAGTTCCAACTAATTTGGTCCACAGACCAAATGGAAAGAACTAATTGATCAGTAAATCTAATACATTTTAGGTATTGATCAACTCACAAAACTTATCAACCCCAGCAGTTTACCAGGTATTGAGTGTATATGTTTTGATGGGCCCAAGTGAATATATTGTGTTGGAGTATCTGTTGTTCCTAATTTGTACAGTGGGGAAAAATGATGTTTATTTGTAGTGCTACGAAGCCCCATCGTTTAAAATAAAGCACTGTCTATGCGTGTCTCATTATTTTAAAATAGTCATACAGGCAGTATTTGATAGGCTGCTGTAAACTGTGGAAGAATTTAATATTTAAGATAAAACAGATGATTTCTAAATATATATTTTAGTAATGCACAATCAGACTGTTTCCAGTGCAAGCATTTTATATTATTATCCATTAAAAGGGCTCATTCCAGACCTCAGATGGTAACACCCATTTTTTAGCCTCTTGAATAAGGGCCCGATTACCAGACTTGCGGTGGCGCAGCAGTGGTGGTCCACTCTCCCAGGTATTATGATTTCTAAAGTCGTTGTGGCGGTCTACCGTTGGCTGTGCCATGGATCAGTCGTTCTCTGGGGGTGGCGCAGGGGCACCACAGCGCAATATGCTGAGTGGGGACTGGCACAGTCCCGCTCAGCATATTTCGAGTTCCTGGACCGCCAGCATTGTCATGGCGGAGCCACGCAATGAAAAGGCTGGTGGTGCAGGAACAAAGGGAGCCCTACACGGCCCCATGGGCACCCCACCATGGGGATACATTCAGGGGGCACAACATTTGCCCCCCTGTCTGTATCCCCACAAAATTCCAGCATGGCATGGACGTTTACGTCCATGTCTTACTGTACCTTTTATTCTGTTCTCATTGCGGTGCCTGTATTCCATGGGAATGGCAAAGAACCGCCGACCATATTTCGAGTTGCACATTTGCAACTCATAATAGGGTTTTCGGTACTTGCGTGGCTTTGGCGCTGCGGAGGTAGAGGCGGTATTGCACCGTCGTCACTGTGGCTGCTCCGAAGTCATAATCAGGCCCCAAACTTTGTCACCTTGAAACTTAAGGTGATTCCATCAATTAAACCTAAACTGGTGACCAAACACCCTTTATGTTTGGTGATTAACCAATATTGCACATTTACATATTTTTCAGCTAGCAAGCACCCTGGCGCCCTGCTGTTTTTACTTTACCTGAAGCCTGAAGGAGTGCATTAACAAAGTGTAGGGAAACCTTTTTATAACATTTTTAAAAAAAGCATGGTAACATAGTTCCCAAAAGACCCCACTCACTTAGACCACTAGGCGCTTGGTGTCTCATTCAATTACATTTTGTAGCCTCTTGACAACTTTTTGCCTCGAATCTCATTTACAGCTTCCATTGGCCTTTTTAGGTCTGTTTGACTGCGCAGCTGCTTGTAATACATGTTCTTGCCAAACCTTTAAAACGTGGATTGCAAGGGCCTTTGCTCCATCCAGAGCAGAATTACTCTCTGACTTCATGCTAATCACTATCACCCCGCCTTTTTCTAAATGCATCCATTAGACTACGTGAAGTGTTAGTGATTGTCTGTATTTACATAAAGTGGCATATTAAGACTCGACCTATTGGCTTTGCCAATGCTTGTTATTCTGTGGAACCTCGGATCTCCCACGTTTACAGGATACAGGCATTTTACCCTGGAATTTTAGAATTGTTGCTTAGGGCCTTCTTTGCTTACAGCACAGGGGGGTTGACCCATGGCTCCTAGAGCCTTCATTGTGTAGTTGTGGCAGGCCCAGATGTTGACAGAACCGAATACTTTTTCAGGGGAGACTAATCAAAATGTAATCGTTCTGTCTGCACTTATGAGCTTCATTTCTCTTCTCACGGGTTATTAATCGGTCATCCGGGAAAAGGGGTTGTACTCCGTACGCATGACAATTGAAATGTCAATAAATGTGAGTGCTGTAATTGTATCAGTTTGCTTTTCGGATTGGAATGGGATAGTGACGTGTGGTGAAGATGTTTTCTTAAAGTTCGACTAATAGACAAAAAAATAAGGGACAGATTTATGTTGCCTGGCGCATCCCTGCAAATCAGCAAGGATGCGCCAGGAATGATGCGTCACGCAAGTTTACCCTTGCGCCACACATGATGCGCCGCATTTATAATGCGGCGCATCATGGCGCAGGAATAAACAGATGCGTGACGCATCCAATGGCGTAAGGTTGGCGCAGTGCTTCAGTTGCGTCGCAAGCGCGACGCACCTCCAGCACTGTTCCAACCAACCCTATCCCTAACATGGTGCGTCAAGCCTTACGCCTGCTTCAAGCAGGCGCAGGGTTTTGGCGCATCAGCGTTGGGAAAGTGACTCAGTCAAATCTTATAGATTTGACTGAGTCACTTTTCAGGGGCGTTCCTGCGACGGAACGCCCCCCCCTATGTCGACACGCCCACGTGAAACCTGACGCAGGTTTTACGTGGCGCAGGGCTTTACATCGTGACGCATCTCCATAGATGCGTCACGATGTAAATATGGCGCAACGTGGCGCAGGGTTTACACCGCCGCTGCGTCACAAAAGTGACGCAACGGCGGCGTAAAAGTGGCGCATCTCCGACATAGATCTGCCCCTAAGTATATCTTTGTCGTCAGGTTATTGGTAGAACCAAGACAGTTTTTTCAACTTCAGTCATTTGTAAAAGATTCATATGTCACATATTCAAAGTGTGTGATACATCATAACCTGAGAACATTTAGAGAGAGTGCTGTAATTAATCTGGTAATCTGTTAATGATGCCCTCCCTAGCATCGCAGGTAGAAGTGTTTATAAGAAAAAGATAACTGGGCAGCAGTGAAATTACAGAACCTTGATATGTTTTCACTCTGCTGTATCTTGGCTTCGTGGCGATCTGCGATATTTGATTGTCAGTATAACAAGAGAAAAAAAAAGGTTTAACAAAATGAATGCAGGTTTTGTGAGAGTGGCACTTGCACCTATAGCTGACATCCAGTATCTACAACAGAGAAAATTGCTTTTTAAGCCTGGAGATATCATTCTCCATTTACAAAAGGATCAAATTGCTGTTTCTGTCATGAACTGCCATGGAAACTAGGTCACCAGAAATATCCCGTGTAGCCATGTGCACATGCGTTTTTGATACTGTTTCTCTTCTCTCTCTCTCTCTAAAGAGTATTTGTGTGTATGCCTATTTCCTGTATTTAAATGTCTCATTGCTGACAGTCCTGCTATCTCCGAGTACTGATACTTTTTGTGGTGTCCTGCGGTATCAGCATTCCAGGAATTTATATTCGGATGGGCCAAGGGTGTGTTCGGGTGGGCATATTTGGGCCACATTTTTTTCAATTCGGGAGGTTGCCTACACACCCTAGATTTACATTATGTCATCTTCCAAACAGGCATACAGAGCATGTAGAGAATTATTTCCGAGTAAGAGCTAATGTCTATACTCATCCACCCCAACTCCCATAATTTTCAGCACGCCCGGCTTCAATACAAACACCTGGAATCCAAGCAGATTGTAATAGTGGTTAAAGCTCTAGGAGGTCCCTGTTACCACACGCAATCAATGACATCTGCTCACTAGCAAGAATGGCTATTTACTCCTTGCAGGTTTCCCACCATTTATTTCTTTGCACACTGTGAACTTTGTAAGTGTTTATTTTAATGTCATCATTTCGAGGTGTACTTGCATTAATAAAAAAGCTAAAACCAGCAACACATTTGGAAAAAAGAAAGCAGTATTGCGGAATTCAAGAAGTGAGGAGGCCCAGATGTGTAACAGCAGCTCATTCTACTCTTTAGGAGCGATGTAGGAGAAGGCTGTACCGCCAGATCTGGTTTTCCTGTATGAGTGGGATGTGTGCAAGTGGGAGTGTGGCCGAGGTGAGGTGTCTGGAAGGTTTGTAAAAGCAGATGCAGTTGTTGATGTATGCTCAGCCAGAGTGCCTTGAAAGTTTGAGAGAGGAGTTTGTAAATGTGCTCATGCTATGGGTAGTCAGTGTAGTTCCTTGAGGTCAGTTGAAGTGTTTGAGTGCCGTGGGAGGTTGAGAATGATTCTGGCTGCTCGGTTCTGGTTGTTCTGCAGCCTACTGAAGCGATGCTTCTTGATCCCAGCAGAGAAGGTACTCTTGTAGTCTAGTTTGCTGGTGACAAGAGTGTGGGTGATAGTTTTCCAGGAGTTGACTGGGATTCATTTCAAAATCACCGTCAGCATCTTCAGAGTATGACCTGAGCTGTGATGTCAAGTTTGCAGTCAAAGACGTTTCCATAAATTCTTGGTGTTGGTGGAGCAGCTTGGAATAGGTCCTGGCTCTGTCAGCCAGCCGGTGGAATCACACACAGAGGAGCTGTCCCCAAACATGACAACTTCAGTCTTGTTAGTGTTCAATATCAGGCAGTTGGGCTCCATCCATCATTCATTGGTCACTGTGATATATGCATTCTAGGCAGATTCAACTGAGAGGAGAACTAAGAGGCTGAGGGATTTGCAGTTTTCGAGACCCTGTTTGCAAATGGTGAATGTCTGTGCTGGTATCTATCTTGTATGTGGGGTCTTCTTGTGAACATGTGCAGTTTGAGTGAATGTGAGTACTGTATGTGTGTGCACCTGTCATGGTTTTGTGCATGTGTCTAAGGCATGGCCCTTTTAGTGTGGGTGTTGTGTTTGAGCCTGGCGGCAGTGTGCCTATGTGTTGTGTGTATGGATATGAACATAGCGTTAATTCATATGGTGGGTGCCTGTATGTGGTGTGTTTTGTGTTCATTATATAGCGGATGGGTGTTCAACATGATGATGTTGACTAAATAAAACAATAAATTATTGAAGGGGAGCATGTAGCATATAATTTTTGAATGTGTATGTGGTACAGCTTTGAGGGACCACAAGCTCTGCAGCTTCTGTGCATGAATCATCAGCCATGTGACCCTTCTCTGTAACAGCGAGCCGTATTAAACCTAGTCCTATGCAGTGAATTGTAAAAAGACAACAATGTTATTTAGGAAATGTGACCAAAAAGAATAGATGAGATTTTGTCTTGAAAATTGTACATATTTGGTTTCAATATAGCCATATAAAGCATATGCTGTGATGTACGCAGACACTATCTAGTTCTCTGAAAATCAAATTTTATTTGTGGCAAAACGTTAGAGATGTGAATTTGAAAATATACCTGTGTAATCAATGATTTAGTTCTGAGGTAAGTTTTGATAATTAGCATTAATGGCAATCTGTGTATATAATGCCACATTGCAGTTTATCAAACTGAATTATGATCTATCCCATTGCGAAGAGATGTGATTAGACAGAGTAAGATCACTATAACTAGGGCCACTGAAATTATGTGACTGTGAGGGCCAAATTAAGTGGCAGGGTTGACTAAATTTTGTAGCAAGAAAAGGCAAATTGTGCCGTGCAATGCAGCACATTTTGCACAGTATTAATTTATGACATTATTTTATCATTTTTTACTCTTGTCCGGGAGTAGGTTGCTGTGAGTAGACAGGGCTTTTTGCAGATTTCCCCTCACTCTTTTCCCCCATCTGGACTACTAGATGCTGGTTTTCTGACTCTTACTGTGCCCTGGGCTCAGCTAACCAGAGCCAGTGCTCTGTGTAAAAAGTATAGGGTAATTAGGTGTTATTACAGTTAGTACTGACAACCTATTGTAAATCCCTAGTATGTGGTAGGGCATGTAGGTTTAAGAGGCTCAGTGGATTTAATACACAAAAGTGTGCACTGCTGTGGTGACTGCTGTCGTTTTAAAGTCATCCCTGTTTTGCAGGCTGCTAATAAAATACAGCTGTGTCCAAATTTGACATCGGAATTAAAAGCACCTACAAAGTCATAAACTACCTTTGTTTACATATAAGTCACTCTTAAGGTCTGCCCTAAGTGCCCAAAGGGTAGGGTGCATTGTTATTATAAGCAGGGACATTATAAAATAGGTTTTGTATGCCCTGGTGAAGGAAAAACTGCCAATTTAATTTCCCATATTGTAGTGGGCTAGGTCCATGGACTAGCCTGGGAAGGCTTTATTACATCTTAATAAACCCTATCTTTTGACAGGAGTGAGCTAGAAATATAAATCAAAGCTCAAAAATGGAAAAGAGAATTACAGGTTGCAAACATATGTACCGTATAAAAGGCACAGCGAGGAAAATGCACTCCTTTCCCATTATTCCATTTGGCAATTCGGGAAGTGGTATAATATATCGCGAAACAGGTCTTATAAAATTGAACTTGAAGATTGGCAGGTGTTAAATCCATTTGTGCACATGAAAATGCTTATTGAAACGTCGCATAAGTAATATCTAATTTCACCTGCCATTTAGCAGAGCACTTTTCCATATCATCTTTCATAAGATAATTAAGCAAGTTGTAAATGCTGCTGCGTATGTGAGGGAGTAGCATTAATCAGTTTGTCAACAAGCTCATTCTTACCAAATCCCCCTACCTCTCCCCCTTACTCTGTAAAGAAAATTCTAATTTGAAGGAATTTAAAAACCTGTCTGTGGGTAAGATTAAACTTTGACCTAAGTTTATCATTAGAAATAATACCAAATGTTGAATAAAAACATCATATTTGATTAATTCTGGCCTTAAACCAATTAATCATATTAGAATCATCAAAGGATAAGCCTGCAGTTGTTGGTAGAAGCGGACGGCTACACGTATGCTTCGCGCGCTGCTTGTATGATGCTCTAATGTAATTGTACTTTCTTAAAACTAAATTGTTCTGATGTGCACTTTTAAAAAAAAGAACTATTGCACGAATTTCATTTTACTCAATCTTTTTACTCAATTGAACCTACCTGTAGTGACGGTGTGTTGCGTGGTCTCTGCACCTCCCTGGCCCACCACAGCCACTAGCGGGCTGATTGTTGTGGAGGGAGTACTGCTTTGGCCCGGCCGGCGTGGTTACAGTTCCAGTTACCGTTTCACTGCCGCCATCTTGTCAGGGGAGGCGGTCTAGTCTTCCCATCCCCTTGCTCCAGGACACACTATTTAGGCTGCCATGGCGCGGGAGCACACTTGATAAGCCTGCAGTTGTTGGTAGAAGCGGACGGCTACACGTATGCTTCGCGCACTGCTTGTATGATGCTCTAATGTAATTGTACTTTCTTAAAACTAAATTGTTCTGATGTGCACTTTTTAAAAGAAGAACTATTGCACGAATTTCACTTTACTCAATCTTTTTACTCAATTGAACCTACCTGTAGTGACGGTGTGTTGCGTGGCCTCTGCACCTCCCTGGTCCACCACAGCCACTAGCGGGCTGATAGTTGTGGAGGGAGTACTGCTTTGGCCCAGCCGGCGTGGTTACACTTCCGGTTGCCGTTTCACTGCCGCCATCTTGTCAGGGGAGGCGGTCTAGTCTTTCCATTCCCTTGCTCCAGGACACACTATTTAGGCTGCCCATGGCGCGGGAGCGCAGCGGACACGCCGGCGGCACGCCAAAGGCAAGCCCGTCTGCACCCGTCCGTGCCTGGACATCGCCAGACGCCAGACATGCTGGCGGTTTTAAGTCAGGTGTGCCAACTTACACCAGGGAGCTTCTGATGTCCATTGGCCAGCGGGTAAATGCATGTGGAAGGGCCTTTCTGTTGTCTCAACTGTGGCTATAACTCTTGTCCCTCACTGCCCCCCTGCCATTCCCTGTCCTCACCCAGACCCACTATGAACATCTTATACCTCAATCTCCGCTCTTTGGTTAAGCACTACATCGAGATCTATGACTTAATAGAGAATTAATCTCCAGATGAGTTTTTTATAACCGAATCCTGGCTGACTGATGTTACGGTGGCTGAACCAGGCCTTGCACTCCCCTCGGGGTTCAGTATTCTGACTTTAAACAGGGAGACTAGAGGTGGGGGCATAGCTGTTATCTTTAAATCCTGTCACCGCTGCTCATTTGTTAAGGAGGATGTGGCCGGGTGCGAATGCACTCGTTTTGTAATTTCTTCTATCACAGGTCTACTAGTCTACCGCCCCCCAGGACCGATCTCGGAATTCAAATCAGCCATTATTGAGGCCGTGAGTTCCCTGGCGTTGACAGCCGCTAAGTTTAGTCTCATTGGTAACTTAAACCTACACTTCGACCGTCCCTCTGACCCTGAAATCAGCGGCTTGCTCGCTGACTTTGCTGCCTGTCAATTAAGACAGCTGGTGGTTGACCCTACTCTGCTGGGCATTTACTTGACCCGGTTTTCTCTAACATCCCTTCTCTTCTGGTCAAGACACTAAGTCCGGTGTGTTGGTCCGACCACTTCCTAGTCTCCATCTCCCTCCCGCTTTTCGAGCCAGTGCCCAGAGTTGATCCTAAGGCCACCTTCAGACGTTGCTGGCATAAACCTAAACTAGAGGACCTGTATGCCAGTCTGGCATCCTGTCCCCCTATCCCAGACACTGACCCAGAGCAAGCGTATAACTCACTCTGCAACTGGATCCTACACACCTTGGACACTCTCATTCCTGCTAAATGGTCCAAGGGTCGCTGCTCGAGTTCCAATCCCTGGTACAACGACTCTCTGGCTGCCTTGCATAGCGCCTGTTAAAAGATAGAATGGGTCTGGAGAAGGGAATACAACCTTGGGGCTAAAAAGTTGTACCAGGACGCCATCAAGCGATACCACAAGGCCATACATCTGGCATGAGCGGCTTATGTCACTAAGGAGATTAAGTCCAGTAAGAACCCTGTAAAAAGCATTTTCAAAATACTTAACGACCTTAAAAACAGGAAAGATCCCTCCACTCTGATGATCACGTCTGGGTAGCAATGTGAGGATTTGGCCACCTTCTTTGTTAAGAAGGTAGAAGCCATCTATAAATCCTTCCCTATCCCCTATCGATCCAGTGGCTCCATCGACCCTTCCTTCCACTGTTACCCTGGCAGTAATCCTGCTATCTCTCAGGGCGAGTTTCTTACATTGAGCAAGAAGGTCAAATCAGGCTCCCCTATGGATCCCATAAGGCCTGCCCAATTTAAGGACTCCCTACCTGTACTACTCGTGCCCTTGTGTCAGGTTATCAATTCCTCAGTCACCACGGCTGTGATGCCTTTGCTATGAAAGCAAGCAAGGGTGGTCCCGTTGCTGAAAAAACCCTCACTGGACCCGACTAAGCCAGAAAACTTTCGACCCATATCTCTTCTGCCTTGGGTCGCTAAATTTGCTGAGGCCCACACCAATAACATTCTTTCGGGCTTTGTGAACCACACCGGTGCCCTTGATCGCTCCCAGAATGGTTTCCGCCCTGGTCACAGCACCAAGACCGCGCTTCTAGCGGTGAGTGAACATCTACGGATCATTCTGAATGAGGGACAAACTACGACCCTGATACTGCTCGATCTTAGTGCCGCTTTTAATGCGGTTTCCCACCAGATCCTCCTGCGTCGCCTAGAGGAGGAGGGGTTGATAGGTCTTGCCCTGGATTGGTTTCGATCTTTTCTGTCTGACAGAGCATTCCAAGTCACTGCCCCCCCCCTTTCTCTCCCACGCCCATTCCATCAAGCAGGGGGTTCCCCAGGGCTCGGCATTGAGCCCTGTGCTGTTTAACCTCTATGTTCAACACCTGGCGGCGATGGCGAGGGACCATGGCTTGACCATGGTCTCGTATGCTGATGACACGCAGCTGGTGGTGGCACTCTCCGACGATCATACGCGGGGCGCCTCAGAGTTTCGAAGCGGCCTAGCGGTGGTCGCACATTGGATGATTGGACTAGGCAGTCTGTTACTTTCCCTCTCCTGAGGCGGATGCCGGGAGATCTTTCTTTCACTTTATTCTGCATTGTGCATTTAAAAAAAATTGTATGTGCCATTGTGACTTCTGTGTGTGCTAGTGCGTGAGTTTTATACTTGACTCTGGTGACACTTGCCAAAGATCCTGTAGAGTCTTCTCCCCCCCTCGTTGCTGGGTCACTCTCAGCCGAGTATCGACGATGAGAGACCGGCTTTGCGGGGACGAGTGCTAGACGGCGACCATATTGGGTTGGGCTACTGTTGGGTCGCGCTCTAGCTGCGCATAAAAGGGGCTTTTGGAAGCCCTGCGCTCGACTAGGCAGTCTGTTACTTTCCCTCTCCTGAGGCGGATGCCGGGAGATCTTTCTTTTACTTTATCCTGCATTGTGCATTTAAAAAAAATTGTATGTGCCATGGTGACTTCTGTGTGTGCTAGTGCGTGAGTTTTATACTTGACTCTGGTGACACTTGCCAAAGATCCTGTAGAGTCTTCTCCCCCCCCTCGTTGCCGGGTCACTCTCAGCCGAGTATCGACGAGTGGTAGACGGCGGCCATATTGGGTTGGGCTACTGTTCGGTCGCGCTCTAGCTGCGCATAAAAGAGGACGGGCATGGCTCCGTGCAGCGGACGCGTTCAGCGGATGCGCCGTATCTGCGCCGGAGTCGTGCCAGAGTCCTGCCCGTCTGCGCCCGTCAGCGTTAAGGAGGCGCAAGGGTTAACGTGTTTTATAACTTCACTGGCGGTCCCTACAAGAGAGAGGATCTACTCAGTATTCGGCAGACCTTAATATCCTGTGAGTACACCCCTCATGACCCGCTGTGCGGTCCCTACCGGTGCCCTTGTAGCAATTTTGTCCTTAGCTCCCCTACACCCATTAGAGCACTTTGTGAGCCCCCTCCCATGACATCCCTGCCCAGTGAGTCTTTCACTTCCCGGATTCTTAAAATGTGGAACCTCAATGTTAGGTCATTGATTAAACATCATTCTGCTATCCACGACCTTATCTTAGCAGAGGCCCCTGATATCTTTTTCATGACTGAAACTTGGCTTCATGATGAGGCCATGGTGGAATTGAACTTGGCAATCCCGCAACAATACTCCATTTTCACTCACAATCGTAACTCTAGGGGTGGGGGTATTGCAATGGTAGCTAAATCATACTACCCCTGTACTTGGAAGAAATTAGCTATAGATGGCTGCGAGAGTGCGCATTTTTGTGTCACGATTAATCATCACCTTACCTTTTCTGGGCTTCTGATTTCCAGACCCCCTGGTAATGATATATCCTTCAGAAAGGCTCTTCCTGAAATCGTGAGCTCTCTCGTGATAGGTTCGGCTAATTTCACTGTCCTTGGTGATCTTAACCTCCACTTTGACCTCTGCCACACCCCTGTTATCAGCAGTACTCTTGCAGATCTAGATGCGCTGCAGTTAAGTCAGATAGTCACCCTCCCTACGCATATAGGTGGTCACATCCTGGACCCCATTTTCACAAATCTGTCTGCGGCCAATGTTCTGCCTCCCTCCCCGGTAGCCTGGTCAGACCATTTTTTAGTGGAATTGAACCTTGTGATCAGAAACCCTCCTTTCACAAACTTAGATAGGTCTGTCTTTAAACGTCCTTGGAAGAAACTTTATCTCGAGGACTTCCATCGCTTATTCAGCGAATACCCACTTGACCCTTTTCATGATGTCGAGTCTGGCTATGATCTCTTTTGTGACTGGGATTACCGTGCACTTGATTCTTTGATTCCTGCTACGTGGAGTAAATGTCGCTCTTTTGAACCCAGCCCATGGTATGATAACGCTTTATTGCTTTTAAAAAAATCATGTAAACAAGCGGAAAGAGACTGGCGAAAAACCTATGATGCTGAGAAAAAAATACTGTACCTCGTAAAAACTAAAATATACCATAGAGCCATATGCAGAGCTCGTGCGGCTTATTACTCCCAGGAGTTCAAACGTAGCCCTAATCCTGCAAAGCGGATTTTTAAAGTTCTTAAAGATCTGACGGCTAAAAGAGCTTCAGCAGCTGAGATATGCTCTGCATCCCACTGTGAGGAGCTCGCCAACTTTTTTTGGAAAAGGTGCATACCATCTATCGCTCCTTTCCTAATATCACCCCTCAGTGTGAAGGACAGAGACCTTCTTCTACCCCTAATGTGGTTCTATCCACACTTCCGGGAATCTCAGAGGTAGAGTTCAATAGGTTGGCAGCTAAAGTTAAATCCGGGTCCCCTGCAGACCCGCTCAGACCTGCGCAGTTCGGAGATTCGGCTGCTCTATGTTTCCCCCCCTGTGCGCCAACTCATTAATCTTTCATTGTGTTCAGGGACAGTACCAACTAAGTGGAAACAAGCCTATGTCACCCCTATTCTGAAGAAACCTGCCTTGGACCCCCTTAAACTGGAGAATTATCGCCCAATCTCTCTTCTCCCTTGGGCTGCCAAGGTTGCGGAGGTTTATGTCAATGGAATCCTGACTCAACATCTTCAGACTGCTAATATCTTGGATTCCTCCCAGAACGGTTTTCGAGCAGGTCACAGCACGGAGACTGCTCTCCTCGCGATGACGGAACATCTGCGCACCGTGCTTGACTCCGGTCAAACTGCGGCACTGGTGTTACTTGACCTCAGTGCCGCATTTGACACGGTCTCACATGTGATGCTTCTGCAGCGTTTGGGTGAGGCGGGTATCTCTGGCCTGGCACTTGACTGGTTTCGGTCTTTTTTAGCAGGTCGTTCATTTCGGGTCGCCACACCTCCTTTTGAATCCAAGCCCTATTTCATCGAGCAGGGAGTTCCTCAGGGGTCGGCACTCAGCCCCACGCTGTTTAACCTGTATGTGCAGCCTCTGGCTGCGGTCGCCAAACAGTGGGGCCTGACTATGGTTTCCTATGCTGACGACACGCAGTTGGCGGTTGCACTCAATGGGGATTCCGATTCTGAGGCCCCTAGGTTCAGGGAGGGCTTAACCGCAGTGGCTGGCTGGATGACGGCCAACTGCTTACAACTCAATGCTAAAAAGACGGAAGTCCTCATTATTGGTAAACAGTGCAACCTCTGGGGTGCTCAGTGGTGGCCCCCAGAGTTGGGCCCAGCCCCTATTCCGGCCCCCGAGGTTAAAAACCTGGGGGTCTGGTTAGATTCTGCCCTTAGTTTCTGCGGACACACAAAAAAAGTGGCTGCTGCTTGCTTTGGGGTTTTGCGGGGGCTTAGGCCAACCCTGACATTTTTTGACGCCCCCACTAGACAGTTGATAATTCAGGCCACCATACTCTCACGGCTCGATTACGCGAGTTCGCTCTTGGTGGGGGCCAATCAGGCGGAAGTTATCCGGAAGCAGCGAGTACAGAATGCGGCGGCCAGAGCCTTGGTGGGTCTACCTAGGTTCTGCTCTGCGAAGGAAACTATCCAGAAACTTCACTGGCTGCCCATGGCTCAAAGGATTGAGTTTAAGACTTTATGTCTCTCCTTCTAGATCCTTAAGCTGTCCTCCCCCCCGATCCTGGAGCATCTTCTTACCCCTTATGTTCCCTCTCGCTGTCTGAGGTCATTGGGCCAAAATCTAGCAGTAGTTCCTCGGTTCAAACGCTGCAGAGCGGGAGGGCGTTCCTTCCGCTTTTTGGCGGCTAGGCTTTGGAACTCATTACCTGCTCATATTCGTGCCCTTGATGACCTGCTTATGTTCAGGAGGGCTATTAAAACTTATCTTTTTCCCCCTGGATGTAATTTTACTACATAGGATATCATTCCCTTGCCCCGCTTCTGCCCTTCTCTGTCTGCCTCTCTGTTCTATGTATTTTTCATTCTGCCTGTCAGAGCGCCGGGACGCCCCTTTGCTGGGGCAGCTGTGCACTATAGAAGAACGGATAACATAACATGACCACCAACTGCCTTCAACTTAACGCCAACAAGTCAGAAGTGTTGGTGGGGAGAGATAAGGGGCTCTGGAGCACGCAATGGTGGCCGACATCTTTGGGCAGCGCCCCCACACCTAAGTCGGCAGTGAAAAATCTAGGGATCTGGTTCGACTCCACTCCTGGGTTCCAGGAGCACACCAAGAAGGTTGCTCGTACCTGCTTTGGACTTCTTCGGAGTCTGAAGCCCATGTTGGGTTTCTTTGACCCACCCACCCGCAAGTTGATAGTCCAGGTGACTATTTTGTCCAGATTAGACTATTACAACTCACTTATGTTAGGCGCCAACAAGGCGGAAGTGACTCGCCTTCAGCGAGTCCAGAATGCAGCCGCCCGAGTCCTGCTGAGGCTCCCCAGAACCTGCTCCACGACGGGTGCATTGAGTCTCCTGCACTGGCTACCCATGTCTAAAAGGATCGAATTCAGAGCACTATGCTTGACCTTCAAAATACTAAAGCTTTCATCCCCTGAGATTTTGTCCAATCTGCTGGTCCCCTATGTACCCACCCGCCAGCTACGCTCTGCGGAGCAATTTCTGGCAATGTCCCCCGGGTGAAACGCCTCAGAGCGGGGGGCTGGTCCTAGCTTTCTACTGACACTGCTACTAGCGCCGGGACGTCTCTTCGCTGAGGCAGCTGTGCGCTATACAAGAATACCTAACATAACATAACAGATCTCAGGCAAATTCTTATTACCTTGGAGGGGAGTATAAAAAATTCAATCTGCCGAGCACTAATAAACGACGTACAGAAGTCCAAACATTAAAAATGGAAAAAAGCATCTTGATGCGAACCCTTTTATGATAGCCAAAATCTAACTGGCGCCATAGACAACCCCAGGTTTCGGGACCAATCAATAATTCATACGGGGAAGGGTATCTTTGCCCATTACTGCTGGAGTCGTCCCGTAAAAGTGCTGTATAATGTACTAATGAAGCCGCCCAATAATATATTTTAAGGTTCGGGAGGGCCATCGCCCCACATTCTTTAGGTAGCGTCAGGAATTTAAACAACCTTCTTGGTCTTGAGTAAGCCCAAATAAATTGTGAAAAAATATTTTAAAATTTCTTCAGCTACCGGTTAGAGAAGACAAGGGGGATAGCTTTCATAAAATACAAGCATTTACAGAAAAAACCCAGCTTAGATGGATTACATCTGACAATCAATGTCAAATGTAAATTGTCCAGCCTTGCCAGTGCTTTTTTAGTTGCATCTCCTAACAGCAGCAAATGTTTATTCACCTCCTCATTCAGTTTGGATCTTATATAACCCCTAGATATACTACTCTATTGACTACTCAATCATCAACTAGGGATATGAACTCATGAATGATAATCTGCGTCTTGTTCGTGTTCAGAGAATACCCTGAAAGCGCCCCATAATTCAGAACTTCTTCTTCTATTGCCACTATAGCTTGTTTCAGATGAGGGGTGACAAGCTATGTCATCGGCGTAAGCTAATACCTTAATACCATGTCCTTGCAATAAAATAGGGGAATATTAAAGGTTGATTCCAGCTGTTTGTTGCGTGGGTAAGGGATTAGCACAGACACCAAGTCGGGGCAAAGAAGGTTTTATTGTTTTCAATAAAGTTTTCCGCCTTCTATTCAGACTTTCTGGGGAATGTCTTACAGAGTCCGCTTTAGAGTAGGGGCTCCTTTCTCTTCTGGTTTCTCTTCTCACTTGCTCCCTTCTGGACTGATGGCGGCTTCCTATAGGCTCCGGTTCCATGCGGCAGGAAACATTAAAAAAAGGGAGAAGTGAGTACATTTCCTTGTCCTTTGTTTTGTAGTGCAAGGGGAGGTAGTGAGGGGGCACCTAAACACACGTGTACCACTCGTGAACGGTTTCCGGTAGGCGATGTGCTCAAAGTGGATGTGCCCATAAAAGAAAACAACTAACAAGCTGAAATGAAGGCAAAAAGGAAAAAAAGAAACAGAATTACGGTGAGGACGCAGCTTCTAGAGCTACGGGGGCACTCTGTCCCACCTCCCCACCCAGCCCGTGAAGCGTTTGCGTACCTGCACAAGCCACGCTCCTCCAGGAGCGTGGCTGGGCGGCGCATGGGGGTGTTATCCTCCTGGCTCCTCCTGAGGTCGTCGGTTCCTGGTCTTCGCGCCTTCTTCCTTTTTCTCGGGTCTCGCGTCTCCAAACAGCACCACCGTCTCGCCTTTCTCTGCTTCTTCCTTTTTGGTGTTCGGCCACACCTCCTTCCGGGATTCCCTCGGAGTTAAGGATGCGTAGGAGGTGACGTCACGGGCGGAGTCACGTCTTTCGGGTCTCCCCATTCGAAGATGCTTTCCTCCAGCGAGTCCTCGAGGCAGGACGGGCTTCTGGTCTCGGAAGTCCATGGGTCCTGTAGGGGAGAAATGAAAGCTGCAGAGGGAGGGTTTGCGATCCACCAGTCCTCAGTGTTTGTGCGTTTCATTTGAGGTAAGCTCATCATATCACACTGTTATAAAAATAAAAATAAAAATGGATCAATGTATATTGCAAAAGTAACAGAGAACACGGACAGCCTTGCAGCGTCCCTCTTGTAATTTTAAATGGCTAAGTCATCTCCTTGTTTATAAACACACTGGCTGCCAGATCCCTATATAAAGCTATAACTGCCCTAACATATTCAGGGCCTATGTCCTTCCTTCGTATTGTAGTCCACAGAAACTGCCAGGACAACCTATAAAATGCTTTTTCAGCATAAAGCATGATTGTCGCCATAGGGTCTCCTGCAACCTGTCTGGCGTCAAACATAGTGATGATCCTTCTAATGTAGTCTGTCATCCCCCTGCTGGGAATGGAACCATGCTGACACTCTGATAGAATTCTATGGATTACCGGAGATAAGCAGAAAGCTAATACTTTAGAATAGATTTTCGAATCCCCATTAATTAATGTAATTGGACTGTAGGAACCAAGCTCCTAGACAGGTTTATTTTTCTTGGGGAAGACGATAATCTTCGCTAAAGCACAGGATTTAGGTGAAACATCGCCTCTAAAACTTTGGTAAAACAAAATTGTGATAACTTCCTTTAACTGATCCCGAAAAACCTTATAGAATTTGGTAGGGATTCGATCAGGACCGACATCTTACCCTTTAGGTAAATTTGACATTTCCACCAAAATCTCATTCCATATCAAGGAAAAATCAAGCTACTTCTGTTCACCCTGAGTCAATAATTCCGTGATCGTGGAGTCAAAATAATCCCTAATTAAGTCCTCCCAATGGACCCCGAGTACTTTGCATTTTCCGAGTATAAAGCCTGATAATATTTGTGAAAAGCAGCTCGAATTTTATTTCGCTCTGATGTCAGCCCAAGTGTAGGATCTCTAAATGTCACAATCGCATTGAGGGTAAGCTCCTGCCGAGTTGTCATTGCTAATAAGAGTTCCACTTTTTCACTGCATTCGTATGTCTTTTCCCGATAAGCAACTGATTTATCTACTGACCTTTTCACAAGTATTTCCCCAATTACAGCTTTGGCAAAAGCCACCTCAGTCTGAATCTCTTTGGCTCCTCTCTTCTGCTGTAGAGCGTTAACTAAATTCTCTTCCGCTCAAACCACTTTTAATCGACTATCCTGCAAGCTGTCTTTTTCGTCCTTCCCCTTTCTCATGAAGAACTGAATAATTTACCCCCCCCCGGATTCTTTACACCCCCCCCCCGGATTCCAGCTTTCAGGGTGTGCCAGACTATGCCTAAAGGGGCCGTTCCTAAATTCCTCTCCATGAACTCAGGGATCTGTTCCTTCATATGTCTTGCAAAATCATCATTATACAGCAATGCCCTCTCGAAGGTCCATGAAGGGGTGTTTTTAATCAGCCCAGCCCTGCAAGGTCCAAGATTAGTGGATTATGATCGGATAAGTATCTTGGGAAACATTCAATTCTACTCTCCTGAATTAATGAAGATATAACAAAAAAAGTTAACCCAATCTGGCATTCTTTTGGTGTGAGGCAGAGTAAAATGTGAACCCATCTCAGTTTGGATCATACATCATAGAGCCCATGTCTGTAACATAAGTTAAGTAACGATTGAAACACTTTTGGCTACCTTCCTGCATTTTTTTGCTCTAGGCGTCAATTACTTGGCAAATTAATATTTAAATTACCACATAAAAGAATAGGTAGCGGCCAGTGTGCTTGTCCACTTTACTGTCATACATTGAGCATTGCGTGAAGTAGCAGACCCTGAGGCCTTGAACCTGACAATAACCCACCGCCCTAGTGAATCTGCCCGAACTTGAATAAAATTGTAGTAACTTATTACAGGTTAATACTGCAACTCCTTGTGTGCGTGTCTCTTGGGTAGTTACCCTCACTACTCTATATCCTAGACTCTTTAAAAGGCCTTTCCCTGTGTCCTCTAGATGGGTTTCTTGCAGGCAAACTATGTCTGCCTGCAACAGTTGGAGCCCTTGAAAGACCATTTGCCTTTTTTTAACATCATTTAGACCGCAAATGTTCAATGTGGCTATCTGTAGATTCCCCATTCTTGTAGTACCTTCAAACCTATACTAGATCTGTTTCCGCAAAATATATTCATATAATTAAGCAGAAAAAACCTCTAAGAAAACAAATGCAGCCCTTGATATCTATTCAACCCTTTATGTGTGATCCACCCTCTCCCCACCCCTCTCCACCCCCACACCCCTCACAAAACAAGCAATCAGGCATGGCCTGAATGATGAACATTTGATCGTTGCCCCACCATCCACCTCCCCCATATCTAACAACAGAAACTTATCAGACTAATAATTTCAGTGGCCATCAAGGAAACAAAGGTAAATAGCAAAGCAGTCGCCACTCTTCAGTTCGTTTAGTGAGGTTACTCCACCCATCCTTCCAAATGATTTCTTCTAAGTATTCTTGAGCTTGGATCTTGGAGGTAAAGCTGCAAGTGGATCCCTTCAAATGTATCTTGAGCCTGGCCGGATTTTGGAGAAATACCTTTGCCCCAATTTTTTGAGAAGTGCAAGCAACTGCCGGAGACGCCACCTTCATTCTACAGTTGCATGAGCAAAATCGGGTTTGGCAAAAAATGACACTCCATCGAATAATTTCCGAGCGTTAGGGCGAGCCTGATCATAAACAAATTGCCCCAACAAGAAGTTGCCAAAGTACACCAATATAGCTCTAGGCCTTCCGTCTCATTTCGCAATTGTTTTTTCAACATTTAAGGAAATCGAGGGGCTCGCTGAATTTCCAAATCCCAGTCCTATTTAGATTGGTCAGGAAATGCACCTTTCAATAAATTTACCATGTAAGCTCCTGGATTACTTCTTTCCACTCCTTCTGGGATCCTGAGAAAGCATAAATTGTTCCTCCGCTGGCGATTTTCTTGGTCCTCAAGTTTAAACATAACATCAGACATAGCCGTTTCCTGTGTGGCATTTTGTAATTACAAGGACTCTGCCTCCACTTCAAGAGAATCTGTTTGAGCGTCAACAGTTGTTAGTCGATCAGCGATTTCTCTGCAATTTTTATTTAGCTTCCGGTTCCCTGCTTGTAATTTCTTAGAGTCAATTCTCGCCCTACGGCTATCATGCCAAGGTTCTTTTTGCATTTGTTTAATGGCTAAAAAAATGGTAGTCAGTGATGGCTCTTTGGTCTTTATACCAATGTTCTGAATATCATCCTTGTCTAAGCCATGCTATTGAGGAATTATCTGGGTATCTGAGTAGTTCCATTTTAACTCTTGCTGGCTAGCCCGGATTGGTTCTCTTTTTTTTTTTTTTTTAAAGATTCCTTCCTTTGGGTCAGCTGTAAATCATCCGTTGAGGTAATACTATTTGAGTCTGACAAAGCATCATTGCTTAAGGAGGTGCTGTCCAGCTTAGAAGAACCTGAATCATCAGTTAAAGAAAAATATTGTCTCCAGCCAAGTCAGGAGAAAATGCCCCATGTCGGTGTTTAACGGTGCTAACTGGACTAGAGTTACAGGTATTTTGAACTTCATATGGCCAATCTCCATATTTTCTCTTCCAAATTCATTTCCGTCTGCTCCTTGCATTGAAAAATCACCAGTTAACACTTTGGTGCAGATTTGGGTATTTTTTACAGTTAGCCCAGGGAGCTCACACTCTGCTGTAGCTGTGTGGGGGAGAGAATCTTTGCTTATAATAGTACTGCCTTGATTGTTCCCCGCAACCTCGTTAGTTACACTAACAACTCCCTCGTTCGTTGCACTGATGTCAATGGTTTCCATCATTGACTTCTTACTGCCACCATTTTCTTCAGCCATTGCATTACTTTTTTGAGGGTCAGCCGCCAAAGTGAGAGAAAACAAAGAAGCCACAGAGGGTTGTATGGACCCACCTTCTGACTGTGCCAAACCCTAGTATTGCTTTCAGCAATGATTTCTTCCCTCCAATTTCCCATTTCGGCTTGCCAAGACCCATACTCTGTTGTAATTCCATGCTTGTTTCAACCACGGTTGCAAGCAGACTGCTTCCCGTAACTGCAACACCACCAGTGGGAAGACTTGAGGACCACGTCTCCACTGCCTTTTCTCCTCTACTTGTCTTCTTTCCGGTTACGCCGTGACCAAAGCCCAAAATAGGAAGAGGAAAAATGCAGCGAGGAACCCCCACAGCGTTCCGGTGGAGCAGCCCCAAGTGTTCCGATCGCAGCCCCAAGTGCTCCGATCGCAGCCCCAAGCAGGTCGCTCCCCTCGCCGCACAGCAGCACCTGTGTGACGCTGCCATGAGCCCGCTGCTGCCGCTCGTTACGGTTCGTGCCCTTGCATAGCCACCATTGTTTTCGCTTATCCACCTGTTGTATCCTGTTGTGTCCTATTGTATTTCATGTATTTTATTGTATTATTGTTTATTTTCCCCGTAACTGTGCCCTTCTTGCCTTCTGTACCCCCGCCCGCTTCCCCCTTCGTTTTTCCCGCCGCTGCGCCCACTGCAGCCCCGCCCCCTTGTTCACCCATTCGCCGTCCCGCTTCCGCCTCCCAGCTGCTCCTCCCTCCCACCTCCCATCGTATGGCGGCCGCTGCACGACCAAGCCTGTCTGTGCCCGTCCGCGCCTGGACCGCGCCCAGCACCAGAACCTCTGGCCCCCATGAATGCCACGACACCAGGCACCGCTACGACTCCAGCACCCTCCTCGCACTCGACGCCGGACGATCACGCACCTGCTGCTTGGCTGCCCCGAAGCGCACCCAAGGACCCTTCTCCTGCCGGAACTGCAGCTTCACCAGCATCAGGCCCGCCAACCCACCGACCAGGAAAGAACCTAACTACCTCAGATGCATTCTTCTCAACAACCGCTCCGCCCGCAAATACGCCGTCGAACTCTGGGACCTACTCGACTCAACCTACCCAGACGTCGCCTTCCTGACGGAGACCTGGCTGAACCCCTCCTTGGCACCCGACATCGCCATAGCCATCCCGGAAGGCTACAAGATCACCCGCAGGGACCGCACCAACGGAGTAGGAGGAGGAATCGCCATCATCCACAGGAACACTCTCAGAGTCTCGACCAACACCGACGACACCCTCAGCACTGCCGAACACCTACACTTCCAGATCCACACCGGCCCCAACACCACCCTCAGAGAAACCCTCGTCTACAGACCCCCAGACCCCGACCACAGTTCAGTGACTCCATCGCTGACTTTGTCAGCACACACGCCCTCTCCTCCACGGACTACATCCTCCTCAGGGACCTGAACTTCCACCTCGAGAACAACAACACCAACTCCACCACCCAGATCAACAAACTCGCCACCGCCCGGCCATCGCTGCATCCACTTCACATTTTGGAAACCCACCATGCACCACCGCACCCAACAGATGCCTCGCCGCTGCTGGAGTAAAGTCACCGAAGACCAGCTAACCACCACCCTCGCCCAGAGCCCACCCGCCAACCCCAGCGACCCCGACTTTGCCGCCTGCAACCTCAGACAGTGGATCGACGACTGCGTCAACACCCTCGTCCCGCTCAAGAAACCCTCCAACAGCCACACCAGTAAGAAAGCCAGCTGGTTCACTGAAGACCTCCAGGCCTCCAAGCAAACCTGTGGAAAGCTAGAGAAGAACTGGCACCTTGAACGAACACCGGACAGCTACGCAGCCCACAAGGAAGCCACCCGCAGACACCATCACCTCATCAGATCCACCAAAAGGGCCTCCTTCAAAGACCGCCTAGACAACAACGCACACTACAGCAAAGGGCTCTTCAACATCGTGAAGGAACTCTCCAACCCAAGCTTCAACACCAACAACATCCCACCTTCGCAAGACCTGTGTCACTCACTGGCCGAGTTCTTCCATCGCAAGATCGCAGACATCCACGACAGCTTCAACGCCACCACCGCCCCAACAACCACTGAGACCTCCACCCCCACGACCACCATCCGCACCAACTGCCTTCTCTCCTGGACCAACATAAACGACAACGACACTATCAAGATCATGAACGCCGTCCACTCCGGTTCTCCTTCAAACCCATGCCCGCACCACATCTTCAACAAAGCCATCACCGCCATCGCACCCCGTTCCCGGCAAAGGTCATCGAGAAGACCGTCAACAAACAACTGACCCGGTACCTCGAGGAAAACATCCTGGACCCGACCCAGTCTGGGTTCCGCAGCAACCACAGCACCGAAACCGCCCTCATCGCCTCCACCGATTACATCAGGACCCTGCTAGACAACGGAGAAACCGTGGCCCTCATCCTCCTGGACCTGTCAGCTGCACACTACACACAAGCCTCCACGACGCCGGGATCCAAGCGAAGGCCCTAGACTGGACCACCTCCTTCCTCTACGGCAGAACACAGAGCGTCCGCCTCCCCCCCTTCCACTCCGAAGCCACCGAGATCATCTGCGGATCACCCCAGGGCTAATCCCTCAGGCCAACGCTGTTTAACATCTTCATGGCTCCGCTCGCCCACGTCGCCAGACTGCACGACCTCAACATCATCTCCTATGCTGATGACACCCAACTGATCCTCTCCCTCACGAAGAACCCCCACACCACCAAAACCAACCTCCACGAAGGAATGAAGGCCATTGCCGAATGGATGAGGAACAGCTGGCTGAAGCTGAACTCAGACAAGACGGCCTGGGACGAATCCTGGTGGCCGACCGCACTGGGAACAGCTCCAACACCCACTGACCACGCACGCAACCTAGGGGTCATCCTCGACTCCACCCTCTCCATGACTAAGCAGGTCAACGCCGTCTCTTCCTCCTGCTTCAACACCCTCCGCATGCTCCGCAAGATCTACAAGTGGATCCCCACACCGAAACGAGAAGAACGGTCACCCAGGCACTCGTTAGCAGCAGGTTGGACTACGGAAACGCCCTCTACGCAGGAGCCTCGGCCAAACTCCTGAAATGGCTTCAACGCATCCAGAACGCCTCTGCACGCCTGATCCTCAACATCCCTCGCTGTAGCCACATCACACCCCACCTGAGAGACCTGCACTGGCTCCCCGTCAACAAGAGGATAACCTTCAAGATCCTCACCCACGCACACAAGGCACTCCACAAAACCGGATCAGTGTACCTAAACAGACAACTCAGCTTCTACACCCCCACCCACCAGCTCTGCTCTGCCGACCTCGCCCTCGCCACAGTCCCCCGCATCCGAAGAGCGACCTCCAGTGGCAAATCGTTCTCCCACCTCGCCGCCAAGACCTGGAACACCCTCCCCACCCACCTACGGCAGACCCAAGACCTGCTGACCTTCAGAAGACTCCTCAAGACCTGGCCTTTCAAGCAGTAGCAGCATTCCCCACCCCCCAGCACCACGAGACACCCACGGGTAAGTAGTGCCCTTTATAAATGCTATGATTGATTGATTGATTGATTGATTGCAGCACCCTGTCAGTCAGACTCAGTCCTAGCAGTCGAAGGCCACGTAATCGAATCATGAGGATGACAGGTAGATGTGCAGCAGCTAGTCACACACCATCTTTGCTTCCGGCTATGTGATAATAAATGCTTTGCACGCCTATCTCCTGAGTTAAACCTGACTGCTCGTAAGCCAAGCTACCAAGGTGTAAATGAGGCTTCATTTTTTGAGACTTGACTGGACCTTATTTGTGATTGAGATGTTATCACTAGCTTTAGGTACCCATCTGCACCTACTAATAAACCACCATCCAACAGTTTCACTACATTAGTATAAGTGTAACAATAGCAATAAGCAACAAAACGGTGACCAATCAACCTTTGCAAATGGCCTTCAACTGTGCTGCAACACGCGTTGCAGACTTTTGAGTAAAGTTTTATCCCTTTGAGCTAGAAACTTTACTTTAAAATCTGCAGATTATGCTTCATATGATGGATATGTGGCAAGTACAAAAAATCCATAATTATGCGACAAACCCCACAATGGCAAAATTACATAATTCTGGTGGCTCTGGCTACCTAAGAATGTGCAATATACTTTAACAGGATATCAGAATATGAAATGCTCATATTTGTAATCTTGCCGTAGTGGTGAGAATAAATTCAGCCCAGCACAATATCTGACTTGAGATAACACAGTTATTTACATTGCCAAGCATTTGGCAGAGAACATACATTCACACTCAAGTCCTGATTCAGAGGTGAACTTACACTTTTGTGTAAGTTTATTCTTTTTTGGGGTATTCAAAAACTACAAGTTTAATTTTACGAATAGTCATTTTATGACTGCCGTGACTCCACATTTGTAGAGGTCTGTCCTGTCTTTTTATGTGCGGAGTTCTCTGCCATGACTGTTGAGTGTTCACAGCCATTACATTACTTTTAGTATAACTAAACTTGTAGTTTGTGAATACCAAAGAAATAGTAAACTTACACAGAAGAGTAAGTTTACCTCTGTGAATCAATCCCTTATTCTACTAGGAGTTGTAATTCTATATCAATTGTTAGGTAATGGCAGACATTTATGAATCTGTTTTGGCTGCGCATCCAATTAGGCCTCCACAACCATTATCTGAATAGATTAATGCATGCCCCATCCTACAGTACATTACTGCATGCATCATACACAGTCTAAAATACAGAGACACTCTCAGAACCCTGCTTACAGCACTGGGCCTTTATTTGTCTCTGAACCAGCTGTATAAATGGCAGGTAAGCCCCTGTTCCCACTCTTCTAACACACACTGCTGCTGAACTACAGCTTGGCACAGACACAAGCTAGAACGGCCACCTGCAAATAATTTTACTGGTATTACCTGTGTTTTATTATCTTGGCCAGCACAAATGTAGGGAAATCATCTTACGTCGGAAGTTTTCCCCATGGTAGTACATATTCAAAATATTATTTATAAAAACAATGCACTTTAAAATGTGTTTTAAAGGTTCCTTATTAACCCCTGACTGATAATCAAAGTAAACTAAATGAAAAAAATAACAATCTTCCACGGTCGACATGGAGGAAAACACCTTACAGGAACATTCTCCATAGCCTCTTCGGCTGTGACTGGGTGGGCCAAAGATCATGTGTGGGTGGGCCTGGCCCACCCGGACCCCCCGCTAGAACTGGGCCTGATCAGCAGCACTGATACAGCCATATAGTCTCTGTAGGAAAGGGAAATGGAGAACGGAGGACACTTGCCAATAATACATTCAACTCAGCAAAGTGCAAGGGGGCATTCCCATTTACTGTGTACAGTAATCAGACTTGACATTATGGGTACACGCTGACGGCGTGCTGCTCTACTGGATGCATCTGTGTCACAAGCCCAAGAATACTACAATATGACATCTCCCTCCCACAGAAAGGAATTGTCACCACAATTTCAAAATCTCTTAGGGGCATATCAGCAAGCAGGCGTTAAAAGATTATTGCCGCTTTTGCGTCCGTTTTCGGACGAAAAGCGGCGATAATTTTATCGGCTTATCTGCACAGTCACGCTATCGCGTGAAACCTTGCCTTATCTCCATTTCCCTTAACGCCCATCTTTGCATATTTAATGAGATGCAAAGTGGGTGGTCCTCCCCAGAATAACGTGAGAAATGTCGCTAAGCGATATTTCTCCTATTTTTCAAGCCTCACGCAAAGCAGCATAGCGACAGGAAAAGTAGCGATAACCTCTGTTATCGCTACTTTCCTTATGCCTGCTTTGAAACTGACTTAGCCATGATATTCTATGGAAGGTGGATATCATGGCTAAGTATGTGAGGCCCTATCGCCAAACTGCGTGGGATTATCGCTGGGTTTCCAGCGATAATCAAACGTTTGGCAGTTAGCGCTAGGATTTTTATCGCTTTTGAGATAAGCGCTGCTAATAGCACGCTATCTCAGCGATGAAAATCCACGCTAGCCGGCGATAATTATCCTAGCGCTAAGTGCGCTTAGCGATAATTATCTCCGATTGTTGCTGATATGCCCCTTAGTTGGGTGCATGAAGCTGGGGTATCTCCTAGCTGGGTGGATGAAACTGTATGCACCATTCCATTATCCTGATGCTGTTTTGTTGCTGGTATGCTCTGTCACTATTATATCTGTTATATAACATTTACTCTAATCTGTATTGCACATCTATATGTCTATATAGTGTGATGTTCATGTTGCAGTCGGCCTCATTTTGAATCATTTATGCTAACATGAACTTCCTTTAGCTGCAGAGCATTTTTCTCTTTCTCTCGTTTCAGGAGCCAAGTTGTAGCTACCAACGTTTAATGAACCCTATGCAATTGTTTAAAGTTTCTGTGTGAACATTTATCTGCGTGTGTTTCATGGAGTGTTCAAAAATGAATCTCCACACCTGCACTGAAGACAGGCCGGCCACGATGTATCATCACTCCGCGAGATAGAGGCCACGCAGCAGAAAACTTCCATTGTATGATGTCTGGGAATAAGACTGAAAATGTCTGATTGTGAAATGCTAGATTCTGCCTGGTTCTCTTCGTGTGAACTGTAGGGAATCATTCTTCACTGCAAAAAAGTTTATGATTTATTTGTGCATTGCTGTGCTAGTTACAATCAGATGCCTCTTTCTCCTCTCTTGAGACTCAACACTTTTCTGCTCATGCTCAAAGAGGTAGGTATCTGAGCAAATACAATCTTACTTACCTGACGGGATCTGTATTTGATTCTGCTTCCTAGAGGCTTTATAGCTGACACCGCCTGCTTGACTCCTCTCTCAAAATTTAGCATTTTTTCTTTAGCTTAGCATAATTGGTCATTATTCCTTCTAGGGAAACTGAATTAGTTCAGTTTTGCTCTATGATAACTCTTAGGGGCATATTCTCAAGGACCTATCGCTGAGTTAGCGGCACTTTATCGCAGCCAAAGTGGCGATAAATTCATCGCACCATTCTCAAGCTGGTGCTAACAGCCGATATCAATATTATTTATGTATGTTTTGTTATGTATTTTTCTCATCATGTGTAATTATGTCACATTTTTAACCTTTTCAAGAATAAAATGATTTTTTTTTTTTACTGATTTATGTGGTACACTGATCTTATGTGATTATCAGTTAGCTATGTATTAGACTTAATTTTCAATGAATCCCGAGCTGCCTAGGAACGTTACTTATTATTCGCTAACAGCCGATATCGCCAGTTTTCCGGCGATAGCAGCCGCCAAAAACATCGCCACAGATGACACCCGTAACTAACGCTAATGAGATGCAGAGTAGCGTTCCCGTGCAAAAAGCCGCAACAACACCACTTCGCAACATTCTCAGCGGCCAGATTGGCTATAAGTTCACAAAACGCGATAAGGCACTTTAGCAGCAGGGAATTAACACCTGCTCCGACCTGGTGTTAAGTCAGACGACACCCTGAACCATAAAGGGCGCCCAGCCCAGAGCCACACCTGAAGAACTACAGATGCCATGGAGCTACTCATCATGCAGCTCGGAGCCCCAAGAGGGCCACAACACCCACCGCAACCTCACCCAGGCCAGCCACCCCCCCCCGGACCACCAGAGAGACAGCGCAGACAAAGACAGCTGACCTTCAGAAAACGCACCAGCCTCACAGACTTAACACCAGAGGATGTCATTGCCCACTACAAAAGGACAACCATCCTACTCATCCTGACCATCATTGCCCACAGGCTGACGGTACCAGCACAGCGGACAACCAACATCCCTCCAACAGACAAAGCTGCTGGCTGTGCTGCACCTGTTGTCCTCTGGGACCTTCCAACCGACAACTGCCAGAGACGGAGGAGTCTCACAGCCAGCCATAGCCAAGTTCCTCACACCTGTCTTGGAAGCCATCATCAGCCTGGTACCCCAGTACCTTCACTTCCTTCCTTCACTTCCCACACACTGCACAGCTGGAAACCAAGCACGGCTTCCACGCCATATCTGCCTTCCCGCACGTGTTGGGGGCAATCAACTGTACACATGTACTCCTCGTGCCCCCTGCCCCCACTGCACACAATTACCGCAACAGGAAGCACACACATTCCATCAATGTGCAGGCAATAGTGGACCACTGGGGACTCTTCACCAATGTCGTCGCCAACTACCCAGGTAGTGTGCATGATTCCTACATCTTCCGACAGTCCATCATCAACCAGCGCTTTGAGGCTGGCACCTATGGGAATGCAGTGCTCATTGGTAAGTACCAAATGAACACACCACACACCTCAACTCCACAATCATGCAATTCACAACTCTGGGAATGCACACGTTACAAACCCACAGACAACATGCCAAACAACTTGCCCACCTACCAGACATGACGGCACAACTTACTGTGGTGACCTGGGCAGGCCATGTACACGAGCCATCAACGGCATGGAACCTCAGCCACACAATAGCAGAATGTGGAGAGAGGTGGGAATCATGCATGTGCGATGGAGGCAAGTGACCAATGAATGAGAATGTACACAATGCCAAGTGTGGCGTGGATGCGCTGGCCAGACTGCAGTGCAGACCACAGACATGCCCATGTCGACATATACTGCTGGTGTTTGGAGTGTAGTGAACAGTGGACGCAACCATGTTACCTCAGGCAGTGGGGAAGAGCGCGGAAAGTAGCTCATTATGTCCCCCTCCCTGTGAGCGGAGTGGGCCCATCTTGGCCGCCCCAGCACAACCAGGCCACACCGTTCACCTTCCGACACCGTCAAAGAAGGCCCACCACGTGCCTGTGCAAGCTCCAAGCCTGAGGCCCACAACCTTGGCAGCCTCCTCAGACCGACCATCGCTGTCCTCCCTGAGACAAGCCCGCAGCACTCCTTTCTCGTTGACGTACTCCACCGGCCTTCACAGCGGTTAAGTAGGTCACACATGTGGAAGTGAGGCTTGATTTTGCAATGGCAGAGTACACAATTTTTGGCTGACTTGATATCACTGTACTCCCTTCGATGTGCTGCCACCAACTCTGTGCATAGCATCTGAACGACACCTGTCTGTGGTCCCTTGCTGACTACTGCCCTCGGCCTACACTACGGTCGAGTTGGTCACATATGTGGAACTGAGTCTTGATTATGCAGTGGCAGAGTTCATATCATTGTACGCATGGAGAGGAGTAAGAGGAAGACGTGGTTCAGTCCGGAGGAAAAAAGGATCCTCGTTATGGAGGTGATCGAACACTACCAACAACTGCTCTGGTGCCACTAACTCTGTGCATCGCAAGCCAATGACACGTGGCTGTGGGCCCATGCAGACCGCTGTCTCTGGCCTACACTGCGGTCAAGTAGGTCAAACATTTGGATCTGAGTCTTGATTTAGTCATTGCATAGTTTATATTATTGCACAGGCCTCATCGCAGACTGCATCCCCTTTCAGACCTGGTGCCACTGACTCTGTGCCTCTAAAATCATGGACACTCTCTGCTTGAACTTTGGTGGCGTCTGAGTCCATGGCCTGGGGGTCATCTCCATCATCATGTAGCTGATTCTGACTTGGTGGTAAAAAGGAGTCTGTAGCATTCCACTCCTCCATTTGCCTGTTTCGGCTTGCTTCTGACCTCTGCATCATACCCTGGAAGGACACCTTCCACTGTCCCCTGAAACACTCCGCGATATTCACCTTTGACATCAACGAGGACCCACTCAGCTTGCGTGGCCCTTCCTCAGTGCAACGCAAGTCATTGTCCCATGGTGGTGTGCCTCTGCCGGCCGCAGTGCATCCTGGGTCACTAACTCTGTGCAGCTCAAGTCATGGACCCTATCTGATTGACTATTGGATGGCCTCTGCGTCGATGGCCTGGGGCTCATTAACGCCATGTGTATTTAGCCCTGCGCTGTCCGCTGCCTCCGGCCTCAACTGCAGTCCACCAGGGCTCACACATCAAATTGAGTCCTGACCTGCCCAGTTGACGCATCCCCGCAGGATGCACATGCCACCACCGCCAGGACCACCTCCAACCAACAACTGCCAGAGTAGAAAGAGTCTTACAGCCAGACTATCCGAGTTGCTCACACATGTCTTGGATGCCATCATCAGCTTGGTACCCTGCACAGCTCTTCAGGTGCCACCAACTCAGTGCACCACAACTCATGGACCCTTTCCAATAGATCTTTTTTATTGTGGACAGCTCACGCAACAATGTCACTGCAAGCAGTGGGGAAGACCTGGGACGATGATGGGGAAGATGTGGCCGGTGTGTGGAGGTGTGAAGACATGGACAATGGGAGGGCAGGAGGCAACAACGAAAAGGCAGCAATGCAGACTGGAGGTGGTAGTCCACCTACACACCAGGAGCTATGAATAAGGTATGTGCTGTGGACTATAGATGCAACTATGTCACCTCAGGCAGTGGTGAAGACCTGGGACTGATCAGGTGACCCTGGTAATGAGGAATGGCCGGGCGCACGTGCCCGTAGCCAGTTCAACTGACTATCAAAGTGTGTCCATGTGCTCATTACGTATGCATGATGTCCCCAGGCCCTACCACATTACATTGTGCTTTGTACAGCGGATGCAACCATGTCACCCCAGGCAGTGGGTAAGACCTTGTACATGTAGCTCTGTCATCCCCCCTTCATACGTAAAAGGAGTGGACTGGGATGGCATACGCAAGTCCAGCGTAGGTGTGTGAATGATTGTCCTGGGGCTCTGGGTGTGGTTCAGTACTGAATATGTGCAAATGTGTGTGGCTGTGTTGCAGTGTGTGTGTTCGTTGGTGAGTGTAAGTGGTCCCTGATGGGAATTGGACACCCACATATGTAATTGAGTTTGGCTGCCATGAGTTCAAACCCCACCTACACCCGTTTAGCCACCTCCTTCTGGCAGTCTAACACCTGGCCGTGGAATGCGATGTGTGCTTCTGTGAGGTGCTGGGAGCCATCCATGGTGGTGTGTGCTTCCTGCTGTGTGGTCTGTGCAGGGGGTGGGGTCTCCTGGATGCAGCTGGGCTGCCCTGCTCCTGGAGTTGGGTTGTCTAAGATGTCCATGAGCTGTTGTAGGGCGTCAGTGTCGAAGGTGTGGAGGTCCTCTTCATCATCACTGATGAGTTGTCTGGTCTGCTCTGCAGGAGGTGTTGATTGTCTCTCTGCTATGTGAAGGGGAGATGCATTTTAACATTGTGTTGACATGTATGTTGATGCATTGTTCATGTTTACCTCGGGACTGCATGACAATGTACCTTGTGACTGTTTGGGAGGGGCTGAGTATTTGATGCGGGACAGTGGACATTTGAACTACATCACGGATGTGAAATTGTACATGTACATTTTCATCTCACAGTTTCCTGCTATGCCAGATGTGATTGGTCAGTTTCCACGCACAGGCGGAGCCAGTTGTGTCCTCTTTTCTGCCGTGGGAGTGTTGCACTTTGTACCACATTGTCGTCAATGTTGATGTGCTGTTATTGCTATGTGTGTGTGCTGCATTGTGGGTGAGTCGCCCCTGCTGCTCAGATTTGGCTGCCCCTTATCCCTTTCAGGCAGTGTGCCTTTGACTTCTAGGCTTCGGCAGTGCTGGGATGTTTCAGACTTGGGTATATTGGGCTCTTGGTCGAGTTGTGACTCCTGAGCATGGTTTGTATGCAGATGTTTTGTTGCATCAAGGGTGGTTTGTGCACGTGGATGTGTCGGAGTGTGGCCTGCTCCTTTCCGGATGTGGTCCACACTCAGCCACATCAGTGTTGTGGCGTGCACAATGTCATGATGATTGGACTGCAGCCATGCTAATCGTCGTGTAGTGTCACTTGCATTGTCGGTGTGGCCCTCAAATACGATTCTTTGCTGGGTTCCGCATGTGTGCATGTGTTGGTTGTGGTATTGGTGATGTGTGGGACCCCTTTGGGCACGTTGTGGACGGGAGCATACTTGGTGTTTGTATGTGTGCTGCAGTGTGCCATGGGTTCAGGGACCTGATCCAGAGTCATTGTGGGTGTGCAGTGTGCTCTGCTTAATTGTGCATGTGTGCCATTGTGCCTCTCTCCCCCAGTCCCCCCAGTCCCTGGTCGGTACTCACCCTGTTGATGTTGTGTCAGGTCATGTTGAGCAGTGTCCGGTGCCATAACTCCTGGCACCGTATCCCGACTGCAGACTGTGGCCACCATTTTCTCCATGTCATCCAGCTCCTGGTGTGCCGCTGGACCCCCACATCCAATCTGCATTGCTGCTTTCATGTTGGCATCGAGTTTCTTCTTGGTTTTTGGCCTTCACATTATTCCAGCACCTCTTGACTTCTTTCATTGTCCTCCTCAACACTGCAACTGCATTCACATGGTCCGAGATAGTCTGCCATATTTGCGTCTTTGTTGTCAATGACACGTTTGCAGTGCCGAACTGTTGTTGGTAGTGTTCTATCACCTCCGTAAAGATGATCCTGTTTTCCTGCGGACTGAACCGCGTCTTCCTCTTCCCCTTGGCCTTCCCCGACCCCGAGTTTCCTTGCTGGTCGTCTGTGGGGCTTGAGTGACAAAACTAATTCTAAACTGGTTTTGGCTACAGCAGCATAAAGTACAAAGTATAAAGTTACTTTCCTCTGAAGGAAGCACCAAATTATATACCAGTTTTGACTAAATTATGATCAAGAAAAGGCAAATTATGCAGCACAATGTGGCACATTTTCTGATAGTATAGCTTCATAATTTTGTAATTTTTACCTATGGTAATACTGCCTGGGTAAGGATTTCACCTCAGATATATTTGTATAGTGCTACAGTCTGTGTTTGCCGTTTCCACAACTCACCAAAATACTGGAGCAGGTGACTGAGATAACAGGTTTCTAAGGATTATGGTGTGGTGATTTGGTTGAAAAAAAAGAGGAACAGCATTGCAAAGAGATGTGGCAGGGACATGTAACAACTTTTTCAAGTTAGTATGAAGGTAGGCACACCTACAAGATGTTTGAGCAGGGTAGGCATTGAGTGGGTGAATCTACAGAACAGTATTCTAGCTTCCCTCCCACTCATCACCAGCTCTAATAAGACTGGAATTTGAAATATGCAGACAGGCGCTGGCTCCTAAAGCAGCCTTTGAAATAAGATTTCACAAGCTCAAGGCCTCAAATGAAGGTACCCTGGCCCATCATTCATGGACTGAACTGGCCACAAAACATAGGTCGGTGGGAAATGGCTACTTGACCCAAGCCCCCAGCACACTTGGCTTGGTAACTACTTGGAACTTACCTACCAGCCATCAGGAATTTAAAAGGATGGCACAAAACGGCTTTCATTAATAGAAGTTAAGGCCAGCCTCTCTGCACGGAAACACCGCTGGATGACACTATGTATTTATAAATACCTGAAACCTCAGTGCTACTTAAACAACCCCTACAATGAAAGGACAAAGTCACAGTTTATGAAGTTGAGGTTGGGGTAATCAATATCCCACCTCATCTCCCAGCTTGGAAAAGGGGCAAGGAACAGGTAACCTGCCGGCTCTGAAATCAGCAAAAAGAGAACATAATACATGTCACATTGTGCCTGTGCCCCACCCGTCTAAGGGGTAGGAGGTCTTTGTTACGAAGGGGGTGGATTACTAAAGATATAACATACTGCAGGGAAGCAGTGCTGGCCTGTTTTGACCCATCTAATATCATGTTAAACTGTGCCTTGGTCAGATTCATTCACCGCTTCTCAAGAAAGATAGGTCCAGGATCATGTAGGTGAAGGGCTGAGAAACGAATAGGCCATTATCAGGCCTTGTAATCCTCTGCCTTTGACTACATCCCCATAAGGACATCCCCCCTTCCAACTTGAGACTATTAGACACATCTCTGCTAACACTATTGGGTCAGCAAGCGCAGGTGTCTAGTTAAGTTCGCAAATCTTTTTACCTAAACCTGTCTCACTCTTTTATCAGTGCAACAATGTGAACTCCCTGGCTTCTTTTAATTTTACACACTCATGCACTTGTGTTAGTAATATGTAAATCCGGCCACTTTTGTATGTCCCAATGATTTTTAACTTATATTTGTTTTAAGTCTGTATTTTACAAAGAGGCAACTTTTTATGGAACATGTAAATTTGGACTTGATGCCATTTACTTATGTTGCAAAGGTTTTAACTAATCATGCAATAAGTATTTCATCTTCTTAAGGAGTTGGTAAATGGAATGATAACTTATCTCAGTGAGTGGTCATAGTGAGGGGGAGCTGAGGAGCATGATATGCCCATAATGTTTTTTATTTTAGAAGAACAATTCCCTTAATTTTTTGCGAAAAGACAATGTCTAGGGATGGTTATTTCCGACATTCGAATTGCTTCAGCTGAAATGTAAGACAGGGAGGGGCATATTCATAAGGATGTATCGCTGAGTCAACGGCACTTTATCGCAGCCAAAGTAGCGATAAACTTGATCACAAGCTGGTGTTAACATCCCACAGCATCAGTTTACCCGCGATAGCAGCCGCAAAAAACATCACCACAGATGACCCCTGCAACTATCGCTAATGAGATGCAGCGTAGGTGTTCCCGTGCCAAAAGCTGCGACAACACCACTCCACTATATTCACAACGACCAGCCGCAACTGTGATAAGAACATAAAAAAGGCTATAAGGTGCGTTAGCAGCAGGAAAATAACACCTGCTCTGACCTGGTGCAAAGTCGGACCACAGCCTGCACCACAAAAGGGAGCCCAGCCCAGAGCCACACCTGAAGAACAGCAGATGCACCCAGGCAACTGAACATGCAGCCCGGAGGGCCGAAAGGGCAACAACACCTGCCCCCACCACCCCCATGACCCCCCCTCTCTGGCACCCCCGACCAAAGACATGCCACATCAGCTACACCTAAACATGTACAAAATAATCCGCATGATGTCGCACAATCACAACTGGTGACATGCATGTGTCGTCACAAAAAATGAGCATCACACATTCACTTCCGGAGCAACAAATGAAACTTTATTAAAATGAACACTGAAACGAAATGAAGACACATGGCGGCTCCGTAGGTCACAGCCTGCAAGACAAAAATCCTGATGAGAAAGTGTGTCCTGCGCACATCAAAGGACAGAGAGAGAGCGAAGGAGGGAGAGAGAAAGAGAGGGAGAGAGAGAGATAAGAAGAGAGGGAGAGAGAGAGAGAGAGAGAGAAGAAGAGAGGAGGAGAGAGAGAGACGAAGAGCGGGGGAGAGAGAGAGAAGAAGAGAGGAAGAGAGAGAAAGAGAGAGAGAGAGAGAGAGAGAGAGAAGAAGAAGAGAGGGGGAGAAAGAGAGAGAGAGCCGCCCCTGCGCACCCAGACCACACTGCACACCTGCTGCCACCGGTGTGTCTCCAACCATTTGCCGGTATGTTATGCAGTTCACCAGGTCACACATCAGAGACAGACCCTTCATCTGAAACAGAGTCCAGATGTGTAATTGGCACAGTACACACAATTGCACAAGACAACATCGCCTGTCTGCCCATGCACACCCAGGCAGAGGCACCGCAGCCCCTCCCGCCGCCCATCGGAGCATGCCCGCCCATGCACACCCAGGCCTCACTGCTCACCTTCCGCCACCGGTGTGCAGACAGGAGGTCCCACCACGTGCCGCTGCAAGCCACAAGCCCGGGGCCTGCGGACATGGCACCCTTCACATCATGCAGCCCCGCTCCGCAGGCCACCAGGTCTCACGTTTGGTGCTGGATCTTGATTACTCCACGGCAGAGGACATACCAGTGCACCCGGCCTCATCACAGGCTGCACACCCGCTCAGCCTAATAGGTGCCACTAACTCTGTGATCCCAGAAGCGACGCCATGTGGCGGTAGGCCCACGCTGCCCGCTGGCTCTGGCCTATACTGCGGTCCAGCAGGGCACACAAAACTTGAGCTGTCTGGACCGCCGGGATGGGGCATCATCGCGGGCTGCACACCAGCTCAGCACTTAAGGTGCCCCTACCTCAGTGCACCCAAAGTCACTGTCCCAAGGCGGGGTGCCTGTGCCGGCCGCAAAGCTTTGGGTGCCACTTACCCTGCGCAACCCCAGTAAGCGCCACGTGGTGGTAGGCCCGTGATGGCCGCAAGGTCTCATGTGCCACTAACCCTGGGCGCAACAACTCATGGGCCCTTTATGATTGAGAACCATGGAGCGTCCGTCATCCAGTCACCACCGGCAGAGTGGAATGTGATGTCGTCGTCCCCTTATGTTGGCGGAGTCACATGGCCTGTGACGCCTGTGCCAGATGGATGTGGTGTGTGTGCAAACCTTCCCTCAGGGTGTGGCTGTGACATGCTGACAACTAGACCAGTGACCTGCATACCACCAGCGAGTACGCCTGCAACGGGTAGCAATGAGGGCCTCCCTCGGAGCGTGAGCGTAGTGGTCTGGCCTGCCATATGCTGGACCAGCGCAGGGCCTGCAACAATGACTCGTGGGCTCTGGGCGTGGTTCAGTCCATGTCCGGTCATGGAAGTGACTGATGTGTGTGTCCCTGTTGTAGTGCCTACGGCACCCGGAACACAATAAGCAATGTAGCACCCTCTGACTGGCATACCACTGGATGAGCATTATTGACGCAAGGGAAATCACTGTCCCTACATTCATCCACACATTCATACATGAATGATGAAAGACCTAACACAGCAGTGCATTACTGGATGTTTATTGCACATCCAGTGCAGTTTTACAACTGGAGCGGTACAGGACAATGCCAAGCACACTACACAATATGGGCACGTGGAGGGCCAGCCAGAGTCCATCCGGGGATGACAAATACTGCGGGAGATGAATGGTACAGTCCGCAGTCTGGTCGCTGTGTCATTGGTCATCAAACAGGATATGTCAGTCCATGTCGCTGTCCAAGGTGAGTGCCTACGGAGTGTATCGGGGGTCAGTGGAAGGTCATGGGGCCATGTGCGGCACCAAGCAGGAACAGGCCAGGTGGCGGAAATTAATGGTAGTGCCTCCTGATTACAAAACCCATCCACGTCCTCGTCCCCGGATGTGTGCTCTGCCCCACCTGTGGGTGTTGCAATGCCCGCTGTGCCACTGACACATCAGGTGCCGGAGTGGATACGTCTGCTGCACTGTGAGGCAATGGCACACCAGGGGGTGGAGTTGTGGATGGTGTGGGGGCAGCAGCATTCATCATTGCCACGCCTTGTGGAAGCAATGCCATGATGAGGATCTGCAGGGTATGGTAGATCCCAGCTACATTTCAGTGGTGTGCAGCAGTGGCTGCCATCCTTTCCGCCTCCATCCGCAGCATGTCCTCCATGAGCCTCCGCATGTGTGCCAGATCACGGCTGGAATCGCTGGAGCCCCTCTGAGCAGACAGGTGTTCTTCTCTCCGTGCCATGACATCAGCGATGTCAGCCAGGGCTCGTTGGAGACCATGGAGCGGGCCTAGACACCCATGGATGGCATCCAGTTTGGTAGCCATGAGGTCGAACCCCACCCGCACCTGCTCAGCCGTCTCCCTCTGGCCCTCCAGCACACGGCATTGGAAGGCCGTGTGTTGTTCCTGGGGGTCTTGGGAGACTGCCGGGGATGTGGGTGCCTTCTTCTGGGTGGTTTGGGTAGTGGGTGGGGTCTCCTCGATTCAGCTGGGCAGCCCTAATCCTGGAGCTGAGTCGCGGATGATGTCAATGATGTCTAGAAGGGTTTGTGCGTCGATGCTGGGGTTGTCCTCCTCATCATCAGTGAAGAGTGGCTGGGACTGCTCTGCAGGGGGTGTTTACGGTGGCCCTGCAATGTGAAGGGGAGATGGTGTATTGCAATGCGTCCACATGTATGTAGCCGCATGGTACATGTTGACATTCTATAGATCTGGGCGATGACCCAGAGTCATTGAGGGTGTGCACTGTGCTCTGCTTGATTGTGCATGTGTGCCATCATGGCCATCTCCACCCGTCCCCCGAGTACCTGGTGGTCACTCACCCTGTTGGGCTTGTGTTGTGTCCTGTCGAGCAGTGTCCGGTTCCCCAACTCCAGTCACAGTATCCACACTGATGACTGTCGACACCAGCTCCTCTATGTCATCCAGCACGAGCTGTGGCGCTGGGCCCCCACCTCCAGTCTGCATTGCTGCCTTCTGGTTGGCTGCGAGTTTCTCCTTTGTCTTTCACTTGATGTCATTCCATCGCCTCTTGACCTCGTCCATTGTCCTCTTGTGCTCTCCGACGACATTCACCTTGTCCACGATGTCCCGCCACTATTCCATTTTGGGTGACCAATGACATGTTGGTGGTGACGAACAGTTGTTGATGGTATTCCATCACCACGTGACTATTATCCAGTTCTGCTGCAGACTGAACTTTGTCTTCCTCTTCTTCTTGTCCTTGGCCTTCCTTGTCCCCGAGGTCCTGGGCTGGTCATCCGGGGTGCTTGTGGGGTTGCACTCGTCCTCTGTGCCTGCTCCGGCTGCCTCCATGGTGCTTGGGTGTTGGTCAGTTTGTGTTTGGGTGTTTTTTCTACTTTTATGGTGATTTTTACTGCCTGCCAGGTGTGTGTTGCAGGCCTAGCGCTGCTTATCGCTGATTTCCTCATCGCGCTTTGGCCCATTGCAGGTTTTTTGCGCATTGGGGTTTATGTTTTTATCTCCGTCGAGGTGGTTGTATCGCGGGCATTGGCCGCGGTTTCGGCAAACTATCGCATGGGGCCGCCTTGTCTTGAATTCCACGTTGACACTGGGTTATTTTCCCCCGATAGGCTGCGATGTGTAAAGTTGCGTTAACATTTTTTGGTGATGTTTAGTACGCGTTCTTGTGAATATACCCCGGAGTCTTCTGTGCTGTGAAACCAAGGGAGGTGCAGACAGCAAAACAAACCTTCTCACCAGGGTGCCTGCTTCCCTGCAAAAACTCTAAAAGTATCCAGCTTGTCAATCTGCAAGTGTAAAGGGTGCTTGGAAACTGGTATTGGCTTTAATTGATGGAATCATTTGAAGCTTTCTGATGATACAGATTTATTTAATTTCAGAGTTATTGTAAGATATTTACCAGCTGAGCAGTGAAGTGTGCGTTTTAAAAGACAGTTATAAAAAATATTTCACTACGTACAGTCTTGGTTTTCCTAAAATCTATATTTTGGAAGCACTTTTTATCTTAAACCTTTCTGCACACTTTGAAGAAGCCTATCTTATACTGTGTGTAATGCAAGTTTAAAATGATGACTTAAATGTTCACACTACTTTCTGTCACACTCTGGGACCTTTTAGAACTAAACATACATAAGTCACGATTATCCACTGCACCATCCAGGGATCAATTCTGTATCAATCTGGTGCAGCGCATTAACTAATGTACTTGATGGTGCATTCTCCACTGATTACCAAAACTTGCCTTTAATTTTCATTGAAGTTCTCTGTTATTTTATATGTAGCTACCTGAAGACGAAAGTCTGAAAAAAGACACAGAATATTTGTTATCCACACCTTTGACCAACTCCTCGCTCAGTCGCCCCGTCCCCATTGCTCGCAGGATCTCAGTTTTTATCCTTTTTTTTATGTACTTGACCATTGCTCTCAGATATAACTGTATCCTTGACCATACAGTTCTCTATGCCTCACAAAATGACATGTAAAAGATACTTTTGTGAGGAATCGTTAGCCAATCAAGTTGAAAAAATATTAACATTCTTTATGTAGCTTGCATGTTTTATATTGCCTTAACATTGTGTTCCCTAAGAACATTACATGCCTTTCGAAATGCTCTGGTGACATTTTAAACAGCAAGAAAACCATGATAGGCTCAAGGACTGATCAAATCTGATTGTCAGCCAGGGCAAACTGCAGCGAGAAAGAAACTTCATGAGAAGCTAGTGCTGGCGTTCAATACGGCCTTGCAAAAAGCTCCGTGCACAAAGAACTGGCTTAACTTCGCAGGAGAGATGCCGATGATGAATGCTTGCATCTCTGAGCCAAGGTAGAAGAGTCTTTTTTCACAGCAACAGCCTTGCAAAATGCAATCAAATGTACGTGAAGGGAGACGACAATGTCCCTAGAAGAACAACGGTGTGGATGGGTGAAGCAAGCAAGTGGAAATTAAGCGTTCCTCTACAACAGGCCCGGACCTAGAGAGGGTGCCCGAAGGTCCCAGGAACCCCTACCCTCCAGGGAGTCCCCTGGTGTTCCCAAATCTCGCGTGGGCCTGCAGCCTGTGCTCTGTGAAAGCACTTTACTGCTGAAACGAATTTCATGTTTTCCTTAGTTGCTCACGAGGAAGGGGCACTCTGAATGTTAGCAAGGGGCAGATTTGTCCATGTCCAGACTTAACTCTGTGTACTGCGGATTGATAGTTTTTTTTTCTCGTTATGAGATTATAGAAAGGCCTTGAGCTGGTGCCAGAATATGATCTTGAGTAAATGTCTGGACATTTTTCCCAGATGGACAGTTTTTGCTTTAAACATTCTTTAGGATCAGTCTAGACAACACTAGAACACTTGTATGTGATGTGTTAATGCATGTGCTTTTTTTTGTCACAAAGAGGAAAAAATACAGTTTCCCCCCAAGCGTTTTACCAGCCTAGACATGAAAATATAGGCCAGGCCTCTAAAATTACTGGCAAGGTGGCAACCTAACAGTTGATGATTAATGATGAGAGAGGTAGTGTTTCTGAAAAGCTGACATCACCTGCAGAGGTGGTGAGGCTGGTGGAGGGTGAGGGGGGGAGCATGGAGGGGGGTTAATAATAAAAAAAATAAACACTTACCTGGAGCGGCAGCCCGCCTCCTGTGTTGTGCTTGGTCTCGTCCTTCCTGGTCCCAACAAGCACTGGGACTGCGCCACGGACTCCCTGCAATCCGCGCGTTGTTCTCACGTGAGAGCAGCACGGGGATTGGTCTGAGCAGGCTAGAAAGACACTGCGCTCAGACCAGGGAGTCTGTGGGGGGTTTTCCAGTCCGGCTGTTCAATGCAGCCAGGCTGGAGAAGCCTAAGTGCGCATGTGTGTTTTGGTCGGCCTGAGACGGCTGGCCAAACACATATGCGCAACTTAGGGAGTGAACATGGCACTCCTCCTCCCCATGCCCTGACCCTCCCAGTGCAAGCTGACTCAGAGCAGGCAAATTGAAAATAAAACAATGACATTGTTTTTTTTTTCATTTGCTGGCTGTGAGCCAGGCAGTGGGGCGACGCTCCTCCGCCTTTGCGGAGGAGCCGCCACTGACGGCCTGGTCAGAGTCAATCACGTATCTAGGAATACCTTAATAAAAATGTTGTCATTCAAAGTGACTGGATTTGACCTACCCATTGCCCCCTTTCTTAGACAGAAAGCAGTTATAAAATATCCATATTTCAAAGTGTACTTTAAAATAATTATCTTTTGTGCTTTTTCCATCCCATAACCAAATTCTGGTCACTTCAAATGTCTCGAGCTCTTTAAATGCACCAGGTTTATTGCAAGTAATCCTTTGAAAAAACACTACAAGCCTGATGTAAAATTTTGTTCAAATATGAATGTTTTAAGCTATTTTGGTGGTCCAATATACATTAAAATGCACCATTCAAGAGTTTTTCCGAATATTTTATTGGGTGGACTCCATCTCACCTGTAGCTATCCACCATATTGGGTTATGGTCAATGTTACGTCCTCACACTGTTCTAAAGGTGTCCATTTTCAGTCTTTCCTGATCTTTTCAGACGTGAGAATTGTGAAAAGTGATCTGTCTGCCCACATAGGGCCCTTGCTTGACTGCCACAAAGGAGGATACAAGAATTGTGGAAACTGGCCTCAGCGATGTTGCAGGCCATAACATATGTTTCTTTACTTGTTAAAGCAGAGGAACAGACAAAAGCAAGAGCTACAATGACGGAGAGGAAGGACCTTGCTCAACTGGGCTCAGGGACGACGTTGTTGCACTCAGAAAAGCTCAAGTGAACAAACATTGAATATGTTTTTGAAAAATCAACCCTGCCCACTTGTTTCTTGTGTAGATGTTAGTGAAGGATTTGTGGTGGGAACAGTGTTTGAGACTGAGTTTGAAGGGATTTGTCTCTTCCTTTGGTGTAACGCACCTGGGGCCGTATTACATAAAGTGCCCCGGGGGTGCAAGGGGCATTTGTGCCTGCTTTGCGCGCCCCTGGGGCACTTTGGTATTATAGAAGGAGCCACAGACACTTGTATAATATCAATATCTCTCATCAAGGGGGTATTCCCACCTTTGCATCAGGGAATGCCCCATGCAAATGAGAGAATTCGTTTGTCTCTGCGCCCGCGCCGTATTACCGACATGGACACAGTGGCAAGAAGCCCTCAGGAGGTGCACTGACAGTGCTCTGGAGGGTGTAAAGGGGGTCACATGAAACCCAGACATCCCCTTGCAGGTGGGTGCAGTCACTGACTTCACCCACCTTCAAGGGGATCTCTATTCCCCTTTAAAAGTGCAGGTAGGTTGCTGCCTGCACAATGAAACATAGAGCGGCTGTAAAGCAGCTGCTCTGTATTTCACATGAATGCGCTGCCCCGCGGCAGCACGAGTTCGCGGATGCCCTTGGGGCAGTGGATTCCCCATAATATGGCACACTTTCCTTCATTGCACTGGGCGCACCTTTTTTAAAGGTGTGTCCAGCACAATGAAGGAAAGTGCGGTGCATGTGTAATGTGGCCCCTGGTATTATAATGAGGAGGGATGTTGCTGAGTGTTCCTACAAGCATGGAGATCCTGTCATTGTATGCTTTACTGTGTATTTTTTAAAACACATTTTGGTGAAAAAGGTTCCAATAGTCATTTATGTTTCTGAAATCCCCAAAGGAGAACTCCCAGTTTAAAGGTTTCTTTAAATACTCTTTAAAATTTAGATCAATGACCCTGTCTCAATGTACACAACATTTGCTATGGATGCTTTGAAACATTTTGGGAGAGAGCAAGGGTGGAGCCCCACAAGCATTTTGTTAACCAGAGTCAGCAAAACCTCTAGACAATCCTGTTGTGTGAATGGAGGTGAGACCAACAAGAATGGAAGCAGGTGTTATCAGATGTATCACCCATGTACCACCCATCCACAACTGAATAGTAGGGTATCCTATGGCACTTCAACTGTAGCAAAAGACAGATCATACACTCTCCAATTAGAATGTATTTAAAGAGTTAAGACAATAAAACGTGCACTGGGCTTTGTCAAAGGTAATCTCCATTAGATTCAAGCTATGTAATGTTTGCTCCTTAGACATTTGCATATTGGACGGATGATGTAAGGGTCTAAATACCAGATCTCCCCAAATCCTTCATTGATGTTTTCTTCCTTCACTGTGCATCTTTATGGCCCACTCAAGACGTTTTTGGTCCCCTGCTGATCGTGCCTGCTTTCCAAATAGGCAAACATTAAATATCCAAAGGTGTATGTGATGAATGGATGGCTACAGCACGCTTGGAGGCTTTGAAATTATTATTTCTCCGGTTGGGAGAAAAAAAAGCAAAACGATCCTTCATCAGCTTTGTGCACCTTTGTAAAGACCGTAGTATGTTTCAGCTAAATATCTAGCAGTGGCAACTGATAATGTACCTGAGCAGTGGGATGGGCTACATGCGCACACACATACTCCCACTCATCCATCTACATACACAATTACTTACACCCATCCATTTATACGTGCACACATACCCCCACTACTCACAAGCACATCCACATGCACACACCCATTCACAGCGTGCACACATGCCTACATACACATACATTTATACATAAACACACACACACAAAATTTAAAAAAACATATCGGGCTGCAGCAGTAACATTCGATGGCCTCTGTGGTTCCTGGGGACTTCAGGAAAGGGACTGCAGGAAGATCCTGCCACCACCTCTCATTGACTGGCCTTGTCATTGGCTGAGAGGAGGCCCTTTTCTTGCTTGCCACTGAGTAGGATGGGGTCAGTAAGACTTGCTGACTCCACCGCACTCTGTGACAAGGCCAACTGATGGACAGTCAGCACTGGGCCCTTAATGGTCTAAAGTTGATGTGCCCAGGTTCGAGTCCATCAGTGATGTGCCTCATCATCATCAGGGAGGGGACCTTACAGCTCTGAGGAGGGCATGCCCGCAGGGCTGTGAAACCTACAGACCGCCAAATTTTGGCTCAAGCAGTCAAGCACCTGAGCACATGGTGCATTTACAGTGCCTGGCTACCTGACCTGAGCATGACGAGTGACTGTGAAGTTGACCTGTGTTCAGCCTGACAGCCACTCTTCATGTTTTAAAAAAAGGGGGAAAAGCCACTCACCCTTAACGACGGGCACACCTGCTATCCAGCAAACACAATAAGATGATGGATGGAGCGCTGAAACATTTCTGACACTCCAAGTCACTATTACATCTGGGTTGAATCCATCGTTCTTTTTCTTACTTCACCAGCTCGGTGCAGACCCAGCAATATGCAAATCAATCTTGTCCCTGTTCTTCATGGAAACAGTCCAGCCCAAACATGCATCCTGGGACCAGTTTCGGGGTAACACCCCTTATCAGCCAGTGTAACTTGAATCCAATGGCAAAGTAAGCAAATGACCCACGTCTGGGCATACCCTACTATCCAGGCCACAAGTGTGGACAAGTAACTTTGTATTGTATGCAGTGGCCGATAACAGCCTCATCATAAAGAAGCTGGTTCAAAATTACGTAGGTACTATTTCATTGCTGTCTAAGCAGCCAGAAAAGCAGAACCCTAGATGCAAAACAGAATAACAAAAAAAGGGAATGAAATGAATTTCATGCTGGATGGAAAAACATATAATTTTAAATGTTATTCACGTGAAGTTGCCATTTTCTTAGAGGAACTGGAACGTCATGAAGTGCACACAAATGTTGGACACCATACGGAACTTTTCTCGGCATGGGCACAAGGTGAAATGTTTAATGCTATATGTTGGGACAGAAAAGTCCTCTGTATGATAATGGACACGTACCCCTGCCCTGAATTTTCAACTGTACTGTTGTCTGCATTACTAAAACTGATTTTTGCTGTCATAGTCAAACACAGATCAAGCTAGGGCCACATGACATGGGTCTGTATCAATGATTGTGGTCTTGTTGGACCAGGAGGGGTGCCCAAAGCGCTACCCTCCTAGTAGTGGAAGGCTACTACCCTCACCAGGAGTTAAGCAGCACAAGCACAGTGGTGCCAGCATTTTGTGGAGTGATCAGTGGAAGTAAACAGGTCCTTTTTAGGTCTCGCCTGAGACAGCGCTTTAGCGCTGCTCTGGCGAGACTTATAGTAAGCGACTTTTGGAAGTGGAAACAAGTGCATTTCAGGCCGCCAACTACAGTGCATGTGCTCCGGGCGCACGCACCATTTGGCAGCCTGAAAGCATTAGTTTTCTTTCACTTTCGCGGCCGTACGGCCGCCTTGATGTTTGATTGCGATCGCGATAACTTTCACATTCGCGGCCGCACGGCCGCCTCCCTTCCTCCCTCCATGAATGCCAGAAAATCTAACACCAATTTGCTAAGGTCCACGGCAACTTACTTGAGTCTTTATTGTCAAATGGATTATTTGCCGCTTTTACGTGCACATGCAGAGGCTCTATTGCACTTGTGGCCTCACTAATCTGCCTCTGTTCGTGTTTATATTCTGTTCAGAAGTTTCAGAACAAGCTGCGTTTAGCATCCCCGCACCCTCCTCCCACTCCCTGTGATTAACCCCACCGCCCTCCGATATCTTTGCCACCCCCATATTGTTCAAGGCATGTTTTTTGAAGAAAGGAGAAATGGAGCTTCTGCATGTTTAATTTTTTACATGCACTCTTTTTTACTGCATGTCTCTGCAGTCTTCCTTATTCACCCCTACCTTTTCTTACAAATTGATATGCATGCTCATCTGTTGGTTGTTTTCCATGTGTTTCTTCTGCCTGCAGCCCCCGCAAGGTAGCATCAGTGACACCAAAAACCACCGAGCAGTGCTGAACATACTAACTCGACTGTGTTGTGCTTGTGCACACGTATTAAAGTAGGAATCTCCATGGCTCTCTTTTTGTATAGGTTTTGTTTACCGCACACCCTGCTTCTATGTGTCCGCATGCTGACCCTTTCCCCCATTGTTTATCTGCGGATGTGCCTCTTTGCATGTGTGCGTACTTGTCGGTATGTCTCATGTGCTCTGCATTATCATTATGTTTTGTGTGCATATCCCCTTATCCTCGTAGCAGTCTGCAGGGCGTGTATGTTTGCCTCGGCATGTCTTCGCTCATGTATGTCTCTGTGTACGTCTGTTCGCAAACAGTGTGTGTTTCTAACTTCCTTTGTTTGCATACAACCCGGCGTGCTATGTGTGCCTCTCTAGATGTGTTAACCTTTACTTGTCTGTGTGATGGTTAATGATCCTCTGTGACTATCAATCTGTCCGTATTGGTTTGTCCGTCTTACTCTGTGACTATCTGCAGTTTGCATGTCTCCATATGTGTGATGCTCTTTACAGTCCTTTGCTTTGAATTAGTGGGGCGGTTTGTATTTTGTGTACATTTAAGACTGTCACCGTGTCAGTGTGTGCGCACACTTGAATCTGTAGGGTTGCGTGCTTGCAGCTGTCGCCCTGTCTGTGTCAGTGTGCACATTTGCGGCTATCGCAGTGTCTGCGCACGCTTTCTTCTGTCGCTATGTCTGTCCGTGTGCACACTTGCATCTGTCTCTGTGTCTGTCCAGGAGCACATTTGTTTAAACATTGTTTTAAGCGCAGTCACCAACTACCATCCTCTACCAGATCCACTATTAATGGGACTACATCAACCGGGAATGGAAAAATACTGCATCTGTAGTAGCTGTTGTAGCACCCAGTATAATGTGATGCATGACTAAATACTTATAAATTCCCAAAGGTGAGACCTAGTGTCTATGTCAATGCTGTTGCATTTATTGCTCTGGCCGCCGGCTCCTGAGCAGAGCTTCGGAAAACTAGGAAAGCGGAGTGTGAGCACAGGAAGCTTTTATGGCCCGGGACAGAGATAACACAATGCACTCAGCGCTGTAGTAAAAATAAACATTTTATCTAGCAAGGCCCGCAGCGGTCACCCGAGTTGTGTAAAACAGCCAACCAGCTGAAAAGAAATAATTTATTGTCTGGGAAACCGACTCTCTCCTACATGCCACACAGCAACCTCAATAATAACACAATAAACGGTTTATGAGTAGAAGCCGCCTGCTGAATTGTATATTTAGCATATGAACATTAACAAAGTCAATAGATTTTCCGCATTACTATAGATGTGCCACATAATCCATAATTTGCAACATAATATGCTTATTTTAAGAAAAACTAAATTTGTTTCTAGCCCAAACAGTTCACAAGTTACTAAAAATGCAGTGATGCATGTTGCCGCGCATTGGACGACCCTTTGCAAAGTTGAACTGGTCACCTTTCTGTTGCTTATTGCTATATTTAAGTATTAAACTGTTACTAATGAAGTGCAACTAATGCCCAAACAGAATTACCAAGTTTAGTAAAAATGACAAAATCATGAAGTAATACTATTACAAAATGTGGTGCATTATGCCGCATAATTTGCCTTTTCCCGCTGCATATTTTCCTCAACCCTGCCACATATTTTTGCCCTCCTCAGCCACATAATTCTAGAAGCCCTAACAATACCTTAGCACTCAAGTGAACATAGTCAAATCTATTGGCTTTACATCTATTAAACCGAAAGATATTAACCACATTATTAGAATCACGTAGTTTAATATTCTGTTTCTTTAAAGTACTTTTGCTTTCACTATTTGCCAGACTTACTATTCCTTTGAAGCTAACTAAACTCTTGCTAGTTAATACTCAGTAAACGGAAGTCCATCCTGACTTTTGTACCCATTATTTAGAGATCCTTTGATGTGCAATTTGTAACTTCATGCCTGTACGAACATGTGAATGGCTCCTTCACACCGGGTCTGGTGGCTAGGTGGACAAATGCATCCATGGTAGGGGGCCTGTGTTCGACTTCTTGGTCACAGGTTCAAATCACAGGGGGTTCACTTAGCCTTTCATCTTTCTGAGGTCGATAAAATGAGTGACATTGAGCAAGGTAACGATAAACATCGGTTATCCAGTGCCAAAATATCCTTTAGTGAGCGTGCGCTTTACAAATAAACGTTATAGTATGGTTCTTCTCCATGCTGATGGGCACCTTTGTATCTGCCATATTGCGCTTTGCTCTCCACATTTACCAGACATCCCACAGAAATCACGCATTTGCTGCTAAAGTCCATGGCTGTTCCAAGACGTTTGGATTTTTTGTGGTTGCAAACGTACCCATCTCCTGTTTGCAAACGCAAACAGGAATTTGTAATGCAATAGGTCTCGTAAAGCAGTTTGAGCTATTGGCATTATAAATGACAATGTGTTTTATTTATGTTTCAAAACCAAAACATAAATAAAAGGCATTGTCATTTACAATGCCAACAGCTCAAACTCACGTAAATGCGAGACCTGTTGCATTGCAAATGCTTGTTAACCTGTGTCACTGGACTGAGGGTTAATGGCTCACCCACCTTTCTAAAGTTCCTCTGCTGTGTGCTCAACTCACCTTTTGACCTTCATCAGTTAGATGTAAAGTGCTGCACAGACCAGGAGTGGTGCATTGGTTGCATGTGTGCCTGGGGAGGGTACAATCCTGGGATACAGCAGTGCTGTGCAGTGCATGCATTTTGAGTGCGAGTACTGGGTGTATGTATACCTGTGAGGGATACATTACATGAGAGATGTCTGTGCAGTGCGTGTGCAGTGGAAGCATGTACTGGATGTATGTTTGCTTGTGAAAGGTAAAATACATGAAGGATGAAGTGTTGTGTAGCACATGCATGGTGAATGTGTGTGCTGGCAGTGAGTGTGTTTGCAAGTAGAACACCATGGCACAATACAGAAAGGCTACAGGACTGAACAGTGTGCAGAGAGAATGTGTTTGCTGAATATATTTGTCTATGTGTATTTGTGAGGGCACAATGTATAGAGGTAAATGTACTGAATATATGTGCATGCTGTGTCCATACATTGAGTTCAAGTGTGCCTGTTTTGGTACATAGCATGGATGACTCTGGGTTTAATTTTGGGTAGCCCAAGCCTGCTTGGTGAAGACATGAGAAGTAGAGGAATCCCCCAGACAGATTTGTGTATTGCTGCATTCCTGTGAGCTGGGTGGGATACACTGGAGAAGGGAGAGAGACTCCGCCTGTACACTTCAAAGGTTGCTCTTTGATTCAGTGAGAGATCACGAGGAAGGGGCATTGACACATTTCAGGAAGGAGATAGAGCTGATAAGGGAATCATAAAGATAGGTCTGGAGCCCGGGGTTAATCTTTTGATGCACATAATATAGTGGTGACATCCAGGTCTGAACTCTAGTCGCTCCCATGGCCTGTGCTGTGGGACTATCAGCTTCAGAGTCTCCCCTGCTGTGACAGACAGCCTTTCAAGAGGAGGGGAGAGAAAGGAAGGGTGCACATCAAAAGAAGCACAACCCCAACATAAAAGTTCAAAGAACCAGATCCCAAATTGCATTTGGTTTCCGGAAATGAACTATAAGAAGGGGAGGTTGAGAACACAAAAAATAATTCTAATCTTCCAAGCAGCCACACAGGTCTGGGTGCCCAAGGCCTGCTAGCTTCCCTGTTGGATGAGGGGTCACCACCCAGTGTAACCAAGATCACCTGCTCTGAAGCGTGGACCACCAGCACCTGCTTGCTTGCCAAGACCAGTGTGCCGTGTGAGGAAAAGCAGAATGTGGGAGGGAGCATAGTCCAGTGGGTAGCCTTGTCGAGAGGGCTCCTGGTGCAAGCTGTGATGATACGGCTGTTGCACTGAACAGGTCATTGCCCATGTGCAGAGACAGGTTGTGGACTCCTGTATGTCAAGAGAGGGCTGCCATGAAGATAGCCATGAGCAAAGTGCCGCCAGGGGAGCGTAACGCCGATACTGCATCATTGCGGTGACCCCATATGCCAGGAGGTGTGGCCTTGAAAGTTAACACTTCAAACGAGTGCCAAGACCATTGCCACGCCTAGCAGCAATGCTTATTTGAGCTGGTGGTTTCCGATGCTCGTCACCTGCACTTAATGGTCAAATCCGGCACTTATAACAGCTGCCACATGGTGATGCTGTTTGTGTTATTTGGAGATTAACAACCGTTATTTATTATGGGGTGTATGGGGCTGGACAGGCGATGACTTAATGATTTTAAGGTGAAACGCTATGTACCTCGCTACTCTCTGCATTTCATGAGCTATTGATTTTTAAACTTCGAACCTGCTGCTAATATTGATTTTTATGCTTAATACAGATTGCTGCTAATATTCAATACTTTTAAAAAGAACATTGCTATCTCTTTTAATAGTGCTATTGCTTACCTCAGAACAGCTACCAGCCTCATTGTAACAGGCAGCATTTCGCGTTCGACCCCGGCGGTTCCCGGAAGCAGATCGGGACCGCACTGCACTCGGGGTTGATGCTCTAGACGTCAGGCCGCCACTTCCTATTTAAATCACGCTGGAGCGGTCGCGTAGCAGGCGCGTGCAGCGGGCGCGCCGGCGGCGCGTCGAAGGCGTGCCAAAGGCAAGCCCGTCTGCGCCCGTCGGCACCCGGAGCGCGCCCAGCGCCAGGACCCCTGGTCCTCGCGCTCCAGTCAGTTATGGCAGGCAAACTCTATTGGACCTAATGCCTACCCCATGTGCTCATAAAAATCTACTAATAGCAGAGGCCACAAGAACGACCGCTGGATGCTCAGGTTGCACTTTTAGACTAAGCTCCAATCTGCTGCAAAATTATCAAATAGGGAGGAGGGGGGGGGGGGGAGTGCACAACACAACATGGAGGCAGAGTCAGCCCCCAGGGAGGATAAGATGATGCAGATTCCGATTATCTGAAGGTTGACATATCTGAACACTTTAAATGTCTTCTAATTAATGTCCGATCCGTAGTTAAGCACAAATACGAACTAGCGGACCTCATTCAGCTTACTGTGCCAGATCTAGTCTTTCTGACAGAAACTTGGACCGACAATGCCTCCATCCCTGACTGGAATATTGCTGTCCCTGATGGTTACGCATATTCAGTTCAAAATAGAATGTCAGGTAACGGAGGGGGGATAGCTATTCTCTATCGAACGAGGTTTAAACTTCATGTAGAATCTATCTCGACCCTCCCGGCAGAGGCACTACAATTTCGTATAAAACTGGACAATGTGCAGACCTTCCAGGGCATATTAATCTACCACCCCCCAGGCCCAAGGAGCACTTTTTCGCAATCCTTACTGACTCTTTTGGAGTCATACAGGGACTCCCACTCACTCACAATCTTGGGCGATTTTAATTATCACCTCGAGCTAAATAATAACCTGGATACCATCAGACTCTTAGACAATCTTATGGCCTTTGACCTAAAACAACTGATAACGGAATCTACCCACACAGCAGGTCATACGCTGGATGGAATTTTTACTAATGATCCAGGCATTATCCTCTCTCAGTTATTAGACCTGCCTTGGTCTGACCACAGGGCTATCTTTTTTACTCTGAATAGATCCCAATCCCAGCCAAAAGCACAATTAAGATCAGTTAAACGTCAAATAAGACGATGGGATAAACTTAAAGACGGAACTTTTGAATTAGCGCTCGACCAAGGCCATATCAAGGTAGAAGATGACAACAATAAAGCTGTACAGCAGTTTAATGATTGGATGCTGGCAGCAGCCGACAGGGTTGCCCCAATAAAAACAGTTATAATAAAGGAAGCAAAGAAATCAGCCCCATGGTATACTCTCGAACTTAAGAACCTAAAGATCAAATGTAGAAAGGCGGAACGGTACTGGAGGACAGACTATGATGACTTAAAGAAAATCGCTTATAGCCTCTGGGAGAAAATATATAAAGAAGCAATTGTAGATGCTAAAAATACCTTTTTTACAGTAAAAATCAAAGATGCTGGTAATTCCACTAGGGAATTGTTTAAAATAGTCAACCAGCTGGCAAAACCCCAACAGGCTAGCACCTTCAAACCAGACCAACATTTTTGCAACTCCCTTGCGGAACACTTTCAAGAGAAAGTAAACAAAATATACAATAGCTTCTCACACATCACAAAGTTTCCGGATCTGACTGGGTTTGCTACATGCTCAAGCCGGACGCTGATAAGCTTCCAGCCGGTGAGTATAGAAGAGGTTAACTCTATTCTCCTCTGCTTAAAATGAGGAGCACCCACAGATCCATGTCCCCCAACCATCATGCATCAAGCTGCAGGCCTAATCACTGAACATCTGACTCCACTCGTGAACCAAATTCTGAGCTCAGGAAAATATCCCGCCATCTGGAAGAAGGCAGTCATTCCCCCTTTGCTAAAAAAAACCAGCCTGGATCCTTGCAATCTCAACAACTATCGTCCCATTGCAGGACTTCCGTTTGCAGCCAAGGTTTTAGAAAAACATCTGAACAGATCCCTCACCGCTTACCTAGACATACACGGCTTGCTCGACTCTTCCCAGCACGGCTTTCGGCCACGACATTCAACAGAATCTGCACTTGTAAAAACTGCTGAACAAATCCGCAAGATTGTGGATGGCGGGGGGAGGGCGGTCCTGGTGCTTTTGGATCTCTCTGCAGCATTTGACACCGTGAATCACACCGTACTGGTACAACGGCTGAGGGACCTGGGAGTGGGAGGAACCGCCTTGGCCCTATTAGCCTCCTTCTTGGAAAATAGAGAGCACAGAATGTTCTGGGAGGGCATGAGATCTGACAGCTTCCACCTCCCCTGTGGAGTGCCACAGGGATCGGCCCTCTCCCCTACTCCTTTTAATCTTTACCTCACACCTCTGGCTAACCTCGTCAGGAAACATGGTTTCACGTTAGTATCGTACGCTGATGATTCTCAACTTATTATATCCACCATCAATCAGCCTGAATCGGTTGCATGCAGATTCCATGCATGCCTTTCGGAAATCATGTCCTGGATGGGTCAAAATTATCTAAAAATAAACACTGATAAAACAGAGGTGATGGAGTTTGGACCTGGCCTGCCATTGTGGAATCAAGCATGGTGGCCGAGAGAGGCGGGAGAATGTCCGTCCTCTGTAGAGAAGGTCAGAAACCTGGGGGTCTTCTTTGACAGCAAACTTAATTTTGCTTTTACTGAAGACGTTAAGAAAATGTTTTCCTTACATACCCCAGGAACTCCAAAAAACAGTAATGGTGGCTCTTTTTCTCTCCAAGCTAGATTACTCTAATGCCCTTTTTTTAGGGATAAATACGTTTCAATTGTTGAAGCTACAGTCCCTGCAAAATGCAGCTGCCAGGCTTAGTCTGGGCCTACACAAAGGACAATCCACGTCGAACAGGATACGTTCCCTACATTGGCTGCCCATAAAACAACGCATAGATTTCAAAGCACTTACATATGTGCATAAGGCAATCTACGGTGGAGCAGCTGAAGGTCTTGAAAGTTTTTTTATATCATATGCTCCTTTGCGAGACCCAAGATCAGCCACTCAAGGCTTGGTCAGAGTACCAAATATTAAAAGAGAAGGCTGGGGTGGCCGCACAATTATATACTGTGCAGCCAGGCTCTGGAATAAGCTACCCCAATCTATGAGGCTCCAACCCAATCTTCAGAGTTTCAGAAAACATTTAAAAACCAGGCTCTTTGCAATGACATAGGCCGCTATACTTCCGCCTTCCCCTGCTACAGCACCTTTCAGCGCCAAGACGCCTCGGCATTTGAGCGCTTTAGAAATATATAAACATAAACATAAACATTAATTCAATAACAATAAAATCAACTAATAACTGTTGACCATAGCCATTGTTATGGTTTTGGGGGCCTCAAATAGTCTGAATTGTCACACTTACACACTGGTACTGTCTTTGGCAGCGCTGGCAAGGGCAGGGGGTGGTGCACAATGCAGTGGTCACCTGACGAGGGCCTAATACTTACTTTTTTACAAATTAAGCGCTGCCTAGCAATGACCTCATATGCCAGGAAAGGCCTCTGTGGTGTGGACTGCCATGTAGAAGGGACCGACGCCTTGCGTGAGGAACTGCCACAATCGTATTCCAGGAGAGGATGCTGGTACTAATTAACTTTTGGAGTTCCGGGCACCGCAATTGAACTGAAGTGCGATCCGTGGGTCAAAATCAAGCATTGAGGAAATTGCCCCTGAACTGCTCCATGGACAGAGGAGGATGCCTTGAGTGCATCATCCTTACTGAGACCAGATCAGGAGCACTAGGATCAACCCCATCGTCCCCTGGTGGGGATCACTGAGCCTATCATGAAAGAGGAAGCACCAGAAAATGTCAGATCACTGCTGAAGCCGGCTACACAAGCTCTTATGGTGCCCTGAAGAAGCCCTTGGTGTTGGGCGAAATGCGTTGGCTGCACTTATATGCCTAATTAAGAAGAATATGAATAAATAATCTCCTTGCTTACACTGGAAGCTGTGGATTGAAATTGTTTGAACTCAAAACTCTTTAATATTTGTGATTATTGCCTCTCATTCTGTTGTAATTGTATTTGATTTATAGCCAGCTGGCAGCTGGTCATTTGAGGTGGGCAATATAAATTCTTGAGACCTGCTTGTGACTATACTGGGTGGTGAAGTATTGTGTGCCTAGCTGTCATTCTTTGTTCTGACAATCTCTTGAAGGGTCTGCCCCTGCTGGGAGCTGTCACACGTCCCTCATGCAACCCAAGTCAATCGATCAGGACTGAAACAACGTCTGTCATCGTGGTTGGGGCACCTTCCAAGAAGCTAAGTGCTTTCTTTGCGCTGGAGCGGGTAAGACTTGATATGGGCCTACAGGGTCCCAGGGGACTTGCGGCTGTAGTTGCGGCAGCACCACAGATACGTTTCACTACTTCCTAAGAGCCAGAGTGCACTCTTGACTAAGACCTACTAATGAGCATTCCCTAGAAGCAGCCACCAGTGAATGGGGAATAACGTACAACCTTTTACGAAGAGCAGGTGGGGCAGGCACATGCCAAAGAAGCACTACACTCTGACTTCAAGATGATTGTATTATTGCTTATGAATGTCGTATTTCTGCTTTGAGTTGGAAATAAAATACTTCTTTTTAATATAAAAATAAGTATTTGACTGGACATTGATTTATAGTCATTACTGTGTGCTTTTTTCACTTCTGAGTCGAATCCTTGGACTGCTCGATCACAGATTCCTCTGAGAGTCAAGTGCAGGAGGGGTACTTGACCTAGTTGCTCAGGTTCCAGAGTAAGTTGGCGCCAAGGAAGCAGGAGTAAAAGGACTGAACCACAGCGGTTGCGCCCAGTAACCACTGTGTGCCCTGTGGCCCTCTGAAAGGGGTTCTGACACTATATAAAATAAATAAATGTTTAAATATGGATTCCGTAGCATAGTCTGAAGTAATCTGCATTGGATATAACACGTAAATGAGGCCTGACAATGTCAATTAAATAGAGAATTGAGTGTGAGGATTATTTTCAAGATGGTGCACTATTATTTATACATGATTATTGCATAGCCTGTTTACTTCCAAGTTTACATGGGCGGAGCAACAGTTGACTCTGCTGTGGTACATCTGTGACTCAGCTTCCATTCAGGCCCACCAGGTCAATACAGAAGCTCATCTTTCTCAGTGCATGTCTTCCATTGCGCATTTTGTCTTCAGTACTTTATTTGAGCCGGTGGTTCCTGATGAGCCCACCTGTGATCACCCTTGGGGACCAACACTTTTTTTTCTCGACAAGCTTTGATCCAGAGCAAGAGAGAGAAAAACACAAAAGGAGGAAAGAAGGATGAAGAGAAAAACGGAAAGACAAAGACAAAAGGAGAAAGCAAGGATGAAATATAACTTGCAAGAGTGAGATAAATAGCCAGGGAGTGTCTGTCGGTAGATTAAAGAGGCATACGTGGAATCAAGACTATGCAATCTTGGTATTCTCGGCCAATGGAGGTAAGAGCGGCATGTGGGGCGTGGTGGGGGAAGTCGCCAGACGACGAGAGAAAATACAATTTAAAAATAAGAAAACCACGTACCTTGCACTCGCCGCATCACTGACTCAGTGATGCGACGAGCGCAAGGTAAGAGGTTTTCTTTTCTTAAATGTAATTTTCCCTCGTCACCGTGTGTGGACTCCCCCCCCCCCCCCGCCTCCCCACGCCGCCACCCTGCCCGACCGCTCTTACCTGCACTGGCCACCACTCGGCACCTCGGCCTTTGAGTGCATCTACCACTGGCTTCTGATCTAAACTTGAACCCCTGCCACTTATCCTTTCATACATTAATCAATGGTTGCCTCCCTGGGACCTCTACGCAGGACATTGCAGAAAGAAAATGCACAACAAATCAACGTGCAGGGTGACAATGGTCTACGTGCCAGGGCAAAGGACATTTCCTGTTTCAGAAATTGCCCACCCCCAAACACAAACACGCGTTGGAAGTTGGTTTACAAAATAAAAACTGTCCATCAGTCCTCTTGACATGGCCTGCTATGTGGAAAATGAAGAGCATGGCAAGCTATTGAGTCATTGGACGTTAATTTGCACTACTAATCAGCCTGCCAGTGCTTAGCAGTACGTGGAAGGTGAAGGGAATGCACATGGGTATTTGTTTACACGAACAGCAGATTAATTCAGCCCGGCTGCCTCTCTCAGAGAAGGAACTGACCCTCGCTCCGGATCGTATTAAAAAGCTGTGAATTAATGATGATGGGTTTATCAGACCTTTGCATTTAAAATCAGATCTGTGTTTGCTGCAAGGAGTAACATTTACAAGGCAAATGGCCTGGTATGAGCGTTGCAAGGCACCCTGGAAGATCAGTCAGCTGGCACACATGGATCCCGGGTGGCATACATCTTTGATGATCTCTAATTTTGCCTGAACGTTGGCCGCTGTTTTGTTTAAAGCAAGATACACCGCGTATTGCTCTGTTGGCAGTAAAATGAAGAAAAAAAATGGGATATCTACAGACCTCTTTACCTCGGTCATATTTCCAAAACAAATAAACCTTATTTCTCTCTAAAATTAAAACCGGAGTTACTTAGGAGCTAATGGAAGCCATTACCGGTTGTATTGATTACATAATTGAAATACAATGTCTGCCCTTTCTGGTTTTAGGGACTGCCCCGAGAGCCGAGCATGCCATAATCTATATTAGTTAGGACCTCCAAGGTGTTTTCTTGGAATAAACAATCTACTTGGTCTTAATAATCTTCTGAAGTCAAGACATATTTTTGTAGAGAACTGTGTGAAGAAGGCAAATCTCTGATGGAGTTAAAGCCAAGTCGATAAGAATGACTGAGCGATGACCAATGAATGAGGAGGAGCAGAGCCCAATTTGTTGGAACCCCTGGCTCAGAAACGATGGTCATCCCCATGTTCTGCAACATCGACGCGTTGTGGAGATGTGCAAGGTAGTGTCCACGTCCAAGATGTTTTAGAGCAAAAAATACTTGTAAAGAGCAGCAAGAAATATTTTTTAAGACATGCTATTGAAAACCACTGTTCAAAGTTTTTTGTTCATGTGGTAACGTATGTAAACACCTATCAAGGGCACACGGGTCACAAGACAATGGATCAGTTCTCTTGAGTACTGAGCTGTGAAGTTTCTGTTATTATCTTGAAAACTCATTTGATTGACCCATGATAGGTTTCTATCATCCAACGCTGCGCTACATATTAGATCAATTCTAGTTAAATGTTGAACTAGGACCGCCCTGTAATCCCAGTAGGAAAATCTGAGTCATGGCAAATGCTTGTCATCACCAACGAGATCTGGAGACACAATACCTTGCGCCCCCCCCCCCAAAAAAAAATAATATCCTATGGTATATGTTATTTGCCTGCCTGTCAAGAAGTATGTAGGGCGTCAGATTTTCTTCTACCACGCTACAGAAGAAGGATCTAGAAATCCCCATCATGCAACATCTATTAACCCCACACACCTATTCATACATTCATCCACACACCTATTCATACATACAGACGGTGGGCCTGTTCCCCAAAGATGGTGGTTGCTCTTCACTAGAATTCCACCACATCATGCCAGACTTTCATCCATAATTGCCTGGTCCCCAGGGTGTTTCAGCCCAGATCGAGCCTAATCTGATGGTGCTCCCACAGCATCTGTCCGGATCCTAAGTAGGTGCTTCCGTGATCCTCTGGTCACCACAAATCAGCCTAGAGGGATACCTCTGCTGCAGGCCTCCAGCACCGTGTGCCGATGAGAATACGCCAGCAACTGGGGCTGTGCAGGTGAGGTAGATGTGTGACGCTCTGGGACCCAGCAGGTTGCTGTGGAGGCGGGTCCCCTACATCTCCATAGGAGAGACAAGTGACACAACAGAAGGCCCCAGAAGAGCACTAGAAGTGCTGTTTCAGCAACTTCATTGCCTGAACCCTCCAGAGCGGGTTGGTAGAGCCGTGGCCACCATTGGAGACATCAGCGCAGCACTGTTGAGCAAACACGTTGCAGTCAGCGAAATGCCCCTGGCCACCCTTACAACAGCTGTGCTGCGCTGCACACCGGGGCCGGGTATGCAGCCTTTGAGACCCCAAACACTGAGATCGGCAAGATTGCCTGACCTTAAAATAGTGGCCGCAAGGGACATTGCTTTAGCAGTGGCGAGCCACGCATGGCAAAGGCCTGCTGGGGCCACACTTCCTAGATGCTAGATGAGCAAGCCTGTATCACTGATGTCAGCCATACTTTGAGATGACACTCTATTTCTGGTCAGCAGCCCCGTGTATAGAAGGGCTACCCCACGCCATCTGCGGGCTCGGGTCTGCTCCCTGCGGGCTCTTTACAGGCACTACAGAAGAGTGCCTCTTTTTGTGTTGGGGGGAAACATTATTGCACAGTGGGACTGACTGTGGGGGTTTCATTGACTGGCTTGCATGGCAGATGAAGGCACAGAGGGGACTACTTTTCAAAGCCATGGCCTGATGACCCCACAATTTCACGCACAAACAGCCAGCTGCCATCTGGCACTCAACAGTTAATGAGGTTTGCAGTCAGATCTCCATTAAATGGGCTCTACGCTCTACAGCGCCCTGTTTAACCCCAGCGTCATACCGTTCACAGCAACATTGAAACACCATGCCCTCAAAGTCAACTATCGACTGAGGTAACGGGTTATCTACCTCGCTTACGACCTCCCATCCTGTTGCCCAGCGCTGGAAGTGCCTCTGCATGCCAAAGGTCTGATGGTTGCCACGGGGTAGGTTTCATTTGCCACCAGGGGGAAGGTACTCTGTTATTAAAGAGCTGGGGAGGCACCACTTGCAAGGACCAGGTCTCATTGCAGCTTTGGTTGGACCAGCCACTAGCTAGCCTCAACCCACAGAAGGCCAACTCAAAAGATTTTAGTTTTCAGGCTGGAAACCCTAGAAACACACTGCACATACCAACCTTGTTGAAGCCTGACACACTTCATTTGGGCTCCTGCAATGTTACAACTGTTCTGGATTCTGAACTCCAACAAAACAAGTCCATTGAACCTTAGATAACTGTCCTGTCCCACCATCTCATCATATTGATGACTTTGGTATTCCAGTCCCAGTTGCTCTACCATGCTGCTTAAGACTTTTGAATGAGGTCTCCTTTGAACCCTGAGAACACAGAGCACTTCACAAGGCTGTGGATGACCATGGGACGACTATCCTTACCCTAGCAATAGTTGCTTAGGTCATACCTACAACTGCCAGTCACTCATGAGTCTTCATGCAGACTTCTGCAGTCTTCATGCAGACTTCTGCTTCAGAAATGTGGGCTCCGGTGTTGGGGGGATCTTTATCGTTTTGGTTTCTTTCCATTCCAGACTAATTGCTTCGGCGCTAAGCTGGCATCCTCCCTGGACATCTTCCTGTACATTTGATTTTGTCAGAATGTCAAGGCGGCCACCTCTGATTTTCCAGATGAGCCTCCCCTCTTTGATACCCTTCACACCATGCTCCGTGATATCTAGCGTTACTCTTATATTGTACTGCGCAGGCTGGATTTCTTTTTAGTGTAGGGCACGTTCTTGCGCAGTGGGAAACAGATATGGGGGCTACTTTTATGGATGAACAATGGAAATATTACTATGCACAAGCTGGGCAGATAGCTCCTTGCAGTTGACTCCGCATCATTCATTATAAGTTTCTCCATAGGATATACTATACGTGTGCCAAATATATTGCTATCGACCGCTCAGATGATAAGTGAGACAGGTGTGGGTTGGCTGGGGCAAACCTCCTCCTTCTAGCATGCCCTGTGGACCGATACAGGCTTTCTGGGGCAAGGTGAACACTGCCCTCACTGCTATGATTGGAGAGGCCCTAACATTTACCCATCTGTTGGCACTCTTGGGACACACAGGTGAGATCGAAGCTTGTTTCAGGAAATATGTGGCCCTGGCTCTTCTATTGGCTAAGTGTAGAGTTGCTTGTCGATGGGGCATGGGAGAGCACTGACATTCAAGGAGTGGCTATCTGACCTTACTTATTGTAATGAACAATTGTCCTCATGTGCTGAACTGTTGCCTCCCATGTCTAGACCGCAAGACATTTGAAACCCGTTGCGTAACTATTTGATTCTGCATAGCCCATCGACAGATGCTGAGGCTGGGTCAGCAGATGTTGTGCCAAGTGCGGCCCCTGAGAGGTCTGAAGACTTGTGTTAGATATTGCCTTTTAGATGTACTGGTATATCAAGTGCACTCCAATCACTGAATGAATTTGTGTTGTTTTGTGTAATGTTCCCCGTCATGAAAATGTTATTGTTACCTCACTATGATTGGATGAGAGCGGAGGTTTTATTCATCAGAGATGTGAGGGTGAGGAGGGACAAGGTGAGATGCTGACACTGTATCCACAATCAATTCACAGCACAACTGTTGATGATTTTGTAATTTTCTATTGTCTTTAATAGAAATCAATAAATGCATTAAAAAAAAATACAGTAATATATGTTATGTTCAGACATTATTTTGAAAAAAAATCATTGTAACATAACATGATGTGATTCACAGTTTGCAAAATGTTTTTAAAATATGTGTGAGTAATAAATAAATACATATCAATATCTCATTTGAGTATTTGTTCAGTTCTTGTAACTCTCATATCAAGACATGTTACCAACGATGTATTTTTGAGGTGTCATGACTCCCGCAAGACCCACGTGAGGAGCTCGCAGGACACTTGTGAGAATATAGAGCAGTACATTTCAGTGTAATCTATTCTATACAGTTGTTTCTAGTTGGTATTTAATGCTAATCTAGAATAAATTAGCAAATAAAAGATGGTTGGATATTCATTTACTTTTTTTTTAAAAGTGATGGCTCTCACAGGATGCATGCAGTAGCCAGATGCTCAATCCCCTGTTTGAACTTCGAGAAGGCTGTACTTCCTGTTCGGCTCTCGTGAAGCACTCGCAAGATCAAACATCAAGTATTAATATAATTAGTGTTTTAACGTAATTGTTGAAAAAGTAGACCATTAGGCAAGTTGATTAAGTTAGAAAAATGAAAAATTTATTGTTCTATAAAAGATATAAGGCAATTACTTTTTTTACAGTCTCACAAGATGCCAGCAAGCCTCTTGTGAGACGTCATGGAGAGGAAACACAGCCTAAGGAAGGATTCTGATTGGTTCATATGGATGTCTTTATTTAGAAGAAGATTCCATCCTTTTTGCTTTATTTCACTATTAGATTTTGGTGAGAGTAGACATATTGGGCTTGCTCTCCTTTCCTGTTTGCCTTTCATCACAAAGATGTCTTCATCGGATTCTGATGTACAGATGGGGGCACCTACACCAGCTCAGTCAACTCAGCCTCCTAGGGAATTCTTAGTGTGGCAATTCTTTGATATGAGGCCAGTTAGCAAGAACATTTCTGCAAAGTTTGTCTTTTGTAAACTTTGCACAAAGGAGTTCACCCAGGGGAGCAGGTTAAACAATATAGCACAAGTACCACAGGCATGTGGAAACACCTTAGATCTATGCATCTGCAAAGGCTTGCACAGGTACAGTTGGCTCGTGCGGTGGAGCTAGATAATCCTACTGGGGATTCCACATAATTTGTTCTGGAAGATACTGTGCCTGCGCAGTTTCTAAGTGCACAAGCAGACAATAACACTGCTTTCTTGAATAAAGCACTATTTTGCTGCTTGTGTAAGCAGATCATTTTTTCATATGAGACAAGCAGGTCTGCCCAGGAAAAGCTTGTCCAAGATCACAAGTGCCTCAATAGACGGTATTTTTTAAAATGTTCAAAGCTTTATTCACATTTTTCTCCCTTTTGCTTTTATAGAGATATTGTTGGTGTTTGTGTAAGTTTGCTTTAGTCCTATTCTACAAAAAAAACGAAATGCAAAAAAAATAAAAAGTGTTTGAAAACACAATCTTTTTTTTTAAGTTGTTGAAAACTGTTAACAAAAATGGCTTGTTTCACAGCTACCCTCTACTTTCACGATCTGTGTCGTTTGTACTATTTTTCCCTATTTTCCTTTCTTAAAATTTCTTGCCAGGGCTAGAGAAGGCCGCGATGACTGACAGGCAATCCCTTGCGTGCAGTCAGTATGGACAGCGCTTCATGATTGGCTCTTGCAAGCCTCTTGCGAGATCGTACTTTTTTATAAAGGACTTTGCATTTACAGTGAATATATCCTGATGTAGTATGTATAATTATTATATACCAGAATGATAACCGTGTGTTTAGTTTAAAAAAATGCAACCGATTATATAATTGTGGGGAAAAATAAATCACTTAGATTTATAAAACCCCCACACATGTTTTATATGCATGAGACCCAGTCATCTTTCACCCATCCTATTTACTCTTGCTATGGAGCATTTGGTGCATGACTTACATGATACGGAATGGATACGAGCACTTGATTCTTCTCACGTCATCTCCAGAAATGTATGATTTAAAAACATTCAATATATGATACTTCATACGGCTTACCTCACACTGTCCTGATTGAACCATATGTCCCCAACGGCCAACCTTTCCTGCTCCAGATGTCTAGCTCAATAAGCTGACTTTCAACACATGCTTTGGTCATGCCCTAGAATAGCAGCTTCTGACTTCTATACACATGCTATTAGCTCCTGAAACAGAGCTCACAACACTCATCTCATGGGAGGGTACAGCATTTGGCATATTTCCTAGGAGGAAAAACCATGAGGTGTGGGTGTGCTTTCCAAATCTTGCCCTTCTTTTGGGAAAACACCTCCTGACCATGCATTGGCATGCACAGCTGTCCCTGGCCTACCCACAGTGGTGCAGGGCTTTTCTCCATTAGGGTTACGCAGAGAGTTCTGTGATACACTGGGAAGTAGACCGTGGAATACAGTAATGTCCCATTACAGCAGCCTGGGACACCATGTCAGTACAATTTACTCACTTCTGAGAAACCCTCTACTCATAATGCATCCTAGGGGTATTCTTCTAAGTGGGTGAATTTCCCATACAAAACCTCAAGGGACTCTGCTGCTTCTCTATAGATTATATAAAGAACATTCCGAGGTGCCCCATGCCCAGGACATTACTCCCTTACATTCAACTGCCTATTTAATGCTACATGCTATATGCCCATGAACTCCACTTTGTTCCCCCCATCCAAATTGGAATTCCCTAACTGTAACTGTACAAACCTAGTCTTGTTTCATATATGCAGTAGTATCTAATCATATTTAGAAAACTAATGTAATGTAAACCTAGCTCAACCAAATATTTGAGGCTAAAACCTCTAGGACAATAGAGGCACACCACACTGGAGATACAGTGCAAGCTATAGTATAATTGTAACATGAACACCCACTCACACAGCCACTCAGTCACCCATACAACCACTCCCACTCACCCACCCATATAGCCACTCACACATCCACTCACTTACTAATACAGCAACTCACACACACTCATTTATAAAGCTACACAAACATCCACTTATACACCCATACAGTCATTCACACTCACACACCAATACAGCCACTAAGGCACCCCCTCACACACAGATACTCACAGTCCCACAGCCAAATACATAATATATGTTAGAAATAGGATCAGTCATTAGTAGTACACAAAGTATACTAATTTAACTTTTGTTGTACATTAGTATATGTATTTAACAGTTATAAACTTTTAGAAACCACCCACAGTTACTGGGTGATGTCATCAGTGTTATCATTTGAGATGTCATCAGTGATGTCATCAGTGATGTTGCTGACCATGTCATAAGTGATGTAATATGTGAAGTTGTAAGCTGTGCATTACATGGGCATAAGTCATAGGTATCTCAGGTAACTATAACTGCTGAATTTATATATTTTTTATGTGTGAAATCTGAGCCTAACTATAACGTCCCTGTAACTTTTTTTTTAGTGCATTTCAAAGTTTTAAATTGTTTCATTTCCGAACTGTAACCTTTGAGAGTGGATGTGTGAGTGGCTATATGGGTCTATGAGTGGCTGTGTGGATGTGTGAATGGTTGTGTGAGTGGCTATATGGGTCAGTGACTGGATGTGTGAGTGACTGTATGGATTTGTGGGTGGGTATGTGAGTGTCTGTATGGGTCTAAAGTTGTTTTGAGGGTGTTTGAGTGGATATATGAGTCAGTGAGATGGTGTGTGAGTGGCAGCAGAGATCTGTGAGTTGGTGTGTGAGAGGCTTTTTTGAGCATCTGTTTGGGTGCGCATGTGGGTTTGTGAGTGTTTGTATGGGTCTGTGAGTGGTTGTGTGAGTGGTTTACTGGATTTGTGAGTGGGTGTGTGAGTGATTGTATGGCTGCGTGAGTGAGCGTATAAGGGGCTATGTGGCATCTGTAAGTAGATGTGAGAGTGGCAGAATGGATGTCTGAGTGTCTGTGTGGTTGTGTGAGTGAGTGGTTCTTTAGGTTTCTGAGTGGATTTATCAGTGACCGTATGGGTCTGTGAGTAGTTATGTGGTAGTGTGAGTGGGTGTATAAGTATTTATTTCAGAAATGTAATTGTTCCTCAAGGTCTTGATCCACAAATCTGTGACAACAGGAATCATTGCTAGAGAAGATAATGAAACTGCAAAGAGGGGCATCTCCACTGAACAAGGATACTTCCTCTCAACTTTATGAAGTAAGTGCTTCTTTGTTTGGTGGAGATGTTCTTGTATTCCTCTATATCAAGAACGTGTCACTACAATCTGCAGGAAGCACGTTCGGGGGCCTTTTGGGAAGCTGTCTGTCATTGTGGGAAAAGGCGGAAAGACCATTGCATACTACTAAGAAAAACAGTGTGGGACCAGACGGGCGAAGTTTGCAGATGATTGTGGTCATTTGCATACTCAGGGTGATTAAAAGGGAGAACACCGGACTCTCTCTCACCAGAAGGTAACAAGAATAAAACCACTCATTGCAGTCACTAAACATCAGATTGCTCTCCAATAGAGCAATGATGCATTCACTTGCATTAAGGATTTCAAAGGGAGGGGGCCATGCAACCTCAGGGACCCCATCCCCTATGGCCCAGCCTCTTGATGCTGAGTGACCTTGAGCCCATCAAGGCAAAAAGAACAGTAAATGGACAGAATGCTGAACAATGCCCACATTCACTTCCAGTTACAGATCTGGGTTTAATTCATCCTTTTTTTGTCAACACTCAACCCCAGTTTTGACCCAGCCATATGCAAATCAGACTTGATACTACTCCTCATGGGAACAGTCCAGCCCGAACTGCCGGGGCAGGTCCTCCCTGGACTGGAAACAAGCAACAGATGATGGATGGAATGCTGAACAATGCAAACATTCACCCCCGTCACAGGTCTGGGTTTAATCCATTGTTTTTTTGCTCACCCTGCCACCAGGATGCTTGGATACTCTAAAAGTATGTAATTAATATTATTTCTTACAAACATATAACTATTTTTTAAATTATATTTCTAAACATCAACAATACTAATTATATAACAGAAACTATTTCTACTACATACAAATACATTTTTAACAAAGTTGTTCACACTAAAATTCTAAAATTAAATGATCATACTCCGACAAACCATTTTTCAAAAATTATTTTCATTGATTTTTACAACAAGAAAATCCTATTACTACAATCATTATCAGGTTATTATTACACCATATCTCCAGTGCTTGTTCACTTGTTCCTCCTCGGACCCTCTTTTCTCTTTTTCCTGACCCCACCTACCCTTCAGGCTCACAATTGTTCCTTTCACTGGTCATAGATTTATCCCCTGTATTGTTGCCAGGGATTCTAGACCCTCTTCCAATTTTTCTGGCATCCCCTTCCTTTTTATACATGTTTCTCTGCCAACATGCACCGGTCCATGCCCTCCATCCAGGATTGAAAACCTGGTATGTTGTGTGCCTCCCAGCTCCTTGCTATGTTTCTCTTAGTAACTGAAAGTCCCACCATCAGTAGGAGCTTGGTATACTTTGGTGGGCTATCATCGCCCCCACACATTATTTATCATAGTTTTAACTGTACTTTCTAGTTTTTTCCCCAGTTGCTGTGTACAGGCCATTCCTCACTGCATCCTAATAGTGCTGAATTCTCAGACAGGACCAGACAGTATGTAGGAAGTCTCCCACTTCATCACATCCCCTGCTACATGTGTTAGAGCTCACCCTCCCAATTTTGTGTAGGGCATCCATGGTGTGATATAATTAGTGTAATTTCTATAGCTGCACTAGATGGAACCTGGATCATATTCTGATCTCTCTTGGGGCTTTTAGACCCTCCTCCCCCTTCCTATTTTCAAGTAGGCCCACTTCTCTCTCTTTCCTTACGTAGACCATTTTTTAGAAACTATTGTACACTCAGGGCCTGATTGTGACTTTGGCGGTGCAGACTGAAAAGTTCATGCCATGCAGGAACTGGTGTGCATGGACACAGGGGGGCACATGTTAGGCCCTTTTGTGTCCATCCCCTTGTGGGGAGGCACAGCGGGCCTGGCAGGGCCCCTTTGTTTCCTCTTAGCCACGGTGTTCGTAGAGGAGGACCGTCCGTGACAATGCGGCCGAAAGGAAACTTGTAATATGCCTGGCAGGACCAAAGCAGTCCTGCCAATCATATTGTGGCCACCTGATTGCCGCAAAATCACCAAGGAATGGTGTTTTTTGGGTGGCTACAGTGGGACTGTGGTGGTCCGACCGCCTGAATTGTAATAGGGTGGTCAGGAGACCACCACCACCGCATCCCCGCAAGTCTGGCAGTCCATGGACCACCAGACTCATAATTGGGCCCTAAGTAGATGACATTTACTATTCCCAATACAATCTAAACCAATTTGAGGAAGGTGTTGGACACTAAAGGGGTGGCATTTACTATTCCCGCTCAAGTCTATACCAAGTTGGTGAAGGAGTTGGACACTAAAAGGTGACATTTACTATTACCACCTCAATCCAAGCAAATTTGGAAAAGGTGCTGGACACTAAAGGGGTTACATTTACTATTCACACTCCAATCAAACCCAATTGGGGGAAGATGTAGGACACTAAAGGGTGCCATTTATTATTCCCACCCCAATCGAAAACAATTTGGTGATGTGTTGGTGTGTGAAATCCATCCTTTTTACCCTGATCACCCACATTGTTTCACTGATATGGTGGTAACTGACTATGACTGTGCCCTGGGCTCTGCTAACCAGGCCCAGGGCCAGTACTCTAATGAAAAAGATATAAGGTGAATAGGTATAATTACAATTGGCAATGACAGACACCTGTAAGTCCCTTGTATATAATAAGGCAAGGGGGATTCAAACTACCCATAAGTCCCTGACATATAATAGGGCAGGGAGGTTTAGAGACCCAGTAGATTTCCTGCATTGGAGGGTGCATTTTTGTGTTGCCTGCTGTCATTTTTAAAGGCAGCCATGCTTTGCAGACTGTCAAGTAAATTATTGGCAAATTCAACTTTGGAATTAACAGTACTTCCAAAGTGGTAATCTACGTTATGTTTACATGTAAGGAGCCCTAGGAGTCGGAGACCATGTAGCTATAAACAGAGCCTTTATAAAAGATATGTTATATGTCCTGGTGAGGTAAAACTACCAATTTAATTTTTCGCTATTGAAGAGACTTAGCTCTATAAGCTAACATTGGAATATTTTATTGAATTATAAATATTGCTAAGGAATAGCTAAAATGCCATTCAAGTATTTAAAAGATTGTTAATGATAAATACAACAATTTGGTAAAGTTGTTGTCATAACTAAAACAGAAGAGAAGTTATACAAAATTATTTTCTGTGATCCAAAATCCAGCCTTCTATCAGTCTCTTCTGATTGGTCAGCCTCAACAGGCTTAGCTAAGCAGCTCTGCTTTGATGAGGTGATAAGAGACCTGCATAGAACAGATGTTATCTGAAGGTGGAGATCTGCAGCTTCAGAGAACAGGCCAGGACAGGACATGGGAAAATCAAACTAGGCTTCAAAGAGAGCAGGATAGTAAGGAATGCCAGCAAGGCATACCCCCTCTTCCTGTCCCCCTAGCCAGATGGCAGGCCCAGGAATAGAATTTGCAGATGGTCTGGAGGGGGAGTGTTAATGGAAATGAGCCACACCAGTAGGTTGGTTTAGCCAGGTCTTACCTTCCTGGAGATGAATTGTCCATCGTGAATTTGCAGTGCTGTGTGGGAGACGACTTTGCCACACTTTGGAGGAAGCTGCCATGCTTTTGGGTGGCACCCTGCACCTCACTGGACAGAGGTGCCCCACTGCTTGTCAGCCCAGATCATTGAATAAATATGTGAGAGCTGCATAGCAACTCAAATCTGCTGCCTGAAACTACACGAAGAAGAAGACTACCCTGCTGGAACCCTGATCTGCACCCAAAAGGCTTACCCTCTGAAGGACTGCACCTGAGGCACACTTGGAACTACAGCCCTGAGGACTTTGCTTTGCTTCAAATAGGATTGTGGAGTGGACTCCCTGAAAGCAACAGGTTAACAGAGCTTCCCTGAACCATCTCCCTCAAGAAGTCTGTGGTATCTTGCTGTTGTGTTAATACTGTTCCTATGTTACCTGGTTCCTTGTAGCTCAGCCAGTGTGACTGTTCTGTATGGAATGTTGGTTTGAAGGACATGTTTGGATTGCTTGGGTGCCTGGTGTGAGTGATGGCAGTTGCAGATGGGCTGACAGGAGGGAGGCTGCTCCTGGTGAGGCTCTTCTACATGAACTTACCAATTTGTAACCTAGACTTAATAAATCAACTGAAACTACATCTTGACCACCGGACATCTTTATTACAACATTTTTGTCGACGATTTTTACACAGAACCTGCATGTGTGAACTGGATGGAACTGAGTCTAAGGAAACATAACCTACTGGAATTGGAAGCCTAAAGTAACTTTTTTACGTGGACTCTTCCCTTAAAATATAGTGTAACGAGTGTAACAGTGAATCTGGCAGCCCTGAGACCCACCAGTGACCTCAAGACCGGTCGGCCCCAACCTGGGCGTGCCAAATCATGCTGTGCCATCCTGGACTTGTTGGTGTGGACCTGCGGTGAATTAAGCTGGTTTGTCCTGGCTCACCTAATACCTTTGGATCGGCCTGCCGCAACCGCGGTGTGGGAGGGCTTGCCACTACATATCTAGCCAGCTGTGTGTGTTCCTGAGTGTACCGTTACCAATAATGCAGAGTTTTCAGCACTGTATGTGGTTTTGGCCAATTGGATCATGCCCAGCATGGTTACTGTGTTCGCGGCACAAAAGAAACTGATCTCTATCCCCGAGGAAGTGTATGAACCTAATACGAAGCGCTTCATGTTGATAAGAGCTATATTGAAGGGGCAGTCAACACCTGCCCATTTGTAACATTGGTGTAGGATCATATAAATCACATCTGAATCAGATGGTAGAGTAATTCTTCTTTATTTGAAGTATTCAATCAAAGGACCCGCAGGGAAACAGCTGTTGCTTTGAAGAGAGGCAAGCCAGAATACAAAGACAGAAAGTATTCTAGAATACGAAGAAGTATTCTAGAATACAGAGAGGAGAAGAGAGAATAAAGAAAGACTAAAGAGAATGTTACAATTGGACTGGCAGTTAGACCGAAAATGGTGTGGTGTGTGGTGCTACTCAGGAAATTGATCACAACAGTGGTGGCATTCTGTGGTGAGATAGATACTTAGTTATGATATTGTGTTATTTGGCCATGGTTGTGCCTAATGTTATGGCATTTGACCCACTTTAGTGCAGTTTGAAAACGGAGGCACAAGCTATTCTTAGTGCGCGCAGACTTACTTTCTCCAGGGGGTCACGGGATGTGCAGCAGGGACTTCGGTGTCACCTCTGTTGCTAGGCAGCACTGCAAGCTGCCCTAGTATGCTTTTCAGCATGCTCCCACCTGCAGCCACCCAGCGCTGTCATAACTGCGTGCCGCCATCTTGGTGAAGGAGGCAGTCAAGCCCCGAGGTTACGTCGTGCCCCACATTGACTAGCCTGTTTCAGAGCTCGTACAGGCAGCCAGCCGCGGCCCGTGGAGGGAGTTCCGTGGGGCGGTAATACACAAAATGCGATGCAGCGCACGCTACGAAATTCATTTTATTTATTTAATTGTTTACGTACCTGCAATTATCCATCTTCCGGTTTTTAGAATCCACCACCCTGCCCCTCCCCCGCCCCACCTTACCGCCCCACGGAACTCCCTCCACGGGCCGCGGCTGCAGGCAGCCATGAGCTGTGTATTCGGAGAGAACTTAGATCACATGAAGAGAAGGTACATTTTGGGGTTGGGTCACTGTCTCCGTTCTTCTGGATTTCTCCGTTCTGCAAGCTGTGCTTCCACGGAGCCCTCTGCAGCCATGAATACATCTTCAACCCGGATTTGAAGTGGAATATCAACTAATAGTTCCTGCCGTTTGGATCTCACACAAACTGTTGAGGGGGCATTTTTTTCAAAATGTGGATGACAATTTGTACCTATGTGAGTGAGATGTCTCTCACTCAAGTGTTTTTTAGTCACCAATCTGCATATGGTTTTGGGAGATTATTACTGTTGCACTATTTTTCTTTCCATGGTCTATTCACTGTTTATGTATGAGTCCATGAATGCTGCTATGTCTTACTCTGCACTTTGGGGCTGCGCAAATTCACATGATGTATAGTTACATTGAAGGTGGCACATGTTTCTAGTTTTTATCTGTTTTTCTAATATTCCATGCCTTGTGAATGTTATCTGTCTAATCGTCCATTACTTATGGCATTTTACATTCCTGCGTGTGCCACTTAAGTTTACTGTAGTCTCACAGCATACATGCTGTGGTTGTGTGGACATTTTGTTATTCTGTGTGTAAGTCACCTTGTGCTGCACCTTTTCACTGAGTTGGTATATGATGTGTAAGTCACCCTGTGCTGCATGTTGGTTATACAGTGTGTAAGTCACCATATGCTACCCGTGTTCTCTTAGTTGATTTTCGGTGTCTAAGTCACCCTGTGCTGCGCTTGTTGTTCGCTGTCTTAGTGGGGGTGTCGGGTAGTTCCTATAAACCTATATAGGATCTGCACATTTAGACAACATACACTGTAGGATAGGTGTACAGACTGATTCCAGACACCGGGCATGTTAGCCTATATACCAGCTAGCTCACAGTGCCACTAGAAACCCCTCTTACCAAGGAGACAATAGTTTTTGGGAACTATCGAACATGACAACCCTGATCCCTCAGGATTGTAAAAACAGTGCAATACTTTTCGCTCAATCACTCGTGCTCACTATGTCTCAGAGAGATACACAGAATAAATGGTGGGGACATTTTTCAATAAGCATTTATTGAACCAGCGTCATTCTAATGTAAAATCGGTGTGCTGAAACAACCATAAGTCAGAATGGACCAGCATGGCTGATGTCCGGTGGAGCTGCTCTGGTCAGCTAAAGGGGAGTCTGGCCCAGGTATCTCGCTGCAGCCGACACCTACCCAGCTGGGCATCGGGCACAGCCGCCCCTTTCAACTCCGCTGCTCGTCTTCCTCCTCCTCCGCCTTCTCTCTGAAGTCCCTGGTGACGAACGTTCGGCAGAACCCTTTACAACGCTGCCGATGCCTCTCTGATCTCTCCGGATAGCTGCAGAGGAGCCGGACGGAGGTTCTACCCTCCCGACTCCCCCTGCCTCCGAGCTTGATTAACGCTGCCTTCCCCTTCAGTTACCTCGCCCACTGCACCTCCCGCAAGTCAACTGGGACGATTTGGAATGTAGCGGAGGTAAGAATCTATCGGCACTGCTCTGCATGGCGTTCTGAGCCTGTCACTCTCCCGTCCGTGCCGGAGAAGCACCCATTCTGGCTCCAACTTTGCTGCCTCCTGATACGATAGCGCCGGAACTGCCAGTAGCGGCAGTATTTCTTGATGCCACCAAGGCATTTGACTCGGTCGAGTGGAACTACCTGTTTGCCATCCTGTACAGGATGGGTTTCCCCAAAATATTTATTGCATGGATCAAACTGCTCTATACTGACCCGAAAGCGAGAGTGCTGATTAATGGTGAGGTGTCTGACTCGTTCCCGCTGACCAGGGGCACTAGACAAGGGTGCCCGCTCTCCCCATTACTATTTGCTATTGCGATTGAACCACTGGCGTGCCGTATCCGACAATTACATAAGCAGAGTGCCTTTAAATGCTACCAGCGGCAGATTGATGTGTCTCTCTATGCGGATGACTTAACGTTGTATGTGGTGGATCCGCAGGTTAACCTTAATCCGTTGCTCCGAGAATTCATAGTGTTTGGGCGCCTGTCGGGCATCCAAATAAATTGGAAGAAGTCGCAGTTTTTTCCCCTGACGCCTGCAGTGGGCCGATTTCCACTGGACTACCCGCTGGACTGGTGTGAGTCGGATCTCAGATATTTGGGGGTCCAGATCTCGAAGGTAAGGGAAGAGACGTTGCGGCTGAATTATGGCACCGCCATAACTAAGCTTGCGGAGGATGTTACTCGCTGGGTGTCTCTACCGCTTACCATGGCAGGCAGGGCTTCGCTGATCAAGATGGTGGTATTGCCTCGTTTTTTATATTTTTTCCAGAACATCCCGTACTATCCGGGCACGTATTTCTTTCGAACATTACGTTCCGAATTATTGCGGCTGTTTTGGGCTGGTAAGCAGCCTCGACTGGCATGGTCGATTATAACTCGGCCGTACGCTTCTGGAGGTTTTGATGTACCAGATTTTCTGGAGTATTATTTGAGCGCGCAGGCCCACTTTGCTTATCATTGGTTTGCACCTGCGCCGTTCCTGCCGCAGCTGGCGGTGGAGGACTGGATATCCCGACCCCTACCATTGACGGGTGTACTTCAGGGCCCAATAAGCGCACTTGAAACACCTTTCACTACGGTGCCGTGTACGGTAGATGCGTGGCAGCGTATACTACGTCGACTGGAGCTTAGCTTTCTGTATGCCCCGACGTTGCCCCTAGTTTATCACCCGGACCTGTCGCTGTTGCAGGAAGGAGGGTTTCAGGGGCTGTGTGCTAGAATAAAAATTCGGCACTGGGGCGACCTCTTTGCTAGTGGTTGCTTCAAGACGCAAGAACAGTTGTTTGGGGGATATCGGCCTACGCCGCTGGATGTCTTTTATTATGTCCGGCTGCGGCAGGGGCTGAGGAAGATATTACCGCGCTTCCCGGAGGAACCCGTCACGGTGAGGCCTCTGCAGACCCTGCTTACGTCAACGGATGGTAGGCATTTAGTCTCTCAACTATACAGCAGTATACGGGCATGCAGTGGAGGTTTGGAATGTAGGGCGCTCCAGAAATGGAGACTCGAACTAGGCAGGGACATCACGGAAGAGCAATGGACGTATTGTTGTGAGCTCACATCCCAGATTTCCTCCAGTAGCCGACTGCGTATTATCCATTACAAGTTCTTACAGAGAATGTATTACACGCCAATCAAAAAGCTTAGATTTCGACTTTCGGATAATGACAAGTGTGAGAGGTGTCAGGCGGAAGGTGCAGATTTCTTACATTTGGCGTGGTTGTGTCCGAAAGTGGCAGATTACTGGGTCCAGGTGCATGCAGCATTGACGGCTATGTTGGGGGATACGGTGGAGCTAGATCCGCTTGTGATGCTGTTGGGCTACACGGTATCGATACCTAAGCTGACTCGCAAATTGGGGAACATTGCACTATTATTGGCGAAGCGGAGAGTTGCATGCCGGTGGGGCAGAGGGCGCGCGCCGAAATTTAAGGAATGGATAGGGGATCTTTTGTACTGCCAGGAGCAGAGTGCTATCCACGCTGAGACGCAACCATTAACTAGCAGAGCTAGGGACATATGGGACCCGTTTAAGGAGTACTTGGCGGCTTATACCGCCTCCACGGCTGAGGAGACCCAGGTACAGGTGGTTACTGACTCAGGGGCCGCACAGGTCACTTAGGGGGGTTCTGCGAGTCTGCCCCTCAGGAACGCGATGCTAATAGACCGCCACAGGGGTAGCTGCTACTGGACACTAGCACCTCCGAATTGCAGGTAGCGCACATAGCGGATGCGCTTAATGGACAGGGTGCTCAGTTTGCTGCCCAGGGTTCAGGATGTTTTTCCTTTGCAGTTGTACTGTTATGTTAGATCAACAGGTATTTGCCGCCGGACCTCCGGGTTGTCGGCCACATGGCTGTGTATAGGATGCTGAACTATGTGGTGAAATGTCATCCGAAGCCGGCCCGTGAGGTTGTAGGCGTGAGCTGTATGACTGTGTCAGGTGATAATAAAGGTTTTGGAACTTAAAAAAAAAAAAAAATAAAAAAAAAACTTTGCTGCCTCCTGTTCTCTTGGTCTGCTGCCCTGGTGCACATAACAGTTCCTCTCGTGACCTATCGACAATGGACCGGACACCGCTGCCCAGAACATTTGCACATTGACAGCATAGCTGTGACTCAAAAATAGACTGCCCCCCGACTACCCCGACTATATGGCTCTTTTCCCCATCTAGCGCCTCTCCATAAAATCAGCTCTTATTTTTCTATTTTCTCTGGACTTAGCCCCCCTGGCTTCTGAACTTGGACCCTTATGCTCCCCACCATTTTGGGACTATATTCCACTGCCTCTACTACCCTCAATCCGCCATTTTAGAAATCCCTGTCCCATTCTCCGTCCCCGCTGGTCTCCTGCTGGGCGACATCGCGATTGTCTCTCGTTCGCCACGGACCTGCTACTCGTTTTTTCTGTTTTTGTTGACATCTCTGGTGCCTTTTCCGTTTTGTTTCCCTCTCACCTTCCTGTCCTTATCTGCTTTCCTTACCCTTTCCTTTCTGTGCTCCCCATTTTTCTTCCCATGCCCCTTAGGCTGTTTCTTTCCGCCGCTTTTACTGTTAGTCCTCTTGTTGTTTGTTGCCTCATCATGCATCTTCTCATTGCCATCCTCGAGTATTCTCATATCCTTAACTCGTGTTCTTTTTTCTATTTTTCTATTGTGTAACATTGTGTTATTGTTGTGTAACTTTGTTGTGTAACTTTGTGTAACTTGCTTCGTGCTGATACTCTGTAGCCAGCGCTATATAAAACTCAAAAATAAAAAAATAAAGAAAACAGAAGCCGATATAAATGACCGTAAGCACCAACAGAGTAAAAGGATGGTAGATTTCTACCATAGTGCTAAAACCATGAATACAGGCAAGTATAAAAATACATGACAATAAAATGTGTTCTTCTACAATGTGACCCTAACTAGATGTACCTAAGTAAACCTAGCATGTATGTAGGTGTAAAGCCGAGAATCCCTCTAGGATAAAGTCAACCCCATTACCTGAAGTGAGAGACTGTGGGACCCGTCTTGGTCTCGAGTTGGACACCCCACAAGGGATTTCAGACCACTGCGAGCTGGAGTGTTTGCGTGCAGGAGCCTCAGCGTCTCGCGTCAGTGTGTCAGCACTTTTTCCTCCTCTCACTACCTCAGCAAGATATGGTGTCTATATACCCAAAGTGGTACCCTCAGGGGTTCTACCTTGCTGTGTCATGTCGGACTTAGGATGACGGAAGAAATGACCCTTGTACATAGTTATTATGCAGGAGATGGTAGTCCTACTGAGTTTCCAAGAATCCTTATGCAAAATTGATGAGGCTAGTTTTCAGGGAAAACCCCACATCCTGTTAGCAGTACTGTAACTAGGTAAAAGGTCAGTCCCAAGAACCGTTATGTAGCGTAATGGTAGGGGAGAATAGGTGAAAGGGTAGGTTGCTACCTGAGCCTATATTGGGGTACCTATATGGAACATAACAGGGGTTAGTCCCATTTGCACTGTTCACATTACAAAGCCTTACATTAGGGATGTTAGTGTGGGTGCCAGTCCCATTTCTACAGCTTACATTTTCACAGTGTAAAGTCACCCTGTGTTAAACATTTTGTTCGCTGACTTAATGGGTGTTAGTCCCATCTACACAGTTTACATTATGAGTCACAGTCCCATTTGTGCATGTTTTGTCCCTTATGTGAGGGGTGGCAAGTTGGGTTTCAGTCCCTTCTTCACAGTTTGCGTTGCCGTTCCTTGCATGAGGAGTCTATACATGGGGTGCAGTTCACCCACAGTGACAGTGTTCTGGGATTACGTGTCTCCTGTGGTTTCTCTTCACAGTGCTTTGCGGTGCATGGTTGGAAGCTTCTTTTGCATCTTTCATGAGTTAAAGTTTCACGTGTCTTTTCCTGTGGTGGTATCTCACTTTGTTCTTGAATCATTTCAATTTCTTTTTAATATTAAAGGGGGAGGATGGGTGATATTTTGTGTGTATCTATTCCTTCTTCTTTCCTCCTTTGTTTAGTCTTCATTCCCTATCGTAGTGTGGTGTTTTACCTTGCATCCCTGCGTTCGGGTCTATTTCCTTTTTTTGTACATAGTTGTGCATAGTTGTTTCCTTTTCGAATTGTCTATTTACTTTTCAATATTAAGGGGAGAAGATTTGTGGTATCTTGCTGTTGTGTTAATACTGTTCCTATGTTACTTTGTTCCTAGCTGCCCAGCCAGTGTGAGTGTTTGGTGCGGAATTTTGGTGTGAAGGACATGATTGGAATGCTTAGGTGCCTGGTGTGAGTGATGGCAGTTGAAGATGGGCGAGCAGCAGGGAGGCTGCTCCTGGTGGGGCTCTTCCACATGAACTTACCAACTTGTAACCTAGACTTAATAAATCAACTGAAACTAAATCTCGACCACCGGACAGCTTTATTACAACAAAGTACCCAGCATGGAGAAAGTCCAGTGAACTTTTTTTAAATTTGTTTATTAATCGCTTGCATCACAGGGCCACTCAAAGGAGGCCAATACAGGCATCAAGAGGTGATAACAGTACAAGCAGTTTCTGTACCCATAGTGCAATGTAACAATCACAAAAGACCCACCACCCTCCAATCCCACAAACTTTAAGGCACTGAGAAAGAAAAAAACCCAGACCCCAACAGAGAATCTCATCACATTCAGCAGTATGACAGTAAATAGCAGTCCCAAGAAATGACACAACAAGAGCATCATATTGCAACAACCGTTATACAATAGGATTTGTAAGTAGATACACAGTGAGCGGAGCCCAAAAGTCTCCAGGACGGGAAGTTTCGGGCAATTCCTCAGCATAAATCTCGAGTTGTTCTTTACAATATAGTAGATCTCGGACCTACTTATGCAGAGATGGGGTGAGCCGCGAGCCCCAGCACTGCGCCACCTCTCTTTTGGCCAGGAGGGTCGAGACCGCCACCAGTCTACGATTACAGGGCTTTAAATTCTTAACCCACCCCAGCAGACAAACCTCAGGGGTACATTGCACAGATTCCAAAACACCTCCGTGAGCAGGCCTGCAACCGTTACCCAGAAACCGTGTATACCCTTGCAGGTCCAGGCGCGATGTAAGAAGTCCGCATCCATCTGTCCACATCGGACACAGCAAGAACTCTCCCAAAGACCAAACCTCATCAATTGTACCGGGGTATAATACAGCTGGTGCAGATATTTAAAATGGATGATTCGGAGGTTGCAATTGGCTGTTAGCCGACCAGTGAGAGTACAGAAACATTTCCACATTTCCGGCGTCAGTGAGGTCCCCAGCAGTGCCACCCATTTGTTGTATGAAGGAGAGTTAAGCTGCTCTCTTTCCCTAAGAGACGCCGTGTACAACTTCTTAATTAGGCCTGTGCGATCTGCACCTGCTTATACCACCTGCAGTGCTAGCAATGGATGGGGCTCTGCTGGGAAAGCGGGATAGATGGAGCGTATAGCCTGTCTAACGTGCACATATGTGAACCTGAGCATAAACCCTCGGTCCTTACCACCCTGTATGTCAGCGAGCGATCTGAAGTGGCCTTTTTTGTAAAGGTCTCCCAACTGAGTTATCCCCACTGCGCTCAACACCTTAAGAGCAGCCGGCTCTTTTGCAGCGGAGATGTCCGGGTGCTCTGAGAGTGGTAGCTTTGGAGCGTAGAGATAGTGCAATTGTGCGTGCGTCGCCAACGATTTCCACGGCCATGCCGTGCAGAGTGCAGGGTTGATTTCAGTCCATGGTCCATCACACCCACCAGACAAGGCGGTCGCAGGCAGGGCCATCGGAAGGACTGCGTCCGCTTCAATAGCAACATGTGGCTGAAATGGTTGTGGATAAAACCAGTAATGAGCAAACTGGTCCTGTGCACAAATGTAGTAGAGTCGCATGTCAGGGGCTTCAAAACCTTCCCTCTCAAATGGTAATACCAGCACTTCCCAGCTGCAGTGGGCCTTTTTGCCTCCCCATACGAAGGAGAGCAGTGTTGATTGAAGTGAGTTGAATAAAGCGAGATTAAGACGAATAGGTATATTAATAAACAAATCGAAAAGTTTTGGCAAAATTGTCATCTTGACTACTGCAATGCGGTCCATCAAGGAAAGCGGGAGTTGGCCCATCGCTCTATACGTTCCGTAATTTGGACTAGGGCCCGACCATAGTTTTCTGAAATAACCAGATCTGGGTCCCTGTGAAGCCATACCCCTAGGTACTTCACTGGGTCCATCGACCATGTGAGTGGGAAGTCCAGTTCCATGCATCGTTTTCCATGCTGTGAGGTGGAACACCGTTGATTTTGCCCAGTTTATACCAAGCCCAGAGAAGCGTTCGAATTTGATATATTCCCGAAGCAGTTCTGGGAGAAATGTCGCCGGCTCCCTGACATACAGAAGCATATCATCGGTGTACATTGAAACTACTAAGGGGCATTGCCAAATTTGCAGTGCTGCTAGTGCGTGACGTTGACGGAGCTTGCAAGCCAGTGGCTCCAGAACCTGAGCGAAAAGCATCGGCGATAGAGGGCAGCCCTGCCGGGTCCCATGCTGAATAGGGAACGTGGGGGATAGCACGTCCTCCACGTCAAAAGGACGAGTAATGTATTCACGCTGATTAATGGAGAGCCAGCCTAATGCAACATCGTCCAAGTAATCGTTGATGTCAGTAGCTGGCACATGCCCCCGCTCCCCATAAAGGTTAGTGTAGAAATCCAGCACCACCTCACTGATTTTAGAGGAGGTGTGGTGCGCAGTTCCCCCAGTGTCCAGCATTTCCGTGATGTAATCCAGAGTCTGTGGCGCAGTCAGTTTTTGAGCGAGAGAGCGACTGGGGCGTCCCCCTTCCCCATAATAACGGGCAATAAAGCGCCATGACCTATGCGCTAGCTCCTGATCCGCTATGTAGTTGTATTCTGTTACCAGGTCTTGTATGTTAGCCAGTATAGATGAGGCTGGGTTTTGGACATATTCGCACTCTAAAGTAGAGATATTGTCAGCTATTTTATGCATTCGACGCCGCAGGTCTTTCAGAACCCTCGCTTGCGCATCCATGCAACCATGCAGACACCCCTAATGGTAACTTTAAATGCCTTCCACAGAGTCTCAGGGCTGTCCACCGAGCCAGCGTTTTCTTTAAAACAATTGCTGATGGCCGTGCCCACCGTACATCTGAACACCTGATCCGTAAGTGAAGAGGGCTGCAGATGCCATTGAAATGGGGGGCGCTCATAAGTAGGAGCGCACAGCTCTAGGAGCACGGGAGAGTGATCTGACAATGTTTTGGCTAGGTGGCGAACATCTGCAACCCATGTGCTCAAGCTCAGAAAGGATCCAATATTCCAGGCGGGACCATGTGCCATGCACCGTAGATGTAAATGCGCTTTCGCGTACACCCGGGTGCCTAATGCTCCAAATGTCCGGCAGAGCCCCCACATCTAAGAATCCCAGTAATGCCTCAGAGTCCTGGTTATGCCTCGCCACTCATACACCTTGTCTATCCAGCTGTCCATCCAAGCAGACATTAAAGTCTCCGCCCCAGAGCAATTCAACTGAAGAATATTTTGAGTTGCGGTGCCACACATATGCGAAAAAGGAGGGATCGTCAATGTTTGGACATTCACTAATAGGACCCCCACCCCTCCAAGAAAGCCATGGGCCAGCGCCACCCTGCCTTGTGTATCTGGTTCAGCGTGGAGTAGTGTAAAGGGGACCTCTCTTTTAACCAGGATCATTACTCTCCTGGCATAGGAGGAGTAAGACGAGGCCACCCTCTGCCTGGCCCAACGAGCGCCGACGTCCTTTTCCGATTGCTGTGTGAGATGCATCTCTTGTAAAAATGCCACCTGAATATCCAGTCTATCTAACTACGCTAGCACTGACTGTATCTTCTTAGGGTTATTTAGGCCGCGCACATTCCAGGTAAGGAACTTTATGTTACTGCTCATGGTTTTTCTGAGTCAGAAGTTTGTGGTGTTGTTAGAGATAATGCTGGGATCCGACAGTTGAGGTAAATTGCAGAAAAAAAGAAAAGTGCCCACAAAACCCCCTAACCCACCTCCCACACCCCTCCACCCACTTTAGCGGTCCAAACTTGCCAAAGCCACCCCCCCCCGGCAACTGTTTTTGGGGAGCACCCATGGGGGGAACACCAGAGTGCTACAAACCTCCTACGTGACAGGAGGTGGCTGAAGAGAAATGTGCAAAAGGTTACAGGCAATTCACTACAACTTTGCATCAACACGGTTTAACCAAAGTATAGTTCTGTCCCTGCAGAGTAGCTGGACAATGTGACCAAGAGTTGCAAAATGTGCGGGTAGTGTGGCTATCCCTAGTGGGAGAGATAAATGAAAGTGCAGAACCCAGCATCGATAATGGCCATCATCTGTGCGCAGGTAATCAGGGAGGCCCGGGAAAGCGGGAACAACCCCCCACCCAACCCAGGGTTCCTAGTATCAGACCAGAAGGGAGAAAGCCATGATGCTATTCGGGAACTAGGAACCAGACCCCCTAGGGAACATCCCACCCCAGTCGCAGTCGAGTCCTGCAACAAAACACAGTGAGCATACAGAATAATAACAGTACATGAACAAGTGATAGAAAATAGCCAGCAGGGTCTAACCAGATAACAATGTGAATGAAATAATCAAACGTAAGGAGCAAGATGCATCAGGTAAGTCCGACATGAACACATCTGCCAAACAGCCCAAGGATCACGATCACTGTTCCTCATCATCATGAGCCTCCGGGGCCTCAGAACGTCTACACTTCAGTTTCTTGGCATGATCCATTGCCGCCTTGGGAGATGTAAAAAATTTGCAGTCCCCCTCTCGGCCCACCCGCAAGCGGGCAGGGTACAGCATAGCATAAGGGATGTCTTCTGCTTGCATGAGTTTTTTCACTGTTCCAAACTCCCTCCTGGCCGTCTGGACGACCACCGTAAAGTCCGGGAAAAAAGCTAAAGTGTTTCTCTGGTGGTTAATCACGCCCTTGTCCCTGGTGAGCCTCAAGATGACGTCCCTGTCTCGATAATTCAATAGACGCGCTATTATCGAACGCGGTGGGGCACCAGGCACCGGTCTTGCCGCCAAAGAGCGGTGAGCTCGTTCCACTATGAACATTGGACATAGGTTATCAGGGCCAAACACATCCTTGATCAGGGATTCAATGAAAGTCTCAATTTTGCCCGTGTTGGTGGACTCCGGTAGGCCCGTGATGCGGATATTGTTGCGGCGGGACCTGGCCTGCAAATCCTCGTTCTTCGCTTGAATAAGTGCTAGCACCTTCGCCATGTGGAGAGCTTTGTCCGCCACCTCACTGAGGCCATCCTCGTTTGTGGAGACACGTTGTTCAATTTCACCCATCTGTGCATTTTGTTTCTCAAGTTGGGAGGACATATGATATAGCCTGTGGTTCACGGCTGCCATGGTTGCTTTGATGGATCTTTTGCATGGCGAGCAAGGTGGAATCCAGTTTAGAGGGGCCCTCCCCAGGGGCATCAGTCTCAGAGTCCGAGGCCGCACGCTGTGGCGGCTTGGTGGATTTACGTGCCTCAAACGTGAGGCGAAGCTGCGTTTTGTCTGAGTGCCCCACGATGGCAGAGGGCAAGGTGAGGAAAGGCCGGTCACCCCCTCAGGGTATCCGGCGCTCTCCCAGGGCCCAACTTCTGCACTCGACAGGCTTGCACTGACAAGTGCAGCGAAAACAGGCCGGACTTCGCAGGGCCCCCAGTGTCCTACGGCCCCTGGGCCCGGCCCTCAGTCCAGTAGTGAAGGGCAAACCCGGGTCGAGCGCACCGCTCAGGCTTTGAGCTCCGTCAGACCGCTAGACACAGGGACGGATAGCGGTGAGCTCCATGGCCGATCCTGACCATTAAAGATGGCGCTCCGAGGGGTCCCCAGTGCGGCAACAGGAGACGGACTAAGACCCCACACGTGACAGTGGTCAACCAGCAATGCCCATCGATCCATCAGCGAGGCTCCACACTGCCAGGCGAGTCAGCGGGGACGCAGGTATTCAAGACGCGGCAGCAGCCATGTTGCCGCGCGTCAGCCGCTCCACTAAGGCACAATTTGCAGCCCAAAATATGGCTCCAGAGCCACACAGCTTACTTCATCCGCTGAAGAGAGTGCTCATATGGCAGGGCAGTCCGTTGCTAGCACCGATGCATAGATTTTGGGCGGATAATAGACGGATGGGAACTCAGCCGGGCAGAGCAGCACTAAAGTGCGCCCATCTTGCTTGGCACCCTCTAGAGCCAGTCCAGTGAACTTTTAAGGACTTGGCCAAGTGCATTGAGAGAATTGTAGTCCCAAACTTCCAAGGACCATCTCAGAGCTTCTAGACCCTTGGATTTGTGTTTTGGACATGTTTAACCCTCAAGGGGAACTTCAGGAATAAGTTCCAGAAGTTTGGAGCAACTTTTGGAAAAAGCTCCATAAGGGGACGGACTCGACGTCACGAGTCAAGCCGACTACCTTCAACACGGACACGGCCTGAAATTCAGGTTCGTCCCACTGAAAGCTACGGAGCTCCAGACTTCCAGGATTTGACCGGGGCCTTTCAGGGAAGCAAGCCAACGCCTCTGCATTGAAATCAGTATTCTCGAGGGGACTGCACGACATTGAGAAAAAATCCGCCAGAAATGTTTCTAAGTCTGAAAGGTAACATTTTGACCGGGGCCTCCCGCTTAGTGTACCCGACCAGGGCTCCATCACGGTCAGACTTAAACTTTTACGTTGTCTGGGTCAAGTGTGACCAGATGTCCCAAGTGGGCGCTATATTTTTGTATGCACTAGCAGGGGTTTCATCTTTAAATGTTCATGTCTCCCGTTACCTATATTAGATGTTTGTCATTTTGGTGTCATGTTAAATATAAAAGCATTTCCTATTTTTACAAACTGGTGTAGGATTTTTATTGCATGTTTTGCCCTACTTATGTAATGTATTGGTGTTTTAAAATGCTTTACATACCTGTTTCCTTAGTTGACCCTGGCTGCTCACAGACAGCTACCCAGGGTTGGGCCAGGGGCTAATGTATTGAACCCTTGACTGAACCTTATATTGTGTTGGCGGCCTTATTGCTAATGGTGGGTGCATACTTACCTCTACTAATAATTCACATCCCAACGGTTGGACACTAAAGGGGTGACATTTACTATTCCCACTCCAATCTGTAACAAAGTTGTGGGAGGTGTTGGGCAATAAAAGGGTAACATTTACTATTCCCACTCCAATTTCAACCAATTTGGGGAAGGTGTTTGGCACTATAGGGGTGAAAGTTACTAATTCCACTACAATCAACACATTTTATGCAAGGTACTATAAACTAAAAAATGTATATACACAATCATTACTCCTTACTCGAACATCATTTTTCATACATAAAATAAACTAAAATGTACAATAAAAATAACCCAACCAAAACTGCAAACCTATTCAAACATTAACATATAAAGAATATTGTTAGCACTGTTAATATGTAATACATTTAAAGAAATATTTATTACCATTCTTCAACTTTGAACGATAACATTAAAAATAAGATCAGAATCAAAAATGTAAAATCATAAAATAGAAAATATATAAAAACAATTTTTAAATATAAATAACAAAAAATAACTTTAAAATGACTATTTTCAAAATAAATGTTTTCCTTTTTAAATGATGATGATTGTTTTCCCAGAAATTATAAAATGGAAATGTTTCATTTATTTTTTACATTAATTAACTTGATTAAATTAAATCGTCACATATTTTGAATGTTTTATAGTAATTTGAATATCATATAAATATCTACAATACAATATTGTTTTTAACTTTTATTTTAATAAATATATTTTCATTAATCATACATTATTTACACAAATAATATAACACAGTAAATTCAAACATTTTACAATTTTAATAATGCACCTTATGGTAGCCCTTAGCAATGCCTCACTGTGCATCTTAGTAGTGAAAACGTGTAGACATGAATACAGCCTAGAGTTGAAACACAGGAAACTAGAACTAAAGAATGCCGTCTGGCAATCTTAAGTTGATGCCAGTGTGACTAAAGTTTGCTCAGCCTTTTGCATGTTATTAATGCCCCATTTTTAAGGGATGATAGGGCCCATATTAGAGGTTGCTATAAATGAGCCTGGTTGGGTGGCCCACTTCTCCAAGACTTACTCAACTTCAAGTCTGGCATACCAGGGCTCCTATCCCATTGTTACTGAGGGTTCCACATCTGGCATCAGCAATCTATCTTTCTCCCCGGATGAAATTAACAGGGCACTTATGGGAAATAAGGGTTGTAAAGCTCCTAACCTAAATGGCTTTCCAATTAATCTTTTTAAGACCAATATTACATTTTGGGGACACATTTTGACCAGGGTGTTCGGGGCTTGTTTCCACTCTGGTATTTTGAATATCTGATTGGATTCCCTGATAGTGTCCATATATAAGAAAGAGGATCATTGTGATCCAGCTTGTTATCACCCAATTTCACTCCTCGACTCCTTTGTGAATGTTACTGGCAGACTAGTAATGAACAGACTAGAAGAGTGGGCAGAGAATACCAAAATCCTTTCTGACTTCCAATATGGCTTCCGTAGGGGCCTGGGGATAATTGAACAGTTGCTAAATTTAAATTTGCTAATCAGAAAATATATCCTAATAAAGGAAGGCCATTTATTTTTGGCTTTTGTTGACTTGTCAAGTGCCTTTGCGTTCTGCATGACAAAATGTGGAAAATGTTGGTAGAGCTTGAAGTGGAACTCTGATAATATCCTTCCTTAGAGAGATGTATTCAGGGAGCGGGGCAAGGAGCACACTACGGACCAAGGGGGAAATGCACTCGCACTTTAGATCTTGAGATAGGCATTAGATAGGGATATGTCTTTGCACCCTTTTTTTCACCCTGTACCTTAACAGTTTATGTTCTGTTTTGACAATAAAACTGTAGGGATCACTCTCAGATTGGACATAAACCCATTCCCACTATGCTTTATGCCAATTATACAGTACTTATGTACCGCACCCCACTGGGTATGCAGTGGCTACATACCCGTTTTGTTGATTATATGTTAGATTTGGGTCTGAATGAAAACATTCATAATGAAAACACAATTTTAAATCGTAAGATGATACAGGATTGTTTTAAACTGTCTTTGGTTCACTAAATCCCTGGTTCAAATCTATGACACAGACCTGTCTGGAAATAGGTCATGCAGAGTATTTTGAGTACCCCGACAAACTTCACCACATCAGCAGAAGAGAATTAAAGATGGAATGTTTTTCCCGTCTCAAAGAGGGTAGATTATCTTTGGAATTAGCAAAACCTAGTGTAGTCTACAACCACAGAATGGCCCCCACAGGTTTGTTTTGACTAGGGGTGTGGGGAACTTGTGGAGTTTTACTCCATGGAATTCTGTGGAGTTACATAAAATCTCCATGAGATTTGGTGGAGTTCCGTGGGTGTGCCGAATTTTTCACGTTGCGCTGCTCGCACTGATTTTTTGCACCGGGAGCTTGTTACAGATTGTATTTTACAGCACTAACAGCACAATGCAGAGCACCAGAAGGTGCATCTTCTTTTGGCCACTCAAGTAGGTTTTCAACTCAAGTGGCAGCTTTCTCAGCGCAAACAGTTATGACTCATGTAAGGGGATGCAAATTCTCACTTGCGCTTTGCCAACTTAACGTTGGTGAGCCTCAAACAAGAAAAAAGCAGTTGGGGGAGTTTTGCTGGAACTCCTCATTGTAAGAAAAACACGGAGTGGGCAAAGCTCAGGAAACTCCGCTGGTGGAGCTGAATTATTCGCACCCCTAGTTTTGAGGCATTTTACACTGGTTATTTTTTGCCATCTAGTTATATTCCCAAGTATTAATAATAATAATAATAATAATAATAATAATAATAATAATAATAATAATAATAATAATAATAATCCACATTTGTAAAGCGCAAACATTCACCCGTAAGGGTCTCTAGGCGCTCGGGGCCGCCAGGAAGATTAAGCAAGCTATTGCCCAGAGTTACATGGTGCTGGGCTAATCTGCCACCGGCGATCGAACCGTGATCCCCAGATTCCAGAGTCAGTTGCCCTGGCCATGGCGCCACACCTCTTCCATTAATGATGGGTCTTTTGCTCTGATTAAATGTCCCTGTGATGTAATGCATGTAATATTTTTTTACACATTTTATAAGGTTCCCCGAACATGTTTTAAACTTGCCTATTCTACGTGATTATAATTTTAAACAATGTTGCCCACTTTATTGTTCTTGCAACAACTAACCTCTCTACTGATTTGCTGTAGTATATCTACGAATCTAGGAGCATATTTACAAGCCCCCTGCGCCCCTGCGCCTCTGGTCCATCACTTTTTGTGAGGGACCGGCAGGCCATTTTGTTGGCCCATATTTACAACGACAGGAAATGCCACCCTGTGTGACATTTCACGTCCTTGTAAATACAGCTCCTTTTCACACAGCACTTGCTTAAAAGGGGTATTCTATGGGTGTTGCTGTTGGGTGTTCCGAAGCAACAGCCATGGAATTTGACACATTTCCAGATTTACCATAAATTGTAAACCCGACAATGCATTAGAATGCTATGCCACCCCATGGGTGGCGTAGGGAGGCGCAATGACGAGAAATGTTTTCATTTCTCCTAGTTTTTTCCTCTTTCTATGCGTGCTGCATTTTGCTGCACACATAGAAAGAGGAAAATGTGAGTTTCTGCACAGAAACAATCTTCCTGCAATGCAGGCACCCTTGCACCATGGTACAAGGTTGCCTGTGTCGGTGCATGCCAGTTAATTGTGAGCCCGCGCAGGAGGGAGCACAGGAATCCGTCATATCATGGTAGATATGACACATCCCTGTGCTTTGAAAGTGTCTTAGTGCGGTGCAGCAAAATGGCTTGCGGCACCACGCTGAGTCACTTTCTCTAAATAAGGCCCTAGTTTTTTGTGGGCTGCGATCCATTTTAGGACAAAGATGGTTTATCAGAATGAAGCGCCAACTGTGTAACAGTGACTTTGTTATCCTTGCACATTTTTATTACGAGGAGTGCTGTTTATATTGATATTATCTCAAATTGCTAATTTTGTAACTTCACTGGTTATGATTGCATAAGTCATTCTGCATGGGTTCCCATTTCCTGCATGTATTGTATGCATTTATGGTTTATTCGATGAAAATTGCATAAAGGTAATATTGAAATGACTACAACATTAATTTGCATATCATTAAAAAAGTTACATTAAAAATTCTACTTTTTAAAAAGCTCTCTAACCATATCCCCTAAATATCCAATATCCTGCTGCTAAAAAGAATCATAAATACAATAGTTTTATACATTAATATAACTAAAAACACAAAATTCAACAATTTGAGAATTAATAAATTATCTTACCTCAAAACACCAACATACAATGATATTAAAAACAACACTTTAAACAATATTTTTACCTTTGAAATTCAATATTTTGCCCAAACAACACGTGGAACGACCTGTCACTATACATAAGAGAATCCTTCTCACTTTATTATTATTATTTATCATTTGTTGGACACAGCGAATCATCCCTGAGGGGATATCTCAGCGCTATATGTGCAGATAACAGTTTACAAAGCAATGCCAAGGTTAAAGATTGAACAGCCAGGTTTTCAGAAGTTTTCTAAAATGGGTTAGATCTATTCAAGAGCGAATGTATAGAGGCAGCCGATTTCAGTAGTGGGGAGCCAAAAAGAGAAGGAGCGACCGCCAAGTCTGGTTTTATGAACACGTTTGGGACACAACAAAATCTGTTCACTGGATCTAAGCCGACGGGTTGGAATATAAGGCTTTAATTTGTTTTTCAAATAGCATGGTCCCCTTCCCTACAAGGTTTTAAAGTCCAAACATAGAAGTTTGAAAAGTGCCCGCTTTTTTATGGGCAACCAATGAAGGATGCGTAGTAGGGGTTCAGATGGGAAACGGGGAGGAAGATTTAGGGTAAGGCACGCAGCTGTGGTCTGCACCACCTGAAGCCTGGAAAAGAGGCCTTCATTCATACTGTCAAAGCGACTCACTATCAGAGCCTGGGTCAGGGTCTTTCTAGCATGTAAAGGGGTCCAATGAAACACCTTCCTAAGCATGCACATCAGGCCGAAACACATCCCAGATATGGTTTTAACATGCTCATTCATAGAGAGATCGTCATCCAATAGGACACCTACATTTCTAACGCATTTTTTAGGAGTCAGTGCCGGTCCCAGTTCAGGTGGCCACCAGTCTGAAGACCAAACTGAGTGGGCTTTTCCAACTACGAGAATCTCTGTCTTATTCGTATTAAGCTGAAGAAAGTTAGCTGTCATCCATGCAGCGATCTTTAACATACAGTTTTCAAATTTAAACTTGGTATCAGTGACTTCAGTTAAGGCTGATTCTGTGCTATAAGAAGCACGGAAGCCCGACTAAGAGAGATCCAGCAGACTGTTAGCTTCTAGTTAGAACACCAATTTCTGATTCACTAGTGACTCTAAAATTTTGTAGAAGACAAGAAGTAGTGAAATGGGTCTGTAATTTAGCATATCCATGGGATCCACCAAAGGTTTTATGAGAATGGGTCTAATCCGTGCTGTCTTCCATTTAGGAGAGAGAGACACTAACTGTGATGAGAGATTACAGAGGTCTGTAATGGGGGCTATCAAGGCAGGAGACAAAGTAGTGATGACATGTGGGGGGGCTAGGTCGGTCCAACGGGGATCCTGCTTTAATCATTTTTAGCAAGACCTGCACTTGGTCGGGGGTAACCAAGTAAAGAAATTCCAGAATACGATGTTTGGGATTTGTCTTGATTGCAGAGGGATCGAATGATTTCAGTGTTACATTATTATGGAAGGAATCGTAGATATTCTTAATCTTTTGTTCGAAGTGTTCTGCAAGATTATCACAGAACCACTGAGATGAGGGGGTTGTAGAGTTGCAGGTGCTCGGATTCGTAAATTCTTTTAGAATTTTGAAGAGCTCTTTTGAGGAGTTTTTCGCAGAATTAATTCTGTCTCCTACGTGGGTTCTTCTTGCAGTATTACAGTTTAAAAAAAATATTTCCCAAATGCTGTTTTATAGATACGTTTATCCTCTTCTAGTTTAGATTTCCTCTATTTACGTTCCCATTTCCTGCATGTAGACTTTTCCTTTTTTAGGGATTCAGTATACCAGGGTGCTGTTTTTTTCTTTTGTATCTTACATAATTTCAATGGAGCAATAATGTCGAAGGCCAGAGCTAACAAATCCTCAAAAGCTTTTAATGGAAGCTCACTGGCCATAAAATCACTCCTGGCTGGCGGAGTAAAGACAGGGAGGAGGGTGGACGGGACCACCCTCCTCCAGGGTCTCGTAAGTTTCAATGAGGCGAAAGGAACCGTAATGGGTTTCCGGATATCCAAAGAGAAATTTTGAGAGAAGGGGTCAGTCCACATCAGGGCCACGGGTTGGTCAATCACTACGTTTGAGGCATTAGTGAAGACAGCACCAAGGGTATGCCCTGATAAATGAGTGGGACCAGATACCTTTTGATAAAGGCAAAGGGATTCCACGTTGGCCACAAAACGATTGGAATCGTGATCGGATTGGTTATCAAAATGGTAATTAAAATCTCCTAACAGCAAAAAGTTGTCGGCTTCTAAAACATGGGGGGCTAGCCATTCCAAGACCACTGAGCTGAAATCTTTTTTTTATCACCAGGTGGGCGGAAGACCAGCTCCCCTTCCAAGTGGTTTTTAATTGAAAAATTATAATTTCCAGTCAAAGGGTGGAACACGAGTCCAAAGTTCTGACCCTTAGTGGATTTCGTACATCAATAGCCACTACACCTCATTTTTCCCACTGTCTATCAAGTCTGGTTACCCTATAATCTGTGGGAAACGCTACAGCTAAAGATGGAGAGGCAGACGAATGCAACAAGGTTTCAGTGATAAAACAGAAGTCTGGCTTGGCTGTCTCAGAGCTCCAGTGCATGCTTTGGAATGGAGCACACATTAAGGTAAAAGCCCTGAAGCTGCTGCTCAATACGATTGGCATTGTACATAGGGATACTCTTACTGCTGGCCAGGGGCATGCCTGATAGCAGGTAATGTTTTGTGTGTCCAGAGGTCTCCTGCTTGGTTTGGAGGATGGGGTGGGGGAAAGAAGTTGCACCTATTATATTGCCAAGGTCCATCCCTATAGAAAGGAGGTCATTTCTCAGTGCAGGAGGTACTAAAATAGTGACTCCATATCTTAATGAGCTCAGACCTAGGGTAAGAGAGAAGGGCCGTACTTTACCTAAAGAAAAAGATGCAACCCTTCTGGCAGCTTGTGGCATTGAGGCGTAGACGGGTGCAGGCGGGCTTGCCATTACTCACCTCTGGCTGGCCGGCGGTGCACCTGCTGTGCACGTCAGTGTCAGGGCTTTGATTAAAGAGACAGGACGTAGCCTGGGAAAGAACTTCATGAATTCCACAAGTAGCTGAAGACCTACCTTGTCGAGAGTCACTCAGTTTAGAGACAGTCAAAGGCCTTGTTAAAAGCTGCAGGTGGCATGTTTGAATCCTGGATGATTGCCCCACCAATAAAAGCTGGGGGTCTTTAAAATGAGTAACATGTTTAATATACAGCTAAGAGACATTTAAGTGGGATGAGCTGAATAAATAGAGAATAATATTAGCAGATAGCAGATCTGAATCAATGTCTACCTGTCTCTTCTGTACCTTCTTAAAAACAGGCTACTTTGAAAATCTTAATTTCAGCTAAATTATCTACTTATATAAACAGTTCACACATCATTGGAGTAATAACTGCAAAATGTGTACTAACTACATGTCATGACTCAGAATCTTTGCCTGTCAGGAAAAATAATGCTTGACCAATAATTATATTCATAATAACTCACAGCACTTCAGTAGTATCGATTATCTATTTATTAGCAGCATTGCTATATAATTGAGCTACCCACGGGGGCAAGGGAGTGTTTTACATACAAATACACGACAATATATAAAACATAGATTTCCAGATTCAAACTGCATCTGCAGAGGATTCACCATGAGCAAATTCTCACAATAATAATAGTTAACCACTTGCCCTTGTTTACATCTCTGAAAAGAATAGCTGTGTTGACATTACAGACAGGACTTGGCTAGAAAGCTAACATCCACTTTCCCAGTACTGCACATTCATAAACACGTCAAACATCTCCCTAATTGGTTATGGGAGTATGCCACAGTAAAAGGGCAAAGAATATTAATAGATTGTTTCTGAAGACATTTTGAATTTCTAATTTGTGTGCAGTTGTTAAAGGTTAATAGAATATTTTCTATCATTATCAGAGCAGATTTAATGAAATGTGTAATGTTAAGTCCATATATCAAAGTTGCCAGGCACAGCTGGTTGATAGGCATTTCATAATAGAAAATGTGTCTCCTTTTAAAATATTTTCAAACATCCCTTCATTCCTTTAGCAGACCACCCAAATGTATTTGACAACATGTTTTTACATTTTTATTAGCAGGACACAGAATTAGCACCAAGAAAAATGTGCTTAATTTCACTACAAATAAGCATTGGCAATGAGCTAATGAGCAACACATTAAACTTAAAACAGCAGGAAACCCAACATAGCTGTTGGCCAATTTAATGAGGCAAAATAATTGTTTCAATGATTCTTTAATATATATAAATCTTATAAAACCGTCTGCAAGGTATTCTGCCCCATGTTCAGATGAGTAGGATTAGTATGGGGTGTATGCATCCTTGTATCACTCGACTTGTGAGCATTATGCACATTGGGAATGGGGCACCTTAAAGAGAGAACACATTGCCCTCCTCAATATCTCCTAAGCAGGAATGGCACATCACATATTACATTCGATATATGACATCCAGGTTACCCAGTCCATAGTAGTTCAAGGAATGCAGACACTATTTAACAGCATGTTTATTCATACATTCAAGGTATTGTATGAGATATGCTTATCTATCTACAACAAGCTTATAAAGTAATAAGGGTTTGATTTTAAGTTTGGCAAAAATCAGTGCGGAGACGTATTTACAGAAGCCTTGTTAGAAATTGGGTCTCTAGTTAGCACTGGCTTGCACCCTGTCTAAGTAGGAACCCTAACTTTAGTCAGGGTAAGGGAGTCACACACTTAAGATAAGCCCTGCTCACCTCCTTGGTAGCTTGGCGCAGAATAGTCAGGCTTATCCCAGAGGCAATGCATAAAGTATTTGCACACACATCCAGTAACAAAGTTTAGAAAAATAGCCAATATTTATCTGAATAAAACAAGACCAAAACGTCAAAAATCCAACATACACAAGTTAAGATGTGAATTTTCAAAGATTAAATAAAATTCAGTTCTTAAAAAACAATTGTTCCGCTTGATCAGGACAAAGTACTTAAGATGCCTTAAAATCAAAGATGATTCGAGGTGCAGGGGAGGTGAGATGCCAAAAAAGCAGATGATGTGTCAGTTTCTTACTGCTATAGGGGAGGTGAGGTATTGGTTCTTTACTGCTAGGCAGGGGAGGTGAAGCATTGGTTCCTTGCTGTCCAGGGAAGGTGATGCACCATTTTCAGACACGCTGCTTCGGTTGCTTACTGCGTTGCGGTGTAGATGAAGAGAAGGGCACCCAGGCTTGATGCGTCAAAAGTCAAGTCACGTTGTGTCGATTCCACAGAGTTGATTTAGGTGCTGAGTCAGGGCGATGCATCACAGACTTCGGTGATGCGGCGCTCAATACTCATGCAGCAGAAGTTCTTCAGAGGCGCTGTGCCAAAAAGCTGGGGCCTGCATTGTAATCTGCTGTCATTGCGCTCAGCAGGAGCCACGCTCCAGTGCATGCAGCGGCGATGCATTGAGTTTTGGTGGTCTTGTGCCGATTCCGAATGACGCTTGGAGTTGATGAGTGGATTTTCTTCTTGAAATCACCAGAACTCACTTCCAAAGAGCCAAGGAACTGGATTTGGCACCACTTGGCAAGATAGGATTCTCAGCAAGAGATCCCAGGTGCTGGTCGGTGAAGTCTTTGATGGCCCTGAGACTTCTTAACAGGAGGCGAGCTCAACTCAAGCCTTTGGAGAACCTTGGAAGCAGGATACAGAAAGCAACGTCCTTTCACTTCCAGGACAGAAGCAGCAAGCAGCAGGCCAACACAGCAATGCAAACAGCAAGTGGCAGTCCCTCTTGGCAGCCTATCCTGCCCTTCTTCCTGGTAGAAGGTCCTCAGTCCAGAAGTGTTTTAAAGCTATGGGGTCACAGGTTCAGTGCTTATACAGTACTATAAACCTCAAAGGATATTCTTTGTAATGAACAAGATAATGCCTTTCCCTGCCCTGGCTCCAGACACACTATAGGGGGTGGAGACTACTTTGTGTAAGGACAGGCACTGCCCTATTCAGGTGTCAGTGTCAAATCCTCCCACCACTCTAGCTCAGGAAGGACCATCAGCCTGGTGATATGCTATCAGGATATGCAGGGCACACCTCAGCTCCAGTTGTGTGACTGTCTAGAATGAATGCACAAACAGCACAACTGTCATCCTGACCCAGACGTGTATTCAGAGACAGGAAGAGGCACAGAATGGTTGAAGTAAGAAAATACCAACTTTCTAAAAATTGTATTTTCAGACTAGCAATTTAAAAAAACAACTTCACTGAAAGATGTATTTTTAAACTGTGAGTCCAGAGACACCAAACTCCAATTTTCTATCAGCTACCGATTGGCAGATACACTTGTAAGATATTACAAGGCAGCTCCAATGCTAACTTATGGGAGAGATAGACCTTGCTGCAGTGAAAAACCAAATTAGCAGTTGTTCACTACCAGGAGATGTAAAACACAACAGTACATGTCCTACTTTTTAAATACATTGCACCCTGCCCATAGGGCTATCTAGGGCATACCTTAGGGGGTGCCTTACATGTAATAAAAGGGAAGGTTCGAGCCTAGCAAGTGGATGCACTTGCCAGGTTGAAATGGCAGTTTAAAACTGCACACAGAGACACTGAAGTGGCAGGCCTGAGACATGTTTGCAGGGCTACTCATGTGGGTGGCACAATCAGTGGTGCAGGCCCACCAGTAGCATTTGATATACAGTCCCTGGGCACACACAGTGCACTGTACTACCGACCTACTCGTAGATCAAATAGGCCGATCATGGAGAAATCAATTCCCATTACATTTTAGGGAGCGAGCATATGCGCTTTGGCACAGGTTAGCAGTGGTAAAGTTCCCAGTGTCCTAAAACCAACAAAAAGAAGGTCGGAAAAATAGGAGGCAGAAGGCAAAAGGTTTAGGGATAACGCTGCAAAAGGGGCCAGGTCCAACAAGCCTGTAAATACCACTATCCCAGGGTGAGGGATTTACTGGGTGCAGTAATTATCTCGTATTATGAGTTTCTCTCTTGGGAATAATTCGTAACATGCTGATGCAATGTATTTATTGCAATAAAATATGCATGTTTGCCTTTTTTTCAATGCGTTTTTCCCACAGTATTTTTCGGCAGGTTTTTCCTGATGAAATATGTTACCCAAAAGCGACAACAATGTGATAATTATGGCACAGCTAGTCACTCTGATCCCTGTGAATCCTAACCAGGCCCTAATTCAATATGCTTTTCGTGCAGTGGGAGAAATGTGCTACATGTGGATCCATTATTAATTTGTTCATTCCATGGAAGATTGATATTAGATACTTCATTTACATAAACATTTTATCATGTCTTGTGATTGATGCATTCTTCACTAGAAGATTCATGGGGCTATCTTGCTATATTTAGAACAGACACTCTGAATCCTCTTCACAAAGATGTCTCGTCTGTGCTCCTCTGGGTGACTGGCACCTCTGCACTCAGAAAGAGCATTGCTTGGGGAAGGGGTGACACTGAAAGTGTGTTTAGCTTTAACAATTGATGTCATGAAGTTCACCAAGCATGCATCAAGCTGTTGCACAGAAAGCGTCACCCGGCCATCTCTCTCTTTTTAGTAATGGAGGTGGGAGGTCTCACTTGTCAGCCTCCCAGGATCTCACAATGCCCTGATATTTGCGAGGGTCGGGGGTCTTCTCTTGCCTGTCAGACAGAACAGCATCGCAATTGTGATCATTAATTTCCTCCTTTACTAAATACATTTTGTTTTGTAGATTTCCGCAGAACGCTGTCAATACATATTTATGGTCCTCTACAAAGGACACCCTTGTCTATGAACTGGAAGATGGAGCTGGCAGAGTTCTGTCAGTTTTCCTTTTAGGATGTTCATCCCTGTCGAAGCCATTGGTCAAGCGGAGATAGAGAGGATTAAGACAGATTTAAACAGGACAACAAGCACCGACATGGCAAATGGCTTTTATTAAAAATGGTGCAATGTGAAAGCGAATACACTTATTTTAAGTCAATAGCCAACATCCCTCAACCCTGCAAAATCTTTTAAACAACTGATTCATGCTTGAAATCCCTCTTTCTAGTACACAGGAAGCAATTGAATCGTATGCCCTCCTAAGGCACTGAGTTCACTTTATTCAATATCACTAGATGATGACTCTTCAGCGACTGTGTTTCCAGTCGACTTGTTAGTTGTCTATGAAACAGTAGGTCACAAAATAATAGGAATTGGTTTTGCCGCACTAGAAAGGAGACCATCCTAGCTTAAAATGATAATGATTATAATACCAATAATATTCTTAACATCTTGATATAGGTTAGAGACTGTGCAAAGTTTTTTAGATCTGCAAGGCAACAATATGTTTTTTAGGCAGGAGTAAAACCTGTCCTAATTTTAAGCATCCTGCTAATTTTACTTTGGACAGTGAACATTGGCCCTGTAGAGCATAACAGAGGAGCTACTGTCCTAGTCTTAGAGAAGTATGGTGGACATGGGTATAGAGAAATGGGAGGAAGGTTTTATTTAGGACAGTATACTTTGGATTTTGAGGGAATAAAGTGTTTTCTCTTCCTTACCTTATCAAACAAAAATGTAGAAGAACTCTTCAGATCTTTTTGGGGATATGTTGGCCATCTCTACTAATCTGGGGAGGTTGGATTAAAAAGCATTTCTGGCATGTTTCGCTTGACCGCTGTTCCTTGATTCAAAGTTGTAGCAGGCTTGTCACAGAGTCATTTTGATACCGAATTTGTCTGATGATCCAACAGTTTTCCTATGCTTCTTTAATTCTTTAGTGAACCAATGCACTGATTGGTTGTATTTAGGTCTTTTAAGTGATGTTGGAGTGAACATATCCACTATTTTTTAATGTATTTGCAGGCTAATCACTAGAAACGTTATGATCTCTTGGTGCTAAGAGCTGTATTTAAATAGTGTGGAAACCCAAAGACATGGGAATGCTATAGTGGGAATGTCTAAAGGAACTGGCCATACTGTGCCAGTGAGGTACACAACGCCCACTCCCCAATTTAAAACCGGCAACAGATCAGTGGCTTCCTTCTAATGACAGCAGAAGACTTCCACCTCTCTGGAATCCACACTATGCCTTTAGCAAGGTTTAGTATGGTGCATAAGTTAGGTAGAAAAGCAGGACAAGTGCTGCCACTTTGAAGAGCCATTACCTGTGCTTGGTTTTGGGCTGATGTTTGTCTCTGCAGCCTTCCTTTGCTTAGCACAGATCTATCCCCATATTACTATGGACGATCTAAAGTAGTATTGACTGTTAAGGAAATTAAGATCAGATTATTGCATATGATCCATTAGAATAAACTAGTATTAGATGTTCACTGACACTAACCAGCAGTTTTCAAATGATCTAGTTAGCTCTGTCTTTGAGTTTCACAAGAAATTGAAAACCTGGCTTTGCAACTAATCCTCAGCCAGTCTCTGGCACGTTTCCTTTGTCAAGCGCCAGGATACCCTCCGGGTGATGTGCCCTTCAAATACACTTAACATAACATAACATAACATAACATAACATAACATAACATACCAATAACAGTTGCACAATGTGTATATTATCATTTACTGGTGCAGGCTCAGGTATGCCTAATAGCAAGTGGCCCATGGTTGGTCTTACATAAATCTGTTAACACTCTGTCCCTGTGTTACAAGTTCAACCGTTATTCGGTACATCTGGTTATGAACAGTATTGTAGCTAATCACAACGACCCTGACCATAGTGTCTGGCACAACTAGGAAGATATCTGTCAGAAACAGAACATGAAAGATTAGCATTCAGGCCACCAGACCTTGCTGCAGAATAACAAAGCTATGTGGGCGCCATTCGTCTCCCTGTCCAGTTTGCAAACTTCAGATAGTTTTGATAGGGCTGCCGTTGTGATGGATGAATTGGGGACAGCCTGAAAGCACTGTCAGTGACACCGCATTAATGCTGCTGAAATTGCTGTGCGGAAGGAGCTCTCTAAGAAACATATTTGTCAAGAAGTTTCTTTCGTGGCAGAGAGATGAAGGCAATTTCTGACAGAACATCTCTTGGGAACTTTCCAGTAATGACAAAAGTCCCCAAGGGGCTTTTTCAATCCAGATGCGCCTTTTTGAACTGTGTTGCGTTGTAACTCACCGTGGCAGCAGATCACCTTTATTTACAGGCATTATGCCAATAGATATTTCTGTCTCCTGGATACAGGAGAAGGAAGCTGCAAAGGTGTCCTCTCCTAAAGCGCGAATTGTTCCCACACATTATGGAAATTAGGCGCTATGATTCACTCTGGACATCTTCCCATCACCAGTACAACATATATATAAGTTAACTTAATCGACTAATTTATACTTAAAAACACACAAAAAATAAGGCACTTGGGGGCATATTATCAAGCCAGGCGATAACATTATCGCTGCTTTAGCGGCAGAAAACTGCCGCTAAAACGGCGATAATGGGCTTGATAATATGCTCTATGGAATTCCAATTGAAGCCCATGTTAAATGTGAAGGACGTCTAACATGGGCTTCAATTGGAATTCCATAGAGCATATTATCAAGCCCATTGTCGCCGTTTTAGCGGCAGTTTTCTGACGCTAAAGCGGCGACAATTTTATCGCCTGGCTTGATAATATGCCCCTTGCTGACTCCAAATCATCTAAAAAACAGAAAGCAGCTGGGAGATATCTCCCGTATGATAGAGATGGAGCTCGCACCCGCACCAATGATGGCACTGCTCGTGTACATGCATGATCTCCCCAAATCCAAGCGGCGGTTTGTTGCCATCGCACTCCGAAGTAGCCCTAAACTGGGGCAGTAAATTCACACGCACGCTGAACACATGGCTGGTCAGTATGACGTATTGCAATACAAAGAGCGACACATATGCATCGCTACAGCCACCGACTGCTAGGCCCCTGGACATATGGCAGCCATTCCACTCTTACCTACTATCCGTAGGGAACACTGACGGCGATCCGCCCACACAGCCACACGCCTCTGCAGATGCGGTGGAGGAGAGGGGAACATTTGGGACTACTGGGCTAGCTTAGATGTTGACAGACATTTAAAATATGTGCTCTTCGTCCCCTTGCAAAGTGGAACCTGAAATCCGAGATTGCCTTGCAAACCTTTCCAGTATGTCGAATTGTATTTTATTTTCCATTTTTTAAACATTGTGCCATGTCAAACATCCAGCTGCACTGTAACAATGTTATACTGTTCTTTTGCAAACCAATAATAGAAAAAATGTAAAAAGAGAAAGCAGCTTATGCCGTTGTAGCCTTAAAGCTGGACTGTTAATATTGAGAAAGTCGATGTCAATATAAAGAACAATACATTCATGTATAAAAAGGAAATTGCATCTTTATTGACAAATTTGCCCGTTGTGAACTCCATATCAACCCTGACGCAGAACCACGTGGTTAGGCAGGCCACGAGACCCAGGCCTGATGTTACTTATTGACAGATCACGAGGACGGTAGCATGGAGCTAGAATACAAATGCAAAAACAGGAAATCCCAGATCGATCCCACAGATAGGCGCAGCGACACCACAATGGTTCAGGGAGATTGGCTCCAATAAAGCAAGCATGGCCAAAGGGTTGCACGCATTCCCAAAACAGTTTAAAGTTAGGAGTACTTAGCCAATCAAGACACAACACACCCAGTACACTCAGTGATCACGTGCTTCCCATGCTGGACAACTGGACACGTTACCCACTGGCCGCATTGTGTCCACGCAAGGTCGAGGCCCACCTGGATTCCTCATACAATACCCTAATTTATGGCTTCAAGGACAGAGGTGCACATTCCAAAAAAGGATTGCTGGAAACACTGTATTACATTCAATGAACTGTATAAAAGTCTGTGTTAACTGATTGTAAATCAAGACAGTCCTCAGACTCTATGCCTGTGACTGTGCTCCCGGTGAGATTTTTTAATTAAACAAACTATTCCTGTTTTGCCAAACCCCTTTTGTCTCTTGTTTTTTGAAGGAATTTCCCTTTCAAGCAACATTTTGGCAAGCCACCACCAGAGCTGATTAGTACTTTGAACCCGACTTCAGCTTTTGCTGAGCCACCACCAGAGCTGATTGGTATCTTGAACCCAACTGCAGTCAAAGGTAAGGGACCCCGACTGGACGTATTCATATTTATGCAACAAGGAATGTGAGCAGACACCGCAATCGGTTGCAAGTTCTTCTGAATGCGTGGGGTGAATGTCCGTCCTGACGCAGCCATCACAGAGGGTAACAGACTAGATCGGAACCTTAGTAAAGCATGTGGCGTATGGCAAAATAGGGAGAAGCGTAAAAAGACAACCTGATCACCCTGCCACTGACGCAATCTGGCAAATTACTTATTTTATATGTCCTACCTGAGTAGTCAAAAGGTGGCCTCGGAGGTGATCCCATGGATGTCACATTTATTTTAATAGTCAGCACACTAGGAAAGGTGAATATTTATTGTCAGTCATCACCTCAATCTTATTGTTTACTCTAAAAGGGTTTCTCAGTGCCACCAGTTTTCCAATGCCATTGGTATCTGAAAGAAGTGAGAGGTGTTAGTCATTGTTGTGTTTGTTTATGAAATGTTCCTTTTTTGATGCATCTGTACATAGCGCTGAGCTCATAGTTACATAATTAGAAACAGTAAACCCCCTGCCTGTGTATATTTTCTCCACAGTTCAGATCGAAACCTGTGAGTCCCTGAAACAAAGAATCTAAGGTATCTTGTCCTCTAAAACTACCAAACCTATCATGGAAACACCATTAAAACATATGCAAAAATGGTTCATCACACAGGCTAAAAAACGTACTAAGGTTTGCCAAGAATGGCACGTACACATGAATGTATATACATTTCCCTTGCCAAAGGAGGAAACTTTCGACACTAAAATACTTGAACATATGAGAATATACATATAAACCAAATACACATTAGAGAAGGCCCAGATCAACAGTCCTGCACTACAGATAGCAAACATGGCATCAGCACCACACCCACAATATGCAGGTATGGAGGTGCGTTCGTCCCCTCCCCCCATATTGCGATACTCTAATCCGCCAGCTGAAGTCAGCGGGCTCCCCAACGAACAATGAGAGATTTGGCCCAGGCATGAGAGACTAACAGGCCAGCCGGCCCAAGCAATCACTGAGCAACCTCAGTCCAATGGAAATTCGACCCCCTATCAATCACGTCCGACACATAAAACCCCAGCGGGTCAGAGGACGTGCACCCTCACTAATTTAGGTGACCACACATGAGTGACAGGGAGATTTGTAGTGGTTCTAGACAGTGATACCACTAGTGGGAGTGAGGAAGAGAGCCCCAGTCCTCTGGTTTTCCCATGACAAGGGTGGAGCTACAGGCCTTGCCCAAGTAGCAGAGGAAACAACAGAGAGCAAATTTAAGGGCAAAGCCTGACCAAAAAGAACAGCACTTAGCTCAGAGTGAAGGAGGCAACCAAGCAGGCATGTAGAAAAAGGCACGAGCTAAGGAGGGAAAGAGAAGGAGCTTGCACCCGGAAAGCACAGCAAGAACAAAGAGCAGCGTACCCCCTACATGAGAAGAGTGGGGGTAGGCACCGATTGAGGAAGAGTCAGAGGTAGAATTAGATGAGAGATTTTTGGCTGAGATTCAAGCCTCACCCAATTTTAAACAAAGGAGAGGAACTGACCGGGAAATCAGAGACCAAGGTAGCCAGGTGTTGACCCAAATAAGACATAGGAAAAGCAGGGTGGCACCTTTGTGTTCACACAGGGGAGCAGCGCTGAAGACGTATGCTGCTTCACCCGAACGCACAATATAGATAGACTGACTCCAAGGAAGATAGTGGCCAGAGAGGACGGCGAGACCTCTGGTTATCCATTCTGCCACCTGCTAGCCTACTGGATTGAGGGAAAAGACCAGTACGATAGACCTGGCCGAAGAAGGTATCCTTCAAACCAGAGGACATGGCTATAGCAGAAGACTGCATCCAGCATGGAGGAGGAGCTCCCTTGTGGAACTTCCCCTACATTCAAGAATGCCTAGGAAGATGGGAACACCATGTTAAGAAGAAACCGGTAGAGCTACACAAAGCAAACATTTACCCGATATTTCATAAGAGCACATCCGAGATCATCTATGTGCCGTGGTCTCAAATGGATAAAGAGGGGCACAGGACAAAGTTAACACCATTGGTGGATGGAGCGGGAATATGGTTCTCATGCTTTTTAGAAGAAGACCACTTGAATAAACCTAGAGATAGGAAATATGAAAAGTCTACTAAGCAGTCTTAATGGACAGCATTCCACTATGGTGTTTGCCCGAGCTCGCATCGCAGCAATTACATTGACAAACACTGAGCATGATGGGGCTGCATTCAATTCATACAGGCACCAAATATGGAAGGCCCTGAGGGAGATTTTCCCTGACTGCCCTGACATAGGAGGGCTAATGGCGGAGACTGTGAAGCCAGGGGAACCAATAACTGATTTTCTGCATAGGATGAGGAAATGATAGGGATAAGAGAAAGGCTAGCCATGGACTGACATGGTCCCACAAGTTGCATTCTTTTACTAAATTATCAAAAAGGGGCTGCCCACTGAGATGCAAAGCAGGCTAAGCAGCATTGTTGGTTTAGGCCTCAAGCTCTGACGGGAGATACAAGCCCATATATTGCACTACCACAAAATGATACAAGAGAAGGATAGACAGAAACAGGAGCAAGCCCAGAGATATACAGTTAAATTGTTCCAACACAAATTGTAAAAAGACCACCCTTGAGGGGGCCTCATTGGTCGCAAACGTGCAGATGGCACCAGTGTTAAAGGGAGCTCAACCCCAAAACCTCAGAGGGTTTAAACCTAGCTATGGTAGCAGAGAACAGGGAGGTTGGCAGCAACCAACCCTTAGAAAATGTTACTATTGCCACAGGATGGGTCGCATAGCAGACCAATGCAGGTTAAAAGCATAGCATGAATAGATCTCAATAGGCCAGGGTCTGCCACCACAAAACCCCAATCCTCAGAATCAAGCTCAGGGAACCCCGGATACACCCTATATTCAGCCTCCAGGAGACCAGTCAGGTGCCGCACCCTCACAACAGGGATCAGGTAGTTGGACAAACACATGACAACAGTAAACTCAGCCCAACTGGGACCAAACCCACAGCCTCAGCAGGTAGGGTTAACTGTCTGGAGAGGTAATGCCTTCACAGAATCCAAATGCACAGCAAGATGAAACCACAGAGTAAAACACCCTCCATCTGCCCACATCCCAAGAATTAACTGTACCAAAAGCCAAAAGAAGGACCAATGAGACAACTTTCATAATACAAGCTTTTACATGCGCAAGGATTCAGGGCTGCTACATGTGCTTTGCCAATCGGGTGTCCTCACTACAGTTTAACATTAAGGGTGCTGCAGGAGCCAAGGCCCCACTCTGCTGCTGATCCCTAGGGTGGGTTGGCTGACCATGCCCCGGGGGAGGGCAGTCTGACAAGGGGGTGGGGTGGCTTCCAGACCAAGTACTTAAAAAGCAGGCTCCCAGGTTCCCGCACCCAAAGTCCAATCTGACGGGTTCAATTACCAAGTTGAAAGGTCCCCATTCTCTAGCAGCTTCCGCAAGATGGAGGCTCCCTTTCAGTTCTGAAATGAAGCTATCCTCAAGTGGCCGGGTTTAGGATTCCTGTACGAATGGGATAGTGAAGACCCCACAACCTCCACAGCACACAGAAAAGAGTCAATAACTTGTGAAGTGCCCTCACAGCTTTAGGTCCATCGAGAGGTTTGTCAGGTCAGCCAGGCATCACTGAGTAGCGAGGCAGTCCCGGTCCATTCATCATCCCTACGCAAAGTTCATTGAGGATTCTTGTTCTTAGACAATGGCGCCCCCCACATTGTTATGATCTCAATGATTTTTCCTGTTATTTCCATTGGATTTCTTAAATATCTGAAGTTCAGTCACCATGCCATACCTCTAGCACACCCGTTAGTTGGAAGTCCCTAGCCACAAGCCAGGAACAGTAGATATAAACATGACTGAGAAGACGTGGTCTGAGAGAGAGGGGGTTCATGGGAAAGGGAAGGCTGCAAAGTCCATCACAGCTCCAGGCGAGAGTAGAATGCAGACTGCCCCCTACCTGCGTATCACGTCTAGGAATTGTCCAACACACCAGGCCTCACATACACCATCCAGAAAAAGCAGTAAGCCCCGACCTTGTACACCACAAGACAGAGATTGGGGGTATATGGGAGCCACAGTATGACTTTCCGACCCCGTTTGCCTCATGATAAGTGAAATAGCAGACAGCACAAGATCAAAACCCGACAAACTAGCCCAAAGTTAGTGCAAAAAGAGAAGCCTCTAAAGAAAGGGTGTAACCAAGATATCTGGTGCCACAAGGGAGGGGCAGGTTGCACGCCTCATGCAGAGAAACAAGTGATCTTGAGGCACTTTGCAGCCATCACAAAACCCCAACAACAACAAGCCCCCTCTTCGTAAAGTCCAGTGCACATGTAGGTTGAAAGCAGACTGCAAAAATGTCGCCACAAGGCACACATCAGGAGAGACAGGGTCTCAGGAAACTGGCGAAAACTGATAGATCATTCCTCATAATCACAAGGACATGCCATAAAACATTAATCTAAACATGCATTTAAGTACAAGGACTCATAGAGTAGATTAATCTGTCTGATTACCCACAAGTCACTTTTAGCCTTTAACCATCAAAAAGAGGCCATGACTGTGCCCACCTTCCGGTGCCTCACCCAAAAATTGCATAAATGGAGTTTGGAGAAGACACCCCTAAGGGAAATACAGGAACCCCGAAGAAAACCATTATTAGCCACGGCACACATGCAATGTTTTCTCTGAATTAACAAACAAAGGTCTAACCCAACAGGTCTGCAATCGAACCACCAAGTGCAACACCTCTCAGCTTACACGTCATCACCCTAATATGGACCTAAAAAAATGTGACTCTAACTTATGAACTGTACTATGAACTTTTTGATCAAATTGTTGAGCGAAAATACCCGGTAATCAGAGGACCACAGACATCTCCCCTGGATTCATATCCGAGACCTGCAATGTTTAATTTCAAGTTAAGTACTTTTGTACTTTCATGTACCCTATGTTTAGTTTTGGTACTACTGCACCTATTCGTTTCCTGGCCAAATGGAATCTGTTCAGAAACTATCACAGCACTTGCGTAGGGGTCTCTCTCATGTCACTTATAATTTACAACTACCCAAACACTAGCATTCCACATGCACAACACAGCACCCTTTCGCACAACATATGGTATCAGCACAAGACCGCCGTGGACTCTAAGACATCAGCCAGGTCGTGTTACATCTGTTTGCAGATACCACATGTAGTAGGTGCAGATACACTTTACCTGTCCCAAGAGGTAGCCCCTGAAATAGCAACATGCGTCCTCCACTTGTACCTGTGCAGAATATGGGCCAAAATCCAGCCAAACAAGGTAGAACCCCACAGAGTAATAGTGAATCTGACCCGTTACAAGACCAATCCGATGGCTCTCTATCTTTTCACTGAGCCTAGTGACATTCAAACTGAGATAGTTAGGATGCACAGGAAGGGCACCATTGGGGAGGATACTGTTTGGCCCCGAGACTTCCCACAGAGGAGATTCTTGAAGGTAGCAAAACCCCCAACTCAATGCACAAACCCTTCCACTCCTGCCTCCATTTGTAGTCCAAGGGTGGCCTGTGGAGAACATCCTTAACATCGCGGTTAGTACACCGCGATGCAGTTACATCGCAATCGTTACAACGACTGCGATGTTACCACGCCATGCCATTACAACGCAAGTCTTTACATCGACTTGCGCTAGATGGAGTGCTAACATTACAAATAGTGTAGTTTACTATCCCAACACCTTCCCTACTGTTAAGTGGACTGGAGATGGAATAGTAAATTTCACTTTACTAATGTTAGCACGCCATCTAGTGCAAGTCGATGTAAAGACTTGCGTTGTAATGGCATGGCGTGGTAACATCGCAGTCGTTGTAACGACCGCGATGTAATGGTACGCGTTGTACTCACTCGCGTTGTAACATCATACATCCATGGCCTGTAGCATATGCGGGGCAGTCTTCTTTAATAACTAGTAGACCCCGACATGGAGTTTCTGTGTAGGGCCATCCAGCTTGATGATATGAAGGGAAACGGGTCTCATTGGGGAGTGTTGAATGAAAGCATAAATACCCCATGTCAGGAAATCTGGAATGCCGAGGTGGGTGGATACACTTGACTAGAAGGGAATGGGCAATCCCTTATTGAACGGAACCTTACACTGTATTCCTTATGTTTCAGAGGTAAAGGAATGCTTCCACTGTGCACAAATGAAAACTGTGCTGTGATATTGCACATTCTGGATATGCAATTGGGCACCTCCACGTTGATGGATATCTACTGGCAATGCGGCAAGTTTGCCTAAATACGGCTCATCCTCATAATGTGGTCTCATCAGCATACACACCACTACCCTGGTCATTCCCACAGAAGAACCATCAGACTTGTGCCAGCACCCAAAAAAGAAAAAGACAACCTTGTTGCATCAGGCTCGTGAAAAAAGAACTGCAGAATATTTTGGCTGGACTCAGTAAAAGGATATTCCAGAAAAATTTAGACTATTCTCGGACTCTAAAGTATTAGCCTGGGGTCCCTACCCATTTTCACTGTGCAGACGAAAGCCAATGCCCGCTGGCTTCAGATCACCATATGGGAAATACTTAAAATGATGAACAGCACTGAGCTCGGCCTTAATTCGATCAAAGAAGAACTGAGAGCAATCCGCCTCATGGTGACGCAGCAGTGGTATGTGTTAGGCTTAATGACTGCTATGGAGGGAGGGGTGTGTGCCAGGATTAGTGCATTCTACTGCACGTTTATCCTAGGGAATGACCTAGATAATGGAACTCTGAGTCCTGCCATCCAAGCACTACACAGTTTATAAGTAGACATGTGTGATGAGGGAGGTCCCTTCCGAGCATGAATGGTTTTCAAATTGGTTCTGCTGGCTCTCTCATTGGCTTTCTGATTTGTGCACGTCATTGCTGCCTGTTTTCCTCGCATTTTTTGTGTGTGTGGCTCTGTGCAACTGAGAATTTTATGCTGCAAAAATGCAGTCCATAAGTTCGGTAAAATGAAAGTAAATAGGAAAGAAATAATTGGCAGAACTAAAGAATAACAGTCCCCAAATAAAGTAACGGTCATGAAGTATGGATTAGTTAGCGTAGTTGGAAATTCAACTACAGGGAAGAATGTTAATAATGAGAAAGTCAATGTCAATATGAATAAAGACACATTCATGTATAAAAACGAAATGGCATCTTGATTGACAAATTTGCCTGTTGTGAACTCCACATCAACCCCAACTCAGAAATAAGTGGTTAGGCAGGCCCTGAGACCCAGGCCCGATTTTACTAGTTCACAGATCACAGGTGGGGTAGCACGTAGCCAGCATACAAACACACAAACAGGAAATCCCAGAACGAACCCACAGATAGGCGAAGTGACATTGCAATGTTCCAGAGATATTGGCCTCAATAAAGCACACATGGCCTGAGGAGTGCATGTGTTCCCAAAGCACCATAAAGTCAGATGTCATATGAAGTTAGGAACACTTAGGCAATCAAGACACAGCACACACAGTACACGCAGCGATCACACGCTCCACATGCCCGACATGTGGACACGTTGCCCACTTGCCGTATTGTGTCCAAGCAAGGTCGAGGCCCATCTGGATTCCTCATACAATACCATAATGTATGGCTCAGAAAGACAGAGGTACATATTCCTTACCAAAAATGGATCACCGGAAACACTGTATTACATTCAATGAATTGCATAAAAGTCTGTGGTAGACCGATTGTAAATTCAGACGGTCTTCAGACTCTCTGCCTGTGACTGTACTCCTGGCCACATTGCTTAATTAAACAAACTGTTCCTGTTTTGCCAAATGGCTCTTGTCTCCAGCATAACCTAGTGGAAAACAAAAATAGGCAAAACCCAATAGCTGGTAATTTTTCAAGACGTTGCAGACTTAGAGAAAAATTCCCAATTCCAATCTTGAACATCATTGTCATAGATGATCCATCATAGCAGCGGGGGAATCTAGGAATGCTTATAAGCTCAGCTTGAAAGAAATGGAGAGCAGTAAAGAAACATCATGGAAATCAGTCACTCAGCCATATACAATAACCAACCCACATGGAATAACCTGTAAAGTGTGATGATAAGTATTGAAAGGAGCCTGTGCATGACAATGATGTTGTGATAATGGTTAACACAGCAGATGCTTGGCAGGGAGTACGTCTGAAACCCCTCTGTTTTGACAGCAGTAATGAACACTTCAGTGAAGCTCTCGTCAGATGATCAAAGTCCCGAAAATTTTGAAGAAATAAAAAGTAGACTTAAAAAACTGCAGGCTGTTGAAATATTGCTTTCAGTTTTATACAAGATATGTATTCGTAATTCTGATCGTTTCAACACCATGGAGTGCCGAAACAGCACCTCCTAAATGATATCCTAGGAAGTGAAAGCGTTTCATCTCACATCCCTTTCAGACATTTGTCAATGCCAGAGGTCTTCAATCTGTGGGGCATGACCCCCAATGGGGCCGTGGGAAGGAGGGCGCGCAGTACTCAACCTGACTTCTGCTTGGAATCCAAAACGTTTGCTCTTCCTTTTGTAAAAAGACAACCGTCCCTGTGAAATCAAAGCTGGGCATTCAGCTAAACATGCCTTTCTGCCAGTGTGCTGGTTGCCTGAAAGAAATGCAAATGTGCACAGCAAGTTAATCTGCAAATGTAAAGGGTAATCTGCAAATGTAGAGGATGCTTGGGAGCCGGTACTGGCTTTAATTGATCAAATAACTTGAAGCTTTGTGATGACAAAGATTATTTCATTTTAAATGGTAGTGCAAAGAGTTAACAACTGAACTGTGAAGTGTATGCTTTTAATCGTCATTGTTTACATAGCGCTTACTATCCCTGAGGAGGGGTTGAAGGGACAGCTATGTAAAAATAATTCCAGTATCTACGGTCTGGGTATTGCTAAAATCTATATTTTTAAAAGCTCCATTTTATCATAAAACTGTTTGCTGCATTTTGTAGCAGTCTACCTTATACTGTGTGTAATGCAAGTATAAAATAATGACTTACATGTGAACAGTGATTTTTGTCAGAGTCTGTGACCTCGTAGCACTAAAAATACACAAGTCGCTATTCTCCACTGCCCCAACCAAGATTTATTTCTGGGCTCTCTGGTTGCACACAGACCTTTGCAGTACATTAACTAATGAAGGTTTCATAATGTACTATAGAGCATTTCCTACTGAGTAACAGCTTCTTTTATTTATTTATTTTTAATTGAAGCTGCATGTCATTTTATATGTAGCTACCTGACTTCAAAAAACCTAAGAAGCCTACAGAATTGTTTGTTTTTAGCCACACTTTTGACCCTGCCCCCAATTTCAGACTGTCAAGGCCCTCCAGCACACCAAAACATGAGTGAAGTCAACAACAGCAGCAAACTAATATAACCAGGAGTCAGTTTTTGCTAAAATAGAAGCCCCTGTTTTCATAATGTTAAAAAGAAAAACCTTTTCAGAAAAACAGTCTGAAAGAAGATTAAGGATCACTTCCTCCCCTGGAATTAAAGAAAGCATCCTACTTGGACCTTACAGTTCATCATTAATGAATGTAAACGGTATGTTTTAATTATGATGAATGATGCTCAGCAACCTCCAGTTCCATGCAGCTGTAAAAGTCAAGCCATCAGCATCCCATGAAATATTGCATAGTTCTCCTCGGATGCCGTGCACTAAAGGTGCGGCCCATGTATTATAGCCATTATACCCAGGGCCACTGGAATTATGCGATTGTGTGGCCTCTGCAATTTTAGCATAATTATAGATTTGCTGCATTTTCCACATAATCCATCACCTGCCGCTTAATCTGCTGATTTTAAGAAAGAAAATGTTGCCACACAGTAGAAGGCCCTGTGCAAAGCTTGACTGGTTACCAAATTGGTACTAAAGAGATGCAATCACAAACTTGACCATTTCTCTGAAGAAAAACAGGCACACCTATCACATTACTTCAGAAAGGTGTTATCATCCAAATAAGATTTGTCAAATTATGTTTTGTTTGTGAAAAATAAAGTACCATTGTGCAATTTGGTACATTTCTCATTGGAGACTTTTTGTTTGAACTGTGTGGTATGACTCTGACACTGATCCAAGTCACCTACAAACCTTTGGTTAGCTAAACACTGTTTAATATTATTTCATCACTGCAAAAATGATTTTCTGTGGGAATTGGGGGCGTTTATGGTTGTTAGAAGTCGTTGATGATGAGGAGTATCAGGTTATAGAAATTTTAGTCAGGAGGGGGTCCTTACGCCTTAACAATTTTGATATGGGTGCCTCGGCATGAAAACGTTTGAAGACCTCTGGTTTATGCCCACAGCAGGATAGAAAACCGGTTCCAACAGAGGGAGAAGAGGAATTCCCTACTTTCAATAGGGGTGTGCATAGAATGGAATACAAGGCTCTGTCGAGCAAAAGAAGACTACAGCCATCATGAATGAGTGATTCTGTGAATATTTATAATGCATTGGGAAAGAAGGTGCTGCCAAAGAAGGGTGCTTTTCTGAGAAAAAGTTGCCAGGATTGGGTTATGTAATTTACTAAACAGTGGCTAGTGCATAGGATCAGAATGACATCTCACCAACACCTCCTGGGAATATTCCTGGATCTCCAAGAACATACAAAGGAAGAAACAAGATAATGACTGACTGCTGTAGAAAGAAAATTGAAGGACCCCTTACTCCTGCTGCCACCCATGGACTAGAACTACTCTCAAAGTGTTATATGGTTTGTCCTCAGGTGGTCTTTTGCTTTGATGAGATGGGAGTGTGCCCTACTACTCCAGGGAAGACATGGTTTGGCAGTTCGGGCGGGACTGTTCCCATGAGGCACAGGGTCAAGACCGATTTGCATATGGCCATGTCTAAACTGGGGTGGTGTAGTGGGCAAAAGAACGATGGATTTAACCCAGATCTCTTGACTGGGGGAGAATGTCTGCATTGTCAGCATTCCGTCCATCATTTGTTTGTTGTAACGCTACTACTGTATGACAGCATGACATAGCATTTCGTTTATCTTAGAACATGAATGAGAGGCATTATACCTCATTTAACTTTCCCCACCCCTCATGTTGTGTACTGACACCGAGTTAATTTATTGTGTGCGTTCAGGCTGATAATGTTTATTACTGCACGGAGCCATGTCATTTAATGGCTTCCATTTTAAACTTTGGAAGAATAGCCCTTCGATCATGGATAAGAAGATAATAGAAAAACTGTGCCCTCGCTCAGGTCCAGTTATGGAACTATGTTAAGAAGAAGGTAATGTCATGATGAATCATGCATTTTGTGTCCTACTTACAGGTTAACACCCAGACCCAGTGAGAGCACATTATCTCTAATTTACCAAACTCATAACTGTCACTGGTCATATTTTCTAATTTTCTACACTATCACCTTACATTAGCTCACACCTACCTAGACACACAGACATGGTAGATTAGTCCTCGGGCTGTAGGATGCCTGATATTTCTGTCTTGAGGAATGCCACAGACCAGCACTAGGCTCCAGGAAAGCACAAACATGTTTACTGGTGATAAACGAAGGGCTTCATTTTGGCTTTTTTAACTTTCTTTTGCCTGGTCCCTGCAGTCTCCTGAATGAAATTTGAGACATTGAGCTAGTGATGTGACAATAAGTATATTACTATAAATTGGGTGTATTTAGAACCAATGAAACTAAGTGCTGCTGGCTCGCCGTCAGCCACTGTGGTGAGTGCATCCAGACTAAGGTGCAAGAGTAAGCCCGATGATGAAACATGCCATCACTGTGAGCATTACGTCCTTTCAGTAGGAAGGATAGGCACCATCCATGTTTGTTGGATCTTCCGGCCGTCATCCTGTTTAGGGATGCAAAAGGTAGAACGGTTCCTTCCTATAAGAAGATCCACCTGTGCAATTGTGAGTCGACTACAGTGCTCCTTGACGTAGACATGGCTGGAGAAAGACTTGGGGGCAGATTTACAAGCCCTTTGCGAGACATTTACGCCGCCGTTGCGTCACTTCTGTGACGCAGCGGTGGCGTAAACCATGCGCCATGTTGTGCCTTATTTACAATGTGACGCATCTAGGGAGATGCGTCATGTTGTAAAGCCCTGCGCCACATTAAACCTGCGCCAGGTTTAATGTATGCAGGGTGGGCGTTCCGTCGGAAAAAGCCTCGGAAAAGTGACGCAGTGAAATCTACAAGATTTCACTGAGTCACTTTTCCGACGCTGCTGCGTCAAAACCCTGTGCCTGCTTGAAGCAGGCGTAAAGCATGACGCAGCATGTTAGGTATGGGCAGCCCCTGAGCATTGCTGGAGTTGCGTCGTGCTTGCGACACGACTCCAGCAATGCGCCGCCCTTATGCCATCAGATGCGTCACGCATCTGTTTATCCTTGCGCCACGATGCGCTGCATTGTAAATGCGGCGCATCTGTGGTGGCGCAAGGGTAAACTTGCGTGACGCATCTTTCCTGGCGCATCCCTGCTGATTTGCAGGGATGCGCCAGGAAACATAAATCTGCCCCCAAGTGCCTAGATGCCTGCAATAAGGACCCAGGGTTAATATGAGGCCAGGAGTGTATTTCCGAGCACCAAGAAACTTTTCATTCATATTTTTCACCTTAAGAGAAGTGGGGAAAAGCTGCAGTCAGACCTCAAAGTGAATATGCCCAGTTTCTGCCGAGCTACAACATTCAGCTTTGCCATTCTACAAGATTTTTTGCACCAAAAACACAGACTGAATAACCATTGTGCTGCGACCCATTCTCAAACCAGGATGTGTAGTTTCAGCATTATCTGATTTGTGAATTGGTATGCAAGTTGCAATGGTGACCTATGTGCTAGTAGGGTGCATATCAAATTTCACATTCGCAAGGGGTCACACAACCTCATACCTAATGAAAAACTTAAGTAGGCAGGTAGCAACTTGAGATGCCCTGTAACTTGCTGTTAATACAGGGATAGTGGCCTGCACGGGACAGCAGACAACTAGTCTTGCATGAGTTTTTTCACACAGGAAAACCTTTTTTTTTAAGTTTGATGATTACTTTGATTAGTGCCACAAATGCTGCTTTAAAAAAAATATGTGAAGCAGATTTTGCCTCTCTTATGCATAATTCATATTGCAATGGTTTGCACCGGCAAATACATCAGCCCTTCCGGATACATACCACTGCAAAGTGCGATTCTGAGGGGCCACCTCTTTCGCACACCCCTCCTAATTGCGATTCATAGTGAGTCTGAACAAACCTCGTCTGAAAGCCTTTCCCAACTTGTAAAATGGGGTTACTACACATTTTGTGCAATCCCTGTGACCTGCTACTGCAGAATGTTTAATTCATAAGACTACACTTTTTGACTTGATCCTTCGTAAGTCCATTTGTTCATAAGTCTACGTTTTTTTTGTGCTCATTTCATGTCAGTTCTCTAAATTTATTTGCGATTTTTCATTGTAATGCTTTCTTAACTTTAATATTGGTTGCTTCTATCTGAATGTATCACACATTTCTCCGGAAATGCCCTGCTGCTTTTACAATGGGTTAAGTAGAGATTCATTTGGACTGTGCTGTAACCTAACACATGTCTAAGTTAAACCATTCCTAAATTATCTCCCTCTCAATTCGTGATAGTGTTTTTCAGATTTTTGGGCGAGAGTTCTGCATACATTTCAATGTGCATTAGTATTTGTGAAGCTCTCTACCTACCTTCATCTTCCCAGAAAAAACAAAGTAGTCTTATTCCATACTTTATTTTCATTGAGGTTAGGGTGCATTCTTCATGGACACAAAATAGATTGTTCCTTTTGTTATTTTATCAGCAGGTGTGAGCTCTCATCCACGGTAAACTAAAAGGAATGCTCATATAATTGAACAACTCCAGACGGGATTATACAGGAAACACTGGATGAAATCTAATGGAACCACTTTTATAAAGAAGTTCCACTTTAATAATGTCAAACATAATGTTTTAAAGTATGCTGCGCAAATTCATGCAGCGAAAAAACGTACATTTGTGTCAGTAAGATGAAGTCTGCCACCATAATGTCTGGTTCTCTTCTGTCTTTAGAATAATGCTGTGCCCGGAAGGCTAGGCTGCAATTTCTAAAGGGCATTGTCCTATCTGATGGAACGTTAATGTCAAAAAAGCAAAGGGCCTAGGAATAGAGCAAAAACGCCATAGGCTCATTACAGTAACTATGCCAGCCTGGGAGCCGAAATCTCTAAATCGAACAGCGGGGGAAAGCGAAACACATTCAAAAGAATTACCTTCAAATCCAAACTGAGAGCAGCTGATAGCCCAGAGCCGCAAGAGATGCAACCACATCTGCTTTTTAATATTCAAATGTACATGAATATGGCCTCAAGGTTGCTAAAATGGACATGGCTCTCCAAAAGAGTATTTATATGCTGATGATATACATAATTCAAAGTTCTTCAATAACCTGCAGGTCCATCCCGAATCCCCCTATTATTTTATTTTATCTTATGTTCCCCCCTTATAACCCTCGTTTTATTGCCCATCCTGGTGTCTCCTGCTTCCTGAATAGCCTGTAAAATGATTTAAGTCTGAATCCTACTTTCAGAAGCTCCAGACTTTAGCCATTTTCACAGGTGACAGCTAAACACGCACGAATTCCAATGAAACCCCATCTGTTCTGTGACATGGTCAGCCTCTAAACTGAAATTCAACTATTCCTGCCACCATTCTCAATTCAGAAGCTTCATTACGCTTGCTCAGGGAGCTTAGGCCCTGTTGCAAGCATCAGTGAGACATTAGCAGGTTCAGGTTCTAAGGGCTTCATAGAGGAGTTTTTGCTGTAGGGCAGCGCCGCAGGCCTTCCTGTTGTGCTGCATCTATCAGATATGTCTGTCTTTGAATGTCTTTGTATCTACCTTGCTGTCCAACATGTTATTGTTTCATATTTCTTGCTTGGTGGCCTCAACCTGTTCATAGAAACAGTTTCTGATTGGAAGTCTTAAATGCCACCACCACTGTTAATAATTGGAACTTGGGTTTGTATGGCTGGGGGAAATGTACCATTGTCCCTAGCCCTTCCAACACACCATGACCACCAAACACTCTGTAAATTGAATTCTGAACTTCATCTAAAGTACATCCACGTTTCCAAATTCTTTAGAGAAAACCTGCCCCCCCCCAAAAAAAAACATTTAGATCCTCACATTACTCGTTCCTAGTAATGTCTGTTAATTTTGGACTACTATAAATAGTTTTTCATCTTTAAGCTAAAATCTCTGAATTGATACAATCTTAAACAACAAATTGCTCTCTGGCTCCAACCAGGTAAAAGACACACCTCAACTTCAACTCCATTGCAGTGGGTTTCCCCAGCCATATCAAAATTCCAAGCCACAGAGCCTAGCATGTTTAACAACGTATCCTGGCAGTGTTTCAAGTCTTTATCAAGCCCTTGCCTTGGAACACATCTAAACAATAAAACTTATAGTTGTAGATCCAGATCTGGAGTAGAACACGCGCTATTGCCAATTACTGATCTAGAACATTTTTCTCTCATGAAAGCCTCAGTCTCTCCAATGGTTTTGGTAACCGATGCTAAATGAACTTTCTCACGTAGTCCAACGGCCACTACTTCGCACTTCTCATATGACATGGATGAAGGGAAAACATCTTTTCCTCTTTAGAGTCATTAATAGCTCCCTTTTCCAATGTTTTAATAGGAAATTCCTCATCTAAATCTCATCCATCCATTTCAGTCAGATCCAGAATGTATTCATCCTCCACCAATATGCCCTGTCAAAATTTTAAAATATTCTCGCCTGAAACCTGAAAGTCCTGTGTGCCACTTAGGGCAATCTCATTTGTGCTGCAAAGATGCCTCCTCCCTTGGCTCCTTCAAGCTTTTGCCCAGATTATCTTCAATATGTTTAGACTTCCATTAGATGTTTTCCTCCTGGCTTTTCACCCTAATGTCCTCTTCATCAAGGAACCACAGATTCTCATTTGAGCCATTGTGAGAATTATGCTTGTCTCCCATGGTTGAATGTACCACTTCTCTTACAAAGTCCTCCACCTACTTTTAGATGAATCTTTCTAGGGCCACATTATGAACTTCCTCACTACACAGTCCTTCCTCACTGCCTGTGCCTGTTCTTCCTTCTTTGACTTTGCCTTTGTGTGCCTTTCTTGTCCTTATTGCTTGCGCCTCGTTTCCCTCTTTTTTTCCCCTTACCTTTTTGCACCTTTTTCTTCCTTATTGCCTGTGACTCAGTTTACCCTCCTTTTCTATGGCTTGTTTTGCTGCCGCCTGTTTCTCAACTACTGCTTGCCCTGCCCACCATCACCCAGCACCCCTCCCTCCTCCAGGACCTACTTAATGGAGGCCGCAGTGCAGCCGAACTGTGGCGCTGTGAAGGGGCAACAAAAGCAAGCCCGTCTGCGCCTATCTCTGCCTGGACCGTGCCCAGTGCTAGGAACCCTGGTTCTCCTATACTAGCAGCTATACATCTGCTGAACTCCTAACCCTGGATGGCAGACACTACAACAACCGATGCTGCCAGACCTTCCCACGATAAGTTTGTTCTCCTCCATCCACTGCTCCCTCTCCTGCACCATCAGATCACCCACCAACACGCTATCCACCACCACATGAACCAATCAACACAACACACCTAAACTTGCCTACCTCCTCTTCAAACACATGCCCGCTTTGCAAACACGCCACTGAGATCTGGGACCTTATCATCACCTTCACCTCCGACGTCGTCTTCCTCACTGAAAACTGTCTCACACCTGTGTCGACTCCAGACATCACCACAGAGCACCCGTCGGATACAAGATTGCACACCGAGACCACACCCATACAAACCTGGAGGATGGATCATCATCATCCCCAAAGAAGACATCCACTGCACCACCGAGATTTAAGACACCATCCAGACCATGGAACACCTCAACTTCAAACTCCAAACAGAAGGAAAAACCACCTTCAGAGGCAACCTTGTCTACAGACCACCTGGACTATACCCCAGCCTCTGTACCATCATCCCTGACTTCATCTCCTCCCTCCCCATTGACTCCAAAGACTACATCTTCCTTAGACATCTGAATTTCCACTTCGATGACCTCATGGACACCAACACCGGGCAGCCTCCTCAACAGCATGAATAACATCTGACTCACTCAACTCATCACTGACCCCACCCACATCGCAGGACACAAGCTGGACCTCATCTTCACCTCCAACAACAGGGTCAAGTAGAGACACATCACCAAACACACCTGTACCGACCACTCCATCATACACTTGAACATCTCCAGCCCCTGCACCTCTACCACTGAGCCACACAGCACCCATCCCATGCAGTTGGAGCAACATATGAGAGAGCCAATGGGTCAGCACCCTCAACACATCATGCCCCCACGCTGCATCAAACATGGACGAAGTTGTCAGAAACTTCCACTCCTGGATCACACCTGTGCTGACAGCATCACTCCTGTCAAGACCAGCAGACACAGGAAATCCGGGGAACAGCCATTACAACGCGGTTTTTACCACACGTTGCAATTACATCGCATGCGTTACAACGAATGCGATGTTACAACGTGTGGTAAAAACCACGCATACCGGTGGGAGGTGCCGCATGACCCTCGACACTCCCTGCTGGGCATCACAGATGGCTTGGATGGCACGCGTTCAGAGCAGCTGTTTCTCATGACGGCCTTGATGGTGGCCAAGCGCGACATTGCAGCGGCATGGAAACAACCGCTGCCGCCAAGTGTGGCTAAGTGGGGTGCTGGGGTGGACTGGTGCGTGGCGCAGGAGCGGACTCTCTATCGGGCACGAGGTTGCCCCAAGAAATACCGAAAAGTTTGGGGGAAATGGCTAGGCAACATACTTTAGTAGGGCGGTTTGGAGGGTGGAGGAGAGCTCTTGGGGGCGGGGGGGAACGGGGTGTGCTTTCTAATGTATTGCTGTGTGGTACTGCTTCGGAATGCCAGACTGTTTCTGTTGTTGTACTGTTTAAAACAATAAAAACTTGTTTATCAAAAAAAAAACCACGCATACCATTACATCGCATGCGCTTGTACAACGCATGCGATGTAATGTGTAATGGCGGCGGCAGAGGCTATCCAAGTTGTTGTGAGGAAACTGAGGATGTTTCCCCACAATCACGTGCATCAAGCAGGAAGGAGGAAGCAGGAACCGGGAGCAGAGACGGCGACGCTGGAGAGGAGAGATGTAAGGGAGTTTGCGCTTGGGGTGGGGGTTACTTTTGTAGGGTTTAGGGTAGTGTAAAAGTAGTGTTGTAATGTTTGTGTTGTGTGTTTTTTTATAACGTTTTAGTGTGTTTTTTGTAGTGTAGTGTAGTTTTATAGTGTTTGTTTAGTGTAGTGTATTAGGGTTTAGGGTAGTGTAGTAGTGTTTATGTAGTGTAGTGTTTTAGGGTTTAGGGTAGTGTTGTAGTGTTTGAGTAGTGTAGTATTTTAGGGGTTTGGGTAGTGCAGTGTTTTATGATTTAGGGAAGTTTAGTAGTGTTTGTGTAGTGTAGTGATTTAGGGTAGTGTTGTAGAGTTTGTGTAGTGTAGTGTTTTAGGGTTTAGGGTAGTGTATAAGTGTTTGTGTAGTGTAGTGTTTTAGGGTTTAGGGTAGTGTTGTAGTGTAGTGTTTTAGGGGTTAGGGTAGTGTAGTGTTTTAGGGTTTAGGGTAGTGTAGTAGTGTTTGAGTAGTGTAGTGTTTTAGGGTTTAGGGTAGTGTAGTAGTGTTTGAGTAGTGTAGTGTTTTAGGGTTTAGGGTAGTGCTGTAGTGTTTGTGTAGTGTAGTGTTTTTGAGTTTAGGGTAGTTTAATGTTTTAAGGTTTAGGGTAGTGTAGTAGTGTTTGTGTAGTGTGGTGTTTTAGGGTTTAGGGTAGTGTTTGAGTATTGTAGTGCATTAGGGTTTAGGGTAGTGTTGTAGTGTGTAGTGTAGTGTTTTAGTGTAGTGTCATGGGGTCGTGCAGGGTAGTGTAGTGTTATTGTAGGGAGAGGACTGGGGGCAGGGGAGGGTTGTGTAGGCGTAGGGTAGTCACTTACCTTGCAAACTTTCACCACGAGTATAGCTTTACTACGCATGCCTTTGCGTTGTAATGGCATGCGTGGTAAAGGCATACTCGTTGTAAAAATTTGCGTTGTAATTGCATGTCGTTATCATTGACATCGCGTATTAATACCCGCGTTGTAATGGCATGCGTGGTATTAGTATGCGATGTAATGACAGACATCCAGGAAATCCACCAAGCAGACAAGATGGTACACCAAGGAACTGAGGTCAGCAAAATGCCCCTGCAAGCAACTGGAAATAAAATGACGCACCAGCAAGGGCACCTTAGACAGATCAATCAATCGATCAATCAATCAGGGGAATTGTAAATGCGCTACTCACCTAGAGGGTCTCAAGGCTCTGGGGGTGGGGGGGTAAGCAGCTCCGTTCAGTTGAAGAGCCAGGTCTTGAGCATCTTCCTGAACATGTTCAGGGAGGGGGTGCATCTGATGTTGAGCGGGAACTCATTCCAGGTCTTGGCTGTGATGTAGGAGAAGGTTCTTCCACCTGTTCTGGATCTGCGGATGCGCAGGATTTCATCAGGGACGAGGTCGGCAGATCGGCGGTTTCTCTTGGGTACGTGGAGGGAGATTCTCTTGTTGAGGTATTGGGGTCTGGTGTTGTGCATGCATTTGTAGGCCTGGGTGAGTATCTTGAAAGTGACTCTCTTCTCTACGGGGAGCCAGTGGAGGTTCCATAGGTGTTGGGTGGTGTGCTCATGTCGAGGAATGTCGAGGATGAGTCTGGCTGCAGAGTTCTGTATGGTCTGGAGCTTGCGTATCAGAGACTTGCTGATCTCGGCGTAGAGGGCGTTTCCGTAGTCCAGTCTGCTGGTGATGAGCACGTGGATGAGGGTCTTCCTTGATTAGTGGGGGATCCACTTGAAGGTCTTTTGGAGGATTCGGAGGGTATTGAAGCAGCTGGAGGCGACGGCGTTGACCTGTCGGGTCATGGAGAGGGAGGAGTTGAGTACAATACTGAGGTTTCGGGCATGGTTTGTGGGTGTGGGGGGCTGCCGAGGGCAGTAAGCCACCAGATGTTGTCCCAAGCCGAGTGGGAGGGTCTGAGGACGAGGACTTCTGTCTTCTCCGATATGAGCTTCAGGCAGTTTCTGCTCATCCAGGATGCAATGTCCTTCATTCCGTCCTGGAAGTTGAGTCTGGTGGTGATTGGGTCCTTGGTGAGGGAGAGAATGAGCCGGGTGTCGTCAGCATAGGATACTATGCTGAGTCCGTGCTGTCTGATGATTGCGGCGAGGGGGCCATGTAGATGTTACACTCCGCAGTTGATTGCCGTGGGTTCAGAGAGGAAGGGTGGTAGCCTGATTCTTTGGGTTCTGCCGGTGAGGAATGAGCAGATCCAGTCGAGGGCGGTTCCTTATATGCCGGCGTCATGGAGTCTGACAGTGAGTGTGCAGTCGGAGACGGTGTCTAATGCTACAGAGATGTTGAGTAGGATCAGGGCTGCGGATGTCGTCTTCGGTGGCGAGTAGGGTGGTTTCGGTGCTGTGGTTGCTGCTGAATCCGGTTTGGGAGGGGTCGAGGATGGAGTTTCCTTCGATGAATTTGGTTAGTTGTGCATTGATGGTCTTCTCTGTGACTTTGGCTGTGAAGGGGAAGAGGGAGATAGGTCGGTAGTCCTTGAGGTCGGTGGGGTCTGCTGAGGGCTTCTTGAGCAGGGGTCTGTGGAGAAAGGTGGCGGTCTTGAAGGTGGTGTTAATGGTGTTTCGTAGTTCGGGGGCAATGGCGGTGGCGGTTCTGTGGACAATGTGCAGGGAGCAGGGGTACGTGGGGGCTCCTAAGTGGATGCCTTTCATGGTCGAAGTGGTGTCTTCGGTGGTGACTGGGGTCCAGGAAGCGATGGTGGACTGGACGGCGTTGCTGGAGCAGGAAGTGGATTCGGAATTGGATATCTGGTCGTTGAAGTGTCGTTGAGTGCCTTGATTTTCCAATGGAAGTAGGATCCAAGCTTGTCACAGAGGTCCTGGGAAGGGCTGATGTCCATGGTTTTGCGGGGGGGCTTGGTGAATTCCTGGATGACGTTATTCCTTCATGGCGTTTTTGTAGATGGTGTGGTCTTCTGGTGTTTTGGTGCTTCTCCAGAACAAACCAACTGTCAAGACCTCCCTCAACCTATACTACCAGCTACTAAGACAGACAAAGAGGAAAGCCTTAGCCAACTGCATCGAGCCCAGCTCCAACCACAGCAAAGAGCTCTTCAACATCATTTGAGAGTTTGCTAGCCCTGCAGCCACAGAAAACAGTAACACCCCCTTCTCAAGAACTATGTGACAGACGAGCTGACTTATTCCACAACACAATCATGACCATCTATAAGAACTTCAATCATCAGCCCAAGCCCTCAGTCTTTCTTCCACTTCACGCACCCCCCAAAACCAACACGGATTACTGACTGACAGCATGAGACCAGTTCACACCCCAGGACACCACCACCATCATGAACTCCATTTCCTCAGGAGCCCCCATGGACCCCTGCCTGCACCACATTCTCAACCTCAGAAACTGCAGGATCAGGAGTGAGCTCACCACCCTCTTCAACTCCTCACTTGCCAAAGCCACCTTTACCGAAGACTGGAAACATGCAGCAGTCAAACCTCTTCTCAAAAACCATGATCCGACTTGAGAAAACTCAACAACTACCATCCATCTCTCTTCCCCTCTTTCCTGCCAAAGTCTTGGAAAATACCATCAACCGACAACTGAAGAAATATCTGACCTTCTCCTAGACAACTCCCAAACCAGATTCCGACCCAACCATAGCACCGAGACTGCCTTGATTGTGGCTACAGATTATATCAGAGCCCTCCTTGACTGGCGAGAAGCAGTGACTCTGATCCTCCTCGAGCTCTCAGTAGCCTTCAACACTGTATCTCATAACACCCTGATCAGAAGACTGCATCACATTGGTATCCAAGGTAATGCCCTCAAATGGACAGCCTCCTTCCTCATCAGAAGAATGCAGAAGGTCTGCCTATCTCCATTAACCTCCCAACCCAAGGACTTCCTCTGTGGTGCCCCTCATGGATCCTCCCTCAGCCCCACCGTCTTCAATACCCACTTGACACATTTGGTCAACATCATCAGATCCCACAGACTAAACATAATATCCTATGCAGATGACATTCAGCTCATCCTCTCACTCTCAGAAGATCCAGCCAACACAAGAACCAAATTCCACAGGTACATGAAGAGCATCACCAACTAGATGAAGGACAATTGCCTGAAGTTCAACACAGAAAAAAAACATAAGTTCTGATCTACCGCAACAAAACCACTTCTTGAAATTACTCCTGGTGACACTTGGAACTAGGACCAACAGCAAAACCGACCGACCATGCCAGAAACCTCAGCATACCCCTGGACAGGAAACTGACCATGAAGTCCCAGATCAACTCTGTCTCCTCTGCCTGGTTTCTCACACTTCACATGTTCTGAAAAGTATTCAAATGACTTCCCATGAACACCAGACCCTCAGGCCCTGATCAACAGCTGATTAGACTAGAGCAATGCACTGGGATCCCCACACACCTGCTGCAGAGACTCCAGACCATACAGAGCTCCACCGCCAGACTCATACTCCACATCCCCAGATGAACCCACATCACTCACCTCAGAAAGCTTCACTGACTCCCTAAACAGAAGAAATGCCAATTCAGGGTCATGATCCAAGCCTACAAAGCACTGCATAACCAAGGACCAACCTATATCAACCACTGTCAGACGTTCCACCTTTCTACCAGGCAACCACATTATGCCTCTCTCTCACTTGTCCACAACCCTCGCATCCACTGAAGCAACAGCAGAGGATGCTCCATCTTCTACCTAGCACTTCAGACCTAGCTGTTCGATTGAGTCACCTGAACTGGCATGACCCTCCCAAACTAAAGGTGTACAAATTATCAGTTACCACCAGATAGTAAGCAAAATCCAGCTGCTCCGTTAAGCTCAGTCCATCACAACTTTTAGATACAATTATGGAAGCATGGTTAAAATACAAAAAATGTGCTGTCACACCTTAATGATAATATATCATACTTGTCCGTATCCAAAAAGGTCGCAAAATATCAAGATAGCAAGAATATCCTTTGTCTATTTTTATGCATTTACGCAATGGCTGCCACAATGGCCCTTTGCTTCCAGATACGTGTGAGCTCCCACACACACCCCACACACATGACTCAGAATTCCACATCCAAGCATCTCTGGCAAATGGACAGCAAAAAGAGTATCGGACAAAGGGATACTTCAAATGATAACAGAATAAAGCAAACATTTAGGGAGTAAAATGAAATTAAACATTTACAATATTCCTTACAGATTTAGATGTAACAAAATCAATCTGTAAAACATTTACAATATGCCTTACAAATTTAGATGTAACAAAATCAATCTGTAAAGCGCCATTATTATTATTCTTTTAAAGTATGTACTAAAACATTAAACAAATGAAAAGCAAGCAATATCTAAGCTAAAAGATCTTGCATTTCCATAAATTGGAAACAATAAAGTTACCACAAACAAAGAGAACAATATCTCTCTCACTCATCAAAATAGACGTTTTAACTCACAGAAAATCAATGAATAGAATAAAGAGAATATTTAGCCGTTTGGGAGCACCAAATAAATGCTAGTTAGATTTTTGTTGGGTTAAATTAGTATTGTTAATGTTCTAAATCTATTAGGTGATGTTAGTGTTTTTTATTTTTAGATAGTACACAGGACAGGAAGTGGCTGTGAGAAAGTGGATTATTAGTTGGGGTGGTTATAAGACCTCAGAAGTAATGTCATGAGCCACGGTTGCCGTGTGCTCATGACAGAGTGGTTCCGTCATGCCGCGATGGCGGCCGCTCCGCCCACGCGGCGCTGTTTCCCCGCCTGTGCGGGGTGACAATGCAACTGGGCGGAGTCATGACGGAACCACTCCGTCATGAGCACAGCTCAACCGTGGCTCATGACGGAGTGGCTCCGTCATGAGCACAGCGCCACCGCGCTGCCCCCCCGCACCCCCCAGCGCTGCGGCGGAATTCCCGCCGCAGCGAAGGGGTTAAATATCAGCTCAGTTCTAGGTAACTGTGGTACAAAGCAGTCAGGCTTAACTCAAAGGAAGAAGCATAAAGCAGTTAACAGTACCAAAACAGTTAACATGTTGAAATCACAACACAATAAAAATCCCACTCTATAATAATATAAAAATAGCATAAATTTTACTGAGCAAATAGCGACCAAAGTACTACATTCTGATCAGGGAAACTCGAGATATGATTTTTAAGAATTTTACAGTTTTCTTGCACCAAAAAACTGCAGTGGTCACACTAGACATGACTTTCAGTGGGGCAAATCAAAAAGTTGTATCCGACTGGCAGCTGTGGTTTGGCAGTGGTCCTGTGGTAAGCTTTGGTTCTTTTGTGAAGAGACCACTTTTGCAATTGTGAGGGCGAGAGTGTTCACTCTAACACCAGACAAGGGTCCCGGACCTTTTGGTAACCACTTAATATGTTAGATATGAATCTCCAGAAGCCACCAACATTGTTCAGGGTACATTTAGTCGCAACTAGTGAGCTAGGCTCTCATGTGTTGCAGTCGGGTTTGTGTTCCTGGAGCTTAATAGGAGGCTAACCAATTAACGCTTCTGTCCTGGGTTCAAATAATCAGCTCCATACCGTGAGGTTACTCTCAACATGTAAAACAGTGAGTTCAGTCCTTCTGAGTTCCAGCTCTTTAGTTCAACAGGTACAGTCCTTATGTTTTTCCACAGGTCCAGCAATATTCTGAGGAAGGTAGCCAGAGGTGCCACTTGTATGCACGGCACTAGCTTGTGGGTGGCAGAGACTCCCTAATCAATAGGAGTAACATTCCTACATAACCTCCAGGAAGTTTGGAACTAAACTTTCCCACAATACATCTATCTACCCTAATCCAAGATGTTGGAATCTTCCTTCACTTGGTCAGAGCTATGGGCACACCCCTGATTTGTGCCAGGGAGACTCAGACCTCCCGCTGCCAAACCAGCTCTGTGCCAGGATTTCCCTCACTGGCACTGGCACCACTATGGCAACTTAGAGAGTGATGTGGACGCGGGGCGCACGCCATCGCCCGCACTACTAAAGTTGGCTGCCAGCTGCCCACCAGATTAGGAGTTTTCTCCTGGTCTGGTAGGCAGTCCTTTGCAGTTCCCACAGCGGTGCCTTTGAAAAAGTCTCCACAATGGGAACGCCAAAGGAAGTTACGTGCAGGAACTGGGCGTGCATGCACACAGGAGGGCACACCATGCGCCCCCCTGCATGCATCCCAGTGTACTGGGGCAATAGGGGGCCCTGTAGGGCCACCTTTGTTTCCCCACTGCCAGTCTTTTCATGCCAGGCTCTCTGACATGAAAAGGCTGGCAGTGGGAAAACTCAGAATATGGTTGGCAGTGCCGCAGCAGCACCGCCAAGCATATTGCTGCCCAGACCGCCACACCACTGCCAGGGAGTGCGGTTCCCTGTCGGTTGCGATGGTCTCGTAATGGTCCGACTGCCGCACTTGTAATACAGTAGTCGGACCACTGGTGCGGTGTTCCCCGACTGCCACCGCACCTCCACTATGAGCTCTGCGGTCCAATGGACCGCCAAACTTGTAATCAGGCCCTTAGTATCTTTCAGCAATATAAACCAATCTTAAATGATTATAAAATCGAACAAAGGCAATGTTGCCATATTACAAATGAATAGAGAGGATTTCACAGGTATTTGTCTTCAAGCATAAACTTCTAGTTCTTTAATAATCTCAAACATCCTAACAAATGTCCAGATACTGGATTTTCCTCTTAGAAATGTGGCAACCTATGGAGTGGGCATTCTTCCAAATAACGTATTCACAGCTACTCACATTTACACATGAACCACCTGCTCATCAGCTTTCAAATATTACTGCACATCAGTCACTACAATTTCAGAGGACATATACTCACCTACTCTCAAAAAAATCAATTGCAACACAGTCTGTTATCACAACTTTTCTCTTACCACTATTTAACTAACACACATCTCATACCAATACATCACCAAGGGAAAAGGAGAAATCCTGAAGATTTGGGCTCTTCATGAATGCCAACAGGCCTGTTCATGCCAAGATTTTGCCGCAGATCTCTTGACTGGGGGAGAATGTCTGCATTGTCAGCATTCCGTCCATCAATTGTTTGTTGTAACGCTTTTCGCCCTAAGTGGGATGGGTATTCCCAGACGTGGGACCCGTGCTCACTACGCCACTGGAGTCAAGCTATCCTGGCTGTTGACGGCTGATAGCCAGAAACCGGCCCTAGGATGCTTGATTCCGGTCCAGTGAAGACATGGCTTGGCAGTTCGGGCTGGACTGTTCCCATGAGGCACAGGGTCAAGACTGATTTCGATATGGCCATGTCTAAACTGGGGTGGTGTAGTGGGCAAAAAAACAATGGATTTAACCCAGATCTCTTGACTGGGGGAGAATGTCTGCATTGTCAGCATTCCGCCCATCAATTGTTTGTTGTAACGCTTTTCGCCCTAAGTGGGATGGGTATTCCCAGACGTGGGACCCGTGCTCACTACGCCACTGGAGTCAAGCTATCCTGGCTGATGACGGCTGATAGCCAGAAACCGGTCCTAGGATGCTTGATTCCGGTCCAGTGAAGACATGGCTTGGCAGTTCGGGCTGGACTGTTCCCATGAGGCACAGGGTCAAGACTGATTTGCATATGGCCATGTCTAAACTGGGGTGGTGTAGTGGGCAAAAGAACGATGGATTTAACCCAGATCTCTTGACTGGGGGAGAATGTCTGCATTGTCAGCATTCCGTCCATCAATTGTTTGTTGTAACGCTTTTCGCCCTAAGTGGGATGGGTATTCCCAGACGTGGGACCCGTGCTCACTACGCCACTGGAGTCAAGCTATCCTGGCTGATGACGGCTGATAGCCAGAAACCGGTCCTAGGATGCTTGATTCCGGTCCAGTGAAGATATGGCTTGGCAGTTCGGGCTGGACTGTTCCCATGAGGCACAGGGTCAAGATTGATTTGCATATGGCCATGTCTAAACTGGGGTGGTGTAGTGGGCAAAAGAACGATGGATTCAACCCAGATCTCTTGACTGGGGGAGAATGTCTGCATTGTCAGCATTCCGTCCATCAATTGTTTGTTGTAACGCTTTTCGCCCTAAGTGGGATGGGTATTCCCAGACGTGGGACCCGTGCTCACTACGCATTCCGTCCATCAATTGTTTGTTGTAAAGATTTTGCCGCAGTCACCACCCGCCCACGCAAAGTTCCAGCGAGTCCAACTCTTTGTGCCACAACGACGCCCAGTAGCGAGAAATCTGCACTTCATGCTACAGCACTGACAGCTTGTGGTGATCGATAACACGAGTCTACAGAAAAGACCATCCACGACACCTAACAGGATACTTGTGCTACATTGACGACCATTTGCTAGGCTCTCCCTGCTCCCTGCAATCCCTTCCACCACGAATGGAACTTTTTACGGTGGACTTTAAAGGTAACTTTTCAGCGAGACCAACCTGGTCCCTGTATCTGGCTTGCACTCCATTGCGGTCGGCCTGAACTTGTGACTTTTACCTGATCTTGCACAAGCAGATAAGCACTAGTGGCGCTTTGTGCTTTGAGGCATTTTACTTACCTTAAATCATAAGAACTGCATATCACTGATTTTACTTTTTTTTGGGTTTTGTCAAATAATTTATTACATTATGCTCTATTATTCAAAATTGGTATGGGATTTTTCTTGTGATTTGTTTTCACGTTATTACTGTTTGAAATGCTGCATAAATACTTTGCACTTTGTACCTCAGTTAATCCTGACTGCTTTGTGCAGTTATCAGAGCGTTAAGCCCAGTTTAATTTGGGGTTTGCTTGTGCACCCTGACAGAGACTGTGCTTCCTCCTTGAGTAGGGTTTCACCTCCTTCAACCAGTAACCCCATTCCCAACAAATACAGATTGCTTTACTGTTAAGCACTCTCACATTCTTTTTAAAAAAAAGTGAATTGAACGTTCCGACATGGACGTTGACCATGAAGAATAGTAAAGTTAACAAGCATTGGTAAAGTCACAAAGCTTCACCTTTTTTAACTTATTGCTTTCGCCAATTCTTTTTGCTCATGTTGAGCAGCATGTTGCTGTTTGCCAATCAGCCAAAAAGGGAAAAAATGAAACAGGCGCAATTAAGCTGCCACCATTCCCTTGATGTGCATGAGTCAGGAATGATTCAGGTTTCATTACCCAGCTATGATGGTAGATGCCATTTAGACTGATAAGCAAAACATTTGATTTTAGTTCTGCATAAGCACTTTTTACATAGCTAAGCGGCCCAGTAGCACATGGCAGATGGTGGGCCATCCACAAAAATCAAGAAAACATGTTACGGAGCATAAGGGATTTGGGAGCGAATAGAAGTGTGAGTGTGGAGAGAAGGTGGTGAGACTAGTGAGTGGGTGGGGGTGATGGAGCAGTATAGGCATTTGAGGCTGGGCTTGGGAGGCTAAAAATAACTAAATAGGCAGGGATGGGTGGTAAAAGCAAAGGAGTTCTTGGGGGAAGGCTGAGGGAGTAACACTGAGCGCACATCAATGGGGAGTGTTTGGGTGAGAATAGCTCATGAGAGGGAAAGCTAGGAAACATTTCTACTCTCTTGTTCTGCAGAAAGAAAAAGTGGATAGTCGTTTCCTGAATAAAAGCAGTGGAGGAATACAAGTCAGTCAGTCATAAGCCGGGCAAAGAGGCTATTCTCTGGGGTAGGGGCAAACACAAGAAGGGAAAGGCAAATCATAATAAGAAGCAAACAAATGAGAGTGACAATAAAGATAACCAATGTTAAGCAATCAGAAGGCTTCAAGTCCACTGTGAGTTTTTGGTATGGTCCACAGGAGGCTTTTGCCTACAGATAGCGAACAGCTGTTTGGCTGTCTAGACGCAAAAATTGCAAACAGCTTTTGCATAGTTTACAAGATAGCCACCATGCGTGCACTTGTGTGTGCATGCATTGCAATGCATGTGCATGTATGCATCGCAACAAATGAACATTATTGCATTGCGATGCATTTGAAAGACTTGTAGCACCAATGCAAACAGCATTGCAAAGCTAATAGATAGGTAGTTGGCTTCTTCAGGCACAGCTTATTGGCTTTGCTGATTTTGTTCTCTAAAGCACCAGACTCATTGGTGTTTGGGTGTCTCACACGATGCCTCTTATCAGCCAACCAGTTCAACATCCTCCTATAAGGTTTCTGCACACCCCATACCAAGGAAACTAACTTTGCCACTTCGGCACACCACATTAGACACTGTTCCACGCTATATTTTCAGACCTATCCACTGTCTTTAACACAGTTGCTCAAACATTTCTACTCTTTTTTTCAACCTTTCTAGGCATCACTGTGCTCGTACACAAATGGTTCTCCTCTAACCTTTGCTGCCTCCAAATTTCATGGCTTCAACCTCCGAAGGCCTCTACACTGGAGCTGTCTACCAACGAAGTCCAAGAGTTAAAAAATCAATTGAAAAGGCATCTTTTGCAAATGAAAGAGTGTAAATGGCAACTCAGTGATTCTGTTGTAAGAATGTAGTTTTGGTCTACATACCTTGTTAGCCAGTAGATATGTGTTTTGATTCCCATATTATACAACAAACAGACATATTACTGTCTCCGCCTATCTGACAGTAGTGTGAAGTACCCAAATGTAACTCCTACATAACCTATATATATTCTATACTCTGCTGTTGCTATCTATCTATCAATAATGATGCAATGCACAGCATTTCTGATTGAAATGGTATTGTTCCAAATAACTTAATAACAAATAGCAATAAAAATGATCTCTCTAAAACACTCTGGGGCATATTCTCAAGGACTTATCGTCGAGTTATCGGCACTTTTGCGCAGCAAAAGTGGCGAACAATTTATCACCCCATTCTCAAGCTGGTGCAAACTGATGATATTGCCAGTTTTCCAGCGATAGCTTCTGCAAAAAACATTGCCATGGATGAGAGCGACAACTAACGCTAATTATATGCAGAGTAGGCATTCCCGTGTAAAAACACACGAAAACACCACTTCGCGATATTCTCAACGACCAGCCAGATCTGTGATGCGATCCAAAAACAGGTGATAAGGCACGTTAGCAGCAGGGATTTAACACCTGCCTTTTACTGGTGTAAAGCAAGACGACTACCTGCAGTATGAAAGGGAGCCCAGCCCAGAGCCACATCTGAAGACCAACACATGTCATGGAGACACTGATCAAGCAGCTCGGAGACCCAAGAGGTCCACAACACCCACCGCCACCCCCATCCCCCATCCCCCCTCCCCCGGACCAACCCCCAGACTACCACCGAGGCAGCGCAGAACAGGACAGCGGACGTTCCTAACTCGCACCAGCCTCAGAGACTCAACACCAGAGGAAGTCATTGCCCACTACAGGCGCAAAAGGACAACCATCCTCCGCATCCCGACCCACATTGCCCACAGGCTGACGATACCAACACAGCGGACAACCAACATGCTTCTGCAGACAAAGCTGCTGGTTGTGCTTCACCTGTTGGCCCCTGGTACCTCCCAACCAACAACTGCCAGAGTCGGAGGAGTCTCACGGCCAGCCTTATCAAACTTCCTCACACATGTCTTGGATGCATGTCCACAATATCAACGGTGGGGCCCTGAATCTGCACCACACAACAGTTCCAATTCGTAGTGTTCCTGTGCAACCAACCCTAATGCCAGCCGTTGCCAGATGCCTCTGTGCCCCAGATCCAAGATTGTAGTAACTGAAATGGAGGTGCGCATGGTCATGAAGTCCAGTAGTCAACAGTAGTGCAAAAACAGTCCTTTATTACAACTACACAAATAAACAATACGAAAAGCACAGCCAACACCCAACGGGGAACATCATCAGGGCAACCTGTGGATTCAAATAACTGCATATGCTTCGGTAACTCCCCAATACAATTCCATACTCTGGAAGTCAGTATTCAGAAACCTGTTGGACAGATGGTGACAATGGTCAAGCGTCCGTATAGTCACAAACCTAATCTGGTACAGTGTATAGCACTTGGACAAACCGGAATGCTTATAGGAAAGACAAATCCTGCACAAAAAGACCGTAACAGAAGTACATGTGATCATAACCTTCGTAGGAAAGGAAAGGAAGGTTACTGTCACACGAACTTCTGTTAAGATCTCATGATGTAGTATTTCCCATACCTGTAAGCATCACGGTTTGTATCAGCTTGATACCCATGCACCTTCACTCCCCCGACCCAGCCACGAGGGTGCCGCTGTGACCGGTGGTGCCTACGTGATCCTGTGTGCCTGCTGAACCCCAACCCTGGTCCCCAGACCGGTCCGCCGCCCAGCAATGACTGCCTGCCCCTGCGCACCCAGGCCTCAATGCTCACCTGCCGCCAGCAGCGTGTTTCCAAACGGGCTCACCATGTGTGGGTGTAACCTCCTCAGCCGATCGATGTATTCCGTGCCACAAGCCGCCAGCGCACCCTGTTGCACTGTGCCGCGGAGTCATGTCTGTGAAGCCTGCTGCCTTTGGCGTGCACTGCGGACCAACTGGGCTCACAATTCAAATTGAATCTTGATTGGCAGGATGGCGTTTCGAGGTCTACGCATCATCGCAGGCTGCACACCTTCTCAGCTCTGGTGCCACTAAATCAGTGCACCGTAAGTCATCGCCACGTGGCGGGAGGCCCGTGCTGGCCATCTCTGTGCACCACAAGTCACTGTCTTGTGACAGTAGGCCCGTGATGGCCAAAGTGCCTTGGCTGCCACCAACTCTGTGCACCGCAAGTCACCGTCTCGTGGCGGGAGGCCCGTGCTGACCAAAGTGCCCCGGGTGCCACCAACTCTGTGCACCACAAGTCACCGTCTCCTGGCGGGAGGCCCATGCCGGCCAAAGAGCCTCGGCTGCCACCAACTCTGTGCACCGCAAGTCACCGTCTCGTGGCGGTAGGCCCATGCCAGCCAAAGTGCCTAGGCTGCCACCAACTCTGTGCACCGCAAGTCACCGTCTAGGGGCGGTAGGCCTGTGCCGGCTAAAGTGCCTTGAGTGCCACCAACTCTGTGCACCGCAAGTCACCGTTTCGTGGCAGTAGGCCCGTGCCAGCCAAAGTGCCTCAGCTGCCACCAACTTTGTGCACCACAAGTCATGGGCCCTGTAAGATTGAGTCTCATGGTGCGGATGCCATCGCAGTGGGGAATGTAATGTGGTAGGGCCCTAGGCCGTCATGCATAAATAATGACCACACGGAGACACTCAGTTAGATAGTGGAAATGGCCTTGAGCATGTGCGCCCAGCCCGTTTTATTGGCAGGGTCACATGTCCTGCGACGCCTGTGCTGGATGGGTGTGGTATGGGTGTAAACCAGTCCTCAGGGAGTGGTTGTGACATCCTGACAACTAGACCTGTGATCAGCAGATCACTACAGGGAAGACCTGGTACATGTAGCGTTGTCGTCCCCCCCTGTAAGCGTAAGTGGAGTGGGCTGGCCTGGCGTATGCCAGTCCAGCGTAGGGGTGAGAACAATGACCCCAGGGCTCTAGGCGTGGTTCAGTTCTGGCCTGGACAAGGAAGTAACTAATGCGTGTGTCTCTGTTGTAGTGTAGGCGCCACCCGGACCACAATCGGTAATGTTGCGCCCTGTGACTCAAGTCCCACAACATGTGCAACATGGAAGTAAGGGGGAATCACTGATCCTACATTCATCCATACTTTCATACTTGAATGATCATAGACATGACACGTCTGTTTGAATTTGAATGTTTAATGCACATTCAGTGGAGTGTTGTAGCTGGAGCAGTACAGGGCCATGCAAACCCCACATTACATTGTTGGCCCGTGGAGGGCCAGCCAGAGTCCTTCAGGGAATGGCAAGTACATCGGAAGAGGAAGAGGTCAGTCTGCAGTATGATAGCTGTTTCATTGGTGACCAAACAGAATATGGCAGTCCATGTCGAGGTCCAAGGTGAGTGTCGCAAAGTGTATCGGGCACAGTGGAAGGTGATGATACAGAGGGTAGAACCAAGCAGAAACAGGCCTTATGGCAGAGATGACTGCTACTGCTTCCTTCTTAACAGTAAGGCAGAATCATCCGCATCTTCATCCTCTGATGTTTCATGTGCCTCACATGTGGGTGGTGGTGTTCTGTCTCCAGCACTGTGTGGCACTGACACATCAGGAGCAGAGATGTGGATGTCGAAGCAGCAGCAGCATTCATCTGCGCCAGGCCTTGTGGCAGCAATGCCATGATGCGGATCTGCAGGGCATGGTAGATCCCAGCTACATCACGCTGGTGTGCAGTAGTGGCAGCCATTCTTTCCGCCTGCACCCGCTCCATGCCCTCCATGGTCCTCCGCATGTGTCCCAACTCTCGGATGAGCCACTCTGACTAGACAGTTGTCCCTGTCTCCGAGTCAGAACTCCAGCGATGTCATCCATGGATCATTGGAGAGCATTGAGTGGACTTTGGGTGTCTGTTAGGGACTGTAAGTGGTCCCTGATGGGACTTAGACACCCACGTATGGCATCTAGTTTGGCTGCCATGAGGTCGAAACCCCCTCGCACCTGATCAGCCATCTTCTCCTGGCACCTTAACACATGTCGTTGGAAGGCCATGTGTTGTTCGTGTGGGTCCTGGGAGACAGCCGTGGTAGTTGGTGCTGCCTGCTATGTGGTCTGTGCAGGGGGTGAGGTCTCCTGGATGCAGCTGGGCTGCCCTGCTCCTGGAGGTGAGGTGCCGAAGCTGTCCATGAGATCTTGGAGGGCGTGGGTGTCGAAGGTGGGGAGGTCCTCTTTGTCATCAGTGAAGAGTTGTTGGGTCTGCTCTGCAGGAGGTGTTGATTCTCCCTCTGCAATGTGAAGATGAGATGCAGTCTAACATTGTGTTCACATGTATGTTAACGCATTGTATAGGTTTACATACAGACTACATGACTATGTACATTGTGACTGTTTTGGAGGAGCTGCCTATTTGATGCGGGACAGTGGACATTTCGACAACATTACAGATGTGTGTTTGTACTTGTACATCATCATCTCACATTTCCCTGCTATGCCAAATGTGAATGGCCAGTTTCTACACACAAGCGGCAGCAGTTATGTCCTCTGTTCTGTTGTGAAAGTGTTGCAGTTTGTACCACATTGTTGTCAATGTTGATGTGCTCTGCTTCTTATGTGTGTGTGCTGCATTGTGGGAGAGTCACCCCTGCAGCTCTGATTTTGCTGGCCCATATCCCTTTCAGGCGGTGTGCCTTTCAATTCTGTGCTTATACAGTGCTGAGATGTTGCAGACTTGGGTAAATTGGGCTCTTGGTGGGAGTTGGGACTCTTGGGCATGGTTTGTCTGCAGATGTCTTGTTGACATCAGGGGTTGTTTGTGCACATGGATGTGTCAGAGTGTGGCCTGCTCCTTAATGGATGTGGTCCACACTCAGCCACCTCAGTGTTGTGGCGTGCAACATGTCATGATAATTGGACTGCAGCCATGCTAATTGTCATGCAGGGTCACTTGCATTGCCAGTGTGGCTCACCGACCCGCAGCTTTGCTGGCTTCAGCACATGTACATGGGTTTGTTGTGAGATTAGTGATGTGTGGGGAGGGCCCCCTCTGGGCACGTAGTCGACGGGGCCTACTTGCAGTTTCAAGGTGTGCTGCAGTGTGCCAAGGGGATCAGGGACATGCTCCAGAGTCATTGTGGGTGTGCACTGTGCTATGCGTAATTGTGCATGTGTGCCATTGTGCCCATCTCCCTCCCTGTTGTGTCGGCTCCTCTCGAGCAGTATCCGGTCCCCCAACTCCTGCCACCGTCTCCACACTGATGACTGTGGACACCATTTCCTCCATCTCATCCAGCTCCTCCTGTGGCGCTGTACTCCCACATCCAGTTTATATTGCTGCCTTCTGGTTGTTGCCGAGTTTCTGCTTGGTTTTGCGCTTCATCTCCTTCCAGTGCCTCTTGACCTATTCCATTGTCCTCCTCAGCACTCCGATTGCATTCACCTTGGCCACGATGGACTGCCACATTTCATTTCTTGTCGCCAATGACACATTGGAGGTGACAAACAGTTGTTGATGGTATTTTATCACCTCCGTTATCAGGATCCTGTTTTCCTGCGAACTAAACCGTGTCTTCCTCTTCTTCTTTTCCTTGCCCTTCCCTGACCCCGAGGTCCCAGCCTTGTCCTCAGGGGGGCTTGTGGAGCTCTGGTTGTACTCTGTTCCTGCCCCGGCTACCTCCATTGTGCTTCACAGTTGTTTGTGTTTTTTTCTGCTTTAAAGTGATTTTTGCCACCTGACGTGTGTGAATTGCTGGCCTGGCATAGCTTATCGCTGATTTTGTCATCGCAGCTCTGCCCATCGCCACTTTTTTCGCATTTGGGTTTTGACTTTTATTGCCGTCCCGGTAATGTTTTTGCGGACATTTGACGCGTTATTGGGACACTATTGCATGTTACCGCAGTGTTGAGAATATGACGTTGACACAGAGTTATTTTCCCGCAATAGACGGCGATATGTGAAATTGCGTTAACCTATTTTGGCGATGATTATCGCATGTTCTTGAGAATATACCCCTCTGGTGCTCCTTGGAAGTGAGTCTTGGAAACAACAAATACCTAATTTAAATGAATATTTGAAGATGTGATGCAAGAGAAATACTTTAACTTATTAAATATGCAGTTATCCACTTATGTGTCCTGTTGTAATCATCCTTTGCGAAAACTATGAATTATAAGAACACAAAAATATTTTACCTTACACTCAGATTGGTTTATGGTCTCTCTACAGATATGAAATCAAGCAAATATGGTATGACCATCTGTTAACAAACTTTGAAACTAAGGGATTAAATGATATATCGCGGGGTCTAATTTATCTATATATCTACTTTACAACATGTGTCTATAGTTGCGAGATTATTTATGTACATATAAATCTGAACTAGCCCCAAACATCATTTAGGTGATTAAGAGCTATCCTATATCAAACAAGAAATATGTCAGTATGGATTTTTTGAAAACATATGCTATTGTTATATATCCAGCTAATTTTTGGGAAAATACGAACATCTCTTACAAGAAATTTAACTTGGAAACTGATGGCCCACATTTTTTCTTCTGTGTGAAAATAGATTGGATAAAATGGAGAGTGGTCGGGCTTCTTGCACCTTGCCACTAACATAAGGGGCATATTTACAAGGATTTAATGCCGCTGTAGAGTCAATTTTTGGACATTACGGTGGCTTTTTTTATCGCCATAGTCACAAGTTGCAGCAAAGTCCAGTTAGCAGTATTTTTTCAGCGTTAACTTGAATTTTTCACACCGCTACTTCTGTTAGGGTGACTTACCAAAAATGAGATGCAAGGAAGCGCTTCCCAAGTAAAAACTCCAGCAAAACACACAATGCAATATCTATAAGAATTTCCTTGTACGTCGCTAAAAAAAAAAACTGCTGCTAAGTTCCATTAGCGGCAGTTTTTTAACGTCTGAAATTACCTGGTTATAAAATGATGCAAACACACTTAAGGGCTCATTTAAGAGGTTTTGGTGCAGGAAAGCGCCTCAAGGAATCTTGTTGCGCTGCACTTTGACAAACAAAAAAGCAGGAATGTGGCCCTATCAATAAGATAGGGCGCATTCCCGTCTTTTTCCCCAATGTTGGCACACAATGGCTGCCATGTGCCAGTGCAGGCACCCTTGTGCCATGGTGGAAGAGTGCCTGCATTGTGGGCCTGATTGATTTGAGGGACACCTTCCTGCACAAGATCAATCAATTCAGGTGATTGTCTCTTTCTATTTGTGCTACGGAATGCAGCACACATAGAAAAAGAAAAAAAAGAAGAGAAATAAAAACATTTCTCCTCGTTGTGCCTCCCTAATGCCACCCCTGGAGTTGTGTTAGATTCTGACACATTTCCAGGTTTACAATTTCTTGTAAATGTGGGAATTCTTCAGATTCCTTGGGTGTTGCATGGAAACACCCACAGCAACACCCCTGGAACGACCTATTCACGCAGTTTTCTGCATGCAAGGGGCAGATATTACAAGGCTATTAAAGACCACGTAGAGTGGCTTTACATGGCCTTGTAACTATGTGTTGGCACATTGCGCCACCGGAACATAAAAAAAATATGTTCCGGTGGTGCAAAAGGATAATAGGAGAACTCTCCCAATTCATCCTTGACAAGTTCAACAATACCATGGACCTTCTGCTATTGCAGCTTGGAGAAACAAGGAGACCACCACCACCACCACCCATGTCATGTGTCACTCACCTGAACAACTGCTCCATTCCCTTTGGGTGACAACTGGACCCGATCACCTCTATCTGCTGACGTCTGTAGTAGTGATAATAGGAACAGAGCACTGTCGGAGCTCTAAAAGGAAAGGGGGAATGGGAAAGAAACAAAAAAAGATGATTCAGTTCTCGGGATCTACATCTGGACAGGGACTGAATCAAGGGCACACTGGATCAGGGTGGAGTGGTCTTCTGACAGGCCCTCTTATGTTGGTGGAATCTAATATGTAGTAGAATAGGAAATGGCTAGAAAGAAAACGAAAGTGACAGTTAAGACAACAAATGGTAAGCAATGGGTGGGCTCTAAGACATCTGTACATTTGCTCCTTGGTCCACAAGAGGCTTTCACCTACAGACTTGAAGCAGCTGTCTGTAAGGCAAGAACTATAAATGGCCAGCAGTTCATCAGGATGACTGCTCTTGAATGGTTCATAGCATGGCCACCATGGGTGCACTTGTGTGCACATGCACTGCAACACATCTTCATGAGCTCCAAGACATTGAGTACCAGTGCAACAAGACTTGACAAAGCCAAGAGTTTATCATTAGCCTTCCTAAGGCGAGAAATATTGACTTTCCTAATACTTGTTCTCTAAAGTAGCAAAATCATCAGAGTTCAGTTGCCTCACACACTACCTCTTATCAACCAACCTATTCATCCTCCTCCAATAAAGATTTTGTAAACTGCACTTTAAAGAAACAGCAAAATGACATTTACCAAACACTGTCATCTATGCACACCACAATAGACTCTCTTCCAATCTCACATTCTTCGATCTATCCACTGTCTTTAACATTGTTGATCAAAATGTTCTACTCTCCTTTGTAGCCTTTCTGGACATCACTGTCCCAGGACACAAATAGTTCTCCTCTAACCTGTACTGCCTCCAAGTACCATGTAGTCTATCCCCTAAGTCTGCTACACTGGGGCTACCTACCATCCAAGTCCAAGAGTACCAAACTGCTTTGAAAATAAATTTTTTGCAAATTGAAGAATGTGATTGTTAACTGAGGGATTCTGTTGTACATAGATAGTTTCCCTGTGCATACTTTGTTATGTTTGTTAGATATGTGTTTGCCTCCTCCTATTATAGATCAAACAGAAACATATCAATCTCCGTCTATCAGACAACAGTGTAAAGTACACAAACTTAACTCTTATGTCACATATATATGTTCAATACTCCGCTCTTGCTACTTATGTAGTGCTAGTGTTGTTATACACAGCATTTCTGATAGAAGTGGTATTGCTGCCAAATAAATAAATATCAATAAAAATGTTATCTGTGAAACACTCTGCTGCTCCAGGGATCTAAGTCTGAGAAACAGAAGTTATTTACCGTTGTGTCCATTTTTAATCATCCTTAGTGAAAAATATAACTATTAACAGCCCGAAAATAGTTTACCTTACTCACAACTTGCTTATAGTCTCTATACAAACATGAAATCAAGTGAAAATGATGCGGCCATCTGTTACTTAAGTTTGAAACTAATAAGATTAAAGGACATATTGCAGGGTTTATTTTATTTACATATACCCTTTATTGTTTGAACATTAAATGTATAATACAATAAGCAATAATGACGATGCTGTCTAATTTCAGAGAAAGAATGTGCAATACATCAAATAGTATCACAGTGAAAACACCACAAGTTAGAAAAGTAGCTTGAATTTTTATGAACAAAACAAGAAAAAAATGACAATAATCCAATAGGTATAACCGAAGGTATGAATTTGTGAAGAATATATTAAAATATAGTGCTTAAAAGCTTAAAAGCATTTAAGTGCTAACCGGGGACATCTGGTCAATGACCATATGCAGGGTTCTCCCTGCTCCTCGTGGCTCCTTCCACCAAGAATGGAACTTTTTGCGGTTGACTTTAAAGGTAACCTTTCAGCAGGACCATTCTGGTCCCTGTATCCGGCTCGTGCTCTATCGCGGTAGGCCTGAACTTGTGACTTTCACCTGGTCTGCAAGAACCAGATAAGCGTGAGTGGTGCTTTGAGCATTTAGGCACCTTTCTTACACTAAATCTTTAAAATTGCATTTCACCAGTTCTACTGATTGGGTTGTTGTTGCTTTGTTGTCAAATAATTTATTACATTTTACTCTATGTTTTAAAATTGGTGTGGGATTTGTGATCTGTGTTCACTTTATCACTGTTTGATGTGCTGCATAAATAGTTTACACATTGTCTCTAAGTTAAGCCTGACTGCTTTATGCAAAGTCATCAAGGGTTAAGCCTAGGATAGTTTTCGGTGTGCTTGTGTTTCACCCTGACAGAGATTGTGCTTCCTGCTTGAGTAGGGTTTTACCGCCCTCGACCAGTAACCCAATTTCCAACAAATACCGATTGCTTTACATTTAACTACTTCCACATTCTTTTTTAAAAGAAATTAATTTAACATCCTGACATGGACGTTGGCCGTGAAGAATAATAAATTTAACAAGCATTGTCAAAGTCACTAGGCCTCACCCTTTTGGACTTATTGGTTTTGCCAATTATTTTTCCTCATTCTGAGCAGCATGTTGCTTTTTGCCGATCGACCAAAAAAAGGAAAACATGAAACCGGTGCAATGAAGCTGCCGCCATTCCCCTTGAAGTGCATGTGTCAACACACAAAAGTACCTGAGGAATTATGCAGGTGTTCTTTAAAATATATATATTTACCCAGCTAAGATGGTGGATGTGATTTGGATTGATAAATAAAAAAGTTAAGTTTAGTTGCGCATAAGTACTTTTTACATTGCAGAGCGGCCCAACAGCACATGGTGGATGCTGGGCCATCCAAAAAATCAAGGAAACATGTCAGGCAGCACAAGGGATTTGGAAACGACCAGAGGAGTTGGTGTGAAGAGAAGGTGGTGGGAAGCATTAGTGAGTTGGTGGGGTGATGGAGCAACAGAGGCATTTGAGGCTGGGCCTGGGTGGCCAACACATAACGAAATAGGCAGGGGTGTGTGGGGGAAGCAAAGGAGTGCTTGGGGAGGGCTGAGGGAGTAACACAGAGAGCCTTTTGGTGGATAGTGTTTGGGAGAGAGTAGCACAGGAGAGAGAGAGAGAAAACTGTCCTGCTGAAAGAAAAAGAAGAAAGTCGTTTCTTGAATGTGAGCAGTGAAGGAATCTATGTATAGCGTTATTTGTTTAGACTATAAAGTTATAACACAATAGGCAATAATAATGATGCTGTCTAATTTCAGAGAAAGAATCATCCAACCAGAAATAATAATTCCTTGTTTAGTTCTTTGGCGTCCAAAGGATCCTGCCTCCTGTAAAGCCAGAATGAAAATATACGATCAAGAGCCATAAAGAATATTTTACAATTGTTTTTTACTGTGTTTTGTGTGTAATTAGTTGTGCATGTTTTTGGCTTGCAAGCATCTTTATTGTGATCTTTCGCTTCTGATAGACCCTAGTGCACAGTATGATGAAAGTAATGTCTTTTTACATTGCTGCTTCTTGTGTCCCTGAGAAATCTACATCATAACAATACTGCAGGCAATTTACATTTTGTATGAGGCAGGACAATCTCAGCTGTCTTTTATGTCTTACAAAGAAGATAATAATGTGTTTTACTACTTTGAAAATGTTCTTCTTGAAGTCAGATAATGTACATTTCCCGAATCCTTTTCGCCGTGCTTTCCATTATTACTTTGCACTTGTATTACTTTTTATTTTTTTATTTTTTTTTATTTTTATTTGCAACTGTTTAGGAAAAAAAAAAAAAACAGATAACTTTCCATTGTTAATTGCAGAGATAGAAATTCAATTTAAACATTTAACTTATAAGACAAAATAAATACATAAGAATTGCATTTGCGTTAAATAAAAATCAAAGAGATATTCCATGCGCGTAGTAAATTCATACATTTGTATTATTATTTTTCCATGTTTCTATTGGTTCCCAGATCATATTGCCTAGGGCTCGCGCCTTTTTTCCTTTACATGCAAAGATAGCTTTCTCCTGGTTATATATAGCCAGCAGCCTAGCTAGCCAGACCTGGAAATTGGGAGGATCTGTGTCTTTCCAACGAGCTGTTAAAATGATCCTATAAATCGCTGTCCCTAAAAACAGACAGATTTCCTCTCTATTTGTATGGCCGAGTGTATTGTCGTAACCCAACATATATAGGGTGGAGGATTCGGGTATTGCGTGTCCAAACACAGCCTGCCAGAATCCGGCTATCATATTTCTTAGGGGAACGAGCTTGCTGCACTCATATAACATATGGAGTAGATGTGCCCCGTTTTTTCCACATCTCGGGCACTCTGAATTCACCCTTTTCCCCCAAGAGCATAGCTTAGATGGTGTGAAATACAAATCATATATGGTCTTATATAACTGAGCTTTCAAATTAGATGAGACAAATAATTTATTTGAAAGGTATAGTGACATATCAATATCTACGTTAGGATTATTTAAATTGCGTGACCATCTCCTTTCCGTATTTTCCAGGTCATCCTGCTGATTTTCAATTAGAATTGTATAAAGAGTACCAATCTTAGTTGTAGATTTGGCCATACATTCAAATATGGGAATATTACACAAAGAGACATCAAAACTCCTTGATTTTAAGATTGTGTTAATCTGAATGAATTTAAATATGTTATTGTACGGGATAGAGAATTTATTTTGTAGGAGTTGAAATCTGTTAGTATTGCCTGGTAACAGAAAGTCCCCTAGCGTTAGAACTCCCAGATCTTCCCATCTTCTAGCCATGCCGTCATATATATGTTGTGGCAAGGCTGTAGAGTGCCACAAAGAGATGTGCCTATTATATTTAGGTATGTTAAGATGACGTGTTATTTTCTTCCAGGTGCCCCAGGCACTGGTTATGATCTTAAATTTGGTTTTCTTGTAATAAGAGGGTTCGAATTGTTTTACAAGAAGACCATTGGCCTTATCTCCTATAAGAAGCTCATAGATTGATGGTATGCACTTATCATCTATTTCGCCTTCTGGTGTTTTAATAAAGAGTAACATGGTCATCTGATGAATCATGGTGGCCCATAGATAAAATCTCAAATTCGGGACAGAAAGACCGCCTCTTATAGTTGGAAGGGAGAGAAAGCGGATTGATCTCCTTATTTTCCCGTACCCCCAAATGAATCTAACCATACGAGATTCCAGGGCCTTAATAAACTTATCATCAATTAGTAATGGAATTGCACGAAATAAATATAAGACCTTAGGTAGTATATTCATTTTAAGAAAGTTCCCTCTTCCAATAATTGATAAGTGCAGACCATCTATCCTTTTTAGATCATCCTTAATTTTTTGGAGGAGGGGATCATAATTAATTTTAGTTATTTCCTCTATTTTTGAGGATATCCGGATTCCAAGATACATTGCGCTATCAACTCTACTTGAATCAATGAATTGGGTGTTATGAGTACAGATAACCATTGTTTTATCTCTATTTAAAGAGTATCCAGAAAGGCGACCATACCCCTGCGTAATCTGTTCAATTGAAGATAAAGCCTCAGCGGGATGAGTTGTTATTATGGCCACATCGTCCGCATACGCGAGGACTTTGGTGTCATATGGCCCTATTGTAACAGGTTTAATAGACTGTGTTGTTAACAATTTCAAAATTAGAGGGTTTATATAAAGGGCGAAAAGAATCGGAGAACATGGGCAACCCTGACGAGTACCTCGAAATATGTCAAGGTACCCAGACTCAAGACCCATTGCCAGAACCTTTGCCTTTGGCGTAATATACATAGCCTTTATGGATTTCATGAGACAGGGCCCTATTTTATTTTGCTCGAGTATCGCCCAGAGAAAAGCCCATGAAACCCTATCAAAGGCTTTCTCTGCATCCAGAAGGATCATCGACATCCCGCCGCCCGAGACACCCACGGCCTCGAACAGGGCAATGGCCCGACGGATATGATCCATGGTGCCCCTGCCCGGAATGAAGCCATGCTGCCACGGGGAGACCAGACGCTCGACGATCCCTCCGAGATGATTAGCTAGATTCTTAGAGTAGAGCTTCGAATCTGAATTTATCAGAGAGATTGGGCGGTAGGATGTGGTCAGATTGGGTGGTTTGTCTTTTTTTGGAAAAATAACTATATTCGTTTCCCGCCAAGAATTAGGGGAGCTGGCGCGTAACTGAATACTTATAAATAAGTCTAGAAGGAGCGGTGTTGTGATATTATCGAGAATTTTATATAGCTCCAAGAGTATTTTATCTGGGCCGGCAGCCTTGCCTGGAGCAAGCTCGGCAAGGGCCGTTTGTAGCTCTAATAACGTTATGTCTTTTTCTAAATCTTGTATAGTAGCTTCCTCTAGTCCTGGGTTGTCTGCTTGCTCGATTGCCCACCCAATAAGTTCATCCTTAATTGTTTGAGGGTCAAGCATATCCTCGTTTTGATAGAGTTTCTGATAGTATTTTTTGAACGCTTCTAAGATAGCATCGGATGTTGTATGATCTTGATCGTCTACCTTAATACTAGCAATTAAATTTCGGGATTGTTTTTGTCTAGTACGGAGAGCGAGCTGCCTGCCAACCATCTCACCTGCCTCGTATAGCTCGTTGCGGTGGGATTGATAAATCTCTGCTGCTCTCTTAGTTAGTCTACTATTGATTTCCATTTTAAGAATTAACATTTCGTTTAAAATCTGCCCTCCATCTCCACCTTGCGTTATTATAGCCATATGTTCCTCCTCCTTGCCAGCTAGTTCTAGAAGAAGTGATTCATTAATTTTAGCCAGCTCTTTCTTTTTTCTGGCTACATAACTTATTGTTTCACCACGAATTGAAGCTTTTAAGCAATCCCAGACCACATCCCGTGGGGCACTAAAACGATTAGCGTCTATAAATCCCTGTGCCCATATCTTAATGTATTCTACATAATCATTATCAACTAATAATTTTCAATCGAAGGACCAAGTGGATCGTTATCTTAGAATATTATTAGTCTTTAGTGTGAGTATTAGGGGATTGTGGTCCGAAATGATTTTTGGAAGTTTATTTATTTGCACCTGATTGAGCTGGCTACTTGTCATCCAGATATAATCGATGCGGACATATTTTTTATGTGGATGTGAAAAATAAGTATATCCCGGATCTTGATGTTGTATCTTGTCCCACACATCGACTAAGCCTAGACTCTCCTTTAATTGTAGTATGGCTCTATATACTTTCGGTTTGTATCCCACATATTTGAATTGCTCATGAGTACATACCAGATCCCGGTGGGTCAACGAAATATTGAAATCTCCACAAAAAATTAATGTGGAGGGCCATGATGCTAATTCCAATTCTAAACAAAAAAAAAAAGAAGGATCGTCGTGGTTGGGCGCATAGATAGAACATATAGTGATACCTACTTTAAGCTTGACAATCACCCACCGGCCAGACGGGTCAGCTGTCTTACGTAGAGGCGGTCCTAAAAAAGATTTTGCCAATATCGCTACTCCCCTTGTTCTAGTAGTATGGGTAGTGCTTGCCATTAGGTCGAACCCAGGAATCCTCAATATGTTTCTCTCTGCCCAAGGAATGTGAGTCTCTTGGAGACAAACTATATCAAACAGATTATGGGAAATCATACCCCACATTCGATCTCTTTTTCCCTTATCATTAAGGCCCGCTACATTCCAAGAACAAAGTTTTAAGCTAGCCATAGCCATAGTTTACGTCTACTGACCAATCCAACTCAACCATATGACCAAATTTGATAAGAATAATTACATAAAATCCATTTCTAGCTCTGCTTTTATTTCTATAACTACAGTTGCATTTTTTGTATATTTTCACCCCCCTGAGTCCCAACCCACCCCCCAACCCTCTCCCCTCCCTCCCTCCACCCAGCCCCCCCCCCTCCTCTCGGCAGGGCAATTAGACTCCATGAGAGTCTGTAATGATGGACGTGCAGTGAAAAGGCCAGTGCTCACCCATAGAACTATACCCAACCTTTAATTTAAATAGGAGTTCACTTAAACATCAATTAATCGTAAACGCTAAGAAGCTAAATCTCATCCCTTAAAGAGTGTCGAGATATTCCTTGGCTTTTATCTCAGAGGTGAAAAACTTAGTCTGATTACCATTGATAACTTTCAGGGTAGCCGGATTAATCAAGAATGCCTGAAGTTTTTTATCTTGAAATGGTCTAATGAGTTGGCGAAGACGCCACCTCCGCTCAACCGTCACATGACAAAAATCAGGGCGTACAAAATAAGTTATGTTGCCACTAGTTTTTTTTGCCTTAGGCCTAGCTTTTTCCCATATCGCTTGTCTCAGCAAAAAATTGCCGAAGTAGACCAATATTGCTCTTGGATATGCCCCTGGTTTAGGCGTGCCTCTCATATTCAAAGGTACGCGATGAGCGCGTTGTATCTCAGTGTCCCAGTTCCAGTTTGACAACTCTGGGAGAGAGTCTTGAAGCAGTTTGACCATGAAAGAGCGGGTATCTCCCCCTTCAATTCCCTCAGGTATTCCCAGAACTCGTAAATTATTTCGCCGTTGGCGATTTTCCATGTCCTCTAGTTTCCACATCAAGTCTGAGAGTCCCTTATCATGCGCCTCAATCTTCTCATGATTTAGCGCGGTTTCTGTTTCGTTAATTACTAGTCTTGACTCCATCTCGTTCATCCGATCGTTGAGAGAATCAATTTTTTTAGAAAGCTTACGAACTGCACCCTGCACCTTGCGTAGCTCTGCTTGAGCCTTGCGACTGTCATGAGAAGTCTCTTCCCTATGTGAAGCAATTGCTGACAGAATCGTTTCTAGCGTTGGTGCAATCGTATCTTGAGTGGTACCATGTTCTTGATGCTCTTGGAGTTGATTAGAATCAGAAACAGGCGCTTGTGATTGTAGTTGTATCGAAACAGCCCCTAGGGGGGGAGGATCACTAATAGGGGTATAATCCCATGCCAGGTCTGTTGAATCACGGCGATTTTTTCTGTGTTTAGGTCTCAGTCTCTGAGCAGTTCTAACTTTGCTGGTATTAGTTTCTTCATCATTTGACTCAGACAAGTTAGATGTAGTATCGGTTGACCACCCCAACTCATCAGAAAAGGAATAAAAATCACTGGGTTCTTTATCCCTCTCTTTATCTTTATCTGTATCGGCCTCACTCTGATCTCCACTTGGTATTCCGGATCCGAGTAACGTAGTCTGCCGATTTCTTAATACAACATGATTTGTTTGTCGACCTTCCGGGTTATTTGTTTGGGTAGGATGAGGTATTAGAGAGGTATTATTTCCAGGTTTAAGAGTTCCAGGTTTAGGAGTTGTAATTAAATGAGGACTGTCATTAATTTTCCCATTCAATGCACTGTTTGTGGGTGTTTGTGCTTGTGTCTCAACATTGCCCCCCCCCACAGGGCCCCTGGAGTCTTCACCCCTTCTCACCGTCAGTTTCTGTGTTTGACTTCGTCTGTTTTCCTCTGGAGGAGCGTCGCTAATGCAGCTGTCATTTCCCTTCTGGTCAGCGCTCGCGTCGGCTTCAGTAGTTTCCAACACGCCGCGGGCGTGAGACTTGCACTGCTCATCTCGACCCGGAAGAGAACGAGCCGGAATCCCACGGAGAAGTTCAATCACGGAAGAGACATTCTGCCCGCTTTTCCGGGTAGAGCCGCTCGGACCTTTAGATGAAATCTTCTCTATTATTCCTGCAGCCGGAGCCTCCACTGTGTCACGAACGATCAGCCTAGTCGTTCTCGCTTCCTTTTGTTTCATGGTGGCGGAGGTTGTATTTTTTAGAGCATTTTTCGGAGCCATCATATTACACAGCTGGACCTCAGTATTAGACAGGTGAGATTGCGTATGGGTCTTGCAATTCTTGTAGTTCTTGCTTAAGTTACATAGATAGCGGACTATAGAGAGACCGATCGCTGTAGCGAAAATAGAAACTCGAGTCTTAGACAGTATTTCATTCCCATTTTTGTCGAGTGAATCCTCAAGCAACATCCCTCTGTTCTTTAACGTGAATAAATCCTATATGTTAAATCGTCGCATAGCCCGTGGAGTCTGTTGATGAGCACCAGCCGGAGCTCACTGCACTGCGGTCTCAGGCGGCCGCCATCTTGCCCCCGCACTGTCGTATTACTTTTGTTCCAATGTATCTATAAACTGTATCATCCAATCGCTTTGAGTGGATTCACTTTCTTTTTATATCACAACTAAAGTTGCAGATATAATAGAGACCATGATGCCGGACCTCTATTACAGACACTGCTTTCTGAGGCAAGGATAATGTCTGACTTGTACTTAAACTGGGCCATTGTGCCTGCCTATAGTGCACAGATCACACAGAGATTCAGCTAACTCTATAATCACGTTAATGTATGATAATAATGTGTACCAAATAATTGTATGCTATTGTATTCCAGGGCTGGTCAGAATCCGCAACAGTGTACTTGGCTACTCAGATTAAGACGTCCTGGGCAACAAGAAGTAAGGAACACAAATGATTAAATCATGGCTTTTGATCCATTATGAATTTCTCTCCATTCAGTTCCATCATTTTAGCTAGTTTGTGTCATTAAGAGATCAGTTATTCAAATCAGCCTTCTCCCTGACCTAAAGCTGCTGTCCAGACGGAAGTACAAGACTCTTAGAAATTGGAGTTCTTGTTGTCAGAGGTATGTACCCTGTCAAAGCAAGAACCACAATCCTAGTCAGAGTAAGTCGGATACATGCCATAAATTAACCTGTGCTCGCCCTCTGGTAGCTTGGCACAGAGCAGACAGGCTTAACTTAAGGGGCAATGTGTAAAGTATTTGTGCAACACTTCAAACAGTAACACATTGAAAACACCACAAAAAGACTTCACAGCAAGTTATAAAAATAGCTTATAATTTTATGAACAATCTGGTTATGCTTGACCGGAGTAAATCAAAAAGTTCAGGCCGACCGCAATGTAGTATGGGCCAGATACAGGGACCAGCATTGGACCGCTGAAATGTACCTTGGATGCTTCATCGACAGATTGGACATACGAGAAGCCAAGAGGCAATGCATCAGTGTGAAACCCCTGGATCGAAGGCTATGTGTCGTCATTGAGCTCTGCAAATCAGGGATGCATCATCAACGAACTGCAGGATATAGGTTATGCATCGAGAACTGGAGGCAATGCGATGCACAGTTGCCAATGGGAGGTCTGCGGGCCATGCAGCAGTGCCAATGCGTCAGCAATGAGGGAGATGCGCTGGTTCCTATTGGTGCAATGTCATCGATGCATGGATTTTCAACTGTTGCAGCACTTTATACCCACTTCCAAGGGCCTAGGACTGGACTTGCACTACTTGGCAGGGCAAGGCATGCAGCAAGCAAAGTCCAGGTGCTGTTGCAAGTGGAAGAGAAGTCTTTGATGTCCCTGAGACCTGTAGTATGGGGCAAACCAGCAAGCCCTTGGAGTCACTCTGGGTTCAAGTGAGATGGGTTCAGTCCTTCCTCAGCGGGGCAGAGGGTAGCAGGCAGCAGGGCAGCACAGCAGAAAAACAGTTCTTCCAGAGCAGCAGTCCAGCAGAGTGGCAGTCCTTGTAGCAGCACAGACGTCCATCCTCCTGGCAGTGTTTCTTAATGAGTCCAGTAGAGTCTGATTAGGTGGGGTCAGATAACCAGTACTTGTATCCAGTTGTGTTTTTGAAGTGAAGGTGACTGTAAAGAGGGGCTTTGAAGTGCACAGATGTCCTCCCTCCCGGCTCTGGCGCTCGTCTCACTACAGGGAGGTATGCAGCCCTTTCTGTGGGGACAGTAGAGAGCATATTCAGGTATCTGTGTCAGCTCCTCCCTTCCATCCTGCCTAGGATGGCCATCAGGATGTGGATGGTCACTTAGTCACACCTAACCTCCCATTGTGTGTGGCTGTCTAGAGGGAATGCACAAAGTCCAGCTGTCACTCACCCGTGACGTGTATTGGAGACAGGCTGCAGGCACACAGGGCTAAGAGCAGAAAAATGCCATCTTTCTAAAAGTAACATTTTAAAAAGGGTAGTGATAAATTCATCTTTTCCAGTAAAGATGAATTTTTTATTACCAATCCAATGATATGAAACATGACAGGGCTACTCCTTCTCAATCAGGAATTACAGCTTATAAGTGTAATAAGGTATTCTTAATATTAACCTGTGAGAGGGGTAGGCCCAGAGTTATGAAAAACGAATTTGGATGTTTTTCATTACCAGGACATGTAAAAACCTAAAAGTACATGTCCTACCTATTATTTACGCAGCACCCTGCCATATCGGCTACCTAAGGCCTACCTTAGGGGTGACCTATATGTAATAAAAGGGAGTGTAAGGCTTGGCAAGGGTTTTTAGGTCTTGGCTAGGCAGCGCGCATGCGATGTCTCTCCGTAACATCTGGTAATCCATATGGGTGTTGAAATTCCGCCCATTGCTTGTTACTTTCTCGTGGTTTGCGATTCGTTAACTTGTGCATTTGTTTTGTCATCAGCCTCATTATTGGCTCTTCATGCCATACGTAACTTCCATTCATTCCGGTAGCAGCACAGCTTAACTTCAGTATCCTAGCTTACACAGCGTAATTGTTTTTATTTTAAAATAGTGCGCATTAACATGCGCCCGCATCCCGGCCGCCGAACGCAGTCCCGGACTCACCCCTGCCCGTCCCCACTGCTTCCTTGTTTTGCTAGCGTCCTGTGACCGCTGTCCTTGGTACCTGTGATTGGCCCGGCCACCTCACACACCATCTTTACCCCGCTTCCAGTACGCCCGCTCGGCCCGGTTCCACTGCTCTCACTCCCCTCGCTCCCCCCCCATCTCCCCACTAAGAGTTTGATGCTAATGATATCGGCCTGGTCTGCTGGGTTCACGCTGCTTCCTCCAGTGACATACTGGGCTCGCACGCACCCCCAGTATGTTACCGGTGTCCGGTCCACTCCCTCAGACCACACGAGCTATGCACACACCACATAGGGCCCCACTCGTGGCCCCGCCTATGTGTGCTCCGGTTAGCCGGGTTCGGTGTCCTCCTCTTCCGCTCCCAATACACCCCTGCAGTCCACACCTGACCGGACAGCAGAGTCCAGTCCGGGTCCACAGCCCAGGCGCCCCCATGATGAGTCCACGCCTTCCCATAGCTCAGTTTTTAACAGTCCGGCATCGGTAGTGAGTATATGTTTTATATTAGTTTGCTGTCATTTAACAGGGAACACGTTCTTTGCTGATAACTTCGAGCGGAAATCAAAATTGACAATTCTACATATTGCTATCCGTTTTGCCGGCATATTCATTCCAGTGAATATATAACTTACGAAGTTCTAGACACGATAAGACATACTTTTTAATGGTCTGCCTACCCCTTCACGTGCCACCAAAAGCATTCTGTTGCTTTGTTGAGCTTATTTCCAGCTGCTGAGTCAGCCATCCTCATCGGCTCACATCCCCTCCTCTTCTGAGGTGACAGGTGACCTGCCTTGCCGCAGAGTGCAGAAGGTGTGGCCTGCAGTACCAGGTAGGGACGGGCACTAGGACCCAGTGATGCGCCACCGAGAGCACCTTCAACCCAGTCCTATGCCCGCTCCTGCGCCACTCTGCGTGCTGCTGTGGATGGAAGAGGCGAGCTAACAAACATTGTAAAAACAGATGTTTAGCTTAGATATTTTAAGCTATGTCCTTACTTGAATTGCCTACGGCCACAACAGCATTAGCCCTCCTAGAAAGACTTCTCGCAATACCGGTCGGCGAGAGGTGAGACAATTATGAGCAACTCAATACAAAACGGGGTCATTATCGCAAACAGTTAAGTGGGTAAAAGGTGCTGTCAAATTGTTTCTCCCTTAGTAATTAATCACAGGTAGAATAAGAATAAACGTTGTAGGAAAGATATCACAGAATACACACTGAAAATAGCATGGAAGAAAGGCCCGATTAAGTGGTTGGTGGTATTGTTAGCTGGTTATTGGTATCTCTTAATTTTATGGCTAATAACCTTGTAGGTGAACAAAGAAGCGGTTTATTTCACCAGCCACCCTCTCCTGGCATATAGACTGTTCAGCAGTCTGCCGATCACATGGTTCCCCAGAAGTATTTTACAGACATACTTACCTGTGGAGAGGCTGGGAATCAACACTTCCACGTCTGGACTTTCGCTGCCCCACGCATCAAACACAGAACGATGCCAAGTGCAAATCTCCCTGCCTGGTCAGGGTGTCTCTGCATTTACAAACCGTTACAGATATTATAGCCTACAGAGACAGCAACGCTTTTCTTTCTTCACTGTTTGTGTTTGGACTTTGTTACATTTTTAGGATTGCCTTGTAAAGATTGTACCACTCCCAACTATTGCCTTCCCGTACTACCAGTTTATTTTTTATTTATTTGAACACACCTGTCTTGCTTATTATGCAAAATTTGGGTGAAAAACCACTTCAGACATGTGAGTTCAAATTACCAGTTGTACACAAATAACACTCTAGATAAGTACTTCTCATTGCAGTACTTTAATGTGCCTAGCAGTGTCAAAGCTTCCACGTTAAAGAGCAGTAGATGTAGCAACAACGAGAATCTGTTGCAATTTCTAAATGCTTATGAGGTCCCAAAGCCGAGACCAATTGCATTGCAAATGCTTGTTTCTAATGCCAATCGAACATGACAGTGTAAACCACACACACATGTTCTGCAGTGGCAGGCCTGAGACATGTTTAAAGTGCTACATGTGTGGGGGGCAAAATTAGTGCTGCATGCCCACTATTAGAATGTAATTTACAATCCCTGGGCACAGGTAGTGTACTCTACTAGAGATTTATAGATAAATGAAATATGCCAATTGTGGATAACTCCATCAAATGATGTTTTAGGGGAGAAGCACATGCCCTTTAGCACTGGTTGTCAGTGATAAAATGCTCAGAGACCTAAGGCCAACAAAAGAATTCAGCCAAATTTGAGGCAAGAAGGCAAAAGGTTTGGGGAAATACAACCCAAGGCTGTCAGGTCTAACAATGACTATACCCCTACTCCCTATACTAATAATTAGAGCTAATCTCATTGACCAAGTGAATAATAAAATCCACTAAATTTTCAGAATAACAAACAAATATGCAGGCAATTTAGCTGCAAATCATTATAAGCACATTTCCTTTACACATGTTTATTGATGATGTTTTGGAAACCTGACTAGATTTGTGGTGGGTCAACACAGTGGCATAGATAATAGGTGTGCCAGAAGAGCAGGCACCACTGTTGGCTCATTCTTGGTTTCGTTGCGCCCCATGCTTGACACACAGTAAAGTCAATGTAATTAAGTGAAAGCATTACATTTGCAAAAGCATTGTTCACCCTAATCACCTATGTGACTGCACCTTTACAAAAGAACCATTTACACGTCAAATGTAAAATGCTTCAAAATGCATGTTGCTGGCCTAGTTGCAAAGAGGCTAGAGCACGGGTTAATATCCAGGGCACAGGACAGGAAGGGCTTCCCAGGAGAGCAGTGCTGCTCCTTCTCTGGAGCTGGATCCTCGCAGCAGGTCACAAATCACTGCTATCAGGCTTTTCCCAATATCGTTAACTTTACAATAAACACATTTTGTGTTTTTATATTTGCACAATACTTAACATTTTAAACATCATGTGGATACTCTTGTGTGCCAGAGGCATGGTCTGAACAGGGACCTCATAAGGAAACCTTTGCCCCCTCTAGCAGCAAAACCTGCCTCCACAAATTAATCAACAGGAACAGCTCTCCATGCAACAGGAACCTGAATAATTCCAGACACGTTTCAGCCTTTTGGCCTTATTCATAAGGAACAGCAGTAGCCCTTGCCAGGGCCTGCAGTGCCTGGTTATACTTCTCCTACCTAAGAGACACATTGGAACAAAAGACAAGTGATGAAAACAAACGAATGAGCTCATAATTCTCAACCACGGATGTTCTTTCTATTTACATTTCTATTATTTTCAACTTATTTATGTACATAAAAATTCTAAGATAGCTCCTGCGTCATTTAGGTTATTAGAATTATTATTATACATCAAACCATAAAGAGGTTAGTTTTCTGGGTTCTTTAAAAATATATGCTATTGTTATTTACTCATCATATTTCTAGGACTAATGCAGGCATCTCTGACAACATCACAAAAGAAATATAACTTGGAAATGTATTTAGAGTCTGGCAGATGGAGTAAATGCAGAGAGGGCGGCAGAGGACTTTATGTCTGCCACATTGCCTTAACTCTGACTGTCAAATTTAGAGATGTGCACCAGCCGCGGCCATCTTGATTCCTGTCAATGTAGGAAAGGTTTGACCTACAGATCAGTCAAACTTGACGGCTGACCGTCAAACTTTTCCCAAGTTTTTGATTTTTCAAACACAAATTTGCAAAGTAGAAGTTTATTAATGAAAATAAATCAAATGACCCCTTCATAATGGGAGTTTTGTCCCATTATGTAGGTGGCATTCTTCTTTATTTACTGTCCTTTGGCGAGGGACAGGCAAAGAAAATATTTGCAATGCTATAGGTCTCGCATTTAAATGTGGGAACTATGGCATTTCAAACAAACGGCTGCCATTGTCCAGGCTGCTTTAAAAGTGAAAGGGGGTATGGCCCGCTGAATGTAAGCAAAGCACGTCGTCGTAGGAGAAAGTCAATCAAGAAAAAAGTACATGTAACGTGTAACAAGCAAGTAAAGGAGCCAGTAGCCATGGAAGGTTACAAATGACGACATGGCCGCATTAAGGAGGGACTAACAACCTAATTACAAAGTCAGCATTTACCAGGGACAAAGACACAATCTAATCGAAAATATGGGCGGGAGAGTGCGTGGGGCTTCTCTCACATACTGAACTACAACAGATCGCCAGAGCAGCGCTTGTGCGCTGGCTCAGGCTCAACCTAAAAATGTCACTAGACAGTTCACTCTAGATAGGGCAGACAGTCAGATGGCTTCCCTCTGGCAGCACCTACTTTGCCGGGCAGTCAGAGCAACATTTACATAGACAGAGTACATTTTACATTTGTGAGGTCTGCCCAACTCCAAATAAAGCGGGCAATTTTGAGTTTGGCAGACAGTGTACTCCATCGCCGTACTCCTGAACCTCACTGACTAAGCTACACCACTATTTCCTTTCTATGTACCGCTACGGTTGCTATGCACTGCATTTCTGATTGAAATTGTATTTCTGCCACATAAATAAACAACAATAAAAATGTTCTCTGTGAAATACTCTGCTGCTCCTGGGAGGCAAGTGTGGGAAACAACAAATACCTAACTTATAGGAATAAATGAAGGATACATGAAAATTAGCTTTAACTCATTCCCATTTTGCAATTATTTACTTCTATGTCCTCTTTTAAGCATCCTGAGAGAAAACTATAAATAATGAGATGAAAATATTTTAACTATCCTTCGAATAGCATTATGTTCTCTGTATAGACATGAAATAAAGTGAAATTGATGCAGCCATCTGTTTCCAAAGTTTTAAACTAATGTGATTAAAAAGACATATTGAAGGGTTTATTTTATCTATGTTTATTTTATGCTGTTTTGATTTGAAATTGCTAATACAATAAAAAATCCTCACATTGTGTCTAATTTCAGGGAGAGAATTATCCAACCAGAAATAAGAATGCCTTTATTAGTTCTTCTGCATCCAAAGGGCCTTGCCTGTTGTAAAACCAGATATAAAATACACGGCAGAAAGCCATGAAGAATTTTCTCTGTGTCTTGTGTGTAATTAGTTGTGCATGTTTTTGGTTTGTTAGCTTCTTAATTATGAGCTTTCGCTTCTGATAGACCAGAGTGCATAGTATGATGAAAGTAATATATTTTTACATTGCTCCATTGTGCATCCCTGAGAAATCAAAATTATGACAAAACTGGTTTTTTTACCAATCATTTTTGCAGTGTTTTCCATTATTATTTTGCACTTGTATTACTTTTGTTCCAAGGCGTCTACAGAATGTGGGACTTCTTGGTCGGTGGATTGTGTAGGGTAATGGCACTCCTGGGAAATATCCAGTGAGTATATACTAGTGTACAATTATGATTGCGATGCATAAGCGTGGGGAGAGCCACCCTCCTCCCCAGTGTGTGGATAACCACTGATAAACCAAAGCAACAGTCCCTTGCACACAAGTGTATGGAAGTTTGGAGTGAAAGATATCCATCACTAACATCAGTTGTCCGTTACTCTTTGTGACAGTGTGTTTATCTCAAAGAGCGGCTCAAGTGTAGTCCTCGAGCCTGTGGAAACCAATGCTGTTTTACTAAAACATATCACCATTGCTGTCTCTAGACAGACTTGTGCAGTTAAAAGATGATCGTTATTCCAAACAAAAATTGTCAGCAAATGAAAATAAGCCAGTTTCTGGTGACTTATTTAGTGACATCCAATCTCTGAACATTTAGCAGTGACTCTTCTAAAGTGATTTAAGAAACATGGCACCCCCTCAATGTTGCCTCAGATCAAGAAAAAGTATATTTATAATCTAAGAAGTACCTCTAATCTCTTTAAATGGATCCTATATGGAGAAAAGGTACAAGGGAAGAAAATAACGTGGTATTAAAATAACGAATCCACTAGGACTGGTGAATAGTGATAATTGTGGAAAGCTATTGTAGGGAAACCAACCTCAGTTCCGGTTGTATTTCTGACCCGGAATGGGTTCTAGTACTCCAGTGATATTTGCACAGTAAAGGGCAAATGGGAGTACTGTGTCCAAGATTTAGTGTATTCCAGAATCTTTTCTGGGGGTAGACGAGAAAGGCAGACAGAAAAGTCCCAATTACAATTGTGAGTACACCCCACTTAAGTAAGGGCTTGTTATCACCCCATTCGTAGCTGACAACAGGAAGTTTCACGTACCTTAAGTGTAAGTATAAGTCATAAAACCATCATGAAGAATGACAACGTGGTATACTAACACCACTCTTTGGGGGCTAAGTGAGTCCCTCTTGCCAGCAACCAAGGCTTTGCTGCCATAAATGCAAACCCTAAACACAATATTGGGAAGATGGGGATTTTGTTACAATCACTAGATATGTCCTCCCCATGTAATACTATTAAGGAGCGTACCCCAAGGAGTGTAAAGTAGGCCACCGCTGAGTGCTACTGGGTGTTTTTTACCACAGGCGCTTACCTCTGTTCAGTAGCAGGGCTGCCTCTGGCGTGTCCGCAGAAGAGTTTGGCCTGCTGAGAGTCCCATAGAAGATTATGACATCCTGTCACGATCCAATCAATTATTTGGCGACTGAGTAATCATCCCCGCAACTCTTAGTAGCAATTTCCTATCTTCGATTTGCACTTTCCTATCGCAGGAGAACCAGAGGATGGTTCTCTACTCCTGCTGGCACTATACCCTCACTGCTGCGGCTCCTGATTGTGGGTGCCAGCCAGATGCCTTACAGTTCATCTGGGAAGGGTCCCGGTAGTGTGGTGAGACCTTCACATTTGCTTTATTGCTCTGGTACACATTTTGCAGGACTTTCATGATGATCAGTCATGCACCTCAGGGCCACGCTGACAGGAATTAAGACGCTCTGTTCTCATTGTGGCATCTTTGCTGAGAGGATTTTCACACTGTCAGTAATTCGGATGTCCTTCCCTTATCATGGCCTTTTGGCTGGAACCATGATTTTGCCGGCAGTGGACCCTAGATACAGTGTTTATGTTGTGGATTCCCGTATTTGCTGCAGTTGAGGGACTCCTGACATGCTCTCCAGCTATTAGCCTGTGTTTTCTTGTGCAGCTATTAAATTCTCCTGGGACTGCAGGCAAGGATTTCTCTCATTGTCAAGGATCCTCCTGTTCCTTCCCCTGCTCTGGAATACTCCAGAGTTCCTCCCTTGGACGCCCAGGAGCCATGAAACTGGATCTGAATTCCTGCTAGATAGAAATAGAAACAAACCAGATAATTTGTCACACATGCACTGAGATTTGAAGTACTTATGTTTTTTACTTTTACTTTTGCTTACCACTCAGTGGTTTATTTGATTTTGTCATTTAGATTTTCATCACAGTCATATTGTTAAAAGTATTGTACAGTAGTTTTCTTTACTTTTGTGGGTATTATGCTTGTTATACCTTGTCACTTTCCATTGTTCCCCGACCTTCATCATGGCTGCTGCTAGCATGAACCAGCCCCTGCCTTTTTCTCAATGATGTACTGCATTTTTCTCAATGATGTAGGGGAACCAGAGCAACCATGAGAAAGGTGGATACAAATATTTGATTCATTGGGGGGGAAACAAAGTAGCCCGATGTGCAAACAACATATTCTGTTGTACAATGTGGGCAAACAGTTTAGGGAAAATTTTGAAGATCTACTTAAACTGACACTGACACAGATGAAGATGGGGGGAAGCACAACTGGAAACTTATCAGATAACATTGGAAAAGTTAAAGGATTATTTCGCTGAAAATATCAAGGCTGTCTCAGAGACACATATGTTTTTCAGTACAGTTTAAGGAAGCAATGTAAACTTTGCCTGCTACACTGCTGCACTAAGAAGTTTGTCAGCCACTTGTGAATTTGGCCTTTTAACTGATTCTCTTTCAGGTGACCAACTAGTCAGGTTTACCATCTATTCTAAAATAGAATCAGGCCCTAAGTCAGAAAAACTGAAATGTCTTGAATGTAGCAGTGCTAACCAATTAGCTAATAACCCTAAATGTTCTGCATGGGGAGCAATTTGTAGAAAATGTGGAAAAAGGCAACACTTTGCAAAAGTTTTGAGAGATCCAGATAACAAAAATGTTAGTATGGTAAGCATAAATTAATACCAGGAGAATAATTATAGGATTGTTATTCAGATAAGCTCCATTGAGAAGGGAGACAAGGTGAATTATCCTACTAGTGATATATCTTTACATGGTGTTAATTTTCATGTATATGTTGATTCATGTTCTCCCTATACTTTCATAGATCAAAACATATTTCAACAGAAACATGCGGAAAGAGTTATGTACTAGACCCCACTGACATTAAACAAGGGGGGATACCACAAAGAGCCTGTTCCCCTGGTGAGAATACTGTAAATTAAAATATCCTCTAAAGAGAGAAACACCATGGGAAAGGTATACATTACTAAACAAGACTCCAATCTACCAAGGTAGAAGCATTTGAAAGATCTTGAAACCAGTCTTGATCCTAATAATGAAAAACAAGTGCTAACAGTAAATAGCTCATTGATGGGAATGGAAGTATGCGAGGAACTTCCAAAAGTTTTTCCATTGAATTGTGTCTACTCAAAGATTTTACATATAGAATCCAATTCAAAATATAATGCTATCCCCACAGGTCATAAAATGCCCCATTCTGTTTCTCATGAGAGAACCACTAAAGAAGGAATTCAATATGTGAGAGTCCCAAAGGGTTATAGAGAAAATTCTCAGCTCTGTATGGTTAGCCCCCATAGTTATTGCCATCAAGCCCATCTCCAATGACATACACTTATGCTTATATTTGAGAGATCTAATCTGAAATGTTTGAGAGGCACCAGTTGTTGAGAGTTAATGAAATGTTAAGCCGTATAAGTGATGCTAGATACTTCAGCTTATTAGACCTCTCTGCTGCATCCCACCAAGTTGCCCTCCACCCAGAATCCAAGTCCCTTACGTCTTGTACCACCCCATTTGGTACATATAAATATTGCAGAATGCCATTTGGTCTGGCTTCTGCTGCAACATTGTGAAGAATAATGCAACTTATCCTCAAAGACACACAAAATGTTCTATGATCCATGGGAACATCTAAAGAGGAAAAAAAAATACAAAGCGGAGGGAGGAGGGTCCAAGGGAAAATTTAACGACTAGCACAGATACTGTCCCTAAAAGACTCAGAAACAAACTAAATTATCTGTGGGTCTATTATGTTACTCAGCGCCCGAGGGCATCTATTACACAATTGGGTAGTACCTACTCTAACACAGGGGAGCCCTAATTAAGGGACGGGATCCCATCCCTCACCAAGGTGACATGCTTCATCATCTGGGATCTCCTCCAGGCTGTAACTCCCAGTACAGCTACCAATATCTAGACTTATCTGATTTAAGACGTATTTATATAGACTTGGACAGTTTGCTACTTTCATCCTTATGCCCTTTGCTAATACTGAGAATACACTTGATGACCTTTGACTTAATTGACATGCTTTCTGCAGGGGGTCACTCTCTGCTCTTGTTGCTCTCACCTTTAAGCCTCTTGATAATACAAGAAATATACTCGATCGTCTTTTTAAGTTAATAAATATGCCTTTTGTATACACTTGCATGGGTTTGGTCACCGTTCCACTTGTGACGCCTAGCTGTTTGTGTGACGCCCTGTGCAGGATAACATTTTTGTCATTGAAAGCCTTTAACTAACTAGTGAAACAGTTATTAAGCACTTGGGCTGCTGTTTAGAAATTAACTGACGACAACCGCGAACTTGAGGAACATGGGGAGCATTAAAACTACAACTCCCATGATAATCTGTGATGCTCTGTCTAACTTTTCCACTTTTCTGTTATTTATTAAAAATTTTCTATCCAACCAGTGTAACATTTTTAAAGTACTTGGGTTGACTCACTTTCTCAGGCTTTATTATAGCATCTAGTCTGATATGCTAACCATTTGAATAATTGACCCTTTGACGCAATTTTTAGACACACTCAGTTTAGTGTAGATGAGTTTAGTTTGTAATAATTTAAAGGTACAGACAGACTTAAACATGAAAATGAGTCTGATCTCTGTTAACGGTTTTTCCTTCTAGAGCGGTGCCTCACGTCCAGAGCTGTGGCCAGGTGAGGTGAGGTCTCTTACTCGTAAGATACAGGTAAGTTACAACAGGTTCTTACAAATGATCTTGAACGCTATATTTAGAAATAGCTGGATAATGAGTATTGTTTACTCGTTCTGTGTTACATGGATTATGCCTGGGCAGTAAATTCCGTTCTGCTCGCGGAATTTGCGGAATTTGGGTAATTTTGCGTTTCGTGGAGAATGCGGAATTGCCCAAAATTCTGCGTTCCACGGCTTTGCGGAATTTTTTGCTTGTTCGCGTTCTCAAAATGCGTGTTTGCAAGATATTTCCCCCCGAGCACGCAAACAGCATTCGCGAACAGGAAAAAAGCATCGCGAACAAGCAATTCCGCGTGTTCGCGGAATTTCTGCGTGCTCGCGGAGATTTTTTACCATTTTGCGGAGCTTTGCGTAGCGCGACTACGCTAATTCCGCCCATGTAATGTATGGATTACACAAGTAGTAGGTTGATCTATCTTCTTTCCTTTCTCTACACAGGTTTGAACACTACACCATGCTCTTCGAACAGAGACAATTGGTGTAATTGGTTGTATCTGTTTCCATTATTCAGTTACACCTATTTGTTTTTTGACCTTTATCACCAATTACGTAGTAGCTTAGACTTTTATGTCCTAAGGAAGGCTAGACACTTTATAGGTCACGATAGCTGAAGCATGTAGATCCACCCCCTAACTAGATAGTTGCAGTTATTTTTTCAAAACTGCCTTAGCACTGTTTTTAATCCTGACACCAAGAGATACATATTAAAACTTTTTTCTTCTGGTAGCTAGTTTTACAACACACTCACCACACTTTCTTTCACTTGAGCACTGCACCCATCACTTAGTAATTTACTTTAGCTTATCATCTGGTGGATTTTAGTATATCCTAGCAATCGTTGAAAACATCCCTGACCTCCTCCCTCACAGTGGCGGGTTGTAGCCCTCAGCTGTACTAGGAGTTACATCCTGGAGGAGATCACAGATGATTAAGCACGTCACCTTGGTGAGTGAAGGGATCCCGTCCCTTAATTAGGGTTCCCCTGTGTTAGAGTAGGTACTATCCACTTGTGTAAAAGATGCCCTAGGGCGCTGAGTAATATAATTGACCCACAGATAATTTAGTTTGTTTCAAAATCTAAAGAGGAATACAATATAACTGATTTAATGTACTTAATAAATTCAAGGATGCTGGTCTCACTATAAAAAGGGAAAAATTTAAGATAGGTGTGACTTCAGTGGACTATTTTGGTCACAATAGCTCAAGTGAATGAATAAAACCTATAATCAGTCTCATAAACTGTGTTAAAAATGCCCCATCTTCTACTAATAAAGAAGAACTTAAGTATTTCTTAGAAGTAGTAGAATACATATCCAAGTATGTAAAACATTCTTCTGATATCATCCACCCATTCATATCATTGCTCAAAAAGGGTTCTTCTTTGTAATTGTCACAGAACACTGTAAGTGCATCAATGACATAAAAAATGATATTACAAATGCCCCTAGCATTGGCAAATTCAATGCAAAGTTTAAAATGATCATAACAACTGACAGTAGCAAAGGCTACTCAATTGAGCAGATTTAAGCTACTCTATAGCAAAAAAGGAAGCCTTGTCCTGCTTGTTGGGTATTCAACATTTCAAATTGTATCTTTTTGGGAATACCTTTCCTATTAAGGACTAATCACAAAATCTCCCAATTCTGTCTTGTTGACCAACGGTATTGAAAAAGAAACACTTAAGCTTGATAAATGGATGTTAGTCCTGCAGGAAAACAACTTTAAAACAGAATATGTGCAAAGAAAAAACAACAAGTAGCAGACTGTTTTTCTAGAATACCAGTTGATGAATGCAAGTTAAAATACATTTTTCAAGAAGAGTCTGTTATCCCTATTTACACTCCAGCAATCTTGAAGAGAGAGTGGGAAGATTTTATGAGGCATTGGAAGCCCTTGACTGTAAAGAAGAGAATTACCCATGGATAGCCGGAGAAGTGCAAGCAATTGCCTGAAAATCTACAACTGTTCTGGAATTTTCATAATAAATTGTCTGTACATTATGACGTTATATTGAGATTAGAAAAGATTATACCTTCCAAAAGGATGTTGCTGACATAGCACATGAAGGCCACCTTAGAAGTAATTTAACTAACAACAAAATCAGAGCAGAATACTGGTTTCCTAACATGGCCAAAATTATAGGGATCAAAGTGAGAGATTGTTATGCATGTGGAATATGTGACAAAACCAAGGCAACAGCAAAAGCTTCCTCCAGACCATGGACCAAATTGGGGTTAGACATTGTCGGTCCAATCAATTGATCCAGTATTCATCACAAATACATATTTCTTTTAGCGGACTACCACTCCCATTGGGTCACAATAAAATTTGACAACAATATTAATACTGTGAGATTAATTGAGATTAATTGAATTCCTTGTGCTAACATTTACTTCGGGAAGGTATCCCCACTACCATTGTCACTGAGAATGGGGTACAGTTTGTGTCTGATGATATGAGGAGATTCTTAAAGGACTTATCTTTCAACCATGCCAAGACACCTCTCTATTGCCCTACACCCAACAGGCTTGTAGAGAGGATACACAGCATGATTAAAGAGTTTAATCAGTTGACCCATGTCACAGGCAAATCTATCACCTAGACTTTACATGATATGTTACGGTCTGGTCACACCTTTCTTAACTCAGTGACAGGAGTGTCTCTATTTACAGAAAACGTAGTTCAAGAATTACACCTAATCGAGTAAATGGAAGACAAACTGGTTTGATAGGAAATATGCAAATATGCAAAAAAAATGCTCCACCAAACCAAGTTGCAAATTCTAATATGACAAGAAGTGGGGTGTAAAGGGTACACGGTTTAACGTGAAGGAATGGGTGCTGATAAAGAGACCTACCATTGGACATAACACATTCAACCTTTTTTTCCAACCCTCAAGAACCTAACAAGTTAAACGTAAAATGGTAATCCTTGAAAATGAGAATGACTGTACCAGGATAGAGTAGCCCAATCCTTTACAGTTCCTGATAGTCTAAGGAAATGAAATAACAGAATTCCTTGACCACCACAGTAGCATTTAGACTATGAAATAGGATAACATTCTCAGTTGTACTATCTTTGTTTATGTTTGAATACCATCTCAATTGCGATAATGATGTCTAGATATTTACAATGTTTAAAACTCTTATTATTTACTTTAGGTCTTAGATCGTTATCCTTTTGCTTTGTCCTTCTCCCATGTTCTTTTTGCAGTCCTATCGTATCCTTTCCCCTATCTTGGGAAGGAGATATGTTGTATTGTTCTTCACCTCTTTCCTTCAGTGCTTTTCAACCCTTCTCCGTTCGCCCTGTTAGAAAGTCTTGGTGAAGGGCATTTAGAATGTTGGTAATTGTTCTCAGAGAAAGCCCTGTGGGGCAAGGCTGAAACCACTGGTGATTTTAATCTTGAAGTTTATCCAATAAAATATTTACCTGAAAATCATATCTGCCTCTGAATCTGTGATTTCTTCACTTTCGTTGTTCGTCTCCAGACTTTTAAAAATATTTGTCTGTGATGTATGCAATGTATTGTAGAAAATTCAGCAGTGGTCAGCATTTTGCATATGTGTTAAGATGACTTCTTATTGTCTATCCTTTGTAATTTAATATTTGTCATTTACTGTAAATATATATTCCCCTGGGGTCGTGGCTGAACAAGATGGCTGAATGGATGTCCTGAGTGTGTGCTCTGATGAGCACCTTGCCTAATCCTTCATAATCCGGTACTCTCCAGCGGTGATTTTGGTTGGACTGCTTACCTCCTGTAGTGATCAGCCGGGGGACCCCCAGATGCAGCCAGGAGCTGCTGATGGACGGTCGGGTGTGTCGGCTCGATCAGCAGCCTACAACTCTATTGGGGGCCAACAGGTGGTGGCTGCTGCAAAGGCATGCAGCTGGGAATGAAGGCCACTAAACATGCCCACTGTGCTGCTGCCTGTGTGGCTCCCTGAGGTGACTGTTTGAGCCAGCGGAGAGAGACTGGGGCTCTGTGAGTGGATAGGATGCCCCCTCTTTGGTGCTGCCAGAGGTGTGGGCCTGCATGACCTGTGTCTTGGAGGCTGCGGCATCAGATGCCACTGCTGGCAGTGAATGCCTCAGCTTTCCCTGCCTTGAGGAGATCCTACCCTCACTAGAGGTCCAGAATAGTGCTGGCTGGTACGAGCACCTTAGCGCTCCTTGACTTGAGGAGATCCCGTCCTCACTGCCACAGGCTGGCTGTAGAGATGGCTCATTGCCGAGGTGGGGGGAGCAGAGAGTGATGTTATCTGCCACAAGGAGGAATGGGCCCCCAGAGATGTGTGCCTGGGCAATCCCACATGCTGAGGGAGCCCTGGGCCTCGACCTGTGGTGAGACCTGTCAAAGGATAAGATTACAGACCACAATCATACAACAACAGACCTGGCGATCACAAGTGCAGCCTGGAGCCTCAGCACCCCCATCCCCACCGCACAATTACCTAGTAGCAAGAGGTGCTGGGGAGAAATCTGACTTCTGGCATGTGGGATGTGCCTGAGACTAGAGGCCCTTGAGGGGTTGAGACTCCTCCCACCTACGAGGTTGTGGACAAGAAGAGAATGCCATCGCAAGGAACTATTTCATCTGCAGCACACTGGATGACCCTGGGACGGCAAGATCAGCACAATGATGGAACGTGATAGACCCTCTTGCACATGGCAACACACAAAGATGGACAGGTACATGGGGACTAGGGAGGACCCACATGAATGCGAGAAAGGGTGTGAAGCTCAGCCCCACCAGATGCCTCCAATGCCAAGATACTGATGGCCATTGCTCAGGTGCAACAGACGATGAGACAAAAATGGATGCTGTATCCACTGATGTGAATCTCCTGCGTGTGGATCTTCGCACAGTAAATGAGCGATCTTGGAGATGGAGCGTACACTGTCTGGGATCACCATGAGGTTAGAGGAACTGCGAACAACGGTTTGCACACTTACAGACAAAATAGTATACCTGGATGCATGCCTGGAGGATGCGGAGGGGAGGGCACAGATGTGAATCCTCAGATTTGTGGGCTTTCCAGAGGGTCCAGAAGGAACCACTCCAGAACAGTTCATGGAGGGCTGGCTCAAAAACTTTCTCACGCCTGATGAAATCTCACCACTATTAGTAATTGGCCCCTAGACACTCCCCTGAACCCCCCCCGGAGGATCGCATAGGGCGATGATTGCATGGATCCTTAGCTATCCAGAAAGGGACACTTTTCAAGAGCAGGCCAGAAAACAGGGCGATGACCAGTTTGAGTTCCAGACTATTTACATCTTCCCTGGGGGGCTGGAGGAGGTATGTGACTGGCTTGATAGTGTCCATCAGAACAGCAGCACTTGTTCACTGTCCCACAAAGATCAGGACCCCAAGAGCAGTACTAGACCATCTGAACTGGAGGAGAGACAACGTTGGGGTGCGGTGATGAAACAGACTGATTTGGCATAGAGGAACAAGCAGATGGCATGCTGTCACTCACAGCATCTTTGGATCATGGACTGAGTAAAATGGCTTGCAGTGGGTGTGCTGAGGCAGTTGAATTGACTATCTTGATGATCTAATTTGAGTGGGCGCAGTTGCATGGACACACCATCCTCTTCGCATCATACAATACTGGGGCCCCTTGTATGCAAAGAATGTGCTTTCTTACGCTAAGCCAGTATAAGGCAGCCTCAGTCCACCTCCTCACTGAAATGGCTAAGAAAGGGTGAAAGCATCTAAAACAAATTGCAGTTTTGCCTTCCCCAGTCAAATACTTGCCCATGAAATATCAGCAGCAGGACGCAGGTTAGCAATGAGAAAAACAAAACAGAAGGATCATAGGACTGGAACGCCCAGGTTAATTTTCGCTAAGCAAGTTTGTGAAGGCCAATCATCTACATGGAAACATTTGTGAAAACCACAAAAGGGAGTGGGATCTGTGTCAGGCATTTTACTAGGCCCCATTTGCCCACATCCATGGTCATCGCTTTCCCAACTTTATCCTCTTCTCTTTGAATGACATAGTCATTGATCTGTTTGTACTGCTCACAGAAGTTGCGACAAGTAATAGGTCAAGTTCCAACGTGTTGGCTCCTCCTGTATCAGGGCTTTAACTGGTGCTCTATTAGCACACTGAATAATCCGCAGCTGCCACAAGCTTTAAAAGAATGGCTGAAAGGAGTGCAGAGTCTTCTGCTGGAGGGCAGTATGTTGCTGATTATGCCTTCTTTTTTTGAGAAAGTCTTGCAGCACAAGGTTGATGCAATGAGCCAAACACAGGACCCTGATTTAGTTACCGTCTGACAAGGCCTTGACTACGCTACTGCCATTGTCCGTGGCATCAAATCCAGTTCTGAGACCTCTGAGTCGCAGTCATTTATACACCTTGCTGTTAAATTCATCCAAGATGTTTATAGCTGAACACTCTTAAAACTTCAGGGCTAAGACCGGTAGCTAATAGCTATCTTTTGCTTTATCCCCACAAAAGAGATCCAGTGTGCAGTCATACACATGTAATCAGTCGTCTGACAACTGGTCCACATGTCTGTCGTCAGATGGATAGTGTGAACAACACTTTGCTAAAAAGTTTGTCCAATCAATTGCAGCCCATCGTGAGGCAGCGCTGGAATAGCAACTGCTGCAAAATAGATGGGACTTGAAACCTAATATTTCAGGCATATGGCTGCCACATATTCTAAGAATCCCGCTCCTACTATAAAAGAAAAAGGGAGGAGGTCCAGAGCTTACATTTGTGTCAGCTTCCCATTGGAAGGTTGTTGGGGTAAGAGGGCCCCTCCTGCCTGAACATGCCTGTAATTGTAGCCTATACGTTTTTCTTCTTTTCTGCCGCCACTGACACAGGTGACTTTTGAGAAGTAGGTGATAGTATACTCAGTGTGCATCGTAGTGGGGCAGTCACTGTATGCTGTGGTGCTCCAGCTGACTCCGAATCTGGTACCATTGTAAAGTCAATGAGTTGGGTGATTCTACAGGTGCACTGTTGGGGACAGGGCTGCTTTCATTGATAATGCCACTCTCTTCCTCATCATCTCCTCCCACCATGATTGCACTTATAGTCGATGTTCCCCGGCTCTCCTCCTCACCTTGACCACCATGACCCCATACAGCAATATTGTTATTTTGCTAGTCCCACTTGATTGTGTGGGGTTTTTTCATAAGGCGCGTTTGGCCTCCAGTACGGTAATATGTACCAGGCTTACCTCAATAAACATTTGTGTGGCAAATGGTGCATACTGCAATTTGCTCCCCCTCTTTTCTAACTGTAAAAACTCCTGAACTGGGAAGGAGTACTTTTTTACTTGCCACTCCCAAAGCCTGAAGAAGAACTGGAGGTTGGTGGGTGTTACAAATGAAGACAAAGCTTAGGTAGTTTCAGAAGTCTTCTTTATTCGTCTTCACACCATCACAGGTTCCAGTCAGCTGGAGTCAGCTATGCAATGTTCAACAACAGAGGTAGGGCACTACCAACTGGGTCAAGGGAAAGGGGTGGCGGAATGTACCATATGAGGAATATAAGATTAAAACACACCTCCTTACTTAGGGTAAAAGGAGAAATACAGAGGATAGAGGGAGAAAGAAGAAAAAGAGGAGAAAGGGAGGCCAAGGAGAGGAAGACAAGGAATAAGGTGTACAGGGAGAACCATAGGCAAGACACCGTGGAACAAAGGCAAAAACAGTAAACCAATAAATCACTTTGCACAATAGTCCCTAACCCACACAGGTGTGGATTTTGTTCTCTGAGATCTCCTGGGACTGAAGGTCTCCGACCCACTCTCTTGATTCAAACTGACATCAACATTACTCACATGTTTGTGAGAGATAATTTTGTCCATGCTCCAGGTTTGTCCATTTTCTAGATGGACCACATTTCTGCCCACCCTGGCTATCATGAATGGCTCAGAAAACCTAATCGCTTCTCTACTACGTGGTTTGGGAAGGTCCACACGGACCCATTCTCCTTCCTTAAAAGTTCTGGATTTGACATGCTTGGTTTGGTCGTATCTATTCTTCTACTTGATCTGGTGTTCATCCACTCTTCTGGAAATTTCATTTAGGTTCACAACACATGTACCTTTCCTCACCAACCCTGGAGGAGATAGTCTGGTCTTAGGAACTCTACCTTTAAGGGAAGTAAAAGGTGAAATCCCTGTAACACTATTGGGGGTAGAGCGATAAGCCCAAATAGTATCTTGTAAAGCAGACTTGGCAGGGATACCCAAAACGTCTGCTCTCTGTAAGCATTCTTTGAACATGGGGTTCATATGCTCAACTAATCTGTTGACACAGGGACAATACAAAGCAGTCTTATGATGGGTAATGCCCCTGTCAGACAAACACTCTTTCATGTTTTCCGAGGTGAATTGCACACCATTGTCTGTAACAAGGATGTCTGGTATGCCCTCATCATAGAAAACACTTTCCAAAAACTGTTTGAGAATAACAGTGTTAATTTGATAAACACACCTAAAGACCACCCAACAAGTGGGATAGGCCACCAATCCCAAGATGTAACGCTCATTCAACTTCTTAAGATTGAGTGGACCTATAATGTCTAGTGCTAACTTGGACCATGGGCGGTCTGGGACCTCAGTAGAAAGCCAGGATACCTTTGCTCGTCACGCGTGTCCTAAAAAATGACTGGTCGTTTCTGTCCTTAAAAGTGACAGCTCGTACACAGAAAATATGTGGACATGATGTATGTGTGGTAACCCTAACCGGAGCTGAGCTGGGGGTGTGGCACAGGATGTGTCAGAGCGTGAGACAGTGCTGAAGGCTGTGTTAGGTTAGCAGGACATTTAGGTTATGTAAAGAAAAAGGTGTCCCTAAATGTGTGCGTAAAAAAAAACTGCCCTCATGTAAGAGGGATATGTCTGGGCATGTTTAAAATGCGTGCTGCAGATCTGGGACAGATGGTGCCTGAGCAGGCAACCCCCCAAGGCCTCCAACCCACGGCCGCATGGATGTCTAACATTAGGGTTTGCGGTGCAGAGGTGTTTTTTAAAAGTGTCTTTCTTTAGAAGCAGATGCTATAATTTTAAATGCAACACATTCGTAGCTGGTGGTAGAAAACAATAAAATATCACCCAGGGCAAGTCATGTACTGGTCATCTGTCATGTCCCTAAACTTCAGTGAGAACCAGCCTTCCCAGGAGAATGAGTCCCAAACACAGGTGATTACGCAGCTCTTACCAAGACAGGGCTCAGGGCTGCTTAGCAGATGTCAAAATGATAATGGGAGCATCTAACAAACAAGACCCCAGGTTAGAAAATGTACCAGGGGCATCTGTCATGTCCCTAAACTACCGCCGGAGCCAGCCTTCCCTGGAGAGTGATCCTAAGCACAGGCGATTACGCAGCTCTTCCCATGAACGGCAGGCACGAGGTTTAATTAGTAGATGTCAAAATGATAATGGACGCACCTAACAAACAAGGCCACTGATAGAAAGTGGACCATGGTCATCCGTCATGTCCCCAAACTCAGCCAAAGCCATCCTTGCCATGAGAATGACAACTAGGCGCAGTTGATTATGCAGCTCTACCCACGACCAACAGGAGTTTTAATTAACAGATGTCAAAATGATAATGGACGTATCTAACAAACAAGGACTCTGTTAGAAAATCTACCTCAGGTCATCCGTCATGTCTCCATCAGAAGGATCCCTAAGCACAGGTGATAACCCCCTCAGTAGCTGTACATCGGGCAGAAAGTGTTCCCACCAATGGACCCCAATACCTGGTTCTATACCCTCCCCTCCATAAAGGGTGGTGACCTAATTAGCGTGGTAGGACGAGTATAAAAAGCATAATTTGGGGGTCCACAGAAACAGACATTTAAAAACCCCTTTTGGAACACCTTGTTTGGACTGTTTGCTGCGCAGACCTGCATCAGAAACTTAAGGTCACAATGGATCAGAGCAACGTCTCACAGATTGATGCCGCCTGCTACACATTAATGGATGTAAGTAAAATAGGGGATGGCGCAATGTTTTATGTTTAAGGATTTAAGGGCTTATTTAAAATATTAGGGGGATGCATTTAAAGTGAAGTTGCATTTTAAAAGGGGTTTAGCGCTATGTAGGACTGTGTTTATAGTGCTTTAAATAAGGTTTAAAGAGTGGGGGCCTGTTGGTTAATGTGAATAAGATTGGAGATGAAATAGGGCTGTCATTTTAAGTTTTTTAAACGGCGCTAAGCTCAAGGAGGACTGTATTTAAAGTGTATAAAGCATGGTTTTGGGGTGTGATGCAGGGTTGTAACTTTAAGATTATGCAGTTTATAGAAACATTTTACCATGTGGGGGTACGTTTAATGTGGGTACTTCAAGAGGCTATGCTGGTGTAAATGCGTGCAACTTGAGGTTTTAAAGGGCTTTTAAAACATATAGGACTTGTATATGAAGTGAATATTGGGTTTTTTAAAGCAGTGAGTTTAAAGCTATGTGAATATGTTTGGGGGATTTGGGTTGGCGGAGAGGTTCCAGGGTGTGTATTTAAGGTGCATAATGCTAGAGGCCTTAGGAGGGTACATGTAGAGGGAACTGTGTATTTTACAGCGCCTAGAAACATTTCACAGGGTATATGTGGTAGTGCAAAGTTGTCAGAGTACACCCAAATAATATACAGTGTTTACAAATACAATAAATAAATAAATAATACAGTTGTGTACTCACCCAATGGCTATGCTGGTGCTGAGGGGTCTCTGGAGCAGGTTGTGGCTGCTCACAGGTAGGCTAGTTGTCCGAGGGGATTTGGCTGAAGCTCTGGGGTCCTGTGTGGTTGAGTCCGGTACGGAGGTCTGAGGCCCAAACATATGGGGGCCGCCCTCGGGGTCCGGGAGGTCTTTGGGGTCCTGTGTGGTGGAGTCCGGTGTGGTGGTCACAATCCCACAGTATATTTTACATAAAGCCCCCGGAGCATGCTGAGGTCCGTGCGGTGCTCCTTGGTTGTGGGCCTAGGACTGTCATGGGATAGTGTGGGGCTTGAGGCCCCTGTATTTATAAAGCCCCCAGAGCATCTTGTCCACCGGTGGCGCTTTGGGGATTGTGGCCGCACTGTTTTAAAAATAGAACCAACCGGAGACCGCTGTGCTCCATGCGGAGCTCCGGGGTGGCTTGTGCGGCCGTGGTGGGGGCTCGAGGCCCGTTTTATAAAAAATAAAGGTCCCCAGAGTCCGCTGCCTAAGTGCGGGACTCTGGGGCTTGTGCAGCAGTGTGGTGGGGGTACGTGGGAGTCGCGTTTATTTAATAAAAATAAAAGCCCCCAGAGCCCGCTTCCATACATGGTACTCTGGGGGCTTGTGCAAGCGTGTTGGTGCTCGAGGCCCCGCTTTCTAAAATAAAGGCCCCCAGAGTCCACTGTCTAAGTGCGGGACTCTGGGGGTTCGTCCGGGTGTCGTGTGGGGGCTCGCAGACCCGTTTTATAAAAAAATAAATCTCCAGAGCCCGCTGCCCAAGTGTGGGACTCTGGGGCTTGTGCGGCCGTGTGGGGCTTGTGGCCCCGTTATTTATAATAAAAATAAAGGCCCCAGGGCCCCGCTGACCAAGTGTGGGACTCTGGGTGCTCCTGCATGTCTATTGTGGGGGGCGCGATACCTGGTTTTTAAAAATTGAGGGCCCCAGAGCAAGCGGGTGGATGGCGTTGCTCTGGGGAGCATATGGCTGGGGCCAGTGCGCGGTGGTGGGATGGCTCTGGGGGTAATGTGCGGCACTGGGGCTCGAGGCCCTAAATCAAAAAAAAATACATGGCCCCAGAGGCTGCTTACCACAGGTACTGCTCTGGGGGCTGTGGTGGATGGTGGCAGTTCCTGGGATCACGCATGGATCCCGATGGCGGCTGAGGCAGGGGAGCAGGGCGCTTCATCTTCGTGGCTGCGGTGGAAGGACCTGCCCCTTCAGTGATGTCACCGGGGACTCCCCTGACAACACTGAAGGGGCGGGTCCTTCTACCTCAGCCACGGAGGGGAAGCTCCCAGCTGGGGATTCCTCCACGGTGGATGCCTCTGCGGCTATGGTGATTGCAGCACCCAAGGGCTGACAATAAATACATTTAAAAAAAATAAAATAAAAATTTATTTACAGCCACAGGGAACGTATAGCAGCATCCCTGTGGCTTTTTCTTTTTTTTCCATATGTGGGGCATATTATATAGCTTGACCTCGCCCCTGAGTGTGGGCAATTAATAAAATAAATAACAAAAGTTATTGACAGCCGCAGGGACCATTTAGCAGCGTCCCTGTGGCTTTTCTTTTCTTTGTTTTTTTCAAAGGGGTCATTTTATATAGCGCAAACTCGACCTGAAGGTCTTGGAGTGCTTTGTACGTGTGCAATGGTTACAGTACATAAGCACACATTCATTTCAGGGCGGTGTGTGTTGGTACATTAATTGATTTACCCAGAATCACAGGATGTGGAACAGGGGTGTTTCTCATGCTCTTTTCCTCTCCCTCCCCCCCCAGCGCTTTTAAAATACATGTTTTTGCTCCCCACCAGTCACCCTTTTTAAATGTATGCTTTTGCTCCCACCAGACACCCTTTTAAATGCATCCAGAGTTTGTATATAACGTAAAGGGGGTAATATAAAGCACTGAAATTTAATGGGTTCCTAAGCGCAGCTTGCACAATCCGTTCTATAGATATGTGTATAGTTTACGGTTGTACATGAGGTGGGGCTTGTGGGTAGGAATCAGGGGTGGGGTTCTTATTAAAAAAAAGTAAACGTAAATGCACGGGTGTTGTTTTCAATTTTTAATTTATGTTTTCCCAAAACTTTAACTAAGCTGTTTAGCTGTGGGCAGCCATGTCATGCCTACAGTTTCTACACATTTGGCAGATGTAACATGTAATAGATGTTGTTGTACGTCAGATCTCTGTAAGGATGCTTGCCTCTATGTAACATGTGTTTGTGCTTTCTAAGTAATATATAGTAATGCCTTGTTTATGAGGTGCAGTTTTAAAACAGCTATTTTTGATCCAACCCCAGTCACAGAACATCCCGGAAATAACCGTCACAGACACTGAAATGTTCACCATGCAGTAGGTATATGTTTTTAGAGCTGTATAGTTCTGAGTAGTTTTGTGCACCACAGTCTCAGAAGCTCTGCTTTTCTAAAGGTATTCTCATGTATGTATGATTTTATAGATTATGATGGCGATCTACAACTAGATCTTGACGATCTAGAGCAGTACCTGGGGTCTCAAAGCGCATCGCTGAGTGTGCAAGATAACGCAGTTCTTTCAGGTAAATCAAAAAATACAGGGGTTCTTTAAACTGTCTAAGACTTAGGTTTTGGTAGACCAAAAACCACAGCGGCAAAATGTATGAGGGCTCCTCAGAAGGGACTGCTAAGGCCATGTTTATACCGTTTTTTTTTTTTGCAGGGCCCTCAGAGGCATGCCCGGATGGCGCAGTTGTGCAGGAGATGGCTCAGCCACCAAAAGAAAGGCCGCTGAAAAGGAAATCTTCAACATCTAAAGAGGGATGTGTGACAAAGAAAAGAGCTGGGAAAAGACCTCTAACAGGTGTGTTTTTCACAAAAGGGTGCAAAAAAAACCAACCTCTCTGGGTATTATGTTCTCAAGCAGAAAGGGGTCTGCGACACGTAGTATCAGATGTATAAAGTGGAGGTGGGTTGTCTGTGGTTCCTTATTGTTTTCTAATATATATATATTTTTATGTTTACATTCTAGGAGCGGTTCAAAAGAGCAATGGAGAAGCTTCATGTACGGTTAAGAGGTCGACGCCCCCCGTTAAGCGACATCACAAAGACAGTCCATAACACCGCGCCTTCAAAAAAGGTGTGAGTAGGCATGTACACCAGGATCACTTGTGCTCTTATTATACAAACATCCAACAGAGAACCGGTACAGAGATGAAATGCAGTCTCAAGCCAACCGTTAAAATGATGAACCATCACCAGGTCTCAACGGGGGGTCTCATCGCAAACAAACCCCCCATTAAGAAGAAACTGAGGGACCCGGTGCCCCCAACCCTGTCCTTTAAACCTTAAGAAGCTGCCGGGGGTCACAGATTCCCAAACAATACCTTTAAACCTCAAGAAGAAACCTGTGGTCCCTGAGCCCCAAACTACGCCTCTAGATCTCTCATTAAAAAATGTTGTTACATCTGTGAATGAGCGCTCTACACCCCTGATCTCTAAGGGGCTAGTGTGTGTGACGGCTGTTGTAGAAGAGCTGGTACAGCCCCAATCCCCTAAAGTGAATTGTCTCTCAAGAAAATATCTTAAGAAGAAGCAGGGGGCCCGACGTTAGAAGTAGAAGCGGTAGAAGGGCCCTTAATCAAGCCCATTACACCGCAGGCCCCTTTCCATACCCTAAAGCCCTCTATAGTTTCAAATAAACTAGCGGCACTGACAGAGGGGCTCCCCCTAGACCACCCCCCAAAACCTGCTATAACCATGCCTGATGGGCTTAGGAACGCAATGTTTGAAAATGTTCAACCCTCGGGAACACCTTATAACGGCAGCAGCGGATGTCTCAAAGCACTGCCCGGGCTGGTAGACAGACTTGATAGACCCTCAGAAGCAGAGCACGTGGGGCCTTCTAACACGTACAATGTGGATTTGCATATGGCGGTTAGACATTCACCCGATCACAACACCAACAATTCCTTAGCAGCTTGGACCCTCGATTATTTCGACAGCCATTTACACTCCCGTGCCTTATGTCACCTATCACCCCTCTGGGAGCGTACGTCCCAACCAGCCTCGCGTCCAGTGTAAACCCCACATCACCACTAGCAATATACGGCATTAACAGTACGGGATGGGACGATTGGACAAATAAGGGCTTGGAGGACGTATTTAGTGAAGACGCTTCCACTGGCGCCCCGGGTTGTTCGCACTGGGACACTGCTTCTATGATCCCACCGGCCCCTCAGTTACAGAATGGTGTTGTGGCGGCAGGGGCGAGAGAGGGTTCAGGGGTGTTACAGGTCATTGTACAACCAAGCATTGTATACAGGCGCAATATGATTCTGTAAACCCAAAAGAGGTACTAGGGGCCCACGTAAAAGACATACAGCTGGCTGTCAGAAAGCTAAAACTCCAAGCAAAGGGCACCGTCTTGAAATTGGGGATGTGTGGTAGCGATGACAGGGTCGGTAGGGAGGCGCAGCGGAAGATACTGCAAATGGTTGACAGGTGTAAAAGAGCGATCCTCCAAATGTGTCAAACAACTGTGTCCGACATATGGAGTATCCCCGCGTTCCTAGACCTACACAGTCCCCTAAAGACCCAACATACCCGGGGTATTAATAAAAGTAGATACTAATCCAAATATAGCAGTAAGGTCCACACGGTGCTGACAAAGACCCTGCGCTTCTTACGCCTGCTCAAGCGTAAAAAGTATACGGAACCCCTCAAACAAAGTCATGCAGTTTCAGAAACAGAGCTTGAATCACATACACAAGAACCAGGCACCCTTCATTACATAAGTTCAGGAGAGAACATCCCGACAGGTGTACAATTGAAGAGTTCTGGGGGCATAGAGCCAACACGTCAACACCATGAGCACACAGAAGGTCCGTGGGGTGGATCTGTAGTAGATGTCTCTATGAGTACGTCGCCCACAGGCACAATCCACGCTGTTCAGATAGGTGGGGTAGGCTACCTAGAAAAGTATGGTCCAGTAAAAAACAAAAGTGGGCTAATAGCGCCAAGCAGCACAGGCTTTTAATAAGTAAACTAAATAAAGCCAGAACATGCGCTACAAGGCATCTTAAAAGGCCCCTAGAGCCCATGCTAAGCCAGAACCCCCAAAATGATACGGCAGCAAACTCCCCATCAAGTCAAACTCCTCAAGATGAGGATTGAGAGATTGTGTTTTTAGAGAGCGTTAGAAGCTACAGGTATACTGTAGAGAGATGTATCGCTACAGAACACTACGAGGAGTTTAGGTTTATTAACCATCACCAGATAAGGTCCTCCGATCATGGGGTTTTAGCCATACAGCAGGCTGTGCAAACACTTATAGAAAGATTGTTACGCGATGTAGGGCCTAATGATTTTTTCCAACTACGCTTCCAGGGGCAGGGTTTTGACAGTCCTTTGTTCACCAAACTAAGGTCCCGCGATGTGTTTGATGCCGTGGATTTTTTAGAAAATCTCTTGAGGCTTTTACAGAGTAAGGCTGAACTAGTCGCCTATGGCAATCTCAGAGTCATAGCCCTCATTGTACGGGGTCGTGAGGGAGTTGTTTCCAGGTCTTTAAAGAGCATCCTATACAGCAAGATAATTGGTAAGAAACAACGCTGGCTGCTCAACTTTAACAACGGAGCATCCAACACCTGTCTGGTGGCCAGCATCGCGGGGTTGCTGATGGGGCGCAACACCAACGTTGCTGTCATCCTGTCTAGAACGGCTGAAGCCCATGAGGCTCTTGAAATACCTCCAGACCACCTGGTCGGCTTTGGCGACATAGGTCTTTTTGATTACTATTTTGCCGTTACAGTGAAAGTTCTTTATCACAACAGTTCTTGGAAGGACTTTACAACAGGGGAACGTGTGAAAAACAAGACCGTATATGTCCTTCACCATGAAAATCACTTTTATGGTATCTTGAACCTTAAAAGTTTTCTGGGCGTCAAGTACGTGTGCACACATTGCGACCACATATACAACACTAAGGCACATCACCAGTATGAAATGCACTGTAAGATGTGTCAGAGGGACGGTTGCGTTGTAGACGCCGCCCTGAAGGTGAGGTGCCGCAACTGTAAGATGTTTTGTCGCTTGCAAGTCTGCTTGAGCATACACAACAAAGCTGTTAAATGCGTCCCTAAAATGGATTGCCGAGAGTGCGGCCGTTATGTAGCGACAGTTGACAAATGCAAAGGCATGAAATGCCCAAGGTGTCAGACTCCATGTAGGGTTGGAATTGTACACCGGTGTTACATGGTTAAAGGTAGACCCCAGACCAAAATCGAAGACTACATAGTGTTTGATATAGAGTGCACACAAGAGACGTGTGTACACCAACCTAACTATATTTAAGCAAACCATCTAACTTCCGATGACAGCTGGGAGGTTGAGGGGCAAACATGCATTGGTGATTTCCTTAAAACATTAATTCAATCCAAATTTAAAGGGTATACCATGCTGACCTATAACTCAAAAGCCTATGATGCTTTCTTTATTTTACAAAATATGATTTGTGAAAAGGTACAAGTAGAACTCATCACTCAAGGTTCCAAGCTGATGTTGTTAATGGCTGGCCAGTTACAAATAAGGTTCATAGACACCCTTAATTTTCTACCCATGAAATTGAGCAAGCTGCCAAAAGCCTTTGGTTTCCCCGGGTGTAAAGGTTATTTTCCACACTTTTTTAACACCTGGGCGAACCAGAATTATGTGGGGCCCATGCCGCCTCTGGACAGCTACAGGGTTGAATATATGATGCCTTCTGAGAAAGAGAGCTTTCTACACTGGTTCTCTGAAAACCGTGAAAAGGAGTTTCATTTTCAAACCGAGTTGAAAGCTTATTGTCAGGCTGATGTAATGATCCTGCGACAAGCATGCAACCACTTCAGAGATGTTGTGGTGTCTATGACCAAGAAAGTCAGGGTCTTGAAACCCAAGACGCCTCAAATGACTAAGAAAGTCCGGGTCTTGAAACCCAAGACGCCCCAAATGACAAAGACGGTCGAATACAAAGACCCTTTTCAAAACATCACGTTGGCCTCCATGTGTATGTCCATCTACAACACATGTTTTTAAGACCAAAAAGTATCACTCTAGTGCCCCCAGACCTCTATAACGGTAGACAGAAACGTTATTCAACCCTGTCTATCCAATGCCTCATGCACGTCTCTGAGAAGGAAGACATACATATTCAACACGCCTTACAGGGTGGTGAATACCACCTGGGTCCCTATTACCTGGATGGGTACGCCTACGGCCTTTGAATACAACGGCTGTTTTTACCACGGCTGCCCTCAGTGTTACAAACCCCACGAGTTTAACAGACTGTTGGGTGCCAAATTTGAGCACTTACACAGGCGTACTCTGATGCGGGACCAGTATGTTGAAAAATGTGGCTTTGCTATGCGGGTCCTATGGGAGCATGAGTGGTTAGATATGCTAACAGACACAGAGCTTCGCTCTTTCCTTCAGAGTCATGATTTACCACAACCTCTGAAGCCCCGCGATGCCTTATTCGGGGGTCACACAAATGCCATAAAACTGTACAGAGCCGTTGGTGAGGGTGAGAAAATACACTACTATGATTTTACCAGTCTGTACCCATTTGTGAACAAAATGAAGGTATAACCCTTAGGACACCCCACCATCATATATAGAGACTTTAAACCCCTTTCCGAATACTTTGGGCTTATCAAATGTGAAATCTATCTTCCAAGGCAGCTTTACTTCCCAGTGTTACGATGGTAAGCTAATGTTCCACCTCTGTCGAACATGTGCAGTGTTTAAAGAGGTTGGTGGTTGTAGTCACTCAGAAGAACAAAGGATGCTCACAGGAACCTGGTGTAGGATCAAGGTCCAAGCTGCCTTAGAGAAAGGCTACAGACTCGGAGAGTATACGAGGTGTGGCATTTAAAGAGGACCGTGACACATCTCTTTTCACGCTACATTAATTTGTTTCTCAGAGACATACAGGAGGCCTCAGGATATCCCGAATGGTGTACTAGTCAAGATGCAAAGCAGAAATACATCGATGACTACCACGCTTATGAGGGTATACATTTAACGACCCCATTTGATAGAGGTCAACCCTGCCCGCCGACAGATAGCCAAACTCTGCCTCAACTCATGGGGAAAATTCGCACTGTGTACAAACATGTCAAATACGACCTTAATAACAGATCCTGATGAACTGTTTAAGTACCTTTTTGCCCCTTGTTACGAGGTGTCCAGCTGCGAGTTTATGGATGACAAGACAGCGGCTGTTGGAAATACACAACATACCCCAGAACGTGTAACAACATAAACATCTTCATAGCCTGCTTCACAACAGCCCATGCCCATCTAGAGCTTTATGGGGTTACGGATAAACTCCAGGACCGGTGCCTGTATCATGACACCATCTCTGTGATTTTTCTGAGTAAACCGGGGGATGAAGACCCTCCTCTTGGGCATTACTTAGGTAATTTGACCAGCGAACTCGATAAGGATGAACATATAATAGAGTTTACCTCCTCCGGACCTAAGACGTACTCCTACAAAACAAACACCAACAAAGTGTGCATAAAGGTCAAAGGTATAACATTAAACGTCAGCAACAACCTAAAAATCAATGTTGACAGTCTAAAGGATTTGGTGCACGAATACTCTGCATCAGACGATCGAGAAAATTATAAAACCATAGTTGTGAATCAGCCCTGCATAGTCTGATCCAAAAAGAAGTGGGAAATTACAACCCATCCCCTACATAAAACCTTACACGATGTTTTTGAAAAAAGGGTCCTGACTACCGACTATAAAACACTGCTGTATGGTCATTAGGTGCATTAGAGAGGTCAACACCGCACTATGGATACCAGATTACAGCATCCGTTCTCCTGCGTGTTAGCAGGGCCCTAAAACTGTGGCAAAAGCTACTTTATAAAAAAGCTCTTAGAAAATGCTGCCGTGCTTTATCCCAAACCCCTAATAACATTGTGTGGCTTTATTCATGCTGGCAAGATCTTTATACCGACATGGGTGAACAACCTTTACAACGCAACTATTACAACGCACTACACTTACAACGAAATTTTTACAACGCAACATCCACTACAACGCATTCCATTACATAGCATGACACTACAACGCATGTGTAAAAACTACCTTTACAACGCATTCCATTACATCGCATACTACCTTTACAACGCATACCATTACAACGCAATCCAACACTTACCCTACTGTTGCACCCCCTGGAGTTAGAATAGTAATTTTTACCCCTATACTATCCAATACTTACCTTAAATGCAATTTAATATTATGCGTTGTAATGGTATGCATTGTAAAGGTAGTATGCGATGTAATGGAATGCGTTGTAAAGGTAGTTTTTAAAAATGCGTTGTAGTGTCATGCTATGTAATGGAATGCGTTGTAGTGGATGTTGCGTTGTAAAAAATGCGTTGTAAGTGCATGCGTTGTAAAAGTGTGCGTTGTAACGACATACATCCCCGACATGTCCCACAGCTTCCCTCATATCAGATTTATAGAAGGTACACCTGATAATCTCAAAGACGATGAACAGCTGCCACCAACCCTTTTAAACATGGTAATTGTCGATGACCTTATGCGTGAAGGTGGTGACCATCCTGAGTTAGAGAGAGCTTTTACTCAATATTCACACCACCGCAATCTACGCATATGCTACATTGTGCAGTACTTGTTTTACAAGGGTAAGAACAGTCGCTCTATAGCACTCAACGCCTCATACCTTGTTTTATTTAAAAATCCCTGTGACAAACAGCAAATATCCGTCATAGCTAAACAGATGTACCCGGGAAAAACACATTTCTTCATGGAGGCCTTTAACGACGCTACAGCAAAATCCAGGGCTACTTGCTGGTCGACTTAAAAAATAACACTCGAGAAGACTACAGACTGAGGGCTGATATTTTTCTCCCTGATCTCCCCATCGCTTACGACCCAAAGACCAAATCCCGAGCCTATAAAAAGTCGCGCTGAAGACCTTTAGAGACATTTGCAGTCCGACCCTTAAAACACCCTGTGTTGACCATGTCTGACCGTCTACGCCACAATTTAGCTCTCCTGAAAATGCTGGTTACAGCCAGTCCCCAGCATGGAAAGGCCCTCTGCGCTGCTTCTGACGATTTAGTGGTGCCCATTTCAGAAATAGCCCTAAACACCCTAAAAGGCAACGTCCCTATATCAAAGAGCCAGTTACAGGTGCTGAAGAAGAAGCGACATCTTATCAAGAAGCTCAGTAATAAAAGGGCCTCACTCACTACCAAGAAGAAACTGGTGAAACTGTCTGGGGGTTTTATAGGCTCATTGCTGGGCATAGCTTTACCCTTAATTACAAGCCTCCTCTCGGGACGGTGATGGAGCATGCCACAAAGATGTATTTGGTTCCTAGACAACAGACTCTATGACTGGATGCTGAAATTAAAAACATTTTGAACCTCACGGATCTAAACCCGTACGACAAAGCTACAATTTACACCAGCACCCTTAAAAATTTTCTAAGCTACTACAAGCAGTGGGATACCGAAAAAAAGCTAACTTTATATGCTCTGAACAGCAAGCAAGGCCAGCGCCTGCTCCGCAACCCCAACATCCGCAACCGGCCCAGACCCCACCCTCCAATATCTTTGTTGATGACCTCCTAAAAAATATAAGTCAAAGACACAGGGGGCAGCGCAAATGTTGATGAGTAAACTCACAGCTTCTAAAGACCTAACAGCGTGGAATGAGCGAGGCAAATTTCTCTACAAGGGGCAGCCGGTTGTTGGTTCACACATGTATGATCTAGTCAAAGGTCTCACGTACCCCAAGACCCTAACGCATCAAAATGCTCCTAGAGGTTGGGATCAGTTTCTATGAGCCGCCGCTGAACTCAACATCCCTTCCACACTCGTGGGTAATAACGATAACCGCCGTATGCTTGAAAGTTTAAGGACGCACCTCCCGCCATCGCCAGCCGCCTCTGACGCCCCACGACTATCCCCCTCTTGGAGCACCCCACTTGCGCCAGCTATACGGAGAAAAAGGCCACCGTCCAAATCCCATACGTGGATTAATACTTAATGTTTCTACAGACTTTTTGAATAACTGTGCCTATTATGTGAATAATCGTGTCTTCATATATTTCTTCAGTAATGAATGTCCTTGTAATGCGCAACCTACATAACTGTTTGTAATAAACACTTTTATAACTTTTCATCCCATCTCACTTGTCTTTTAAAACATTTTTAATTATGGTGAATGTGGCGGCATAGAAATACATAGTCTGAATGCTTGTTTTAAAAATGCCTTTATTTTAAACGTTTACCATTAAACATACACACATTACAGACCCTTACATTTTTGACAAACATTATGTTCTGTTTTCACAGGTCTGACCGATACCCTTGTATTTTCTTTTACATATTTCACAACTAGACCGTCATTGTTAACTAGGTCACTCGAATATAGATTTAAGAAATTTCTAAACGCCACACCCTCTGACATTTTATTGAAAAAATAAATACTTAGGGGCAGATTTACAAGCCCCTTGCGCATCTTTTACTTCGCCGTTGCGTCACTTTTGTGACGCAGCGGCGGCGCAAAACCAGCGCCATGCTGCGGGGTATTTACAACTTGACGCATCTGGGAGATGCGTCACGTTGTAAAGCCCTGCGCCAGAAGTAGGCGTTCCTGCACAGGGGGGGGGGCGTTCCGTCGCAGGAACGCCTCCTAAAAGTGGCTGAGTGAAATCTACAAGATTTCACTCAGTCACTTTTGAGCCCATGCTGCGTCAAAACCCTGCGCCTGCTTGAAGCAGGCGTAAGGATTGATGCAGCATTGTGAAGATAGGGCACCCCGGACCCTTGCTGGATCTGCGTCGCGCTTGCGACGCAACTCCATCAATGCGCTGCCTTTATGGCACAGATGCGTTTTTGCCCCCATGGTGCGCCGCATTGTAAATGCGGCGCATCCTTGGTGGCGGAGCCGTGGCGCACAATAACTGGCGCATCCCTCCTGAAATGCAGGGATGCACCAGTTATTGTAAATCTGCCCCAGTGTTCCCCGCATGTGATGGCTAACGATTCCTGGACCCTTAGCTTGTTATACTCAATCCGCGCTGCAGCTTTTCTCACAAACATAAATAAGGGCTGTGTATAGATACTGTGCTCGGGGAACTCTGCTGTACTGCCAAACACTGTAATCTTGTCACTATCTATAAACACGGCTGCCCAGTGTGTTCCACCCTTGTAATGAGGATCTGTGTTAAAGACTAGGGTGTGCGGTCTTTCCGGCTCTATTTTGGCTGGTAGCCCATCGCTAGGGAAAACACCTTAAAAGTATTTCCTAGCGTATTTATGCCTGCATAAGAAGTCCCGTATCTGCACAGAGTCCATTTCACAAACGTTTTAAAGATAGTCAAACAAAATCTGTCTGGCGTGGTTGATCTTAAAGATGCTGTCAAATACAGAGAATACGACCATGTTCCCATTCGCAGAGAGAGGATTACTAAATCATATTTCAGCTTTTACATTGCCATTTTTGACCAGGTTGTAGTGATCGCCGTCTTCCATGTCGGGAGTCCGGTCGAATGCGAACAGCCTGTATCCGGCCCCATAGCCTTCTCTTGACACGGCTACCCCACAGTCCCGTAGATGCTTCCCTGTTATCGAAACCAGCCCCTGATATTCCCTGATGTAGTTGGAGGTTATAAACCTGGGTGTGTAGGGTTTTGCAGGAATCACAGTACCCTCGTGGACCAACGTAGCGAAGTTGATGTTGTAGTGCTTAAAATTGAAGGGGTTTGAGGTGTATTGCCAACAAATCCAATGATGATAAGCTTGGGTAGTTGTCCAAGAAATAAATTCTGCTGCTGAGTTAAGCGGGTACCGGCAGGGATGCTGAATACCTTCAGAGCTACTCTTTCCAGAGCATACTTGGTGTTTGATATTTGCAAAGCATCGGCGTGAGCTAGTCTGACGCTCGGGGACACTTTCACCCTCTTTACAAACAGACTCGCTGACAGTATGACCAACTTGTGCTGGTACGCATCCCCACTGATGAGGCAGAATGAGTCCTTGTTGCGCGTGAGCTTGATCTTAAGATCAATTCCGTTGATGAGCAGTTTTTCTTGGAAGAAGAGGTCTGAATGTATGTGCCCCAGGAGGTCAAACTGACGACTGCCACTCGCAAAACTGGCTCTTTGTACAAAACCCTGAATGTCACCGTCCAGCTTCTTGGATTCAAAGTGGCCGTATGTGTCCTTGTAGAAGATTCCCGCTGATAGCTGCATGTCGAGGGCGTCGCTACTGAAATTTGGAATTCTCTTGAGGTAGGCTCTGTAGGCGTACATGTTATCACTCTGTGTGATGAGTCGATCGTCGCCAATTTAGCGTCTGCTGCTATGTTGGAACCATCCACCTCTACGATTTTACACATAAGATGGAGTAGAGTGTTGTTGAGATCCAAATACATATCCGTGGACCCTGATACATAAAACTCTATAGGAACCAGAGGCGTCAAAGCGGCTAGAGGTGATACCTCCATGAAGAAGCTGTTTTTATGCTTGTCTGCGTGGGCTTTAGAGTAAACAAGTCTAACTCGGATTTGGCACACTCGCCCGACGCACAGTATACGAAGGCCATATTTTAGTTTGCGCCGCTTTAAAAAATATTTACTTTAGAGACGGTTCTCTTCTTCTTCGAAGCTCTCTTCCGTCTTGGGGTTTTTCTTTTCTAAGCGCACTTTGAAGAACTCCTCATTTTTTTATAGGGGCACGTGGTCCTCTGCGTCTCGAAGCGCGGCACTTCCTTTTAACATTGGCACGAGGCCTGTACACCATACCAGCGCCTTCTTGTGGCTGTTTGTTCATGCATTCTGCAACCGCCGAAGTAACAGACCCTACCACGTCCTGGGCAATGTCCGTAGTGGCCGAAGTAACATGTGGTTTTACAATTTCATAGCCTCTTCTCAAGAAGGGCATAGCTCTTCTAAACAGACTGCGGAAGAAACCTCCTAGACCAGACCATATCCGGCCTTGTTTCGGTAATAGTCCCTGTACATAGACGGGCCCCCGTATGTTTTCACAACCACCATGATGACTGCTTAGTAGCCTCTGTCGCGTCTCGGTCTTAAATGAAGCTTAACAATAAGTTTCCTGTATTTAAAGGCCACCAGGTCGGTCTGATCATCGAAGATCATAATTGAAATAGTGTCAAAATGATTTTTAGAAACTGCGACATAGTCGGGTTTGTTGAATTGAATATTGACCATTGTATTATTTTCACCCTGTACATGGACCCATCTTAACAGCGGCGAGTAACTATCGCTGATCCTCTGGGCCTCTACAATATCGCTATACATATAGAGCGTGTAGAAACTCCCGTTAATATGTGTGATCCGGTTCGATCGGACTTTTCGCATTCTGTCGTGTGCCTAAAACACTTTTTAATTTACCGGAGCAGTTAAACGCCGTGGTGCGATTAGGGGTTTTAAGAAACACCTTCCTTCTGACATTACCTATCAACAGATGAGTTTTCGTATATGTTTCGATGCTGCCTATGGCTTTGTTGATGGAGTCGACAACACTTGAAAAGGTTGGGTAGTAGCCTTATGGGATGCACTAGTGCATGTTCACAGGGTCCTGCTCACGCTTTATGTAAAACTTAGCCTTGCTCTGTGTAAATGTATTCCAGGTTCTAGGGTATTGGATCTCGGTTAGGGGCTACCTCCCAATCCCCTTTCAGGTCTACAGGCTTAGCCAATTTCACGGTATAATTAGAAATCTGATTGTCTGGGAACATGCCTTTAGAAGCGTTGGACGGCAGGGTGATATAAAAGGGCGTTGTCTCCATCTTAACAGCAGCTTTTAGACGGTCCACAGTTCACACACCCTTCAGGGAGCTGGCAAACACCCAACTGTTAAATTTCTCTGGCCAGCCACGCCATTTGACATATGTCTGGCTATTAGCACCTCTACCTTACCTTTTCAGAATCCTTTCAACCCTATACACCCTGTGCGGATTGTCAGGTATCCTTTGTAACTCTTCCTTTAAAAGACCCCCAACACCGATTCCCCACCGTAGTCCTTTAACCTGTAAATATACAGTCCTTCTTTAAGCTCCACACTTTCCACTATAAATATTTTCAGCCTCATGCATCAACCCAAAATCCAGTCGGTAAAATACCGATTCGCTAATAGCTCCCGATATTAAGTTAAAAATACCCAATCCCAATGCATCAACCCAAAAGCAGAAATCGCTATTTAAGGAATCCTTAAATAGCGATTCTTTAAATAGGGATTCCTTAAATACCGATTCCTTAAATAGGGATTCCTTAAATACCGATTCCTTAAATAGCAATTGCATTTAAGGAATCCCAAAGTGAGATTCCTTAAATGCAATGCATCAAAGTTAAAAAATTAGCGATTTCGCTAATAGGGGGAGCAAATTACCATGAAGATGAACTGCATGGTAATTTGCAAAAACTTTGAAAAATGCACTTTTGTGCATTTTTCAAAGTTTCATGTTGCGCACACACATGCCCTTAGAGCATGTGTGTGTGCAACATATGTGCACATATCATTTTCAGGGGTGCTATAGGGTGTCATTTTGACACCCTTGCACCCTTGAAATTGCATGAGCAATTAGCGAGAACCTACTGGTACTCGCTATTTGCTCATGCAATCTCCGATTCATTCCTATGGGCCTGGAGGCCCATAGGAATGATTGGGACGGCATTCCTTAATTGCTACTCGCTATTTGCTAGTAGCAATTAAGGAAAGTTAAGGAATCGCTATTTGAATAGCGATTCCTACATGCATAGCCTTTTGCTATTCCTTATTAGCGAATCCTTATTTTTCGCTAATAAGGAATCGCAAATGCTAATGTTGATGCATATGCCCCTTTGTCGCTAAAAGTCTGTTGGTAGCCTTTCGTAAAGACACCTTTCAATTTTGAAATCCTTACTTGATCACCTTTTTTAAAAATAGGCTTCTTCTTTGGAGACGCGCGAGCGTGCGAAACAAGATGGCCGCCGTGTAGTGAGCTCCGGCGTTTTTTCGCCCGTTTTTCGTTTAATAACGATGATTCCTGTCAGTTTTACAGCGCAAATGAGGTCGCTTGACTGCTGAACATCTTACTTGTTGATTGCTGTGATTTTCTTTGAATTTGGACGGTGTTTGAGGCGTTTTCCAGTGTCCAGCCTCTGCTTCCAGCTCTGCCTTCAGGTATTCCCAGCTTTGTCTGTCAGGGGGCGGAGAAAGCATTCAGGAAAGGGCCTGGCTTGGGCCTAGCCACTCCCATAGCCTGTTATAGCTGCTGCACCAGCTTTAATAAGGATTTTCTTACTGCTGCAGTATTTTTTCCTTCATTTTCTTGCGTTGTTGCTGTTATTTTTGCAATTTTGTTATTTTATTTTATTTTTATTATTATTATCCTACTTTCGATACTAAATCAACATGGATAATAAAAATATTCATCCTAAACGCAAGCAGCAGGTTTCACCTCCGCCAATTAAATCAAAGGCGGTAGAGTCAGCAGAACATTCATTATCCTTAATTTTGGAGGAAATTCAAGCGCTTCGTGTTAACACAGATTCTATTGCCTCAGAGATTAAAAATGTTCGAAAGGAAATGGCGAGTATGTCAATGAAAATCTCTGATAATGCAATTAAAATACACGATAATAAGGCGAAGCTTGAGACTTTCACTCCACTTGTAGCTAAAATATCTCCTTTGTCTACCCGACTCCTAGAGATGGAAAATCGTAACAGACAATACAATTTACGCATTTTTAATTTACCAGAGGATGTGGAGGGTGGCAACTGTAGACTGTATTTGGAAAATTTGATTCCTGGGCTTCTACAAATTAAATTTCCAGAAAAATTTGAGATTGACAAGGCCCATAGAATCCCTTCACATCGCAATCCTCAACATACCAAACCTCGTCAAATGATTTTCAAAGTCCTCAGGCATCATCATTTGGTTTTGATTCGAAAGGCAGCACGAGAGATTCCTTCCTTGATGGTCAATGGGAATAAAATTTTTATTCATCAAGACTTTGCCAAGGAAACAGTCTCAATCCGCAAGGAATTTTCTGCTCTTCGGCCTCAACTGCGAAGTCTTGGGTTCAAATATGGTCTTTTTGACCCTTCAACAATGCGTATCTGGAAAGACAATCTGTCAAAATCTTTTCAACGTCCTGATGACTTGCGTCAGTTTTTGGATCAACGTTCACAGCACTCCATGGATACTCATGACTCTAATACTTGATTATAGCTAATTTACGTTTTTTTTTTTTTTTTTCTGACAGGTTAATGGGTCATTACTATATTGGGCTCCAACGGTTCGGTCATGCTTGTTAAGCGTATGTGCGTTACATCTTTGATATTTTTGTACCCTGTTTGTCGTTTTCTCCTTTTTAAAATTTTTTCACCTCCTTTTACTTGTTCTGGAGCTACTATTTTCTCTCATTATTGTTCTCCTTCTTTTCTTTTTCTCCTCTTCTTGATCTTTTTTTTATTCTTTCTCTCTTCATTATGGCTGATATTCACAATATTAAAGTTGTTTCATTAAATGTCAAAGGTTTACGTCATCCAGTTAAGCGTACAAAAATCTTAGATTATTTAGGTAGTTGTAAGTCAGATATTTGTTTTCTTCAAGAGACTCATATAGATGACAAAATCTTAAATTATATGAAAAAGAAATGGGTAGATACTATTGTTTCATCACCTGCTATTGGTAAAAAAAATGGGGTGGCTATTTTTGTTGTGAAAAAATTGCATTGCCAAGTCTTAAGCAAAATTTCGGATGCAGATGAAAGATATATTATAGCTAAAATTAAAATTCATGATTCAGTCATATTTTTACTCAATGTTTATGGACCTACTGCGGAAGACCCTCTTTTTTGGTCTAATATTACCACTGAGGTTCTAAAGTTGGGTAAAGTTTCTTTAATTGTTGGAGGTGACTTTAATGTTATTGCTGACCCATTATTGGATAGAATATCTAGTACTAAATTTCGCCCTCCTAAGGTTTTTCATGCTTTTAAATAATTTATTCATACCACCAAGTTAGTTGACATTTGGCGTTTGCACTTTCCCACAGAAAAATGTTTTACATTTTTCTCTAATCCACATAATTCGCATTCTAGAATTGATTATTTTTTAATCTCCACACAACTAGTCCAATCTGTTAAGACTCCTAAGATTGGTAATATTGACATCTCAGATCATGCCTTGATTTCTTTTGTTCTGAATTTAACTTCAACTTTTGCAAACCAAACTAGATGGCGTATGAATACTGGAATTGTTCTTAATGAACATAATAAGCCTAAAATCTTAAATGCTATTCAAGACAATTTTTTACTCAATCCTGAAGGTTCCACTTCTATGGTCAATAGATGGGACGCCTTTAAAGCTTTCATTAGGGGTGTAACTATTTCAATTATGGCCTATGAAAATAAAACATTCAACGCACGTATCAGATGTTTGGAAAAACAAATTGCGAAATTTGAAAGGCTTTTTATTTCATCAAATGATCCTCAATTTAAAGTCAAGCTACAAAAGCTTCGATATGAATTTAACTCAATCCTTAGTACAAGAGCTGGTATCCAAATTTCTAATTCTAAGGCTAAATTCCCTTTTAATGCCAACAGATCTGGGAAGCTTTTAGCTAATTATTTACGTATAAAAAAAGATAGAACGCAAATTACCTCAATTCATGGCCCTAATGGTAAAATTGCAATATTTCATAATGATATTGTTAAGGAATTTTTGGATTTTTACTCTACTTTATATAATAAGCCTGATCCTCATGATCCCTCCATACTGGACGCTTTTTTAAATACATGTGATTTGCCCAAAATGTCGCACTCGGACAGGCTTGGGCTAGATTTACCCATTACTACAGAGGAAATTTTAGCTGCTATTAAATCCTTAAAAAAAAAAAAATCCCCTGGCCCAGATGGTATCCCAGCTGAGTTTTATAAAGAGTTCCAGTCCCAACTTTTGCCTTATTTATTTCAACTTTTTACTTTTTTTGGTTCTTCAGGAACGATCTCAGGTTCCTTTACTGATGCTTTAATTATTGTACTTCCTAAGCCAGATAAAGCCCCCACTCTTGTTTCAAATTACCGCCCTATTTCCTTAATTAATCAAGATTGTAAATTGTATGCTAAAATACTTGCTTCTAGACTGGCCCCTATATTGGATTCTATTATACATCTTGATCAATCCGGTTTTATGAAGAATAGATATTCTACAAATAACACAAGAACCTTATTACACGTTATTGAACAGAGTTCCACTTTAAGTTCCCCCGCAGGAATTTTGGCTTTGGATGCAGAGAAAGCTTACGACAAAATCCATTGGCAATTTTTATTTCAAACCTTATTATCATTTAATTTTGGTCCTTCGTTTATACGCATGATTTCTGCTCTGTATTATGCCCCTACTGCTCGTTTATTTATTAATGGCCAAGTATCTAGTCAGTTTTCTCTTTTTAGAGGCACAAGACAAGGTTGTCCCCTCTCTCCACTTTTATTTCTCATTGGAATTGAACCTTTCCTTACTCATATAAGAAATTGTGTTAATATTAAAGGTATTAAGATTAAGGAGATTAATATCAAAACCGTAGCCTATGCTGATGATGTGCTGTTATTTATTAGTGAACCTATATCCTCAATGCCTGCCCTATTAGAAATTATTGCAAAATATTCCATGGTTTCTGGCTATAAACGTAATATTAATAAAACTGAATTCTTCCCTTTAAACATTTTTTGTACTCCTGATATGTTACCCATGGCTGATATTGTGTGGCAAAAAGATAAATTAAAATATCTTGGGATTCTATTTGCATCCTCCATAAAAGCAACAATAACATTAAATAGTAACTTTATTCTGAATTATATCAAAGATAAAACGTCTAAATGGTCTTCACTTCACCTCTCTTGGTGGGGTAGAATGGACTCTATTAAAATGACTATTGCTCCTAAATTTTTTTATACACTTGCTATGATTCCTATTCAATTTCCATTACAATTCTATAAAAACATTGATAGACTTCTCTCCAAATTTCTCTGGAATAATAAATCAACTCGTATTGGTTATAAAAAATTAAAAGTACCTAAATGCAATGCTGGATTTGGCTTGCCTGACTTTTTTCTATATCACAAGGCATTTATACTGAAACAAAGTTCCATATGGTTTCCTCCTTCCTCTTTAAAGAACCAACCTACATGGTTTCATATAGAGCAGTCTCTTGTGGATCCTTTTCCATTGACCACCTTGCTAACAATGTCCAATAGGTCAACATATGTGCATAAATCGGTTATTATTAAATCCACTAAACTCATTTTTAATGACCTGGATTCAATTTTTTTGACCCCTATGATTCATACTGAAGATATGTCATTGTGGCATAGTAATGTGATTAAATTGAATAGAAATGTTAATTTTTGGAATGCTTGGATTAAAGCTGGTATCTTTTATCTTAAAGATATCTATTTTGACAATGTTTTTATTTCTTTCGAAGCTTTACAAATGAAATTTAGTTTACCTCAATCTGATTTTATTAAATATGAGTCTTTATGTAATTCAATTTTAGACTCCTTCCCTCATGGTATTCCGTTTAATGTTAAAGCAGATTTAGCACTATATATTCGAACTATCTCTACGTCATCACATACTGTCTCTATTTTATATAAAAAATTATCTAATTCTATAGGAAACAATTTAAATATTATTTCAACATTTTGGAATGATGAGCTTTCACTTTCTTTGTCCAACGATACTTGGATGACTGTTTGGCTTAAAAGTATTTCAGGATGGCTGCCTGTTTCACTTTACCAAACCAATTCTTATATTTTATTTAATTGTTTATGGACCCCAGTACGTTTATTTCGTGCTAAACTGATGCAAGACGACATTTGTTGGCATTGTAAATTACTTCCTGGATCACTACGACATATGCTTTTTGAATGTCCATTCATTTTTACATTTTGGTCTGATGTTTGGGTATATTATTCAACAAATATTTCATATTCATGATGTTATTTCTTACAAAATATTAATATGTAAATCTGTTGGTCTTACGCATTACTTAACTGAATTAGAAGGTAAACTGTTTAATTTCCTACTGTCAGCTGCTTTAAAGTCCATCACATTTTGCTGGAAGGATATTTCGTCTTTATCGGTTCATGCTTGGTGGTCATGGGTCATTTTTACAAGAAGAGGTGCTCAATTATCCCTGAAAGGGATCAATCATAATTCTAATTTGTTTCACTCTTTTTGGTTACCTATAGATGTATACTTATCTTTATAATTGTATATTTATACTTGATTCACCGTTTTACAGTCATTCTACTTAAAGCCTTATATGATGAATGTAGCTCCTTTTTCTAATAAGTTGACATTGCCATTTTTCATGGCTCCCTCCCTTCCCTTCTTTTTAGTTTATCTTCCCTCCTTTAATTGATTATTTATACTTCTTTAACTATTGTATTTAGAATTGCTTTAAGAAATTTCTTATTTTATATAGGTATTTTCGCTTATGATAAATTTTTTCTGTATTGTCTGTATTTGTTCATTATTATGGAAAAATGTAATAAAACATTTTGAACTAAAAAAAAAATAAAAAAAAATAGGCTTCTTCACATTTATAGCGAAATTCCGGCTGTACACCATTCTCAAAACAAATAAAGAATTACTAGGAGTTACCTCTACGGGTGCTGTTTTGATGGTCCTGTGATAACTGGCATGATATACTGCTAAAAAAGCCTGTAGAACATCAACGTATCTGTAGGTGTTGTGGGCCATAAAATACCTCCACATCTTAGACTTCAAAGTTCTGTTAAACCGCTCTACAACCGCTGCTTTAACCTCCGTGTGTGTTACAAAATGTTTAACCCCGTGGTGCTTTAATAATTTCTGAAATGTCTTGTTTAAGAATTCTTTACTGGCGTCTACTTGTAGTTTTTGAGGAATTCGGCCCTTCTCGAAGATTGCTTTAAAAGCGGCCGTGATGCTAGCCCCACTTTTATAGCGTAGCTCTTCTGCGTAGGCATACTTGGACAGCACATCTATGACGGTTAATATATAACAAGTGTGTCAGTTATGTTTTGCTAAATCGTGAAGGCTGATGATATCCGCCTGCCATTGATAATCTATTTACGCATTAACGATTGTAGGGGGCCTCTTAAAACGTCTTCTGGCGGGTTTATGGAGTGAATACACCTCCTCTCCTGATAACCACGTCATCACCAGGTTACAGGGGCATTTTCATCTACAGTCCTTCTATACAGAGCTTTGGAGCTTCCCAAGCTACCAGCTCCCCATGTATCATAATAAAGTTTTCTTAACCTGGCCCCCGGCATGTTATCATCCGTTACACCCCAGGCAATGAATGACACTTGTTTTGCATAAGGACCTTTTATTAAAAGTAAAGAAAATTTTTAACAAAACATACACAGAAGGTACTTTACATTTTCACAGTAAGCGTCGTAAGGACGGCTTAACACATAGCTACCTTGCGGTGTAACATTCTAATACTGTGTTCTAAATACACGCTATCATGCAACGTTAAATAAGACCTTATTTAGAATAGTCCCCTGCACACCAGGTAGTTTTAAGCTCGGGTCATGGGCATATGGGATCTTATTGAGTGCCGCTGACAAGATCCTCAACATCTCAGGGTGGACATATTTCTTTTCAGTGTACAGCCCGTACACCACCCTTATCAGTTTATACACCTTGTACGGTTCTAACAAACTACAAATATATCGTAATGTTCTTGTTCTGTATGATTCACACAAACATGCGTGAGCAGCTTGCTGTGGATCGTTCATTTGGTGTCTGTGACAAAGGCTATAATAGTCACTCTTGACACAGTTTAGTACCACCGCCGCTGCGAAACCCTTAACACCCTGCCGGTCGTAGTAGGACAATCCTGGATCTTCCTTTTCACACGCGCCGCTCTTAGAGCTGCATACGCACTTGTCACACCCATCACTGTTTTGGCATGTGGAATTTTCAGCCTGTTTTGAACACCATAGGCAATTGAAAATCATGTTGCTTACTTTTGCAGGTCGCCACTCTGCCGCAGGCCTTTTTGGGGTTGCTCTCTAGAGGGTTCAAAAGAAGAAAGATTGACATTCCGTTAGTTGAAGAAATAAAATACAACATTATGTAACTGACTGCGCATTACATATTATTACTCACCTCCGCATTTTCACCGCCCCCTCCGGCTGCTCTGAAATCTTGAGAGTCGCTAATGTCCTGCGAAGCCCAACATCTTCGACGCTTGTACCCGGCTGTTGCACAACGACCTTCTCAGGAGCCATATCATCCTGATGCGCCATGTCTTCATAGATGGGTGTGTTAGGTGGAACTATTGATTCTTCATCTTCCTCCATGTCCACGAAACTGAGGTCAGCATACACACTGCCGCTACAGAGGCCGTCACTTTTGCTGCTGTCGACCTTAATCTGGGACATCCGGCATACACAATCCTTGATACTGAGTTCTTCCACACGCCGGCAAAGGTTACTGCCAAAACCAGTAACGTCGCAGCCCATATCCTTAGGTGCTTCTTGTTGGGCATTCTCGTCCATTACCAGGAGTGTTAAGCTGCGGTAATATCTATTGATAGGGGACTGGGAGCCATCCAACCAGGGCCTTTTCATGAACGGATTGTATCTCTTCATTTTGCTATGGACACATTTTCATATTTAGGTGGCTGCTTGCTGTACAAGGCTCTTAAGGAGGCCTTATATGTATCCTAAACAGACCCTGAAAGGGGCGGGCACCTCTACACCACAACATGGCAAACATGCCGTCATAGAGCTCTGGTTCGCTGATATCTCCATAAGCAGCCCTGACCTATGGCAAACCGATTCTTGGGTCAAATGGTCACTTACATCCATCGTAGGGTGGTTTGGGACCTGTCACTTTTAAGGACACAGCAATGGGGGACGTGGCACCTGTCACTTTTGGGGACAGTGCGAGGGGGCGTGGCACCTGTCACTTTTAAGGACACGCATGACGAGCAAAGGTATCTGTTGTAATCTTGGTCTGCTCTGCCCCCCCGTTTTTCCCTCCCACTTGGTACCTTCCCCCGCCTGCTGTGAACGTTCTAATGCAGACTCCTCTGGCACTGTGCTGTCAGAGAGGTTGTGGACGAGTTGGTGATGTTAGAATAAACGAGTTCTTACCTGACTACTGAGTTACTTTTCAACACTGGCGACGAATACTGCGCGGGGGCAGTACATCACCATCCCCAGCTTACAGCATTTTGCCGTCCATTCTCTTGTTACGTTTCTGCCTGTTGGATCTTCCTCACCGACAGTCACGGACTCTGTCTTCGGTGCTCCTGTTCCGTTCAAGTGAGTGCGTCAATTTCTTGGTGTACTCTGTTGGCCCCCTTGCTTTGTGAATGGTGTGCCAAGTGATAGAGTTGTGGTGCGGTTCTGGTCCTGCTCCTTCACCATTTGGGTTCTCAGCTGCTCGTGCCAGGCTGTGTGTGACTGTGGATCCACCTGTGCCTCACCGTTCTGGTCTTTGTGGGACTCGTTCCTGGCCTCCCTGTGTTGTGGCGCTTCTACGCGTCGTGCAGCTCACCGTTCCAGTTATCCTCAGCGGGTCTCTGTGATTCCTGAGTGCTACCGGGTGTGGGAGCCGTTAAGAGGAGTGATCTTGGGTGTTCTGCCTCCCGCAACTCGACCAGATTCTCCGTGTCCTGAGGAGATTTCTTCAGATGAGCGCCCCTGGTGGTTTTACTGTTCCTTTCAGCAGATTCCTTGTTCGGTCAGAAACTATTTGGAAGGAAAAATAGTTGATATTCCGTTCCTCAGTTTCCACACATTTCAACGCTGATGGGCACAGCTTTTCGCCTGTCTTTGAGGAAATTTGCATTCTATGTTTTTGTGTGACTTTGTTCTACACGCTGACAGGCACAGTTTGTTTTATCTTCTTCAACGCTGATGGGCACAGCCTTTTCGCCTGTCAGTGTAACTTGCTTTCTCTGGTTTGTCATGACATTGTTCTGCATGCTTATAGGCACAAATTACCTTTGCCTATTATTCCTATGAGATATATATTTACATTGTATTGCTGCTCTATCGCATTGTATAATTGCAGAATTATTTTTTATCACTTGTTCTATCATCCGCTTTATTAAGTGGTGGCAATTTTTCTAACTCTATATTTTTCCCATTTTGTTTCATTCTATTTAGTCATTTTTTCTACTTATTGTGGTGTGTTTTCCAGTCAGGGTTTCCAGTATGGCGGCGTTAAATATGCCGTTACCTCCGTCTTTCCTCAATGAAGAGGGGGATCCAGCCATATGTTGGAAAGATTGGAGGGTCATTTTTGAGTCATATCTAGTTGCGATAGGAGGAGAACAATTTTCTAATTTCAGGAAACAACATATTTTGCTACATAATCTAGGAATAGAGGGTAGGAAAATTTATAATAATTTGGAAGGACCTGATACAGAGGATGAAGGAGGTAGTGAAGGGGATTTCAATGTGTATTTGGCTACTATGAATAAGTTGGAGAAACAATTTGGGAAAGCGATAAATGTGGTTTTGGAGAGACATAAATTTTTCTCAAGGGTTCAAGGCAAGAGTGAAAAGGTAAAATCATACATTGCAGCTCTTAAGGGGTTATCCAATACGTGTGAGTTTGAAGGGTTAACTGATTCTCTCATCAGAGACCAGTTGGTCAGGTGTACGAATAACCATAAAATTGAAGAGAAACTGTTAACAGGTAATCCGGATCTGAAACAAGCAGTGGACATAGCATTAAGTGTTGAACACACAGCGGAGTGCATAAAAGAGATTAATGTGGGGGATGATACTAAAACTAAATGTCATGAAGTTATGCTATTGTCAAACAAGAGAAGTCAAAGGAAAAGGAGGTTAAACTAAAAAATGTGAGCACTTCAAGTGTCAAATTTAAATGTTACAGATGTGGTAATCCTGCACATTTGGCTAATAGTCCCGCTTGCCCGGCTAGGAGTGCTACATGTCATAATTGTGGCAAGAAAGGACACATAGCCAGAGTATGTAATAATAATTCTATGACAGTCTCCTTGGTGGATTCAGAAAATGTACCAGATGATATTAAGTTTACTTTTCAGGTCGTAGACAAGGACAGTACTGTTAACTTTCCGGAATGCACCATCACGGTAGACAATAAGTTGATAAAAGTCTTCGCTGATTCATGCTCCCCATACACTTTGTTAGATGGCAAAGTATTTGAAGGGTTATTTCCTAACAAAGTAGGAACTCTGGAAGAAGCTGACATAAAACTCAGAGGGTATGGGGGAGACCCTATCTCGTTGTTAGGTATGACTACCATGAGAATTGAGTATAAAGGCAGAAGCACAGTTGGGAAAATCTATGTGTCAGAGAAAGGATCTAATTTAATTGGTTGGAGACATCAAAAAGATCTAGGTATGAAGCTAGATCCAAACAGCACTGACCAAGTTCTTTTAGTGGATAGATCAGTGTGTGGTCAAACTATCTGTGAAGAATTCCCAGAGGTTTTCACAAATAAATTGGGCCTACTTAAAAACTACCAACATTGCATAAAACTGAAAGACAAGGCTAAAGCCATTGCACATAAAGTGAGGCCTATCCCTCATTTAATGCATGAACCGTTACAAAAAGAACTAGACAGACTGCTTGAGCTAGGGGTTATAGAGCCCATTGAATGTTCCCAATGGTTGTCTCCAATTGTTATCACGTCCAAGGCTGCCAGCAAGGATATTCAATCAATCAATCAATCATAGGCATTTATAAAGCGCACTACTCACCCGGAGGGTCTCAAGGCGCTAGGGGGGGGGGGTCCGCTACTGCTCGAACAACCAGGTCTTGAGCTTCTTCCTGAAGGAGAGGTGGTCTTGGGTCAGGCGTAGTTCGGTGGGGAGGGCGTTCCAAGTCTTGGCGGCCAGGTGGGAGAAGGATCTTCCTCCTGTTGTCGCTTTGTGGATGCGGGGGACGGCTGCGAGGGCGAGACTGGTCGAGCGGAGGTGGCGTTTGGGAGCGTAGAAGTTGAGGCGGCTGTTGAGGTAGGTCGGGCCTTGGTTGTGTAGGGCTTTGTGTGCGTGGGTGAGGAGCCGGAAGGTGATTCTTTTGTTGATCGGGAGCCAGTGCAGGTCTCTCAGGTGTCTGGAGATGTGAGTTCGTCTGGGGACGTCGAGGATGAGTCTCGCCGAGGCGTTCTGGATCCGCTGGAGTCTCTTCTGGAGCTTGGCGGTGGTACCGGCGTAGAGGGCGTTGCCGTAGTCCAGTCGACTGGTGACGAGGGCCTGGGTGACTGTTTTCCTGGTCTCGGTGGGGATCCACCGGAAGATCTTACGTAGCATGCGCAGGATGTTGAAACAGGACGAGGAGACGGCGTTGACTTGTCTGGTCATGGAGAGGGAGGAGTCCAGGATGAAGCCCAGGTTGCGTGCGTGGTCTGTCGGTTTGGGTGCGTTGCCCAGGGCGGGGGACCACCAGGAGTCGTCCCAGGCGGAGGGTGAGGAGCCCAGGATGAGGACGTCCGTCTTGTCTGTGTTCAGTTTCAGGCGGCTGGTCGTCATCCACTCGGCCACGTTTTTCATCCCTTCGTGTAGGTTGGCTCTGGCGGTGGCGGGGTCGTTGGTCAGGGAGAGGATCAGCTGGGTGTCATCGGCGTAGGAGATGATGTTCAGGTTGTGTTGGCGTGCGATGGCCGCAAGGGGGCTCATGTAGACATTGAAGAGGGTGGGGCTGAGCGAGGAGCCCTGAGGGACGCCGCAGGTGACTTCCGTGGCTTCTGATCTGAACGGGGGCAGGCGGACTCTCTGTGTCCTTCCGGTGAGGAAGGAGATGATCCATTCCAGTGCCTTCTCCTTGATCCCGACATTGCTGAGGCGCTGCACTAGGGTGCGGTGGCAGACAGTGTTGAATGCCGCGGAGAGGTCCAGGAGGATGAGGGCCGCTGTTTCTCCGTTGTCCAGCAGGGTTCGGATGTCGTCGGTGGCAGCGATGAGGGCGGTCTCGGTGCTGTGGTTGGCCCGGAAGCCTGACTGGGAAGGGTCGAGGGAACCAGTCGTCTCGAGGAAGGCTGCCAGTTGCTTGTTGATGGTCTTCTCGATGACTTTGGCTGGAAACGGGAGGAGCGAGATGGGGCGGTAGTTCTTGAGTTCGGTGGGGTCCGCCGTTGGTTTCTTTAGTAGAGCGCTGAGTTCGGCGTGCTTCCAGCTCTCAGGGAAGGTGGCGGTGTCGAGGGAGGTGTTGATGATGTCCCGCAGGTGGGGTGCGATGACAGCGTCGGCCTTGTTGAAGATGTGGTGAGGGCAGGGGTCGGTTGGGGAATCGGAGTGGATGGAGTTCATCGTGCTGATGGTGTCTTCGAGGTTGATCGGTGTCCAGGCGTTGAGGGTGGTGGTGGGGGGCGTTGGTTTGGTCGTGGGGAGCGTTGGTTGTGTTCTGAAGCTGTTGTGTATGTCAGCGATCTTGTTGTGAAAGTAGGAGGCGAGGGAGTTGCAGAGGTCTTGCGATGGGGTGATGTCGTTGGTTCCGGCGTTGGGGTTGGAGAGCTCTCTGACGATGTTGAAGAGTTCCTTGCTGTTGTGTGCGTTGTTGTCCAACTGGTCCTTGAATGCTGTTTTCTTGGTGGCGTGGATCAGTTGATGGTGCCTTCGGGTGGCGAGCTTGAGGGTAGTCATGTTGTCCGGCGTTGGGTCTCTTCTCCATGCTTTCTCGAGGGCTCGGCAGTTCTTCTTCGAGCTCTTGAGTTCGTCGGTGAACCAAGGGGCCTTCTTGCTTCCGGGTCTGCTGGGTGGGGTCCTCAGAGGGGCGAGCTCGTCCGCGCAGGTGGAGATCCATTTCGTGAGGTTGTCGGCGGCTTGGCTGGGGTTCGGTGAGCTGGCGGGAGGGTGCTGGCTCAGGGATGCGGTGAGTTGTTCGGCTGTGATCTTGTTCCAGCTTCTTCGTGCGGCCTGTTGCTGGTGGTGGTGGACCGTGATTCTTTTGAAGGTGAAGTGGATGCAGCTGTGGTCCGTCCAGTGGAGTCCAGTGGCGTGGCTGAAGGAGATGTCTTTGCTGGACGAGAAGATGGCGTCGAGTGTGTGTCCGGCGAGGTGGGTGGGGGTGGTCACCAGCTGCTTGAGTCCGAGGGTGGCGAGGTTGTCAAGCAGGGTGGTGGTGTTGCGGTCGTTGTTGTTCTCCAGGTGGAAGTTGATGTCCCCGAGGAGGATGTAGTCGGCAGAGGGGAGGGCGTGCGGGCTGATGAAGTCGGCGATGTCTTCGCTGAATTGAGTGCGTGGTCCCGGGGGTCGGTAGATCAGGGTGCCTCTGAGGGTGGTCTTGGGGTCGGTGTGGATCTGGAAGTGCAGGTGTTCGGCGGATGTCAGGGTGTTGTCGGCGTTGGTCGAGATACGGATGGTGTCCCTGTGGATGATGGCGATGCCTCCTCCAGTCTGGTTGTCGCGGTCTCTCCGGATGATCTTGTAGCCCTCTGGGACGGCGATGGCGATGTCGGGCGCTGAGGAGTCGTTCATCCAGGTTTCCGTGAGGAAGGCAACGTCAGGAGCTGTGGTGTCGAGGAGGTTCCAGAGTTGAACGGCGTGTCTGTGGACGGAGCGGGTGTTGAGCAGGATGCACTTGAGGTGGTTGCTGCTGGTGTTCGGCTTGGCGGGTGCTGGTGCGGGGCAGGTCCGGATGCAGGTGAACTTGCAGGTGAGGCAGCTGAAGGGTCCGTGGGTGCGTCTCGGGGTGGCTCGGTAGCACCCGGGGGTTCGGCCGGTGTTGAGTGCGTTGAGGGTGGCGGCATCGTAAGTCCGGCGGGTGGGCTGGGGTCTGCGGGGGCCAGGGGTCCTGGCACTGGCCGCGGTCCAGGCGCGGACGGGCGCAGACAGGCTTACCTTTGGCGCACCTTCGGCGCTCATTCGGTGCTCCTGCTGCGCGCGTCCGCTGCGCGGTCGCTCTGGGGGCGTCATAAGAGGGGAGCCGGGAGGGAGGGTCTGCGGGGAGGCGGGGAGCGCGGGAACCAATCGGCGGGCGGGGGGGCGGGGTCTCGTGGGCAGCGGCGGGAACCAGGGGGCTCGGTGGCGGCACTCGGCGGCCCTGTGGTGGCTCAGGCGGCAGGCGGCAGCAGGAGGTCCAGCAGGTAAGGAGCAGGCGGGAGGTGTGGGAGCGACCAGGCCGAGGGCACAGTGGTCACACCTGGGACGGGGGAGAGGGTCCCCTTAAGAGGGGAGCCGGGAGGGAGGGTCTGCGGGGAGGCGGGGAGCGCGGGAACCAATCGGCGGGCGGGGGGGCGGGGTCTCGTGGGCAGCGGCGGGAACCAGGGGGCTCGGTGGCAGCGCTCGGCGGCCCTGTGGTGGCTCAGGCGGCAGGCGGCAGCAGGAGGTCCAGCAGGTAAGGAGCAGGCGGGAGGTGTGGGAGCGACCAGGCCGAGGGCACAGTGGTCACACCTGGGACGGGGGAGAGGGTCCCCTTAAGAGGGGAGCCGGGAGGGAGGGTCTGCGGGGAGGCGGGGAGCGCGGGAACCAATCGGCGGCGGGCGGGGGGGTGGGTCTCGTGGGCAGCGGCGGGAACCAGGGGGCTCGGTGGCGGCGCTTGGCGGCCCTGTGGCGGCTGGGGCGGCGCTCGGCGGCCCTGTGGTGGCTCATGCGGCAGGCGGCAGCAGGAGGTCCAGCAGGTAAGGAGCAGGCGGGAGGTGTGGGAGCGACCAGGCCGAGGGCACAGTGGTCATATTAGGTTTTGCATTGACCTTAGGGACTTAAACAAAGAAATTTGGGTAGATAGGCATCCGCTACCCAGAATACATGAAATTCTAACTTTAATCAAAGATGCCAGTCATTTTAGTGTCCTTGATTTATCATCAGCCTACCACCAAGTAGAGTTACATCCGGAGTGCAGACATTTAACCTCTTTTGTAACTCCGTTAGGGGCATTTCAGTATCGCTGCATACCTTTTGGGCTAGCCTCGGCGGCAGCTGCATTTCAAAGAATCATGCAGCATGTACTTAAGGATGCTCCAGGCACGATTTGCTTTCAGGACGATATTTTGATATTTGGAAAAAATGAGCTTGAACACAATGACAGGTTGAGAAGTACCCTTAAAAAATTGAGCCAAGCAGGTCTTACCTTAAAAAGAGACAAATGCCAAATAGGGGTAAAGTCTGTAGAATATTTAGGACACACCATCTCCAATGAAGGTATCAAACCCAAAATGAACTTAGTGGAGGCAATACAGGAAGCAGCTGCCCCCACTAATGTAGAAGAAGTAAAATCCTTTCTAGGGTTATCTGAATACTACTCTAAGTTTATCCAAAATTATGCCAGAAGAGTAGAACCGTTAAGAAATCTTCTCAAAAGTAAAGTACCATTTGTATGGAATGAAAACTGTAAGGGAGCTTTTGCTGACATAAAAAATTGCATTACCCAAGCTCCTTTCCTGGGTAGGTTTGATCCCACTAAAACTACTTACCTTTCCACGGATGCCAGTAATAAAGGGTTGGGAGCCAGCCTTACACAAAAAACAGGAAATACTGAACAAGTGATAGCATTTGCATCCAGAACTCTAAAAGGTGCGGAACAAAACTACTCGGTCATCGAGAAAGAAGCGCTAGCTTGTTTTTGGGCTGCTAACCATTTCAAGTTTTTTCTTTGGGGGATACCGTTTACTATCAAAACGGATCACAAACCACTCATGTATGTATTCACGACCAAGGGGTCTACTAGGCTAACCCCAAGGATAGCTAAGTGGATGATAGGTTTGGAAGGGTTCAATTTCAGAGTAGAGTATGTACCTGGGAGAACAAATGTAATTGCTGACTTCCTTTCTCGCTCCCCTTTACAAGTCATCGATGATGTGAAGGAGGAGGAAAGTGATGTGATTGTATTAGAAGTAACAGGTTTGACTAAGGAAGAATGGGAAGAACAAAATGAACTAGATGAGACATTGAAAACTGTAAAAGAATGCATCCACAAGGGTTGGCCAGAGCAAAAGAGCATGTTGACTGACCTGGTTGGAAAATTCTGGGAAGTTAGACATGAAATGGTTGAAATCAATGGAACTATACATAGGGGGGAGAAAATTGTACCCCCTGAAGGTATGAGGAACAAAATCATTACTCTAGCACATGTGGGTCATCTAGGGAGGAGTTTAACTAAAAACAGAGTAAGAGAAGGTTACTGGTGGCCTAGCATGGACAAGGAAGTAGAGGAAGTGGTAAAGAACTGTGAGAACTGTGCCAAGAGTGACAAGACTCTGTCTACTAGGAAACCTCCTTTATCACCAGTGGAAGTTCTGGACCGTCCATGGGCCAAACTGGCATTAGACATTATTGGACCGTTAAACCTAAGACAAGCCTCTGACCGCTTTATCCTGGTCCTTATAGACTATCACTCAAGATGGGTAGTTACCAAATGGGTGAATGTGATTGATACCAAGGTCTTGATCCAGTTCTTAAGAGACACTTTTTATGAAGAAGGTATTCCGGATGCCATTGTGACGGACAATGGAGTCCAGTTTACCTCAGAGTTGATGAAGGAATTTTTGTCTGGCCTACGCATCAACCATTTGAAAACAGCTTTGTATTGTCCGAGAGCAAATGGTCTTGTGGAGCGTATGAACAGGGTCATTAAAGAATGCATACAAAGAGCAGAGGCCACGGGCATTCCGGCCAAACAAGCACTACAAGAAATGATATGGTCGTACCGAACGGCACCCAACACTGTCACTCATGTTTCTCCTTTTGTGTCTTTGAAAGGAAGGAAGCCAAAAACCATTCTCACAGCAGGATGGTTGTGTAATACCTACAACTGCAAGATAGACAGGTTGAACATTGCGAGACAAATTGGAAAGCAACAGGAGAAGTATAAGTTGAGGTATGATTTGAAAAAAAGCGTCAAAGTACCTTCAATGGAATCAGGTGATTGGGTTCGAATAGACTTACCACCTGCCAAAAGGAGGAATTCTTCTAGGTTTTCCGAGCCTATCAAGATAGCAAGTGCTGGAAGAAATGTGGTCCATTTGGATAATGGACAAACATGGGGTATGGACAAGGTGGTAAAATGTGGCCCTCCAAAAAATGAGGGTGGTAGTTATGCACCGTTGCCTAGAAACCACGACAGTGTTCGCAGTTCTACTAGGAGCACTACTAGTCCTGTTTGGCACAAAGACTATGTTATTACTTAAATTAGCAGCCTTAATATCTGTTTCTGTATATTATGTTTGCCCAGGGAGATGTGTTGTAATCTTGGTCTGCTCTGCCCCCCCCCGTTTTTCCCTCCCACTTGGTACCTTCCCCCACCTGCTGTGAACGTTCTAATGCAGCCTCCTCTGGCACTGTGCTGTCAGAGAGGTTGTGGACGAGTTGGTGATGTTAGAATAAACGAGTTCTTACCTGACTACTGAGTTACTTTTCAACAGTATCCTGGCTTTCTACTGACCTCTACAGGAGAAAGTGGAGGTTTGCAAGTTTGGTAGATCTTGTCACTGCGGCTACATTCCACACAATCTCTCACAATGTTTTTAGCCATGGCATCCATGCCCGGCCACAAGTAGCCCAAGCGGCTTTGTTTTCTTTGTGAGACTACGCCCTAAATGGCCTATGTGAGCCAGGTCAACAATTTTCCCTCTGAGTATCTCAGGGGGGGGGTCGATTTTTTCACCTCTGCAAATAATTCCTTTTGTATGTTTACTTCCAACCTCACATCCCAATACTTGCACAGAGTTGTTGGAACTTCACCTTTTGCAGAAGGCCAAATATTACTTATGAATTCTTTGAGAGAACTCATCTCTGCATCAGTTTGTACACAACCATCCCACTCCTCCTTATTTAAACAAGTAAGTTTAAGTATAACATCATCACATTCACCAGAATCAGTTTCTCCCTCCACCTCAGGTGGTGAACGGGATAAAAAATCAGTTACAAAATTTTGTGGCCCTGGTACATACTTAACTCTGAAGTTATACCCTTCCAGTTTTATAATCTACCCAAGCAATTCTAGGGGTGGTTCTGACTGACCCTTTCGTGGTGAATGCATACATGAGGGGTTTATGGTAGTTTTTTTCAGTAAATGGTATGCCTCACAAAAAGAAACAGAAATATTTTATCGCCCAAAATCAAGCAAGTGCCTCTTTCTCCACCACGGAGTAGTTTATTTCTGCACCCTTGAGGGCATGAGAGGCAAAAGCAACAATCTGTTCTTTGCCCTCTGCAGATTGGGTGAGACTAGCTCCCAGGCCTTTATTGCTAGCATCAGTGCAAAGAACCGTGGGTTTGGTTGGGTCAAACCTACCCAAGGACGGGGAGGAAACACTGGTCTCCTTTACCGCTACAAAGGCATCATGACAGTCATTAGACCATGCACAGGGTTCTGGACTTGAGCAAACTCTGTATGGTTCCACTATGGTGGCATAATTGCAAACACATTTAGAATAGTATTTTGATAAGCCCAGAAACGACTTGAGGTCCTCTACACAAGTAGGGGCAACGGTGTTTTGGATCGCCTCCACCAGATCAAGTTTGGGTTTAATACCATCTTGTGAGATGATGTGCCCGAGGTACTCAACTGACCCCACCACTATGCGACATTTCTCTTTTTTTAGAGTGAGCCCTGGTTTTTCCAGATTAGTTAACACCTTTCTAAGAGTAGTATTGTGTTCCACCACATCCTTCCCATGGATGAGAATGTCATCTTGAAAGCAAATGGTTCAGGGAAGGTCCTTTAGAACATGTTGCATGATCCTCTGGAAGGCAGCAGCCGTAGAAGCCAACCCAAACGGCATGCAAAGGTATTGGAATGCCCCGAAGGACGTGAGATGGCATGAATCAGGGTGGAGCTCTACTTGGTGGTAGGCTGAGGAAAGGTCCAGGACGCTGGAACAACACACTCCTTTTATAAGGGTGAGGTCCTCGTGAATGCGCGGAAGGGGGTGCCTGTCCACCCAGATATTCTCAGTAAGTTCTCTCAGATCAACACATAGCCTGATATCTTTACTAGACGCTTTAGAGGTGAGGACAATCGGGGCTAACTACTGGGAGCTTTCAATAGGTTCATTGACTCCTAGTGTCAATAGTCTGTCTAACTCAGCTTGGAGGGGGGCTTGCATCATGTGAGGTATGGGCCTAACCTTGACTGACCGGTTTGGGATTGGATTTGAGCTTAATGGAATGTTGGTAATTTTTAAGTAAACCCAACTCTTCCGAGAAGACTGTAGGGAAATCGTTGCACACATCCATCCCCCCAACCGACGGATCCACCAAAAGAACTTGGTCAGGACTGTTGGGATCCAACTTGATGCCAAGTTCCCTTTGGTGCTTCCACCCCAACAAATTGGATCCTTTCTGAGTGACATTAATTTTGCCCAAGGTATTCCTTCCCTTGAACCCTATCTCCATGGTCATCATCCCAAGTAAGGGTATGAGGTCACCATTGTAACCACCAGGTTGGATATCTCGGGGTTGTATATCTTTTTGCCAGGAAGGAACGAGTTGGGAAAATATATTAGCATCCACTAAAATGTATGGGGAACAAGAGTCAGCAAAAACAGTCACTGGCTTTCTGTCCAAGATAATATTACATGAGGGGAAATTTGTAGTGTCATTGGTATTTTTAAGTTGAAACACTAATTTAGTGTCGGAAGGGGAGTCATGTTCAATTGGCAAAACAGATTTGGAACGTTGTTCCCTACAGACCCTGTCTAAATGCCACTTTTTTCCCACGTTTATGGCAAGTAACAGCTCGAGCTTGGCAAACAGGATTATTAGCTAGATGACTCATGCTCCCATATCTGTAGCACTTGAGTTTGGTGCCTAAAGGAAATGTTTTGGTAACCTTATTCTTACACTCTTTTCCCCCATCGTGTTTACTTATGGTATTGACTTCGGTAGATTTGTCTCCCTCCCCTTTCATGGTAACCATGCAATCAGTGGTATGTTCAATCCCAACTGCTATGTCATTGGCCTCTTTGAGATCAGGGTTAGCTACCAGGAGTCTTTCTTGGATTTTCGGTTTGTTGGTGCATCTGACCAACTGATCCTTGATGAGGGAATCTTGAAGAGACTCAAACTCACACGTGATAGCTAGGCCTTTTAAGGCGGCAATAAAAGGTTTCAGTTTCTCACGTTTTCCTTGTGTCCTTGAAAAGAACTTTCTAACACAACATTTATTTTCTTTCCAAAATGTTTTTCCAGTTTGTTCACTGCGACCTGGTAAACCTTTTCATCCTCTTATATGACATGACTCGTACGGCTTGATTTGCGGTTTTCCCCATTGTAAGGACGGCAACAAGTTGAGCGTGGAGGAGTACTGGCAAGCGGATGTTCAGAGAAGCCCAGAGAGTGACGTTGAGAGAGGAGGAGTTCCCACAACCAGGAAGGTTTCCCGGCAGCAGACGGAGGTCAGACCGAAGACTCCCGCAACAGAGCCAAGGAGGAAGCCACAAGCTGTCCCGCCACATTCCCCGAGGAGCGTGGCTCTCTGAGTGCATCCACGCCTACGCCCAGCGCTCAGCAGCCAGCAACCAGCCGGGGTGACGACGCAATCCCGGACCGCAGCTGCAGGCCCCCGCTCGGAACCGATAGCCTGTAGCGTTGTCCAGCATTTGTCCCACTGCTGGAGTGCGTTTTCAGAGCCGATTGAAAGGCTCGGACTACCTTCATTAGACTCCCTCGTACATGCTGGGCTATTTCTTACCAAATGCTTAGGTTCGCTTAGGTTCGCTTGGAGCCTGACCCCGATGGACTACGGATCACCGGATTATCGGCTCCTTCAATCAGTGGAGCTGTGCCACGTTTTTTAGCAACATCTTGATACACCAGTTCCATCTGAATCAGCTGTGAATCAGCTGCCAATTAGCTGGAAAATCCATGTTGCTATAGTGGTAAGTGCAGTTGATTGCTGATATCCGTAATGAAATAGAAGTGAGCCAAGGCACATAGGATTGCTGAAACCAGCAGTCAAACTGCAAGTCTGTTAGACTGCCTGACTGACTTAAATTTTTTTTTTTTTTTTTAAACCTGCATTGTAGTATTGCAGTGGTACGTTTGTGGTCTTGGAACCAGGAGGGGCCGGTAATACCAGGAAGTCCAGTAGGGGGTGTCGAATATAAGCTATTTTAACTTTTAAATCAAAACCTTGCCCTAGCCTGCAAACCAGTGAGATCAGGCCGACAGCGAGGGGCGCCGCTTAAACCTCAATTAAAGCGACGTCAAAAGAGTGAGGAAAGCTTAGATATTTGTGTCACTACTACTACAAAGAAGTGTATGACAAGAGAAGCCTCCATGACTCAGTTAAAACGGCAGTCACCCCCAAAAATTCTGGTCAAGTTAATAATAATCAAGCCCATGCTAAACAGCCATCTATCAAGAGTTTTTTTAAGCATCACCAAAAACTGTGTCAAAAACAACAAAAGAATAAAAATAATGAGTCTGATAATGGCCTGTTATCACCTTTATCTTCAACAAGTGTAAAGCGAGTTTGCCCGCCTGCAATATTACAATCTAGGTTACTCTTAGAAATAGAGGAGTTAAAAGATGATGGACAACTCCAAGTTAAGATCAAAAGTTCAGGCTCAGAAAAATGTGAAGTGTCTCCAACTTGCAAACCAATTCTAAAAACATTGGGCCAATTACAAGCAAAAGCCCAAATCCATGCGCAAGATTTTGCTATACAATCTGTTGCGGTATCTATAGTCGATGAATCTCTAGCGGTAAGTCCAACTAGACGGGAGGAGCCCCTTAAACCGCTGGTTTGTAGTCAAAGTGAGATTGTCTCAGTGATTAACATCTCCTCTGGCCTGGACCAAAACCTAAGCGACCAGGTTTTTATGGTAGGCTATGCCGCTGACGAGACAGAAAGTAAGAGAGTGAGTCAAATATTGATACCAGTGATACCTGAATTATCATCTAGCCCAAATGACCTATCTGATATAGTCGGTAAGGTAAGGTCATTTAATCCAGATCAGTCAAGTATAATTTTGGAAAACAGCTTTATTAATAATAAATCACTACTGGTACCAGGTATCGCCAGTGCCGCGAATGTGCTCATTTCAAATAAGCAAAGTAAATTCACACAAGCAGTTCCAAATAATCAGTTCAACTCGGTGGACTTTTGATTATTAACAAAACTTGATGGGAACTATCAAGCTAGACCTGGTAACACAGACCCTTCTAGTCCCGATCGTGGAATATGGGAGTGTTTACTCCACACTATGGATTCGATCACAAATGCTTTTAGTTTCATTCAGATAAATTAAATATCCAAGTAGACATTTTAAATACATTGGCTACTCACGTAGTAGGGATTGACGCAAAACTTTTCCAGTTGACTAATCTGATAACTAAAGTTCAATCGAATAAAGAGAACCAACTAGTAACCTGTACTTGCGCACAACTGATTGACAAAATTTCAGATCTCCCGTCAATTGTTCCATCTGAATCAGCTGTGAATCAGCTGGCAATTAGCTGGAAAATCCATGTTGCTATAGTGGTAAGTGCAGTTGATTGCTGATATCCGTAATGAAATAGAAGTGAGCCAAGGCACATAGGATTGCTGAAACCAGCAGTCAAACTGCAAGTCTGTTAGACTGCCTGACTGACTTAAATTTTTTTTTTTTTTTTTAAACCTGCATTGTAGTATTGCAGTGGTACGTTTGTGGTCTTGGAACCAGGAGGGGCCGGTAATACCAGGAAGTCCAGTAGGGGGTGTCGAATATAAGCTATTTTAACTTTTAAATCAAAACCTTGCCCTAGCCTGCAAACCAGTGAGATCAGGCCGACAGCGAGGGGCGCCGCTTAAACCTCAATTAAAGCGACGTCAAAAGAGTGAGGAAAGCTTAGATATTTGTGTCACTACTACTACAAAGAAGTGTATGACAAGAGAAGCCTCCATGACTCAGTTAAAACGGCAGTCACCCCCAAAAATTCTGGTCAAGTTAATAATAATCAAGCCCATGCTAAACAGCCATCTATCAAGAGTTTTTTTAAGCATCACCAAAAACTGTGTCAAAAACAACAAAAGAATACAAATAATGAGTCTGATAATGGCCTGTTATCACCTTTATCTTCAACAAGTGTAAAGCGAGTTTGCCCGCCTGCAATATTACAATCTAGGTTACTCTTAGAAATAGAGGAGTTAAAAGATGATGGACAACTCCAAGTTAAGATCAAAAGTTCAGGCTCAGAAAAATGTGAAGTGTCTCCAACTTGCAAACCAATTCTAAAAACATTGGGCCAATTACAAGCAAAAGCCCAAATCCATGCGCAAGATTTTGCTATACAATCTGTTGCGGTATCTATAGTCGATGAATCTCTAGCGGTAAGTCCAACTAGACGGGAGGAGCCCCTTAAACCGCTGGTTTGTAGTCAAAGTGAGATTGTCTCAGTGATTAACATCTCCTCTGGCCTGGACCAAAACCTAAGCGACCAGGTTTTTATGGTAGGCTATGCCGCTGACGAGACAGAAAGTAAGAGAGTGAGTCAAATATTGATACCAGTGATACCTGAATTATCATCTAGCCCAAATGACCTATCTGATATAGTCGGTAAGGTAAGGTCATTTAATCCAGATCAGTCAAGTATAATTTTGGAAAACAGCTTTATTAATAATAAATCACTACTGGTACCAGGTATCGCCAGTGCCGAGAATGTGCTCATTTCAAATAAGCAAAGTAAATTCACACAAGCAGTTCCAAATAATCAGTTCAACTCGGTGGACTTTTGATTATTAACAAAACTTGATGGGAACTATCAAGCTAGACCTGGTAACACAGACCCTTCTAGTCCCGATCGTGGAATATGGGAGTGTTTACTCCACACTATGGATTCGATCACAAATGCTTTTAGTTTCATTCAGATAAATTAAATATCCAAGTAGACATTTTAAATACATTGGCTACTCACGTAGTAGGGATTGACGCAAAACTTTTCCAGTTGACTAATCTGATAACTAAAGTTCAATCGAATAAAGAGAACCAACTAGTAACCTGTACTTGCGCACAACTGATTGACAAAATTTCAGATCTCCCGTCAATTGTTCCATCTGAATCAGCTGTGAATCAGCTGGCAATTAGCTGGAAAATCCATGTTGCTATAGTGGTAAGTGCAGTTGATTGCTGATATCCGTAATGAAATAGAAGTGAGCCAAGGCACATAGGATTGCTGAAACCAGCAGTCAAACTGCAAGTCTGTTAGACTGCCTGACTGACTTAAAATTTTTTTTTTTTTTTTTTAAACCTGCATTGTAGTATTGCAGTGGTACGTTTGTGGTCTTGGAACCAGGAGGGGCCGGTAATGCCAGGAAGTCCAGTAGGGGGTGTCGAATATAAGCTATTTTAACTTTTAAATCAAAACCTTGCCCTAGCCTGCAAACCAGTGAGATCAGGCCGACAGCGAGGGGCGCCGCTTAAACCTCAATTAAAGCGACGTCAAAAGAGTGAGGAAAGCTTATATATTTGTGTCACTACTACTACAAAGAAGTGTATGACAAGAGAAGCCTCCATGACTCAGTTAAAACGGCAGTCACCCCCAAAAATTCTGATCAAGTTAATAATAATCAAGCCCATGCTAAACAGCCATCTATCAAGAGTTTTTTTAAGCATCACCAAAAACTGTGTCAAAAACAACAAAAGAATAAAACTAATGAGTCTGATAATGGCCTGTTATCACCTTTATCTTCAACAAGTGTAAAGCGAGTTTGCCCGCCTGCAATATTACAATCTAGGTTACTCTTAGAAATAGAGGAGTTAAAAGATGATGGACAACTCCAAGTTAAGATCAAAAGTTCAGGCTCAGAAAAATGTGAAGTGTCTCCAACTCGCAAACCAATTCTAAAAACATTGGGCCAATTACAAGCAAAAGCCCAAATCCATGTGCAAGACTTTGCTATACAATCTGTTGCGGTATCTATAGTCGATGAATCTCTAGCGGTAAGTCCAACTAGACGGGAGGAGCCCCTTAAACCGCTGGTTTGTAGTCAAAGTGAGATTGTCTCAGTGATTAACATCTCCTCTGGCCTGGACCAAAACCTAAGCGACCAGGTTTTTATGGTAGGCTATGCCGCTGACGAGACAGAAAGTAAGAGAGTGAGTCAAATATTGATACCAGTGATACCTGAATTATCATCTAGCCCAAATGACCTATCTGATATAGTCGGTAAGGTAAGGTCATTTAATCCAGATCAGTCAAGTATAATTTTGGAAAACAGCTTTATTAATAATAAATCACTACTGGTACCAGGTATCGCCAGTGCCGCGAATGTGCTCATTTCAAATAAGCAAAGTAAATTCACACAAGCAGTTCCAAATAATCAGTTCAACTCGGTGGACTTTTGATTATTAACAAAACTTGATGGGAACTATCAAGCTAGACCTGGTAACACAGACCCTTCTAGTCCCGATCGTGGAATATGGGAGTGTTTACTCCACACTATGGATTCGATCACAAATGCTTTTAGTTTCATTCAGATAAATTAAATATCCAAGTAGACATTTTAAATACATTGGCTACTCACGTAGTAGGGATTGACGCAAAACTTTTCCAGTTGACTAATCTGATAACTAAAGTTCAATCGAATAAAGAGAACCAACTAGTAACCTGTACTTGCGCACAACTGATTGACAAAATTTCAGATCTCCCGTCAATTGTTCCATCTGAATCAGCTGTGAATCAGCTGGCAATTAGCTGGAAAATCCATGTTGCTATAGTGGTAAGTGCAGTTGATTGCTGATATCCGTAATGAAATAGAAGTGAGCCAAGGCACATAGGATTGCTGAAACCAGCAGTCAAACTGCAAGTCTGTTAGACTGCCTGACTGACTTAAATGTTTTTTTTTTTTTTAAACCTGCATTGTAGTATTGCAGTGGTACGTTTGTGGTCTTGGAACCAGGAGGGGCCGGTAATACCAGGAAGTCCAGTAGGGGGTGTCGAATATAAGCTATTTTAACTTTTAAATCAAAACCTTGCCCTAGCCTGCAAACCAGTGAGATCAGGCCGACAGCGAGGGGCGCCGCTTAAACCTCAATTAAAGCGACGTCAAAAGAGTGAGGAAAGCTTAGATATTTGTGTCACTACTACTACAAAGAAGTGTATGACAAGAGAAGCCTCCATGACTCAGTTAAAACGGCAGTCACCCCCAAAAATTCTGGTCAAGTTAATAATAATCAAGCCCATGCTAAACAGCCATCTATCAAGAGTTTTTTTAAGCATCACCAAAAACTGTGTCAAAAACAACAAAAGAATACAAATAATGAGTCTGATAATGGCCTGTTATCACCTTTATCTTCAACAAGTGTAAAGCGAGTTTGCCCGCCTGCAATATTACAATCTAGGTTACTCTTAGAAATAGAGGAGTTAAAAGATGATGGACAACTCCAAGTTAAGATCAAAAGTTCAGGCTCAGAAAAATGTGAAGTGTCTCCAACTTGCAAACCAATTCTAAAAACATTGGGCCAATTACAAGCAAAAGCCCAAATCCATGCGCAAGATTTTGCTATACAATCTGTTGCGGTATCTATAGTCGATGAATCTCTAGCGGTAAGTCCAACTAGACGGGAGGAGCCCCTTAAACCGCTGGTTTGTAGTCAAAGTGAGATTGTCTCAGTGATTAACATCTCCTCTGGCCTGGACCAAAACCTAAGCGACCAGGTTTTTATGGTAGGCTATGCCGCTGACGAGACAGAAAGTAAGAGAGTGAGTCAAATATTGATACCAGTGATACCTGAATTATCATCTAGCCCAAATGACCTATCTGATATAGTCGGTAAGGTAAGGTCATTTAATCCAGATCAGTCAAGTATAATTTTGGAAAACAGCTTTATTAATAATAAATCACTACTGGTACCAGGTATCGCCAGTGCCGAGAATGTGCTCATTTCAAATAAGCAAAGTAAATTCACACAAGCAGTTCCAAATAATCAGTTCAACTCGGTGGACTTTTGATTATTAACAAAACTTGATGGGAACTATCAAGCTAGACCTGGTAACACAGACCCTTCTAGTCCTGATCGTGGAATATGGGAGTGTTTACTTCACACTATGGATTTGATCACAAATGCTTTTAGTTTCATTCAGATAAATTAAATATCCAAGTAGACATTTTAAATACATTGGCTACTCACGTAGTAGGGATTGACGCAAAACTTTTCCAGTTGACTAATCTGATAACTAAAGTTCAATCGAATAAAGAGAACCAACTAGTAACCTGTACTTGCGCACAACTGATTGACAAAATTTCAGATCTCCCGTCAATTGTTCCATCTGAATCAGCTGTGAATCAGCTGGCAATTAGCTGGAAAATCCATGTTGCTATAGTGGTAAGTGCAGTTGATTGCTGATATCCGTAATGAAATAGAAGTGAGCCAAGGCACATAGGATTGCTGAAACCAGCAGTCAAACTGCAAGTCTGTTAGACTGCCTTAAAATTTTTTTTTTTTTTTTTAAACCTGCATTGTAGTATTGCAGTGGTACGTTTGTGGTCTTGGAACCAGGAGGGGCCGGTAATACCAGGAAGTCCAGTAGGGGGTGGCGAATATAAGCTATTTTAACTTTTAAATCAAAACCTTGCCCTAGCCTGCAAACCAGTGAGATCAGGCCGACAGCGAGGGGCGCCGCTTAAACCTCAATTAAAGCGACGTCAAAAGAGTGAGGAAAGCTTATATATTTGTGTCACTACTACTACAAAGAAGTGTATGACAAGAGAAGCCTCCATGACTCAGTTAAAACGGCAGTCACCCCCAAAAATTCTGATCAAGTTAATAATAATCAAGCCCATGCTAAACAGCCATCTATCAAGAGTTTTTTTAAGCATCACCAAAAACTGTGTCAAAAACAACAAAAGAATAAAACTAATGAGTCTGATAATGGCCTGTTATCACCTTTATCTTCAACAAGTGTAAAGCGAGTTTGCCCGCCTGCAATATTACAATCTAGGTTACTCTTAGAAATAGAGGAGTTAAAAGATGATGGACAACTCCAAGTTAAGATCAAAAGTTCAGGCTCAGAAAAATGTGAAGTGTCTCCAACTCGCAAACCAATTCTAAAAACATTGGGCCAATTACAAGCAAAAGCCCAAATCCATGTGCAAGACTTTGCTATACAATCTGTTGCGGTATCTATAGTCGATAAATCTCTAGCGGTAAGTCCAACTAGACGGGAGGAGCCCCTTAAACCGCTGGTTTGTAGTCAAAGTGAGATTGTCTCAGTGATTAACATCTCCTCTGGCCTGGACCAAAACCTAAGCGACCAGGTTTTTATGGTAGGCTATGCCGCTGACGAGACAGAAAGTAAGAGAGTGAGTCAAATATTGATACCAGTGATACCTGAATTATCATCTAGCCCAAATGACCTATCTGATATAGTCGGTAAGGTAAGGTCATTTAATCCAGATCAGTCAAGTATAATTTTGGAAAACAGCTTTATTAATAATAAATCACTACTGGTACCAGGTATCGCCAGTGCCGAGAATGTGCTCATTTCAAATAAGCAAAGTAAATTCACACAAGCAGTTCCAAATAATCAGTTCAACTCGGTGGACTTTTGATTATTAACAAAACTTGATGGGAACTATCAAGCTAGACCTGGTAACACAGACCCTTCTAGTCCCGATCGTGGAATATGGGAGTGTTTACTCCACACTATGGATTCGATCACAAATGCTTTTAGTTTCATTCAGATAAATTAAATATCCAAGTAGACATTTTAAATACATTGGCTACTCACGTAGTAGGGATTGACGCAAAACTTTTCCAGTTGACTAATCTGATAACTAAAGTTCAATCGAATAAAGAGAACCAACTAGTAACCTGTACTTGCGCACAACTGATTGACAAAATTTCAGATCTCCCGTCAATTGTTAGTTCTATGGTACAGGAAGTAAAACTGATGTTGGGTAGAACAGCTCAAGGCAAAACAGACCCTGACGAAGATAAAACTAATTTATTTGTGGCAACAAATTACTTAAATTACCCAGACCAATTGGGACTGACTTTCAAAGAAAGGTCCGTGAATTCACAAGAAAAAGTGAATAGAGGAAATTAAATTACAAATGCAAACTACCCAATGAGCAAAAGTCAATTCCAAGGTGCAATTAGTGCAAAAAACAAAGTAGTCGATATGAATAATCACCTTGTAAATGACGTAATTATCCCGAAAACGTCTGCGCTATCACAAGATAGGCTCAAAAGAACTGAGCCTAGGGAACAATCAATAGTGGAAGAGGTGAACACCATTCAACCTAAAGTAAACCAAGCCTTAAGTGCCACTACAAACTCTGAGATCTTGTCCAAAAGAGCAAGAAAAAGCCAAGGAAAACTCATAACAAATCATTAAAGGGAAAAAAACCTCTTAAGGACGTTGTCACTAAAGAATCTAATGAGCCTAAAGAGTCTGATAAGAAAGCTCTAGTTCCAATTTTTAGATCTGCGGAAGTATCTGCGGCTAACTCAAAGGTTAACCGAAACAAAGAAGTTATTGACATTCCCATCTCTGACGTATCTAATGACAGTATAAGGTCTAAAAATTCTGTTCCATCAATGGCAGGGGTTATTGGATGAGAACAGTCACCTAAAGAATTGGCCGATCGACATGGAGAACAAAATATCCACACTCAGAAAATTGGAAATAATGTCAGACATGAGAGTTATAAAGAGATTCATATTGAGCAATCAATTATCCCTGACCAAAAGTCATCTGAAGCCCAAGAATTAAGAGAATTGGTATTTCCAGTTTCGGCTCCCAATGGGAAGAGGGATTCATTTATTCATATAAATAAGGAAAAAATAGAGGCTACAGACTACTCGTATGAACTAAAGAAAGTAGTCTTTTGCCCTCAGTATACTACAAGAGGTCCTTACGATATTTCTAACCATGGAAATATACTGAAATTATTTAATGCAATTACAGATTTGAAGGATGTAACATCAAATGATTTGGAATCAGTTGAGTTTAAGAATGATTGCATTAATCTCTATAATGAAATAACGGTTACCATTTGGAAAAGTGATGAAATTATCAGCAAAATAATCTCTAATAATAATCAATTTGAGAAATTAGGCATCAAAGTTTGGAGAATTTATGGGTCCCAATATCCGACTTTGTTGATCTCGAGTAGGGCATCTTGTAGCCCGGACTCTAAGACCAGTGGACAAAAAACAGGTTCGGGTCCACACGTTAGAGTTGTAAAAGGTGCCTCAGGTCCATCAACAAAGTTGAATTTGTCGTTTGGTATCAAGATCAGGAGCTGTCAACCAGGGCTTCGAATATGTGAAGAGTTAACCCCTTCAGCGCGGCGCGGATTACCGCGCCGCGCTGAAGGTTCGTTGCGCGGGCGGGGCCGTGACGGAGCGGTTCCGTCATCCGCACAGCACGACCGATGCGCATGACGGAACCGCTCCGTCATGCGCATCGAAAGGGTTAAAGAAAGAAATTATCCAGTTGAAGATTGGAGTTGGCTCCCGTCTACATTGGCAAATGGAAATCTTGTGAAGCGCGATTGATGCCTGTATACCAGTGACAACGCATTAAAACCTTTTAAAATCTGTTCTTGGAACATAAATGGTTTTAAGTCACTTCTTGAGGACCCAGATGTAATAAGCTTTCTTAGAGACTTTGATATACTAATGCTCCAGGAAACCTGGAATATGACCAGTGAACCCCTCATTGGTTATTTTGAATATTCAAATGTGGCTCTCTGTAAGGTCGTCCTAGCGGCGGCCTTTCCACGTATGTTTCTGTGAACTTGGATGCTAAACATTTTGAGATTGACTTTCAGGTAAAATGGCTACAGTGTATTAAATTAATCTCCCAGAAACCTATTATTTTTTTTAATATTTATATAAGTCTAAAACATAAGGTCAAATCTACTCAACTATCGAGCCTGTGGGAAATAGTGAAAGTGTTGTACTATGACAATGTAGACTCATTGATAATTATTTCTGGTGATTTTAACATGCATTTTTTTACTTGTAAAAAGACGAATATACATTCGAAACTACTATCCCCGTGGATTAATTCCCAGTTTATAAAATTTAATCTTAAAATATTGCAAGATGAGGATTACACACCGACATTTAAAAAAACGTGTAATCCTTCTATTATTGATTACACCATAATTTCTGTAAAACTGCTAAATTTGCTTCAAAGCTATCATGTATTACCAAGGATAGAGAGTGACCATAATCCACAAGTTATTTCCTTCGCTTTTTCTTTAGACCACTTACCGGAAACAAGAATAATTAAAACTGCTCCTACACCATTTAATCTTAAAAAGTTAGTATGGAATGAGAGAACTGAAAAGGATATATTGGAAGCTCTTTCTTGTTTAATTTTAAAAGCTCAAGATGCAATTGCTGAAGGAAAATACATGGTTGCTCTCTGGCCTTCACTGTGTTCTGCTCTTTTTGCTAACTTTCCTAACCCCAAAACATCAAAAGGTGCAACTTTGACTTCAAATAAACCCGGGTGGTTTTCAAACCGGCTACTCTATCTTAAAAGAAGTCTTAATAGAGCAATAAGAGCTTTGTATAGAAAAGTGAAAGGAACATCTGATTTTCTTGTGTCCCAACAAATTAAACAATTGAAAAAGGGATACAAGAACGAAATATGGAGGGCTAAACAAACGTACTATGAAGAAATTTGGTCTAAATTACATTTTTCATGTAAAATTAAAGAATCAAGGTCATTTTGGGGCATTATCAATAATCTTGAACTTGGTAATTATAGAGGCAATAGTGCCAATATTGAAGAATCAAGCTGGGTAAACCTTTTCCAGAACTTACATGCCGTTTCTCCAGGTTCACAGTTGGATTCTAATAAATTTGATTCTGCCCATCATGGCTCGTAAGAAGAAATAAAAGATGGTGGATCAGACTCAAACACTTACGATCCATTGAGTCTGGTCGACAAAGAGCCATGGTCGGTAGAGAAAGTTAAAAAAGTAATAAATAATATTAGATCAAATGGAGCTTCCGGCCCTAATGGAATCCCTAATATAGTTTTTAAAACAAATTTGAAGTATTGGCCAGAGTTTTTAACATTTTTATTTAATGATGTGCTTAAAACGGGTTCCATCCCTGATTCATGGCAGGGAAGTATCATTCAACCAATGTATAAAAGCGGTCCCCAAGATAATCCTGCAAACTACCGTTTAATTGCTTTAACGGATGTGGAGGCCAAAATATTTGCAAATTGCCTTTTGGAGGAACTGGAAGCATGGGCTTTGCGAAAGGAATTGATTCCAAATTTACAAACTGGTTTTAGAAGAGGAGAATTGACTAATACAAATTTGATTTTTTTGACGTTATTGGGCGATAGGGCCAAATATAGGAAACAAAAGTTGTATATTTGCTTCAGCCGCCTTTGATTCTGTACCGCGAAATCTATTATAGTCAAAGTTAACCAATTGGGGCATATCTAATACTCTACTCAATATGATTAAATTATTATACTCCAACACATGGGTACAGATCAAAGTTGGTGATGGAAGACACACAACTCGGCGTCTTGAGACCAATATTGGATTGAAACAGGGGTGTGTTTTGGCCCCTTGTCTTTTTAATCTTTTTATGTCTGATCTCCCAGTTCATTTTAAATATGTTAATGCCCATGCGCCTGCTATTATAGGCAAAGAGATTAAATATCTACAATATGCCGATGACACCATTCTATTAAGTCAATCTGTCGTTGGTCTAAAGAGATTAATTGATTCTTTTAATCAATATGTTTTTCAAAATGGCTTAAAAATAAATACAAAAAAGACAAAAATAATGACTGTAGGAAAAACGAAATTAGGAATGAAAGAATGGAATATTAATGGTTTAGTCGTTGAATGTGTAAAATCGTATAAATATTTAGGAATCACTTTTGATGATAGTATGACGTTTAGGCAGCATTTTAATAATCTTGAAGCTAAGGGAACATCACTATCATTTGCCTTCAGAAAATTGAGAGATAAGCTATCGTGCCCGAACTCTGATCACCTATTGAAGGTTATGAAGGCAAAGTTGATTCCATCCTTGGATTACGGTTCTATTATTTTTCGCGGCAAAGACGCGTAAATCCTTGATGATATTGAAAAAAGAACATATAAATCAGTTTTTAGGATTCCTAGATATATTAGCCGTGCCAATATAAGATTAGAATTTGGTCTAAAAAGACAAACATTGGCCCGACAATCTACATTTTTAAAAACATTTCTGTCACTGTCCCATGCTGAAGAGGGTTCCCTTGCAAATCAGTGTTGGCACGAGATGATGAGAAGTGAATATACAAGTAGCTGGCAAACATATCTAAATGAGTGCCTACGTAATTTTGACTGTCCAAACCTAGAAGATGAAATCAGGACTAAAGTCGTTTATTAAAAAATCAATCAACCAATCAGCTATTTTATTGTCGACTATAATAGATAAAGATGAACTTAGGAAAAAAAATCATTTATGGTCAATTGTAAATTCTTTTGGCAAATTGGCACCCCAACCATATTTGTCTTTCCATTTAAAACCTTCAATTAAGAATAAATGTATGTTACTTCCGTTCGGGAGCTATCCGACTAAAGATGGTATACCAAAATGGGAAAACAAGTGGCCTACTAAATTGTGTAGGTTATGTGGTTCTTGTGAGGAAACCATAGTGCATATAATAAGTTTATGCCCTAACTGCTAGAGGAGCGGAAAAACATATTAAAGTCTATTTTTATTGAATTGGGGGTAAGATCTTGTAGAAACGCCATCATCCTATGTTTAAATGGAGCCACTGTTCGTCTTAATTCCCGTCTTGTTAAATTTATTTTTATAGCTGAAAAGAAACTTTGTAATATTGATAATTGAAGTGAAGACATTTTTTATCATGAAAATTATTTATAATGTTGTAATGTATTTTCAGGGTTACGCATGGTTTACTTCTCTCTCGTTCCCGCTTATGCTATTATAAAGCACTCTTTAGAATGATGTACGGTATATTGTAAATCAATGTTGCCAGCACAATGTATTATATTTGCTCTATTAGCACACATGTACTTTATTGCTAATGTCGTTTCAAATGTAATTTTACTATGATTGGTTCTTTCTTATGTATCATTCATTGTTTTAAAGTTTTTAGGAGCAACAAATGGCATATTGATAATTTTAGGTCCTAGCACAAGGCACTTTAGTTTCCGCTGTTAAAAGTTTACTAGCACAATTGCACTTTATACCCAATACTGTACTAAATGTAATTTGATTATGGGAGTTTTTATTTTTCCATGTTGATCATTTGTAGCCAAACAAACTATCTTGAGGCTTAGTAGTAGATCTTGATTGGATATAATTAGGAAGGGAAGATGAATCTTTTATTTTTTGTTTACATGTTATATTTTTAATTGAATTTTATTTTGTATGCATATCTTGCTGATTGTAATGATTTTTAATAATCAACAAATAAAATATTACTTAATTACTCATCCTCTTCAGTATCACCATACCCTTCCAAGGAGACAGAGATATTATCATATTCCTTCCGGCCCTCGAAACCTAAGTTGTGGAGTAGGCTGAGATGTTTACGTAATAGAGAAACTTTCTCCCCACCAATGACAACCTGGTAGGACTCCAATAAACCAAACCATTGTTCCATGGTAGTAAAGGTTCCCCCACCTCGTTTAGGAAGGGTGGTGGTGCTTGTACACAGAGAGTGAAAAAACAAATTAACACCAATGCGTAGAAGATGTGCTAAGGGACGTCTCTAATAAGAAAAACTATGCCCATCAACAAGTTACGAGGCAAAGCACAGCGGAACCAGGCTCCCACACTGAGTGACAATAGATAAAAGTCTTGAAGAAGTTCAATAGAAGGAAGCTATGCTCATCAGCGTGTGAGACGAGGCAAGTCACAGCTCTCACGTTGTGAAGAAAAATAAGGAAAAGCTGTGCCCATCAGCGTACAGTGACAGGAAGAAAACACAAGTATAATGATAGGCAACTCACAGCGGAGCCAGGCTCCCACGTTGTGAAAAAAGCATGCTAATCCATTGTGCTTTGCACATGTGGGTTCATATCTCATCCTCGTCGCCAATGTTACAAATGAAGACAAAGCGTAGGTAGTTTCAGAAGTCTTCTTTATTTGTCTTCACACCATCAAAGGTTCCAGTCAACTGTGGAATGTTCAACAACAGAGGTAGGGCACTACCAATTGGGTCAAGGGAAAGGGGTGGTGGTATGTACTATATGAGGAATATAAGATTATAACACAGGGTATGTTGTCAATAGCCTCTCTGCAGTGCATACTTGTACTGAGTTAGTGATTACTTGTGCGGGTCTCTGCTGGGGCTTTGCAAATATGGGAGCTGGCTCCTTACCTGTGCCACATCCCTTGGAGCAGGTCGTATAGCAATGTCCAACTCCTCTGTGTCACCTTTCACAATGACTGCCTTGTTTTCAGCATCTTCCACATCATCCCCTTCCATAAGTCTAAGGCTTTCAGGAACTTTTCTTTTACCTTGCCTCTCCTGGCCTCTCCCGGACTCTGCTGGGGTCCACACCATGTCCCTAACGTAATCATCAGAAGTGGTGCTTGTAGAAAATGGTGGAATACCACCATTCCTTCTTCTTGCTGGAGATCTAGGAGCAATGATTCTAAAAGAGGAGGCTCTTGCTCAGAAGGAATCTCAACCTCCTGTTCTGCTCCAACATCAGGAAGATGTACTACTTATTGCTGGCTGCGGCTGTTTTGATCTGTTTCCTGAAATGATTTCCCTTGCAAAAGGTACAAATCCAATTAAATGTCACTCTTCATCGGCATCGCTATGAGTGCAGTGGCTTGCCTCACTGACAGGCATGGTTCTGGGCTTAAGTTGGGGTGAGGCTGTTGATGCAGGAGTGCTGCTCCTAGCTTGCTCCCCAGGGGCCGGTACGTCAGACACACATTACCTGAAAAAGGATTTGACCGACACACAACTGATGGAAAGTTTCTTCTTTTCATTGACAGCTTTCTTGCCATCAACTTTCTTTGGCACTATCTTAACACTCTCAGTTGCAAGTGGCACTAAGCTGCATAAGCGGAAGAGATTGGAGGATTGACCTGTGACATCTCTGTACAGGCCTTCTGTTTGGCAGTATTGCGGTGATGTCTTTTCTCTTGTACACCTAAAAGCAAACAAGCAAGAAAAACATTTAGTGTGAAATGTGCCACTGTTTGCAGTTTGAATTTGTAAAGATAAAGGAAATAATGGTGTGGTTGTTTTGTTTACTTAGGTAATAATAACAACTTTAAAGTCAAACCATACCACCATGTCACAAAATGTAATTCCCCATTAGAATAGCACACAATATACAGAATGATAGAGCTCTTCCCTTTATGTAACCCTGGGCGTAGTTCGCGAAGTAGCACTTCGCGAAGCTACGCAAAGTGCACTTCGCACTACGCGAGCTACACGTAGCACTTCGCGAACTGCGTAGTACCTTGTTCGCACTGTGCCAGATGTCGTTTTCAATGATTGCACAGTGCGGACAAGCAACCGGCACTGTGCAATCATTGAAAATGGCATCTTGCACAGTGCGAGCTGTAGTTTTCTGCTGCTCGAGTAGATTTTTATTCGAGCAGCAGCTTTCTCAATGCAAACTGGTAGTTTCTCATCGCGAGCGGTCTCGAGCATACGCGACCACTCGCAATGAGAAACCTGACCTCCTCGCGTTGGGAATCTCGCCGGGAGGTTTATTTTCCATGCTCGCGATCGCCAACTTGATGTTGCTGATCGCGAACAAGGAAAAAGTCTCGCCGGGATGTCATTTTGCTTGCTCGCGGTCGTCAACTTGACGTTGAGGACCGCGAGCAACCAAAAAATGACCGCAGCACTACGCAACACTACGCTACGCGTGTTCACACTGTGCTACGTGCAATTCGCCTAGTACGAAGTAGAGCGAACTTCGCAAACTACGCAAGCGTGGCGTAGTGCTTTGCCCAGGCTTACCTTTATGTCCATATATTCTAAAAGAAACGCATGTGGCACTCTTAGAACTGAATGGGTTAATGGAATAGTAATCTTTAAACAAATGGAATTTAGTGTGCATCTATGACAGGCGATGTGTTCCAGGGGGTTATGGAATAAATCGTCATAATTACACAAATTAATGATTCTGATGTAACTACTCTAAAGTGCACTGCAGCCAGGGTGTCTAGGAGGAAATGTAATTATAAAATACTGAATGCTGTTGCGCCGCTGTGCACCTATGGTGAATGGATCGACTGTGGAAAAATTGAATTTAAAATAAAAATTAAAATTAAAATTAAAAACTAGATTCAAATGAAAAATAAATTTAAATTTGAAAAATTACAAATAACAGATATAATAAAAAGATTAAAAATAAGTGAAATTATATATATATATATATTTTTTTTTAATCCTCATATGCCTCAAGAAAAGATAATCAGGTTCCATTTGCACACCTAACTGGACATAGCCGTGGCCCTCTGTGCTTGCGTGCTGGAAAAACCGGAAACAGGAAGGGGAGGAGAGGATGCTCAGCTCTATCGTTTTATTGCCCGGGTTTTTGGGAGCATCGCAATCCACCTCGCCTTCTCGCTTTTCACTCCACCGCATTCCCCCAAGCGTCTGATTGCTGATTGGCTCCTGAGGCGGAAAGCCGGGAGCAGGGACGATTTTAAAAAATTGTATTTTGTGTAATATTCACTGTGCTTTAAACTGCCATCCACTCTCACCTGCATCTTGGCATCTTAGAACAGCGCTTCTCGCTGCAACGACCTCTTCCCTTCAGTCGCCATTCCCGAGGGCGAGGCGAGACACGCCCCCTCGGCTGGCCACGCCCCCCCGCCACGACTACAAATAGCGCGCGCCAACGCTAGGCGCTGCATTGCTGATTGGCTCCTGAGGCGGAAAGCCGGGAGCAGGGACGATTTTAAAAAATTGTATTTTGTGTAATACTCACTGTGCTTTAAACTGCCATCCACTCTCACCTGCATCTTGGCATCTTAGAACAGCGCTTCTCGCTGCAACGACCTCTTCCCTTCAGTCGCCATTCCCGAGGGCGAGGCGAGACACGCCCCCTCGGCTGGCCACGCCCCCCCGCCACGACTACAAATAGCGCGCGCCAACGCTAGGCGCTGCATTGCTGATTGGCTCCTGAGGCGGAAAGCCGGGAGCAGGGACGATTTTAAAAAATTGTATTTTGTGTAATACTCACTGTGCTTTAAACTGCCATCCACTCTCACCTGCATCTTGGCATCTTAGAACAGCGCTTCTCGCTGCAACGACCTCTTCCCTTCAGTCGCCATTCCCGAGGGCGAGGCGAGACACGCCCCCTCGGCTGGCCACGCCCCCCCGCCACGACTACAAATAGCGCGCGCCAACGCTAGGCGCTGCATTGCTGATTGGCTCCTGAGGCGGAAAGCCGGGAGCAGGGACGATTTTAAAAAATTGTATTTTGTGTAATACTCACTGTGCTTTAAACTGCCATCCACTCTCACCTGCATCTTGGCATCTTAGAACAGCGCTTCTCGCTGCAACGACCTCTTCCCTTCAGTCGCCATTCCCGAGGGCGAGGCGAGACACGCCCCCTCGGCTGGCCACGCCCCCTCCAACCTCCTCACCCACGGGCATAAAGTATGTGTCTTGGTAGGAAGCGCAGCGGACGAGCGCAGCGGGCGCGCCGTTTGCGCGCCGAAGGCGCGCCTAAGGCAAGCCCGTCTGCGCCCGTCCGCGGCCGGACGGGGCTAGGGGCACGACTCCATGCCAAATCTACATCCTACTCTTCTAAGGATCTTATTGCCCTTCAAGGTAAATGGCTACTTCCAGATTCCACCCGCAGATGGATTTCCTCTTTAGGCCTTGCCCCCACTTCCCCCATAGCCCCTCATCCCCCGTTACACGCTCCCCCGCTACCCTGCCCCCTTCCCCCTGACCTCCCCCCCTGTTCGCCGGCACTGTCTGTCTTTTTACTCAATACCAGATCAGCGGTCAAGCACCACCATGAGTTGTTCGTCTTACTCGATTCTGAGAAACCGGACCTACTGCTCCTGACCGAAACTTGGTACTGTGACACCTCCCTCCCCGTTCTCCTGGCCACCCTACCCTCCTCCTATGTGGCCCTTCGAGCCGACCGGCCGGCGGGCAAGGCAGGCGGTGGGGTTGCCCTGATCGCTCGGTCGGAGTTGAACTACCAACCACTTTCCTCACCTCCCATTCCCCCTGCTGACTTCCTGGTAGCCCGCTCTCTTTCATTTTCCCCCCCTATTACCTGTCTATTAATGTACTGGCCTCCCCAACCCTCGCCTGCATTTTTGCCGGCCTTTCAAGACCTATTGGCCAACTTGGCGGTCAACTACGCCTCGGTCTTGGTGCTAGGGGACTTTAATTACTGGCCCTCTGACCCACACGAGGGCTCAGCCTCAAAAGAGTTTACAGATTGCCTATCAACCCTTAATTTCGTGTCGCACATATCCGTCCCCACTCACTCCCATGGACACACATTGGACCAGGTCTGGTCCCTCAACCTCCTCGTGGCCTCGGCCACTGTCTCGCCGTGCCCTTGGTCCGACCATGCCCTCATTTCCTTCTCTATTCCCCGCAACGTGATGCCTAAAATTCCGTATGCCAAAAACACCTGGGCACGGAATTGGAATAGATTGGATTACCCCTCCTTGACCTCCATGCTCCGCGACTCTACTCCTACTCTTACTGGCTTAACATCTACCTCTCAAGCCAAGGCCATTAACACCTGGCTGGCGGATGGCTGCGACTCTGCGGCGCCCCTACGCCGCATCTCCGTCCGCCGACCAAAGGACTCTAATAGATGGTTCAACGACCACCTAAAAGCTCTCAAACTGAGCGCCCGACAGGCTGAAAGGCAATGGAGGAAAAATTACGATCCCCTATTAAAAACCCACTTCTCATCAGCTCTGGACAAATATAAAACAGCAATCCTGGCTGCTAAGTCCGCCTACTTTTCGTCCAAAATTACTTCTGCCGAAAACAAACCCAGGGTAATCTTCGGGATAGTGAATGACCTGGCATTCTCAGACCGAACCTCGCCCATTATTCCTCCCTCCCAACTTCTCTGCGACCAGCTTAATACCTATTTCTTAGATAAAATAGCAACCATCAAGCTTAATATCCCTCCACCCTCCTCTGCCTTCGTCGATCCCGCCCCCCCTCCCCTCCCCCACCTTCTTACCTCTATCCCCCCCCTCACGCAGGACTCTTTTCTGGAGATACTCCCTAAAGTGAAGTCGGGATCTCCCGCGGACGTCTGCCCAGCACGAGTCCTGCAGCAAATATACTCCAGCTGCCCTGACCCCCCTATTGCCTTCCTCAACAGCTCCCTGGCACAGGGCGTAGTGCCCTATTCGCTTAAAGCAGCTACCATAGTGCCCATCCTGAAGAAAGCTGGCGCTGACTCTTCTATCTCGGCTAACTATCGCCCCATCTCCCTGCTACCCTTCCTGGGCAAGGTGATGGAACGCCATGTTACCGCGGTGCTCAGCGCCCATGTGGAGGCAAACGGGGGACTGGCTTCCCGCCAAGCCGGGTTCCGTCCCAGGCATTCGACTGAGTCAGTCGTGGTCTCAGTCTTGGACAAACTCAGAAAGGGTATGGACGAAAATAAACACCAGGCACTGGTCCTCCTTGATCTTTCCGCCGCCTTTGACACGGTGGACCACACCACCCTACTCACCCGTGTCAAGGCGGCTGGTATCGGGGGATCAGCTCTGATCTGGCTCTCCTCCTTTCTGAGGGAACGCACTCAGGCGGTCCGGTTAGGCGACTTCACGGCCACTCCCCTTCCTGTCACTTGCGGTGTTCCCCAGGGATCCTCGCTCTCCCCCTTACTTTTCAATCTTTACATCTTTCCTCTCATCTTTGCACTACAGCAGCTGGAGGTCACCGTCTATAACTACGCGGATGACCTCCAGCTCATTTTTGATCTGTCCCCTTCTCCTCTCTCGGTCTCCAATTTCCAGTCAACCATGACATTCATCAGTGACTGGATGAACCACAACCACCTTAAGCTGAACCCGGATAAAACCGAGCTGGTTCTCACCGGTGGTTCATCCAGTCCCTGGAACTCTCTCTTCTGGCCCCCTTCTCTTGGCTCTGCACCGACCCCCTCCACCACGGACAAAACACTCGGTGTCAAAATCAACAGCCAACTCACTCTCTTACTCACAAATCAGTTCTGTGGTGTCCTCCTGTTTCTTTTCTCTTCGCACTATCCGCACTGTCTCCCGCTTCTTTTCCCCCCAGGCACTTAAGATTATTATGGCCGCACTCGTGATATCAAAATTGGACTACGCAAACGCTCTTTATCACGGTATCCCAGCTTTCAGCTTGCGTAGACTCCAGACCGTCCAGAATCAAGCAGCTCGGCTTGTGTACGGCCTCCCTCGTCATCACCACTCCACCCCCCTTCTTAGAGAGCTTCACTGGCTCCCCATAAAGGAACGGGCCCTATTCAAGATCGGGTGCATGGTCTTCCAGGCCCGCCAGGGCTCCGCCCCTGTCTTCATCTCCTCACTAATCACGTCCTATTTACCCACAAGAGAACTTCGATCTTCCTCCAGGTCCCTCCTCCAGATCCCTCGCTTCACTCGCAAAAAGTGGGGCGGGGCTAATTTCTCCACCCTAGCTCCAACCTTCTGGAACTCACTTCCTGACCACCTCCGGTCTGCCACCCAGTATCTCCCCTTTCGCAGAGATCTGAAAACGCTCCTTTTTAGCCAAGCCTTCCCCATTTAAACCCCTTCAAATATCCCTTTCTTCTCTCCCTGGTCTTCTTGTTTTCACCTCAGTTGCCGATCTCCCCAGCGCCAAGAAACCGTAAGGTGTATGCTGCGCTTTACAAGTATTTTAAATTAGAAATTAAATTAGCGCTGAATAGGAAGCATCAAATGGAGAAATGCCAAGGTAGCCGGACGAGGCTTAGCAGGCGTAATCATCGGATATTCGAAAGTGTTTGCTGCTCACACCACTCCAACACGGGAGACCAGAAATGGTGATTCTTAAAAGCTCTCATGTCCAGCCCAGCCACATATTTGATGGAAAGCACCCAATCAGAGAAATTCGGAGGGAATACAGCTAGCCATTGCTTACAAATCTCTCTGCGAGCCAGTAACATGGCATAGAAGAACAACTTAGAATTATTAACCGTAACCTTTTCCAAGGAATCCACACATCCGAAGATGACCATCGAGATGCTTACCTTAACCCCTTCCCTGCTCATGACGGAACCGTTCCGTCATGAGCCACGGTTGCCGTGTGCTCATGACGGAACGGTTCCGTCATGACAATCCTGTCGGCGGCCGCTCCGCCTGCGCGGCGCTGTTTCCCCGCCTGTGCGGGGCGACAACGCAAATGGGCGGAGTCATGACGGAACCGTTCCGTCATGAGCACAGCTCAACTGTGGCTCATGACGGAGCGGCTCCGTCATGAGCACAGGCCCGCCGCGCTGCCCCCCTGCCCCCCCCAGCGCTGCAGCGGAATGTCCGCAGCAGCGAAGGGGTTAATGTTGATGTCTAGCATCTTGGACAGAGCACTACTCACGTCTTTCCAAAATACCTGGATCTCGGGGCATTCTAGGAACATGTGAACATCATCCTCTTTCAGGCTCCCACACTTAGGGCATGCCACATCACCTCCTCTTCCAAACTTAGACAGCCTCTGTGGGGTCCAATAAGCTCTATGGATGGAGAAAAGGTGATTTCTTCTTAGATGCGCAGATTTAACAGTTTTAAAAAGCATAGACATTGATACTTGCCACATATTTTCCAGCGACGGCCCCGGCAAGCATCTTCCCCATAGTTCTGTTGGGAGAGTGAAAGCTCCATCTTCCAATTCAACAATCAGCCAATAAATCAAAGCAAGCTCTTTTTTAATAGTTACTTCTTTTATAAGTGCATCTTCCAGATCGTTCTGTTTTCCTATCACAGTGATAGGATCTTGACACCAGCTTTGTATTTGAATATACTTGAATCTAGATATCTGTTGGTTCGTTAGCTGATTACAAGTATCCCAGCTTATTAATTGTGCTTCAGGCAAAATGTGATTCCATCTGGTTAGGCCTGCCTTTTTCAGTGGTCTGGCTAGAATATCTTTGGCCCAACCCGGTGAGCCTGGTGAGTCCCAGATGGGGGCCATGGAGCTGTAATAAGGTATCTTCAAGGCCTTTCTGACCCTGTACCAAGTCTCTGCCAGGCCTTTCAGGATCTTCAGCCTGACTTTCTTAAAGTATTTGGGGTCAGAGTACTTAAACAAAAAGCCCTGGCTGGCTCCAGATTCCTGACTAGCCATAACATCAAACATCCTTCCAAGTTCCGATATTGTGGGAGTGTTAAAGAGCATCTTTCCATTTTTTAATAGAAATGCCCATGAATAAAATTGCAAATCTGGCAAAGCTAAGCCGCCTTTATCCACCCTCCGTCTCAGCTTTTTCCAGGCTATTCTTGGGTCTTTACTTGCCCAAATAAAAGAATTTATTTGACTCTGCAATTTTTTAAGTGCTTCTTTATCAAATGGTAGGGGGACGGCATCAAACAAAAAAGATAGTTTTAGGAGCACCATCATTTTTATTAAATTGACACGGCCAAGCAAAGTGAGTTGAAGGTGCGCCCAGATTTTTAAGAGCCCATTAATCTCTTTCCTTGCCTTCTCAAAATTCATTTTTGTTAGTTTGGAAAGATCTTGCGGGATCAGAACACCCAAGTATCTCATTACCACCTTTTGACCTCCTTCTCCCCCTTCTAAGTTCCAAGACATAATTTCCGTCTTACTTCTATTTACATTGTAGCCCGATGCCTTCCCAAAATCCCCTGTTAATGTGTTAATCTTACCCATAGTTTTATGCAAGTTGGTGGTATAAATGAGAATATCATCCGCGTAGAGGCCCAGTTTCTTGTTCCAACCTTGGAAATGGAAAGGTATGATCTCAAGATCTTCCCTGATTCTTCTGGCCAGAGGCTCTATAAACAGATTGAACAAAAGCGGTGATAGAGGACACCCCTGTCGCGTGCCTCTACTGATAAAAATTGAGTCTGTTAAAGAATCGTTAACCAACAATCTGGATTTTGGTTGGCTATATATAGCTCCCAATATTCTGCAAAAGTTTGAACCCAGGTTTGCTGACCTTGCTGCTGCTTGTAGGAAGGACCAATTAACTCGATCGAAAGCCTTAGTGGCATCCAAAGCAATTACCGCCAATGGGAGCTCGTAAGTGGTTGCAAGGTCCATTGAACCTATTAGTGAGTGAGTTAGTTCCTTTAGGAACCTTCCACGAATAAATCCTTTCTGGTCCGTGTGGATCAGCTCAACCATAGGACCGTTCAATCTGTCAGCCAATATTTTTGTGAAGATCTTGGAGTCACAATTCAATAAGGAGATTGGCCGATATGAGTCACAGTATATTGTTTTTTTTTAAAGGCTTTAGAATCAAGGAGATATTAGCTTCGTTCCATGAGGCTGGCATTTCAGCGCCCTTAATAAAAAGATCATTAAAAATCTCTAAGAGGAAGGGTATTAGTGTGTTCGCCAAAGCTTTGTAAACCTCAGAAGGTAACCCGTCCGGGCCCGGGGCTTTGGCCTTCTTCCCTTGTCGTAATACAAGCTCCACTTCCCCTTTCTTTATCTCCTGATTCAAACTCCTAGATTTATCGGCTGAAATGATTAAACCTTGGGATAACCATGCTTGGACCTCTTCCTGAGTAGGTTTTAAATCTTCGTGGTACACCTTACTATAGTGATTATGAAAGGCTTGTTAGTGGTAAGGGCGCCTGTGCAGTCACTACGGATCTGGTCAATCCTGTTTCTCACCTGTTCTTTTTTTGCTTTCCAGGCCAATAGCTTACTGCAACCTTCGCTGTATTCAAAGTGAGCTAACTTGCTGGCTTCCCATCTTTTTCTAACTCTATCCTGTATAACTGTTGACAAATTGGATTTTTCTCTCAGTATCTCTTGGAGAAAAGCTCCCCGGGCTTCCTCCTGTAAATTGGGGTCAGAGAGATCTTTCTCTAGGGACTGGATCTTTTCCTCCACTACTAATAAGTCTTTACGATAATTGCGCCTCTTCTCAGCCGCTAGTGTACCTAACCTGCCTCTCAGGAAGGCCTCATAGGCATCCCAGATTACACCAGATGTAGCTGAACCCTTATTAAACAGGAAAAAATCCTCAGTTTCTCTAGCGAGTATGGCCACTATATCCTCATCCTGTAAAATTGCGCGATCCAGCGTCCATCTTGATTGGGAGACTTTCTCATATAAATCTAGATGTAGAAGTACTGCCGAATGATCTGACAGATGGGCACCCACATGCTCGACCTTTTGAATCCACTTAGTCAAGCTGCTGTCGGTAAGGAAATAGTATATCCTGGACTGATGTCTATATTTATGGTTGTGAAATGTGAAACCTTTTTTTTTTAGTCCAGCCTTCAACCGCCAGATATCTTGAAGTCCCAACTGTGTCATGACTTGTTTAATGAGCATTGACATTTTCGGGTTAACACATGCCCTACTGCCAGATGACCTATCTAGAGTATGGTCCAGAACAGCATTGAAGTCGCCGGCCAGAATGATTGGATCAGAGGAGTCCACCAATTCAGCTACTAGCTCTCCCAGGGGAAGGACATCATCCCTATCAGGACCATAATATCCCGCTAACATGAAGGGGTAACCTGAGATCTTTGCCTTCACCACTAGCCATCTGCCTGCTTTATCTGAAGTATGTGATCCGAGCACGACTTGCGGCCCTTTTTTGACAAGAATCGCCACTCCCTTAGTGACTCCCGACTGAGATGAACAGACTACTTGGGAGATCCAATTTTGGGTTCTAAAGAGGTCTAATCCCTCTTTCTCTGATAGGTGGGTCTCTTGTAATATAATGATCTCGGCTGGGCAGTCTCTTAAATATTGTAGGATTTTATACCTCCTCCCTCGTACCCTAAGACCATTAACATTCCATGATAGTAATCTTATTACAGCCTTGCTTCTTTCAGTCATTCATAAATAAGAAAAAACAATAATACAAAATAAAATAACACATAGGTGTTAGGAATATTTTCAGAGGCTCTAGAGAATCTATTTTTTTTTCCCATTGCTCCCCACCCTGTGTCCCCCGCCCCCCTCCCACTCCATAGAAAAAAATCCCCTATAACTACATGGCTCAAGGCCATATGAGTGCCCCCTGCCTTCAAACGCCCCTGGGCTGAAACAAAAAAAATGTTTTTTTTTCTTTTTTTTTTTAGTTGATTAGATTGATTGTATTCGTGGCTTTTTCGCCCTTCTTTCCCCCTAACTACCAGATTGGAAACTTTTGATGAAGTCGTCTAGCTTATCCACAGAGTAGAAAATATGCATTTTGTTATTCAGCATGACTTTTAAGTAGGCTGGAAATCTTAACTGGACTGAGGCGCCCAAGCGTTTTAAGCTCTCGATCCTTTGCCCCATCTCCCATTGCCTGTTGGAGGTGGTACAGAGACGTCCGATCTTATCTCGTATCTGGACCCATCCTCCTCGATTGATTTCAACCCCAGAGCCTTGGAGAGGATTTTCTCTTTTAACGAGTAAGTTAGGAAATTTAATAGAATTTTCCTGGGCTTAGACCTGTTTGCGTTGAGTCTAAAGGGGTCTCTATGGACACTTTGTATGTCCTTAGCTAGGTCTTCTTCCGACTCCTCTAGTTGGAGCTTATTTTTGATAAGTCTAACCACGTATGATTTGATATCATCCCCTTCTCTGCCTTCAGGCACCTTCAGAATTTTTAAATTATTTCGTCTCTGGAAATTTTCTAGCCTCTCCACTCTATCCATATTCTCTTTTTCCACAGTCTTCAGTTTCTCAATCTCTGCGCAGTTAGCCTGCACCGTCTCTCTAAGCTCCTTGACCTCTTCCTCCAGTGAGGTTGTTCTACTGCTAAGATCATCTATCTTCCTCTCCATGACCTCACAGGCCTTTTTTATTTCAGACTGGTTAAATTCTGATATTTCAAATCTGTTCTTAATTTCAGCCGTCAGACCTGCTAGAAGTGCTCCTACTGATTTATCTTCTTTATCCAGCAGTATAGGAGTCTCGTCGAGTTTTGTTCCAAGTTTCCCTGGAATATTACTAGTGTCAGTTACTGAGATGCATGCTTCGTCGGCCCTTCGGACTGAAAGATCTGGGAAGCTTTCTGGAGATGTAACCTTCTTCCCAGCGACTGAAGAATCATTTAGACCTGCCATAGCACTTTCCCCTAGGATTAATACCTTAGGCAGAACCCTGAAGAAAGTTTTGAGAGAGGGGGTGATTTTAATTTTAGGATCTAGCCGGTTATTTTTTGAGGATCTTGGGGCGGACCTTTTATGTCTCAAGTTTATATCGGACGGTGGTTTTTTTTTTACTACAGTACACCGGAACTCGGGGGCTTCTGTACTTATCTCCTTTTCCCTGCCTATTATTTCAGCCTTCTTTCCAGCCCACTCCTGCTCGCTCCCTTCTATTTTCTTTTCGCTCTTGTCACTTCTGTCCCCTCCTTCCCCCTTAATGCCTTTCTGCCCACCCTTCTGCCCCGCAATAAGCTCACATCTACTAAGGGATTCCCTCTCAGCCTTGGCCTCTGATGTTCCTGACAGACTTCGAAGGGCATATATGGGTGTCCCCTCCACCTTATCCCCAGTAAATACTTTCTTTTTTTCCCCTCCTTACTGTATTGGGGCAACGCTTCTGTGGGGCTGTAATTCCCTCCTCGTGGATCCCCCGTCTTCCCAGCGGGACACACCTATCTCTCGTAGCTACCTCCTCTCCCCTCTGCAAGTCGCCGTTGCTCTCCTTCCGGAGGAAACCCCCTCTGCCTCCTCCTCCTCCCCGGAAGGAGATTCTCGCTGCCGCTCCTCTTCCCTTTCGGAGCTCCAGGGCCGCTCTGCACCAGGTCCGCTCCAGCGCCATCTCGTCTGCCGAGGAAGATGCACAGAGCAGAACGCCCAGACTCGCTCCGAGTTCTCAAGCACCCGAGCTCACGACGGTCGCCACCGGTGCTACTCCTCCACGCTGTGTACAACACGGACCCGTCGCACGAACAGCCAAATCTCCCAAACAGGTATTTAATGCCGATTAGTTTTCTTCTTATCAAGTACAGGAAAAAAAAGGGTTCTTCAGGTTTTAGGAAAGGGTTACGTGAAGGGTTAAAGCCTCATCGTCCTGGGTATTGAATATTAAGTATTTGGGTTAAATTAGCATGCCAGGGACGCTTTCCCGGGAGCTGCACCCGCGACCGGTTACTCACTGGCCGCCAAGTTTTTTCTCCACAGGTTGGTACCTGTGTCAGCGAAATTATATTTTTTAATAAAGAATAGAAAAATGAAGAAAAGAAAAATACAAAGATAACATAAAAATTATAATAAAAAAATCAATAATTGCTGATGTTAATATGGGAGAGTGACAAGAAAACCTATTGGATGTGCAAAATAAAAAAAAATGAAAAAAATGTATGTAATATATATAAGCAGTGTTCATCAAAATCATTTTCTTATATACATACATTAATGAGCCTCAAGCATTTTATTAAACTGATATCTCAGCCATCCATGCAGGCCTATGGCAAACGCACGCTGGCTGGACTCACAAAATGGTTGGTCAACAACACCACTGAGCAAGAAGGTGTGGGGAAGAAAGAAGACATGCAGGACTATCGCAAAAGCACACTGGCTGGCTACACAGATTGGCCACCAGCCAAATGGTGAAACAACAAAAGCAACCAGAAAGGAGGCATGGCCACAACAAAGAACACATGCAGGCGTATGGCAAAGGCACACTGGCTGCCTACACAAAATGGCAACCAGCCATGTGGTGAAACAACAAGCAGGAGGCATGGAAAACAAAGACTATATACAGGCCTATGGACACAGACTATGCAAAAAATGGACCCTGGCAACATGGCATGGGGAACTAAGACAACTGGTGGCCTATGGCAAAACCACTCACACACTGGCTAGACAAAGAAAGGAGGCATGGTAATTGGTAGCACAAGAGAAAACAGCATTAATGCAGCAATGACAAAAATAAAAAATAACTGGGCTAACATTTTTTACAACAACACACATACTTCAAATGCATCAAATATATTGCTATAAACACACAGGGGGTCTATTTGGAGCTCTTTAACCAACCAATAGCGTAATACTCCTAAATCAATAACAGTCCACGTACAACATGCGTCTGGTTGCACATGAAACAACATAGGGATGAGAGAAAACTAGGCAGTCAAGAGCCAGAAGAAGTGCATTGCTAATAGGACAAGAACCCTCACTCACCAAAGGTGACATGCTTCATCATTGGGTTACCTCCTCACACAGGGACCACAAGGTACTAAGTGTGGGGTACAACTCCCAAAGAAGGGGGAGGAGCAGAGGTGTTTTGTTACAGATGAGCAGAATGACAACCTGCTCACACATGCCTACAAAGCCCTTCACAATGTTGGACCTGCATACCTCAATCACCGCCTCGCCTTCTACACTCCCACCAGACATCTTGAGTCATACAAGGCCAGAAGCATGTTGACCACTTAGAAAGGGAAGGTTCTTTACCCCTTGTCTTCTCATTGATTTTATCTCTATCCATAGGTGGCACCAGATTAAAGTAGTGCTTCAGCCGACCATGAGAAAGTTTTAACCTGCACATTCATGGTTTGCACTCTGCCCCTCACTCAGATTTTTCATTCTGCTCATCTATAACAAAACACCTCTTCTCCTCCATCGTCTCTGTGAGTTGTAGCTCACACTCAGTACCTTGCTGTCCTTGTGTGAGGAGGGAGCCCAATAATGAAGCATGTCACCTTCGAGTGAGTGAGGGTTCTTGTCCTATTAGCAATGTGCTTCTTCTCGCTCTTGACTACCTAGTCTCTCTCGTCTCTCTATGTTTTTTCATGGGCAACCAGGCGTACGCTGTGTGTGGACTATCAAATATATTATCCCACCTGTTGGACTTGGCCCTTTTTGCAGGGTCATCCCAGAACGTTTTGCCTTCCTCCGCTATTTTTTCTGACCTGTTGTTGGTGGTTTTATGACTATGGGCATTTTACCACTGCTGATCAGTGCTAAAGTGCATATGCTCTCTTTTGTAAATTGTGTTATGGATTAGTGTTTCCATGACTGGCTATTTGATTTACTTGTCAGACCCTAGTACAGTGCACTATGTGTGCCCAGGTCCTGTAAATCAAATGCTGCTGGTGGGCTTGCAGCACTGATTGTGCCACCCACAGAAGCAGCTTGTAAAATGTGACTCAGGCCTGCCATTGCAGAGCCTGTGAGCAGTCTGGGACTGCCATGTCAACTTGGCAAGTGCACACACTTGCTAGTCCCTAAACCTTCCCTTTTGTACATATTAGTCACCACTAAGGTAGATTCAAAGTACCCCTGTGGGCAGGGTGCATTGTATGTGAAAGGTAGGACATGCCCTGATGTGTGTGGCATGTCATGATAGTGAAATACCGCCACTTTCATTTTTCACTATTGCAAGGCTATCTGTTCCCATTGGACAGAATGGGGAGTTTGTTTATAACATCTTATAAACATAACTGACCCTGGGAACAAGATAGAAAAGTACGTTTAGTATGCCTGAAATCAGAATGTTAAAGTGCATCTTTTAGTGAGGGTGATTTTTACATTCTGTGCTTGAAAATACCACTTTTAGAAAGTAGGTATTTTCTTGCCTAACCATCCAGTGTGCCTCTGCTAGGTTTGTGTATTGCATGTCTGGCTTTTGGATGACAGGGGATGGAGAGAGGCAGCAGCTAATGAAGTCTGATGAGTCAGGGCTGGGCTGAATAGGCCTGGTCTGCATTTGGAGTGGTGGGAGGAGTAGCACCTTCACCTGAATAGGGCTGTGCCTGCCTTTCACAATAACGGCTCCGCCCCCCTGTGTTGTGTCTGGCTGGAGCCAGGGCTCACACTGACAATGGAGGTTGTTGTGCACTTGCAAAGTGCCCAACAGAACTGGTTTTGGCTGGGTACTGACACTCTCTGCCTTCAGAGAACAAAGGATTATTGGGTATAAAAAGAGGGGCCCAGACTTTTACATAACTTCTGTGAAATCAAGAGGAACCTTTGCCAAGGAGAAGAGCCGGATAAGCTGAGGAGGAATACTGCCCCTGTGATGTTTTCTGTCTGGGGTTGGCCTGCAGTGGCTGCTTGCTGCCAAGGAAATGAGAAAAAGGACTTTGCTGTTTGCTTTGTCACCTGCTTGAAGAAAAGATCTCCGAGGGCTTGAAACTGAGCTTGCCTCCTGTTCTGAAGTCTCAGGGACACAAAGACGTCACCACCAGCTCCCCTGAATTTCCTTGCTGGGAATTCCAACCTGCATAGAGGTATCTGCTGCTGTTTAGGACCTCTAGAGACTGTTTGTCGCATAGAGCTGGAAAATAGATGCAACATCGAAGAAGCGCGTTGCATCTGCACCTGTTTTCTGACGCATCGCCGAAGAAACCGTCGCAGTGCCTGCTGCAGCTCGAGAAATTGCCGCACAATGCATCGGGTGCAACGGTCTCCAAAGTCCGAGATCACAGCACGGATCCCGACGCAAGCCTGCTGAGCGGCTGCACAAAACCACGCATTGTACCGGATCGATCCACTGCTTCGAGGCGCCAAGACTGTCGCATTGTTGGGGGCCGCAGTACGAAACAAATTCCCCACGCAATAACAAAACGACACATCACCTCCTCTCCGGTAAGGAACCGACGCATCAACTCCCCTGCCCTGCAGTAAGGAACCAATGCATTGTCTCCCATGGAGCTAGGAATCAAAACATCGCCTTCCCTGAGTGTAAGGAACCGGCGTATCCCCTTCCCTGCAGAGATTTTGTTTGTTTTGCATGGCGCATCTAACGTACTTTTGAGAAAAGTGTTGCATTTACAACTTGCATTGAACTGAACTATTTCTACCATTTGAAAGCCTTATTTTTAATACTGTATTGTGGATTATTGTCGTTTGGTCTTGTATTGGTTTAGATAAAGATTACCTATTTTTCTGAACTTGTGTGGTGTCCATTCGCAGTGTTTTCACCGTATTACTGTATGTGTTCACAAATGATTTACCCACTGCCTACGAGATAAGCCTGTCTGCTCATGGCAAGCTACCAAGGGGGTGAGCAGGATTTTTTTAGGATTGTATCCCCCTTACCTTGACTAGAAGCAAGGGTCCCTATTTGGACAAAGGTACCTACCTCTGCCAACTAGAGACCCCCATGTCTAACACCACCCATACCTTGTTTGCTGTAAAAATCTGAAATGCCCAAAAAACAAATTTTGTCATTTACCCCAATGACATCCATGGCCTAAATGATGTTTCAAAACAATAGACACCACAGAAACAGCTGTTTCATGCATGCATGACTAGGACTTGGCCTACTGACTGGAGGGCCCACTGACAGACAAGGCCACATAGTGAATTAAATGAAAATTGCAAATGTATTAAAAAACATGGAGAAAATGTACTAAACTGTGCAACATTTTTAATTCAAAGAATTTCCTTTAAAAAACAAAAAATATGATACACAAAAAATATTTGGGATCTTACTGAAACTGCAGACCACACACCACAATACATTTAAAAAATCAATTAAAAGTACAAATAAATCCTGGTGCATGCCCTCAATCAAACAAACAACACCCTTATACAATTGTTTTTCAACTTACTTGTGAAATCCCAAATACAAAGCCCTTAAATCCAATGATATATATGTAGCAGACAAGGAGAGTGATCCTTCCAGCTTCAAATCCAAATACAAAGCGACCAGCAGATGGACACAGCCCTGGGATGAGCCTGCTGGACAGGAACAGGAAGTTAGAGTCTCTGGGGCACTACCTTAATGTTGGAAAAAATAGGCTGCTCGCACAAAAAATCTCAGCGATCCATTGGAGAACCTTCACTCATAAAGCTTCTCAGCTGCTTCTTGACCATAAAAGCTGCTTGAGCGGTTCGTTCGCAATCGGCACAATATTAGCACCCTCATAGCCAGACGCTGTGCAAGCAGGCGCAAAGTATCGCACAAGCTCGCATGCAGCCTGAGATTATTGTGGCGCTCGCGAATCTCGAGTGTGCAAACGGAAAAAAACCTATGCTTTGTCCCAGGGACAATTGCAAAAGAAACAATTGATGGACGGAATGATGGACAATGTAAACAATCACCCCCAGTCACAATGATCTGGGTTTAATCCATCTTACTTTTGCTCACCACACCACCCCAGTTCAGACCCAGCCATATGCAAATCAGTCTTGACCCTGTTCCTTGTGGGATCAGACCAGCCCGAACTGCCAAGCCAGGTCCTCCCTGAACAGGAAACAAGCATCCTGGGACCGGTTTCAGGGCATCACCCTTCATCAGCCAGGCTAGCTTGAATCCAGTGGTGTAGTGAGCACGGCACCCATGTCTGGGCATACCCTTCCCATTTAGGGCGACAAATGCAAAAGAAACAATTGATGGACGGAATGCTGGACAATGCAAACATTCACCCCCATTCACAAGGATATGGGTTTAATCAATCAATCTTTTGCTCACCACACCACCCCAGTTCAGACCCAGCCATATGCAAATCAGTCTTGACCCTGTTCCTTGTGGGAACAGACTAGCCCGAACTGAAGAGCCAGGTCCTCCCTGGACCGGACACAAGCATCCTGAGACCGGTTTCAGGGCATCACCCTGGCCTGGCAGTTCGGGCTGGACTGTTCCTATTTGGCGCAGGCTCAAGACTGATTTGCATATGGCTGGGTCCAAACTGGAATGGCATGGTGAACAAACAAATGATGGATTTAGGCCCAGATCTCTGTACTGGGGTGAATGTATAACATTGTTCTGCATTCTGTCCATCAATTGTTCTTTTTGAATTTTTCACCCCGAGTGGGACGGGTATGCCCAAACATAGGTCCAGTGCTCTCCATGCCACTGGAGTCAAGCTATCCTGGCTGATGAGGGGGTGAAATCCCAAAACTGGTCCTAGGATGCTTGTTTCCAGTCCAGGGAGTACCTGGCTTGGCAGTTCGGACTGGACTGTTCTGTGGAAATGTGGATTTTCCTGATCGGTTATGTCCCCTATCTTGGACCCCAACGATTCTATATGCATGTTACAAGTACATGTATGTTCCCTCCAGTTCCAGTTTCCAAGACGCAAACATATGTGCGTCCACCATCAACATGTTCTCTGTCAGATCCGCCATCAATGGGCTGGATATTCGAGTATGAAGTATGAAAGGCCACCGACTTTATATGGCTAAGTTACTCTATTTTTACAGTTCAGGCAGAATAGGCCCGATTCTGTCCCCAAAGCCTTTCCCTGCTCTCTGTCTCTGACAGCTTCAGCTTGAGCTCGCATCTGTATCCATGAACTTTGTCCTACTCCCTGTGCAGCTAACGGTGCCTGCCTCGGCCAGTTTCGCCTGCCTGCCAAGAAGCTGTATTTCACCTTCGAATTATCTACTTTGCTTTTCAGCCGATGCATTCCTGTCTAGTGATTTAGGCAAACATCTCCTTTAGCTCACAAGCAAAGGACTCGGCCTTTCCGTCCTCCTGCAAGTAATTCATAGCCCTGTTGCCATGGAAAGTTTTCTGCCCCTCGCATCTCATATAGACACTTAGACGCTTGTACACGCACACACAGTCAGTATAGAATAGATTCTGTCCGAGAGTCCTTCCTTGTGGATAACATAGTTCTCTAAACATAGGATGTTAGATATGATTTGGGATTAGGTTGACTTGACCCCCCAGACTTTTCGTCTCCACACGTAGAGCTAAATGTCAAGTCCCCTTCACCCCCTAGTTGCACGTCAATCACACGTCATGCTGCTGCGCGCGCATCTATGTTAAGTATTATCTTATAGATCCACCTATGTGTGATAATCAGAGCCAATCATGTTTCTTCTTGCTCATTATTACGCCTAGTTTCGATTACGTATTACTATGTCATTTCTCTTATCAATTGTTACGCCTTTTTGCATTCGTTTCATTGTAATGTATGACCTATAAAAGTTACTTCTTGTCAATAAAGTATTGTACTTCACTTCCTGAACCCTCGTGGTGACGGAACCTGAAGGCCGCCACTCGAGTCGGCCATTTTGGAATAAAGCCCATTCAGAAAACCTCTTATACCACGGATTCTGCCTCTTGTTATTCTGAGCTATTTTACTTTATTTTAGATTCCGTATGAAATTCAGTCTAGGTAAAAGAATATTTACCACATAATGGCGCCCGAACAGGGACACTTTCTCATCTCACGCGCCGGCGGTGCGTTGCAGGCCCGGTCTCCTGCCACAGCTGGACGGACCATAACGCGTACCAACAGGATTTCCTGTAGCTCCCTCCGGTCAAGCGGGGGCGACTGAGGCTGCGATCAACCCAGACGAGGCGGTGAGAAGTGCGAAGTATCCCGACCAGAGCCTAGCTGAGAGAGCAAGATCCGAGGTATACAGAGGCCCACCAGGTTTTCGAAGTCCCGATGTCCAGAGGGTCCGCTGTCCGCAGTCATCGAGTCCCGTCCATTCTCTGAGGCCTTCCGTTTCAAGGAGCTACTCGGTGAGTACCATCGCCGGGGAGGCGTGTTGACGCGCACATAGGTTGTGCCGGTCAAGACGGATTTGGGTACACAAATCCGGTCTGCACTGTTTAGCAGTGTATATGTACTGTTTTAGCAGTATATCAAGTATTCCGAAGTATCTAGTTATTGTCAAGAATTCTGCTTGGTGATTAGTTATGCAGACTGTCATCATTGTTGGTCATTTTTAAAGGTTAAAATGTTTAATGTTTAATGTTTAAAGTGTTTAAATGTCTTGCATATTGTGGTATGAATGATTGTTCATTGTTCACTGTTCATTATTGTGTTTTTTCGTATTAAGTGGGTCCAAGAGTAAGTATCAGATCAGTTGTCAATATGCCGCTCTTCTCGAAGTTAAGACAGATTACTACTAGAAAAGGGGTGCTTGAAGAAGCAGTTCCTATTCCTCCTAGGGACACTCCAGGGCATTTTATGTATCACAAGCATGGCTTAGATGCCATATTATTTCTTGATTTATGGGTAGATTATACCAAGGGATTGCCAGAAAGTCAAAGGTGGCCCGCAGCGGGAACCTGGGATGCAGAGTGCATCATGAAAGTGGAGGAAGAGTTATGGAAAAGAAAGGTCAGACAGTCACAGAAAGACGCTGTTGAGTTATGGCGTAAAGAATCTCATAGACGTACAGAAAAAGCACATAGACAAGAAGAGAGGAGTAAAGAAAGTTCAAAGGAAGTTCAAGAAAATCTATTAATTGAGGAGGGTATCCGAATGAAATCAGAACAAGTAGATAGACAAAGAAATGCTCTTATGAATGGTATGTATCCCCTTCTAGCCGAAGGACTACCTAAGGCTGTTCCAGAAATACCAAAAGACTTGCCACCCCCATTATTTCCAATTAAGGTACATCCTAAAGGGCATCCCAGAACCGCAGAAGATGTTTTTCTTTCCTCATATCTAGACGACGCAGCTCCCGAGTATGCCAACCCCGCACCACATAGACCGTCTGGCGGAGGGGTTCAACGTCAGGATCAGGTATCTGTTCCTGTGCAAGTCCCGACACAAGCTCCGGCAAGCACATCTGTTTCCGCATCTGTTTCCGCAATCGATTCTACAGTGGTATCGACACCTATAGTTGCTGTGTCACGTTCGACGAATCCATTCACACCCGACGCCCCAGATGGGGCCACGGGAGGTGCTAGCAATACTTTTACGCCACCTAGAATAAATAAACTTGTTTTTCAAGAGTCAGCGCATTCACGTACACCCAAATTCGTAAGTGAACGTACGCTTAAGGAACTCCTTATAGATTGTAGATATGACCCGGTGGTCGGTAAAGAGGACGAAATGGTCCTGGCATCATTACGTATCAGACGAGCCGCAGAGTATTTAGCGAGGTTACCAGGAATGACTGCGCATCTAGATAAAATATATCATTTTGTTCAAACAGGGCGAGATCCAGAATGTATTAACAGAGCTATGGAATTCCAGAAAGTAGAGATACAGGGGGAACTGTTACGTTTCCTCATAAACTGTATGATCAGAAATCAAGACCGACCAGGGGTAGACCCGAATGTAATGCTTATTCTTACAAGATGGAGCCAGAATATATCAGAAGGGAGACACGATAAGCAAAACTGTATAATAGCCATGTGCCGAAAAATCCGTAAAGAAATAGAACGTATTCACGAAGAAAGATTGGAAACAGACGAGTTGGAGCAAGATGAAGTGTCCGAATCAGGGAATTCCGCAAGACAGTCAGAGACCATAGCCTACGTAGGCAGAGGAAGATCCTGTAATAATACTAGATGTTTTTCTGATCCCATACACTCTGTATGTCCAAATAATAGCAGAACGTATCCGACGCCTGTAATAAATCTGAAGTCTCCTGAACATTTGTTTCAAGCCGCAGATAAAATACTACGAGAACGAAGGGGTTACCACCTCCTCGATTCCATGGATGAGAAAGAATTAGCCAGATCATCCGTTCACTGGATTGACAGTCCTGAAAAATACGGTGATGAGACCGTAGCACACACGTTTTTTAACCTCAGTGCAGATGAACAACGTTTAGCTGGAATCTATATGGTTCAGCAACTCCTTATATTATATAAGAGCCAACATGCTGACCCTGGTCCTTTACCTAATATATTAACGGAACTACTCGCGAACAGATGGAGAGGTTCTAGTAACAAGTTAATTAAAGAAATACTAGTGTCACGTAAACAGTATGTCCTTTTTGTAAGTCCGGATTCATTCTCGCTGTCCCGCAAAGAAGGAATGCCGTATTATATGGATAGACAAAATCCCTTACGAGAAGTGCACCCAATAAAAGGCGAAGACAATCAGTTTCACCGTGTATTTGTATACACACCCATAACAAAAATTGAATTGTTAGAAATGAAGAAAGTAGTACCCAGTCATGACAAAGACCCAGCGGGTTTCCATCGAGAAATTAAGGACATGTTACTGATGGGAGAGTATACCTATCCTGATATTATGACGATATTAAAGGTGCTCTTGCCTGCTGGCATTTATGAAAAACTGAAAGAAAAAGAGTGGGAAGTGGGCGACCAAAAGATAGATTGGACGGCATTAGAAACGGAAGAAAAGGCCCGAACTGCAGGTTCAGGGCTCGGGGATAAAGTTAAAGCATTACCAGGTTTACTAGTACAAGTACTGCCACGTTTATTAACTACGAAAAAGGAAGATTGGGGTGCAATCTCAGCCTGTAAACAAAAGCATGATGAAGACACAAGTGATTATTATGCCCGATTTGAAAAATGTTTTGGAATAAATAGTGGTATAAAAACAAGTAGCGAGTCGTATCCACATTTATTTGTGACAAAATTAGTAGAAAATGCATTCCCTCCAGTAAAGAATAGAATATTGAAATTCGAGAGTACCTGGCAAAGTAACACTCCGTCACAAATGCTACAAATGTTACAGTATCATCACAATAGAATTAGAGATGAACAAGAGCACGAACAAAGACGTATGAAAGATACAAAAATGAAAATGCTAGTGTCTCAGACAGTACCAGCGGAAGGACATAAAAAGGGTATGATACATTCCGATTCAGCAGGACCGGTAAAAGGGACATGCAATTATTGCAAAAAGCCAGGTCATTACGTACACGATTGTCCAGTTTTAAAACATAATATCGCCATAGGTAAAACACAAGAAAGACAACGGCCACTCAGACAGGATCAGAATGAACAAGGAGCTATGCAGCACGCCCAGGCCATGCCAGCCGCACAACAGCCAATACAGTTTGTGCCAGCTGCACCACCGTTGCCTGCTACTGCCACACAAACCACAACACGACAAATGTATCAGACCGCACAGTATGAATACCCTGAGTATCAGCGTTACGCATGAGCCAGCCTAGAGAGGGAAGTTGACTTACCCCTTATCGAAATTCCTGTAGATCAAGAAGGACCTTATGTACATAGTGAATTGTTAGGTCAAGACAGAAAATTCTTACTCGATACAGGGGCAAGTCGAACAACTATAAAACGTAGTGAAGTTCCAGGGGCACCCCTCTCAGGCTCTCAGAATATCTCCCTTGGTTTTTCAGGAAAACCTATTGTTAATGAAGTATCACAGCCTCTTCCACTTACGATAGGACCTTTGACACGAACTACAGATTTATTGCTTACTAAATCATGCCCAGAAAATCTGTTAGGAATTAAAACTCTGAAAGCCCTAGGAGCCATAATATGTTGTTCTCCGGAAGGAGTAAGGTTGTTTTTACGCGATTTTAAAGGTCACTATGTGTCTAGAGACATGGATCCCCGACTACAGACTTTACCTACACATCTATGGGCACAAGGCCCTACTGATGTTGGTTGCATGAATATTACACCATATCGAGTCACACTCAAGGCAGGAGTGGTACTACCACGAATGCGACAATACAAGTTACCGCAAGATGCTGTAGTGGCTTTGCTGAAAATCATTGATGAGCTAATTGCCCAAGGAGTAGTTGTAGAAACAGACTCCAATGTATGTAATTCACCGATAATTCCGATTCTTAAACGAACTGATCCTACTGCTCCGCCAGTATACCGATTGGTTATTGATTTGCGTGAACTAAACAAGTGCATTGTGCCACAATTTCCTGTGGTCCCCGATATATCATCATTATTGACAGCAATTGATTCCGAAGCAACATTCTTTACTGTAATTGATCTCAAGAATGCCTTTTTCAGCGTCCCCATAGATCCGGAAAGCCAATATTTGTTCGGATTCAGTTTAAATGGGCGCAGTTTTAAATTCTCACGCGCTCCCCAAGGATTCACAGAAAGTCCCAGCATCTACAGCCAAGCACTGAAACGAGAACTTGACAGTATCCACATGCCAGTCAATACTGCACTACTTCAATATGTCGATGATCTACTGATCACCGCGAGAAGCGAATCCGAATGTGAAAAGGCTTCTCTGACAATTTTACATTTTCTAGCCGACAAGGGGCACAAGGTGTCTCCTTCTAAGCTGCAATTCTGTGTCCAGCGAGTTATTTATCTTGGTCACTCGCTGTCCAAGGAGGGAAGGCAGCTTACACCAGATCGCATCCAGTTAATTGCTAACATGTCAATACCCCAGACACAAAAGGAGGTGCGGGCTTTCATAGGCCTCACTTCATATTGTAGGCAGTGGATCCCTCAATATGCATTCCTAGCAAAACCACTCATTCAGTTAACCACACAGGAGGCAGCCACATCGACTGTTCTCCCTTGGACTCAGGAACATACACAAGCTTTTGAAAGCTTAAAGAAAGCTTTATGTCAAGCACCTGTTTTAGCAACACCATGTTATAGCAAACATTTTACACTCTTTGTTACAGAACGCGAAGGTACTGCCTTGTCAGTACTCACTCAGGAACAAGCAGGATCACGCAAGCCATGCGCTTATTTTTCCAGTACATTAGATCCCGTAGCTCAGGCTTTGCCTGCGTGCCTGAAATCAGTGGCAGCAACAGCTTTAGCAATCAGACAGAGCGATGCCATAGTGTTAGGACATCCATTGACAGTACAAGTACCACATGCAGTAGAGGTTCTTGTGAACCGAACGCAAACACAACACTTGACCATAGCAAGACTTACCGGTTATGAACTGACATTGTTTCAGCCACACATAGAGATCCGACGTTGTAATACATTGAATCCTGCTACACTGTTACCTGTAATTGGAACAGACCCACTAGCTCATGATTGTGTTGAGATTATTGAAATAAAGATGAAACCTAGACAAGACTTGACAGACGTTCCATTGTTAGATCCAGACCTGACGTTGTATGTAGACGGATCATGCATGAGAACAAGTACAGGAGATTTAGTGGCCGCGTATGCAGTCACAACAGACACTGAAGTTATTGAGACAAACTGTATAGATACTTTGTCAGCCCAAGCAGCAGAACTTATTGCTCTAACACAAGCCTGTATTCAAGCCACAAATAAGAAAGTTAATGTATACACTGACTCACGTTATGCATTCGGAGTTGTACACGACTTCGGCGTGCTGTGGCGAGAGAGGGGTTATTTAACTTCCCATGGTGCCCACATTCAGCACGGTCCCCTCATTCATGCCTTGTTAGACGCAATACATCTACCCACTGCTATATCGATTATGAAATGTAAAGCACACACGAAGGTTACTGATATCATTTCTCAAGGCAATGATTTAGCTGACAGAACAGCTAAACAGACTGCTCAGACTCGCACATTCGACACGACAAAGCCAATAGTTCAGACACCAACACAGTGTATGACAATTAAGGATCCCGCACTTGACGTAATTGACATACAGACACATGCTACTGCAGAAGAATTAAAGAAATGGACTGAACTAGGAGGGATCCAGACAGATCAAGGATGGATGACGAAGGAGAAATCTGTATGGTTTCTTCCTGACTCTATGGTCCAAGCCATTATAGCTACAATTCACAGTCCGGCGCATTTAGGGGAGAAAGCTATGCTAGATAGCATTCAACACATTTGGTTCAATAAACATTTACGAGCAGCAGCTAAACAAAAAGTCCGTACCTGTATGATATGTTGTCAGTTCAACCCAGGAAAAAGTGTTCCCGTAGAACAGGGTGGATTTCAGACTCCTGATCATCCTTTTGAAGTACTCCAAATGGATTATATCCAGATGGAAAGATGTCGAGGATTTAAATATGTTCTTGTAGTTGTCTGCGCTCTCTCCCGATGGACTGAGGCGTACCCAGTATCAGATTACACGGCCCCGACTACTGCCAAACAGTTAGTTCGAGAATTCTTCCCACGGTACGGTTTACCACGTGTTATATATTCAGATAACGGCCAGCCTTTCTCATCCGAATTAATGAAACATGTCTCACTTTTGTTGGGATATCAGTGGAAATTCCACTGTGTCCGACACCCCGAGGCAGCAGGTCTCGTGGAACGACATAATCAAATTTTGAAAATCAGATTGTCTAAAATATGTAAGGAGAAAGGTGTTGACTGGATAGTAGCCTTACCAGTTGCACTGTTTTACATAAGAATGGTAGCACACTCTCGAACAGGGCTATCCCCGTATGAGGTGATCTTCGGAAGACCACCAAATATGTGGGGGACGCCTATACCACGTAAAATAACTGATGTTAATTGTGATATGCTAACAGATTACTTGGCTTCCTTGATGTCTGCACTACAATCTTGTCGTTCACAGGTGGCTGCAGCCTTTCCTGACAACACTGAGGTGAAACCCCATGACGTTGTTCCGGGTGATCTGGTGTTTGTGAGGAATTTCGACCGCAAGACCCAGTTGGAGCCCAGGTGGAAGGCACCCAAGCTAGTCCTGTTGACCACAAGAACAGCCGTGAAAGTTGAGGGCCGCAAGGGCTGGATACATTCCAGCCACATCAAGAAATTTCATGGACTATCCTCGGATATAGACACTGTGCCCTGCACTCCCTCACAGACTGATTCAAAACTTCCCTTTGTTGAGCAGAACGACTCTCAGAACTATAAATTAAAGCTTAGGCCCAAACAGTCGAGCAATTTGATTGTTTAAGTCCTCTCCAAGGTGAAGCGGTTGAATTGTCTCTGACATGTATCCCTTGGACCTGAGTAGAGAAAATACCCGAGAAATGCTGAAACGACAGGCGTATTGTAAATCACTGCGTAGCTACTGTATGAGGACATTATTAATTCTGTTTTTATTGAGTCTTTTAATAATTATTACGAGTGTGATTTTGCACATATATCATCCTATTTCTAGACATGTTTATAATGTTGCTGCTGAACATTCTTTTAGTGACCTACCACCACATGAATTATCTTATAGACTTGCGCTGCGCAATAACACTTTCATTAGTATGTTGCATCATTCCCATCAGACTAGTAATGCCACCAATTGTTGGGTGTGTGGCCGACTCCCTCCCTATCAGAATAACAAAGGAGTTCTGCCTTTCTTTCCACATCCGTTCACACATAATGGCTCCTGTGGAGCATGGTTTAGCTTACTAAATTCCATAGACCCAGACACAGCAGTTTATCAACAACATTGGATATGGGGAAATCTGAATCTAGTTTTATTCAAGGTCTGTCACCCTAATAAGGAGGGTCACCCCAGTAGAACAGGAACTGATCTAGAAAATGAAGTGTATAAATTAGGTAATTTTACACCTAATCTTATGATTCTGAATGTCAAATCCGAAGTTGAACTAATTCTGCCCACTATGTCAGTATTTCCAGTCAAGGGTGAATTATGTGTAAGAAAAGTTGGTTCCATACATATGGGCCATAGCCAATGCGTTACTACAGTAGAATATAGTGATCGAGGTAAATCTTCATTTAGAGCTTCTCGCCATTCTTACTTTATATGTGGTCAGACGGCATATATGTGTCTGCCTCTAGATTGGGATGGTACCTGTTACATAGCATTCCTTTTGCCACCTGTTTTCCTAGCTCCTCCTGATTATTATCGAAGTGTTCATTTAGTACACAATAGAGAGCGAAGAGATCTCCCAGTTGTCGATTATACTGAGACGGCATGGGACAAGTATGTAGATTTCAATAAAGGTATCTTTCCCTATATAGGTACAATATCAAATAGTAAGCTGATACGTAGACTAACCAAGACTCTTGAAGCTGTAGTAAACGAGACTATAGCCGCCCTAGGCAATCTGACAGAGGAACAATCAGCGATGAGAATTGTTGTTCTTCAGAATCGTCTTGTTCTTGACGTCATCCTGGCCGATAGGGGCGGAGCTTGCAGGGTCATCGGATCCAGCTGCTGCATATTCATACCAGAAAATTCGCCATCTGTATATAAAGCTATAACACGCCTTCATAAGATTGTGAGCCAGATACACGAGAATCCAGGCACTTGGACGTGGTCCGGGTGGTTTTGGAGTGTGATATCAGCCTGGGGATGGAGAGTTCTATCCTTCCTAGGAATTGGCCTTCTTATGCTCTTCAGTTGCTGTTTATGCCTGCAATGTGGACCAGCGATTTGTGGTCTGTGTGCCACATCGTGCATTCCATATCAAGGTTCTCGTTCAAAATGCCGGAAGAAGAAGGAAGAAGAAATGATGCTCCATGAGCAAATCGATGGAATAATGAAGATTGATATCTCTTGAAGGGCAAGTAGGGGACAAGGAGGGAATGTGGAAATGTGGATTTTCCTGATCGGTTATGTCCCCTATCTTGGACCCCAACGATTCTATATGCATGTTACAAGTACATGTATGTTCCCTCCAGTTCCAGTTTCCAAGACGCAAACATATGTGCGTCCACCATCAACATGTTCTCTGTCAGATCCGCCATCAATGGGCTGGATATTCGAGTATGAAGTATGAAAGGCCACCGACTTTATATGGCTAAGTTACTCTATTTTTACAGTTCAGGCAGAATAGGCCCGATTCTGTCCCCAAAGCCTTTCCCTGCTCTCTGTCTCTGACAGCTTCAGCTTGAGCTCGCATCTGTATCCATGAACTTTGTCCTACTCCCTGTGCAGCTAACAGTGCCTGCCTCGGCCAGTTTCGCCTGCCTGCCAAGAAGCTGTATTTCACCTTCGAATTATCTACTTTGCTTTTCAGCCGATGCATTCCTGTCTAGTGATTTAGGCAAACATCTCCTTTAGCTCACAAGCAAAGGACTCGGCCTTTCCGTCCTCCTGCAAGTAATTCATAGCCCTGTTGCCATGGAAAGTTTTCTGCCCCTCGCATCTCATATAGACACTTAGACGCTTGTACACGCACACACAGTCAGTATAGAATAGATTCTGTCCGAGAGTCCTTCCTTGTGGATAACATAGTTCTCTAAACATAGGATGTTAGATATGATTTGGGATTAGGTTGACTTGACCCCCCAGACTTTTCGTCTCCACACGTAGAGCTAAATGTCAAGTCCCCTTCACCCCCTAGTTGCACGTCAATCACACGTCATGCTGCTGCGCGCGCATCTATGTTAAGTATTATCTTATAGATCCACCTATGTGTGATAATCAGAGCCAATCATGTTTCTTCTTGCTCATTATTACGCCTAGTTTCGATTACGTATTACTATGTCATTTCTCTTATCAATTGTTACGCCTTTTTGCATTCGTTTCATTGTAATGTATGACCTATAAAAGTTACTTCTTGTCAATAAAGTATTGTACTTCACTTCCTGAACCCTCGTGGTGACGGAACCTGAAGGCCGCCACTCGAGTCGGCCATTTTGGAATAAAGCCCATTCAGAAAACCTCTTATACCACGGATTCTGCCTCTTGTTATTCTGAGCTATTTTACTTTATTTTAGATTCCGTATGAAATTCAGTCTAGGTAAAAGAATATTTACCACAGTTCCCATGGGGCACAGGGTCAAGCCTGATTTGCATATGGCTTTGTTCAAACTGGAATGGCATGGGGAGCAAAACAACGATGGACATAGGCCCAGATCTCTGTACTGGGGTGAATGTATGACATTGTTCTGCTTTCTGTCCATCAGTTGTTCTTTTTGCATTATACACGGGACGGCAAAATTCAGGAACTTCCCGCACTCCTCTACGGAGTGCAGAGAGCCCGAATTCTGCTAACTCGTGAGCGGAGTGGAGTTTTACTCCCGGACCTAATACAGACTTAAAGCTTCGGGTAATGGGCCCTGCTGCAGGAAAGTAAGGCAGAGTGTATTAGTCCAATACTTTAATTTACATTTGAATGTTGTTTTAAGATTCAGGGAGATTAAGTAAGATGATTAAATAAAAGCAATTATGCAATGATCCCAGCTATAATCTACCCCTATTTGCCAGTAAGTGCTGTTGGTACGACAGTCGATTCCTAAATAAACAGGCTATCTTATTGCTTTACTTCAGTGTGTGTGTTCATATTTTGCAGTAGAATAAACATGGTATTTTCGCACATTGATAAAGTAAGGCATTTTAACAAGAAGAGATGCGAATAGCATAAAGCTGTCAAGTGCTAAGTGACACTTTCTGCAATCGAAAAACAACTCCCTATTGGGGATGAAATGCATGTAGCATCTAAGGGCATCCCCTAGACACTGAACCTCTTGCTGCAGTGTGCTCGTCTTAGCGATGACCCCTAGCAAAAGACAAAGGCGCATCATTTCATGAAAATAGAACAAACACCTATGACATTATTGCTCATGCTTTAAGAACATTCCGTGAGGTTGCAATGTGCCCTGGGGGAAGGAGGGCGAGGAGAATCAAGGAAGTTCTGTATGTGACCTACTTTAGCAGTCTGTGTTTTGTAGTAGTGCCTACGGGAGAAACACATTTCAGTTACATATGTGGACGCTTCAATAGAAAAATGGTCGCTGTAAATTAGCTTGTCAATTCTCTCAAGGAAAGAATGACTACCATGGTATGTTCACAAAAAAATATATATATATTTTTAGACATCTCAGAGAAAGACAGCTATGCAGGTCAAATGAACTAAAAAACAGTACGGCAAAAAAGCGGACTGCACATTATGTCTGCAGCCTACAGCCATTATGCTGAATATAAATTGTGTTTTAGGAATGCAAACGGGCTCTTATCTGTCTAAAAATGTGTATTTCTAAAACTGTGCTTTGTATTCGGTGATTGATGACCACCAGTGGGTCTAATAATGAAGTTCTGGGTTTTTTTTAACACTCATATTTATTGCGATAATTTAATGGCAGACCATAAATAAAGGGGGTATTTTTCTGAATGGTATGCACGGATAGGGACCTGTTGCAGCTGTGTAGCTACCCACATTGTAGTTATTGTTGTATCCGAGACCACTGCAGGTGCATTTGTCACAGATAACGCGAGATATATGTGACAGAGGCAAGTGCAATATAAAAGAATAATTACCCATGACCATCCTACCCACCAACCCAGTCGTGTAATATATGCCAGTAATCCAGTCTGAGAATGTTCACTTGTTAGCTTCTCTGGGGTGAAAAGTGTAAACTCATACCTTAACCGTGTGCCACTGGTGACTGGTGACCATTAAAAGTGGTGGTGTCTTATCTTTGACTTGAATTCTAGTGGGCAAGCTTGACTACTCGGGGGTGGAGCTCACGCATTCCCAGCCTGTCACTCACTCTCATTCAGCCTTTTTGTCACTCACTTAGTCTCACTCCTTCTCAGTCATTCTAATGCAGTTTCACTCACTCTCATTCATTTCATTCATCCTCACTCATTCTCAATCTTACTCTGACTCCCCTAGTATCGCTCAGTCTCACTCCTTTTCACTTAGTCTTACTCATTCTGACACATTCTGTCTCACTAATTCTCTAACCCACTTAGTCAGACGCATTCTCTGACTCACTCAGACTAACTCACTAACTCAGTCTCACTCATTCTCTGTCCATCTCATTTAGTCCCACTTATTTTCACTCATTCTCATCTGACTTACTCGGACTGCGCCTCACTCAGTCTTGGACAATAACACTCAATGTCATTCTTCCTCATAGTTGCACCCTCTTTCCCTTACAGTTACACTCACTTTCATTCTCCCTCAATATAATATACTGTCATTCTCCCTCACAGTAACACAGTCATGCTCCCTCAGAGCAACACTCACTCATTCATTTTCGCTCATACTCACTTTTCCAATTACTCATTCTCACTCACTGACTCCCTCCCCGATTTTCTCCCTTTCATTCACACCTACATACACACACAAACACCCCCACAAACACCCCCCACCATATGCACCTGCTCACTCTCACAGACATAGAAAAACTACTACCCACAAACACATACTCTTCTCCATATGAACAGCGCATAACTTACTTCCTTTCAGCTTCCAGTGCTGAGGTATGAAACTAGAACCTGAAACCTGCGCAGTTCTGGGGACCATTTTTCATGCTCTGATTTTCACCTCACCCTATGAGAAGAGTTGGGAAAGGGTGTGGTGACAGACTCATTGGCGTGTAGCCACAGGCACTGCAGGGCTTAAGCCTGCAGCACCCATATCTACCTTTAGCTGTGACACTTAGCAATGGCGCAAATGGGGGAGGTAAAGAAGCATGCCAGGGACCCCAGGTCAGGGATGGGATCCCTCCAGCCCTGGTAATCTCTCTGTGAATTGTTATGCAAGTACCTTCATGCGCCTGGGCCAGCCACCAGACAGAGTTTGTTCCTGGACCTGATGGGCCTGAAAACAAGGGGGCATAGTCCCTGATCCAATTAAGAGGAGCAGCCACTATGTGCTTTAATGCTGTTTGAGATACTTTTTAATAAAAGTCTAGAGGTTGCAGTAAGATGTTTTTATCTTGTTACCCTTTCTATGTAAGCACATCATTTTCAGTTTATTTCCTGTTGTTAAACCTGCAAGCTTACATAGTATATATTAAAACACTTTCAGTGAATTACAAAACAAAAAAATCTAAATTGTTCATGTGACTACATATATAAAAATTCATCATCACTTATAAACATAACCAGAATCAAAACATACATAATTCAAAAATTGCAAAACAACTTTCCTTTATAGTCTCGAAGTGGTATACATAACATGCTTTGAGGCAGGGCGTCTCGTGATCCATAGAAGCTCTGACAATCATTTGCTTACAAGTGATCAGCTCACTACCCGATGTTATAATTAATAATTGTTAGAAATTGGGTTGTAGGTTGATTAGGGTATGTGCTCTGGTCAAGCAGCAACCACAATCCTAGTCAGGGTAAGAAGCAGTCAAATCCCAAATTAGCCAGTGTTACCCCTTGGTAGCTTGACACAGAGCAGTCAGGCTTCACTTGGAGGCAATGTGTAAAGTATTTATGCAAGACTTCAATCCGTAAAACAGTGAAAATACCCCATGAAAAGATTCAACACCATGTTAGACAAATAGAGCTTAATGTAATAAATAAAACAAGATCAAAACGACAAACATCCAATAAGTAGAACTCCAGATATTACATTTCAAAGTTTTTAGGTAAAAATGGCACCAAAACGCAAAAAGCACTATTTGGGATATCTGGTTGTGATGGAGCGCATGCCAGCTACTGGGTATCAATTAGGCCAGCTGAACCGAAGTAACTTAATCCTGGCTGTGAAGTGCTTGCGTGGATGTGCATTGAATATGCAGGCAATGCTTCAGTTCCAACGTGTGACGAGGCTGCGGTGCGAGGTCCTGATGATTTGAGGTCGAGGATCCTTTTGACGCAGCTTGTGATGCAAAGTCCGGTGTGGAGTTGCGTCCAAAAACAATCTCGTATGGGCTAAGTCCCACGCGAGAATGTACTGTCGTTCTCGTGGACAAAAGTGCCAATGGTAAGGCATCGGGCCATGTAAGACCAGAGCTTGCTTGCACCTTGGCCAACTTCAGCTTCAGAGTGCCATTATAGCACTCGACCAGGCCTGCTGACTGGGGGAGATTCGCTGCGTGAAATTTCTGTTTAATACCCAGACCCGCACATACTTTCTTCATAATCTGACCCACGAATTCACTTCCATTATCACTCCATACCATCCTCGGCAAGCCATATCTGGGAAAGAATTCTTTAAGCAAAACCTTGGCTGTAGACAAGGCAGTATTATCCTTTAGTGGGTAGGCCTCTATCCATCTGGAAAAGGCACAAACAACCACAAGGACATACTTCAAGTGTTTGCATCTTTCCATATGAATATAGTCTATCTGCAGCACCTCGAACGGATACGTTGGAGGAGTAAAATGACCCGCTGGAGTTGGGGTTCCCTTTCCAGGATTATGCATCAAGCAAATCATGCAGTGTTTAACCAAATTCTCAGCACACTTAGGAATTCCACCATTCTGCCATACCGGAGCCAACAACTTACATATCCCTTTTGAACTAATGTGAGCCAACCCATGAGCCATAGTAACCACCGGAAGCACATATGCATCCGGCAACAACCATCGCTGGTGCTCTGACAACTCAACCCAACAGCCTGTTGAATCCAACATTCCCGTACTCTCTCTCCACATACTCAAGTCTTTCTCAGTAGCTTCTGCCTGAATCATCTTCACACTTTCTGTTGTATCTTCACACATTCCTCCTTCCACAACCCATTTGGCAGGACCTGCAACATACATCCGACTCGTCACATCTTTCGCCGTTACTCTCGCTACTTCATCTGCAAACGCATACCCTTGACCCACATCATCCGTAACCTTCTTATGCACACTACACTTCACTATCGCAATTTGGGTCGGCAAAGTAAGTGATTCAAGAAGTTCACTCACTAATTGTCCATGCTGAATTTTCGTACCATGGGAAGTAAGAAATCCTCTCTTTCCACAAGCGACCAAAACTGTGAGCCACGCCAAATGCGTATTGGCTATCAGTATAAACATTCACTCTCTTTCCTTTGTCCTTGGCTGTCCTAACTATCATTAAAACCAGCACTCTCACATTAACATAATAATCATCAGTGTAGTTGTCAGGGTCTAGCCCTCGCGCCTGCCGAACGAACTACATTTCCCATGATTCCGGGGGCTGGAACTACTACTCCCATCAGCCGTTGCGATAGGACCGGATATAGGAGACGCTAACAGAAACGTAAGCGTTCGTGATTTTGTGGAACCAAGGGAGCAGCAGCTACCATTCGAAGTTCCGGTAGTTTTTTCCTTGTTTGGAGTGGTCGCGGTTTAATCCGACCGTGGACTTGGCGGAGTGCTGGCGTGCGGTCGACTGACTTCCCGAAGACGCACTTGACCAGACATTTGAATACCAGACTATAACGGTGAGAGTAACCGGAGCCACACGGCTGTGTGGTGAATCGGGGAACAGCCAAGAGGCGCTGCCTTCGTGCTAGTGTCCAGCATTCATACAAGTGGCGGAGTGCGAGGGGCAGGTATACTCTGCATTGCCGTCACGAAGATAGCCATAGTGGATTACAGGTGCCAACGCGGGCGGCGGTAGTTGATCCCTACGCCCCTCCGTGGTTGGAGGAGTCCCAGAGTGGGGACAAAGCTTTGGTTGAAAACTTCGGGGTATATGCTGTTAATATACCCCGCAACACGTTATTTTTGTTTTGTTTATTTGCTGCTATTTTCGGGGGATTTATAGAGGAGCAAAACCCTTCGTACTCAGGAGTAAGCTCCATGGATCCTCTTAGAGGTTGAGCAGCCCTCTCATGAGGGTAGGTAGTATAAGTGTACATTGTCTAGAGAGCATGACAGGTGTCTTGTCTTCATGCTAACGGATCTGGGTTCTTGTGTGTCCATAGGAAGAAGGGATAGCGGAAGCGTTCCAGGGATAGAGTCAGTGTGCTGAGACCTCACAGGTGACTCATTAAATGATTGTAGCGAGAATTTAATGAGAGTAGCATGTATGCCTTATGTTAACCCTTTTGTTTATGTTTTCCAGCTTCCTTTCCCTGCTGACCCTCCCTTTCCCTTCCTTTTGGGTTTTTTCCCCTTTCGGGGATTTTTTCCCTCACCGTATCGTTCGAACACCCTGTGTTTCATACTTCAGGGTGTTGGGAAGGTCCGGAGGTGGAGCTTATTGCTGCGTCTGGATTCCGCAGAGTGAGAACCTGACAGAATCACGAACCCACGAATTGCATTCTGCCCGATTCAGTCGCAGCAATAATGGCGTCCATGGAGGAGGTGTTACATGCCTTAGTATTGGTACAACAGGAGTTGGCAGCTTCTAGAGCCGAAACTTCGGCGTTGAGAGATAAGGTGGAACAATTATCTAGGAACCCTTTTAGTGCCTCCTCTTCAGCATCCTCCATTCAGGTCACGGTGCCCCCTCCCATTCCGTTGGCTACTCCCGAGAGGTTCTCTGGCGACCCTCGTAAAACACAAGTGTTTTTGACTCAGGTGTTAATGCACTTCTCTTACAAGCCAGCCTCTTTTCCCAGCAATCATTCACGCGTGGCTTTCGCCATATCGTATTTGGCGGGGGACGCCGCCAATTGGGCTGTGCCTTTGGTAAGAAGGAACGACCCTATGTTATCAGATTGGTCAGCCTTTAAAGAGGAATTTGAAAGAATGTTCGATAGAAGGGCCACTACTTTCAGCGCCGACAAAGAACTCCTGGAGTTACGACAGGGAAAAAATGAATTAATCACCTATTTAACTACTTTCAATCGGTTGGTGGCTGAGGCAGATTGGCCTGAGGAAAAGAGGATGTCCCTTTTTTACCAGGGGTTGAAGGAGGAGTTGAAAGATGTAGTGGCCCAAGTAGACCCTCAACCAACCACGTGTGTGGATATGATTAATTTGGTTCTACGTCTGGATAGTCGTATGTCAGAGCGAGGGGGTAGCAGGAGACGATGGGACAGAGGGCCTGGTCCTTCGGAGCGTCCAGGTCGGAAGGCAGGGGGAGGACCAGAAGACAGTGTTGAACCAATGGAAATCGGGGCTCTTAGAGCTCAGTTGTCGAAGGAAGAAAAGGAAGCCCGGAGAACGCAGGGTCTCTGTATGTACTGTGGTAAGAAGGGGCATTATGTTAGAGAGTGCCCCTTCAAACCCAAATCCTCTGGGGGCAATCGATTCAAGAGAATAGCGGTCTCTTCAGTAGTAACAGAGGAGGTACCGGTTGAGACCCCTAGACAGAGGGAGGAGGGAGGTCAACCTTGGAAACTCACCTCTTTATCCACCATTGGGGTGGGTGAAACTGAATCACATCTTGTTCTGGGCATGGAGCTTGCATGCGACCTCCAAATCCATCAAGTCTCTGTGATGGTGGACTCCGGCGCAACAGGCAATTTTATAGATGACGGGTTGGTATCCCGTCTAGCACTGCCCCGGGTTCCCCGAGACAACGCGGAGGACGTATTAGCAGTAGACGGACAGCCGTTGAAATCAGGTCAAATAACCGAAAGAACCAGTGAGGTGGGGCTCACCTTTAGGGCAAAAGGAATGGTACACTCGGAGATAGTGGCACTTAATATCATAGCCGCCCCTCAATACGAGGTGATCTTAGGTATGCCATGGTTACGCCTGCACAACCCTGGGGTGGATTGGAGGTCGAAGTCGATTCATTTTTTGCCTGAATACTGTCAGGAACACATGTCACATTCTCCTTCGACTCATATAGCAGTGTTAGCTTCCCCGTACTTGGCCGCTACTGCAGTGGAAACTGATGTACGTCTTCCTGTGGAGTACAGTAGATACAGTGATGTGTTCAGTGAGGTCAGAGCGGAATCGTTACCCCCACACAGGGAGTACGATTGCCGTATAGATTTGGTGGAGGGGGCGAACATCCCAACCTGCAGAGTATATGCCTTGTCGGTTCCCGAGACCATCCACCTCAAGGAGTACATTGACCATTATCTTCGGTTGGGTTTCATCAGGCCTTCGCGCTCTCCGGCAGCCTCTCCCATTTTCTTTATTGCAAAAGCCAATGGGGATCTAAGGGCATGTGTGGACTATCGCGTCTTGAATAAAAACACCGTGCGCAATCGTTATCCTCTCCCCCTCATCCCAGTGTTGCTTGACCAGGTGAGGGAAGCCCAGATCTATACCCGCTTGGACTTGCGGGGGGCTTATCACCTGGTTCGAGTACGCGAGGGGGATGAGTGGAAGACGGCGTTCAAGACGCGATACGGTCTCTATGAGTACACAGTAATGCCGTTTGGGCTCTGCAATGCCCCGGCGGCTTTTCAATTCTTCATCAATGATGTGCTGAAAGAATATGTGGACCGTTTCGTGGTCATGTACATAGATGACATCTTAATTTACTCCACGAATGTATCTTGTCATACCGAGCATGTGTGTCGAGTGTTAGAAAAACTGGGAGAAAACAGTTTATACGTCAAATTGGGCAAATGCGAGTTTGGTGTACGTGAGGTGGAGTTCCTGGGGGTGAACCTCAGTCCCCAGGGGTTACAGATGTCGGAGAGAAAGGTCAGGGCGGTAGTGGATTGGCCCACCCCAAGAAACGTTCGTGAGGTGCAAAGTTTTTTGGGGTTCGCCAACTACTACCGTCGATTCATAGGGCAGTTTTCTCACACGGCTCTTCCTATCACGAGGTTGTTGAGGAAAGGGGTTCCCTTTGCTTGGTCCCAAGAGGCCGATGAGGCCTTTCAGTCCCTAAAAAGAGCGTTCACTACAGCCCCAGTTTTGGCACATCCTGTCACAGAACATCCGTTTGTGGTGGAAGCCGACGCTTCCGAGGAGGCTATTGGAGCTGTGCTATCCCAGCGTAATGCACTCACTGGTTTCCTCCACCCGGTAGCCTTCCTGTCGATAAAATTGAGCCCTGCTGAAGTCAACTATACTATAGCGGAAAAAGAGCTCCTGGCTATCAAGAGGGCTTTCCAGGAGTGGCGGCACTATCTGTGGGGGGCCAGTCAGGCGGTAACCGTCTATACAGACCATAAGAACCTGCAATACATGACCTCAGTGCGACATTTAACGCAGCGTCAGATGCGTTGGATGTTGTTCTTCGCAGGATATAATTTCGTGGTCACTTATAGACCGGGTTGTGAAAATCGGAAGGCGGACGCACTGTCCCGTCAGGAGGTGCCGGGAGAGCCATCGGAGACTACCCCTCAGGCTATCATTCCGGCGACCAAGGTACTTGGGGTGATTCGGGTTGAAAAGTTTTTGGACACCATCAGGGAGTCCAGATCCCTAGGGGCCTGGGAAAGATGGGCGGCGAGTAAACCAGGCAGGGCAGTGAAACAAGGGCTACCTTTTCAAGGAGAGGGACTGTATGTACCCACGAGGGAAATGCAGAAAAAGGCCTTTGTCTGGTGCCATGTAACACCCATGGCTGGTCATCCAGGAATAACCAAGACTGTACATCTACTTCGGAGATACTTTTGGTGGGATTCGATGGTAACGGATGCTCAGAGGTGGGTAAGAGAGTGTGCAGTTTGTGCCAGAGCCAAGGGGGAGAACACCCGCAATAAAGGTCAACTAATGCCCCTGCCCACGCCAGCTCGCCCATGGCAGAACATAAGTTTGGATTATATAACAGGGTTGCCCAGGGATAAAGGACATTCAGCTATCTTGGTGGTCGTGGATAACCTAACCAAGATGGGTCACTTTGTGCCCTGTTCTAATCTTCCCACCGCTAGTCAGACTGCCCAACTACTAGCTTCTCAGGTTATACGATTGCACGGCTTGCCCCGAGTGATCGTGTCTGACAGAGGACCTCAGTTTGTTGCCCGTTTTTGGAAAACATGGTGTCAGGCATTAGGGGTGGAAGCGGCGCTGTCAACGAGTTTTCATCCACAGACTGACGGGCAGACCGAAAGGTTAAATCAGACACTGAAGAAATACCTCCGGTGTTATTCCGATGCAGCTCATGAATCATGGGTGGATTTGTTATGGGTGGCCGAATTGGCGTATAACAATGCCTGGCATTGTTCTACGGGCATGTCACCGTTCAAGGCCAATTTCGGGTACGACGCCAACATGATACCCATTGACATACCTTCGGCCGTTCGGAATCAGCCCGCGGTACTGGCACACGTGCGCAGGTTGAGGAAAGTTCACAAGGTGGTACACACCCATGTGCTGAAGGCTAAAGCTGCATACAAGCATTGGGAGGATAAGCACAGGATCCCGGGTCCTCAATTCAGAGTGGGGGACAAGGTGTGGTTGTCAACCAGATACATCCGCTTCAAATTACGAAGCATCTTCCACCCACGCTTCATTGGTCCGTATCCTATAGTGAAACAGGTCAACCCCGTGGCCTATAAATTGCGGCTGCCCTGTTCGTTGCGGATACATCCCGTGTTCCATGTGCATTTGCTGAAAAAAGCCTTCACGGCTCAAAGAAGGACACCCCCTCCGGTGTGTGGGGATGACGGGCTTGAATATGAAGTGCGGTCAATCCGCGATTCAAAGCTGCGTAGGGGACGGTTGTGGTACCTGGTCTCCTGGAAGGGGTTTCCGGTGGAGGATGACTCCTGGGAACCCTGGAGCAACGTGCATGCCCCAAGAGCTGTGGCGTCTTTTCATCCGAGGTTTCCATCTAAGCCTGGTCCTAGGAGGCGCTGGGGAGGGGGACGTACTGTCAGGGTCTAGCCTTCGCGCCTGCCGAACGAACTACATTTCCCATGATTCCGGGGGCTGGAACTACTACTCCCATCAGCCGTTGCGATAGGACCGGATATAGGAGACGCTAACAGAAACGTAAGCGTTCGTGATTTTGTGGAACCAAGGGAGCAGCAGCTACCATTCGAAGTTCCGGTAGTTTTTTCCTTGTTTGGAGTGGTCGCGGTTTAATCCGACCGTGGACTTGGCGGAGTGCTGGCGTGCGGTCGACTGACTTCCCGAAGACGCACTTGACCAGACATTTGAATACCAGACTATAACGGTGAGAGTAACCGGAGCCACACGGCTGTGTGGTGAATCGGGGAACAGCCAAGAGGCGCTGCCTTCGTGCTAGTGTCCAGCATTCATACAAGTGGCGGAGTGCGAGGGGCAGGTATACTCTGCATTGCCGTCACGAAGATAGCCATAGTGGATTACAGGTGCCAACGCGGGCGGCGGTAGTTGATCCCTACGCCCCTCCGTGGTTGGAGGAGTCCCAGAGTGGGGACAAAGCTTTGGTTGAAAACTTCGGGGTATATGCTGTTAATATACCCCGCAACACGTTATTTTTGTTTTGTTTATTTGCTGCTATTTTCGGGGGATTTATAGAGGAGCAAAACCCTTCGTACTCAGGAGTAAGCTCCATGGATCCTCTTAGAGGTTGAGCAGCCCTCTCATGAGGGTAGGTAGTATAAGTGTACATTGTCTAGAGAGCATGACAGGTGTCTTGTCTTCATGCTAACGGATCTGGGTTCTTGTGTGTCCATAGGAAGAAGGGATAGCGGAAGCGTTCCAGGGATAGAGTCAGTGTGCTGAGACCTCACAGGTGACTCATTAAATGATTGTAGCGAGAATTTAATGAGAGTAGCATGTATGCCTTATGTTAACCCTTTTGTTTATGTTTTCCAGCTTCCTTTCCCTGCTGACCCTCCCTTTCCCTTCCATTTGGGTTTTTTCCCCTTTCGGGGATTTTTTCCCTCACCGTATCGTTCGAACACCCTGTGTTTCATACTTCAGGGTGTTGGGAAGGTCCGGAGGTGGAGCTTATTGCTGCATCTGGATTCCGCAGAGTGAGAACCTGACAGTAGTACTGAGCGGACTGGACGGTCGGAACATTCTGTCGGTCAAAATAATTTACAGAATTCTGAGGGGAAAAGGAACGTTCATCCTGGGGAAACGTACCATGTCCCCTACCCCTAGGTACTTGTTGGAAACCACCACGACCTCTCAGACCAGACATACCATTCGCACGCTGTAGCAAGATCGGGCAACTATTCTTGAAGTGACCTTCTTCTTTACAATAAGCACACTGATTAGGGCCTAGCGGGAGTCGCGAAGCAAAAGACTCAGGCTTCTGCAACAGTTTCTGAAAATGTGGGGGTTGCTGAAACTGGGAAGGTTGCTGAAACTGACGCTGATTAGGGCGAGGCGGATAAGCCTGCTGCAGAAGAACTTTCGTTTTTAATTCTCTAGTCTTCTTCTCTACTTTATCCTTCTCATCTTTATCTCTATTCTCTTAGTATTGTGCAGTAGCCAATATCTGAGCCGAAGAAGAAACAGCCCATGAACTCTCAGAGTCCTTTAACTTATTAGAAAGTTCAGGAAGTAAATTAAAAACAAACTTATCTACAAACAACCTCTGACCACCTTCTGTACTCATATCCTGACCACTATGATCAATGAATGTTTCCTCAAACCTAGTGAAGAAATCAGACACACTCTCGTCTTTCTTTTGTTTGCATGCTGCTAACTTGTCCCAATTCACCCGCAGAGGAGGCATCATAGTTTTCATTAAATTAATAATCCTACCAGGTAGTTCTACAACTAAGGGTTCAGGTTTGGCACCTCCTACCTGCCGACCATCTGCAGCAGTAATATTAACCCACATATCTCCTAACTCTGGCGCGTGATCCTCGTGACGGATCTTCACCCACAAAGGTTGAGGAACTACATTACCCATCAACATATCTATGTCAGCTAAATTCATAACACACACATCAACTGTCTGAGACAACTCCTTATAATAACCAGCAGGATTTTTACGGGGGTCAGGCAAAGTCTGCTTAAGAGCCAGGACCTCAGCTCTCTTCCAAGGGACATGCACCCAAACTTGCTGAAAACGAGCCGGTGCAGCCGCAATACCATGAGCGGCATCAGCCACAACTGCCTCTCTCCATACAGGGGGAACCTCCCTCATAGGATACTGCTTCACTTTTCTCCTAATAGAAGGGTCAGGTTCGAACAATGACTGAGGTGGAAGTCTAGACCTAAAAGTAAGTAGTGTCTCTACCGCTTCCTCAACATCGGAACCCACTATCGTCCCTTTAGCAAATTCAGACTGAACATTAAGCAATTCCAGTGGAATTGAACCCAACTCATTATCTTTCCACTCCTGGCGAAGGAAGGTACACATGACATCAAAAACATACCTTTGTTTTGGTGCCTCCCACTGTAGGAAGATATCCATAACCACTTGTGGACTGTACTTGGAGGTATTCGAAACCCATCTACGAGCAAGGAGATCTAACACTGCCCGCTCTTCGGGACCAGGGAGCTGACTACGTCTCTGCTTACATTCAGAAACAGGGGTCATATTCAGTGACCCAAAGAAAGGAGACAAAAGACTAGTGACAGTCTCAGTCATTCGTTGCCGAGCAGAAGGAGAAGAAGTTGACATGAGGACAGGAGACAAAGTGTTTTGAGGTGACAGAGACGTAGGGACAGAAATAAGAGAAGTCGAAGATAAAGGAGTGTAAGGCAAAGGAGTTTGAGGCAAGGCTGTTGGCAAGGCTGGCAGCCCTGGAGGGGGCTGCGCCGGGGGAGGAAGAACCACCTGTGAAGCAACGGGTGGCTGAACTACAACAGGGGGTTGAACGACAACAAGGGGTGCAACAACTGGAGGTAACGGAGGTGCAGTAGCACCCTGCACATAAGGGGGGGGTAATCTCAGTAAATGTGACATCAAAGGATCCTTTTCAGGTTCTACAGTCACATTTGAAAGGGGAGGTGGCAAAGCCGGTTAACATTTGTCAATGACCATGCAATGTTGTCTATCTGACACTTCAATCGCACGATCTTCTTCATCTTCCTTAAACTGCCTAGCAGCTTGCATTACCGATATATTCCTTTCCTTCCTATCTCTCTTAGCTTGCTTAATTTCTCGCTGTTTGGCTTCCTTACGCCAAAGGCGGAAAGAGTCAAACATCGCCGGCCGGGCTTTCTTCTTAAATAGCGCAACTTCTAGGTTATCTAAAACATCTGATTCAAAACTACCATGTTGGGGCCATCGTAAAACTCCATCTTTCCTTGTATAACGGACCCATACTTCATTAAAGGTAATGGGACCTACACCATGCTTTGAATAGAGCTCATAAGTTGGAGTTCCAACCGGAGGTATCGGACATGAGCCCTCCAATCGGGAATCCCTATTACAACTACAACAAAACCATTTCCTAAATTTGCTAAAACCAGGCATCTTTTAGCTCACTAGTCTTGCTTCAAACTTCAAGGGGTTATCAAAAATGATACACTCGCAAATATACGAACCCCCCGGCTTCGACTATTGCAATGGCCTAATCAAAAGCAAGAAACAAAACAAAGTCGTGGGAGCGACCCACTTATACTCAACCAAAATGTCTGTCACGCCACCAGAAGACCGTCTAACGTCTCGCCTTACAAATCATCACAAGAGGGTCCAAGACAGGGCGACAGTCAGGGCAGCAGTCCTTAACAGCCGTCGGAAAGGGGAAGCCTCGCAGAAAAAAACCTTCGGTCCACGTCGACATGCAGGGGTCGATGCAGTGGCGGCTGTCCTCCAGAATTTCCTCTCGGGGCTCCTCACAATCTTCGGGCTTGGACCAGTACCGCTGAAGTCGCCCCACGTAGGGCGCCAGTTGAAGAACTGGGGTTTAACCCAGCGGCGTCAGGGGCATGCCTAAGATCTTCGAGTTCACCTGTCTTGGTATACAGAGACACGGAATACTTCTGGGTGGCATCAGAGACCAAGTTTATTAGCTGCAGCTAGTAACAGTGATCCTAGAAATACATCACGGTGTAAATTCTCAGGAGACTGCTCATTTTACTAAGGCGAGACGTCTCCTTTTATACCTAATATTCACATTATAAATGTACACCCACTGCACAAACTTCTGGCCAATAAGGTACATTTTCAAACAAAGTGTCACATAACAAAAACTCAATTTACAGTATCCCAACCCAAAAGTTAATTATTAGGAATGTCCCAAATTCAATCTCCACAAGCCGGACAAACCTATAATTTAAAGCATAACCCATGTAATGAAGAAACATAAAAAAAAGAAATGGTAACAGATGCTGAACAAGATAAGGCATGTGCAAGGAAACTAAAAGTTAACGATGTCCTGAACATTGATTGGCAATCTCAGACAAAGATCGATCAGGGAAATTGGCTTTGCGGGGTCAGTTTCAGGTGCAGAGGTCAGTTTCTTACAGTTCATTTCAGAGTCAAAAAGGAACCTAGTTAATGTATACATGAACTAAGAAGGCAAGGCCACTTTATTCGCCAGGCTACCTTCACAGGCCTACGTGAGGGCAACACAAAATGGTGGCACAGAACAAAATGGAGTCAGACTCGAGAATTACAGAACCTCATGGTGAGCAACAAAACAATGGATTTAGGCCCAGATCTCTGTACTGGGGTGAATGCATGACATTGTTCTGCATTCTGTCCATCAATTGTTGTTTTTGCATTTGTCACCCCGGGTGGGACGGATATGAACAGACGTGGGTCCCGTGCTCTCCATGCCACTGGAGTGAAGCTATCCTGGCTGATGAAGGGTGAAACCCCGAAACCGGTCCTAGGATGCTTGTTTCCAGTCCAAGGAGGACCTGGCCTGGCAGTTCGGACTGGACTGTTCCCATGGGGCACAGGGTCATGACTGATTTGCATATGGCTGGGTTCAAACTGGAATGGCATGGTGAGCATAAAAACAATGGATTTAGGCCCAGATCTTTGTACTGGGGTGAATGTGACATTGTTCTGCATTATGTCCATCAATTGTTGTTTTTGCATTTATCACCCCGAGTGAGATGGGTATGCCCAAACGTGGGTCCCGTGCTCTCCATGTCACTGGACTTAAGCTATCCTGGCTGATGAGGGGTGAAACCCCAAAACCGGTCTTAGGATGCTTGTTTCCAGTCCAGGGAGGACCTGGCCTGGCAGTTCGGACTGGACTGTTCCCATGGGGCACAGGGTCAAGACTGATTTGCATATGGCTGGGTTCAAACTAGAATGGCATGGTGAGCAAAAAACGATAGATTTAGGCCCAGATCTCTGTACTGGGGTGAATGTATGACATTGTTCTGCATTCTGTCCATCAATTGTTGTTTTTGCATTTGTCACCCCAAGTGGATGGGTATGTCCAGATGTGGGTCCCGTGCTCTCCATGTCACAGGAGTCAAGCTATCCTGGCTGATGAGGGGTGAAACCCCAAAACCGGTCCTAGGATGCTTGTTTCCAGTCCAATGAGGACCTGGCCTGGCAGTTCAGATTGGACTGTTTCCATGGGGCACAGTGTCAAGACTGATTTGCATATGGCTGGGTTCAAACTGGAATGGCATGGTGAGCAAAAAAAGAATAGATTTAGGCCCAGATCTCTAAACTGGGGTGAATTTCTGACATTGTTCTGCATTCTGTCCATCAATTGTTGTTTTTGCAATTGTCACCCCGAGTGAGACGGGTATGCCCAGACGTGGGTCCCCTGCTCTCCATGCCACTGGAGTCAAGCTATCCTGGCTGATGAGGGGTGAAACTCCAAAACTGGTCCTAGAATGCGTGTTTCCAGTCCAGGGAGTACCTGGTCTGGCAGTTCGGACTGGACTGTTCCCATGGGGCACAGGGTCCCGACTGATTTGCATATGGCTGGGTTCAAACTGGAATGGCATGGGGAGCACAAAAACGATGGATTTAGGCTCAGATCTCTGTACTGGGGTGAATGTATGACATTGTTTAGCATTCTGTCCATCAATTGTTTTTTCATTTGTCACCCCGAGTGGGACAGGTATGTCCAGACGTGAGTCCCGTGCTCTCCATGCCACTGGAGTCAAGCTATCCTGGCTGATGAGGGGTGAAACCCCCAAACCGGTCCTAGGATGCTTGTTTCCAGTCCAAGGAGGACCTGGCCTGGCAGTTCGGACTGGACTGTTCCCATGGGGCACAGGGTCAAGACTGATTTGCATATGGCTGGGTTCAAACTGGAATGGCATGGTGAGCAAAAAAACAATAGCTTTAGGCCCAGATCTCTGTACTGGGTTGAATGTGACATTGTTCTGCTTTCTGTCCATCAATTGTTGTTTTTGCATTTGTCACTCCGAGTGAGATGGGTCTGCCCAGACGTGGGTCCCGTGCTCTCCATATCACTGGACTTAAGCTATCCTGGCTGATGAGGGGTGAAACCCCAAAACCGGTCTTAGGATGCTTGTTTCCAGTCCAGGGAGGACCTGGCCTGGCAGTTCGGACTGGACTGTTCCCATGGGGCACAGGGTCAAGACTGATTTGCATATGGCTGGGTTCAAACTAGAATGGCATGGTGAGCAAAAAACGATAGATTTAGGCCCAGATCTCTGTACTGGGGTGAATGTATGACATTGTTCTGCATTCTGTCCATCAATTGTTGTTTTTGCATTTGTCACCCCAAGTGGATGGGTATGTCCAGATGTGGGTCCCGTGCTCTCCATGTCACTGGAGTCAAGCTATCCTGGCTGATGAGGGGTGAAACCCCAAAACCGGTCCTAGGATGCTTGTTTCCAGTCCAATGAGGACCTGGCCTGGCAGTTCAGATTGGACTGTTTCCATGGGGCACAGTGTCAAGACTGATTTGCATATGGCTGGGTTCAAACTGGAATGGCATGGTGAGCAAAAAAAGAATAGATTTAGGCCCAGATCTCTAAACTGGGGTGAATGTCTGACATTGTTCTGCATTCTGTCCATCAATTGTTGTTTTTGCAATTGTCACCCCGAGTGAGACGGGTATGCCCAGACGTGGGTCCCCTGCTCTCCATGCCACTGGAGTCAAGCTATCCTGGCTGATGAGGGGTGAAACTCCAAAACTGGTCCTAGAATGCGTGTTTCCAGTCCAGGGAGTACCTGGTCTGGCAGTTCGGACTGGACTGTTCCCATGGGGCACAGGGTCCCGACTGATTTGCATATGGCTGGGTTCAAACTGGAATGGCATGGGGAGCACAAAAACGATGGATTTAGGCCCAGATCTCTGTACTGGGGTGAATGTATGACATTGTTTAGCATTCTGTCCATCAATTGTTTTTTCATTTGTCACCCCGAGTGGGACAGGTATGCCCAGACGTGAGTCCCGTGCTCTCCATGCCACTGGAGTCAAGCTATCCTGGCTGATGAGGGGTGAAACCCCCAAACCGGTCCTAGGATGCTTGTTTCCAGTCCAAGGAGGACCTGGCCTGGCAGTTCGGACTGGACTGTTCCCATGGGGCACAGGGTCAAGACTGATTTGCATATGGCTGGGCTCAAACTGGAATGGCATGGTGAGCAAAAAAACAATAGCTTTAGGCCCAGATCTCTGTACTGGGTTGAATGTGACATTGTTCTGCTTTCTGTCCATCAATTGTTGGTTTTGCATTTGTCACTCCGAGTGAGATGGGTCTGCCCAGACGTGGGTCCCGTGCTCTCCATGCCACTGGAGTTAAGCTATCTTGGCTGATGAGGGGTGAAACCCCGAAACTGGTCCTAGGATGCTTGTTTCCAGTCCAGGGGTACCTGGCCTGGCAGTTCGGACTGGACTGTTCCCATGGGGCACAGGGTCACGACTGATTTGCAAATGGCTGGGTTCAAACTGGAATGGCATGGGGAGCACAAATATGATGGATTTAGGCTTAGATATCTGTACTGGGGTGAATGTATGACATTGTTCTGCATTCTGTCCATCAATTGTTTTTGCATTTGTCACCCCAAATGGGACGGGTATGCCCAGACGTGGGTCACATGCTCTCCATGACACTGGAGTCAAGCTATCCTGGCTGATGATGGGTGAAACCCCCAAACCGGTCCTAGGATGCTTCTTTCTAGTCCAGGGAGGACCTGGCCTGGCAGTTCGGACTGCACTGTTCCCATGGGGCACAGGGTGAAGGCTGATTTGCATATGGCTGGGTTCAAACTGGAATGGCATGGTGAGCAAAACAACAATGGATTTAGGCCCAGATATCTGTACTGGGGTGAATGTATGATATTGTTCTGCATTCTGTCCATCAATTGTTGCTTTTGCATTTGTCACCCGAGTGGGATGGGTATGCCCAGACGTGGGTCCCGTGCTCTCCATGCCACTGGAGTCAAGCTATCCTGGCTGACGAGGGGTGAAACCCCGAAACCAGTCCTAGGATGCTTGGCTCCAGTGCAGGGAGGACCTGGCCTGGCAGTTCAGATTGGACTGTTCCCATGGGGCACAGGGTCAAGACTAATTTGCATATGGCTGGGTTCAAACTGGAATAACATGGTGAGCACAAAACGATGGATTTAGGCCTAGATCTCTGTACTGGTGTGAATGTATGACATCGTTCTGCATTCGGTCCATCAATTGTTGTTTTTGCATTTGTCACCCCGAGTGGGACGGGTATGCCCAGACGTGGGTCCCGTGCTCTCTGTGCCACTGGAGTCAAGCTATCCTGGCTGATGGGGGGTGAAACCCCCAAACCGGTCCTAGGATGCTTCTTTCTAGTCCAGGGAGGACCTGGCCTGGCAGTTCGGACTACACTGTTCCCATGGGGCACAAGGTGAAGACTGATTTGCATATGGCTGGGTTCAAACTGGAATGGCATGGTGAGCAAAACAATAATGGATTTAGGCCCAGATGTCTGTACTGGGGTGAATGTATGACATTGTTCTGCATTCTGTCCATCAATTGTTTTTGCAGTTGTCACCCCGAGTGGGACGGGTATGTCCAGACGTGGGTCCCGTGCTCTCCATGCCACTGGAGTCAAGCTATCCTGGCTGATGAGGAGTGAAACTCCCAAACCGTTCCTAGGATGCTTGTTTACAGTCCAGGGAGGATCTGGCCTGGCAGTTCGACTAGACTGTTCCCATGTGGCACAGGATCAAGACTGATTTGCATATGGCTGGGTTCAAACTGGAATGGCATGGTGAGCAGAAAAACGATAGATTTAGCAGCAGATCTCTGTACTGGGGTAAATGTATGACATTGTTCTGGATTCTGTCCATCAATTGTTTTTTTTGCATTTGTCACCCCGAGTGGCACTGGTATGCCCAGACGTGGGTCCCGTGCTCTCTGTACCACTGGAGTAAAGCTATCCTGGCTGATGAGGGGTGAAACCCCAAAACCGGTCCTAGGATGCTTCTTTCCAGTCCACGGAGGACCTGGCCTGGCAGTTCGGACTGGACTGTTCCCCTGGGGCACAGGGTGAAGACTGATTTGCTTATGGCTGGGTTCAAACTGGAATGGCATGGTGAGCAAAAAAACAATGGATTTAGGCCCAGATATCTGTACTGGGGTGAATGCATGACATTGTTCTGCATTCAGTCCATCAATTGTTGTTTTTGCATTTGTCACCCGAGTCGGATGGGTATGCCCAGACGTGGGTCCCGTGCTCTCCATGCCACTGGAGTCAAGCTATCCTGGCTGACGAGGGGTGAAACCCCGAAACCGGTCCTAGGATGCTTGGTTCCAGTGCAGGGAGGACCTGGCCTGGCAGTTCAGATTGGACAGTTCCCATGGGGCACAGGGTCAAGACTGATTTGCATATGACTGGGTTCACACTGGAATGGCAGGGTGAGCCAAAAAACGATCGATATAGGCCCAGATCTCTATACTGGGGTGAATGTAGGACATTGTTCTGCATTCTGTCCATCAATTGTTGTTTTTGCATTTGTCACCCGAGTGGGTATGGGTAGCTTAGGACACCCCCCGCGCCGCACGGCCACCAGCTGCTGCGTGTGCCTCCCCGCCTGTCTGCCTCGCTGCCCCGGCCGCCGCCGTGTGACCACGCACCCTGCCACCGAGCGGCGTGGGCTCCGTGTAGCGCTGAGCTCGCCTGTCCTGCAGGCTCCTATTCCCTGCTTTCTCGACGTGTGCCCCTTTGTATTTTGTAATTATTGTGTTTGTGATATTGTAATTTCTGCCTGATTGCGCGTTTGCCTGTTTTCCTCCGTCTCTTCCCTACCCGCTCCCCGCTTCCCGCCACCGCCGCTAACCCCGCCCCTTTTTTCTTTCTGTACCCTCCCCGCTCCCGCCTCCCAGCTGCTCCGCCCCCCTCGCACTTGGCCATATATGGCGATCGTGCGACGCAGGTGAGTGTGACCAAGCTTAGGACACCCCCCGCGCCGCACGGCCACCAGCTGCTGCGTGTGCCTCCCCGCCTGTCTGCCTCGCTGCCCCGGCCGCCGCCGTGTGACCATGCCCCCTGCCACAGAGCGGCGTGGGCTCCGTGTAGCGCTGAGCTCGCCTGTCCTGCAGGCTCCTATTCCCCGCTTTCTCGACGTGTGCCCCTTTGTATTTTGTAATTATTGTGTTTGTGATATTGTAATTTCTGCCTGATTGCGCGTTTGCCTGTTTTCCTCCATCTCTTCCCTACCCGCTCCCCGCTTCCCGCCGCTAACCCCGCCCCTTTTTTCTTTCTGTACCCTCCCCGCTCCCGCCTCCCAGCTGCTCCGCCCCCCTCGCACTTGGCCATATATGGCGACCGTGCGACGCAGGTGAGTGTGACCTAGCTTAGGACACCCCCCGCGCCGCACGGCCACCAGCTGCTGCGTGTGCCTCCCCGCCTGTCTGCCTCGCTGCACCGGCCGCCGCCGTGTCACCACGCCCCCTGCCACCGAGCGGCGTGGGCTCCGTGTAGCGCTGAGCTCGCCTGTCCTGCAGGCTCCTATTCCCCGCTTTCTCGACGTGTGCCCCTTTGTATTTTGTAATTATTGTGTTTGTGATATTGTAATTTCTGCCTGATTGCGCGTTTGCCTGTTTTCCTCCGTCTCTTCCCTACCCGCTCCCCGCTTCCTGCCACCGCCGCTAACCCCGCCCCTTTTTTCTTTCTGTACCCTCCCCACGCCCGCCTCCCAGCTGCTCCGCCCCCCTCGCACTTGGCCATATATGGCGACCGTGCGACGCAGGTGAGTGTGACCTAGCTTAGGACACCCCCCGCGCCGCACGGCCACCAGCTGCTGCGTGTGCCTCCCCGCCTGTCTGCCTCGCTGCCCCGGCCGCCGCCGTGTGACCACGCACCCTGCCACCGAGCGGCGTGGGCTCCGTGTAGCGCTGAGCTCGCCTGTCCTGCAGGCTCCTATTCCCCGCTTTCTCGACGTGTGCCCCTTTGTATTTTGTAATTATTGTGTTTGTGATATTGTAATTTCTGCCTGATTGCGCGTTTGCCTGTTTTCCTCCGTCTCTTCCCTACCCGCTCCCCGCTTCCCGCCACCGCCGCTAACCCCGCCCCTTTTTTCTTTCTGTACCCTCCCCGCTCCCGCCTCCCAGCTGCTCCGCCCCCTCGCACTTCGCCATATATGGCGACCGGGCGAACGCGCAGCGGTCACGCGCAGCGGGCGCGCCGATTGTGCGCCGAAGGCGCGCCAAAGGTAAGCCCGTCTGCGCCCGTCCGTGCCTGGACCGCGCCCAGTGCCAGGACCCCTGGCCCTCGAGGACCCCTGCCCACCCGCCGGACGTACACCGCCGCCACCCTCAACGCGCTCAACACCGGCCGAATCCCAGGATGCTACCGAGCCACCCCGAGACGCACCCACGGACCCTTCAGCTGCCACGCCTGCAAGTTCACCTGCATCCGGACCTGCCTCGCACCAGCACCCGCCAAGCCGAACACCAGCAGCAACCACCTCAAGTGCATCCTGCTCAACACCCGCTCCGTCCACAGACACGCCATCGAACTCTGGAACCTCCTCGACACCACAGCCCCCGACGTTGCCTTCCTCACGGAAACCTGGATGAACGACTCCTCAGCGCCCGACATCGCCATCGCCATCCCAGAGGGCTACAAGATCACCCGGAGGGACCGCACCGCCATCCAGATGGGAGGAGGCATCGCCATCATCCACAGGGACACCATCCGCATCACGACCAACACCGACGACACCCTGACCACCGCCGAACACCTGCACTTCCAGATCCACACCGACCCAAAGACCACCCTCAGAGGCACCCTGATCTACCGACCCCCGGGACCACGCACACAATTCAGCGAGGACATCGCCGACTTCGTCTGCCCGCATGCCCTCCCCTCCGCTGACTACATCCTCCTGGGGGACCTCAACTTCCACCTGGAGAACAACAGCGACCGCAACACCATCACCCTGCTCGACAATCTCGCCAACCTCGGACTCAAGCAGCTGGTGTCCACCCCCACCCACCTCGCCGGACACACACTCGACGCCGTCTTCTCATCCAGCAAAGACATCGCCTTCAGCCACGCCACAGGACTCCACTGGACAGACCACAGCTGCGTCCACTTCACCTTCAGAAGAACGACGATCCACCACCACCAGCAACAGGTTGCCCGAAGAAGCTGGAACAAGATCACAGCCGACCAGCTGGCCGCTTCCCTGAGCCAGCACCCTCCTGCCAGCTCAGCGAACCCCAGCCAGGCCGCCGACAACCTCACGAAGTGGATCAGCAACTGCGCGGACGAACTCGCCCCTCCCAGCAGACCCGGCAGCAAGAAAGCCCCATGGTTCACCGACGAACTCAAGAGCTCCAAGAAGAACTGCCGAGCCCTGGAGAAGGGAACCAACACCGGACAACATGAACGCCCTCAAGCTTGCCACCCGGAAGCACCACCAACTGATCCGCGCCACCAAGATAACTGCTTTCAAGGACCGGCTGGACAACAACGCACACAACTGCAAGGAACTCTTCAACATCGTGAAAGAGCTCTCCAACCCCAACGCCGGAAACAACAACATCACCCCATCGCAAGACCTCTGCAACTCCCTCGCCTCCTACTTCCACAACAAGATCGCGGACATACACAACAGCTTCAGCATTCAACCGACGCACGCCACGACCGCAGCAACACCGCCCACCACCACCCTCCGCGCCTGGACTCCGATCAGCACCGAAGATACCATCCGCATGATGAACTCCATCCACTCTGGATCTCCGACCGACCCCTGCCCTCACCACGTCTTCAACATGGCCGACGCTGTCATCGCACCCCACCTGCGGGACATCATCAACACCTCCTTCGACACCGCCACCTTCCCAGAGAGCTGGAAACACGCTGAACTCAGCGCTCTACTCAAGAAACCAACAGCCGACCCCACCGACCTCAAGAATTACCGCCCCATCTCGCTCCTCCCGTTTCCAGCTAAAGTCATCGAGAAGACCGTCAACAAACAGCTGGCCGCCTTCCTCGAGACGAATGAATCCCTCGACCCCTCACAGTCTGGCTTCCGAGCCAACCACAGCACCGAGACCGCCCTCATCGCTGCCACCGATGACATCCGAGCCCTGATGGACAACGGAGAAACAGCGGCCCTCATCCTCCTAGACCTCTCCGCGGCATTCGACACTGTCTGCCACCGCACCCTAGTGCAGCGCCTCAGCAACGTCGGAATCCAGGAGAAGGCACTGGAATGGATCATCTCCTTCCTCGACGGAAGAACACAGAGAGTCCGCCTACCACCGTACAAGTCAGAGGCCACCGAAGTCATCTGCGGCGTCCCTCAAGGATCCTCGCTGAGCCCCACCCTCTTCAACGTCTACATGAGCCCCCTCGCGGCCATCGCACGCCAACACAACCTCAACATCATCTCCTACGCCGACGACACCCAGCTGATCCTCTCCCTGACCAACGACCCCGCCGCCGCCAGAGCCAACCTTCACGAAGGGATGAAAGATGTAGCCGAGTGGATGACGACCAGCCGCCTGAAACTGAACTCAGACAAGACGGAGGTCCTCATCCTGGGCTCTTCGCCCTCCGCCTGGGACGACTCCTGGTGGCCCCCCGCCCTGGGCACCGCACCCAAACCGACGGACCACGCACGCAACCTGGGCTTCATCCTGGACTCTTCCCTCTCCATGACCAGACAAGTCAACGCCGTCTCCTCGTCGTGCTTCAACATCCTGCGCATGCTACGGAAGATCTTCCGGTGGATCCCCACCGAGACCAGGAAGACTGTCACCCAGGCCCTCGTCACCAGCCGACTGGACTACGGCAACGCCCTCTACGCCGGAACCACCGCCAAGCTCCAGAAGAGACTCCAACGGATCCAGAACGCCTCAGCCAGACTCATCCTCGACATCCCACGTAACAGCCACATCTCCGGACATCTGAGAGACCTGCATTGGCTCCCCGTCAACAAAAGAATCACCTTCCGTCTCCTCACCCACGCACACAAAGCCCTACACGATCAAGGCCCGAGCTACCTCAACAACCGCATCAACTTCTACGCTCCCAAACGCCACCTCCGATCAGCCAGCCACGCCCACGCCGCCGCCCCCCGCATCCAAAGAGCGACAACAGGAGGAAGGTCCTTCTCCTACCTGGCCGCCAAGACCTGGAACTCCCTCCCGACCGACCTGCGCCTGACCCAAGACCACCTCTCCTTCAGAAAGAAGCTCAAGACCTGGCTGTTCGAGCAGTAACGGCAGCCCCCCCCCCCAAGCGCCTTGAGACCCTACGGGTAAGTAGTGCGCTCTATAAATGTCTTTGATTGATTGATTGATTGGTTTCAAAATCCCTTGTTCGATCAGTGACTGAATCAGTGGTGTGATACCTGATCTGAGGACTCAGATTATATAGTAGAGTTCGAGGAAATTCTGCATTTGGTTTCAAGTGATTTGTATTGGAGCCACTCCTTTGATCAGCCTTATATCCTTTCCTGTGATATCCCAAACCTCTGGCAACACAGTGTCTCTCAATCCTCGGGGTAAATCATTACTTGTTAAGAAAGGAAATAACCCCTTAATGTCTGTCTTCTGTTTTGCCATTTTGAATACAATATCTTTATCATTGGTTTGAAACTCTATACCTTTCGGAGTACAATTGATAGAGCATTTCAATTTACACAATAAGTCTCATCCCAAAAGGTTAATTGGGCTGGAATCACATATCACAAATTTTTGCCAATCCTCAAAAGATCCAATTTGTACCTTAAAAGGTTCAGTCACAGGTGTTGACATTAATCGGTTAGAAACTCCTACAACTGGGATTCTTTCTCTCAAGAGGGGTAGGTTGGGAACTTCCACTATTCTCACAGTGGAACGCGTAGCACCATTGTTGACAAGAAACAAAATAGGTGTTCCATTTACCTTGCCATCCACATAAGGATCACTTTGTTCTACCTTTAAGGATGCACCAAGCAAGCATTCCTCCTCTCCCTTGAGGCACCGTCATTGGGACAAATTAAAATCACTGTCATCAATCTGTATGGGATATTGTGGGGCTACCTTTGGATTTGTTTCAATTTGATCATTTATATGAAAAACCATGTTCACAATATATTTCTGAACTTGGCCTTTCAACTGAGGCACAGGAACTTGTGGCATAGTCACACGTATATGTTTCTGTCTTTGAGTCTGATGATTCTGCATCATATCACCTGTTTGGGCCTGGGTAGAATTTTCCTGCATCACCTGACTATTCATCTGATTCAGTGGATTGAACATACACTTGCGCTTCCAATGCCCCAATTTGCACCAAACATGACATGGGTGAGTCTTTTTCAACATTTCTATTGAAACCCATCTTCCTCTACATTGAGTTGCCAAGTTTACTTATTGTAATCCTTCTTCTCCTAGCATACCAGTATTCATTTGCTCATTTTCCTGTACTATAACAGAACAATCTCAAACTCCCACATAACCTTTCTTTGCTGCCTTCATCTGAGCCAACATCAATTTCTCCTTCAACCTTTTATGCTTGGAAGCTACTTCATCTTCACAATACTTTAAATACTGAAGAATCTCATCTATGGGCTTGCTCTGCTAGAAAATCAAATGCTGCTGTTTCATTGCACTTATTTCAGGTCTCAATCCATACACGAATCGATATATAAAATGTCCCATATCTTTACCTTTCACATTCTCCATTACACTATATTGCTCAAATACCTGTAGAAGTCTCTCGTAATATGCATGCACTATCTTTCAATTCCTGTGTAATCCTATTAATGTTTACCCAATCAGTTTCTTTTGGTGAAACTTTTCTCTTCAAATATGTAATGGCCTGATTATATTTTCTCATTACCTCAGGTGATGGTGCACCAGTTCTCGAGTCTCTCGTGGGTCTGTCACTGGCCAATCTACTGCAATCTCACACTTAGTCCATAAATCACTTGGAACCATGATGTCAAACAAGGTATCTAAGTCCTTTAACAATACTTTTGAAACCTTTACGAATCTCTCGACAAGCCTATACCATTTAACTGGTTTCTCTCTCAACTTTGGGAAATTATTTGTAAAGGACAATATGTTTGGTCTAGTCCAGGGAACATGAACATATCCTCCTCCTGGCACTTCTGTCGTTGGATATTTTTTGGTTTCTGTATTTCCCCTTTCCCCTTCAAACATTGGATACATAGGCATGGTTACCCCTTTTGTTTCCTTCTATTTTGTTCATCTGCCTTCCAATCTTTCTACTCACCCCATTTCCAAGTGTTGACAGTAATTCTTTAATCTGTAACCTTTTCTCAGATGGCTTTAGACTCTCTAGATCCTTGTCACTGAAATCCAATCGATACGTGTTTTTGTAATGCCTTTGATTTATGTATATCCACCCCATATATCTGTGCCACCACAGTTTCAGAATCAGTGTTCTCATTTGTCAGGTTTTACCTGTTTATAGCCTCTAGTCTTCTATTAGGGGTTTCCATAATCCGTTCTGTGGTAGTAGATAATGGGTTTGGTCTCTCTTGAATAGGGGTTACTGTAATCGGAATAGTCCTCACATTAACTCCTGATTTATTCCTTTGTTGTGAAGTACTTTCATTCGGAAATGTTCAGTTGGAATTTAATTGACCCTTACTTAATTCTTGTGATACAGTATTTGTTCCTCCAATCCAGTGGGAACAGGTAATGTATGTATTTGCTGTCCTACCATGCCTGTTTGGTACAAAAGCACCACAGGCCCTATGGTTACTGGAAATGAAAGAGCATCTGGAGCATTAGTTATTACAGGGTAGTTAAACCCTACTCCTTTGGGCGTTTGTTCTTCAATCAAAAAAGGGATTTACAGAATATAAACTATTTGACAATGCAGGAGCATCTGGTTGAATTCCCAAAAATTGATTTGACCCAATCGTTATATAGTGAGGGTCAATTCATTAATAACTCACTCAGAAACTCATTATCTATATCATCACCACTTCCCTTAGTTAAAATGAGACGGTTCTGTAGATGTTTCTTCTTCTCTTTTCATTTTTCTGCCTCATTCTTTTGTGTGACTAATACAGGATACATATTTGCTCCCAATGCAATATCTTTTCTCCACATTTTTCGTTACGACTCACACTTAGCCTCAATGTACCTATTTAATGTATTTCGGCCTGATATTTTTCCTTTTCTTTCTGATGAGCCACATGTTCCCATTCCTCACGTGCTTCAAATTGCAAAGGTCTAGGTGATGACTTAATATCATTCATATGTCTCCTTACGTTTTCAAGAATTCTTACAATAAAGGTATTGAGGGAAAGCTAAAGGTCCATCTATTTCAGTATATTTTATCCAATTTTCTAACCATGAATCATCCTGGACTCAGAGCTCAAAATGGACCGCCAGATCAACTCTGTCTCGTCCTCCTGCTTCCACACCCTCTGCCCCCTAAGTAAGACCTTCAAATGGATCCCCCTCGAACACAGAAAGACCGTCACTCACGCCCTGGTCACCAGCAGGCTCGACTACGGCAACACACTCTACGCCGGAATAAACAAAAACCTCACCCGCAAGCTACAGAACATCCAAAACACCGCCGCAAGACTGGTCCTCAACCTGCCAAGAAACTGCCACATCTCCCATCACCTGCGCACACTCCACTGGCTCCCCATCGAAGCTAGAGTCACCTTCAAGATGCTAACCCATGCTCACAAGGCCCTCCACGACACCGGACCAGCATATCTGAATATCCAACTCAAATTCCACGCACCCCAAAGGACCCTACGATCAGCCCAGCTCTCCTATGCCGTGGTCCCCCGCACCAGAAAGACCAGATCTGGAGGCCGCTCCTTTTCCTTCCGTGCGGCCAAAGCCTGGAACGACCTTCCGCTCCACCTCAGACAAATAACATCGCTCCCCATATTCACAAGAAACCTCAAAACCTGGCTCTTCGACAAAACCCCTCCTTGATTGACCAGCGTGACTACACCTGAAAAATCCTTCCGATTAATCTCTGTGCACTTCAGAAAAATCCCACTGATCTTAATCTTTCCACATACTCAAAAAGTTTCCTTTTCTGGTAGTACTGCCAACGACTTCTCGTGTACAGCACCTTCGAAACAGCAGACTAACATATTCAGAGAATGACACACTAAAACCATCCTAAGGTGTATATCCTGGGATCCTAGGCCACTGCAGACCTGAGAACAACTCTATTTTACATAAAACACTAAAACACTCCATCGACTAATTATTGCTAGTAGCGCATATAAACACAATATTTTCACAACCCTATTAATACTCACACCACTTGTGTCATTGTCATCGAACTGGCATTCAGTCAAAGGATCACTGAACTTGGGCTTTGGGCAAATTTATAGGAACCTCATTACACATCCCCCTTATATCCCAGTTTTGTCAGACTGTAAACCATCTGAGACGCTACCAGAAAAACTGTTATAGCGCAAACGTGTAGGCCTCATGAATTATTTTATTTCATCTCATTTCTCTTATCTCAGAATAACCTCAGCTACCATACCTAGGGGCACACGCATCAAAGTTACAATTTGCGATTAACAAATAGCCATTTTTAAGGAATTGCTATTTGGTAATCGCAAATGCCTATGCATGAAGAAATCACCGAAAAATGTGTGATTCCTAACATTAGCTAATAGCGATGTGGAAATTGCGAATCGCTTTTAGCTACGAATTATTGGCATTTCAGTCACTAATTGCAATTACCAAATTGGTAATTACAAATAGCAAATGCAAATCCAAGGGTGCCCGGGGGCCAAAGGCTCCCCTGATCCATCCACAAAAAAAGGTAAGTGTGCACATGTAAAGCACACACATGCCCTAAGGGCATGTATGCACTACATGGCATTTGGAAAAATATATTTTGGTGAGTTTTTGAAAGCATGTACATATTACCATCAACTTGAAGTTGATGGTAATTAGCGTTTCCTAAAAGCACAGTTTGAATTTAAGAAAGGCTACATGCATCAGCATTAGGAAAGAAAAAATTTGATTCCCTAAATTACAAATGACAAAACCTACATGCGATTGCGAATGCAAAAAAGGCTTGATGCATGTGCCTCTTAATCTCTTAGGTCCTCTGATTGATCTTGTTCTGTGCTGAAAGCGATGGAATGCTTATAGGATGAACAATTATCATATGAGTACCTGGAATAAGATAATTGTTCACAATTCAATTAGTTCTGATAACGTTTTCCCAGGTAATACAACCTCTAGGTCAGTTAACCATAAATCAGATTAATTTAGCCACAGCAAATAATGAAACAGATTCAGCTGAATATTTTATATTGAATTGTATTTTCATCTAGCTTCAAATAATTGGAATACAATCTAATTTTAGAATACAATACATTTTATTAACCATTAACAAGCTTGTGAAATTCAGGAATGAAGGGAGCTATCTTCCTCAGCCGAGGGAGATTTTATCGTAAGAAAGTAAATATATAGGAATATCAGTTGTGTCTCATACCAACCCAATTAATAAAAGTTCAGTAAATGAAATGACCAGTTCCAGTTCATGGACAGAATAGTCCGCCCCTATCCGCAGGATGTATGTCATTACATCGCATACTAATACCATGCGTGCCATTTCAACGCAGGTATTACTACGCGATGTCAATGACAACGAAATGCCATTACATTGCAAACTTTTACCACGAGTATGCTTTTACCACGCATGCCATTACAACGCAAAGGCATGCGTGGTAAAGCTATACTCGTGGTTAAAGTTTTCAAGATAAGTGACTCTAAACTACCCCTGCACAACCCTCCCCCGATCCCCAGTCATCTCCCTACAATTATATTACACTACCCTGCACAACCCCCCAGACACTACCCTAAAACACTACACTACACAAATACCACAACACTACCCTAAACCCTAAAACACTACACTACACAAACACTACAACACTACCCTAAACCCTAAAACACTACAACACTACCCTAAACCCTAAAACAGTACAGTACCCTAAACCCTAAAACACTACACTACACAAACACTACAACACTACCCTAAGCCCTGAAACACTACACTACACAAACACTACTACACTACCCTAAACCTTAAAACTCTACACTACACAAACTCTACAACACTACTCTAAACCCTAAAACACTACAACACTACCCTAAACCTTAAAACACTACACTACCCTAAAACACTACACTACACAAACACTACAACACTACTCTAAACCCTAATGCAGTACACTACACAAACACTACTACACTAACCTTAACCCTAAAACACTACACTACACAAACTCTACAACACTACCCTAAACCCTAAAACACTACAACACTTCCCTAAACCCTAATACACTATACTAAACAAACACTACACTAAACCCTAAAACACTAACACAACCCTAAGCCACTACCCTACACTACAAAAAAACACCCTAAAATGGTAAAAAAAAACACAAAACACAAACATTACAAAACTACTTATACACTACCCCAAACCCTACAAAAGTAACCCCAACCCAAGCGTAAACCCCCTTACCTCTCTCCTCTTGCCGTCTCTGCTCCCGGTTCCTGCTTCCTCCTTCCTGCTTCGAGGGGCGGTGCACGTCGTTGTGAGGAAACAGTCTCAGTTTCCTCACAACGACTTGGATAGCCGCCATTACTCATTACATCGCATGCGTTGAAAAAGCGCATGCGATGTAATGGTATGCGTGGTTTTTACCATGTGTTGTAACATCGCATGCGATGTAACGCATGGATGTAATGGCTACGCATGGTGAAAACCGCTTTGTAATGGCTGTTCCCCCTATCCGCACTGCAGCGTCAATGCCACAGAGGCTTGTCAGAACCTTTTCAGCCGAAAAGGTTCCACTACGCAAGCATACCATCTGGTAGCGAACGCAGTGTTTCATCCCAGTTCACGTTGTTTCTAGAAGTCCAAATCATCAGTCTCTGTACCGCAAAATTGGTAGCGGGGAGATGGAAGAGATAGGAACCGCCTCTGTCTACAGTTTAGGCAATTATACTCCATTGATTTCAGGTTTACACCCCTTGACATCACCAAATTGGTCGGACCATTCTGTCCGATTGGTCAGTTTCATTAGGAAGAGATGTATACAAATCCGGAAGAATGAAGTAATCTTTTACTTGTATTTTTCTTTAGGACCACTGTACTCTAGTCACATGATTGGTTGTGACACTTAAGAAGGAGGCAAGTCAATGTTCTCATCCCTTCCCAAGCATGTGCTCTAGGAAGTAACAATTTTGTTGCAAGTCTAGTCAAGTAAGCCACAAATGTATAAGGAATCATTTGAGTGATAGAATACAAGTAGAAACTTATCTAAAGGTTCCCATAGGCTATAAACTATTTTGTTCATAAGTTCATACTAGGAAAGAAAGCAAGTTTTGAGGCCTTCATGAAACACAGCTTGCGCATGAAGAATTAGTGCTAAATATGAATCTAACATTACATAAAACAGTGCATTTGTTCCTGAATTAAACATAGTAATATCATCTCAATATAATTTGTAATTTTATGCCGATAGGAATTTTTTTTGAATGCTTCACTATTATCTCACATATGATTTTGTACCTTTCTGTGCACGTTATGCGTTAATACATCATTCAGGTTTGAAAGGCACACTTATAATAAGCTTTTACATAGTACGAATTATAGCATTCTTGTCAATGTCAGTGTTCACATTACACATTCTAGTATTATTATTAACCAATTTTCTAATACATGAGAAATGTTCTGTTATCGGTTATTTACCATATTCATCTATGCATTAAAACCTATGTTAATAAAATTGATAAACTTCACATTAGCTTATTGACTGTTAAATGTTACCAGTAACATACTTCTAACATTCTGCACACTTTTATGATGCAGTATCTAAATCAAGCTTCATTTGTATGTTTTCATAACCTTGATAGCCTGATACACATTTGTCATTATTGAAAATTAGGTCACTAAATTAGTGTAAAATTGTAGAGCTAGAAGGATTATAACGTCTATACTCTATAAGTCCCAGATGTGGGAAGATGAGGCGATGACAGCCTTTTGCGATGGGTCCAATCTGCGCAACAGCAGCAATGCGCCATTTCTGCTCAAAGATGAACTGCTCTGCCGAAGAGATGCTTTGGTTTTGCTCAGGGATGCATTGCTCAGCAGAGGATGCATCAGTTCTGGATGCATTGGTTCTGCTGGAGGTAGACTTAAGGCTCATGTTCAAGTGTCCGGCACTGGGCTGGCACCACTTGCAGGGCAGATTCACAGATGGTGTAGGTGCAGAAGCAGCTGGTTGTCTTTTATGTCCCTCAGGCTTCAGATCAGGAGGCCAGTCAGCTAGCCCTTGGAGTTACTCTGGGTTCAACAAGTGCAGATCCAGTCCTTCTCACCGAGGCAGGAGGACAGCAGGCCAGCATCTCAGCACAGCTAAGCAGGAATCCATCAAAGCAGTGTGTCAGCACAGCTAAGCAGGAATCCAACAAAGCAACAGTCCATCAGAGTGGCAGTCCGTTCCTCAGCACAGCAGTCCTTCTTCGAAACAGAGGCTTCATAGGTCCAGAAGAATATTACCCAGTTGTGCCTTTGAAGTGGAGGAGACTTCAAAAACATGCCTTTGAAGTGTACAAATGTCCTACCTTCCAGCCCTGGCTGCAGACTCACTACATGGGGTTATGCAACCCTTTTTGTGGGAACAGGTCACAGCCTACTCAGGTGTAGGTGGGGCTGGGTTCAGCTCCTCCCTCCCATCCTGACAGGATGAACTATCAATTGACACCTAAGCTCCCATTGTGTGTGGCTGTCTAGGGGGGATACACAAAGCCCAACTGCCACCCACCCCAGCCATGTGATCAGAGACAGGCAGCAGGCACCAAATGGCTAAAGTAAGAAAATACTGACATTCTAAAAGTGGGTTTTTCAGATTTGCAATTTAAAATCTGACTTCCCCATTAGATTGGATTTTGAATTGTGATTCCAGAGACACCAAACGTGAGAAGTCTATCTTTTCACAATTGGGAATTAGTCAAATAAAATGCAATAAGGTAATCCCAATGTTATTGTATGGGAGAGATAAGACTTGCAGTAGTGTAAAATGAATTTGAGAGCTTTTCACTACTAGGACATGTAAAAACATAAAAGTACACAGCCTTCCTTTTAAATACATTATAACCCGCTCGCTGAGTTGTCTAGGGCCAACCTTAGGAGTGACTTATATGTATAAAAAAGAAAGAATTGACCCTGGCAAAAGGCTTATTTTGCCAGGTCGAAATGGCAGTTACACACACAGGCCATGCAATGGCACCCCTGAGCCATGTTTAGTGGGTTACTTAAGCGGATGGCATAATGAATGCGCCGGGCCCACTAGTAGCATTTAATTTACAGTTCAAAAAAGTGGAGGAAGAAGGCAAAAGGTTAGGGTTGAGACCACCCTAAGGCTGTCAGATCTAACACTTGTTCCCCCAGCTGAATGTGGGGAGAGCTACCAACCTCTTGTGATCTCTCTTCACTAAGGCATAAAAACCTGGAGAGACCATCAGCATTGGCGTGGTCTGACCATGAACGGCGTTCCACCGTAAAGCCCATTCCCTGCTGGGAGATGGACCACCTCAACAGTTTGGGATTTTCACCCCTCATTTGCATGAGCCATCTGAGGGACCTGTGGTCTGTCTGAACCAGGAAGTGAGTCCCAAACATGCATGGTCTTAACTTCTTCAATGCCCAGACCGCAGCAAAAGCTTCTCTCTCAAAGCACGCCACCTCTTTTCCTGTGAAAGGCTGCTGGTTGATTAAGCCCTCTTCATTCAATTGTGCTAAGACAGCCCCTATGCCATGCTCTGAAGCATCCATGTGCACTATGAACTGTTTGGAGACATCTGCTGCCTTGAATATAGGTGCTGTACACATAGCTTCCTTGAGGGTACCAAAGACTTTCTGGAAAGCCTCTGTCCAGATCACCAATCTGGGTGGCTGCTTCTCTAAAGTCAGCTCTGTTAAGGGTGAAGCAATAATGCAATGTCCCATAAGGCCCAGGAAGGCTCTCACCTCTGTCTAAGTTTTAGGTGGTTTATAGGCCATGATAGTCTCAAACTTGGCCTGGAGGGGATGCACTATGCTCCCACCTGCCAGGTGACCCAGGTATATCACGGTACCCTGCCCTATTTGGAATTTACTGGCCTTGATGGTCAGGCCAGCCTGTTGCAGAGCCTGACCATCAATGCCAGTAAGTTTCAGCAACAACTTAAAGAAAACTTTTTAATAACTAATTTGCTAATGTTGGTATAGCTACAAATCTCTGAACCATGTAGATTAGACATAAAGTGTATCCTGGGCGTTGTACACCCCCAGGGCTAGTGAAATAGAATAATATGTTCTAAAAGGTAGTGGCTCTGTGCACAAGAGTTAATTAATTATTTACAATCCATGGGGGCATTCCAGCTAAATATTAAATCAACAGTATCATCTGAACATATTATCATGGTCAAACTATCTTGAACAAAGATACTGAAGGTAAGTATATATTTATTTGACTATTTTGCAATAATATCACATTTTAAAATATTGTTTACTATTATATTCTTTTCAGGTCTTGGCTACAGACCGGTTTTGTTTCCAATACATACCAGATACATAGAGGAGGCTTTGGGTCAGCTACTCGAATGAACTTGACATTTTTGAAGCGCAACAATCGCCCCGAGGGGCATCTCAGTGCTAACAACACTGAAACAAAAGAAAGAATCCTGTTCCTCTAGGAAATAAATACTAAGGGGCATATCATCAAGCACGGCATTAAAATTATCGCCGATTTAGTGGCAGAAAACTGCCGCTAAAGCGGCAATAATGGGCTTGATAATATGCACTAGAGAATTCCAATAGAAGCCCATGTTGACACCAGAACATGGGCTTCTTTGGGAATTCTCAAGGGCATACGATCAAGCCCATTATCGCCGCTTTAGCGGCAGTTTTCTGCTGCTAAAGCAGCGATAATTTTAACGCCCTTTCTTGATAATATGCCCCTTAAAATTGGGTGAATTTTCTGAAAAAAGAATGAATTAACTAGTCACTTGCTCGTTTTTAGAAGGCTTTGTTGTCTATGTCAGTGGTTGGACTAGATTAGATGGCTTTCCTGACTATTCTTATATTTGTACCACCCAAGGATATTTGTGTCGAACAGTATTCTGATCGGATGAGTTGCTTTAATGGTTGCTGCTTTTCTCAGAAAAAAACAGACATTTCATTAATGTTTACTACTGTGAAAGTAACATCTACGACAGTGAAAAATAATTTGTGTAAAATTGTAAAATTCTCAGTATTCTTTTCTAATGTAGAAAGTATAGCATTGTTTGCTTTATTAATCATGTCAGAATTAACTTAAACAGCTATCAAACAATGTTTAGGTGATTTTCTCATGGGTTGCTGCTCTAGATTTATATTGTACCAGGAAAAGACATAACGGCTTTCACTGCTTTTTTCCAAATTTTGCACTGACCTGGCTTTACTCATACCGGCCAGGCTGGTAAAAAAGACAACCAAGTGACAATCCTTCTTGTATCCTCCTCTAGGGGTGAGCTCCATTGTAATCCATAAATCGGAATGTTTTCGGGAATTATCAGGTACTCCTTAGTGGAAGCCATAGCCTTCGTGGAAAAAAGGCTTCCCCACAAAAGACAACACGCTCAACTAAGAAAAGGTTTGCTTGTAGTGTAATGTAAGAAATATCTATATTTTGTACATTACTGTGAAATAATCATATTCAAAAGAACCATTTGCAAGGTGGAGTAGCTTAATTTAGTGCATACCCCATTATATGTCATGTATATACTCAAAGTGGGTTAAACTGTATCAAATGTGCGCATTGTATTAATCCTATGTAGTAAGTAGCTGTATACTCCTTTTAATGAAAGCCACTCATATATGTAGCTGATTTAAAATAAATGTAATCACCATTAAATAACTATTTGCTTTCTTTAAAAATGTATTCAATATAGTTGCTTATGCTAACTGTATTCATTTAGAAATTGTTTGAATCTATTACTGGATTAATCTGTAGCCAGGCCTAGGTGCACACATTACGCTTTATAAAATATTTGTAAGTTTCTTGTTTTTTCCATTCTTTTTTACAAGTATCTTATCTATGTCCTTGTTAGATTAGAATAGGTTTATTGTTCAATGTATTAGACAAGCAGACCTCACCGATCCTTAATTAACAGTTGGCCTCAGATATGGCAGCTGAGCCAGTGAAAGACTTCATGCTGTACCAGGCGGACCGGACTCATATTACATGCAAAGTCGTTCAGGTGATTGAAGCTCAGAGACTAAGGAGTCTACCTGCTCCCTGAGAACACTGTCTTTTGATTGGTTTATTTGGTGGAAGATGATAAGGAGAAGATTTCTGGAATTTTTTTTCATGCTTTCATTGTGTGCGCTTTAGAATAGCAGCTCAGACCCTATCCTGACTTTGCTGAGAAAGAAAACTTTTTCTCAACTCTGCTTATTTCTACTCCCAGAGTGTTAAGCTTCATGCTTGAATACACAGACTTCTTCCATTGAACCTTAAATCTGGTTCCTCAGGTGCTGATACCTTCCTCATAGCTTTCCCCCTTTTTATTTCCAACACTTTATTTAGAATGGGGGACTTCCTTTATGGAACCTGCTTGGGTCATATTTTGTTTGCTGTATGTTAGTCTGTTTTGTATATTCCTTTTGATTCTATATAAACTTAGACTGCATGAATATTTAAATATGTACGTTCTTTCCATATTCTTCTATCAATTTTGCTGATTGATAGGCCATGTAACCTTAACTAAATTTGTTAACAAAACTCTTAAGGTGTGGATACCACCTTCCTTGTTGTTTTTGTGGAGCCATACTGGGTTTACTGTACTTGTAATATATTTATGATGTTAGCCCCTTTATTACACTTCACGTTAACAATCAAAGGTCCATATAACATGTGGGGGATTTTGTTTGATGATTTTACCAAGTTAATCAGATTCAAGAAACCCCACTCTATGACAGTTAACATATCACTGTTAAATACCTATTTATGAGCACATTTTGCTAATGTGGATTTTTAAAATATATTTTCCTTGCAAACTAGTTTAATGCTCATTTCTCTTCTAATACATCACTAGAAGATTGCTGATCCTTAGTATAAATGTTAATGTAAACGCATTGCAGTTGTTAAATATAATTAGACTCCTTCGATTCTAAGACGGCCGCTTATTGCCTTAATAAAAGATTCCAAAGGTGTACACACTGTTCCTTTGCACATTTTAGTGCTTCTTTCATCATGTTTCTGGCAGAATTATGCAAAGTTTTCTCTGTTCAGCTGAGAGTGTGTCAGGAATGTGTGTGTGGAGCAGAGGCCCACTTGGCTTGTCATAGACCGGAGAGATATTATATATTCTATGTCAGGACCAGCTCAGATTATGCTTCAACCTTCTTTACTATTAACTCACAGCAGCCAACACACACAATTACTCCAATACCCAATGACCACTAAGTGAAAAACTGCAAAGCACATCTTGTTCAAATGACTAATCAGATCATGCGCAGCCCCATAAAACACCCCTGGTTTAGTCTCTCTTCCTCTTTATTTGATCAAGAACAAGAAGTAGAATGTCAAAGATTTCTTCTGAGCCTTTTGGAACTGAATCTCCCCCTCATTGGATTATTGTTTCTCCTCCAAATGTGTAAAAATGAGAGACAATGTTAAAGTATGTTTTACTGTGTTGTTACAAATAAAACAACAATTATCCATTCTTAAGTACATATTGTTACAAATCAACAAGAACAAATCCTTATAATCTCAAATCAAAGTAGTTCTTAACAACATACACCAAAAATACAAAAATATAATAGTATCATGAACATTATCAATATTACATTTGATAAACTGTACAGGAGGGTAGAAAAAGTCCACCCTTGAGTGGGATAATCCTTGCCTCCATGTCCTTAATAGAACTGAAACTTTGAGAATGACTAAAGAATTGAATATTGAAATTGCCTGATATACTGTAATTACACTATATGTACGTCATAAGTATGACCTCCAGCTAGCACTTCTTTTCCAACCAACTACAGTTAGCATGTGTGGTCTTGCTATGAGCATCTTTACCCCTAGCATGTATGGTGCTTTTGACTACAAAAACGGGGCAAAAATCTCCCTCATGGAATTGCACCAGTTAACAGCCTTGTTAAACTGTACACCTGTGGTATTAGACCCACTTCGTTAGTCAATTATAACTTGGTCTGAAATAGTCAACGTCCACAGAATGCTTCACCCATGCACTTTTTACCAGTGTATTTGAATCTAATGCATTTAGTCAATTTTGGATATAATGGGTCAATTCAAAAAGGGTTTTGGCTCAAGTCAGACAACTTTTCATCCTGAAACTCAAAACAGCCTGACTAATAAAGAGAATCTGAGGAAGACTGATTGCCCAGATTGTTAAGCTGTGTTTTCTTTGGAATACTTACCAAGGTGCAGCTTTGTAAATAAACTGAATTTAAGTATCTTTCAACCAGAAACATTCTTTTGAGATGCAGCAGAGTATGACAACACAAGAAGTTTACTGGAGGAGGAGTGTGGCTCAATGGTTAGAGCGGCAGACCCTGAAGCAGAGTTCTGGCCAGGGACCAGGGTTCGATTCCCGCCTCGGCGGGACTCTGGCTCAATTTCATCGGACCTGTCTATTCTCGCCTCGGTGCCTATTCTAATCACGGGCCCCACGCTGCAACTCTGGGCAATAGCTTGCTTAGCCTCCACACCGGCCCCAACAGCGCTAAGGATGCCTGGCTCCACCCTGGGGGTGCCCAGGAGTGGACACTTCACAGGGAAAGCCAGGAGGGGTTCCACAGTGGTATGAGTATCAGCGCCAGGAAACCGCAAAGGCGACACCGCAAGGTGGCCGTCTGGTGACAGTGCGCTCTATAAGTACCTTGACATTACATTACATTACTTCATGACTTTAAATACTGCCCAAAGCTTGGAGGTGCTGTGGCTTTTACACGAGAACACATAAATACACAAGAAAGTGACTTTATGAGTTAGAATATTCCTGCTTGATAGCCAGTATGCTAATTGGTATTAGCATACCTGCATCTGCTCTCTTTACCAATGTTTCACCCACTGAGGAGGTGAGAAAATGCTTCTAGAGCAGAGATATTGATTTTGACCTTCTAGCACGATGGCCGGGTTGTAAGGTATTCTGCTCAGCTTTTCTCAGGATGGTTTGCGTGGTAGGGTCCAGCAACTTTATTAACATGGAAGGGACCATGGTGAGGCCTGCTCATTCATTATGTGTAGTGGGAGATCTAGGGAAGAGAAGCCTTTGGTACTTGGGCAATGTGTAGCCAGCTTGGCACCAACTCAGTGTTAGGAACGATTGGTACCAGAACCAGTTTGGCATGGTTGGAAAGAAAAGGTTACTCATTAAAGTAGACACCATATGGCTGGAACAGCAGACACGTCCAAGGGCAGAAGGGTGCTGCCATTTTGAATTGTATTCCGAAAAATGCACTGTGAGATAGACTACAGTAAGGGAAACGTAATGCAGAAGAGAGAAGGTTAGCCTCTGGGGACTTTGTTTCCTCGTTGGTAAGGGGGAAGTCCAAGCTAGTGAATCCTACAACAGTGGCACCACGTTCTCAGCTCCTCAGCATACATCTTGACCTGGGGAGGAACAGAAGAGGAAGAAGCCTGTTGTCTGTGACCTGTGTGGAGACCTTGTATGCATGGACTAAGAAGAGGATTTCAAGTGTCTACTGTGGCTACATGGGCATTAAAAGCTGCAAGAGGCCTTTTCCTGGATTGACCAGTGGCAAGTGAACCTTGACTGGACTGTGCCTGTGACATCTGCTGCATTGGCTTGTGAACTGTAAAGTGTAGTCCCCGAAGTCTTGGGAGCCTTTGAAGTGACCAAGAGAAACTGCTCCAAAAATAATAAAAAGATGGGACTTAGAACATTTTTGACATCCAGAGGACCGGGACTAATGACCCAAAGCTATCCGCCCAAGATATGACCTTGGTGGGCAAGAAGATTTAGTTGGTCCCAATCTGAGCTTTTTGACACACAAAATAAAACTTCAGCTGCCCTTTGCAGCTAAGCTATCCGACTTTGGTCTACCCAGGCCAGCTGAGGCTACCATGCCTATCTCACTGGAAATTTTCATGCTCCCCCAAAAATCCTAAATCTCGACTGTGCAAAGGTGTAAAAAGTATCCAGTTGGTGAGAAGATTTCAGCAGGCATGAAATTTAAATCTTCATGATCTGAGCTTTTCCTACAAAAACATACAGCTTCAGCGGGACCTCTTCCAATGGCTGTCCTACTTCGAGAGAACTTGGTCAGATACAGCCTTCAGCCTTGCCTTGCTGGAGGATTTCTACTTCCATGAAACAACTGTAAATTTAGAGTTTGGGTTATGGGGTTTTCTTCCAACAGCAAAGCACTCTGTCACTGTGAAGGAGTCCCAGACCGCCAAATTCTGGGCTGTCTGCAGGACCAGCAGACATCTCTAACATTGGCATGGAGGTTCATGTCAATGCACTGTAAGTTTAATGGACAGCTCCGTAAACATGATGGAACCACACTGCCAAAAACATTTGGATTTTATCCGACACAAAAACCCAAAGTGGGTGTGGTATCTGCTTAAGTGGAATTTTGTATTAGGACATGGAACCTGATGTTGTCACCAGCCTGTTCTAGTTTGAATGTGATCTTTTGAAAGGAGAGACAGTGAAAGCAGCCTGAAGGCGGTAGTTGGGATGGTTCTTGGAAGACTCACTCTTAAGAAATAAATATAAAAACATCTTCAGTGTGTCCAGGAGTCTCATTCACTGAGTGAAACTATCATTTCTACAATGGCAACAAGACAAAAGAAGCTCTAAAACTTTTGAGGAATGAAGTTATTAGTCTTTGTGTGCTGTGGGAACCATCCTAATAACACCAAGGTGACCAGTTATTGACAGTGATACTTTATAACTGGCTTGGGAACTGAGACTGCGGTGCTCAGGAATAAGTAAAATCGCTGTGAAAAAACGTTGTTTTAGAGAGTGCCTACCTCGTGTTGCTGTGATAGCTGTGCTCGTGCGAGCTAGAAGTACATCGGTTACCTTTCTCATGGGCTGCCCACCTCATGTGGTTAAAAGTTATGGAAATCATTCACCTGTTGCTAGTGCAGATTTTCTCATGCCCACCTTGCCACGTGCTGTTCATTGTGAAGAGACTACTGCTTCTGCGCGCCACAATCCTCAGTGCCACAAACTCAGGGTAAGCTGCACTGCCTATAGAAACTGGAGTGGAGCAGCTCACCTTCCAGAAACAAGCTGTATCACCTACTTAAAATGATGCTGTGTGTCTAACGTAGGTTGCCCATTGGTTTGAGAAGGAATGCACCGCAAGTACTGAAATATATGGCAAAAGAGGTGTGACAGCTATGAAGCAGTGGTAACTACAAGCAAGTTCCAACATGAAGCAGTTGAGTGAGATCACAGTGATGGACACACCTCATATGCCTAACTTCATTCAAGTCAGTGGTGACAGCAACAGGCTACGGTGATAGGGACACCTTATGTGCCTAACTGCATTCAAGTCAGCTGTGGCAACAGGAGGCTATGGTGACAGGCAGACTATATGTGCCTATCTGCATTCAAATCAGCTGTGGCAATAAGAGATTTTGATGACTGGCACACATTGTGCCTATTTTGAAAACAGGTGACCTGTACACTATTTTTGATCTGACGCTTGGTAGTTATCACACCCTTAATTGCAGTTATAAAGCATAATTGGAACTGTATTAGGTCATGGAACATGATGTTGTCAGCAGCCTTCACTATTCTAGTTGGAATGTGATCTTATGAAAGGAGAGACAGTGAAAACAGCCTTAATGTGGTGGTTGGGATGGTTCTTGGAAGACTTACTCTTAAGAAATACATATCAAGAAATCTTCAGTGAGTCTGGGAGTCTCATTCACTGAGTGTAACTATAATTTCTACAGTGGGTTTTTGTGTTGGAAAATAAAAAATACAATGCCCTTCTTGCCATGAGAGTTTTCTCCCATACTCCATTGGGCATAGGAGGATTATGTCGCTTCGCTCACTACCCAAAATGCACATAGCACAGTGCAAAAACTGTGCTACAACACGTAGCGTAGCAGCAATATCAACAATACCCACAAATGCTTAATAAAGCAATTTTACATGCTAAAAAGCATATAACCAATTTACAAAAGTGAACTGTGAATGAAAATATTAGGCAATGAGAGAGGTGATGATTTTGGGGTCCCCCCTAACCTAGGGGTAGGACCAAGCAGATGCCTTGAACACAAAGAGCTTATCATGCTGGTGAACGATTCAGTGGTGGTCCCTTCATCCTAGGCCCACCCCAAGCACAGTTATGGGCAAAAATACAATACCAACCAAAGGCCCTACAAACCCTTTCATGAAGCTTTTGCATTTGACTTGTGAGGGACATCTAGTAAGGACTAGTTGAACTGCAGCTCTTTGTAGAATTATTTTGATATTGGATACTATAATATTCACTGCCCACTGCTAATCTCGTCCCATAATGCTTTGCAGGGCCTTTGGTTGGGATTGTATTTTTGCCAATAACTGTGCTTGGGGTGGTCCTAAGAGGATGGGACCACCACTGAATAGTTCAAGAAGATGTGCTTTTTGTTTTCAAGGCATCTGCTTGGTTCTCTCCCTAGGTTAGGGAGGATCCCAAAATCATCATATCCCATTCAGCCAATACTCCAAGTGCTGCCACACGCGCCATACGGCCATCCCTAGAACAAGCCTGGTCATGAGTCAATAAGGGATCCATTAACTGGTTAAAATCCGGGACTGGAAATGACGTATTGGAGAGACATAAATCTATAGCCCAATAGAAGGGGCACTGTTGACAGTAGAACACTGGTTGCACACAAGTAAAGTAGGCAAAGCGAAAAGTTAATCCATAACTTGTTGCATTCGATCACCGTACAGTTGCAATTGGCCTGGTCTGTGCATTACCACAAGATGAGCAGCCATTGCGCAGCAGGAACAGAAGAAGCACGATTCCTGCAGCTAACGCTTGTAATAAAGGAAATCCTCCGAAGACGCTGGAAAAAATAGAATGAATAAAAGCCGGTATTACTCCAAATATCGTCTGAAAGGAAGTCACAAGGTCGGATCCCACATGTTTAAAAAAATGTGCAAGGCCTTTAGTGTCAGACACATTAAATATTTGATGTATGAGCTCCCCAAAGTGAAGTGGGAGGTTAGTGTTCAGAAGTGACTGAATCTCTCTAGATGTCCTAGCCACCTTTAACTCGAAGGTCTCTCGAGCTGAAGTGAGAGCCACTTCTTGTTGGAACAACAGCGCTTTGAGTCTGCTTTATTAGTTGAAATCTTTTTTCAAAGTCGGAATGGAAGGCCAAATAGAACTATCTACACTACCATGCGGGGGCGGAAAAAGCACATTGCTACAACTAGTAACACGCTGTGAAACTGTTACTAAATACGGGATTCCTGCCCGTAAACCACAGCAGGCTTGGTTGTTCAAAATAAGATAACTGCCATTAGAAAGCAAGGTAAAAGCGGGAATTATTGATGGGGTGGAGTTCCTTTTAAAAAACAAGCAAGATTAGGCACGGATACATTACAAGCACTGTGCAACTTAACGTGTTTACAAACAATGGAATTTCCTACTGTGGAATCGCAGTCCTCCCCTGTTAGGAAAACTTCCTTAACCTCCCACTGACATCTGTAAGTGAAAGGTAGGGACCATAATTCATGGAGAAATGCACTACCCAGTGGTTCAAAACGGCCAGTCGGAAAATGTTGCATGCATGATTTAAATTGAAACAGCGAAAATGGGAGAGATATAACCCCATGAATTAACTAAACAGCAGAATCCGTTTCTGCCACAGAGAATGGCAAGGGCTCCAATTGTTCAATATGCAACAGTGTGTAAGTGGCATCTTTCATGAACATAAATCTCTGTTTATCAGTCAGAGTAAATGGTAGAAACAAAGCAGAAGCATTCAAATAATCCCAAGGGACTTTCCCAATTTCGAGAGTGTGTAAAGTCCATGCAAGCTGCATAACTGATCGTGACTGATTTATATCATGATACATCACAGATACATCACTCTGAACAATATCAATAACAGAAGAAACAATATTATCCAATGTATAAATGTGTGATGAAAGTGTATTGATACTATTGTCGACCACAGCAAGGACTTTTTCTAAATTGGCTTGATCAATTTAGCGCAGATGAAGGGCTGCTTCAATCTGCGAAAGTTTCCAAATTTCATTGTAAGTAGCATAGATAAATCTTTTAGATCTAGGAATCCTAGGACCTGTGATAAAATCAGCCAAATTTATGTCACTCGACAAGAACGTGAGGGTTGTTTCACTAACAATAAGGTGGAATGTTCCAACCACTGTTGGCATAATTTCCCACCGAGTAGCTTGTGACCGAATGTATAAGTGGATAACGAGGATCCGGTCTGGTCTATGTGAAACCAGGTGTTACATTATAAAAACGCAATTGACATGCGTTTGAATTCGTTTGCCACACCAACCAACCGGATGAATCAATTTCAGAGACATTGAAGGTCTCATTTCGAAACAAAGCTTGCAATGCATCAATAGTATAATTTGTCTGAGCACGCCAATTGTCATATTCCGCTAAGGATGGAATGGATGGGGTATTTAAACTCTTTACAGTTGCTGGGCCGAAACAAGTGGCTTTTTACACTGTATTATTTAAAAATAAAATTTGAGTTGGGATCAGGCAGGCACGAACTAATGCTTCAGTTCCCTGAACCTGCCACTGCTTAGTGCCCCAGATTGATTTTAAATCAATGGTCTCTTTCCAGTGATCATAACCCTGTGTCGCTAATTTAGTAATAAATGAGTTGGCGTGAATCAATTTAGTCTGGGTCAAGATAAATTTGGATGACAATTGTAGTTTAAAAAAATATGATTCCGGATTAGACGTGTCATAATCGGTCAAATATGTGAACTTAGCTCTAAGAGCTTTATAACTCCCTTTTATGGGAGTAGGACAATGTTCCCATTGAGTTTAGTTAAGAACAGGTCTTCACGTGTTTGTTTTGTGCAAAAAACGTATGCCCATAATGTTGTTAACAGAAGAGAGTAGCATAATTAGAAGAATTTAAACACAAATCTTCAGCATCAAAAACAGCATAATATTTTAAATCTGAAAATAATGAATGTACTGCTCCCACGTCCCAATCGTTAGAATGTATGTCCCGTGTTACCACATCTTCTAATGAGATGCGAAACACGTATGGCACCCTGAGCACCTCAGGCGGACCGTGAATTTCGAAAGCAACTTTGTCCCAAACTATGCCATCTGCAACTGGGAATGCCGAAACGCTCACAAGTGTCTGATCACGTTTCATGATATGGGACGATACGTGAGGGGCCAGAATTCCATCGACCAAGTTCACAGCAGAGCGTTCTGTCAAATAATGACCATTGATGAGCAAAAGAAATACTGTTACAAACCAAACGGGCATGAAGAGGAAAATCAGGAAAAGCACCAACCAGAGGTAGGTCAATGGTGGGACCAGGTAAGTCTTTCTGAACCACGAGATGAAAACACTTAATTTAGTTGGTAGGACTGCCAAACTAGAAGACGAGGAAGATGAGTCATAACAGAAGCTGGCATGGTCCCCAAAATAACAGTTTCTATCCCTAAAGGTGGGAGGGATGTATCAGCGTGATGTTGTCGACGATTGTTCGGCAGTTCCCTCTGGGACTCATCTGTAGGATATGTATATTCCACATCTGCGGTGGTAGAGGATGGAGGTAGAACAGACGAAAGGTCAACAACAGTTTCCATCTTACTCCTACCAGTACAGGCTTTAGTCGTAGACGTTGAGGTTACCGGCTTCAAAGAAATAGTGTTGCAGGAAACAGCAGGTGTTACACTATTCAGAATCGGCCAGACGGTGTAATTTGACATTGTCCACTGAGATGTATCTGTTGTCTTTGCGACCAGGTAAAGGTGGTAAAATGACTGTACGAGTACCCTTCAATCTAAGTACTGGAACTGGTGTACTATATGAGGGACCAAATTCTTTTTTGTTCTCTAGCTTTTCTCGTACCAGATCGCCAGTCCTGGAAAGCAAACTGGCAACCGGGATCAACAGTGCTGCATCATTGGAAGAGAGTAAATGTTCAGTTGCGTAGCTGTCACAGGTCTTTTGTAGATCCTGTAACACAGTAGAATGATTATCTAGGTCAAAGGTTGCGGCTGCCGCCACAATGGCTAGATCATCAAGGTCTGGCACAAACATTTTAATGCCAAAGAGCAATTCGTATGGGGTCCGCCCACCCAGAGATCTTCATGGGAAATTATTGAGTGCACATTGAACACCATACAAATGGGCCAGCCAGTTCCTGCCAGTAGCTAAGACTCTAGCTGTCAAGGATTGCTTTAAGTCACGGTGTATTCGCTCCACAATGGAATTGCCCTCAGGCCTGTATGGAAATGAAAAGTGCACCATTACCCCCATTGACTTCATCGCGTCCTTGTACGCCTTTGAGGCGAGTGCTGGACCCTGGTCCAAATGTAAGATGCCACAGGCAAAAATCCCGACAAAGACACGCAAATCCCTGATGAAATTTTGAGCGTCAGCACTGCGTTGTGGCCAAACCCAAAGAAATCGAGCGCACAAATCAACTGCAACAAACATATATTTATACGCAGTGTCAGAAGAGAATGGACCGCAGTGATCAAGATATGCACAGCCAAATGGTTGATTAGAAATACATAGCTGTGTTTGAGGTGGGCGTGTGACCGTAGATGCCTTAATTGGTTGACAAATGTCACAAGAAAGTACATAATTACGGTTCTATTTATATAAACCACGCCATCAATAGCGTTGCTGCAAAATCGAGACTGTCGCAGACACACCAACATGTGCGGCTTTGATTAGAGCAAGTCTGCGGTCCATGTTGGGAATCAGCCGATCCACAACAGATGAATCTCAGCATAAGGAACCTGTTTCGGAGTTATATGATAAGAGCATTTTGAAAGGAAACCCTGAAGATAAGCAGTACCCTTCCTCGTAGCAGCCACCACTGCCAGAATATCAGTATCTATTTTAGTCATGGACCTTGTAACTGCTGTTGAAGGAACACGTAGCTACTGCAGATTTGGCTGCTTCATCAGTCAATGAATTACCAAGAGCATGTGTTCCCACACGCTGATGGCCAAGAGTATCTTAACATGTGTGAGGGACAGACGTTGTTTAAGGTCTGCCACTCAATCCCACAACATTTTATGCTTAATTGTGCTGAATTTAGAGTCTCGATGGTCAATTGAAGAACAAAAGAATAAGTTGTCATTAAAACTAAAAGACTGGACACAGTAGTAAGAATCGCACAAAATACGAGTATTCACATTAGGATCAGCAAACTCGAGAGCAAGAACAAGAGCACGCAGCTCCTCCAATTGTGCCGTACAGTCCCCAAGTACTTGAGTATGCATTATGGAAGACTTAAATTCTCCATTGACAATTGAACCAGCAACAATTGCGCAAGCCGCTGAATAGGTTTGTTTGGAGCCGGTGGCCGGTTGAGCCGAGCCATCGGTATAAATTATACTTTTGTACTCATGTAAAGGAAGCAATGACAACATGGGAGGATGAACATGTTCATACTGTAAAAACTCCGAATGTATGACGTTGGAACACCTACATTTACAACGCATGCCTTTACAATGCAGTTTTTACATCACAACATCCTTTACAACGCATTCTTTTACAGCCCATGCCATTACATCGTATTTTCAGAAACTACCTTTACAATGCATTCCATTACATTGCATTATACCTTTACAATGCATACCATTACAATGCATACCATTACATCGTATTTAAGGTAAGTGTTGGATAGTATAGGGGTAATAATTACTATTCTCGGTCCAGTGAGTGCAACAGTAGGGTAAGTGTTGGATAATGTAGGGGTAAGAATTTCTATTCTAACTCTAGTGAGTGCAACAGTAGGGTAAGTGTTGGATAGTGTAAGGGTACTATGCGTTGTAATGGTATGTGTTGTAATGACTTGCAATGTAATGCCTGCGTTGTAGTGACATGCATTGTAATGGCATGCGTTGTCGTGACATGCGATGTAATGGCTGCATTATAACGACATGCGATGTAAGGATGTTGTGATGTAATGACTGCTATGTAAAGGTAGTGCAATGTAATGACTGTGTTGTAAAGGTTGTTTCTCAAAAACTCCTTTGTCTGAAGTGCAGGGTCAAAGACAAACGTGACAGCAGATGATGTCAAAGACGTAGCCCATTGTATCCAATGGGGATGTAGTGCCTTAGAGTTAGGTACACTTGCCTTAGTCATGGCCCCCAAAGCAGGGAAGGGCGTAACCATAAGAATTAGTTTACCTTGCACTAGTGAGCGTTTTTTCAGAACCGCCATCTGGACCACTGTCAAAATCTTTTCAACATTTGAAAAACGCATTTCAGCTGCAGTGTACAAATGTGATTTATTTGCAATAGGTACTGTGTCTCCCTCATTGAACGTCAAGTAGGTGAATCCCACCGCCCCTGGCACTACACGTATCAGCAGGTTTGTGGTGTTATTATGCGTCAACAAGTAGTTAGTTGCAAGCATGTCAGATTGCAAAGAGTGTAGGATAGAGGTATATTCCAGAGGCAGCTGGCAGAAGAATATGTTGGTTGTATCAACACATAAAGTGGTTTGATACGCTGGGCATAAACGGGACTGTATGTCCTCCCGAAATTCAAAAATCCCAGCAAAGACTAGAAGGGGGTTGCCATTGTGCACATTTCTCCAGGAAGTGGGGGGCTAACCACTTACCTTCATTATTGAGTGCATAGCCCAAAAAGAGTACCGCCAAATGAGCAATGTGCAATTTAGCAAAATTGAACTTGTATCCTTAGTCGGCAAATGATAAAATTATTCTGTTGACTCGGACAAGATGCGGCATGAGTTTGTCATCCATCAGATAAATGTCATCAACGTACCAGAATGCATCTGGATCTATGTTGTGCAACAAAGTCTCATCACTTGCCTCAAGTGCCCCAGGGCTATTTTATACCCCATAGGCAAACGCGTAAATTGTTTCTGATTTTGAAGGCGGTAAATGCTGTCAAGTCACGGCTCTCAGGAGCAAGATTATGACTGTAGTAACCATTGGCATTTTCCAGTGTAGTTTAGTATTTTTTACGAACCAGATTGTTCACCAGCGCAGAGCTGGGTGTGTTTTGTACTGCAAAAGTACGGCAATTCCTATTCAAATTTCGGTAATCCAATCCAATCCAAACAAGCTTTATTCGACAAATAGTCATAAAAGCACATAGTAATATATATAATATTTACAGTAAAAATGTCATACACAGTTATACACAATAAGCTTGTTTGGCCAATGGACAAATACACAAATTTGATGAGCCAACAGTAATTTGTGGTTTCCTGAAGCATTCTATACTTTAACAGTAAATCTAGCCTAACACGGACATCTCATTTCCTGAAGCAGCGTATAAAAAAATCATAAAAATCACTATAAATAGGAATTCATACTACTGGGAAACACTGTGTTAAGGGGGTGGATATGGTTATCTAAAAACATTAAACCAGAAAAATGTTTTAACACAATTTTGCAGCACATTTTAAATACAGTTGAATTTTGACCTGATTATCCACATCCACCCTAGATTTTTGGCAACTGCTAAAAATATGGGGGATGAGGTTTTCGTACGCAGGATTCTTTCAGCTGCCAAACTACTTCTTGTCCCCATGAGTTTACATATGGGCCTCAACCATACCCTGCGAGGGGTTTCATAAGCTGGGCAGGCGAATAACATGTGCGCAACTTATTCATTGCAGGCCAAGCAACTAGGACACTTGCTATCACGTGCTTTATTCCACCTTGATGTGAAAGACCTTAAGGGCAGCGTGCCCGCTCTCAGCTGAAAATAGAGTTTCCTGTCTAGTGGTTTGGTGACAGTGTCCCAGTATGGTTCATAACTCGGAGTGAGTTTGAATTCCAAGAATGATCCTGTTAGTGAGAATGCATCGCTGATACTAAGGGCATTGAGTGTAACCATCTCCCAGTACTTTTCTTTTAAAACCTTCTTTGTTGGAAAACAAGCTTTGGTGGGTTCATCCCAAAGCATTGCCTTTCCAATTTTAGCTAGGATATCTTTAACGTCATGCAGCCAACTGATTTTGTGGAAAATGTCAGCTTTTATGATGTCCATGAAACCCTCGGCATAAGGTGCCAGTTCTGGCGTTGTCCACAATCTACGCCAATACAACACAGTGCATAGCTTAGCAGTGCCAAGAAGTGGTTTCCTCCCAAGGTCATGAAACAACGGACACCATGGTGTACTTTGTGGGAGATTGGTAATGCCCCGAAGGAACTTGTTTTCAGACACGCTAAATTTAGACAAGTTCTCTAGCCCCCATAGTTCTACACCATATAGTGCAGAGCTTATCACCTTTGCGTCATATACTTGAAGCACTGGTCTAATAGGTTTCGTAAGAGATCTATTATGCTCAAGACGTAGGGCCCCCGACAATTACCGATGTTTCAATGTGGCCATGTCAATCTGTCGGTTCCACTTGAGGCCGCTCTGTTTACCCCTAAATATGTAAACTCCCTAACTTGTTCCAGGGGACGATTATTCATTAAAATGCCACCTTTAAAAACTCTATGTTGGTTAAAAGTCCTAAGTTTTGTTTTCGACACATTGACTTCGAGACCACGAGCAGAGCAAAATTCCTCAAATACTGTCAGAGCTCGTTGGAGCCCACTTGGAGTCTTTGAAATTATCAATGTGTCGTCCGCGAACATTAAGATCGGGATTTTAATCCCTGCTAAAATCAGAGCATCTGTGTTCATGCGTGTCATACAATCAACTATCCCATTAATAAACACGGTGAACAAGGTCGGGCCATGACGCATCCCTGGCGCACCCCTCACTCCATGGGAAAAGAATCAGTCACCTGGCCCTGGGAGCCCCCGCGTATTTTTGCGTAGTTACTCTTGTGCAATCTCTTTAAAAGCATCAGAAGTTCAATGGGCAGCCCTAATTCATGAAGGGTCACCCATAGCCTAGAACGGGGGACAAGATCGAAGGCCGATTTTAGGTCCACAAAGGCAGCGTATATGCTGCCTTTGCTCAGAACCACCACCTTCCAGTATAGTAGAACAAAACGAAACACCTGATCGATGGTGCTTGTGTATGCACGGAAGCCGGCTTGCAAAGGTGACAATATGCTATGCTCCTCAGCCCAGTCTTGGATTTTATTAAGGATTAGTCTCCCCAGTATTTTTTGTAATGAGTGGATCAGGCTAATAGGACGGTAGTTCCCTGGCAATGATTTATCACCTTTTTTAAACACGGGGACTATTTCGGCTCCTTTCCAGGAGTCCGGTATTGGGGCTCCTTGCGCAATTGCCTTAGTCAATAGCGTGATATACTTTCCCCATCTGGTTTTGTCGTGGAGGAACACATCGGCAGGGATGCTGTCTGGGCCGGGTGCTCTCCATCCAACAACACCACCAAGGGCTATCGCAACGTCTTTGATATTAAAATCCTCATCTACATAAAATACATAGCTTGCCCCACCCCCAGTTAACTCTAACGGGTTACGTGCATATTGCGGTTCAAAGTGTTTAACCCACTCTTCCTGCGAAACATGATTAGTTGGAGATTCCGGAGTACTATCTCTGTCCCACTTAATAATGTTCCAAAAATGTTTGCTCTCTTTCTTATTGCTGGCCTCTTTAAAATCCTGCCACCTTTTTTCATCCGAAGAACGTTTTGCTGTAGCCATGGAATTTTTATATGCCTGTCTGGCTACACGTACTGCGGCTGGTTCGCCGCCTTTAATGGCATTCCCAAGAAGAGCTCTTGTCCGCCGGCAATCTTTATTATACCAGCGGCAGGACTTCTGGTGTAGTACTTTCTTTAGTTTGCGAGGTTTGATAAAATGCGTTCTCATATTTGAAAAAAGACTGTCATGGGACTTGGTGACACTCTCCAAACCTATACTATTTAAACATATGCTATTCAACTTTGTTAGGGCATGATCAACTTCCTTTGCAATTTTATCCAAAGACCCGCGGTTTTCAACTATGCTCGACCACTTGAGTCTTCTCATATAATTCGTGGGGATAACATCGTGGAAATATAATTCAGCCTCTCTACATTACGCTTGTTCAGGCAGCCACCATTTTAATGCTACACACAGAGGATTATGATCACTTTCAAGTCAATCCCTGACCTCCATATCATCAATGGTATGCCAGATTTTCAGACTCACAAGTATATAGTCTATCCTGCTCTTATTGGATCTGTTGTTGAATGTATTGGACCCTAGCTTATCTTGGGGAGTCCTGTCATTTAGTGCCCTGAGCACCTTCTCTAGGCAGACGGAATTTATCTGTATTACCGGTTCTGTCCATTTCTTTATGGGAACAAGCTCCAGCTTCAGGATTCCCCACTGAGCATCTTCCTCTTCAGTGAGGAGCCATTCCTCACTGGCGAGTGGCTCAAACGTTATATTAAAATCACCTGCTATAACTATGTTACTTCCTTGAGAGTGGGAATCGAGGAGATCATCTAAAGCCGCTAAAACTTGAGACCTACCCCCTCTTGTTCCCCTCACATAGATGTTGAAAATATCAACTTTACCCAGCAATCCCAAGTTTAATCTTAGTGCTTGGATATTGTTGCTATTAGAAGGAAGTTCCTTAATACTAATGCCTAATGATTGCCTAACCCATACGATCAAGCCACCAGAGGGACGACCTTTTTCCCCTTTTACTGCCGGCACATGGTAATTAAAAAAACCTACCCGATGTTGTGCAGTTAATAGCCACGTTTCTTGAAAGCAACACATATCAAAAAGGTCAATGAAAGCCAACCAGTCTGGAGATACTAATTTGGAGCCAATTCCTGCAATGTTCCACGATAGCAGGGTATCTCTTTTAAAATCTTGGATGCTGGGTATTATATCTATGTGTTTCTCTATGAGGGGATAGCTAGACCCTATTGGACCCGCGGGTTCAGGTGACTGTAAGGTTAAATTTTGGACGGACTTTGTCGGCCTGTTATGAGCTCTACAAGACTGAATCATCATTGGAACGTTTTCCCTAGATGATGACAGTTCTTCACCACTACCAGTATGAGATATGGGCACAGCAGACAGTCAGTCATTACATTCGAGAGTGGAACTACCTATTCTAGTTGCCAGTTGCTCGTGGTAGTTGTTAATCTTGCTAGCTGGCGGAGACTGCCTGAACTGGATAGATGAGTGATCATGGGAACAAGTTCTATATTCAAGTGCCAGTAAGTTTTCAACGAAAACTTCACTCTGGAAGGTTAATTCAATGCAATCCAAGGGGATGGTGGGAGAGGTGAGCCTACATACTTTCACAATGTCATCCCTTATTACGGAACGACATCCCCTTACGTGCCGAATCCAGTGTATGACCTTATCTGCACTTTCTCTTATGTTTTGCCCCAGTTTCGGCACGTTCACCATAAAGATGCTGTAAGTGATTTGGTGATTTCACAGTCCCCCCTCTCATCATGATCAGAACGCTGCCTGGTTAGGGGTGGGCCAGTATATATGCTTCAACCCGGCTGTGGCTGCTTACTTGATGTGTTATTAAGCAGAGAGCCCGTAATGGATGTGATGTTGGGCGGAGCATTACTTCCAGTAGGGATCTCTATAGAGGGAATGTTCTGCTTGGCCACTTCACTACATAAGGGGGTCACTTTACTCAATATCTCCTTAGCTCGAGGGGTGGGTAGTTTTGCCTGGACTAGTGGCGGGTTGCATGAAATGTTAGCACTACAGGTTGGACATTGAGTACTAAAAGACTTTCCTTGTGTCAAGTGCTTAAACATAGTTGTTAAATTCTCCATCATGGCCTTCAGAGACCCTAATTCAGTCTGGAGCGAGTGGACTACCCGGATAGCCTCTTGTGTGTCTGGAATGTTGTTCCCTACCCGATTAGCAGCCTGCTCTGCACTTTTATCCAATGACGCGTCAATACCCTGTGCACTTCCCTTCCCCTGGAGGTTGGACAATATGACGTATCTAGTGATACAGTTAACTAAAGGATCAATCACTAAAGACTGGGTACTACCAGTTTCTAGGGGGTTTGGGGCAATGACAATGGGAATTTACTCCCTGCCAGAACTTGTTTGGCTCTCATCCTTGCGCTCCTTGGGAACATTTTTTGTGCTTAAGAAATATGTTGGGGATCATGGGGCAGTTCTTAGGGCTATTCATGGTGGAGTGCACTATGCTAATCGGGGACTTATCCATCGCATGCAAATTTGGCTCGCTCACTAATAGATCCTCACATTCCTCTATGAGTGTGTCTAAACGATCTAAGACCCAATTACTTGCTGGGTGATTAGGTGCCTTCCGAGCCTTTTTCCCTTTGCAAATTTTTATCACCAGCCCCCCACACTCTGCTCCCTTCTATGATCTTTCTTTTCCCCATCACTTGCTAGCTAGTGACAGGTCTTAGTAAAATCTATACAGTTAAACTCTAATAGGCAGTGGACAATTGTCAGGTGTTACCACAATATGGGGAAGGTTATGGCAAATGTCACAAAAACAGTACCTTGTTTGTATTGCAATCTCCTGGGTAGGCCAACATTGCACTGGCCAACAAGCAAAAGGGGTGGGCCCTGCCTTTCCTGGCAATGACGGGCAGGGACGGGCCCGCCCTTGGCCCGGGCTTAGCCTGGGCGCGCCCACGCGTGTCCCACGAAGCGGGAGCCGCGAGGAACCTCATGTGCCTCCTGGCGAGCGATGATGACAGCGGCGGCACAGGGAGCAGTCTGGGGGCTGTAGTCCTCCCCCCATAGGCCAGGCGAGATACTGTTGGTGCCGGTGCCATTGTTGTGCGGGTCCCGCAAAGCGGGAGCCGCGAGGAACCCTATGCGCCTCCTGCTGCGCGATGATGACAGCGGCGACACAGGGAGCAGTCTGGAAGCTGTAGTCTTCCCTCCGTAGGCCAGGTGAGTTACTGGTGGTGCCGGTGCCGGTGTTGTGCGGGTCCCACGAAGCGTGAGCCGCGAGGAACCTTATGCGCCTCCTGGCGGGCGATGATGACAGCGGCGGCACAGGGAGCAGTCTGGGGACTGTAGTCCTTCCCCCGTAGGCCTGGGCGAGTTACTGGTGGTGCCGGTGCCGGTGTTGTGCGGGTTTCGGTAATCCAATACAATGCGATATGAACCATCAGGTTTTGATACCGTAAAGAGAGGATTATTCATCGGTGATGTACATTATTCAATCACTCCTTGATACTGTGTGAGAATGTCACAAACGTGAGCCTTAGCTTCACATCTGATTTGATATTGCGGTTGTGGCTGTGGCATAGTTCGTAAAGGTATCTCATGTGCTGGTGAATCAATATCCCAACCTACCTGATTATGGTACACTGCTGGGGCAAGGGCCAAAGCCCTCTCAGCAGCCAAAGCCGTTGCATGTTCTTGAGGGACGTAACGTGAAAAACTCGGAAGTATCACATCCTCCCTTCTTGAAGCGGCTAACACAAAGGGTGGAGGCCAATATGCCTCTGCCAACAAAATGCTGTACGAGGAGCTTAGATTTTCCCAGAAAACCGCCCTGATTGGACGCTGTATGTCACCTTCAATTTGGAAAATAAATAATCTCATATAATCTATCCGGGGGGGCATACCGGGTATCTGCTGTTTCTACTGTAATGAATGTATCAGTTGCAGTTGCCTTCAGACAGGGACTCAGTGCCTCCCACACTATGGTAACCTTCGCCACGCTGTTGAGCATAGTCACTGCCCATGTCCAGTCGAAGAGTCGCGTTCTCACCGTCTGAGGCATATCTCGCTGTTAAAGCGGCAACTTTTTTCTTCTGATACGGGGGTCAAAAACGAGGCAGGTCCTCTTGTTTGGCTTTAACGTCAAACTGTCGAGGTTGATCTCATCCCTGTTTATTAGTTGGGCCTTTGCCACGATCCTGGCGCTCCCTTCCACCGACTTGAGAGTCCAACATGTCCTGTAAAGAATGAGGAGAGCACTGATTAGGGACTTGTAATCGATCAGGACTCTTAATTTTCGCGCGATCGCGCAAATCATAAGTACGCGCAGAAGACTCAGGTGTCGGTAAACCAGCACTCAAACCTTGCTTCTGTTGTTGCTGCCCCGTTTTCTATTTTTCCAGTTCTTTTTAGGAAAGAACGGGCAACTGTGTTTATCAGCTTGGGCCTTTTGCATTTGAGCTTGTGTCCGCGTTTGAGTAAAAGGCTTAACTCCCAGACTATTGCGGCCTCTGGTCTTATAAGCCTTTGCAATAATCTTCGGTAATTCACGTGGCTTGTCTGCATCTGTGACAGTCTCCAAGTGGTTAGCCACTTGTAAGCTTACAGCATCACCCTTGACATTGGCAAGGATCATGTCAGCAACCACGTCGAACACCACCACCAGACTCATCCCGAACTCCAGAGCCATTTCGGCTCCGTGTTCATATTAAACACGTTTTATCACGGAAGGGAGTACGGTCATTGAGGGAGAGCCAAAACACTTTGAATACACCGCTGCAAACACCTTTCCCCAGGTGTTACAATCAGCTAATTCTGGAAGTAAGTCTTTAGGCAAACTTATAGTCAAGATCCTGTGTTTCTCCACAGGATTGGTATTTGGAAAAACACCCTTTAGTTGTCCAAATTTTTCGGCAAGCCAATAAGGGAACTTATCCTTGTTTTGTGGACGCTTGCCCATCCCTGAATTAACCATAAGAGGACTGATGGTTACACCACCAGGTCCTGCGGGTTGTGCAGCAACGCCAGGTGGTCCCACCTGAAAGTTGCGTGACATGAATTGTATGACAGCTTTATGCACACGTATCAAGAATGTATAACAACAATAACAGTGGAACCTTCAATTGACCAGCACCTAACCTAATATAACTCTCCCTGTACTAGACCTCTATTTCGAGGAAAATCGTGTGCACACTCAATGGCACCCACTGTAACAATGCCTATTCCCTTAGGAATCAAAGTACGTACCAACAAAATGGTACGTATCAAGAATGTATTTAATACGCGAAGTACTGCAAGCATTGCAGTAGTCAGATAACGTGGGTGTGGGGTATACCCAGCCAAAACGGGCCATATGGTACGGTCTATCGACAAAGGGCCTAAACAGAATGGCGTTATTGGGTGAGGAAGGGGTGAGGAAGGGCGCCATTGAACCAAATTTGGTGTTGCCAAGCTGTGAGTGGAACCTCAAGAGTACTATGCGGTCGATATTCCCGCGGAGTCCCAGTGGGAGTATACTCATGAAACAAATCATCTGCTCCATTGACTGCCGGAAAGGTGACCCAAGAAAAAAAATACCTCAAAGCGGAAAGCTGAATCAACCTCCACAACAAAGATAAGCACTATACCGGCATCAGGTACTTCATATTGTTGTAAATGAGCCCTGAGCGGTGCGCGGTTAGGAGGTGCCATGGCAACCGTCATAATGAATAAGAGAGAATAACAACTTATGCGTGGCATCTCAACAAAAGGTTAAAAGAAAAAGAACGAAATTTTAAAATTCAAGCTTGAAAAACCTATCACATATATCACAAAATAGGAGGCTACACCATCACAGCCGTCTCCGGAAACAGAAGTGAGGGTTTTGTGGACAAGCACAAGCACTACTCAAGAATATCACAGATAAGAACCAGACTAAACGTTGGTGGCACCATGTTGCGGGGATTCTGTACCTACACAGAACTATGCGGAGAAAAACAGGACCTCCGTGTATAGGGGTGTACCAACCTATCACCTTAGTACCCAAAATCCCCAAACCGACTAGCTATAGTGTCTCATTCGCTCTCCTCCAAAATCACGACGCTACAAATGATTAGACAACCCAGAACACAACACTCCAGACTCTCAGAAATCGTGGTAGCAAGACATACCCTTTCGCTTGCTCACTCGTACTTGTCCACAATAAGAATTGGCAGAGTCACTGTCATAGTTCAAAATGTTTAATTTACTATTGTGCTCTATAATGCAGTATACGAGCCACTACCAGCAGATAAATGCATAAACTCAGAACAATTAGCATTGTTACAATTCCATAGAGTACAAAGGGGGAAGTCATTATATAAAGACAGTGGAAAAAGGACTAAAACCACCCTTTCCTTGACTGGAAGAAGTTTATTATATAAAAGAAGATCTCTGGGCTTTGTCAGCAGACCCCATACCTTAAAGCCTAGCTGGAAGGTTTACATTATGGGGACAGCATAGTTCTTCTGCATGGAAAGTGCTCTCTTCAAGTGAGTGTTCAAAAACATGCATCCCTGTAATATCAAAGCACAAGTCTCCAGCATTGCAGCTGTGTTTAGCATGTTATGTCTAGGTGCTAGGGACTGACCAGAACAGAATAACAAGGGGCATTGTTTATCGACCTTGCACAACGTGTTCAGACTAAACTCCAGGAACTTAGCCGAGAATGGGCAAAGAAGACAGTTCTCATGTGAAAGGCATAAACAGAGTTTTGCAAAAATAAATTAATGTAGTACGTGTGCAAAAGCAGCATCATGGCATCTAAGCTCATGCTACCTTAACAATGTCGGCAATGACCCTAATGGCCATATAACAGAAGAAGAGAGTGACCCTCTCCCTAATCTCCTCTCTCAGAACCCTGATGATGGGTCAGTAGATGTGTAGCTTTGGCAGGCAGCCTCACTGACCAACAGCAAATTGATTGCAGGAAGGTCCTCAATCAATACAGCCACATGTTCTCTCTGACTCCTAGTCAGACCATCTGGTGTACCCATGGAGTCAACACAGGTGAGAGTCTACCTGTTAAAAGTAAGATTTACAGGCAGCCTGACCATGTCAGAGACTGCATCAGGACTGAGGTCCACATGATGCTAGAGTTGGGAGTTATTGAGCCTTCAGATAGCCCTTGGGCTAGTCCAGTGGTCTTAGTACCAAAACCTCACACCCAGGGTGGTAAAAGAGAGATTAGTTTTTTTGTTGACTCCAGGGGACTCAATGCAGTCACTAGGACTGATGCTCATCAAATTCCAAGGACAGATGAATTCATTGACCCTTTGGCCACGTTTTTGAGTACATTTGACCTTACTGCTGGCTATTGGCAAATCCGATTAGCTGAGGATGCCAAACCAAAAACAGTATTTCCAACCCCTAATGGGCACTATAAATGTATTGGAGTGCCCTAAGGTTTGAAGAATGCACCTGCCACATTCCAAAGGCTGGTGAATAAAGTCCTTACAGGCCTGGAAGCCTATAGTGCAGCATATCCTGATTATATAGATGTCTTTAGCTCCACCTGGGAGGATCTCCTAGTCAACCTGAAGAATGTTTTGGAGGCTCTGCAGAAAGCAGGCCTCACTATCAAGGCTACTAAGTGCCAGATAGGGCAGAGCAAGGTTCTGTACCTGGGCCACCTTGTGGGTGGAAATCAGGTTCAACCATTACGGAGCAAAATCCAGACCATCATGGACTGTGCTGCTCCAACTACCCATACTCAGGTCAGAGCTTTCTTGGGCCTGACTGGGTACTACAGAAGATTTGCGAAAGGATATGGGTCTTTAATGACTCTTACAACAAAGAGAATGCCCAAGAAGGCATTTGATGATCTCAAGCAGGGCACTGCTCCTATTTTGCAGAGTCCTGACAACTCCAAGTGATTTATTGTCCAAACATATGTATCTGGATTGGGGGTAGGGGCTGTGTTATCACAACTTAATGCAGATGGTCAGGATCAACCAGTAGCTTTTATCAGCAGAAGGTTGACTGCCGTAGAGAAACATTGGTCAGCTATAGAGAGGGAACCATTTGCTGTGGTCTGGGCCCTGACAAAGCTGAGGCCATACCTGTTTGGCACTCACTTCATTGTTCAGACAGCCCATAAGCCCCTCCTATGGCTAAAACAAATGAAGGGTAAAAATCCCAAACTTTTGAGATGGTCCATTTCCCAACAAGGGATAGAATATACAGTGGAACATATACCTGGGAGTAACCATGCCAATGCAGATGGACTCTCCAGATATTTCCACTTAGACAATGAAGACTCAATGGGTAAGGTTAGTCTCATCTCCTTATGTTTGGGGGTGGGGGAGGTTGTGTAGGAAAGCAGGATCTGTTTCTTATGGTTACCCCCACTTTTTTGATAAATGGGATACTGTTTTTAACTAGTCTGATTGGGATCCTGCTAATCAGGACCCCAGTCTATCGGCTTTCTCCCTAAACTGTTACGTTATGTAGTTAGGTACACTGCAGATTGGATACTGGGGTACCCTTGTCAGTCCCTAGTATATGATACCCATGTACCCAGGGCATAGGTACCCAAGAGGCCTCTCAGGGGCTGAAACTTGCATTATGCCACCCATGTGAGGCCATGCAAAATAGAACTACAGGCCTGCCACTGTGTAAGTCGGTGCATGCACCACTTACTTAAGATATAGGTGCACTATATCTAAGGGTCACTAAACTTAAAACCTATAAGTCACCCCTATAGCAGGACTTAACAATCCTGAAGGCAGGGTGCTTGGTTCTAAGTGAGAGGGTGCCACGGCATGAGCAGGACACCCCTGCAGCCTACGGAGTCCGTTCTCCCTGGTTGTTAGTGAAGCAGCCATTAACAACATATAGAGTGGCATTATGCGACCATGTGATGACCAACCCTAAAACGGCTGAAACAAACCCTATCGTGTTGGGGGTCAAACATTGTGGAATCTTACCTCCCACACTGGTAACCGGTGTGGGAGGTATGATTCCACCCCTCAGAATTGAGCTTCGTTGGATCCCTGGTGTTCCCGGTGTTCCCGGTACCAGCCTTGTAGTTCCAGGCAGCACAAAATGGTTGCTGCCAACCAGAGACACATTTCTGCTCTCCTGCTGGTGAGCCAAGCTTGAGCAGGGGAAGGCAGAACAATAGGCATCCTGTCACAGGGAGGTGTGACCACCTCCCAGACAGTATTTAGCGTATTAGGGCTAGGTGGGTGTACTTGCTAATGACCAAAAGTCTGCATGAGGGGCACATTTGGTGTCCCTGTGCATAGTCCAGTTCAAACCAGTCCTGGGAGCCAATGGCTCCTGCTCAGGCACAAAACTGTACAAAGGACATGGGAGTAACCTCCCCAGTGTCCAGATTCTCCCCTGAATCTGTCCAACCCTCTCCCGTGGGTAAAAAAGAGCTTAACTGGCTGTGGACCCTAGATTTGACGTGGACAAGATTCGGAAAAAGAAACCACTGACCGTCGACCATCTGGACACTCTGGACTTCGCTGGACTTCTTTTGGGCCCGAATTTGTCTTCCTCTCAGTCTGAAGCATCGTCTGTGCCCATGCACCATACAGGCTCTGTGCAGGATCTGTGGAGCATCAAGGACAACCAAAGATATCTCCCTTGGAGTGAAGGAGTCACTCCCCTGCATTTGCAGGCACCACATTACGACTGAACGGTCTGCTGCTCCTGAGTTCCCACGGACTCCGAAGGTTCCAGCAACACAGGAGGTGGGTTCCTATTTCCCCTGAGGTCCGAGCTGCCCTCTTACCAAGTTTAATGCCAGAATCCCTCGTGGATATGCTTGTTGGTGTTTCCCTAGCAAGTGCATTGGGCTCCGAGTAGCCCCAACCTCTGGAACCATTTCCTACCAAGAACTACAGCCTCCTCGCACCGAGTGCTCCGTGGGCTGGTGTTTGGTGAACTCGTTCAAGGTTCCCTTGCGACTCCTATGCCTCCGGCCTGTGAGTCCACTTGAGGGTCAACTTTGCTTTTCTTGGGCTCTCCTGGTTGCTCCAGGCCTGCCCTGTCTCCCCTTGCTTTGGTGAGTCTCCTGGATCTTGCTGGTCCGAATTGTAACCTTGTTTGATCTTCTGTGTGGGTTGCCGTTGCCAAGGCCTGTTGGTGCTCCCGCCGGACACCAACTCCTCAGCACTCAACACCCTTCATGGGACAGCTCGTATCCAGCTCCTGGTTGTCCTCGACATCTCCTGGTCCCCGTGGCTGAAGAGTCAAGAACCCCCTCAACGCACCTGAAGCACCCGACATCAGTGGGCATTCGTTTACTGAGCCCCTGGTCACTCCGGAGTGACCCAGACTCTGTCCCCTCTGCTTGCAGGTACTCTTTGACAAGAATCCACCTTTGGATTCCAAAGGACACCTTTCTTCCTTCCAGCAGCGGCTCTTCCTCAAAGTCCTCCATTGGATTCGACGGCTGTTTCCGACGCCACTTCAGACCTATGCTCCTGGTTCTCCTGGGATAGGTAACTCTGGTACTACAGTATCCATGGGTGGGGTGGCTCTCCAAACTTCTAATTTCCACGGGGTATCTTCAAAGTCCAAACATTAACTGTGATTCTCCCACAGAATTGTACGGAGCATGTGGTTGTGTTCCCACACTGCACCCATCCTCCGTGGGGTCCCTACTTACTCACCTTGGGTGGTTCCTTGGGGTCCCAGCGATTCTACTTTCTCTAGACACTTTCTTGACTCCAGTCGTGGTTTTTATACCACTATTTTAATATATGGTTTTGTCTCCCTCCTGGAGCCCACTGTGTATTAGTGCTCTGTACTATTGTTTCGATAATACAGTATTGTGTGCTTTGTGATTATCTCTGTGTAGGAGATACTGTGTTGTACTAGAGAGTGTTATATTAATAAATACATATTGTTATAACTAAAGAGTGGTTCTCCTTTCATTTATCCAATACTATAATTATGCATTCTGGTAAAACAATCTGCATAAAATTCCTTCCAGACTAAACCTGAAGGCTGTTCTCCACAGCTACCACTTGGATAGCTTTCTAAGGTTCTCATTGACCTTTTAAATCACCATAAGGGTTGTTTGGACTGGTGCAAGGTGCCCACTTTAATTAGAGGATAGCATATACCAGGCTAACTTCTCACACTTGGGTGTCAGGGAAGTAGGTCCAGTCCTTCAGGGCTGCTCTCAGGTTACCAACAGAACAAAAGAGACAACAATTCAGTTTTATTGGGATATGTGATGAAGTCTGCAACATTTCTCCCTAACTAACTCCTCCCCGACATTCAAATTCCATTACAGAATGATTCTTCAATTTTTACAAAGGCTTAGAGTTTTCTATAAACCTGCTGTACGTGTAACTGATTGTTCAAGTCATTGGAATTTCTTTACCACTATTGCCATACTGCTAAATTTAAGCCTTGATGCTCCATCTTATCAATACAGGGAAGGGTAATAATTTCCACTTTTTCTAACTGATGCATTTCTGTATTAAACTGTGCACGCATGTTTACTGTTGGCATGAGGCACATAATCTGTTTGCAAGTTTTGTGCAGTATTTACATTACACCTGCACTTGAGTTTCTTGTGTGGAAAAAGAGTGATTAAAGTGTTACTATTAAGAGCTGCCTTACCCTTTTTAATCACTATTCCTGATGTTCTCTGTACTGGAAACATATCTATATGTTAAGATTTCCAATACTGCCTAAAGAATTTCAGTTTTTTTCATGAGGCATTTTGTTGAAGACTGGCTGAACTTTGACAGGTGTCAACTGCAAAAGTACCAAGACTATAATGTGTTTACCATCAAAACAGAACATAATGGTCAGTTCTTAGAAACTCCTTCATTCTCAGATAAATGAAGGTTAGAATTAGGCTTGAAACCATACTAACCTAATTAATGATAAGGACCGTCAATTTCTTAAGAAACCTTGTTATTACATAACAAGCATCACCGGATAACTTGAGGTACTTCAGTTTGCGGTCATGCTCCACAAAAGTAATTATAACGTAATACCTTGTATGTTGTGTACAGCTAGACCAGTAAATGCAGTAACAACACAAGAAAGGGTGCAATCTGTCATTTTGTGGATATAGACAGTAAGTACTTTTATCAGGAACCTATTTCCAGTGCCTACAAGTCCACTATCATAGACAAGTGTAGGCTTCAATGTGGTGTATACACATTCAAACTTCTTGATTAGAATTTCATGATCAACTAACGTTGTTAGTTTCCCGCAAATTTGTAGTTGCTCGTCATTTAGTTGTGCTACAAAATGTTCTAAGCCAATAGATTCAATCCTCTATTGATTAATAGTGTTTCCTCTCATTAATAGCTAGGGCTATCTCATTTTCAATAATAGGTGAGCCAAGTGGGTCCTGACTATGTGTACCTGAACTCTGATTGGTTTGCGGCTGTCCTTTGCAACTTCAGCTGCTATTGTTTCCTCCTGATGACTTTCTTTATTCAACATTTTGAGATAGGTGGTAAATACTGGGTATCAAGCTCAGTCTTTAACTGCATTGAGAGCATCTTCCTAGCACTTCTTCCTCAGTATGCCAATTCTTAAAGAGTTGCAGAGGAGCCAAGTATCAGCAGTTTGGCAACTGAATTTACGATAGTTGATGACACTTGGCTTGGTGTGTATTACTAAACAACTATTACAGCCAGAGACAGCAGCTTGGCACTTTAAATGTTTTGTTCAACATTGTTTCTGTATGTATAGCTTTGAACTATTTCATATAGACAGATGTTTTCTAAATAAACACTAAGATTGGGATAATATGTATTGATCATACTGCTTTTCACTATCTCAGTTCTATAGAGATCAGATTGTCCAAGATACTCAAGGCCTTATTGCAAGTTTGGCAGTCTTCCAATGGGACCGCCACCTCAGTGGTCACAGGAAGACCATGTAGCCCGTGGTAAACCTGTCTGCTGGATTATTACTTTAATCTATGGCAGACTCATGGCGGCAGGTGTGTTAGGCTCATAGGAGAGCCTAAACGCCACCATGAGAGTGCCTGCAGCACATTCCTGCATGATGTGGCATGCACCATGTAATGCAGGAATGAGGGTGCAATTCCAGGGGTACAACATGTGCCCCCCCACACTCAACCCCAGGCCTAGATTCGGCCACGGGTCCAGTTAAGGCCCACCTACCTGCATGTCCACCATCCTTTTACCTGCGGCCCCTCCCCCCCAGTGCGACCAGCCCAAGCCAGTTCCCCTCCCTGCTCCCGCCTCCCAGCTGCCCAGCCCTCCCCGACCCCTACTTAATCGAGGCCGCTGTGGGGACAGGCGAGCAAGACCACTGACTCATTGTCAGTGAAATTGCTCTCCCACCCTCGCAGCTCCACCATTAAGTGAGGCCTCGCCTGAGCCCCTGCACTCCCTTAGTGTTTGGTGTTCGAGGCCCTCCTCCACCCGCAGGTTTTATCTGCACCTCATCCCTGGTGGTCCAGTGGACCTCTGACTCCTTTCTCTCGTGCTGCTTTCTGCCCCTTCTGCTCTGTTTTTCACCCTTTAGCTCTTTTCACCCTTTCACTCTTCATAGCAGTCTTCTGCTTTCTGCTCCGTTTTTCACCCTTTAGCTCTTTTCACCCTTTTACTCTTCTTAGCACTCTTCTTCTGCTTTCTGCTCTGTTTTTCACCCTTTAGCTCTTTTCACCCTTTCACTCTTCTCAGCACTCTTCTTCTGCTTTCTGCTCCGTTTTCACCCTCTATACTTCCCATCCTTTTACTCCTCAGATCTTTTTAGTTTCTTTTTCACCCTTTTTAGGTCTTGCCTAGGCAGCGCGCATGCGCTGCCCTAGGATATGACCTTTAGAAATTGGTCAGCTCTTTTCAAGCATTCGTGCATGTGCTGGCATCCACCTTGTGGGAGCGAGTAGCGGTGCGCGAGTCCCCGCTAATTGAAAACAGATGGCCCGCGCGCCGCTGCTTGCTCCCGCAAGGTGGATGCCAGCACAAGCATGAGTGCTTTAAAAGAGCTGTTTGCATTTGCCTGCTCACTATCACCGAAGCCTGAACAAGGCGAGGAACTCTCGGGCTGGTGTTATCAAGCCATCTGTGCTATTTAAGAAGAGAGACCATCTCAATGAAAACTATTATTTCAAAGTTTTTTAACTTGATCCCTGCTGCTCTCGCTATGATCCTGCTGTCCCTCACAAAGCAGATCGGTGCTCCCTCTTCCTGCAGTGAGGCTCCATCAGATGTGCTCATTTATGTTTCATTTTAAATTATGTGCAAAATCAATGCCAGTTAGGTAAGTTCGTAGACCTGCTCAAGAGGAGTGGGGCTCAACCTAAAATTATTCTTGACACCTTGGTGCATTTGAACTTTTACTATGGTGGCCGTGTGCCTCCCATCTGCAGACTGCTTTCACATGTGACCTCCCATCCCAGCGTGCCGCTTATTAGGCTGATTTTCGCTTTAAAGTTTGTATTATCAGCCGTCTCTAAGGGCAATTAGGAATGGGTGGCTCCCAGCACCAGACACTTGTTTTCTAAAGCAGAGCGACGTGCTTAATATTTAACAATGGTGGCAGTGGTTCCTCCTTCTTGAGGAGGTGAGCAGGGCTCCCTCCCCACTTCCGGCATGTACATAGCATCTGTATATGTTTTCTCTTTTAAAGACACATCCTCTCCGCTTTACCGCCACGCAGCATGCCGCACTTGCTGGGACGCGTTCATAAAATTCGATTTTTGTTTCCGTCTTGCAGTCTGCACTTTGCAGCAAACGTGATGTCCTCCTTGTGTTTAGTCTCTTTTCCATTTGTCGCAATTGTCTTTACTTTGCAGTTTTGTAAGCTTCAAACTAATATGCCTCAAAGTTTATTCCATTCAGGGGAAAGGATGCGTAATTTCATGGGCGGCTTTACCATATCAGTAAGGGACTTTTTCAGCGCTTTTGGAATCACAGGAGATAAGAAGTCGCTATAAATATACTATTACAATACACTATCAGTAAGAGCGCCTCCTAGCCTCAGAGATGGTATTTCCAGCATCTGCCCCTTGGGCATGGCCGAACATGTCCTTGTTTACCTCGGGTTGGTTCTCTGTGGGGCCTTCATTAAAGGGGAGGGCCTCTGCCTTTTACAGGCTCTTAGTGCACTTTTCTGAAGTGGCGATTTTTATCTTGGGCAATAAAACTCATTGTTCAAGTTTATTTAAGGGACAGACAGTCCACTTGCAGCCCTGAAGGAAGTGGTTCCCATGAAGACAACGTTCTACTGGATAGGTTCGGAACCTAATAGCTCCGGTTAGCCCCACCTTGCAGCCAGTGCAATCATTGAAAATACCAATGCTCTATTGGAATAACTAAAATATGCAAGCTCTGCTACAGCTTGGTGAGACATGGCATTTCATTCACCTGTACAGCAGACTGGGGGCCCAATTGTTTAGTAGCCAGACTAAAACATTTGCAACGCAAAAGGTCTCGCATTAATTAAAGATTGAGCTATTGGAGTTGCAAATAATAATACAACGTTGATAGCTCAAACTTTCAGTAATGCGAGACCTATTGCATTGCAAATCCTTGTTTACTCTTTACTTTCTTCCTCTATTGCTTGCTTTCTCCTGTTTTTTAGCGCCGCTGCTGGCCCCAAGCCCCCTCCCCCCAGCACGATCAGCCCGAGCCAGTTCCCTTCCCCCAAATCATTTTTATTTGTGTTTCACTTTTCCCTCTGTTTACTGTAGCTTTGTTTGATCGTTTTCTTCTGCTGTTTGGTAGGCCTGTTTTCTTCAAGTTAAACACCTGCAGAACAAGAATGACACAATAGGAAAGAAATGTATTTTTAATTTATATGCTATTTATAATTTCATTCATTATAAGTATTTCACAAGGTAACAACATTAACACCTATTTTATATTTGTGCACATGGATAAAGCTTTCTGTACTATGGGTTTCCATACATTGGGGGCTTTAGTGTAGTAAGTGGCAGGCCTCTACGTGAAGAGCTCTCTGCAGTGTAAAACCTGTTGGTTTTAGCAGCTTCCCCATATAGTGGGGCTTGGTTATGGTGAGATGCTGGCCATTCCTTGTAAAGAGCTGCATACAAGGTGAAGGCTTCACATACTATGATACTATAGGTTTGCCCACGTAATAGGGTTTGGTTGTGCTGATGCACTGGCCTGTGCATAATTAGCCCTGTACAGAGTAAAGCTTGTGCATAATAGGAGTTTCCCTACATGAGGGGCTTGAGTGAGTGAGGGACTGGCCTCTACCTGAAGATCTCTCTACAGTCCAAAATCTGTGTGTTGTAGAGTAGGTCTGGGTGGAAAATTACGCTACACTCGCGGAGTGTGCGTAGTTTGTGCAACTACACGCTATGCAAATTGCACATAGCACAGTGCAAAATCGTGTAGTGCAGCGGGCATTTTTTGCTCGCTTGCGGTCCTCAACATCAAGTTGGCGACCGCGAGCGAGCAAAATCAACATCCCGGCGAGACTTTTTTCTCGTTCGCGATCGTCAACATCAAGTTTCCGATCCCGAGAGTGGAAAATAAACCTCCCGGTGAGATTCTCAACACGGGGAGGTCAGGTTTCTCATTGTGAGTGTTCGCGTATGCTCGCAACCGCTCGCGATGAGAAACTACCAGTCCGCGTTGAGAAATCTGCTGCTCGAGTACAAATCTACTAGAGCGTCAGAAAACGACCGCTTGCACTGTGCATGATGCCGTTCGCAATGACTGCACAGTGCGGACAAGCATCCGACACTGTGAAATCATTGCCAACAGCATTTCCCTACCGCACTATGCAGTTTGCGTAGCTACGTGTAGCGTGCGTAGTGCAAAGTGCACTTCTCATAGCTACGCGTAGCGCGACTACGCGAACTATGCCCAGGCTTATTGTATAGTCTTCCTCACATAATGGGCTTAGGTGTCATGAGGGAGTGACCTGACTGTGAAGCACTCCCTACAGGTCAAAATGTGTACATAGTAGCAGAGTAACCACATAACAGAGCTTAACTGTGTTGTGGGACTGGCCACTCTGTGAACAGATGTGTATCTGGTGGAGGCTGTGTGTGTTAGGAGCCCATCCATTTAATGGTTCTAGGGTGTATTGAGGTTGTGTCCTATGCATAATCAGTTCTGTATAGAGTAGAACATTTACATAGTAGGGATGAGCCTATGTAAGGGGGTTGAGTATGGCGAGGGACTGGAATCTCTGTGAGGAGCTTAGTAGAGTACCAAGGCTGTGCACTATAGGTACTTTCCCACATAATGGGGCTAGGACGTGGTGAGATAGACTACCCTGTCTTTGTAGAACTCCCTACAGATAAAAAAGTATACATAGTTGGAGCATACCCACATAAGAGAGCTTGACTGCGTCCACTGACCACTCTGTGTAAACAGCTGCATAAGGTGAAGGCTGTGCATACTTGGAGTTTACTCATGTAATGCGTCTTTGATGTGGTGAAGGACTGACTTATTCATAAATAGCTGTGCACAGGGCAAAGCCTTACACAGTAGGAATTTGCCTAGGTAGGAGGCTTGAGAATGCTGAGTGACTGGCCACCCCATGAATAGCTCAGTATAAAGCCAAAGCTGTGAGCCCTAGGGACTTCTCCACATATTATTGTGAGATGAAGGTCTGGTCTCTCAGAGAATACCCCTGTGTAGAGGAAACGCTGTATGTAGTAGCTGCTTGCCATGCATTGGGGCTTAGATGTAATGAGGGACTGCCTAAGGGTAAAAAGCTGTGTTGAGGGTGAAGCCTGCACCTAGTCAGGCTTTCCATTTTTAGGGGGCTTGAGTGTGTTGAGAGACTAACCTCTATCGGAAGAACACTCTTCTGTGTAAAAGCTGTGTGTCATAGCAGTTCTCCTACATTCTGGGACTTGGGTGTGGTGAAGGACTTGCCATGATGAGCTGTCTGCAGTGCAATAGCTGTGCCTAATAGGGCTAACCACATCATAGGGCTTGGTTGTATTGAGAAACTGGCCTCTGTCTAGTGCTGTCTACAGATCAAAAGCTGTACATAACTGAGGCTTACCAACATAATGGGGCTTAAGTGTGGTGAGCCACTCACCTCTCTGGTATGTGCAGCATTCAGGCAAAGGCTGATAGAGCTTGTTATGGAGCTTGTATTTGGGGGAAGAACTGGCATTTCTGTAAATAGCTGCGCACAGAGCAAAGGCTGTGTAGTAGTAGCAGTTTCTCTATATAGGCCTCTCCATGAAGAGTTCAGTACAGAGCAAAGCTGTGCACCATTGGGGCTTCCCCACATAATGGGGCTTGGAAATGGTAAAGGACTGGTCTCTCTGTGTACAGTTCTCTTCAGGTTGGACGCTGTACACAGTAGGAGTTTACCTTCATAAAAGTCCTTGAGTATGGCGAAGGGCTGATTTCTCTGTGCAGAGCTCTGTACAGGACATAGGCTGTTCTTAGTAGGAGCTTGCCCATGTGATGGGCCTTGGATGTGGCAAGAGACTGCCTTTGCTTAAGTAATTGTATACAGGGTGATGCCTTTACATAGTAGGGGTTTCCCTACATAGGGGGCTACAGTGCAATGATGGACTAGCCTTTGCGTGAACAGCTCCCTACAGTCCAAATGCTGTGCAGGTCCCAGGCCCAGCTCTCCCTGTGTTGCTGCATCACTCTGGCTCCTGTCTTCCCCATTGAGTGCTTTCTCATTTCTTTTCCCTAATTTTTCACTGCTTTCTCCTTCATTTTTGCCCATTTTGTGAGTGCTTTCTCCTTGCTTTTCCCCTGTTCTCACAGCTTTTGTCCTTGCTTTTTGCCCATTTTTGAGTGTTTTCCTTGCTTTTCACTTGTTTCACTGTTTTCTCCTTGCTTTTTCCCCAGTTTGTGAGTGCCTTCTCCTTGCTTTTTCCTAGTTTTCACTTTTTTCTCCTTGCCGTTTCCCCTGTTTTTGAGTACCTTCTCCTTGCTTTTTCCTCATTTTCATTGATTCAACAGATCACCACAAAACCATTAGCAACTCCAGCGCCTTGAGACCCTCATGAGTGATGTGCTGTGCTTTATACATCCTTGGTTGACTGATTGATCTTAGGGCTCCCCCAGGTAATGGGCTTGGGTGTGGTTAGTGATTGGCCTATCTGTGTAGAGCTCTCTAAAGGTTAAAATGTGTACATAGTTGGATCTTACAAACATAACAGGCCTTGACTGTGTTGAGGGACTGGTGTTTCTGTGAACAGCTGCATACAAAGTGAAGGGTGGGCATACTAGGTGGTTGCCCGCATAATAGCTCTTTGTTGTAGTTAGAGAGTAGCCTATGCATAAAGTGATCTTAAAAGCATGAAGCCTGTATATAGTAGGGCTTTACCTACACACAAACCTTGAGTGTGATGAGGGGCTAGCCACTCAGTGAAGGGGTCAGTTCAGGGAAACGCTCCACAGCATAGGGGCTCACTCAATGGGGCTCAGCTGTAGAGAAGAACTGGTCTGTCTGTGTAGAGTCCCTATAGGTGGGAAGCAACAGACAGCAGGACTTTACCCACATAACAGGGCTTGGGTATGGTAAATGAGTGGTCTCTCTGTGTACAGTTCTCTCTATGTTGGAGACTGTATGTAGTAGCAACGTTCTTACATAACTGGGCTCCGGTGTGGTGAGGGACTGGCCTCTCCATGGTGGGCTGTCTACAGTACAATAGCTGTGCTTTGTAGGGGCTAGCCCACATCATACGGCCTGCTTATATTGAGAAACTGGCCTCTGTGTCTAGAGCTGCATACAGTTCAAAATCTGTACATAGTAGATGCTTACTGGCATAATGGGGACTGAGTGTTGTGAGATACTGACATCTTGTGAAGAGCTGTGTCCAGGGCAAAAGCTGTGCTTAGTACAAATGTATCCACATAATGGAGCTTGGGCATAGTAGAAGTTTCCATACATAGGGGGCCTGAGTCCACTGAGAGACTGGCCTCTCAGTGAAGAGCTATCTAAAGAGCAAAGGCTGTACATAGAATTCATTTATTTATGCATATTTATATAGCCCTGACATTAACCAAAGGTGCTGGAGAAATTCACAGGACTAATATTTAGTTGCATTGATATGGATCGTTTAAGACAGACAATAAAGCTATACGTAATTACAAGATTGAACGAACAACAGGTAGATCATTACATAAGACAGAATGTACAAAAGCCGTAAGATGGTTGAGATAGTATACAAAGTATAGAAAAGGTATGTATATCCATAAACAGGTTGAGGTAGTATACAGCCTTACAAAGGTTGAGGTAGTACATACTCTATGCCAAAAGTTGATTCCGGTGTTTCAACTAAAATACCATTGGAAGAGACAGGCTTTCAGGTCCATTTTGAAAGTCGTCAGTGATATAGTGGTGCTTGATGATGTGGGGCAAGTTAACTGTATGAAAGTGTGCATACTACATACAGTTTTACACTGAAATAAGAATCTCTGTAGAATCTGTAGTACGTGATTTTGTACCTAAGGTGCTTTGAATGTCTGGATAGAATAGGCTCTAAATAAAGTCTGTACCAGTAATTTACATATTACTTTATGAAAGCATACACCCATAGAAGATACCACAGATATGTTTATATTAGTACCTAATATCTATTTTCCAACTTCAAAGTATTACATCCTTACAACATACCATACTGTAAATAAAACTACAAATATATCTAATAGGTTATAAATCTGCACTGTTTAAACCACTCATCTAGTACACAATCGTATAAATAGTGCCAATTTTCTAGCAAACAAACAGCACCTTGTACAAAAGAATGCTCATGACATTATTATCTATGCTTACACTTAGCAATACTAAACACTTTTTCTCATCCACATCTTTCTTTTACAAAATTTACCTTCTTCCTTAGATTCAGTATGCCAAGTAACAAACCATTCCGATTTCTATATATCTTCTTTTCACCACAGCTGCTTCCTGACGCCATGCTCTTTATCATAGGGCATGTCGGCTTTCTCCGGAGTCAACAACCTTCATGTAACCCTCTCCAGGTTGTTGCGAATAAGTGCTAAAAAACGCAGACATCGAGTGGGTGCTTCTCATCTCTCTTTTTTTTTTAAATAAAGTGCTAATGTGCTCCCATAAGACGTTTTTCGGCTGCCACGCAGCCTTGTTCACCTACAAAGAGCCATATTGTTAACTTATATTTAAAGACACATCACTTCCTTCATTGACGGAAAGTAACAACAGACTTTACCCGTTCTTTTTCCCATATGTTTACAATGTATTAACATCATCTTATATTTGAGATTCAATACAGAAGTATAATCCTTTAAGTTGTGTTCTATTTCATTTAAATTCAAATATACCGCATTCTCAAATAACAATTTTTTCTGGCTAATCAGAATTCAAGCTAGCCTAGCTGATGACGGCTGATTAGCCAGAAACCGGTCCCAGGATGCTTGTTTCTGGTCCAGGGAAGACATGGCTTGGCAGTTCGGGCTGGTCTGTTCCCATGAAGCACAGAGTCAGACTGATGTGCATAAGGCCATGTCTGAACTGGGGTGGCGGAGTGAGCTAAAGAATGATGATGGATTAAACCCAGATCAGTTGACTGGGGGGTGAGTGCTTGCAATGTTCAACACTCAGTCCATCATCCCCTTTGGTTTTGCTTTGTTCGCCCTAAATTGGCAGGGTATGCCCAGACGTGAGTCACTTGCTCACTTTGACACTGGATTCAAGCTAGCCTGGCTGATGACGTGTGATTAGCCAGAAACCGGTCCCAGGATGCTTGTTTCTGATCCAGGGAGGACATGGCTTGGCAGTTCGGGCTGGACTGTTCCCATGAGGCACAGGGTCAGACTGATTTGTATATGGCCATGTCTGAACTGGGGTGGCGGAGTGAGCTAAAGAATGATGATGGATTAAACCCAGATCAGTTGACTGGGGGTGAGTGCTTGCAATGTTCAGCACTCCGTCCATCATCCCCTTTGGTTTTGCTATGTCTATAATCATCATTTCACCTCTGATAATTCTTCCATGCTGCAATCTAATTAACCTAGCTGCTTAGAGTGTGTTAACATTGTGAAACGTTCTTTCTCTGTAGTGGCTGACGCGACATGTCGAAACACAAGGCAGGAAGATGCCCTTACAAACTGTGCACTTGAGGAGTTCTTTCCCATATTCTTCACAGAAAAATTACCTTTCTTTATCATGGTCCGACAAGGTCCAGAATTTAACAGGTTGAGTGCAAATAATAAAAATGTATTATTTGTTGTGTTGTTTCTTTGTTGTAAACATTTATTTTCTTGTAAATGGGGAAGATGTTTTTTTTACTGATTACTGGTAGACTCTGCAGAGTCTCCACCTTGGAGAGTTCTATTATGTCCGATTTAGAATGTGATGATGTAGGAGAGAATGTGAAGGCTTGTGGGCTTGGAGGCAGTTGGAGGCAGTTGGAGAAGCGAGGTTGCTGTCACAGGTGTGCCTCAAATAAAGATTATTGTTTTACAGAAAACGTCTCTTTGATGATTAATCCACCAGAAGCTTCACCACAATATGTATTCTTAACCCTGTTGCAACACAAAGGATTGTCAAAACAGCATTTTGTAATAAAGTATCTGTTCTCACAGGAAGCTTAGAGTCAAAGGTTTATTTGACAGAACAGCCAGTTATACAGCACAGCACCAACGTTACTCCGTTGCTCTCTCTCCCACTGGAATGAGTGATGCATCATCAAATACATCACTCCATTCCATTACATGGAGAACATTCTAATGTTCCAAATACAGATCACAACACATCCCCCTCCCAATAAACAACCACCAATACATTAGTAATAACATTCAAAATAAGAAAACAACAATAAAATAATTGCAGAAGATAACACTATGTAACAAACATAATTTAAACAGAAAAAGTAAAAGTGAGCACAGGACAGCATAATAACTACACTAGGGCAGCTACACAAAGATGAAGATAACCTTAATGCAACACATAATCCCTCAATTTGATGGGCACTTTTCTGCACCTAGCAGAAGGAGTTCTGAATTCCCTACCACCAGAAACACTACTGTCATCAGAACATCTTGCCCCCGTCAATGCAGGTCTGGAAACTTCCACATTATGAAACCCACCCGAATACCTGACCAACCTAGACATGCTCCACCAGCAATCTGTGTCAACTCTGACCACATTCTTCCTGATGGCCACAATGGTGAAAGGACCTAGAAACCCAGATCTACCTTTAAAAGTGTGTCTAGGATTCTTCACCAGCACTTGATCGCCAACACACCACTTCTTGTATTTTACATTCATCCTAGAATCATAACTTGATTTATATCTCCTCTGATAATTAGTAACCCTGGTGCGTCTCATGTCTGCAGACATACCACTGCCAACACTAGCAGGTAGCCAACTAGGATTCAACTTGGAAGGAGCTTTCCTCCCCCTCAAATCTTCAAAAGGAGACTTAAGTGTGATAACATTAGGTGTGGTGCGGTGAGCCCACCAGGTGTCCCTCAAAACAGTATCAAAGGGTAACCTCAACTCCAGAGCCCGCTGAGCACAACTCTTAACCACCCTGTTCATCCTTTCAGCTAACCCATTAGCCTGGGGAGAGTACAAAGCTGTCTTCTGGTGAACAATGTTGAAATCTTTTAGAAAATTGCACATCTCATGGGAAACAAATTGTACCCCATTGTCTGTAACCAAAAACCTTGGAACTCCTTCTGACGCAAAAACATCCTTAAGGAAGTTTAACACCGTTTTAGTGCTAGCCACAGACACACACTTGGTGACTACCCACTCCGAAGTATAATCCACCAGTAAAATAACAAATCTTTCAAAAGAAGGTAACAGCTCAAATGGGCCCACTATATCTAAGCCCAACTTCATCCAAACCTTCTCAGGAACCTCAACAGGAGACAAAGGAGCTTTGCTAGGGGTATGCGACTTATCATTAGCAGCACATGACAAACAGTCCTTAACCACAGCCTCGATCATGTGATCCATACTAGGCCACCAGTACTTCTCCCTCACCCGAGCTTTGGTTAAATTCCTGCCCAAGTGACCTTCATGAGCAAGGTTAATTACTCTGTCCCTAAAAACACTCGGAGGAATCACTCTGTCACCTTTCATATGGTTGTCATAACAAAAAGACAACTCCTCCCTCACACCCCAAAAAGGTCTCATTTCCAAATCCAAAGTCTTGTAATCAGGCCAACCATGATTTATCCACTCTTTAAGGAGAACAAAATCTCTGTCTTTATTTACACCCTCCGACCATTCTTCAGACGAAAAGGCAGATTCCGCCACCCACAGCACAGCTTCCTCCACACTACAGTCTGAAACTTGTCCAACCGGTAGACGTGAAAGACAATCCGCAGATTTGTTACACAAACCCGGAATGTAACGAACCACAAAACTAAATTCCTGGAGTCCCTCACTCCAACGCTTGAGTCTAGGTGTAACATTCTCATTAGGACGGCACGAGAAGACTTGAACCAAAGGCCGATGATCCGTCCGGACCAAAAAGGGAATTCCCCAGAGATAAAACTTAAAGTGTTGAATTGCCCAGAAGACACTCAACCCTTCTCTTTCAATACAAGAGTAATTAACCTCCGCATCTTTGAGGGCCCTAGAAGCAAACGCTATTGCTCTGTCTTCACCGTCCACTACTTGGGAGAGCACCGCCCCCAATCCTTTCAGACTGGCATCCGTCGTCAAGACAGTCTTGCAATTCACATCAAAATGACCTAAAGTGGGCATTTTACCAATCTCAGCTTTTATGCACGCAAAGGCCCTCTGGCACTCCTCAGACCATGCAAACTGTGTCCCCTTTTTGAGTAGAGTCCTGATGGGTTCAGCTACACTAGCAAAATCTGGAACAAACTTAGAGTAAAACTCGGCAAGCCCTAAAAATGATCTCACCTGATCTTTATCCTGAGGGACAGGGGCTTTCACCACAGCTTCGGCTAGCTCCAACTTGGGTTGTATACCCTCCCCCGAGATTACATGTCCTAAGTATGTCACAGAATTCAATCCCACACGACATTTTTGTTTTTTAACTGTGAGTCCCGCATCCCTCAGTTTCTCCAACACTGTATAGAGAGTCGAACGATGTTCCTCTTCGTTTTCCCCATAAATCAAAATATCATCTTGGAAAAACATCACATTGGGTATTTTTCCAAGACCCATCTTCATGACCCTTTGAAAACAGGCCGCCGCCGACGCCAGCCCAAAAGGCATTCGTAGAAAGCGATAAGCTCCCAAAGGCGTCACGAAAGACGTAAGATGTCTTGAGTCTTTATGCAGCATGACTTGGTGGTAGGCCGAAGATAAATCTGGCACACTGAAAACCTTGGCCCCTCTTAACATACTAAGCGACTCAGAAATGTTGGGTAACGGTTGACGGTCAACCCAAATCCACTCATTCAGCCCTCTTACGTCCACACACATCCTAACACTTGCTCCTCCATCCTTAGGAGCAAGAACAATGGGTGCAAGCCACTCCGAGGCTTCAATCTCTTCAATAATTCTCAATTCAAGCAACCTCTGCAGCTCAGTTCTTAGTGGCTCAACCATCATGTTCGGCACCCTTCATACTTTGTGCACACACGGTACTGCTCTTTCTTTTAAAACAATGCGATGTTCAAACCCCTTAAGACAACCTAAAGCATCTGAAAAGTCCTCCGGGAATTTGTCATAACATTCATCACTCACACTCAAGGAATTCACCAACATGACTTGATCCCTGGGATCTTTTGCACAAGGGTTAAGCATTATGCCCAGATCTCGCTGATGCCTCCATCCAAGCAAATTGTCTCCTCTTACAGCCTCATAGACTTTCCCTACGGTATGCCTATCTTTAAATCTGATACGAGCTTGAACATAGCCGAGGACATCAATTTTGGCACCACCATAACTAACAGGGTTGATATCTGGTGCCAACAAGGTCATATTTTCAAGACCCACACACTCATCCCATTGCTTATTACCAATCATGGTAAAAGGTGAACCAGAATCCGCTAGTACAGAAAAATCATACCCATCCACCATGATCTTACATTCCGGCATAATCACCCTGTCAGCATCTACCTCCCCACCATCAGCCTTCACATTCAAGAGAATGGTGCGTACAACTTCAGCATTTTTCTGCAAGTTGCAGTTCTTATCAAACCCCTTACACACCCTAGCGTAATGTCCCTTAACACCACATTTATTGCACACAGCCTCTCTTGCAAAACAATGTGGGTAGTTAGAAAAATGTGAAAAACTTCCACATCTCATACACTTAGGCTTAGAGCTAGAGGAAACGGGTTTATCACTGGAATCATTACTCCCCTCAGCAGAGTGATTGTCACGTTCTCCCTTATTATGAACACTCTTAAAAGGAGTACGTACACGTGTGTCCTTTCCAACAAGTGTCTTGCTATTAGTAGAAGAAGAAGAAATCTTCGCTAGTGTATTGCAACCCTCATGATTTTCCTCTTCCTCTATAGCATGTACATCGCTGGGCTTCTGAACTTTTTCCTCCTTGCTTTTTCTAATTTCTTTCACCCATTTGGAAGTGTTCTCCATCCCTTCCACAATAGCAACAGCTTCAGACAAAGAAGGGTTTTTTGATAGAAGCTTCTCTTGAACACGAACACTGTTGGTGCACCTCACCAATTGGTCTCTTACCAATGAATCCAAAAGGTCACCAAATTCGCACGTGCGGGCAAGAGTTTTCAAAGCTGCGACATAACTGCCAACACGTTCCACTGGACCTTGGATTCTGGTAAAAAACTTATGTCTTTCCAAGACTACATTGATGCGAGGGCCAAAGTATCTCTCTAGCATAACCAAAGACATTTCATACACATCACTGGGAGAACCATCACCATCGCCAATGGGAAGTAAATCCATACTGTCATAAGTATTCCTTCCTTCTACGCCCAAATTGTGAAGAAGAATCGCTTGCTTCCTAACCGCAGAAAACTTTTCACCTCCAATGGCCACGATATATGAATCAAAAAGATTCTTCCATCTTTTCCATGGTAAGATAGGATCGCCTTCTTCAGAAAGAAACGGTGGCGGTTGTGACATGCTAGAAGATGAGGCCAACGCCATCTCGCCCACTTGACAGAACCTTCACTGTAGATTTTAACTTCACTTATATTTTTCCTTTAATATAATCACCCTTGAGATATGTAACATGCCATATTTTATGTTATGTTATGTTTAACATCCACCCAAATATCTTTTTAAATGGGTAAAACAACCAACTGCAATTTTCCTTGCTTTCCAGTTCAAAAATAATGCTATTGTTTAGCTTCACTTCCACTTAATTGTCCTTAAAACAGAGGTACCACAGGTTTTCCTCTGTTTGTCGAGTATAATAAAGTTAATTAGTTAAAAAAAACGTGTTGTTCGTGTCTCCCTCGCGTTTCACTCGCTCCGTGAAAGCGTTGTCATGGAGATTGAAAACAAGATGGCCACGATGACACAGCGCGTAGGACGTGTAACGTGAGACGTGAGACGTGCGTTCCATGTGAGTTCCAAATGCGTTCCAAATGCAGGGGAGGCTCGCGGAAGACTCGTAGATCAATGGAAGCTTGCAGACAGGCTCGCGAAGACCAACGGCAAGACCAACGGTAGGAGATCTCTACAAAGGTGTTTACTCTCGTTGAAGCGCACTAGTCTCAGCCAAACTCACCAAAGTGGAATGAAATTGTCCTCTCTCCTCACCCGATTCTGATGATAATCGGAGATATTGTGAAATACGATTTGCGTATTTCCGAAGTCCGAAGTCCAAAGGCAGGGGAATTGGTGCTTCACCGCGTTACCTGTCCCCAATCAGGCATCAACAACCCGTCGCCAGTGTAATAAAGTATCTGTTCTCACAGGAAGCTTAGAGTCAAAGGTTTATTTGACAGAACAGCCAGTTATACAGCAAAGCACCAACGTTACTCCGTTGCTCTCTCTCCCACTGGAATGAGTGATGCATCATCAAATACATCACTCCATTCCATTTCATGGAGAGCATTCTAATGTTCCAAATACAGATCACAACACATTTCTTTTAATTTATAAATCCCAAATGGGATCCCAGAAGAGAAGGCTGTTCACCCCAGATCACTTTTGGACATATGTCTATGCCCGCAGAAGGGGGTGGGGACCGGATCCAGCACAGGGAGAAAGGGTTTCCCTTAATTATATTGATGTGTGACTGAAAGGGAATACTAGGTTCTAGCAAGAGAAAGAAGGATAAACACATCTCGACTGAGGGATTCTGGGAAAGCTTATAGTTAGTTGAGAAAGAAAGTTCTGCAAAAGAAGATTTTATTTGTGTTGGAAAGTTGCCAGGATTGGTTGTAAGGAATTCGACAACACTGGCTAGTGCACAGGATAAGAAATGGCTCTTCACCACCACCTCCTCAGAATATTGTTGAACATAGAAAAAAAACATGAAGGAAGATTCTTGATTGACTGCCCCGGAAATAAAACTTAAGGTTCCCTGGTTCTGCTGGTCACACCCAGATGGTATTTTGTCCTAATTGGATGGGTGAATGCCCTAAAATTGCATGCCATCATGACATAGTTTTTATCAAATAACATGAATAAGATACATTACAACTCATTTATCTTACACCATACTTAATGGCACAGGTGGATTTCCTAGAAAGAGTACACCAGTGTGAGACTAGTACGTGTCACTGGCCACATTTTCTAATTTTCGGCACTCACACAGTACATTAACACTACCAACCTAGACACACAAAAATAGCAGGGGAGTCCTTGGAAGTGTTGGATGCATGGGACATCTGTCCTGAGGACTGCCACAGATCGCAGTGTGTCCCTCGAAGGCAGAAACATGTTGGCACTTGTTACATGGAGGAACAGATTACAGGGCTCATGTTTCTCATCAATATAATGACGTAATGTGAATACATAGATGTGTCGACCACTAGACGTTTTTAACTTTCTTTTGTTTGGTCACCACAGTTACTTGAAAATATAGGATTCTGAAATAGAGAAGTAACAATATATTGTCTTCAGGTGTGAAATGCACACTATTATTTGGATGTAATTAGAAACAAGGGAACCATGACTATCTGCTGTTGCAAACTCGTCAATGGCCCAACCTAATTACTGCACCCACACTAATCTGCAGGAGCAAGCGCTATGATGAACCATGCCACCAGAGTGGGTGAGGGCTTGATGCCGTTCAATTTGGACGGCTGGGTACTATCTAGATCCATGAATGAAAACCAGGGATGCATATCAAAGCAAATCATAGTTGGGGGGCCACCTCCGTCACACCTTCTCCTAATTGTGATTCATAATGATTTGCAAAACCCGTTGTGTGAGTTGGAAAGCCTTTGTCACAAAAGGAGTTTAGTACACGGCCAGCACCATTTTTGCACAAATCCTGTAACCTGCTACTGCAAAATGGTTTAGAACATAGGGTCACAGGCTTCAGGGTAAAACCTCTGATGGGGAAGACACGACAAAGATATCTCAGCGGTAGCTACGTAATACAGTTCCACGCTGAGCTCTTGGTGCCAAAATTGGAGACCTCAGTGTGAGATTGACCCCAGTGTATCCAGCTTCGAGAGGCTTTCTTCAGCTTCAGCATCTTGCAATGCCCTGCGGGAGGATTTTTAACCACCAGAAAAATAACAAAGTCCTGAGATACAATGTGTGATTGGTGTGACTCACTAGGCTTAACTGACCCCGCTCCACTAGGGTCAGGCTTACATTGTAGCTAGATACATTTGTGCCTCGAATGTAAGCATAGTTGTGTTTATTTACACATTACACGTTTTGTCATTTCTCCAAATTGGTTTGGAATGTTTTTATTGTGCTGTGTACTGAAATGTAATATTGCTTGGTTAGGGCACCTTTCTCTTGGAATTGTCTGCTGCTTGTGCCATGACTAACAGAGTGGATAAACAGAGAGTCACTTAAAATTGTGTTGTAACCTAACCAGATTATGTTTATTAATTTGGCTGGGGTGGCCCCGTCCAATTAGTACTCCAATTTCAGACCTATCAACCGTGGTAGGAGAAGTTAAACTGTTTTAAAAATTGTATCCTCTAAATTGCAGACTGTATTTTTCAGATTTCCTAGCGAGAGTTTTGAATAAATATAAAGGAGACTCGAGTGCTGTGATGCTCGCCCTACCTTCAGAAAAGGCAAAAGTAGTTTTATTAAATATTTACTTTTTATTGAGGTCAGGCTGCAGTGTTCATAGCCAGGCAAGTGTGCTCCTTACTTTATGAAAAGGTGTGCCCTCTCATAAAAGTGAAAATAAGAGGACTCGTAAAATTGAAGAGCCCCGGATGGGAATGTATAGACAACACTGGCAGGCAGAAAACTCATGAAGCCATTTTTGTGAAGAAACTCATATTTTTATTACAGGTTCATATGAAAATAACGTTTTATACTATGCCCCTACGGTTTAGTGCAGTGAAATGACTCAGATGTTAATCACTAAGCTGAAATCTGCCATCATAATGCTTCTGTTAATCTTTTATGTCTTGAACAATTCTCTGCAAAGAATGATAGGCTGCAGTTCCAAAAACAATATTGAACGAGTGCGAAGTCAATACCTGATCAGGGATCAATACTTATTTCATGCGATTACAATGGCCTATACACATTCACCCAGAATCCCTGATGCGTGGGGGTCAATTTATTGCTTTCAATGCTTTTCTTCTCTGTAAATCATGAATTAACGTCATTAGACTGCTTACTAATTTAATAAATCAACTTTCCTTCTACTTGGTCGATGGACCAATTAGTTGAATAGTTGATGATAATGATTATCCAATTTAGATTAACCCTACAGTTAACTAGATAACCACAGACCCTTGGTAAAGTTATGAAGCTTTATCTTATAAATGCAGATCGCTCAATGCATACAGTCACATGTGCAAATAATGAAACTCACAAAGGGAGAGATAAACATCAGCAATCATCGAATGATTACAAACTCATTTCAAATAATGACATTATGCATGAAGGCGTGAATAGATTAAAAGACAGAAGTTTCAGCAAAATCATATGCGAAAACTAAATGCACCTAACGGAGGTGATAGATGAAGAGACGATAGTTTCATCTAAAATAATAATAATATGTTCAATGTATCAATAATGGAGTGAATGGGTGGAGAGACCAAAGCTTCAGGAAAAAAATATATTGGCAATTAAATTTGCATGTGTGAGTCAGAGACAGAATACAAACCTTTCGGTCTGTAGGAAAAACCACCCACTCGCCCCAGGAGATGATGGGGGTTCCCCCAATTAGGATCAGGGAACAAAGATTTAAAGGACAGGAACAGGACAGGTCAGGAACAGCTAGGCCTCTCTGCAAACTGATGGACAGCGACGCATCTCCCCTCTTTCTCTCCTGCCAGCCTAAGCGTAAACCACACCCCTAAAGGCACCCCAATTATACCCTAAAACTGACATATCCATCCCACATTTGTTGCAAACTTTTATGTAGCTCGCAAGAGGATTGGTGGGCTTGGGAGGTGGCGTTGTCACACCTTGGTGACTTCGCGTACAGTTTAGTGAATTTATTGTTCTATATTCATTCCCAGGGTTTGGTTCATAGCTCGTTCTCACGATCTCTAGACATGTTACCTTTAAACAAATCTTTATTCATAAAATTAACATCATCCGCAGAACAATTCTCCGGTCCCACGACTGGTCATGGCACTTGGCAGTCAGTCGTCATCTCGTCCTTCAACTCGTACATTTTTTCTCTACGGTGCACAGCGCGTCTGTCTTGCCTCTGACAGATCGGACTCACTCCTCGGCTCACCCCTCCCACTTCGGCCAACTTAATACAGATGGCCTCCTTTTCCAGTACACCACAGCAAATGAAATATGAACATTTATTAATTATGTGATATTTAAACCTTCACTGTTTACCACCCACCTTTGCAATATTCCCCATTAGAGTTACCCAGCATAAGCTTTAAGCGAAAAGCAGCAATATTCTTTGTTTAGAAGCAAGATGCAACATGCAACTACACAATGCATGTGCAGGTTAGTCATTTAATTTTTATTTTCTCCAAAGCACACTGAAAATATTTTTTAGTTCTTTCTTATATTATTTTATATTAGTGCATACATGCGCAAAGGTATTCTCCACGTGTTTGTGTACGGCGCATGTTAATTTTGATTACTACTTACTGTTAGTACGTATTATGGGGGTATTTATCCGAGCAGGTTTCTTTTTCGAACTCCTGCTCCATCGATTCCCCCCTCTGATGGCTTTCTGGAGCCATGATGAAAATACCTACCATACCGAGTGCCATCTGCACTTTAACTAAAACACAGTACTCTTCTCTCTTTTTATGGCACCCTCATCTAAATCTTTCATCATATCATAGTACTTCTCTTTCATATCTTCTAATTCTATTTCTTTACTTTTTCTTTTTCTTGATCTTTGTTCATTCTTGGATTCTGTCACCTCTCTTTTCCCACGTTTACACTTACCAAATGTATGTTGTTATTATCATTAAAGCTACTATGGCTACAGAAACTATTGTCATTATTATACTCCCTAATAAACTACTTCCAAAGGTAGAAAACCATTTACTCTCAGAGGAGAAACCCTTACCAAGTTTCTCCCAAACACCATCAACCTACAGTTGGGTCAAGTCCTCATGCAATTTAGTAATATTCTTTATGTATCCCTCTATTCCTTTACTTTTATCAGGAATATAGGTACAGCAGTGTTGGATTTTCAACATGGCACAGACTCCACCCTCCTTTGCCAATAGGATATCAAGGGTGTGTTCATTTTGCAAAACCATTGATCTGATCGCCACCATTTCGGTGTGAATTATCAAGAACCCACCAGAAGTATCTGTTGATAAACGATCAAACACTGTGGACAATTTTCGAATTTTATGTGAATTCAGGACAACTCCAACTGAGGGCATCAGTGCACCAAAAATATCACCTACTTTTTCTGAGAAACCTGCTCTTCTATTGCGTGTTAGTCCTTGCTTTACTTCATTGAGTTGGTTACTACTTCGGTCCATGTGGAAGACCTTAGGGAAAACAATAGCAAAATAACAACTTCCATACCAGTGTGCAGGCAATCTATAATAGGCCTTTCTACCACACACATAATAGACTCCTGTAAAGACAGGATCAGTTCCACCTTTCAATCCCCAACCTCCAGTAATTTGAAAAGTATGCTTACATTCACTACTACCAATGAAGTAATTGTTATAGTTAGTCTTTGTTCTGAGCAAACATATTTTCCCTTTCTGGGCTCAGTCAAGGGACATTGCAGCATATGGCTCGCCTTTTTCATAATCTCCCTCTCTAAAAGCACACGGAGGTACCCGTGACTTCTGTTCAGCAGCCTTTCTTTGGAAACTCTCTCTTCTACCATCTACCATTTCAATAAATATTTTGTCTTCTACCCGCAAACTACAAGTCAAATTGTTCCTATAAGCATATTATACATCTAAGGTTTTAGTGATATGGAAGAACTCTCCCATATATTGTGCATTTTTCCCACTTAAAACTTTATTCAACTCTTCAATCACCGGTATTTCTGAAAATACAAAATCTATGTTACAGTAGTGGTACTCCAGTTTCCCTGTCACAAAGAATATACTTGTTAGTACACTGCAAGACACACCATAGGTTAAAGGTAGGTGGTGATAGGTCACCCCCTCTGACACAGACAAAGGTAATTGCATGCACACATAACAATCACTCACATTCATTGTTTCTATGTATTCATATAAAAATTTAGTCAACACATTTAACGAGAAATCACTGATTGATTTATCATGATGGAGTATACTTCCATGCAATGGTTCTAGTTTAATATTAGGTGTTTTATTATTGACATCATTCATTCTTTCTTTTGTTACATCATTAGTATTGTTTCCATCATTAGTTACCATTAGTATAGGTACAAGGACAGTGAGTAATATCCACATTGATGTTAATATCAAGATAATACATAAGCAAGCCGTAATACATATACGTTTTAGGCTAGATTTTGGACTTTCAGTCACTTCTGCTTTAGCCATTTTGTATCCTATGAAAATATGAATCTATCTAAACCTACAAGTGCTAATAAAAATTCAAAACAAATAATGGTTTAATACTACACCTACAGGCTTTCTTCTTTACCTCCTTCTTTAATTTTATTTTCTTTTGGTCGTCTGAGTCATTCAGTTTTTCCTTTCGCAATCTCTTCCACTTTCACTGTTCTTTTAGGGTGGTCTCAATTTGCTTTCATCAACTTGCTCAGTGTCTGAACTGTCTTTTCATTCACTTGGATCAGAACTTTCAATTTCTTCCAAAATGACGTAGGACCATTCTGGTGCCTTGTGTTTTCTGCTTGGAATTGTCACTCATCTGGTTTTTCGTACTATTTCTTCTCCTGACTCTTCTTGTTCCGTTTGACTAGAGACCTCATTAATTTGTTCTGGTCTTCTTCTTGAGCTTCTTCTCACTAGAGTGCATTTCAGTCCTTTCACTCCACCTGGCCAATTATCACCTTTTCTTGGTTTCTTGGTTTGAACTACTTTTTCACCTTCTGTGTCCGGTTTCACATATTCTTTTGTTTGGCCTTTCTTTAATCTGTTCTTCTTCCTGATTTTCAGTAACTTCTGGTTCTGCTGTCTAAACAGTAACTTCTCTTTCAACTGTGAACTCTCTTCCTTCTGGTTCGACAGCAGTTTCATTTGTATCTGGTTCCGCTGTGAACTCACTTGATTCTTGTAACTAGCTAACTCACTTTCTTCTGGCTCAACACCAGTCTTTTGAGACCTAGTATTTGGTGCCCACTTTACTTGTGCTCGGCTGTTCATCATCTGGTTGATCATTGGAATCTGTCACTCTAGATTCATCAGATAGATCACTAGATACTTCTGAGGCGGAATGCCGGGAGTGGTACATGTAACGTTCTTGTTCTTTGCATTCCACATACGTTTTTTAACATTATTGCACTTTCGCTTTTAAATTTGTTGTATGTTGCCTTCCACTCACCGTTACTCAGCCGACTGAGGTGCTTGGGGGTGAAGAGAGTGATCCCCAGAGTTACCGCTAGTGTGAGCGCCTATCTTGGGAATATTGTAAGGTAGCAGGCTAGGCTTTCCCTTTTGGACCACATAAATGCGGGCGACAACGCGCACGCACAGCACTAGATACTCCTGAGGTGGAAAACCGGGAGTGGTACATGTAACGTTTTTGTTCTTCACATTCCACATACGTTTTTTCACATTATTGCACTTTCGCTTTTAAATTTGTTGTATGTTGCATTCCACTCATCGTCACTCAGCCGACTGAGGCGCTGGGGGTGAAGAGAGTGATCCCCGGAGTTATCGCTAGTGTGAGCTGCCATCTTGGGAATATTTTAAGGTAGCAGGCTAGTCTTTCCCTTTTGGACCACATAAATGCGGGCGACAACGCGCATGCGCAGCACTAGATACTCCTGAGGCGGAAAGCCGGGAGTGGTACATGTAACATTCTTGTTCTTTGCATTCCACATACATTTTTTAACATTATTGCACTTTCGCTTTTAAATTTGCTGTATGTTGCCTTCCACTCACCGTTACTCAGCCGACTGAGGTGCTGGGGGCGAAGAGAGTGATCCCCGGAGTTACCGCTAGTGTGAGTGGCCATTTTGGGAATATTGTAAGGTAGCGGGCAAGTCTTTCCCTTTTGGACCACATAAATGCGGGTGACAACGCGCACGCGCAGCGGACGTGCGCTGCGAGCGTGCCGGCGGCGTGTCAAAGGCAAGCCTGTCTGTGCCCGTCCGCGCCCAACCGAGCCCAGAGGCCATAGACCCTGCTCAAATTGAGGTAAATATTCCCCACACTTCCCGTATATTATACTCAGCTAACTTTTTACAGATGATTAGAAAGAGCGAACAAGACAATCATCGGGATTGCCTTTGTTGCTCGTGGAAGTTCCCAAGTTTACTAGACGGTCCAGCAGCTTGTACACATTGTCTATTCCAAAGTGATCTGATGATAGCAGGTCCCGAGAATAAAAACAAGAATAAGGAGCAAGTTATAAGTGGGTTAAACAGCTTACTATGTAATTTGAGATCATTAGCAAAACATCCCTTCAAAATCTGGGACATGATCTCATCACACTCCCAGGACATATGTTTCCTCACAGAAACTTGGCTAAATTCGGCCAACTACCCACTGATAAAGATGGTCATTCCTGAGAATTATAACTTTTTACATCTGGATAGGGAGGGAAAAACAGGAGGCGAGATAGCCATATCCTTTAAAAATCATCTTTCAGTAAATTGGATCACTACTCTAAGTAATGAAAGCATTGAAATGGGAATTTTTAAGATTATTACGTCACCCACAGATAGTTGGAACAGAGCACTACTATACCGTCCCCCAGGAACAAAGACTAATTTTACGGACCAACTGACAGAATTAATTGCTATGCATGTGCTTTCCTCAAATACATTTCTTTTGTTGTGGGATTTTAATTTTCACACACACAAAATGTCGCGGTCCGGTGCTTCTCCCCAGTCTGGGACTATGGTACCGGAGGACTCCCCGTGCCGGGAGTCAGGACAAGTCGTCGGAAGTGCAGACGGCTAAGAGCAACGCCGTGCTCAGCAAAAATATCACTCCACGGAAACAGCCACACAAAGCTGCAAAAACGAATCAGGAACTCCAGTGGGGAATACCTTCCGCTTACATCAGAACAAACAGGCAAGATTGTCAAGCACCTCCTCCCGGAAGAAGAAGTGTTTTATAGGGGTGGTTTCCTTGTAGATACCTTGATCCATTTTCCCCTGATGCGTCCCAATGGCTTCTGGGATGTGTGGTGCACTGGGCCCCTGATCCATCCATACCGGTTTTCATGCACACAGGGGAGGGAAAGTCTGTAAGTGGGTGCTTTATCTGCCTTTTCTCCCTGCCCTCGCTGCGTGATCGCGACAGTCTCTCTCTGTTTGCCCATGTCTGTCTCGTTTTTGCCTGGTTTCGTTTTTACCTTTTCTCGAAGCACCCAACGTAAATCGTTCTCCGTGTGTGCATTCTCCATATAGTGCTGTACTAGAGGAGATGCCAGTTTCTTTGTTTTAATGGCTGTTCTATGTTCTTTGTAGCGTAGGCGAAACTCATACCAGTTTCCCCAACATATCCCTAATCACAGGGACACAGGATGAGATAGATAACATTGTGACTCCTACAGTTGGTCTGATCTAATAGTTTGCCTGAACGTCCTTTGTAGGTCCAATGCTCTGTAACCATGGCTGTTTCACACGCTACACAGGTGCCACCATCTGTGGTTACCTCGAATCACAGGAAGACCTGTGATTGACCTGTCTGAGGTCGACCTTTTCGGTGCGTCCCTGGAATGAATCAATTTGTCATACGGTATGCTAATATAGGCCTCTCTAATACGTAATGTTCTTCACTGGTATTAAGAATGTTCCAAATTTATTCTAGAATCTTTTTGATCATAAAATGTAGTGGGGAGTGATTAATGACACACACTAGTTTGTCTGTTTTTTTTTACGTTGTGAGCCAGTCACGAGGACATCACGATTGTAAAATCTGGCTCTCTTGAAGGAGGTCCTGACTAGGCATTTGGGGTATCCCCTGTCGAGTAATCTTTGCTTAAGTTGCCGTCCATGTTTATCATATACTGAAAGATTAGAACAATTGCGCCTTACTCTAAGAAATTCCCCAAACGGGATTAAATCTTTTTGACTATTAGGATGGAAGCTATCGTACTGTAAGATAGTATTTTTAGCAGTGGGTTTCCGGTAGAAACTGACCTCCAGTGTCCCAGAATGTCCCAAAATGACGACGTCCAAAAATTCTACTTTTTGGTTACTATGGTTAGCTGTGAACCGCAGGCTCACATCCCTTGAGTTGAGCCACAAAATAAATTCTTGGAGGGCTTGTCCTTCTCCCTCCCAGACAAAAAAGATGTCGTCTATGAAGTGACGCCACATCTTTACATTTTCAAAAAAAGGCGCTGCTTCATTAAAAATGTGCTTTTGTTCTTACTCTCCCATAATGATATTTGCTAAGCTGGGAGCACACAAAGCTTCCATGCTGGTCCCCTTAATTTGTTGAAATAGATAATTTTTTAATTCAAAATAGTTGTTGCATAACACTAGCTCGAGGCACTCTAGGATAAATCTGGCAGGCCTATCCCCCGCCGTTCTGCTGAGAAGTGGTACTACTGATTGTACAGCTCTTCTTTGGGGTATATTTGTGTAGAGCACCTCGATGTCTAGTGTTACAAGAATCTCACGATCTGGATTGAAAGGCGTGTTTTCTATCTTGTTTATTAGGTTCTTAATGAATGATGAATATCTATAAGTGAGGGGACATAAAAAAAGAGTCCACGTATTTAGATATGGGTTCGGTGTTGGAATTTATGGACGAATTTATGGGACAAAGTGGAGGGTCATGGATGTTTTTGTTTTATTTTAGGTACCCCATACATGGCTGGGATCACTGGATTCACTTTATTGAGGAATTCATATTCCTTACTGCAGATGTGCCCATCTTCTAAGGCCTTCTTCATGATGGTACCAATCTGAGAGTTGAGAGATTTAAGTTTGGAGTGATTGGCAGGTCTATAGTGGTCAGGTACTGATAACATAGCTTGAACTTCGCGAGTATAATCCTCTGTATCCATGACAACTATCCCGCCCCCTTTGTCGCATGGCTTGACTATGATGTCACTAGTACTTTGTAAGTTTCTAAGTGACACACTTTCTTGTCTAGTCAAGTTATAGTCACTTTTAAAATGATATTTGGTAACTTTTTGTAGGTCTTTTAGTACTGTTTACTCGAAAATGGATACTTCTGGGCCTACTATGTCTAGGGTGGGAGTAAACATCGATTTTGGTTTACCTCCAGACCGATTGATCTCAATCTCCTCTCTGCTATTAAGGCTGAAGAATTTCTTGAGTCTAGTCTTTCTAAAAAAGGAAAAGATTTCCTGATTTACAAGGAACTTATTACACGTGGTGCTAGGGATAAAGGATAATCCCTTGTTCAGGATTTGTACCTTCTCCTCCTTAAGTTGGTGCTTGGAGAGGTTGAAAATAGGGATGTCATCAGTAAGAGAGCTATTGTTGTCATTCATCACCTCAAACATTGTTGGTTCCGGGTTCTCATGTACGGTTGTGGAGGTGGTGGGTCTGTTTGGCGATAGTTTCCTCTGTTTGGTCTCTGATATCTCATCCTGCCTCTGTTCTGTCCTCTCCCTAAAAAAGGGGACTGTTGCAGGTAATTTTGATTATGTTCAGGTAGCCTACCTAGGAATGGAGGTTGGTGCTAATACTGTTGGTTATGTTCTGCTTGCCTACCTCCTCTAGGTATATAATTAGAATTAGGCCCTTCTGGTGTATTAGAAGTTTCTCCTTCAGAGTCTGATGAGTATGTATCTGAGACGGTGATTTGTTTCCTTCTTGGTCTATATTGATACTGAGTTGCTTGTTCTTGTTGCTACTTTTGGTAGTAATTGGGGCTTAAAAATGGATACACCTTCTCTTATGTATACCACTTTGTATCTTTTTTCAACTTGTCAGTCTTCTTTTTTATCAGATACTCCTCAAAGTCATGTAGTTCGCTACTTAGGCTGTCCAATTTTGCTTTCGCGTCCTCTAACGCGGTCATACATTTAAGTTGTTCCTCCAGGCCCAGGATTTCCTGATTGAGGACAACCACGATCTCCCTGGTGGTCTCAACAATCAGGATCACCCAGTCCCTGGAGCATCTGTTGGATATATGGGACCATTTCTCTAAGAATTTGCGTATCTCGGTAAAGAGTGCTGGAATATTGCGAACTCTTAAACCTGATGGAATAACTCCTGACCTCAAATATTCTAACATAAATAAGGCATGAGATTCAGTTCTTTTAGTCTTTTTTTTAAGATTCATTAATTTAGTCCATTCTCAATTGTCCACATTGGACAACACTACTCTTTTATTTGTTGTGGGTAATTCTTCTATTAAGGCAGAAAAGTCCTCGTCGGTGAAGCCGAACGTCTTGAGGGCTTCCATGATCTTGGTTGCAGAATGAATATAGCATTGTCGTATTGAGCCAGGTTCAACTCTATGAAACTCCTAAGCTCAAGAAACAAGAGTAAAAGTGTAAAGCTACCTATTTAGGCTTGCATCTGAGAAACAATTTTTTTATGTAAATGAAAAACAATAATGATAGATAGTTGATGTGCAAAATTGTTGATCATACTTATGGAGCAGTAGTGAATTAGAGGATTAAGTAGTAATTAATTGGCTTGCAGAATAGAGTTATTAGTCTGAATTATAGAGCAGTAGTGACCATTTGGTGATAACACTCTTAAGTGCCATATTAAACCCATAGTTCATCTTCTGCTCTCTTTTCACAGCCTGTATTTCTCCACCTTTCTTTTTCCTCATCACTTGCTTCCTCCTGCATCTGCCTGACTTCCTCCGAGGTTTCAAATGTTGTGATAAACATAAGATGGCATTCGGTATTTCCTCTTTCAATTGTTCTGCTTAAAGCCATTGTATTTTGTGCACAGAAACGCGCAATTTGGTCAGCGTATCTGTTGTCCATAGTCACATAATCATCTACTGATTTATGTGCGGCACATTTGACTACTGGAATTCTTTTGGGCAATTGCAAAGCATCCAATAATTATTTTACAGTTTTGCTGTTAAGAATTGGGGAACTTGAAGGAGTCAGAAATCCCCTCTGCATCCATAGCTGTCCAAAAACATGGACGACCCCAAATTCGTGTCAGTGAATATGGTTACCTTCAGGCTTTTGGAAATATTGCATGCACTAATTAGAGCTATTAGTTCAGCAATTTCGGCCGAATTTACCCCTTTAAGACAGGATGCTTCAAGGACTCCCGCTATGGTGCAAACAGCATAGGCAGTGCATAGTTCACCTTTTCCGTTTCTCAGACATGACCCATCCACAAATATTTCACAATCTGATTCTTCCAATGGACTATCCCTGATGTTGGGCCTTGGTTTGGTGCACAATTCGGTCACATCCAAACAATCATAATCCGCTTCTTCTCTCACTTCCTCACAACAAGAGTTTGGCAACAGGGTTGCAGGGTTCACAGTTGTGCACCTTACCACAGTCACATTCTCAGCACCCAGAATCACTCTCTGGTACTTAGTCAGCCGATAGGAGGTTAGATACTGTGTACAAGTACAAGTTAAAGAATCTCAACAGAATGTGACACATACACCGTGACTGGGTATTCCGTCACAATTGGTTCACTTTGTTCCAGACTCACACAAGTAGCAGCTACTGATTTCAAACATCGTGGCAACGCTGCAGCCACTGTATCCAAAGTAGCAGAAAAATATGCAACTGGACGTCGTGCCATTCCGTGTTTCTGAGTTAGGACTGAGAGTGCACACTCATCTCTCTCACAACATTACAACGCACATTCCTTGGTATAATCTGGCATTCCCCATGCAGGTGCATGTCAAAGACTGCTTCTCAATTTTACAAAAGCTTCCATACTCTCATCATCCTGAACAATTGGATCTTTCGCATCCTTCCATGTTAACCTCTGTAGAGGTTTTGCAATCAGTGAGAAACCACTAAACCACTGCCTAAAATACCCAACCATTCCTAAAAACATTCTTACTTCTATTTGTGTTTTGGGTGGACTCATCTGTTTGATCACTTTAATTATTTCTGGTGTCACCATTCTAACTCCTTTTTCTATTTTGTGTCCTAGGTACTGGACTTCTTGTTTACAGAATTGGAGTTTAGCTGGTGACAATAAGGCAACTGTGTCTGTCACACATGCCTCTCGTGTCTTTGATGCCACTAGTAGGTCATCAATGTATTGAACCAAAACTGTATTTCCTGGCTTGACTAAAGTCTCCAGACATTTCTTTAACATCTGGTTGAAGATTGAGGGACTATCTGTGTACCCTTGAGGGACTCCGCACCATGCCAAGACACGGTCTCCAAACCGGAACGCAAATAAATATTGGCTTTCCGGATGCAAAGGAATCGAGAAAAAGGCTTGGCATTAATCAATAACTGTGTACTATTCGGCATCACAGGGAATTTGGTAAAGAATCACTGCTGGATTTGGTACTACTGGACAACAGGGTACTACCATTGTATTAATCTTCCTCAAATCCTGCACTATCCGGTATTTCCCACTGGGCTTTTTGATACCTATGATAGGCAAATTACAGAGACTGCTCATTATTTCCTTTAAAATTCCCTGTTCAATCATTTTGTCAATCACCAGAGTAACTCCTGCAATTACTTCTGGACTCATTTCGTACTGAGGTGTGTTTGGACATATAGCACCATCCTTAACTGTTATCTGGATTGGATCTACATTTGTCATTAAGCCAATTTCCTTTCCTGAAAAATCCCACACATCTGATCTCACTGCACTTTTTAATTCTTCAAGCAAATTCTCTTCTGTAAGAAGTGAATGCAACTCATCCACCTTTGTTCCTTGCTTCGCTAACATCATTTTAAATTTGTCATCCACATCAGGTGTCTGAAATGCAATACCATCTGGTGTACAGTAGATGGTACAATTCATCTTGCAAAGTAAATCCCTTCCCAAGAGATTTACTGGACTCAAGTCACATACCACAAACTGATGCATGTCTTTGAAATTACTAATGTGAACTTCTATTGGATTGATGACTGGCGTTCTGATATGCTTATTCGAAACTCCTACAACTTGGATAGTTTCTCCTGAGAGGGGTAGGTTTGGAATTTCTGCTGCTCTCACAGTAGAATGGAGAGCACCAGTGTCCACTAAGAATATTATATCATTCCCTTCCACCCGTCCTTCAACAAATGGACCTGACTGATCTACCGCCAAGGATGCGCCAAATACGCACTCCTCCTCCCCCCTCAGGCACCGTCATTGAGATGAGTCCGAATCATTCTCATTGCACTGCAACCAATATTGTGGAACCATTTGTACAGTTTGATTCTTACCGATCTGGTCACCTCCGTGATATCCAGTATGCACACTGAACCTCTGCACTTGAGCATTCGCATTATTTGGCATGGCAGCTTGTGGCACCTGTAACTGCAGAGTAACTATCTGCTGCTGCGGCTGGTGATTTACACCCACCTCATTCTGCATCTGTGGAATCAAAGTTTGATTTCCCTCATTAATCTTTTTGGCAGATCTACACTCGTTCTTCATGTCCAAGCTTTCCGCAGGCATGACAAGGACATTTCTTCATAGCTTCCTCTTTATTCATTTTTCCTCTTCCCTTCCCTCCACTGGAATTTTGTCCATTCTGATTCTGACCACCCATCTGATTACCAGTTTGAGACCTATTATTCGCCTCTTGCTGCTGTACCACTTTCACCTGTGCCCACATCATTTTCTCTTTTAACTTTTTATGTCTTTTTTCTGTTTCATCACTACAATACTTGGCATACCTCAGTATTTCGTCTATCGTTTTGCCCTGCCAGCAAATCAAATGCAGTTGAATCATATTACTAATTTCTGGTTTCAATCCAAACACAAAACGATACACAAAATGTCACATATCTTTGTCTTCAATATTTTTTTCAAATCCACTATACTGTTTGAATACCTGCAACAACCTTTCATAGTAGGCGTGTACAGAATCTTTTGACTCTTGGGTTGTTCTGTGGATCTTGACCCAATCTGTTTCCTTAGGGTAACTTTTTCCCTTCAGAAACGTGATCACCTGATTATATTTTTTCATCACCTCGTCAGATGCTGCACCTGTTTTAAGGTCTCTGAGATATTCTTCTTTTGGCCAATCTACAGTGATCTTACACTCTGTCCACAGATCTGCTGGAACAGCAATCTCAAACAATCCATCTGAATCCTCTAATAAAACCTTCGAGACTTTCACAAACCTTTCTACCTGTTTATACCATTCAACTGGTTTCTCTCTCAACCTGGGAAAATCGTTTGTGAAGGACAATATATCCTCTCTTGACCATGGAACATGAACATATCTACCACCTGGAACTTCTCTCATCGGACACACCCTTTCAACCTGTTCTGTCTCTTTTAACGGAAACAGATGTTCCTTTACTAGCTGCTTCTTCCTTCTTTTTCGCCCATCTAATTTTCCATTGATCTACATCTCCCCATTTCTTCAGAATGTTCATTAATTCTTTTATCTGTAATCTTTTTCCAGGTGTGTTCAAACTCTTTAAGTCCTTATCAGTGAAATCCAATCTGTATGATTGTTGAAATTTTGTCCAAGTTGGATGTTGGCGAACCTGTAGCTCTCCCGACATCTTCACCACTTTTCAAACGACACCTACTTCCCCTTTGGTATGCGCCATCTTAGCTTTTACCATTGGGCATGTTGCACTACACTTTTCATCTTAGACAGGTAGTGGGACCATCCATCGGTGAATATCATTCTCCTAGTCTGGTCATTTCACCCTACTTGGTATGTCATTACAGCTGAGGTCTCTCCCCTTTCTGCGCTTTTGTGTTAGGGATGCAGACACATATGCAGCATTTACAGACAGCTATAAGTGCTCTGATCTGATTCCTCTGTCCTTGCCAGCATTTCAGCATTCGTGTACTCTTTGACACGTTCTTGTTTGACGGAGGTTATCGGTTACTCTTGGATATTTTTCCCCCCCTTATTCACGACACACGCATTTGCTTTCCCATGCGGTCTGCTCACTCGCGCCTTATTTTTGGAGCGTTGAGTTGTTCTGGACCTGTTCAGGTCCGCTGTGTAACACTTTGCGTGTTAAGTCGCCCATTGCTAGCGATCACAGCAGATTTTGTGTTCCATCGCTATTATACATCATAGGTTCATGGACTGACTACATCTCCCATGAGGCTCGGTTCCCGGGGTGAGTCTCACGAGGCTTCCGACGTAGTCTGGCGGTCCCGGTCCCGCCCTTTCTGATCACTTCCAGGGTTATACCGGCTTCATCTAACGGAGTCAGAGGCGGCGTACGCACCGCCAGGGACAACCAGGAAGACCACCTGGAGTAGCGACGGAGAGGTAGGCTTCTTGTTGCGTAGCCTCCCAGCTTACATCCCGATACTTATTTTGACAGTGCACTCGCTTTGGCCATATAACGCGTCCTTTCCTGTGAGTTCAGGACGTAGTTTTGTGTTGGCAGTGGTTGGTCTTTTTCTTTCCGGTTGAGGGGTATCGACTGCTCGACTATTTTTTCTTTTCGTATGGGAGATAATATGTGTTCGTGTTATCAACACAAGGGCATATCTCAGATCACTCTGAGAGTTTTTGTTTTATCTAACCTTCAGGGGCACAAGCGTTTTAAAATGCATACTTATGAGCGTGAGATCAGTTCGAGCCTGCACATCCCCCAGTCCCCGTTACATTCCAGATCTCCAAACGCAGGGTGCTGACACCCGCCCCCCCCCCTTTTTTGAATTGGTTTATGACTCTCGCTGCGGTGAGTGCTTGAGTTTGGATTGATGACTTGGGCTCCTCCCCCTCATGGTGATGTCGACTCAGCAGTCAGGTGTGGCGAGCACTGAGGTCGGGCGCAGCAGATAGTTCTTCTCTTCGTTTCTGGCTCTCTTCCACAGCATTTTGCGAGTGCTGTCTGCCATCAGCTTGCTATCCCAATATCATCTGTTCATGGAACCGAACCTGGCTGGGGGAAAACTGAGTTATTCTCGTGCTTTCTTCACCTCTCGGAAGGTACCGGAATCGCGTAATTGGCATACCCGCTCTGTGTGTGCTGACTGGAAAAGTATGGCGGCTTGGCGTCCGGCTCGGTGTTAATCTGTTGACCTGCCGGTGTTAATCCGCTGATCGGAGCGGTTTGTATAACAGAACAAAAACAGTGGCAGCATAAAAACAGTAAAAACGACTAGGGAATTTGCTGGTAAAACCGGTGGCTTTTATATCTGAACCGGGAGGTGAGCGCTGGGAGAGTGGTGAAGCTTATTTAATTGTATGGAACGAGTGCCTGTCAGAGACTGGTAGGACTGACCAGAAATTGGCAAGTGACTTTCGCTGATTCTGTTGAGCTGTTAAAGGCCGGTGTGGTGAAAGGAAGCATGCTTATATTGTTCTAAAGACGCATAAAGGAAAAAAAGGGGAGGAAAAAGGCAAGGGAAGGAGAAAGTATAAACGGGGGCCGTGTACTGAATCCCTGACCACGTCCGAGTGAGCCCTGATACGTACCTGTGAGGTCCTGAGACTCCTGGGGCTACCTGCTCCTTGTTGGCTGTTGCGTTTCCCTCCCGCCGTCGCTTGTAACCGCGATCGCTGTGTGGGGGGAGCACCTGAAGGGACCACGATACCCAGGATCCCCTGGGGCACGGAAGCGGAAACGACGCATCTTGCGCGCCCGGAGGCGCTACTTAATTGATCCCGCCCCCCCGCGACGCCGGGAGAAGCCCGGGACAAGGGCGGGACCATCTGTGGCCGAGGGAGGCCGGGCTGGGCCGTTTCTCTTGGTTCCTGAAACAAGACTGTTAATTGCAGCGTTGCATCCACAAGAGGACTGGCGAGACAAGTCAAGGGAGGGGGCTCGAGGGCTACCCAATTGTTTGGCACATTGAGTCCCGGACACAGGTATTGAAACTCCCAGTAGGGGGCCCGTCAAGGTGCATTGTTATTTGTGTTTCTGGGTGTTAACGTGGGTTGATAGCGTTGGTTAGTACCCATTGTAACTTTCCCCTGGGTCAGTCCCAAGTGTCTTTTTGAGATCTGGTAGGCCAAGGAAGTGGATACACGACAATATAAGTTTGTGAGCCTGAAGCTGTGTCATGGGGAAAACCAAAAAAACTCCAAGTAGATTAGGGGGTGGAGTAAAGGGAACTCTGGATGCATTTATTACACGAGCTGAATCCCTGTTGACCCACGAAATACAGCTAACAGAGCGTAGGCTGTCCCTTGATTCTCTTCTGGCACGTAAACGTTCGTCGCTGGGGACAATAGCTGAGTGTGTCACGCCTGGGGTAAGTACCTCAGCAAGTCAGGGACTCCCTGTCCATAGCGTAACCCAGCGTGTTACCACGGCACAAGTCCATATTAACACGCCAGCATGTAGGGATCAAGAGTCACTGATTTTGGAGGGGTCTGTAAACACTATTCACCAACATGAACTCTCCCCTGTGAGATTGGAAGGAAATTTGGTGGCTGAAACATCGGGCATTGGGGCAAAGGGAGATCAAGAGCAGGAGGGTATTACACCAGGAGGGGAGAGGGAGCCCAATGCATTAATAAGGAGGGAAAGGGAAGTGGTTACCCGCTCAAAAAAAGTGTTATTGGTGCCAGTTTCTCCCCCAGAAACTGCTGCCTCAGAGGTCACAAGGACCACGGTTACCTCACGAGGCAACGGGACCAACAAAAATAGAACAGATAATAAAGCGAAAAGAGGTGGGCCAAGAAAAGATCCCAAAGTTGTTGAGGACGGGAGAAACAGATCAACTTGCCAATACCATGAAATTCACTCTCCTAGAAATGGGGCAGAACGGTCGCGGGAGATAATGAAAACATTAGAGGCCAACCTGGAAGCCCTTTTTCTTAAACATTTGGCTCCCATAGTGGAACATATAAAGAGAATAGAGGAGAAAGTTAGCAGGCTCCTAGAACAGAATAGCGGTGAACCCCCAGTGCCCCCACTGAGTTCGAGATATGAAGGGTTAGGGATTGTACCTTGCCCTGTTAGTCCGTGTGAAAACAGAAGTAGGTTGGCAGGAAATAAGCGGAGCGTTGATCCCACTTCCAGTAGGGATAAAGGCACTCCCTCCACTATTGTGCCCCATAGATTACAACATGAGGGTAGTAAAAAAGGGCTCGTAGCAGCCAACAGCCCCCCAGATGATCAGGTGCATTGTACATCGGGGCTGCAGACGTTGGATTTACCCCCAGCTTCTTGTCCATAACCGATAATCTTAGCGGGGGTTCCAGCCAATAACCAGGTTAGAGAAGAGTCCACAAGCTCCCTGATAAATAAGGTCAATCATTGGATGTACAACAATGTGAAGGAGTTTAAGTTACAGAGTAGCCACATCCTTATGGCAAGAAGGGTAGCGTGGATTGGTCGCTTAGAGAAAAAGTTTGCAGGAGACTGCATCATTGTTAATTTCAGACACTCGGAGCTGGTTAAAGAATTGCTTATTTCCAGTTACGGGGTTTTTGACAGAGGGACGACCATAAAGATGCTTCCCCTGAGCTTTTTTTATAGGGACTACTCAAAAGAGTCAGGCCAAGTGACACGTAGAAGAGGGGAAATTCCCAACATAAGGGCCAACAGACTGGGCTCAGTATCAAACAGGTTTATTCCGTTACTTGATGCGGCAGTGATGGACGAACTAGACTGACTGGCCCAAGGCGAGAACTGGGAGATTCCCCCTCCCCCAGCTAGCCCAATGCTAAGGGATATTGTGGATCCCATGGGAACTCCTCCTCCATCCGACATCCATCCAAATGAGGTTTTGCCTAACCCCCCAGACAAGAGTATTGTATTGGCAACGAGTTGTTTATCAGGACTTTCTCCTCAATCACAGGGTATCCCAGTTAGGAGAGAGATAAACCTTGAGGCTGAGGAACTTAGGGTGGTATCGTGGAACATCGCAGGGATCTCAACCAAATTAAAAAATAAGGAATGGTTGGATTTCAGTCAAAAATTCCACATTATCTGCCTACAGGAAACGTGGGAGACGGACAACAGTGCCCCGCACCTAGAGGGGTATAACATGTTTTTTGTTCCCTCCCGAAAATCTACAATGGGAAGAGCTAAAGGGGGCTTAATAACGTATGTGTCTCTCTCCCTACAAGGGTCTTGGGATGCCCTGGGTTGGAGCTCGGACAATATCCAGGGTATCAGTTATTGCAAGAAAGGCTTAAAATTTGTTCTGATAAATTTCTATAATGCGGGCCAATCAATGCAGAGGTTGAATGAGCTCAAGGATAGATTGGCAGACTTGCACGCTAGGGGAAATAGCCCCCCAAATCTGATTTTAGTGGGCGATTTTAACTGTCACCAATGCCCATATTTGAAATGGGGAGGGGGAAAATGGGACTCTTGTCCATCTATAAAGGATTGGCACTTAGAGCACACAATGGAAGGCAGCGAATTAAGTAAAATCCTGGGCACATATGATTTAGCCCCCACGATGGATTTAATCAAACCCAGGAACTCTAATACCATTAATCCCTCTTTTAAAGGCAGGGGCAGGGATACAATTATTGATTTTATCTTTGTGTCACATTGTTTTAAATGTAAGATCATAGATTTTAGTATAGAAATTAGTATTTTTAGTGACCATAACCCTTTGGTGTTGTCCCTGAGGGTCTTGGATTTACCTACGCAGGCAAGGCCAAGGATGATGGGGGGAACACTGGAAGCAGTTGACCAGGGCAGCCGTATACGCTGGACCAATATAGATGGGGAAGCATTTTATAAAAGACTCATTGCATCCCCAGAAAGTGGGATATGGAAGTGCTTAAATCAGGAAGTTGAAGGTAAAGAACTGATAAGTGCTTTTGAAAGTATGGCAAGGGACATTGACAGGTTACTGAGGGCCAAATCATCACCTATGTCTAATCTCTCACCAAAATGGTTCGATAAAGCATGCTCCAGAGCCCAAAAAGAATTGAAACGGGCACTCAAAACGGTACCTAAGAATAGGAGCAGGATAGTGGAATGTAGAGCCCAATACAAACTGGCCATAAAAAGGAGGAAACACACTATCCACTATGAGGCCTGGGAGAATTTGAGGGAGGCAGCTGAGTAGAGAGATATGTCTAGATTTTGGAAGGTGATTAATGACCCGAGTTTCCAAGCACCGAATAATGAGAAGGTGGCTTGCAATGTCCTGCCTGAAGCATGGGTCTCTCACTTTAAGAATCTGTATAATCATGGCAGCACCATTGCCCGACAAATTACAGAAGTGGGCATTTTACCAAGCTCTTGGTCGCAGTTTACAGTGGGTGAGATCAAAGATGGAATACACGCCCTGACACGGAATAAGGCCCCAGGGCCGGATGGGATCCCCCCCGACCTATTTTTGTCCCAGGTCGACCTGTGGGCACCTATACTCACGAGAGTTTTCAACACGGCAGTTGAAATGGGAATGCCCAGGTCTTGGTCAACTGCTAGCATTGTTCCCCTATTTAAAAAGGGCAACAAGTGCGACCCTCAATGTTATCGCCCGATCTCACTAATTGACGTGTCAGCAAAGGTTCTAGGGAAGGTAATCCTAAACCGCCTAATGGACTGGGCAGAGGAGAATGAAATTATTACCGATACCCAGTATGGTTTTAGAATGGGCCGTTCTACCTCGGACCAATGCCTTAATCTATACAACTTGGTGGCAAAGTACACCGTGGCAGGCGAGGGGACAGTCTTTCTTGCCTTCATGGACCTGACAGCAGCTTTTGATCGGGTTAACCGGGAAAAGCTGTGGGAGATTTTAGAGCTGCTAGGGGTCAATCCAGGTCTGATATTCATTTTAAAATCATTACATATGAACACAACAGCCCAGGTTCGATACAGTAATGAGGGGAATCTCACTGACCATTTCTCATGTACTAGGGGTGTGAGACAAGGTTGCATCCTGGCGCCCTTTTTATTCACGCTATATATAAATGGCTTGGACAAAGCACTTGGAGAGCTGGGGGTAGATTGTCCTAGAGTGGGCAACAGAAGCATACCTGTCCTCTTATACGCGGACGACGCAGTACTCCTGTCACGCACAGGGAGGGGACTGCAGTCTCTTATTGATGGCTTCTGTGGGTTCATGGCAAATTTAGAACTATCTCCCAATTTAACAAAATCATACGTTATGGAAGCAGGAAAAAGACCAACGAGGAATTTTATTTTTAAAATTGGGGGCCACAAACTAGAAAAGGTCGATGTCTTTAATTATCTAGAGATAATTTTCGACAGACACCTCAATTTTAACACACTAATCTCAGAAAAATGTAAACAACAGTCGAGTATAATGGGCTCAATTATGAATCGAGCTACGAGATTAGGCCGCTGGTCATTGAATGAAATATTGAATCTACATTACGCAATCTGTTGCTCCAAAATTATGTATGGGAGTGAGGTTTGGGGATTCAGAAACACTTCCATGATACAATTGGAGGAAAATATGTTTCTTAGAAGGATTCTGCAAGTCCCTCAAAGTATTCCGGCCCACATTGTTCACGAGGAGCTAGGGCTCCCTTACATTACTGATAGACTAAGCATTAAACCAATAATGTGTTGGATTAAAATCTGGACCAACCCTGAGGCTAGTCTAAGTAGAAAAATAATTAAAGATTGTATAAATAGGTACAAAGGACATAGGATACCGTGGCTCAAATATGGGAAGGATACGCTGAAGTGGCTGGGCTTTGTTAGTTGTTTTGATGAGCCCACGTCCCTGACGCCCCAGTTAAAAGTAGTTATAAAAGCAGAATACCTCAGGCGTCTAGCCTGCGCCCGGGAAGACAGTGAAATACTGAAACGGTCAGTGCGATCACACATATTAACGAAATCTGTTGCAGGTTTAGAACCTTACCTGGCGCAGATATATAATAAAAATGATAGATTTTTAATGACCAGATTCAGACTGGATCTTTTACACCACATTTTAGCTGTCCCCGCAGGGTTCACAAGAGATATTGGATCAAAGGGTCCATGCGGCTGCGATCTGGGATCTCCGCAGGATACCCTCCATTTTGTGTTCTTTTGTCCATTATACGAATACCCGCGGGCAGTTTTCTTAAAAACCATCCTAAAAGTGAATAAATTTAGCCAAGTTAGGGTAGCACTCCTATACCTGAAACTTTCCTCGGAACCCCTTACCTTGTTTTGCACTGTGAACTTTTTAAGATTAGCTGCAAAATTAAGGAAGTCTAGACGTGAGGCGTAAGCAACTTTGCTTGTTGGACACAGAGGGTTGGGTCCTATGATTAAAAGTTCCCTTTTAAACTTTGTTTACATTCTGCACACAACAGTAGACATTACCGAGGATGTATGTAAATTATGAATTGTATGGTACAGTGTATTTGGGATGTTTTAGGACGTTTTAATATGTTATAGCTTATTTTATAAAGTATTGTTTTAAACTCGCTATGATCATGCATTTTAAATAACTTCACTGTGTTGGTATCTCGTACTTTATAGATGTTAGCACCCTGCACTTTAAAACTCTATGAATTCGCAGCCTTTTTACCCGTGTAATCCTATTATTAAGACCCCGGACAGACCCTGCAGAAACGACTTATTTTAATTATTTTAAGATTATTTGTCCACATTATTGTATTATGAAATGTGTAAATGTATTGTTCTTTTCATGGATGTTTTAATATCCGAATAAAGATATTTTGATGATGATGACTCTCTTTATGTAGTTACAATTGTTTACGCCCCAGTGTGCCTCCTACATATCAGCAGTATATACATACTGTGCTGATGTACCCTTAGGCGCCTAGTAGCCTGGATTTTTCGAGTTGGCCCCTGCATCTTGTTGCTGTACTCGATTCAGAGTATTCATATTATAGGTTTTGCGACACACATGCGCTTGAGTTACTTTTCAATGAGTCTGGTTTTATAGATCTTCTCACCAGCGTTGATACCTTGTTCTATACCAGGTTTTTTTATTGTTGTTTACAGAGCGCTGCTTCACGCCCTGAGTTGTCACCAGGAGCGTTGACGCACATTCCCGATCTACGACGGGTAAGCTGACCAGTGATATACCTCTTGGTACCCACTGCTCTCATTCACGAATTCTCCTAAACCCATTTTTCTGTGCTACATTGACTGTTACCTGTTGTATGTTGTTCTTGTATTTTTTACAGGTACTGCACTAAGAACCTCTGCAGCTCCACTTTCCAGTTATTGAGTGGTTACATCTGCCTGAGGTATCGTTTTGTTCCCATGAAGCTGCAATTTTTGTCTTCATTTGATATTGTTTAATACTGCAGGAGTAGCATCTGGTCCTGATAAAAGCCCGGATCACAATTCTGTGATTAATAATGGCTGAAACATGTTGACCACTTGTGTTTTAGTTCTTGACACCCAACGATACTGATTAAACACATTTTTCGCTGGATAGTCAATTTTAACTACTTTTTGCCCACATTCTGCACTCTTTACGTTAGTTCACCACACTTGGGGCAGCTTTAGTCTCTGTTTCAGTTAGCCTCTGAGATCCTTAAAACATCCGTGAGCTCCTCCTTCCTTAGTTTCCCCAGGAGTTGTAGCTCGTTAGCCACACCAGGTTGTGGTTAACAGGAGGCCCCAGATGATGAAGCATGCCACCACGGTGGGTGATGGGACTCCGTCCTCTTCATGAGGACTTCTCTTATTACTAGTAGCATTTATTTTTGTGGTTTAGGATTATTAGGTGGATGTCTGTAGACCCACGGATTTTCTGTTGTTTCATGTTATAGATACTTGTGGGGATTTTTTCCGTGCTGGTCTTTAAACTTTTCCCCTGACCCTCGTGCTTTATCGGTATTTTTGTGCTCTACCACTTTCACCTGTGTCCACATCATTTTCTCTTTTAACTTTTTATGTCTTGATTCTGTTTCATCACTGTAATACTTGGCATACCTCAGTATTTCGTCTATCGTTTTGCTCTGCCAGCAAATCAAATGCAGTTGAATCATATTACTAATTTCTGGTTTCAATCCAAACACAAAACGATACACAAAATGTCACATATCTTTGTCTTCAATATTTTTTTCAAATCCACCATACTGTTTGAATACCTGCAACAACCTTTCATAGTAGGCGTGTACAGAATCTTGGGTTGTTCTGTGGATCTTGACCCAATCTGTTTCCTTAGGGGAACTTTTTCCCTTCAGAAACGTGATCACCTGATTATATTTTTTCATCACCTCGTCAGATGCTGCACCTGTTTTAAGGTCTCTGGGATATTCTTCTTTTGGCCAATCTACAGTGATCTTACACTCTGTCCACAGATCTGCTGGAACAGCAATCTCAAACAATCCATCTAAATCCTTTAATAAAACCTTCAAGACTTTCACAAACCTTTCTACCTGTTTATACCATTCAACTGGTTTCTCTCTCAACCTGGGAAAATCGTTTGTGAAGGACAATATATCCTCTCTTGACCATGGAACATGAACATATCTACCACCTGGAAATTCTCTCATCGGACACACCCTTTCAACCTGTTCTGTCTCTTTTAACGGAAACAGATGTTCCTTTACTAGCTGCTTCTTCCTTCTTTTTCGCCCATCTAATTTTCCATTGATCTACATCTCCCCATTTCTTCAGAATGTTCATTAATTCTTTTATCTGTAATCTTTTTCCAGGTGTGTTCAAACTCTTTAAGTCCTTATCAGTGAAATCCAATCTGTATGATTTCTGTAACACTTTCGATTTTTCTATGTCTACTCCATACTCACTAGCAGCTTCAGTTATCTTCTCATGTAAGTACTTTGCTCTCCAGGTAATGCTTTTACACAAAAACAAGAGTTCATCATCTCGATAAGTCCCTAACCTGTCTGGTCTTATTGTCCCTATGATAATTTCTTCCAAATTTATTTTGAATTGACTCTCATTAATGCTCTGTGGCTTCGGCTTGGTCATTTCCTTTATCCAATTGTTGAGTTCTTCTGGTGATGGACCTGCTGAACTTCCTGATACTGGAGTAACATTTGGCCCTATTCTCCCCGGATCCAATGGTATACCTCTTTGGGGGGTCTCCGTTATCAATTCACAAACCGGAAGATCTAATAGTGTGGTATTCTGATCACATTGGCCATCCTCATTCATTACTGTCGCCACTCCAACCCTGCTACCACTTCTCGGAACTGTCAATGAATGCACTTTTGACATAGCCTGTCTTTCCCCGTACAAATAAACTACGGGACCAGTTGTCACTGGCACTGTCAATGCTTCCACTTTCAGGTTTAACTAATTTAATTTCTGAACCTGCTCCAGTCTGGCCTTATTTAACAAATGTGTTTCATTTTCTCTCACCACTCTAGCTATCTAGGTAATCTGGGGAGTCAGTGGGGTTCCCATCTTTGGAGCACTCGGGGTTACTTCTCCTGAATTTTCATCGTAAGGCGGAGGCCTTTTAGTCATCATATCCTCCGACAATTCATCATCCTCAGAATTATTTGGGTCATCTCTAAAACTAGAAGTTTCTATATTCTTTTTTTCTCTTTACACTTTCCTCCTGTCTGATCATCGGCTACTAAAACTGGACACAGCCCTTCAGCTACTACAGCTCTCCTCCATCTTTTCAACTTTTTTTCCCTACTTTCAAAAGGATAACCTTGTCTCCAACTCCTGTATCTTCCGTTATCTCCTCCATATTTCTCTCTTTCAAATGCCTCAACTTCCCATTCTTCCAATGCTTCGTACTGTGTCAATCTAGGTTTTGGTTCTAAAGCATTTATTCAATAAGTCAGATTCTGCAATATCTTTACATTGAACGTACATTGTTGCGGGAAAGCTCTGACACCATCGTCCTTTGTATACTCTACCCAATTCTCTAACCACATACACGTATGATATCCTCGCTCCAACATTATATAAGAAGCAGGTGTTTTTGGGGGCGGAATCGGAATTTCCTCTCTAGTCACAATTGGTTTATCCTTATTGAAAAAGTCTTTATTTTCTTTAGCAGCTTCATTTAAAAGAAAAAAATCTTTTACACTAGCGTACTTCACCGAAAAAACAAAGAAACTTTCCGTAATTCTCTGTATTCTATTTGTCAGCTCTCGTCCTATGCCAGCGCGACCCACACCAACCAACCAATCAGAATACTGCTACGTAAACAAAGTCTCAACCAATGCTAGCGCGGCTCACACTAACTACCCAATCACAGCTCTATGCACATCCGCTGCCTACCAATGCCAGCGCGGCCTTCTCTGACATCAATATTACTCCTTCTACTGACCCTCTCTTCACAAAATATTACAGCAATGTTTTTAAAGTTGTCTAAATCAATATTTTCTGTTAGTAATAACACAACAACAATGCTACCTTGTCTGTTCCACTAAATAAAGAGATAGTTTTTACTTTTTCAATGGGTTTTCTCACTACAAGTCCGAATAACGACCAGTGTTATTTTACTCTTCAAACAAGCTCCGGGTGGGCCTATTACTCTGTACTTCTGCAGTGTGGCTTCGTTACCGGGATTCCTCAGGTATCTCAATACCTGACTTCCAGACAACATAAAACAAGATGCTAACTTTTCATGTTAAGGACATATGATCAATAATCATTACCAAACTATTCAATAATCAAACCGTCCTCTACCACCAAGAAACTGATCCGGCGCGCAGTCAATACCTGATCAGGGATCAATACTCATTTCCCGCTATTACAATGGCCCATACACATTCACCCAGAATCCCTGATGCACTGGGGTAAATTTGTTGCTTTCAATGCTTTTCTTCTCTGCAAATCATGAATTAACGTCATTAGATTGTTTACTAATTTAATTAATCAATTTAATTAATCAACTTTCCTTCAACTTGGTCGATGGACCAATTAGATGAATAGTTGATGATAATGATTATCCTATTTAGATTAACGCTACAGTTAACTAAATAACCACAGACACTTGGTAAAGTTATGAAGCTTTATCTTATTATAAATGCAGATTGCTCAATGCATACAGTCACATGTGCAAATAATGAAACTCACAAAGGGAGAGATAAACATCAGCAAACATCAAATGATTACAAACTCATTTCAAATAATGACATTATGCATGAAGGAGTGGATAGATTAAGAGACAGAAGTTTCAGCAAAATCATTTGCGAAAACTGAATACACCTAACGGAGGGGATAGATGAAGAGACAATAGTTTCATCTAATATAATAATAATACGTTCAATGTATCAATAATGGAGTGAATAAGTGGAGAGACCAAAGCTTCAGGAAAAATATTAATTTTCTATTAAATTTGCGTGTGTGAGTCAGAGACAGAATATAAACCTATCGGTCTGTAAGAAACCACCCCCTCGGGACAGGAGATGATGGGGGTTCCCTGAAATAGGATCAGGGAACAAAGATTTAAAGGACAGGAACAGGACAGGTCAGGGACAGCTAGGCCTCTCTGCAAACTGACGGACAGCAACGCATCGCCCCTCTTTTTCTCCTGCCAGCCTAAGCGTAAACCACACTCCTAAAGGCATCCCAATTATACCCTAAAACTGACATGTCCATCCCACATTTGTTGCAAACTTTCATGTAACTCGCAAGTGGATTGGTGGGCTTGGGAGGTGGCGTTGTCACACCATGGTGACTTCATGTACAATTTAGTCAATTTATTGTTCTACATTCATTCCCAGGGTTTTGTTCATAGCTCGTTCTCACGATCTCTAGACATGTTACATTTAAACAAATCTTTATTCACAAAATTAACATCATCCACAGAAAAATTATCCGGTCCCACGACTGGTTATGGCACTTGACAGTCAGTCGTCATCTCATCCTTCTATTCGTACATTTTTTCTCTGCAGTGCACAGCACATCTCTCTTGCCTGTGACAGATCAGACTCCCTCCTCGGCTCACCCCTCCGACTTAGGCCAACTTAATAAAGATGGCCTCCTTTTCCAGTACACTAAAGCAAATTAAAGATAAAGATTTATTAATTATGTGATAATGAAACCTTCACTGTTTACCACCCACCTTTGCATTATTCCCCATTAGAGTTACCTAGCATAAGCTTTAAGCAAAAAGCACCATTATTCTTTGTTTAGAAGCAAGATGCAACATGCAACTACATAATGCACGTGCGGCCTCGGCATTTAATTTTTATTTTGTTAAAGCACATTGAAAATATATTTTAGTTCTTTCTTATATTATTTCATATTAGTACATACATGCGCAAAGCTATTTCCCACGTGTTTGTGTACGGTGCATGTTAATTTTAATTACTACTTACTGTTAGTACGTCTTATGGGGATATTAATCCAAGCAGGTTTGTTTTTCGAACCCCTGCTCCATCAAATTGAAGAGCCCCTGTCAGGATTGGCCAGTCTAGAATCAAGAAAGGCAGTTATGACAGAATTGTATCCCATTAATAGGCCCTGTTACCTGTATCTCAGGCTTCGCAGATCCATTCCATTAAGGCAGGCAACCTTGTGGTTGCGATTTCTGACTACTTTGTTTACACAGAATTCCAAATTGCCGCCGCAGCAGTTTCCAGTTACCGTTCTAGTTCTTGTGCTGACAAATCCTCACAGCTGAGCTCCCGCACGCTTTCAAATTGTGCTGCACACTTCAACTGAAGTTCTCCGTGAGGCAGCAGCTTTCACTGTATTCCCAGCTTCCGTTCACGGTTCTGCAGGCCCTCATAGTGAGTTTGAACTAGTTAGAACACCTTTCCAGAGACGCTTCTGCTTCGTGCCTATTTCCAGGACATTTGCAGGTTTGAGAGAGAGAAATTATCGGCGTTCAGCTAAACGGAGCGACACGTTCAGCACTAGTAAGACAATCAGGTCTGAGGGGTTTTCTTTCCTTTCCTGATGTTCAGCAAGTAAGTTATTTCTAATTTCCTGTGGTCAATCCGAAGAGTATTCAAGGACATAATTGCTATTTGAGTTAAAGCAGAAGAATTGTGCATTTCCTTATTTCTAAAGATTCCATGAAGCATCATTGGAGAAAAGTGAAGCTCAGTGTGGTTGTATGACATAATTTCGACAGACAGAAAATCGACCTACAAATATATCGCAACAAAAATATCAATGTCAAGAATATCGACATCCTATCTACAACATGGTAAGTACAAAAATATCGAAAATTAAATATCGATGTCAAAAATATCGTTATTAAAAATATCGTTTATTTTTTACTTTAAAAATATATGTAAAATAAACCAAATTATACTTAGAAATTGAATAAACATAATTAAATATATTGTATAATATTTAAAATGTATAATTAATATATATAATTTAATAAAACTTTAATTAAACATATACATATAATATATATACTTACTTAATAATTAATTTTACTAATAATTTCTGTAACGTATAAATTATTAAATGTTTTTAAAAATTACCAATACATCTATACACATAAAATAATAACATTAATAAATATTTAATAATTACATATAGCAAATAATAATCAATATTTTTAATGTGAATAATTTTTATTATTAATGATATATTACAATAGCAAAAATAATACAAAACATATGAAATATCAGACACAATAAAACTACTAGTCCAACTCCAACAAAAACAACAGAATGTAAAATGTTGGATACCGTAGGGGTAAAAATTACTATTCCAACTCCAAAGAGTGCAACAGTAGGGAAAGCGTTGGATAGCGTAGGGTTAAAATTACTATTCCAACTCCAGAGAGGGCAATAGTAGGGAAAGCGTTGGATAGCGTAAAGGTAAAAATTACCATTCCAACTCCAGAGAGTGCAACAGTAGGAAAAGCGCTGGATAGCGTAGGGGTAAAAATTACTATTCCAACTCCAAAGAGTGCAACAGTAGGGAAAGCGTTGGATAGCGTAGGGTTAAAATTACTATTCCAACTCCAGAGAGTGCAATAGTAGGGAAAGCGTTGGATAGCGTAAAGGTAAAAATTACTATTCCAACTCCAGAGAGTGCAACAGTAGGAAAAGCACTGGATAGCGTAGGGGTAAAAATTACTATTCCAACTCCAGAGAGTGCAACAGTAGGGAAAGCGTTGGATAGCGTAGGGGTACAAATTACTATTCCCACTCCAGTAAGTGAAACAGTAGGTAAAGCGCTGGATAGCGTAGGGGTAAAAATTACTATTCCAACTCCAAAGAGTGCAACAGTAGGGAAAGCGTTGGATAGCGTAGGGGTAAAAATTACTATTCCAACTCCAAAGAGTGCAACAGTAGGGAAAGCGTTGGATAGCGTAGGGGTAAAAATTACTATTCCAACTCCAGAGAGTGCAACAGTAGGGAAAGCGTTGGATAGCGTAGGGGTAAAAATTACTATTCCAACTCCAAAGAGTGCAACAGTAGGGAAAGCGTTGGATAGCGTAGGGTTAAAATTACTATTCCAACTCCAGAGAGTGCAATAGTAGGGAAAGCGTTGGATAGCGTAAAGGTAAAAATTACTATTCCAACTCCAGAGAGTGCAACAGTAGGAAAAGCACTGGATAGCGTAGGGGTAAAAATTACTATTCCAACTCCAGAGAGTGCAACAGTAGGGAAAGCGTTGGATAGCGTAGGGGTACAAATTACTATTCCCACTCCAGTAAGTGAAACAGTAGGTAAAGCGCTGGATAGCGTAGGGGTAAAAATTACTGTTCCAACTCCAAAGAGTGCAACAGTAGGGAAAGCGTTGGATAGCGTAGGGGTAAAAATTACTATTCCAACTCCAAAGAGTGCAACAGTAGGGAAAGCGTTGGATAGCGTAGGGGTAAAAATTACTATTCCAACTCCAGAGAGTGCAACAGTAGGGAAAGCGTTGGATAGCGTAGGGGTACAAATTACTATTCCCACTCCAGTAAGTGAAACAGTAGGGAAAGCGCTGGATAGCGTAGGGGTAAAAATTACTATTCCAACACCAAAGAGTGCAACAGTAGGGAAAGCGTTGGATAGCGTAGGGGTAAAAATTACTATTCCAACTCCAGAGAGTGCAATAGTAGGGAAAGCGTTGGATAGCGTAAGGGTAAAAATTACTATTCCCACTCCAGAGAGTGCAACAGTAGGGAAAGTGTTGGATAGCTTAGGGAAAATAATTACTATTCCAACTCCAGAGAGTGCAACAGTAGGAAAAGCGCTGGATAGCGTAGGGGTAAAAATTACTATTCCAACTCCAGAGAGTGCAACAGTAGGGAAAGCGTTGGATAGCGTAGGGGTACAAATTACTATTCCCACTCCAGTAAGTGAAACAGTAGGTAAAGCGCTGGATAGCGTAGGGGTAAAAATTACTATTCCAAATCCAAAGAGTGCAACAGTAGGGAAAGCGTTGGATAGCGTAGGGGTAAAAATTACTATTCCAACTCCAAAGAGTGCAACAGTAGGGAAAGCGTTAGATAGCGTAGGGGTAAAAATTACTATTCCAACTCCAGAGAGTGCAACAGTAGGGAAAGCGTTGGATAGCGTAGGGGTACAAATTACTATTCCCACTCCAGTAAGTGAAACAGTAGGGAAAGCGCTGGATAGCGTAGGGGTAAAAATTACTATTCCAACTCCAAAGAGTGCAACAGTAGGGAAAGCGTTGGATAGCGTAGGGGTAAAAATTACTATTCCAACTCCAGAGAGTGCAATAGTAGGGAAAGCGTTGGATAGCGTAAGGGTAAAAATTACTATTCCCACTCTAGAGAGTGCAACAGTAGGGAAAGTGTTGGATAGCGTAGGGAAAAGAATTACTATTCCAACTCCAGAGAGTGCAATAGTAGGGAAAACGTTGGATAGCGTAGGAGTAAAAATTACTATTCCCACTCCAGTGAGTCCAACAGTAGGGAAAGCGTTGGATAGCGTAGGGGTAAAAATTACTATTCCCACTCCAGAGAGTGCAACAGTAGTGAAAACGCTGGATAGCGTAGGGGTACAAATTACTATTCCCACTCCAGTAAGTGAAACAGTAGGAAAAGCGCTGGATAGCGTAGGGGTAAAAATTACTATTCCCACTCCAGTAAGTGAAACAGTAGGGAAAGCGCTGGATAGCGTAGGGGTACAAATTACTATTCCAACTCCAGAGAGTGCAACAGTAGGAAAAGCGCTGGATAGCGTAGGGGTAAAAATTACTATTCCAACTCCAGAGAGTGCAACAGTAGGGAAAGCGTTGGATAGCGTAGGGGTACAAATTACTATTCCCACTCCAGTAAGTGAAACAGTAGGGAAAGCGCTGGATAGCGTAGGGGTAAAAATTACTATTCCAACTCCAAAGAGTGCAACAGTAGGGAAAGCGTTGGATAGCGTAAGGGTAAAAATTACTATTCCAACTCCAGAGAGTGCAATAGTAGGGAAAGCGTTGGATAGCGTAAGGGTAAAAATTACTATTCCCACTCCAGTGAGTCCAACAGAAGGGAAAGCGTTGGATAGCGTAGGAGTAAAAAGTACTATTCCCACTCCAGACAGTGCAACAGTAGTGAAAACGCTGGATAGCGTAGGGGTACAAATTACTATTCCCACTCCAGTAAGTGAAACAGTAGGGAAAGCGCTGGATAGCGTAGGGTTAAAAATTACTATTCCAACTCCAGATAGTAAAACAGTTGGGAAAGCACTGGATAGCATAGGGATTCTATTAACATAATAACCAATTAAATAATTAGTTATAAAAAAATAGCATATTAATAATTAATTTACAAAATATGTATTATTAAATACCAATTATTTAAAATAATTATTTATATAAATAACTTTAAATTACATCCCACACTATTCCCCCTTTAACACACAACACACTACACATACAAAATACACAATACATTTAAATATCCGTGTATCTATTATTTACAATTCATAATACATTCTTTATAATTAATATACTTATTATTTACAAATTTATACATATTAACTACCAAATTACAATTATTCACAAATTAATTATTAATTAACAATACATTAATTAGCAATAACAACAAATAACATGGAATAATAAATTATTTATATTTACTATATTTAACGTACTAATAACAATTAAATACCAATTAATAATTAATTAACAATTAATTATTATTAATTACAAATAAATATAAATTATCAGTAATTATTTGAATTTAATTACATCCCACCCTATTCCCCTATAAACCCACAACCCACTACACATAAAAATTCACATAATTAATTTAATCATCAATTAATCACTTAATAAAATTAAATCACCAATTAATTAGTAATTAACAATTAATTAAGTAACAATACCAATCAAACAATATTAATATTAAACTAATTATAACTTATATAATTAACCAATTAATAAATTTAATTTACAATTAATAATTAATTAACAATTAATTAATCAATTAATATATGTAATTAACAATTAGTAATTAATTAACAATTAATTAATCATAAATACCAATTAAACAATACATATTAATTAATTAATTATAATTAAATTACTTCCCACCCTATTCCCCTATAAACCCACAACCCGCTCTGATACTAAAACGCTAAATTATATTTTACATAATTATTAATCTCTAAACATTTATTTTTAAATGTATTAAAATACATTACAATAGTCTTTAACATACAAATAAAATACATATTAAAATACATTACACTAATAAAATATCGATATTCGTGACATCGAAATTTTTGATTACGATATTCCTTACATCTATATTAATGACTTCGATATTATTAACTTCGATAAAACTTACCTTGGGGTCGATATTCTGTCCATCGATATTCTTGACTTCGATATTCTTTACCTACGATATTTCCAACTCGATATACTTGTAGTTCGAAATTTAAAACTCGATATTTAGACTGCTCACCGCTCAGGGTATTCAAAAGACCTATTTAGAGAACAAGTTATAGCACACCTCATTTCAGGAAGTGACTTGACATTTCTTTTGGATATTTCCACGTAATTCAGAACTTTTGACAAGAGAGATTAAGCAGAGCAACAAGTAAATATAATTATATATAATTGTACTTACCAACATTGTGACACTGCAGTCTGGCACCTACGATAAAAGAAAGAAATAAGAAAAGTGAACTAAGACAACTATTAAAGTAATAAAGAGACAATTACAAGAATAGAATTGAATAGGATTGACAGGAGGACTTCTAATAAATACACAGGTAAAGTTTAGAGGAAATAATCAAACTAAAACTGTTCTAGAGTTTTGTGGTAGAAGTTATATGATTATTTGTGTTATAGATATCCTACCTGCAATATGACATCACTTAACACAGAAGGAGACAAGTCAGACTTCTAATATCCAACTAGAGAGAGTAGCAATCACTGGAACACTGACAGGTAACTTAGAGTCGGTAATAGTAATGTAGTTATGAAATATTGCCTAGTGGCTGTGTACATGTATATATAAAGTTTTCTTTCTGCAGGCATCTATCAGAAGAGTGGTGCCAGTCAAGACCAGATCGAATCCAGTGGCATTCTCTCTTTTTCTTCCCATTCCCCTTTCCCCCCCTTTGCTATTTAGTGAGCGTTTACTAGCTCGCTGTAGTGGAGTAGGGGATTGAGGAACTACTAGTCTGCTCCTGTGGAAATTACAGTTCTGGTTACAGGTACTTGACAGCCACAGATGGGAATATATAGTTAACACTGGCAGGCAGAAAACTCATGAAGCCATTTTTGTGAAGAAACTCATATTTTTATTACAGGTTCATATGAAAATAACGTTTTATAGTATGCCCCTAAGGTTTAGTGCAGTGAAATGACTCGGATGTGCATCACTAAGCTGAAATCTGCCATTATAATGCTTGTGTTAATCTTCTATGTATTGAGCAATTCTCTGCTGAGAATGATAGGCAGCATTTTCAAGAATAATATCATACTTGATGGGACAATTGGACTCATAAAAGCACACATTTTGAGAGTAGAGCAAAAATGCCCCGGACTCCATACAATGATTATGTTAGACTGAGAGCATAATTCTCTAAATGAAAGTGGGGGAGAGCAAAACACATTCAAAACACCTGCCTCCAAATCCAGAGAGCAGCTGGCAGCTCAGGGCAGCAAGAGATGCAATCACATCTGGTTTTCAAATATTCAAATGCAAAATGGTAAGTGGCCTCAAGGATGGTAAAATGGACATGCATGTCCAAGATAATATTTGTCTGCTTATGGAATACATAAATATCTCAGTATGTCATCACGCCAGAACTCGAAGGGTCGACTATATCTTATTTGTCCTCTCTGGAAATGATCAGAGTTGTGAACCTGTTTCTTTGTTTGGATAAACGTTGCATTCGTACTTATCAGAAAGCTTCAACGGAGGACATTGAATGATGTTAAAAGAAGAAACAGTAGATGATGTTGTATGTGGATATATGTTTATAAGTATGTCAGCCGGCTAAACAAACACACATTGACATAGTATACTACGATTATATTTCAGATTTTACTCAGTGGGCCTCTACATCACAGTTAGGTACATGAGAGTATTTACTTCGCAGGAAGGATAACCAATAATTTGCAATATTTTTCTTTACGAGCACGTATTTTTTTAAGTGTTAAAATTCATTATATATGTGCATCTGTTTATAACAAATATATGTACCAGCTTATGTTTGTAAAAAAGGTAGCAGGGAACTCTGAGTAGTTCCCAAGTTTAGGAGGAGAACACCTCCTATGGAGCACCCTATAAAACCACCAACACTCTGCTCATCTCAAATGTCTGTTTTTTACCCAATTTTTTAAGCATACGATTAGCACATTCATGGCGAGCTGGAAAGTGGCAAAGACTTTTGCCATCTTTAGTGCAAAGTTTTTAAGCATGCACACAAAATATATAAGCCATTTAAACACCCTGTGAGTGCGCCAAACATTTTTGGTAGTTGTTTCCTTGCTTATACGGATGCTCCCGTCATCAGTTCGGTGTATATATATCTTTTTCAACATCCCACCAAACTCACGACGGGTGCATTTGTTTAAGCAGGGGTAGGATCCACTTGTTACATAACAACTACAAAAAAATGTTCGGAGCACTCACAGGGTATTCAAATGGCATTATTAAATCCAGACACGTTTCGGCGTAATGCCTTCCTCTGTGCGATAAATCCATTGTCCTGAGGTGCCTAGTGTTAGGTTCATTTAAAATATCCAGCATTCTTATTGGCTGGTCTATGGCCAATAGGAGGACAGCAATGTTATTTCTTTATTTCCTATCAACCCCCAAGTATTAGTGATAGCACGTTGACATCCAAAATGTAATTGATTGAATTACAGGCCTTGAAATCCAATTAGCACATCTTGCCATGATGTAAAATTGGATTCAGCTCATTTTCACACACATCTGGATTTGGCCACAATGCTTTGCTTGTCCTGTCACAGGGTAATGCTTCCCCACATGGGCTTTTGCTTTCCATTGTTGGTTTGAGAATCAAGTCACTGTGCACCCAACACCCCTCGCCTGCAGCTGGATGTTAGACACAGTGTCTCTGCAGGTGTCTGGCAAATGACTGGGCATCCCTGGATTTTTATAATTCACAATTTTCATTGGTAAACAGGGTCTGTCAGTGGTAGTTCAGGGAGGCGACAATAGATCTGTTTTTCAACATCCCACCAAGGACCTCCGGCGGCTTCCTCTGGGGCCAGAGTTTTTGCAAATACATTTTTCATATTGGGGAGAGGTGTTGGCCTAATGGTTAGGGCGGTCGACCTCGAATCTGGGGAACTGGGTACGAGTCTCGGCTATGATGCTGAACATCATGTGATTTTGGGCAAATCACTTAATCACCCTGTGCCTAGCAAAAAATGAATGTGTCCTCATGTAACGCAACTGGTTCAATGTAAAGCGCTCTGATACCCGATACCTTCGGGTCAAGTTTGCGCTATATTAAAATCTGTATAAACAATATATATATAAATATATATATATATATATATATATAATATATATATATATATATATATATATATATATATATATATATATATATATATATATATATATATATACTAGGGGAGGGGCCACGTGGCCACACACCAGGCCCATTTCAGCCCCGGGGATTCCAATCCCTGGGGCTCGGCCTTTTCTAAATATTATTTATAATAAGGGAGGGGGGCCACATGACCCCCTCTCTGGGCCTATTTCAATCGTGGGGACTCCATTCCCGAGGCCCAGCCATTACGCAGTTATTTAAACAATAGCCTCAGGGAGGTGGCGGTCCCTGGGGAACGCTTGATAGATCACCACAAAACTTTCAAGACAGCAACTGGAGTAAGTGTCATACTAGTTGTAGGAAGGTGCCCCTTTTGAATGGTTACCCCCCATTTTTTGCGAGACACCTGATGCAACCTGACTTGATGTGCCTTGGGGCCCTGCCAGTCAGGTTCCCAGGGCCTGTGTTCTTTCCCAAGAGAGTACCTTTGTACGCACAATTGGCACATCTCTGGCCACAGGTAAGCCCCTTGTAAAAGGTACCATGGGTACCCAGGGCACCGTGACCAGGGAGGCCTCTAAGGTCTGCAGCACCTATTGTGCCACCCTTAGAGGCCCTACACCTTAACACCCACACACTGCCGTTGCAGACTGCATGTTTTGGTGCAGAGAAAAGTGAAGAGTTGACATGAGGCCCTGCACCTTAACACCCACACACTGCCATTGCAGGCTGCGTGTTTTGGTGCAGAGAAAAGTGAAGAGCCAACATGGTACACATCGCTGTGTGCCATGCCTGCAAACCACTGCCTAAGGCCTAGGTAAGTCACCCCCCTAGCAGGGCGCACAAGCCCTAAGCTGAGGGTACAGTGTATTTGTATTTTTGGATATTTGTAAAGTGCAAACTTTCGCTCCGAAGGGAGCATCATGGCGCTGAGCGTGCGTGAAGGGATCAGATAATGGAAAAACTAAATTGCTGCCAGCACAGAGATATCAGATTGCTGGTAAACCCAGGTCTTCAGTTGTTTCCTAAAGAGGTGCTCGGTCTCAGACAGCCTGAGGCTTAAGGGCAGTTTGTTCCAGGCCCTGGCTGCTAGGACCGTAAAAGTTCTTCCACCCCTGGTTTGGTATTTGTATCTAGGAATCCTGGTGAGGTTAGCGCCTGAAGATCGCAAGCATCGTGCGGGATCATAATGAATAAAACGTTTGACGAGATATTTAGGACCTATATTTTTCAAAGATTTAAAAACTGTAAGTAAAAGTTTAAAAAGGATCCTCTTGTGTAGAGGCAGCCAATGAAGGGAATTTAATGCAGTTGAGGCTGAGGACCTCCTGGGCAGTTTTAGCACCAGTCTTGCTGCCGCGTGCTGTACACTTTGCAACTTCTTCAAGGTGGATTTTTTCACTCCAGCCATCAGCCCATTGCAATAATCAAGTCGGGAAAGTATCAGTGCTGCCACGACAGATTTCCTGGAGGCAATGGGGAGGAAGTCAAAGAATTTCTTTAAGGATTTAATAAGACTGAAACAGCACCCGGCCGTAATCCTAACATGATCGTCAAAGGATAGGGTAGCATCAAATTGCACACCCAGATTGCGCGCAGCGGACACTGCACTAGGTGGAGCCTCTGAGTCTTTGGACCACCAATCCTTCGGGCAAAAGGGTGGGTCCTGGCCCAATGGTAACATTTCAGTTTTACCACTATTGCACCTCAAGTGGTTTTTATTCAACCACTGAAATACCTCCGTGAGACAATTCTGAAGCCGGGGCTTTACACCCGAGTGGTTTTTGTCAATAGAGACAACAAGTTGGGTGTCGTCGGCGTATGATGTAACAAGGATCCCATGAGATTCTATCACAGTGAGTAGGGGTGCCATATATATGTTGAAAAGGAGTGGACTTAATATGGACCCCTGCGGTACTCCCGATGTAATGGTTTTTTCACTGGATAGGTAGGGGCCCAAAGATATAGATTGGATCTATTGGACAAAAAGGATTTTACCCATGCTAAGGCTGTATCTGTCACACCGATCTCACGCAGCCTATCAATCAAGATGACATGAGAGATAGTATCGAATGCTGCTGTTAGATCGAGCAGGATGAGGACGGCCTGCTTTCCTTCATCCTGTAGGAACTTGATGGAATCAGAGAGTTCTATCAAGGCCGTTTCGGTGGAGTGGCTAGGGCGAAACCCAGATTGCTGGGGGTGAAGGATGTTATGGTTTTCCACGAAGGCTTTTAGTTCCCAGTGCACAATCTGTTCAGTGATCTTTCCTAGAACAGGCAGAAGTGAGATGGGGCGCATGTTCGTAAGGTCCGTTGGAGATTTATTCTGCTTTTTCATCAAAGGTTTCACGATGGCCTTTTTCCATTCATTAGGCACTATCCCTGATTCTAGGGATGCGTTTATGATGGTGTTGATGGTGGGATTGACCACCTCGATTAGATGATGCAGAATGCGAGGAGGACAGGAGTCGGTTGGTGCTCCTGATTTGCAGGCCAGGATCGCCTTACGGGTCTGTTGGAGGGAAACAAGTTGAAAATTGCGAAGGGAATGGTGGTTGTCAACTGTTTGTTTTGCGGAACGCAGAATAGAGGAAATCAGAGGAGGTGGAAAGTCCTTTTGAATTTTTGCAATTTTTTCCTCAAAGAAATCTGCAATTTGGTTACACAAAGTTTCGGAAGGCGGGATTTCGGGCTGGAGAGCTTTAGGGTGAGTAAAGGATTTGACTATGGAGAAGACGTTTTTTTGCTTCTGATGGGCATCGTTAATAGCTTTTGTGTAGTACGCCTTTTTGGCATCCTTTATGCTAGAGAGGTATGATTTCCTCTGTTGAACATAGAGGGCTCTTGAGGCCTCATCATATGCTTTCCGCCATTTCCTTTCTTTTATTCTACAAAGTAGATGGCTCTCAGTTAAGGCCTGGGTATACCAAGGGGCACTAGTCTTCCTTTTAAGGCAGTTCATACGGTCGCCTTTAGGGTCAGAATTATCTGAGATGATCTGATTCATCCAGATGTGGAAGTTGCGAGAATCGACCGAAACGTCTCCCGTCGATTTTGGGGCCGTGGCCAGTGGTTGGGTATCAGGCCTAATACGGTCAATCACCTTTCTCCAATTAAACGAAGCGCAGGGTTGAGGGCGCTTGGTTATTAAGGAGGCAAGAGCTTGTTTCTTAATGGCAAAGGGAATAAAACTATGGTCAGTCCAGATTTGCGGAATAGGGGGGGACGTAATCATGGAGCTAAGGTTGGAACAGATACTGTCGAGAGTGTGACCAGCTAAGTGCGTAGATGAGGTTACTAGTTGGGTCAGTCCAAAGATGTTCAGGGTATGCTGGAAGCAAGTAGCATAAGGGTCGACACACGATTTCAGATGCAAGTTCATGTCTCCTAGTAAAGTGAAGTGGGGGTAGCGTAGTATGAGTGACCCAAGGACTTCATCTAGGGAGTCCAGGAAGGGGGTGGCATTACCTGGGGGGCGATAAATTAGGGCGCCTGTAAAGGAGGTAGAGGCATCAAGTTTAATCGAGAAACCGATGCTCTCACCTCCCCTGAGAGGGCCCAGATCAAATGTATGACACAAAAAGGATTTTTTAACAAGGAATGCAACCCCCCCTCCCCGTCCAATTGATCTGTCCTGCCTGAAGATAGTGAAATCCGGAGGAAGGGCAGTGACCAAGTCGGGATTAGAGGAGTCATTAAGCCAAGTTTCTGTAATAAAAAGGGCATCAAGATCATGACCTATTATTAAATCGTAGATGTCTTGGCTATGACTACACAGGGAACGGGCATTGATGAGGCCTCCCTTGAAGCTATTACTGCCATGAATAGAGGGAGCAGAATTTTTAGGCAATTCAGGGGATGACCCGGGAGGGGACCAATTACAATGTGGACATGAGCCCTGTAGCCCTACCATGTCTAAGCTCATTCCTAGACATTGTAAGTGTAGTAAAGCCATTAAAGAGTATATAGTCTGGGAGTTGGTCATTACGAACTCCACGGCTCCATAATAGCTTTACTAAAAACTGGGAAACTTGCTAGCAAACCTCTCAGCACATTAAACCCACACTGATGCCAGTGCTGGATTTAATGTAAAATGCACTCAGAGAGCATCTTAAGAATGCCCCCTAAAAAACAAAGACCAACCTGGGCAGAGGTGTCATGCCTCCTCCCCCAGGACGGGCTAGGTCCAAGGAAGGGGGAGCCTCAAAGGCCTGCTGACTCTGAAAGCTGTCCCTGCCTTTTGCTGCCCCCAGCAAATGGCTCCTACTGGTTCTGGCCCCCACTTTGGGCAGGAGAATCAGCAGGAAAACCAAGCTAGGAAGAGAGGTGTGCCCACCTGGGCCAACCCCACCCCTCAGGTGGGGGAGGCTAGGTGAAGCACATATCTCAGTCCCCACCATCTTGAAGATGAGTGGCATAATGGAGGATGTACCCACCCCAAGGAAGGGACCCATTGGTCCCGACCTGCACACCCCTTTAACGACCTTAAATCTAGTATTTAGGGGCAACCCTGAACCTAGCCTCCTCAGATTCGAAGAAGAAAGAAGGAACAAATAGCAGTGCTGAGCGAGGAAGAAGAAGAGGACACCAACTGCTTTGGCCTCAGCCCTACCTGACTGCCCTGTCTTCGACCTGCATAAAGCAAGAACCCTAGCGAGTTCAACAGCCAGCAAATCCCAGAGCCTGGTGGACCTGCCCTGCAACCCTCTTACAGACTCTGTCTCTCGTGAGCAACGGATTTCCTCAAGCAATGACTCACCCACAGAATCTGTATTCCAGTGGCGCAACGATTCTGCACCACTCTGCACCTGACGCCCACGGCCCGAGTTCGAGTGGCCCAACACCAGAAGGAGGTCTCCCCAGCAATCCCGACCTGGGATCTAGTTATTCCCAACCTTCCTCAAGCTGTGAGACGACGACTACAGCCTCAACCTTAAGGGTACCCCATACCGCGACCGTAACTGGGATGAAAACCTGACACCAGAAGACACTCCTGCACCTGAAGCCCCACAGCCTTAGGTGGCCCAACCAATCAATCAAGGAATTTGTAGAGCGCACTACTCACCCGCGAGGGTCTCAAGGTGCTGGGGGTGTGCTGCTACTGCTTGAACAGCCAGGTCTTGAGTAGCCTCCTGAAGGTTAGTAGGTCTTGGGTCTGCTGTAGGAGGAAGGGGAGGGTGTTCTAGGTCTTGGCAGCGAGGTAGGAGAATGATCTGCTGCCAGAGGTCGCTCTTCGGATGCGGGGGATGATGGCTCGGTCGGTGGAGCGGAGCTGGCGGTTCAGGGTGTAGAAGGTGAGGCGTCTGTTGAGGTATGCTGGTCCGATGTTGTAGAGTGCCTTGTGTGCGTGGGTGAGGAGCTTGAAGGTGATCCTTTTGTTGATGGGCAGCCAGTGCAGGTCTCTCAGGTGGGGTGTGATGTGGCTGTGTCGAGGGATGTCGAGGATCAGGCAGGCCGAGGCGTTCTGTATGTGTGGTAGTCGTTTCAGCAGTTTGGCCGGGGCTCCCGCATAGAGGGTGTTTCCGTAGTCCAGCCTGCTGCTGACGAGGGCCTGGGTGACCGTTTTTCGTGTGTCGGTGAGGAACCACTGTAGATCTTGCGGAGCATGCAGAGGGTGTTGAAGCAGGAGGATGAGACGGCGTTGACTTGCTTGGTCATGGTGAGTGTTGAGTCGAGGACGAACCCCAGGTTGCGAGTGTGGTCGGTGGGCGTTGGTGCTGCTCCCAGGGCAGTCAGCCACCAGGAGTCGTCCCAGGCTGAGGGGGTGGAGCCGAGGATGAGGACCTCCGTCTTATCTGAGTTCAGCTTCAGACGGCTGTTCTTCATCCATTCGGCGATGGCTTTCATTCCTTCGTGGAGGTTGGTCTTGGCGGTGAGGGGGTCCTTGGTGAGGGAGAGGATCAGCTGTGAGTCGTCGGCGTAGGAGATGATGTTGTGGTCGTGCAGTCTGGCGACATGGGCGAGCGGGGCCATGTAAATGTTGAACAATGTCGGGCTGAGGGGTGATCCTTGGGGTACGCTGCAGATTATCTTGGAGGCTTCGGAATGGAAAGGGGGGAGGCGGACGCACTGGGTTCTGCCGGAGATGAAGGAGGTGTTCCATTCCAGAGCCTTGTCTCGGATCCCTGCGTTGTGGAGTCGTGTGCGTAGGGTATGGTGGCAGACCGTGTCGAAGGCGGAAAATTACATATTAAAAGTGGAAAAATAAGTTTAGAAACAAAAATGTCTCTGTACTTTAACTTTTTTTTTTAGCTAAAGAATAAATGAAATTATTTTAAACTAAAGGTGGTGCATTATAAATTTAAGGTATAACTTAAGAATTTTTAATGTTTGTGTATTTTATGTTTGGTTTGTATAGAAAGAAAAAATAAAGATTTCCTCACTATAACAAAGGGTTAACCTTTGGTTTTTCAGCAAAAAATTTAAAATTATAATTTTTGTTCATTTATAATTAATGTAAGCAATCTAGTTCATACATATTTGCTTCATTTAAAATGTAAGCTATTTAGTACATTATTATATTAGTAAATTATATATTAGGTTATTAAAATGTGGGGTATTCCATGGTTGCTAGTGTAGAGAGGTAGTCTTTAGGATTCAGGGATGGCTACTGTAAAGAAGTAGTAACAGGTTTTTAGGGTTAAAGACTGGGTAATGTATAGGGTGGTAGGATGGTAAGGGAGTTTGTAGTTCAGGGTGAGTAGTGTATGGGGTAGTAAGGTGTCAGGGGATTGGTAGTGTACAGGGGTGGAAGGGTTTTTTAGGGATTATGAGTCTACCTGGGTAGTTAGTGGTTTTTAGGGATTAGGGGTCGGTTGTGTCTGGGGCAGGGACAGGTTTTTAAAGTTCAGGTGAGTATTGTATGGGGTTGTAATGGGTTTTTAGGGTTCTGTGACAGCATTATAACGATAAAATATAATGTTTGAAAAGAAATATAGTTAATTATCTTAATAATATATTGATTTAAAAGTTATTACCTACTGGCGGTCGCCAGTAGGTAGTTATAGTTAGGACCTATTTTCCATAGGAAATCTGCAACATTCTATTCCCAATAAGTCTGGCGCCGGTTGACGAATCTGTGCGAAATTTTCCAAACTTTTGGGCAGCTCTGCTCCGCTCCTACCCAGAAAGTTTCGTGGTGATTCGTCAAGCGGGGGCCGAGAAAAAAGGGAGGTCCCAAAACACGTTTTCCACATGCAATTTCCCATAGGATCTGTTGTCGCAGCTACAGCCCGAACCACTGAACGGAATGACACCAAATTTGGCAAAGAGATAGTCCTTAGTTCAGACTCGTGCCTTTTGCATAAATGGTGTGAATCCGTTCAGTAGTTCCTGAGAAAATTAGAGTTAAAAGTACATAAATATCTATGTCCGGGGAGGATCCGCAGACCCTACCCGCACCGTAAGCGCACCCTCCCCGAACCAAGCGCGCACCCTCCCGATCGCGCGCTGAATGCTAATTGGTTGTCGAGTGTCTGTCTACATTCGAAACCAGGAACTGTTGGTGGCCATTTTCTGCCTCGGTAGAAGCGAGGCTGAAGAAGCAAGGGGAATAAGTGTGTAAAACACATAAAGGGGGCAGAATGGAAATACTATGACCCTCTAGAGGTGCTTAGGGGGTCCCAGAAGGAGCCCCTGGGGCCCCCTTTTGTTTTTTTTTTTAAACGGCGAAATGCGCGCACGGTGTGCGCATCCTATCGCGTTGGGTGCACGGATTCTCTCGCGTTGGGTGCGCGGATCCACTGAATTTGTTTTTTTTAAAAAGACAAGAAATCATTGCTTATTTATTTATTTATTTATGTAGCTTATAAAGCGCACAGCTACCCCCGAAGGGGTGTCCCGGCGCTAGAACCTGAGTCTTAGAGGGGAAAGAAGGCGCAACAGGGAAAGCGGCATAAAAAATCAGAGTCTGGAAAAGAGCCAGGTTTTGAGTCTGGCCCGAAAGATAGATTCGGAAGGGCAGAATCTGAGATCGACTGGCAGAGAGTTCCATAGTTTTGCAGCAATGACACTGAATCCTCTGCCACCCATTCTGGATAGTCTAAAGCGGGGAGAGATCAGAAGGCGTAGGTCATTGGATCTCAGGGATCTGATGGACCGGGATATTGAAACTCGTTTTTTTAGGTAGTTTGGTCCGCGATCATTAATGGCTCGATGAGTCAGAGTGAGGATTTTAAACTGAATACGGCTGGCCACAGGTAGCCAGTGCAGTTCCTTACGATATGCGGCAACTGACTGACGATAAGAAATATTGCCAATCAGCCTCGCCGCCGCATTCTGGACAATCTGCAGCCGGTCAATCAGGTATTGGGGAGCTCCGGCATAGAGGCTATTGGCATAGTCCAGGTGGGACGTGATGAGAGCGTGGGTAACTGTCCAGCGGGAATCCAAAGGCAGGTAGGGGAGGATTTTCCTGATCATGCGTAGCTTCAGGAAGCAGGCAGAGGTCACTTTTTGAATCTGAGTCTTACATGATAGGGAGTCATTGAAATGGAAGCCCAGGTTACGGGCCGAGTGGACGGGAAAGGGAGCAGGATCGAGCGCCGTGGGCCACCACCAGGAGGAGGGGATGGAATTTTTCTGGTTAAAAAACAGCACCTCTGTTTTGTCTGCGTTGAGTCTTAGATGGTTTTCAGACATCCAATCACTGATGTTGTTAAGGCACCGGCGGAAGTTAGAGAACGCGGAGTCAGAGTGGCCTCTAAAGGAGAACACAAGCTGAGTATCATCAGCATAAGAGACCACCCTGACTCCGTAGGACTCCACCACGCCGGCCAGAGGGGCAAGATATATGTTGAAAAACAGAGGGCTGAGGGCCGAGCCCTGTGGCACGCCGCAAGATAAGGGTTTTTCCTCCGATCTGAAAGGTCGCAACAGCACCCTTTGACTTCTTCCAGAGAGGAAGGACTCGATCCAACTGATGGCAGTGCCGCCAATGCCCATAAGCCGTAGTCGGTCAAGGAGGATGGAGTGGGATACCGTATCGAATGCCGCGGACAGGTCGAGGAGGATCAACATGGCCTCCTCGCCTCTGTCCACGCACTCCCGAATGGTCTCCGAGACCTCCAGCAGAGCCGTCTCCGTACTGTATCCCGCCCGAAATCCAGATTGCGAGTCGTGCAGTAGTAAGTTGTTCTCCAAGTACTCCGAGAGTTGCAACTGCACGGCTTTTTCCAAAACCTTAGCAGGTTTGGGGAGGAGGGAAATAGGGCGGTAGTTGGAGAAAACAGTGGGATCGGCATCTGCCTTTTTTAGAATTGGGATCACCAAAGCTTCCTTCCAGGTGGTAGGGAAAAAGCCATGGTGCAGAGAGGCATTCCAGACGGAGAGGAAAGGGTCGGCTAGCAAGGGGGCCAGATCACCCATAATTTTGGCCGGAACGGGGTCAGAGGGTGCACCAGACTTGCAATGAATGAGTAGTCTGATAGCATCCTCCTGGGCAAGTTTATCGAAGGCAAGGAGGGACGGAGAGGTAGGGGGATCGGTGGAGGGAGGCCGAGGCATTGGCCCTTTAGGGAAGGAAACGCAGAGTCTATCGATCTTATCGAGGAAAAAGTCCGAGAGTCCTTCACATAGTTTCTGGCTAGCTAAGACCTGAGTGGTCCTGGCCGGAGGGGTAATGAAATCTTTAACGATGGAGAAGAGAGTTTTTGAAGAGTTTTTGGCTTTGGAAATTTGGAGCGAGAAGTGATCTTTCATGGCTGTTTTTTTATGTTTGAGAAATTTTTTCAAGGCCGTCTTATAGGCAAGCTTAGCTTCAAGATCGTAATTTAGTCTCCACTTCCGTTCGAGTGCTTTACAGCTACTTTTTTCCTCGCGGAGGGAGGTGGAGAACCAGGGAGCGGAAGGACGGCATCTAGTGGAAGTGATGAGTTTCTGGGGGGCAATGTGGTCAATAGCGTTGATGAGGGCGGAGTTGAGCTTGGCGATATTAGAGTCGATATCCGGGGATAGATGGTCCGTCTGGAAATGAAAGATCGGGTCCAGGGAAGCGCAAGTGACTTTATGCCACTTCCTTCGCAGCTCTTTCGTGGGCACAGGAGGGATAGGTTTACGGTCTAAGGCCATAGAAAAAGGGATAAGGTAATGATCGGACCAGGTAAGCGGAAGGGAGGGGGAGAGGGTGATAGCGGGGAAATTAGCGAAAATAAGGTCCAGGGTGTGACCCGCCACATGAGTAGGACCAGTGACAAGTTGAGTAAAATTAAGGCTTTCCATGATTTCCAGTAAATTATTCGCTTGTATGACTACTTTCTAATCTGAACGGTAGGGTGTATATTTCTGTTTGTTAAAGGTATGATTCTTATTGGTTAACAAAAACAGATTGTAAGGAACATTATATATGATAAGCTGATATGTTGAAAAGTCAAGCACACTTCCTGTCTTGTTTAGCAACATTGTGTGCTGAACTTGTGACCTGTGTGCTCAGTGCAGTGTTTCATAACCTGTTTCTATGGTAAGAGGCAGAAGGCAGATTGGGGGAAGGGTTGAAATGTATTTCAGTTGGAAAGGGTTGAAATGTTTAACCAATAGAAATGTGTGTTTGCTTTTGAGTTTTAGCAGCATTAGAAGCCAGTCTTTGCTTATGCGTTGATTAAATGAGTCATGCTTTGACGCTAATGTGCTGTACTTAAATATGTAGATTGTGTGCAGTACCATTACCTCTTCTCGACTAGTGAATGAGTTTTGGTAAACTACTAGGGATAGTGTTGCTTGTCTGAAATCACACTGTAAGTCTGTGTACATTTGGGTAAGGATTGTGAGAGAAGCATTTGGTAACATAGTGTATTTGATGACAGATAACTGTTTTAAAATCGGTCATGTTGTCAAGTTTTAGTCTGGGTTTGACACTAAAGTGCAGTACCATGTACTATTCTCTTCACTGTGCCAGAATGTAAAAGTTTTACCCAGGCACTAACCTAGCAGTAGTCTGATGATTTAGTCTGTTTCCAAGTACTCATGTTGTGAACCATACATTACCACATAGATTGTTTCAAATGTCGATGCAGTATGTTTGCAGTCTTCTAACATACTATACACTTGTCTTTCACATTTTCAATTCGCTAGTCAGTATCCATACACTTCCAGGAAAACCCTGTAACTCCCTTTGCAGTCCTCTAGTGACCCATTCAGCATCATGTACTAATCCATTCACTGTGCCAAAACCCAAACGATTATAAATTCACCAAGATATTATCTTTGCAGTACTCTAATCATTTAGTCAGTGCCTAAGTATTCATGCACTGAGCCAGGCCTTAGCACATGGACTGCTTCAAACCCCTATCCACTATGTATGCAGTCTTCTAACCACCTAGACACTTGTCTTTCATGCTTTTAATTCCCTAGTCAGTATCCATACAGTCCAGCAAACATCCTGACACTCCCTTTGCACTCCTCTAGTGACCCATTCAGTACCAAGTACTAATCCATTCCCTGTGCGAAAAGCCTACCACTTATAAATTCACCTAGGCACTCTCCTTGCTGTACTCTAATCATTCAGTCAGTACCCAAGTACTCATGTAGTGAGCCAGGCCTTAGTGCATGGACTGCTTTAAATGCCTATCCAGTATGGATGCAGTCCTCTAATCATCTACACAGTTGTCTTTCACACCTTCAATTCCCTAGTTAGTATTCATACACTTCTAGCAAACACCCTGTCACTCACCAAGTGTGTCTCCTTAGTACTGTAATCATTTAGTCAGTTAGCATGTAGTCTTTTAGTGAGGTAGGCTTTAGGGCATGAACTGCTTCAAAGTAGTATGCACTATGCATGTAGTGTTTTAACGATCGTCACACTTGTGGTTCAGGGCTATAGTTTCTTAGTCAGTTTTTATATAAAATGTGTTTGTACAGTAATGGAATAGTATAAATTTGAAAGTTATTAATATACATTTATTTGTGATTCTTTTTTACAGATACAGAACAGGAGTGTTTCTCATCTGTTTGCACTCTTCTCGTGCAAGATTGTTTGGATGAAGGGTCCTTACGTGTTTCATCATACTTGCTGTGCCGCACGAGTATTTTTTGTTAGGATCCCCTCGTAACAGAACTCTTTTGCAAATCTTGTGCGTGACGAAGGTGGCATTGGTCTTTGTTTGCCCCTCGAGAAAAGTAGAAAATTTCTTCCTAGGTATAGTGGTTGTTGTCTAGACTCACACTGTGAGTCTGAGTGCATTTGGGAACCACTGTGAGAGAAGCATTTGGTAAAATCGTGTATGTTTTAGCAGATAACTCTTTTAAAACCTGTCAAGTTGTCAAGTTTTAGCAGCATTAGAAGCCGGTCTTTGCTTATGTGTTGATTAAACGAGTCATGCTTTGACACTAATGTGCTGTACTTAAATATGTAGATTGTGTGCAGTACCATTACCTCTTCTAGACTAGTGAATGAGTTTTGGTAAACTGCTAGGGATAGTGTTGCTTGTCTAAAATCACACTGTGAGTCTGTGTACATTTGGGTAAGGATTGTGAGAGAAGCATTTGGTAACAGTGTATTTGATGAAAGATAACTGTTTTAAAATCGGTCATGTTGTCAAGTTTTAGTAGCTTTAGAAGCTATTCTTTGCTTATGCAGTGATATTGTACTATTCTCTTCACTGTGCCAGAACTGAACATTTAAAAGTTTTACCCAGGCACTAACCTAGCAGTAGTCTGATGATTTAGTCTGTTTCCAAGTACTCATGTTGTGAACCATACATTACCACATAGATTGTTTCAAATGTCGATGCAGTATGCATGCAGTCTTCTAACATACTATACACTTGTCTTTCACATTTTCAATTCACTAGTCAGTATCCATACACTTCTAAGGAAAACCCTGTAACTATGTTTGCAGTCCTCTAGTGACCCATTCAGCATCATGTACTAATCCATTAACTGTGCCAAAACCCAAACAATTATAAATTCACCACGATACCATCTTTGCAGTACTCTAATCATTCAGTCAGTGCCTAAGTATTCATGCACTGAGCCAGGCCTTAGCACATGGACTGCTTCAAACCCCTATCCACTATGTATGCAGTCTTCTAACCACCTAGACACTCGTCTTTCACACTTTCAATTCCCTAGTCAGTATCCATACAGTCCAGCAAACATCCTGTCACTCCCTTTGCACTCCTCTAGTGACCCATTCAGTACCAAGTACTAATCCATTCCCTGTGCGAAAAGCCTACCACTTATAAATTCACCTGGGCACTCTCCTTGCTGTACTCTAATCATTCAGTCAGTACCCAAGTACTCATGCAGTGAGCCAGGCCTTAGCACATGGACTGCTTTAAATGCCTATCCAGTATGGATGCAGTCCTCTAATCACCTACACAGTTGTCTTTCACACCTTCAATTCCCTAGTTAGTATTCATACACTTCTAGCAAACGCCCTGTCACTCACCCAGTGTGTCTCCTTATAGTACTGTAATCATTCAGTCAGTAAGCATGTAGTCTTTTAGTGAGGTAGGCTTTAGGGCATGAACTGCTTCAAAGTAGTATGCACTATGCATGTAGTGTTTTAACCATCGTCATACTTGTGGTTCAGGGCTATAGTTTCTTAGTCAGTTTTTATATAAAATGTGTTTGTACAGTAATGGAATAGTATACATTTGAAAGTTATTAATATACATTTATTTGTGATTCTTTTTTACAGACACAGAACAGGAGTGTTTCTCATCTGTTTGCACTCTTCTCGTGCAAGATTGTTTGGATGAAGGGTCCTAAGGTGTTTCATCATACTTGCCGTGCCGCACGAGTATTTCTTGTTAGGATCCCCTCGTAACAGAACTCTTTTGCAAATCTTGCGCGTGACGATGGTGGCATTGGTCTTTGTTTGCCCATCGAGAAAAGTAGAAAATTTCCACACCACTGAAGGAAAACGTTGTGGGCGTGGTGCAGCCTCCAAAAATTCATCCTTAGATTCGATGAATATTTTAAAGCGACAACATTTACAGTTTTTGTATGTTAAACTTATAAAATTTTGTTAGCTGTATGCATTTTATATATCTGTGATTTGTATCTTGTTTTTTTTTGAGAATAGCATGATGGGTTTTTTTAACAATCTTTGAGATTGTTTTTTTTTTGCCCGCTGTTAAGTGATGAGTACGATTGAAATCACTATTTTTAGTGAAATTTAATATATTCTGAGAACAGCAAAAAAGGCAAAAAAATTACTTTGTGGAAATTATGCTGTGTTGTAAAAAATGTATTATTACATGTTATCATTTTTTTTCCTTTTCTTTCACAGATTCAAATTTTAAAATAAGCAATTTTTATGAATTTAGATTGGAATGAAAATGTGAAAAAAATGTGTACCATTTTTTATTCCTATTACTGTGAAGGTAAGTTTAACTAAGTCTCAATATGCAGAATGAGGAGGTCTGCAAGAAGCTACAAAGTTGAAACATGTTTCTAAAAACACTCTGTTTATACCTATGTAGTTTTGAAATCTGACCATAATCAGATATCATGTGACCTGCAAAAAAAGAGATTTGAGGTGTTCATAATATTTCCTATTTTAGCTATTGAAGGACCGCAATTATTTCAATCATTCTTCTTTGAACATCTTTGCAGACAAAACTCTGTGCTTACCTTCTATCTTTCGCAAGGAATTTTAAAAACGGAAATATGTCACTTTTTGTAACATAGTTATTGCGCAAGACACTCTTTCATATTTACAGATAGGAAAAGGCACTCTGTGCACTTTTTATACTCCATGTAAATACAACCTCATTATGCACACCACTTTCCGTTGAAAGGGTGTTCTATAAGTGTTGTTGTGCATGATTGCACTGAATAATCATAGAACAAGACACATGTCTAGATTGATCAGAAATCATGAATCTCGATATGTGTGTGAATGCTGCACCATTCTAAAATTGGTGTAGGAAAGCACAACAAGGAGAATTGTTTTCATTTCTCCACATTTTTATATCTTCAATGCATGCTGAAATGTTCAGCATACATTGAAGGAGAAAAATGCATTTTCTCATTGTTTTTGTGCAGGAAGGTGTGTCTTCCTGCAGAAAAACAAACAGCACATGACACAGATATCCTTGCACTATGGTGCAAGGGTGCCTGTGTCACCACATGGCTGCAGTTTAAGCAGCCGTGCAGAGAGAAGCATAGATTTGCAACATAGTCATGTACATATGTTGCATCCCTGTGCTTCGGAAGTACTACAGCACACTGTAGTTAAAGAGGTTACTGTGTGATGCTGCAGCACTTCCTCATAGTTCTGCACTTATACATTCACCATACGCTACTAATGCATTCATTCAGTCAATTACGTACTACACATACATTCATCTAAACTTTCACACACTAACAAAGAAATTTAGCTCTTTTTTTAAACCAGGAAAGTTAGTTCTTACAAGAACTTTTTTTTTCTTCTTTCTTCTTTTATATATATTTTTTGGTTTTTCTAACAATTTTGTGATTTTTTTGGTTTTTCAGAAAACAAAAACCTAAAAAAACCCAGGAGAAACCAAACAATGAACTTCAGGGAACAATAAAAAAAAAACTTTAAAAAAACTAGCAAATGTGACTTTCTTGCCGGCGGCAGATCAGATCGATCGACTGCTCACCATAGCACAAAGTCGCATTGCACTTAGTGCAGTACACTTTTAAAAATTGAAATTGAGGACGGATGTCCAAGGTTTGGGCTGATGGATGCACTCTTGATGTGCTCGGCTGCGATGAGGTGGAAGGCGCAGGAGCAGGAGTGTTTCTCATCCGTCGGCACTCTTCTCGTGCAAGATTGTTTGGATGAAGGGTCCTCATGTGCTTCATCATACTTGCCGTGCCGCACAAGTATTTCTTGTTAGGATCCCCTCACAACAGGACTCTTTTGCAAATCTTGCACGTGACCAAGGTGGCATTGGTCTTATTCTGCCCCTCGGGAAAAGTAAAAAATTTCCACACCACTGAAGAAAAACGTTCTTTGGGTGGTGCCTCCTCCAAAAATTCATCCTCAGATGTATGAGGAGATGCAGGTGATGCCTGCTAGCCTGAAGCCATTTTTGGTTGAAAAAAGTTAGAGCTAAGTGTAAACTTAGTCTAAAAAATCTTCTTCTCTCCAAAGAGATGGTCCTCTAAAGAAGGTCAAAGAAGAATGATTGAAATGGGTGGGGTCTTTCAATAGTTAGAAGAGGAAGTGTAATGAACCAATCAAATCTCTTTTTTTACAGGTCACATGGGATCCGCGCACCCTGCGCTTACGCAGCATGCACCTAGCGCGCATCCGCGAAATTTAATTAAAAAAAATTATAGAATTAGATGTAAAAATATATCACTTTTAAGACTAGTTTAGAGTTTGTCTTCAATTAATATTCACATGAAATACATAAATATGTTTTTTTAAATGTTAAATACTTTGCGGGATCCGCGCACCTACCGCGTCATAGACGCAGATGATGTATCGCGGAAGCGCGGAAACGTTGGGTTACGTACATCGAACGTGTCGCGTATAGGCTGGGAGTCACGTACCGGTCGCATTGGAATCGCGCACTAACCACGTACCCGACGCATACCATGTGCGGATGCTATCGCGTAGGGATCGAGAACGGTGCGTATAGGGTGCGCGGATCCAAAAACATTGAAAAATATATATAAAATAAAGTTTTGAACATATAGTTAAAAAAATATTTTTAAAAATATAAAAAAATGTGTTTGAAAAACCCATTAAGTTCAAATAATATTTTTTTAATTTTTAAAGAATTAATTGAAAAAATACATTTAAAAATGGTGATAAAAAAGTATTTTTAAAAAAATGTAATTAATGAAATTGACACACTGAATTTGAAAAATATACAAATCCAATCAAAATCATTAAACATGATATCTTCAGAGATAAGTTATAGATAGGAATTAGCATTTAAAAAACCTTTGAAATTCACTGAAAAAACCATAGGTTTCATGCACGTTATAGTTAGGAATTGGCATTTAAAAAACCTTTGAAATTCACTTAAAAAACCAAAGGTTTCAGGGGCGTTATAGCTAGCTGGACATTTCCCTCGTACATAACCCTAGAAATTCCCCTGTTATAGTTAGTTCAGCTAACTATAACTCGCGTCCCCGTAATGCACTGCTGATGATGTCACATATTACATCACTCATGACATGGTCAGTGACATCACTGATGACATCACTGATGACATCTCAAATGACATCACTGATGACATCATCCATGTGATAAATTACTGCATCTTCTCACACCCTAATTTAACCGTTGATACACCAACTCAAAATTTCAGACGTACATTCTCAAAACCATAGATACTCCAATACCAATAACTACATACCCACTCATTAACTCTTAGGTCTACATACACCTCCACTCACTCACCTGTACAGTCACTCATACTTACAGTCACTCCGTACAAGACTGTCATATGCATTTATACACCTACATAGACACTCACACACCACCAATCATCCATAGAGGTACTCTCACACCTAGTCAGTCATGCAAATAATTAATCACACTCCCATTTACTCACCTATGCAGTTATACACACTCAAGTTCACTTACTCATAAAAATAGTACCACATTCTTACGCTCTTATACAATCATTGATACAAGCACACACTCATCCATACAGCCACTCTCACAATCACACACTCTCACATATACCCACTTATATACTCTTAGACGCATATATACTGCCTTTCACATATGTAGTTAGTCACACATGTTCCACTAAGATATACATTCAATCCCTAACACACCCATACATACACTCACTCAACCATACAGTTCATCACAGATGCACTCTTAAAATCATGCACCCATAGAATCACCCACTCACACATCTATGCACAGAGTCACACACACCCTACCCACACAAAAACTCAGGCACCCATACAGATACTCAGACAACCAATCAATAACCCATAGAGACACTCATATAGCTATTCACAAAACCATGCAACCACTTATACACCAACAGACAGACACATACAGACATTCAACCAGTTTAGTCACTAGTCTGCAGTAAGATACATTTAATGACTTATAGAGTCAGTTACGCACCTAGAAAATCATCCATTCACACACTTGTACAGCCACTCATTCTTCCACAGGCCTTTCACTATAAATATATAAAACATATTTAAACTTTACAGAAACACACAGTCACTGGATGACATGATCAGTGATGTCATCAGTGATGTCATTTGAGATGTCATCAGTGATGTCATCAGTGAGGTCACTGACCATGTCATGAGTGATGTAATATGTGACGTCATCAGCAGTGCATTGCGGGGGCGCGAGTTATAGTTAGCTGAACTAACTATAACAGGGGAATTTCTAGTGTTTTGTACGAGGGAAATGTCCAGCTAACTATAACACCCCTGAAACCTATGGTTTTTTCAGTGAATTGCTAAGGTTTTTAAATGCCAATTCCTAACTATAACGCCCGTGAAACCTTTGGTTTTTTTCAGTGAATAATAATAGAAATGTAAATGATTTAGTGAATATTATATTAGTTAATTATATATTACATTATTAAAAATTGATGTTCAATGGTGAAAAGTGTATAGGTGTATTAAGGAATTTTTAGGGTTCAAGAACGGGTAGGGTAAAGAGGTAGTTGTAATGACTGCGGTCTAGTTGTTGTAGCGACATCGAACACATACCCCTACATCCGCAGGCCAGGCGTGGCCTGCGGGGAGCCAATAAAGGGAGGCAGCCCGCTCGGGGGCAGGGCTTCCGACTATAGCACTGAGTGTGGGTGGTTTGTACTATCCCCATTTCCCGTACCCTGTCACATTAGCCTCTGCCTACTCACAGCCCCTAGAGCTACGGAGAACGGGACACTGGCGACGAGGGTGGGATCCGGTTCCACGCACACCCACCCGACAACGACAAGCTGAAAAGGTCGGGGTGGCACTGGGGACTCCCACGACCCCAAAGCACGATCGAGAGGTGAGCGGGCCCGAAGGTCACATGGCCCAACCCCAGTGAGCAGTGGAGGGTCCAGAAGTGCAGGCGAGGCGCGGGGAAGACGCAACGAAGCGGGAAGGAGCGGAACCGCCGCGCGGAGCGCGACCCACATGATAAGGAGCCCTGCGCGCATGCGCAGTAACAAACGGCCTACCAGTATACACGCGGGCAGCGCGAACAGGAGGCCTGGCCAGCACGTGGCAGGGGAAGGCGCGAAAGGAAGGAGGGAGGCACGCGCGACAGCAAGGACAACCCCAGGGCTGCAGGGAGTCAGCGGAGGGCCTAGAGAGTCCGGAAAAAAAAAAAATCAACGACAAACATTGGCCAACACAAGCGGGTCACCAACAAGCAGGGGCCAAAGTAAATCGTCGCTGTCACTCCCTGATTTTGTCTAATCACCCCACAAGCAGGAGATACCACAGCCAAACGCTGAGCGTTTTCAGACCCGGGAGGGGCGAGACGACCATCATATCGGGCCACGGAGGAGCAGGGAGCCAAGTGGGGGAAGCACAGCAAACTCGACGACCCACACCAAGGGAGTCAGGAGGAAGGGCCTGAAGCAAGTCAGAGGGAGTCAAGCCATGGCCGACGACGAACCGGCGACTCCTGCCCGCATCCCATACCAGCACGCCGCATCGGGAGTCCTGCCACCTTTTAGCGAGGTCGAGGATCCGTCAACCGCGTCCCCCAGGTGGAAACTCTGGCTGGAGCGCCTAGAGAACTACTTCATGGCGTCTAGGGAGACGGATGGGGCGATCAAGAGGTCGTTGTTACTCCACTATGCAGGGGAGGAAATTTTCAAACTTTTCAAGCACTTACCTAATGCTGGCAGGGTGGACGACTACGATGCGGCTGTCCGGGCTATCAATGGTTACTTTGACCCTCAGTTGAATCTGGATTTTGAGGTATTTAAACTGGGGCAGGCGCGGCAGCGGGAAGGTGAATCCATGGACCGATTCTACGCGCGGGTGAGGGAACTCGCAAGTACATGCACCAATGAAGACCAACCCAGAGCCATACGAAGACAGATTATCCAAGGATGCAGGGATAAGACGCTAAGGGGTTTGATCCTGAGAAAACCAGGCATCTCGCTGGAGGACATACTCATATTAGCTCGGTCGCACGACCTATCAGCGGTGAGGGCCACTGCCATGGACCAAGCCCTGAACAAACACTCGGGAAAGAGCGACAACATCAAGACGGAAAAAGTGGATGCGGTAAAGACGACGGCAAAGAACAGGAACCACAGGGACGCTCGGAAGGAAGGTTCACGGGCAAAATGCGGATACTGCGGATATGAACCACATGCAGCCAAAGAATGCCCCGCACAGGGGAAAACGTGCACGAATTGTGGGGTCCCGAACCACTTCGCATCTGTCTGTCGACGGCGAAATCACACCAAAGGACAGTGGAAACCCAAATCATTGCCGAAAGCGGTGCGACAACTATCTCTAGGTGACCCGATGCCCCCGGAAGGAGCCAGGGTTGCCCAAGAAAGATACCTGCCAACTGTGGACGACTACTCCGACTCTGAGGACGAAGAAGTGCATATTATATCTTTCGCACGAGAGCTGAAGCGTAGGAGGAGGCCACAACCGACGTGCATTGTCCAGTTGGGAGGGAATGAGATAAAGGCCAGAATCGACACCGGGGCCACAGTGAATGTGATGGGACTGCAGCAATTCAATCAACTACGACCCAGGCCACCGATAATACCGTCCAGGACAAGGATTTTTGCGTATGGGGCCCACACCCCTCTCCCACTGAAAGGGAAGATGATTGTACCCATCAAAGCTGACAAAGTCGAAGTAACAGCAACAGTCCACATCATCGACAGGGAGGCAGAAACACTACTGAGTAGCCACACGGCAGAGGATCTGAAGCTGATAGCCTTCGCACACCGGGTCCGAACACACCAGGTGGATGAACTACTGGCTCAGTTTCCAGAACACTTCAAGGGCCTGGGGTGCATCAAGTGTGACCCGATACGATTGCACATCGACAAGACGATCAAGCCGACTGCGTTGAGGCATCGCAGAATCCCGTTTCATTTGAGGCCCGTGGTGGAAAAAGAACTGGAGAACCTGGAAAACCTGGGAGTTATAGAAAAAGTCTAGGGGCCCACCCCGTGGGTGTCACCCATGGTGATTGTAGAGAAACCGCGCCAACCTGGAGCCATCAGGCTGTGCATAGACATGAGACTGCCAAATCGTGCAATCAAGAGGGAACGCCACCTGACCCCAACAATGGACGATATCATTGCCGATGTAAACGGATCACGGTGGTTTTCGAAGATTGACCTGAACGCCGGCTACCACCAGCTGCCCCTGGCTGAGGACAGCAGGTTCATAACCACATTCAGCACCCACATAGGGCTCCGGCGGTACAAAAGACTTAACTTTGGGATCTCCTCGGCGGCCGAGGTGTTTCAAAATACCATCCGGGAGCTGCTGTCTGGATTGCCGGGAGTCATCAATGTCAGCGATGACATCCTCATTCACTCGGCAACGGCGGCCGAACATCACAAACACCTGCGAGATACCCTTGGGAGACTGAGCGCTCATGGTGCGACATTACACAAAGACAAGTGCCAGTTCTTTCAGCCAAAGATCGAATTATTCGGCTACGTGTTTAGTCAGGAAGGGATTCAGGTGGATCCTCGAAAATCCAAAGCTATTAAGGACGCTCCAGCCCCGACGTCACCCACGGAAGTCAGGAGTTTTCTTGGCATGGCCACTTATTGCGACCGGTTCATCCCGGGGTTGGCAACGTGGAGCGAACCGCTTCGCGCCCTGACGAGAACCGACACCCCGTGGAAGTGGGGACCGAAAGAGGAGGAAGCTTTCCAGGGGATTAAGACGGCACTACTGGAAAAGGCCACGCTGGCCTACTTCGACCCCAAGAAGCGGACAGAAGTACTGGTTGACGCGAGCCCCGTAGGGCTGGGTGCGGTACTTACGCAAGAACAAGGGCCGGGCCAGTGGAAGGCACTAAGCTTTGCCAGCAAAGCCCTCACCCCAACCGAGGCAAGGTACGCCCAAATTGAACGTGAGGCGCTCGCCATAAAATGGGCTTGCAGCCACTTCCATCTATACCTACGAGGGCATCCGTTTGTAATGGTCACCGACCACCAGCCACTAGTGCCCCTATTCAAAGGAACATCACCCCATCCGCCCCCGCGGATAGAGAGATGGGCGGTCCAGCTGCAGCTGTATGAGATGGAAGTAGTGTATCGCCCGGGGGCCAGAAACCCGGCGGATTTTCTATCCCGTCACCCACCGGTCCCAGATCAGACGGGGACAGATGAAGCATGCGATGAATTTGCTCAGTGGGTTGCCCTCACTGCATGCCCCCAGAATATGACACTGGATGACATCAAAGAGGGGGGCTGGACGGATTCAGTGTACATGCAGACCTTGAAAGCAGTCCAAGAAGGATCATGGACGGGATACCTACACCAAGCAAACGCATGGGCGCAGGAAGACAGAGAATCACTCACCCAGATGTGGCGCATCCGGCACGAACTAAGTGCTACAGAAGATGGCATACTGCTACGCGGCCCACGGCTAGTCATCCCGTCGACCCTAAGACAGCGGGCAATCCAACTTGCCCACGGGGGACATCAAGGGACCACCAAAATGAAGGCCAGAATCCGAGAGAAAATGTGGTTCCCGGGACTGGAGCAGATGGTCGAGGAACATGTCCGGAGCTGCCTGGCCTGCCAGCTCACAGGCGAGCCGGACCGACCCCAACCCATCATCACGGAGGATGCCAGCCTAGTACCCTGGGAAAAAGTTAGCGTGGACTTTGGGAGCTTCCCCGGCGAGGGGCACACTCTAGTGGTAGTAGATGCGTACTCCAAATACCCCCGTGGCAGAGAAAGTGAGGTCCACGGCTTTTGGACAGGTGGGGCCCGCCCTTGAGAAGATATTCTCCATGTTTGGTTACCCCAAAGAACTCCGCAGTGACAATGGGCCACCGTTTCAGGGCGCTGAATATGCCACCTATCTCAGCCAAAGAGGGATCCGGCACAGGCGCATCACACCCCAATTGCCTCAAGCCAACGGGGAGGTGGAACGCTTTATGCGCACCCTAAACAAGACATTCCGCATAGCCATGGTGGAGCAGGCTGACCCAGAGCAACGACTTCATGAATTCCTGAGGGAATATAGGAGCACGCCCCATTGCACCACCCAAAGGAGCCCGTGGAGCCTCATGTTCCAAGGGACCAGGAGGGACCTCCTCCCCAGTAGCCGGGAGTGGACACCGGTGCCCGTCGACCAGGAAGGGACCCAGAAAAGACGCGAACAAAGCAATAGACGAGCCAGTCGCCACCGGAGGGCCGCATCCAAGATACCCTCGCGGGGAACGCAGGTGATCATTAAAAATAGGCGGCCCGGGGGAAAATTTCAAACCCGTTTCGAACCCGGCCTCTGGACTGTCGAGGCCGTAAAGGGGACCATGGTCACCGCCAGGAAGGGAGGGGAGACAGTGACAAGAAACGCTTCCTGGTTCAGAGCAATTTCACCGGCGGATGGCGTAGGGGGCACTGAGGAAGGGCTGCCCCTGGAGGACGCTGTGCTGGAAGATCGAAGAGGAGGCCACCGTGGAAAATACGCCAGCCACACCAGGGGGGGCTGTGGCAGTTCCCATGCCCGTGGCAGCCACTGGTAGCCCTCGGGCTATGACGCCGAGCGAGGGACCCCGCTCGGGGAGGTATGGTTTGAGGCCAAATCCCCATCCCAGCCAAAGACTGAGAGACTTTGCATGCCGGCTGAGACCCAACCACCGACATCAGGGGAAAACGCAAGTATCAAGAACAAAAAAAAAATGTGTAAAGTGATTAGTATACATGTTTCAGAGTATTGTTGGGGGGGGGGAGAGGAAGAGAAAAGACCCCGGAGTTTGGTAGGGATGTAATGACTGCGGTCTAGTTGTTGTAGCGACATCGAACACTCACCCCTACATCCGCAGGCCAGGCGTGGCCTGCGGGGAGCCAATAAAGGGAGGCAGCCCGCTCGGGGGCAGGGCTTCCGACTATAGCACTGAGTGTGGGTGGTTTGTACTATCCCCGTTCCCCGTACCCTGTCACATTAGCCTCTGCATACTCACAGCCCCTAGAGCTACGGAGAACGGGACAGTAGTAACAGGTTATAAAACAACAACTAAAATTATGATGCAGTAATAGTCCTCAAACCAGCTACCCCTCCCATCACATGTTGGCCGTGTCTCTGCCTTTGACGCTGACCAGTGCTCCACTAAGTTTTTGCTATGTTCATGCTATAAAAAATGCCACACACATACTATAAATGAATATTATGCGTCATTGGGGAGTTCTGTGCTATAATTTCCTGAAAGTACATTTGATAGGGCACATTAGTCTATAAAATCCGAGCATTCCGTTTTTGTATACTTTATAGCGAATTACTGGAGTCCTGAATGTATAATCTAATAAACAGGGCTGCAATTACCAAAATGGAAAAAAAATGCCTGATACGTATAAGGTACGTGAGCATAGAATCTAGGGACTTAAATTATGGTTACCAGATTATTTATGCCACCAAAAGCGCAATAGGCTTCTCAAAATTCCCAGGTCGATGAGTGAGTAGCCTAGTCACTTCAGTTTAATTCTTCTAGTACTTCTGAAAATATAATGTGATAAAAAGAACTGCATGTCCCAGAATTCAAAGCAGACAACTGTATTGGATCACTTAATTAATCATGGACCCAGAGAATGGGAGCGCTCTGGCAGTGCTCCATTCCAGGGCTTTTCTGTTAGAAGTTACTGTTTTCTCATGCGTGTCGTTTCGGCAGCAATAATTAAATGAGCAAAACTCCCAGAACACATTACGCTGTTGCGCGAAAACAAAGAACAGACGTACCCTTTCCTTGTCACATGGAGTCATTTGTTACTTATGAATAGTACGAAACTGACAGAGATCATGTCGCCTTTTTAACGCGGATAGTTGGTGCTTCCAATTTGGGCAAAACAAGTTGCGAGCTTTTGAACGCTTCGATTTTGGGTTCAGAAAAGGATGCAGATGTGCTGCTTTTCCTGAGAGTGTGCTTCCAAACAGAGGCAGAACGCAAGATGATGGAGCCTCTCTGAAGGATATGGTAAGGGGCCTCTATTACTCCCATATGTTAGAGATCTTCATAAACCTGGCGGTGAAGGGGGAGGGCTGGCAGGAGGAATCATAGCGATTGTGAAAAATCCAGACATCACACGATTAGCAAATGAGTCACACCAAGTCCGCAGTAGAGTTGTAAGGGTGTTGTACATTTTGGAGCACATTCTCAGAAATATAATATTAAGCATGGTGTGGTAGCGCACCGCCATTTACATAAAACACATTTTTCTTTGACATGGCCACTACTTTTGTAGAGAAATTCAGCTTTATTGATAAAATGACAATCAATATGTGGAAATCGGGTCTCAGTCAATATTTATCATTTGCTCATAAAATCCTTTATCCTTTCCTTTCAGACTCCCTGTACTGCAGCAAGATTGTCACATAATTCACTTTGCAAAATCCTCTCACTTTGTAGTCAGAGAATAAGTAAATCCCAATCCCCATGTTAAACGAATCACTAGCAGCGTGTCATGACCACTGCCTTCTGAAAGCACCCTGCCTACGTCACGCCCCTGATTGCGGAGTCTGCAGCCGGTGCAGTGAGCTTCCGTTCCTGTCAACTCAGGAAGTGTTGACGCGCGAATCGAATACGAAGTATATTCGTTTAGTTAGCGGTGGATATCTCTCTAGCTGATATCTGATAAACAATATGTTGTTGTTCTGTTTGCTTCTTGAGGTGTGACATTCTGCCATTTAGGAATTTCAGATATACGAGGGTGCCTAGCGCCGGACGGAAGCCAATTCACCTGAACTGAATCAGCGAGCACATAAACCTGAGATTCAAGGACGCTTTGGGAACTAGAGGAAGTGATTAATGCATTCACATTCCGAAAAGAGCAGCTCGGTGGGAGTTCTTTGTCTTGCCTATTTTTGTTAATGAGCATTGGAATAATAAGGCTCCAATTAATGTTCTGTCTGACGCACTGAAGAGCTACATTTCCATCAGTGAAGCTAGTGAAGGATTGGGGAAATGCCTGCCAGTGGTGCTGGGGAGACAGCCTGACTGCGTCACCAGGGGCAAAACAGAGCAGAGAAGAACCCCCGTTCCCCCTGAGAGCTATTCACCTCTGACTACACGCCACTGTGTGGACTGTCGAAGCGCCCAAGTCAGTCAACAGAAACACTGAAACACGTTTAGAAATAAACCCTCAAAGTGACTGTATTTAATGCCCTCCATTCAGTTTTGTTAAGCCCCTTACACTTTCGTCACAGGACAGAGGTTACAGCTGTTACTTTATATCGATGACTAACTATCACGCACCACCAGGTCTGCAATATCGGCCTGTCCTACCCGAAAAAAACAATTACTCCTTGAACCAGGGGCGTGGCAAGAATGGCCCGGGCCCTCGGCAAATATGTGAATAGACCCGTGCAGGCGTGCACCACTGATTCAGAAGTGAAATACCATTGCACTAGGGTTTCATTGGTCTCCTTTGGGCTCTGGTGTCACTGCTCCATTGATAGCTACACCCTGCTTTGATCTGCAGTACGATTAGTGTCAGGCCTGCACAAAACCAATTGGATAATTTCAACTATCTAGTTACCTAATTCATGGGCTTTGAAGTGTGGGGGATATATCACCCCCAGATTTAGTAGTGTGGGGAAACAGGGGGACACGAGTGGGGGGGGGGAGGGGGGGGTGGTCGACGGGAAAGAATAATTCCCCACATGGCACAAGCCCTAAAAAAAGAAGTGGTGGGGGGACTAACCAGGTTACACAGTATGCAAGTGAAATCCTGATGAGTGCCGTCACAGTTCATGATAATAATAATAATAATAAAACCACTTCTAAAGCGCATGGTTACACTAAAACAGTGTGTCCCCGCGCTGAAAGATGCTACTGCTCCCCGAAAGGCCAATGTCCGGGGCTCGCCTGGATCCCAGGTTGCAAGAGGCTATTATTTACGTGGGAAAAGATGAGTTTTCAATTTTAGTCTGAATCTTGTTTCGGAGGGCTCCATGCGTAAATCAAGAGGAAGCTTGTTCCAGTGTTTACTGGCTAGAAACCTAAAAGAACCACCTCCCATCCTGGTCTTGCGAACGCGAGGAAGTTGGAACAACATCGCTCCGGCAGATCTTAAATTACGGGTGGGACGATGGATAGTAAGAAGGTTTCGCAAATAACCTGGGCCTTTTCCCTGGGCAATGCGATGGGCAAAACAGAGAGCCTTAAACTTAATTCGCTCCTCAATAGGGAGCCAATGAAGTTCAAATAGTGCCATTTTACCTGATGCTCTGCATGGGAGGTTTAGCACCAGTTGTGCAGCAGCATTTTGGACGCACTGCAGTTGGTGGATACCTTTTTTGCTTAGGCCTAGGAGAAGAGCATTGCCATAGTCTAAATGAGGCGTGACTAAGGCATGAATAAGTGTTTTCCTATCACTAATGGGGAGTAGGTCGAGAACTTTTCGGAGTGTTTTAAGTATTCCAAAACATTTTCCCGTGATTTTACTAATCTGATGCTTAAAGGAAAGCTCCGCGTCCACCATGATCCCTAAATTTCTAACAGACTCCACCGGATGGGGAATTGCCCCTAATTCTGTTGGCCACCAGGCCTGCGACCAGGCGGAGGGGGATTTACCAACCACTAGCAGTTCTGTTTTGTCGCCATTAAGGCGCAAGCAGTTGTTGTTCATCCACCCTGCCACAGAGAGCATGCAGTTGGAAAAGTTAGAGGCATCCTCTGCCTGATTGTGAGTGAGTTTAATTATTAGTTGGGTATCGTCAGCGTATGTGACGATATCCACTCCAAAAGCTTCCACAATATGAGCTAAAGGCTCCATATATAGATTGAACAACGTGGGGCTCAAACTGGAGCCCTGAGGAACTCCATGTCTGAGCTTTCGAAGGGAGGACTTATAAGGGGGGCAGTGCACCTGGAAGCTCCTGTTTTCTAAAAAGGATTTTATCCATTCCAGTGCCGATCCCTCAACTCCCATGTCTGAGAGGCGAGACAGCAGCATTGAGTGCAGCACGGTGTCAAAGGCTGCACTTAGATCTAATAAAACCAACGCTGCCGTCTGCCCCTCATCTACTAGTTGTCTCAGACATTCTGTGGAGAAGAGAACCGCCGACTCTGTTGAGTGGCCCGCTCTAAATCCTGACTGTGTTGAATGGAGAAGGAAGTTCTCCTCAACAAATTTCATGAGTTGTGTATTTACTACCTTCTCTACCACTTTCCCACAAAAATGGAGAAGGGAGATAGGGCGGAGATTTTGTAGCTGCGAGATATGCATGGTAGCTTTTTTCTTCAGGGGAATTACTTGTGCCGTTTTCCATGCATCTGGCACATAGCACTCCTGAAAAGATAAGGTGATCAGGTGTTGAATCTGACCAATCATACATTCTAAAACTCCCTTACAGCGATTAGGAGAGATCACATCATAGGGGGAGCCGGACTGGATGCCGTTTATGATGGTGAGCAGATCCTGCCTCTCAGGGACTTTGAAACATGACAGATGGGGTTTGGTGGCAGGGTCATTTCTCACCATCGGATGTTTAGTCAGCATGTTATCAACAAAAGTGGCATGTATTACGTCTACTTTCTTCACAAAAAAGTCCGCGATATCATCACATAGCTCATTGGAGCAGGTGTCTTGGGCCTCCAGTCTAATAGGAACAGTGAGTTCTTTGTAAATGGAAAAAAGCTCTTTAGTGGGGTTCTTTGCAAATTCAATGCGTTCCTTAAAATGAGCGCCTTTGGCTGCTCTTATGAGTTTGTGATATATTTTTAGATTTTTTTTTTATTATGCATGTCTTCCAGAGTATAATTTTTCCTCCAGCCACGTTCTAGATTTTCACATTTGGCTTTAACAACTTTAAGTTCTTTGGAAAACCAGTTGGCAGTTTTGATTTTTCTGGCAGGTGGCTTGAATGTCCATGGTGCTACAGTGTCTAGAGCCCCAGACATCCATGTTTCATAGTCATTCCATGCCTTCAGCAGAGTATCACTAGGCGGAGGAGGATCTTTTAGTAGGGCGGATTTAAAATCATCCTGCGGGAACTTCCTCCAATCTCTGCGTTTTTGAGGCTTAGGCTTGGTCATTCTGCCTTTCTGTTGGGCAATTACTACCTCAATAGGGACGATGAAATGATCTGACCATGTTATTTGAATCGGTGTGGCAACTGTGATCCCCTCCCAGCTAGCAAAAACGGGGTCTAGGAGATGTCCTAGTTGATGCGACGGAGAGGTAGATTGAAGTTTAAGCGTCAAGGATTTAAGTACATCTACTACTACCTGTGCCTCCTTACAGTTAGGATCTTCAAAATGAAGGTTAAGATCTCCCAAAATAAGAAATTTCTTGTACCGCAGTGCATGCTGAGTTATCAGCTCTGCAAGTTGATTACTGAATTGGGAGGACTTGCCTGGAGGCCGATACAAGAGGAGTCCATTGATAATAGTTTTAGGATTAGCTTTGATAGTGAAAAAACCACCTTCACAATTGGGCAGCTCATGATGTCACAATGCATACCATTGCACATGACATCACAGGACGTCTCAGGGAATAGTAATAATGGCGAGATAACTCTGGTAGTTAATGCACTTGCTGGAGAGATCTGTGTTTTGTAAAGTCCCAGATTTGAATCAAAGTAGTAAAGAAGGTTAATGTGTCTCCTGCAAGGCACATAATATAACACAGATTACAGATTTTTATTTTATGCCGGTAGCAAAGTGGGTTACTGCTTTTAACACTCCTTTTGTTACCCGCAGCTCATAAATTGTAATCCTTCTAATATAGCATAGTGACGTGTAAAGGACATGTGACTCCTACACCTTGCAACCCTCACTGTCTGATGTAACTCATCTTGTACATTGATCTATTGTCAATGTACAATGTGTATGTTATGTACAGAGCTCTGAAACCCCGAATAGGGTTGCATAGTGTTATTAAAGAAATAAAACAGTGCTATTGAAATTGTTATTTGTGTAAATACTGGAACAGACCAACACAACTGACATTCTTATAGTGCATTCAACTATTATGTACAGGGACTGAACACAGGCAAAAGCTGCCTCTCTTAAGTACTTGTGAAGCGATAACAAGCTATGTCCATTTATTTCCCCTCAGTGGCATTTACATTTAAGTGTGAGGTTCCAGGCAGCCTCCAGTCAGGATATTCAAACATAAGGATGCCTGATGGCCCCTTAACTTCGGCCCAGCTGGAGGTGAAAAAAAGCTCCCTTGCTGCTGATCATTGCTGCTAGAAATGGAAAGCAGACAACATGCAGGCGCTGCTGAACGTGTCCTGGTGTCTGAAAATTACACCAGGACAAGTTCAGCATATTTTTGTGGGGCCCAACTTCTTGGCATGGGGGACAGCATCCATCCTGTGAAAAAAGTGGTTGGACGCCATGTAGCTGCGTGTACCCCCGACTTGTGCCCTGATTCCCCCTCTCTTCTGTAAGTTGCAGAGGCATTGGCACGTCAAAGCACTACCTACACTTGACCTGTGACCTTACCTTTTGTTGTGCTGCAGACCTCCAGGATTTTGATAGTCACCTCGCTCTTGCCTCCACGGCTGCCTGAAGTCTGCACTGCAACGACAAAGGAAGAGAGGAGGTTTGTTGATTGCACCCTGCCCCTCCCCAGCCCGACGCTACCTTATTTGATTTTTTCACACTGCGCAATTCAGCCACTCAAAGGCTGATTTTTGTTGAAATGTTTATTTTGAGCAGTTGAACCTCACACCGGAACATAAGAACAATTAGTATGAGACATAGTCTCAGCACACATCTTGCTTACGTAGTGTGTCTGATATGTTGGTCTGTCCTAGTATTTACACAAATAACAATTTAAATACAAATATTTTGTCTTATTTCTTTTGTAGTGCTACTTAACCCAATCCAGGATTTCGGAGCGCTTTACATCAAAGATGCACATTGTGCACAGACAATAAATGATATGTGTGTAAATCAATTTACAGGATGTGTTACATAAAATAGTGAGGGTTTCAGGGTGTAGGAGTCACATGTCCTTTCCTTCATAGTTCACTGGGCGATATTAAAAGGATTACAATTTATGAATTGCAAGTGACTAAAGTAGCTCTGTGTTAAAAGCAATAACCCATTTAAAAAAAAATTCCTGTCATCTGTGTGTCCCATAATGTGCTCTGCTGGAGACATATTAACCCTCAATGCTACTTTGATTCAAAACTGGGATGAGACAAAACACCAGTTTCTCCAGCTAGTGTATTAACCTCTAGAGCTATCTTCTCATTATTATTATTTCCTGAGATTTACTGGGTGCATAAAGATCTATGCTGCCAGTGCCTTAACCCCATAAGATATTTTAAAATGCAGACTTTGCAACCAAGTAAGCAGAATAGATATACTACCACGTTTCTCCTTGTTGCCAATTTCTTTCTGGCAGTATTTTAATAAATAAATGTATAAGTGGAGGCCTAGATCTTACGCTGGGGTTGCATCACTTTTTTGGCACAAGGCTAACACAAAATATAATTTGTTAAAATATTGTAATGTGCTCAAATGTACTCATGATAGACCTGCTTAACATATGAGAGGTCTTTGAATCTGATGTCATTTTTTGTGATATAACATCCTGTGAGGTCATTTGTTGTGATGCCACATGCAGTGATGTCACTTACATACTGCCTAACTTAGTTTGTACCGCAGTTCTTTTTACTCGACTAGAATTAGAGTAACATGATCAAATTTCAGAGATAAAGACATACATCTAGTTTGGCAAGTAGGACAGTTTTCAGTGGCAAGAGGCAGGCTTGTGAGAGGCCAAACTCCAGTCATGACAATTTTTTTATTAAAAAAGAGAGAAGAATGGCTTAATCTTTTCACGACTCAGAGGTAATAGTTTGCCACTTTAAAGATTTTGTTTATATGGAGGAGTCAAACATGATGATGAACGATGAAACAGCGGGTGACATTGATGGGATGTCAGCAATGTCTGAGTCTATGGGCTTTTGCATTTCATTGTCCACTAATAAAATCCTGGCTGGGATGCTGATCTGTTGCCCTGCCTGGGCATGCAGGGGGGTTTCTGTCTTCCCTGGATGAGTTCCTTTCCTAAAATACTAGAATTTCAAGGTTCTAGGGGACCCTAATAAACATGTGAATGCATCTTCTGACCCATATGGTTGCTTCTTTTGGAGCATATGTCATCTTGGGATAGGTCACAGTTTGTAACTCAGCCCATTCACTCGGTCCAACCAGGCTCTCATTCACTTCCATTGATCACTGGACCTCGGCCCTCACGGATGCGGGTTTCATTGTTCTCTACCACATCGTAATTGGGCCACTGTCTCTTCTTCTTGCCTTGAGCAAGCACTCTCCACCTATGATAGAGGTCATGGAGGTCGATGTCAGTCGGTTGACTCCTGGCTTACACAAGTGGCTAAACACATCATACCTATTAAACACAGAGATGTTAATTCCTCAGGAAAACGACAATCAACACCTTGGGTTAGTGAGGAGCTTAAAGTGCTTTGTAAGCACTATAAGAAAATAGAAAGGGATTGGAGGCGTCATTACCTTTGTAATGACAAAATCTCTCAACAAGAAGGCTCTACACATCGACCATCGTGAAATTAAGAAAGCTGAGTCTGAATTTTATACAGTTCAGAAGACATGTCTCAAAGAAAGTCCGTAGAGACATTTAAAATAGTCATAAAGTTTATGCCTTGCTTCAGCCTTAAAAACATTCTCTTAATTTATGTACCCAATTGTCCAACTTCTTTGACACTAAAATCCAAACGATTGTAGATGCTTTACATCTCATGGGCGCTGCCCCACTGAGGTCAGTGACAACACGGCACCGCAGGTAGAAATAGTGCCCTCTAGTGGCCAATTGCTACAGGAATGTACCTTGATTTCACTTGAGGAGTCCACTCAGACCTTGAGTGCCTGCAAATTAGGGTCGCCAGATCACGCCTGTCCATCTCACATTCTTGCCATCAATTGTACGGCCATCAACCCTGTTCTAAACCAGTTTCTAAACCAGTCAATTTGCTTGGCCACAGTGCCCAGTGGTTGGAAGCAGGGCAAGTTGATTCCTCTTTTAAACAAACCCTCAGCAGACAAGACCAATCTTGCTAATTTCCATCCCATTTCTCTGCTGTCATCCTTTACCAATTTATAGAGAAGCAACAAGCATCTATCTGCTTTTTGGGAACAAAATGAGCATCTTCACCCTACCCAGTCGGGTTTCTACCCTGGTTTCTGCACCAAGACCACACTGTTTGAGGTCACAGATACAATTAGGCTAGCAGTAGATCAAGGGAAGCTGGTGGCACTGATCCTCCTTGACCTATCCACGGCTGTTGACCCAGTCTCGCATGCGACACTCCTGCAGCACCTCGAAGCCATAGGTGTCTGCTGTTCTGCATTGGCATGGCTAATTTTACCAGATAGATCCCGGTCAGTCTGGATGGTCTCATTTGCCTCTGATCATAAACCATTGGGTTATGGGGTCCATCAGGGGTCTGCACTAAGCCTCACAGCTCCAAGTAACCAATCAGTGTATGAGTTCTGTATTGATATTTTAAACATAACATTTTAACGTAATGTGTATGTGACCCCTTTGGCACCCTTAAATGAATCATTTGGAGTACAGATCATATCTTATACAGATGATATGCAACCCATTTTCACACTTGACAGAAATTCACCTAATGCACTGCATAACTTCCAGACCTGCTTCTTTTGCCCACCAGTTGGGGGGGTAGGAGGCACCTGTTTTAGCCTGCTAAAAACGTTAAAGTTCCTCCAACTCCTCCACCCTCCTGCAGCAGAAAACAGTGATCCAGGCCTTGATCACCTCAAGGCTGGGTTATGATATCTCTCTGTACTGTGGCCTACCTGCCTATCTCCTGAAGAGATAACATCTGGTGCAGAATGCTGTGACCAGGCTTCTACTATGCCTTCCTAAGAGACCCCATATTCAGCTAGGCCTAAAGGAACTTCACTGGCTGCCAATAAAAGAATGTATGAGGGTAAAAGGTTTGGTTCTGGCACACAGACTTTTTTACCACTAAGGCTCTCAGTATTTGTCAACAGATTCACACCTTACCAACCAGCTCGGTCTCTTTGGTCAACCAACTCCTTCCTTATTTCAGATGAAAAAAGTGGAACGGTAGCTCCTTCTCTTATCTGGCAGCCAGGAAGTGAAATGCCCTCCCAGTTCACCTCCCTGCTTCCAGGGACATTCTGACCTTTAAGAGACTTCTTAAGACCTGGCTCTTTGATTCTGCCTATCTGATAGAGGCTTTTAGTTGTAGGTTCCTTGCCTTTAGATTTTCCCCCAGACGTTAGTCTAGATCCAGAGATTTTTCATTAGCAGTCCCCTGCGCATAACTAGGTGACATCTGTCTACTCTGTGTCAATCGTTGGTGTCATGCACGCCAGAAATGACATCGCAGAACCTACATAGACGCTTCCTGGGTGCTCTGACATCAGTTCTTTCTTTTTTTGTGCCAGCCTAGGCACAGATCTGGAGAGCGTTACCCCTTAGTCTTTTTTGGCTACCCTTTTCTCAACTTTTGTCAACGTTTTTCTGAGCCTTGGACTCCTGGTGGCATCAAGATGTCCTAACGTAGGACCAGATTCAAGCCCTGCGGATCCTGTTATTGGATGATGTCCATGATGGATCCATACTTCATGTGTCTCTGGTGCTTGGAACGTGACTACGACCCAAAGTCATGCTCCGAGTGCCGGGCCATGAATCTGAAAGCTTTGCGGGGGCAGTCCCAAAAGCTGTTGGAAGCCCGGCACTCGGCTCCGAATCTCTACCATTCTCAGTGGAGAGGAAGGTCCCGAGAATGGTTGCATTTGAAATCTTTGGGACATTTAGGTAAACACAAGAAGTCAAAAAGCATAGGCGTTCTTCGACTTCATTCTCTCTGTCGGCTGAAGGGACGAGGGACACAGAGTGTCGTCACTCTAGGCCTCCATCCCCGGGGCCTCTTTCTGAGAACTCCACACCCCCCACTCTTCCGGGAACCAAAGCATCTCCTGCCCAATTGGGACAATTTTATGAGGCCTTGCACTTCATCTTTGGGCAGTCCGGCTCCGCTGGTGTGCTTTTGGGCCTTTGACTCCAGAGGCTCTGACCCCGGAGGGCCCCTTGTGGATTCATGATTGGATCTGAATAGTCATCGGTCGTTCCACCTCAACCTTATCCGACGTCGATCCCAGCAATGATGCTACCGATGCAACCACATCTCCGGTCAGCGTCAATCCCATCCTCATCCCGGACTTGGACACAGAGCCAGGCCGACATCAGTTTCGACGCCGGAGGGGACGTTTGTCCCCGTGTCCATCCGCGATATTGATTTTGTACCGGGTGGTGGTGAAGAGGACTGGGAGGGGCCGCTGGACACTTTAATGGACCAGCTTGAAGACCCCATGGACTGGCAGATAGACCTGGGTGAGGCAAGTGAGTTGGACACTTCCACTGACACTGGCTTGCTTTCTCTGCGACGGAGGAGGGGGCATTTTACACAATGGTGATAAGAAGGGCAGCCAAGGTCCTTGACCTGGAGCTCCCTTTGGTGGCAGTCAGGACTAACCTCCTGACAGAGGTGAATCAGCCTGCAGCTTCTACCTCCAAACCTCTTTTGCCTTTTAATGAAGCCCTCATGGATGTCCTTTTGGGCACTTGGTTCAGGCCCAGCACAGGGGCTCCTGTAGACAGGACAATCGCCAGCCACCATTGCCCTGCTCCAGGCGACCCAGCGTTCCTTAACCAACATCCTTCCCCTGAGAGCTTGGTTGTCCAAGCCTCATCTTCCAATGGCGCATTCCCTTCTGCTCTACCGATAGAAGGATTCCAAGAAGGTGGATCATCTTGAGAAGAAGATGTTTTCTTCCTCCAGCTTGGCATTGCGGTCAGTCAATACCGCTGGCATCTTGGGCCTATACTCCCATACAATCTGGGATACAGTTGCGCAGGTGCTGCCTCAGTGGAGTGTCCAGAGGAGGCCTGGGCCATTCTCTCCCAGGAAGTTGCGGAGAAAATCACCAGTCGTTGTGGGCTGGACACCACTGACTCACTGGGCAGAATGGTTGCCTTGTCGGTAGCATTATGTCGCTATGCCTGGTTGAGGACTTCTGGCTTTTCAGGAGATGTCCAATCTACTCTGATGGACATGTCCTTTGATGGCACTCGCCTTTTCGGGGAGAAGACAGACTCAGCACTTGAGCAAATCAAGGATTCTCAGTTTTTGCTAGATCTTTGGGCCTCACGGTTCCAATCCATCCCCCTCATTGTGCTTTTCGTCCTTTACGTGACAACAGAAAGGGCACCCAGCCATATCCTGTCCAGCTCAGCCGTGACTGCAGACGTGGGACCCAGCGTCCTTGTGGGTCAAGGAGCCAGCGGTCAGTCCGGTCCACTCTTTCCCCCTCTGCCACTTCCTCCAAACCCTCCTAGTCCTGCATTTCAGGCCCAGCATCGGCCAGTTGGAGACAGGAATCACCATCACCTCCTCCGCTGGTAGTCATCCACGTCAGTCTGTTGGGTTCTATCTCCCATTGACAACAGGATTCTTAAGGGTATTTTTCACTTGTTTCCTCCAACTCCTTTTATAATGCCCCAACTGGATTTAAATGTGGTCTTGACTTTTCCTATGTGTGCTCCCTTTTAGCATCTTCATACTTGCCCTCTCAGCCTTCTAACCTTTAAGACTGCTTTCCTAATTGCCATCACCTCTGCTCGCAGAGTTAGCAAGCTCAAGGCTCTATCATCCAAGCCTCCCTATCTATCTGTCCATCCAGATTAAGTGGTACTTTGAACAAAAGCATTGTTCCTCCCTTAAATGACCATGCCCTTTCATATGGAACAATCTATTACCGTGCCCACTTTTTATCCGCCCCAGCATTCCACCAAGACAGTGGAGAGACTCCACTGCCTGGACCCAAAACATGCACTGTCTTTCTACCTTGATCGTACAAAAGACTTCCGGGTGGACAATGAACTTTTTATTGGTTATGTGGGTGCCAAGAAAAGATCAGGCAGTGAAGAAAAGGACCATCTCTCCATGGGTTGTCCTCTGCATTAAATTGTGCTACAAATTGGCAAAAAAGGAACCTCCTGTGGGGTTACTGCCCACTCTACTAGAGAAACAGCTTCAACCACTGCATTAGCACGTAGAGTCCCAGCCCTGGATATCTGTCAGGCGGCAACATGGGAATCCCTGCACATGTTTACCAGACTCAACTACTGCCTGTACAGTCAAGTCTGGAGGGATGGGTACTTTGCCTGTTCGATCCTCCAGGACTTTCTTGTTTGATCTTGGTTTGCAGACCCTTCTCTGGGGTTGGTATTGCTGAGATACCTATTCTAAAAGGAAGGAATCTATAACTCGAAATCTCTATTAGATGAGCAAGTTACTTACCTTCAGTAACTATGTATCTTCAGTAGATATGAGACATATCCTAGTTGTAGATTCCATACTGCACCACTTATCCTCCCCACTTTGCAAACTGATTTCTAGGTATATGGACTCCCCTAAAGGGCCTTAGTTTTGACCCACCAGCGATCTGTGTCTTTCATGGCTCTGCGCTTCTGGTGTGGAAAGTCGTGTTAAGAACTGACTTCACCACGCCCGGGAAGCATCTATGTAGGTCCCGTGATGTTATTTCTGGCGCACTCGATGCCGCCGATGGACTGGGAGCCGATCACTTCCACCTAGTGACGTGCAGTGGTACTGCTAATGAAAAATCTCCGAATCCAGACTGATGCCTGAGGGGAATTTTAAAGGTAAGGAATCTACAACTAGAATATGTCTCTAGCAGATATATCGTAACCGATGTTAAGTAACTTGCTTTCAGTACCTTTGGGATAAGACTTGCTACTTAGTGCCGGGACACTCTATTGAGTAGCTGTTGCGCTTTACGAATCTTTAAATAATGATAATGTGTAATTGCTTTTTGTCCTTGAAGAAGAACAGGATGAATAATTATTTTGTGGATTTAGAATAAAGAAGTTCTTTGAATATTGTAAATGTTACAAGTAAAGAATGAGTATGTCTAGTGGTGAAGAAGTGTTAAGGTAGATTAGGGTGTCGTCTAGGTATTGTTGGATGGAGACATATCTTTCCAACAGTTGCATAACTTGGTTGCTATGGGCCCTAATGCAAGCACATAAAATGAGACCCCACTCCGTCAGATAGCTAACCCAAATCCTCAGCAAACCTTGCTACTCTTTAACCATCCTCAGAATTTTTCACACAAGTCTGTCTGTCCCAGGAGGTAACAGCAGTGTACCTTTACTTAAGATTATATATAATTAATGTCACTGCCAGCACATCACATTGTCTTTGATATTCGTGTTCATGATTAGTTAGCATAAAACCATGATAAATACAAGCCCATTATTAAAACATAATTTTACATTCTGGACACAGTCCGAACAGAGTACCCCACCATAGCATGTATGTGCTGAATTTCTAGAATCCTATATGAATGATAATCTGCCTAGGTTTACACTATCGAAAGGTGAGAAGTAAGCCACATTTTTGCTCAGTGTTGACAATGACGCTGTAATGCACAAATATTCTCATTTTCCTCAGTGATACTGTAAATTTCACGTTTGCCAATGCTGGTTAACCTTTTGTGGTGTTCTTTATTGCTTTTTCTTTGTGTAGGTGAAACTACCTGTTTTTCACCAACATTCTGCATATTTTAGAAGAAGTGTAATGTTTGGTAACACAATAGTTGTGTTGTGTGACAGCCTCTCCTCAGACAACTCATTTTTTGTTGCTCACTTCCAAGACAACCGAAGTCCTTTCTCTTGACACTTCTGAGAGCTTCCCTTACTCGTTGCTGTTTGTATCTGAAAAATTCTGTGCTTAATGAGAAGGAAAAGACAAGGTCTTCACTATAGTCAGTGTGAGGGTGAAACTGTTACTTTAATTATGGCTCCCCCTCAACCTCTACTCAACGTATTGTGATCCTGGACATGTTATTCAATTTAACTTAGCTACAAGCACTGCTAAACTCTTGGCTCCTAAGAGGCATATATAAAGTGTCTTTTAGTCCCCCTGACTATTGGTTGGCTTCATTGTAACCCTTTTGTTTCCTTTTCATTGAAAAGCACAGTTCTACGCATACAAGCTTTACTTCATCTTCATATTTTTGTTTTTTTCCTTGAAGCATAGCCCAGGTACTGTTTCTTAATATCTTCTTATCCCAGCTTCCCATACAAACATTTTGCCTGTACTGTAAAGCTGGTCAGAAGGCAAATTCAATTCTATCTCTTCTTGCTGCTGTATCTCCCTCTTCACACTTCCCAAAGATGCAGGTTTCTATATATATAATATGTGATATTTACTCATAGTAAACTCGATGTACATTACTTGTCGCACAAGACACAAATTATGAGCCTAAGTGCAGAACACACAGTTCTACAAAGAGGTGGTTAAATACAGAAGGCCATCAAGTACTACCCCCACAGATGAGAAGTTATTTGGTTGTATCTATAATGAACTATTCCATCAAATATGGGAAATAATGTTTCACAGTGGCATTGTGAATCAGTAACCCCTCCGTGGCTCAATGTTTTCCATTCTACCAGATCATGGGCATCTTCACTGAAGCTTCTCAAAAAAATCAAAACATGCATCTCTGAATTTTGGCCCAAAACTGTCCCTAAAGAGGTGAGGCACCAATAATCCTCACCCTCACGTCCCAATGTTTTAAGTTTTATCACACAATGGGTGTGTTTTTCCCTGAGCTTCTTAACATAAAAGCAAATACACCAACTATACATATGTTTTGAGAAAATTATGTCCATTTAATTATTTCAATGAATGCTCAATATTTTGGTTCGAATAATCCTAGCATGAGGCATATTTGCTAGCTTTGAGCATTTTATACTTTTTGTGAGCCTCCCATATAACAAAGGTTGTGTGCTTTAGGGCATCCCACACACTACTCATGTGTGACCTTCCACCCACTGTATTAATTTGTAAGCTTCACACACAAACACTGTGTTTCTGGTGTTCATCACTAACACCTCGTCTTTGAGCTTTACACACACCTCATTCTGCATATCTCACTATACCTTATCTATCTCCTGTGAGCATCTCATGTGTGTCTCGCACAGAAGGCTTTTTTCTACATTGGCAAGCATCACTCTTCCACACAAACACTGTACATCTAATTTTTTTAAGCATCCCACACAAGGCTATTTCTTTTTGCAAATTTATCTCATAGGGCATCCTATAATTTTTTGTAAGATAATGCGGTTTGAGTGCACTTTACACTCACATCATCCATCTACAATAACGCTTCTCATAGATTAGACATCAAAAGTTTCTGTTTTGTATTGTATACTTTGCGATGCATTAAGGTTTTCTCCACCTTCCATCCACAGGAATTCAGGCGATAAACTACCAGTGTTTAAAAAACTACTCTTGCTCTCCTTCTTGTGCCCTGCTAAACCAGGGGCTTCCAAAAGGGATCCAACTGGCTTCAATACTCAGACACACAGAATCATATAACATACTTTTAGACTTGTAAGCCTTAGAGTGGTCTTCCCCCAAACATTTTGCATGCTTACCTCCTCTTTTTGCTGATTATTTTTGTTGGCCGTAGGACTCTGAGCACTTTACCACTGCTAACCAGTGCTAAAGTGCATGTGCTTCTCCCCTAAACATAGTGTCATTGGTGTGTACATAATTAGCATATTTAATTTACTTGTAAGTACCTTGTCCAGTGGTATACCATATACCCAGGGCCTGTAAATTAAATGCTACTAGTGGGCCTACCCACACAAGGAGCCCTTTAAACATGTCTCCGGGGGGAGGAGCCAAGATGGCGACCGGAGCAGACGCTTGAGCGCCCGGCTCCGTCGGTCCGTGGCCTCAGACTACTATCCTGATGCTCATCCTTGCCGATTCTCGAGGTGCACCGTGTGCGAAGACGCGCTGACCGCGCTGCTGCTTTCCCGGAGTCTCAACCCGCCCGGATGCCCGTGTTCTGGGTGCTTTTGTCCTCGGCACTGAACCCTGCGCCCTTACGGCCTTTGCCGGCCTCCTGGAGGCTCCGCAGTTGCCGGACCAGCTAGCGCTAACCTGAGCCCCGCGGTCCCGATCTCGCCTTGCACCATGGATCGTTGCCGGATGAGCCCGAGGAGAGACGGCCGGACACCTTCTGCATCCTGTGCCTGACGGGCCGGAGCTGTGGGGTGGGCCCCGGTGCGGTGAGTCTCCTGCCCCGCTCTGAGGACCGAGCTGCGGGGGGCTGCTGCCCCCTTTGCCTATTGCCTAGCCAGCGGCGAGGGGGACCGGCGAGAAGATAAGCGACTGTCGGCCTTTCCTGTTGCGGCGTAGACCTGAGGGGAATTGACCCCTTGCCACGACCCCCCCCTGGCCAGTGCACCGTATAGCGGCAAAACATGGCGTTGAGTGCCTGCTCGCGGCTGGGGGGTGATACTCCGGTCTCGCCCGCTGCCCACTTCGCCCTCCCTCTTCCGGACACCAGCTCCACAGTGCCGTCCCGGATTGCTGCTGATGTTGGGGCCCAGCTTCCGCTGACATGCGGCTCCGTTCTGGCTGTCCTGCGGGACTTTCAACTACAGATGTGCGCTGGCCTGCAGGCGCTGAGTGAGAGGTTTGACCCCATACTGTCGGCTGCGGGCCGTGAGCGCACTGTTTGTCATCCACAGGGCGTAGGTCTCCCGGTGCTCTTGTCCTCTTGCGGGGACGCAGCGGCGGTGTATGATTGTGCTACACTGGTGCCTTCATCTAGCGCTCCCGGCGCCCAGGGTCCACCGCTCTCCACCTCAACTGCGGATACTTTGTCCCCCTGGTCATGGCAGCCTGCTTCATTGTTCCCTGCCTCACCGCGTCCGCGAGGCTATTCTGCTGAGCGATACCTAACGGCTTCGAGGGACCGTCCGCGGTGGCCCACTGCTGCCTTTTTCTGGAACTCCTGTACCTTACTTGCCAGGTTTGGATTTTATGTGGTGCAACGAGGGACCCCAATCGGTGGTCGGCGGCCATTTCGTGATCCTACTTCATCATCCTCTCACAAGCGGCCATCTTGTCTTTGTCTGCTCGGGACATGGGGCCTTCACGCAGGAGCTGGTTTAATCCCAAGCCCGCGATCGGGCCAGGGCTAGACTGACTTCTATCGCTATGGTTATGGACGGGCTGGCCTGGGACTGGGACTGTATGTATGTTTTGCGCGCACTCGTCGCGACTTGTATCCCTTGCTTAAACTGTGGTGCCATGGTATCTTTGCATGCCGTTTTTTGGCGTAGAGGGCTTCCAGTGTGTGGGGGCCATAACTGGCTGATGGTTCGGGGCGCTCGGGTGTCCAGTGGGCTCCTCCCCACCTTCTTTTCTGCTTTCTTCCCTTCTTTACTCTGTTCCTACTTTCTCTCTTCTCTATATTTCGGGTTCATTGGGCGACAGGCACTATGCTGGGGGGGGGGTAGGCCGTAGCCTCCGCATTGGTGTAGGGTGGGGGGGTAATACTCTGTTCTCAATTAGTTCTATGGGCCTTTCTCTTTTATGTCTCTGTGCTCTACTTTCTTCGATTCGGGGTCCGGGTGTGGGGTGGATCGAGTGGGGGCGGCTCTGGAGGGGCGCGTACTTGCTTATGTGACTATCCTGATATATCTCTGCACCGCCTCACTGATTGAGATTTTACTCCCATTGTTGTTCTTACTGATGTTGCTGCTCGCCCGTGTGGTGAAGCTATCTTGCGGACTCGAATCTACTTTGCTCTTATCCTTCATTGACTTTTTTTTTCTCTGATAAAATCATCAAAAAACTTAAAATTAACCTTCACCTCTCCTTCCCCGGGTTTCAAAGATATCTCCAGTATGTAACGTATAACCTGTTGTTAATACTGACCGTTGATGCACGGGGGCTGTAATGTGGGTATCAGTGCTTTACTGTATCGTGGCCGGCCTGACGGTTGTAGGCCCGTATTTGTTCTTTTAAGATGCACGAATAAAGGTTTTTAAAAAAAAACGAAAAAAAAACAAAAAAAAAAACATGTCTCCGACCTGCCACTGCAGTGCCTGTGTGGGCAGTTTTACTGTCATGTCGGTTTGGCATTAAAAACCCCTTTCAAAGCCTTAAACTTCCCTTTTATTACACATAACTCACCTACATGTGTTTTTCACTACTGAGAGGCCTACTCGTCTCTTAGATTAATATTAGGAATTCCTTAATACACTCTTTTAAGCTGTAATTCCTGGTTAGAAATGGGTAGCTGACTCATGTTTTATGTCTTTGGAATGGCAATGACAAATCCTCCTTACTGTTGAGGTTGGATTTAGATTACTATTATAGATATGCCACTTTTAGAAAGTGGACATTTCTATGCTCTTACAGCTCTGTGTGCCTGCAGTCTGTCTCCAATACACTCCAATATTAGTCCAATTGCATTTTGAGGTTTCGGAACAACGCCAAGAGCATTTATTCTTCCTTTTTTCGTCCACCTTTGTTTGCTTGTTGCTTGAAGATGTAAGATTCTAAAACATGATTTTTCACATTTGGTCTAAATACATTGTGAATGTAAATAACAATTTACTTGCAAACGGTGACAACATGCCTGCCTCTATCAATGTTTCACTTCAAAACTATGCAATTGTATTTGTTTAATGGAGCGTACAGCTCTCAGACAATGGGTAATTTGTATAGGGTCACTGGAAAGTCCAAAAGGTTGTCCTTTTTCCCCCCAAGAAATTTGGTGTTTTCTATGTCCCTGACTAAATTGTACACAAATTTCTTTTCCTCTTTTGTGCAAAGGCACTATCTGATAATTTCATGGACCCATTTCTTGCTTTACAACATAATTTGTTATGTTTTAGTAGTACTCTGAACATTCAACTAAGAATACAAAAAAAATATGCTAGTACTGGAGAGACAACATGTTGCTTTCATCCCTATAACAAGTCATAGTACCACTGAAAACAACATTTGTATGCTGAGAGAGCCGGAAGGTGCAAAGGGGCACATAAAGATAACCAAAAGAAAAAACTGGCCTCCTCAAAATATAACGATAAAAGGACAATAACTTGATGGGCCTGGGGATAATTTCACACTTCCCATTTGATTTATATGCCTCATGCAAGGCATTGATAGCCAAAAATCTATACCTCGAGGGCTTGGATATTTTGTTTCAAGTGTTCAATTATGGCAGTAAATTGGATATTTTGCGCAACATTTTCATTCATATATATCTTGCATGCGGTTTAAGAAATTCTCGATTTCAAACAACACAATGTTAACAAGTTAGTAAGTCTGATGTATGAATCCATATCATAACTGAGCAGTATAACCCTCCAGGGATGCTGCTGAATGTATGTGGATACGAGTTCGCAGGCCTATCTTTCACAATGCCTTTATCCAGTGCTACTGAATGTCTCCAACCTGATGTTGAATTCCTCTTTCTAGTGGCAAACGTGATCCTGTAATGTGCCTAACTGAAGTCTCTGAGAGGACCCAACATTGAACCTTCAAACTGCCAAGACTTGCTACAGCTGGTAGACTCTCGTTTTGAGGCAGCAAACAACAAACAAGATGGCAAGCCTGACTTCTAACACAATGGCATCGGCCAGCCTTGTTTTTCTACATACCACAGGCATGGGCTTACCACTAGTGATGTAGTGGGCTATAGAGCAGTGCTGTATACAGGTGCAATAAGCAGGAGCATGCACAATGCAAAGATGCTAATAAAAAACAGCTGTTCAGACAGAGTGTTCGCTGAAGGGAAACATGATTCCTAAACATCTGCTGGCCTGGCATCTTCAAGCCCAGCAAAGCATTGAAAATATGACTGACATCTTTGGACAATCCAGGAAAAAGATGATTGTTCGGCCTGGCCAGAAAAAAAATATTCAGGAACCAAGTCTTGCCACAAGAAATGGAGACAGGGCAGCAGTGTTGTCTGCCTATGCTTTAGTAGTCCCTTGTACAAGGAAAGATAAAAGACCTTATTGAAAGGGATCACAAACCTTTCCACAGAGGATATCTCTGATTTGGCCTGTTCTTCTGGGGGATATATTTCTCAGGTGGTCTGGTAAGTTACATCATTCTTGCTACGCGCCCACTGGGAGATGATACAGGAAGTAAACTTACCCTATCTATAACGCACCAAAGCAGAACTTCAGTAGATTGCTAAAAGCCATAATACCAAATTGCATGGGGCCCAGTGGCCATGGAAAAGGACGAGCAAACGTTTCAAATAAAAGTGTGTCAACAAACCTGTGTATGTTTCACCCACACTCACAGGTGGAGCATCACATGAACACTGTGGGAGGCAACACTACTTCAGCAATGGATCATACCACAGGTTGTCTGGCAAGAATCTGTGTGCACAAAAGGGCTCCAGGGCCTTCCATAGATATCATACACTCGCCTAAAGACCTCAGCGGGTATTTGTACTAACATTCATCTTCTCCCTACTCTCGGGTGATAGTTACAGACCCAACCTTTTTAGAAATTATTACGACAATTGGTGATTTGAAGAAGGATGATTGCACCGACTATCTAATGTTTTTATACATACTATTTTAACTTTGTTTTTGGACAAAAACACCAATCAGTGGTCAAATGCAAACACAGACATTAAACAAGAATTTAAGAGTGTGAGAGTAAGTCCTTGCTGTTGGTGTACCATGAACATAGACTGATTAGCAATGCCAAGCCTTTTTGAAATGACTCCAACCAGTCTATACCAACTGGATTCCATGCACATTTTGGAGACTCAAACATTCTGGGACTTTAGGGTCAGATTTAAGATATCTTGCAGGTCACTGGGCCAGATTTCTGACAGCAGACAGAACAGTCTCTCCTCCAACAGAAGCTCAGTTACTGAATAGACAACCAGTAGTCATATTGCAGTGAAGGAAGATAAAATCTAGAGGCTGGCTCAGAGTAGAACTGTAAATGATGACAACAATGGCAATAGTATAAATGGCATGATTACATTGAAGCCCTGAATCAGGGAGAAGCAAAGTAGAATAATAAGACTTCGATTGAGAAGGATATGTGGGATGCCATGACTTAGTGATTGGAGTAGAGGTTTGTTTTGTTAGGTGTCTGCCTTCCAAACTCTTTCAGTGGTGTTAAAAACAGTCATTGTGGATGTGTTGCAATTTTACAGCACTTACAAGTGCAGGGTAGGAAGTAACTATCCAAACAAACTCAGTCATCCAACGAGAGGTAAGTAACTAAGAGCAATCTTTCAAGTGTTAGCAGCATTTATCCTCCTCCTGAAACATCAGCACTACTGGTATGATCAGACAACCTGATGACCAAGACCCTGATTAAAATACAGGTAAGGACATGTGTGGTAACAACAGCACATGCTTTCTGCACTTGGGCAGAGTGAACTTTAAAGTCATTAACTGATGCCTACCACCCAGAGAGGAACAACATGGTGGTGGACATTCTAAGTCATTCCTCCATTTCCTCAGTTTCTTGCTTGTTGCACATAGACCATGTTTCAGTACTTCTCCCAAGTGTTTGCTCACAGGTTTTGGAGGTGTGGACATGGGAAGTGGTATTACTTTCAGTTAAGAACCAAGGAGACTTCTTTATGCTCTTCCACCCATGTCTCCTAACTACACAGTACTGCAGAGGATACAAGGGGAGGTAGTATTCTTGATGGACTGGCCTCTCCTGGCAGAAGCCAAACCTTTACACTACAAGTTACTATTCCTTCCAATGCCAGTCTTCCTCTTGCTTCGCCTGGAGGTTGCCAGGGCAATATGTCAGTGGATGACTGGCTGAATAAAATAAAATAAAAATAACAATAAAAATGCTGACTTTGTGAGTTCAAAGGTTTCATTACTTGAGCAAATTCAAATTAAACTATATAATTTTTAATCATAATGTGCTATCCAAATTATTACATTTTCTTCCTCTGTAATGACTGCATCTGCCATTTGCTATACTGCAAAGCAAAGTATTTCCTGTGGCACCCATGCTGGCAGTGCCACTGTGTTTTGGACCATGGTTAACATTTCTACCATAAACATTTATGAAAAGGAGTCACAAAATGATTTAGAAAGATCCTGGCAATGAATAAAATCCGTTTTAGTATAAACATTAATAGACAAAATATATCTGAAGGTAAACAGGTGAGCAAACTTTAATCGTGATGGAACTTCAAGGCCCTCCTGATATTCCTTATAAAATGTCTTTAAAAAGATTGGTGAAATAACAAAAACATGCTTGTTTTTAAAATATATGTCATGACTGTGATGACTTTATTGCAGTGTTGGCCCAGGTAAAGCCAACTATTAGCATGCACTAAATGCACACATACACTGTAATAATGGTAATTCCTCTTGGGAGGTGCTCATCTCTCTTACCAATATATTTTTTGTGTTGCAGCTCAACTGGGATGATGTGTGATTTTTTTTCTTCACATATCACTCCTTGATGCCAGTGGTAATAAAATAGCTTAGCTTTACTACACTGACCACAATACATTTGTTGCCTTCTCTTGATGTTTCAATAGTTGACGGATTCAATTTTCTAGACCGCTGATGCCAAGTCAATGTGCCAACCCAAATCAGAAAACCAGTTGTACTGCAATCACAACCCAGTGAGCAATGTTTGCATAAAATGTGTTTCAGGTAATAATCAGTCCCATGAGAGAAGATAAACTCCACAATGGCTGGTCCAAGCCCATCTGCGAAGGGAGGAGGGTTATGCATGGGGCTAGCTACCCCACCATGTAAAAAAGTCCTAGCTACAGACGTTTCAACCAAATGACCAAAAAACACATCCTGGCCTTGGGGAGAGAGGAATCTCCTTCATGGAGAGCTATGACGCTAGAAATCCCTAGAAGCCAAAAAGCCTATCCAGTTGCCTTTGGCCAAGACCATCCCTAGGGAGACATGGAACATGAGGACCATATATGAGACAGGCAAGACAGTCCAAGTGGCAGTTTAGTTGAGCAAATACAACTTTGCCCTGCATGGCAGCAGCAAGGCCAGATGGACACAGTCCAGACAGAAAAGACTGGCTCCAGGAGGAATGCTGCTCTTTTCTGGACATGAGGAAGAGAAGGCCCCACACACTCAGGAAGTAGCACTGATGCTAGCAGCCAACAGAGCTCTATTTGGATAGGAAGCCCATGGTCCCAGACTCCTCACAGCGACCTGCCACACATAAAAAAAGAGGGTGAACATGAATTTTGTCCAGTACTATGCACCTACAAATGACAATATAGAAGAGGAAAAATAAAAGTTTTAGAAAGGGACTCCAGTTTATCCTGGAGAAATGTGTTTAGAGAGACATCACCGTACTGATGGGGGATCTCAATGCCAAGATTGGAAGTGACAACACAAGGTACAAAAAAGCCATTGCAACCGTGACCTTGGCAACATGAACGAAAATGGTGAAAAGCTCATTGATCTCTGTGCCCTGAACAGTCTGGTGATAGGCGTTAGTGTTTTCCCACACAAAAGAATACACAAGGGAACGTGGGTGCCGCCAGACCATTCAACAGAGAATCAGATCGACTATGTCTGCATTGCCAAGAAGTACAGAAGGTCCTTGCAGGATGTTGAGACTGATGAGAGGAGCAGATGTGCCGTCAAACCATCACATTGTTGTGGGAGGCTAAAGCTTTACAAATTAACGTCAGTGATTTAACACCAACCTCCTCAAAGACGCACAAAAGCGGAGTGAATGCTCAGATACCCCTAGTAGCAAGTTTTAAGTCCTTCAAGAACTAGAGAATGACAGAAACCCAGTAGAAAGTCAGTGGGAGAAGATCAAAGAAACAGTGACATCAACCAGCCAGGAGGTACTGGGTCACAAGAAAAATCAACATAAAAAATGGATCTCCACCAAGACTCTCTGCCAAATCCAAGCGAGAAAGAAATAGAAAGCCGCTGTCAACACCAGTTGAACCACAGCAGAGATAGTGAAAGCTCAAGGCAAATACCCCAAAACCCACAAGGAAGCAAAAAGAAGTTTATGAGCAGACAAAGAATGATTCATTGCTGCTCTTGCTACAGAAGTCTGGAAAGCAGCAAACCATGAAAACTAGAAAGAACTCTACGACATAACAAGAAAACTCTCTGGCAGATGCAGAAAGTCAGAAAGACCTGTTAAAGACAACGCTGGCAAGACATGCAGCCAGCTGACAAGGACTTGCCAATCAACTGCTGCAGACCAACTGAAGAAGAAATATGGCAAGCCATCAAACATCTGAGAAATGAGAAGGTAGCAGGACCTGACATCATTCTTGCAGAGACACTGAAGAAAGACATTGAAATATCAGTAGACATGCCTTACCTTATTTTTGGAAGGATCTGGGAAGAGGAAAAGGTACCACTAGACTGTAAGGAGGGATATCTCATCAAGATCCCCATGAACGTTGACCTGAGTAACTGTGCAAACTACAGAGGGATAATTCTTCTATCAACCTCAGGCAAAGTGCTCATCCTGCACAGAATGAAGGAACAAGTCAACCCTTAGTTGCGAGACCAGCAAGCCAGCTTCTGCAAAGATAGATCCTGCAAAGACCAGATTGCAATCCTGCGCATCATCATTGAGCAGTCAATGGAATGGAACTCCTCTCTCTATGTTAACTTAAACGACTATGAGAAGGAATTCAAAACCATGGAAGAGATACCTTTTGGAAACTTCTCCACCACTACGGTGTGCTAGATAAACTCATAAAAGTCATCAGCAACTCTTACGAGGGAATGACATGCAGGATAGTCCATGGAGGACAACTCATAGAAGCCTTCCAGGTAAGGACCAGAGTCTGCCAGCGTTGTTTACTCTTGCCTTTTCTCTTCCTGTTGGTCATAGACTTGATCATGAAGAAATCCATAAGAAGGAGAAGAAATGGGATCCAATGGAAACCTTGGATGCAGCTTGATGGCCTGGACTTTGCAGATGACCTGGCCTTACTCTACTATACCCAACTGCAGATGCAAGAGAAGACTGACAATGTGACAACCACATCAGCAAAAACTGGCCTCAACATCCACAGGGGAAAGCACAAGATTCTGAAGGCTAAGACAGCTAGCACAACTGCCACTATTGAAGGCAATGCACTGGAAGAGGTTAAGGCCTTCACCTACCTGGGCAGTGTCATAGACAAACAGGGAGAAACAGATGTATACGTCTAGGCAAGAATCAGCAAAGAAAGGGCTGCCTTCATTTAGCTAAAGAAGATCTGAAACGTCAAGGACCTAGCAACTGTGACCACCACCAACAAAGTAAAGATCTTCATAAACACCTATCTGTTTTTTTGTGATTTACATCATTCAAATAAGGATCTTCATTATCTATTGTAACATACAAAATAGATCAAGCATTAACTGTTTGTTGGACTTGGCCCTTTTTGCAGGGTCATCCCTCATAGTTTTGCCTTCCTCCTGATATTTTTTCTGACATGGTGTTGGTGGTTTTAGGACTCTGAGCACTTTATCACTGCTGTCCAGTGTAAAGTGTAACCCTGGGTGGGGTTCGTGGAGTTGCACTACAAGGAACTCCGCGAAGTGCAAAAAAACTCCGTTGCACTACGCGGAGCTCCCAGAGCGGCAGAGTACGATAGAAAAATAACATTTGTGGTGATTTCACTGTGCCGGATGCTTGTCCGCACTGTGCAATCATTGCGACTGTCAATATGCACAGTGCAAGAGGTCCCTGCTTTCCTTTTCTGCCGCTCGAGTAGATTTTTACTTGAGCTGCACCTTTCTCAACACGAACGGGCAGTTTCTCAACGTGAAGTGTCGCGAGCATACACGACCAGTTGCAATGAGAAACCTGCCCCCTCCGCATTGAGAAATCTCACTGGGAGGTTGATTTTCTACGCCCACGCATGCCAACTTGATGTTGACGATTGCAAGCGAGGAAAAATCACGCCGAGAGGTTGATTTTTCTCGCTCACAGTCGCCAACTTGACGTTGACAAACGCGAGCGAGGAAAAAACTCAGCTCCACAACGCGAAGCAGAGTTTTTCGCACTCCGTGATCTTCGCATAACACGGAGTGCAGAAAACTCTGCGAACTCCACGAGCGGAGCAGAGTTCACCGCCCAGGGTTAGTAAAGTGCATGTGCTCTCTATAGTAAAACATGTTAAGATTGGTCTACACTTGTTTGGCTAATTTAATTTCCCTGTCAGTCCCCTGTAAAGCGGTGCCCCAGATACCCATGGGCAGTAAATTAAATGCTACTGGTGGGTTTGCAGCGCTGATTGTGCCACCCACAAAGTAGCCTTTCAAACCTGTCTCAGGCCTCTGCCATTGCAGGGCTTGCACGTGCAGTTTACTTCCACTGTGAGGTGACACATAAAGTGGGTGCCACGTCTGTGACTCTCCTTTTACTACATATCAGTCACCCCTAAGCTAGGGCCTAGCAAGCCCTATTGGCAGGGTGCATTGTAGGTACAAGGTAGGACATGTGCCTTAACTGTGTGGCATGTCCTGATAGTGACAAACAGCCATTTTGGTGTCTCACTACTATGAGGCTGCCCTCTCATAGGAATGCATTGGGGATTCCCTGATAAATGTTTCAGTGGTAATTCCTGACCTGAGAGGATTAGAGTGGTCAAGTTTGGTATGTTTGGAATGGTCGTAATAAATGCTGCGCTATGGCGTGCGCAGATTTATTATCACTATTTTACAAATGCCACCTTTAGAAGTGGGCATTTCTGTGTGCTATGTGTCTTTGTGCCTGCCTGATGTGTATCGCATGTCTTGCTCTGGAGTGACAGGGGCTGGGAGGTCAGCGCTAGGCTGAATAAGCTGATCTGCATTTGGAGTGGTGGGAAGAGTAGCACCTGGGACTGAATAGGACTGTGCCTGCCTTCCACAATGCTGGCTCTGCCCCCCTGTGGTGTGTCTGGGGCCAGAGCCTACACTGACAAAGGGGGTGGTGGTGCACCTTTAGAGAAAGGTGTGAATGCCCACTGAAATAGTTTGGACCGGGCACAGAGCCCTGGGCCAGGGGGAGAACAAATACATTGGGGGCATAAGTATTGGGGCTGTGACCCCATGAAAGGGTGATGATAGTGCTCATTAACATTATGGATGGAGGCTGAAGTGCTGCCAGAGGAAGGCTGGAAGCCAGGAGGTACTTCTGCCAGAGACTACCTGCTGCCTGCTGGGGAGCTGGGAGGACTGCCCCCCTGCTAGGGGCCCTTTGTGCTGGCCTGCCTGGGCCCTGTCCTCTGCCCATGCCAATTCCTGAGGAGGAGCGCTGCCTGCTCCCTGGCTGTGCCTGGAAGTGCGATGCAGGCTGAGTGCTGTGTTTCCCCCTCCCTCTGTGAGGAGGTGTCCGTCGACACGGCGCGAGGAGCACCCCTATCCTTTCTGTGCTGCAAGTTGCAGTGACTACACCCCAGAAGCGTGTGGGGCATCATCCAGTTTTTTTGGGCGGCTCATGGATTTGCAGATCGACGGAGACTTTGCTCCGTATCTGGGCCTGCAAATGGGGAAGTCAGGCAGGACGAGCCTGACCGGGGGCGGGGCTGGCCAGACGAGGGAAACCAGGCGGAGGTGCAGCCTGCTTGTGGGCGGGGAGCCCGTATCCACAAGGAGAGCCCCGCGTGTTGCCGGAGCCTGCTCATGGGCAAGGCCAGTATCTTGACAAGGGACCGGAGCCTCGTGGACTCCTAGTGCAGGACAGAGGGTCGGCACCCCAGGACAGGACCGAGGCGACCCCCGTGAAGAACCCCGCAGGCACGCTATGCCGGTCAAAGAGACCAGAAGTCAGGCTGAGGACGCCTGGTTGTAGGCGGGGCTCCCAATAGGCAGCGGAGAGCCCGGTGTGTGGCCAAATGGTGGAGACTGAGCGCAGAGGAGCCGGCCAGCACTGCCGCTCCTGAAACGCCCGACCTCAGTGCATCCAACGCTGTCCTTCTCTCCAAGGAAGGGAAGGCATGAGTCTTCACCGGCGCAGAGCAGGGCGAGGTCCATTGACAGCTGGGGAGGAATGACATGGCCAGACAGGCAGAGCCTAGAGACTGGGGGTAGGTCTCCCTTGTATTATTACATGCCATGTGAGTGTCCAGCAGCTGCGCCACACACCTACGGGGCTGCCGCGGACATTCCTCAGGCAGAGGGGACTGAGTGAAATCTCCCTGCCCCCGGGGGATGCATCTTTCCGGATTCACTCCATTGCCCCCTTTTTCAATGTCCAGGAGGGTAGGACATCGTAGCATGGTAGGGACAGGGTAACGATTGCCCAGGGTGAGTGTGCCTACCAGAGGAGGGTGGAGGGGGTCTGGTCACCCGAGCAAGCAAGGAGTAGTTGATCCACCAGGTGTCATTGTACTGGGGGCAACGTATCCGTAATTGTCCTGGTGCCATGCAGAGAGATATATTGTAAGGGTGATGGTATGTTATGTGCACCCTAATAATCTTTATGATGTGTGCACTTCACCAGTGTTGGGGTCATTAATAATGTTACCTGAGGATGAGGGGCCTGATCTGCAGAAGGTAATAGGCTCTCCTAGGAAATGCTATGATGGTTACATCTAATGCTTCTTACAAGGGTATGCTGATAATTAGGATGTATATCTAACCTGTTAATGCCATTAGGTCATGTGTGCACCTACGAAGTGCGCATGGTGTTAGTGGGGCTAATTCAGAGTTTATCCCTAATGTGATGATGCATAATGTGGTTTATGCCTAATGCGATGATGCATAATGTGGTTTATGCCTATTTGTGATGATGCATAATGTGTTTATGCTAAGTGTGCCTCGACCAGTAGTTACTGGTTGTTTTATCTTTTACTACCGGTTCTGGTGGTTCTGACAGTGGCCCAATTGGCCCTGTCCTGTATATAAGCCCCTGTAAAGTTACACCTAAGTGCCAGATGGCACAGTGTATATTTGTGATTTTGTTCTAATGTGTTTCTGGATAATACAAAGGCTATTTTTGATATAACCTTGTGTGGAGTTTCTTTTGTGGTGTGCCTAGTGTGTCGCTATTGTGTGAGTGTGTTGGACAAACGCTTTACACATTGCCTCTGGGATAAGCCTGACTGCCAAGCTACCAAGGGGGTGAGCAGAGGTTATCTTCAGTGTGTAACTCCCTTGCCCTGACTAGAGTGGTGGTTTCTGCCTGGCTTAGGAGCTTACCCTAGCCAACTAGAAATCCCAATTCTAACACTGTTTAACAGAGGCTACATCCAATGAATATGAAAAACGACCAGGAGATATAAAATCATCTAAAGACACTTACAAAACATAGAGAATTTGTGTCATTTCTGTTGGATCCATAATCTGACAAGGAACCTTTTCCCAAACAATGCTGTCCAGCAAAGGAAATGCAGTGATGTTCACAGCTTAATAATGTCGACATGCTCTGTGAGAAGAAGAATGAGACTGCAGTTCCTAAACCACAGGAGATAAAACTGTTTAAGTGGGAATATAGCTCCCAAGTTTCAAGAGCAAAACTGTAATTGGCATCCCAAACCACATTATTAGAAAAAATACTTTAGTAACTATCAAATATAGCATCTACCACAAATCGAACATCAAATAGTAAGCCACCTGCAATATTGATTATTTGTAGAATGGTTTATGTCTCTTAGTTCAAACTCTGCATCAGAGTCATTCTCATACACCACAACCTCTTGTAAAGGTAACATTTCAATCAATGTTGGTTCGTTGGTGGTTCATGGTAAGCCACAGTAGTAGTAGTTTTAACTCTAGAGATTGCTGAAATCACAAAATCAGGGCCATCCTTTACTTGGTGTAAAGTTGTAGAAACAACAGGCACCACAGTGCCCTGAATGGGGCTTAGGATTTTAGCATGGCTGTACTCTTTTTGGTATAGCTCTTGCAGCGTAGAGAAATGATCTGCGGTATTACTCCTGAGGCACTTTAGTGTCAGTGATGGTCTGCTGAACAGAATCGGCCACATAATGCTTTTTAATGTGTTTGATGTACACCTTTCTAGTTTACTTTGAGCCAGGATATGGAGGCACGGTTACTGTTTTGAGTGCCTTTTACTGCAACAGGTTGTCTGTAAGATTTCCCCAAAACTATCGAGGTTCTTTTGCTGCACAATCTCTCTTTGGGAAGTCGCCTGTCAGCAGCTTTAAGAATATTATCTTCACCATTGACAGATTCACTGTGCTTCACATTAGAATATTATGTTCTGACTTCTTGTGCATTCTGCAACAAATTTAAATGCACCAATGGGTCAAGAAAGGTTGACTCTGTCACCTTTCATTGGACATCAAATGCAGGCACATACATTAGTACTCCAAAGAGTATATTTTAGATGTGGTGTGCCCACCTAATACTCCATCTAGGTAAGTTATTTATTACTCTATGGACTCCATAAATATAATGCAGCCAGCTCAATCCTGTATCCAATATCGTAGTTAAAGCTTGTTTAATCATACCTTTGGTAAATTCTATGATTGTGTTCGATTCCAGTAGAAAAGAATGCAAATGTAGCAGTTTTACTCCCAGAGGAGACATTTCATGCCTGAACGCCTTATTGGCGAACGCAGGATCATTGTCTGAATGAAAGATTTGAACTGCTCCCATTGCCACTATGCAATGCAAGTCTTTTGTAAGAGCTCAAGAAGTGGACGTTGTTTGTGGAGGTTGCTATGCAGCTGCACCGCCGGTGCAGGGAAATAACGTCAAAGTCAAGCCTACCTGTGCCCGTCCGCACCTGGACACACCCAGCGCCCAGACCCCTGGCTCTCCCACCACCCTAAGATATACCTCTGTTGTAAATTGAAACAACGATGTGATTAAGCATTTACTAAAGACATTAATTCCCCTTTTATAGATCGTGTTTTCTCTGTTATGTTGGCCGAAGCTTGGACTCCATTTTGTATTGTCATGCTTCCACGTGTTCCCCACGAGAAGAGTCCAACCTCTGTGTTAGTTGCTCTTGTAATCTGCCTAGTAACAGTCTATAAATAGCTCCTTTGTCCATCTGGCACATGCCCAGACTTGACCACATCTGTTATCAGTTAGCCTTGCTTGACCATGTTTTCGCGGGCTCAAGGAGTGCGTTAGCTCCGCCCACATATTGATTCAGTATCGAAAATGACCATAAATGGTAATGTTCTTCGGCCTCATGTTGTATCCACCCACTTATGAGCCCCTCTACTGTGTATAAAAGGGGACCATGTACGAAGGTTCTTTGTGCTACTCTATGCAATACTGAAGAGTGTTGTGTGGATTGTAGGACCACCCTTAAGGGTTAATAAATGCTGTCTTTGTACTTTGCAGTTTCCGTGCCAACTTCCTTGTAGATTCCATTACAGGAGAGCGAACCCTTGTGTCCTGCGGGCCTAGCTGGGGCCTGTATTCATCAATTGGCGCCCGTCACGTGGGGCTCATCGGCGACTCGGATGCTCGAAGGACTGGTCGCGACGAAGGTGAGGAATTGGGCCGGGGACGTGATCACTGCCAGCGGCGTCTTAGCCCTGGCATCCCGAGGTTTTTCTTCCTTCCCTTCCGAGCTGACCGTCTGGGTGGCGCCGGTCCTCGACTGAGACCTCTTCTGTCGGTCTGGCCGTGAAAGCCGTTTGGGCGATTGTGGAGCTTGGCAGTTGGAATCTGGACTCTTGATTGGTAAGAACCGGTGTACGGTACTTGCTCCGAGTTTTTGAAGCCTGATCTGGCTATTTGAGTTTGATTTGGGATGACTAGTCATATTTTGTATTTGTCTTTGTGAACATATATGCGTTGCAACACATATAGGCAGGTAATGTGGAGAGATTTCTCCGGAGCTGTGTAACTTTGAACGGCGCAACGATTAAGTGCCATTTTTCTATAATATTGCATATTTTGCATTATTTCTGAGCATGCCTGCTTTCAGCGCACTCCGTAAGTGGTGTTGCTGTTTTGGGAACCGGTTGAACCTCGAGGAATCTGCTCCAGCTCCCCCAGAGGGGACTCCTAATAGGGATATGTATGTGAAGCATGGTCTTTCTTCCATAATGTACAGCACAGTATGGAGGAAATATACAAAAAAAGATCCTGAGTTGCGATGGCCTTTGTATGGATCGTTTGATATACGTAAGATTGAGTATGTGGAACAGTGTATGTGTAAGCGGCGTGCTCGTCAGGATATGTTTGAGTGTGTACGGTGTGGGTGAAGGAGGTGCGTGAGCGAGAGAAGCGTGAGAAAGCGCTGTTTGATAAAGAACAACGGAAGAATGATCATGTGCGAGCACAGGAAGCGAAGCGTCGGGAGGACAGAGAGCAGACGGACAGGCAAGAGAAGGAGCGTAGGCTACAAGTTTCGGGTCAATACGCTGTTCGGCAGCCACTTTATCCTGTCCTTAATAATCTTGATGATGATTTTTATTTACTAGATCGTTCTCCGCCCCCTTATGTCGGCGCATCTGCTCCAAGGCCGCAAGATTCTGTCCCGGGTCCGGGTAAGGTAGATACGCGGTCCATGTTATCAGCCGAACAAATGGCTGAGCTTCGGCAACTTTCCTTCCGTGCACTTAAAGGCAAGATATCCATAGAGGAATTATTCCATACTTGGGGGCCGTGGCAGGAGAGAGATAAATTGTATTTTCTGGGTCATTTCGCGGAGGAAGTGATTGATGCTTTCCGGAAACGTTCTGGTATTTTTGAGCCCGACGAAGTGTCATTGGATGCTAAAGCATTGCGTAATGGTGTTTTCTCTTTTTCTAAGGCTCCAGATACGGCTCGGCGGCTGTTCGCCTTGCGGGACGAGGTGCTGGTCTTTAAAGAGAAAGCGCGCCAGCGAGCAGGGGAGGAGAAGCAGTCGGATTCGTGCACAACAGAGGGCCACTCATCCACCTCCCAGTCAGATAAGGATGACATAGTGCATGTTAAACCAATGCGGGAGGCGGCGCCCTTGTATGTTCCTCCTAAAGGAGCGGGGACTAGCTCGGACATTACCTCCGCCGATGCTAAGGGATATTTTGTGTATAATTGGGTTTACACTCCGTGGCATAGGGCTGATGTTATGGCGTTGAAGAATGCGCTGCCCGACCCCCGCAAGAATCCAGCGGCCTTCTATGAAGAAGTTGAGGGGGCCTTGAATTCTTGCGTTATGACTTTAGCAGATATAGATTTGTTCTTTGGGCTTATTCTACCACCAGACATGTGGCGATCTGTGCGAAAGGTAGATGATGTTGCCACTTTTAAGGCCCGATGGTCTGAACTGGAGGATGAGGATAGGGAGAGGAAGCCTGCGCAGAAACCGCCCCAGAATATTTTAGATCTCCCTGCTGCTATTGTGGCGAAGTTGAAGACAATTATCCCCCCTAAAAAGATTGACTGGAATATGTTGGCTGCATGTAAACAGAAAGTTGACGAGTCAGTTGCGGACTTCTTTACGCGCTTTGAGGAGACGTTTCATGATTTTAGTGGACAGTCGCTTACCGACGATACGGGACGCCACCTTTTTGCGGATAAATATGTGGCTAATCTGCTGCCGGCAGTTGCGGCCCGTCTAAAAGCGAGTGAAAGTTCTTGGTCCTCCGCTACACCGACGGCCCTCCTGACTATCGCCCAGTATTATGAGCGTCAGGAGCAAGAAGCAAAGGGCCAGGAGGAAAAGAAGTCGAAAGATTTGAAAACAAAGGTGATGTTGGCGCAAGTCTATGGCCCGCCCCGACGGGGTAGTAATAGAGGTAGGGGAGGAACTTATGGTCCTCCCTCGGGCCGATCTGATCTGAATAGGAACCAATGTGCGTATTGTAAGCAATCGGGTCATTGGGCTAGGGACTGCCCGGTGTTGCATGCATCGCGCCAGGGGCATACCCACGGTGGCCCGCGAGGTAGAGGGGGTTTCTCGAACTTTCGAGGGAACTCTAACGAACAGGCTCGTTTTGACTCTGCTGGGCAGCACCGAGATAGATCAAATGTTTTCGATCGCCAGCATCAGTATCAAGCGTCAGGGATTGACCGGTCGGGGTACCATGACTCTCAGCATGCATAGGAATGCGTTGGATGGGGGTTAGAATCAGTTGAGGTGCCGGTCGATCAGAAGGGCCCTTATGTATCGGCTGAGGTTTTGGGCTCTACTGATCAGTTCCTAGTGGATACAGGAGCGACACGTAGTGCGCTATCTAAGCAATTGGTTCCGGGGGCTCCCCCATCCGGCTTAATGGTCACATCGGTAGGGTTTGACGGTACACTCTCCCGAAGCCCTCTTTCACAGCCCCTCATGTTTAAGGTTGATTCTTTTTCTGCACCCTGTCCGTTTCTGCTTGCCCCGTACACACCGGACAATATTATGGGTCTTGATATGTTAAAGCATTTTAGGGCTACTATCCGCTGCTCCCCTGCTGGTGTGCGGGTAATATTGAATGACAATTACCCCCGATCTGAACGGATGTGTGCAATGTCAGAGGATGCGCTGTTATCTACCCTCCCTCGTGCTTTGTGGGCAACTTCGGACACTGATGTAGGACAAATGGTGATTCCACCGGTCCACATTAGCGTCCAGGAGGGGGCGGTGTTACCACGCCTCCCACAGTACCGTATTTCCCAGGAGGGTGAGGAGGCTCTCATACAGATAGTGCAGGATTTGATAACGGTTGGGGTAGTCGAGGAAGTCCCCTACAACATTTGTAACAGTCCGATTCTTCCCATCCTGAAAAAGGATACGGATGCCAGAGTTTATCGGTTTATAATTGATTTGAGAGAAGTGAACAAGATCGTGATACCTCAATACCCAGTGGTTTCCGATATCACGACGTTGCTTACCTTGGTCCCGCCTACGGCGACCATGTTCTCAGTGATTGATTTGAAGAATGCCTTCTTTTCCATTTCCATTCACCCTGATAGCCGATATCTTTTTGGGTTTACATTGAATAATAGATCTTATCGTTTCTGTAGGATTCCCCAGGGCTATACAGAAAGCCCTAGCATTTACAGTCAGGCTTTGAAACGACAATTGGATTCCTTTGTTCTGCTCGAGGGGGTCGCCCTCATTCAATATGTTGATGACATCTTGCTGGCGGCTGACACCCTGGAGTTGTGTGAAAAAAGTACGTTATCCTTACTTTCCTTTTTAGCGTCCCACAATCATAAGGTATCTAGGAAGAAATTGCAATTCTGTAGACCAAAGGTGACTTATTTGGGTCACCTTTTGTCTAAGGAGGGACGTGCACTCACACCGGATCGTATCCAAGTAATTTTGGATACACCGAGACCGTCCACACAGAAGGATGTGCGTGCATTTTTGGGCCTTGTTTCTTTTTGTAGACAGTGGATATTGGGGTTTTCGCACATAGCTAAGCCATTGTTAGCCCTCTTGACAAAGGACACGCCTATCCCAATCCCTTGGTCAGACGAGTGTGATACTGCTTTTCAGCAACTACGACAGGCCCTTTGTTCAGCACCAGTGTTAGGGACCCCTGATTATGCAAAACCCTTTTCGTTGTATGTGCATGAGAAAGATGGATGTGCATTGTCAGTTTTAGTGCAGATGCACGGCGATAAGCAGCGCCCATGTGCATATTTTTCGGCTGTACTTGATCCTGTCGCCCGAGCATTACCAGGGTGTTTTCGCTCGGTTGCGGCGACAGCTGTGTCAATACGCCAAAAGCGAGGGAATTGTGTTATCTCATAAGCTGTTGGTATTAGTCCCCCATGCTGTCGATGCCCTGCTTAATCAAACAAAGACGCAGCATTTGACCAGTGCCCGTTTAACGGGATATGAGTTGACGCTTTTGGCTCCTCATATTACGTTGAAAAGGTGCGTAACGTTAAACCCGGCAACATTGTTGCCATACCCCGAAACCCAGCCTGAGGCGCGGAAAGCGCATGATTGTATTCTCGTGACTGAGGAACAAACAAAGGGTCGTATTGATCTCCAGGATACGCCCTTTCCAGATGTAGATGGAGAACTGTGGGTGGATGGATCCTGTCTGAAGCTACCAGATGGTACGACTTCAGCAGCATATGCAATTACCACATTACAAACGATAGTGGAGACAGCACGCATACCACAGAAATCAGCTCAAGCAGCGGAACTGATAGCATTAACACGAGCATGTGAGCTCAGTACAGGACTATGTGTGAACGTTTATACAGATAGCCGCTATGCCTTCGGAGTAGCGCATGACTTCGGCCTACTCTGGAAGGAGAGAGGGTTTTTAACGTCACATGGAGTTCAGATAATGCATGGAGAGTTAGTTCACAATCTTTTAACTGCATTGACATACCCAAAGAAAATTGCCATCGTTAAGTGTAGCGCCCATAGGAAAGTGGTTGATAAAGTTGGAGAAGGGAATGCGTTAGCGGATCGAGTAGCACGGGAGACTGCGATGCAGCCCGATACTACTGCCATGTATGTAGTGAAGTCACAGGTGGAGAGATGGCATGATGCGAAGGAGGAAGTGCGAGAAATGCAAAGGATTGCTTCTGACAAAGAGCGGGAACAATGGGCTAGCGAGGGAGAACTGGATGACGAGGGTTGCTGGAGAAATAAACAGATGGATAGATGGAAATTACCCACGGCCTTTGTACAACCTATGGTTCAGATGGCACATGGGCTAGCACATGTTGGAGCTTCCGCAATTGTAAAATTGCTTACCCAAGTTTGGGAGCATCCAGAGATTGCTAGCACAGCAAAGAGGGTGGTGCAGACCTGTATGATCTGCCTGAGGTATAACCCTGGAAAAGGTACTCGAACTCCAGCAGGAGGATTTGTGACAGCCACTGCACCCTTTGAGGTTCTGCAGATGGATTACATCCAGCTGGAGCGCTGTAACAATCTGAAGTATGTTCTAGTAGTGGTTTGCGCCTTCAGCAAATGGGTTGAAGCGTACCCTACGAAAGACAATACTGCAATGACTACTGCGAAGCTGCTGCTGAAAGAGTTCTTCCCTCGATATGGCGTCTGTAGACTTCTGTGGAGTGATAACGGCCCTCACTTTGTAGCGGATGTTATAAAGTATGTCTTGAAGGGTCTAGGCATCACTCAGAAGTTCCACGCCGTGTTCCACCCTCAGTCTGCAGGCCTAGTTGAGAAGTATAATGGTACACTGAAGCTTAAGATCGCCAAAATCCAAGCTTCGACGTCTTTGACTTGGCCAGACGCTCTGCCACTGGCGTTATTGTCAATTAGATCAGTACCGCACTCTCGAACTGGCCTTACACCATATGAGGTTGTTTTCGGACGCCCAGTGAATATTTGGGGTCCGCCAAGACCTAAGGCTGTGCATGATGTACCTTGTGTGATGATGAGTGATTATCTGGCACAGTTAACGGATAACTTGGTTTCTATTCATCAACAGGTCCGGGAGGCGCTCCCTGATCGGTCTACCGGCGAAGGACATGGTCTCCGGCCTGGTGACCATGTCATGGTGAAAGTCTTCGACAGAACGAACAGTTTGGAGCCGAGATGGGTGGGCCCTGAGCAGGTCCTCCTCGCAACGAGGACGGCTGTGCGAGTCTCCAACAGAAAGAATTGGATCCACTCTCTGCACTGTAGGAAGGTGCCGCCCGGATTGGTGGAGCCTGCCGTGCTGACCGATCAACGAGAAATCTTGGCTGCAGAGACAGGCCGTGCTGCGGAGCCAAACGCCACTGAGGAGCTCTTTCCGGACCACGCGACTCCTGGAGGAAGGCGATATCATCTTCGACCAAGGAAGTGAGTTTTCCAGTACCGGGACATACTGTCAGAACGGCCCTTGGGTTAGTGAAACGGAGAGCCGATGAGGCAAGGGGGGGGGATCAGCCCTGCATTAGTGTAGCGACACCCGTCTTGGCCCGCTGGTGAAGAAATCGACCGCTGCCCAAGGGGAAGAGTTCTGACAGACTTTTAGTTTCAGGAAGATATTGGGTTTTATTTTTGCTTTGATATGGAGAAAAAGAAAATCCTTTGTGCATTAGGGTTCATGTTGACAGTAGCCATTGTTGGGATAACCACATGGTTCGTGGAGGATGTAACTCCCGCTCGGAAGATTCTTGTGTTGACAACTCCGGTGCCTGAGGAGCACTACTTTTATACATTACCGTATCAAGAGTTGAAGCATCGACAATCTTACTTGAATAACACTTTCATCCAGATGCTGCATCATACCCACGTTGCTACGAATGCTACGAACTGTTGGATATGTGGGATGATGCCAGCTCATCAGAAGAAAGGAGGAACGCCATTTATACCACTTCCTTTCTCTCATAATGGCTCTTGTAGAGCATGGTATACTTTGCTTTTTGCCACTCGGAAACCGACAGTGGGACGATTGCTCTTCAGACTCAATAAAGAATGTCATCAAGACAAAAATGGGTATCCACAAGCGAATGGGACAATTTGGGAGTGGGAAGAGTACCGACCAGACAATGAATCCATTCCCTACATCTTCACGAACACAAGAGACACTGTGGGAAAGGACACATTTGTGATTCAAGTAGCACAAGCTCAGGCGGACCTGTGTGTCCAGAGTGTGGGTTTCATCCCTGTTGGTGTTAGTGATTGCATTACTGTTCTGAATATTGATGGGTTGAACAATAGTACCTTCTTAGCCTCCCATAATACGTACTTTGTGTGTGGAAATAAAGGTTATTACCGTCTGCCGGCAGGGTGGTCTGGGGTATGCTATGTATCATTTCTATTACCTCCTGTATTCCTAGCTCCCGCATCTTATCATAAGGATCTGAAATTATTGAATAATGTGACTGTAAATAGGTATAAACGTACTTTATCAATTGACGATGTAGATCAGACTGACACCAGTCTGCAGCAGTATATTGATTTTAACTTAGGACTGTTTTTTTTTTGTTGGAGCTGCCCTGAACAGTAGGAAGATCCGAAGATTAACAAGAGTGGTAGAAGCTGTGACAAATCAGACTGCTGCTGCTCTTGGGAATCTTACGGAGGAATTGCAAATTATTAGAATTGTTGCATTACAGAATCGTATGGTATTAGACGTTATGCTAGCTGACAGAGGAGGAGCATGTAAAATTATTGGAAGTAGCTGTTGTGTGTTTATCCCTGATCATACGCCATCAGTTTATAATGCCATCAATAAACTGCATAAAATTGCAGCTGAGATCCATACAGAAAACGGCATTTGGTCCTTTTCTGGATGGTTTTGGGCGTTAATTACCGCCTGGGGATGGAAGGTTCTAACTGGTCTCTGCATTATTGTGGCGGTTCTGTTTTCGTGCTGTATCTGCGTTCAATGTGGTCCCTTGCTCTGCTCATTATGTGTATCATTCTGTATCCCTGATAAGAAAGCTATTGCCGATGTTGCCCACCAAAAACGTTTAGCTAAAGAAGTTGAAGGAATGATGACAATTGACATGCATGATGATTATCCTAACAAACCGGATGTCTTCAGTAAATGCTGAAAGGGTCGTCTGTTGTAAATTGAAACAACAATGTGATTAAGCATTTACTAAAGACATTAATTCCCCTTTTATAGATCGTGTTTTCTCTGTTATGTTGGCCGAAGCTTGGACTCCATTTTGTATTGTCATGCCTCCACGTGTTCCCCACGAGAAGAGTCCAACCTCTGTGTTAGTTGCTCTTGTAATCTGCCTAGTAACAGTCTATAAATAGCTCCTTTGTCCATCTGGCACATGCCCAGACTTGACCACATCTGTTATCAGTTAGCCTTGCTTGACCATGTTTTCGCGGGCTCAAGGAGTGCGTTAGCTCCGCCCACATATTGATTCAGTATCGAAAATGACCATAAATGGTAATGTTCTTCGGCCTCATGTTGTATCCACCCACTTATGAGCCCCTCTACTGTGTATAAAAGGGGACCATGTACGAAGGTTCTTTGTGCTACTCTATGCAATACTGAAGAGTGTTGTGTGGATTGTAGGACCACCCTTAAGGGTTAATAAATGCTGTCTTTGTACTTTGCAGTTTCCGTGCCAACTTCCTTGTAGATTCCATTACAGGAGAGCGAACCCTTGTGTCCTGCGGGCCTAGCTGGGGCCTGTATTCATCACCTCCACTGAAATCCCATGCCCGGACCCCAGACTCCATAACAACAACTGCTGCCACACTTTGCCTCGATCTATGGTAGGACCTTTTACCTGCAGGCACTGACTCTTATCCTGCAACACTGAAGCACCCACACACTTGACGACTGCCACCACACACAAATTAACGCTTTCTTGTACGTTTTTTAGGTGAGCTAATTCCGGCTTTATTGGCGAACCCGTACAGCAATATCTGTATCCCAGGGGGTGAGTCTTGCCCTTATGGAGTCCCTCTCATTCGTAGCCATTAGCACTGGGAGTATTACGCACTTAAAGATTTCCATGTCTCCTTCACAACTTGAGAAGCCACCCGCGACCCGAGATCGGGGGGCGGCGGCTTTGTATGCAATTTGCAACTTTTGCATCTCACGTTACCCCGCTAACGAATTAGCCCATAGACCTGGGGATGGCAGTTTTTCAATGCACTCTGCCCGCTACGTGCTCTGCCACTAATCGCGGTCTCACACCACTCATTACTTCATGAAGTAGTCCACAGCATTTGGCACGTATGGTGTTGTATTTTGTAGTTGGTAGTCCATAATTCCCATCTCCAGCACTACGAACTCCACCCGAGTAGTCTTCTAGATGAATAGCCATGGCAGCACCTATTTAGCCATGATCGCATGAATCTCACTATTGGACGGTTGCCCACCTTAGCCACCCAGTAAGCACCGATGACGAACGCTGAATTTGTTCCTTGTGTTGTCCTGTTTTCGTTTCTCTTTTCTTCTAGGTCTCGCAACAGTGGGTCCACTCCCCTTTGGGACCCAATGGACTCTCTTTGGTGATGTACTAATTTTACTATCACCCACTATGTAGTAGAGATTATATTTTTTTGAGCACTCTCTCACTTGGTCCTGAAGAATTGCCACCGACCCGTATTGGGCACAGGGCAAGAAACATGTCGACCTTTCTACTTCCCTGGGGAGCATCATAATCCCTTGGGGGTCACCTATTTTAATTAGGCTGGTATACCACCAGAATAAAATTGTTCCTTGATTGGCAATACCATACCTATTTTAACCCACCACCACACTTGTTGCACCTACCCCCACGCATTCATACGGCTGTCTCTAAAAAGATCTCCGAAAAAGAGCCCCTTCGCGGGAGCCCGTCGGGCATTGCAGCACCGGCCCGACGAGGAGCACAGCCCTATGATGAAGCATGACACCTTGCTAGGTGTGTGAGGGCATTCTATAGAGACTAATCGCTCCCCTACTCTCCCAGAGGAACTGCACTCCTGGTTTTGTTTATCTATATATTCACCCCCTTACATAACAAAACTCCTGGTGTTCAAATATATATATCAAAAAAGTACATATCAAAAAAGTGCATAATTAAAATCTTATCTTGATTCACACATAACCGCAGGATGGTCTGAAGAAAAGGGTAGGGATCTCGTTGGCACTGGTAACGACATTTTCCCTTCCTTTCCTCCTGTGGGAGATAGATATACATACAATTAGACAGACTTAGATAACCTTCAAACTCTCTAAATAAACCAAATCATAGTGATTACTATTCTTCTTGTAGATGTATGCCATTTCCTCGTCTAAGTTGTGGCCTCTTGGGAAAGGAGTACACATACCTATTATGTGTCTTGACTCTCGCTGTGTAAGTCTCAAAACTCGATTACCACCTCTGGGTTTGGGTAAGACCTGTTCAATGGCATAGTATCTTAATTTCGTGTAATCTGAAAAATGATGGCTAGCAAAATGACGGGCAATAGGGTATTGTCTGTCATTATTTGTTATTGCCCGCATATGTTCCAGGACACGTGTTTTTGCCATATGTGTCGTACTACCAACGTAACGAAGTTTACATGGGCATTCCAACACATAAATGACAAACGTACTTGTGCATTTTAGAAATTGAGAGATATTGATCCTAATGTTGGTGCTCGTATTCCAGAATTCTTTGACCATTTTACTGCTCCCACATGCTTTACAGTGGCCGCATGGAAAAAGCCATACACTATCCAAGAGATCGGGATTTACCTTGCAAGAAAGAATAGAGCCGTACTTTGCATCGGAGGCTTGATTGACGTAACCGCACGCTATCCCAAGGAGCGGGATACACCGTGCAGGTAAGAACAGAGCCTTACTATGTATCGGCATTTGGTTTGAGCAAGTGGGTGAGCTAAGTGCAACTTTTACATCGGGTTACACGTCCGTGTAGTACTGTGGTATAGAAGATTGTGACTGTTCATTTAATGATTTGCGAATGATATCATAACTTTCAGATTGAGAAAGTGGCACACAACAATCTTGTATAATCCACATACATTCACATCCCGAGGACCAGGGGAACTCTATAATCTATAGAGGGAGTCAAGCTGACACAGGCACCGGGTGGTGTGTTCATAAGGGGATTTTTCGGATTCCCTAGGAAAAAAAGGATGGATGAAGAAAAAGAACGCAGAGAGGCGGCACAAACACTTTTTGCAAGGGCACCAGGCATTGGAAGATCTGTACAGACTAAAACACCAATTGAAAAAACAATTTATGAAACACTTAGAAAATTTGAAAAACTTCACAAAGAAGAAACCTCTAAATGGTGGGAGGCAACGTCTTTGCAGGACTATATTGATAAATCGATGGTACCTTGAGGTTTAAGAATTTATATTACTCCTTCATATGACTCTCCGGATACCCAAATGCTAGAGGACTGGTCAGTGAATTCAGCCACAAGTTCCAGGAACATGCTGGAAATATTGGTCAAATATGCCTGGTCTGATAGAGAGAAGATCAAACAAGAGATAGAACAAATAAAAATATTGTTGAATGCACATGATGACCAAGAAATCATCAAGAAATACCTAGAGGAAATGAAGAAACGTTTAAAAATGATGGAGGATGATATAAAAAGGAGAAAACAACGAAAATTACACAGGGACTGCGGGGACTATGAGTCTGGCAGGGTCCTGACGTACAGCAAAAAATATGACCATCTCTATGATACCGGAAAACCGGCAGAGACCAATATTAGACACCATCAGGAACAGCATGAGGAGGACTCAACGGATCCAAGTGATATTAACACAGAAGATTCAGAAACAACAAGAGCATCTGAAAGTTCGACATCAGATACAGACAGGATAACTTGACCAAAAACAACTTTTTTAGATGAGTACCGGCTCATGAATCAGAGCCGTCAAACAACAAGATCGATGTCCAGGATGAACCAGATGGAGGACTCCCCGAACCTGAGAGGAAGGGGCAGAGGGTGAGGAAGGGGTACCAGAGGAAGAGGAGGAAAAGGTCCAGACAAAGAAGAAAGAAAAGAGAAAAATACGGAGTATGTGGGAAGAAAACAAACACGCTCCAAGAAGAATCAGTAATGGATGATGAAATGGTAAATCAAACAATTGTCAATTTAACAACTAAGACCATAAGCAACAAAGACAAAAGAACGCTGTGTCTAGGACTTTCATTTTGTCCTGCAGTTCCCATGAATTATGTCGACAGCAAAATTGATGTATTTAAGTTTTGTAGAAAATTGAAACTTAAAAAGTGGCATAAATTGAAACCAGCTAAAAGTAGGGAACAACATCATGTAGCAAGAACCACACAGGTGGTATCAATTGGTGATATAGATACCATGATCATTCTCCGTGAACTTCAAAATAATCCGGATGAGACACACATGAGTCCAGAATCTCTTCTTATTTTAGATGAGTTAGAGATTAAACATGATAAAGCAGCATGTAGTAATTTCAGACCACAATCTACCTTTGTACCAAGAATGGGTCATGATAATATTGACACTTTTCAGGAGCTAGTGAGCAATGAAATGTTAAACTGTAGACAAAAAAGTTGGTCAAAAAAGATGAAAAATTTCAAACATAATTTAACAGCTACACAGAAAAAAGCTATAAGCGATCTAGCAACTGATGAAAGCATTATAGTGAGACCTGCGGACAAAGGTGGGAATGTTGTTATCCTATCCAGAGATATGTATGTCAATGAGGCCCTGCGCCAACTCAGTGATAACAACACCTATACCATCTCCACACGGGTAGAATATAACAATAGTATCTGTAATATCTGGGAATTACTCAACGAGTGGAAAGACAAGGGACTGCTAGAATGGGAAGAATTTTGTTTTTTAAAAAAGGACTATCCCATCCTACCTGTAATGTACCTGCTCCCTAAGATCCACAAGAACAGGGAAAATCCCCCAGGTAGAACAATTATTTCATCGAGGAGCAGTGCCCTGGAAAATATCTCAAGATATGTAGATCACTTCCTGAGAGAATTTGTATCTACTCTCCCTTCCTATGTAAGGGACACAAAAGATTTTTTGAATAAAATTGCCAATCTAGTATGGAGAGAGGACTACATCCTTATAACCTTGGATGTTAATTCACTCTACACCATAATAGACCATGATCAGGGACTACAAGCATGTGCAAAATTTCGAAAACATAGGAACATCAGCCTCTTAGAACATACCAACATGATCCTAGAGATGATAAGATTTTGTCTCACGAATAATTATTTTTTGTTCAATGGATCAATGTACAAACAAAGACATGGTACCGCGATGGGCACTTGTTTTGCGCCTAGTTTTGTGAATCTCTTCATGGGGGCGTGGGAGGAGCACAATTGCAGTAACATCAGACTTGAAGAAGCCTTTACCAGCGTTAAATTGTGGCTCAGGTACATTGATGATATTTTTGTGGTATGGCAGGGCGAAGAAAAAGACGCAATGCTTTTCATAAAAGAGTTAAATCATAATGAAAAGAGCCTTACACTGACCAGTACCATCAGCAAGGAGGAAGTGGAATACTTAGACACACGGGTATTAGTGAGAAACAACACCATACACACGATCCTCTATCGTAAATGCACGGCAGATAATACTCTACTCCATGCTCTGAGCAGCCACCCACACAACCTTCAATGGAGTATACCCTATGGGGAGCTGCTTGGATTCGTTCAGTGCAGCCTACCTGGATGACATCGCGGTGTTCAGCTCCACTTGGGAAGAACACCTGCGACACCTCTGGGAAGTGTTGATGGCGCTGCGCAAGGCAGGCCTCACGATCAAGGCGAGTAAGTGCCAGATCGGGCAGGGTTCCGTGGTGTACTTGGGACACCAAGTTGGGAGTGGCCAGGTGGCACCCCTTCAGCCCAAGATAGAAACCATCCTGAATTGGGAGGCGCCCAAAACCCAGACAGAGGTGAGAGCCTTCCTAGGTCTCACCGGGTACTACAGGAGGTTTGTCAAGGGGTATGGCAACATGGTTGCCCCCTTGACAGCGCTGACTTCGAAGAAGCAGCCCAGGAAAGTGATCTGGACTGACACCTGTCAGAAAGCTTTTGAGGCCTTGAAAACTGCTATGTGCACGGCGCCCGTGCTCTTGGCTCCCAACTTCTCCAAAGAGTTTATCGTTCAGACAGACGCTTCAGAGCATGGTGTGGGGGCTGTTCTTTCACAGATTAATGAGGAGGGCCTAGATCAACCCGTAGCCTTTCTTAGCAGGAGGTTACTTCCACGGGAACAGAGGTGGAGTGCTATTGAGCGTGAGGCATTTGCTGTGGTCTGGGCGCTGAAGAAGCTAAGACCCTACTTGTTTGGGTCTCACTTCCGGGTTCAGACGGACCACAGGCTCCTCAGATGGTTGATGCATATGAGGTGTGAGAATCCAAAGCTGTTGAGGTGGTCCATTTCCCTACAGGGTATGGATTTCACGGTGGAACATCGCCCTGGTACAGATCATGCCAATGCTGACGGTCTGTCCAGATTTTTCCGCCTTAGTGATGAGGAACTCCCTGGGGTAGGGTAGTTCTCCCCACTTTTCAGCTGGAGGGGACACGTGTTAGACCTGGCACCTTGGCGTGAGTCTCCCTTCCTCTTTTTGTCGCTGTGCCTCATGTGTTTTTATGGTGTTGGCCGCTCAGCGCGCTGTGCCACTGCCAACCAGTGTCGCGGTGCGAGTGCTCCCTATGTAAATTGGATAGGTTGGTTGGATTCCATGATTGGATCATTTGGTTTACTGTCAGACCCCAGTAAAGTGCGCCAGGAGCGCCAGAGCATGTAAGTGCAAACACCGCTGGTGGGCTTGCAGCACTGGTTGTGCCACCCACAGAAGCGGCCGGTAAAAAACGTCTAAGGTCTGCCATCGCAGAACCTGCGTGCAGTCTGGTACTGACATGCTGACTGGCAAGTGCCCACACTTGCCGGTCCCTAAAACCTTCCCTTAACTTCATGTTAGTCACCCCTCTGGTAGGCCCACGGGCAGGGTGCGTTGCAAGCATAAGGTAGGACAAGCCTGGATGCGTGGCATGTCCTAGTAGTGAATGACCGCCATCTTGTTGTTCACTACTGTAAGGCTACCCTGTTCTCATAGGCCAGTATGGGCGGCCTGGATTGTTACACCCTATGATCCTAACCGACCCAGGGAACATGGTAGAAGATCGAGTTTAGTATGCCTGAACTCGGAATAATAAGGTACATCTTTTCGTAAGGTTTATTTTAATATTCCGCGTTTGCAAATGCCGCTTTTAGAAAGCTGGCCTTTGCTTGCCTAAACATTTCAGCCCGCCTCTGCGTGATGTGTATCTGATGTCTGGCTGGTATGAGTGACAGGGCTGGGGGAACCCAGATGGGCAGGGCTAGGTAGCCCGGTGGTGAATAGGACGATCGACAGGTAGATGGGTGGGAGGAGTGCTCCTAGGCTCTGAATAGGACAGTGCTCTGCCACCTCAATGCCGGCTCTGCCCCCTGTGGAGCGTCTGAGGACTCTGCCCTGCACTCTGAAAGGAGAAGCCTGCATCGCGTAAACAAAGTGCTCAGAAACCGGACTGGACTAGGCAAAGGACCCCCTGGCCTGGGAGAACAAAAGATTTGCTGTATAAATGGAGGAGATCCGCTCTTGACCAAGAAGAATCTCTGCCTGAGGAGGAGGCACCGGGAAAGCTGTAGGAGGAAGACTGTCCCTATCCTGGGGGATTGGCCTGAAGTGGTGACCTTGCTGCCAAAGGGGAGAAGAGAAACTGTTGCTGAAGACTTTACTTTACTTTTACTTTCAAGACTTGAGCTTTTCCAAAACGATCTCCAAGGGCTTGGAACTGAGCTTGCCCCCTGAACTGAGCCCCAGGACCATTGGGCTCTACCTGATCTTCACTCGCCTGCCGCTGGACTGTGGTGTCCTTTCCCTCGCCGGAGCTGTGACCCTCGTGCCCCAGTCCCTCCTTGAGCCGTGACCAGGACTGCTTAGCCGCCCCCGCCTTGGGAAGAGCCTCGCTCGATCGGAGCCACTCCCCCTACGCTGTGCTGGGCTGCCCCTGTCACCTCGCTCATTGGAGGCTCGCTGTGCACCTTCACCCTCCCGCCGGAATCGGCGTTTGTGAGCATCTCCAAGCCTCGGACGGCCCGGACGTAATCTGCGTGCCCGGCTGCCCCGCTTTGTTCACCCGCCACCTGCAACACCCCACTCTTGCCGTGAGCCTGAAGATCAGACCCCCATTGTGAAGTGTGGGAGCCTCGGACGCCGCCTCGCCCTTCTGTCGAAGAGCCGCTGAAATCCCGCACCCGCCTTTGCGTCAAGAAACAAGGTACTGTACTTACGAACTGGACCGCGAGCTCGCATCGGATCCAGGGTCCGCAACGTTCTGATTTCCCTGTCATCTGCCGCGTGCTTCCCGGGCACCGCCTCAGCACGAAGCACGCTGAGGCCTACAGTTACCTTGTGCCCGCCTAAAGAACTTTCCGTAACAAAGAGAACTTTACCGTATTCCTAAGAATCGTGGCCCCATCAGTTAACGTTACTGGGCCTTGTATTTGAATCTGCTGAATCTACATAAAAGCTTATTTTTATATACTTAATGATTGGTGTCCGTTTGTGGTGCATGCCTGCTTGTTGTGGGTTCACACCTGCGTCAACCAGAGCCCCCTCATTTCTAACAAGAATCAACCATGATTGAAAGATTCAAGATAAGAGGTTATCCTGCATGGGTCCTCAGGAAAGCGGTTGAAAGGATTAAAGGAGTGGAAAGATCCAGTACCCTGGCAACACCAGATAATGTGACCACAGAAAAGGAAGATGACAATAAAACTCGTATGATCATGACGTATAATGGTAATTCTACCCAGATACGCAAAGTAGTCAACCGACACTGGGGGATCCTAAGAAACGACCCCATCATAGGTAAGGCTCTACCAAAAAGTCCTAATATAACATATAGGAAAGGGCACAGCCTCAGAAATTCACTGGTACATAGTGATCTAACATCGAATATGGATGAAAGGGGTATAGACTTGCAAGGATTTTTTCCATGCGGCCACTGTAAAGCATGTGGGAGCAGTAAAATGGTCAAAGAATTCTGGAATACGAGCACCAACATCATGATCAATATCTCTCAATTTCTAACATGCACAAGTACGTTTGTCATTTATGTGTTGGAATACCCATGTAAACTTCGTTACGTTGGTAGTACGACACATATGGCAAAAAAACGTGTCCTGGAACATATGCGGGCAATAACAAATAATGACAGACAATACCCTATTGCCCGTCATTTTGCTAGCCATCATTTTTCAGATTACACGAAATTAAGATACTATGCCATTGAACAGGTCTTACCCAAAGCCAGAGGTGGTAATCGAGTTTTGAGACTTAGACAGCGAGAGCCAAGACACATAATAGGTAGGTGTACTCTTTTCCCAAGAGGCCACAAGTTAGACGAGGAAATGGCCATACATCTACAAGAAGAATAGTAATCACTATGATTTGGTTTATTTAGAGATTTTGAAGGTTATCTAAATCTGTCTAATTGTATGTATATCTATCTCCCACAGGAGGAAAGGAAGGGAAAATGTCGTTACCAGTGCCAACGAGATCCCTACCCTTTTCTTCAGACCATCCTGCGGTTATGTGTGAGTCAAGATAAGATTTTAATTATGCACTTTTTTGATATGTACTTTTTTGATATATATATTTGAACACCAGGAGTTTTGTTATGTAAGGGGGTGAGTATATAGATGCCATACAGTCATGACAATATCGTCAGATATTTATGAACAAGAGTGAATTGATTTGATTTCACATCCATATGTTATATACAGGTTTTTACAACTATCCCACTAGATATGAATTGACCATGTAAACACCCACTAACCAGGGTAATAAGAAAATATAGAAAATACAGTGTTATCAGTGATCCGAAAATGGGGCACTATGCGATTACAAAGCGAATTAGTAATTTGTGAATACATTTATGCGATCCATGCACTACACATTACTAATTCTTATTTGGGAAGCACTACAAAGACCATAATCCTTTGCGAATATAAAAAGTACTGCATATCTGATAAAATGAGCAACTCGCTAAGACATTACATGAATAGACTCTATTTGTACCCAATAAGAATATGTATATGAATGAATCAAATGGATGCAGCTATGATTCAATGACAAATTGGGTAAAAACTACATCTACAAAATGGCGCTCATGTTGTAGAAACAGGCTGTAGTCCTTTCACTGTGTTCATTAATCAGTATTGCGAAAATTTATGTATTGGCAATCTTTATTCACAAACGCTGTGTGAACAAGCCACTACGGTGGTGAAACGCGTCACGGCGGGTTTATGATTGAAATAAACCCCCATTGTAATTGAACCAAGCCTGGTTTTCTGTGTCAGGAGACTCTGAGTGCGCGAGTGGAACTCTATTTTATGAATATATTGAATACCGGTTTCTCTCCGCGGGTCTTGCGCCACCACTCAATGATTGTGGACGCTACAGGAGAAACTTGGACTGAGATATCAAAATTGCCACCTATAAGAACAGAGGGGGAGACAGAACTCTAGATCTTAGTCAAGATACATTCTAAAAATTGGTACAGAGACCCCCTTTGGTCATAACTTAGATGCTGAACTGTATATACACTTGCAATAATAATACTATGAAGAGAGACATTATATCCAATTTTAACTCCTTTTCTGAATCATGCCATAGATCTGAAATACCAATGTGGATATTACTAGAAAAAATATTTTCCTTGTTTATGTTGGAATTGTTTGTTTGCCTATCAGTGCTAGCTGAATCTTGAGAAATAGAATTGGTCAAGTGGTTTTAAAACAGAGACAATATACATAAGGCGAAAATTGTTTTTATGGCAAAACATGATTTCAATTTTATGATTGTACTTTGGATTTTAAAGCTCTGTACTTTACATCAAACTTTCTTCTTCCTCTTCTTCCCTTTTTTTCTCTTTCTTCCTTTTTTCTTTTTCCTTCTTTTATTAATTGGGAGAGTTTCTTTATAAATTATATACATATTTATAATTGCAGAATTTGCACAAATTGTTAATAACCATTAGTGGACCATAATAATCAGACATAGAAAATATTGAAAAGTATAAACAATTTCGATAGAATTGTACTTTACATTGAAATTGTTGAAATATGTCAAATGTGTCCCTAAATTTACTAAAATTAAATTTTGTCAATTTCCACAAATTTAGAAAACCCCAAACCAATGGCATATTGATTTACACTACATAGAAGAAGTTAGGAAATGATATAAGATCCAAAATGAAAATTTATTGCCATAAGACTATCAAATCAACAAGTTGAAATATGGAAAATACTCCAAATAAAGTTTATATTGTGACTTTGCACTGATCAGCGCCTATTTTGCACAGACCTCTAGCACAATCTTTAAGACTATGCAAATTTTTGCACAGACACTTATGCACTTTATAAATTATATGCAGTCTTTACACATGAATTGTTTTGAGTACTTTACAATTATGAACTTTAAATTAGCCAATAATGATAAAATCTCATGTAGATTGTGATAGCGATACGTCTAAAGACAATAGTGAATGTCAGATAAAGTTTTGTATGTAAAAAAATCCCCAAAAAATGTATAAACAGTAAAAAAAGAAAATGGACTTATAATTGCACTTACCCCTTTAAAAAAGACATTCCAGACGAAGAAAACTCTATGGTCCAGTTGAAGGCTCATCGCCGAAACGCGTAGACCGTCTGTATCCCCTACCATGATGATGAAATAAAACTTACAAATAATTCAAAACCTGCCTCGAGTCCTGATTGGTGTGCTGTGGATACCTGTTGCTGCCGGATGGGAAGTTTGGTGATTTCTTGAAGATATCGTGTGGAAGCTGATAACACACACCACGAGCACTCGGGAGTCGAGGTAATTGGCGAACGCTTCGTACAGCTGAACTGAAGCGGTGAAGGATTGCCGTCACGACCTCTGTCGAGAAATTCCGCCCGATGTCATACTGATGCAACGCTGATAAACTAGGAGAAGCGAACGGAGTTGCCCTGGAGCTGAGGGTGTTACACGGAAGCGGTGTATGGTGAGTACGGATCGCCTGGGGAAAGTGGTGGGTGTGTCGACCTGCGCAGGTCACGGAGGTGGTGCAAGTTCGTTGCACCTCTACCGAGTCCCGGGCGCTAAGGAAAACCTGCCGCGTCCGAACAAACAGCCAAGTGTGGAGCGAGATCTACAACAGGCTCGATTGTCACACGTGAGATCTGCTCATGGGCTTGAAAACAATGTTGGCATAAACTCCTAGGCGGAATACCGAAAATTGAAAACAAACGACATTTTCACGAATTTTGGCTACTCCCTTACACAAATAGCCAAGAACAACCAGGACTCGGCGGTAAATTGAATTAAACGAAATTGAATGTAAAACAAAAATAAATACATCTTCTTGGTAGAGGATAGTGGAAATATCACTTCACCACAAAATATTGGCATAAAATAAATAAAAAACATCAAAAAAACAACAACAAAAAACAATTTCACGAACAATGGCTGAAAGGAGCAAAAATAGAGCACTGCGGGCAAATGAATTGCTGGATGATGATATGGTCTCTAAGGGAAGCTTGCACACCCTGGAAAAATCAAAAGATAGTACAAAGAAATCTCTACAAGGCATTACCAGGGAGTTGCAGCAATGTAGAATCATGGAAGTTAAAAAATGGTGGGAAAAGACCACATTGGAAAAATACATTGAATTTAAAAGAATACCACGTGGAATCAGAATTTTAATAATGCCAACACTGAATGATTTGGACCAAGATCTTATCAAACAATGGCAAATGGACACAAATGAATGCTCTTTTAAATTGATGCGAAACTTGATAATCCATGCAGAAAGGAAGTTGTCAAATATGATTGAGAAGATTAAAGAATTAGAAGGTGAATTGGATAAATTTACGGAAAATGATGAAAAGAAGGAATTATTAATGTCCATGGAAAAGAAAATTGAGAAACATGAGCAAGATATTGAAAAACGCAAGGCATCTAAATTTAACCGAGATCGCATTGATTACGCGTCAGGGCGCATCTATACCTTTGCCAGAAAATTTGACTACCTAAGAAGCAGAGCATTGATGGAAAAAAACACAGGAGAAAGATCAACTGTCACACCAGACAGCTCAGATGTAAGCTCTGCAGATGAAGAACAAAACACTGGTCTGGATTTTTTCGGGGAGATGCGGCTAATGCAAATGGTGACGTGGCAGAGAGGAAAGGGAAGAGGCTCAACACTGGGAAGAGGGCCACAGGTACAAGAAGAAGCAGAAAGCGGATTAAGATCCAAAAAGCAAAAAGGAAAGAAATAAAAAAATTAATGAAATTATCAACCAAAGGAGATGTGGTTATAAATCTTTCAAAAAAGACCTTAAATCAAAATCATATTCAATTATTGAATAGAGGTCTATCATATTGACCCAATCAGAACCTGGACATCCCAAACATCAGGATTGATTTGTATAAATTCTGTCGCAAGTTAAAATTACAAAAATAATATACTGAAAAAATAGTTAGTCAACGATCAGATGCTCACAGTCTTAATACAATTTCCCCATTGGATCAGAATGATCTTGTGAACCTAAGGACACTAGATGCCCTAGAAGAGGGACTAAACAATACCATGGATAAAATAACTGACCTCCAATTGTGTCAGAAAATGAGAATACCTACTAGAGAAGGAGGAAGGAGTGGTTTGAAAAAACAAACAATGTTTTGTCCCCAATTACCAGCAGGGAATAAAATAGATGTGTTTCAATAGTTGATGATTGAAGACATTAACAAACTTATAACCTCCAAAACAATTGACCCTCAACCTCTGAATCAAACTAAAAAGAGATAAAAAAATAATAAACCGAAAAATCATCAAAACAGAAAATGGAACTTAACAAGAGGTGAATATCAGGCTCTAAAAGAACTGAGAGATGACCCTGAAATAATAATTAAAGCCTCAGATAAAGGAGGAAATATAGTTGTGCAAGACACTGAGAACTATATTGAGGAAGCCAGGAGGCAACTCTCAAATCAAGAAAACTATGAATGTCTGAAGGGAAATCCAATGGAACAATGGACACAAGAATTTCATCAAAAATTGAAAATGTGGAATGAAATTGACCTAATCGACTTCAATGAATATATGTACCTAAAAATAAACCACCCTGTTGTGCCTACAATATACTTTCTACCGATGGTACATAAATCCACTAGTAAACCACCAGGGAGACCAATCGTGAGCTCAATAGGGTCACTCCTGGAAAATACATCAAGGTTTATCGATACATTCCTCATCCAATATGTAACCTCACTCCCTTCCTACATAAAAGACACAACAGACTTTTTGAAGACAATCCAGGATGTGCAATGGAATGAAAAAATGATAATGGCAACTGTTGATGTCTGCTCCTTATATACCTCAATTTTACATCACAATGGTATAGCAGCCGTCAGGGAATTCTTAAACGCAAGATCATTAAGCTACTTGGAACATTCGAATATGCTTATTGAGATGTTAACATACTGCTTGACACACAACATCTTCCTTTTTAAAAATGATCTTTTCCTTCAACGACAAGGAACGGCAATGGGGACATCTTTTGCCCCAACACATGCTAACATTCTGATGGGCATATGGGAACAAGACGTCTTATCGAAAAATGACAACATGAATATCATTAAATGGTGTCGGTTCATAGACGACTTGTTCATAATTTGGAATGGAGAACAAGAAGATCTAGAAACATTCATTGCTTCATTAGAAGAGAACAAATTCAATCTAAGTTTTACATCCACTGTTAGCAGAGAAAAAATTCTATTTTTGGATATGGAAATTTTCATCAAAAATCAAAAAATATGCAGTAAAATACATCGCAAACCTACTGCTTGTAATGGCATCCTACATGCTAACAGTGGACATCCTCAACACCTAAAATGGAGCATACCCTACGGACAAATGTTAAGGGTAAAAAGGAACTGCTCAGAAATTGAAGATATGAACCAACAACTAAATGAAATGAGCGCCCGCTTTCTAGAAAGAGGTTACCCCATCGAAGTGATCAAAACAGCTAGATCCAAAGTCAATGGGAAGTCAAGAGAATCTTTACTTAGATTTAACTTGGAAGATGAAATTGAACACATCGATGAGCGAGACACAATCAGATTAATTGTGGATTTTAACAATGAAAATATTGAAATCAAAAAGATGATCAAAAAGAATTGGAATATCTTAATATTGGATGAAACTCTCAAGAAGAAGCTCCCAACCCACCCAAGTATGACCTACAGAAGAATTGCAAGCCTGGGGGACATTCTTACCCAGAGCCACTATGAAGAAAAAAACTTAAAAAGGAACAATAGCTGGCTGAACACTCCAGGATTCTGGAAATGCCAGAAATGTAAAGCATGTGAATATGGCCAGAATAAACAAAATTTTAAATTACAAAATGGTGAATCGGAACAAATTTAAGATCACATCACCTGTGAATCAAATCACGTAATTTATATCCTGGAATGTCCATGTAAAAAACAATATGTTGGAAGCACTATAAATAAATTGAAATTAAGAACATTGCAACATCTAAGAGCAATTAAAAATAAAGACTTCAGTTACCCAATTGCAAAACACTTTTTTGAACATCATGAGGGTAATGATCGAGAGTTGAAATATTTTGGAATCAAAATTGCCACCTATAAGAACAGAGGGGGAGACAGAACTCTAGATCTTAGAAAAATGGAGTCAAGATACATTCTAAAAATTGGTACAGAGACCCCCTTTGGTCATAACTTAGATGCTGAACTGTATATACACTTGCAATAATAATACTATGAAGAGAGACATTATATCCAATTTTAACTCCTTTTCTGAATCATGCCATAGATCTGAAATACCAATGTGGATATTACTAGAAAAAATATTTTCCTTGTTTATGTTGGAATTGTTTGTTTGCCTATCAGTGCTAGCTGACTCTTGAGAAATAGAATTGGTCAAGTGGTTTTAAAACAGAGACAATATACATAAGGCGAAAATTGTTTTTATGGCAAAACATAATTTCAATTTTATGATTGTACTTTGGATTTTAAAGCTGTGTACTTTACATTGAACTTTCTTCTTCCTCTTCTTCCCTTTTTTCTCTTTCTTCCTTTTTTCTTTTTCCTTCTTTTATTAATTGGGAGAGTTTCTTTATAAATTATTTACATATTTATAATTGCAGAATTTGCACAAATTGTTAATAACCATTAGTGGTCCATAATAATCAGACATAGAAAATATTGAAAAGTATAAACAATTTCGATAGAATTGTACTTTACATAGAAATTGTTGAAATATGTCAAATGTGTCCCTAAATTTACTAAAATGAAATTTTGTCAATTTGCACAAATTTAGAAAACCCCAAACCAATGGTATATTGATTTACACTACATAGAAGAAGTTAGGAAATGATATAAGATCCAAAATGAAAATTTATTGCCATAAGACTATCAAATCAACAAGTTGAAATATGGAAAATACTCCACTTATAATATTGTCAATGTAACCTGCTTTATCACTCTCATCGATCCTCTTTTTTAAAATGAAGCTCTAAATGAAGTTTATATTGTGACTTTGCACTGATCAGCGCCTATTTTGCACAGACCTCTAGCACAATCCTTAAGACTATGCAAATTTTTGCACATACACTTATGCACTTTATAAATTATATGCAGTCTTTACACATGAATTGTTTTGAGTACTTTACAATTATGAACTTTAAATTAGCCAATAATGATAAAATCTCGTGTAGATTGTGATAGCGATACGTCTAAAGACAATAGTGAATGTCAAATAAAGTTTTGTCTGTAAAAAAATCGAAAAAAACTGTAAAAACAGTACAAATAAAAAAAACTGGACTTATAATTGCACTTACCCCTTTAAAAAAGACATTCCAGGCGCAGAAAACTCTATGGTCCAGTTGAAGGCTCATCGCCGAAATGCGTAGACCGTCTGTATCCCCTACCATGATGATGAAATAAAACTTACAAATAATTCAAAACCTGCCTCGAGTCCTGATTGGGGTGCTGTGGATACCTGTTGCTGCCGGATGGGAAGTTTGGTGATTTCTTGAATATATATATATATATTCACTAAAAAAAACATAGGTTTCACACACGTTATAGTTAGGAATTAGCATTTAAAAAACCTTGCAAATTCACTGAAAAAACCATAGGTTTCACACATGTTCTAGTTAGCTGGACATTTCACTCGTAAAAAACCATTGAAATTCCCCCGTTATAGTTAGTTCAGCTAACTATAACTCGCGCGACCGCAATCCACTGCTGATGACGTCACGTATTACATCACTGATGACGTCATCCAGTGAGTGTGTGTTTCTGTAAGGTTTAAATATGTATAATATATATACGGAAAGGGCTGTGGAAGAATGAGTGGCTGTACAAGTGTGTGAATGGATGATTTTCTAGGTGCGTAAGTGACTCTATAAGTGAGTCATTTGAGATGTCATCAGTTATGTCATGAGTGATGTCACTGACCATGTCATGAGTGATGTAATATGTGACGTCATCAGCAGTGGATTGCGGTCGCGCGAGTTATAGTTAGCTGAACTAACTATAACAGGGGAATTTCAATGGTTTTTTACGAGTGAAATGTCCAGCTAACTATAACATGTGTGAAACCTATGGTTTTTTCAGTGAATTTGCAAGGTTTTTTAAATGCTAATTTATGTATGTATTATTATATTTTTTATATATTTATTTTACAATAAACTACCTATGTATATAATTATAGATTGACTGTATCCTGTAATATGGAATGGCTCAGCTCTTTTTTTTTTATTTGGATAAAGTTGAACAGCATACTTAATATCTTCTATAAACTTATAAACAGTTTAAAATGTTTTTTTTTCTTTAAGGGTTTTTCATGGTGCGCGCACCGTGCTTGCACCGGCAATTTTTCTTATTAAACAAAATGTTTTTTTTTTATTTACGAGGTCGTTCAGGGACCCCCTGAGAAGGACTAGAGGGTCAGGGACTCTCTACCCTGCCCCCTTTTCACGTTCTCCACTTGTGTTTTTAGCTCTCTTCTGCCGCTAAAACTCAAAATGGCAGCTGGGGGTGCGCGCACCATGCGCGCAACCCACGATTTTTTGAAAAAAAATAAAATGTTTTTTTCACCCTTCGGGGTCCTTCAGGGACCCCCTGACAAAGGCTAGGGGGTCAGGAACTCTCTACCCTGCCCCTTTTCACGTTCTCCACCTTTCTTTTTCACTGTCACACACAAAAAGGCGTCCGACACTTCCTGATTTCGACCGATTGGAATGTTGACTGACATCTAACCACCAATCAGAATTACGCTTGCGGACATTTGGTGCACGCACAGTGCGCGCATATAGATATTTATGCACTTTTAACTGCAATTTTCTCAGGAACTACTGAACAGATTGACACCAAATATGCAAAAGGCAAATGCCTGACCTGAGGACTACCTCTTTGCCAAATTTCAAGTAATTCTGTTCAGCCGTTCGGGCTGTACCTTTGACTAAAGGTCCTATAGGAAAATGCATGGGGAAAATGCGTTTTGGGACCCCCTTTTTTCTCAGCCCCCGCTTGACGAATCACCCCGAGACTTTCAGGGTAGGAGCTGAGCAGAGCGCCCCATTAGTTTTGAAAATTTCACGAAGATAAGTCAACCGGCGCCAAAGTTATTCAAAATAGAATTTTCAGATTTCCTATGGGAACTCGGTCCTAACTATAACTATCTACTGGCGACTGCCAGTAGATGATACATATATATATATATATATCTATATATATATCTATATATATATATATATATATATATACATATATTACCTACTGCCAGTAGGTAGTTATAGTTAGGACATATTTTTCATAGGAAATCCGCAACATTCTATTTGGAATAACGTTGGCGCTGATTGACGAATCTTCGCGAAATTTTCCAAACTTTTGGCCAACTCCGGTCCGCTCCTATCCTGAAAATTTCACGGTGATTCGTCAAGCGGCGGCCGAGAAAAAAGGGGGGTCCCAAAATGCGTTTTCCCCATGCATTTTCCCATAGGACCTGTTGACGCAGCTACAGCCCGACCTGCTTAACGGAAATACACCAAATTTGGCAAAGAGGTAGTCCTCAGTTCAAACTCGTGCCTTTTGCTTAAATGGTGTAAATCCGTTCAGTAGTTCCTGAGAAAATTAGAGTTAAAAAGATAGATATATCTGGGTGGCGCCTAACCACACATCTCATCGTGAGATCTGATTGGCTGTCAGTACTTCATCCAAGAAGTGTTGGCAGCCATCTTGGGACCGATATACATGATAGCACCTTATTAAAAAGCATTGCAGTTAATAGAAGGTTTTAAGACTTTAGTTACATTACAAATCATTTGTTGATGGTACCATACTCATTTTAGGAATTGTGGTGTGTTCTAAGGTGATTTTACCATGTGAAAAAGCCTTCTGATGTGATATCATGAATCATGTTTGAGAGAAAACTATTTTCTCATGGCTTTTCCCACAGAGGTTTGGAAGGTGATCTATAAGCTAAACTGAGAGCATATTTTCTGTAAATTCACATTATCTTTCTCAGTCATGTGAGAATGTAGTCTGACATTCTCAGTAAAACATGTACATCCAACAAGGGCAGAGACTGTCAGTTGATTCCTTTGTGTTCTACTGCATCTTCCCAGAGTGTTCTAAAGAACAACTAGAGCGCTAACAGTCCTACTTATGACAAAAGTATGGCACACCTGAAGCCATCTTGATTGGAATAAACTGGTAACACTTAAAACATTTAATTTAAAAAGGAACACAATGAGGGGGTTCATTTTGCCATAGAAATTATGATTAGTGCTGAAGAAATAAAAATTAGGGCACATTTTGAGTGACTTCTCAAATCCTCTTCTATTTCATTAAAAAAATTCTGATATGCAGTCTGAAACATGCACTTTTAATACCAGCAGCAGACTTCCATGGTGAGCAGTAGCTTTACTACAGTGATCTCATGAGCAACTAGAGTGCTAACATTCAGAATTTATGGCAAATGTGTGACATATCTGAATCCCTTCTTGATGGAATCAAAGTAAAAAACTGAAAGCATTTCCTACTGAGGAGACTGCAGTAAATGAGGAAATTAGGAAACTTCATAACCAATAAATCTCCCAAGATGGCCACCAGAGACAAAAGAGCCCAAATGCAGCACAAATATCACCCAGATGTAGCCCACATGTAGCCCAATGACAGAAGTGTGCAAAACACTTATTTTTTGTGTATTTGCAGTTTTATATAGTGCAGACTTGTCAGGTATTGGAGTGCTTTACATGAGCATTGGTTACATCACACAAGATCAAATTCATTTTGGTTGTAGACATGGGGAGATTAAGTGAATTGACCAGAATCACAGAATGTTGAGCTGAAGCAGAAACTCCAACCTGGTTCCCCAGTTGCAAAGTCTGCAGCTCTGGAAGTAACACCACATGCTCTCCCGTAAGTGCAATATTTAATCAAGTGGTCAACTGGATAAAAAAACATAAAGATTACAAATAATTTAAAAGTTCTTTGTCGCTATTTGAAAACTCAGAAAATATGTCCTCATTTTAGTTTTTTATAGCACGAACCATAATTTTGATGCAAATAAGACCCTCTCATATATGTAATTTCTAAAGGAAATGCTCTAGGTATTACAGTTTTGATTACATCAAGATGACGTCAGGCGTTCCACACTTTTGCAATAAATATAGAATGTTAGCAATCTAGTTGTTCGTTGGGATACTGTTGAGAGGCAGAGGCCAGGGGCACGGACTCTGAAAATTGAAGGCAGGTAGGAGAGTGCAGAGGCAACAATTTGACCACACTGGGCAGGCAGGAAGGGCAGTGGCAGCACAACAGACTATGGAGGGCAGTGGAAAGGGGGGCAGGGGCAACAAACCAACAATTTAGGACTGGCAAAAGAGGCTGTGGCAATATAATAGACCATTGTGGGCAGAAGGAAGAGGCAGTGGTAGTACAACCATACATGCAAACAGACCCGTTTCAGCCAGGAAACGTCCAATGTTTTTAAGCTCAAATGGGCTTTAATTGATCTGTCTCCTGTCTACAATCTCCTCTTTTTCAATGTAACTCAAAGGGGAAAATCAATACCCCAGTTTTCTTTCAAAATCTCCCTCTTACCAAGTTCAACATTTTCGCAAGTATGGTACATTGGATCATGTTAGGCAGGAGGAATTGGGGTAGGGAAATGGACTTGGATAACAGAGGACAGGAGGGACATGGAGAGGTGCACCAAACTGACCCTACAGGGCAGGCATCAGGGTTTTCAGCAGCACAATACACCACACAGGGCATGCGGGACGGGAGTGCAGCACAACAATCCATAGAAAGCAATAGGAAGGGGACAGGACCATGCACATGGACAACAGAGAACAGAGGGGAAAGAGGCAATGGTAGCTAGCTGACCATAATGGACAGACAGGAGAGAAAGCTGCAGCATAACAGACCATAAAGGGCAGGAGGGACGGATCAGGGGCATTACAATGGAACAGACAAGCCAGGAGGGATGGAATAGGGGTCTGCACATGGAAACAGAGGGCTGGGTCAAGGAGGCAGGGCAGGAGCAGCAAGATGACCATGGAGGTCATGCAGGATGGGCACTAGAAACAAGACACACCATGGAGAGCAACAGTGAGACTATGATGGCATACACACAGACCATGGAGGAAAGGTGGGAGGGGGTCCGGGGCAGCTAGCTGACCACATAGGGAAGGTGGGAGGGGCCATGGCAGCACAGAAGACCATGCATGGCAAGCGGGAGGGTTAGTGGCAGCACAATGGCTATGATGGGCAAGAAGGAGGGTGCAGGGGCATGCACAAAGGACCATGGAGGATAGAAGGGAGGGTCAGGACCTGGGCACAGACCAGAGAGTTCAGGGGAAGGGGCCTCACAACAGACCACGCGGGGCAGGCAGGAGGAGCAGTTGCAGCACAACAGATCAGGGAGGGCAGAAGGGTGTGGCAAGAAAATGGACCATGGAGGACAGGAGGAAGGGGATGGGGGCATGGCATGTGGACAGGCAAGGTAGAGGTGGCAGGGACAGGTTACAGTCACCTGACAATGCTAGGCAGGTGGGAGGGGAGTGGCAGCTCAACAGAACACTAAGAGTAGATAGGAGTGGCAGTTCCATGGAACATGGTGGGCAAAAAGGATGGAGCAGGGGCATGCACAAAGACATCGGAGGGCAGGGGGAAGGAGAATATGGGCAGCAAGCTATGCACAGAGGCTAAGCAGGAGGTCAATGATGGGCCATAGAATTGGGCAATGGAGGGCAGGATGAGTGGACTGGTACATCATGCTAAATGGTGGGCAGTGGCAGCACATCAGACCATGCATGGCAGGAGGGAGGAGGCTAGTCCATGGATTCAGACAACAGAGGTTAGGGAGGAGGTGGATGGGGCAGCAAGCTAACTGTTCAGAGAAGGTGGGTATTAGGATCTTTATTGTTTTTAAAATGTGTGTCTGTGCGAAATACTTAAAATATGAACAAGTATGCAGCATAATCTCACTTTTATTCAGGAAGAAGAGGACGTTTGTGACTGTGACTCCGGGCTCACTTGGCAGAAACACCCCCTGACCCTCCACCCCCCTTCGCAAAATGTAATGCCCGTGAAAAGGGTAGGTGGACGCAGTATTATATAGAACATAGTCCTGAGAGCACGATTGAAAATGAAAACTAGATATAGTATATGGTATAAACTATGCACCAAAAAGTGTGATTTAAGATGAACCGGGGCTTTAAATATAATATGCAATACATTGGGCGCAATGACCGATTCATTGGAGAGCCCGAGATAGCACAGGCACTAGCGCGTGCTATGGGATATGCGCCTTGGAGTGTAATATGCACAGGGCAGTGTTGTGTAACCTAACCAGTCTCTAAAGTTGTAATATAAAATATGTGCTGGGGAGTGTAACGTTGCATATGCACCGTGACAAAGATATGGATCCCAGATTGTAATATGTATGGCATAGCGCTGTGCATTATAACATAGGCATCGAGGAAGGCACGTTAGATGGGGCAATATAACCTGTGCGAAGGCAAGTGTGGCATGACATATTCACGGGGTGGTGTTACAGTGCACATGGGCTAGAGAGTGTCATAGCATACGCACTAGCTGGTGGAATACAACACAGAGGTGTGTGGCACTCGGCGTGCACTGGTGGGTGTAACACAGCATTGGGCTCAGCCAGGAGCACGCTGTGACTCTCAAGTGAGGTTTCGTCTCCTTTCCAGAGAGTAAAATAAAAAGTATTACACATCTGGCGGTGGATGTGTATTTTATTAACCGTGAGGGGGGTTCCTTGCATAGTTTGGTAGAATTTTTGTCGAATCCCCTTTGAATGGCTTGGTGTGCGTGTGTATTAAATGTGCCCGTCAATAGCTACCCATGTTTGTATAAATAAACAACAAGGGTGTCTACTTGGAGAGTGCCCACCGGCGGGGGCGCCGGGATTAGGCACGGTAGGGCGTCAGACACGTCAGAGATTCACTAGCGGTGTAAATACATTCCACGTGGATTCCTTGTATGCATAGTCGCCTTTTAATGAATATCACGCAAATCGTCATGGTGATAGGTACATACGGTTTGTCCAGCATGTCCTAGGTGTTTCTATAAATATATTTTTAAAAAAAACAAAGGCCGGCCCCGGGGAATGGGGTCCCCGGGGCCATAAGTGACCTGAGGAGGGGAGCAACGCAGCCGCCCTCCTAAAGAATAAAAAAAAAAAAAGGCCATGACCCGGGGGTTGGAGTCCCCGGGGCCGATTAAGGCCTTGGGAGGGGGGCCACGCGGCCCCCTTCCAAATTAATTTTTTTCAACAAAAGACTTTAGGGTGCAGGCCCTGGGGGATGGGCTCCCCAGGGCCAACAAATTAGAAAAAGAAGGGGGGCCACACAGCCCTCCTTCTTCAAAAAAGTAAAATAAATAAAAGACCGGCATTGTGCCGGAGGCCACGCCCCCTCCTTGCAGCACTCTGAAAACGCGCCCCCTGGCCAGTTGTAAGTTGGGGAATTAATTCCCCTTCAATTCTGAGGGTCCCTGAGGGCCAACTAGCCCAACAGTAATCTCCAGTATGCGCCAGGGAACTGCGTTGCAGACTGGTGTTCTGAGGCCATGCCCCTTTTTACACCTCTATGCAACACAGCTCTGTGGCGCTTACTGGAGGTACCTAGTGGGCTAATTTGACCCTAGGGACCCTTAGGATTCAAGGGGACTTAATCTCTCAACTTAGAACGGCCACAGGGCGCGTTTACACAGTGGTGAAGGGAGGGGACGGGGCCTGAGGTGACAGGTGCAAACACGCCCTGTGGCGCGTTTTAAGTTGGGGAAATAATTCCCTTTCAATCCTGAGGGACCCTGGGGGCCAACTAGCCCACCAGGTGCTTCCAGTAAGCTCCACTGCTCTGCGTTGCAGAGAGGTGGTGCAGGCCGTGCTCCTTTTTACACCTCTCTGCAATGGCGCTTACTGGACGTACCTAGTGGGCTATTTTGCCCCTAGGGACCCTCAGGATTCAAGGGGACTTAATCTCCCAACTTAAAACGGCCAGAGGGCGTGTTTACACAGTGGGGAAGGGAGGGGACGGGGCCTGAGGTGACGTGTGCAAACATGCCCTATGATGCGTTTTAAGTTGGGGAAATAATTCCCCTTCAATCCTGAGGGCCCCTGGGGGCTAACTAGCCCATCAGGTGCTTCCAGTAAGCGCCACTGAGCTGCATTGCAGAGAGGTGGTCCATGCCGTGATACTTTTTACACCTCTCTGCAACACAGCTCTGTGGCGCTAACTGGAGGTACCTAGTGGGTTATTTGGACCCTAGGGACCCTCAGGATTCAAATGAACTTAATCTCCCAACCAAAAACAGCCACAGGGCGTGTTTACACAATGGTGAAGGGAGGGGACGGGGCCTGAGTTAACGTGTGCAAACACACCCTTTGGTGCGTTTTAAGTGGGGGAAAAAATTCCCCTTCAATCCTGGGTGACCCTGGGAGCCAACTAGCCCACCAGGTGCTTCCAGTAAGCGCCACTGCGCTGCATTGCAGAGAGGTGGTCTAGGCCGTGCCCCATTTTACATCTCTCTGCAACGCAGCTCTGTGGCACTTACTGGAGGTACCTAGTGGTCTAGTTGGACCCTAGGGACCCTCAGAATTCAAGGGGACTTAATCTCCCAACTTAAAATGGCCACAGGGCGTGTTTACACAGTGGGGAAGGGAGGGGGCGGGGCCTGAGGTGACGTGTGCAAACACGCCCTGTGGCGCGTTTTAAGAGGTAGTTTTAATCCCCTGCCCTATTATATACTAGGGGCTTACAGAGGAGGTCATGCTAATCACAGGGGGACCCTAACGCATAGTGTTCCCTAGTGTATGTAGGTGTTTTCACTCTATTCTAAGTGTCTTTTAACATAGCACTGGCTCTAGGACTGGTTAGTCAGACTCAGTTACTACCAGTATCCGTCTGAAAAAGTTGAGGGTACAGGATGATTTTGCAGCAAGGCTTCTTTCTGCTCTTTTCTTCGTCTTTGAGGACTTCTGTTGCTTCTTTCTGCATTTCTTTATTTTCTTTCTGTGCATTTTTTTTTCTTTCTTCACATGTCCTATCTTTGTAGGCATAGTTAGAAATTAGCATTTAAAAAAACTTTGAAATTCACTGAAAAAAACATAGGTTTCAGGCACGTTATAGTTAGGAATTAGCATTTAAAAAACCTTAGAAATTCACTGAAGAAACCATAGGTTTCAGGGACGTTATAGTTAGCTGGACTTTTCACTCATACAAAACCAATGAAATTCCCCCGTTATAGTTAGTTCAGCTAACTATAACTCGCGCGCCCGCAATGCACTGCTGATGACGTCACATATTACATCACTCATGACATGGTCAGTGACATCACTCATGACATCACTGATGACATCTCAAATGACATCACTGATGACCTCATCCTTGTGATAGAGTGGCAGACCTCCTCTCCCCCTAATATAACATTTGATACACACATTCAAAAATAGAAACTAAAAATTTCAAAACAATGGACATACCAATACCAGTTACAACAACCTATCCAGTAATTCTAAGATCCACATACACATCCACTCATTCCCCAACAGTCCTATACAGTCACTCATACATGTACTCACTCATCATATGTACTCATACACCTATACATCCTGTTACACAATGCCACTCATCCATAGAGTTACTCATATACATAGTCACTCATGCTAATAAAGAATCAAACATCCATTTACTTGCATATACAGTTATACACACACCACCACACTTACTTCTACAGAAACTTACACATACTTAGTCTTTTAAACAATACTTATAGAAACACATACTTATTCATACAGGAACTCTTTCAATCCCTCACTCTCACATATACTCACTTATATACACCAATAGTCACATATACTAGTTTAAAACATATGTAGTTACTCATAAAGACACTATTGAGACAGTCCTTCACTCACTAACACACCCATGCACAAACTCATCCACCCATACAGTCCTGCACACATGCTGTCTTCAACACATACAAGCAGTGAGTCACTCATTCATGCACCTATGCACTACGTAATACCCCCCATGAACCATACAGACACTCAGACACTCATACTGATACTCAAAAAAACAACTAATAACCTATATAGACACTCATGTAGCTACTCACCAACCCATACAGCCACTTATACACAAAGTGAGAGACTGATGCAGATATTTACATATTTAAACATTACTCACTAAGCCATGTATTCACTAAGATACACTTAATCAGTCAGTTATACAATCAATTTTTCAAAAACAAATCATCCATTTAGACACTTATATACCCATTTATTCTTCCATCGACCTTGAGATATACATATATTAAACATATGTAATTTTCAGAAAAACACACATTCACTGGATGATGTCATCAGTGATGTCATTTGAGATGTCATCACTGATGTCATCAGTGATGTCACTGACCATGTCATGAGTGATGTAATATGTGACGTCATCAGCAGTGCATTGCGGGCGCGCGAGTTAAAGTTAGCTGAACTAACTATAACGGGGGAATTTCAATGGTTTTGTATGAGTGAAAAGTCCAGCTAACTATAACGCCCCTGAAACCTATGGTTTCTTCAGTGAATTTCTAAGGTTTTTTAAATGCTAATTTCTAACTATAACGTGCCTGAAACCTATGGTTTTTTCAGTAAATATATATATATATGTGTAAACCAAATGCATATTATAATACCTACAGAAGGTTGCAAGTAGGTAGTTTTAGTTAGGATGTAGTTTCGACAGGAGGAGCCTTTTTTTCATTTGCCAAGGACTTTGGTATTGTTTGCTGAATTTTTGTGAAATTTTCAAAACTAATCTGCCACTCACTTCAGCTGCAGTCTTGAAAATTTTGGGGTGATCCATCAAGCAGGGGCCAAGAAAAAGGGGGTGGGCTGAAACACTTTTTCTCCATGTTAATTTCCATAGGAAACTTTAGATAAGGCTACAGCCTGACCTGCTGAATGGAATTATACCAAATTTGGCAGAAAGCTAGCTGTTGGTCCTCAAAGAACCCCCTTTTGTCTGTTCAGTAGGGTCAGAGATATTTAAAGAAATGTTCATTTGTATCTCTGGGGACGCAGAAAATCAGTGACCCCTCACGATCCTATGCCTGAGATCTGATTGGGACAGGGTAGAAACACCGTGACCCTCTAGGCCTTGTAGGGGGACCCACCAGGGCCAAAAAGCAGGGTTTAAAGAAAAAATTAGGAAGATGTCATGCTGGGCCCATGACTCCGGACAAACATTTTTTTTAAAAAAAGAAGCGCTTCATTAAATATAGGACCTGGTGGCAGTTTTTATAGTAATGTGGGGGTGCCCATGTGGTACCCCATGCCCAGGGTCCTGCCACCTCCTCAGGGTGAACATATGTGAAGTGATGCGGGGTTCCAGTTCAGCCCCCACAGCTGCAGAGATTGCCACCTCCCAGGGGCTAATGAAATGGAGGGCCTCATGGACCCCTTTGCCCTGAGGACCGCCACTTCCCTGAGGCTTGAGTTGAAAAATAATATGGGGCGTTGTGTGGCCCCTCCGCAGCCCTGGGACGCCACCTCCCTGGGTCTTTAATCACAAATTATGTGGGGGGCCACGCAGCCCCTGAAGCCCCAGGGACTGTCACCTCCACGGGGTTTTAATCACAAATAATATACGGGACGCATGCCCCCCCCCAGCTTCGGGAATCACCACCTCTCTGGGGCTTCAAATGTAATTAATGTGCAGGAGCCAAGTGGCCTGCCCTGAGCCTCGGGGGGACCACCACCTTCCTGGGACACATATCAAGAAAGGAAGGGGCTGCAGGCCCCCCCTCCTGGAGCCCTAGATGGCCCTTGGCACTGTCACCCCCCATTGCCGGCTCCAGCAATGTTCTGGGGTGCCCAATCCTGGGACATTGCAGTTTGCTTTGGCTTGGTGGGGGCATGGCAGGGGCACCGCTTCCACCAAACCTTAGCAAACACTGCTCTGCTGCAAGTAAGTGAGAGCAGAAAATGTTCTCGCTTACTCGAAGAACAGCAGAATTGCTTTTGGACAGAGGGAGCTGGATGTTAGCACTTCTCTCTGTCCAAAAGCAATGCCAGCTCCTGGAGGTCTCAGGGAACTGGAAGGAACTGTGGAGGCCTTGAGGCTCCGTGTATTACAATGATGTTCAAGTGCACTCAAATTGTTAATTTTATTAGTAGTTTGTGCTATGTGCTTCCTTGTCATTGCCGCAGTGCCCACTGGTGCTGTGTGAACTGAATTTACAGGAATGTCAGGAGAGGGGGACCCTACCGAAAAGGAGCACTTTTCTATGGAAAACAGAATTGTTTTCCTTTTCTCTTTCAGAGGCTTTTTTTACTCTTGTTTAAATCTAATAATCAACGTTCAACCATGATTCAATTTGCGATTGTATTCTTTATTGCCATTTTCCTATTGTTTCTTGATAGCATTTATGTAATCATCCACATCATTATGGACCCAATGCATTTCGGATCAATGTTGGCCCCTCATCAGGGGTCTCAACAATAGATTCTAGACATAAAAGCAAGATACTATTTCAGTACAGTCCCTTACAGAAATTATATATAATACAAACTTCAAAGTTGCTAGTTTGACTTAATCATACTCATGATTCTGTGATGGGAAAAAAGTGAATGACATATCCTGCTACGGATGAAAATATTTCGTACCTAATTAAATAGATAGTAGTGCACCCGTTCCATGCTCTTAGCAACATGAAAAAGTGATTCAAGAAGTGAAAAAGATTTTCAGGAAGTTAAAAGACACGAGATTTACACTTTTAATTGCGCTAAGGCAAACTGCGTGAATAAGTGAATAATTCCGGAGTTACCAAGTGTGAGTTGAAAAAGTGATTCAGGAAGTAAAGGGCACAAGATTTACACATTTAATTGTGCTGCGGCGAACTGTGTGAATAAGTGAATAATTCCGGTGCTACAAAGGGCGCATTAAATAAAAAGTCATGCAAAGTTTCATAGAGCAAGCTGCAATTGTTAATGGGGAAAATCTTATGTTATCTTGCGTTTGTTGCTCACCGATGCGGTGCTCGTAAAGACTTTGGGCCTCATTTATGAAAAGTGACGCATCACTGCGTGAAAACAGTGATGCGTCACTTTTCACTGCGCCCTCCCTGCGACTCCAATGATGCGTCATATTTACAGTATGACGCATCATGTCGCAAGGAGTCACAGATACGTCAGTATTTCTGACGTATCTGTAGGCGCAAAAGTGACGCATTGCTGGAGTGTGTCACAAAAGTGACGTAACTCCAGCAATGTGTCCTTTCACATGGGGCAAGCCCCATGTGAAAGGGCCTGCGTCAGTCTTACGCCTGCTGTGAGGCAGGCGCAAGATATTGACGCATTTGCACCCTAGAAGTGGCGCAGTGAAATCTCGTAGATTTCACTGCGTCACTTCTACAATGCTTACTTACGTGGTAAACGCCCACCCTGCATACATTATACCTGACGCAGGTATAATGTAGCGCAGGGGTTTACAAAGTGACGCATCTAGGTAGATGTGTCACTTTGTAAATATGGCGCATCATGGCGCATGTTTTACGCCACTGGTGCGTCACAAAAAGTGATGCACCGGTGGCGCAAAAGTGACGCAGGGGCTCATCAATGAGCCCCTCTGTGTTGAAAAAGGAAGTGAACCATGCAGCGTGAGTTCTTCCGGATTATAAAGGATGTAACGAGGCATTTTTAAAGGGATTGTGCCATGCTTTACTGATTGCTAGTGTATTAAATTAATAAAGTTTCAATACCGCTCATGAAAAACTTGATGTCAAGACAGGAAATGAACCTATGAACCTTGCAGTGTGAATTCTTCCGGATTATCAAGGATGTGATGCAATGTTTTTAAGGGAATAGTGGCATGCTTTAAATAATTGTTATCGTGCTGAATTAATAACGTTTCAATGCATCTCGAAAACATGTATGTGAATAAAATACCTGCAATATGCTTGTAATAAATACATATTGACAATATTAGGAAAAAAATACCTCTGTGTTGAACCAGTTAATGGTGGACATTATATGATAAACGCATAATATACATCACTGATGATCGCAAATATGCCAATTATATCTAAATAACAAATGTTAGTTTATAGAAAACAATTAAAAATTGAGTCTATCGTTCATCCCGTTAGGTTTTATGGCATGTCACTTTTTAATCCATAAACATTCTTATCTGGCTAGTACTTTGTGATGATCTATGTCCATTTTGGGTTTTAAAGCCTCAAGAATAGTTAATCACAGTTGTGCAATGTTGTGTTTCGCTTCTCTCCAGTGCATGGCTACGGTGGATTTCATATTTTGATTTCTGATATTACTTTTGTGTTACGTAAGGCACACTTTTATTTTTCGTTCTGTTTTTCCAACGTAGATTTTTCCGCAAGGATATTTAAGTGCGTATATTACATTAGATGTGTCACAGGTGCTGGAATGTAATAACTTGATGGAGTTTACTTGTGTAGGGTGTATAAAGTGATCTCCCGTGATCATGTTATTACAATGTATGCAGTTCATGCACTTTCTCATTCCTTTATAGACTTTAGGTTCTTCTTTTGGCTTCCTTGATAATAGTTCTTTGAGATTTTTAGAACGTTGCAAAGCAAATATGGGGGGTTGATCAAAGAGATGTTGTAAGTCTGTCTCTCTTCTGATAATGGACCAGTGTAGCATTTATTTAATATTAAATACCCTTTTTCCATGAAGGTTTTATTTGTTTTACACAACATTGGTTTCAAAGCGATTTGCAAGCTTCAAGGAATTATTTTTGCTTTGTGGTAATGAATTAGAGTTGTTGCATGCAATTGCGGATTCATTTCTTTCTTACTGAGATATTCCATTTTTTTCAGAAGCTTTGCAGTGGAGGATATTTGATGACTGTACAGTCTAGCCTCTAGGATCAGGCCATAGATTTCTGATGCCGCTTCTGTTGAGTAGGCTAAGGTTTCGGCTTTGTTAGTCAACTGAGCTATTTCTTCGAATGACATTGTTGTTGGTGCTCTCTGTTAACGAGTTTGGACCAGTCTCTGTGTAATATACAATGATGTTCAAGTGCACTCAAGTTGTTAGTTTTATTAGTAAAAGTTCTCTGTTTGTCCTATGTGCTTCCTTGTCATTGCGCCGTGCCCACTGGTGCTGTGCGAACTGAATTTACAGGAATGTCAGGTGAGGGGGATCCAATCCGACTGACGTGGAGCACTTTTCTAAGGAAAACAGCGGTCCTCAATGTAAGAAACTGGTTGCCCTGGGTGGGACCAGTGCACCCAGAATTGTAGCCAGGCCCTGAGGGGTGGGATCCCTTGTGGCCCCCTCCCTTTTTTAAAAACTACCCCTTCCGTTACCTCCAGTAAGTACCACTCTTCGGAGGCCACGCCTCCTTTCTCCACCACTCTGCAAACGCGGCTCCTGGCATACTACTGGTTGGTGGATGAAGTCTAATTTATTCCTGATGGACATAGGGGGCCAAGAAGCCCTCCTGATACCTCTTGTAAGTGCTACAGAGCAGAATTCCTGAGAGCTGGTTTGGTGAGTGATTGGTGTCTGAGTACTTACATGGTTGTCTGAGTGTCTGTGTGGGTGGGTGAGAGGGTGTGTGACTGCCTGTATGGATAAGTGATTCAGTGAGTCAGCGTCTGTATGGGTTAGTGAGTGCATGTGTGAGGGGCTGTATGGGTGAGTATGTGTATGGCTGTGTGGGTAAGTGGATGTATCAGTGGTATATGGGTAAGAAACTAGGTATGTGAAAGGCAGTATAGGTGAGTGATGGGGTATATGAGTGACTGTAGGGTGCGTGAGTGAATGTGAGAGTGACTGTATGGCTGAATGTGTGCTTATGTCAGTGACTGTGTAGGTGAGTGAGTGTGTGCTAGTATCTGTATGAGTGAATGAGTGTGTGTGTGCATCTGTATGGGTGAGTAATTGGTTGTGTGATTCACTGGATGGGTGAGTGACTAGGTGTATGAGTAGATCTATGGGTGACTGACTCAGTGTATGAGTGGCTGTATGGGTGTATGAGTAGATATGTCAGTGGGTGTATTAGAGACTGAGTGGGTGTATGAGTGGATGTAAGGGTGAGTGAGTGGATGTATGTATAGATCAATGAATCAGTGATTGGGTGTGGAAGTACTTGTATGGGTCTGTGAATGGGTTTGTGAATGGTTGTGTGGGAGTTGGAGTGTATGTATGAAAGGTTCTATTGAATTGTGAGTGGGTACATCAGTGATTCTGTGGATAATGTCATCAGTGATGTCAGTGACCATGTCATGAGTGATGTAATATGTGAGGTCCTAAGCAGTTCATTGCGGGGGTTACAAGTTAACTGCTGAATTTCACAGGTTTTGTACTAGTGAAATCTGAGCCTAGCCACAACCTTCGTGGTAGTTATAGTTAGGACTTAATTTCCATAGAAAACGTTTTTTTGCTTTGCTAATAACTTTGGTGCTGTTTGATGAATTTTCACAAGTATTTTTAAATTAGTAAGACGCTCAGTTCAGCTGCTGTGTTGAATGTTTTTGGATTATTCGTCAAGCAAGGCCTAGAAAAGGGGGGGGGGCAAAAAGCTTTTGCCCAATGGAATTCTCCATAGGGATTTTGAACATGACTTCAGCCCGAACCAGTGGACATAATTACACCAAATTTCGCTGAAAGGTAGCTCCTGGTCCTGAAAAAGCCCTTTTTGATATTTGGCATGAATCCATTCAGTAGTTTTGGGGATAAAAAAATAATTATATATCTAGAGGTGAGAACCCTCCACGAATCCTCCCGATCTTGAGCAGAGATCTGATTGGCTGCCAACACTTCAACTAGGAAGTGTTGGCAGGCATCTTGAGACTCTGTCTCAACCAAGTCCCAAAAAAAACTTTAAAAAAATAGAGACGGGCGTAGGGTAGGTATACCCTGACTCCCCAGGCTTGGTGCTAGGGTCCCCCAGGGACCTCACCAGGGTCAAAAATATATTTTTTAAACTATTGTGGCAAAAATTGCGATGGATTCACAAATTCGAGGCAAAACAGCACAGTCTCCCGTGCTTGTTTAAACATGGTCCCCTGGGTGGGCCAGGTCCTGGAGGGTTATTTATATTTTAGATAATGGGAGGGGGTGCAAAATGACCCCGTCACCATGGCCAGTCTTGGCCCCGAGGACTCCCTCCTCCATGGGGCAGGCAGAGTGAAAAAACAAGCAGATGAGCGCCATGTGGCTGTCCTACTGAGTCTTTTATAAGCCCAGCGGACCTCCACCTCCCTGAGGCTTTATTACAAAAAAAAGGGGGCCATGTGGACCCACCTTCATTGCCCATAAGGGCTTAGGGGACCACCACCTCCCCGGAGCCACAAATATAACAGAGGGAGGGTACCGCATGCCCCCCCCCAGGCTGTTCTTGGCCCTTCAGACCACCACCTCCCCAAGGCAGGCCCTTGAAAATGAAGTGAGGGGGGCGAGTTCCCCCTCCTAGAGCCATAAATGACCCTGGTGACCGCAACCCCCCAGGACCTGCTCCCTATCTCCCGATGTGCCCACCCTCGGGAGATAGCAGTTTGCGCTTGCTTGGCCAGTGCTTACAAAGCTCCCACCAAGTGAGAGCAAACTGTAAGCCAGCTCTCAGCAGGTGGGAACAGGAAACCTGCTCCGGCTCCATAGGAACAGAATTTTCATCAGTTTTCATGCCTGCATTCGAAATTACGAATGAGTCACAGCTGAGTAAAACATACGTTTTTCGAGGTAAAGCTCATTGAATTGGGTGCAGATTAAAAAAAAATCATGTTTACTGATTTGTTTTCAAACTCAGTTGTTTGGTATTCATTGTATTGGTTTTAATATAGCACAACTGAAACCAATTACTCAGTGGCAGAGTGCTTTACACAGAAAAAAAGTACTTTAATAGAAATGCGGCACAGGTGAAGTAAGTAACAAATGAGGTAATCAGTTTATTGAAAGGTACGGTAGGGATCAGATGTACAACATTATGCAGACCAATTCTGGGAGAGGCGATGAGAATAGGCTGATTTTGGCGTTCATCTTTCTAGGGTCAATAATATGGTTATTATGCTTTTACTGTTTTTGATATGGCCTGTTCTCTTATTTTTTCGTCTTCTATGTGTAGTGTGTTGGCTTATGGAGCATCTAGTGCTCCTACGGTCCCCCACAGTGACCCTTCATTGTCTTTCTTTATAAAAATGTCTCTTGGAACTTCAGGAATTGCTACTTAACACAGATGGGTATATAATATTTTATCGACTTTTGAATGATGGAAGGCAAAGTTGTCTCCACAGATATCCAGATTTGGGGCCTGCAGTTTGCAATCAGAGCTGTGAAGTTGGGACATAAGTCTATCTTAAATGCTAAATGCGCTTCAAATTCATTGTTTCTTTTAAGGGCTATAGAAATAGGGACTATTAGATCTGTAGGTTAAGTGACCACTTCAGAGAGGGTTTTGTACAGTGAGCATCCTGCACTCACGTATTTTAAGGAACTTTCATATGTGACCATGGAAAAAACAAGACGGCGGAATACAATATTTGTCTAGTATCACAGTTTTGGCCACACGCGTAATCTCAGATTAATCAAAGGTTTTCTGGTTTACATTGTATAAAACCGTCACTAGATGGGTATCTCTTTCTCCCATTTTACATCAAAGGGTAATGCTCTTACTTTAACTCTTGGCTCATGAGGTTTTAGTTGAGGGTAAGTGGAAGTCACATTTAGAGAGTCAGGATGAGAAAAGAATAGGGAGAGATAAAATAGGGAGAGGGAGACAATATTGAAGAAAGGCATAGGGAAATAAAACATGGAGAGGCTGTCAGAACATAGCTTGCATTTCAACTTTGCAATGACCATGCTTCTTATGAGATCATCAAACAAAGTGGCATTAAGATGTTTCAGTTTTACTACACAGTTGTACTGCTGAGACAAACATGTGCAGATAAGATAATTAAGAAATTAAGAACCATACTTGTTGCAATGTATAACTTGCACACTACAGTAGCACGTTGAGCACATTTAATGTAGTAAGATATGGGACAGTTTTAAATGTGTTTACATATGTCAAGCCTTGTATTTTCAATTGCTTCATAAACCTTCTTGCTCTCTCACTAAATTCTTTATCAACATTTGCTTTATAATGAACCATTTTCTACTCTTTCTTTCAAAATGTTCTCGGGGAGAACCCCTTGAATCCTCCTTATGTCAGTCAGACTTACTTGCTTGCTAGTTAAAACTCAGCCCTTCCTTTTACGCCTCACTAATTTGAAATGTCACCAGCCAACACCTGCAGAAAGTACTCCAGTTGGGTAGACATTTTCGGTAAAACAATGGATTCTTCTTTGAAAAAATGTAGTTCCATTTTGGACTTCATGCTCAATTCACATAAATGAAACCTCAATGGGAAGCTCTTGCAAGCATAAACACAGCAGGTGCCCCAGTTGATGCTCCACTTCTCTAAAGCACAAATGATCATAAATTCTTGGGCTTGGCAAAGGCAAAGGAAGTGTGCTTCCTCTCATATTACATGTTGAAAAACAATCTGAAATCCTTAATGGAGATGGATGCATCATTGAACCATTTGAGCATAATCTGATCTGTAGTGACTATGACAAGTGCTTTCTTTCTTTTCTTGAGAGCAGAGTCCATGGTTCTCCCTGTTAATACCGAGAGTATGCAGAGGTCTGCCTGTATGGCCTAACCCCATTTGCCTTCGTAGTATGCAAAGGTCTTTCCACCTTTTCCCACATTGACAGACAGCTTACCAAACGGTCCCCGAGCGTGTTTTGCACCCATTTTGGTGATGTGTCCTTGATGCAGAGGAATTTGGTGGACATCTCCAGCAAACAAAGAAACACTTAGTTCATATAGTTAGGAGAAAGTACCCCTGTTTGGTGGCAATTCCCATCTTTGTAATCTCATTCTGTTCTGTAGACGAGGATTCATGTTATCACAGATTTGTGGAACAAGACGCTCGAGAAACAATCACATTGCCAAAATTACATGCACACAAGGTCACTGGAGAGATTTTCTCATGGTCTATTACGCAGTTGGAGTGTAGAATATGCACTACTTGTTACCCAACAACCTTGTTACCTTACTAATTAAGCAGTGGAAAGTATACCAGTTGGGTAGACATTTTAGGTCAAACTGTGGAGTTAAGGTTCCATTCTGACCCAGTCACTCACACAGCTACTGACATACCCATACAGACACTCAGACATGTGCTCACACGCCCATACAGTCACTCACACACCCACTCACAGACCCACAAAACTACTCATGAACCCACTCACAGACGCATATAGCCATCACACACCCATTCATTTGAGATGTCATCCATGCTGCCATCAGTGATGTCACTGACCATGCCATGAGAGATATAATATGTGAGGTTATAAGCAGTGCGTTGCGGGCAAGGAATTTATAGTTAGCTCAGGTAACTATAACTGCTGAATGACTATGGTTTTGTGTGTAAAATATAATGTCCTTTTAACCTTTGATTTTTTCAATGTTTTAAATGCTATTTTATAGCTATAAAGTCCCTGTAACCTTTGGTTTTGTTTTTTTTGCAGGGCTGATATGGTTGGCCACTGCGGGGACCCTAGGGGCACTGCAGGAGCACTGAATAGTGTTCTGGTTGGGTCCGAGACCTTTCCCCCTCATCAACCGCTGCAGGATCATAGGTCGGGAGGGCAAGCAGGGAAGGAGAGTGACATTGAACCTGGAAGGCGACCGACGGTGGCAGACGTTTTAAGAAGGGATGTGGAGGAGAGGATGACAAGTTTGAGAAGGATGGCAGAAGAACCCGACCCTGGGAGCCCAACCTCGCTACTAGGACTCGGCTTGAGACCATGTGGACTACAGAGATGCCTATCTTGACTGGAGACCTGAGCGAGCAGTTCCAAGGAGTTAAAGACACTCCCAAAAATCCGGGGAAAGGCGAGAAGGACGAGATGGCCGTGACTCCTCTCAAGAGTCACAGCTTCAGGCAAGTGACCTGGAAGGGGGCACGCACTGTTGCATGGTGGCTGATGTCATGGGCATATCTGGTGGGGTGATGCAAATACTCTTACGCATGCATTCTTCAAGCAATAGTGGTGGTGCAAGTCAAATTTGGGCAAGGTTCCTTTAGCACATTATTTCCTTAATTTTTTCTGCATTCTATGTTTAAATCCCACATCGAAAAAAGGGGGAAGCATGGTAAAGGGAGACACGTGTATCAATCACCTGGGGAAAGTGCATAGTCTGCTTGGCTACGGACTGAGGATGAGTGATCTGATGTTAAATCCAGGGAATGGTCACAAGACTTTTCACTGGATGTATCTGAGACAGGGGATCCTGTCAGGTTGATTAAACGACTTGATGGTGATACTGGTGATGGGTTGGTTATTATTAAGGACCATGACTTAAATGACTCTACCATCTGTTTTCCCGAGGGTGCAGTGTAAAAACTGAGGGAACCACAAGGAGAGAACCCCCTCAAAAGACCTTCAGATCATGAAGAGTGAACTGTGGACAAACATTTGGACGTGTACAATGTTGTGATCATTTCTTTTGGAGTCCATCCATCAATCAAAAGACTTCTTATATCAATTAGCTGGTGTGGTTTTTATCTTACCTTCCTGTGACAGGTTTTATCTGTGAATTTCAATGTTTTTTGTAATGTTATTTTCTAACTAACACTCCTAACAGTTAGTGCATACGTTTCTACCATCAGATCAGTGAACTGGCGCCAGGACGCCTAAGGGTAATAGTGCACTCCAAAAATCCTATTAACATTAACTATAATGTCCCTATAACCTTTGTTTTTAAGCTGATTTCTAAGTATTTCCTAATTTTATTTCCTAACTGTAAACTGTAACCTTTGAGAGTTGGTGTGTGAGTCGCTGTGTGGGTCAGTGAGTGGGTGTGTGAGCAGCTGTATTGGTGTCTGAGTGGGTGTGTGAATGACTGTATGGGTCTGTGAGTGGGTGTGTGAGTAGTTTTTCAGTTTTAATTCACGTGTATTTGGACCGTAGATCCATAAACAAAACACACAATATTTAAAATTACATCTTAAAAAGTTCATTTCTTAAAAAAAAAAATACATCTTAAAAACTCATTTAAACGCCTTTATAACCTAAGTTGCACATAGTCTATTTGCTACAGCTCAATAAAAGTATTCAAAAATACTTTAACTTTTTGCATAAACTTCCCCATAGCAACAGCAATATCTAAATTAGTCATTTCGGTTATCAGTGAGACAGCCTTTGTCCTAGTTTTTATCTCATATAACTTAAATAATGGTTTTAAAAACATGCATCGTAATTCTAAAAGCCTTTGGCAATCTAATAATATATGTAACAGATCACAATGTGTGTGCAAAGTGCAAGTACATCTTCCCATCTTGTCGATCATGGCGCTTTTTATCATATAATTTGTATAACATGGGTTTACCCCAATTCTTACCCTAAGGACCTCCCTCCGTAATCCACAAACTGGTAGCCTATCAATATAAGGGAAACATTGATTAACTTCCCAAGCAACAGTCATGAAATGTACTGATGGTTTATTCCCAAGATACTTTCGATCCTCTGCAATAAATATTTCCTTCCCCAGCGATTTGAGGATCTTTTTGTCAATATTTACCACAGAATCGTGGGTGAGTGAGTAGCTGTATGGGTCTATGAGAGAGTGTGTGAGTAGCTGCATGGGTCAGTGACTGTGTGAGTGGCTGTATGGGTCTGTTAGTGGGTGTGTGAGTGGCTGTATGGGTCTGTGAATGGGAGTGGGAGTGGTTTTGTGGGTATGTGAGTGGCTGTATGGGTCTATGAGTGGGTGTGTGATTGGCTGTATGGGTGTCTGAGTGGCTGTATGGGTCTGTGAGTAGGTTTATGAGTTGTTTTGTGGGTATGTGAGTGGGTGTATGAGTGACTGTATGGGTGTGAGTGATTTTGAGGACAGCTAACTCCGGAACATGGGGGCTCATGGTTCGATCCCTGGGGCCGGCGGCAGGTTATCCCAACACCTTGTGACTCTGGGCAGTAGCTCACTTAATCTTCCCGACAGCCCCCAGCTCCAGGACAACTCTCCTGAGGTAGCTGCACACTTTACAAATGCTGGTATTAATATTATATGGGTGTGTGAGTGGCTGTGTGAGTGGCTGTATGAGTCAGTAAGTGTGTGTGTGTGTAGCTGTGTGGATCAGTGACTGGGTGTGTAAGTGGCTGTATGGGTCAGTAAGTATGTGTGTGTGTGTGTGTAGCTATATGGGTCAGTGACTGGGTGTGTAAGTGGCTGTGTGGGTTAGTGAGTGGGTGTGTTAGTGACTGTATTATTTTGATGAGTGGAAATATTTTCCTATCGCACCTTCTGGGTTTTGAGGTTTTAAAAAGTTACTGTTTGCCCAACTGAGATGGAAGTGAGCCAGACTTTGGGGGGCCCCAGTTGAAGAGCCCTCCCAGCCCTCACTACTGGGTGAGGGAATGTCTTGTGGTAGATGCTGCAACTTGCATGTTTGGTGTGATTCTGGTAGATTAGCACCTCTGCCCAGGGCACGAGCACCAAATAATTAACTTATGTATTTACTATAAGAATATTTCCGACTGCTGCAGCTTTGTAATGGGCAATACTCATGCTTTTTTGACACAGCCCATCACTTCTTTGCCCAAAACTTTTGCTATTTCACTTTTTTCACTTTTGCCCTCAGAAGTGTTTTTTTCTGCAAGACCTAGCTCAATAGGACTCTCACATTGATGCTTCTTGGCATCCCACCTCATGTGCCATTCTTCCTCTCATATTCACTGTTCAGCGCTTTGAAGTGGCTTCAAGGTGGTCTAAGCACTATCCAAACGCTAAACATGTTTACCTCTTCTGCATCCTTGTTCCCTCCCACCCTCTCCCCTAACCGCTTCTTGTTCTCATCACAATACTTTGTAACTGACTTTGCCTAAAGCCCTATAGAAACAATGACATCACACATTCATGGGTGCTTCATTTCAGTTTGCACCAAGCCTCCCGTCTGGATTGTCTTTTGTCCCTAGAGTAGCAGCTATCCTTACCGATCTATTTTTCTTTCACCAACTGCAGAAGGATGAAAGATGGAGTTGCCCTTCAAGGAGTACACCCCGATATAACTCACTCAGAAAGTATTAAAGCCTTGAGGTATTTATACTGTATTTTTCCAACTCGTACCCATTGTTTTGGGTAAGAATATCTATTTAAAATTGTATATTGCTTATTCATACTGAAACTAAACCATGCTCACCTCCCCTCAAAACAACACCCCCGCCCTTTCTGATGTAACCAGGCAAAATTTAGTGGTTAATTCCAGGGAATCAAAAAAATTGATTTTCTTTATTCAGTGAAGTCCTTGATTTAAAACAAATCAATAAATAAAACAAATAATGGCTGTGGTTATGAGATGTTGGCTTGACATGGAACTAAAAACCTCAGTTAGAAAAACAGCACAAAGGTTAGTTTGAAGTGTCTCTTGCCACCAGCAGTCGGTAGTTAGGTGAGCCAAATTCTGGGGGGAAATGAGCCTTGGCAGCCCTCACTATTGGGCAAGGGAATGTCTCACAGTGGGTGCTGTGACTGGCTTGATTGGTGTGATTCTGGGAGATTAGCACCTCTGCCAAGGGAATGAGCACTGGAACAATAACTGACGTATTTACTAAAAGAGAATTTCTGACACCCTGGTCAATGCTGCGGCTTTGTAATGGCATATTAGGGTTGTTTATGGTAACCAATCCTCTTTTCCTTGGAGTACCACCTAAATAATACACTTGCTGTGTTTATTTCCCCTAAATATATTGCTGTGCGCCCTAATTTGTTTCGCCACCAGGTTACCATATTATCTCACATATTGTAATGCGAGATACTCATGCTTTTTTAACACACTCCCCACTTCTTTAAGAGAAAATGTTGCTATTTCACTTTTTTCACTTTTGCCTTCAGAAAGTGTATCCTCCCTGTTTGGTCTTATGTTTTTTTCTGCAAGCCCTGGGGTATGCTAGGTACTCAATAGGATGACCTGCACTCACCCTCTGGTACCTTGTGGCAGAGCAGACAGGCTTATCTCCAGAGGCAATGTGTAAAGTAATTGTGCAACACACATACACAGTAACACAATGAAAACACCACAAAAAGACTCCACACAGGTTTAGAAATATAGGGAATATTTATCTGAATTACTCAAGACCAAAATAACAAAAATCCAATACGTAGTTCATGAGATATGGTTTGTTTTAGAGAATAAATATGCCACCACAGTGCTTTAAAAGTCACTTATGATTTGGTTCAAATTATTGTTCCTACTACTGTGAACACAAAGTCACTTGTGTTGCCTTAAATAACAGTTGTTCCCACAGTGATGAAAAACAATTAACACTGTTCTCGCGGGCAAAGCTGGTCGTGGGCAAGGCCTATTTGGTTAGGCAGTTATGACCGCATGGAAGAGGGAGTGAAGGCCGGTAGCAATCACCTCATAGGCCCCACAACACTCAGTACTTTTAATTTGCAGATGCTGACATTGTGTATCGGACTCTGCGGCACAGTCGCGGGCTCCAGTTACACTGGTTGGGCCTGGATCACTGAGTCTGCATTGATGAGGGGAGAGCTGCAGACGGGGCATGGCTTCACACTTGTGTTTTATGGATTGGCGGCTGTTGATCGGTGCTGGCTCCATCTGGCATTGTCCTGGCAGAAACGTTGCTGGGGCCGTGAGTTGGGGGTTTTCTCATTGGCACAGAAGCTGTATCAGGCAGGAATGCAGTGACTCCGATCTGCACGCTGGTTTGAAGTACTGATTGTTACGTCTTGGGGAGAAATACGGTAACTCAATTAGCGAGCAGCCACAAGGTGCTGGTTTTAGATAACCTCAGCTGCTGGAGGGACACAACGTGCAAAAACCAGTGGCCACTGAGAAACAAAACAAAGTCTTTGATGTCCCTGAGACTTCTTTAACAGAGGGAAAGCCAGCAAGCACATGGACTCATTCTGGGCTTAGTCTTTGATCCTTAGCAGGGCAAAGGCCAGCCAGCAGCAGGACTGCTCAGCAAAGCAGGGAAGCAGTTCCTCAGAACAGGTAGTCACAGCAGAGTGACAATTCTTCAGCACAGCAGCCTTCACTGTAGCAAAGTTCTTTCCAGGTCCAATAGTATACTAATTTGGTAGGGCCAGGGCTCTGGTACTTATACCCAAAAGTGCCTTTGATGTAGGGGCAACTTAAAAAGAGTTTTCTGAAGTGCACAAGGATCACTTTCAACCCAACCCTAGCTCCATACTGCCAGTAAGAGATGAATCAGGCCTTTGAGTGAGGGCAGGACACAACCTATTCAAATGTAAGAGTTAACCACCTCTCCCTCTACCTGTCAAAGAACACTATCATTATGCAGATGCATGCCCTGTTACACCCAACCCTTCCTGTATTGTGACTGTCCAGAGAGTATGCACTAGGTACAACTTCCACCTAGCCCAGACATATATTGTAGACAGGCTGCAGGCACACAAAGGAAAGTTAAGAGCAATGTCCAGTTTCTAAAAGAGGCATTTCTAAAATGGTAATGTAAAATTCATCTTTACCATTAAAGAAATTTATCACCACCATTCAAAGGATATTAATCGGGAATTACAGCTTAAAAGATATTTTATGCAATCCCCAATGCTAGCCAATTGAAGGAGTAGGCCTCAAAGCAGTGAAGAATAAATTTAGCTGTTTGTCACTGCCAGGAAATGTAAACCTTACAGGTATGTGTCCTGCGTTTTAGTTACACAGCACCCAAACAGTAAACATGGTAAAGCATCATACCCTCTTCCCTCTAAAGTACCCTTTTTCCCTCTTCCCTCTTCCCTCTCACAACCTCTACCTCTTGTTCTGGTCACAGTGCTTTGTAACTGACACTAAGTGCCTAAAGCGTTATAGAAACAAGAAATGGGAGTCCCATGCCTGGATTGTCTGTTGTCCTTAGAATAACAGTTAACCTTACTGATCTATTTTTGTTTCATCTACCACAGAAGGCACAGAAGAAGGAAAGGCATGAGTATACCCTGATATAACTCACTCAGACAGTATTAAAGCCTAGATGTATTTATAGTGTATTTCCCCAACTCATATCGGATGTTGCCAGTAAAAATATCTATTTAAAAGTGTATATCGTTTGTTCATACCGCAACTAAAACATGTTTATCTCGCATTGAAATACCGCCTTCCCCCACCATTTATGATTTAACCAGGAAAAATCTGTCCACGTTGTTGTTAATTTTAAGGAAAACAAATGAATGGATTTTCTTTATTCTGCTGTGTCATTGATTCAAAACAAATAATTAAATTAAACAAACAATGGCTGTAGTTATAAAAACCTCAGTTATTAAAGCACCACAAAGGTTAGTATTACGTTCTCTTGCCACCTGTAGGTAGTACCGCAAGTAGTTAAGTCCCCAAATGTACCCTGCTGGTCCTTAAAGCAGTAAGGGTTTTAACAGGCGGTGTGAGTATCTGAGGGAAGGCTCTGGCTAGTAGAAGGGGTCTTTATTTTAAGTGCAAACAAGGCTTTTATTGGACTAATAAAAATGTAATGGTAGAAATCCCAGACTTGCATTGCCCCAAGGACCTGAAGCTCTTTCTGATGCCAGAAAGCCAGAGCTGCTGTGCGCAGAGATGGTTTGTGAGTGGGCTGGAGAGCATGGGCTCAGATGCTGATTTGAAAGGTATCAGATGGGTTGTTTGTGTCATGAATCTACCTCAGGACATTGCTTATCCGCTGGGCAGAAACAGAATAAGCGCAAGAGCCCTTGGGTGTTTTTTTTCTTCAAATTTTGTCATGAATTCACACATCCACGGTGAACTGGTGGCAAAATTATGTTTTTGGCCCCCAGCAGGGTCTTTGAGGGACCTCACCACCGGGCCTAGGGAGTAAGGGTATTCCTACCCTGTCCCCTTATGTTTTATTTCACCTTTTGTGCCAAGATGGCTGACAACAGGCAATTAGATCTGAGCATGAGATCTGTCAGATCTGTGGAGGATTCGTGCCCCTAGATATCTATATTTAGTTTTGTCTTCAATAACTCCAAAACTACAGACCAGATTTGCACTAGATTACAAAACACAATCTTTCTGGACCAAGATCTAGCTTTCTGCCAAATTTGGTGTAATTCCATTCAGCGGTTCAGGTTGTAGTCGTGTCTAAGTTCCCAATGGGAAATTGCATGGGGAAAATGCATTCTGGCATCCCCCATTTTTCTTGGCCCCCACTTGACAAATCACACAGACACTTTCATGACAGCAGCTGAAGTGAATGGCAAACTGGTTTTTAAAATTTTGTAAATATTCATTGAATGGTGCCAAAGCTATTAGCAAAAGAGAAACTGCTTTGTTTTATGGAAACTAGGCCTGCCAGTAGCTAATATATATTGCATAGAGTGGCTGTAGCCACTTTGTAGTTACATTTAGGGTTATCAGACATAGAGATTTTTCAGACTTTTGTGCGTTAATAACTTTTCACTCAATCAACAAATGTGCGCAAAACTTTGAAGACCTGCTGCCCCTATTTCATTTTTTGAGATCTAAAAGTTTTGCCATGTTTGGTCGAGGAGGTGCAAAGAAAACAAGCATTGGCATAGCCAATAGGTCTCGCCTTTGGGACCTTATAAGTGTTTAGCCATGCAACAGTTGCATAACTAAACACTTATAAGGTCCCAAAAGCGAGACCTATTGGCTATGCCAATGCTTGTTTTAACTGCTGCAATCTATTGAAGAGCCTCACGGAGAACATCAAAGCGGCGTGCGGTCGCGAAAGTGATCGTGATCGTGATCAGACATCAAAGCGGCCGCAAAAGTGAAAGTAATCGCGTTAAAGCGCCACGCGCGCGCCCGCGCTCATGCACTGTAGCTCTAGGCTGGCCTGGTAGCACTTTTTGGAGCCCTCACAAAATGTCTTGCCAGACCAGCGCATGCGCTGGGTCAGGCGAGACCTAAAAAGGGGTCCCAAAACGGGGTTGAAATCTAAAGCATTTTAATCGGACTTTTGTATTTTACATAGCACGGAAACCATCAGCTTGATTTTTATAAAATTTGGCAGTAGTCCTGTTAGACCTGGCCCTTTTTGCAGGTTTATCCCCAAACTTTTTGCCCTCTGCCTCATATTTTTCTAACCCTGTTTTTGTTGGTGTTAGGACTCGGGGCACTTTACCACTGCTGAACAGTGTTAAAGTGCATATGCTCTCTGTAAATTGTGATTATGATTGGTTATCCATGATTGGTATATTTGATTTACCGGTAAGTTCACTGTGTGTGCCCAGGGTCTTTAAATCACTTGCTTCTAGTGGGCCTGCAGCACTGGTTGTGCTACTCAGAATAATAGCCTTACAAAGGTTCTAAGCTCTCTGTCAGATGGTGGGTTTCAGTAGTAGGGTACAAGGAGAGAGACTGTCTCTCCACTAACTTCTCTCTCTAATTATAGTTGCACGTATTAGGTGTGTACATAGACTACCCTCTTCTATCAGACCTCTGTCTCAGATGAGGGCTGTGTAATCTTGCAGAAAAAATACTGAGCCTTCCACGGTGTTTTTTACAATCTTGCGAGACTCACATGGAAAATGACAGGGCCTGCTACGAGGTGTTTTATGATCCTGTGAGAATCTTGCGAGATCTTATAGGGGAAGTAAAAAAAGTTCCAAAGCGCAACCAATAGTTATCGATCTTATTGCATGGTTGAAGAAATGCTGTGATGTGACTGGGTGCAGAACCAGGGATAGCTCAGATTGTTCTTGGTGATTTGGAGGTGAAGGATGCCTGTTGGAGTTGTGCTCAGCAGAAGTGAAGCTGTATGTAAGAAACAGCTGTAATTGCAGGTATTTAGAAATATACTTTATGAACTTTGTTGAGAACTGTCAGTAAGTACACTGCTGTTGGTAAACACATTTTATACAAGGTTTAGTAGTCAAAAACTGTCTGCAGAGGTGCATATTTATTATTATAGGTTTTGAGAGGTAGACTTTATAATTTGGAGAGATATCACCAAGTATTGGGCATTGTGCTAAATGTTCAATCTGAATATAGTTGGAAGTAAAAGAGTTAGTGTTTCTGAAATTATAAAACAAAACATCTGTAATCTGTTAATACAAGTTCTAGTGTTTTTACAAACATTAATGTGCACTATGAGATGATTGAGTGGAGATATTGCCATTTCTAGTGTTAAACCCTGTTCTCACTATTATGAAAGGTGTGTAAAGAGGAATGTATTACTTAACAAATTATTATGGAACTAAGTTTGATGGCATGTTATAAGTTAATTATGAAATAAATTTGCTAGTTGAGGTTGTTGAATTATTTAAAGGAAAAGGGAATATGAATATAGTGGTACTGAACATATAACTTTGTGATTGTGGGTGACAAATATAAAAAGCTTTAGAGTATATAGTGATGTATCATTGTTATCAATTATTGCTCAGTGTGTAACTTAAACTTTTTTGTTTTCTTGACATTTGTTTAGATGGAAAATAGAAAACAGAAGTTTTGAAAAACAGAAGTATCATGTCACAAAATATATGGAAGAGAAACACTAAAATTGTTCACTTTGGAAGAAAGAGGGAACGGTAACTGTGTGGACAGCCAGGAAAAGAAATTCTTTGCACAACTGATGTTGCTGTTACTGCCTACGGTGTCATTTGTACCTTTGAAGATGCTTGTTCTCTGTATCTTTACTTGCTTTTAATGCTTACTTTAACAGCAAAAAAGTGCCTTATTTAGAAAAGGAGCGTTGTTATCTGCTTGAGCAGGTGTAGATTCCTGTAATGGAGTAATACATTGGTTGTTACTAATTTCCCGGCTGAGTTCCTTTTTGCAGATTTTATTTTACTTTAAGTGATTCTTTTGCCACCTAGCCTGCCAGAAAAAAAACTATTAAAGCAGATATTGTTTGCCAGGCTAAGGTGGCTGAAACAAACAAAAAGATCTACGTACATCAAACTTCAGTAGATAAATGAAGAAAAATGGGAGTAAGTGTTGGTGCTGGAGTGAGGAAAATATGTTATAGATTAGTTGTTTGTTGTTTTGTTTGTTTTACAGTTGTAGTTTGTTATTGAGGTTGTTGTTGTTTGTAATGTTGCTAATTTTGTTTTGTAATAAAACGTTTAAGGTTACCACTGATTTCTTTCCTTAATAGTTGTCAAATATTTTAATATTATTACACTCTTGCAATGTTGACTTAAAGTGGCAGCTCCATCTTCAAGAACTGTAACTGTGCAGCTTGATGTATTTGTAGGTATAAGGTACTATAGAGAGATTAGTGCTTCTTCCCAAAGTAGTATAACGATTTTTGTATACAGGAGAGAGGTATTGGCACAAAGGCGAATGAACCCTCATAGTATACTGTGCACTGCTGTCAGCTGGTTGAGATGGCAATTCTTTTACACACCTTAGTACATGTGCTTGCCACTCTGGATAGAAGTTTCAATGCAGAGGTCTGACTCTGTGTACACCTTACTACACATGCCGGATCCTATAAGGAGGTATCTGAGAGAGAGATGAGTGTGTTCTTACATTTAAATATGCACACTTGTAGTCCAAGTCACAGTTGTCAACAGAGGATAGACTCCATTTTAGACTATACTAATACATTAATTATAATAAAGAGAGGGATGAGCAGAGACAGCAGTGTCTACCGACAGCCTATTGTGCACATGGGTTACTCTAGGGAGATGTTTGAGTGGACCTGGCAGTCTATCTATACCTTAGTCTATATGCTTGTCATCCAAGAGAAACATCTGTGTATAGAGCTTAATTTCTCTTCACGCCATAGTTGTAGATCTGTAATTAAACAGAGATGTCTCAGCAGAGAGGCAAGTCCACACTTCTATGCATACTTATCACCCAAGAGGTCTATCTAAGGATAGGGGCCAGTCCCTCTTCATACCCTTCTATATAGACCTGAGATCTGAGAGAGGATTCAGTGTAAAGGTCAGTTCCTTCCTACACCCCAGTACACACACTCATCATACAAAAGAGAGTTCTCAGTGTTAAGGCCTGTCCTTCCCCACATTTTATTGCACATCCGTATTGTCCTGTTGAGAGGTTTTAGTGTAATGGCCATTTCCTATTATAACATACTATGTTGAGTGGTTATTCTGTGGTGAGGTGTTTTTGAAGACTCCAGTCTCTCCTCTCTCCTCATTCCCTACTTTATATTGCTACCATACTGTGAAAAGATGGGACTGGAGTGGTAACATTTTCCTAAAATTTTAGAAGAAGAAAGAAAAAGTTTTAAGTACTGTAATGAAGGAGAGTATACATTATGTAACTTTCAAAAAGTTACGATCTTGCGAGAGACTTGCAATATCAAAAAGTACGGTCTTACGAGATGCTCGCAAATGAAAATGCTGACTCTCACAATAGGCTCGCAAGATGCACCCATGCTATGCAAGGGAGCCTCATGACTCTCGTGAGTGTCCCGCGATCGTCATCAGGAAGGAAAAACAGGATACTACGTTGCAGAGTGTTGTAAAAAGGGACGTGGCCTCTGAACGCTTCTCTGCAACAGGCTAGTTGGCTCCCAGGGACCCTCAGGGTTGAAGAGGAATTAATTCCCCAACTTAAAACGCGCCACAGGCCGTGTTTGCAGACACGTCATCTGAGGCCCCGTTCCCTTCCTTCACCATTGTGCAAACTCGCCCCCTGGCGAGTTGTAAGTTGGGTAATTAATTCCCCTTGAATACTGAGTGTCCCTGGGGGCCAACTAGCCTACCAGGTACCTCCAGTATGCGACAGGGAGCAGCGTTGCAGAGAGGTGTTCAGAGGCCACGCCACTTTTTACACCTCTCTGCAACACAGCTCTGTGGCGCTTACCGGAGGTACCTGGTGAGCTAGTTGGATCCCAGGGACCATCAGGATTCAAGGGGTCTTAATCTCCCAACTTAAAACGGCCACAGGGCATGTTTACACAGTGGTGAAGGGAGGGGACGGGGCCTGAGGTGAGGTGTGCAAACACGTTCTGTGGCGCGTTTTCAGTTGGGAAAATAATTCCCCTTCAATCCTGAGGGCCCCTGGGGGCCAACTAGCCCACCAGGTGCTTCCAGTAAGCGCCACTGCACTGCGTTGCAGAGAGGTGGTCCAGGCCGTGCCCCTTTTTACACCTCTCTGCAACGCAGCTCTGTGGCGCTTACTGGAGGTACCTAGTGGGCTAGTTGGACCCTAGGGACCCTCAAGATTCAAGGGGAGTTAATCTACCAACTTAAAACGGCCACAGGGTGTGTTTACACGGTGGTGAAGGGAGGGGGCGGGGCCTGAGGTGACGTATGCAAACATGCTCTGTGGCGTGTTTCAAGTTGGGGAAATAATTCCCCTTCAATTATGAGGGCTGCTGGGGGCCAACTAGCCCACCAGGTGCTTCCAGTAAGCTCCACTGCGCTGTGTTGCAGAGAGATGGTCCAGGCCATGCCCCTTTTTGCACCTCTCTGCAACACAGCTCTGTGGTGCACACTGGAGCTACCTAGTGAGCTAGTTGGACCCTTGGGACCCTCAGGATTTAAGGGGACTTAATCTCCCAACTTAAAATGGCCACAGGGCGTGTTTACACAGTGGTGAAGGGAGGGGACCGGGCCTGAGGTTACGTGTACAAACACGCCCTGTGGCGCATTTTAAGCTGGGGAAATAATTCCCCTGCAATCCTGAGGGGCCCTGGGGGCTAACTAGCCCACCAGGTGCTTCCAGTAAGTGCCACTGCGCTGCATTGCAGAGAGGTTGTGCAGGCTGTGCCCCTTTTTACACCTCTCTGCAACACAGCTCTGTGGCGCTTACTGGAGGTACCTAGAGGGCTAGTTGGACCCTAGGGATCCTCAGGATTCAAGGGGAGTTAATCTCCCAACTTAAAACGGCCACAGGGTGTGTTTACACGGTGGTGAAGGGAGGGGGCGGGGCCTGAGGTGACGTATGCAAACATGCTCTGTGGCGTGTTTCAAGTTGGGGAAATAATTCCCCTTCAATCATGAGGGCTGCTGGGGGCCAACTAGCCCACCAGGTGCTTCCAGTAAGCGCCCCTGCGCTGTGTTGCAGAGAGGTGGTCCAGGCCGTGCACCTTTTTACACCTCTCTGCAACGCATCTCTGTGGCTCTTACTGGAGATACCTGGTGTGCTAGTTGGACCCAAGGGACACTCAGGATTCAAAGGGACTTTATCCCCCACAGGGCGTGTTTGCACACATGTCACCTCAGGCACCCCCCTCCCTTCACCAGTGTGCAAACGCTCCCTGTGGCACATTTAAAGAGGTAGTTTTAATCCCCCTGCCCTAATATGTACTATGGTCTTACAGAGGAGGTCATGGTAATCACAGGGGTACCCCAATGTATAGTGTTTCCTAGTGTATGTAGGTGTTTTCACTGTATTCTAGTGTGTTTTAGCATAGCTCTGGCTCTAGGCCTGGTTAGTCAGATTCAGTTACCACCAGTACCAGTCTGAAAAAGTTTTGGGCACAGGAGGACTTTCTGCTCCTCTGTTAGTTCTTTCTGCACATCTCTTCTTCTTCATGCAGTTTTCTTCGTCTTTGTGGACTTCTGCTGCTTCTTTCTACATATCTTTTTTTTCTTTCTGTGCGTTGTTTCTTCTTTCATCACATGTCCTACCTCTGTAGGCATAGTTAGAAACTTGCATTTAAAAAACCTTTGAAATTCACTGAAAAAACCATAGGTTTCTGGCACGTTATAGTTAGAAATTAGTAATAAAAAAGCCTTAGAAATTCACTGAAAAAAACATAGGTTTCAGAGATGTTATAGTTAGTTATTAGCATTTAAAAAACCTTAGAAATTTACTGAAAAAACCATAGGTTTTAGAGAAAGTTATAGTTAGCTGGACATTTCACTCGTACAAAACCCGTGAAATTCCCCCCGTTATAGTTAGTTCAGCTGACTATAACTCACTCCCCCGCAATGCACTGCTGATGACGTCACATATTACATCACTCATGACATGGTCAGTGACATAACTGATGACATCACTGATGACATCACTGATGACATCATCCAGTGACTGTGTGTTTCTTTAAAGTTTAAATATGTTTTAATATATTGTCGTACTTTAATATTCGGGACCGCGTAGGGGACAGGGCCCTACCCCTGTCTATCTTGGTATTAGCGAACCGCAAATAGTAAATGCGGCATGTACGAGTGCTTTATACATCGTTCTAGCTGTGAATGCACTGTGTACACGTTATTCTGCTTCACTACGCGGGTTCCATTTTGGAAGCAGTGGCCATCTTGTCATTGCCCTCACATAGGCTATGATGGAGTTAATACGGGCCTCACAGTATATGGGCTTCCCCTCTGACTTCTCTGTGACCTGGGCAGCTGGCTCTGCTGCCCTGGGTCAAACCGGTCTCACGAGCTCCCCTTCCTCCGTCCACCTGTGATTAGCATCAGGGCTTGACCTGTCATAAAACCCTTTCATTCTACACAATCCCCCGGCTAATCTCTTCCACACCTGCTTGTTCCTGCTTTATGACTTGTTTCCCAAAACAGGAGATGCTCATGTTTATTGGGGGGTCTCTTTACATCAAACGTGGGATCTGAACCTTACTGTGTAAATCATTGTGGGCTGGCCGAACTGGAATGTGGGATGGTCATCATGACTCTGCCTTTTCTTTGTAATGTACACTTGTATATTGCCGTATCATAAAACCTAGGAATGTATGCTTGAGGCAAGGAAAAGCGTATTTAAGATGAAGTCCGTTCCTATGATTTTCAGCAGTCTCCTGAGAACATACACGCTGTTGTACTTCTAGGATACCTGTCATTGGTCTGCAGCCAATAAACGATTCTTTGACTTCACCCAGAAGACTCTGTGTTTCTGTAGGTCTGGAACAGGGTGAACCCAGAAGTCATAGGGTGTGTGTCCCTGCACCGCTGGGTCTAAAATACCCAGTACTTCAGTTTGGCGCCCAACGTAGGGCGATTTCAGCGGTACCAGTCCAAGCCAGAGGTTCGTGAGGAGCTTCGTGTGGAAATTCCGGAGGAAGGCCGCCACTTCATCGACCCCTGCATGTCGACGTGGTCCGAAAGTCTTTTCTGCGAGGTTCTCCGCGTCCCGACGGCTACGAAGGACTGCTGCCCTGATTAATCGACCTGTTTTGGACCCTTGACGAGTTTGAGAGAGCGAAACAATCGAGAGAGTCTTCTGGTGACGCCATCGATCAGCAATATTCAGTTAAGTATAAGTGGAGCGTCTCCCATTTGTTTTGGTATCCTTCGGGATCATTTGAATTGGTACTTTGGAGTTTGCAAACGCCAAAACCAGAGGACTCGTGTATTCACGAGAATATCGTAATCGATAATCCTTTGACGTTTGGATCTAGACTAGTGAGCGAAGATGCCTGGTTCTGGACTATTTGGTAGATTATTCTGTTTGGGTTGTGGAAAAGATTTCCAGCTAGAGGAATCATGTCCGGTTCCTCCGGTTGGAACTCCAACTTATGAGCTCTATGTGAAACATGGCGTAGGCCCCATTGCATATAACGAAGTGTGGATCCACTACACCAGGAAAGATGGTGTTTTAAAATGGCCCCAAAATGGTAGTTTTGATACCGATATTTTAGATAATCTGGAAATTAAATTGTTTAAGAAGAAAGCCCGGCCGGCGATGTTTGACTCTTTCCGCTTATGGCGAAAGGAAGCCAAACAGAAAGAAATTAAGTTAGCGAAAAAGAATAAGAGAGAGAAAGGTATGTCAGTAATGCAAGCAGCTGTACAATTTAAAGACAATGAAGAGGAGCAAATGAATGAGCAATTGCACAGGCAGCGCAAGTTAGGGATTGACAAATGTTACCCAGCTTTGCCACATCCTAAGCAGGATGAGTCAGAAGAAAAGGAGAAAGATCCCCTGATGTCACATTTGTTGAGTTCGCCACCCCCGTATGCTCAAACTGCCACGGCGCCTCCCCAGCTTGTAAATATGCCGCCTCCAGTGCATATACTGCAAGCCTTGCCGCAACCGCCAGTTGCTTTGCAGCCAGTTCCTATTCCTGTAGCGCAGCCCTCTCAAGCGCCGCCAGTGGTGCTTCCAACTGCCCCCGCATTTCCTGCGACTTTGCCTAATCCAGTAACTGCCTCCCCTAACACTCTTCCTTCCATCACTCCAGTACCTGTCTCTACATCCTCTTTTCTTCCCTCTGTTTTTCCCCCTGTTCTCGCCTCAGCTTCTCCTTCGGCGCGACAGCGCTTAGCTAATGTGGTTACTACATTAATGTCTCCTCTCTTTGGGTCATCTGGTGCAACTCCTGGTTTACAGCGTAAGCAATTGCGCAGCCAATTGCCTAACCCCGATGAGAAAAAGGTAATAGATCACATGGCGCGTAGATGGATCGTTTTTCCTTCACTGTATGATGTGGAATCAGTTGTCAATACTTTCCATCAATGGGATGCCCCGAAACAGAGATATGTGTTTGAGAAAATGTGCGAAATTCTCTGTGAAGAATTGGAGGATAGTGGTAGAAATCCGAACCCGCAGGAGTTGTGTAGAGTGAGGTTTGATTTTGGAACTGGTATAATTGTGGACCACGAAGTAGATAAAGCAGTTGCAGTTGTATTGTCCTTAAGGAATGACGATTGCCAACAGTCATTGTTTGAACAAGATGTCCTTGTGGGGAAAAAGGCAAAAGCGCGACAGTACCCTATGAGAGAAGTTCCCCCGGTATGGAAGGAAGCGGTTGCAGCTGTCGGTGGTAACCCCGCTGTGGCAGCGCATTTCCAGCGTGTTTGGGTGCATGTTCCATGGAAGCACTCTGAAGTATTAGCGCTTAAGCAGTCCTTACCTGATCCCCGTAAGAACCCAGCAGGTTATTATAAAGAGTTGTCACAGACGACAGGGTCATGCATTATGAATCTGGCCGACATAGACATGTTGTTTGGCAATGTTGTTCCACAGCCTCTATGGGGATCAATTCGTAATGTAGATCATAATGCAGAACTAGGAGATACATGGGCTAACATTGTTGCCGCTGATGCTAGACAAACGGGTGGTGCGAAACCAGAACCTTTAGTAGCTGAACTCCCTGGTAGAATCATCACGTATATGAAGACAATAATGCCTGCGATGCGCGTAAATTGGGACAAGTTATCTGCATGCAAGCAGAAGAAAGATGAGACAGTGTCAGACTTCTTTACTAGGTTTGAAGAAACGTTTATTGACCACAGTGGGCAAGATATGAGTACTGAGGGTGGCCAACGGCTGTTTGTGGATAAGTTTGTGCAGAATCTACTTCCTGACCTGTGTAAAAAGTTAAAAGATTCAGAGAGTTCCTGGGCTGTTTCTTCTTCAGCGCAAATACTGGCTACTGCACAGTATTATGAAAATAGAGATAAAGACGAGAAAGACAGAACGGAGAAGAAAACGAAGGAATTAAAGACAAAGGTCCTTTTACAGCAGGCCTATCCGCCACGTGGAGGTCAGAATAATTATAGGCAACCCCAAGGTGTCTATCACCAACCTCAACAGTTTCAGAACAACCAGCAAATGAATGGGTATTATCAACCACGTGTCCCTGTAGGTCCCAACCAATGTTCATACTGCAAAGAGGAAGGTCATTATAAATATAGTTGCCCTAAATTAATGCAGCGGAACGGTAATATGTATGGCGCAAGAGGTAGGGGTGGTCAGCAAGCTCCTAGAGGCAGAGGGCGTGGAAGTGTTCCCCAGAACGCGCGTCCTCTGCCGCCTCAAAGTACCATCAATAGCTTTGATCAGCAAGCTAACGCGACTAGTAATACGGCCCAGTATTATAATAGTGATTATTATGCAGAGGACGGTGATGCAGAAAGTAATGATTACTAGGACAGCCATAGACAGAGAGAGGGAGTTGTTTCAGTGCCAGTGGATCAGAGTGGACCGTATGTTGAGGTGACTACAGCAAATGTAACGGAGCCTTTTCTGCTAGACACTGGTGCTGCAAAGAGTTCAATCATGCATTCAAAACTCCCTGGCGCACCTTTGTCTGGCGATATAAATGTTTCAGTAGGTTTTTCTGGCGCCCCAGTAAGGAACCCGATTTCTAGTCCCATGTCACTTTCTGTTGGACCTTGCGAGCTGAAAGCACCCCTGATCCTGACAACAGGTTGTGGTGAGAATTTACTGGGATTAGATTTGTTGAAAAGATTGCACGCTACACTGTATTGTTCTCCTTCAGGAGTACAACTTACATTAGGCAAGAAAGTGATTTCCCCAATGTATTTGTCTAAAAACACGATGCCACCTGAATTGTCATCCCTTCCGGATGCCCTTTGGGCTATTGGTCCCAATGACGTGGGCCTCTTAGAGATACCGCCATATGTGGTGACTCTAAAGGCTAATGTCAGACTGCCACGTATTCCCCAGTACAAGATCTCTAATGAAGGGCAGAAAGCATTGTTAGACATTGTCAGCGACTTGATTAATAAGGGTGTGATCGAGGAAACAAGAGGCAACGTTTGCAATAGTCCGATTTTACCTGTCTTAAAACGAACGGATCCTTCACAGCCACCTGTTTACAGGTTTGTGATTGATCTTAGAGAGGTTAATAAGATTGTTGTGCCACAGTTTCCGGTTGTCCCCGATATAACTGCCTTGTTAACGATGATTCCAGCCTCTGCTGCATGGTTTTCGGTGATCGATTTAAAGAATGCTTTCTTTAGTATCCCAATTGCAGAAGAGAGTAGAGATATTTTTGGGTTTAGTCTGGGAGGCCGAAGCTTCCGCTTCAAACGCGCTCCCCAGGGCTACTGTGAGAGTCCATCAATATACAGTCAGGCTCTGAAAGCGCAGCTGGATGCACTTGTTTTACCTAGTGGCGCTATCCTGATTCAGTACGTGGACGATTTACTGATCGCCGCGGATACTGAGAAGATCTGTAAAGAAGCCACATTGTCACTGTTGCGCCATTTATCCGCTTTCCATCACAAAGTGTCTCTCTCTAAGCTGCAATATTGTCGACAAGAAGTGACCTACTTAGGTCATCTCTTATCGAAGGAGGGAAGGAAACTGACCCCAGAAAGAATTCAAGCTATTGCACAGTTGAGTGTGCCAAAAACACAGAGAGAAGTGCGTGCTTTCTTGGGCATCACTTCATACTGTAGGCATTGGATCCCTAGTTTTTCTTTATTGGCAAAACCTTTGTTAGCCTTAACATGCAAAGACACACCGAATCCTATCCCATGGTCTGAAGAGTGCCAGAAAAGTTTTCTGGAATTGCGTAATGCATTATGTTCAGCACCTGTGTTGGGTACTCCCGACTACAGTAAGCCTTTTACATTGTATGTTCACGAGAAAGATGGATGTGCGTTGTCCGTGTTAACACAGCCTTTTGGCGACAGACCGCGCCCATGCGCATATTTTTCATCAACCTTGGACCCTGTAGCGAGGGCATTGCCAAGCTGTCTGAGAGCGACAGCTGCTGCAGCGATGTCTATCCGACAATCGGCTGGTTTGGTAATGGACAATACATTGATTGTTATGGTTCCACATGCTGTAGACACATTATTAAATAGGACCAAGACACAACATTTGACTAGTGCGCGATTATCGGGTTATGAACTTACACTGTTAGCTAATCACATACACATAAAGAGATGCAATACGCTGAATCCAGCTACATTGTTGCCAATTCCAGCAGACTCAGATGAGATTGAGCAACATGACTGTCTGTTCAGGACAGAAGAAGAGACGAAAGGGAGAGTAGATTTAAAGGATACTCCCCTGACTGAGTGTGATGGCACTTTATGGGTAGATGGGTCCTGTTTCAAGCTCCCTAATGGTGACACGACTGCTGCATATGCCATCACGACTCTACACACGGTTGTGGAAACTGCACGAGTGCCACATAATTCGGCCCAAGCAGCAGAATTAATCGCCCTCACGAGAGCATGTGTGTTGTCTGAAGGAATGAGAGTGAACATATACACAGATAGCCAGTACGCCTTTGGCGTGGCTCATAATTTTGGGCGTTTGTGGAAAGAGCGTGGGTTCCTGACGTCGCATGGAGCTAAAATTCAGAATGGCAAGGTGGTAAATGATCTCCTTGAGTCACTGACCCTACCGTTGCAAGTTGCGATCATGAAATGCAGTGCGCATAGGAAAATTACAGATGATGTTGGACGTGGGAATGCGTTTGCTGATGAGACCGCGAGAGAAACAGCACAGAATGTGAAGACTAGAATGTATGTTGCAGGTCCCGCAAGATGGGTTAATGATGTTGAAATGTGTGAGAACACAATAGAGAGTGTGAAGTCGCTTCAAGCTGAAGCCACAGAGGAAGAGTTAAGCAAGTGGAGAGAAAGTATGGGTAAGTTGGATGAGAATGGTTGTTGGATTGATCTGACAGAACATAGGCGATGGTTGTTGCCTGATGCATATGTGCTTCCAGTGGTTACTATGGCACATGGAATGGCACATATCAGTACGAAAGGTATATGCAAGTTGTTAGCTCCAGTATGGCAGAATGCTGGGATTCCCAAGTGTGCAGAGAATGTGGTCAAGAATTGCATAGTATGCTTGAAGTACAACCCTGGTAGGGGAACCCCAACTCCGGCTGGTCACTTTTCACCCCCATCATGTCCATTTGAAGTTTTGCAGCTGGACTTTATTCACATGGAAAGATGCAACAACCTGAAATATGTATTGGTGGTTGTTTGCGCTTTCTCAAAATGGATTGAGGCTTATCCTCTGAAAGATAACACTGCCCTATCGACAGCCAAAGCCCTTGTGAAGGAATTTTTTCCTAGGTTTGGGATGCCAAGAATGGTGTGGTGTGATAACGGAAGTGAGTTTGTGGGTAAAGTGATGAAGAATGTATGTGAAGGGCTAGGGATAAAGCAGAAGTTCCACGCTACAAATCACCCCCAATCAGCTGGATTAGTAGAACGCTACAATGGAGCCTTAAAGCTCAAGCTGGCCAAAATCCAGGCGAGCACCGGTCTTAAATGGCCTGACGCTCTGCCTTTAGCACTCCTGTCTACTAGAATGACCATACACTCACGAGTGGGACTTAGTCCTTACGAGGTCGTTTTTGGCCGTCCCGCCAACGTATGGGGTGTACCGAGACCTACGAAGTTCAGTGAGATTGAGCATCCAGTACTGCTCGATTACCTGTATGATTTGACTGTTAAACTGCGTGTTTTGCACCAACAGGTACATGATACTCTTCCCCAAGCCTCTGAACCTCCTGGACACCCTATCAACCCTGGCTCGTGGGTCCTGGTCCGAAATTTCCAGCGCAAGAGCAACGACGAGCCTCGCTGGATCGGCCCTCATCTTGTTCTTCTTTCGACAAGATCAGCAGTGCGAGTGAAAGGGAAGAAGCACTGGATTCATGGTACTCACTGCAAGGTAGTCCCCTTGCCTCTGCCATATGACCAGTGGGTCAAGGAGGGTATCGCCGACTCAGAGACAGACATTGTACCTCGCTTTGTACCATTCAGTGACGCACGCCTAAAAGACACAGTTTCAGACCAAGAGAGTGACAATATTCTGCAGGAAGCTGTGCCACCATCAAGTCGACTGGACACTACTGAGCCTGAACTTTTGTTTCAAGACCAAACAGCACCTGGCCGTCTCCGCTATAATTTGAGACCTAGGCCCATGGACAAATAAAGATTTCCTCATTATTTCCCTTTTGACATTTTTGCTCTCCCATCTGAAGGACTTTCTTGATTTTTGTTTTTCGAACCACCATCCGGGTTCTGCCGCAGGGTCGCGGTGCCAAGACTTTGGGGTACAGGCCGAAGACACTAGGTCGACGGTTCTGGTTGGTCTAGGGCGTTTCCCTGGACTGACAGGCGTACTCTTTAGCAGAAGAAACTCATCCACCGCGAGCGGCCCGAGTAGAGGATGGAGTTTTTTAAGATGGAGAGACCGATTGAGGAAATGAACTTTAACGCAAGGATGTGTAGAATTGTAAAAAGTAAATGTTTTGTCTTTTCGTGCCTTTTTACACTGTGTAGTATCATAATGTTTATTGTAGGATTTGTGTTTTTCTCCGCTCAAAAGCCCATTGAACCCACTCAACAGCCTATATCTCTTTCTACTGCCTCCTCTCACTCTTTTCACCCTTTGCCTGAGCACGAACAGACCAGACGATCAGAGTTTGTAAATAACTCGTTTATCCAGCTCTTGCACCAGCACCAACTGGTAATGAATACGACCAATTGCTGGGTGTGTGGGTTAATGCCCCATACCATTAACAAGGGTATTCCCTACCTGGTGCTACCGTACAGTTACAATGGATCGTCATGGGCATTCCAAACCATGTTTCTCTATGCTCTAGATACATACTCCCCTCGCCAACCGCGTTCCATCAGACCCATCACCAATAATAAGGCTTTGATGAAAGGAGTTGCCGATATGAGTAGGGATATTAATGCATACTCATCCATTCCCAAAGAAGAGTTGAGACCTTATGTAGGATGGAACGCGACGGGGTATAGTATTAGTCTGGGTGAAAGACAGCGAAAAATCTCATCTCCAATCTGGGTCGTACCCCACATGGGTCGGTTCTGCTTACAGGGTAATGGTCAGAATCCTAGAGCTCAACTGGGAAGAAGTGACTGTACTGAAACGTACACTTTCCCGTCACAGTTTTCCCCTGCGTTTTTGGCTGCTAAGGGCACATATTTCATCTGTCATGACCGAGCATATACATGGTTGCCCCCTGATTTCTCGGGCACATGTTATATTGCGAACTTGCTACCGCCGACATTTACTGCCGCCTCTGACTATCACAAGACCAGAGTTGTGAGAGGTGTGATTAGTAAGGAGGACACTGCCGGTCAGGAAGCGGGAGACTTCTTCTTGGGTTTCCTGCCGTTTTGGGGACCTATGGTCAATAGTAGGAACCTGAGACAGCTGACTCGTGTGGTTGAATCCACTGTCAATGTAACGGCTGGTGCCCTTAGTAATCTGACAGCTGAGCTCCAAGCGGATCGCCTTATGACTCTGTAGAACCGCATGGTTCTAGACGTTATTCTTGCAGACCGCGGTGGGGTATGCAAGGTCATCCAATCCAGTTGCTGCATTTTCATACCAGATAATGCTCCAACAGTGTATCAAGCCATCTCCAAACTCCATAAAATATCTGAAGCCATACACGTGGACAAGGGAGATTGGTCACTGGTGGGATGGTTCTGGGAATTGATATCTGCCTGGGGTTGGAAAGTTCTGATGGTCATTGGAATGATCTTAGCCATTCTTTTCCTGTTCTGTCTGTGCATACAGTGTGCTCCTGCGATATGTGGCCTCTGTGCTACCTTATGTGTAAGGAAACCTGTATCGAGGGACGAGCTAAGTAATAGGATGATGCTACAGCAACATCTCCATGACTTTGCGGACATTGACCTAGACTCGGATTAAGATGAATATAGTAATTGCCTATGTAAGGGCAAAAGGAGGGTCTGTCGTACTTTAATATTCGGGACCGCGTAGGGGACAGGGCCCTACCCCTGTCTATCTTGGTATTAGCGAACCGCAAATAGTAAATGCGGCATGTACGAGTGCTTTATACATCGTTCTAGCTGTGAATGCACTGTGTACACGTTATTCTGCTTCACTACGCGGGTTCCATTTTGGAAGCAGTGGCCATCTTGTCATTGCCCTCACATAGGCTATGATGGAGTTAATACGGGCCTCACAGTATATGGGCTTCCCCTCTGACTTCTCTGTGACCTGGGCAGCTGGCTCTGCTGCCCTGGGTCAAACCGGTCTCACGAGCTCCCCTTCCTCCGTCCACCTGTGATTAGCATCAGGGCTTGACCTGTCATAAAACCCTTTCATTCTACACAATCCCCCGGCTAATCTCTTCCACACCTGCTTGTTCCTGCTTTATGACTTGTTTCCCAAAACAGGAGATGCTCATGTTTATTGGGGGGTCTCTTTACATCAAACGTGGGATCTGAACCTTACTGTGTAAATCATTGTGGGCTGGCCGAACTGGAATGTGGGATGGTCATCATGACTCTGCCTTTTCTTTGTAATGTACACTTGTATATTGCCGTATCATAAAACCTAGGAATGTATGCTTGAGGCAAGGAAAAGCGTATTTAAGATGAAGTCCGTTCCTATGATTTTCAGCAGTCTCCTGAGAACATACACGCTGTTGTACTTCTAGGATACCTGTCATTGGTCTGCAGCCAATAAACGATTCTTTGACTTCACCCAGAAGACTCTGTGTTTCTGTAGGTCTGGAACAGGGTGAACCCAGAAGTCATAGGGTGTGTGTCCCTGCACCGCTGGGTCTAAAATACCCAGTACTTCAATATATATAGGGAAAGGCGTGTTGAAGAATGAGTGGGTGTATAAGTGTCTGAATGGATGATTTACTAGGTGTGTGACTGACTGTATAAGTGAGTGATTAAACATAACTTACTGAATGCATGGGTTAGTGACTAAATTGTGTGAATGATGGTATTCGTCTGTCTGTTGGTGTGTAAGCGGCTGGATGGGTTTGCGAATAGCTGCATGTGTGTCGATAAGGAGTATTGATTGGTTGTCTGAGTATCTGTATGGGTGCCTGAGTGTTTGTGTGGGTGGGTTGTGTATGACTCTGTGCATAGATGTGTGAGTGGGTGATTCACTGGCTGCATGGTTTTAAGAGTGCATCTGTGATGGACTGTATGGGTGGGTGAGTGTATGTATGGGTGTGTTAGTGATTGAATGTATATCTCAGTGGTACATGTGTGAGTAACTACATATGTGAAAGGCAGTATATATGTGTGTTAGAGTATATAAATGGCTATATGTGAGAGTGTTTGATTGTGAGAGTGGCTGTATGGATGAGTGTGTGCATGTATCAGTGATTGTATAAGACCGTAAGAATGTGGTAGTATTTTTATGAGTAAGTGAGCTGGTGTGTGTATAACTGTATAGGTGAGTAAATGGGAGTGTGATTAATTATTTGCATGACTGACAAGGTATATGAGTACCTCTATGGATGTGTGGCGGTGTGTGAGTGTCTATATAGGTGTATAAATGCATATGATAGTCCTGTACTGATTGACTGTAAGTATGAGTGACTGTACAGGTGAGTGAGTGGATGTGTGTGTAGACCTAAGAATCAATGAGTGGGTATGTAGTTATTGGTATTGGAGTATCTATGGTTTTGAGAATGGCTGTCTGTAATTTTGAGTGGGTGTATCAAAGGTTATATTAGGGTGTGAGAAGATGCATGAAATTATCACATGGATGATGTCATCAGTGATGTCATGAGTGATGTCAATGACCATGTCATGAGTGATGTAATATGTGACGTCATCAGCAGTCCATTGCGGGGGCGCCAGTTATAGTTAGCTGAACTAACTATATCGGGGTAATTTCACGGGCTTTGTATGAGTTAAATGTCCAGCTAACTATAACTTTCTCTAAAACCTATGGTTTTTTCAGTGAATATATATATATATATATATATATATATATATATATTATCTACTGGCGGTCGCCAGTAGATAGTTATAGTTAGGACCGTGTTTCCATAGGAAATCCGCAACATTCTATTTGGAATAACTTTGGCGCCGGTTGACGAATCCTAGCGAAATTTTCAAAATAGGTGGGGCGCTCCGCTCCGCTCCTACCCTGAAAGTCTCGGGCGGATTCGTCAAGCGGGGGCTGAGAAAAAAGGGGGTCCTAAAACACGTTTTCCCCATGCAATTTTCCATAGGGACCTTTAGTCCAAGGTACAGCCCGAACGGCTGAACAGAATAACTTGAAATTTGGCAGAGAGGTAGTCCTCAGGTCAGGGAAGTGCCTTTTGCAGGTCTGGTGTCAATCTGTTCAGTAGTTCCTGAGAAAATCAAAAGTAAAATCATATATATATATGGGCGGAGCCTAACCACACATCTCATCCTGAGATCTGATTGGCTGTCAGCACTTCATCCAAGAAGTGTTGGCAGCCATCTTTGGACCAATATACATGATAGCACCTCATTAAAAAGCATTGCAGTTAATAGAAGGTTTTAAGACTTTAGTTACATTATAAATCATTTGTTGATGGTACCATGCTCATTTTAGGAATTGTGGTATGTTCTAAGGTGATTTCACCATGTGAAAAAACCTTCTGCTGGGATATCATGATTGAGAGAAAAATATTTTCTCATGCTTTTCCCACAGAGGTTTGGAAGGTGATCTATAAGCTAAACTGAGAGCTTATTTTCTGTAAATTCACATTATCTTTCTCAGTCATGTGAGAATGAAGTCTGACATTCTCAGTAAAACATGTACATCCAAAAAGGGCAGAGACTGTCAGTTGATTCCTTTGTGTTCTACTGCAGCTTCCCAGAGTGTTCCAAAGAACAACTAGAGCGCTAACAGTCCTACTTATGATAAACGTATGGCACACCTGAAGCCATCTTGCTTGGATTAAAGTGGTAACTCTTAAAACATTTAATTTAAAAAGGTACAAAATGAGGGGGTTCATTTTTCCATAAAAAGTATGATTAGTGCTGCAGAAAGAAAAATTAGGGCACATTTTGAGTGACTTCTCAAATCCTCTTCTATTTCATTAAAAAATTCTGACATGCAGACTGAAACATGCACTTTCAATACCAGCAGCAGTTTTCCCTGGTGAGCAGTAGCTTTACTACAGTGATTTAATGAGCAAAAAGAGTGCTAACATTCTGAATTTATGGCAAATGTGTGACACATCTGAATGCCTTCTTGGTGGAATCAAAGTAAAAAACTGAAAGTATTTCCTACTGAGGAGACTGCAGTAAATGAGGAAATTAGGAAACTTCAGAACAAATAAATCTCCTAAGATGGCCACCGTAGACAAAAGAGCCCAAATGTAGCCCAAAATCACCCAGATGTAGCCCAAATATAGCCCAATGACAGAAGTGTGCAAAACACTTATTTTTTTGTGTTTTTGCAGTGTTATATAGTGCAGACTTGTCAGGTATTGGAGTGCTTTACATGAGCATTGGTTACATCACACAAGAACAAATTCATTTTGGTTGTAGACATGGGGAGACTAAGTGATTTGACCAGAATCACAGAATGTCGAGCTGAAGCAGAAACTCCAACCTGGTTCCCCAGTTGCAAAGTCTGCAGTTCTGGAAGTAACACCACATCCTCTCCCCTAAGTGCAACATTTAATCAAGTGGTCAACTGGATAAAAAAACATAAAGATAACAAATAATTTAAAAGTGCTTTGTCGCTATTTGAAAACTCAGAAAATATGTCCTTATTTTAGTCTTTTAGAGCACTAACCATAATTTTGATGCCAATAAGACCCTCTCATAGATGTAATTTCTAAAGGAAATGCTCTAGGTATTACAGTTTTGATTACATCAAGATGACATCAGGCGTTCCACACTTTTGTAATAAATATAGAATGTTAGCAATCTAGTTGTTCATTAGGATACTGTTGAGAGGCAGAGGCCAGGGGCACGGACTCTGAAAATTGAAGGCAGGTAGGAGGGTGCAAAGGCAACAATTTAACCACACTGAGCAGGCAGGAAGGGCCGTGGCAGCACAACAGACTATGGAGGGCAGTGGAAAGGGGGGCAGGGGCAACAAACCAACAATACAGGACTTGCAAGAGAGGCTGTGGCAATGTAATAGACCATTGTGGGCAGAAGGAAGAGGCAATGGTAGTACAACCATACATGCCAACAGACCCGATTCAGCCAGGAAACGTCCAATGTTTTTAAGCACAAATGGGCTTTATTTGATCTGTCTCCTGTCTCCAATCTCCTCTTTTTCAATGTAACTCAAAGGGAAAAATCAATACCCCAGTTTTTTTTCAAAATCTCCCTCTTACCAAGTTCAAAATGTTCGCAAGTATGGTACATTGGATCATGGAAGGAAATGATGTAGGGACATGGACTTGGATAACAGAGGACAGGAGGGACATGGAGAGGTGCACCAAACTGACCCTGCAGGGCAGGCATCAGGGTTTGCAGCAGCACAATACACCACACAGGGCATGCGGGACGGGAGTGCAGCACAACAATCCATAGAAAGCAAGAGGGAGGAGACAGGACCATGCACATGAACAACAGAGAACAGAGGGGCAAGAGGCAATGGTAGCTAGCTGACCATAATGGACATACAGGAGAGAAAGCTGCAGCATAACAGACCATAAAGGGCAGGAGGGACGGATCAGGGGCATTACAATGGAACAGACAAGCCAGGAGGGAGGGAGTAGGGGTCTGCACATGTAAACAGAGGGCTGGGGGCAAGGGGGCAGGGCAGGAGCAGCAAGATAGCCATGGAGGTCAGGCAGGATGGGCACTAGAAGCAAAACACACCGTGAAGAGCAACAGTGAGACTGTGATGGCATACACATAGACCATGGAGGGAAGGTGGGAGGGGGTCAGGGGCAGCTAACTGACCACACAGGGAAGGTGGGAGGGGCCATGGCAGCACAGAAGACCATGCATGGCAAGTGGGAGGGTTAGTGGCAGCACAATGGCTATGATGGGCAAGAAGGAGGGTGCAGGGGCATGCACAAAGGACGATGGAGGATAGAAGGGAGGGTCAGGACCTGTGCACAGACAAGAAAGTTCAGGGGAAGGGGCCTCACAACAGACCGCATGGGGCAGGCAGGAGGAGCAGTTGCAGCACAATAGACCAGGGAGGGCAGAAGGGTGTGGCAGTACAATGGACCATGTAGGACAGGAGGAAGAGGATAGGGGCATGGCATGTGGACAGGCAGGGTGGAGGTGGCAGGGACAGGTTACAGTCATCTGACAATGCTAGGCAGGTGGGAGGGGAGTGGCAGCTCAACAGAACACTCAGAGTAGATAGGAGTGGCAGGTCCATGGAACATGGTGGGCAAAAAGGATGGAGCAGGGGCATGCACAAAGACATCGGAGGGCAGGGGGAAGGAGAATAGGGGCAGCAAGCTAAGCACAGAGTTTAAGCAGGAGGTCAATGATGGGGCATAGAATTGGGCAATGGAGGGCAGGAGGAGTGGACTGGTACATCATACTAAATTGAGGGCAGTGGCAGCACATTAGACCATGCATGGCAGGAGGGAGGAGGCTAGTCCATGGATTCACACAACAGAGGATAGGGAGGAGGGGGATGGGGCAGCAAGCTAACTGTTCAGAGAAGGCGGGTATTAGGAACTTTATTGTTTTTAAAACGTGTGTCTGTGCGAACTACTTAAAATATGAACAAGTATGCAGCATAATCTCACTTTTATTTAGGAAGAAGAGGACGTTTGTGACTGTGACTCCGGGCTCACTTGGCAGAAACACCCCCTGACCCTCCACCCCCTATTGCAAAATGTAATGCCCGTGAAAAGGGTAGGTGAACACAGTGTTATATAGAACATAGTCCTGAGAGCACGATTGAAAATGAAAACTAGATATAGTGTATGGTATACATTATGCACCAAAAAGTGTGATATAAGATGAACCGGGCGTGAAATATAATATGCAATACATTGTGCGCAATGACAGATTCATTGGAGAGCGCGAGATAGCACAGGCACTAGCACATGCTATGCGATATGCGCCTTGGAGTGTAATATGCACAGGGCAGTGTTGTGTAACCTAACTAGTCTCTAAAGTTGTAATATAAAATATGTGCTGGGGAGTGTAACGTTGCATATGCACTGTGACAAAGATATGGATCCCAGATTGTAATATGTATGGCATAGCACTGTGCGTTATAACATAGGCATCGAGGAAGGCACGTTAGATGGGGCAATATAACCCGTGCGAAGACAAGTGTGGCATGACATATTCACGGGGTGGTGTTACAGTGCACATGGGCTAGAGAGTGTCATAGCATATGCACTAGCTGGTGGAATACAACACAGAGGTGTGTGGCACTCGAAAGGCAATGGTGGGTGTAACACAGCATTGGGCTCTGCCAGGAGCGCGCTGTGACTCTCAAGTGATGTTCGTCCCCTTTCCAGAGAGTAAAATAAAAAGTATTACACATCCGGCAGTGGATGTGTGTTTTATTAACCGTGAGGGGGGTTTCTTGCATAGTTTTGGTTGAATTTTTGTCGAATCCCCTTTGAATGGCTTGGTGTGCATGTGTATTAAATGTGCCCATCAATAGCTACCCATGTTTGTATAAATAAACGACAAGGGTGTCTACCGGGATTAGGCACGGTAGGGCATCAGACATGTCAGAGCTTCACTAGTGGTGTAAATACATTCCACGTGGATTCATTGTATGCATAGTCGCCTTTTAATGAATATCACGCAAATCGTCATGGTGATAGGTACGTACGGTTTGTCCAGCATGTCCTAGGTGTGTCTATAAATATATATTTTTAAAAAATAATAAAAAACAGTGGCCGGCCCTGGGGATTGGGGTCAAAAAAATATAATTAGGAGACAGGCCCTGGGGGATGGGGTCATCAGGGCCAATAAATTAGAATAAGAAGGGGAACCACACAGCCCCCCTTCTTAAAAAATTAAAATAAATAAAAGACTGGCATCGTGCCGGAGGCCACGCCCCCTCCTTGCAGCACTCTGCAAACACGCCCCCTGGCGAGTTGTAAGTTGGGGAATTAATTCCTCTTAAATACTGAGGGTCCCTGAGGGCCAACTAGCCCAACAGGCATCTCCAGTATGCACCAGGGAGCTGCGCTGCAGACAGGTGTTCTGAGGCCAAGCCCCTTTTTACACCTCTCTGCAACGCAGCTCTGTGGCGCTTACTGGAGGTACCTAGTGGTCTAGTTTGACCCTAGGGACCCTTAGGATTCAAGGGGACTTAATCTCTCAACTTAGAACAGCCACAGGGCGCATTTACACAGTGGTGAAGGGAGGGGACAGGGCCTGAGGTGACGTGTGCAAACACGCACTATGGCACGTTTTAAATTGGGGATATAATTTCCCTTCAATACTGAGGGCCCCTGGGGGCTAACTAGCCCACCAAGTGCTTCCAGTAAGCGCCACTGAGCTGCATTGCAGAGAGGTGGTCCAGGCCGTGCCACTTTTTACACCTCTCTGCAATGCAGCTCTGTGGCACTTACTGGAGGTACCTAGTGGGCTAGTTGGACCCTAGGGATTCAAATGAACTTAATCTCCCAACTAAAAACGGACACAGGGCGTGTTTACACAGTGGTGAAGGGAGGGGACGGGGCCTGAGTTAACGTGTGCAAAAACGCCCTGTGGCCTGTTTAAGAGGTAGTTTTAATCCCCCTGCCCTATTATATACTAGGGGCTTACAGAGGAGGTCATGCTAATCACAGGGGGACCCCAACGCATAATGTTCCCTAGTGTATGTAGGTGTTTTCACTTTATTCTAAGTGTCTTTTAACATAGCACTGGCTCTAGGACTGGTTAGTCAGACTCAGTTACCACCAGTATCCGTCTGAAAAAGTTGAGGGTACAGGATGATTTTGCAACAAGGATTCTTTCTGCTCTTCTTTTTGTTCTTTCTGCACGTTATCCTTCTTCCTGCACTTTTCTTCGTCTTTGAGGACTTCTGTTGCTTCTTTCTGCACTTCTGTTTTTTTCTTTCTGTGCATTTTTTCTTCTTTCTTCACATGTCCTATCTCTGTAGGCATAGTTTGAAATTAGCATTTAAAAAACCTTTGAAATTCACAGAAAAAACCATAGGTTTCAGGCACGTTATAGTTAGGAATTAGCATTTAAAAAACCACAGAAATTCACTGAAAAAACCATAGGTTTCAGGGGTGTTATAGTTAGCTGGACTTTTCACTTGTACAAAACCATTGAAATTCACCCGTTATAGTTAGTTCAGCTAACTATAACTCGCGCGCCCGCAATGCACTGCTGATGACGTCACATATTACATCACTCATGACATGGTCAGTGACATCACTCATGACATCACTGATGACATCTCAAATGACATCACTGATGACATCATCCTTGTGATAGAGTGGCAGACCTCCTCTCACCCTACTATAACCTTTGATACACACATTCAAAAATAGAGACTAAAATTTTCAAAACAATGGACATACCAATACCAGTTACAACAACCTCTTCAGTAATTCTAAGATCCACATACACATCCACTCATTCACCAACAGTCCTATACAGTCACTCATACATGTACTCACTCATCATATGTACTCATACACCTATACATCCTGTTACACAATGCCACTCATCCATATAGTTACTCACACACATAGTAACTCATGCTAATAAAGAATCAAACCTACATTTACTTGCATATACAGTTATACACACACCACCACACTTACTTCTAGGGAAACTTAAACATACTTAGTCTTTTAAACAATCACTTATAGAAACACATACTTATTCATTCAGGAACTCTTTCAATCTCTCACTCTCACATATACTCACTTATATACACCAATAGTCACATATACTAGTTTAAAACATATGTAGTTACTCATAAAGACACTATTGAGACAGTCATTCACTCACTAACACACCCATACACACACTCATCCACCCATACAGTCCTGCACACATGCTGTCTTCAACACATACAAACAGTGAGTCACTCATTCATGCACCTATGCACTACGTAATACCCCCCACCGAACCATGCAGACACTCAGACTGATACTCAAAAAAACAACTAATAACCTATATAGACACCCATGTAGCTACTCACCAACCCATGCAGCCACTTATACACAAAGTGAGAGACTGATACAGATATTTACATATTTAAACATTACTCACTAAGCCATGTATTCACTATGAGACACTTAATCAGTCAGTTACACAATCAATTTTTCAAAAACAAATCATCCATTTAGACACTTATATACCCATTTATTCTTCCATCGACCTTGAGATATACATATATAAAACATATTTAATTTTCAGAAAAACACACATTCACTGGATGATGTCATCAGTGATGTCATCAGTGATGTCATTTGAGATGTCATCAGTGATGTCATGAGTGATGTCACTGACCATGTCATGAGTGATGTAATATGTGATGTCATCAGCAGTGCATTGCGGGCGCTCGAGTTATAGTTAGCTGAACTAACTATAACGGGGGAATTTCAATGGTTTTGTACAAGTGAAAAGTCCAGCTAACTATAACACCCCTGAAACCTATGGTTTTTTCAGTGAATATATATATTTATATATATAAATTCACAGAAAAAACCATAGGTTTGAGGCACGTTATAGTTAGGAATTAGCATTTAAAAAACCTCAGAAATTCACTGAAAAAACCATAGGTTTCAGGGGTGTTATAGTTAGCTGGACTTTTCACTTGTACAAAACCATTGAAATTCCCCCGTTATAGTTAGTTCAGCTAACTATAACTCGCGCGCCCGCAATGCACTGCTGATGACATCACTCATGACATCACTGATGACATCTCAAATGACATCACTGATGACATCACTGATGAAAATCAAATATGTTTTATATATGTATATCTAAACAATGATGGAAGAATAAATGGGTATATAAGTGTCTAAATGGATGATTTGTTTTTGAAAAATTGATTGTGTAACTGACTGATTAAGTGTATCATAGTGAATACATGGCTTAGTGAGTAATGTTTAAATATGTAAATATCTGTATCAGTCTCTCACTTTGTGTATAAGTGGCTGCATGGGTTGGTGAGTAGCTACATGGGTGTCTATATAGGTTATTAGTTGGTTTTTGAGTATCAGTCTGAGTGTCTGCATGGTTCGGTGGGGGTATTACGTAGTGCATAGGTGCATGAATGAGTGACTCACTGTTTGTATGTGTTGAAGACAGCATGTGTGCAGGACTGTATGGGTGGATGAGTGTGTGTATGGGTGTGTTAGTGAGTGAATGACTGTCTCAATAGTGTCTTTATGAGTAACTACATATGTTTTAAACTAGTATATGTGACTATTGGTGTATATAAGTAAGTATATGTGAGAGTGAGAGACTGAAAGAGTTCCTGTATGAATAAGTATGTGTTTCTATAAGTGATTGTTTAAAAGACTAAGTATGTGTAAGTTTCCGTAGAAGTAAGTGTGGTGGTGTGTGTATAACTGTATATGCAAGTAAATGTATGTTTGATTCTTTATTAGCATGAGTGACTATGTGTGTGAGTAACTCTATGGATGAGTGGCATTGTGTAACAGGATGTATAGGTGTATGAGTACATATGATGAGTGAGTACATGTATGAGTGACTGTATAGGACTGTTGGTGAATGAGTGGATGTGTATGTGGATCTTAGAATTACTGAAGAGGTTGTTGTAACTGGTATTGGTATGTCCATTGTTTTGAAAATTTTAGTCTCTATTTTTGAATGTGTGTATCAAAGGTTATAGTAGGGTGAGAGGAGGTCTGCCACTCTATCACAAGGATGATGTAATCAGTGATGTCATCAGTGATGTCATTTGAGATGTCATCAGTGATGTCACTGACCATGTCATGAGAGATGTAATATGTGACGTCATCAGCAGTACATTGCGGGCGCGCGCGTTAATGTTAGCTGAACTAACTATAACGGGTGAATTTCAATGGTTTTGTACAAGTGAAAAGTCCAGCTAACTATAACACCCCTGAAACCTATGGTTTTTTCAGCGAATTTCTGAGGTTTTTTAAATGCTAATTCCTAACTATAACGGGCCTCAAACCTATGGATTTTTCTGTGATTTTCAAAGGTTTTTTAAATGCTAATTTCTAACTATGCCTACAGAGATAGGACATGTGAAGAAAGAAGAAAAAATGCACAGAAAGAAAAAAAAGAAGTGCAGAAAGAAGCAGCAGAAGTCCTCAATGACGAAGAAAAGTGCAGGAAGAAGGATTACGTGCAGAAAGAACAAAGAGAAGAGCAGAAAGAATCCTTGTTGCAAAATCATCCTGTACCCTCAACTTTTTCAGACGGATACTGGTGGTAACTGAGTCTGACTAACCAGTCATAGAGCCAGTGCTATGTTAAAAGACACTTAGAATACAGTGAAAACACCTACATACACTAGGGAACATTATGCGTTGGGGTCCCCCTGTGATTAGCATGACCTCCTCTGTAAGCCCCTAGTATATAATAGGGCAGGGGGGTTAAAACTACCTCTTAAAACAGGCCACAGGGTGTTTTTGCACACGTTAACTCAGGCCCCGTCCCCTCCCTTCACCACTGTGTAAACACGCCCTGTGTCCATTTTTAGTTGGGAGATTAAGTTCATTTGAATCCTGAGGGTCCCTAGGGTCCAACTAGTGCCACAGAGCTGCGTTGCAGAGAGGTGTAAAAAGTGGCACGGCCTGGACCACCTCTCTGCAATGCAGCTCAGTGGAAGCACTTGGTGGGCTAGTTAGCCCCCAGGGGCCCTCAGTATTGAAGGGAAATTATATCCCCAATTTAAAACGTGCCATAGTGCGTGTTTGCACACGTCACCTTAGGCCCCGTCCCCTCCCTTCACCACTGTGTAAACGCGCCCTGTGGCTGTTCTAAGTTGAGAGATTAAGTCCCCTTGAATCCTGAGGGTCCCTAGGGTCAAACTAGACCACTAGGTACCTCCAGTAAGCGCCACAGAGCTGCGTTGCAGAGAGGTGTAAAAAGGGGCTTGGCCTCAGAACACCTGTCTGCAGCGCAGCTCCCTGGCGCATACTGGAGATGCCTGTTGGGCTAGTTGGCCCTCAGGGACCCTCAGTATTGAAGAGGAATTAATTCCCCAACTTACAACTCGCCAGGGGGCGCGTTTGCAGAGTGCTGCAAGGAGGGGGCGTGGCCTCCGGCACGATGCCAGTCTTTTATTTATTTTAATTTTTTAAGAAGGGGGGCTGTGTGGTTCCCCTGCTTATTCTAATTTATTGGCCCTGATGACCCCATCCCCCAGGGCCTGTCTCCTAATTATATTTTTTTGACCCCAATCCCCAGGGCGGCCACTGTTTTTTATTATTTTTAAAAAATATATATTTATAGACACACCTAGGACATGCTGGACAAACCGCACGTACCTATCACCATGACGATTTGCGTGATATTCATTAAAAGGCGACTATGAATACAATATATCCACGTGGAATGTATTTACACCACTAGTGAAGCTCTGCCATGTCTGATGGCCTACCGTGCCTAATCCCGGTAGACACCCTTGTCGTTTATTTATACAAACATGGGTAGCTATTGACGGGCACATTTAATACACATGCACACCAAGCCTTTCAAAGGGGGTTCGACAAAAATTCGACCAAAACTATGCAAGAAACCCCCCTCACGGTTAATAAAACACACATCCACTGCCGGATGTGTAATACTTTTTATTTTACTCTCTGGAAAGGGGACGAACATCACTTGAGAGTCACAGCGCGCTCCTGGCAGAGCCCAATGCTGTGTTACACCCACCATTGCCTGCCGAGTGCCACACACCTCTGTGTTGTATTCCACCAGCTAGTGCATATGCTATGACACTCTCTAGCCCATGTGCACTGTAACACCACCCCGTGAATATGTCATGCCACACTTGTCTTCGCACGGGTTATATTGCCCCATCTAACGTGCCTTCCTCGATGCCTATGTTATAACGCACAGTGCTATGCCATACATATTACAATCTGGGATCCATATCTTTGTCACAGTGCAAATGCAACGTTACACTCCCCAGCACATATTTTATATTACAACTTTAGAGACTAGTTAGGTTACACAACACTGCCCTGTGCATATTACACTCCAAGGCGCATATCGCATAGCATGTGCTAGTGCCTGTGCTATCTCGCGCTCTCCAATGAATCTGTCATTGCGCACAATGTATTGCATATTATATTTCACGCCCGGTTCATCTTATATCACACTTTTTGGTGCATAGTTTATACCATACACTATATCTAGTTTTCATTTTCAATCGTGCTCTCAGGACTATGTTCTATATAACACTGTGTTCACCTACCCTTTTCACGGGCATTACATTTTGCGATAGGGGGTGGAGGGTCAGGGGGTGTTTCTGCCAAATGAGCCCGGAGTCACAGTCACAAACGTCCTCTTCTTCCTGAATAAAAGTAAGATTATGCTGCATACTTGTTCATATTTTAAGTAGTTCGCACAGACACACGTTTTAAAAACAATAAAGTTCCTAATACCCGCCTTCTCTGAACAGTTAGCTTGCTGCCCCATCCCCCTCCTCCCTATCCTCTGTTGTGTGAATCCATGGACTAGCCTCCTCCCTCCTGCCATGCATGGTCTAATGTGCTGCCACTGCCCTCAATTTAGTATGATGTACCAGTCCACTCCTCCTGCCCTCCATTGCCCAATTCTATGCCCCATCATTGACCTCCTGCTTAAACTCTGTGCTTAGCGTTCTGCCCCTATTCTCCTTCCCCCTGCCCTCCGATGTCTTTGTGCATGCCCCTGCTCCATCCTTTTTGCCCACCATGTTCCATGGACCTGCCACTCCTATCTACTCTGAGTGTTCTGTTGAGCTGCCACTCCCCTCCCACCTGCCTAGCATTGTCAGATGACTGTAACCTGTCCCTGCCACCTCCACCCTGCCTGTCCACATGCCATGCCCCTATCCTCTTCCTCCTGTCCTACATGGTCCATTGTACTGCCACACCCTTCTGCCCTCCCTGGTCTGTTGTGCTGCAACTGCTCCTCCTGCCTGCCCCGTGCGGTCTGTTGAGAGGCCCCTTCCCCTGAACTTTCTTGTCTGTGCACAGGTCCTGACCCTCCCTTCTATCCTTCATCGTCCTTTGTGCATGCCCCTGCACCCTGCTTCTTGCCCATCATAGCCATTGTGCTGCCACTAACCCTCCCACTTGCCATGCATGGTCTTCTGTGCTGCCATGGCCCCTCCCACCTTCCCTGTGTGGTCAGTTAACTGCCCCTGACCCCCTCCCACCTTCCCTCCATGGTCTGTGTGTATTCCATCACAGTCTCACTATTGCTCTTCATGGTGTGTCTTGCTTCTAGTGCCCATCCTGCCTGACCTCCATGGCTATCTTGCTGCTCCTGCCCTGCCCCCTTGCCCCCAGCCCTCTGTTTACATGTGCAGACCCCTACTCCTTCCCTCCTGGCTTGACTGTTCCATTGTAATGCCCCTGATCCGTCCCTCCTACCCTTTATGGTCTGTTATGCTGCAGCTTTCTCTCCTGTATGTCCATTATGGTCAGCTAGCTACCATTGCCTCTTGCCCCTCTGTTCTCTGTTGTCCATGTGCATGGTCCTGTCCCCTCCCTCTTGCTTCCTATGGATTGTTGTGCTGCACTCCCGTCCCCCATGCCCTGTGTGGTGTATTGTGCTGCTGCAAACCCTGAAGCCTGCCCTGCAGGGTCAGTTTGGTGCACCTCTCCATGTCCCTCCTGTCCTCTGTTATCCAAGTCCATGTCCCTACCCCATTTCCTTCCATGATCCAATGTACCATACTTGCGAACATTTTGAGCATGGTAAGAGGGAGATTTTGAAAAAAAACTGGGGTATTGATTTTCCCCTTTGAGTTACATTGAAAAAGAGGAGTTTGTAGACAGGAGACAGATCAAATAAAGCCCATTTGAGCTTAAAAACATAGGACGTTTCCTGGCTGAATCGGGTCTGTTGGCATGTATGGTTGTACTACCATTGCCTCTTCCTTCGGCCCACAATGGTCTATTACATTGCCACAGCCTCTCTTGCAAGTCCTGTATTGTTGGTTTGTTGCCCCTGCCCCCCTTTCCACTGCCTTCCATAGTCTGTTGTGCTGCCACGGCTTTTCCTGCCTGCTCAGTGTGGTTAAATTGTTGCCTTTGCACCCTCCTACCTGCCTTCAATTTTCAGAGTCCGTGCCCCAGGCCTCTGCCTCTCAACAGTATCCTAATGAACAACTAGATTGCTAACATTCTATATTTATTACAAAAGTGTGGAACGCCTGACGTCATCTTGATGTAATCAAAACTGTAATACCTAGAGCATTTCCTTTAGAAACTACATATATGAGAGGGTCTTATTGGATTCAAAATTATGGTTAGTGCTCTAAAAGACTAAAATAAGGACATATTTTCTCAGTTTTCAAATAGCGACAAAGCACTTTTAAATTATTTGTTATCTTTATGTTTTTTTATCCAGTTGACCACTTGAATAAATGTTGCACTTAGGGGAGAGGATGTGGTGTTACTTTCAGAACTGCGGACTTTGCAACTGGGGAACCAGGTTGGAGTTTCTGCTTCAGCTCGACATTCTGTGATTCTGGTCAAATCACTTAGTCTCCCCATGTCTACAACCAAAATGAATTTGTTCTTGTGTGATGTAACCAATGCTCATGTAAAGCACTCCAATACCTGACAAGTCTGCACTATATAACACTGCAAAAACACAAAATAATAAGTGTTTTGCACACTTCTGTCATTGGGCTATATTTGGGCTACATCTGGGTGATTTTGGGCTACATTTGGGCTCTTTTGTCTCCGGTGGCCATCTTGGGAGATTTATTTGTTATGAAGTTTTCTAATTTGCTCATGTACTGCAGTCTCCTCAGTAGGAAATGCTTTCAGTTTTTTACTTTGATTCCATCATGAAGGTATTCAGATATGTCACACATTTGCCATAAATTCTGAAAGTTAGCACTCTAGTTGCTCATTAGATCACTGTAGTAAAACTACTGTTCACCATGGAAGTCTGCTCCTGGTATTAAAAGTGCATGTTTCAGTCTGCATGTCAGAATTTTTTAATGAAATAGAAGAGGATTTGAGAAGTCACTCAAAATGTGCCCTCATTTTCTTTCTTCAGCATTAATCATAATTTCTATGGCAAAATGAACCCCCTCATTGTGTTTCTTTTTAAATTAAATGTTTTAAGTGTTACCAGTTTATTCCAATCAAGATGGCTTCTGGTGTGCCATACTTTTGTCATAATGAAGACAGTAAGCGCTCTAGTTGTTTTTAAGAACACTCTGGGACATTCTGTCATTGGGCTATACTTGGGCTACATCTGGGTGATATTTGGGCTACATTTGGGCTCTTTTGTCTCTGGTGGCCATCTTGGGAGACTTATTTGTTATGAAGTTTCCTAATTTCCTCATTTACTGCAGTCTCCTCAGTAGGAAATACTTTCAGTTTTTTACTTTGATTCCATCAAGAAGGCATTCAGATGTGTCACACATTTGCCATAAATTCAGAATGTTAGCACTCTTTTTGCTCATTAGATCACTGTAGTAAAGCTACTGCTCACCAGGGAAAACTGCTGCTGGTATTGAAAGTGCATGTTTCAGTCTGCATGTCAGAATTTTTTAATGAAATAGAAGAGGATTTGAGAAGTCACTCAAAATGTGCCCTAATTTTTCTTTCTGCAGCACTAATCATACTTTTTATGGAAGAATAAACCCCCTCATTTTGTTCCTTTTTAAATTAAATGTTTTAAGAGTTACCACTTTAATCCAAGCAAGATGGCTTCAGGTGTGCCATACGTTTATCATAAGTAGGACTGTTAGCGCTCTAGTTGTTCTTTGGAACACTCTGGGAAGCTGCAGTAGAACACAAAGGAATCAACTGACAGTCTCTCCCCTTGTTGGATGTACATGTTTTACTGAGAATGTCAGACTTCATTCTCACATGACTGAGAAAGATAATGTGAATTTACAGAAAATAAGCTCTCAGTTTAGCTTATAGATCACCTTCCAAACCCCTGTGGGAAAAGCATGAGAAAATATTTTTCTCTCAATCATGATATCCCAGCAGAAGGCTTTTTCACATGGTGAAATCACCTTAGAACATACCACAATTCCTAAAATGAGTATGGTACCATCAACAAATGATTTATAATGTAACTAAAGTCTTAAAACCTTCTATTAACTGCAATGCTTTTTAATGAGGTGCTATCATGTATATTGGTCGCAAGATGGCTGCCAACACTTCTTGGATGAAGTGCTGACAGCCAATCAGATCTCAGGATGAGATGTGTGGTTAGGCTCCGCCCACATATATATATGATTTTACTTTTGATTTTCTCAGGAACTACTGAACAGATTGACACCAGACCTGCAAAAGGCACTTCCCTGAGCTGAGAACTACATCTCTGCCAAATTTCAAGTAATTCTGTTCAGCCGTTCGGGCTGTACCTTGGACTAAAGGTCCCTATGGAAAATTGCATGGGGAAAACACGTTTTAGGACCCCCCTTTTTTCTCAGCCCCCGCTTCACGAATCTCCCCGAGGCTTTCAGGGTAGGAGCGGAGCGAAGCGCCCCACCTATTTTGAAAATTTTGCGAGGATTCGTCAACCGGCGCCAAAGTTATTCCAAATAGAATGTTGCGGAATTCCTATGGAAACAGGGTCCTAACTATAACTATCTACTGGCGACCTCATAGTGAAAAACCAGAAAAAAAAATAAAAAATAAATACATAACTTAGCATTTAAAAAACCGTACAAATTCACTGAAAAAACCATAGGTTTCACACACGTTATAGTTAGGAATTATCATTTACAAAACCTTGCAAATTCACTTAAAAAACCATAGGTTTCACACATGTTATAGTTAGCTGTACATTTCACTCGTAAAAAACCAATGAAATTCCATGTTATAGTTAGATCAGGTAACTATAACTTGCGTGACCGCAATCCACAATGTGTAATTTCAGATGTCATCATTGATGTCATGAGTGATGTCACTGACCATGTCATGAGTGATGTACTATGTGACGTCATCAGCAGTTTATTGTGGAATTCATTTGATGATGGTATTGTGCTGTGTTCTAAGGTGATTTTACCCTGTGAAAAACCTTCTGCTGGGATATCATGAATCATGTTTGAGAGAAAACTGAAGCTAAAATGAGAGCATATTTTCTGTAAATTCACATTATCCTTCTCAGTCATGTGAGAATGAAGTCTGTCATTCTCAGTAAATCATGTACATCCAACAAGGGCAGAGACTGTCAGTTGATTCCTTTGTGTTCTACTGCAGCTTCCCAGAGTGTTCTAAAGAACAACTAGAGCGCTAACAGCCTTACTTATGACAAAAATATGGCACACCTGAAGCCATCTTAATTGGAACAAACTGGTAACACTTACAACCTTTAATTTAAAAAGGAACAAAATGATGGGGTTCATTTTGTCATAGAAATTATGGTTAGTGCCGTAGAAAGAAAACTTAAGAGGACGTGTTTCAAGTGTGATCTCAAATATCTTTCTGTTATATTTCAACAGGAGCAGCCTGTCAGTGTATGCCTTTGTGTCCTACTGCAGCTTCCCAGAGTGTTCTAAAGAACAACTAGAGCACTAACAGTCTTACTTATTACAAAAGTATGGCACACCTGAAGCCATCTTGATTGGAATAAACTGGTAACTCTTAAAACATTTAATTTAAAAAGGAACAAAATGAGGGGGTTCATTTTGTCTTAGAAATTATGGTTACTGCTGTAGAAAGAAAAATTAGGACATGTTTCAAGTGTGATCTCGAATATCTTCCTGGTATATTTCAACATTAGCAGCCTGTCAGTTGATGCCTTTGTGTTCTACTGCAGCTTCCCAGAGTGTTCTAAAGAACAACTAGAGCACTAACAGTCTTACTTATGACAAATTTATGGCACACCTGAAGCCATCTTGGTTGGAATAGACTGGTAACACTTAAACAATTTAATTTAAAAAGGAACAAAATGAGGGGGTTCATTTTGCCATAGAAATTATGGTTAGTGCTGCAGAAAGAATACGTAGGGCATGTTTTAAGTGAGATCTCAAATCCTCTTCTAATCATTAGAAACGTCTGACATGCAAACTAAACAATCACTTTCAATACCAGCAGTAAACTTCCAGTTAACTCCCTGGTGAGCGGTAGCTTTACTACAGTGATCTAATGAACAACTAGGGTGCTAACAGTCTGAATTTATGGCAAATATGTGACACATCTGAATGCCTTCTTGATGGAATCAAAGTATAAAACTGAAAGCATTTCCTACTGAGGAGACTGCAGTAAATGAGGAAATTAGGAAACTTCATAACAAATAAGTCTCCCAAGGTGGCCACCAGAGAAAAAAGAGCCCAAATGTAGCACAAATATCACCCAGATGTAGCCCACAGATAGCCCAATGACGGAAGTGTGCAAAACACTTTTTATTTTTAGTTTTTCTGCAGTTGTATATAGTGCAGACTGGTCAGGTATTGGAGCATTGCATCTTACTTGGACCCCTTATTGCGTATTTTGCACGAAGTACATGAGATTGATCTTGCGAAACATTGAACTTTACGATTCTGTTAACCTGAAGGTGCTCTGAACCGGGCTTTGTAACACCTGTTTTTACCTACTGGTTTTAATTAGTTCTCACTGTCTTGTATTAGGAAAGAGGATTTACTGTTTTTATATACACTTTTATGATCTATGTTTCTAAATCAGATCGAATAAAGTTTAATGAATTCTATGGCAGGACGGAGGCGAGGATTATGCATATCTTTCCTCACTTTATTTGCATAGCAGTTCAAAGAAAACGTAACACAACAATCATTAAACAAAAGACTACACAACCCATGAACCATTCGGTGGGTATTCTCCAAGGCAACTATAGTCCAATCATATTACAGTCCATGGATATAATATTGGGATGCCCCTTCTGCTTCCTCTTTATTCACTGCTCGTCAGTTAAGTGCATTCCCTACATTCTTGGCTTAATCTGACGTTGTTGCTGTTTGTATAGCGGTTTCTTGTGCACGTAATTAGCATTATTGCCTTGGTATTGTTTCATATTCCCTGCGCAGCAGGCTTTTGCCCGAGAGCGTTCTCGCCCTCGCAGTTTCTCCCGCTGTGCACTATGCGTGCGGTGAGATCCTGTCAGGCGCATCTGGTCCGAGCAAGGCATCTCCGTCGAGCGCTCCCGCTGGTCTTTACGTGCGTTTGGAAATCCGGGTCCTCCTTTAGTGTCCACTTGATTCCCGACCAATCCTCTCACCTAATTTTGACACCACTACGTGGTGATTTCCCCACACAGCCCCGTTAGTGTCCAACGCCACCTGGTGGTGGTAATTGGTATTGCTCCTCAGTCTATTCTTATAACAGCTTTGGGGAAAGCCCAGCTGTTGGAGCACCGGCGAGGGGGCTGCCTTAAGGATTTTAAGGGCATTTGTTCTGTGCTCACACCCTCTGCTATCATGTCTTCTCCAGAAGACCATTTTTACTCCTCCTACCAGGAAGTGGAGGAGGAATGGCCCCCCAACTTCTCCCTCCAGCAGTGGACCAAGCCCTCTCTCTGGCTATTTCTAGGGCGCTGGCTCCTCTTAGGGATCAGGTTGATAAGCTGGCGAAAAGTATCCCTGGGGTGTTCAGTAACCCAGATCTGGTGGTGGCGGGTCCCAGTAGCTCCCAGATGGGGAATAAAAGGGCGGTTAAGCATAATGCAGGGCACTTGGAAGGATTTTATAAACTTACGGAGACCTTCCTGAAGAATGCGCGAACGCTAAAGCATGCACCCTGCCGGGAGGAGGACGAGTCCGGAGAAAATTGCTACGCTGTCACCACTATTGTATCGGAAGATGATTTCTCCTCTGATGAGGATAAGGACTCGGGCGTCCCTGGCATCCAGAGTCCCACTCCTCTCAGTCCCGGGTTGGGGTCCACTCAAACATGTTCGAGCCTACCCAAATTTACCATCGTAGGTCAGCGGAGTGGATCCCTGACACCAAAGTGGCAGAGTATGTGGTGGGGAAAATCCATCAGCCCCTTGAAAGGGAGGTCAGGGATAGGATGAGAGGAGAATGCCCCAGGCCCTCACTGAAGGGGAAGGTGGCACACATGCCTGAAATTGATGAGAAACTATGTACCTTTTTCTCCAAGTATATGAGGGATCCCAAGAAAGGAATTGATAGGTCTTGGATGTGGTAGGGCCCTTGACCCAAATTATTCAATTGGCGGAGCGTTCAAAAGAGTCAGGATCCCCTTTGTCCACGGATATTGTGGCTGGTTGGGCACACTACCCTAAACCCTAAAACACTTCCCCCTCCACTACCCAAACACCACTGCACTACCCTAAAACCTAAAACACTACCCTCAGCACGACACCCTACACTACCCAAACATAACTGCACTACCCTAAACCCTAAAATACTGCCACCAGCACAACTCCCTACACTACCCAAACACCACTGCACTACCCTAAACCCTAAATCTACCACCAGCACAACCCCCTACACTACACAAACATCACTGCACTACCCTAAACCCTAAAATACTACCCCCAGCACGACCCCCTTCACTATACAAACACCACTGCACTACCCTAAACACTGAATCTACCCCCAGAATGACCCCCTACACTACACAAACACCAGTGCACTAACCTAAACCCTCAAACACATCCCCCAGCACGACCCCCTTCACTACCTAAACACAACTGCTCTACCCTAAACCCTAAGACACTCCCCCCAGCAAGACCCCCTTCACTACCCAAACACCACTGCACAACCCTAAACCCTAAAACACGACCCCCTACACCACACAAACACTAATGCACTACCCTAAACCCTAAAACACTAGAACCCAGCATGACCCCCTACAGTACACAAACACCACTGCACTACCCTAAACCCTAAAACACTACCCCTACACTACACAAACACCACTGCATTACCCTAAACCCTAAAACACTACCCCAGCACTACCCCCTACACTACACAAACACCGCTGCACTGCCCTAAACCCTAAAACTCTACCCAAGCACTACCCCCTACACTACCCAAACACCACTGCACTACCATATACCCTAAAACACTACCCCCAGCACAACCCCCTACACTACACAAACACCACTGCACTACCCTAAACCCAAAAACACTACCCCCAGCACAACTCCCTACACTACCCAAACACCACTGAACTACCCTAAACCCTAAATCTACCCCAGCACGATGCCCTACACTACCCAAACACCACTGTACTACCCTAAACTATAAATCACTACCCCAGCACAACCCCCTGCACTACACAAACACCACTGCACTACCCTAAACCCTAAAACACTACCCCCAGCACGACCCCCTACACTACTGCATTACCCTAAACCCTAAAACACTACCCCAGCACGACCCCCTACACTACCCAAATACCACTGCACTACCTAAACCCTAGATTAAAAAAAAAAACATGCCCAATCCCCCTTACCTCTCACTCCTCGTGGTTCCTCTCTCCTCATGGTTCCTGCTTCATGTCGTCTCTGAGGGGCGGTGCACGTCGTTGTGGAAATGGAATGGCCTCTGTTTCCTTACAACAACGTGGATCCTCTACATGTTTTTTAGAACGCATGGTCATTTACCATACATGCCTTTATAACAAAATTTGTTGTAAAGGCATGCATGGTAAATGACCATGCGTTCTTAAAAAATGTGTAGTAATGACTTTGCGGTGTACAACGCATGCGTGGTAATGCATGCGTTGCAATGGTATCGCGAAGTAAAAAAGTCGTTGTAGCGGCTGTTTACTGATCGAAGCTGGCCACTGTTCTTCAGTGAGACATTTATTTGATTAATTAGGAGGAAGGAATGTGGGTTTTTTGCCAAAAACTGCATTCCCAGCTGTTGTATTGTGAAAGTGTCTGCGTGGCCTGGTTTCACTTCCAGTAAGAAAGTGGAAGAGTCTGATCTAAAGGAGTTTTGTTGTTGAACAGGGCCGGAGCAACACGTCATCAGAAAACATAGCTAATGGAAAGTGTCCTCCCTGAAGTGTGGAGCAGCGCAATGAGAGGTCAACGAGTGTGCATCCCACCGCAGTATGACCGCACTGCGTGACCCATGTGCCGCCACCAGGGTACGGGAGGCAGAAGCATCATCGCAGGGCCTCTTGAAGACCATTGTAGCACTAATTCTACATTTTGGTACTAGGGCATTTTAACTTTGTTGCTCCTGCCAGAGACAAAGAGAAGATCCTGTGTTATTCAGTGCCCTCGTTAACTTTTTTGTGGGTTGTGGTGCTTGTCACTTCGCTGCCCCGCCGGTGCACACGACTGGGCACCCCACCTCGTGTGCCATCTGCAGGGCCTCTGCCCTCGGATCACTGGTTTCAGTTTCCGGAGTGGCAACATAAACAGTTGCTCCAAAGGACTAGCCTGAACACTTAGGTGAATATCCCGTGCACCAGCATTCCACGGAAATTCTTTCCTAGCTCTCCCACGTCGACGACGACGTCATAATAGCACGGCTCTGCTCGCGACACCGTATGACATCATCGGAGCCATAAGAGGACCTTGTTGGCGTGCTGACATCAGTTCCTCCCATTTTTTCTGTGCCACCGAGGCAAACAGGCGCACCGAGACATTTTCACATGTATACATAGTATAATAAATGCAAAAAAAGAAGCAGAGAACTCTGGGTAGTTCTCAAGTTTAGGTGGAAAGCAGCTCCTGTATGGAGCACTCTCAACACCAGCGACACTCTAGATCTGCTCACCTCAAATGTCTGTTTTTCTATCAAAATCTTTAAGCATAGGATTAGCACAGTGCCATCCACGCCGAGATAGAAAAGGACAAAGTCTTTTGCCATTTGTACAGCAAAGTCTTTAAGCATAGGACTAGCACAGTGCTGTCCTTGCCGAGCTGTAAAATGACAAAAGCCAATATATATATATTCACTGAAAAAACCATAGGTTTCAGGTACGTTATAGTTAGAAATTAGCATTTAAAAAACCTCAGAAGTTCATTGAAAAAACCATAGGTTTCAGGGGCGTTATAGTTAGTTGGACATTTCACTCGTACAAAACCATAGAAATTCCCCAGATATAGTTAGTTCAGCTAACTATAACTCGCGCGCCCGCAATGCACTGCTGATGACGTCACACAGTACATCACTCGTGACATCACTGATGACATCTCAAATGACATCACTGATGACATCATCTAGTGGATGTGTGTTTTTCTGAAAATTAAATATGTTTTATATATGTATATCTCAAGGTCGATGGAAGAATAAATGGGTATATAAGTGTCTAAATAGATGATTTTTTTTGTAAAATTGATTGTATAACTGATTGATTAAGTGTATCGTAGTGAATACATGGGTTAGTGAGTAATGTTTAAATATGTAAATATCTGTTTCAGTCTCTCACTTTGTGTATAAGTGGCTGCATGGGTTGGTGAGTAGCTACATGAGTGTCTATATGGGTTGTTAGTTGCTTTTGTGAGTATCAGTATGAGTGTCTGAGTGTCTGTATGGTTTGGTGGGGGTATTACTTAGTGCATAGATGCATGAATGAGTGACTCACTGTTTGTATGTGTTGAAGACATCATGTGTGCAGGACTGTATAGGTGGATGAGTGTGTGTATGGGTGTGTTAGTGAGTGAATGACTGTCTCAATAGTGTCTTTATGAGTAACTACATATGTTTTAAACTAGTATATGTGAGTATTGGTGTATATAAATGAGTATATGTGAGAGTGAGAGATTGGAAGAGTTCCTGTACAAATAAGTAGGTGTTTCTATAAGTGATTGTTTAAGAGAGTAAATATGTGTAAGTTTCCATAGAAGAAAGTGTGGTAGTGTGTGTATAACTGTATATGCAAGTAAATGGATGTTTGATACTTTGTTTGCATGTGTAACTATGTGTGTGAGTAACTCTATGGATGAGTGGCGGTGTGTAACAGAATGTATAGGTGTATGAGTACATATGAGGAGTGAGTACATGTATGAGTGACTGTATAGGGACTGTTGGTGAATGAGTGGATGTGTGTGTAGATCTTGGAATTACTGAATAAGTATGTTGTAACTGGTATTGGCATGTACATTGTTTTGAAAATGTTAGTTTGTATTTTTGAGTGTGTGTATCAAAGGTTATATTAGGGTGAGAGGAGGTCTGCCACTCTATCACAAGGATGATGTCATCAGTGATGTCATTTGAGATGTCATCAGTGATGTCATGAGTGATGTTACTGACCATGTCATGAGTGATGTAATATGTGACGGCATCAGCAGTGCATTGTGGGCGCACGAGTTATAGTTAGCTGAACTAACTATAACAGGGGAATTTCTATGGCTTTGTACTAGTGAAATGTCCAACTAACTATAACGCGCCTGAAACCCATGTTTTTTCAGTGAATATATATATATATATAAAAAATATATATATATACACAAATATATATATATATATATATATATATATATATATATATATATATATATATATATATATATATATATATATTTTTTTTTTTGTGGGCTGGTGGGAGAAGCACGTGGCCAGGGGCGAGGCCAATGAATGCTGGGTGGAAAAGATCGCTCTTTGGGCCCGATACATAGATGATCTTTTTATAATTTTGCGTGGCAGCCGCACCTCGGCTGAGGAATTTGTGGCTTCCCTAAACATCAACGAACTTAACTTAAGATTCACAGGGGAAATCAGTAACAAGTCAGTTACATATCTGGATCTAGAAATTTATGTAGACAATGACATACTTTCTACTAAACTCTTTAGGAAGCCTACAGCAGGCAACACTGTGTTGCATGCTGACAGCCACCACCCACGCAGCACCCTAAAAAAGATACCATTCGGGGAATTCCTACGCCTCAAAAGAAACTGTTCTAAAGAACAAGACTATGATCAGGTCAAAACAGAAGCCACCAAGAGATTCAGGGAAAGAGGTTACAGGATCGCTGACCTTTCCATAGCTGAAACTAAAATCAAAGATATTAATAGAAAAGATCTATGAATTACCAAGAAAGCCACTGAATCAGATGAAGGTCAGGTTAGGATGATAACCAACTTTAATGAGAAGTCCAGTCAGGTAATGCAGATCTTCAAGAAAAACTGGCACATTCTACAAACGGACAACATCCTCAAAAAAAAGTTACCGGCACGCCCAGTAATAACTTACAAGCGTAGCCTGTCAATAGGTGACTACCTTGTCCATAGTCACTTTGATCCAGTCCCCAGAATCAAAAACAGGATAGGTCTTGCAGGATTTTATCCCTGCAACCACTGCAAAGCCTGTAAATTTAGTGAAAAAACAACTACATACTTAGGCAGACCCAATGACCCTAGACCTACACGCAAGATAAAACTTTTCCTCAACTGCAACTCAGACTTCACTGTTTATTGCCTCACTTGTCCATGTGCTAAAAGATACATAGGGAGCACCATACACCCCACTAAGAAACGTATTTTGGAACATATGCGGGCAATTGCTAATAAAGATCCAGCATATCCGGTTGCCCGACACTTTGAACAGTACCATCAAAGCAACCGTGACCTATTAAAATGTTATTGTCTGGATCAAGTTGGCAAGTCGGAGAGAGGTGGTGATAGAGTACGAAAACTTCGTATTCTAGAGTCAACCTACATAATAGATCTGCAGAACAAGACCCCTATAGGGCTTAACAACGATGAGGAACTATGGGTTCACTTATGAGGTAGATGATATACTTAGATCATAAGGGTACTTCTTAAAATACATCTTAGATACCCTCTCTTTTTGGGTCTGCCGCTTTAAAATCTATTCCCAAACAAAAATAATTAAAATCTGTTTTCTTATTTTCTGTTTTATGGCCCAATAAACATTAGTACTCTCTCTCAGTAGTTGGTTTTATGTCCATTCAGGGCTCTATTGTCACATATAAGCAGATGACTAGGCAACACGGATGAGATGCCCAAAAAGGGGGGGCTTATTTGCAACACGAGACACAGATGAATTATACTTATAAATTAAAAATAATAATACTGTTATTTGTTTGTCTCTTTGCCCCTCATGACACCAATCTGAAACAACATATAAGGTGTTTAGATGTATTGAGAACACATCGCAATGGCAATATATATAAGCTTGGAATATTGCCATTCTGCATTTACGTGTCTCTCCCCAATCTCTTTGACATGAAAATACAAAAAGAGTTATTTGCCACACTGCACTGTCGTCCAACTTCTAATTTTAACTTTTATATGTATTGTTTGCATTAATGTAAGGCACTTTACTTGGCTATATTTGTCGTTATAAGATGGCCGCCATGAAACTACGAACAATCTTGCTGCTAGTCCATCTTCTATGCCAATATTTTTGTCATGCGATATGTGATTCAAGTTTAAATGTGCCCGCTGTATACAAAGGAAACTGACATTGAAAAAGCCAGTCGGCGAAACGCGTCTGTCAGCGTTTCGGGGAAATCACGGGGGGAACTTGCTAAATAAAGCATCTATGCTTTAAGAAACATCGTCCCTGGATTTTGCTTTGAGTGCTCTTCGCTTTACACGTTTTACGTGTTGGTTGTTTCATATATATATATATATATATATATTCACTGAAAAAACCATAGGTTTCACACATGTTATAGTTAGCGGAAATTTTACTGATAAAAAACCAATGAAATTCCCCCGTTATAGTTACTGCAGGCAACTATAACTCACGCGACCGCAATCCTCTGCTGATGCTAATACTGTATTTAGACACTTATTTGCCCATGTCTTCTTCCATACATTTTTAGCTATACATATATTACAAATATTCTTTTTTCATAAAGACACATATGTCATCAGCAGAAGATTGCGGTCGCGTGAATTATAGTTGCCTGCAGTAACTATAACGGGGGAATTTCATTGGTTTTTTATCAGTAAAATTTCCGCTAACTATAACATGTGTGAAACCTATGGTTTTTTCAGTGAATTTGCAAGGTTTTTTAAATGCTAATTCCTAACTATAACGTGTGTGAAACCTATGTTTTTTTCAGTGAATTTGTACGGTTTTTTAAATGCTAAGTTACTTTACGCCATTCGTGGCGTGCGCGCCCACTTAACGCAGTTCGTTCTGTGCGCACACGGTGCGCTTCACGCACCGTGCGCGCACAGTGAGCATGCGGTGCGCTTTGCGCACCGCGCGCCCACTTTACGCAGTTAGTGCCATGCACGCACGGTGGGCACGCGGTGCGCTACGCGCACCGCGTGCCCATGTTACGCTAGATGGGCCATGTACGCACGATGCGCTTCGCGCACCGTGCGCACATGGAGGACATATGATGCACTTTATTTTGAAAGGTAATATTTTAATTTTTCGTATATTTTATAAGCCATGCACAAATGGTGCACACGGGGTGGAGAGAGTGTGGATAATTTTTTTTTTTATAAAAAATTTTTTAGTTTATCTTATCTGTTATAAGCCATGCACAATTGGTGGACTTCGGCCACCAATTGCACACGGGGTGGAGAATGTGTGGATGATTTTTTTTTTTTAATAATTTTTTACCGTACGCGTACGGTAAGCGTAATCGGCGAAATTACCAAAAAAAAAAAAATTCCGTTTTTGGCCTTGGGGGATCTTTGGGGACTCCCTCAACATGCCTATGTGTGTGGGAGCTGTCTAAACAGCCCCTTTACATGTTTTTTGGGCTTTAAATTTTAAAAATCACTCTCAGTGCGAGAGAGAAAATGGCAGCCGCCGCTTCCTGGTTTCGGCCGATTCGAATGTTTACTAAGATCTAAGAGCCAATCAGAATCACGCTCGCGCACGCCACCGTAAGCGCACCGTAAGCTGGCTCAGATATATATATTGATTTAAAGGCTATTTTCTCAGAATCTACTGAACAGATTTACACCAAACCTACAAAAGGCACGTCCTTGACCTGAGGACTACCTCTCTGCCAAATTTCTAGTAATTCTGTTCAGCCGTTCGGGCTGTAGCCCTGTCTAAAGGTCCTATGGAAAAATGCATGGGAAAAACGCGTTTTGGGACCCCCCTTTTATCTCAGCCCCCGCTTGACGAATCCCCCCGAGACTTTCAGGGTAGGAGCGGAGCGTAGCGCCCCACCTATTTTGAAAAATTCGCGAGGATTCGTCGACCGGCGCAAAAGTTATTCAAAATAGAATGTTGCAGATTTCCTATGGAAACGTGGTCCTAACTATAACTACCTACTGGCGATATATATATATATATATATATTATAGCGCAATCCCGATACATCTGAAGGCTGTCTGACAGGGCGGTCCGTGCAGGGGCAATCGGCAGCCCCAAATCTGCAACACCAACCAATTCCAAATATGAAATTAAGCACGGACACCGAGGAGATATGCAGTACGATTTGGTTTATTCGCTGCAACCAAAACAACGCGTTTCAGCTTTCTAACGTGAGCAAGGCGAAAGCTGAAACGCGTTGTTTTGGTTGCAGCGAATAAACCAAATCGTACTGCATATCTCCTCGGTGTCCGTGCTTAATTTCATATTTGGAATTGGTTGGTGTTGCATATATATATATATATATATATATATATATATATATATATATAAATAACTGAAAAAATAGAACGTTATATTTAGTTGGACATTTCACTCATGCAAAACCATAGAAATTCTGGCGTTATAGTTAGTTCAGCTAACTATAACTCATGCCCCCGCAAAGCACTGCTGATGATGTCACATATTACATCATTCATGACATGGTCAGTGACATCACTGATTACATCACTGATTACATCATCCAGTGACTGTGTGTTTCTGTAAAGTTTAAATTTGTTTTATATATATGCCAAGCTGTATTGAGGAATGAGTGGGTGTATAAGTGTCTGTATGGAGGATTTAGTAAGTATGTGACTGACTGTATAAGTGAGTGATTAAATGTGTCTTAATGAATGCATGGGTTAGTGACTAAACTGTGTGAAAGTCTGTATCAGTCTGTCTGTTGTTGTGTAAGCTGCTGCATGGGTTGGTGAGTAGCTGCATGGGTTATTGATTGCTTGCCTGAGTATTTGTATGGCTGCCTGAGTGTGTGTGTGTGTGTGGGTGGGAGGTGCGTGAAATCTGTGCATAGATGTGTTAGTGGTTGATTCACTGGGTGTAGGGGTTCAAGAGTACATGTGGAAACAGCTGTATGGGTGGGTGAGTATGTGTATGGGTGTGTTGGTGAGTGAATGGATATCTCAGTGGTACATGTGCTAGTAACTACATATGTAAAAGGCAGAATATGTGAGTGATGGTGTATATAAATAACTATATGTGAGAGTCAGTAATTGTGAGAGTGCCTGCATGGATGAGTGTGTATTTGTATCAGTGATTCTATATGAGAGTAATTATGTGTTAGTATCTGTATGAATAAGTGAGGTGGTGTCTGTATAACTGTATAGGTGAGTAAATGGAAGTATGATTGATTCTTTGCATGACTGACTAAGTGTGTGAGTAACTCTGGATATGTGGCAGTGTGTGAGTGTCTGTATAGGTGTATGAGTGCATATGATAGTGTTGTATTGATGAGTGACTCTATGTATGAGTGACTGTATGGGTGAATGTGTGTGTAGACCTAGGAATCAGTCAGTGTGTATTTAGTAACTGGTATTGATGTGTCTATTTTTTCGAAAATGGTAGTCTGTATTTTAGAGTGGGTGTATCAAAGGTTATATTCAGGTGTGAGGAGGTGCATAAGATTTTCACTGGATGATGTAATCAGTGATGTAATCAGTGATGTTATTTGAGATGTCATTAGTGATGTCATCAGTGATGTCACTGACCATGTCATGAATGATGTAATATGTGACTTCATCAGCAGTGCATTGTGGGGGCGCGAGTTATAGTTAGCTGAACTAACTATAACACCGGAATTTCTATGGTTTTGTATGAGTGAAATGTCCAACTAACGATAACATTCCTGAAACCTATAGTTTTTTCAGTTAATTTCTATGGTTTTTTAAATGCTAATTTCTAACTATAACGTGCCTGAAACGCATGTTTTTTTCAGTTAATATATATATATATATATATACATATACACACATATATATATTACCTACTGGCGGTCGCCAGTAGGTAGTTATAGTTAGGACCTATTTTCCATAGGAAATCCGCAACATTCTATTCCCAATAAGTCTGGCGCCGGTTGACGAATCCTCGCGAAATTTTCCACACTTTTGGCCAGCTCCGCTCTGCTCCTACCCTGAAAGTTTTGTGGTGATTCGTCAAGCGGGGGCCGAGAAAAAAGGGGGGTCCCAAAACGTGTTTTCCCCATGCAATTTCCCATAGGATCTGTTGTCGCAGCTATAGCCCGAACCGCTGAACGGAATGACACCAAGTTTGACAAAGAGGTAGTCCTCAGTTCAGACTCGTGCCTTTTGTATAAATGGTGTGAATCCGTTCAGTAGTTCCTGAGAAAATTAGAGTTAAAAGTACATAAATATCGATGGCCGCGGAGGATCCGCGGACCGTACATGCACCGTACGCGCACCCTCCCCGAACCGAGCGCGCACCCTCCCGATCGCGCGTTGAATGCTAATTGGCTGTCGAGTGTCTCTCTACATTCGAAACCAGGAACTGTTGGTGGCCATTTTCTGCCTCGGTAGAAGCGAGGCTGAAGAAGCAAGGGGAATAAGTGTGTAAAACATATAAAGGGGGCAGAGTGGAAATACTCTGACCCTCTAGAGGTGCTTAGGGGGTCCCAGAAGGCCTCTGTTTTTAAAAAGACAAGAAATCATTGGTTGTATGACTACTTTGTACACTGAAAGGTAGGGTGTATATTTCTGTTTTTTAAAGGTATGATTCTTATTGGTTAACAAAAACAGATTGTAAGGAACATTATATATGATTAGCTGATATGTTGAAAAGTGAAGCACACTTCCTCTCGTGTGTAGGAACATTGTGTGCTGAACTTCTGACCTGTGTGCTTAGTGCAGTGTTCCATGACCTGTTTCTATGGTAACAGGCAGAAGGCAGATTGGGGGAAGGGTTGAAATGTCTTTCATTTGGAAAGGGTTGAAATGTTTAACCAATAGAAATGTGTGTTTGCTTTTGAGTTTATGTGTGAAGGATTGTGATTTGATGTTTACATGTATATGTGTGGAAAATGAAAGGGAAACTTTTCAATTCTTTGTTTTTGCTGAGAGGTGCACAGTGCAGATATTCTGTAAAAGAAAATATGGTGAGTGACTGATATACTTCTTAATCTACAAAAGAACTTGAAAGATTAGTTATTTAATTGTGAGGGGATGTATGTAGACTATTTTGATTTTAATCAGACTAATGTATTTCTCCTGCTAAAGTGTAGGGAGTACTTTTTTTCTCTACAATCTTATTGACAGTGTCTGTGCATGTAGAAACCATTCTGTGATACGCATTTGTGTTTTTCATGTGTTTGCAGACAGATAACTGTGCTGTTTTTATATTTTGGTAGACTTAGAAACCAGTCATTGTTTATGAATTTGTGAAATGAGTTATGTTATGTTTCTATACTAAAATGTAGTACTACTTCTAGATGAAGAAATGTGTTTTGGTATAGTGCAAGGGATAGTGTTGTTTGTCTAGAATCACACAGTGAGTCTGTGTGCATTTGGGAACCACTGTGAGAGAAGCATTTGGTAACATCGTGTATTTGCAGACAGATAACTGTTTTAAAACCGGTCATGTTGTCAAGTTTTAGTAGCATTATAAGTCAGTCTTTGCTTATGCTTTGATTAAATGAGTCAGGCTTTGACATAAAAGTGCAGTCCTGAAATATGAAGATTGTGTGCATTTCCCTTACCACTTCCACAGTAGTGAATGGTTTTTGGTAAACTCCTAGGTATAGTGGTTGTTGTCTAGAATCACACTGTGAGTCTGTGTGCATTTGGGAACCACTGTGAGAGATGCATTTGGTAACATCGTGTATTTTTTTAGCAGATAACTCTTTTAAAACCTGTCATGTTGTCAAGTTTTAGTAGCATTAGAAGCTAGTCTTTGCTTATGCATTGATAAAATGAGTCAGGGTTTGACACTAAGGTGCAGTACCATGCACTATTCTGTTCACTCTGGCAGAACTGAAAATTTAAAAGTTTTACCTAAGCACTGTCCTAGAAGTAGTCTGATTATTTAGTCAGTTTCTAAGTACCAAATAGATTGCTTCAAATGTCTATGCAGTATGCATGTAGTTTTCTAACATACTATACACTTGTCTTTTACACCTTCAATTCCCTAGTCAGTATCCATACACTTCCAGGAAACACCCTGTCACTTCCTTTGCAGTCCTCTAGAGACCCATTCAACAGCATGTACTAATCCATTCACTGTGCCAAAACCCAAACACTTATAAATTCACCAAGACACTCTCTTTCCAGTACTCTAATAATGCAGTCACTGCCTAAGTATTCATGCACTGAGCCAGGTCTTAGCACATGGACTTCTTCAAACCCCTATCCACTATGCATGCAGTCCTCTAACCACCTACACAATTGTCTTTCACACCTTCAATTCCCTAGTCAGTATCCATACACTTCCAGGAAACACTCTGTCACTCCCGTTGCAGTCTTCTAGTGACCCATTCAGCATCATGTACTAATTCATTCACTGTGCGAAAACTCAAACACTTATAAATTCACCAAGATATTATCTTTGCAGTACTCTAATCATTCAGTCAGTGCCTAAGTATTCATGCACTGAGCCAGGCCTTAGCTCATGGACTGCTTGAAACCCCTATGTACTATGCATGCAGTCTTCTAACCACCTAGACACTTGTCTTTCACACTATCAATTTTCTAGTCAGTATCCATACAGTCCAGAAAACATCTTGTCACTGCCTTTGCACTCCTCTAGTGACACATTCAGTACCAAGTACTAATCCATGTCCTGTGCGTAAAGCCTAGCACTTATAAATTCACCTAGGCACTCTCCTTACTGTACTCAGTCAGTACCCAAGTAGTCATGCAGTGAGCCAGGCCTTAGCACATGGACTGCTTTAAATGCATATGCAGTATGGATGCAGTCCTCTAATCACCTACACAGTTGTGTTTCACAGCCTCAATTCCCTAGTTAGTATTCATACTCTTCTAGCAAACATCCTGTCACTCACCCAGTGTGTCTCCTTATAGTACTGTAATCATTTAGTCAGTTAGCATGTAGAGTTTTAGTGAGGTAGGCTTTAGGGCATGAACTACTTCAAAGTAGTATGCACTACGCATGTAGTGTTTTAACCATCGTCACACTTGTGGTTCAGGGACATAGTTTCTTAGTCAGTATTTATATAAAATGTGTTTGTACAGTAATGGAATAGTATTATTTTGAAAGTTATTAATATACATTTATTTGTGATTCTTTTTTACAGATACAGAACAGGAGTGTTTCTCATCTGTTTGCACTCTTCTCGTGCAAGATTGTTTGGATGAAGGGTCCTTAGATGTTTCATCAAACTTGCTGTGCCGCATGAGTATTTTTTGTTAGGATCGTAACAGAACTCTTTTGAAAATCTTGTGCATGAGAAAGGTGGTATTGGTCTTTGTTTGCCCCTCGAGAAAAGTAGAAAATTTCCACATCACTGAAGGAAAACGTTGTGGGCGTGGTGTATCCTCCAAAAATTCAACTTTAGATTCAGTGAATATTTTATAGCGACATCATTTACAGTTTTTGTAAGTTAAAGTTCAAAAAATTTGTTAGCTGTGTGCATTTTATATTTCTCAGATTTGTATTTTGAGAATGGCATGTTGGTTTTTTTTTAACAATCTTTGAGATTGTGTTTTTTTTGCCCGCTGTTAAGTGATGAGTACGATTGAAATCACTATTTTTAGTGAAATTTAATATATTCTGAGAACAGCAAAAAAGGCAAAAATATTACTTTGTGGAAATTATGCTGTGTTGTATAAAATGTATTATTACATGTTATAATTTTTTTTTCCTTTTCTTTCACAGATCCAAATTTTAAAATAAGCAATTTATATGAATTTATATTTGAATGAAAAACAGAAAAAAATGTATACCATTTTTTATTCCTATTACTGTGAAGGTAAGTTTAACTAAGTCTCAATATGCAGAATGAAGAGGCCTGCAAGAAGCTACAAAGTTGAAACACGTTTCTAAAAACACTCTGTTTATGTAGTTTTGAAATCTGACCATAATCAGATACCATGTGACCTGCAAAAAAAGAGATATGAGGGGTTCATAATATTTCACCTTTTTAGCTGTTGAAGGACCGCAATCATTCTTCTTTGAACATCTTTGCAGACAAAACTCTGTGCTTACCTTCTATCATTCGCAAGGAAATTTAAAAACGGAAATATGTCACTTTTTGTAACATAGTTATTGTGCAAGATACTCTTTTATATTTACAAAGAGAGGAAAAGGCACTCTGTGCACTTTTTATACTCCATGTAAATATAACCTCATCATGCACACCACTTTGTGTTGAAAGGGTGTTCTATAAGTGTTGTTGTGCATGATTGCACTTAATACTCATAGAACAAGACACATGTTTAGATTTATCAGAAATCAGAAATCTCGATATGTGTGTGAATGCTGCACCATTCTAAAATTGGTGTAGGAAAGCACAACAAGGAGAATTGTTTTCATTTCTCCACATTTTTATATCTTCAATGCATGCTGAAATGTTCAGCATACATTGAAGAAGAAAAATGCATTTTCTCATTGTTTTTGCGCAGGAAGGTGTGTCTTCCTGCAGAAAAACAAACAGCACATGACACAGATATCCTTGCACTATGGTGCAAGGATGCCTGTGTCACCACATGGCTGCAGTTTAAGCAGCCATGCAGAGAGAAGCATAGATTTGCAACATATTTATGTACATATGTTGCATCCCTGTGCTTCGGAAGTACTATAGCACACTGTAGTTAAAGAGGTTACTGTGTGATGCTGCAGCACTTCCTCATAGTTCCGCACTTAAACATTCACCATACGCTACTAATGCATTCATTCAGTCAATTACATACTACACATACATTCATCTATACTAACACTAACAAAGAAATGTAGCTCTTTTTTTTAAACCAGGAAAGTTAGTTCTTACAAGAACTTTTTTTTTCTTCTTTTTTCTTTTATAAGGTTCTGCAAAAACAAAAAACAAAAAACAAAACAGGAGAAACCAAACAATGAACTTCAGGGAACAATAAAAAAAAAAAAAAAAATAGCAAATGTGACTTTCTTGCCGGCGGCAGATCAGATCGATCGACTGCTCACCATAGCACAAAGTCTTATTGCAGTTAGTGCAGAGCACTTTTAAAAATTGAAATTGAGGACGGATGTCCAAGGTTTGGGCTGATGGATGCACTCTTGATGTGCTTGGCTGCGATGAGGTGGATGGCGCAGGAGCAGGAGTGTTTTCATCCGTCAGCACTCTTCTCGTGCAAGATTGTTCGGATGAAAGTTCCTCATGTGCTTCATCATACTTGCCGTGCCGCAAGAGTATTTCTTGTTAGGATCCCCTCTTGATAGGACTCTTTTGCAAATCTTGCACGTGACCAAGGTGGCATTGGTCTTATTCTGCCCCTCGGGAAAAGTAAAAAAATTCCACACCACTGAAGAAAAACGTTTTTTTGGTGGTGCTTCCGGCAAACATTCATCCTCAGAAGTATGAGGTGATGCAGGTGATGCCTGCTGCCCTGAAGCCATTTTTGGTTGAAAAAAGTTAGAGCTAAGTGTAAACTTAGTCTAAAAAATCTTCTTCTCTCCAAAGAGATGGTGCTCTAAAGAAGGTCAAATAAGAATGATTGAAATGGGTGGGGTCTTTCAATAGTTAGAAGAGGAAGTGTAATGAACCAATCAAATCTCTTTTTTTGCAGGTCACATGGGATCCGCGCACCCTGCGCTTACGCAGCATGCACCCAGCGCGCATCCGCGAAATTCAATTAAAAAGAAATCTAGGATTAGATGTAAAAATATATTAGGTTTAAGACTAGTTTAGAGTTTGTCTTCAATTAATATTCACAGGAAATACATATATATATGTTTTTTAAAATGTTAAATATTTCACGGGATCCGCGCACCCACCGCGTCATAGACGCAGATGACACATCGCGGAAGCGCGTAAACGTCGCGTTATGTACATCGAACGTGTCATGTATGGGCTGGCAGTCGTGTACCTGTCGCGTTGCGATTGCGCACTAAACACATACCCAACTCGTACCATGCGCGGATGCTATCATGTAGGGATCGAGAACGGTGCGCATAGGGTGTGCGGATCCAAAAACATTGAAAAAAATATATAAAATACAGTTTTGAACATATAGTTAAAAAAATATTTTGAAAAATATAAAAAAATATGTTTGTAAAACCCATTAAGTTCAAAAAACATTTTTAAATTTTTCAAAGAATTAATTGAAAAAATAAGTTTAAAAAATGGTAATAAAAAAGTATTTAAAAAAAAAGATAATTAATGATATTGACACACTGAATTTGAAAAATATAGAAATCCAATCAAAATCATTAAACATGATATCTTCAGAGATAAGTTATAGATAGGAATTAGCACTTACAAAACCTTTGAAATTCACTGAAAAAACCATAGCTTTCATGCACGTTAAAGTTAGGAATTGGCATTTAAAAAACCTTTGAAATTCACTGAAAAAACCAAAGGTTTCAGGGGCGTTATAGTTAGGAATTGGCATTTAAAAAACCTTAGAAATTCACCAAAAAAAAACCATAGGTTTCAGGGGCGTTATGGTTAGCTGGGCATTTCCCTCGTACAAAACCCTAGAAATTCCCCCGTTATAGTTAGTTCAGCTAACTATAACTCGCGCCCCCGCAATGCACTGCTGATGACGTCACATATTACATCACTCATGACATGGTCAGTGACATCACTGATGACATCACTGATGACATCTCAAATGACATCACTGATGGCATCACTGATGATGTCATCCATGCGATATATTAGTGCATTTTCTCACACTCTAATATAACCTTTAATACACCGACTCAAAATTTCAGACGGCCATTTTGAAAACCATAGATACTCCAATACCAATAACTACATACCCACTCATTGACTCTTAGGTCTACATACATCTCCACTCACTCACCTGTACAGTCACTCATACTTACAGTCACTCCGTACAGGACTATCATATGCATTTATACACCTATATAGTCACTCACACACTGCCAATTATCCATTGAGGTACTGACACACCTAGTCAGTCATGCAAATAATTAATCACAGTCCAATTTACTCACCTATACAGTTAAACACACTCAAGTTCACTTACTCATAAAAATACTAACAAATTCTGACACTCTTATACAATTACTAATACAAGCACACACTCATCCATTCAGGCACTCCCTCAATCACACACTCTCACATATAGATAGTTATATACTCTTACACACATATACACTGCGTTTCACATATGTAGTTACTGACACATGTCCAACTGAGATATACATTCAATCACTAACACACTCATACATACACTCACCCAACCATACAGTCCATCACAGTTGCACTCTTAAAACCATGCACCATAGAATCACCCACTCACACATCTATGCACAGAGTCACACACACCCTACCCACACAAACACTCAGGCACCCATACAGATACTGAGACAACCAATCAATAACCCATATATACACATTCATATAGGTATTCACAAAATCATGCAGCCACTTATACACCAACACACAGACACATACAGACATTCACATAGTTTAGTCACAAGTCTGCAGTAAGATACATTTAATGACTCACTTATAGAGTCAGTTACGCACCTAGAAAATCATCCATTCACACACTTGTACAGCCACTCATTCTTCCACAGGCCTTTCACTATAAATATATAAAACATATTTAAACTTTACAGAAACACAGACTCACTGGATGACGTCATCAGTGATGTCATCAGTGATGTCATTTGAGATGTCATCAGTGATGTTGTCAGTGATGTCACTGACTATGTCATGAATGATGTAATATGTGACGTCATCAGCAGTGCATTGCGGGGGCACGAGTTATAATTAGCTGAACTAACTATACCGGGGGAATTTCAATGGTTTTGTACGAGGGGAATGTCCAGCTAACTATAACGCCCCTGAAACCTATGTTTTTTTTAGTGAATATACATATATATATATATTTATATTTAGATAGATAGATAGATAGAGATAGTGTTGTATTACATTTGATGTGTATAAAGTCCTGTTTACTTTTCTAAGCAAACAAGCACCACAGGTGCCCAAGAAAGGAGCGGCCAGTCCATCCTGTCCAGAATCTCAACAGCAGCCCACTAAAGCAGTGCAAAACGCACTGATAGTGGCAGAGAGGGAACTATACCAAGCGTCCCAAAACACTGCTAGGGAAAGGAGAGCATGTCAGAAACACTGATTAATGCCATAAAAAAATGGAAGGAATACTCCATGGAAGAAGGGAGCTGCACAAGAGAAACACCCTTATAAGGTGTGAGTGCAAGGCGGAAAAGGTGTGCGCACAATGATTCAGTGTACAATATAATATCCCCTATAAGGAATATTAAAGTACCATAAGTACACCCAGAAACGTGTATGAGGCATAAATAAGATGTTCCACAAGGCAATAGTGCATCTGCACAAAATAATATATTAATGATTACTTGCATGAAGTGTATAAAGAAGAAAAAAATCCTATACCATTAGGATAGAAGCCCACTGAGGGCCACAAAACAAAATATCAACTCCATCCCGTCTTGACGGTTCAGAAGTAAAAAGAACACCTGTTGAAGTGAGGAACACCTCACCAGGTGCCACCCAAAGGTGGAATGTTTAAAAAAAACTGAAGCCAAAAGCCTGCCAATGGCACAACAGAAGAAGGAAAAAAGAAAGTCCTCTGACCAACTAAGTTCATTGGGAGCTAGTCTGCTGGGAATGTGGACAGAGAGAGTAAACAGAATTAAGAGGCCTAGCCAGTTGACTGTCCCGAAACTGCTGCAATGCAGAGTTGGCATGGCTGCTTAATAGACAGGCATCATCAAAAAGCAAGTGTTTTGAACATCCTCCAAAAACCCAGAGGTGTGCAACTAGGCATGCCGACGTAGTGCCAACAAAGAGGTCAAAGTCCAGCCTACGGAGTCAGTGGTATCCATACCACATCAGATGATTAGTTTAGCTGCTTGCTGCCCATCCTGTATTAATCAGGCAAGATCGTTCCGGGTCTCATCCAGAATGAAGGGCAGCAGATGTGCCAAGGAGTCCCACAATGTATGGGGACAACGTCCAAGGATGCAAGAAGTATTAAGGGATCACAGTGCAGAACTGGTGGAGGAGAAAATATGCTTGCCACAAGTGTTTAGCCTTCTCTGTCTAGAGCGACAGCAGGAAGTAGGCTGAAATTTTGGGTGGGCGAAGCAGCCTGTACCACAAAACTGTGATGAGTAGGGTGGCAGAGGAGACAGGCTGGATCACTGGGAGCCAGGCGTGTCTGTGAGAAATAGAGTGATCCACAGGGGCCCTTGTATCAGGTTTAGCCCAAGCCCCCAACAAAATGTCAAATACAGCTTCACTATAAGAAAGAACCGACTTTACCCCTGTTTAGCCTTGATGAAGGACACCAAGTAAGGGCTCAGTCATCATTTCCACAGAAGGAAGTGTCATATTCGAAATACAGAAACACGTCTGAGCATGTCAGCTAGAGACGGGAAAGAACGTCCAAGGCTGGGGAAGACACAAAGCCACTAGCTTCCCCAACTCAGTGAGCGAGCTGGCCTCTCTAGGGGGATGGGCAGTGTTAGAGATGGGGTGAGGAAACTCCAAATCATATCCATATTTGTGTTTCTCAGAAGGAAAAACAGAAGGGGCTCCATAGAGAGATAAGGAAAGGTGCCTGAGACAGGTGGCTGCACCAATGCTGCATCCGACGCCATCCAGAATCAAAGTGGTAATACCGTAGGATTGGAAAGGGGCAGTGGCATGGCGTCGATCAGCGGCACTGGCGTCATCATTGGAGTAGGCTGATCACACCCAAGAGCTGAAGGCAGAAACCCCGAAGGGCTGTGCACCGGTGATGAAAAGGATTTGAAATCCGAAGGCTGAAATTAAGCCAAGGCCGAACCCGTCGACGTGGACACAGTCACAGCTCTAAGCGCCTCCTTGGGGACCGAGGGTGTTCCAGGGGAAGGTGAGGATTCAAAAATAGTATGAAGAGATTTGTAATATTCTCGCATCTGGGTCAGTCGCCCCGGCTCCAGGGTAGGTTGGGAAGGGTCAGGTAGACTCATGCACTGTCTGTTAAACCAAAAGATCGAGAGCAGGCTTTATGTGGAGAAGCCAAGGGTGCCGCGCCTTCAACCTCCTGCATCATGACTTACCTCAGGATGTTGATGATTTGATTTATATATTTGTAAAGCGCGCGATTGCCCAGAGGCGTCTTGGTGCTAAAGTTCGATGCGCTTCGGATTACTGATGAGGTGAAATTCTGACTTAGCAGAGAAAGAGCCAAGTTTTTACTGCTTTTCTTAAAGACAGAAGCGAAGGGCTGCTTTTTATTGTGATAGGGAGGAGTTGCCACGTTTTGGCTGTCCGCAACAGAAAGCTTCTCCCTCCCCACCTAACCTGCTTGAACTTATTTCAGGGGTGTTCTCAAGAACTGTGGTCCTGAACCATGAAGGGCCTTATTGACCAGACATAAAGTCTTGACCATAATCCTTTTTTCCACCGGTAACCAGTGGAGGGCCCTTAGTCTGTGAGAGACTGGCTCAGATCTGGGAATATCCAGCACTAGCCTTGCTGCAGATGCTGGAGTTTTGTTAGGTGTTGGGCTTGAATCCCTGCGTACAGAGCATTGCCGTAATCCAGTCTGGACAGGGCCAATGTCGTAACTACTGTTTTACGTGAGTCATGGGGAATGAAAGGGTGTATTCTTCTGATCATTTTTAAAATGTACCAGATCGTTGAGGACAGGTTATTTATCTGGGCGTTAAAAGTCAGTTTCTCATCGAATACAACTCCCAGATTTTTAACTTTGCCCACTAGCATTGGGCAGTCGCCCAGACTTTCATGCCACCATTTGGGCGGACCAGAAATCTGCATCTGATCCTAGTAGCATAACTTCGGTTTTATCACCGTTCAGTTTCAGGCAGTTAAGCTGCATCCATTGATTAACCTGCATCATGCAGTCATTAAAGCGGTCTGCTGTTTCCTCCACCTTGCTAGAAACTGACACCACTATTTGGGTGTCATCGGCATACGAAACCTGCAGCAACCCATACTGCCTGATGATCGAGGCCAAGGGAGCAACATGAATATTAAAAAGAGTGGGGCTCAAGGAGGAGCCCTGAGGCACTCCACAAGAGTGCAGAGTCTTGGACCCCCAATTCTTCTAGACGGGCATGAAGTATCTTGTGATTCACGGTGTCGAAGGCCGCCGATAGATCCAATAGGATCAGGGCGGCCTTCCCTCCCGCGTCTAGTATGGTCCTGAGTCCCTCTGCTGCCATGACCAGAGCTGCCTCTGTTCCGTGCTCCCCCCTGAACCCATACTGTGATTTGTCCAAAAGATTTCTGACAGCTATGAAATCTGTCAGTTGTTTATTAAGCAGTTTTTCCAACACCTTAGCTGGAAAAGGAATTCTCAAAATTGGACGATAACTGCTGGGTTCTTTTGAGTCCAAATTAGATTTTTTTTAAAGTGGGAGGACTGATGCTCTTTTCCAAGCGTCTGGAAAGAGGCCTGACTGGATTATCTCTGTGAACACAAGGTTTAATTGTTCACTTAGTATTTTTGGAAACATGTGCATTACCTTAGGTGGACATGGATCTGTTGGGTCCCCGGACCTAATGGTCTTTACTGCCTGGCTAATCTGTTCTACTGAAGGGGGGTGAAGCAAAAAACAGATTTGGGGTTTGAAGTATCCATGTCCTGTTTAGAGTGCTTAGTTAAGGCTTTGATGTTATTATTAGTCTTAAATGATTCGTACACTAAAGTGACTTTATCTATGAAGAAATGTCCTAGTGTGTTACAAAGTTCTGTGCTACTTTCCATCTGATTCACAGTGGGGAGATTCGCTAGTTTTTTAACTGTCGCGAAGAGCTCCCTGCTTGAGTTCTTGGCCTCACTTATTTTTCTTGTAAAATAGTTGCTTTTTTCCCCTATAACCAGTTTTTTGTAATCTGCCAAATTTCAATCATAATCCCTTTTCATACTTTAGTTCTCCATTTTCTTTCTACCCTTCTGCATACTTGTTTTTGTGCCCTAAGTGTTTCCATGAACCACGGTTCTGATTGCTTTTTTCTTTTGGAAGAAATCTTTTAATTGGGGCTACGATATTGACCTATGTTTTAATCCAGGAGAATACCCTATAAACAGCCAGATTGCTGTCTGGCACCGGTTCGGGTTTCGTCCTGAGTAGTATTTCCTGTAACGTATGAGCATTAATCTTGGCCCAATCATGGTAGGTGTTAGATCTGGGGGTCTCTAGTTGGCAGGGTAGGTACCTCTGTCCAAGTAGGGACCCTTGCTTCTAGTCAGGGAAAGGGGGATACACTGTTAAGATAACCCCTGCTCACCCTCTAGGTAGCTTGGCCTGAGCAGTCTAGGCTATCAAAGGCAATGTGTAAAGTATTTGTACCAACACTCACAGTAACACAGTGAAAACACCACAGATTTACTCCACACCAGTTTAGAAAAATAATGTATCTTTACTAAAAACTTCACAAGACCAAATATTACAGACAAACCAACATATAATTCAAAAGGTTACTTTAAAGATAGTTCAAGAGTTTGCAGAAAGTACTCCAGGATGTCAAAGTCAGTGTCCTGCACAATGCGACTCTCAATGCACAAAATGCGACACTTTCGTGCCCAACAGTACCTGTAGTTGCGATAAGGTTCCCAAAAGCTATAACAAGGAAGATGGCAAAGGCGATGCGATGCTCCTGAGATCCTGGGGAGGCTTTGCAGCAGCCCTGCTTCACGCAGCAGAGGTGGATGCGCCGGCTCCGATCTGTAAGGGGAGGATGCGATGACTTTGGCCTTCGTTGCGTAGGTTTCTTAGGGGGAAGCTTCACGCACAGGTTCGATGCGACACTCTTCGATGTGGTGCGATGCGTGGCGCAGCGTTGACTTCCGGCGCCGCAACTCTCGATGCGCCACGGAACGGGACTCTGCGTCGACGCACGCAGCGATTGGAGACTTTTCACGCACCGGCAGTGGTGCGGCCCGCAAACTGGTTCTGCGACAACCCTCGCAATGGCAGGAAGCTTCACGCTTCGGGACGATGCTCGACGCACTCGGCGATGCGGAGACCCTGCGTGTTGCGATGGTGCCGCGATGAAATTTTCCACGCACTCTCGTCTTGCGACACGCAATCGGATGATGCGTTGGGTACCAGTCACTCTTGTTCACGCTTCTGCTTCCCAGCTCCCAAACACAGCAAAACGACCTCCTGAGGCCCCAAGACTGGGCAAGCACTCCAAGGCAGGTCAGAACTCTTTCAGCAGAGTTCCAGGGGAGCTGGTGGTGAAGTCCTTTTGTTCCTGGGACTTCTTAACAGGGAGCCAGCTCTTCTCAGGCCCTTGGAGATCAGAATCAAAAGAAGGGGACACAGCAAAGTCCTTCCCCTCTCCTTGGCAGCAAAGCAAAACAGCAAGCAGGCAGTCTTCTCCTCTTCAGTTTCTTCCAGCTTTCTCCTTGGCAGAGGTTTCTTCTTAGTTCCAAAGTGATCTAAAGTTTTAGGTGTCTGGGGTCCTCTTCTTATACCCCTCCAAGTCTTTGTCTCTTGTGTTTCAGTGGGGGGATTCCCCTGCTCAAACCGGTTCCTGGGTGTGCTCTGCTCTGGAGCACCTGGTTCCTTTCAGAGTGAGGGGCAGGGTCGTTAGACGCTCAGCAGGAGGTGGAGCCTTCTTTGTGCCAGCAGAGGCAGAGTCCTCAGCCTGGCCAGCAGGGGGTGGAGCCAGCTTTGTGTTTGTCAGGGGCAGCCCTATTCAGACCCAGGGACTACTCCTCCCACCCATCTAAAGCAGATCTCCCTATTCACCCTGCTGCTGACTCATCCAGGCTCCTGGAGCCACCTGGCCCATCACATGACACCCTTCAGCCAACCAGCACACAGGCACACAGGAAGGTTAAACAGGAGAATAGCTACTTTCTAAAAAGTGCTATTCTCACACAGTGAATTTAAAAACCATCTTGCTAAAAAGATGTATGATTAAATTCTGAACACAGAGATACCAAACTTGGATTTTCTATCTTGCCCTTATGGGAAGATAGGCATGTAAACAGCCTTCCCCATTCTATCCTATGGGCAAGATAGCCTCTCAGCAGTGAAAAACGAAAATGGCTGTAATTCACTACCAGGGCATGTTACACACCTCAGTACATGCCCTACCTTTCAGATACACTGCACCCAGCCCAGGGGGGTACCTAGGGCCACCATAGGGATGCCTGACATGTACAGAAAGGGAAGGATAAGGCCTGGTCAGTGGGTGCACTGGCCAGGTCGACATGGCAGTCCTGGACTGCACATAGGCACTGCAAGCAGGCCTAAGACATCATTTTAGCGCTACTCCTGTGGGTGGCACAATCAGTGCTGCAGCCCACTAGTAGCATTTGAATCACCAGCCCTGGCACACGCAGTGCACTTTACTAGGGGCTAACAGGTGAAACAAATATCCCAATCATGGATAACCAATCAATACAACAATTTACCAAGGGAGCACTTGCACTTTGACACTGATCGTCAGTGGCAAAGTGCCCAAAGCATCTAAACCAGCAAAATCGAAATCCAGCATAGCATCAAAAATACAGGAGGTAGTGGCAAAAAGTCAGGGGTAACCACGCCAAAGATGCCAGGTCTAACACGTGTCCCCTCCAGCTGAAAGTGGGGAGAACTACCCACCCTCTTGGGAGTTCTCATCGCTAAGGCGGAAAAACCTGGACAGACCATCAGCGTTGGCGTGTTCTGTACCGGGGCGGTGTTCCACCGTAAAGTCCATCCCCTGTAGGGAAATGGACCACCTCAACAGCTTAGGATTCTCACCCCTCATCTGCATCAACCATCTGAGGGGCCTGTGGTCCGTCTGAACCCGGAAGTGAGTCCCAAACAAGTAGGGTCTCAGCTTCTTCAGCGCCCAGACCACAGCAAAAGCTTCCCTTTCAATCACACTTCACCTCTGTTCCCTGGGAAGTAGCCTCCTACTAATGAAAGCTACCGGTTGGTCCAAGTCCTCATCATTTAGTTGTGAGAGCACCGCTCCCACTCCATGCTCAGAAGCGTCTGTCTGCACTATGAATTCCTTGGAGAAGTCAGGCGCCTTGAGTACAGGTGCTGTACACATGGCCTCCTTCAGGGCATCAAAAGCTTCTTGGCAGGCACTGGTCCAAATCACTTTCTTCGGTAACTTCTTGGAAGTTAGTTCTGTCAAGGGAGCCACAATGGTGCCATACCCCTTGACAAAACGGCGATAGTACCCGGTGAGTCCTAAGAAGGCTCTCACCGCTGTCTGGGTTTTGGGGGGTTCCCAAGCCCGGATGGTATCTATCTTGGCTTGTAGGGGCGCCACCTGGCCGCTTCCTACCTGGTGTCCCAAATACACCACCGAACCCTGCCCTATCTGGCACTTACTGGCCTTGATAGTGAGGCCTGCACTATGCAGAGCCTTCAACACTGCGCAGAGGTGTTGCAAGTGTTCTTCCCAAGTGGAGCTGAACACAGCGATGTCATCCAGATATGCGGCGCTGAATTGCTCCAGCCCGGACAGTACCTGGTTGACCAGTCTCTGGAATGTGGCAGGGGCGTTCTTCAACCCAAAGGGCATGACACGGAACTGGAAGTGCCCCTCTGGCGTTGAAAACGCAGACCTCTCCTTGGCCCCATCAGTTAAGGCAATCTGCCAGTACCCAGACGTTAAATCAAACGTACTGAGGTAGTTGGCAGCTCCCAACCGATCCACGAGCTCATCAGCTCTGGGGATGGGGTGTGCGTCAGTCTTCGTGACAGCATTGAGCCCACGGTAGTCCACACAAAACCTAAGTTCTGGAGTGGCACCTGGCGCAGCAGCTTTCGGTACAAGTACCACTGGGCTAGCCCAGGGGCTGCTGGAGGGCTCAATCACCCCTAGCTCCAACATCTTCGAAACCTCCTTCTTGATGCTGGCCCTGACCTTGTCAGCCACCCGGTAAAACTTCTGTTTCACAGGCATGCTATCTCCCGTGTCCACGTCATGGACACACCAGTTGGTGATACCGGGGGTCAGGGAGAACAGAGATGCAAACTGACCCAACACATGGCGACAGTCCCTCTGCTGTTCTGGGGTCAGGGTGGGCGAGAGGACCACTCCATCCACTGACCCATCTTGCTCCTTAGCTGCCAGGAGGTCAGGAAGAGGATCGCTATCCTCCTCCATCCCTGCATCTGTAGCCAGTAGCATTGTTATTTCAGACCTCTCAAAATGGGGTTTGAGGCGGTTCACGTGTAGGACCCTCATGGGGTTCCTGGGAGATCGCAAGTTGACCAGGTAGGTCACCTCACTCTTGCGCTCCACCACCTCATATGGCCCAGTCCACTTGTCCTGGAGCGCGCAAGGCTCCACTGGCGCCATCACCCACACCATCTGCCCAGGTTGAAATTCCATCAGAGTGGTATGCTGGTCATACCACCTCTTCATCTCATCCTGGCTGGCTTCCAGGTTCGCCTGAGCGAGGGCCCGGAAGCGCTGTGTCTGGTTGCGGATGGCCAGCACATAGCTGAACACATCCTGAGGGGTTTTCCCCGGGGATTTCTCCCAACCCTCCTTCACCAGACTGAGAGGTCCTCTAACAGGGTGCCCGTACAAAAGCTCAAAGGGACTGAACCCTAGAGACTTTTGTGGTACCTCCCTGTAGGCAAATAATAGGCATGGCAAAAAGACGTCCCACTTCCGTCTCATGGGCTCTGTCAGCCCCATGATCATGCCTTTCAGGGTCCGGTTGAACCTTTCAACCAACCCATTTCCTTGAGGGTGGTAAGGAGTGGTGAACTTATAAGTTACCCCACACTCCTCCCACAGAGACTTCATATACCTGGAGATGAAGTTGGTACCCCGGTCAGATACCACCTCTTTGGGGAAACCCGCACGGGAAAAGATCCCCATCAACGCACGGCCCACCACCGGGGCTGTGGTTGTCCTGAGAGGGATAGCCTCCGGGTACCGGGTGGCATGATCCACCAGGACCAGGATGAACCTGTTGCCTAAGGCGGTCCTGGGGTCCAGTGGCCCCACAATATCTATCCCCACCCGCTCGAAAGGGGTGCTCACTACCGGAAAAGGCTGGAGAGGGCCTTTGCATTTTCCTCCAGCCTTGCCACTTGCCTGGCAAGTCTGGCATGATTTACAAAAGGAAGCGACGTCCGTCTTCATCCCGGGCCAGTAAAAGTGGGTGGCAAGCCTTTGTCGGGTCTTGTCCTGCCCGAGATGTCCTGCAAGCGGCACGTCGTGAGCCAGACCCAGTAGGAAGTCTCTGAACCCTGCGGGTACCACCAGGGTACGTGATCCACTGGGCGCAGCAAACCTAGGCTCGCTGTACAACAAGTCATTCTCCCAGTAGAGAAAAAAGTTCTTCGGATCAGCACCTGCTGCCTGGTCTGCAGCCTGGTGCCGCAGACCTTCAAGAGTAGGGCATGTCTTCTGCGCACGGCAGAACTCCTCTCTGGAGGGACCACCCTCTTGCTGCCAATGGGTCAGCTCAGGTATGTCTCCCAGCTCAGCGACCTGTTCCCCTGTAGGCTCCAGGGCATCCCCCGTAGGTTCTGCTCCTTCCTGGACCGTGGGAACAGCGGGGGTGGACGCACCACGCCCCTTGCCCTTCCTCTTTCTGGCAGGGACCTGGGCCACTGTTTCAGGCTCCAGGTCTGCTTCACAACCCTGTCTGGCTGCCATGGACCGGGTGGTCACACAGACCCACTCAGGCAAACCCAACATCTCCAAATGAGCCTGGCGTTCCACCTCCTTCCACGGGGAACTCTCCAGGTCATTACCTAGCAGACAGTCTACTGGCATGGATGGACTCACAACAACTTTGAGAGGACCTGAGACCCCCCCCCACTCAAAGGGAACATGTGCTACCTTGCAAAGGCGCACAGAGTTGTCAGCTGACACTACTGGGTGAAGTACGTCTGGAATGATCAGCTCCTCAGGGACCCACTGACACCTGACCGTAGTCACACTGGCTCCAGTGTCCCTGAGAGCCTCCACCCTCCTCCCATTGATGGTCACCCACTGCCTGTACTTCTTAGTGTTATCAGGGACAGGGGTTTCCTGGACCATCTCTGTGTCTCCTAAAGAGACAAGGGACATAACTGCTAAACCCTCCAAATCACTAGAAAGTAAATCCCCCCCAAAAGCTACACTAGCTATACCCGGTGTTGGAGCACCAGTGGGTGCCTGGGATTTCTTGGGACACACAGGAGACTTGTGACCCAATTCCTGACAGTGATAACACTTAATGGGACCCTTGTTATCCGACCTGCCCTTAGGGGGCCAGGTTGGTTTGGGTTTGGACTTGGGGGGCTGGGACTGGTTACCCTGGGAACTATTTTGGGGCCCTTGTGAGAACTCCTTTTGGTTACCCTTGTCCCCCCCACTCTTCTGCTGGGGACCCTGCCCACCTTTGGCAATGGTACCCACAATTCCTCTGTGGACCCTGGTACTGGTCCAGCGGTCCGCCTCCTTAGCAAGCTCAATGGGGTCCGTCAACTTGCTATCTAAAAGATGCTGGCGCAGCTCTGGAACACATAGACTACTCAAGTGCTCCCAACTAATTAAATGTAACAACCCCTTATAATCAGTTACCTTGCTGCCCTTCATCCAACCTTCCAGTGCCCGCGAGTACAGATTCACACACTCCATCCAAGTCTCAGACTCTTTCTTCTTGGAATTTCTAAACTGCAGTCTATACTGCTCTGGAGTAAGTCCATACCTGAGACATAGGGCCTCCTTCATATTGGGATAGGTCATGGCACCTGCTAATTCTAAGGGCTCTAGAGCACTCCTCCCAGAAGCCTCAAAATGTTTCCACAGGCCCGCCCCCCAATGCTGTTCAGGCACACCATTCATTCTTAATGCTATCTCATACGATGTAAACCAGGCATAGATATCTTCACTCCTATTGTAATTCTGTACTAAATCTTTGGGGATATATACTTTACCCCCCTGCACTGGCCGTGCGCTGCCACCATTTGAACCGGACTCCACCTGCTTGGCCTTGATGTCCAGTTCTCTCATGCTCACTTCATGAGCCAGAAGCAATTTCTTCTCTTCCAAGGCACGGGCATTCTTGCTCTCCTCCGCCGCCTTGTCCTTCTCTACTTCCAATTGCTTCATTTTCATTTTCATCATTTCCATTTCATGGTCTCTCACCCTTTGATTCTCCTCCCGCTCCTCTGGAGTGAGCCCCCTACTGGAATGGGAGCTGCCAGCCCTTGAGACTGGTCTGCCCACAGGCAGATCTTGGGGAACAAAACCATCCTCTTCATTTGCATCACTTTCCTCTTGGGCCTCCCACCAGGCCTTCAGGACTCTTTGTAGCACATCTTTTCTAGCTCCGCTTTTAAAAGAGCAACCACGGTCTTTGCAGAATTGCTTGAGATCTTCAACTTTGTATGAATATAAATCCGCAATGGAAAACTCCAAATCTGCCCTCTCACTTGTTGCCACCTGAGACATGATGCTCTTGAAGAGTTACTCAAAAATAGAATCAAAAATAATATAGTATGTGGTTGTCTATTGGTCTGCACTTAAACTAGTGATGTACACCAATTACTGTGGGTCAAGTACAAATACAAGTTCAATCCTCACCGCTGACCACCAATGTTAGATCTGGGGGTCTCTAGTTGGCAGGGTAGGTACCTCTGTCCAAGTAGGGACCCTTGCTTCTAGTCAGGGAAAGGGGGATACACTGTTAAGATAACCCCTGCTCACCCTCTAGGTAGCTTGGCCTGAGCAGTCTAGGCTATCAAAGGCAATGTGTAAAGTATTTGTACCAACACTCACAGTAACACAGTGAAAACACCACAGATTTACTCCACACCAGTTTAGAAAAATAATGTATCTTTACTAAAAACTTCACAAGACCAAATATTACAGACAAACCAACATATAATTCAAAAGGTTACTTTAAAGATAGTTCAAGAGTTTGCAGAAAGTACTCCAGGATGTCAAAGTCAGTGTCCTGCACAATGCGACTCTCAATGCACAAAATGCGACACTTTCGTGCCCAACAGTACCTGTAGTTGCGATAAGGTTCCCAAAAGCTATAACAAGGAAGATGGCAAAGGCGATGCGATGCTCCTGAGATCCTGGGGAGGCTTTGCAGCAGCCCTGCTTCACGCAGCAGAGGTGGATGCGCCGGCTCCGATCTGTAAGGGGAGGATGCGATGACTTTGGCCTTCGTTGCGTAGGTTTCTTAGGGGGAAGCTTCACGCACAGGTTCGATGCGACACTCTTCGATGTGGTGCGATGCGTGGCGCAGCGTTGACTTCCGGCGCCGCAACTCTCGATGCGCCACGGAACGGGACTCTGCGTCGACGCACGCAGCGATTGGAGACTTTTCACGCACCGGCAGTGGTGCGGCCCGCAAACTGGTTCTGCGACAACCCTCGCAATGGCAGGAAGCTTCACGCTTCGGGACGATGCTCGACGCACTCGGCGATGCGGAGACCCTGCGTGTTGCGATGGTGCCGCGATGAAATTTTCCACGCACTCTCGTCTTGCGACACGCAATCGGATGATGCGTTGGGTACCAGTCACTCTTGTTCACGCTTCTGCTTCCCAGCTCCCAAACACAGCAAAACGACCTCCTGAGGCCCCAAGACTGGGCAAGCACTCCAAGGCAGGTCAGAACTCTTTCAGCAGAGTTCCAGGGGAGCTGGTGGTGAAGTCCTTTTGTTCCTGGGACTTCTTAACAGGGAGCCAGCTCTTCTCAGGCCCTTGGAGATCAGAATCAAAAGAAGGGGACACAGCAAAGTCCTTCCCCTCTCCTTGGCAGCAAAGCAAAACAGCAAGCAGGCAGTCTTCTCCTCTTCAGTTTCTTCCAGCTTTCTCCTTGGTAGAGGTTTCTTCTTAGTTCCAAAGTGATCTAAAGTTTTAGGTGTCTGGGGTCCTCTTCTTATACACCTCCAAGTCTTTGTCTCTTGTGTTTCAGTGGGGGGATTCCCCTGCTCAAACCGGTTCCTGGGTGTGCTCTGCTCTGGAGCACCTGGTTCCTTTCAGAGTGAGGGGCAGGGTCGTTAGACGCTCAGCAGGAGGTGAAGCCTTCTTTGTGCCAGCAGAGGCAGAGTCCTCAGCCTGGCCAGCAGGGGGTGGAGCCAGCTTTGTGTTTGTCAGGGGCAGCCCTATTCAGACCCAGGGACTACTCCTCCCACCCATCTAAAGCAGATCTCCCTATTCACCCTGCTGCTGACTCATCCAGGCTCCTGGAGCCACCTGGCCCATCACATGACACCCTTCAGCCAACCAGCACACCGGCACACAGGAAGGTTAAACAGGAGAATAGCTACTTTCTAAAAAGTGCTATTCTCACACAGTGAATTTAAAAACCATCTTGCTAAAAAGATGTATGATTAAATTCTGAACACAGAGATACCAAACTTGGATTTTCTATCTTGCCCTTATGGGAAGATAGGCATGTAAACAGCCTTCCCCATTCTATCCTATGGGCAAGATAGCCTCTCAGCAGTGAAAAACGAAAATGGCTGTAATTCACTACCAGGGCATGTTACACACCTCAGTACATGCCCTACCTTTCAGATACACTGCACCCAGCCCAGGGGGGTACCTAGGGCCACCATAGGGATGCCTGACATGTACAGAAAGGGAAGGATAAGGCCTGGTCAGTGGGTGCACTGGCCAGGTCGACATGGCAGTCCTGGACTGCACATAGGCACTGCAAGCAGGCCTAAGACATCATTTTAGCGCTACTCCTGTGGGTGGCACAATCAGTGCTGCAGCCCACTAGTAGCATTTGAATCACCAGCCCTGGCACACGCAGTGCACTTTACTAGGGGCTAACAGGTGAAACAAATATCCCAATCATGGATAACCAATCAATACAACAATTTACCAAGGGAGCACTTGCACTTTGACACTGATCAGCAGTGGCAAAGTGCCCAAAGCATCTAAACCAGCAAAATCGAAATCCAGCATAGCATCAAAAATACAGGAGGTAGTGGCAAAAAGTCAGGGGTAACCACGCCAAAGATGCCAGGTCTAACAGTAGGTAACTAGCCTGTGATTGTTTGTGTGAACTGGCTGCTCTTGATCCACAGTTACAGAAAACAAGATAGCTTTGTGGTCTGACCACGGAACGGGCATCATTTCAACGATTTTAAGGTTAGGGTTAGAGGAGGAAATCCCATCTAGAGTATGCCCGGCCACATGGGTGTCCTGTTTAACAGTCTGATCCAAGGAGAGCCCGGCGATTGCATCGACCAATGAGGTGATGTTATTGTCTGCTACTTTCTCTAAATGAAAATTAAAATCACATAGAATCGTGAAGTCTGATCCCTCCAAACTTGATTCTAAAATAGGGCTTAATATCTGTAGCAATGGGGTCCGTGCCCTTGGAGGTCTATAAAGCAAAAGACCTCTTAATGTATAGTTATTCATGAGTAAGATCTGAAATGCTAACAGGTCGCAATTGTGGGAGCTTCCCACTGCAGAACCCCTTGCTTGCAGCTCTTCTCTAAAAACAATCGGTAGTCCCCCCCCTCGCTTCCATGTTCTATCAGCTCCAATGACAGTGTAGCCTGCCGGTAGTGCATGCAGAGTGATGTCTATGGAAATGGCTCCTGGAGCAGGCCTGCACCCGGTCCGTGGAGCACAAATGGGACCGAGGTTGATGGTAAGTCTTGGAAGACTGCGACATATGTGTCACTAAGGGCTTCATTTGGTGTTCCCTCAGCGCATCGGGTAAAGTTGATGACAGGAGTCGCACTCCTCTGAGTCATGTTTCTCTCCCCGGCACCACATACAGATAAAGTGAGTGTCTGTGGCAGACATTTATCGTTCACAGGACACACAAGGCTTGAAACCCGAGGACAAGAGAAACTGTTTTAAAGCAAACTGTTCAGTTTGACGAAAATGTTGAATTAGGACTAAAAATGGCCTGAAGAACTGCTTACCGGCTCCGCGTTGAAAACGGGGAAAAGAAGAAACTGTCATTAGCGCGTCGGAAAGGGGCATTTATGGACTCCATCACCGTCACCTCCGGTGGACAACTTCACTACAGAGTTGCATGACGCCCTCTACTGACGTGCAGAGACACTGCTGAAAAAAATGTCTGGATCCAGTCTGGTGCCTTGGGAGAATTCAATGGTAAGAAATCTGTGGCTAGATGTCTCTATCGGAATCATAGTTTTCAAATCATTGTTCGTTGATTAGGGGCTAATGGCAACTGACAGATCCATTCAACCAATTGAAGTCCACAGAAATTTTTTTCCAATAGCAATTGTCCATTAATTATAGTATGGGACTGAATGATGGAAGAAGAAGATATATCGTCAACATGTCGATTTCTTATGGCAAGTACTAAGATGAGATCATCCGCAGCACTAGGTATTGAGAATGCAGAAATTAGCGATCGATGTAAGAACCAGATACTCTGAGGGAGATTGAATCAACATGCGAGTACAACATATACTTTAAAATTATAACCAACACATATTTAGTAGCAAACAAAACCAATGTCCAAGAATTAACCCACCACCTGCTGCAGGGAACAAGAATAAATCCAGAAATGTTGCCCTAAGAAAATAAAAAATGTTATGCCTCCCTTTATACAGATGTTTTACCGACCTGTTGCAAAACACCAAATTCGTGGAACCTCCGAGGTCGCCAGATAGTGGCTGCGATTTTGGGGCCTATTCACATAAGGTGTCCCACAAAGGAAAATTAAAAAATACAAGCCTACGTAATGTTAGACATATGCCACCCTATCGAGTTTTAATTCCATAGCTTTTATGACTTGCGTGGTTTAATTCTACCAGTCGACTCTACCAGTTTCATCTCGGGTATTCATAATTAGAAGAAAGGAAGGAGTCACGCATGATGGTGAGATTGCACAATGCTTTTTGCTATCTCATAGAGTGACCAGAAAAAGAAAGGACGCGGTATAACAGTAACAAAGTATTTAATCATGCATGTTCAGATAAATGCACCGCCAGCCGGGCACATTTTCATTTATTGCAGTTCTTAACTTGGGGACACATAATAAAATATGTCCTAGGCAGATCAAAACACATCGGTAAGCGTTGTATTTAGGATTTATGCATGCTGCTTCTTTAACAGAACAGGAAAGTCATTTGAAGCGGTGGGTACACAATACATCGAATTTCATTTGGAAAATTGCTTTCTTAAAGTCCCTTTCGCGTATGGCTTGAGGCGACAGATGTCTGCAGCAAAATGTCTTTAAGAATCGATTGCGTAACAGCCCAAACAGTTTATGACTCGTTTGCAGGCCCCTTGCTCTAAAGAACGATTTGAAAAACCCGATCAATTTATAAGTAGCAGGAAAAACACAAACGAAAGTGAAATGATAGATTGATTCTGCACCTAATACCGAGCGAAATGTTCCAGGTTTCCGGCTGTCATCTCGCGCACAAACGTGTTCCAGTCGTCTGGGTTGTTGTTTAGGACTGCTGCATAGACTGAAAATCAGTGTCGGCGGTGAGTCACGACCATTTGTTTCCAAGCAGCTAAATATAACCTGCATTTAAGATGTATCTCCAAATACAGCTGGAATGCCCGGCAGTTGTCACATTTCCAGGAGGCTTGCCACCGTATTTAGGTGTGAGCAGAAGAAAGTGGAGAAGAACTTGCAGTAACGTGGTTACCGTCAGAATGTTGTCATATGTTCCTCAATAGATTACAAGCACCCTTGAGTTGTCAATGAATGGAGCTACTTTGCTGGCCGGAGTGATTACCGTCGCTAGTCGCTATTTAAATACTTCGTTACAGATATCTAAAAAAACACACATAACCCGACGGTCTTACCACTTCCCTCCTTCATATTTGTTGACATCTGGGCAAAGAGTGTTTAGAAGCACTCAGGGGCAGATTTACAAGCCCCTTACGCCACTTTTGCGTCTTTTTTAACACGGGAAAAGCCACTTTTGTGTCATTTCTAACATGGGAAAAGTGACGCAAAAGTCGTGCAAGTGGCTTGTAAATCTGCCCCTCAGTGCGGACTCCCGCTTGATGGCAGATTTGGAGCAGCCAAGCCTAGTTTCATGGGGCCAAGGGCTGTGCGCAGCAGGAGCTGGCAGTATACTAGGCTCTGGGTCATGTGCCGCATGGGGGCCGCAAATGGCAGTTTTGGAAAAGCCAGTACAGTACTATAAACTACCTATTGTTATCATTTTGAAAGCTTTTACATTTTTGTGATTTTTTTGGTGTAAACAAAAAAATCCTATTTTGTGACACTAGCTTTTCACAGATTGATGAAATAGAAGTTGATTGATGTAAACACTCCTGTTCTGCCCTCCACGACATTTCACCCACCTTCCCACACACTGTAGAAAAAGTCAGATTGTTTGGAAGCAGGGATCAGTGATTTCTTGGGAGTTTTTAAAAATATCAGCAGTCTCTCCAGCACGTATAGCAAACTGTGAGAGAAAAAACTTAATATCTCTATGGCCCCCTTCATCTTCTCAGCAATTAACTCTTTCTTATGTAGAGCATCTAGATCCAAATGTATGGATGCTGCTAAAAAGCTATACTTGCCCCTATTTCCACTTATGAGTTCTTGTCATATAGAAATCAGGTTACATTCTTGGGAGACGGTTTTTGTCATCAGATGGAATAGTAACACATTTCCAAACAATGGTTTAAGATCCTTGACTAATATTTGGGATGGATGACTGCCAGGGCCGGCTTTAGCGCTGGTGGCGCCCGGTGCGACAATATTTTTTGGTGTACCCCCCTCAATGCCTTCCTCCTCGGATCCCCTCACTACCAGGAGACAAAAGTGCCCCATATCTCACTATTGCCCCATTCTCACATCATGCATTTAATTTGTTTTAAAGCACTGGTAAAGGCTGGCTTTACTAAAAAGAATGCATATCTACCCAAACGGACCCTTTTTAGAAACATTAGGAATAGATAATGAAGGACTGGGGAAAAAAACATAACATTTTAACCCATTTTATGCATTTTGCATGCAGCTATTTGATGAAAGTTCGTAACAGTCACTGTTTTTTATTAGGGTTGTATCTCATTAACTGGGGTAACAAAAGGATCTCTGTGACAAAAGCAATAATCGACTCAGCAATCTCCTAAAATAGAGATCTGCACAGTACGCATTCTTTGCAGCAGTCACATTAACACACTGCATTACTTTATGGCAAGTCAAAACTGCCACTAGACAAAACACCCATTTCTCTCTCTAGCAAGAACATTAATTACAAGAGTTAACTTGACATTTTTACTGTTGCCTGAAAGCCAGACTCACAAGGAACTCTCCAGCAGGTGTTTTTAAATCATAAGTTATTGCTAATCACAGCACCCCCCTCCCCAGGTCAGCGCCCAGTGCGTCCGCACCAGTAGCACCACCCTAAAGACAGTCCAGATGACTGCTCACCCCAAGGAATAGTCACAACTGTTGTCAGGATGAACCCTCAAAGTCACTAAATGAATTATTGCTCAACCCCTGGTAGCTATGGCACAGAGCAGAGAGGCTTAACTCATGTTAAAGTGTAAAGTATTGATACAGTACCAAAACAGTTATGAAGTCAAAATACCAAACAATGAAAATCTCAAACTGAATTAGCAAAATTGAGGATATTTTAATAAGCAAAATGGCACCAAAATGACAAAAATCCATCATGGGGACCAGAGATATGAATTTTTAAAGATTTAAGTAGAAATATCACCAAAAAGCACAAGGCGTCAATGTAATTGTCTATCTGAGCAGTAGAATAAGACCTAGGTACGATTTGAGATTGACCACAAAGGACCCTGGATTGGATACAACAAGTTTATTGGTCCAGGTGAAAAGTATGGTAGTCAAAATGTTTGAAAAAGTTTCCAGACTTTCTTCTGCTGTCCTAACCACCACAGGAGTACACTCATAAAGCCCCCAGAACCACAGGGGAATGCACTTAGGCACTCTCAGGGTGTCAAGCAGAGGCCAATAGCAAAGTCCAGTTCAAGTCCACTGGCCAGCTGGACACTTAAGGGAAAAGGCCTGTTGAAGCTTGTTGTGTCCCTGTAACCACACATGGCGATGCAGCCAACTGACGCTTGGAGTCCACTTATTTGACCTGCGTACAAGCGGAAGCAGGTCCAGTCTTCAGGGCTACTTTCAGATCATAGTCCAGCACTCTTTTATTTTCTTCCACAGGTCCAGAAAGTGTTCTGAGGAAGTTTCCTTGGGGTGTCATAGTTATGGTTGTCACCAGTAGGGTGTGAGTGACTCTTGGGCACCCCTTCACCAATGGAGTTCTGGGGTCAGCCCTACTCACTTTTTCACAAGTTTCTATTTGCCGTAGTACAAATAGGCCCAAAATGGCATATGCCAGTGTATTTTTAAGATGGTAAAAGTCTTCAGTATCACTAAAATTGGGTTCTGAGCACTGGAGGGTATGTGGCAGTGGCCTATTGAAATCGCTGATGTTCCCCCACAACTAACACTAAAATTCAGTGTTTTTTTTTTAACACACTTTATTGGTGACCGCTGTATACCATGTACTTTCAAAATATAAACATTCAAATACAGTCTTTTGGTTCTCTCCCATCGTATACATCCCCATGCATTTGTATCAATCTAGTTTCTCCTATCTTGCATTAGAGGGGAGTCCTATAAAGGGCATTGTTAACTTGAAATAGTGCATTGTTTAAGTTCAACCCCCAACTATTCCCCCTCCCGCTCTCCTATCCCACCCTAACCCTCTCCTGGTCAGTCGAACTGCCACTTTGTCAGTGCTAGCAGGGAGTCATTATAGGAGTGTTTTCTCCAGGGTACCATGTACTGGTCAGGTTCACAGCCTCCCTGTTCCTCGAGCCGTACAGGCACGAATGGACTCACACTCTTCGCTTTACAGTGACGTAGCGTCTTGTGTGGGGGCCAGGTCCAGTGCTTCCAGTGCAATCAGCGTGGCCTCCCAATCTAGGGAGATGTGTTGCTTCCTCAGCCCTCTCTCCTCCTCTCTCCGAATAGCCGCCCCCTCTGCCCTTCCCCACTGGAGCACGTCAGCCTGCCACACCGTGACCGCCGGGCATCTGGGAGACTTCCACCTCATAGTGATCACCCTAATTGCTAAGATAAGGGCAAGATCCACAAACCTTAGTCGCGCCTGCTGTACTTTGGAGCGTCTGCGAAGGCCCACCAGGCAATTCAGGGCATCGTCTGGGACCGGTAGGTGTGTCACTGTAGCTAGGGAGTGGCGCAACCCCTCCCAGTAGTCCTGCAGTCGAGTACAGGACCATAGCATGTGGATAAAGCAGACCTCATCTTCTGTACATCTGGGGCAGCTATGTGGGGAGTCCGGGAACATACGGTGGAGTCGCTTCGGCGTAAGGTACGATTTATGCAACACCATCGTCTGTATGAATTTAAGCCGTGCATTGCGCAACACTTTTTTGGGATGCTCCCAGAATGCATTGCCATGCGTGGTCTGTGATCTCCGCCCCGGAGTCCGTCGTCCATTGCTCCCTAAGGGAGGTAAGAGCTATTGCTGCGTGTGCTCGTACTCCAGTGTATAACCAACACACTAAATGTCCCCCAGGTCCCATGTAGTATAGGAGGTGTACTAGGGTGTGCTGTGGGGGTTCAGTCCTCTGTGGGGCCCAAGTGGCTCTAATGTCATGTGTGATAGTGGCATGTAGTAGATAGAGGCGTGGCGGCGCCCCGGTGGCCTGTAAAAAGGTATCATGGTCCATCAATGTGCCATCTCCAAAAAAGGCTCCCACCTCTTCTATCCCGCTGTCTGTCCAAGCCTGGAGTCTAGTCTGTGTGAGTCTCCCTTGTGGCGTGGGCACACCTAATAAAGTTATATTCCCAGCATACGGGGTTGCCACAGATGTGTAAGCCAGGGCCTTCTTCCAACACATCAGGGCAGTCCGCAATAGGGGGGCAATCAGGAGGAACACGGGCCCTCGGCAATAATAGGGTATGTAGCTCCCCTCTATTCAGCCTCTGCGGTGTGAACCTGATCTCGCCAAGATTCCTCCCTGCGGTCCAATATGACAGCCACTGGAGTTGGCTGGCATAGTAGTATCCTCGGAAGTCGGGGACCCCCAGGCCGCCACTCTGCGTCCCCAGCTGAAGCTTCCGGAGACTTATCCGTCTCCGACCCGCGCCCCAAATAAAGGTTATCAACAGACTGTCCAGCGTATTAAAGATGGATTGTGGGAGAATCACCGGCAAATTCACAAAATAGTAGAGCAGACGAGGCAGTATCACCATCTTAGCGATGGTGATCCGTCCCATTACTGAAAGAGGCAAGGAGGACCAAGGAGGACCAGAAGCCCAAACTGGCCCGGAGCCCCGTTATTGCCCGTTGGATATTGCCATCTATCTGGTCCTCTTGTGTTCGATAAACATGTATACCGAGGTATTTAAAGGTAGTGGGAGCCACCGAGAAGGAGTAAGTGCCGAATTGCAAACAGGTAATGTGTGCTGTTTCTTGAAAAAAGTAACTGGTCGATTTGTTGGGGTTTATAGCCAGACCTGACAGACGCTCAAACACAGGAAATATATCCAGGAGAGGGGCCGCATCAGTCATGAGGTCTCACAAGTATAACAGCATGTCATCTGCATAAATAGACAGTAAATGGTACACGCCGTCGATGCAAATACCAAGTTGGGCCGCTGATCTTCGAAGAGCCAGGGCTAGCGGTTCTAATGCCAGCACGAACAGCAAGGGGGACAGAGGGCATCCCTGTCTTGTGCCACAATGGATGCTATAGGCATCAGAGATATAGCAGCCCGTGCGGGCCCTGGCCGTCGGGGACGTATGTAGTAAGCGGACCCATTGTAGGTATGTGTCCGGAAACCCGAAGCGTTGTAGTGTAGCAAACATAAAATCCCATGATAGGAAATCAAACGCCTGACGAAGGTCCAGTACAATACATCCGGCATGGCGGTGAGTCCTTGGGGTAGCCGCCAATATTGCATGCAACCGTCTAGTATTAAGTGAAGTGCTGCGGCTTGGGAGAAAACCGCAGTGATCACTGTGGATAAGTGTGGGTAGGTGCGGCTGTATGCGGTTTGCGAGGGCCTTACTCAGTATTTTGGATTCGGTGGCCAACATAGAGAGAGGTCTATAATTTGACATGTCCAAACCGTCTCTTCCCGGCTTGGGTATAGACATGACCAGCGCCTGTATCATAGAATCCGGTAAGCGGCCCGTCTCCAAGGCCGTCCTATAGACAGTCTCCAGAGTAGGCACCAAGGACTCCACGTATGTAAGGTAGAACTCAACTGGGAGTCCGTCCAAGCCCGGTGTTTTATTATGATTTAAACCTTTAATCGCGGCCCGGATCTCCTGTTGGGTAATTGGTCTGTCTATGTTTTTCTGTACTTCCTCCGAGAGGGTCGGGAAGTGGAGGTCTTGGAAGAAGTCAGCAATAGAAGAGCCGTCCACCGGGGGGTGGGGGGGGGGGGAGGGAGTTTGTGCATAGAGTTTTTCCAAGTGATCTCGAAAGGCGGTATTTATTTCGACCTGTGTGTGGACTACCTGGCCCGCCATAGTGCGAATACTAGATATGATCGGCGGGTCGGGTCTGTCTCTAGCCATGCGGGCAAGCAGGGTACCAGACCTGTCTGCCTCCACATGCTTACGCTGCAGGTATGCTCTGTGGTCTATTATCCTCAATGTCTCCAGGGTTTCCGCATGGTCTATGTCAGTGGATTGCAACCGCTCACACTTTGTAGGATCTAATATCACCTCCCTCTCCAGGGCGTGCAACCTACTCTCAATATCTCGCAGCCTCTGGTGCGTCTCTTGGCGAGCCCCCACCAACTGTCCTATCGTCGCCGCCTGTGATCACTACCTTCAGTGTGTCCCATTCAACCAGGCGCGATGTCACAGTATTCCAATTATCGGCTAGGTAATTGGCAACAGTGTCAGAGAGTGTCGTGCGGAATGGGGCGTCTTCGAGCAGGTGTGGGTGTAGCTTCCAGGTAGGCACCGGCGTAGGTACCACACCCCATTAAAGTGTGAGCTCTAGGGGCTATGGTCGGAGAAGTTCTTAGCTAAATATGTGGAGCTGTGTTTCGCGAGAAGTGAACTGGAGCAGAGGAACCTGTCAAGTCTGGTGTGAAGGCCATGCACCGGGGAGTAGAAGGAGTATTCCTTCTGTGTTGGGTAGAGACAGCGCCACGCGTCCGAGAGTGTCCACCCACTTGCCCATGTGGTGAATTGGTCCGCGATCTTACCAGCGGTTGTACCGAGCAGGGGGGATGTGATCTATCTAGGCCAGTATCCAGCACCGCATTCCAATCCCCTCCCAGCACCCACGGGATTCCGACCCAGTCAGCCAATACCCCACTCAGCCTACCTAGAAAGCAGTCTTGACCAAAATTAGGGGCATAGATACTCCTGAGGACCATCAGAGACTCATCAAGTGTGCCCTTCACCAGTATATACCGTCCCTGATCATCTATCCGGCGTTCCAGTGCAACAAAGGGAACCCCATGACGTACCCAGATAGTCGCCCCTCTGGCGAAAGCGGAATAATCAGTGGAATAAAGGGTACCCCTCCATTTATTCCTAATTTTCTGCATTTCAGAGTCAGTGAGGTGAGACTCTTGAAGAAATGCTATTTGTGTCTTACGTCTGAGGAGGAATGCGTGTATGCGATGTCTTTTCTGTATCGCCCCCAGGCCCCTCACGTTCCATGTGAGCAAGTTGTACGACCCTATTATGGCAGCAGTCCCCGGCATTGCCTCATGTAGTAGCGGAGCGCACCTCCGCGTGACACTAGTGAGGCAGTACCGACCAGAAGACCCTTTTCCCCAACAACTTGAACAAAACTCGTCACAACGCCTAAACCGCGTTGGGCCCAACAATAGTGCACAAATGGTACATAACAATTAACAGTGCATACGCCATGAGGGAGGTAGCCAACTCTATATCCAAACATAGTCCTCAAATGTCCTAAGACCCAATGGCTCGACAGTACCCTGCCCCCCGGAGGGGTGGAAAGTGTACTGCAGGGTAGGTGGGGCGCTAACATCAGCATAGTTAGACTAACATTATATATCACATAATCCCCCAGCAAACATCTTAAGCTTAATGTAGCGCACATCCTTATGGATATGGTGGCAGAGCCTACGGCCAGCAACACACCCCACAATCACTAGCCCCATCAGTGCATCAGTCCACCCAGTGAGCTATCTCTTTTTAAAAGGTTACAGCAGTCTTTCATTGCTGGATGCGTGCTCACAGCATATTAAAGTCACTAATAAGAGTCTCAAATGTCGGTGTCCCAGTTTCTCGCCTTATTCATCAATCAGGTCGTCTGCCGCTCTCGGTGTGATAGTGGGGAAGAGTACGATACAATGGTCAGAGTCTGAATGAACCGTACTATCCTCCGAGTCCATGGCAGTCTTGTTCGAATTGCCGCGGAAGGAGCCGGCCACTGCCAGCGCACCCTCCTGGTCCCTCCGCTGCTGCTCTCGTGAGGGTCCCACTCCGCCTTTCCCTCTGTTTGAGCCCTGTGTTCTCCTAGAGGACCGCTTCAGGAGCAGTTCCAAATCCTGGGAGGAGCTCTCCCGGTGGTCAGCTTGGCTAGAACCGATGCACATGACCTCCATCCACTCTTCCACGTCTGCCGGGCTTTAGAAGAAATGGGTCTTCTTGTCGTGCATCACCTTCAGGTGTGCGGGATATAGGAGCGCATATTTGAGTTGTGCAGCCTGTAACTTTTTATTTACCGACTGATAGGAAGACCTCTGTCTTTGTACCATCGCAGTATAGTCCGGGTATAGTGAGACACGGTGTTTTTCGTACTGGATTAGTGTTTGTTCCCTAGCCTTCTGCAAGAGCATGTCGCGGTCTCTGTAATTGAGTATTTTGACAATTAGAGGTCGGGGCGGCGCTCCAGGTCTTGGTTGTCCTGTCGTTATTCTGTGCGCCCTCTCGATGCAGAAGTAGGGAGAAAGTCCCTCCTGGGCTACATGTTCCCGGAACCACGTTTCCATGAAGTCAGCCGCCCTACTCCCCTCACAGCATTCCGGCAGGTCTATAACGCGGATGTTGTTGCGTCGGTTTCTGCCTTCCGCATCCTCCACTCGATCCAGGAGCGAGGTGACCTGTTTCTGGAGCCGCTGCAGGGAGGAGGAGTGGTCCGCCACCATAGGGGTGAGGTCTGCAAGGGATTGGCCGTGGTCTTTGACTGTATCAGCCAGTTTGGCATGATCCACCTTCAGCAATGTCAGCCCCGTGGTCAGCGTACCCATTTGCAGCTCCATTGCGGCCCTTGAGTCTTGTATCTCCTGCAGGATGAGGTCCAGTTTATCTGGCGTGCCCTTCGTGGGGGCAGCCATGGGTGTCCCTTGCAAGGGGGGGCCGCCAGCCCAGTCCGGCTTTATGGAGGGGGGGTCGGTACTCCGCGGACCCTCCACCGCCTTAGTCCTGGCCTTCCCCATGTCCCCACGTTGCCACCTGGCCTCCCGGCAGGGCGTCCCTGTAATTGGTCCTGTAGGGGTTACTCTCCCACTCCTAGATTTGGTTCGGCCAGAGTATGCTCTTCAAGTGTGTACCAGTGGGGGGGGTTGGTTCTACTTCCAGAGTGTTCAGGGCCCCAGCAAGGCAGCGGGGTGCAGCGCCAGCGGCCGTCCCCCCCCCTCAGCAGAGTAATAAAGCACAGTGGCTCCTAGGGCCAACCGAATCCTCTTCCACTCGTCTCTCCCCCCTCACAGGTCCCCCGACGGCAGCCTCGTATCTCCAACCGTGGTCTCCAGGTGGGTCTCTGGGCCTCAATGATTGCCCCTCTATCTACTGTACCACATGAGAGGGGCCTCCGGTGGTTATGGTCTCAAAGGGGGGGGGGGCGATGGCAGGACAGAACCTCAGATCACCCCAGTCGCAGCTTCCAGCAGGCTTCGCACCCGCAGATCCAGGGGGGGGTTCGCACACAGAAAGGCTCAGGGTGGAGCGGTCTGCCATCCCACCGCGTCCGGCCCCCACGCGCTCCTCAGTTTCTCGCCTCCTCTCCTGCTCTGCCCCCCGGCCGCTTACTAGCCGATCCTCGTTCCTTCGTGGGGGGGGCCGAGTAGCCAGCCCCCAAGTCGCAGTCGGGCTCGAGCCACCTCCGTAGAGCTAGCTAGCGAGGCAGCCTTGTCCTTCATGCCTAGCCTTTCACTGCCGGCCCAGCTCTGTCATCGGGGGCCGGTGTCAGGAAAAAGCTCCGATCGCCCCAGTCGCGGCTCCGGTCGTCTTTGCACACGCAGGCCCGGGGGGGTCACATCTATAAGGGAGCAGGGCCGAGCGGCCTTCCAGCCCACCACGTCCTGCCCCTGCACGCACCTCAGTGTCTCGCCTCTTCTCTTGTTCTGCCCCCCGGCCGCTCACCAGTAGCTCCTCGCTCCTTCTTGGAGCTCGCCATCGCCCGGCATGGTACCCGGAACCTCAGCTGCCACTCCGTGCCTCTCTAGTGGTGCCGGCGCTCAGCGCCGGGGTCCAGGAAGAGGAGCCGCGGTCCTCAGGTTCCAGCAAGGCCCGGTCCAGCAGTCCCACCCGCCTGCTCACTCCGCAAACGAGCTCCCGGCTCCCTCCCCCGCCACAGGACAGGTAGGGCCAAGGTCGCACCAGCCACTCAGCCACTCTCCAGCAGCCTGCGAGCTGCTAACACCGCCACCGGGGCCTAAGGGCAGTCACATCAGTAAGCTCCCATCAAATGTAGCCGTGAAAACGGCTTATAAATGTAGATTTCCCCCCGGGTGGGTCCGGAGCTCTACGGAGCCTCGGCCGCCATCGCCGGTGGTTAGCCACGCCCCCACTAAAATTCAGTTTAAAGCAGGCACTGGACCCACAACGTACCAGGAGACAGGCATCTAGTGAAAAAAAAGCAGGGTAATTCAGTGCCCAGACAGGAGATACAAAATAATTGTTCTCTTGTGTTCTTTAAGCCCTTTCGGAGTACAAAGGTTTAACATGTGCTTCAGACAGACCTCTCAGTTAGGATTTGACACCGTTGTACCAACAGGATGCCCTCAGTCCCCACCCTGAATATTCTGCTGTGCTCAGAGGAGTCATCTCTGCCCATTCAGGTTGACCTGGCAATCAATCTAATTTATTGTGTTGCTCCTAGGAGGAATTTCATAACTCACACCTCATTCAGACCACGTACAGGCCGGAAGTTGCTGGAGAATTAATCCAAATACACCTGTAGGACCTTCAGGCAGGATAAAGGTATTTTTTTAAGTTCTGTTCCTTAATGTCTACTATAATTGTTCAACATTGAATTGTTTTATAATAATTAATAAAATAGTTGTTTAATTTTTTTTCAAGCTAGTACAATTCCACAGAGGAAGTATTATTATTTTAATCTGTACTCTGTTTTCTATGTAGGATAGGTAGGCCTACCACAGTGAAAAAAGCTTTTTGGGCCTTGTCACTGTAGGGACATGGTAATATTAATGTTGTGCATGTCCAGTTTTGAATACCACAAACCCTGCCTTCTGTGCTCCAAGGCAGACATAAGGGTGATTAATATTTTAAAAGGAGGTTTTACCTGTCAAAAGCATTATTTTGACAAGTCACATTGCAGGTTTTAATCTGCAGCAGCTAGGCTACACACAGTAGTCTTGTAGTCTTGTTTGCACTGTCACTGTAGTGGATGGCACAATAGGTGCTGCAGTCAAAAAGTGGCATTTAACTTCCAGGTACTGTATGCATTTTCTTCGCCATATACTGGGGATTTACAGGCATATTTAATGTGCCAATCAGGAATAAGCCACTATAACCATGTTTAAAGTTAGCTGGGGTAAAGGGCACAGAGTTCTAAAGCCAGCAAAATAAAGAAAAAAAAGGTGAAAAATCTGGGATGGACATGCAGAAAAGGCTGATTTCCTACATATATGGATTCATGTGCGTTTTTGAAACATCACTATCCACAACCTCAGGATTTTTTCCTGCTTCTGGAATCATGCTCTCCTGCTTATTCTGTCTAAAGCCATTTTAAAAATTGAGATAGTTTTGGTCACCTCAAATGAAAACTGCAGCAAAATAAAAAAATTACTGTTTCCTTTGCTGCAGGACTGTACATTGGCAATGACTACAATTAACAGGTTCAGACCAGGGCCTGCGCTAGGCATGGGCAGTGTGGACAGCTGCCCGGGGCCTTGTACTCAGCCCATCAGCATGGGGCCTGGCTGCTGCACCAGTTCAACACACTACCAGCCCTCTGGTACTCCTGCTGATACAAATGAAAGAAAGGCGTCTCTTTGCAATTGGGCCCATGAGAGGGAGGGGAGGGGGCCCTCCCTGGCCCTCCCTGGCCCTCCTAGGGATGGTGTTCCAAATGCAAAGAAGACGGATTTTGCAGCTTTGTCCTGCAATTAGGCCTCCTGCCCGGGTGCCCATTCAGAGACACTGCGGGATGACCATTGTCAGCATTTTAGTGCCCCACAGGTTTAAGTCTCGGCCCCCAAGCAATTCTCACACCTTCAGCCCGAAATGGGCTGCAAAAGATAAGCTTGTGGGTGGCTGAGAGGAGGACCAGGAGAAGTCAAAACAAAGCAGCTTCTGGAGCCCTGAATATGTCACGTATGCAAATTAGAGGGGCCTCGCACATTCCCTTTGGCCCAGGGCCCCAGAAATCCTAGAACCAGCCCTGGTTCAGATACCTAAGAACTATTAGAGTGGGGATAAATAAATACTCAAGAACCAATCAAACCTCTGCATTAGTCTACATGGTTATACTTTCTGTGAGCCCCGAAAATAGGCGTGGGTGGGCCTGGAATTCCTTGGTCTCACAAACCCAATCCCAATATCTAGTCTTACAAAAGTTGCAGAGTTTAAAAAGTGCAGAAATCCAAATGTGACTATAAAATTGTGACTTTTGTTTTGTACTTATTTTAATGTACTTGTAATCTACCTACAGCAGAATGCTTTATCATCGAACTAAACGTTAAAAAAATTAAAAGGATTTGTGCCACTCATCTGGGTGTGCCGATACTTGGAATAGAAGCCATGCCTCAGCAATTGTGAGAGAGCAGCGATTCCAGCAACCAGTGCTGGAACCTTCAGTGACATAAAATAGTGCCAACATTCAAAAGAAACTGTACATGCATGCCTCGTTTGTTCTCACATGAGATCTACATTCAAACAATATTCCAGATTCCATTTTGTTAACAAACGAGGGGGCATATTATCAAGGACGGCGATAAAATTATCGCTGCTTTAGTGGCAGAAAACTGCCGCTAAAGCGGCGATAATGGGCTTGATAATATGCCGCAGAGAATTCCCATAGAAGCCCATGTTCACACCAGAACATGGACTTCTATTGGAATTCTCTGCGGCATATTATCAAGCCCATTATTGACGCTTTTAGCGGCTTTTTTCTGCCGCTAAAGCGGCGATAATTTTAACGCCGCCCTTGATAATATGCCTCTTAAAGGTTCGAAAAAACCACAGGTTTTATAGTCCTCGTTCTCGGTATCAGAATACCGATAGATCATAATAGAGAAGTCCTGGCTTATGACATCGACAGGTATGAACCCTCCAGCAATCCTTCAACAAATCCCTAACCAGCAGCATAATTTTAGAAAGGGTTACATACTTTCAAGCCTCTAGAAAAGTCGACCCCACTATTTCCAGGACACCATTTTCAATGTAAATATTGAGAGATTAAACCATCTGAGCGAACACTGCAAAAGTTGGAAAATATAGTAGAATGTCACAAAACCAGTGCCAGCAGACTCAGGACACAGCACGTTCCAGGCAACTTCAGGGAACCTTTAGCCACGAAGAAGAGGAATAAATAGAACTCATAGAAGCCTCGACAACATCCACGTCGGTTGAGTACATACCCAAAGAGTTACTGGCACGGGTATTTTTCACTCATCCTAGAGGGGAACTATAAGTGAATGCTCGCAAGGTTACTTGCACAATTTGTAATTGATTTCTGTGAAGAGGTCATTCAGGATTGTACTCATTAGAAACGACCGGAATGATTAAACATCTTTGAGCCATGCATCCAAGTGAATTTTCCGGTAATGCAGAGGAGAAAAGTAGTAAAGAAGTACAGCACGAACACGCTGTGGCCTCTGAAATTGTTGAACTCAATAAGGAAGAGTCAGATGTTGTGTGGGGGGGGAGGGTGACAGAGGCAGGGCCGGCGGATGGGGAGTGGGGCGCGGGCTGCTGCGGAGCCGCAAGGCAAATGATACGCGCCACACCCGTAATGCAGTTGGAGACCTCGCCCCCGAGCGGGCTGGCTCCCTTTATTGGATTCCGCCGGCCACGCCTGGCCTGCGGATGACGTGCGGTTGCACAGCGTAACCTCTAGACCGTCAACCATTACATCCCTATCCAACTTTATCTGAAATTCAAAACAAAACTTTCCCTTCCCCTTTATTTCAGAACAACCCCCTGACAAATCACATAGTACAGTTACACAGGTGGGGTTACTTGCGTGCTCCGCATCCACCGCTTCCGGCTACCTCTCAGCAGGCAAAGTCCCTCAGTCTCTGGCTGGGCCCGGGGTTGGGTCTCAGGTGGTATCTCCTGGGTGAGCTCCGCAGGCACGGACTGGCACTGGGTCCGCTGGCCGGAGTGGGGCTGGCCGTGGAGACTGTGATGGTCTCGCCCCCTCCTGGTGTGGCGGGGGTGGGGTGTCTGCCGGTCCTTCCGTGGCGGTTGCGGAGGGGTCTTGGGGTATCTCTTTGAACCATGAAACATTGCGGGACACTTCCTCGCCTCCTCTTTGGGCAGTGACCATGGTCCCCTGATTGGCGGTGACTGTCCAGCTCCCTGGTTCGTAGTTGGTCCTAAACTTCCCTCCAGGGCGGCGATCCCGTATGAGTACGGTTGCCCCTGGGTGGATTGTCCTTTCTGTCGCACGCCGCCGGTGGCTAGCGCGGTCATTGCAGCGGGTCCTTCGATCTTGTGTCTCTCTCTCCCTCAGCTGGGGCGGCGCCCACCCAGGACACGTGGGGAGGAAGTCTCTTCGTGGGCCGTGGATCATCAGCGCCCATGGGCTCCTCTGAGTGGTGCAGTGGGGAGAGCTTCTGTATTCCCGCAGGAACTCGTGTAGACGCCTCTCGGGGTCGGCCTGTTCAACACCCGCAATTCGGAATACCTTGTTCAATGTGCGCATGAAGCGCTCTACGTCTCCATTGGCCTGCGGCCATTGGGGTGTTATGCGTCGATGACGTATCCCTCTCTGGGCAAGGAATGTGGCAAATTCAGCCCCCTGAAACGGGGGACCGTTGTCGCTGCGGATCTCTTCCGGGAAGCCAAACATGGCAAACGTCTTCTCCAGAATCGGTGCCACGTGGACGAAGGCTGTGGACACTACGACCTCCACTATGGGGTACTTCGAGAATCCATCCACTAGGACAAGGGTGTGTTTTCCCCCTGGGAAACTCCCGAAGTCTATGCTGACCCGAGACCACAGGGCTGTGCTGGCGTCTTCTGTGATGATGGGCGCAGGCCGCTCCATTTCCCCAGTCAGTTGGCACAGCGGACACCGCCTGACATACTCCTCTACCATCTTCTCCAGCTCTGGGAACCAGACCTTTTCCCTCATCCTGGACTTCATTCTCGTGATTCCTTGATGCCCTCCGTGGGCTATCTGGGTTGCCTTCTGTCGTAACACCTGGGGTATCACTAGCCGAGGTCCACGCAGCAGGATCCCATCTGGGGTGGCACTGAGCTCGTGCCTGATACGCCACATCTTTGTCGTGTACTCCCGTTCCTCCGGGCGCCATGAGTTAGCTTTATATCTTCGAGGGTCATGTTCCTCGGGCAAGCTGCCTCGGACACCAGATGCACATGTTGTTCAGTGTCGTCCTCGGACGTGGTGGCCTTGTCCGGGTACCGTGATAGAAAATCGGCCGGGTTCTTGGCTCCAGGTCGGTACACCACCTCCATTTCATATGGTTGCAACTTAACTGCCCACCTCTCGATGCGAGGTGGGGGGTTCGGTGAAGTCCCCTTGAAAAGTGGCACGAGTGGCTGGTGATCGGACACCATCGTGAACGGTTGCCCTTTGAGGTACAAGTGGAAGTGGTGACAGGCCCACTTGATGGCGAGCGCCTCTCGCTCTATTTGGGTTTACCTTGTTTCGGTAGGCGTGAGGGACTTGCTGGCAAACGACAGGGCGGCCCATCGGCCCAGTTCTCGCTCCTGGGCCAGCACGGCACCAAGTCCTACTGGGCTGGCATCGACCAATACTTCCGTCCGCTTCGAGGGGTCGAAGTATGCCAGTGTAGCTTCTCCCAGGAGGGCATCCTTGATGCCTTGAACGCCTCTTCCTCTTTCGGTCCACACTGCCAGTGGGCATCCGACTTGGTGAGGGCTCGGAGGGGTTCTGCTCGCGTAGCCAGTCCAGGGATGAACCTCCCGCAGTATGTCGCCATGCCCAGAAAGCTGCGCACCTCTGTTGGCGAGGTGGGCGTGGGGGCGTCCTTGATCGACTGGGACTTCCGAGGGTCTACCTGGATGCCTTCCTGGTTGAAGATGTATCCGAAGAACTCCAGGGACGGTTGGAAAAACTGGCACTTGTCTCTGTGGAGGGTGGCCCCCTGTTCTTGGAGGCGCGCCAGGGTGTTGCGGAGATGTCTGTAGTGGTTGGCCGCCGTGGCCGAATGGATGAGAATGTCGTCGCTCACGTTCAACACCCCTGGGAGCCCCGACAGAATTTCCCGGATGGTATTATGGAACATTTCTGCTGCCGAGGATATCCCGAAGTTGAGCCTCTTGTATCTCCTGAGTCCCAGATGGGTGCTGACCGTTGTGCTGTAGCGCCTCTCCTTGGCCAGCGGGAGCTGGTGGTATCCCGCGTTAAGGTCGATCTTCGAGAACCACTTCGACCCGTTTACATCTGCTATGATGTCATCCATTGTCGGCGTGATGTGCCGTTCCCTTTTTATGGCCTTGTTGGGGAGCCTCATGTCGATACATAGCCGTATCGCTCCTGGTTGTTTCGGTTTTTCCGCTATAACCATCGGGGACACCCACGGCGTCGGGCCGGATACTTTCTCGATAACGCCAAGTCTTTCCAGGTTGTCTAACTCTTTCTCCACCAATGGGCGCAAGTGGAATGGGATTCTTCTGTGCCTTAATGCGACAGGGACGACTGTCTTATCGATGTGTAGCTTCACAGGGTCGCACTTGATGCGCCCGAGGCCTCGGAACAATTCAGGGAACTGGTTGAGCAGCTCCTCCACTTGGTGTGTCTGCACCCTCCTGGCGAAGGATATCAGCCCCAGGTCTTCTGCCGTGTGACTGCTTATGAGGGTGTCTGCCTCCCTGTCGATGACATGGATCGTTGTCATCACTTCGTATTCATCGGCTTTAACGGGGACCGTTATTTTCCCTTTCAGAGGTAGGGGAGTGTCAGCCCCATTTGCGTAGATCTTCGTCTTGGACGTCTGTACCGGCGGGCGGGGTCTTAGGCGTCGGTACTGTTGAAGGCCCATCACATTCACCGTGGCTCTGGTGTCAATCACGGCTTGCACTTCCGTCCCTGCCACGTGCACCACGCACGTCGGTTGGGGCCTGCGGCGTAACTTGAGTTCCCTCGCAAACAAAATCATATGTACCTCCTCCTCGTCATCGTCCGACGACTCTTCACTCACGTCTGGGTACCTTTTTCCTCTTGTCTGCTCGACGGGTGACCTTCTTTCGGTCACGGACAGTTGCCGTACCGCCTTGGTCGGTGGTTTCCTGTTTCGATACTCTCGGCCTCTGGTGCGTCTCCGGCACACTGACGCGAAGTGGTTGGGGATACTGCAGTTGGTGCATGTCCTTCCTTGCGTGGGACAGTCCTTTGCCGCGTGCGGCTCATACCCGCAGTATCCACACTTCTGCTTCGCCCCTTCTTGGTGTGTGGTCTTTGGTGGTTCTCCTCGCGGTCTGGCTCGGATGGCGTCCGCTCGCTCCGTCTTGATGTGCTCGGTCTTCATTGGGAGCTTGACCATGGCTTGCTCCATCTCGTTGGCCCGGGCGGCTGATAAGTCGTGCGATCTTGCCAGCACCAGCATGTCCTCCAGCGCGATCTTTGGCTGGCGAAGGATGAGGCCTCTGAGCGTCTTGTCTCTGCACCCTTCGATGAGCTGAGCGCGTATCTCTTTCGGCTGGTCGTCTTCCGTTCAGGTGCTCGCCAGCTCGCACAGCCGGGCATAGAAGACGTTCATCGACTCCCCCTCCCGTTGTCGGGCTTGGCGCAGTTTGAACCGCTCAAAATCTGGGTTGAGCTGTGGGTCGAAGTGGGCATCGAGGGCCGCCACCGCTGCATCATAGTCCGCGGCTGTGCCTGTGTTTGGTAGGTGCTTGAACAATTTGAATATTTCATCCCCCGCGTAGTGTAATAGTAATGACCTTTTGATGGTATTGTCCACCTCTCTTGTGACCACGAAGTAGTTGTTGAGGCGCTCTATCCACACCCTCCACCGAGGCGCCGCTGTGGCTGGGTCTTCTAGCTCGCTGAAAGGGGGTAAGACCCCCGAAGCTGCATGCTGGAAAGGGACGGGGGCTGGCGCAACCGCTGGGCCGGGTGCTGCTCCTGGGCCTGGTGCGGCCGCCTGACCATCGTTGCTCATTGTGGCCTGCACGCACTAGCTAAACTGCCAAACGTGCGGTGGGTGGTATGTCTCTCCTTTTCTGTCTCTCCTCCGTGTTTCCCCTTCCGTCCCTGCTAGGCCGGCAAGTGTCACTTCCCTGGGTGCTGTAACGGGCAGTGAGCGGGGTTCCAGTGCGCCCAGTGCGCTAGCGAGCTGCCCCTCGTGACCACAGCCAATGTGAAAACCAACGTCCCCCCATTTGGATCAACCAATGCTTGATTGAAGTGAGCACTCTTACTTGGACTGCTCGCCGCTTGAGGGACAGGCAGCGGATGACACGCCCCTGCTTGCTCCGCGGGGACCAGAGAGCGACGGGCCTGTGTTCCTTGGCACCCACGTGGTGCTAGGCCGCAGCTCCACCGATGCGCACGTGCGTGAGCACGATGGTCCCGATGCTGGGAGTGCGGGCGTCCGGGGTCCGCTGCGGGAGCACGCGAGGCTGATTGGCCCCCACCCTCGTTGCCAGTGTTGTGTGGGGGGGGGAGGGTGCCAGAGGCAGGGCCGGCGGATGGGGAGTGGGGCGCGGGCTGCCGCGGAGCCGCAAGGCAAATGATACGCGCCACACCCGTGATGCAGTTGGAGACCTCGCACCCGAGCGGGCTGGCTCCCATTATTGGATTCCGCCGGCCACGCCTGGCCTGCGGATGACGTGCGGTTGCACAGCGTAACCTCTAGACCGTCAACCATTACATCAGACTCCCATCTCTAAATGTTTTCAACATTTTCATGCCTTGCAAACGAATAATTTATTCAGGTAAACAAAATCGACAAGTAATCTCAAGTGCTAAAAATAAGCACCAAAAAAAATCACAAATACTGTTTTACTTTTATGAAAAAGCAGTTTAAAAAAAGAATTTGAAAAAAATGAAACATTTAAAAAAAGTTTTACAGCCCAAAAAGGTTTTGTATAGTAACAGAAAAATGTTAAATAGTAAAAAAAATACACGGAAAAAAGGTTCTGTTACAGAACCTAACATCAAAAACAAAAACGGTTCAGTTAAGGTACCAAGCAAGTTTCTAACAATCTCTGCCCACTCGCAGTGGGTTTTGTGGAGAGTATGACCATAAGCCAGGCCCTTCTGGACTATGCCTGCTACACATAAGAGCGTCATGCACAGTGGGCTTGCCCAGCCACATTGTGTTGGGCACAACCAACCCACGCTGTACAAGGCATCAGCCAACCCACGCTTTGCACTGTCATCCAGTGGCGGTAGCCCCTCTGTAGTTATGGTTAGGATTCTCAGCTGTAGGAATTCCTTGCTACCTCCTAAAACACAACCTTTACTTTCACTAATCTAGAAACAAACGACTTAAACATTATCTATCTTAACACAGGCTCCATGGTCAAACATCAGCTAGAAATAATTCATTTATTAAACACAGACTCCCTGGATATACTGCCCATGAGGGAGACATGGCTCATGGATGATTCCATGCCTGACATATTAGAGGCACTACCGGGAAACTATTTTCTCCTGAATGCCAATAGCTTAACTGGGGAAAAAAGGTGGTGGAGTGGCAGCAGTCATAAACAAGCATTTGCAATGCAATCTGTCTCGCCACTGAAGAACACTGTGGGATGTGTTTGGGAGTAGGAATGTGCACTCATCATTAGTCTCTGCTGGGCAGTGAGAGAAAACGAGAAATCACTAAAAGAAGTATAGTATTTTGCATTGGTTCCAAAACACTTATTAAAAAACACAAAGCTGCAACAGTTCGATGAAGTATTTCTTTGCCGAAATAGCAGCAAGCATCAACGTTTGAGATATTGCGACCATGATTAAATAACAATACGAGAGAAAACGCATACGTATTCTAAATTGTCCTCAGGAAAATAAGCAAAAATAGGGCTGAGTTTAATCCCTCAAATCTATGATATGCAGTTTTGTTTACCATTGAGACATGTTATTTATTATAATAGAATACAAAATGAAAACGAAGTCACACGCCTTCCTTGACTTTTCTCAAAAGCTAGTAAACGTGCTTGTGGTTCGGAGCTGCTCTGGTTTCCTAACATACATTTAGGAAAAAGAGTAATCAATCAGTCCAATGGTACTATGGCTGTGATTTCCGGTTCTCACACAATGATAGCTTTCCTAGCTTTCCTCTCTGGGCGTGATGGTCAGAAGCAAAGAGCACACATAGATATGTCAACGCTAAGCAACTTCAGAAGATCGAACATATGTGAACATGACATTACTGCAACGGCATAATTGGATTTCTTTCCTCCTTAAAATGTCCACTACCGCAGGACTGGTGCAGCCTTTACCACAGGCAGCTGATGAAGTTTGGAAGTTTTGGGGGGAAAAATGAAGGCACACATTTTCCATGAGCGAGACAGCATAAAGAGCGAACACAACTGTCCCAGGGCCGTTTGAGGAATATGTTTTTTAAAGGGGTACATTTTTCCAGAAAACAATTCTTTATTAAAATGACCAAACCCAATATTTTTCTCAGGCATTCCTAATAGAACTCTACACAAAGAAAACATTTTTAAAGGAGGGTCCAAGGGAGAGTTTAAAGACCTGCAAAGGATTATATCCCCAATTCCACAATTAAATACAACACACATAAAAATCCTTGGGTCTAAAGAAAAGGCAAATGGTCAGAGATAATGAGAGAATTACACAGAGATATCTGTGGAGTGATACCTTTCAGGACGTAATCCCTCACCCACCATAGGTGACACGCTTCATCATCTGGGATTCTCCTCTTGGTGGGAAGGTCTAGTCCCACCAGAGGCTACAACCACCCTCTCTGAGAGGGAGGAGTTCACGGATGTTTTTGTTCTACTCTATATAGGATATTCTAAATCCACCAGATGAGAGCAATATGAGCTGGGGGAGGGCGCAGCACAACAAAAACATCTGTGTGGGAAGTGATCTTAAAACTAACTAGTGAAAACAAATTATGTGCTTTATTCATGTGTTCTCACTGTCAGGATTAAAAACAGTGCACCTGCAGTATGGATTTAAACTGCATGTGTCAGACGCAACAGAAGGTCAACATGTTTCAGCCGTGATGACCCACTAGGTGTCAAGGCTTTGAATGGAAAAAAAGGGCGGACACTCGGCAAACTCACTGGGGTGGGCCTTGAGGGTCCAGTAGGGGCCTGTCTGGGGGCATGGCTACCAGGCAGGCATTTAACTATAGCAGCATTCTCTTGATGTCTGTAACAACATTTTTAACCAAATATGCAAACAAATTCTATAGTTTTTAAAAAGGAAACCAGGCAAACATCTTCTATCACTACAAGATGTGGTCCTGTGACTGTGAACTTGTCGCCAGGTGAATCACACTCTAATCCCAGTTGCCTAATGACACCAATCTTGTCTCACAGTCTGTCAGTATTCTTTGCTGCCCCAGCTGACATTGGTACTGGGTAACCTTCACACCCCTCACCCACTCCTAGGGCCCTTGGACTGTGGCCCTCTTCATCAGTAGGCTGCAGAGATGACGCTGTGCTCGCAGAGTAACCCCATTCGCAGTTCTCTGTATGGGACAGAATTGATGTTTTAGCCGTTCATCCACCTGGGGCCGACAAATTAATTACCATAATTTTGTGTAATGGTCACTATCAGCTGTGTATTGATGGGTTTATATATATGAAATATTCTGTGCATAATGCTGCACTGAAGAGACATTACCCATACTCTGAGGATGGAGGTGCACGTGTGTCCTGTGCAGAGCTGCGCACATCACTGGGACTAGACTTAAAGATATCGCCAGTTATTTATTTTCATTTTGCAGATTCCTGGTTCTCTTACATAGAAAACATTTTCCTTTGTTGCAGTGATTTACATTATGTAGAGTCTGTGAAACACCAGAGCATATTAAAAGGGTAATCACTCACTCATTTGTAAGAATGGTGCATTTTGTGAGGGTTCTTAGGGTTTCTCAGTGCTGTAACGAGGAATACATATTACTACAAGCCATCTCAACTTAACAAAATTAATCAGAGTGGGGCAAGTTAAAGGCTGAAGCTACCCTGTCGAAATTTTAACCGAGTAGCTGACCGCACATCTCTGCAGCAGGTGCGCAATTACACTGAGGTTTGTTGCCAGCAAGAATGGAAAGCAAACACCAGTCCCTGCACACTTTAGAACCAGCCGCGGTCGGTAGTAGGAGTAACTGCAGGGCGGTGACGTGGGGAGGGGGAGGGGCAGGGTGGGAGGTAGTAAACTATGGATTCTGGAGGTTTACAGGTAAATTAACATATCAATTAATAAAACGAATTTCGTTGCGTGCACTGCATCCCCAAATGCGATGCTGTGCACGCAACGAAATTCGTTTTATTAATTTAAATGTTAATGTACCTGTAAACCTCCATAATCCATAGTTTACTACCCCCCACCCTGCCCCTCCCCCTCCCCACGTCACCACCCTGCAGTTACTCCTACTACCGACCGCGGCTGTTTAGAACATGCATGTCAACCTTATCTCTCTCTCACACATACACAACTTTGAAATCCCAGACCCCTGAAACCCACTACATGCAAGCAGTTTTAAAAAAATGTACTCCGAGGGTGGCCTACTGAAGTGGAGCATGAGACAGTAACTGCTAGCTTGTCTCTTCCGGGTCAGTCGCTGTATGTTGGCATGTGACGGCACGGATAGAGACGAACACACACATGTATGATCACATATACATGTGTCTGGGTGTCCCCTTATGCCTGGTGTGCCTCAGCTCATCGTCTCGTGAGTCTCCCTGGCCACACAACACTCTCAACACACAGTTTCCAACTGCACATGATGGTAGCCAAGTATAGTTTGACCAGCCATGTAACCTGCCCTTATCTAGCTCATATGTGCGTAAATACTTTTCTTTAATGCATTTTTACATAACGCAAACTGGTCTCCATGGCATTAAAGCGCTTTACATGCAAAGCAGACGTTTTACACAACAACGTACTTTGATGGCACGGGGCTATTAAGGGGCATATTATCAAGCACGGCGTTAAAATTATCGCCGCTTTAGCGGCAGAAAACTGCCACTAAAGCGGCGATAAAGGGCTTGATAATATGCCGCAGAGAATTCCAATAGAAGCCCATGTTGACACCAGAACATGGGCTTCTATGGGAATTCACAAGGGCATATTATCAAGCCCATTATCGCCGCTTTAGCGGTAGTTTTCTGCTGCTAAAGCGGCGATAATTTTAACGCAGTTTCTTGATAATATGCCCCTAAGTGATTTCCCAGAATCACAGGTTGTTGAGCCATCGCCGGATTTAACCTCCCTATGCCATTAAGAAAAACAAGCATCTGCAATGCAATAGGTGTCGCATTTATGCGAGTTTGAGCTATTGGCATTGTAAATGATAATGTCTTTTATTAATGTTTTGGTTTTAAAAGCGTAAATAAAAGGCATTGCATTTACAATGCCAATAGCTGAAACTCTCGTAAATGCGAGACCTATTGCATTGCAAATGCTTGTCATAAAAGTCCAGTTGGAGACTGATTGCTCCTTATATGAGACCTCCGGCGTTTTCAACTGAACAGCGATCAGGGCATAATTATCTGAAGAGAATATTTAGTTCAACATTCTCATTTTAGATAATAAGTTAGTAGCTGCCGTGGAAGTAAGGAAAGTTGTGAAAGTAAGTTTCCCACAGCAGGGAATGGCTGAAAATAAATGTGCAAACTCCCGCATGTGTGAACAGAGAGTCAGGTCTGAAGGGACACGTGCTATGTCTTTTTTTTGCCTGGTCCTGTTAACAATGGATTTAAAACCTTCATTTCCATCATTTGAAAATAAGAAGCCTTATGCTATTTACGCTTTTATCGGGTATTTTTATGAGCCTATCGACACTTCTATATTTGCCGAGAGACAAGATTAATACATTAGCAGCCCCCGTTTTTAAATCACACTTAAAGGGAACGTCGTCGTGGATAATATGTTTGTGTTATCTCAGCCCTCTCTTTGATGCTTCAGCGACGTATACTGAAAGAACCATAAAACATGTCATGGACAAAACCAGATATAGCCATTAAACCATTTAAACAATGCTCAATTGCAATGCCATTAACCCTTTTTACTAACAAAAAGCCAGACCCCTGGCCTCAGCATCGGAAGCCATGCTTCCATCCACAGCAGGTATGAATATTAGCATCACTGCAGAGTAGTACCAGGCTAGGGGACGCTGACACATTCACACGCGCTCTGGATGACAATTACCACTACTGGAGGAAAGGGACAAGCCATCAGACCTGCTTTTAAAGTGGTCTGCTTTTAGGCACAGGGCTCGCCTGGTATAGGGTGGAGAGGCAGCCTCGCTGACCTCCACAGTGCACACTCCTCTCTACCATCTATCAGCCGCGGCCCGTGGAGGGAGTTCCGTGGGGCGGTAAGGCGGGGCAGGGGAGGGGCAGGGTGGGGGGTTCTAAAAACCGGAATATGGATAATTGCAGGTAAGTAAACAATTAAATAAATAAAACGAATTTCGTAGCGCGCGCTGCATCGCATGGAGTAAAGAATTTACATGAAATATACTTTATTTCTTATCGGCGGGAGAGCGCCGGGAAAGACGCGACCTCACGGGTCCAATCCGCCTCGCGCATGCGCTTTCGCCCGTCTTCACGCGTCCTCGCGCGCTACGTCACCACGTAGCGCGTGAGGACTAGAGCGCAACACTACATATCTCCCTTCTTTTATTTAAACAAAGATTTCGTGGTCCATAATGTCCCTCGGGTCTTACTACCACTCTGCCCGCTCTAGTGCGCCTTACCGGAGTGGAGGAATCTTCCTGGGTACCTTCCTCTGCGGGGCTTCCCGCTTGGCTTCTCGGTGTGTTCAGTTCCTCTCTCCTCAGGGTTCTACTCTCCTCTCCACTCTGTTCCTCGATCTCAGGTGTTACTTGCTCTCCATGCTCCTCGCTGCTTTCTTCTACTCTCCTGTCTTTCTCTACAGCTGCATTACTTCCTTCATTTTCTCTTGGGCTTATTTCTTGTAGTGTCCTTTCACTCTCCTCCGGGGGCCATCGTAGGATCTTGTTACATTTGGACATACGGTCTTGGGACCACACATTCCCATCACTGAGCAATGCTGCCCTATCGTACACTTCTTTCACTTGTAGAGGTAGGCTGTATTTGCTGTCTCCCTTCTTTTTCCTTATGGCTAATCTGACTCTCACCCATTCCCCTCTCTCCAGGGTTGTGGCCTTCACTTTTCTCCTTTGATTGTAGTATTCAGTATATATCCTTTGGGCCTTCTCTAGGTTGTGCTGTACTACTGCCGGAGACCACTTACTAGTTATCGTCTTTTCTCTCCGCGTTACATTGTCTTTGGTGAATGGGTGCCTTCCTCTCAAGATTTGGAAAGGGCTATACCCCGTGCCTGTGGGGGTGATACGGTATGCCCATATCATGTTCTGTATCTCCTTCTCCCAATCTTTGCCCATCATGATGGCTGCTTGGATGGATCCCATGATGACTCTATTGAAACGTTCCACCTATCCATTACTCGACGGATGATACACGGAAGTGTGTTGTATTTTGATTCCATTCCTCTCTGCATACTTGTACCACTTTTCTGATGTGAATTGCGGTCCATTGTCGCTCAGGATGGTTCTCGGGATTCCTTCCCTGAGGAAAACTGAAGTCAAGAACTTAATCACTGTTTCCGTATCCATCGCTTCATGAATATGTATCACCGGCCATTTAGAATATTTGTCTACAAGAACGCACAGATATTTGGGCGTCCCTTGGCTGTCCAGCACTGGGCCTAGAATGTCCACCGCCATTTCTTCCCACGGATTCTTCGGTAGAGTGAATTTTCCCAATGCCGGCCTTAAAGGATTCAGTGTCTTGTCTGCTCTTTGGCATTGGTCACATTCTCTTACATGTCTCTTCACCTGGATATCCATTCCGGGCCACCAGTACATGTGCTTCGCTCTCATCTTGGTTTTCACTATTCCTAGGTGTCCTTCGTGCAACAGCACGACCAAGCGAGATACTAACGCTGCCGGGGGAATAACTTTATCACTCTGTACAGGAAAATCCCTTTGTCTCCCACTGACAGCTCCTCTCTGACTTCATAGAACTTCCTGAGCGCCTCTCGCAACAGTCATTTCTCGGGCCATCCATGTATTATGTGTTCTTTGACCTCCCTAATCTCACTGTCGTCTTCGTACGCTTGGGTCCACTCTTGCTTACTTATCACCCTTTCGGGGTCTTCCATCACCGCTACCATCTCTTCCTCTTCTGTTGCTGGGTTGGGGGCTTTTTCCATCGCAGCCGCTCTACTGAGGTAATCCGCGATTTTGTTTCGTGCCCCTGGTATGTACTCCACATCATACCTGTATTCTAGTAACTTTAGTGTCATCTTGGCGATGCGCGGCATGGCGCTGGCATGTCCACTTGAGGTGAGTACTAATGGCTTGTGATCAGTTTTGAGTTCAAACCTCGTGCCCCATAGGAATTGACAGAACCTTCCCATGGCCCACATCACCGCTAGCATCTCCTTCTCAATTACACTATATTTCTGTTCTGTGGGTGATAATGATCTGGATGCGAAACTGAGGGTCTCCGTCGTCCCTTCTCTCCTCTCCTCCATGAGGACTGTCCCCAATCCTTTCTCACTGGCATCCGTCGTCAATATTGATTGTCCCAGCGGGTCGTATCCCTGCAGTGGTACGGCTTGGCTGATGTCGCACTTCAATGCTTCAAATTCTTTTTGTGTTTCTTCTGTCCACTTGAACGCTGTTTTGTCCCTTATCAACTGTCTCAGGTGGTGTGTCTTGGTGGCAAAGTGTTGCACGAATTTGCTATAATATTCTGCCATCCCTAGGAAGGATCTCACTTCTTCTTTGTTGGATGGAGCCATAGCATTGTAGATCGCTTTCACATTTGCGCGTTTAGGCGTGATGCCCTGTCCTCCTATTTCATGTCCCAAATATGTGACCAACGTCATTCCGAGTCGGCACTTTGCCCATTCTGCGGTCAGGCCGTTGGTTTCCAACACACGAAGTACCTTATCTAACTTCTTATCATGGTCTTTCCTGTCTGACCCCATCACCAGTATGTCATCTTGGAAATATTGGATGCCCTCGATGTCCTTGAAGAGGCGATGCATTAATTTCTGGAACACCGCTGCTGCAGAAGCGAGACCAAACGGCAAACTGCGGAATTGATAGCATCCAAAAGGCGTTATAAAGGATGTCCGTTTCCGGCTTGTTGGATGTAGATCTATCTGGTGATAGGCAAAGGTGAGATCGATAGTGGAAAACCACTTTATCCCCTTCGTTTTGGACAACATTTCTTCAATGCGCGGCAATGGGAATTTTTCCACTACTAGGCACTTGTTCAGTTCTCGAAGGTCCACACACAGACAAACTTTTCCCTTGGGTTTCACGGCTACTACCAAGGGGGCCAGCCATTCCGAGCTGTCTATGGGCTCTATTATTCCATTTTCTTCTAGTCTACGTAGTTCCAGCTGTACAGCTTCTTTCATGGCTAGAGGCACGTTGCGGACTTTGTGTGATACCGGTCTTGAGTTTTCCTTGAGTACGATCTTGTGTGTGAATTTCTCTAATTTGCCCACTTTCCCGCCAAATACCTTTGGGAATTTGCTTTTCATTTCTTCTAGTTCTGGCCAGCTCCCTGGCGCTGTCAGGAGCATTTGCGTGTCCCCTCCTGGGTTTAACTTGATCCCTAGGTCCCCTTGATCCATCCATCCTAGGACGGATGGGCCTTTTTCTGCTACATATAATTTGCACTCCGCACATCTTCCCTTAAATTCGAAGTTCAACTTACTGTATCCCACCATGGGAATGGGTTCGCCTGTGTACGACACTGGTCGTATGTCCGGTGGTTCTAGCCTTGATCCCAAGCTGGGCTCAAATTCTTCCCTCCACACTGCTCTTTGGACAATGGTGTATGGAGATCCCGAGTCTACTACAATCTTGATTTTCACACCTCCTATTACCATGTCGCATTGTGGTTTGCGGGAGGGCTTGCCCTCGATGCCTAGCACTTGCTCGTCCACGCATAATACACCGTCTTCCTCATCTTGTTCTTCTTCTTCCTCCTGTTGGTCTTGCATCACGTACTTCACCATTGGTCTCTTCGTTTTCCGGCGACAAACTTTTTCGTAGTGCCCCATTATGCCGCAGAACATACATTTTGCTCGGAACGCTGGGCAACGTTTGTCCTGGGCAGCATGCGCTTGACTACCACACCTGTAGCACATCGTACTGTTGTCTCTATTCGGCTTCCATGTTTGTCCCGGTTTCCCTTTCCATTTATTTTGTCCTTTCCCTTCGGGCGGCATGGTTTTGCTCCTTCCCTGTGGTTCAGCGCCATCCACCTTGTTCACCATGGTCTTCTGGATGGTCTCCCTTTTTGCTGCGTCAGCACACCTTTTCGACATTTCCGCCTTTTTCACCATGGCTATTACTTCCTTCCGTGATGCCTCACTGTTTGTCCACAACTTGTCTTGCACTGTTTTGTTGGTGGTGTGCATAACTATCTGATCTTTTATGAACTCGTCATTCAGGACTCCGTACTTGCACGTTACCGCCAACTTCCTCAACGCTGCCACATAATCATCTAGGGATTCGCCGGTTTCTTGTTTCCTTTGCTGGAAATTATACCGGTCAATGGAGACACACATCGGAGGGTGGTAGTGGGTGTCGAGGTCTTCTATTGCGTGTCTGAATACGTCATCATCCGTGTCCGGCCTGGGTGCGGGTGCCAGGTTCTGAAAGACTCTTATCCCTTCCGGGCCTATATTGTGCAGTAGGATCCTTTTCTTCCTCGCAATGGGGAAGGCCTCCCCATTTTCATCTTCCAGAGCTGCAATATAGTTCTTGAAGTACTCTCCCCAATCCTCCCATTTCATTTGAGGTTCTCCTGGTCTTGGCAGGAACGGGATTGGCGTCGTCAGTGAAGATGCTTGCGTGCTCATCGTGGCGCGTTCTTCTGGCACCGCCCTTGGGCCTCTCGGACTGCCTGGCGCGTCCGCGCTCTCACCTTGCTCTTGATCTTGTCGGGGTTCTCCCACTCCCATGTCTCTGCGTGCTGCTGCTTCCGCAAGGGTCTCTTTGGATTGGAGATGGTCTTCGTCGTTTTATTTTATTATTTATTTGTTTATTTATTTTTTCCACACCTGGTACTTCACCCTGTGGGTGCCTTCTGTCCCCTATTGCCGCCTCTGCCACGCTCTCCCGCCGTGTTGTGCTCTTGATGGAGGTTCCCCTCCTGTGGTCCTCTCTGGTGCCTTCCCGGCCAGTCAGCACTTCTTGGTGGGGTGACTAAGTTCTCCTTTTTTTCCTTATTATTTCTCTCAGATCCCAAATCTCATCGCCACTGTAAAGTTGCTGTTCCTGCTTGTAATCAATCACCACCAGGAGTAAGGAATTTACAAGAAATATACTTTATTTCTTATCGGCGGGAGAGCGTCGGGAAAGACGCGACCTCGCGGGTCCAATCCGCCACGCGCATGCGCATTCGCCCGTCTTCTTCACACGTCCTCGCGCGCTACGTCACCACGTAGCGTGTGAGGACTAGAGCGCAACACTACAACATCATACCTACAAGTCAGGACTATTGGCTTTGCCAATGATTGCTAGTTGCATAAGATAAATAAGCAGAAACTATGGCTTGTATATATTATTGAAAAAACGTCCACTTAAAGCCCTGGTGACACAACGAAAATGTTGCTGCTCCTGACTTTCAAAAAGAGAAGGGAAATCCAGAGAGAAAATAACTCTAAAGGATTTTCCTCGGGCATGGCCAAGATGGTGGTGTGAGCAGACGTGTTGCTCCGTCGCTCCCGCCGACAGCCCATCAAAGCACCGGCTACCAGACGACCACGTACCTACATTGGCTCGAGTGGCAGAGCCTGACGGAGACGCCTGCCGGGGTGCGATCGGCTGCCGAGGCTTGTTCTTCTGACGTGAGTGGGGAGCCGGCGGTGCTGCAGCCGGGCCCTCGGGCCCCCGAGTAGGCGCAGCAAGGGAAAGCAGCAGCGGGTGGAAGAGGTCCGAGATCGGCCCGTGGGACGAAGGACCGGAGAGGCCGTTTGTTGATGCGGTCTTGACACGACGCTCCCCCGCACTTAAAGGCGCAAAGGCTCCTGCTAGCATCATCCTGACAGGCCCGGGATGCCATTTTGTGACTACCTGGCACGGAGACGGTGAGTCGGGGGCAGGTTGAGGGTCCCGGGGCTCGTTCGGGGCCCTCCCGCCCCTACAGCTGACGACCGGGTCTTCCACTGGTGTAGCGCTCTGACGCAGGTGCACGCGGAAGGTGGGGGTGGCAGAATCGGGTGACGGTCGGCCACCGAAGACAAGAAGCTCCCCGCCGAAGTGACCGGGACTGGGTAGTTGGCTCGGGGTTCAGCTGCGGGAGGAAAGGGACGGGGAACATTCCCCAAGCCCCCTGCGTGTCACAGCATCCCCGGTCACAGCGGCGCCACTACTATCTGGGCAGTGGATTCAACCAGCGCATCAGAGTTGGATGCCTGCCGCAACACAGAGCACGGTGGTGTGGCGCCCGTCCGCCAGTGAGGATCAGGTGAGCCTGGGGCTGGTCGAGGGTCCCGTGCACCTGTCAGGACTCTCCCACCCTAGCAAGAGCCTATTCTGGGGCAGCAAAACTCTACGAGGGAGAGAGGCAGGGAGCTCCTGGGAGTCGGGTGGCGGTCGGCCACGGGAGAGTGGGGCTTAGCCGGAGGAGCATGGATTCCGGCCGCAAGCACAGAGCCCGCACAATAGGGACAAGAGTCAGCATCTGTAACTAAGGCCCCAACGCGTCACATAAACCTTTGGCGCAGCGACTTGCCAGCGGTGGGGCAGGATACGACCTGCCAATTTGCAGCACAGCCCTCCACCATCCTGCGTGCTCTGGAGGTTATTTTCTGTCCTTGGGCGCGGGGAGTGGTTTCCTACTCCATATTGCAGCAAGGGGGCCTCCGAGACAGGAGACCATCTGGGGGCAACGGAGGGACTTTGCAGTACCGTTTCCCCACGGCAGCTGCCGGGGCTCACCACTACCTGCTGTCCAGCACGAGGCCCCGGTGCTCAGCATAAGCCTGTGAGGTGAGCCTTGACACGAACGCACCACCGCGAAGCTGAGTCGCCGCTTCCCGCCGCCCAGGGTAATCCTCGATACACGGTCACGGGGAGCTCAGTGCCCAATGCACAGATTCATGTACCAGACCAGCGGGGGCCCCACTCAGCCGCTCTAGTTCCGGGAGAGCCCAAACAGCGTTCATCCCCGCTGGACCTGCACTTTGATTGGGGCAAGATATGTCCTCCTCCCGAGGGCGTAAAGATAGAATCCTTAAGGAGCTCTTTGCGAAGACACAGGCCGAGCAACACACCAATGACATGACGAAGAGCTCAGAGCATGCCGTGTCCCTGGGCGGCGAAGGTGGAGAACCAATCACCAAAGCCTTTCTGGAGTCCCTCTCCTAGTTGCGCTATGGGGAGATCTGCAAACCCTCAAGCGGTACCTTCATAAAGAGGTGGAAATAAAAGGGTGACTTCTTACATACCGCTTCGCCCTAGGAGGCCTTACACTCACTATTGGCTCAGTATACGGCCCCAACGAAGGTCCTGAGAAATTTCTTCTTACTGCACTCATAGAGGCGACAGCCATAATGGACCGTTGGATTCTTCTGGGAAGTGACCTCAACATTGTTTTTGATAACACTGCAAATAGATCTGGCCAGCGTACCAACCAAACGGGCGCGATATCTGCGACCGGACTGACTCGACTGCACAAACTAGACCTTAATGACCTTTGGCGCTGCGCTCACCCCCACATCCGGGAATGTTTCTACTACTCCCATGCCCACAAGACATATGCCAGATTAGATTACCTGCTGTCTTCCACACCTCTGCAGGCATTGGTTACGTCTGTGGAGATGGGGTGGTCTCTCTATTGGACCATGCACCAGTTACTGCCACCTTCTCGTTTCCTCCTACACAGCGTTCCCCAAGGGTTTGGCGCCTCCGCGACACTTTATTACATCGAGCCACAGTGGTTGGCCAAATTCAGCGCTCCATAAAAGATTACCTCTCCCACAACATGAACTCCGACACCCTACTTTCCACGCAATGGGAGGCACTTAAGGCAGTTATCCGAGGGGAATTAGTGGCCATCACATCTGCAGAGAACACAGAATGTAGATGCAAAAGAGACGATCTCTCTCAAAAGACGAAAGAATTGGAACAAATACACCAGCGGACGGGAGCACCGCGCGTCTGGTGCCAGCTCAAAGCTATGCGGCAACAGCTAGCCGCTCTAGATCAAGATAGAGTGGAGTACGTGGCCCTCCGGTTGCGGCACACTTATTACGTGGGTGGGGACCGGTGCAACCGTCTACTCGCCCAGAAACTAAGAGAAACCAGACAGAAGCAAAGGGTAAGGGAGATCAAGCGCGACGACGGAAGGCGGATCTCCACAGACTCTGAAATTGCAGAGGCGTTTCGAGATTTTTACGCCTTTCCTCCCTCGCCCTCGTGGACGGTGCCACCTATCTTGCACCAGACGGCTTGCCCACACTGATGAAGGCTCAAGCAGACCACCTCGATCACAACATAAGGGTTGAGGAGGTCATAACGGCCATTTTGCGACTTAAACTCGCCAAGGCTCCGGGACCCGATGGTTTTTTCGCTATCTTCTATAAAACATTGTGTTCTCAGCTGGCTCCAGTGCTTATGAAGCTATTTAACTAATTTGCCGAACCGGGCACGATTCGTCAGAGATGCTTGAGGCCTCCATAGTTTTTTTCCGATTTCCGGTAAGGATAGGACGGCCTGTGGGGTGTATCGCCCCATTTCCCTCCTCAACATCGATCTCAAGTTATATACCGGGATACTAGCAGCTCGTCTCTCGCCTTATATGCCTGAGCTCATTGACCTAGATCAAGCTGGGTTTATCCCCCAACAGCAGATGAGCGACAACACAAAACGGGTATTGCACCTTATTGAGAAGGCCTCCTGAATTCGAGAGGAATATATGCTGCTCACCATCGATGCCGAAAAGGCATTTGATCAGGTCCACTGGCGTTACCTAGAACAGGTTCTCACTCACGCAGGATTGGGGGAGAGGTTCCGGACACTTACCCTTAACTGCTATCAATTCACAACAGCTATGGTGCGGTTTAACGGCCATACATCATCCCGGCTCCCAATAGAGAGAAGCACACGTCAAGGATGTCCCATGTCACTACTCCCTTTTGCCTTCTCTATGGAGCCGCTGGCCCATCGTCTCCGCACACACCCTGAGATTACAGGGATCCGGTTTGGGGGATACACCCATACGGTTAGCTTGTATGCTGACGACGTCCTGATCTACTTATCGAATCCCCTCATTGCATTACCGGCATGCCTTGCAGAGTTAGACGCGTTTGCGCTGGCATCGGGCTTCAAGATCAACATGGGCAAATCGGTGGCTCTTGACCTCTCCCTCTCGACTCCTACTCGGACCTATCTCCAGAGTCATCACCCCATTCACTGGGCGACTGATGAGATCCCGTACCTGGGGATCCAGCTGGCCCCTTCCCTGGCAGAAATAGTGCGCATCAATTACGCGAGACTGCGGCAGAAGATACGTACAGAACTAGGCCAATGGAGGCATTACCCGTTCTCGTGGCTTGATAAAATAGCAGCGATCAAGATGACCATACTGCCCCAGATTCTATACCTCTTCCACACCCTTCCTCTCCGACCTCCAGCGGGCAGGATCAGACAAACCCAGTCTGAGCTGGCACGTTTTGTGTAACGGCCGTAAACCTCGGATGAAGCAAGCTTTGACGATGCTTCCCCCGGAGGCACGGGGACTGGGAGTCCCCAACCTCCTTCTTTATTTTCAGGCAGCCCAATTACACCATCTAGTTGAGTGGAGTCGTTTGGAGTCCGAAAAACACTGGTTCTTCCAAGACCAGGCACTAGCCGCTAAACCGTTGCAGGGTATTCCCTTCACACATCAGAAGCATAGGCCGCCTAACCTTTATGAGTCCCGTATCACATGGGTCTTGCTAGAAACAGGGGATCACACTAACATTAAGCACAATCTCACCACTTTCCCCTCGCCGCTCACCCCGCTGTTTGAGAATCCTGACTTCCAACCGGGTATGAATCCTGCTGCCGCTGCACGATGGCGGTCCTTGGGCTGCCGCTTAGCGGGCCACCTATTCGACGTGGACGGAATTATGCCGTTTCACCAGCTCAAATTAGAATATGGGCTCCCCGAGTCTGAGAGGCTTCAGTACTGTCAAATCCGTCACTGGGTCTTGCACTCCCAGATGAAGCCCTTTGTCAGCAGACCTCTGACCACATACGAAAAGTGGCTTGTCACACGTACCTCGGACAAAAAGCTTACCTCGGACCTTTATAAAATGCTCTTGGCCCGGAACACACACATGTATATAATGCTAGTCGGGCAAGGTGGGAAAGAGACCTGGGCAGAACACTCACACATAAAGAATGGGAAGGTATTTACTACAGAGCTCGCCACTCGGCCTACCACATGGGACTGACGGAAACCCTTACTAAACTCATTACTTATTGGTACTATACCCCTGAAAGGCTCCACGCCATAGACCCATCTCAGGACGTGACCTGTTGGAGAGGGTGTGGGGAGGTTGGTACACTGGTACATTTGCTCTGGGACTGCGTACACATCCGGACATACTGGACTCAAATTCTGGATGAAATGGACGCACACTTAGACACGCAGATATCACGCTTCCCGGTTTATGTCCTTTTGGACCTCCCAAATCCCATGACCTTCCACTCAAATCTCACAGGGGTCGGCTCATGGCAATTGCTTTGGGTTCGGCGGTGCAAAATGTTCTAACACATTGGCGTCCCCCCCAGATCCCCACTTTCATAGGCTGGCTACATCGACTCTGGTATGTTCTGGGGATGGAGAAGCTGACGCTCAGGGGGCAGGGAGGGGCTCCTCATTTGCAGAGCTGTGGCAACCTTTTCTGTTCCTACTCGCGTCCGAATTTAGGGAGGTTACTTGCCCAAGGTATCTCCCCCTTCTGCGGATTTCTGACCGCGAGGAGAAAAGGGGTGAGGCCTGAGTTTCAGAACGAGATCTCAACACAGCATACTTTTAACCCTTTTCTTTTGGTGGACAAGGGAGAGGGTGGGGGGAGGGCTGGGAGGGTGGGGGGAGGGCTGGGAGGGTGGGGTATGTCACTTATATGTTGTGAGCTTGTTCTGTTTTCTTTCCACACGTCCTTTAATTAAATAGGCCTGCTGTTTTTGTTTGTAGTACATCCTCCAAGGGCCGTGTTGCAACATGTCAGTGTGGAATGTATTGTTTGTTGAGAAAACGCAATAAAAGATTTAAACCATAAAGGATTTCCCTTCCCCTATAACGCTCACTACACGCACATGATGTGCCTACTGTCACTGCAGTCCGGAAAAAAAATGGACCGCCTGTGCCAGGGCACAAATCAGAGCCTGATAGAGACCCGTTTCGAGGCCCCCTTAAAAAAACTGCCGGTGCTCAGACCTGGTGAGACCCGGCCCACTTAAAGCCCTGCCTGTAAATTGTCATAAAAAATGCTGACGACGTCCTGATCTACTTATCGAATCCCCTCATTGCATTACCGGCATGCCTTGCAGAGTTAGACGCGTTTGCGCTGGCATCGAGCTTCAAGATCAACATGGGCAAATCGGTAAACTGCGCGGATTCAGGTGCATAGCTTCCTGCCTGCGGCCTCTAACCCCACCCTTTCACATGTTGTCACAGAGTGGGGTGTGGTCAGTGAGGGTGGAAAAATGGATGATATTAGATGAGCACAAGGGTAAAGTGTACATTTAGCGATGACTACACCCATGTGTATGGTTAACTGTGCTGTGATTATTGGTGGTAGGAAGCCACGCGTTCATAGTAGTATATGTGCATTTGAACAAATATCTGTAAAATCGTGTATTGCTTTATGCAACCATTACGGTCTATCTGGCTGTGCATATTTGCATCAGTGGCGAGATCCTTTGTGAAACACCTGTGATTTGCACACTGCATGTGGACTGGAGCCAGGGCCGGACCTGCCTGTAGCACAGTGTACCTGACACTGGATGAGAAGCGGTAAAACGATGCCCTAATTTCATCCCGCGACATCTCATCCCCTCTCTCCCCTACCCTCAACACTTCTGCTGCACATATGGAGATTTAGCCGGTCAAGGTTTAATATGCAGATATTCATGAAACTATTTTAGACTTTTTATTCATGCTGCTTGTGAACGCATGGACGGATTTTTAGGGCATTGCCAGTTTGGAGGAGAACAAGCAAGGGCAAATCAGTGGGATCATTTCTTCAGGGAAACACTTTCGTGCAGAGAGACTTGATAATTCAAAAAGATACAGCATCCCGAGAGGGGCGGGAGATGATTAATTAATTGTAAAATCAATTGACTGAATTTTATCAGAAGATAGCCCTTACAATCAAATAATGTATTCATTTTCCGTTCTTCCTCGGGTCTCGCCAAAACAAAGGAACAAGATTATCTAAGCAGGCGCAGCTGTTCATCTGAGGCATCTTGTCTCGTGCCACGGTCCCTGGCTCAGCGTTTATCATTTAGCCTTTCTCGATGCACTATGCAAATCAGTGTCCTACAGCCCTAGGACATCAAGGAATAAATAATGTCGAGCCAGTGAAAGAAGGCTGCCGCAAAGGATGCTGAAAACATATTCTGCTTTTAATGGAACAATGCTCACGCTATTGTGTCACAATTGACACACTTTTATGTGTTAAAACAATGCGGACTGGTATATATGAAATAAAGTACTACATTTTTCTAAATGTGCTTTATTCCATCATCATTAAAATCTAGATTTCTCGCTTACGTGAATAATGTGAACTAATTCCTTTTGTACTATATTGCATACCATGCTTAGACATACAGCTATACATTTGCATCATTGTTCCTGGCAATATGGCCTGGTACTTACCTAGGTCCCCTTACTCCTCTAACAAGCTATGGGGATGGACTGGCACCTCCCTCCCCCTAGTTACATCATTGAACCCACACCAAGGTTTTTGGATTGGGGGGTGAAACCCCCCAGCCGTATTTATTAAAATTAAAAAACATCATTAATAATATTTATGTACAAAATTTACGCAGAAAGTACAGATACATTGATAGACAAATTTTGTCACGTGGCTAACCTTAACAAAGCCTAATACACAAGACACTCCTACCGTAAATCTAACAATGCATATATTTACTTTCTGCGTGTCCCATCTAGAGCCTACGACAAGGTCAATGACTGGCAGCTCCCCTGATCCCAGTGAACTACAAGATATTACTACTCCCGGAGTAAAGGTTGCGCAGGGGGTACAGCTTATCGGACGGAGACTTTCCCCCGGGCCCCCCCTATGCCCTGTGCCTTAAACTCCATCACGGAGGCTGCAGACTTCTGCATACTGGCGCCCTGATGCGCATGCGCATGCGGATGTGGCCCCAGGCCCACTGGGAAGGTTGACTCCCCTGGCCCCCGCACCCGACAGCCTACTTACCAGCTGTCACTACCCCTGGAGTTACATGGTGCTGACCGCTAATTACCGAAGACTATGCTTACCAATCATGACCTTACCGCCTGACCAGAGACACACAACTAAATACGACAATATTACCTGAAACAAAACATTGATTACACACATTTTTATTACATGGTAATTCCAAACAATTGCATTCAATAAAGTTCAGCGCTACCTGCAAGAAAAAGGAAACAAACACCTATACATTTCCAAACATGCCCTTCAAAAAACCAGCCTTAGGGGATGGTGGGTGGGGAAGAAAAAAGGTCACGGGCCACAGCTGGCCCGGTATTCGATCCTGTGGGGAGCAAGAAACAAAAAGACTGTTCTGCTCCCCACAGTTTCCTTTTATTGGGAGCGCCCAGTCCGACCGGTCTAGACCGTTCTGCCTGGACGTAGGCTGGATGTCTGTACCGGAAGCACTAAAGTGCTTCCGGTTCATGTCCGCCGCCTCTCCTGGATTGGTGGGAACACTGCATCATTGATGGCGCAGCCTCCCCCCATGCCCCCGTGGGCTGGTGCGACCGCCATAATGGCGTCGCGGGCTATGCTAGCCCTCGCCTTCCCCATATGGCCTGGTACTTACCTAGGTCCCCTTCTCCTCTAACAATCTATGGGAATGGACTGGCACCTTCCTCCCCCTAGTTACATCATTGAAACCACACCAAGTTTTTGGGATTGGGGTGGTGTAACCCCCCAGCCATATTTATTAAAATTAAAAAACATCATTAATAACATTTATGTACAAAATTTACACAGAAAGTACAGATACATTGATAGACAAATTTTGTCACGTGGCTAACCTTAACAAAGCCTAATACACAAGACACTCCTACCGTAAATCTAACAATGCATATATTTACTTTCTGCGTGTCCCATCTAGAGCTTACGGCAAGGTCAATGACTGGCAGTTCCCCTGATCCCAGTGAACTACAAGATACTACTACTCCCGGAGTAAAGGTTGCACAGGGGGTACAGCTTATCGGATGGAGACTTTCCCCTGGACCCCCCCTACGCCCTGTGCCTTAAACTCCATCACGGGGGCTGCAGACTTCTGCATACTGGCACCCTGATGCGCATGCGGGGGTGGCCCCTGGCCCACTTGGAAGGATGACTCCCCTGGACCCCGCACCCTGACAGCCTACTTACCAGCTGTCACTGCCCCTGGAGTTACATGGTGCTGACCGCTAAGGACCAAAAACTCTGTTTTACCAATCATGACCTTACCGCCACAGGCCAGCGTAGCTGCCCGACTATCTGGCCTCCCCCTCAGCCCATTAGGAAGGTCATGTCCTGCCTCCCATACTCTCCACCCAAGCTAGGATGCCCTCCATAAAGGCCTGATTACCTCTGTAAGAGAGGTGCACCCCGTCCTGCAGGAAAAAACTGATCCCCCCTGATGTACCTGTGTCCTATTGACCTCAATCTAGGGGTCCTGAATAATTTGTCAAATTTGTTGTTGATCCGCTTTACCGTGTGATTCAACGCCCTTACTGACTCGCCCCCACCTCCACTGAAACCTAGGGATCATATGAGACCATGCGATAATAGATTCGGGACACCTCTTAGCCAACCACCCTACCTCTGTGAGCAGGTCCTCCATTAGCACCCTCCGGCCCAATCGGGCGAAGTCATTACCCCCCAGGTGCAGGATCCAGATCGCAGGTGGTCCCTTGCTTTCTTTCAAAGCACAGTTCACCAGCTCCCTGAATTGTCCTACGCACAAGCCGCCCTGTCCAAAAAATGACATCCTGAACCCTAACTGATGAGCCCTGGCCTTGAAGGTCCCTGAAAATATTTTTTTTAAACGGCAGACATATGAATGCCCCACAACCCAAATTTCTTGGGGCGAAGAGTGAACTTGCGCCATCACCTTTGCTGTTTGTTCGCAGATTGATGTCTGACGTTCCCCTGGTTGGCGCTGTGGCCTTGTCTTGGCTTGATGAGGATCAATGCAGGCTTCTCCCCTTAGTCGCAGGATGAAGAAACTGCAAGTAACATGAAGAATAAAGCAAAGGTAAATGCATTGCCACACCGACATGCTGAAAACATAACAAACTGCACATAGCACTCCCTAATAGTGGACTACTATCTCCTCCCTGAGTTACAGGATGAAGGAAAACGCAGTTTGCATGTAAAACAACCAATCAACACAGGCTAGAGCATGTGCAGCCGCACATATCTCTTGTAACAGTAGAGGACCAACTACCAATCCTCTTGACTCGCTCGTCCCCTAGCCCTCTGGCTGCTGCTTCAGTGGCTGCCCCTATCCTGAAAGAGTGAGTCCCGAAGTTAGTGGCGTCTATCCCAGTGTTTTGCATGGCCAGAACCATGACTCGAAATATAGTGAGGGGTGACCTGTCCTTATGTATCAAAAGAGACCCTCTCGTGACTGGCGCCCGTTGTGCCATAAAGGCCTCTAGTCTGGCAACGGGGCAGCATGCGCAGTTCCCTGCCCTGTGTAGTACTATGCCCTCTCCCCTTCCTTCCTGATCAGTCTTGGACTTATATATGGAGATCAGTACAGCATCCCTACCTAAGTTTACGTGTCCTATCTGTAGGCCACCCAGCCAATCCCTTTTGTTCTTTGGCACTAGTTCTCCTACCCTTAATGCTCCATAGAATGCGAGGCAGAAAGCTGCTTGAAAGAATGCCACCTCGCCTGAGGAAACACACACATGCGGCAGGGCCCCCAATAGCTTCCTTAACATTTCTAGTCCTATGGGTGTCCTGACATCAGGCTGTCCCCCCTGCAAGCGCTGCCAACCATTCAGAGCCCGGCGCACTATAAAATTCTTTGTGGGATCCCCTCTCCCTCTTATTTTGGCAAAAAATTATATTGCTGTGATATGCCACCTAGCCCCTGCTGCCGTGCGCCCATGCTCCCTCATAAAAGCAAGATACGCCACCACTGACTCAGGGTCATGCCATCTGCGTTCCCACTTCTCCACCAAGTAAAGGCAAAAAGACCCAAACGCCCCTTCGTAAGAACTCCTGGTTCTGGGCACTAGGCTAGCTGCCACAAGGTCCGATAATTGGGGGCACCAAGCTGCCAGAGCTGTTCTGGGAAAAGTGTTGGGTGCACCGCTGCCTCTGGGATGTGTGACCTGAATGCCTGCATTTTAAAACGACACAATGCATCAGCTGCATGATTCAATATACCTGGCACGTGTTTAGCTTTAAAAAGGACATTCAATTTCATGCATTGCAAGACAATCTCTTTCAACTAACGCAGTAGCATACTGCACTTAGCGGTTTGGCTGTTAATGCATTCCACTATTGCCATGTTGTCTGACCAGAATATTACAGACTGGTTCCTCAGCCCTTCAGACCATACAGATAGTGCCACTAGGATTGGGAAAAGCTCCAGGAAGCTTATGTTACTTGTGAGCCCAGAGTCCCTCCACCAACCTGGCCACCGCTGCGCCACCCACTCGCACCCCAGAATGGCCCCAAAACCTTCGCGACCTGCTGCGTCGGTCATCAGGCCCAATTTCGGACTGGACCTGGGTGGGCTAGGCCACACCACTCTACCATTGAAATCGCGCAGGAATGCTTTCCAAATGAGCATGTCCTGTCTGACCTCGCCGGATAGCCTGGTGTGATGGTGCTTCTCTCTGAGACCTGACATGGCCTGCGCAATGGTGTGGGAAAATGGGCGTGCCATTGGGATTATGCGTAGTGCAAAACTCAACTGTCCTACTACCTGCTGTAACTGATGCAATGTAACCTTTTCTTTGATTAGGCAGCACTGTAAAGATACCTTGAAAACCTCAACCTTGTCAGATGGTAATCTAGACACCGCCTGAACAGAATCTAGCTCAATTCCCAAAAATTCAGTCGTTGTGCTTGGACCCACCATCTTACCGGGTGCCATTGGCACGCCGAAGTCCTGCATGAGGGCACATGACTTTGACAGCACCGCCCCCCACTCCCCTGAGCCTGGTGCGCCCAGAAAAAGGAAATCATTGAGGTAATGCAGTACCCACTGGTGGCCCGTGTTCCTCCTGAATGCCCACTCTAAAAAGGAGCTGAATTTTTCAAAATAAGCACAGGACACCGAACAACCCATTGGCATACATTTGTCTACTTAGTACTTCCCTTGAAATTGGAAACCCAGCAAGTGAAAATCTAAAGGGTGCACCGGCAATAGTCTGAAAGCGTACTCAATGTCAGATTTTGCCAGCAGGGTTCTTTGACCTAAAGACCTGAGCATATCTACTGCTTGGTCAAAAGATGCATATTTTACACTACACAACGCGTCTGAAATAGCATCGTTCACAGAACTACCCCTTGGCGCTGACAGATTGTGTATTAGTCTGAATTCGCCTTGCACTTTCTTTGGAACCACCCCCAGAAGTGAGCATACAAAATCCTCCATTGGGACGTCCTCAAACAGGCCTGCCACTCTACCCAGCCTTACTTTTGCAGCTGCTATGCCTTCATTGGACCTCACCGAGAGCTGATTCCTGCAGTGTGCCACCCCATTGTAACCATGCACTGGTATCCTGAAACCCTCAACAAACCCTTCCCTGATGGTCCTAGCAGCTTCCGGGCAATTGTACATCTCTAACCAGGGGATCATGGCACTGACGTTAACTGGGTATCTAGCCTTTTCTAACTGTGCCTCATCATTCCTGCTTCTTAACCCCTTTCTCTCTGGATTTTTTGAAACACTTGGACTCGGGTGGGATGCATTACCACAGAAACTACAGGAATACTTGAACCTACATGTACCTGTCGCTCTGCTGCAAGTTCTTCTGTTGTAGTCAAAACAGACACCTTTTTTCCCGTGCCCCCTGATTTTCCAGTGACCCCCCCGTGTTACCGGCGGGCCCTGCTTCAAAGGGCTGAACCGCCCGAGATCGGGGGTCTGCCCGCGCATGTTGTCTGATGGGCCTTGGACTAGATGTTTCAAATGAATAAACATATCGGTCTGATTCCATCCTAATGATGGGTCCTGCGCCTTTGCCCTCCTAAATTCTTTATCATACTCCTTCCACCCATCGTCCCCCTTTGTTGCATGTGCGACAGTGATCCTATTTTGATAACATGCCATTTCAGACCCTACCTCTGGGAAACGCTCTAGCATGACTGCCATGTATATAGTGAAACCCTGTATCCAATTGGCCCAATTCTCTTCTACCCTGTATTTGCCCATTCTTTGTGATGTGTCCATTCTTTATTCTTCCTTGCCTCTTCCCTGTCTGCCTCATCTATCAAAAGGGGAAAAATGCTCACATATGCCCCTCTCCAGATCTTTTCTTTAGTCTCCTGGGACGAATGCCGCCCCACATGTTCCGTTTCGGAGCGCTTCTCCCTCAGGCCTAGTGGATGCAATGTCTTACTCGTGCCTGCTGATGCTGCTGTATCAGCCGTCTTGTGCGCTTCTGTGTCCTTTGGTTCGCTTACAGGCGCCACCACACCTTCGCCGCTGGCAACCGGCACCGGGGCAATGGGTGTCACACCCTTTGCCGGCCGGGCTGGTACCTAATCTGGCTTCTTTTTTCTAAATTCAGCAATTATTTGCCTTGCCCTTTCGTTAGCATCGCCACCACTGCAGGACGCCCCTGTTGCATGTGACCAGTTTCCCACTTTCTCCAGCAATGGGAGTACTGCCGCCAGGTTGGCCGCTATATCCGGCTGGTCTGGCGTGCACCCCACTGGACCTTCCCCTAGAGGGACCACTGGGACAGGAGCCTGGCCCTTCGTTGTCCCAGCAGGAACTGGCATGCTTGGCCCCCCACTGCCCAGAGGGCTTGGCGCAGGTGCAAGTGGTACCACCACAGCCTGCTTTCGTGCTGTCCTAGGTCCCCACCCTGCACCACTCCCGCTGGGTTTGACCCTTTTCCGTTTTGGCAACGGCAGGGAGTAGGTTCTAGGCAGAATAATAGGCCGCCTGGGCCTCCCCTCTGCCCCCTCGGGACCATCTACTTTGTCCTGCAACCTATTGAGGGCCTGCCCCATTACCTGGACTTGCTGCATTAAAGCCTCCAGCATGACGTCCGTGTGGGAACGCTTCTCAGTCCGCCGTACCTTCGGGCCATTGTGAATGAGACTAGGTTTCCGGACCCGCCCGCATGTAAAACCTAACACGCGTTATTCACAGCCCAAGATGACTTTGTCACCTCTTACCTCCACGAAGCAGCAGCTCCAGTCAGCCCGTGCACCCACGCAACCAGAGCCACGAACTACTGGCTAACCCAGCAGGCTCAGGTGAGTCGCCCACTCAAACCCTCTGTGGCTCCCGGAAGCGATGAGATGCTGGCTAGCGGTGCTGCCGAAACGAGTTTGTCCACTGTCCACCAACGAGCGCTACTCCTCATTGAGTCAAGCAGGCAACTGTCCTGTCCTGCTTGTGGTGAGCGCTGTGACTGTGGGAAAAAACAACAATACTTGTTTTGCTGCACTCGCCCCTGCTTGTGTCAGCGTGCACCCAAGGTTATGCTCCCCAAGCACCTTTGTACAAACCCCACAGACCAAACCAAAAGACTTCAGCCTGCCACCCCACGCTGCCTCCTTTGTACCGATCAACAGTGCGCGCCCTGGGCCACACGCGATACAAAGTACACCAATCTGTCCACTACGAGGGCTTTGATATCTCCTGTGCAGCTGCTGATGCGACCCAGGTATAATTAAAACAATGAGCGCGCCACACGTGATACAAATTACACCAATCTGCTCACTACGAGGGCTTTGTTATCACCTGTGTAGCTGCTGATACGAACCGGGTATGATTAAAACAATGAGCGCACCACACGCAATACAAATTACAACAATCTGCTCACTACGAGGGCTTTGTTATCACCTGTGTAGCTGCTGATGCAAACCGGGTATGATTAAAACAACGAGCGTGCTCCTTTCTCATGAAACGCTATATATAAATGAGCGAGCTTATAATATGGCGCCGCCCCCGCTATGCGACAAATTTAGACTCCGCGTCTGTTACTTGACACCCCGGCGATAGTGAGACTCGCCCGCTCAACAAATTCCGGCCCAAGCTATGCCGTTACAAAGGTCCCAGGGACGCACCACGCATGCAGCCCCTATGCACCCATACCTCCTTTTCCTCGGTTTCTCGCAGACAATGAGATTCCTCTCCTCCGGACGCCAGGCAGAAACAATGGAAAACCGTCCCGGACCTCTGCAACGAGCCGCTCCACCGAGACACTCCGCTCGCTCTCACCGACTCACTCCGACTCCCTCCAACTGACGACACCGGCAACCAGTAAAGGGAGAAAAAGAAGAAAAAAGGTCACGGGCCACAGCTGGCCCGGTATTCAATCCTGTGGGGAGCAAGAAACAAGAGACTGTTCTGCTTCCTACAGTTTCCTTTTATTGGGAGCGACCAGGCCGAGCGGTCTAGACCGGTCTGCCTGGACGCAGGCTGGACGTCTGAACCGGGAGCACTAAAGTGCTTCCGGTTCATGTCCGCCGTCTCTCCTGGATTGGTGGTCCCCATGGGGGTGGGAACACCGCGTCATTGTTGGCGCGGCCTCCCCCCCCCGCCCCCGTGGACTGGTGCGACCGCCATAATGGCGTCGCAGGCTATGCTAGCCCTCGCCTTCCCCATATGGCCTGGTACTTACCTAGGTCCCCTTCTCCTCTAACAATCTATGGGAATGGACTGGCACCTTCCTCCCCCTAGTTACATCATTGAAACCACACCAAGTTTTTGGGATTGGGGGGGTGTAACCCCCAGCCATATTTATTAAAATTAAAAAACATCATTAATAACATTTATGCTAGCCCTCGCCTTCCCCAAGATGCACTCATTAAAAGTATTACAGGGGGCAGCATTCTCCTTTAATGCATTAGGTGCAGGACAAAGGGATCCCTATTAAGGTACTTGGAAGCATGTTTTGCGAGCTTCTCAAACACCTGTACCAAGCATGTTCTGTTCAAGTCCATGGGTTTTATTCTAAGACCCTTCAGTGGGCAGGACCGGTGAACGGAGGCAGATCATCGAATTCAACTTTAGAGAACGTGTCTTGTGGACAGATCATTTTGTGAGTTGCACATTATAGAAAACAGTCAAACCATGTAGAAGGGGTTTTTGAAACCAGTCAACACCCATTTCTTTTGGTACACCTTCCATTCTAATAGAGGTTTGATAAAACCCGTGGTCCTGACTGGATTCAACTGAGACTGTCTAAATGATTGACTCGCAATATTTAGTACAATCACATTACACACCGAGTGGATCTCTTGACATAGAGTTCACCTGGATTTTTTTTATTTTTAACAAGCTAAAGAGAGTGCTAGAGTGTGTGAAATAGGATATATGCTACCCCCAATAGAAGATAAGCTTTGTAGTGAAGAATGTACTTCCGAAGAGAGGTCTTAAATGTGAAACATGTAATGCATTCAGGGAAGAAAAATGACAACCTCTAGACTGCAGACAGGTGAAAACAAGCCTGACTGAAATAGACACAATGCACTATGCCTGGTCTATGAGGTTTGATTTCTCAGATGTCACAGTGTGGTATGGCAGGTTTAATCAAATGCCCTTTACTGACCTTTAATCTCTGGTTAGCTTCTGAGAGCCTTATAAGGAATATATATGTTTATTCCACATATTTACACTGTGTACAGACCCTAAAAAAGGACCTTGAACAGTAAATGCTGAACAATATTGAATGAACTCAAAATAGAGGAAAGGTCTGGGCTTTTGAGGGCAATGTTCATACAAATGCCTATCAAAGTGAGTCGGCTGCTGTATATGCAGTTCAAAAACCTATTTTGAAGCTATTCATTGTTAATTGCCAGAAAAGCACTCTCCTAATGTATCCATGTAAAGTGTTCCTCCTGGTTTAATTAAGGTGCAGGCCGGCTGAATAAGAACACTTCACACAAAGTCCCATTGTGGGCCGATTCATATCCTGGTTATTATAGGTCGCTATGATACCAAATATAATTCCTGCATTTGCAAAGGTGATGAAACATCTAGTTCTGTCCCACTATCTCATTTATAATACATTGAAGCCTATCTGATTCAAGCTGTGTCCTAATAATTTTGGGATTAAATGTATGAGAGAGGAACCCATTCTATGTTTATTTAACGGGTATTCCTTAGTGTTAGGAAGCACAATTTGATTTGCTTTGGAGCGCATTGACATGGAGAAAGATGATCAAGTTGAAATCATGATGGCCTAGAATGTTTTTGAAAATCATTTCCCAGCGAATTAATGCATGCACATTGGTTTTCTGTACAGCTTGGTGATGATAGTGTCACTCTATCTTAAGATCTAGATAATATTTTCTCTTGCAAGAACTACTCGGTTTCTGGAAGCCACCTCGATGGGTGGAGACTGAGCCGCTAGTTATGTTTGAGCTGAAAATCTCAGTCCCCTGTGGATCTTAGGAGTACAGTGTGGCATTAGCCTGGAACTTTTCTTCTCCATGTCCAGGAGGTATGAATCGGTTACAACAGATATTCTTGCCTCCGGCACCTAGACGCCTGTAGCCTGAGGAAAGTGCCACAGGAACTCCCAAACGCATCTTGCATGTGCCCAGTCTAGATGTGCAAAGAGTGACTAGACTTCTGAGACCTCGTCAAAATTGCGCTGAAGCTGAGCTAATGAGGCACTTTTTTATACTCCTTGCATACGTTGACACATTCTTGCTAGCCTCTCTAGGAATCTTGACGAAATGCAACACTCACAGAAGGGGAAGGAATTACACACAGATCCAAACCGAATCCCAAGATACCATTCTACTTATGCACAGACTCGGAAATGCTGGCCTCTCTGGGCACCTAGGTTCAACAGAACCATCTGGGGCCACTTGGGCTGTCTTTTTAAAGATAATTTTCCCTCCCCCTTCACACCAATTGTAGATAACACAGAGTTTTGTCTGGCGCAGGCAACACAGGCCATCCAGATGTGAAGAAAAAGGGATTGCTTTCGCTTTTGGGACTTCTACTCTGAGGACCAACTGAAAATCTTTGAAGAAACCAAACATGAATATGGGATTCCCAAGGTGGACTGTTTTCATTACCTCCAGATCCGCCAACGAGTCCTGCATAGTAGCGTCAAAGCATGTTCTATGAAGGTATCTACCCCTTTTTTTGAGAAATTCCTGCAGCACCTCTCCACCTTCAAACACTTTATCTTTACCACCTACAGCATGCTCAACACACAGATATTGGCAATCATATTTTCAATTACACTAGAGGAAATATGGTAACATTACACTGGATGCCAAACAGTGGCAAGAGATGTTCCTCCGCACAAATAGTTTTTCCCATCATGCAAGTGGCAGGGAGATCCTCTGTAAAATACTGTTTCATTGGCACCTTTGCATCATCAATCGCACATACCCTTAGATCGACCAGTATGAATAAAGAAGAACAGGCTCCCTCATGCAGATCCTGACATCGTGCCCACTACCAGGTGTCTTTTGGGACACTATTTTACTTCCAATCTCCCATTTCAAGGGCCAAAACACAGACAAGCGTCCTGTATTCCCCCTCATTGGCCGAGCCATGGCGGAATTCTGTCAATCCCATTTAATTCCAATGCAGGCAAAAGAATATCCCATCTCCTCTTCGCTCCAAGCATACCATTGTTTCTCTTTGGGGGACTATCCCTACATTCTTACTTTGGCTCCTCAAGCTCTAGCACCTGTTGCAGAACAAAGCAAATTCATATGACTGTGCACAAACCTCAGATCTATCACAAACCATGGGATCCTGTCCTTTCATACATTCAATGTGGGATTTCGGGGTAAGAGATACCCATAAACGTAATGAGCGCTGGGACTACTCGACCCTGTGGTGCTGCCTCGCTTTGGGACTTCTGAAGCTCTAGATTCTGATGTGTGTTGTATCATTGCCTGCCATGCAACTGGTCTGGTGTTGGGGTGGAAATTTGGGTCGGAGACTCAGAGGGTATTGTTTAGGGCAGGCTGTATTACCAGTATTGCCTGCTTGTTTATTATTTGTAAATGCATAAATAAAAACGATTGAAAATTACAGATAATTTTAAAGTAATTAATTTCTAACATTTTTCTAATGCTTAGAAATAGGTCAAAATCATGTTTATCTCAACAGTACTATTTCAATGTTTTTATGCATATTATTTAACATTACTATGCTAAACAAAATACACCACAAACAGTAGACATGAAATATAGTATAACAAAATGCAGAAGGCCACAACTACTAATATTCAAAACATGAAAATTAGCATTGTAAAATAACTCATGTACACTTAGAAAATGCAAAGTGCACCACAGTATAGCATTAATTACTCCATACCACTTATAATAAACTATTTTCCCATCACACAAACTCACACTGTCACTTACATTGATTCTGAAACATTAAAGCTGCACACCCTAAGACCATGATCAGTCGTTCTTGCCGGCACACTATGTTTTTAACAATTTTAAAATGAAACTTGGGTCCTGATTTATATGTTGGCAGTAAGCATACTCGTTCACAACGGTGACAGAGTATACATACCGCCAACATAATGGTCTGCCTGCCAAATTTATATGCGGGCTGACCTTAGGTTTGGCTGCGATGGTAATTACACCATCACTGCAAGAGACAAACCTCTCCATCGGCCCAACAGTACTGGCCATCAGAGAAATGGCTGTATGTCCGCCCACCCAAACAGGATAGGTGACATATAGCCATTTTTTCAGTCTGTCATCGGAGGGAAACACTGGCAGTGAGAGACAGTAAAAGGCAAATAATGGTCCTCCCACCATGGACGATGACTCCCATGGCAAGGGGAGCATTACTTCTTTATTTTTCAAAAAGAAAACCCCATTTTAGGATTTTGTATTTAAAAATAAAAAAGAAAGCTTTTTGGTGCAGGGCTGTGTCATGCTGATGCACTCTTGTACCATACAGCAATATGTATTGACAGGAACCGTCTTGATGGCGGTGCATGCAAATGCGTTATAAATGACTGCCTGCTTGGTGGTCATTTATGTGTTTGAAAAGCTTTATTGAAGAAAATTGTTAACAAAGAAAGATATCAGCAAAGCCTAAAACAAGGCTAAATATTATATGAAACATTGACATTGCTAATATCAAATAATAAACAACAAAAAGCATTTTATGAGGATTTTAAAGATAAAGGAAAGGGGAAAAAGGAAGGAGAAAAGGGGAGGGAAAAAGAAATAACAGTGCAAAATATGAACCTTAAAAATGAAGAAAAAAAAAGAAAGTATGGCATATAAACAAATAGTATAAATAAGTAGTACATAATGATCAGCATAAAAAAGAAATAACATAAGGAACCTGTATAAAATGACAAAGAGGAGAGAGTCGGAGACCATCAAGGGGGTTTGAAATTTTCTGAGTTGATACCTGGAAATTTGCTCAGAGACAATCGATCTAGGTATGAAGTGAGAGGCAACCAGAAAACATCAGTATTACGGATAGGTTTGCAGGAAGAGGCGAAGGCAACATACAGTCTGTGAAAGTGACATAAAGAGTTTGCACTGAAAGATTAGTGAGGGACTTCCAATTAGTAGAAATGTGCTGGAATGCGAGAGCAAGCATGAGATCGAAAAGGCCATGTGAGTGTGAAGGAAGGTCTAAAGAATCAGAAAGGCTACCTAAAAAGAGAAGAGTTATAGAATAAGGAAAGAAAGTGTAAAGATTCGAGAAAAGTATGGCCAAATTTTCCTCCAGAATGCAGAAACAGCAGGACAGAAAAAGAAAAGATGAAGAAGATCAGCGTTAGGGGTACTACATGTCCAACATTTAGAATCAGAAGAGGGGAGGAAACGTGACAGAGAAAGAGGAGAAACATAGAGCTTGTGATATAAATAAAATAAAGATTGAGTAAGAGAAGCAGAGCGGGAAATTTTTAAGGATCTGGACCAAAGCTTATCTCAAAGAGCAACAGACCAAGTACATCCGAAGTCCGATTCCCAGGAAAGTTCCAATTTAGTCTTAGTACGGTCTGGATTGGGAGAGGAGAAAAATTTATAGATAAGAGACGCTTTAGGGAATTTAATAAGAAGTTCGAGAAGAGGAGATTGTGGGATAGGTGATGAGGAAGAAGGAAGAGAATAATAACGGTCAAGAATTATTGTCATGAAAGTAGCAAATTTCTGCAGAAAAGATCGGGGACAATGAAATAAGGATTGGAAGTGGGGGAAGGAGCAAGGAACCAGTCCATTAAAGAGTTGATTAATCCAAATAATACCCTTTAATCTCCAAGATTTCCAGAATATAGGTCTATTATTCATAAGGACAAGCGAGTTATACCAGATAGGGGTGCTTAAAAAGGATTCACGCGTAATGGCAGTAGGAGAAACCAGAGGTCTTAAAAGCGAAGCAGAGTGCTTGAATAAAGAAAGTGAGGTATAGGGAGTCTTAGTAGAGAAACGAACAGCTTCATCGAAGGAGAAGGGTAATAGTAATGTTTGTTCAATAAGGAGCCAAAGAGGGGTGAAAGGGGAGAGGTTTGATGAAAGCCATCTCGAGGCCTGGCGTAACGAGAAGGATTTATGGTAAAGACGAAAATCTGGAAAGTTAACTCTACCATTAGCTTTGGACTTTCGAAGGGCTGCAAGAGAAATTCTGGATTTCTTGTTCTTCCAAAGAAATTTCGAAAGGGAGGAGTCAATACGTTTAAAATAAATTGAGGGAACATGGACGGGTAACATAGAGAAAATATATATTAGAATGGGGGCTATCATCATTTTTATGGAGTCCAAACGACCCCACCAGGACAGAAAAAGGGGGTTCCAGGAAAGAAAAAGATTTATCAATTTGGGACAAAACTGCGGACATATTTAATTTAACTGAAGAAGAGATAGAGTTAGAGAACCAAACACCTAGATACTTGATCTTAGAACTATTCCAGGCAAAACCAGTAGAAGAGAAAAAATGAGGGAAACAGGTTTTAGTGAGAGGAAGGATTTCAGTCTTATCTGAATTAATCTTATAACCTGACACCAATGAAAACGAATCGAATTCAGATAATAAGGGGGGAATAGAGACTTCTGGATCGGAAATAAATAAGAGAATATCGTCTGTGTATGCAGAAAATTGATTCTTACCATAAGGAAAACCAAAAATGGAGTTATTGTTACGAATGGAGGACAAAAAGGGTTCTAGCGCTAGGATAAAAAGAAGAGGGGATAAAGGACAGCCTTGACGAACGCCACGTTGAAGAGCAAAGGACGAGGAAACCTGACCATTCACAAGCACTGAAGCCTTGGGTGCAGAGTATAACAGGGAGATAAGGGAAATGAAATTGGGACCAAAGCCATGCCAACGTAATGAAGCAAACAAAAAAGACCAATCGACTCTATCAAAAGCTTTTTCTGCGTCTACTGAAATAGCAGCTAAAGGGATAGAAAGAGATGGAGCATTGTTCAAAACATTAAAAAAAAGGCGAGAGTTATCGGAGGTAAGTCTACCTTTAACAAAGCCACATTGTTCCTTACCAATGAGATGAGGCATCAAGGGGTCTAAACGTAACGCAAGTAGCTTAGCAAATAATTTATATTCCACATTGACCAAAGAAATCGGACGATAATTTTTACAGAATTGGGGGTCACGACCATCTTTAGGGATAAGACAAATGGTAGCGTCTTGAAAAGTACCTTCCGCCTTGCCAGATAAGTAGAATGATTGAAAAAGTTGTAAAAGCTTGGGAAGTAAGAGATCAGAGAAGTGTAAATAAAATTCTACAGGGAAAACATCAGGGCCGGGTGTTTTGCACTTAGTGAGAGAATCCAAAGCCATGGAAAGTTCATGTAAGGAAAGCTCAAGTTCAAGGTCCGAAAAATTGAGATGAGAGAAAGAGGGTTTAGGGAGTCTCTCAAAATAGGACTGAATAAGCGAAGGAGTTGGAGGAGATTCTGGAGTATAAAGATGCTGATAAAACATCTGAAATTGATTGAGTATTTCCTTATCTTTGTGCAGGAGAATATTGTCAGAGGAGTAAATAGAATCTATACGAGTGCGCTCCTTACGTGATTTAAGATAATTAGCTAACAATTTCCCTGACTTGTTACGACCCCCATAGTAACGAGCACTACTACGAAGAAGTATCGAAGATGCATTATCAGTAGTAGATTTATTGAACTCCAACTTTGCTCTTAAAAGGTCTGGTGAGACAATTTTATCTGAGGAAGTATAAAATTTATGTTCCAAAGATTTAATGTGAGCCAATGAGACCTTCCGTTTCTGGAGATATTGTTTCTTTTTCTTAGAAACGAAATCCTCTTGTCGTGGCCTTAAAGGAGTCCCAGAGGATATAGGGAGGAGTAAAAGGATCACAATTAAGCAAAAAGAAATCCCTGGTAAAGGAGCGAAAGGAGGAAGAAAAGTTAGGATCAGTAAGAAGGGAACTATTAAAGCGCCAACGTGAAAACTTGGGACGTGGAGGAAGCAAATCAAGAACCGTAACAACAGGGGCATGGTCCGATATTACCATAGGCTCAATAGAGGAAGACAATAAGTTCTGAGACAAAGATTGAGAGAGAAAAATGTAATCAAGACGAGAAAAAGAGGAATGAGGAGGAGAGAAGAAGGAATAGTCCAAAGTATCAGGATGGGATAGTCGCCAAGAGTCAATAAAGCGAGATTGTGAAATAGTGTCAAGAAATTGTTTATGAGTCTTGTGGGGAATGAAGCGAACTGAGGATTTACGATCCAGGAAAGGATAGACAATCTGGTTGCAATCTCCACCTAGGATAAAAAGATCATCCCTATGTTGAATACATTTTTTCGTAATTAAAGGCCAAAAAAAACAATCAGGTTGTGTAGGGCCATAAACATTAAAAACAGTTAAAGGAACAGCATTAGTTAGTAACTTTGCTAGTATCCACCTACCATCAGTATCATTTTCTTTAGACAATACTTTACATTGTAATTTCTTGTGACATGAAATAACAACGCCATTCTTTTTATCAATGGAAGGAGAAAATAAGACTGTACCCACCCAACTCCTCTTTAATTTAAGGGATTCACTTTCGGTGAGGTGAGTTTCTTGTAAAAGAACTATGTCAGGGTTATAGGAAGCTAAATGGGAAAGGACTCTCTGCCGTTTAATAGGATTAATAAAACCCTTTACATTCCAGGAAACAACTTTGAATTTTCAAATAGTAAAATATTGAAAGGAGTAAAAAGCACAATAGTAGAAACATGAGAGAAAACGCCAAAAAAATAAGACATCAAAGAAATGAATGAAACAAGTAACATCAGAACAAAAAAAGAAGGATGAAGTAGAGAAGGAAAAAAGATAGAAAAAAGAAGAAAGGACAGAATTAAATAATAAGTGGAGCAAAGGGGAAAGGAAAAGAGGGGAAAGGTGAGAAGAGAAGAAAACAAGAAAAGACAGTACAAATCCATAAAGGACGAGTGATTATATCATACCTTAAGGGGACATGAAGAGGATATTGGGGTAATGGAGAGACGCAACAAGATGGACCGCACGGAGCCAGGAAACCAGACCGCACCAGGACTGAACAAGAAGAAGGCAACCATAAAAGAGGAAGGAGATCACACCAGTCAATCTGGGTAAGAAAAAGAAAAACATATAAGAAACACATAGAGTGAAGGAGAAGAATGAGAAAGCAAAATTATCAAACAGGTGGAAGATAAAGAAAGAGCGGAGTAAAGATAGAGCATTTAAAGAAAGACAAACAGTAGGGGTAGAAATGGGTAGTGAAGAGAACCATAGAAGACATTGCTAAAATGAAACAAAAAACGAGCCAACAATATAATAAACAAAGCAGTGTGAAAACATTATCTGGGAAAACCTGCAAAAAAGAAGAAAATTAAACAGTCAACCAGGAGTGGAGGTAGACGTATCCATGCTGGCGTTGGACTGAATAAGAATAACATTTTTCAATTCAGCAGGATCTTGAAAAGTCCAAGTTTGATTCTGATGGGTGACTTTGAAAATGCAAGGATGGAACAAGCCGTATCTGGCACCAAGAGAGCGAAGAGGGGAACGCAGGTTCAAAAACTCTTTACGTCTAGCTGCCGTCGCATTAGAAACATCCTGAGAAAGAAATACTCTCTGGCCCAACCAAGACACCTGGCGTTTGGTCTAGCCGCAGAAAGGACTAGAAGTAGGTCCGTGAACTTCAGAAAAAGAATGATGACTCCTCGAGGTTTAGTTGAGGCTGATGTACGAGGACCAAGTCTATGAGCCCTTTGGATGCTGAGAGAGGTAGTAGCTGGCATATCCAGAAGTTTCAGGAGGAAAGAGGAGAAGAACGAGACTGGGTCATCACCTTCCAAAGATTCCGGCAAACCATAAACGCGCAAATTATTCCTCCTATTTCTATTTTCTAAGTCCTCGGTGTGTTGTTTAAGGGCAAGAACAGATTTTTCTAGAGAGGAAATACGTTGAGAGTGGACTGGAATCTCAGAGACCTGTTGCTCTATGGAAGACACTCTATTGTCCATAGTTGACCACTTCGCTTCAAAAAGCTGCATCTTATTATTGGTTTCCTCAACGAACGGACGCAAAGCCCGTATCTCCTCCAAAAGTAACTCCATGGAGATAGGAGACGACGGTTTATCCGGAGGGGGAGAATCTTGCTTCAAGCGCTTGGATGACGCAGTGGAAGGAGAGGACTTATTTGAAATTGGCTGTGGCAAGCAGGGGCGAATAGGGGCTGCTGCCGCCATTTGATCTGTGGTAGAGGAAGCAGTTGTTGAGGAGGATGAAGAAGGCGCTGTAGAAGAGCTTTTGGAGGGCACAAAAACAAACTTCGGACTGCGTAATTTGCCCATAGATAACCTCCACACAACTCCTCCCAAATATTGTGCCTCAATGGAACGCCCAGCAGTATAACAAAGTCACTCAGAGTCGCCAGATGCCAGCTGTCCCAGACATTCTCAATACTGCAACGAAAAATCGAAACCACCAGAGGAGTTGATGTAGAAAGACGTACAACGTCAAACAGCACCTCCTCAGAACTTGACCAGCAAAAAGTATCAGGCAGTAGAATGGCAACTTGGTAAAAAAGTAATCATTGCCCAAAGAAGATTAGGACTCCGTATGAGACTTGCCCTCAAAAAAGCACAGGCATAGCGACACTAAATGGCTACCATAATGAGGACACATGTAAGCAAAACACATGTAGTAAAAAATTGTCTCTTTGCACTGTTATGGTGTTGATAATCCATCTTGGACCAGCTCTTAAAAGCACCAAGAGGCTTGGAGGAGAATTAGTGAGGCATGAGTAACAATATGTGGAAGTCAAGTATGCGCAGATAATATCACGCAGATATCGCGCTGCAAACAAAATGGCGGCCGCTGTGAGGCACTTACGAAGCAGGACGAAAATAAAGCATTCTGAGGAAGTTGGAAGGTCGTAGCAGGCTCACTAGACGCTCGTCATATTCCAAAAGCAGGAACCAGCAAAGACGAGACGAAAGGACACAAAAATCACCTCACGGCAAAAGAAGATTCTCCCGGTGCGGCGGAGCTCCGTATTCAAGTGGCCATCTTGACCGGCATCCAAGCCACACCCCTGGTGGTCATTTATGAATCTGGCGGGGCGTCCCTCTGCCATGGGGCAGAGTATTTACTCCATCGCCATGGCAGAACTACAGGCTGCCCATTAAAATATAATTCAAGCCCTGAGTCTTCAAAGTGCACAGCAATTTCTATTGCATTATGCGTCATTAGTAGATTCGTATCATCCTCCCTATATTTGCAGGGTGTTTCTCAACTTCTTGAACTAGGGAATCAATCATTTGCTTAACTGCATTCAATATCCCTACCTGAGGACCTACTTTAGATTATAATACTATGCACTCTTCGCATGTATCAATGAGAGTGACAGAAGTCGAATCAAGTAGCGTCTCTATTTTTTGGGGGACATCTAATTTTAAACAAGTTTGCCTCTCCCTGAGATTAAATGCCTGTCGATAGATTTCTAGATGATTGTTTTTGACAGAAATAAAGATGGCAATAATCCTAGAATACTGTAATGTATACTTTTATGGGCTTCTTAAACTTGGAACAGTTGCAGGGGAAGAGACAACCCGTTCTTCATCCCCCTGTGATTGCAAGAGAAACGCAAATGGTGTTCCTTCTTTATAAGTACCAGTAGAGAACAGCTCTGTCTTATAATTTGAAAGGGTATGGAACCCTTTAAGACCAAAAGAAGTTGTCATAAAAGCCCCAATTTAGTCAAAGTCAACAGTACAATGTGGCTGCTTTTCATTTTTTTCAGGCTTTTTAATTAATAAATAATTGAGTCAATAGTTGTCTTGATTGTTTTCATCGTGACAGCCACTTTAGTGCTAGCAATAGCTAATATATATTTACTAATGTATTTTAAGTTTGTTTGGACCTTCATCTCTGGACTGTATTTCATTGTTCATGCTGGATCCTGCATTCAGCAGCATCTATCATAAGGTTAAGCCTTTGAACTCATCCAAGCTACCATAAAGGACAACAAACTATTAGGCTATTAATGGATTACAAGCAGTCAGAGTCAAAACCTTATGTTATAGGAGATATTTTTTTACTTGCCTGTAATTGCCACCGCTGACAGGACCCATTTTCTTTGTCGAGGGGGAGCCGAGAGGGACCTGCAAGTGAAGCGGAGTAGACTCCATTTCCCGGCATCCTTGGGGCCACGCACACCGCACCGGACGCTAGACATGCCAGGAGACGCTTAAAACAATGCCAGGGCTCCCGCAGTCCGCAACGCACGTGGGCGCGCCCGGGCCGTGCCTGGACGAAGCCTGGGCCAAGGGCGGGCCCGTTTGAGGCCGAAAGAGGCTGTGCCGGGCTACATCATTTACACCCAGTGTTTCGGATTTTCATGGACCTTAATGCGAACATTGGGACTAAGGTACGAGGGTCCCGAGGGTTTAATACTGCCGGATACATGGGGGCGTGGCCAAGCCGCGGGCTAAGATGGCCGCACGGCGTTGAAGCTCCGCCATCGACCCGGCGCAAACCCTGCTTTCCTCGCCCTCCTGATGCGGGCGCGGGACGCCAGACGCTGCCGCTGACCCTACTAAGACCCCGGAGTGCGCTGGGATGCAGAGCGGACCTCCCGGGCCACGGGGGCGCCCGGAGATGAGCACACCATCCTGAGGCCCAAGATGGCGGGCTGATCCGGGAGCGGGGGACTCGAGTGCGAGGAGGGCGGCCGGCCGAGAGACAGGTAACCGGGGGGCTCGGAGGGGGGGGCATTGAGCACCGGGGTGCTGGCTGGCGGGGGCCCGCTTCCTTCTCCCTACGCCGTTGCGGACCGGAGGACGACCGGGCGCATGGCTCTGGCCCTGCGCTCCGGCCGCGGCCTCGCTCGCTGTCTCCTCCCTGGGGCCCCGGACTAATCCGGTCGGGGAGCCTGGGAGGGGTGGCGGGACGGCCTGCTGGCGGTGGGGGGGGGGCGGTTGGGGCCCTGCGCTGGGCCCGACGCCCGGGTTGTCTCTGCCTCGTCACTTGGGCCCTCTCGGGTTTTGCCATGTGCTCCGCGGCTGGTTGTTGCGTTCCTCCCTTGCCCCTCCCGGCGGCGCCGAATCGTGGCTGCTGAACACATCGCGATGGCGCACTTGATGTTCCATTGGGGCCCTGCTGGCTACACGGAGTCGTGGCTCTTGCCTGCTGCGCAGTGAGGACGTGATCTGTCCGGTGCCCGGTGGGCCCACCATCATCAGTGCTCCTGACCAGATTGGCTAAGGATTAGCCGGACGCTCCATCGCACCATCGCCTCCCTTGCGCTCCACACGTCTGGCGGTTGTGAGAATGGGTCGCAAGGACCCCAAACAGAAAACGCTGCAATTCGAGAAACTGTCTGAGCAGCCCTCGGATAACCCCCCTGACATGCCGGACCCGGCTGGTGGGGCGACCGGCGGCTCGACGACCCAGGCTCCGGCCCCGGACTGGCTACAGGAGATGCGTGCCGGCTTCAGGGCCCTGGATGGTCGCTTTGACGCCCTCAATAAGACGCTGGAAACTATGGGGGCCAAAATCCAGGCCCATGACAAGCGTTTGGGAGAGGCTGAGGCCCGGATCTCGGCAGTGGAGGATAAATCGGTACAGGAGATCAAAAGGGTGGACAGATTGGAGCGCATACTGAAGGAAGTGGCCAGCAAAAACGAAGATTTGGAATCGCGCAGTCGGCGAAACAATGTACGGATTATTGGGGTTCCGGAGTCCACGGCCACGGGCCGGCTGGATGTTTTCGTGGAACAACTGTTGGCTGATATCTTTGGGAGAGACTCCTTCACTCCTGGCTTCGTGGCGGAGCGTGCCCACCGCTCCCTGGGGCCGAGGCCTAACCCGGGGCTCCCGCCTCGCCCCCTGATTGCCCGCATTATGAACTTCCGAGACCGTGACACGGCCTTGCGGCTTGCCAGAGAGAAGGGCGAGATTACTTGGCAAGGTGCAAGACTCTCATTCTACCCAGACTTCACTGCCATGGTCCAGGAGGCCAGGCGTAAGTATGCGGGGGTGAAGGCGGCGCTCCGGAACCTGGGCCTTAAATATGGCATGCTCTATCCGGCCCGGCTCCGGGTCGAGGTTGATGGCCGAGCTTGGCTATTTGACAATCCCGCTGCGGTGCAGGAGTTTTGCCGTACCTACAAGCCGCGCAGGGGCCCGCCGGGGGGAGATGAGGGTGGATGGTCTCCCCCTGGTAGTGGGTCTGCGGGCAGCCAGGACCTGTTCTCATCCTCCGGTGTCGGCTGAGACTGCGCCCGTTACTGAACTTTGCACTGTTTTGACTTTGGTTATTTGAGGACGTATTAACATTTGGAGTATATAGGTGCTGCAGCGCTGGGTTGATTGCGGATCGTTGTCACCCCCCTTTGGTTGAAACCGCTGGGATCGTTTTCTGTTACGATGCTCTACTTTTTGTTGTTTGGTTACACTGGGTATTCCTGCCTAGAGCTATGTTCTTCTTTTTTTCCAGAATTGGGATTGCCTCACGTTTGCGTGGTTTGGCTGGGCGGGGGGAGGCGGGTTGGGGTAAGCAATTTTGATTCTACTACTACGGCTATGTGTGAACGAACTTTATTGATACACAGTGACATTCCGATTTTGCTGCTCCCATCACTTGCTGACTGGCATCAATGGCCCACATAGGTTTGAATGAAGCTCCTCTCAATCTATCGTTAATGACTTGGAATGTCCGGGGCCTGAACAACCGGAGTAAATGCAAACAAGTACTGCATTACTTAAATCGGCATCAGGTGGACATTGCTTTTCTCCAAGAGACTCATCTGCATGGCCCCATGCCCTCTCGCTTTGCGGCTTCCTGGGGCGCTCACCGATACTTCGCTAATTATAGTAATTACGCCAGAGGCACTGCGGTGCTGATCCATAAGAGGGTCCCGTTTCAATGCCAAACATTTCTAGGGGACAGGGAGGGGCGCTACTGTATTGTACAGGGGGTCTTGATGGGCCATGTTGTTACTCTTGTCTGTGTGTATGCCCCCAACACCGATTCCCCGGATTTTTTCAGTGCGCTTGCGGCCCAACTGGTAACCCTGGCACCGGCTGGCGTTTTGCTGGGCGGCGACCTAAACATGTTGCTGGATGTGGGGCTGGATAGCACCTCTGGGGCCACAGACTCTAAGCCTAGGGCAAGGCGCGCATTCCAGGACCTTTGCCGTCGATTCTTGTTGACGGATATATGGCGCAGGCGACACCCAAACACTACTGACTACACGCACTTTTCAGGGCAGCACAACACTTGGACCAGAATTGACTACTGGCTCCTCTCCCCGGGCCTGTCCCCTTGGTTCCGCGCGTTGAGGACGTTCCCGAGAACGTACTCGGACCACTCTCCAGTCCTGCTTGGCTTAGACGTTCCTCGACCTGAGGGGTTTGAGCGGCAGTGGCGCTTCCCTGGGAGGGCGCTGCTGGATGACCTTTTTGTGCACGAGGTTTCCGAGGCGATAGAGGACTACTTCACCATAAATACTGGCTCGGTGGACTCGTGGGCAGTGCTCTGGGATGGGTTCAAGGCATACATCAGAGGGGTCTGCATTGCCAAGCACGCGGGGGTCCTGAAAGTATTGCGCGCCACAATAACACAACTGGAGACACAGCTAGACGCGCTAGACACTGAGGCGCAGCTGGCACCCGCGGACGAGGTATTTACCAAGCGCTTACGACTGTTATCTGACTTCCGGGAAGCCGCGGACAGGGAGATCCTGTATCTGGGGAAATACCAGGTTGCGCGTAGGTATGGAGAGGGGGACAGACCAGGGCGCACGCTAGCGCAGACCTTGCGACCACCATACAGCAAGTCCCTGATCGCTGAGGTGCGGGGCACGGACGGGGAGCTCCGCACAACGCCCGCTGAGATCCGGGACGAGTTCCTGGCCTACTACACAGATCTATACACCACCAAGTTGGGTGACTCCGCGGCCGCGCGTGCGGCCTATTTATCGGAAATCGCTCTTGTGTTCCTGGATAAGGGCATGCAGGAGTTCATGGCGGAACCTATAACGGTTGCGGAGGTGCGGGGGGCGATCAAAGTGCTCCGGGGCTCTTCTGCCCCGGGCCTTGATGGCTTCTCCGCTGACTTCTACAAGGCCTTTTCGGATCTGCTGGCGCCCAAGCTAATAGAGGTGTATGCGGAGGCCTTGGAACGTGGCTCCCTCCCGTCAACTCTTAGTGAGGCGGTCATTGTGCTGCTCCCGAAGCCGAATAAGGACCCTACATTGTGTGGGTCGTACAGGCCCCTCTCCCTCTTAAACACTGACTATAAGATCATGGCCAAAATAGTGGCCAACAGGCTTTCCCAGCTGATGGAATTCATTATATCGCCCGCACAGTCCGGCTTTGTCCCCCGCCGCTCTACGTCGCTTAATTTGCGAACGCTCTTCACGGTTCTGCACAGAATTAACCCGACCACTCCGGCTGCAGCGATCCTCCTAGACACCGAAAAAGCGTTCGATTCTTTGGAGTGGCCTTTCTTTCTTTCCGTCATGGAGCGCATGGGCATGCCCATGAACTTCCTGGCGACCGTCAGACTCCTTTATAGTCGCCCTACGGCCCGTTTGCGTCTCAACGGCACGCTATCTCGCCCATTCTCACTCACGCGCGGTACGCGGCAGGGTTGCCCGCTTTCACCGCTCCTGTTCATTTTGGCTATGGACCCCCTGATTCGGCATTTCCAAGAGCGGCACCTCCACAGGGGTCTCCAGTTTCGGACGGGCCCATTGCTAGCCTCTCTTTATGCCGATGACACAATCCTGTATGTCAGGGAGCCGCAGGCCAACCTGGCCCCCTTGATACATGAGATCCTTCGTTTCCGTAGCCATTCGGGCCTGGGCATAAACTGGCATAAGTCCATCATCTTCCCACTGACTATCGGCACCTCCCCATGGCAATGTGAGTTCCCTCTTGAGTGGTGCTCAGACTCGGTGCGATACTTGGGCATACAAATACATTTGAACACGGACGAAATCATCCGCCTCAACTATGGCCGCGCGATTGCTCGGCTGGAGACTCAGGTGGATGGGTGGTTGCGGCTCCCGCTCTCTATGTCCGCCAGGATAGCTATTCTTAAAATGATAGTGCTCCCCAAATTCTTGTATCTTTTCAATAACATCCCTATCCCTCTGACCCGGGCCTTCTTCTCCACACTGCGGTCCCTCATGATTAGGCTGGTCTGGGGCGGGAAACACCCCCGGATCCGCTGGGCGACCCTCACACTCCCACAAGATCGTGGCGGCCTTGGAGTGCCGGATTTATATTTATACTATCTAGTCGCTCAGTGTGCACATGCCTATGCCTGGTATTACCCTGATGCTCGGATCCCATTCCTTCGCCCAGAGGCGGACTTTGTCCTCCCGGGTCGCCTGTCGACGGTGTTGCCCAAAGGTGTCCCCAGGGACCCAAAGGACATTCAAACCGTGTCTACCACCAGCTGGGCATGGAACAGGCTCTCGCGCTATTTGGCTCAGCCCCTGCTGTATTCGTCTTCCCTCCCGATACCCAACCCTGGGCTGTTACCTGGCACGGATGAAGCACTAGTGTGACGAACGTTGACGAAATTTGACCTCACCAGGATCGGGGACTTGTACCCGGGTGGGCACATTTTCTCGGCGTCAGAGGACGCGCGATTAAGTGACGCTACCTTCATGGACCGGTTCGTTCTTCGCCGGCTCTATTGCGCCGCCCGGGCGGAGATTCAGGGATTCCCCCTCGAGCCGGCCTCCCTTGAACCTCTCACCATCCTGATTGACGCCGATACGGGGGCACATATTGTTTCCAAGCTGTACAGGGCGTGCGCGGCGCGGGTCCCCTGTGCGGATGATCGTGCGCGGGAGGAGTGGGGGACAGACCTTGGTAGGCCTATCACGGACGAACAATGGACGGCATGTTGCAAGGTCACCGACACAGTGTCATTGAATAGCCGTCACAAACTCCTACATTATAAATTCCTACGCCGTTGGTATATGACCCCGGTTAGACTCCACGCCATTGATCCCGCGCGGCCGCACGCCTGCTGGAAATGCGCTGCACCACATGCCGATTTTGCACACATGGCCTGGACGTGTCCGAGACTGCAGACATTCTGGGCTCAGGTTCACAAGATCCTAGAAGAGATGCTAGGGCTTACACTCATTCCCACTCCTGAGGTCGCACTGTTGGGTTATACGGTCAATTTCCCAAAGAATGTCCGTAAACTGGCCTCTCTAGGGCTTCTTCTGGCCAAGCGGGAGATAGCAAAGCACTGGGGGAGGAAGACAGCTCCCACGTCCAAGACATGGCTTACAGCCATGGCTTTCTGCAGCACGAATAGCGAGCTCTACTCTAGTCTCCTCCCAACGATAGCGCGTCCTAGGGACATCTGGGGCCCTTATAAAACATACATTGCAGGCTTGCCTGGCTCGACCCCGCCATCCCCGAATCCCGGAATAGCTCCCACTGGAGTGGGGTAGGTCGTACCAACCCACTATTACGAAGATGTAGGGGTCCTGCTGGGGTGTCGACGCGGGGATATTAAGCTCCTGGGGTCGGGTAATGTACACCGAGTGGCATTTTCCCATGTTAGAAATGAGGGCAGGGGAGGGGGACGTCTTTAGTACCCTGGAGACAGCTCACGGGTCAGGGATCCCCCTGGTTCAGGTTCGGGCAGGTGTTGATGATGGATTGGTAGATGGGGTCTTGTTGTCGGTTGCATTCATGATGTGGTATTGTTTATTTCAGGACCGGAAATGTCACAATGCTGCTACTGATTGGTCATTTGTGTATCGCACAGCCGCAAAATCTGTATTATTTGATTTGTCTAATTTCAATAAAAACTTAAAAAAATAAAAAATAAAAAAAATAAAATAAAAAAAAATACTGCCGGTACATATTGTTAAATATTGTTATATAATGCTGCCACTACGAATATCAATAGAGGAAAATGGCACAGAAAACATTGAACAAACGGAAATCATTAACAGGTCTGGGAGTGGTGGGGACTCTGGATGCTTTTTTATTACGGGCAGAGTCAGCTCTCATACATGAAATTGCACTTACAGAGCGAAGACTATCACTAGAGCCACAATTCCCCCTAAGCCAGCCTGCAATGTCTGATCCTGTAGACCTCACTAACTCCCAACACAGTTCCTTTTTGACTAGTGTATCGCTCAGTCAGGCACCTGAATTTAGTGATGCCCCAAAGACAAGCGACACATCAACTCGGCATAAAGTAAATACCAGAGGGAAAAAACGTAAAAACAGCCTGGAAGTAGTCCCTTAATCCAGACTAGGAAAAGAAAAGGGCAGGGCTCTAACAAGCAATCTCACCCCGTACCTAAACGAGGGCGTAAAAGTAAAATCACGGTTGAGGAGGGGAATTGTCCAGCTACTAGTATTACTAATAAGGAGTCTATCCTGAAAACTCTATCCCCCGCAGAGTATTGATAGGGGGGAGTTCTGGACAAAAAGTTATCCAGACTGGAAGTGAGCTTAGATAAGCTAGAAAAGCTCGCAGGTAGTGCTCATATAAACCAACTAGCCCATATGAATCAGCTTGGCCTTCAGACTACTCACTCACACCTGACTAGCACATGTCAATGCAGAACTAAGTCTGCCCAGCCAATCAGCAGTGAAGAATCTATGACTGTACAGCCTGGAAATCTTTGTCCCGGCTTAGTGGAAGCACCCCAAATTGCTCTATTGGATCCCTCACTTAAGTGCAACAATACGGCGGTCTCGGTTAGGCCACACGACACAGTACAGGCCACAAGCACCATTCAGGAACGGTTGCTGAATATCCAAAAGGAACCCCCCCAGTAGACCTAACTACACACGCAGAAAGGAAGCCCACTCACAAGGTGTTCAAAGATTCAAAGACAAGATAATCAGCCACCGAGAGGTACACCTGGCATAAACACATTACATCTCTCAACAGAAGCAACGCCTTACACCATCATTTTGGCCAACGTCCCTAGGTTGCCGTATGAGACAAGGGAACATTGGACAACACTAATAAATAAATTGTTGCATGTGATAAGTGCAAGGATGGGATTATCAAACCCACTCTTCTCAGAGTTTAAGATGGTCAGACGGATTGGCTGGTTAGAAAGATGTAAAAAGTCACTAGAGGGTGACTGTGTAGTATTATCATTTGGGTCACCAGATCTAGTTCAAACAATACTAGATTGGGCGGGCAACTGGTCAATAGAACAAATGGGGATCAACATTCTACCATTGAGTTATTTCTACAAGCCACCTAGCCCCATACAGCCCTTACTAGGGGAGGACAGAGGAGGGGGGTGGAGACAACAACATAGATATACCATCCCAGTGAACAATTATTATGATGTTCTCAATACCTTAGATGACAATGACTGACTAAGGCCATTAAACGGGGGTTCAGTTGTCAACAGGGATACTCCAAGGGGCAACCCAATCGCAGTATCGGGTATCAACCAATCGGTAGTACAAGAGACCGTAGATCCTATGCCACCGCACTTTCCAAATGTGAGGGAATCCCCCGAGCGATGCACCAAGAGTAGCTCCCCAGTCAACCGACGAGATATATGTGAACCATCACCCATGGCCCTAGCATAAGCCCATATTAGCAACTCTGTCCACTTGGGTCAAGTGGCAGAGGAGGTCGAGGGAGTGGGAGGAGCACAAAGTAAGGAATTACAAGGAAATTCTACAATTCGCATTAAAGAAGGCTTTGCCCTGCAGGCGTATAAAGGCCAACAGCAGGTGAACCCAATGTCGACAACCCCAGTAGTTGATCATCCTAATGCTGGGACTGGCCTAATGCCCTTAGGTAAGAACTTTAGAGGCCCCAGTCAGTCATTGAATGAGTTACCTAAGTTCCAAATATTATCCTGGAACATTGCAGGCCTCTCTTCCAAACTAGACAACCCGGAGTGGGGGGCATTTGTACAAGATAACAACATTTGCATATTCTAAGAAACTTGGGCCAGGGAGGTCACCCACCAACAAGGTTATGCAACTTTCAGCATAGAAGCCACAAGCGGGGGAAGGGGCCTTTGCACCTTGATTGCTACACACTTAGGGTGTTCAGCAAAACAGGTAGAGACATTCTCTAGTGACATTCTTAGTGTAATTTTGAGGTTTCCTGCCAGGATCAAGATAGCAGTGATTAATGTTTACTCTTGTGCAGGAGGCTTTGGCCAAGAGTCTGCTAATCTTGACCTCCTATCATCTTTTTGGCCTACCATCCTTGATAATAATTTAGTAATTTTGGCTGGTGATCTAAATTGTCAGTATGAACCTTTGAAAGATTTGGATGCGGGTAACCCCAGTGAAGAGGACTTGCACTGGGCCATTCCAGAGCCCAATGCCCCGGCAACTCGGGCTTGGACACCATTGGTACTCCAAATGAATACCCTCTCATTGAATCACTCCCTCTGGCCGTGTAATGGGCATTCTAAATCTGACTCCCCGGCAAATTTCACTTATAAAAGACCAGGTTGTCCCTGTATCCTAGATTATATTCTGGTGGACACCAAATCATGGCACCGGGTTATTGATTTTAAGATCGTGCCCAGACATGATAGTGATCATAATGCCCTGATTCTTGAAATGGTCCTGCCTCATACCGGGGTCGCCTCTAAGGGCCATTGTCTAACTGCCACAGAGCTAACCCTAACTAGTTGTAGTAGGGGAGTAAATAGAAGCATACTCTGTCAATCCCAAGAAAAGCTAGCCTCCCTCTATCAAACCGTTATTCCATTTCTGAATTTTGCAAAACAATTGAGTGGGTCTGTTGATTTTTCAAGCTCATTTACTGAAATTGCGGAAAACCATCAAGGTCTAGTAACTGCCCTGGCCAAAAAAAAATTCCCTAATACACGATCAAAGGAAAAGGGGGTACCCAGGCACCCGAGTATGATGGCAATTGCCGCAAGGCCAAGCAAACTCTTGTCTTAGTCATTAAAATCAATGACAAGTTGCAAATAAAGGCCAAGCGGTTAGTCCACAAAAATAGTGTTAAACTGGCAAAAATAAATTGGGAAGAAGACAAATGGGGGAGCCTGAGAAACGCATTAAGCACTAGGGACATGAGGACTTTTTGAAATTTAATAAATACTGGTTCCATAGAGGGTAAATCTGCAGTAGAACCAAATTTAAGGGCAGAAGTTTGGAAGGCCCACTTTCAGTCCCTATATTCTAGGGTAGAGTGTGTTGTAGGGCAAGCTACAAATGAATGTCCCCACCTACAGTTATCTTGCTATGACACCCTAGAAATCTCCCTAAAAGAGATAACGGATGCTTTAAGCCGGGTAATTCCTGCAAAGGCCCCAGGTCTAGATAATATACCCGGTGATCTTTCTCATACTGAACCTAGTATCTGGGCCCGTACTTATGGACCCTATTTAATGCTATTCTCCAGGGAATGGTGTTCCCCACAACATGATTGGGTTCACCGATGATACCCTCCTGCTGTCAAAGTCCCCTATGGGAATACAGAGGGCTTTGGACACGTTCCATTTATTCTGCAAGAGTAGGAGCCTGGAAATAAATACTCAGAAAACTAAATATATGGCTTTTAATGCAGGGTACTCTACATGACTCAATCCCCAGTTAGATGGGAAATTTTTAGAAAAAGTGTCAGTTTGTGAATATTTGGGACTGTCAATTACGGAGTGGAGCGTACAAATAAAGAAGGCAAGCTTAAAATTGGCCCAGACAACGGGGGGGGGGGGGGGGGGTTGGCAAAGATGCAGAGGATTTGTACACATAAAACGATTGGGGCGGTGTTGGAAATGTATAACGCACAAGCCAAAGGGGCTGCCTTGTATGGGGCAGAAATCTGGGGCCATCAGCCATCTGACCATCTTTCTAAGATTGAGAAGTTCTTTGCTAGACAATTCTTGGGTCTCCCTAAAAGTACACCGCTCACGACGCTTTGAATAGATCTTGGAGTTGGCCCAATTGCAGTAGAGGTCGCCCTCAGACCTTTGTTATATTGGCGTCGCCTACGGAGTACCCCAGAATTGTCTGCCTATAGAGAGGAATTGAGGGAAGTGGTAAACTTACAGGGAGCGAGTAAAATTCTATGGTTGGCCCATATTAAAAACTCTATAATTGTCATAGGAATGGGTGATTTATGGGCTAGTGCCGAAGATAGTTGCCGTCAACACCTAGGAAGGCCCTGTTAAAGAATTATAAGGAATACAATCTTACTTTATTACAGGGGAGTTCCGCGACTGGCATATTGACAGCAACCTTCGTAGAAGTAAAATTGCAATATAGGTTAGAACCTGTCATCGATGACATACAGCCAGTCCTTGCCAAAAAGTTATATTTGCAGTTTAGGCATGGTACACTTCCCCTACATGCTTTTACTAATAATTGGGGGGCACTTCAACCAAGGACTGCACGAAATGTAGTAATATACCGGAGATGGACCAACATGTATTATTCTTGTGCCCGGCATACAAGAAAGCAAGACGCCGATGGTTACTGCAGTTGTGCAGAAACCTCGGAATACCCCATTGCGCACAGGCTTTCAGGATATTGAAATATGACACTAGTATGCCTATTGCGTACTCAGTTTCTCGCTATCTGTTTTCAATGTGGTGCGCACGCCGAGCTATTTTAAAGACAGGGCTTGCCCAATTAAATCACCCTACTCCACCATTGTGATTGATTGTCTTTTAAAACATTTATTATACTTTTACATTTTTGTAGGATTTTTTAACAACATTTTAATGTACGTGGTCTTCACTAATGGAGAACATGAATTGCTTGAATTGTGTTGTACTTGTTTTTTTAATTGTGCTTTTATGGCCTTGTCAGGCCGAAAAAAAGAAATTCTTGACTTGACTTGACTTATACAAATTCTCAGTTCATCCCTGCCCATGTGAGACCCTTGTCTTCTATGCTCAAGCAAGATAGATTTGCCGGCCATCAACTGACTTCCCTTAACATACTGTAAAATTAAAATACATAGATCTCTTGAGATTTAAAGCACTAGTAAACTGGTAAAAGGTGTACCTTTCCTTGAGAATATTGAGCCTTCCACTCATCCAGGGATTTTGTTTTAACATGCTCAACCATGAGACACCTTAATGGAATTAAAGATACATGAGGAGACAACATCACTTGTACTTTTTAACTCGCTGAAAGTATGTTAAACTTGAGAATAAACCATTAAAGGCTTGCTCTGATGATGGCATGTTTCAATAATTTAGAACAAGCTGTTGAATATGAACACAAAAGCCCTCATTTACTAGTTCATGTTCAGTTCAATATATCTGTATTCGGCTATAAAACAGTAATAGAAGAACATAAAACATCACAATCACATACAAATAAAATATACATATATAGATATAAGAGAGAATGCAATATCAAAGTTTTTAAAATTAAAAGACTAAAAGCTCATAGGATACATAGACCTGATTCATATCTTTTTTTAATGATAATTGCTCTTTTTTATAACATTTAAAACAGCAAAACATGTATTTTTGGTGAGTCTAATTTCTGTAGGCCTATCAGAACAAATTTATATGATCTGGTTTTGCTCTTATGCAAAATGAAGACAAAGAATAGGTGACGTGGCATGGAAAATAAAGTGCAGAAAAGCATAAAGTGATGTGCGTTATGTCGGGTCTGGTGGCTTAGTGTGCTAATGTGTCCACTGTAGGGGCCTGTAATCGACCTCCTGGTCACAGGTTCAAATCCTAGCGGGTCCACTCAGCCTTTCATCCTTCTGAGGTCTATAAAATGATTACTGTTGGATAACAATAGACATACGTTATTCAGCGCCAAGATAGTCCTCTGGGTGAACCTGCGATTCACAAATATGAATGTTCTGCTTTGCCTAGATACGCCGTCACATGGACAGGGTGGCATTGTTCTAAAAAAAGTTCCCTGCATGTGGAAAACTGTAATAAAGTGCACAGTGTTTAACCTAAAATGAGTTAGATAAATCGATGTCTAGAATGCATTACAAATGATAGATAGGCTCCTGGGCCAGCAAATGTAAACACACTAAAATAGTCAAGAACATTTAGCAAAGATCACACCTATTCTCACCTTAACGTCACACAGTGTTCTAAAAAGAGAGATTTGATTTTGTCTTTACAGCTCATTTCAATCAATCCAGGGTTATCAAACATCCCCGGGGCTCCCAACAGATAGAACAATCATTTAACTTATACAAACCATAGAATGTAGTATACATTATCCAATGATAAGCAATTCGCCGGAAAAACTCTGACCCGATCCGCTTCCTGCTTAACCCAGCAATTAATCAACAAAATCAGCGGGGAAAGCCCGATCATATCCTCCATATATGCAATACTTATTTCCTCATGACCTATAATGGAGGATGTGATTCTTGTGATTGACAATAATCTGCATATAAAACCATTTTCTGTACATTGAAGGATTTCTGAATTCGAATGTGCCCAGATACTGACCCCAGATAAACTCAGGGTAACACTTGTATTTGTTCGATAGCTGCTTTCTGTTACAATTTATGAGCAAATCTAAACACTGCATCATTTGTTTTGACAAAATGTTGATTTTGTAGCTTTATCATGGGTGACCTGGTCAAGGAAAAATTAAATAGGACACCTAAAAATAATGATTTTTTCTTGTTCTACCCAACCTAGTCCCATCCAGCCAATACGTCTTGGTTTTGGTAGGTCCACAAGTCATTACGAAGGATTTAGTGTGCTTTACTGTTAGGTCTAGACACAAAAGAGAAAAAAAGAGTTCAATAAAATTTGCAGGCCATTTGCAGGTCTTGTGATGAGCACTGCATCATCAGCGTAGAGTAGAATTGGGTTAAAGCGGTTTCCCATCTTCGACATATCAGAGCCAGAATTGAGTAAATGTTTGTTGGCATCATTGATATGTGTGAGAAAGTCATTCTTTTTGCCCTGATCACCCCTATTTGTTACTTGATACTGATGGGAACATACTCTGACTGTACCCTGGGCTCTGCTTACCAGACCCTGGGCCGTTGCTCTGATTATAAGGTATATGCTAATTAGTTTTAATTACAATTGGTACTAACAGCCCAGCTGTAAGTCCCTAATATATAATAGCAAAAGACACAACTGATGGACGTAATGCAGAACAAATCAAAACATTCACCGCCAGTCAAGAAATCTGGGTTAAAGCCATCATTCTTTTGCTCACCATGCCACCCCAGTTCAGACTTGGCCATATGCAAATCAGTCTTGACCCTGTGCCTCATGGGAACAGTCCAGCCCCAACTGCTAAGCCAGGTCCTCACTGGACCGGAAACAAGCATCCTAGGACCGGTTTCGGGGTTTCACCCTCTCTTCAGCCAGGATAGCTTGAATCCAGTGGCACAGTGAGCCCAGGACCCACGTCTGGGCATACCCGGCGCACTTAGGGCGAGGAAGCAAAAGACACAATTGATGGACAGAATGCAGAACAAATCAAAACATTCACCCCCAGTCAAGATATCTGGGTTAAATCCATCATTCTTTTGCTCACCATGCCACCCCAGTTTAGACCTGGCCATATGCAAATCAGTCTTGACCCTGTGCCTCATGGGAACAGTCCTGCCCGAACTGCTAAGCGAGGTCCTCCCTGGACCAGAAACAAACATTCTAGGACCGGTTTCGGGGTTTCACCCCTCTTCAGCCAGGATAGCTTGAATCCAGTGGCACAGTGAGCCCGGGACCCACGTCTGGCCATACCCTGGGCACTTAGGGCAAGGAAGCAAAAGACACAATTGATGGACTGCCAAATGCCATGCAGCGCGCACAACGAAATTCGTTTTATTTATTTATATGTTTACGTACCTCTAATTGGCCGTAATCCGTAGTTTACTACCTCCCACCCTGACCCTCCCTCGCCCCACGTCAGCGCCCGGCAGTACTCCCACCACGTGCCGCTACTGCTCGAGAGGTCCATAAATGCTAGTAGAAGTGCCCCCTTTTCTGCTAGAACATATTTTCTATTGCTCGATTGTGCGTATCCCATGGCCAATGCCAGACTGAACTTCAGTAAGAATCTTATGTTCCTTCTCATTCCTCGAGCCGTGACAAAATAACCCGCCCAAGGAGTTCAGCATTTTAATCTAATTGCAAAATTGGGCGGTAGCATGTGGGCAGACTTCTAGTGCCTTTTTTATATATAGGAACAATAGTGGCTTTGATCCAGGATTCTGGGAGCTGGTCCATAATGAAGTTAACAAAAATATTTATTAGGAGTGGGGCCCAGAGTGGTACATTGGGTCTGTAAATGTTCGCCATCATGCCTGTGGGCCTTCCCAGTGGAGTTCCTCAGTATAGCCTCAGCAACTTCCTTCACATTTATTGCATTACTAAAAGCTTGTGAGTCTAACTCTAAAAGTATCCCCTCATCCTGCGGCAAGGGTTCTGGATCAGCAGTGCGGAAGATGTCTGTGTAATGCTGTATCCAGATATCAGCGGGTATTAAGAACTCCATTACAGGGGTACCTTGATCCGCAAAGAATTGGGTGCTTTATTACCTCCCAGAATTTCATGAAATCCTTAGCCACTCCTGCTCCTTCCAGGTCCTTCCAGGCCTTCTGCCTTATCATTGCCTTACTCCTCTCTAACACAGCTTTATAATTTCTGCGAATTTGCTTTATCTCTGATGGGCATCTTGGTTTAGAGTGAAGGGCGACCTTGAATTGTTTATGAACAGCTGTACATGCTGCATTGTAAACCGTCCTGGAATCAAATTAATATTATAAAGTATAACTGTGTTCTAGCATGGTATAGCTGCAGGGAGAATACTACTCATTCACATAGCAGCGTGAACGTTCCATTGATTTCAATCCGGCAATAATGTGCCAATTATCCTGATTCTCGAATCTTAAATGAATAGAAAGTTATCTGCGTATCAGCCCTGAAGACGTCGAGGTGTTACCTACCTATCAACGAAACACGTGTTGGCTGTAAAGTTTAATGTTGGCTGTACCATCTGTTGCTATTCGGAATGGATACTGCCTCTGAGAACATCTCCTAGCCCAAAGTGAAGATTTTCCATCTTGGCTCGAACAGAGGAATTGGATTAAAGTAGACTATTATCTATTATTACTGGACTATGAGACTGATTTTCTAACTGTGCTTTGAGTGCTCAGATCTGTTTGTTAACATATTCTGTCCTTCCTTCTGAGGGACATAGTAGGGTTGTTTTTGGTAACCAACCCTCTTTTCCTTAGAGCACCACTTATAGGTAGTTGTGATCTTCACTTTCCCCATGTATATATTGCTGAGCGCCTTTTGTTGTCCCTTGTGACCTGGTTACCATAGTATTTATAAACATGTTAACCTAACTTTTCTAACCATAAACTGGTCTGTTTTATGCAGTGCATCACACACACAAGCTATAGGCAAGAAAACAAAGTGTTTTTTTCTTCAGTAAATTCCATACTCTGCTTGCATTAGTCACAAGGTTAGAAGAGTTCAGTAAATACCCTGAACAGGCGTGACATACAAACAGATGTAGAAATAGTCAGTGGCGGCTCCTCCGCAATGGCGGAGGAGCGTCGCTCCACTGCCTGGCTCAGAGCCAGCACATATAAAATAAAACAAAGCTCTTGCATCGTTTTATTTTACATTTGCCGGCTCGTAGCCAGCCGTGTTGAGGGGGGTGGAGCTTAGGCATGGGAGGAGGAGGAGTCCTACGTGCACTCCACTCCCATAGTGCGCATATGTGTTTTGGTGCTGTTTCAGGTTTTCTCCAGCCCAGCTACATTGAGCAGCAGGCTGGAGAAACCCCACAGACTACTTGGTCTGAGCAGGGCAACTTTCTTGCCTGCTCAGACCAATCCCCGCGCTGGTCTGCAACATGGGGATTGGATAGGATCCCAGGGGCTGCTGGGACCCAGGAAGTGGAGAGACGTACGGCCACGGCAGCAAAAGTTACGTTTTGTTTTTATTTCTAGGTCGAGCATTCGAGAACTCTTGCATATATTTTAGTAAATACTTATATGTGTATGTACTTTGTGGGCTCTGGAGATCTGCTTCCACTTAGGGACTTTTTCTTCTGTTCAACTGCCTCTATTTAACAGTAAATACCAGAATTTCTTTCTGGTTAAGGACTTTCTTTTTCTTATTTTTCTGGCACCTGCCTCGATTTAACTTTCTTGATAGAAAACGACCAGCAGAGATCAGTAAAATACCAGATCACTTTAGCATTCTCTAGATTCCAGTCCATATAAATTGTTTACTACGAGCACCCATAGACAAAAATATTTTTTTCAAATCTTATATTTTCAGTGATATGACCACCGAAGGCCCTGATTTTATATTAAAAACAGAGCTTTGGATTATACCATTTCCAGCTGAAAGGCAATATTTCTCTCCATGTGTTCCCATACACGGCATGTCACACAGTTTGGTGCTTACTTTCCCTCCATGTTAAAGAATAGTAGATGTTGCAGCACCCAGGCTAATGTGCTGCATAGCTAAATACATATAAGGTCCCAAAGGCGAGACTGATGGCATTGCAAATGCCTGTTTAATATTGTAAGCCTCCTGCAAGGCCTCCAGCGCAACCCCACTCGCCCCACCCCCTTTGTTTATGTTTATAGTTACCACAGTTTCACATATTTAATAAATGAGACTTGAAGAATACTACTATAGGGGGCTACTCAGCTGCTTTTGGCGCTACGGTCACTATGGTGATCCATTTGAGCATAGTTAGGAGATTTCTTGAAGTTTCGGCTATTCAAAGAGATAGAAGAATCCTGAGTTTGCCAGAATCCCTGCAAGTATAGTGGAAACCTAAAGCTCTCGCTGCAGTTTTAGGATGTCTCTAGGTGCCCAGCTTGAAGCAGAAAGCAGGCGGCACCCTATCATCATCACTGGTAAACGCCGCTGGGAGGGTGGTGGCAGGGGTGATGCAGATAATAGGGTTATGCAGGGTGCAGGCACATGGGCAGCTAGGTTGGGATTGGGAAGGAGATGCAGACCGCCCAGGAATCTTTGTTTGGGGGTGCATAGAAGAGAAAACTGGAGGTGCCTGCTGACTAGAATGATTCCTTGCAATCCTTCATTTGTAAACATTTTGAGTCAACAGACTATGCAGATTCGCACACCCGACCCGCACCCCACTGTTTGACAAGACTTTGGGACATTCCTGTAACAACATCTCAACATACTCTTTCTGATGCACTTTAAACACAAAATAAAAATGGTTTAATTGAGCTTTTTTAAGGATAATTCTGAGTTCTTTTTGTGTTCCTTAATGGCATGCACTTCTTTGTGTTCAACTCCCAATTAACTAGACCATTAGCTTGGCCTTTCTTCCAAACTCCTATGTGCTCACTCTTAGCATATCACAGCCTTGACCTGTGCTCACGGGGCTTGGGCACAGGGCCTGACTTTTTCCCTGGCGCTTTACCCCTGGTTTGCCAAATCAAACCATGGCATGTGTGTGCGTGGCTCTGGCCTTACACATCCGACCACACTATTCTCTGTGGAGCCCAAACTTTCTGTTTCATGGGATTGGCCACAGAACACATGCTGAACCTCTCATGCCCCCCAAACCAATCTATCAATCAGGATTTGTAAAGCGCAGCTGCTTCACCCGTGAGGGTCTCGCTCTCCTATTGGCACTCTGTACTGCATACAGAACATGCATTCATTCAGTAATTCATAAAACGGCTGTCAGTGCAGGCCCTTCACCATCCCTTGAGTCGCTGGACTAGCTGCGCATGCACTGGACTGGTTGCAGTGGACACAGGTGCAGGCTCTGGCCTGCCACCCATCCTGCGTGAACCTCTGTGCCACCAAACCAGATGCCTTGTCCTTGAATATCTGGATATGGAAAGAAGACCTGGCCCAAGCCCAGACATTGCGCTGAACCCTGTGCCTCTGAACCATCTGTGCATAGCTATTTGCTTTTTGATGTGGACCCCTAGCAGAAGGCCTGGCCTATAAATAGGCCTGAGAGATCTCTGAGGTTCACAGTGCTCACAATTCATAGTCTTTCTCATGCGTTGGTGCACTGTGATTGTTTTGTGTTCTTTTATCTTTTTACAGGATTTCAAAGAAATAAGCATGTCAAATGTTTAAATTGCGTATCCACAGATTGCATTTATCGCTCCGGGAAACAGCCTTTACCATGAAGCATTTTCTACGCATTACGTTTACAACGATACACTTACCTCGTAAACGTCTTCACAACGCGTAATGCTTCAACGACCATCTTCACCACGCAAGCAACGTCATCACGGAACAACGTCATCTTAATCCGAAAAAAAGCATCAGTCCGTTTTCAGTGTCGGCGGAGACCTGCGGAAAAAGGAAAAAAAAAGAAGAAAGGAGGCTTGGGGGGGTCTCCCCCCCAAAAAAGAAAAAGCGGAGTAAAGGTAAAAACGAGGTAAAGGCAAAGCGTGGAAAACACATTCCGTTGTAATGCATGCGTGGTAAAGGCATGCATTGCAACGGAATGCGTAGTAACAACATATATTCATCGCTACAACTCTTATGCGAAAACGGGCAGATTCTTTTACTTCTTCTGGCATATTTTGCCCTTGTCAGACTCCCTACATCCTCCCAGGAGTTTGGGGATGCCCCTACACCCCTTTACATCTCCTCTATTTCTTTTTTTCAGGATGCAGTCTTTGGTCCTGTAATCCTGTAGTGGCTGCCACAACAAAGATTTTCAGTTACTGACAGTCAATCAGATTCCGCAGACGTCAATCCACATCGACTTCGTTAAGCCAGGTCAGTGCTTCATTTAGTTCAAAAGTTAGTTTATTGAAATAAAGGAAAATACTAGGACAGAAAGTATAAGGACAATAAAAAGAAAAATTACATATAATAAAGCAATTCAGTTTTGATAAACACAAAGTATAAAAAATGTAAGTCAAGTAAACATCCCATCTGTAGGAAAAATAACAATATCATATAAAGAATCGGTGAACAAATGAGTATTACATTCTATGTTAATATGCGCACTACAAAGTTAAAGATGTTAAACCATAAAGTATCAATATGAAGGAAGTAGGTCAGTGCTTCATTTGAGCCGGTGGTTTCCCGTGCTCGGCACTGGCACTTAATTGCCAACACCATGCTTGTGGCACTCTGACCCAAGGTGGCGCTGTGTGGGATGACCACAAGAACATTCAAATATTTATTCTGTATACATTGAAATTTACTATTACCTGCCACCGAAGTCATTCTTATAGCTTTGGGGGCCTGGGACAGTCCGATTGTCACACTTGTAGAAGTGTGATAGTTAGTAGTTGTGTGGTTAGTACCAGCCGCGGCCCGTGGAGGGAGTTCCGTGGGGCGGTAAGGCGGGGCGGGGGAGGGGCAGGGTGGGTGGGTTCTAAAAACCGGAATATTGATAATTGCAGGTAAGTAAACAATTAAATAAATAAAACGAATTTCGTAGCGCGCGCTGCATCGCATTTTGCGATGCAGCGCGCGCTACGAAATTCGTCTTATTTATTTAATTGTTTACTTACCTGCAATTATCCATATTCCGGTTTTTAGAACCCCCCACCCTGCCCCTCCCCCGCCCCGCCTTACCGCCCCGCGGAACTCCCTCCACGGGCCGCGGCTGGTTACTACCACTGGCTGCATGGCAGGGGCAATGTGTGGTGCAAGCTGCATTGGCCTCCTGAGGAGAGCCCTGGCACTTATATTTTTACAAATTAAGCACTGGTTAAGGTGGAAATCCCACTTTGGAGTACATTATTACACAAGCTGTTGTTAAAAGTAATACGATCGGCATGGTTTGTACAACAAGGAAAGGATCAAACTGCTCATCCAATACATAAAAGAGCCTCCAAACAAGATCCATTGAGTTACCGCCTAATAGCCCTTGTTCATTTTGAAGGAAAACTCTTTGCAAAACATTAACTAAACATTCTACCAGATGGGGCAACAAAATTAGACCTAATTCTGCTGACTCAATCGGGCTTCCACAAAGGCTGCTCGACCGTCAATAACATGGTGGCATTGACTTGAGTCCCCCAAAAATCTCTTAATAATAAAACAGCTCTGTATGCCTATTATGTGGACTATTCCATTACTTCCAACATGGTAAACCGTCTAATATTATGGATAAAAATTAGGATCTGGGGGATTGATTCTTCACTGTTACACTTCCTTGTCACATTACACATAGACACTTGGCTGCAGATAAGACTCTCCATGGAAATCTTGTCATCTAAGTTTCATAAGGAGAACGGTCTGAAACAAGGTTGCATCCTGAATCCCCTTAATATTTTCTTTATATATTGCGGAATTGCCTGAGTCTTAAATTAGAACACGGACTGCCACCCAAATTGGGAAAGGATGGATTGACTTATCTGGTCTATGTTGACGATTTGGTAATATCCTCACAAACTCCCAGAGGGTTACATTCATAGAATGGCTTAATCGCTAACCTATCAAAAACTAAGAATATGATATTTGGGAAGAAAATAGAGGCTACATCATGGGTAATAAGCGATGCTCCAATTGAAATTGTCAACTATTATTAATACCTTAGACTTAGAGTCATGATTGACAATAAACGTTCATGGATGAATCATCTGTCGACTAGGAAGAATAAATCTAATTCAACTACTGAATCCATAATGAGAATTTCAAAGCTATTTGGAGGTAAAGCAATTAAATCATCGCTGAATGTATAAAGTAGGAAACTTTTTGACTTTAAGCTTCATCTGTTTTAACTAGTAAGGCTATAGCTACCCTTCACAAAATCTGCATACAGTGTGTATACAATCTTTTTGTATCTTCGCATAGGCACCCATCACTTTGCCATCAGGCTAGAGTTGAACCTAAAATCTATGACATCACTTCACTACGGGCCATCTTGATTTATTTATGTGACTGTGAGGGGGTGGAAACTTCCTCCCTAAATCCTTAATTTACTCGGAATTGCGTGGAACTCCATACGAAGACCTGAATTTGAATGTTGCATCTTTAAACAAGGTGCAGAAATTCTCAATTTACCTCATTTGTAGTCATTAGCAAAGCCAAGTCAAGTGTCTTGTAAATGCACCTTTAAAAGGGCTGCACTCAGCCGGCAGGGGAGAAGGATCTGGCAACCTTAAAGAAATACAAACATATGCATTTGGTCCTTTGGATCAAGATGACATCAAGTCTACACTGTCGGGTCATCTCAAACTGAAATATTTAAGATTCAGACTGTTTTATATTCCTATTTATGAATTTGTGGCAACCTGGAATCAAGTGTTCAAAGGAAAGCCTGCATGTCAACTCTGTGAGTATAAAATGGAAACCCTCATGCATATACTATGTACTTGCTCAAAACTTTTGTATTTAAGGAAACTATATTTACGTCTGATTTCTAAGAAGGCAAAAAGAATATGTACCCCCTTGACTGTCAAGTACTGTTTTAAGCTTCCTGCTGATCATTTTGTTAAGAAATTACTGACATTTTTAGACCACGCCTATAAAATGTTAGGGTCTTGCTAGTTAATCTTAACCGTATTTCTTGTATGATATCTGTAACCCATATATCACATTTTTATCTTTTTTTCTAACTTATATTTATGATGACAGTAAATATATACTCTCTTTTATTTCATTATTATAGTAATAAGTTGCCTGTCATGAGCAGCGCCAAGAAGCCTCCGGGCAAACTTTGCACTTTATAAATATTAAACTCAAATCAAATCAATGTGAACTATACAATAAAAATCGATTATTAATAATAATAATAATAATAATAATAATATTAATGACTGTGAAAGGACCAGCTGTGGGGGGCCTGTCAACCCACATTCATGCAGCAATTAACATCAAGGGAGCAGCAGGGATGATATTGTGCAGAGCTCGGGTTCGGTCTTTTAAACTGGTTCATCTTGACAAAAGTTGCAGTTAACTGAGAAAATGTATTTCAGATATATTGCTCAACAAGGCAAGTTTAATATCATAATGGAGTCCCATTCTCATGTTCATTTAATTTTACTTGCATATATTCCATAACCTTTCACGAGAAGGAATATAATCATATCTTCAGATGATCAATTACCTTAGCAACAGGAGAGAAAAATGTGCCAGTGCAGCAATAGAGAGGATTTAGCTCGAAATATGATCTTGGGAACATTCCGTTCTTTACTTGAAAACACTGTCCACCAGCGACGTTCCTGTTTTGGGACACTGAACACGAAGTTGTGACATTATCTGCCTTAGTAGCCAACACTTGCAGATTCATTACGGCAGTGCATATGAGAGCTTTTTACTCTCCTCAGTGTTTTTGACACTAGCAGAGAAGTTCTCCTGCCAGACATGGCACATGACAGCAGTCGGCTGTCTTTGTCGTGACCTTTATTTTTCTTTGTAATGTCACAGACTCGTTTCACTTTTCCTCAGAGTTCACAATTATAGATACCCTCCTTCAGTCTCGTCATTCCAAATTATGCCTCTACAAGAAACCATATTTCTTCAATAAACTTGTTGTTTTAATATTTTTTTGTTTCCATCTTGAAGCGAAGCAGCCAGATGTTTTCAGAATACGAATGGTTACACCTTATTGCTTGCTTTTTTCATATGCCTCCGTGTTAAAAAAATATCTAAGGCATGTGCTGTTAACCTTCTGTCAGTGCGAACAAACAATCAGCCACAGGTTCCAAGCAAATTCTTTGATTTTTCGTAATTACATCCAATATTACTTCGGCGCAAAACCAGCCCTCCTAATCAGCAAAGATTCCAGGGATAGGAAAATGAATGTAAGGAGACAGAAAAGGGCACAGTCAAGTATATGAAACAAGAATAGTCAAAGCTAATAAGCTAATAAGTCATGCTTTTTAAAGGGCACGTTTGATGCCCTTGAAAAGCTGTGCTGACGGAAGCCGCGGTACAGAGGTCATTACAAGAAGTCCCTTCAGTCAGACACTAATGCTTTCTGTAGCAGGCTGCGGTACCTTAAGCCACCACCAGAGGTCCTTTGACTGCTGTATGGTGCTTTAACCCATCACTAGAGGTCCCATAGGCCCCGTCCACTCTCCCCGGCATATCAGGATACAAGAGATGTATCAGCAGACCAGCTCATTACCCCGAAGTATCTTAGCTTTGGAGGTGTGTGTACTGGAATTCCCTCTTTAGAACATTTCACATTTCAAAAACTGCACAATTACAAACCCACCAGCATCAGATGGTTGTAAAAGGGGTCACTGTTGGTTGCAAAGGGCACAGATTTTCTTGCCAACCGCTAGTAACCATATAACCTTTATTTGCACAGAATGGGTAGGTGACATGCATATGGTTATCAGATGACTCAATGTTACAGGAACACTGAAAAGATAAGTGTAGGCAGATTAACTTCAAGTTCTTTATTAAATCGTTTTGGGTACGACGCCTCCAGTCTTGCCAGGGCAGCAGTATCTCACGTCTCACACAACAACATTCTAAACAAGCTCTTTCTCAGTGTTCTAAGGAGGATGCCACTTGGTAAAGATAACGGAGAGGGGAAACAGATGAGGCCAAGGTTGTTGCAATATAATAATAATTATAACACATATTTCTTCTATAACAAAAGAAAACATAAAAAATGACTGAGGTAGATTGATGCTTGTTAATATATGTATGCCGTATGTCCATAACCTGCAAAGAAAGAAAAGAGCAAAAAAAACATACAGACATATGGCGTACCTAGTGAAAAAACAACAGACCAAGGGTTGAACTAATTCAATTAGTAGTCTGTGTGCCATCTAGGAGGATGGACTGGCCTTTTCTGTCTCTGGCTGGAATCCTCTTTAAAATATTAATTTTTTTCCTTTCCTTTCTTGAATGCTCTTTGATAGGAAGGATGTTTACTGGGATGATGTTAGCCTGTCTATGCTCCACATACTTCCATTTTCTGAAATCAAAACATTGTTTTTAACTTCCTTGATTTTCTTTGGCTTCTGACATTTATCAAACTTGTTCTGCCATATTAGGTTTTCTGACTAAAACCTGCTGACCTACTTTCCCTTCGCGTTTTTGTCACCCCCCATTTCCTGTCATATCACTGTTTGTATTTGGCCTGATGTCTCTCCACCTTCTCCTTCAGTACTTCATTATTAACGGAAACCTCTTTGTTTTCAAATACCAATTGGGAAATAATTTTGTCCCTGGTTTCCTGCCTCTCAACATCTCAAATGGAGATAACCCAGGGACACTATTGAAAGTGGTATGCTAGCACCACAGCATATTCATATCAGTTTTCTCAATAGATTTAGAAGAGACCATGGCTAACTGGATCGTTTCTTTGATCATCCTATTGGCCCTTTCCAACTTTCCATTAGCTTTTGGACAATACAGTGGGATTCTAACATGCTTAATGGACATGTCAGTAAGAAAATTCATAATTTCATTTGAAACAAATTGAACACCATTGTCGGTGATTAAAGGTGCTAGGGATTCCTTCTGATGAAAATACCTCTGTAAGGAGGTTGACAAGAGTTTTGGTATTCATGGACTTTACAAACTCTGTGGTTATCCAATGTGAATAATAATACATTAGTACTAGGATATATTTGCCTTGTAACCCTCGCACATGAATGGGTCCTGCTATTTCTAACCCCAACTTGTCCCACAGAATGAGGGGCACCCTAATGGGAATCAATGGAGTCTTGCGTGTGTTCTTGGCTTTGTCATTTAGACAGTAGGTGTGACAATCCTCAACTTTTTCTTCCACCGATTGATCTATGTAAGGGAACCTATAATCCAATCTCACCTTGGCTTTTGTGAGATTCCTCCCTAAATGGCCTCATTGCTATGTTGGCAATGTGTTCCCTCAAACCTTCCGGTAGTATGATTTTGCTTGATCTTAAAATGCTATTCCCTTCTACTGACAATTCCTCCCTTACATTCCAAAAGGGTTGTAACTCCTTGGGTAAGTCTTTGCACATTTTGAACCAACCCTCAACTATCCCGTGTCTTACTGCTAGCAGGACCTGATCCATAGCCATATGATGACTCCATTCTGACCTTAAAATGGCTGGAATGGAAATTTCAAAATTGGTTCCCTCAAGACTTTTAGATTCTTCTTTAATATCCATAGGTGGTCTTGATAGGCAATCAGTTGCACTGTTTCACGATCCAGAAACATGCACTACCTTGAAATTTCACCCTTGATGGCCAAGTACTCATTTAGAAATTCTTGGTGTTGATTTCTCTATTTCTTTTTTTGATAAAATAGATACCAGAAGTTTATGGTCTGTTCACAACTCAAAAGGCAGACCCCAGAGATAAAAGTTAAAGTGATTGATAGCCCAGTAGCATGCCAAAGCCTCTTTCTCCACAGTGGAGCATTTTGCCTCCAAGCCGACCCCTGTCCTATACGCAAATGCCACAATCCTTTCTTTGCCTTCATACAAAGAGTGGCTCCTAGACCTTTGTTTCTGGCATCTGTGGTGAATATGGTTTCAAGATTGACAATAAATTTACCTATATATGAAACGTTGATAATGGCACATTTTACATTAGTGATAGTAGTGGTATGCTCCCTTACAAATAGTCCACCTTTTTTAATAAAGTCCCCAAAGGGATAAACCAAAACAGTTTTTTAATATATACTTAGACATGTACTCAGCCAAACCCAAAAATGATTTGAACTCATCTTTGGTATTTGGAATGGATGCCTTGCTAACCGATTCTATCAAATCAGCCTTGAGCTTAATGCATTCATTTGAGATGGTGTGCCCCAAGTAATCCCCAGAGGTGACTCCTATTTTGCACTTGCTTTCTTTTATGGTGAAACCGACTTTTATCAATTTATCTCAAACTTCCCTTACTCTGGTGTTGGATTCCGCCTCAAAAGAACCATATATTATGATGTCATCTTGAAAACTCATAGGGGCCTCTGACCGAGACTGTCTCGGACTCTGGACCGACCAACCTGAGGATCTGCGGTTCCGGCCACCTGATTACGATCTGACTGAACACTGTTTGGTTGGTTTCCTACTTTTCTCTATGGAGCTTGTGTTACTGCCGTAAACCAGCTGTAATGCAGGCTCCTATAGAGAAATGGGGGGGGGGGGGAAGCCTGCACCCTGTGGCACAGGGCAGGGTTTTACAGGGCATTCCCCCTCGACCACCAACTGTAGACCGCAGAGGCAAGGGTGCCCTGCTAGGGGCCCCCAAAGTAGCTTTCCTACAGCCTTACCGTGGCAGAAAGGCCGGCACGGAAAGCCTTTGATAAACCCACATTGTAATCCTGACGGTGGAAACGCCATCCAAAGGGGATTACGGTGCGGTTCCAACTGGCTGGAAGACCCCCAGAGCTGTTCAGAACCGAGTCGGAATGAGCAGTCAGTTTACGCACATCTTAATCAGACGGTCGGACCGCAAACCGACTTTGTTGTTTGGAAAGCCTCCGACTGCGCTCGGAAAGCTTCTGACTAGAGGTTGGAGGCTTTCCAACCGACATCATAATCGCCCCCTCTTTGTTTTTAGAATCTTTTAAGATGTGTTGCATTATTCTTTGAAATTCCATGGCTGCTGAAGCTAAGGCAAATGGCATTCTGAGGAATTTAAAATTAGCAAATGAGGTGGAAAATGCACTTAACACTTGTGGGTCCGGATGGAGAGCAACCTGGTGGTAAGCTGAGGATAGATCTAGAACACTGAAATACTTGACTTCCTAGATGGTACTTCACATTTCATGTATCCTGGGTAAGGGATCTCTGTCTCTCCATTTAGCAGTGTTTAAACCTCTTATATCGACAAACAGGCAAATATTTTTCCTACATCTTTAGTTTTTAAGACGATGGGAGCCAAACATTCTGAGGATTCTATTTCCTCAATAAACCCTTGCTTAACTAACTTCTGCAGCACTAGTTTCAATGGTTCTCTCATCAGTAAGGGTACTAATTTTGTCTTATGCACCACTGGATAGCAGTTTTTAATGTTATTTTATGTATGTAATTGTTTAACCCAAGTTGTCTATAAACACCTCTGGAAATTCCTCAAATAAGTTTTCTCCTCACCCAGGCTTGGTCAACAAGGAGTACTTGGTCTTCATTATTGGGGTCTAGAGTTATTCCCAAATCCTTCTAATGTTTCCATCCTAATAAGTTTGACCCTATTTGTGTCAATATTGTTTTTCCGCCATGTGTCTGTCCTTAAATGAAATGTGCATCCTCACCATTTCCACTAATGGAATGGGTTCCGTGCTGTACCCCCTGGATGAATATCTGGGGCCTCTCATTTGTACACATCAGTAGAAAAGTGTTTTTGAAAGGTATCCTTGTCAATCAACGTAAACAGTGAACATGAGTCTGCTTAGGCTTAAATATCTACTCCATCTAATTGAATGTCGCACATGGAATAATGCATTTATTTTCTTTAACTATGGGGTTGATCTGGAATATATATTCTTTTTTCCCTGCATCAGTGACAACATGAACATTTTCACCTAGGGATTTACATACCTTAGCAAAAAGGCCTCTTTTGTTGCATTTTCTTCATGTGACCTCAGGTTCAGGACACCTTGAGCTATTGGCTAAATTATTGTGATTACCACACCTAAAAACCTTAGATTCTCATTTTTAGGTTTAAATCTTATAGTTGTTTTGTCATTATTCTAACACACTATTTCATCATCATTAAGAGATTTTCCCTCCTCACACTCTTTATGTGAATCATTTGATAATCTCATTTCCTTACTACATATGATTGTATGTTCTATCCCCTTTGCTGGATTAATCGCCTCGTACAGATCTGGGTTTTGTGTAAAAAGTTTCTTTTGTATTTTTTGGTCATTGGTATAATGGACCAGCTGATCCCTGATCAATGAATCTGTCAGTGCCCCAAAATCACATGGGGTCGTCATACCTCTGAATACTGAAACATATGTAGACACCTTTTCACACATTTTTTGGACGAGTTTAAATAATTTGTGTCTCTCAAGAACAACAGTGAGTCTCTCTTTGAGATGAGTTTCTAGCTTTCTTAATGTATATTGATAAACAACTTCCTCTGCACTAGCTTCATTGGCTTCTCTTTCTGTAATTTCTTCATATAATTTTCTTCCTTGCAAACCTAGATTATGTAGTAATGTGAGTTGTTTACGTACTGATGACAAATGTTCATCCCTATTGGTATTAAATATGATATGAAAATCTTCAGCCACCTATCCCAAGGTATATGAGGATCCCCAGAGTCATTTAGGAATGGAGTGGGTTGATTCATGCTGGCTGCTGCCATACTGAAATGTGAATTCACCCAGTAATAATGCTACAATAGATTAACGTACACATGTTTAAATGTATACAGTACACAAATATTTTTCACAATAGATAACTTTATTTATGTGATTACTTAAAACCATTACGAAAAAAAAAAAGGTAAATAAGTATTGAAGTGTTTTAACTTCTACAAAGTTAGGACAGAAAATTGCGAATAAATGGTTTTACGTATTTTGTACAAAGCAGCTAAACTGGATTTACACCCTGTATGAAGAAGATTTGTTAAAATTTAAAATTGTTGTTTTTCTTATCAAGAAATAAAAAAAGATGAAATAGAAGGACACACTGTTCAGTAATCTAAAAGTCAATAATCGACGCTCTAAAAAAGAAGAGCCAGCAACATGCAGGATTGTTCTCTAAACAGTGATTACTTGCTGGTGAGAATAGTGCAATTAGTCTTTGGCTCCAGATCATGATAGTTCTGATGTTCAAAATGATGAATCAGATCATAAGTATAAAAACTTGCGGACAGAAGGGGCCCAAATGATGAGGAAGGGAGTTTGTCAAATATGCAATAGATGAATTTTAGCAAAAAGAGTTATGCAGCTTGATGGATGGGTTGAGAGGGAAGGACCATGCCGCCTGATTGTTAGTTGTTGCCAGAGCAGTGCTCTGTGGAGAACCATTTGGCTGCAGTGCGAGAAATTATTAGCTGCTGATTTTTAAAAAAAAATCCCCACTGTCTCCATGAACCATACAAAGTGGCAAATCAACTGGACATCTCCACCTCCAAGGCATACTTTCACTGCTTGCCTTCAAGATTTTATCCCCTTGATCTTAAAAATGGGTTTTGGTAGCAATCGACATTCAAATTACAGGTTTCAGCAAATGCACAATCGGTGGAGGACATTCTCTTTTGCTTTCCCACATAGGCGGAAGATAGTCGATGTCTGTGTTTGTTTCCAATGTAGCTGGTGCAGCAGAGTCGGAAGAATGCCCATTCGGTATATGAAGATATTTTTTCTTAGTTGACTTTGTGGATCCAGCACCTAAATAAGGTTGGGAGGAAGGCTTAGTGTAGCTCTGCAGGACGAACCATCCATGGGCCCTTTCTTTGAGCGCTGCCTTGTCTTCCACCATGGACACCCTTTTCACTGTCTTGTTAACAAGATGTTTGAAGCTATTATGCATCCCTGAGACCTCCCAAAGTTCCCCAAGGCCCAAGCGATCTATTGAAGCTATTGAAGCTGACGAGTAAGTCATTGCCGCACATTCCTTTTTTTTGTGTTTGAAAAGCTTTATTTCAGGAAAATATTAGTACAAAGATATCAGCGACAGTATAAATACAGTTAAATAGCATGAAAAGGCCAATATCATAAGAAACGAGCAAAAGCATTTTATAAGGATTTTAAGAGAAAAACAGGAGAAAGGGGGAAAGGGGAAGGGGGAAAAGAAATAAAAGAGGAAAAATGGAAAAAAGGAAATGGTACAATGCAATATGAAAATACAATAACATGCTTTAGAAGTAAGTGCTGTAGGCGAAAACAATAGTCAAATAGCAAATACGAAGAGCAAATATAACAAGAAATAAATCCTGTAGTGTTATTGCAAGTAGAGAAGATGTAAATTCCTCAAGGCGGGTCAAAATTTTCTGCATTGAACTAGATAAGAGGTAAGGGGTAACCAAAAAAGATCCCTATTGTGGGTGGGATTACAGGAGGAAGCAAAAGCGGTATCAAGTCTGTGGAAGTGACATAGAGAGTTCCACCAGCAGCGTATGGAGACCTTAGTGAGGGACTTCCAGTTGGAAGAAATATGCTGAAAGGCTAAGGCAAGCATGAGGTCAAAGAGACCGCGAGAGTGAAGAGGGAGAACTAGCGAATCTGATAAACTGCCAAGAAAAAGGATAGGTATAGAGTATTGAGAGGAGATGGCGAAAATGCGCGAAATGTATAGCCAAACAGAGTCCCAAAAGTGAGAAACAGAGGGACATAAGAATAAGAGATGAAAAAGGTTGGCATTGGGGGAAGAACATGTCCAGCAGAGAGAATCAGCAGAGGAGGAAAAACGGGCTAGAGAAAGTGGAGATAGGTATAGCCTATGATACAGATAAAAGAGAGATTGAGTAAGAGAAGCAGAGCGAGAAATTTTTAGAGATCTGGAACAGAGTTTATCCCACATGGCAACGGAACAAAAACACAACCCAAATCCGCCTCCCAGGAAAGCTCCAATTTAGATTTAGGGCAATCCGGGTTAGGAGCGGAAAAGAATTTATAGATGAGGGAAGCCTTGGGGAGGATAGAAAGCACCTTAAGAAGAGGAGCGCAGGGAGCAGAAGAAGGGGAAGAAGGAAGAGAGTAGAAAACATCAAGAATAAGTGTCATTAGAGTAACAAACTTTTGCAAAAAAGAGCGAGGACAGTGAAAGGACCTCTGAAATTGAGGAAAGGAACAGGGAGAAAAACCATCAAAAAATTGATTCACCCAGATGATGCCCTTAGACCTCCAAGCCTTCCAGAAGATGGGCCTATTCTTTATAAGAATAAGTGAATTATACCAAACGGTGGAATCCAGAAAAGACTCCCGAGTAGTAGGTGAAGGATGAAAGAGAGGCTTTAAAAGAGAAGAGGTGCATTTAAATAAAGGGAGTGACGAGTGCGGAGCCTTGGCAGAGAAACGAACAGACTCTTTGAAAGAAAAAGGCAACAACAATGTTTGTTCGATATGCAGCCACAGAGGAGCAAGAGGAGAGGGAGTAGAAGCCAGCCACCTGGATGCCTGATGGAGAGAGAAAGACTTATGGTAAAGACGAAAATCTGGGAAATTAATCCCACCATTGGACTTGGGCTAATGAGATTCTAGCCCTCTTCTTGCGCCAAAGAAATCTCGACAAACAAGAGTCGATGCGTTTAAAATAAATTGCGGGAATATGAACAGGCAACATAGACAAAATATAAATTAAAATGGGAGCTATCATCATCTTGATTGAATCCATTCGTCCCCACCAAGAAAGCAAGAGGGGATTCCAGGTGGAAAATAAATGATCAATACGAAACAAAACCGCAGACATGTTTAAAGAAATTGAGGAGGAAATAGAGTTGGAAAACCATACTCCTAGGTACTTAATTTTGGAACTATTCCAAGCAATCCAGTAGAAGAGAATACAGAAGGGGTACAAAATTTGGTAAGAGGGAGAATCTCAGTTTTATCCGAATTAATTTTATACCCCGAGACCTGGGAAAAGGAATCAAACTCAGACAGTAAAGGGGGGATAGAAGTTTCCGGAGCAGAAATGAAAAGAAGGATATCATCCGCATAAGCAGAAAGCTTCAATTGACTAGTCCCATATGGAAAACCTAAAATAGAGTCGTTATTACGAATGGAAGACAAAAAGGGTTCAAGGGCCAGGACGTAAAGTAAAGGAGATAAGGGACAACCTTGACGAACACCCTGTTGTAGAGGGAAGTACGAAGAGACTTGACCATTAACCAGGACAGCAGCTTTGGGGGAGGAGTACAAGAGAGAAATGAGAGAGATGAAACGAGAGCCAAAACCATACCAACGCAAAGAAGCAAAAAGGAAAGACCAGTCAACTCTATCAAAGGCCTTCTCAGCGTCAACAGAAATAGCTGCCAAGGGGAAAGAGAGAGATGGGACTTTATTTAAAACATTAAGAAAGAGACGAGAATTATCGGAGGTAAGTCTGCCTTTAACAAAACCGCATTGTTCCTTCCCAATAAGATGGGGCATAAGGGGGTCAAGCCGTAACGCAAGAGTTTTAGCAAACAACTTGTAATCCACATTTACTAAAGAGATCGGACGATAGTTCTTGCAGAATTTGGGATCGCGACCATCCTTAGGAATGAGACAAATGGTGGCTTCCTGGAATGTACCCTCAGCCTTGCCCAACAAACAAAATGATTGAAAGAGAGAAAGAAGTTTGGGGAGTAAAAGATCAGAGAAGTGTAGATAGAATTCAACCGAAAAACCGTCAGGACCTGGGGTTTTGCCTTTGGTAAGAATATTCAAAGCCGCAGAGAGCTCTTGTAAAGAGAGATCCGCATCCAAGTCTGGGAGATTGAGGTGAGAGTGTGACGGTTTAGGAAGTTTATCAAAATAAGCCTGGACCAAAGAGGGAGGGGGGGAAGTTTCCGGAGTATAAAGCGCAGAATAAAAGGATTGAAATTGGTCAAGAATATCCTGAGGTTTATGTAATAAGGTGTTCTCAGATGAGTAGATGGATTCAATAAAGGAACGCTCCTTGCGGGACTTAAGATAGTTGGCAAGAAGTTTACCTGCCTTATTGCATCCACCATAATAACGCGCACTACTGCGAAGAAGCACCGATGAAGCGTTGTCAGTAGTAAATTTATTGTATTGTACTCAAGCTTGGCACGAATAAGATCGGGAGGGACGAGATTATTGGGAGAAGAGTAAAACTTATGTTCCATAGACTTAATATGAGCCAATGTAGTTTTCTGCTTCTGAAGAAAACGCTTTTTCTTCTTAGAGACAAAGTCAATGACAAACCCGCGAGCCGTAGCCTTAAAGGAGTCCCAAAGAGAATGGGGGGAAATATTAGAAACATCATTTAACATAAAAAATTCAGTAGCGAAGGAACGAAAGGAGGAAGAAAAGAGAGGATCAGTAAGAAGAGAATTATTAAATCGCCAGCGAGAAGACCTGGGACGCGGAGGAAGGAGGTCGAGATCCGTCACAATAGGGGCATGGTCCGAGATAAGTATAGGTTCAATAGAGGAAGAGAGTAGATTTTGTAATAGGGAAGGAGAAAGAAAAATATAGTCAAGACGAGAGAAAGATGAGTGAGGAGGAGAGAAAAAGGAATAGTCAAGAGAGTCAGGGTGTGAAAGTCTCCAGGAATCGGTGAGATGTGATTGGGAAATAGTATCTAGAAATTGTTTATGAGGCTTATGAGGAATAAACCGAACAGTTGACTTACGGTCCAGAAAAGGGTCCACAATCTGGTTACAGTCACCACCTAGAATAAAGAGGTCATCTCTATGCTGTATACATTTGCTCGTAATCAAGGGCCAGAAAAATAAATTGGGCTGTGTAGGGCCATAGACATTGAAGACAGTCAGGGAACAGTTAATCAGTAACTTAGCTAGTATCCACCTACCATCAGAATCTGTCTCTTGTAATAATACTTTACATGCTAACCTTTTATGACACAAGACAGCAACACCATTCTTCTTATTGGTAGAGGGAGAAAATAACACCGTACCCACCCAACCTCGCCTTAGCTTGAGAGACTCAGCCTCCGAGAGGTGAGTCTCTTGTAACAGAACAATGTCAGGATTAGAAGAAGCAAGGTGGGAAAGAATCCTCTGACGTTTAATAGGACTAATAAAACCCTTTACATTCCAGGAGATTACTCTGAATTTAAACGCAATAAAACATTAATAGAAACAGTACCTACAGCAACAATGAAAAAGCGAGAAGATATCATATCAAAGACAAAAAATACTAAAAAAAAAGAAAATCGCAACAGATAGAGGGAAATAGGAACAAATGGAAGAATATAAATAGAAAGACAAAAACATGATACTAATAGAGAAGAGACAAAAGAGGATAATAGGGTGAGAAAGATGGAGAGGAAAAAAGGTAAAGGACAAGAGAAAAAAAGTACAAGAAGAAACAGTACATATCCAAAAAGGATGACTGAAGATAACGTACCTGAAGGGGACATAAAAAGGATGGCGGGGTTGTGGAAGGATTCAAGAAGATTGACCACCCAAAACCAGGACAACACACCGAGTCAGGACGGAAGACGAAAAAGACAAACAATATGGAATGAAGAAGAACACATCAGTCGGCCTAGATGAGGAAAAAGAGGATGTGAACAATTATGGTGAAGGAAATAATAATAAAACAAAATGCATAGAAAAGAAACAAACAACAAGATGCTAGATGAAAAAGACTTGATCTAAGGCAAACCAACAATAAGACACAAAGCAATGCAAAAACATTTTAGATAAAACCTGCAAGAAAAAAGAGAGTTAAGCATTCAACCACAAGCAGTAGAAGTGTCCATGCCAGTATTAGACTGAATGTGAATAAAGTTTTTAAGTTCTGCAGGATCTTGAAAAGTCCAAGTTTGGTTCTGATGAGTAACTTTAAAGATGCAAGGATGGAATAAGCCGTATCTGGCTCCAAGAGAGCGTAGAGGGGCGCGAAGACTCAAAAATTCCTTCCGTCTTGCAGCAGTTGCGTTCGAAACATCCTGGGAAAGAAAAACCCTCTGGCCCAACCATGAAACTTGACGCTTGGCTCTAGCCGCAGAAAGGACCAGAAGTAGATCTGTAAACTTTAAGAAAAGAATGATAACTCCACGAGGCTTGAATGAGGTGAAGGAGCGAGGGCCAAGTCTATGAGCTCTTTGGATGCTAAGAGAGGTAGTGGCAGGCAAATCCAAAAGTTTCAGGAGGAAGAAGGAGAAAAACGAGATAGGATCATCACCTTCCAAGGATTCTGGAAGGTCATAAATGCACAGAATACTACTCCTATTTCTATTTTCTAACTCCTCAGTGTGTAGCTGGAGGGCAAGAACGGACTTCTCTAGTGAGGCTATATGTTGAGAATTGACTTGGATCTCTGAAACCTGCTGCTCCACTGAAGAAACTCTGTTGTCCATAGTTGACCATTTTAGTTCAAAATTCTGCATTTTGTTATTAGTCTCCTCAACAAATGGGCGTAAAGCACGGATCTCCTCCAGGAGTAACTCCAGAGAGATAGGAGAAGAAGGTTTGTCCGGAGGAGGAGAATCCTGCTTCAAGCGTTTAGAGTATGTAGAAGGAGGAGAGACCTTACTTGAAGAGGGCTGCGAGGAGGAAGCACGATTAGGAGCTGAAGCAGCCATTTGGTCTAGATTAGATGAAAAATCAGCAGCTGAGGAGGAGGAAGGCGACGTCGTAGAGGCGTTTGAGGGTACAAAAACAAACTTCGGGTTACTCAACTTGCCCATAGGTATTGAGGGGGCTAGGAAACACAATGTACCAAGGCAAGGAGGAAGAGAAGAAAAAGATCTTCCTGAACCTGACAGGTAGGCACCGTACAGTGCAGATAGGCAGCACAGATGTGAGGTGGACAACAGCAACAGCGATCAAAACTGAACTCAGCAAGGCATCGCAAAGACACTCAAATCCCTGCTGATAAACATGAGACAGGAAAAGGTGCGACGCCTTAATAAGCGCCGAGGTGATAATGGACTTCAGCCAAAAACCATGAGAGCTGTCAGGTATTATGTACGTGCGACCACCACAGATATCACCAAACCTCCTAGAACCACAGCGCAGGATGAAGGTAGTCAAAACAAAGGGAAGTCCAGTGCCACTTCACGTGATTCAAGATGTAATCCTGAAGTACCTCCTCAAAAAGCAGTGAAAGCAAGTCAGAGAGTAAAATGTAGTGTCCAAAAACAAGTTGGCGCCATATAATGCTCATTCCCACACATAGCACAAAAAGGGCATAATATATCACCTCAGTAGAAGTCAACAGATGATGAAACCAAGTGAAGGAGAGGGTAAAATACAAGTAAAGATCAACTCCTTATGGCATCCCTGAGTAAAAACCTCTCCTGATTCTCCTCAAAAGAAAAAAAAAAAGTCATCAAAACGCGCAAAAATAGACATTAGGAAGTCAAGCAGGAAGCATTTGTGTCAGTTTGTGTGGACGCGCTGAGCGCATACGAGCGCTCCGAGGTACTCAAAATGGCGGCCGCGCTGAGGGGGACTGAAAAAGCGGCATTAATGACGCATATGGGAACAAAAAACCATAATGCAGACCTCAGGAGACGGGCGGCAGCTTCCAGTTGTGAAATTCACCGCAAACGCTCATATTGCGGTTCCGAGAGCGCAGGACGCCGTGAAAGATCATCCCGGCACAGCGGAGCTCCCGTACTAGGCGGCCATCTTCTTCGGCGTCCTAGCCACGCCCACCCGCACATTCCTTTTTTAACAGTATTTCCTTCCATATGTGGGCTTTCAGCGATTCTGGGCTCAGCCTTTTTAATTTTATGCCAGCACTTGATATAGGCACCTTTACGGGCGAATTCTTGGATCTGCAGGCCAAATTCCAATCTAATTTGGGCAGGCAAAACAAACTTAGGTAGATTAAATATCATTCTTAATAAGTACACAAGTAGTTAAATGAACACTGGTTTGCAACAGAAAGTCTTCAAAGTATAAAATAAATACTCCTTACACCCTAGGTTTTACACAATTTGATTCTACTTGCCTGCTCTCTATGTTTGTTATTTATTGCAGACTCCAGTCTTCTTTTTATTACTCTGCCTGGACGAGGGATTTCCTCCTATGCTTAGAGGTAAAAATGCACTTGGAACGGAACAGTTGCCAATCCCCACCGAAAGTTGATGCAAGACTGAGTAATTCCAGCAACAAGGGTGCAGTTCAAATCACCGCACTAGTGTTGCGGAGTTAATCTAGAGCTCCAATCACCTCACAATGCCGTGTTTGTCAAGGGAAGAAAGTAGCTCCATCGCTGAGTTCAAATCAAGCTTCAATCACCTCACACCGCCACATGCCTCAGAGTAAGAGAGGTGCTCAGATCTCCACAGTACACACATTGAATGAGGTAAGCTGTCTACAGCCTTTCCAACATAGTTTATTTTAAATCAGAACCATCGCAGGGTCTATGTCAAATGTTCTGATTACCTCAATAAGACCCTTGCATGGAATCTGTCCTTTGAAGAACCCCACGTCCACGTGTCTAAGTGTGCACGCTTCTTCAAAACACCGCGCCAGCTATCTTCTAACGCTCTCCTCTTAAGGTTGCGACATCAGCTGTAACAGTCAACACTGCCTTCCAAAGTCACTACTGTTTTTCCTCTCAAGAATTTCCTCTAAGCGCAAGATCATCTGGAGCTGAATGTAAAATGTATTTTTTATTTAATGAATTTATTGGTTGTGGCACGGACTGGACTTCTCCCTGAGTCTCACTTCCTTCCGGAATTCCAGTGAATCTTAAATTCGAGCGCCCTGCGTGATTTTCCACAGACTCCAGCTTCATTTCTGTTGGGCAAACCTTGCTTAGCTCTGGAGAAACATTATTTTGTAATTGTAATAGCTTATCTTCAATGCCCGATATTCTTTGTTAGGCTTCTTGTATTCGCCTTGGTAATATCATAAGATTTTCTTCAATATAGGACAACCTTTGATTAATCATTGTGGTATCTAGAGCCTGTTGAACCATTAAAGCCCATATCTTGTTAATATTGCTTCTTATACAATCTTCAAGGGCTCTGGCAGCCACTCCTGGCTTACATTGCTAGTGGTGAGAGAGGACAAATGTTCCCTGACCCCCATCTCTGTCCCGATTCCCTCAGTGTGGTGTAGTCCCTGTAATATAATATTCACATGAGACGCTGTTTCAGGGGTCTCTGGCATAGATCTTGACCCCTCTGATTCACTTCCGAGCCCACACCTTGCTGCAGCCATCGAAGATGCAGCGCCCAGACGTCATCGAGATTGTACTGATTTGAGCTGAAACTCCACTTGCGAAATCCCCTATGTAGTCTTCTGCCGTACGTTTTGTGGTGTCATCAGCCTGAATACTTTTAGAGGGGATTTTTGGGAATAACTAGAAGGTTTTGGACTTTGCTGCAGGTTCTGGCTCAAATCCTTGATCTGATTCTTCATGCCCCGTTGGAGATATTAGCCCTATATGGAGTGGTGAATCCACTGACCTCTCGGAACCATTAGATGATGTGGGCGAAATTTTGGGCTACTTCTGTTGAAATGACCTACCTTCTTAACATCTGAGGTGAGATCAGCCCAGTTTCCAAAGCTACCAGCTCAGGCTTTAATGACAGAACTTGAGGCACTTTCCATCTGCTTCTCACCCCACCCAGCTACCCGACTCTGTGAGGCCTTTTTGCGCTGCTTCCCTGGTACTGGCATAGTCGGTTTGGGCACTGCTGTTGCATGACAGGCGGCTGCATGGACCGGGCTTAACGCAGGCGAGCCTCACCCTGACTCTTTCCGAACAGCCCCACTTACCTCAAGCCCCTGCCAGCCCACTTCCCACCAGTCCTTAGGCGTCTACAGAAACTGCAGTGACCAGCCTTCCGCAGAGAATTAGAGTAGAAAATCATTGTTTTTTCTTTTTTTGCACTCAATCCTGGCTACTACGGTGAGAATTTACCATTGCTCTCCCGGCATGTGACGTCAGCTAGCCGAGGGTGGGGGCAGAAGAGCTAGTGTGCTGAGCATCAGCAGCAGGACTTGGAGGCTGCCGCTGCTCCGTCCTAGACTGAAGGACTTTTATCTTCAGCCCCAGATGATCCTATGATTATGCTAGCACATACAGTGTCTTTGCAGCGAGCCACCGATGCCAAATATCCACAGACTATTTTCGTCAATTTTTCGGACTTTTGGATTATACAGTAAATAATGAATAGAGCTATTCAGCAAAAATCATCTACTGTCTTGGAAAATGTCAATGATAGGTTTTCTCTGATTTGTCAGTGGCCTCGGCATAGTGCCAGAAGGCCTTCCAAGGGTTGGTGCATGAGCGCAGGCTTCTGTGGTGCAATGTACTAAACTAAACGTTCTATGGAAAGGTACATTTAAGTTGTTTGTGTCACTGGAAGAAGCAAAAGTCTTCTTGAATTAATCAAAAGTTGAAGGTGTGACTAACAAGAAGGATATGATTAATATGGTTTGGGGATGGAGTGAGCTATGGACGATGGGCACTGGGTGCAATTCCATGGCACCCCTTATAGTGGGGTTGGTGTGAGGGGGGATGGCAAAAGGGGTACTCGCTTCGTGGGCAGGGAGGGGAATGGGGTGGTGAGGGGGATGGGATGCAGGGAAAAATGAGTAGGTGTAAAAAAGAGGAAGGTGAAGTTAAGAGCAAGAGAGCTTTTTGTAAGATAGTAAATGATGCAGAGCATTAGCATAATCATGTGTAATGTGATCGGATTCTTTAATAATCAAAAATTAGCTGTCGTCTTTTTCCCCTCAGATAATATTCATTCAGGAGACCCATTTTATGTCAAATACTCCCAAATTGTCCTTACCTAAGAAATATACTCAAGCCTACTTCGCATCAGCAAGTTCTGCCATTCACGGGGTTGGGAAATTACTTTCTAGACTTATGAATGGCTCCTGAGGCGAAAAGCCGGGAGCAGGGGACAAATTGCTTTTAGATATTGTGTGTAATACCTTGTTTTTAAACCTGTACCTGGGCTTTCACAAACAGCGCTCCTCGCTGCAACAACCCCCTCATTCGGACGCCATTCACGAGGGCGAGGCGAGACACGCCCCCTCGGCTGGCCACGCCCCCTCCAACCTCCCGATCAGCGGCATAAAGCATGTGTCTTGGTCGGACGCGCAGCGGACGAGCGCAGCGGGCGCGACGTCTGCGCGCCGAAGGCGCGCCTAAGGCAAGCCCGTCTGCGCCCGTCCGCGGCCGGACGGGGCTAGGGGCACGACTCCATGCCAAAACTACATCCTACTCCTCCAAGGATCTAATTGCTCTTCAAGGTCAATGCCCACTTCCGGATCCCATCCGCAGACTGATCTCCTCTCTAGGCCTGGCCTCCTCTTCCCCCACAGCCCCTCACCCCCCGCTACATGCCCCTCTGTCACCCTGCCCCCTTCCCCCCGACCTCCTCCCCCGCTCGCCAGCATTGTCTGTCTTTTTACTCAACACCAGGTCAGCGGTCAAGCACCACCATGAGCTGTTCGTCTTACTCGACTCTGAGAAACCTGACCTACTGCTCCTGACCGAAACTTGGTATTGTGACACTTCCCTCCCCGTTCTCCTGGCCACCCTACCCCCCTCCTATGTGGCCCTGCGAGCCGACCGGCCGGCAGGCAAGGCTGGCGGTGGGGTCGCCCTGATCGCTAGGTCCGAGCTGAACTTCCAATCACTTCCCTCCCCCCCCATTCCCCCTGCTGACTTCCTGGTAGTTCGCTCTCTTTCATTTTCCCCCCCCATCACCTGCCTATTAATGTACCGGCCTCCCCAGCCCTCGCCCGCATTCTTGCCGGCCTTTCAAGACCTGTTGGCCAACTTGGTGGTCAACTACGCCTCGGTCTTGGTGCTAGGGGACTTTAATTACTGGCCCTCTGACCCACACGAGTGCTTAGCCTCAAAAGAGTTTACAGATTGCCTTTCGTCCCTTAATTTCGTGTCGCACATATCCGTTCCCACCCACTCCCATGGGCACACACTGGACCAGGTTTGGTCCCTTAACCTCCCCGTGGCCTCGGCCACCGTCTCGCCGTGCCCATGGTCCGACCATGCCCTCATTTCCTTCTCTATTCCCCGTAACGTGATGCCTAAAACTCCGCATGCCAAAAACATCTGGGCACGGAACTGGAATAGACTGGATTACCCCTCCTTGACCTCCATGCTCCGCGACTCTACCCCTACTCTTGTTGGCTTACCATCTACCTCTCAAGCCAAGGCCATTAACACCTGGCTGGCTGAAGGCTGCGACTCTGTGGCGCCCCTACGCCGCATCTCCATCCGCCGACCAAAGGACTCTAATAGATGGTTCAATGACCACCTAAAAGACCTCAAACTGAGCGCTCGACGGGCAGAGAGGCAATGGAGGAAAAATTACAATCCCTTATTAAAAACCCACTTCATTTCAGCACTGGACAAATACAAAACAGCAATCCTGGCTGCTAAGACCACCTACTTTTCGTCAAAAATTACTTCTGTTCAAAATAAACCCAGGGAAATCTTCGGGATAGTGAATGACCTGGCATTCTCAGACCGAACCTCGCCCAATATCCCTCCCTCCCAACCTCTCTGCGACCAGCTTAATACTTATTTCTTAGATAAAATAGCAACCATCAAGCTCAATATCCCTCCACCTTCTTCCGCCTTCGTCGATCCCTCCCCCCCTCCCCTCCCCTACCTGCTTACCTCCATCCCCCCCCTCACTCAGGACTCTTTTTTGGAGATACTCCCTAAAGTGAAGTCGGGGTCTCCCGCGGACGTCTGCCCAGCACGAGTCCTGCAGCAAATCTACTCCAGCTGCCCTGACCCCCCCATTGCCTTCCTCAACAGCTCCCTGGCACAGGGCGTAGTGCCCACTGCGCTCAAGGCAGCTACCATAGTGCCCATCCTGAAAAAACCTGGCGCTGACTCTTCTATCTCGGCCAACTATCGCCCCATCTCCCTGCTACCCTTTCTGGGCAAGGTGATGGAACGCCATGTTACCGCGGTGCTCAGCACCCATGTTGAGGCAAATGGGGGACTGGCATCCCGCCAAGCCGGGTTCCGTCCCAGGCATTCGACCGAGTCAGTCGTGGTCTCAGCCTTGGACAAACTCAGAAAGGGTATGGATGAAAACAAACACCAGGCACTGGTCCTCCTTGATCTCTCCGCCGCCTTTGACACGGTGGACCACACCATCTTACTCACCCGTGTCAAGGCGGCCGGCATCGGGGGATCAGTTTTGATCTGGCTCTCCTCCTTTCTGAGGGAACGCACTCAGGCGGTCCGGCTAGGCGACTTCACGGCCACTCCCCTCCCTGTCACTTGTGGTGTCCCCCAGGGATCCTCTCTCTCCCCCTTACTTTTCAACCTTTATATCTTTCCTCTCATCTTTGCACTACAGCAGCTGGAGGTCACCGTCTATAACTACGCGGATGACCTCCAGCTCATCTTTGATCTGTCCCCTTCTCCTCTCTCGGTCTCTAATTTCCAGTCAACTATGACATTTATCAGGGACTGGATGAACCACAACCACCTTAAGCTGAACCCGGATAAAACCGAGTTGGTTCTCACTGGTGGTTCGTCCAGTCCCTGGAACTCTCTCTTCTGGCCCCCCTTCCTTGGCTCTGCACCGACCCCCTCCACCACGGTCAAAACCCTTGGTGTCAAAATAAACAGCCAACTCACCCTTCATTCACAAATCAGTTCTGTGGTGTCCTCCTGCTTCCTCTCTCTCCGCACTATCCGCACTGTCTCCCGCTTCTTTTCCCCCCAAGCACTTAAGATCATTATGGCCGCACTTGTGATATCGAAACTGGACTACGCTAACGCTCTTTACCACGGTATCCCCGCATACAGTCTGCGTAGACTCCAGACCGTCCAGAACCAAGCAGCCCGGCTGGTGTACGGTCTCCCTCGGTATCACCACTCCACCCCTCTTCTCAGGGAGCTTCACTGGCTCCCTATAAAGGAACGGGCCCTATTCAAGATCGGCTGCATGGTCTTCCAGGCCCGCCAGGGCACTGCCCCCGTCTTCATTTCCTCACTAATCAAGTCTTATGTACCCGTAAGAGAACTTCGGTCTTCCTCCAAGTCCCCCCTTCAGATCCCTCGCTTCACTCGCAAAAAGTGGGGCGGGGCTAATTTCTCCACCCTGGCTCCAACCTTCTGGAATTCACTCCCTGACCATCTCCGCTCTGCCACTCAGTATCTCCCCTTTCGTAGAGATCTGAAAACGTTCCTCTTCAGCCAGGCTTTCCTCACTTAAACTCCCTCAAAATTCCCTTCACCTCTCCCGGGTCTTTCCCCCTCAGTTGCCGATCTCCCCAGCGCCAAGAAACTGCAAGGTGTATGTTGCGCTCTAGAAGTATTTTAAATTAGAAATTAAATTAGAAATTATGCAGGTCTGGGAAGTGGAGCAAATTATTCCAGATCATCAAGGCAGATGGATCTGGCTCAAGGTTAAGATAGCTGGGACAGTTTTGAATCTCTTGAATTATTATGGCCCTCTATTCGATGATATTGAGGCATTGCAGCAAATGTATGACTTATTGATTTTATCTGAGGGGTCCTTAGTTTTAGGAGGGGGTTTTAATTATATTCAAGTTATTAGGTTGAATACGTCAAATAAAACTAAGAAACAGTTAAACCAATAAACAATAAAATTGTTAAATAGTATGAAAACATGATTTGGCCCTAAAAGATCCATGGTGCTTAGACTAGTATTCAGGCTGTTCACAAGTCACCTGCTATTCCTCCAGGCTCAAGTCGGCCTCACATATAGATTTTTTTCTGGTCGATAAATGGTTAGAAAGGGGGAGTCGGAGATAATTACAAATTCTTTCTCTGATCACGCAGTAGTCTCTGTTATAGTCAAAATAGAGGGACCTGGGGAGAAAAATCGGCGTTGTTGGCAATTTAATAAATCTTTACTTGAAAACCTAGGATGGATTGAAGAAATGAAGCTTTTTATTCAAACCTTTTTCAAAGTTAATGAGAATTCGGCCTCATTATTTTCAGTTTGGGAAGCCTTTAAAGCTGCTTTTAGAGGCCAGGTTATTTCTTATGAGGTAGGGATACACAAGAAGCAAGCACAAAAAAAAGCCTTCCAGGCAGATATAGAAAGGTCTAGGTGCAGGTTATATCAAGTTAGATATATTTTTTAAAGTTAACGCTATTAGCAAGCATGACAGGATTCCAGCAATTTCTATTTTGTTCTAGAATGAAAGCGGGAAAAAATAAGATGTGCTTACTGGTTAAAATTACACTCGGCCCTTTGCACTTTGTATAAGGAACTTCCCTTGGGATTAGTATTAGGGTATTTTAGATATATATATTTTTTTACTGTTACTGAAGATGAGTTAGGGGGTGCTTAGAATATAGTAAGTTTGCTATTTTCACTTACTATAAAAAAAGTAATAAATGGAAAAAAATGCTACAGGATGTATAGTTGGTAAATGCACTTTATTTGCATGCTACACTTTCGGCAAATTTTTATTATAACATTTTTTCTCAGGTATTTTTCTAGTTGCTATTCGAGAAGCTTGTATTTATTAATTTTAGTGTGTTGTCATTAATAAAAAAATGTTATAAGATAAAATATTAGGATATGATAAATGATTGAAAAATTGTGCTTCATATCTGCTCTTCATCATAATGCACTTTTTTTGGAATCATAGAATTGCATTGCTTGCATCCAGTATATTTTTGATGCTATGGTAGAGGCTTTTGTTCAGAGATATGTGAGGTTTTTATTTCTCTTCGTGCTTTGAGAGATGTAATTTTGTTATATGAATTTAATTCCTGCTTTTCACCTACTACTTAAAGAAAAATTTAAATAAAATAAAAAAGAATTTCCTCTAAGCGCATCAATAAATGCTAAATAGGTACCCAATACTTTAAAATAGACAGAAACCAATCCCTTCACTGTGGGCAACTGAGGAGTAGGCCTGGGCGAAAATTTCGTTCCGTTCGCGGAAATTGCGATAATTTGACATTTTCGCGTTCCGCGGAGAGCGCGAAAATGTCAAAAATTCCGGTTTCCGCAGCTTGGCGATAATTTGTTTCTTGCTCGCGCTGTAAAATAATACATTCTCGCGCGCGATCGCCTTACCTGAATCCCTGCGTTCGCCGACAAGTTTTCTTGATCCGGTCGCGTTCTCCATGAGATGTTGTATTGTTTTTAGCCATTTGCGCTGTCTCGCGACAGTTCGCGCCCGCAGTGACGTCATGCGTCGCGCGATCACGTCTTTCTTCTCGCGATCATGCACCGCGAGACAACTCAAAACAAGATGGCCGCGCCCGCAAGCAACCACATGGGTAAGTCGGCGACCCACAACCATGCAGAAAATCTCGCAAACATGCCGGAAAAAAACTTCCACATCTTCGCGATATTTCCGCTTGTTTGCGATAATTTTAAACATTTTCGCGATAATTTGCGAAAGTTAATTTCACAAATTCCGCCCACCCCTACTGAGGAGGAGAATCTTGCAGGTGATACACTATCTGGCTGCACTGGCATTCTTGGTCTGAATAGAATAATTCTCACAGCAGCACTTCCTCGAAGGAGGTTCAAATACCATTGAGTAACCCCTCGCCAGGCTTACTGTGTGCGGAGAAGAGTCTTTCGAGCTGCCTCTTTAATATGACAACGTTAATAAAGCACTGCCATTAATTCGTTTTAGGGTCTTAATGAGGGTGAAATAACGCATGACAGAAACGTTTCTTAACTTGTAGATGGGTTGCTGGGTTTTTCTTCATATTTGATTATGCTGGCGCCTTTGTATCTGCTGCACAGTCTTCACTCTGTACACCTGAAGTCTTCTGAGGTCTTCCTTCCCTGTATTTAAGGCACATAGACTGGCAAGAATGTAAATCACAGGGGTGAAGACATCTTTATGTCCCCTGCACAGTATCCTGTGCTTGTAGCCATATGAAAAGATGTCCTAAAGTAGAAAACCTTCAAGTTCTTTAATAAGTCTTCTTTATAGTTCGCCTCCAGTCTTGCCAGGGCAGCAGTATCTCACATCTCACACAACTCCAACATCCTGAACAAGCTCTTTCTCAGTGTTCTAAGGAAGATATCACTTGGCAAAGATAAAGGAGAGGAGAAACAGGGGAGGCCAAGGTTGGTGCAATACAATATTTGTAACAGACACTTTTTCAGTTCTAGATTTTCATTTGGCAAACCAGTGCATTCTGGAAGTTTTCCTATTCAATTTAACCAATTATTTTAACACACCTGATAACAATGAATTGAAATTGAGCGAGCAGGATTCCTAAATCAGATTCATGCTCACTCCTAAAATATGTTCTGCCGGTCACTAGTTTGAAATTTGAATCTCCTACAGACACAGCCTTATATTCTTCTGTTGTTGGTAAGTTGAGTATCATAAATTGTGTGACAACAACAAAACCAGCTATTTAAAGTGCTTCAAAGTGCTTATAAAATGATATGTCATAAAGCACAACATATATACAAGTTATTATGAATTTTGTTAAAAGGAAGACTGGAGATTGCAAAATTATGTCGTGGTAACAGGAATCATCTGATAACCCTAAACACGCATGAAGTTGTAAAATGTATTTTATAATACATAATGCATAGTTGCCATAAGCAGAGAATGAGTGGCAAGTTTGACCCTGTCCCTCTCCACTTGCTGGCTGCCAGTATTCTTGACAAAAATACTTATGTTAAAGCTCTACATAGCATGCTGCAGACTTGCTTTGAGACAAGAAACAACAGCTGTAGCAATTTCCGAAACAGGCACTCTATATTATGTTCGCTTGCGAAAAAAGTTTACAAGGAATGGTTGTGTTTCTTGGAAGCAGGGTGTCTACTGTTATCCAGCCATGCATTGCTTGCATCCAGTATATTTTTGATGCTATGGTAGAGGCTTTTGTTCAGAGATATGTGAGGTTTTTATTTCTCTTCGTGCTTTGAGAGATGTAATTTTGTTATATGAATTTAATTCCTGCTTTTCACCTACTACTTAAAGAAAAATTTAAATAAAATAAAAAAGAATTTCCTCTAAGCGCATCAATAAATGCTAAATAGGTACCCAATACTTTAAAATAGACAGATACCAATCCCTTCACTGTGGGCAACTGAGGAGTAGGCCTGGGCGAAAATTTCGTTCCATTCGCGGAAATTGCGATAATTTGACATTTTCGCGTTCCGCGGAGAGCGCGAAAATGTCAAAAATTCCGGTTTCCGCAGCTTGGCGATAATTTGTTTCTTGCTCGCGCTGTAAAATAATACATTCTCGCGCGCGATCGCCTTACCTGAATCCCTGCGTTCGCCGACAAGTTTTCTTGATCCGGTCGCGTTCTCCATGAGATGTTGTATTGTTTTTAGCCATTTGCGCTGTCTCGCGACAGTTCGCGCCCGCAGTGACGTCATGCGTCGCGCGATCACGTCTTTCTTCTCGCGATCATGCACCGCGAGACAACTCAAAACAAGATGGCCGCGCCCGCAAGCAACCACATGGGTAAGTCGGCGACCCACAACCATGCAGAAAATCTCGCAAACATGCCGGAAAAAAACTTCCACATCTTCGCGATATTTCCGCTTGTTTGCGATAATTTTAAACATTTTCGCGATAATTTGCGAAAGTTAATTTCACAAATTCCGCCCACCCCTACTGAGGAGGAGAATCTTGCAGGTGATACACTATCTGGCTGCACTGGCATTCTTGGTCTGAATAGAATAATTCTCACAGCAGCACTTCCTCGAAGGAGGTTCAAATACCATTGAGTAACCCCTCGCCAGGCTTACTGTGTGCGGAGAAGAGTCTTTCGAGCTGCCCCTTTAATATGACAACGTTAATAAAGCACTGCCATTAATTCGTTTTAGGGTCTTAATGAGGGTGAAATAACGCATGACAGAAACGTTTCTTAACTTGTAGATGGGTTGCTGGGTTTTTCTTCATATTTGATTATGCTGGCGCCTTTGTATCTGCTGCACAGTCTTCACTCTGTACACCTGAAGTCTTCTGAGGTCTTCCTTCCCTGTATTTAAGGCACATAGACTGGCAAGAATGTAAATCACAGGGGTGAAGACATCTTTATGTCCCCTGCACAGTATCCTGTGCTTGTAGCCATATGAAAAGATGTCCTAAAGTAGAAAACCTTCAAGTTCTTTAATAAGTCTTCTTTATAGTTCGCCTCCAGTCTTGCCAGGGCAGCAGTATCTCACATCTCACACAACTCCAACATCCTGAACAAGCTCTTTCTCAGTGTTCTAAGGAAGATATCACTTGGCAAAGATAAAGGAGAGGAGAAACAGGGGAGGCCAAGGTTGGTGCAATACAATATTTGTAACAGACACTTTTTCAGTTCTAGATTTTCATTTGGCAAACCAGTGCATTCTGGAAGTTTTCCTATTCAATTTAACCAATTATTTTAACACACCTGATAACAATGAATTGAAATTGAGCGAGCAGGATTCCTAAATCAGATTCATGCTCACTCCTAAAATATGTTCTGCCGGTCACTAGTTTGAAATTTGAATCTCCTACAGACACAGCCTTATATTCTTCTGTTGTTGGTAAGTTGAGTATCATAAATTGGGTGACAACAACAAAACCAGCTATTTAAAGTGCTTCAAAGTGCTTATAAAATGATATGTCATAAAGCACAACATATATACAAGTTATTATGAATTTTGTTAAAAGGAAGACTGGAGATTGCAAAATTATGTCGTGGTAACAGGAATCATCTGATAACCCTAAACACGCATGAAGTTGTAAAATGTATTTTATAATACATAATGCATAGTTGCCATAAGCAGAGAATGAGTGGCAAGTTTGACCCTGTCCCTCTCCACTTGCTGGCTGCCAGTATTCTTGACAAAAATACTTATGTTAAAGCTCTACATAGCATGCTGCAGACTTGCTTTGAGACAAGAAACAACAGCTGTAGCAATTTCCGAAACAGGCACTCTATATTATGTTCGCTTGCGAAAAAAGTTTACAAGGAATGGTTGTGTTTCTTGGAAGCAGGGTGTCTACTGTTATCCAGCCATACATTGCTTGCATCCAGTATATTTTTGATGCTATGGTATAGGCTTTTGTTCAGAGATATGTGAGGTTTTTATTTCTCTTCGTGCTTTGAGAGATGTAATTTTGTTATATGAATTTAATTCCTGCTTTTCACCTACTACTTAAAGAAAAATTTAAATAAAATAAAAAAGAATTTCCTCTAAGCGCATCAATAAATGCTAAATAGGTACCCAATACTTTAAAATAGACAGATACCAATCCCTTCACTGTGGGCAACTGAGGAGTAGGCCTGGGCGAAAATTTCGTTCCATTCGCGGAAATTGCGATAATTTGACATTTTCGCGTTCCGCGGAGAGCGCGAAAATGTCAAAAATTCCGGTTTCCGCAGCTTGGCGATAATTTGTTTCTTGCTCGCGCTGTAAAATAATACATTCTCGCGCGCGCGCGATCGCCTTACCTGAATCCCTGCGTTCGCCGACAAGTTTTCTTGATCCGGTCGCGTTCTCCATGAGATGTTGTATTGTTTTTAGCCATTTGCGCTGTCTCGCGACAGTTCGCGCCCGCAGTGACGTCATGCGTCGCGCGATCACGTCTTTCTTCTCGCGATCATGCACCGCGAGACAACTCAAAACAAGATGGCCGCGCCCGCAAGCAACCACATGGGTAAGTCGGCGACCCACAACCATGCAGAAAATCTCACAAACATGCCGGAAAAAAACTTCCACATCTTCGCGATATTTCCGCTTGTTTGCGATAATTTTAAACATTTTCGCGATAATTTGCGAAAGTTAATTTCACAAATTCCGCCCACCCCTACTGAGGAGGAGAATCTTGCAGGTGATACACTATCTGGCTGCACTGGCATTCTTGGTCTGAATAGAATAATTCTCACAGCAGCACTTCCTCGAAGGAGGTTCAAATACCATTGAGTAACCCCTCGCCAGGCTTACTGTGTGCGGAGAAGAGTCTTTCGAGCTGCCCCTTTAATATGACAACGTTAATAAAGCACTGCCATTAATTCGTTTTAGGGTCTTAATGAGGGTGAAATAACGCAAGACAGAAACGTTTCTTAACTTGTAGATGGGTTGCTGGGTTTTTCTTCATATTTGATTATGCTGGCGCCTTTGTATCTGCTGCACAGTCTTCACTCTGTACACCTGAAGTCTTCTGAGGTCTTCCTTCCCTGTATTTAAGGCACATAGACTGGCAAGAATGTAAATCACAGGGGTGAAGACATCTTTATGTCCCCTGCACAGTATCCTGTGCTTGTAGCCATATGAAAAGATGTCCTAAAGTAGAAAACCTTCAAGTTCTTTAATAAGTCTTCTGCATAGTTCGCCTCCAGTCTTGCCAGGGCAGCAGTATCTCACATCTCACACAACTCCAACATCCTGAACAAGCTCTTTCTCAGTGTTCTAAGGAAGATATCACTTGGCAAAGATAAAGGAGAGGAGAAACAGGGGAGGCCAAGGTTGGTGCAATACAATATTTGTAACAGACACTTTTTCAGTTCTAGATTTTCATTTGGCAAACCAGTGCATTCTGGAAGTTTTCCTATTCAATTTAACCAATTATTTTAACACACCTGATAACAATGAATTGAAATTGAGCGAGCAGGATTCCTAAATCAGATTCATGCTCACTCCTAAAATATGTTCTGCCGGTCACTAGTTTGAAATTTGAATCTCCTACAGACACAGCCTTATATTCTTCTGTTGTTGGTAAGTTGAGTATCATAAATTGGGTGACAACAACAAAACCAGCTATTTAAAGTGCTTCAAAGTGCTTATAAAATGATATGTCATAAAGCACAACATATATACAAGTTATTATGAATTTTGTTAAAAGGAAGACTGGAGATTGCAAAATTATGTCGTGGTAACAGGAATCATCTGATAACCCTAAACACGCATGAAGTTGTAAAATGTATTTTATAATACATAATGCATAGTTGCCATAAGCAGAGAATGAGTGGCAAGTTTGACCCTGTCCCTGTCCCTCTCCACTTGCTGGCTGCCAGTATTCTTGACAAAAATACTTATGTTAAAGCTCTACATAGCATGCTGCAGACTTGCTTTGAGACAAGAAACAACAGCTGTAGCAATTTCCGAAACAGGCACTCTATATTATGTTCGCTTGCGAAAAAAAGTTTACAAGGAATGGTTGTGTTTCTTGGAAGCAGGGTGTCTACTGTTATCCAGCCATGCACTTTGTGTGACTGTGCAGCATACTATTATATTCTAAATGTTTTCAACTATTTTAGTTGATATTTCTTTCTCTTAGGAGGGTCTTTAACTGAGCCCGGGTTTACTTTATCAGAATGCAATATTTCCTACCAAGGGTTAAAAAAAACTACAGTAAAAGTTAATGTCACTGTAAAGAGATACGAATGAGTATGTTTATATTCCTGTATAATGACATGAACGTGCATTACAGTGTTTTCCAGTTCCTGGAAAAGAGAGAATCAAAATCACTGCCATTTATAGCAGCTTGAAACTGCAACCGGACTCGACAGAACTGATTAAATGCCTGCCGATCTTATCCAAAGGACCAATGCTAACTACATTGCCCATCACCACCCTAGAAGAAACTGCCACCACCATGAAGACAATCCATCCAGGGTCCCCATCCGACACCTTCTCCCACCATGCCTACTCCAGAGCACTACAACCCATCAGCGCCATGCTCACACCCATTCTGAATGCCTCCACCTGTTCCATAACGTTGCCAGATCTTGGAAACAAATGACTGTCCTCCCATTGTTAAAGAAACCCTCTGCAGACCCTTTAACATCCATCAACTACAGACTGAACTCCCTCCTACAATTCCCTGCCAAGGTCTTAAAGAAAATTATCTTCAGATGCCTCACTGAATACCTCAACAATTTCCACCTTCTCGACACCACTCAGTCTGGTTTCAGACCCACAGCATGAAAACGTCCCTCATCACCACCACCAATGGCACCTGCATGACTCTTGACATTGGAAACATGATGGCCTTCATGCTTGTGGACCTCTCCGCAGAATATGACACAGTCTCCCACCCTACCCTCATACAACTCCTGCACAATATTGGAATCCAAGGACACACACTTCGATATATCAGCTCCATCCTGTCTGGAAGGATCCAGCCAGTCAGTCGCGCACCACACACTTCGGATGCCATGAGGTCATATGCAGAGTTCCAAAAGTATAATCCCTGAGCCAAGCTCTCTTCAATGCATGCATGATCCCTCTAGCCAGCATCAGCTGCTCTCACAACATCAACATCCTCTCCTGTGCTGACACCTCACAACTCATACACTCCCTCACTGACACCCAGTACCTAGACCAAGATTAATGCCTGCATGACTGAAATCACTTACCAGATCAGTTATCTAAATCTGAGCACCGACAAGACCGAAATCATGATCTTGGGAAAGAGCACTGCAACTTGGGAATCCACCTGTTGGCCAACAGACCTAGGATCGACAACTCCAAGAACCTTAGGATCATCATTGACAGCAAACTCAGCATGACCGCACAAGTCAATAGTGTCACTGCCTCATGCTTCCATACCCTGAAGATGCTGAGGAAGATTTTCAAATGGCTCCCAATCAGAAACCAGAAAGCCATCATGCACGCCCTGGTCACAAGCAAACTAGACTATGTGAACACCCTCTATGCCAGGATAAAAAAACCTCAACAGAAGGCTGCAGACCGTTCAGAACTCTGCATCCAGAATTGCTCTCAACCTCTCACACCTCACTCGCATCACATCTGAAGGAGCTCCTTTGGCTCCCTATAAACATACAAGCACAATTTAAACTCCTCACCCACACTTTTGAGACACTACATAACACTGGCCCAGCATACCTCAAAAATCACATCTCTTTTCACAAACCTTCCAGACACCTCTTCTTGTTCAGACACCTACTTACACACATCCTGCACATACAGAAAACCAGATCTGGTAGTCAGGACTTCTCCTACACCACTCTTAAAGCATGGAAGGACATGGCACTACACTTCTTGAATTCCGCAAGACACTGTAGACTAGCTCCGGGATTAGCTAGACCCTCATCTGCTCAGTGCTACGATACCCTCCTGGCAGACGTGGCCGTGGGCCAGGGGGAGTCGATATATGACAGGATAGGGAAAATAAGTTAATGCAAGTGCAAGTTAAGTGGTGTTATTTATTTATTTTATTTTCCCAATCCCGTCATATGTCGGCTTGCCCCTCTGTTGCAGGGATTCTGCACAAACACAGAACTATGCATAGGGTTATGGGACCTTAGTGCATAGGAACTGTGTCATCCTACCACCTTAGTACCCAGGAGCCCAGGACAGACTAGCTGTAGTGTCTCACTTGCTCTCCTACTCACTCACAGAGAAACTACTGATTAGACACCCCAGAACACAACACTCCCGACTCTCTCAGGATTCGTATTTACAAGACGTACACTTTCACTCAGACTCTTGTTCTTGTCCACAATAAGATCTGACAGAGACACAAACAAGTTTGAAATATTTATTTTAACTAACGTGTTCTAATATGCAGTATACGTGCCACAATAAGCAGAAAAATGCATAACACAAATACGGTCAACATAGCAAGTAATCCGTAGATTATGAAAGGAGCTGTCATAGTGAGAGACAGATTAGCCTAACCTCCCTGTCCTTGCACAGATAAAGGATGATTATATAGTAGAAGATCTCTGGGTGTTATCTTCAGACCCCGTACCTCAGTCTATAGAGGGTATTTCTACATCATAGGTGCTGTCATGCTCTGCTCCATGGAAAGGTCCTTCTCCAAGTGTGTGCTACCTATCCGTGTCTTCCAATAAGACCAAAGTACGTATTCCCAAACAACAGCTGCATCGGCATGTTTTGTATAGGTGCTAGGGCCTGACCAGAATGGGAAACAGCCGTTACATCGCATGCGTATGACGCATGCAATTACAATGTGGTCGTTATAACGACCACGTTGTTACATCGCAGTACCAGTACAACGCAAGTCGTTACAACGACTTGCTGTAGGGGGCGCTCTAAGCTAAGGAATAGTATAATTTACTATTCAAACACCTTCCCTACTGTTGCACACACTTGAGTTGGAATAGTAAATTATACTATTCCAACATCCAGCGCCCCCTACAGCAAGTCGTTGTAATGACTTGCGTAGTAATGGTACTGCGCTGTAACAATGCGGTCATTGTAACGATCGGGTTGTATTCGCATGCGTTGTAAATGCATGCAATGTAGAAGTATATATTCGGCCAGAACAGAATAACAAGGGGCATTGTTGTTCGACCTTGTACGCAATGCTCAGACTAAATCCCAGGAACCTGCAAAGAGCGAACACAACAGTGGGTTCTCATGTGAAAATATCAAAAGAAGCATTTGCAAAATAAGCTCATGTAGAATGGTGTGCATAGCAGCGGACAGTCTGCAGTGTGCTCATGATAACTTAGGGAAGACGACAATGTCTCCATGGGCCACGAGACACCCTGGTCAGGACGTAAGCCCTGGACTAATACAGAAATCACTGGTAAGCAGAACCAAAGCATCCCCGGCAGGTGACAAGTATGATCCAAGATGCCAATAATGGACCATGATGGAAGGTCAAATTGACAAAGTAAATTTAGCATTCAAAAAGCATATTCAATTACAATGTATCCTCTGGGCCACAAACTTCGCCCTCAACAGTCCCCAGATCACAATCCAGGGCAGCGGGTGATGTTGTGGAGAGGCAGATGTCCCGTGCCCATTGAAAAGGGCACTGGACGCAATAAAACACTGGTTGCACACAGGTGAAGTAGGCATAATTAAATGTTAGCCAACTGCTGATGTCTAGAGCTCCCAAGGGTATCAATCCAAAAAGCTGTTGCATCTGATCAGGGTACAGCTGCAACTGTGCCTGACTGGGCAGTACCACAGATTGAGCATTCATTGCGGAACCGCAAAAGAGGTACCAGCATGCCACAAACCAGGAGGAGCAGCAGGGGAAACACACCAAATACGCTGGAAAAAATAGAATGAATAAGAGCAGGTATTACTCGAAATATAGTCTGAAACAATGTAACAAGGCCAGATCCCACAACTTTAGAAAAGAGTCCGAGGCCTGCTGTTTCAGACACAGTAAAAATTTGATGAATGAATTCCCCGAAGTGTAGGGCGAGATTCGTATTTAATAAAGATGTATTTTACTAGATGTTCTCGCCACCTGCAACTCAAAGGTCTCACGAGTGTACGTGAGAGCCATTTCTTGTTGAAACAACAGTGCTTTTAGCCTGCTTAGTTTATTGAAATCTTTTTTCAGAATTAAAGGCCACAGTGAACTATCTACACTCCCGTGTGTGTGGGGGGAGACAGGATATTGCTGCAACAAGTAACACATTGTGAAACTGTTACTATGTATGGGATACCTGCTCGTAAACCTCAGCAGTTCAGATTGTTGTGAATGAGATAACTGCTGTTAGAAAGCAATGTGAGAATTGGAATAATATCAGGGACTGGTGTACCTTTTAAAAAACAAGCTAAATTAGGTGCCGAAACGTTGCAAGTGCAGTGGATTTTCACTTTTTTTACAGACAAGGGAGTGTCCGACAGTAGAGTCACAATCTCCCCTGTAAGGAAATCTTCCTTCTCTGCATACTGACAACAGAAAGAAAATAGCAATGACCATAATTCATGTATGAAACTACTTCTGAGGGGTTCATATCTAGTGACAGGATAATGTTTCATGCAAGCTGTGAATTGAAAAAGTGAACAATATCAATAACAGAAGGCACAATATTGTCTAAGGTATAAATACGTGATGCTAGTGTGTTTATGCTGTTATTAACAACTACAAGAACCTTGCCCAAATTATCCTGATCAATTTGGCACAAGCACAGTGCCGCCTGCATTTGCGAAAGTTTCCAAAATTCATTATATGCTGCATACACCAAAAGTTTAGTGCGAGGGGATTTTGGGCCCAAAAAAAAATCTGAAAGATCAATGTCACCTGACAAAACAGAAAGATGGTATTTCACAGCTGCTAATGTAGAATGATCCAACCCCTGTTGACATAATTTTCCAACAGAATAAGTGGTAACTGTATGTAAATTTGGGTATGAGGATCAGGTCTAATTTGGGTAAAACCCTTAGTAACATTCTGAAAACGTAAATGACAATCATTGGTGTTTGTAGGCCCCAATACCCAACCCTCTGGGTTTACCATCATTGAGTTAAAAGAGATATTCTGTATCATCCGAGTCAGGTCATCAATAGTATAATTGATGTATATGCACCATGACTCATATTGAGCTAACAATGGAATGGAAGGAGCATTCAATTTTTTTTGCAGTAGCCAAGCCAAAGCAGGTAGTTTGCTGCACCATCTGATTCAAAAATAACATCTGAGATGGTATTAAACATGCACATTGCAAGGTTTCACTCCCTACATTTTCCAAATTTTAATGCCCCAAGTAGATTTTAAATCAACAGTGTCTTTCCAAAAATTGTAACTCTTCAGGGACAGATCATCTTTAAAAGCTGAGGAATAAATTAACTTGGTCTGTGTAAGTATATATTTGTCAATCGAGGTACATTCAGTTTAAAATAAATATGATGCCGGGTCAGATAGATTGTAACCTGAAAAATGTGTCAATTTCTTTTTCTGTGTAACGGAACTTATTTTAGATGGTGTCAGACAATGTTCCCATTCTGTGTAAGTAAAAGTGGGTCTTTGAATACTGGATTTATGAAGGAAATGATGGCCATAATGTTGGTAGGTAAATAGATCTGCATAATTTGCCAAATTCAAATACAGAAATTCTGTATCAAAAACAGTATAGTATTGTAAATCAGAAAGCAAAGTATTAGCACTGATATCCCAATGATCTGAATGCATCCCAGGTAAAACAACATCCCCCAAAGATACACGGAACACATATGGAATTTGCAAGGTCTCTGTTAGACCTATACATCGAAAGGCACTTTGTCCCACACAATGCCATCAGCGATTGGGACTGCTGAAATATTAACTAATGTTTGGTCTCTTTTCGTTTTATGCAAAGAACTATGCAGTACCAGTTCCACAACAGAGCATTCGGGTAAATAGTGTACATTGATCAAAAGAAATAAGACCTTCTCGAAACCAATCCACATGAAAAGGAACACCATTGACAACACGATACAGATATAATTCCAAGGCGGGACGAGGTACATGGTCTGCAACCATGAGAAGAAAATGCGAATCCATTTTGGAGGCACAGCAATAGACGAAGATAATGACGATGTATCCAGAGAAAATTTATCCTTGTCAAGATAGTAACTGCTGGAACTGAGCTGGAACAGGGGAGGTTGTTCACCATTGAAATTTGAATGCAGTACGGTGTCAGGGATATCAACCGTAAGTCCATTTGGCGGGGAGTTATACTCATTTTCCAGTGTCGCAGGCATTGAAGGTAAAACAGACGCTAAATCAATTGAAGACTCCAGCTCCCCTTCCATGTTTTGCAGAAATTCAGGAGAAACTGAATTCATCTGGAGTGAAACATTCCGGCTTGGAACGCTTCGTGGCATGTTATTGCAAATCAGCCATATGGTGTAGTTTGACATGTTCCACGGAAATGAAACAGTTATCCTTGCATCCAGGCAGTGGAGGTAAAATTACAATATGATTGTGCTTCAGACCAAGAACGGATACCAGAGCACGGTAGAAGGGTCCAAATTATTTGTTGTTCGCCACTTTTTTCTGGACCAGATCTCTAACCTTAGGAAGCCAGCCAGAAACAGGGGACCAAGACCGCTGTATCCGTTGGTGAGGGAAAATCTGATTTTGCAAGAGCATCTCGATTCTTTTGAAGATCGTGTAACGTAGCACAATGGTTATCTACGTCAAATGTTGTGGCAGCCACAACAATGTTTAGACCATCAAGGTCAGGCACAAACATCTGAATGCCAAAGAGCATTTCATACGGGGTCCGCCCACCAAGAGATCTTCGAGGGAGAATATTAAGTGCATGTTGAACCCCATACAGATGAGTTAACCTGCCCCAGCCTGTACCTAATACCTTTGCTGTTAAAGATTGCTTTAAGTCACGGTTCATCAGCTCCACAACTGAATTGCCCTCAGACCGATATGGAGACAAGAAATGCACCTGCACCCCCATCAACTTCATTGAATCAAATTAAGCCTTAGAGGCAAAAGCTGGACCTTGATCTGAGTGGAAGGTGGCACAGGGTTATGTCCCTACAAAGACATGCAAATCTTTTATAAACGTACAAGTGTCAGCACAGTGCTGAGGCCAAACCCAGAGGAACCTAGTGCATGAATCTACTGCAACCAAAATGTATTTGAAAGCATTGTCAGTGGACAAGGGACTGCAGTGATCATGATAAATACAATCAAACAGTTGATTAGAAATAAAGAGTTGAGTGTGTGGTGGATGCGTGACAATAGAAGGTTTAATCTGTTGACAAATGTCACAAGAAAGTACTTATTTGCCTGCTTGTTGATAGAGTCTGCACCACCAATAACACTGCTGTAAAAGAGAAATTATGGCTGTCACCCCTGCATGAGCAGAAGCCATTCCTTCATGGGCAGCCACAATAAGCGAAAGCCTGCGATCCTCGTTGGGAATCAAGCAATCACCAACTGAAGGGATAGTTACAAACGGAACCTGATCAGTAGTTAAATGATAAGTATCACAAGCGGGGAAACCCTGGAGAAAAGGTGTCCCCTCCTTTGTCGCAACAATAGCAGCCAAAATATCATCATCAATTTTAGTCATAGACATTGTAACAGCTGCTACAGTGCAAGTGGCTACTGCAGATTTGGCTGCTTCATCAGCCATCAAATTACCAACAGCGTGCGCTCCCATATGCTGGTGGCCTAATGTATGGATTACATGTTTGAGTGGCAAATGTTCCTTAAGAGCGGCCACCCGTACACAAAGCATTTTATGTTTAATTGTGCTACCTTTAGAATCACGCAAATCATTCTGTTGCCAAAAGAAAATCTTGTCATTAAAGGATTGTACATAGTACAAGGAATCACACACTACCAGAGTAGGCACTTCAGAATCAGCAAACTGGGGCTAATAGTAAAGCACGTAACTTGGCCAATTGCACCATAAAATCACCAAAGGGATTGTGTGTGAACCGGGGACGATTTGAAATCACTGTCTACTATTGTGCCTGCCACAATAGCGCAGACTGCAGAATAAGCATGTCTAGAACCGATAGCTGGCTGTGCAGACCCATCAGTGTAAATGACAAATGTATAACGATCAAGAGGGAGCAGTGATAAAGGAACAGGATGAACATGTTCGTACTGTAAAAACTCTTGTGTCTGCAAGGAAGGATGAAAGATGAAATTGACATCAGCCAATGTCAATGAACTAGCCCATTGTATCCAACGTGGATGCAGAGCTTTAGAATTGGGCACGCTCGCCATAGTGACAGCTTCCAAAGCGGGCACAGGCGAGACCATGAAAATGTGTTTGCCCTGAGCCAGAGATCGTTCCTTTAGTATCGCCATCTGTACTGCCGTCAATTTGTTTTCGGTTGATCAAAAGCGCATTTCAGCAGGAGTATATAGATGCAATTTATAAGCAATTAGAACTGAATCAACTTCATTAAAAGTCACATAGGTGAAACCCAATGTACCTGGTACAATCCTTATGACCAAATTCATAGTATTATCATGTGTCAACAAAAACTGAGTAGCAAGCAGATCAGACTGCAAAGACTGCAGTACTGCTGTGTGTTCCAGAAGCCACCTGGAAGAAGAGAAAGAAGGTTGTATCAATGCATATAGTTGTTTGATATGCTGGGCATAATCAGGAATGTATGTTCTGCCAAAATTCAAGAAACCCAGCAAAGACTGTAACTTCTTGAGAGTTGATGAAGGCTGCAATTGAGCGCATTTCTCCAAAAAGTGGGGTGCTAAAGCCCTACCCTTATTATTCAACTCATAACCATCAAAAAGAAATGACAAGAAGGCAATATGGGATTTTGCCAAATTTAATTTGTAACTTAAAGGTGGAAAATGTGTAATTATGCAATCCACATGCATGAGATGCAGATTTATTTAATCATCACATGTCAAGTAAATATCGTCGACATAAGGAATCTCATCCGGGTCAAATTCATATAAAATCAACACTACGCGTGCAGCAAAAACCCTGGAGCTATTCTTATACCCCTTAGGCAATCTCGCATAATGTCCCTGATTGCAGAGAGCGCTGAATGCGATCAAATCACGGCTCTCAGGAGCCAAAGAGTGGCTGAAAAATCCATTGAAAATATCCAGCGTAGTTTTGAACTTTTTCCGAATTATGTTATTCACTAACGCAGAGCTATGTGTGTTCTGTACTGCAAAGGTACGAACATGACTGTTCAAATGTCTGTAGTCTAAAACTATACGATAGGAACCGTCAGGTTTCAATATCGGAAAAAGAGGATTATTCATTGATGAAACACAGGGCTCAAAAACACCCGGATATTCCAACTGAGTCAGAGTGTCACTTACGGATGATTTAGCATTCGGTTAATGGGATATTGCGGCTGAGGCTGAGGAGTAAAACGCAAAGGACTTAAATGCAGAGGCAAATCCCTATCCCAACCCGCATGATTGCGATATAAACAGGAGCTAAGGTCAGAGCCCACTCCAAGGCATAAGCTTCTTTAGTCTCCTCTGGGACGTAGTGAGAGAAAGACGGTAAAATGACATTCTCGTCCCTAGAGGAAGCGAGGACAAACGGGAGAGGCCAATCAACCTACGCCAGAAGAATATCATAAGAAGAAGTCAAATTTCCCCAAAAGACTGCATTTATGGTACGTGTAATATCACCTTCAATTTGAAGTTCAACGTGGTAAACTCTATCAGGGGAAGCTAAGCGGGTGTCCAACTGTAATGAAAGTGTCAGTTGCTTTCGCCTTCAGACGTTGGTGGAGTTTCTGCTGAACTATGGTAACTTCTGCTGCACTGTTGAGGAGAGTTACCACCAAACTACTGTCCAGGAAGACGGCTCTCATTGTCTACGGCATACTTTGCTGTCAAAGCGGCAACTTTTGTCTTCTGAAACGGCACAATACTGGGTGGTTCGTCACGTTTGACCTTCACATCAAACTGGTGATGCGGATCTTGCCTTTGTTGCGTGGACTCGCCCTGTCTGTGATCCTGTCTTCTCCCTCTGCTAGATTGTTGATCTGACCATTCCTGAAAGGAACGAGAAGAATGGCGATCAGGAGACTGAAACCTCTCAAGTGTCTTAATTTTAGAGTGATCACGTAAATCATATCTAAGCTCAGAAGCGTACGGTGGAGGCGAACCTGCATTGGACCTAGGCTTCTGTTGCTGCTAATTTTTGTTCTAGCCCTTCTTAGGAAAGACTGGACGACCCTCCTTGTCCGGAGAGGGTTTAGTTTGTACTTGTGTAAATGGTCTGACTCCCAAATTATTGCGACCTAGGGATGTATAAACATCCACAGTAATAATCGGCAACTGGTGCTCCCGATCAGCATCCGCCACCACCTCTAGGCATTGGCACACCTGCAAGCAAACTGTTTCACCTTTAATTTTAGCCAGAATCATATCGGAGACAATAGGAAACTTCCCCACTAATCTCATCACCAGATCCAGGGCTGTGCCAGCCCCGTGTTCATCCTGTACTCGTTTAAGAATGCTCGGCAGAATGCTCATGGAGGGGGGGCCAAAGCACAGTGTATACACTGATGCAAATACCATCCCCCAGGTGTTGCAATCCGCTAGCGGGGGAAACAAACCACTTGACAAACACATAATAAGGATCCTGTGTTTCTCCACAGGGCTTGTGTGCAGGAAAACAGCTTCAATCTGTTAAATTTTCTGTGCTATCCAAAAGGGAAGAACCCACGATTCTGTGGACGTTTGCCCATCACTGAGTTAATCATGACGGGACTAATCACAAGACCTCCGCCCTGAACTGGGGCTTGAGGAGCAGCTCCAGCTGGAGTTACCAAAAGTGCACAAGACATAAACTGTATGACTCGTCTATGAAGATGTACTATTTGTGTATATAGCAAACGTAGCTCTAGAACAGTAACATTAAGATAATTGAGATGTGGTGTAAAGCCGTCCAAGAGAGACCAAGTAGCCCCATCAATAGACAAGGGGCCCATTCGAAAAAAAGAGACAGGGTGAGGAAGGGCGCCATTAAACTAAATGGTATTCTCCCAGGATGTCAACAGAACTTCAATCAACGCGTAAGGACAATACGCTGCCGGAGGAGCAGCAGCTGTGTAAGCATAAAAGAAATTCCAGTTCCCATCGAAGAGCAAATTTGGGTTAACTATATTGTGAACCTATATTCAAGTAATGGAACAGTGGTTGGGGCTAGTAGAACAATTGAGGACAGTTCTTTAAATAGCCCCCCTTCTAAAAAGGACATTGAAATTGCTATTAAGGGCTTGCGTTCCTCTGGGGCTACGGGTCCGGATGAGCTTCCCATTTCGGTCCTAAAACAGGATAGTGAACGGTGGAGCAAAATTCTTTTTCTGGTGTTTAACTTTTGTTTTTCAAGTAAAACCGTTCTCCCTTCTTGGAAGGGGAGTATATTAGTACCCCTTTTCAAGAAGGGTGACCGGGATGCTCCACAAAATTATCGACAAATTGCCATCTTGGACGCTATAGGTAAGGTCTTCGCAAAATGCCTTTTGAAGATAATTAATGATTGGGTGGTCAAGGGCGAATTATTACCCCTCGAGCAGACTGGGTTCAGGCAAAGGCATGGTACCCTAGATAACTTAACGGCATTACAAGTTATATCAGAAAAATACATCAAAGTCCGAGGAGGGAAAGTCTATGCAGCCTTCATAGACTTCTCCACAGCATTTGACAAAGTAGATCGTCCTTTGCTGTGGAGGAAATTATCGGACCTGGGCATGCCAACCCCGATCCTGGAGCTGGTTCGGGCTCTTCACTCTGATACCTGGTGTAGAGTTTTATTGGGAGGGGAAAGAGGTCTCTCTCAAGTTATTTCTTCAGTTAATGGACTAAAACAAGGTTGTTTATTGGCCCCTTTATTATTTTCCCTATATATATCTGACCTCCCCCATGCCCTGTCCTTAAGCGATGGTATTGCCCCTGTATTAGGGGACAAGCCGATTGTCTGTCTGTTATACGCAGGCGATATATTAATATTGGACCTAACTCCAAGAGGATTAAACAATCGTCTACAGGCACTACATGATTACGCAGAGACACACCATCTGAGGATAAATGTGTCTAAAAGTAAAGTAATGTGTATGACGGGAATGATAAAGCTGAAATATGGGAGCTTTACTTGGTCTGTAGGTGGACAGAAGTTGGAAGTTGTAAAATCTTATGTCTTCCTAGGAAAAACAATATCTAGTAATTTAAGTGATAAGGCCCATATAGCAAATAATACCCGGAAGGCATTGGCACAATGTAAAAGTTTAAGTTCTCTTTATAGATCTACTGGCAGAAGACATTTTGCCCTTCTGCTAGAGGTCTTCCGTGCCAAAATCCCAGCTTCCCTACTGTAAGGCATTGAATTACTTGAATTGGGCAAATGGGGTTTTTTGAACGTTATGGAGGGCAAGATCTTGCGGTATTTAACTATGGTTAATACCGCTTGTACCGTGGCCACTCTTAGGTTGGAATTTGGCCTGCGTAGCAGTTGGGTCCAGGGCCTTGCTGGGCTAGTGCGATGGGTCTTTAAAATTGTAAAGGGAGAACCCGGTACTCTAAGATATCCTATTCAAAAAGAACTACTGGGATCCCTAAAAGAGCACTCCCTAATTGTAAAGAATTTTAGAATTGCAGCTGATCTTTTACAATTGGATGAATCAGCACTTTTTACACTATCTGCATATCAGCTGATGTCCACCTTGAAACTAGCTACATGGAAATTAAGTTTTTAAGATGAGGGAAGCCCTCATCTTAAAGAAAGGTTTTTCCCCGGCCATTGATTCCTGCCTAATAAGGAAAATACAACCCTATGTTACCTGGAACCTTCCTCATGGTGTACGCCGCTTTTTGTTTCTATTGAGGCAGGATCGTCTTCCTTTCAATAATTTATTGTCTAGATGGTATGGTTCTTCAGCAATGTGTAATCTTTGTAATAATGCTTCTCAGGATATCACTCATGTACTCTTTGTCTGCCCAGCTCTGCTTCTACATCGGCGTAAGTGGTTGAGACCAATTTGTTTAAAATCAAATATTTTGTCTGCCACCACATTCTTAGATGCCATTTATAATCCCCCCAATGAAATGTTTTGTTATAAAATCTTCAACTTTTTAAAAAGCTTTCTAGATATATACTAGAGGTTCTCAAAATGTTCTTTTTCTGTTGTTTTTATTTTGATTTTAAATGCATGAAAATGTATTTTCCATGTGTTATCCTATTATGTGGATCTCATTTGAGTTCCAAAATCATAAATAAAAAAAAATTAGGACTTAAGTAAACTTGATCTACAATAAATACCTAAAAATGAGACTGTGATATTGACCAACTGCACCCTACGTATCAAGGTTAGTGGTTAACTTTGAGTGACAAGAAACATAAAAGAAATTATCATTAGCATCAACCGTGGGAAATGTAACCCATGAATAAAATACCTCGAAGCGGTATGCTAGATCCGTTTTCACTATGGAAATAAAGGTAGCCCCTGCACTGGGGATCCTGTGCTGATTCTAATAATTTGTGAAGTCAGTCCGGCTATGCACCAGAATCACGACCAGTTGTGCCATATATAATTGGAATGTCAAACAAAACTGCAGCGCAAAATGGGTCAAAGAACCTTTCAGAATTCAATCTTGAAAAACCCATAGAAACAGGCGTACCTTACAACTGCAGGAGGCTAAGCCCTTCCGCCTTGAGCGACCCTGGGAAGTCTCAAAAGAGTATTTTCAGGTAGCACAAGCACTACTCAGGGGTTCTGTGAATAAGTACCAGACCAAACGTTGGCGGTGCCATGTTGCAGGGATTCTACGCAAACACAGAACTATGCGTAGGCTTATGGGACCTTAGTGCATAGGGACTGTATCATCCTACCACCTTAGTACCCAAGAGCCCAGGACCAACTAGCTATAGTGTCTCATTTGCTCTCCTACTCACTCACTCACAGAGAAACAAGGGATAAGACACCCCAGAACACAACACTCCCGACTCTCTCAGGAATCATGGTTTCAAGACGCACCCTTTCACTTACACTCTTGTTCACAATAAGATCTGACAGAGATATGAACAAGTTTAAAATATTTATTTTAACTAACGGGCTCTAATATGCAGTATACGTGCTGCAATAAGCAGAAAAATGCATAACACAAATACAGTCAGCATAGCAAGTAATCCGTAGATCATGAAAGAGCTGTCATAGTGAGAGACAGATTAGCCTAACCTCCCTCCCCTTGCACAGACGCAGGATGATTATATATTAGAAGATCTCTGGGTGTTATCTGCAGACCCCGTACCTCTGTCTATAGATGGTAGTTCTACATCATAAGTGCTGTCATGCTCCGCTCCCTGGAAAGGTCCCTGTCCAAGTGTGTGCTACCTATCCTTGTATTCTAATAAGACCAAAGTACGTATTCCCAAACAACAGCTGCATCGGTATGTTTTGTCTAGGTGTTAGGGCCTGACCAGAAAAGAATAACAAGAAGTATTGTTGTTTGACCATGCCCGCAATATTCAGACTAAATCCCAGGCACCTACAAAGCGCGAACACAACAGTGGGTTCTCATGTGAAAATATCAAAAGAAGCATTTGCAAAATAAGCTCATGCAGTAATGTGTGCAAAGCAGCGGACAATCTACAGCGTGCTCATTGCATCTTAGGGATGACGACAATGTCCCCACAGGCCATGTGACACCATGCTGCTTTTACCTGTACGGCCACGCCTGCCTCCTGGGTGATAGTGCAATCTACAAATATTCATAACATAGCAGACATGATGAAATGGAAAGTCAGACTGGTGAGGAGGAATTCACTGGAGAAAGGGAATAAGAAAAGAGTAAAACGAAGACTTTCTAAACAACCAACAAGGGAAATAAAATTCCCACTCTCTACGTTCCTAGAAGGGGAAACGGTGGTCAATGTACAACTCTTAAACTCTCCGGAATCTGTCTTAATAAAGACCAGTTACCACTTTCGCACAACACTAAAGATCTCTTGATGCAGTTAAATCCTCTTGGGCCAAACTTCACCATAGATAGTACAAAAGATCGTCCTCTAATGAATCTTCCAGGCAATGAAGGCCATTCTTCCCCAGGAAACCCAAATTAAAAATAGAAGCCGGCTCCCACTTATATTCTAGAATTAACCAATCTGTTTCCTGTAGGAAAAGCCCCTCTGAACCATGGGAGAATAGTAAACCTGCTACAGAAAATAGAACTACTCCACTCTTTAACACCTTCTGAAATAAAACTAGTGGTCTTTCCAAAGGCAAACAACCTTCCCTTTTAGCAGAACTTTAAGCATTGCATCCTGGAATAAAGCTGGGAAGGACCCTGGAAAATTTCCTCTGATAGCCACTGATAGTGACTCTGCAAGAAACATGGGCTTTAGCAACCTTCAATCAAAAAGATTATATAGTGTACGATCTCCCGGCAAAGGCTTTGAGAAGGGGTCACACAAAAGGAAGTCTTGCAATCCTATTGAAGGAAGATATATTCTGGGTTCAGGAAATAGTCAACATATGTTTGCCTAATACCCAATATATAAAGATCAAGTGCAGGAAAGAGAGCCCAGACTCCATTCATGAACTTCTTATCTTTAATGTCTACATCCCCTCAGGGCCTTCGAACGATCATCTAATGATTAAAACATATGCCAAAATTGATCTTGTCATAGAATCCAACGAATTTCCTTCAGTATTGATAATGGGGGACTTCAACGGAAAAATCTCGAACGCCCCACTGACTGAATGCGGGATTCAAGCTCCCAAGGAAATGCTGTCAATTCCATCACCGATAAAAGGGGAAAATGCTTGTCGCCTTAGTGATTGCATCCAATGGACTCATACTAAATGGAAGACTGGAAGGCAATATTCCCGCGGCTTACACCAGAAAGGGGCCTTTTAGTTACTCCATTCTTGATTACATAATATGCAGTTTTGACCTCTTTGGAAAAATGCAGACCCTGACTGTTAAAAACACAAAAGCAAGCCATCATGCAATCCTGTTCTTGGGAACTGAGATCCCTCTGCAATCCTCCGACGCATGGTCCCTAACTCACCAAAATGGAACTTGAACAAAAAAGCGGGCGGATAAAATCTATCAATCAATCAATCAGTTGTTTACAAAGTACGCTCACCCATGAGGGTCTCAAGGCGCTACATGGAACTCCAACACATTTGCTAAAAGAAATACTGCTACAATTTCTTCACAACTGACCAATGGAAGCTTAGTTGCTGACCCAATAACATTTTACGAGGATGCGGTATCCGCGATGATGGTCTTTTGGACCGGCCATACAGCCAGGTGGGGTAAGCCTACGGGACACTCAGCCCTAAAGCATTCAGACTGCATAACATCTAACTTAAATTTTGATCAGACTGCAATTTCTAAAATATTCCAGGGCCAGACAGAAAGAGATTGAAAAACTGAAAAAGCACGCCAACGACAAAGGGAGAAAATCCAACGTGCACAAAATTATAAAAACTGGGTGGATATCCAAACTGCAGTAATCCGAAAAAATAGTAAGGAGTTCTGGAGGATAGTAGCAAATGCAAAAGGAACAAGGAAATCTCTCAATTTTTATCCAGTATCGCCTTCCGAGTCGGAAAATGATCTCTTAGAGCTCTATAAACCAAACCCTCATGAGTCTGTAAAACCAATACAATCTTGGTCCAGAAAGGAGGAAAAACTTCATGAGGCATTAGCACCGCCCCTGAAACAAATAGCCCTATACATAAAGGCCACAAGATCATCTACAGCAATAGGCCCAGATAAAATCCCGATTAAAGTACTCCAAAGTAATCCTGATGACTGGAGTAAATTTTTGGCCCCCTTATTCTCCCACTGTTTTTCCAACAGGAAAATCCCAAAATCATGGCATGGGAGTATCGTGTTCCCATCTTAAAAAAGAGGTTCCCAGCTGTTGCCCAACAACTATCGACAGACAGCCATACTGGACGATAACGGGAAGATCTTTGTAGCATGCGTACTGGAACACCTGCAAGACTGGGCATTCTCCATAAGAGTAATACCAACGACTCAGGCTGGCTTTCGTCCAAAGCACTCTGTAACGGATAACATTGCAGCCCTGCAAACAGTAATAGACAAATATGTAGTATCAAAGCAGCAGGTTGTATATCGTGTTTTGTCGATTTTACCACTGCCTTTGATCACGTAGATAGGGCAACCCTTTGGACTAATTAGTGAAGCTTGGAATACCTAACGACCTACTCTCCATAATTATATCATTACACTCTGCAACATGGTTTAAAGTCCAATCGGGTGGAGAAAAAGGACTGATGGTCTAGCCCCCATTTTATTTTCCCTGTATATAAGCGACCTGCCAGTCAATAATTCTCCACCAAAAATAGCCTTAAGCAACATTCACATTTTAATGTACGCTGACGACGTAGTAATCATTGACCTTACTCCCATAGGCCTACAAAGAAACCTAAATTCTTTAAATCACTATGTTAAAGACAATTTCCTCATTCCAAACATCTCTAAAACAAAAGTTGTTCCCTTTAGAGGGAGACAGCAATGTCTCCACTTTGACTGGACATTAGACGACAAACCTCTGGAGATCGTCAGGGAATACGCTTACCTGGGGAGAATTTCTACTCAGACCTTACAAAAAATTCCTCCCATCTTAGGCACATCGGTCTAAAGGCTGATGCTCAAATCGGCGCACCACAGAGATTTTACTCTTTCTCAGGGAATGGACTTTCCACCCCTGCTCGAATGGTTAATTGTTAACAAAGCACTGATTGCTGCGAAGGCTGGTTTATTCATTATTGACAAACCTATGCGAACATTGCAGAAACTTCTGTCCAAATGTACGAAAAGTGCGCGGCCAAACCACGCTTTAAAATGAAAGAGGATACTGAACATTTTTGGCAGGAGCGCAGCTCTCAATGGGGCGGAAGGTGCGTTGGCAGCAGGACCCAGTGGTCTGAGAGCCCACCACAGGCTGATTATCACTGCACTGCAGTATCTAAATAGAGAACAGGGCGCCCATGTTGCGTGCTTGCATGAAGGCCGCTGGCATCCTCGCTACACCACTGACGTTTGGGTGATTTATACGGCGCTGCAGCTGGTAAACTCTAGTTCAAAAATAGCCACAGTAACATTTAAAAATAGGCGGTTAAATGCAGGAATAAAAATGAAAAATATACCTCAATTGGGAAGGGTGAAAACTGCCGCTTTCCTCGGACCCCCAGTCAGGCCCTCTCGTGCACTCTGCCACTTCCCCCCCCCCCCCCAAGGTCCGTGATTTCTTAAGAGGGTGGTCGCAGACCTTTGTGCAGCGGCTCCGCTCTTGTTCGCGGTCTGCCAATGTTCGTTCAAATCTCACAGCTGCTTGTTCTGGGCATGATGCCCGAGGGCACGCCGCGAGGGGTAGAGTTCTGATGGTTGCGGCCCATGCAGAATGGACAGGATTACTGCCGCTCTTTCTTAAGTACCTGTAGCACGCTTAGGTGCTAGATCAGCACCGGCGTGGGCTGATGCAGGAGAGAGGCCCAACAGGACCCTGTTTTTTCGTTTAGCACATTACACTTGTATAGTGCATACTTTCAACTGAGTCCCCTCAATGTATTACTGAGGGCCATCACGACTGAGCGCTCTGGAGTGGAGGCTGAAGGAAGAACGAGGTCCTCACAGTGCCTGTGAGTGAGTGAAAAAAGGTGGTCAGAATGAAGGTACATTCAATCGTTGGCCTCTCTGCACAGCACAAAGAGCAAATGGTCAATTATTCCAGTTGTAATTGTGATTCTGTGCAAATGTGTGTGAAGGACAGGTGTCAAAATATTGACAAGGCGTTGTGAGATTGGGGGTGGTGAAGTGCAGGAGATGCAATGAAGTGCTTTGAGAAGAAAACAAAATCACAGGTGTCACTCATTCATCTTAAATAGCTGACAACTATTGAAAAAAGCTAATAGCTCAGGCTGGTTTTAGGTATATGTCAGTTAGTGCGTTATATATCGGGGTGCAATAACAGAAAGCGCAGAGGAACCACAATACTGGTTGGGTAGCACCAGGGCTCGAGTCGGGGTACCACGCGGGTGGACGGCGTCCCCCCACTTATTTTACCAGGTTTTTCCGGGTGGACGCCGTCCCCCCTGCCCAAAAGCTGGACAGCATTGTGTGAGCAGAGAGCCCGGGTGGGAGGGAAGTTTCCCGTAAATTACCAAAGCTATGCTAATATTTGTAATTGGAGACTTTAAGAGGCACCGGTGGTGTGTGCAGGCTGGAGTGATTGGGAGGCGGAGCGAGCAGGCGTTGGCGGTTAACGCTTGGAATGTGTGTCCTTCTGTATCTTGTGCACTTTTGAGCACTTTGTTGTGCAACTGGGGCACCCCCTCGGGGGAGTGAGGGGGGAGGGGGGGTTGCAAAGGACATCGAGGAACAGACCAGGGGTAGCAGTGCTGTGAAATGCCCCGTCATCTAAAGGCTTATGAATACTCATGAGATTCCTGTTGTGACGTCACTTCCGGTGACAGCGCCCCCCCACTTCTTTTCATGAGATTCCTGTTGTGACGTCACTTCCGGTGACAGCGTCCCCCCCACTTCTTTTCATGAGATTCCTGTTGTGACGTCACTTCCGGTGACAGCGTCCCCGCACTTCTTTTTTTAGGACTTGTGCCCTGGGTAGCACACTATGGGAATCACAGACATTTAGTTTACATGTTTAAGCCAAACCTTTAATAACATATGCCATGCCTTTTAGAGACCCCTCACTTTTTTCATCCCACTTAAAGTTCTGCCAGCGGGCGCCATTCAGCCCAGACCCAATGAACATTTGTAAAATGTCGGAGTTTTAGGGGGTCCTAATCCGACTCTCCGGGGTCTTCATCATTCTTCGTTACGCTAGTTGCACGGCTTTATTTTGGCTGTGAAAGCTGCGAGAGTTAGGCGCGCTTGATTTGGGGGCTGATGGGACGCCTTTACTTTTTAAACGGTCTTGGTAGGGATTTGATACCGGCCGGGGTAGAATGTTTTTGAGAGGACACGAATTTCACTCAGCGACCGTGTTTTAGAGCCCGCAGAGAAGCAATAAACTGCAGGGAATTATATTACTTTATTCCACATTAACGGAGCCATAACGCAGTTTTGAGTGTAAATGGAAGGCGCGGCGCTAGCCTCCTCAGATAAAAGACCAAACAAAGCTAATGTATTTTCTGTTTTCCTAGTTATTATAGATTCTGTGAAATACTTTAAACAAATGCGGCCTTTGATCGTGCGATTTCCTAAAAATGCATTAAGGCTCCTATTCTGAAACTCTGCGAGGGCGCATGGCTTTGAAGCAGGCATGGCTGCCCTCTGAGTCTGAAACAGAGGAGGGAACACAGAACATGCTGGCTGCGGGTCGGAACCAGTCTTCTTAGTGCCAGGCTCGCGGCCCTCCGTAACAAAATGCCCTGCTTAACGGACCATAGGAAGTTGTACGACAGAGGTGAGCATCAACATCATGTATAATTTTGTAATTTGAGTATGTTTTTGAAACAAATAGGTCTTGGGTTTGTGCACAGTAATTTTTAATCCTCATCATTGGACAAGGTTCCAACTCAGGTGTGCCATGTCCTGAAGAGCCAACATGTGTTTCGCCCCTTCTCAGCGCACAGGCTGGGGTTTGTGTCGTACGGCTTATACCTCCCCGGTAAAACTGTGCATTTGTTGGCCAACATAAACATCAGGATTTTGTCACACTGATTCCGATAACGCACACAGGATATGCTGGCCTGTGTCCCTGCTAGCTCACTGTGCACCATCTGCATCCCTAACCTTACACAATAACAATGTATGTGCAACCTCACAACATGACAACCCTGACTCCCTAAGGAAATCTTGGTAGTCCGAAAGGCAAGGGTTGTTGGATAATAGGTGCCATGTCATCTGAGAACGGTCTCAATGTTGTGGTGGCCATTGTCGTAATTCGTTTTGAAGCGCGGAGGCTCTTTGTCTTTAGTTAGTGCAGTGGTTTTGGTTTGCAGGGTTTCAGTGCAGTTGATATCTGTGATCTCTTTCATGGTTGCATTTAGATGTTCAGGGTGGTAACCTCGGTATTTGCGATGGGTTAGAAGCTCAGTTCCCTTCTGTAGGAAGACCTCTGGGTTAGGCTCATCCTACACCACAACATAATATTTCAATCTTGCCTACACCCTTGGACCCTAATCTCTGGGGTTGAACACTCTTTTAGTTTCCTTTCTGCTTTATTTTTTCTTTTTTTTAACTTTTCATTAATCAGCACCAGCATATCAATCACATTACAGAGGAGAAGTAAGAGAATCACAAATTGGCGACAGGGTACATCAAGTAGTGCAAAAATATAAGTCATATGGAACGTCCCCATGATATGAATTCCACATGCCCCACACATGTGTCCTCTTCTTAGGGCAGCCATGGGCTACATACACAGTTTTTTCTCTGAACATTGACCAATCTAGTTCTTTCTCCCAATCGCCCACCTCTGGAGGCCGCAACGCCCCCTGCTTCTGAGCAATGTTTCTTTTAGCAAGCATAAGCCCCAGAGAGGCCCATCGTAGCTGGCAGTCATTCAAATCATTTGGTTCCCAGATATTCAACAAACATCTCCGAGCATTCAAGGTGAGCTGTGTGGACAGGACAGCGTTAATAACATCATGCAAGCTACGCCATAAAGATTGAATACTAGCATATTCCCAGATTATATGCATGAAGGTGCCTGTTTGGCCACACCCACGCCTACAGTTCCCCTCATCCATTTTCCCCATTCACACCGATTGGGGACCAGTCACATATACCCTGTGGAGGATTTTGAGCTGAACTAGCCGGAGGCGTGCCGGTATTGCCACGACTCTAAGTGAAGATACGGCCTCCTGCCAGTCCTCATCATCCATCTCAATTCCATCCCTGGACCACTTCTCCCGAAGTGACTGGAGGATGTCCGGCGTGTTGTTTATTAGTTTCTTATATATCAGGGATATAGTGTTATCGGGGACATGACCATCTAAAACTCTGTCCTCCAGTGGAGAGGATTCAGGAGGGGTGTTACCGCGCTGCACATGGTAACGCAAGGCATGCCTGACCTGTGTGTATTGGAAAAATTCAGAATTTGCTAAGTCGAACTGCTGCTGTAAGGTGGCAAATGATTTAACATAGTTTTTATCCCATAGGTCACGTCTTTGCGAGATTCCTATTAGGTCCCACTTGTCGAACCCCTTGCTTTTCCACAAGCTACCCAGTTGTACGGAATCCCACAGTGGCGTCGCGAGAGTGAGCCTGCGACTCCATCCGAGACATTTGGTGGCAGTGTGCCAGACGTGGACTGTATGTTTGGTGGGAACCATGAGGGCAAAGCAGCGTGGCCCGGAATAGAGGGCTCTATTATAGTTCCCACCCGGTAGGAGCCACCTGTCCATAATATAGCCTGGGTTCCCGGGAAGAGTGTAAGTGCCATGGTTTATGGCCGCCAGATGGGCCGCCCAATAATACTTCTTAATGTCGGGGAGGCTAATGCCCCCACCATACCAATTTAAAGTGAGCTTTTTAAGGGCAATATGTGGCTTTCCACTCCATAGTAAGTCACATTGGAGGCTCTCCACCTCTCTGAAGTAGGACGCTGGGACCAGGTCTAAGAAATTCTGCAGGGCATATATAAACGGAGGCAAAGACATCATCTTAAAAAGGGCCGCCTTTCCCAGTAGGGAGAGCGGGAGAGATTTCCAGTTACTTATGTCCTTGCGCAGCCTGGCCAAGGGGGGAGTACATTTTGGGAATAATGGAGCGATGGGTTCAGGTAGAGAAAAATCCCCAGATATTTAAAGCCATCGGAGCACAGTTATATTGGGCATCCCGCGGTGGGATGGGCTGCTCCCCAGCCAAAACAAACCACAAAGATTTGCCCCAATTGATAGAGTACCCAGAGAACCTGCCAAATATGGCAAGAATATCTAAAACCACAATCAAGGACCGTCTCGGAGAGGTCAAGTACAGCAGGATATCATCTGCGTAGTGCGAAATGCGGTCTTCCCAATCTGGGGACCAGCGCATACCCCGGATCATCGGATCCCAGCGTATCCATGCCGCCAGCGGGTCCAAGGATAGGGCAAATAGGAGAGGGGACAATGGGCACCCCTGCCGGGTCCCCCGGCCCAGCTCAAAGGTGGCAGATTTTCTGTTGTTGACCACTACTTGGGACAGCGGGTTACTCAAATTACAAATTACAAAACTATACATGATGTTGATGCTCACCTCTGTGCTACAACTTCCTATGGTCCGTTAAGCAGGGCATTTTGTTACGGAGGGCCGCGAGCCTGGCACTAAGGAGATTGGTTCCGACCCGCAGCCAGCATGTTCTGTGTTCCCTCCTCTGTTTCAGACTCAGAGGGCAGCCATGTCTGCTTCAAAGCCATGCGGGTTAGCATATACGGAGCTGTACCCATCGAATGAAGTTCGGGCCGAACCCGAACTTTTCCAGCACTGCCCAGAGATACGGCCATTCAATGGTATCAAAGGCTATAGTGGCGTCTAGGGAGACTATTACCACTGGTTCCAAAATAGAGGCCGCTCTGCCCAGTACCCCATGCACCCTTCGCAGGTTAATGGCAGTATTGCGATGCGGAATGAAAACCGACTGGTCGGAATGGACTAGACTCTCGATAACAGTAATCAAACGGTTGGCCAATAGTTTAGCCAAAATCTTAGATTACGCATTTAGGAGGGAGATCGGTCTGTATAAACCACAGTCAGATTTTTTTGTTTCCCCTCCTTATGAATGGTGATGATGGTGGCCGTCCTCTGGTCCACAGGCAAGAACCCATTTACCCTTGATTCTTCATACATACCCCTAAGATAAGGGGCCAGCTTGTCCGGTTTAAGTTTGTATAATTCAATCGGGAGCCCATTAGGGCCGGCGGCCTTACCCGATCGTATGGACCTTATCGCTTTCGCTATTTCATCATTGGACAGGTCGCTGTCCGAAAAGTCGCGGTCTACTGCCGGGAGGTTGGGCAAGGCAATGTCTGCTAGCATCATGCGGGAGTCCACAATTGAATTGGGGGCTGCAGACGAGTAAACGGAGCAATAGTGCTCAGCAAATATGCCTACGATTGCCTGCGGGTCTATAATAAGGTCAACCCTTCCCCTCTGAGTTCTTGCACTAGGCGGCTAGTCCATTCCTTCTTATCCAGCCATGCCAGTAGTTTTCCGGCCTTGTCACCCATTTCATATATCCGCCCTTGCACAGCTCTACCCAAGGCCTTAGCCTGGTCAGTAGCCAGTGCTCTGTATTCTTGCTGTCGAAGTTTTAAGTAGTGGAGTTTGTCCGGAGTGACCTCCGATTCCAGATCAGTTTCTAGCTGGCTAAATTCAGCTTCAATGGCCACCATCTCTCTATAGCGGTCTTTCTTCTTATCTGATATCAGGGAGAGGGCTTGACCCCGAATCACGGTTTTAAAGGCTTCCCACAACACCTGTGGGGAGTCTACGGACCCTTCATTATCCATAAAATAGTTATCTATTGCTTTGAGGCGCGTTTTACGAATCTTGGGGTCTCTAAAATACCATGGGTTGATGGGGGCCACACGTCCTACTTGTTTATAGTTAAGGACCATGTGAAGCCAGACTGGTGAGTGGTTGGAGATACCTCTGGCTAAGTGCCTGATCTCATGGATATGGGCCGCCTGAGATGCGGGAACCAAGAAAAATCCTATGCGCGAGAGGCTCCCGTGAGCCCCAGAGTGGAGGGTGTATTGCATTGTGTTGGGATGATAAGTCCGCCACCCATCCACCAGCCCTAAGGTCTCAAGAAATTCAGGAAGCCATCGTACAACAGGGTTAAGAACTCGGGGAGGATGCCAATCCAACTCACCCGAAACCACTGAGTTAAGGTCTCTTCCTAATATCAACAAACTCTCCGGGATAGTAAGTAATTTGGTCCCTAGATCTCTGAAGGTGGTGGCCTGGAGGCCGATAGTAGTGTGATGTGGTGACCCTCCCAGGTGCCTGAGACCCCTACATACCATCCCCGATCTCCTATCCAGGTTGATTGCACCGCTAGGGAAAGGGAATTCCTCACCATAATACCCACCCCCCTCGAGCTGGAGGTGAATCCCCCATGAGCCAACATTGTGTAGCTCCCTCTATGTAGGGCTTTGCATGCATTACCAATGAGATGGGTTTCTTGAAGTAAAACAACATCTGGGGCCTAGCGCTTGACATACTGAAGAACGACATTATGCTTGATTTTGTCCCCCAGCCCATTGACATTCCAACTTAGAACCTTAATCCCAACGTCACCCTGTGTCGCCATATCTGGTTCGGAGATATCTCTGCTCTCATCATGGGAGCAACAATGTGCATATTCACCTCCTCCGCAGGAATAACAATAGATGGTGCTGGTATACTGAATTTAACCAAAACCAAACAAAACACACCAACCCAACAACCCCCCTCCCTGCTTCCCTGCACTCTGGGCCTGAAACTGCCCATTGAAAACTTGCAGAGTGCCTGTTGCCCTGGAAAGACTAAAAGTAGAAGAAAAAAGGGGGGAAAAAATATAGCGCTCCGCCTCCCTAACTCCGACAATCAAATATGCCACCTCATCAAACTAAATGTATCAGGTCTAAAAAAAAGGGGGGACCACAGAGATTAAGGATCACACACAGGATTTCCTACCCAACCCCCCCACCACACCCCCGCCCCGCGCCCAACACACTCAACTCGGTACCCAATGTCACTACGGAACTCCACTCAGGGCGGGCGGACGTCTTCACTCTCCCTTCCGGCATGGTCACCCGGGTTTCTTCCTCCCCGGTACTTGTAATTGTAATTGTAATTGTAATTGTAAAAATATTTGTTGAGCGCGGTTGCTGCCCGTAGGCGTCCAAGCGCTGAGTTGAAGCAGAGAGGTGACGGGAAGAGGAGTTAGGGAACATAGGATTTGGCAAACAGTAGTGTCTTTAAGCTTTTCCGGAATGAGAGCAGGTTTGGGTTGGACCGGAGTGAGAGGGGGAGAGCATTCCAGAGCCTGGCGGTATTCAAAGAGAACAGCCTACCCCCAGACCTGGCTCGCTTCACTCTGGGAACAACAGCAAGGAAAGCCTCCGTCGACCGAAGGTTCCTGTTAGGGTGGTAGGGGATGACAAGGTCGTTGTTAATGGCTGGGCCCGTTTTCCAGAAGGCGCGGTGCGCCATGCACAGCGCCTTGAAAGCCACTCTCTGCCTCACTGGTAACCAGTGGAGACTTTTTAGAGCAGGTCTGGCTGACTGGGAGCGCGGGATCTGTAACAGGGTACGTGCTGCACAGTTTTGTACAACCTGCAGTTTCCGGAGGGTCATCTCAGGTGCCCCCACGTATAGGGCATTGTTCGAGTCCAGGCGAGACTGGATGAGACCTTGTACCGCCACCTTTTTGGCCTCTAGAGGAAGTAGCGGGAGGACCTTCCTCAGGAATCTGAGTAGGCCAAAGCATGTGGCGGACAGTTTAGTGGCCTGGGTGGAGAAGGAGAGTTTGTTGTCCAGCCACACTCCCAGGCTCTTAACACTCTCCTTAGGGGTGGGGGGAGGGCCCAGTGCACAGGGCCACAAGGAGGTGAAAGGCACAGGAGAGGCTGGGCCTAGGAGCATGAGCTCCGTCTTTTCTCCGTTTAGCTTTAGGGAGGAGTTGGTCATCCATCCCTTGACGTCCTCTAAGCATTTTCGCACATCTGCCGGGGATTGCCTGTTGTTCTCAGTGGCCAGCGAGACCACAAGCTGGGTGTCGTCGGCGTACGACACGATTTTAAGGACGTACGGTTCGACAACACCCGCCAGCGGCCTCATGTACACGTTGAACAATACAGGGCTCAGGGAGGAGCCCTGCGGTACTCCGCAGCTCAGAGGTTTGCTAGAGGACACTGTCTCTCCGTCGTAGATCTGAAAAGATCTCTCAGACAGAAAGGAGTCAAACCACCTTAATGCGTTATCTGAAACTCCGATGTCATAGAGACGGTCCAGCAAGTTGGTATAGCTGACCGTATCGAAGGCGGCACTTAGATCAAGGAGGATCACTGCCACTGATCCTCCCTGGTCCAGTACCCTTCGAGTTTCTTCGGTGACCGCTAATAAGGCGGTTTCCGTGCCATGCTTCGGTCTGAAGCCTGTCTGGGATGTGTGTAATAGAGAGTGGTCCTCTAGGAACTGGACCAGCTGCGCGTTTATATACTTCTCTAACACCTTGCTAGCCCAAGGGAGAAGTGAGATGGGGCGGTAGCTGGAGTGGTCATCTGGGTCTAGGCTGGGTTTCTTCAACAGCGCCCGCACCATGGCTTGCTTCCAGGCTGTGGGGACAGAGCATGCGGATATGGACGTGTTTAGAAGTTCCAGGATTACAGGCAGGGTGGCTTTGCTTGCCTGCATCAGGACTTCTGGAGGAGCAGGATCACAAGGAGAGCCCGACTTGACTTGTCGTGCCACTTTGCATAAGGTGTCGAGGTCCAAAGGAGGGAAGTGCTCGAGGGAAGGCTGTTCTGGGTGAAGAGGCGGTCTAGGGGGGAATGGATTAATCATATCCGGGGTTGTGGCTGCTGTTGGGAAGGTAGAGTACATTTTTAAAACTTTATTGTGAAAGAAATCCGCAAGCTCATTGCATTGGTCCTGGGTTTTGTTAGGAGGGGGTGCCGTGTTGGCACTGGTACATTGCTTTATTATATGGAAAATGTCCTTAGGCTTTGATTTCGCTTCTAGTATTTTCTCAGAGTAGTGGGTTGCCTGGGCCGTTCTGATCCCTTCTCTGTAGGCTTTGATCGCCTCTTTGTAGGAAGCCTTTTTATCTGGGAGAAAGTCTAAACGCCAGGCTCTCTCTCGTTGCCTGCAAAGGCGTTTTAGCTCTCTTAGAGAGTCGGAGAACCAGGGGGCTGATTTCTGTAATCTCTTCGAGGAGGATCTGCGAAGCGGGAGGATCAAATCTAGCGAGTGAGTGATCCAACCTACATAGTTGCCGTTTGCCACATTGGGGTCTAGGCAGGGTGGCGGGCGGGTGGAGTCCAGGTTATGCAGCCAGGGCTCCAATGGGAGCCTTGTCCAGTTCCTCCTAGTGGTGACTTGGGGAGGTAACTGGGGGGTTTTGTGTGTAACCCAGGTAAGCGGGACCAAAAAATGGTCTGACCATGGAAGGGGGATGGGTTGATCAACAGTTAGATCCAGGCAGTTACTAAATATAGGGTCAAGTAAATTGCTTTTTTCATGGGTCGGGGCTGATACCAGTTGGGACAATAGAAGAGCTTCCAGATCATCTAGTAACTCCTTAGCAATGTGGTCTGAGGGGGAATTGAAATGGAGATTAAGGTCCCCTAGGACCGTGTGGTTGGCAGAAGATAGAATTCTTTCCGCTATGATTTCTGGAAGAGACCTATGAAACACTTTTACAGGCTCAGGGGGGGCGGTAGATCAGGGTGCCGGAAAAAGAGCTATTTGCGTTGAACTCTATGCAGAATGCTACACTCTCGCACTCAGGGATAGTTTCTGCTGTAGTACGGCATCGGTACTGGTTTTTCAATATGATCGCCAGACCTCCGCCTCTCCCTACCGGTCTATCCAGTCTAAGGATATAGTAACCTACGGGTAAGGCTAGAACCACGTCTGGCTCAGAGTGAGCAGTGAGCCATGTTTCTGTCAGGAAAACCGCGTCTGGCTTTTTCTCCTCGAGCAGCATGGCAATCTGTGTGCTATGTTTTGGTAAAGAGCGGCAGTTTAGCGCATACATGCGGTAAGTTTGTGCCGAGGCCGACGGGGATTTGCGGAAGGAATGTTTGCACCCCGAACAGCGGGCGGGAAGCTCTGTGGGAGCATAGATATGGGTGCACTGGGGAGCGGCAGTCCTACCTATGCTGTATATGGCCGCCGAGCTGTAGATCCTGCTCTGGGTAGGGTGGGAGCCAGGGTTTGTGGCCCCGGGCCCCGGCTGGTCGCGGACGGGCGCAGACGGGCTTGCCTTTGGCGCGCCTTCGGCGCCCCGCCGGCGCGCCCGCTGCGCCCGTCCGCTGCGCCTCCGGAACCAGCACATCCTTAAATGACGGAAATGGGGGGTGTGGCCTGTTCCAATGGGCGTGGCCCTGGTGTCCCGGTGATTCACCTGCGACCCGCTGCAGCACCTGACTCGGCTGCGCGGGGAGGGAGTCACGTGGGGAGCCAAGAGATCGACTCTAGTTGTTATTTAAAAACACAGTATCACAGTTTTTAAAAAACACAGTATCACAATTACAATTTTAAAGTAGTCTTTAAAAAAGTTCTGCTCTCGGCTTTCCGCCTCAGGAGCTCTGCTTACAACAAGCGCAAGCGAGGAATGGCGCGCTTTTGTAGTAAAGGGGGGCGTGGCCTGTTCCAATGGGCGTGGCCCTGGTGTCCCGGTGATTCACCTGCGACCCGCTGCAGCACCTGACTCGGCTGCGCGGGGAGGGAGTCACGTGGGGAGCCAAGAGATCGACTCTAGTTGTTATTTAAAAACACAGTATCACAGTTTTTAAAAAACACAGTATCACAATTACAATTTTAAAGTAGTCTTTAAAAAAGTTCTGCTCTCGGCTTTCCGCCTCAGGAGCTCTGCTTACAACAAGCGCAAGCGAGGAATGGCGCGCTTTTGTAGTAAAGGGGGGCGTGGCCTGTTCCAATGGGCGTGGCCCTGGTGTCCCGGTGATTCACCTGCGACCCGCTGCAGCACCTGACTCGGCTGCGCGGGGAGGGAGTCACGTGGGGAGCCAAGAGATCGACTCTAGTTGTTATTTAAAAACACAGTATCACAGTTTTAAAAAAACACAGTATCACAATTACAATTTTAAAGTAGTCTTTAAAAAAAGTTCTGCTCTCGGCTTTCTGCCTCAAGAGCTCTGCTTACAACAAGCGCAACCTAGAAATGGCGCGCTTTTGTAGTAAAGGGGGGCGTGGCCTGTTCCAATGGGCGTGGCCCTGGTGTCCCGGTGATTCACCTGCGACCCGCTGCAGCACCTGACTCGGCTGCGCGGGGAGGGAGTCACGTGGGGAGCCAAGAGATCGACTCTAGTTATTTAAAAACACAGTATCACAGTTTTTAAAAAACACAGTATCACAATTACAATTTTAAAGTAGTCTTTAAAAAAGTTCTGCTCTCGGCTTTCCGCCTCAAGAGCTCTGCTTACAATCCAGTACTCAATCCAGTCCACCACTTCCTCCGGGCGGTCAAAAAACCAGGCCTTCCCGTCAGCCTCAACCCGGAGGCGTGCCGGAAAAGCATCGCATACTTCAGACCTTTATCTCGAAGCATTCGTTTCACAGAGAGGAAGGACCTCCTTTGTTTTCGCACCCGCTGTGTGAAATCTGGGAAAAAGGTGATGTCTGCATTCTTAAAATGGAGTGGGGCCCCCACCCTGGAGCTCTGGAGAATGACGTCTGTCTCGAAAGTTCATAAACCTGGCAAGGATCGGCTGCGGGGGAGCGCCCGGTCTGGGATGGCCGCCCGGGACCCTGTGCGCCCGCTCAATGACGAAGAACTTACTGAGACCCCTGGGTTGAAGATGCTTCAGAATTAGGTCCTCCACAAACAGGTCAGGGGACTGGCCTTCTACTTTTTCCGGAACACCCAGGATGCGGAGGTTATTACGTTGCAGGCGGCCTTCATAATCGTCAAGTTTTAGATCCGTGAGTTTACGGTAGTCCTGAAGTTCACGAACCTCTCCCTGTTGCTGGGCGATATCTCCGACCAAACTTGCAGTGGTGATCTCTACCTGTTTGACCTTTTCGTTTAGTTTCCCTAAGTCCGCCCTGATAAGATTCACATCAATTGCCATGGTGTCCATCTTATGCTCCAGGGAGGTCTTTACTCCGTTGATCGCCTCCATGATATCTTTTAGGGATAGTTCCTGCTCATCCTCTCCTGTGCCCCCCTGGGAGGCCCCTCCGGATAGTCGGTTTTGCTGCAAGTCTTTGGGGACCGTGTGCCGATCCAACTTATTAGTTTGCGCCGCCTTGAGCCCCCTGCCCCCAGAGCCCTTGCCCCGATCCATGACACTGCCCGGCTGATGAGCTGGTTACTTTCAGGGAGTGCGTCTGCCAAAGCCTCCGGCTGTGCCCCCCAACCAGAGAGCCAACGGTCTCCCCCACTCCAATCGCACAGATGTAGGAGGGAGCAATGTGGGTCCAAATACCCCATGGGAGGCCCCTCAAGATAGCAATGTGACACAAGCAGTGTCTGGGTCTCAGGGTCAAGATGCAGGTCCCACTGAATCCAGTGCACCTCCCCTAAGAGGAGTGTCTCCCAGCGCTGCGATCAAGAAGTCTGAGAGGGGAGTGCGCCGCGTCCAGTTGTCCCAAGGATGATATGACTTTGGAGGGATTGCAATCCAGTCCGCACTGCCGCCAATAGGCCACTGTATCACCCAAGCGTCTGCTGGTAGTCCCGGTATGTTATGGGGCAGCTGGCTTTTACCTCCTCACCCTCAGTACGTGCCACAACAGAAGGTTGCATCAGGAGGGAGAGGGGGGTATAAGGACTACTGTTTCTGGCGCCCATGGAATCAGGTCACTGCTTACCAGCACACAGCCCCACTCTTCATGCGCCGTGCCGCTTCTGGGCCCTACCCCCCCGCTGGGGGTGCTTTCATTGGGCCGGTCGTTCACCGCTGAGACACTGATGGGCACTCACCACACGGCTGTGGCAGTTCAGGCTCCCGGGGCAGTGCAGCAGTCCAAGCCTCGCTCAGACGCGAGGAGTCTCGAGTGTCCCAGAGCCGCGCCTCGGCTTCCTGCCGTACTGTGGGTCCCGGAATCAGGCTGGAGAACAGGCCGCACCGCTGCAACTCCACCGCCTCCGCCCCAGGTGTAAGCGAGGCCCCTGCGGGGTGCTGCCGCTCCCGCTCCCGCGGGGTGCTGCCGCTCCCGCAGCCGTGCACCGTCTCAGGAACCAGGCTCTGCATCAACGCGGGATTGTCTGGCTTTGTGGAGCCCCGCCTCGGCTCTCTGTTGCACTGTGCTCCCCGGCTCCCGGCCAACGGGCAGGCCTCACTGTGCAGATTTCGGTATCACCGGCCCCGGGCATCGGACGCGGGCCGGAGCGGGCAGGACGGTGTCTTCTAACCCTCCGATGAGGATTCCCACCTTCAGGTGGTACGGATATGTGTGACGGATAGACCGATAGGGAAGGTCGGGCAGCGGGGCTCTGCTCTACACGGCCATGACACGCCCCCCTTTCTGTTCTATTCTTGGCTCTTTCCCCCTGCCTGCTTTGTTCTTGACATGACCTATCCTAAATAAATGCTGCTGTCTTTTTTCGTAATTTATGTTGCCCATGATACCAGCCTTGAGAAAGTCCCAGGCCTGCGTACCGAGAAGGGGCGAAACACGTGTTGGCTGTTCATGACATGGCTCACATGTATTGGAACCTTGTCCAACGAAAAGAATTAAAAATAACTTTGCACAAATTCAAGACCTCTTGATTTCAAGAACATATGTGAATCGCAAAACAATATATGATATACATACTGAGCTCTGTCCTACAATTTCCTATAGATTAAGCTTTAATGGGTTAGGGGTATCCCATTCTAAGGAACATCTGAGCACCCTGATTCCTCCCATTGACAAGGACAGGCATCCTCTGGGGCTTTAACCCTTTCTCTTACCCATGCCTGCTCAAAGGACTCTTGTGTGGGTGTCTCTTTGCTGATCATAGCCCAGTTACTTACTGGTAATCTTCATTACTCTGAGTCCTGGTCTTCTTTCATGCAGTACTTATGCTTGAGATTACTGCCCCTCTTTGGCAAAACCAATTCCCTAGCTTAAACTAGAAAGTTTCTCCAAGATGTCCCCCAATACCCAGGGGCCATCACAAAAGGAGGGAACTAAGATCGTCACACCCTGTAACATACCACGCAAAAGAAGCATCAAACCTTCACTCCAACTCAGGACTGCATTAAGGAAGACCAGGACTTTTAGTAATGAAGATTACAGATGAGTAACTAGGGCATTACCTCCTTGTCTATCTTCCTGGATGCAGTCCTTATGCTTCATTCAATGCCTAAGCTAAATTTTGATTATTTTCAGGCCTAACACAAAAAAACAAAACACTGTAGAATTGCAAATAAAACTGAGTTTATTATATCATGCAATTGACCATTAGGAGACCACAATATTCGGTCAAGATTCTAAAACTACTGAAAGAACATAATCCACAAAAAAAGAGAAATACCTACATTTCTGCAAATGATAGTGAGAAAGAAAAGTATGATGGGACTTCCAAGTAGCAAGGAAGCTTCCCTAAAGGCAGTCCAAGAGGTTGAAAGTGAAACCCTTCTAGCTGACCGGCCCTGCACCTAAAGGGCAGTGACAGACCCTGAAACCTGATACACCTTCATGATTGCGAAGTTAATCCATCTAGATATAGTAGAAGTAGGGTGGCAAGACCCCTTATTAGGAAGATCAAAGGTGACTCTGCAGCTTTGCTTCCCCTCGACCTTAGCGCTGCGTTCTATACAGTATCCCAGGAGATCCTATTGCATTGCAGGAGATAGGTATTGGTGGCACTGTACTGGACTGGTTCAAATAATTTCTGGATGGCATTTCTGGTTACTGCACTCCCCTACTGCTCTCGGGAACACGCTTTCAATCATGGAGTCCCGCAGGGATCGACGCTGAGCCTTACGGCTTTTAATATCTATTTACAACCCCTTGCGGTGGTGGCTAAAAACAGAGGACTGTCATTAGTATCCTATGCAGATGACATCAACTAGTTATCTACCTCTCCAACAACTGCAAGCAAAACTGTACCAAACTGTACCAAATACCAAATTTCAGTGGTATATGCTGGCTGTAGCAGACTGGATGACAGCTAATTGCCTGCAGCTCAATGCCAGCAAATCAGAGATTTTGTTGTTAGGAAAAGATACCCATTTATGGACAGAACAATGGTGGCCAGACTCATTGGGGTCCATGCCCAAGGAGGTTGTGAAAAATCTGGGCATATGGATGGGCAAAGCCTTGTCCTTCGATGCCCAAAAAAAAGCGGTGGCAGGGGTATGTTTTGGTCTTCTAAGTGGACTTAAGCCTGTTAGGGTTTTTTAACCCACAAACACGCCAGATCATTATGATCCTGTCCAGATTAGGCTATTGCAATTCCCTGTATTTAGGTGCTAACAAACCTGGTCTTCAACTCTTGCTCGTTATCAAAACTCATGCCTAAATTACCCTTGACCCTGTCACCAGGCAGGTCGCTCCCCTCACCACCGCACAGCCCCCTTGTGTGCCCTGAGCCCGCCGCTGCTGCAGCTCACATTTTGCTGTGTCCGCCTGCATTCCGATCTGACGTAACTATTACTGTGTCTTTCTGCTGTTTTCTTCTGTGCCCCTCATTGTCTCCAGCTCTATTGTCCTTCTCCCTTGTGCCCCTTTTTGTCCAGTGTCCACTTTTTGCCTTCTGAGACTCCTGCCCGCCCCCTCCATATTTCCCACCTGCTTCCCATTCGCCGCCCCGCTCCCGCCTCCCAGCTGCTCCTCCCTCCCTCAGCCCCACATATGGAGGCCGCACAGCAGGCGTGTCGAAGGCGTGCTTAAGGCAAGCCCGTCTGCGCCCGTCCGCGCCTGGACCGCGCCCAGCGCCAGGACCCCTGGCCCCCGCGAACCCCACGACGCCCACCTCCGCTACGACTCCAACACCCTCCACACACTCAATGCCGGACAATCACGCACCTGCTGCCTGGCCGCCCCAAAGCGCACCCAAGGACCCTTCTCCTGCCGGAACTGCAGCTTCACCAGCATCCGGCCCTCCAACCCACCCACTGAAGAACCCAACTTCCTCAGATGCATCCTGCTCAACATCCGCTCTGCCCGCAAACAGGCCGTAGAACTCTGGAACCTACTCAACGCCAACGCCCCAGACGTCGCCTTCCTGACGGAGACCTGGCTGAACCCCTCCTTGGCACCCACCATCGCCATAGCCATCCCGGAAGGCTACAAGATCACCCGCAAGGACCGCACCAACCGAGTAGGTGGAGGAATCACCATCATCCACAGGAACACTCTCAAAGACTCAACCAGCACCGAAGACACCCTCAGCACCGCCGAACACCTGCACTTCCAGATCCACACCGACCCCAACACCCCCCTCAGAGGCACCCTCGTCTACAGACCCCCCGGACCCCGACAGCAGTTCAGCGACTCCATCGCCGACTTCATCAGCACACATGTCCTTGCCTCCACGGACTACATCCTCCTCGGGGACCTGAACTTCCACCTCGAGAACAACAACGACCCCAACTCTTCCACCCTGATCGACAACCTCGCCAACCTTGGACTCAGATAACTCGTCTCAACACCCTGCCGGCCACTGAACTTCACTGGACTGACCACCGCTGCATCCACTTCACCTTCCAGAAACCCACCACACCCCACCACACCGAACAGATTCCTCGCCGCAACTGGAGCAAGGTCACCGAGGACCAGCTTACCACCGCCCTCGCCCAGAGCCCACCCACAGACCTGACCGACCCCGACACCGCAGCCCGCAGCCTCAGACAGTGGATCGATGACTGTGCCAACACCCTCGCCCCGCTCAAGAAACCCCCCCAACACCCACACCAGCAAGAGAGCCAGCTAGTTCACCGAAGACCTCCAGGCCTCCAAGCGCACCTGCCGAAAACTCAAAAAGAACTGGAACCGTAAACAAACACCGGAAAGCTACACAGCTCACAAGAACGCCACCCGCAGACACCACCGCCTCATCAGATCCACCAAAAAGACCTCCTTTAAAGATCGCCTAGACAACAACGCACACAACAGCAAAGAGCTCTTCAGCTTCGTGAAGGTACTCTCCAAACCCAGCTCCAACACCAGTGACATCTCACCCTCTCAAGACCTGTGCGACTCACTGGCCACCTTCTTCCATCGCAAGATTGCAGACATCCACGACAGCTTCAATGCCGTCTCCACCTCAGCAACCGCTCGAGACCCCCGCTCCCACGACCACCACCCGCACCAACCGTCTACTGGCCTGGACCAACATCAACGATGACGACACCATCAAGATCATGAACACCGTCCACTCCGGATCCCCAGAAGACCTCTGCCCACACCACATCTTCAACAAAGCCAGCAGCACCATCGCACCCCACCTCCGGAAAACCATCAATATCTCTTTCGAGACAGTGACTTTCCTGGAGAGCTGGAAGCACGCAGAGATCAACGCCTTACTCAAGAAACCCAAGGCGAACCCCAAGGACCTCAAGAACTTCCGACCCATCTCCCTGCTCCCGTTCCCGGCGAAGGTAATTGAAAAGGCCGTCAACAAACAACTGACCAGCTTCCTCGAAGAAAACAACATCCTGGACCCGTCCCAGTCCGGGTTCCGGAGCAACCACAGCACCGAAACTGCCCTCATTGCCGCCACCGACGACATCAGGACCCTGCTTGACAACGGAGAAACCACGGCCCTCATCATCCTGGACCTGTCATCCGCCTTCGACACGGTCTGCCACCGCACACTAAGAACACGCCTCCACGACGCCGGAATCCAAGAGAAGGCCTTGGACTGGACCACCTCCTTCCTCTCCGGCAGAACTCAGTGCGTCCACCTCCCCCCCTTCCGCTCCGAAGCCACCGAGATCATCTGCGGCGTCGCCCAAGGCTCATCCCTCAGCCCAATACTGTTCAATGTCTACATGGCACCGCTCGCCCATGTAGCATGACGACACGACCTCAACATCATCTCCTATGCCGACGACACCCAGCTGATCCTCTCCCTCACCAAAGACCACCAAAACCAACCTCCACGAAGGAATGCAGGCCATCGCCGACTGGATGAGAAACAGCCGACTGAAGCTGAACTCGGACAAGATGGAGGTCCTCATCCTCGGACCCACCCCCTCGGCCTGGGATGACTCCTGGTCGCCGACTGCACTAGGAGCACCCCCTACACCCACCGACCACGCACGCAACCTAGGGGTCATCCTCGACTCCACCCTCTCCATGATGAAGCAGGTCAACGCCGTCTCCTCCTCCTGCTTCAACACCCTCCGCATGCTTCGCAGGATCTTCAAGTGGATCCCCACCGAAACGAGAAGGACGGTCACCCAGGCCCTCATTAGCAGTAGACTGGACTACGGCAACGCACTCCACGCAAGAGCCCCAGCCAAACTCCTGAAACGGCTCCAACACATCCAGAACGCCTCGGCCTGCTTGATCCTTGACATCCCTCGCCGCAGCCACATCACACCCCACCTAAGAGACCTGCACTGGCTCCCCATCAACAAGAGGATAACGTTCAAGCTCCTCACCCACGCACACAAGACACTCCACAACACCGGACCAGCGTACCTCAACAGCCAACTCAGCCTCTACACCCCCACCCGCCAGCTCCGCTCCACAGACCGCGCCCTCGCCACCGTCCCCCGCATCCGAAGAGTGACCGCCGGTGGCAGATCATTCTCCCACCTCGCCGCCAAGACATGGAACACCCTCCCCATCCTCCTACGGCAGACCGAAGACCTCCTAACCTTCAGGAGACTTCTCAAGACCTGGCCCTTCAAACAGTAGCAGCATCGCCCCCCCACCAGCGCCTTGAGACCCTCACAGGTATGTAGTGCGCTTTATAAATACTATGATTGAGTGATTGATTGACTGGTTGCCAATTAACAAGAGAATTAATTTCAAGTCTGTATGCTTTGCCCATAAAATTCTCATACAACAAGCACCTTCTATTCCATCCTATCTTCTCGTGCCGTATTCCCCGCGATGCACTCTGTGCTCAGTGAATCTGCACTTTGCATGTGTCCCCTGAGATAAAAGAGCAAGAGCTGGGGCTGCTTTTTTAGGGCATTGACATCAGCACTCCGAAACAGTCTACCGGTGACTATCAGAAGTATTCAGAATCATCTGGCTTTTAGAAAGGCCATACAAACCGGACTTTTCCTGGTCTAGCCCTTACCACCTGTTTTTCCACCCTGCAATGTTATGTCAAGGTTTTAGCGCTGGGACGCCCAGTCACTGGGGCAGCCATGCAATATACAAATCTTATAACATAACATAACATAACAAATAGAGAGTCCACTTTCTAAAAGGAAGAGGTACGTTCCAGATAGATAGACAAAGCTTTTCAAAGGTTGAGGGAATGCAGAGCCACCTCTTCAGATGAAGAGGGGCTCGGGAAAAAGACAAAAACACAATATCCTCTGAACAGTGAAACTGTGAAGGAATCTTTGGCAGAAAGCTAGGGCCGGGCTAGAACAAAAAACTATCCAGAACAAATCAGGCCAGGGCAGAGTTCGCAGAGTTTTGCTATCCGGAACTACACGAAGTTACAAAAAAACTCAGCGAAGTTCAGCAAGTGGCAGAGTGCAGTGCGGATTGCCATTCGCGCTGGTCTTGCTGCCGCTTGGGTAGAAATTCTACCCGAGCAGCAGCTCGCGCTTGCGAACTTACCGTTCGCGATCTCAAGCAGGGAAAAAACTCTGCTGCACTATGTGAAGCGGAGTTTTCTGCACTCCATGAAATCCGCAAAGCGCGGAGTGCAGAAAATTCCACAAACTCTGTGGACGGAGCTGAGTTCACCGCCCAGGCCTAGAAAAAATGGATAAACAGGAAAACCGATTGCAAAGTACCAATCTCATCCACATGTCTGCCTGAACACACAGACACCAAGAAAGCCACTTTGAAATTTGAAAGGAACAGAATCAAGCGGCTTAAATCGATGACCAGTCAAGACCTGGAGCATTAAAGATAAATCCCAGGGGGGAACCAGCGAATGGGAAAACAGCCTCTGCAAGGTGATGCGGTGCCAAAGGAGCTACCTCAGAGAAACCATTCACCCAGAAAGCATGAATAGCAACCCACTGAGGCCTTATGTTGGAAACAGCCAAATCTAAAATGAAACCATCCTGTAAAAAATCCCAAAATGCTCATTAGAGCACAAGCAGATGGAGCAAATCCTCAGGTTTGACATCATTTTTCAAAGTGATCCCAATGGATGTCATAAGACTTGAGACTCAAGGGCTTGCGAGATAACTGTATGGAATTTTCACTGCCTCTGAACATCCCTGTGCCAACAGTCAACCCCCCAATAGCCAAATCCCCAGATTGAGGTACTGTAGGGAGTCTAGCTCCTGCACTGGCTGACTCTAGGGGGTGTGATGCAGAGGAAAACCCTAAGGGGGATACACAAACAACTGTAGCAGAAGAGGAAACAAGACCTCTGAGAGCACTCTGGACCCACTTGAAGAACTTAAGAATAATCAGTCATCGTCTTCTGTAAAACTGTGGGAATCAATGGAATGGGGGAAGCAATGCAGGACACCCCCTGGTCAGGGGTTTTACAGAGCGTTTTTTGCCCAAGCTCTCGGAGAGGGTAACAAGGAGCAGTAGTGAGGAAGCAGGGCATTGCCCTCTGCGGCAAACAGATCTAATCATGGGATCCAACACCTTTGTGTTAGCTCCTGAAATACCAAGGGAGAGAGGCACAGAGATATTGAAGAAGGAAACTTCTGACTGAGTTGATCGGCAGACTCATTCTCCTTCCCCAGAAGATAAATTGCCATCAGATAGAGAAATTTCTGCTATGACCACAGTCCAATGTACCGGTAAAGGAGAAAGAGGTAGAGAATCACCCCCCCCCCCACTCCTGATGACATAAGTAAGATCTTGTCACTTGTTTGCCCACCTGGACCCACACCCTCGACCTTTGATCAATGGAGGAATATAAATAAATAAGGAAGCTGGTACTGCAGCAAACTTTTTCCATTTGGAGGAATGAAGAGCATCTCTCCTGCCCCAAACCCCTGAAGTTGCGTGATCTCCCAGAACTGCTCCCACCTCAAACCACTGGCATCAGTTGAAATCACAAAATTAGGAGAGAGGGGTCCCACTCACCAAAGGGACCTGGTCAGAGCCGGTCGCTCCACCCACCGCGTGGCCCATCCTCGTGTGCCCGGTCTCCATTGCCGCCGCCGCTGCCCATTTTGTATCCACTGTTGTGCCACTGATCTCGCTGTTGTACCAGTAATTGTTTTTTTTCTACTGTTGTGCCCCTGATCTCGCTGTTGTGCCAGTAATTGTTTTTCTTTCTACTGTTGTGCCCCATATCTCGCCGTTGTGCCAGTAATTGTTTTCTTTCTCAACTGTTGTGCCCCTGATTGGTTTTGTGCCTATACCGCCGTTTTTCCCCCGCTGCTCCACCCCGCTCCCCGCTCCCTGCCGTTGCTCCCCCGCGGCCCCACCCCCGTTCCCTCCAGCATCACCGCACCGCTCCCCTCCCCACTCGCCACCCCGCTCCCGCCTCCCAGCTGCTCCTCCCTCCCACTGGATACATAAGCTTGTGTCCGCGAGACGGGGAGCTGTGACCTGACCTGACCTGGTCAGAGCCGGTCGCTCCACCCGCCGCGTGGCCCATCCTCGTGTGCCCGGTCTCCATTGCCGCCGCCCATATTGTATCCACTGTTGTGCCCCTGATCTCGCTGTTGTGCCAGTAATTGTTTTTTTTCTACTGTTGTGCCCCTGATCTCGCTGTTGTGCCAGTAATTGTTTTTCTTTCTACTGTTGTGCCCCTGATCTCGCCGTTGTGCCAGTAATTGTTCTTTCTCAACTGTTGTTCCCCTGATTGTTTTTGTGCCTCTACCGCCGTTTTTCCCCCGCTGCTCCACCCCGCTCCCCGCTCCCTGCCGCTGCTCCCCCGCGGCCCCACCCCCGTTCCCTCCAGCATCACCGCACCGCTCCCCTCCCCACTCGCCACCCCACTCCCGCCTCCCAACTGCTCCTCCCTCGCTCCGCCCCCCAACTCTCCATTTATGGCAGAGTCAGCGCGTACGCGCAGCGGGTGCGCCGATTGTGCGCCGAAGGCGTGCCAAAGGCAAGCCCGTCTGCGCCCGTCTGCGCCCGTCCACGCCTGGCCCGCGCCCAGCGCCAGGACCCCTGACCCCTACCATCGCCAGACCACACGACGGACCTACAACGCTGCCACCCTCAACGCACCCAAAACACCGGCCAACCGCCAGCATGCTACCGAGCCACCCCGAAACGCACCCACGGACCCTTCACCTGCCAAGCCTGCAAATTCACCTGCCTCCGGACCTGCACCGCACCCGCCAAGCCGAACACTAACAGCAACCACCTCAAGTGCATCCTGCTCAACACCCGCTCCGTCCACAGACACGCCATCGAACTCTGGAACCTGCTTGACACTACATCACCAGACGTCGCCTTCCTCATGGAAACCTGGATGAACGCCTCCTCAGCGCCCGACATCACCATCGCCATCCCGGACGGATACAAGAACACCCGGAGGGACCGCGTCAACCAGATTGGAGGAGGCATCGCCATCGTGCACAAGAACACCATCCGCATCACGACCAGCTCCGATGACACTTTCAAAGCCGCCGAACACCTCCACTTCCAGATACACACTGACCCCAAGACCAAACTCAAAGGCACCCTCATCTACAGACCCCCAGGACCATGCACACGTTTCAGCGAAGACATCACAGACTTCATCAGCCCGCACGCCCTCTCCTCCGCTGACTACATCCTCCTAGGGGACCTCAACTTCCACCTGGAGAACAACAAAGACAGCAACACCACCACCCTGCTGGACAACCTCGCCAACCTCGGCCTCAAACAACTGGTGAACACCCTCACCCACTACGCCGGCCACACGCTCGACCCAGTCTTCTCCTCCAGCAAGCACATCTCCTTCAGCAACTCCACCGGACTTCATTGGACTGACCACAGCTGCGTCCACTTCAGCTTCAGAAGAACCACGACCCACCACCACCCGCAACAGGTTCCCCGCAGGAACTGGAACAAGATCACCGCCGACCAGCTCACCACCTCCCTCAGCCAGAACCCACCTGCCAGCACAACGGACCCCACCGAAGCAGCCAACAACCTCACGCAATGGATCACCAACTGCGCAGACGTCCTCGCACCACTGAAGACCCCTCCCAGCAGGCATGGCAGCATGAAAGCCTCTTGGTTCCCCGACGAACTCATGAACTCCAAGAAGAACTGCCGCACCCTCGAGAAAGCCTGGCGCAACGACCAGACCACAGTCAACTGGACTGCCCTCAAGCACGCCACCCGCAAACACCACCAGCTAATCGGCACCACCAAGAAGATAGCATTCAAAGAACGACTGGACAACAACGCCCACAACAGCAAGGAACTATTCAGCATCGTCAAAGAGCTCTCCAACCCCAACGCCGGAAACAACAACATCACTCTCTCACAAGACCTCTGCGACTCACTCGCCTCATTCTTCCACCGCAAGATCGCCGAAATACACAACAGCTTCGGCGCTCTGACCACGCACCCCACCACCAAACCATCGCCCCCCACCATCACCCTCAGAACCTGGACCCCGGTCAGCACCGAAGACACCATCCGCACGATGAACACCATCCTCTCCGGATCCCCAACCGACCCCTGCCCCCACCACGTCTTCAACAAGGCCGACTCCCTCATCGCACCCCAACTCAGAGACATCATCAACGCCTCCTTCAACACCGCCACCTTCCCAGAAAGCTGGAAGCACCCGAGCTCAGCGCCCTCCTGAAGAAACCAACAGCGGACCCCACCGACCTCAAGAACTTCCGACCCATCTCACTCCTCCCTTTTCCTGCCAAAGTCATCGAGAAGACCGTCAACAGCAGCTTGACGCCTTCCTCGAGACGAACGGATCCCTCGACCACTCGCAGTCCGGCTTCCGAGCCAACCACAGCACCGAGACCGCCCTCATCGCAGCCACGGATGACATCAGATCCCTGCTCAACAACGGGGAAACAGCGGCCCTCATCCTCCTGGACCTCTCTGCAGCGTTCGCCACTGTCTGCCACCGCACCCTAGTGTAGCGCCTCAGCAACACCGGTATCCAAGAGAATGCGCTGGAGTGGATCATCTCGTTTCTCGCCGGCAGAACCCAGAGAGTCCGCCTCCCCCCGTTCAGATCCGAGGCCACCGAAGTCCTCTGCGGCGTACCACAAGGATCTTCACTCAGCCCCACCCTCTTCAACGTATACATGAGCCCCCTCGCAGCCATCGCAGGCCAACACAACCTCAACATCATCTCCTACGCAGACAACACCCAGCTGATCCTCTCCCTCACCAACGACCCAGCCTCCGCCAGAACCAGCCTACACGAAAGGATGAAAGACGTCGCCGAATGGATGAAGAACAGCCGCCTGAAACCGAACTCAGACAAGACGGAAGTCCTCATCCTGGGACCATCTCCCTCCGCCTGGGACGACTCCTGGTGGCCCGCCGCCCTGGGCTCCACTCCCAAGCCAACGGACCATGCACGTAACCTAGGCTTCATCCTGGACTCCTCCCTCTCGATGACCAGACAAGTCAACGCCGTATCGTCATCATGCTTCAACACCCTGCGCATGCTCCAAAAGATCTTCCGTTGGATCCCCAATGAAACCAGGAAGACGGTCACCCAGGCACTCGTCACCAGCCGACTGGACTACGGGAACGCCCTCTACGCCGGAACCACGGCCAAACTTCAGAAAAGACTCCAACGCATCCAGAACGCCTCCGCACGACGTGTCCTGGACATCCCCCGACACAGCCACATCTCCGGCCACCTGAGAGACCTGCACTGGCTCCCCGTCAGCAAGAGGATCACGTTCAGACTCCTCACCCACGCACACAAGGCTCTCCACGACCTGGGCCCCAAGTACCTCAACGACCGCCTGACCTTCTACACGCCCACCCGCCAGCTACGGTCGACCAGCCACGCCCTCGCCGCAGTTCCACGCATCCGCTGAGCCACCGCCGGTGGAAGAACCTTCTCCTACCTGGTAGCCAAGACATGGAAGTCCCTCCCCATCCACCTCCGGCTAACCCAGGACCATCTCTCCTTCAGGAAGCAACTCAAGAATCTGGCTTTTCGAGCAGTGACCGTCCCCCCTCCCCCAGCGCCTTGAGACCCCCCGGGTGAGTAGTGCGCTATACAAATGTCATGATTGATTGATTGAAGGGACAGGACACCAAAATTAGACACTTCTGTCAAAAACAAGATCCCTTGGGGCTCCTTTCCTTGTGAATCAAATTGTGCCACCGAAATGCGGCGCTTTGTGTTGATTTAGCACCCACGCATCTCCAGGCATCATTAAGAAAGAGGAAATTATGAAAAAGGGATGACCTATGTTTATTTAGTTGTACGACTTGGTGTGCTTATTGTACAAGATTGGGTCTTATGTCTCCAACAGATTGTGTTGTTTTTAAACAATTTTAATTATTTTCTGATCACTTGATGTACATTGATGATGTGTTTTTTATGAATTTGCACTTATTTGTATATTTTGAATCCCAAGACAATAATATATACTAAAATAAAGAATTTTTATATTATCTTTTTTGGTTTTGTATGAATGCTGATGATTTGAATGGCGTATGCATGATGACTGAGAGTACCTGTATGCTTTAAAAAAAAGGAGCCCAAAGGGATCTTGTTTTTGACATCAGTTGAAATTACCACAGATGTCAGAAACTGATCGGACCGCGCCTACTGCATCGCGGGTCCGGACTTCAATTCCCAGGATGCTGTGCCTAGAGGAGGGGCTACATTAAGAGAAGGCGCACACCGGATGGTGTGTGTAATTCTGAATTTCTAGAGGCTCTCCCTCGGAGAGAGAGAGAGAGAGAGAGAGAGAGAGAGAGAGAGAGAGAGAGAGAGAGAGAGAGAGAGAGAGAGAGAAAGAGAGAGTTCGGCGGAGGTTGAAACCGCATCTTCAGCTGTGGAGTTTCATTCACACGATCCGAGGAACGCTGTTTCCCTTCTAGCTTCCTCGGATCGTGTGGAGCTATGGTTTTGGTTGCTCTTAACCCAGGTACCGGAGCCGTGCTGGAATCTCCAGGTCCTTGTGAGTATTTGGGCGTGTCGCGGTGAGGAGTTCCCGCGATCACGCCGTTCATGGGTTGTTATTGTGCTGCATAAACTCAGAGGATCCAGAGCCTAAAGACTCTTTGACAGAGTGGAGTACGGTGGTGAAAATTAACTAGGTATTGCCGGTTCTGTGGATTACTGTGCTGAGCATTTAAGACTTGTCAGTTGTTCCGTGCCCAGTGGATATATCTGTGTTGCCTTTGTATAACAGAGCGGAATGTAGTGGTGAGTTAACCATGCATTACCGTATCTGCTTGAGTTGGATTTATTCTCGGTCTGGATATTATCTGAAAGAGAAGTACTTCCTCTTTCTGGAGTAGTGGAACAGGACTGTTGTGCTTGAACCTACTTATATTCTGGGAACACTCCTCATTGCTTTGAATCTCTCTAAGGAACATTAGCAGGGAGATTTCAGTTTTGTTAGGTTTCCTTTTTCTTCTATTGGACGTCTTCTTTTGGGTATGGGTGTACCTCACCGGTATGTATGCGATATAAAAGACAAGCTATGGTTACTTAAGGTAATGTTTTCCTGAAATGTATTAATCTCTGACATTCTGCCATTATAGACAAAGGGTAAAGACGGAAGTGAGCTTACTCAGCTTCGTATGAACGATAAGAGTTACCGTCCAAAACGCAAGGTAGAGTGTTATAGGGGTTAGTGAGATCATATGAGAGTAGTTGTTTATGTGCTCATTGATTTATGGTATTGCTGTTGTCTTACAGGTTCCTTTTCCCAGCTGTTCCCTTCCTACCCTTCCCTCGCCCGATTGCCCTAATACTCTGTGTTAATATTCAGATTTGGGGATGTCGGGAGGTGGACCCTTTATTTCTTTACCTGGATTCTGCAAAGTTTTTGTCTCTGAGTAACGATAATCCTGACAACAGGGGTGTTAAATCAAATGTTGGCCCTTGTTGAGATTGACTGGAATCAATCGCTGCTGCATGTTCTGACAAACCAGGGGGTGATTGGAACTCATGCCTCAAAGTCCTGAGACACATGATTCCAGTGCAGTAGAATGTGATGAACAATGGGGTAAAGGTGTAGGTGGCTCTAAAGAACTGGAGCTAGAGTTAAAGCAATATCCCCCTGACTACCCAGCCACAGTCTTGCTGCAGCCACCGGCAGTGCCAAAAGGGTCAATAGGTGCAACATCAGTCTATCTTTCCAAGCAGGAGCCAGAAAGACCTCTTCTAAGTCCATCTGAATAGGGCTCCATTAATTGTAGAGACAGGGAAGGCTGTAGTTACAACTTGTCATAGTTTTGCAGAAAGCCTTGCTTGAATAGTCGGGCATAAACCTCCCTGACATCTTAGAAATCCTTAGGGAGAGAAGAAGAGGAAATTAACCAGTCGTTGAGGTAAGGAAACACCAGAATACCAAAAAAATGTAAAATTCCCCCCAATGGAGCCAGAAGTTTTATGGAACTCTTGGCCCTGAAACGGGGCCAAATGGAAATGATACTCCAAATAATACCCTTGGAGCCTACTTGAAGTGCCCAGGCATCCAAGACATTCTGCTGCCATTGGGCCTGAAACCTCAGAAGGACCCCCCACCCACTGGAGAATAGACCTAATAGTTATGTCTTGGGAGGATGGGGGTTGGTTGGAACTGGAATTTGTCAAGATTTGGGGTGCCCTAGCTGTGACTCTTCCCTCAAAAGGGATGGGAATAATCTTTCGAAGGGCTGGAAGGAAAGCTCTTTTGTAGGTAAACCCTCTGCCTTTAATAATGGGAAAAACTGGAGACGGCACTTTCATATCCTCCACCAACTTCTTGATCATCTCTTCTAACTCTTCTTCTCATCCAAAGAGCTTGGAACCCTGAAAAGGTAGCTACATCAGAACACCCTTTTGAGTAGTATCTGCCTTCCACTTATGCATCCACAAATGTAGACGGGCAGCTCTCGCAGCCCCAGATGTAGCCACAGATTAACACAAATTATCAAATGACAAATCTGAAAGAAAATGTGCTTGCTGCTCCATGAGAGATAAAAGAGTCAAACAGTCCATTCTCTCAGACATGAGGTTTGCTAAGTCCTGAAAGTCTTTAAGAAATAACTGGATGGTGTATGTGGTGGAAGTATTGGCATGAATAGAAAAATTAGCTGCCACAACACTACGCTTCACCACACCATCCAATTTTTTATCCACTGAATCCAGTGAGGAAGCATCCTCCAACACCGCATTATCTTGAATGCACAGGCCCGTCATCATATCGTCCACCTTTACCACTGATGGAAACTGTTCTGCAAATGTATCCCCTGGATAATGACAGGAAAGGAACCTCGAAAAAGATGACTTGCCTACTTCCTTCCACACATGAGACAAGGCCAGTTGTATAACATTATACAAGAGTACACTCTCAGGCCCCATCTGCTGATAGGTAGTTAAAAAATCATCCTCATAAGCTAAAGGGATTGTCGTTGGCAGACTCAGGTTATCTTAGTTAGTTGTCACAAGAGGTCAGCCAGGACAGACCCCTGATCAGACTGGCCCCTCTTGTTGTCCTAATCAAGGCCAGGTCCAGGCTCATCTACATCTTCCCTGGGAATTTTATATGGGCTGTCCATCCCTAGACCTAAAAGGTTCCTCCACTGCAGCTTCAATCATGGTCTGTATGACCTGTAATGAGGGTTTAATCGAGGACACTGCCCCTCATTAGAAGTCTCCATAGGTAATGGTAATGATTGCAGCAGCCAGTCAAAAGTGGCACCAACCTCCCAGGATGCCAGAAACACACAAGGAAGTAAACAGATGGAGTATTTCCTGTTTACGTTTGGTGTCTAAAAAAACAAAATCTTGCAAGTTTATCCTGAGTGGCCGGCCCAGAAAGAGCACTGCTTAAACTCACAATCGCTAAACAGGCGAGGAGGCGCACCTACCCCTCCCAATATCTCTTGCATAAATTACCTCTTTGAGAGTCAGAGAGAGAGAGAGAGACTGCTAACAAGCCCCACCAGCTATCAGGGGCGGCTCCTCCATTATGGCAGAGGAGTGTTGCCTCACTAGGTGTCAGCAGAGTTAAACAGTTGAAAAATAAAATGGTAATAAATAAACATTTTTATCATGTTTTTTCTTCTTACCAAAGGCTGCCAGCGAGCGTGCAACAGCAGTGGAGAGGAAGGGTGATGGGTACTATTAAGTGCGCATGGCGATTTGGTCAGCCGTTTTAGGCGGTCCAAAATGTCATGCGCAGTTAGCATTTCTCCATTCGGCTGTGTTGTACAGCCGGGTGGAGAAAAGCCACAGGCTCCCAGTCCCTGTCTGAGTGCTGAACCAGGGCACTCAGACAAATCCCAGCACTTCTCTTCTGCTGGGAATACTATTCTCAGCATGAGAGAAGTACTGGGATTGGCATCTGGGAGCCTGTGCAGTGTGATCAGCCCGGGACGGACCAGGATCGGGAGAGGAGCAAATCAGCAGGTAAGTTGTATATATTTTTTATTTAGTCTGCCCTTCCCGCTCACTGCTTCGGATCCCGGGCAGCCCCCACTGCCAGCTTTGGCATGGCATAATGGGCTAATTTAATTAAATAATGTTGCGGCAAAGTGCCTGAAAACAGTAAAAGACACAATAAATAACATTGACACTGCCTACTCACCAAAACTGGTCCAGCGTAGGGTCCTTTCCCTAGAAATAAAGAACAGGATGTGACAAACTATGTTCCTCCCTTATGTGATGGTCCCTAGGTAATGGGGGCCATCTTAGAGGAACTTTTTAGCTTCAGTAGGGCATTGGTTTTGCCAGAGAGGAGAGGTGTTCATAAGCGTAAGGCCTGCATAAAGGAAAACAGAAGAAGTAAGTGCCTCAGCGTGCGCCTAGTGCTTCTATGCCCATATTCGCATGGGATCACTCAAAGCTCTATTCTTGTAGACAACAAGCAGGAATGCTGGGAAGCATTTTGAATACCACCCTACAAAACATCTGCTCTGGCAATAACCTCCTGGAGCCACCTGAGATGTAATCCGCAGGAAAGCATGGAAATAAGCAACACAAAAGCAGTTTGTACTGTGTGGCTTCCATTCTGTTGTTGAGATGTCTTCCAAAACAAATAGTGGTACCCATCCGGTGACTGGCAAAACGTGCTTATCCTGCAAACCATAAACATCATCTGCCATTTCTGAGAGCAACAACTCGGGTGCAATTTGTAACATCAGATCTGTGCCGCTGAAGCTGGTTCCTAGCAATAGAGCCATAAGGCGGTGGTGGGGGATCACTCTGTGTATGCTTTCATCGCTGTGTTTGTGTGTTCCCAAACCTCCTATCATTTCCTATTGAATTTTAACCAACCATCACATTGCATGGAAACATCCACTCACAAATTCATTAGCAAACACCTCAGTCATATAAAGTTGAACTGTGCTTATGCTTTTGGTTCAGACAGTCTTTAGTATACATGCTGGTCAACTAGTGTGGGTATCATAACCATGAATAGAGGTGATCACGTCAAACTCTGCAACTTGTGTGTGTCCAGTTGTCTGATTATTCAATGCCATCTGCTCCACCCTGAAGCTACTGCATCCTGTTCCTCTGAAATATCCAGGACCTAGCATGCAAAATACGTTCTCAAGGGGCCCCAAATACCTTTGGGCCTAGAGGTGATAAAACCTCTTGTCACATTGAACTAATTTTCCATAATATCCTCGTTAAGCCATGGGCTGAGCCAAAACATGAAGGATAGCCCACCCAACCAATCCATAAAAGGGGCTCACCTGTGTGCTGTATATAGAATGGTGTTTGTTGTACGTGGTGACATGAGGTCTTGCATGGCAGACAGAGCTGTCTGCAGAGAGACCTAAAAAGATGTGAAGATGTAGGGAGAAAGGGATATCATAATGAGAAACAACACTTTAGAGTGTTAGAGGATACAGGAGCAGCAGCAGGAATGCATTGTATCAGTCATATACTATGGCATCAATCACTGAAAGAACAGTTTAAGACCAAACAAAACAAGCTATAGTTAAAACAATAAGGCTGGACTTTGAGGCATATAAGAATATTGATGGATATCTCCTAAGGCAGCTATTGAAAAATAGAAGTGAATTTTGTATTACGCTTCAAAGTATACATGCGGCGGAGACAATAATTATAAGAACTGTGAAAGCTAGCCAGGAAAGCAGAAATACATGCATATGCCGACTGTTACATTAGTAACCATCTATAAAACACATCTTCATGCAATTGACTTCAATAAACTATTGAACATTCTGTCAACTGATGTTAAACACACAAAAGGTGATGGGAGCAATGTTTTCAAAAAGTCTAACCACTGGCATTCACTCTGGGTAGCAATCTATCTCATTAGGTCTCGCGAGCCAAAGGCTCGAAGAGACATTTTGTATATGGGCTTCAAAAAGTGCTACCAGGCCAGCCTAGAGCTACAGTGCATGTGCGCGGGCGCGCGCTTGCACTGCTTACTTTCACTTTCTCGGCCGCTTTGATCGCGATCACGATCACTTTCACTTTCGCGGCTTTGCTGCGCAGACCCAGCCTCCTCTGCCGGCACACCCACTGTTTTCATTGATTCACCTTCAACGCCACTTGTTGCTTCTTACTTTCCTACCCTTTCTCCTCTACCTTCCTCTCCTTTTAATCTGCCTTCACCGTATATCCTTTGCTCTCCTCCCTTCCTTCTTTACAACCTTCCTTACTTTTTTCATCCTTCCTTCATCCGCTTTCTCGTCTATGCCTTCCATTCTTAAAATGTACGCGGAGTCTGCGCAGTGTCTGCGGGGCTCATGCGCTTCGTCCTCTCCAGCATCAGAGCGGTCTGCTTCAGACGGAGAACGGCTCTCACCCTCTTTGTCCACCTCCATTATTGTGTGTGGTTTTTGACATCTGCGTCACCACCCATTTGGCGATTCCTTCATATTTATCCTTGGATATCCCTTGTTTCCCTTTGTTGTGTTTTTTTTTTGGGTCAGTCCCCCCAGGGCACAAGCAGGCATCCACTTCTGTCTTTTTTGCTCCGATCAGCTGTCCTGACAGAAGTGGATGCCTGCTTGTGCCCCGGGGGAACTGACACCAAAAACCGTATTTGGTCAACTTTTTGATGAGGAACGGGGAAGGGGCCTTTCATTGCTGTTATGATGTATGTTACTTTATATTCTCTGAGAAGATTCGACATTTATTTCAGGGAATGCAGAGATTTTTTCTAGGAGAAGTGAGCAATAACACCGCTCCTTGTCAGTCTGTAACTGGGCGTTCATTATAAAAGAATTTAGATTATCCAGTCGCGATTCTATCTTCTTCACGTTCTTTGCCAGGGACTGTAATATTACAATCTGAGAGTCCATTTAGTCAGCATGCACCATTGCCACCTAGCCCATGGTTGTTAGTGTGGTGTCAATGACCGACCACCAGTTCTGTATCTGTAAGTTCATGACTGGTGTGTCAAAGGTGGACTTTTCGTTGTTAACCACTGAGCCAGAGTTATCCACCCTATCTTTCTGTACCAAAGGGGCTTTGTTGCACCTGAGAGATTCTGAGTCCAAGCGGGATCTAGGCTCCTTCTGAGACCCTCAAGTGGGTGAGTGATGAGATTGTTAATTTTTCCGTTTCGTTGTTTTTAATTTATAACGTTCATGACCACTATTACTTGACTGGAGGCCTAGTGGGTCCGTTACCGATAACAATTCTTCATCTCTTATGTACGGTTCCTCAGGTCTAATGAAACTAAAGTCTGTGCCATTGTGTTTTGATTAGGATTGCACGCACACACACACAACCACACACACACAACCACACACACACAACCACACACACACACAACCACACACACACACCCCCCACACACACACACACACAACCACAACACACAACCACACACACAGAGAACCACACACAAAACCACAAACACAACCACATACAACCACAACCACACACACAACCACACACACACACAATCACACACATACAACCACACACACACCCCACCACACAACCACACACACACAATAACACAAACACATAACCACACACACAATAACACAAACACAACCACACACAACCACAACACACAACCAACCACACACACAACCACACACACACACAACCACACACACACACACAACCACACACACACACAACCACACAACCACACACAACCACACAACCACACACACACACACACCACTCACACACACAACCACAACCACCCACAACCACAACCACTCACACACACAACCACAACCACCCACAACCACCCACAACCACACACAAACCCCACAACCACACACAACCACACACAAACCCCACAACCACACACACAAACCCCACAACCACACACCCACAAACACACACACAAAACCATACACACACACAAACCCCACCACACAACCACACACACAAAACCATACACACACACAAACCCCACCACACAACCACACACACAATAACACAAACACATAACCACACACACAATAACACAAACACACACACAACCACAACACACACAACCACAACACCCCCCCACACCCACACCCACAACCACAAGCACACACACACCCAATAACACAAACACACAACCACACACAACCACAACTACACACACAACCACAACAGCACACAACCACACACACACACAGAACCACACACAAAACCACAAACACAACCACTTACAAACACACACAACCACACACACACAATAACACAAACACACAACCACACACACAACCACAAACACAAAACCACAAACACAACCACAACCACACACAACCACACACGACCACAACCACACACACCCAACCACACCCACACACAACCACACACACAAACACAACCACACACAATAACACAAACACACAACCACAATAACACAGAACCACACACACAACCACACACAAGCACACACAATAACAGAAACACACATCCACACACACAACCACAACTACACACGCAACCACAACACACACACTACTACACACACAATCACAACACCCACACACAGCCACACACACAACCACAAACCGTTTTCTGGCTGTCAGCATAAATACGCTGTCACCAAACACGATGAACACCTTGGGAAAGTTTGTGAAGTCACCCCCAACTTTGAAACCCCTTGTTGTAGCGGAGTGTGTGCTGTACACATGGCAATACCTTGACACAGCGGACTGTTGCAAGGAATGCTTTGAGCCTCGGAGGCTGACAGACCTCAGTCTGTGCATTAGTTCACCCCGTCTTGGCACTGCATAAAAACAGGATGCCCACTGTCCAACATGAAGTGAGACATTGTGATCGGGGCTGGAGATGCTGTTTAGCAATCTGCTTAGAACATTGTGTTTCATTTAGGGCATTAAACATAAAGGAGCACTGGCAATGCTGATAAAATGGATTTCATTTTGAGTAGTGACTAAAACGTTTTAAAAAGCCTGCTGTACTGAAACAAGCATTTGCAATGCAATAGGTCTCGCATTTGCAAAAGTTTCAGCTATTGACATTGTTCATGACAATGCCTTTTTAATCTATTTTATAAAACAAACACATAAATAAATGGCATTATCATTTACAATGCCAATAGCTAGTGTTGCATTATTATTAACAATGCCAACTGCTCACACTTTTATAATGCGAGACCTATTGCATTGCAAATGCTTGTTTTTCTTTTGCCTGCCTTTCACTCTGATTGCAGCTCCTCTGTCAGGTGAAGCTTGGTTCCAGCTGCACAGTGAGCCAGGGGCTCACACCCGAGCATACCCTTGCAGCCTAGGGTGGTACATCAAAGACACAAAAGGCGATGGAAGAAATGCTTGCAATAAGCCTGACCAGTGGCAATCACTAAGATTGCATTCCAGCTCATTGTTCTTTATCCCACCATGCCAGCTCAGTTTGGATCCAGCTATATGAAAATTACTCTTGACCCTGCTCCATTAGGAACAGTCCAGCCTGAACTGCCAGGCCAGATCCTACTTGAACAAGAACTCAAGCAACCCAAGATCATTTTCTCCCTGATTTCACCAGTTTCACCCCGAAACCTCTTTCTGCTGTTTATCCCAGTCTTTCCTCAGACCTGTGTTCATTTTCCTTTTTTTATTTTGTTCTGTGTCTTGTCAGTGGTCACCCCCATCTGTATTTCATCCATCTCCTGAAGGGGTATGTAATCAAATCTTTCATGCATTACATCCATCACTTTTTTATTTTTCTCAGTAGGGTATTAAAGTGGAAGCCAAACTTGATGGCATGAACATAACCAATAGATCTAAGTGTCCAAAGACTATTAACACCATCATGGGCAACATGTCTGTAAAAGTGAAGAATTTGCCTTCTGGATCGCTTGTAAAACCAGTTGCAAGTGGTCTATCCTCATACAGCACTCTGAGACAGGCATAGAGAATCCTGAATATATGTATCTTCCCTTTGGGATGGTGCCACCTATAGAGGTGTGCAGTACCCGGGAAAGTATATTTGTCTGCATCAGCACTACTACGCATGGCACACCCTCTTCAGCAGTTCTTCCAGATTTTTTAAGACAAGTACAAAATGAGAACAAAGCTGCACCAGCTCTAGATCTAGGGATGAAATTAATTGGTAATTTTGGGACAGTTCCTCAGTCATTACAAGTAATTTTCACAGAGAAGCAGCAGCTATAGGAATTCATCATATGCAGGCAGCAGTTCCTATTCAACAATGCCCCACAAAAACCTAATTGTACATAAATGTATTAACTCAACAGGCATCACACTATATTATTATTGTATATATTCCTGATTTAGCCCCTTCACCACTGTATATACCCCTTCACATGTCAATTTCGCTGTTCACCTTTTCACAAGCACTTTTGCAAGTTATCACAGGTTACATGACATTTATTGTAACACAGTGCAATATGTATATGAAATTATTGTTTGTTTTGACCATATTATTTACTTAAATATATGTGGAAAGCAATTGTATATTACCGTCTCGCTCCACTTCTTTGTGTTTCCCCATGCTCCTCCACAGCAATTCAGTTTGCTCATTAACTATGCCCCCTTACTAATGATAACCCTTGAGACATTGTTTATGTTATACTTAACTACCCTGGTCTCTGCTGGGTTTATGGGTAACCTCCTGTAGCTTGCTTTCGTGTCTTCCTTGCAGTCAGCGGTAGTTGTAGGGTGCGATTGCATGTGCTGGCAAACTCCGCTCTGCTGGCAGTTGGTGGAGTTTTGCCGAACTCTGCGCTCCAAGAGGAGTGGGCAAAACTTTTCTTTCCCCCTCTCTGACATGCCCTCTTCACACCAAACGCCCCTAACGGCCTCCTCCTCCTCTATTAAGGACATGTTTGGAACCATGAAGATATCCAGAGGTGCTGATGCAGCGGTAATTAGTGATGAGGTGCTTACAGGGGTTGGCACCCCAGATCTATCTTCCCTGGCAACCAAGGGTGATATCCAGTCTTTCCTTCAGGAGATGAAGTGGGACATAGTGGCCATGACCTGCGACATCACCAGGATGCTTGCGGAGCTTGACCAAAAGCTGAAGGGGATTGAAACTAGCATAGACCTTGTGAGGGCGACTGTGATGCAGCAAGATCAGGTGCAAGATGTTCTGATAGAGAAAGGGCTAGTGCTTGAAACCCAACAACGACTTCGGGGAGAATTCTATTGAGGACTATGAGAATAGTTCCAGGTGCAATAATATCTGAATTAGGGGTGTGAGCATCTCAGTGTCCAATGCTGAGCTTCACAGCTATGTCCGGGAGTTGTTCCAACATATTCTTCAAGACTCTGAGGGCTGGAAACTCATTCTCGATCATACGAATTGGTTTTTTCCACGTACCAACAGTGAAACCATTTGGCGCCTGAGGTGCTCACCAGAGTCCACTTCTAAAGGGTCAAGGAGGAGGTTTTGAGAGCAGCCCAGAAGATGGACTCCATCGCCTAGAGGGGTAAGAGCATCTCCCTCTTTCAAAACCTCCTCATCTAGACTCTGGCCAAATGCTGTGACTACCATGATGTTTTGTGTTACTTGAGTGACAAGAAAATACAATATTGCTGGGGCTTTCCGATGTACTTACTCTTCACCACTTACAATATGCGGGTCTCCGTGGACCTCCTTGCTGAAGCCTGTACCCTGCTGTGCATGGATTCCTCTGCTGAAGTTAGTAGGGCTCTGTAAGTATCCTCCGGCTCCAAACATTCAGATAAATGGTAGCAATCAACTTCCAAGGTGGCCCGCAAAGCTTCCCAGTAATTCACCGGTTGGCGTGACCAACATTCGGACTACCTGGACCCTGATACTGACTGATAGATCTTCTGAATAATTGTTGTCTCTGTGGTCGGTGGCAGGCCCATGGAGGTCATAGCTGTGGACTTGTTTGCTTCTACTGACAAACCTGTTCCTCCTTCTGGCACCATCCATTGATTTTCATCGTCCACTGACAAATTTGTTATCTTTCCTTATGAGAATGCTGTGGTCTGGTGGGGGCTCCGGGATATCCTCGTGAGCGGCTCCTCCTGCTACAGCTGATAATTACTACCTGGCTGCCAAATTGTGTTTTTTTTATTTGTGTGCAATGTTGTTTCCTTTACAGTTGTTCTATCGTATATTAGCGAGCCAGCCCTTTCCCTTTCGCACCGGTCCAGGAATGGCACGATCTTTCAGGGATCAATTAGTTTGGGCATGGGATTTCACTTGGGGGGTTTACATCTTACTGGGATTCCCATCTTTGTAGAATATTCATGCCCCCCCAAAGGTAATGAGCATTCACCTCCTAGTGTTCCACCAACAGATCACCTCCTTGTAGCTTCCTTATACACTTCTTAACTCTCCAATGAAGCGGAAAGCACTCCTGAAATCGCCCCATACTAAAGAGTTGGATGTGGCCATGCTTCAGGAAACTTATCTTCTAGCATAAGACACCAAGAGGCTTCGCTCCTACTACTACCTACTGCAGTTTCACACACCTGGTCCCACCAAAGCTAAGGGAATCGCTCATTTACTTATACGTGTCCTGTCTATAGCGGTTGACTTATCCAATGTTGATAGAGAGGGCAGAATAGTTAGAGTGCGGGCTCATGTAGGCTCTTTAGCAGTAACGTTTGTTTACATTTATGGCCCAATGACAAAAAAAAGGAGTTTTATGGTTCTCCCTTCCCACTGTTGCCTAGCTTTGCCCAAGGTGAGCTAATCTTAGGTGGTGCCTTTAATACAGTCTTGAATTCCACTTTAGATCATTCTGTGGCCCATTATACCACCTATCCGAACCTCTCAAACTTAACAAAAGGCATGCATGATCTCTTTATGCTAGGTTATCTCGGTTTCTGTGGGCACTCAGACCCATTCTGATCATTGCCCGGTATTTTTATTCTTGGACGCATCTACAGTCCCTTGGAGAATAACCCCCCAGTGGTTTGTCAATGAATCGGCATTCCGAGACCAAGCACTACGTGACTCAGTTTGCGAGTCCTTGGAGTATTACTACAAGGAAAATGACAATGGGGAGGTCCCATGGGCGACCCTGTAGGATGCTGCAAAGGCAGTACTGTGAGGGGAGCTCATCAACCACACACCTTCCTTTGTCCGCCTGGCTCGGATCCAGAAGATGGATGTCTGTCTCAGCTTGTGTCCCAACATAAAGCTACAGGCTGTAATAGCGTGCATAGTGAACTGAGACGGGTTTGGGGTAATTTAGAACAGCTTTCCATGACAGATGTGGCATGGAAACTATTGTATATTAGCCGGAAATACTATGAGTGGGACATAAAGTGCATTGGTTGCTAGCATATAAACTGAGACAGAAGAATGGCAGAAACCGCATCTCAACCATTAATAGCGAGACTGGGGTTTCCTACTCTGATACGTTGGACATTCTGGGTCTCTTTCAGACATATTACATGCTCCTTTATCAAGCTCACCCCCATCGGCATTGTCTCAGACCCAATAATTACTTGACATTCCTTTCCCCCATGTACCCACACTAGTTGAAGAATTAGGGGAACCCATAACCCCAGACAAGGTGAAATCTGCTGTACACTATTTGAAAGCCAATAAGGCTCCAGGACCAGATGGGTTCTTTGTCTCCCTTTATAAAGCTTATTGTGAATTGCTAGCAGACCCTTTATCTAAGGTCTACAACTTATTCCTTGCCACCAAGACAGTCACACCAACTATGACGGAATCCACAGTAAATCTATTGCTGAAACGAGGTAAGGACCTTTGATGCCAAACTTTTTACCTCCATCCTAGTCTCCTGTTTACATTCTATTTGGCCACTGTTGTTGTCTAGTTGCCAGTCTGGATTCATTCGTAATAGGCAAGCACACAATAATGTGCGCCTGTCAGTAAATTTGATTGATGTGGCTGAACGTTCCAAAACCAACACTCTCCTTCTCTCGCTTGATGCAGAGAAGGCTTTTGATAGAGTGGATTTGAGGTTCTTGTGTGCAGTTTTATCTAAGACGGCACTGTGATCCCATATGGCGTCGTATTTATTTGCCAACTAAGTATACCTAACTGCCAGAATTAGAGTTAATGGCACCCTTTCTTCTCCGAAACCGCTTGGCTGGGGCACCCGGCACAGGGGTGCCCTCTGTCACCATTGATTTTTGCTCTCACAATGGAGCCAGTGGTTCACCATATAAAACAATTCCTGATATTCATTGGCTGGAGCTGAATGGCGAACACTATAAGTTGGAACCTTTTGCCGATGACGTGCTATGCTTTCTCACAATCCCAGAATTGTCGCTCCAGCATTTGGTGTACAAACTAAGACGCTTTGAAGAAGCTTCAGGTTTCCGTATCAATTACACAAAATCACAGGCATCAGGGTGGCTGATTCCACTCAACAGACTTGTCCCCTTCTTTCCTCCTTTGGCTTTGCCTGGGTGGGGCTACCTCTATGCATTACCTTGGTATCCAGCTGACAAACTGTTCATAAGCTCTATGACCCTAATATTCCACCGATGTTAGCTACTCTACTAAAAGATCTGTACCACTGGGGCAAGGTGGAGATATTATGGCTAGGCCGAATCAATGCCGTGATAATTAATTACTTGCCATGCCTAGTGAATGCTACACACACTATGCCCCTGTGGATCCTGTGTGAGACTATCCAACAAACCCAAAGGCAGCTTCTGCAGTTTGTGTGGCAGAACTCTACACCTTGTATGCCTACAACAATACATCATAAGAAAACGCTGGATGGTAGCTTGGGCTTCCTTAATGTAGAATATTATATTCACATGGACCAATTTCAAACTGCCTCAGATTAGCACAACCCCCCCCCCCCATCAAGCCTTGGGTGCTTTTAAAACAAGGTTGCTTGTCCCTTCCTCTACAACATATTATGTGGATGAGGACTCAAGACGACTGCTTCCCATCTTCCCAAAGACCCCTATACGACAGTGCAACTCTTCTCAGGCACTGAGACAGAATAAACCGTAATCAGGCGGCTACTACCTACTCTTCCCCACTCTTCCCCATAGTATATAACCCAGACTTGTGCCAGGCACTCTCGATGCTCGCTTTGCGGATTGGGAAGAAGAGACATCCCCTTTATTGGGTGTCCTTTATCATGATGGAATACTTCTAGACCGGCAAACCTGTAGGCAGCACTTCCATTTGACCTCTTTGGATGAATTGTGGCTTACACAACTACTACACTGGACCGACTCACCCACAGTGAGGGCCAGGGGTGGTAGAACCAAGATGCCCTTTGAAAAACTTTTGCACAAGGGTCCACCAGGAAAGGCATTACCCACTGTACTTGATCTTCTGTGACCTCTTTCAGCCTCAATGACAACTATATCAGTCACAGTGGGAACAACATTTGGGCACTACTATTTCTGATAATGTCTGGCAGAGGTTGTGGGGACGGACAGCAAAGACCTCTATCTGTCTCCAACAAAAGGCCTGTTCTTATAAACTTGTTACGCAATGGTACTTCAATCCAGTTCAGTTGCATGCCCTGATGGGAACATCGGACCTCTGTTGGCGGGGCTGTGATTCTAGAGGCACTTATATGCATATGTGGTGGGAGTGTATACATGTCAAACGCTTTTGGGCAATGGTGCTACTTCTGATCTCTCAGGTTTGGTCAGTGACCCTATCAATGGACCCTTTGTGCTGTTATTGGGAGACACTAGGGAGGATTCTGCCTATCCATACACAACCCTTTGGGCAAATTACTCAGCTTCTTCTTATTAGCGGCGAGGCTTACAATAGCTAACACCAGGAAGGCCCCTCTCCCACCTAGTTTGGCTTTGTGTTGGACTAAGATATACCACATTTATGCTATGGAACTATTGACTGCATTGTTTGAGGTCAAGATGTCTAAATTTGAGCATATTCTGTCACCTTTATTACGTATGTCAAGAAACACAGGGCAATGGTGAACCCCCCCCCATGGCTGCACCCACTCTCCTGCAGCGAGCCAGTATAGAGGGCCTGTCGTCATCCAATGGAGAACTGGAGCATTTGAACTGAAGTGTGACTATAACCAATCCCGACAACTATGTTATCTCATCATGTCGACTTATTGGCTTGACGGCTCTCTTCATGTTTGGCATACTGATTGTATTGCATTGCACTATGTACCAATGTGGCTCTGTCACCTTTTGGGCTCACATTTATTTGCTTGTTTTTTTATTTGAATTGCAACTACCCTGGACTTTCCCTCCCCATCCCTCCCATCTGTACATTTTTCCCCTATGTTTTTTTTCTACATATTTGTACAGTTTTACAAATGAAAAGAACCAATACAGTTTACAAAAAAAATATATATATCTCAGAAATAGACAACCCAGTGCAGTAACCAATCAAGAGCACTACGAACATAAGAAACACCATGAAGGAGCCTACAGAGTTGCTCAAAGCCTCCTTAATGAAAATCATAAACTGCTTTTCTATTTCTCACACATCTTTATGCCTCACACTGCTAAACGCGGTGTCCCATTTCATAATAACGATACCTCAGTGGTCATCACGCACCATATGGAAAAACTTTACAAATAGGGTCAAAACAAAGACAACTTCCTTTCAACCACACACCCTAAATGGTGTCGCATACAACCCATTTATGCAAGCACTTCAGTGCCTCACAGAGGGGTAGGAACTGCTCTATAAATATTACAATAAATTACAATGTGCATACACTCAGAGGTTCTCAGTCTCAAGGAAGAAAATATGTGTAGGATCTAGGGAGAAAATTATTATTTTGGTGAGTGCTCCATAAAACGAGTTCATCAATCATGGCCACGAATATAACCAAAATGCAGGGAACTTATGAGCACGGTTAAATGGCAAATGACTAAGGCTTTCTTCGATTACCAGCTATGTACACCCGAAGGACCCTCAAATCACCTCCTAACATTACTGTACATAATTTATCATGCAGATAGTTATGCTATTTGAAAGTGAAATATTTGTGGAGACAAAGTTCATATGCTGTAATTAAGAAATCAGGTTATAAATTGTGCAGGGTGTCAGGCCTGTGCAAATAATAGGTCCACAATTGTCTCCCTAATGGGAACCAAGCACCCTATTGTGGTGTTTGACTTTCTCAGACTAGCAAAGCAGAGCAGTCCAAGGCCTACTTAAGGGAGCGAGTGGGGGCTAGTAATCTCCATTCACTGGCATGCAATACAACACTCAGTAAATGATTGTCAAGTCAGGGCTTTTTCTTCGTAAAAGGAAAAGTATATTGATTACACACACATTACTAAATACTATGCTGTCATTTCCAAATGAATACATCAGATTGAAATACCTTTGATGATATTCTGAAACTGCATTTGAAACGTAGTTGGTCTTGACCCCCAAAATCATAGGACCCACCCCCCACCGACAGAGCCTCACAATATAGGTGTAATTTGAAATAAAACGGGCTTATTGGGATATTCAAATGGTCACCACATCATAATTGAAGGCAGATGAGTGGCTTTGTAAAGGGGTCACCGCAGCACAATATATTGAAAGCCTATTGGCTTTGTCAAGGGGTTACCAAATTGCAACAATAAGCATGTTTAACTGCAATCAATATTGTCAGTTAAACATTTTAAATGTTTAACAAAAACTTTGGCTGCAAAATTCTTTAATTAAAGCCTTGAAAATCAGTATAATAGGTGTCTGAGGTGTGTTGTTACATATTTTGCCCACATACAGTGCAGTCATAGATACAACCACAGTTACCCCCTGTACTCCCAAGCAGTAGAACAAATGTTCCATGCATAGAAGCACAAATAATTGTTGAAAAGTCCCCCTACGTCATGCATTTCATGACCTGGGAGCAATAGGATTAAGTTTCTCCATTGACTCTGAGGGTTTGCTATACTCTCTACAGCCCCTAAAACACATAAAGTTAATGTTGGTGCTCCCCTGCCCCTCCTTGTGGTACTACAAAGAAGGAAGGTATATGTAAAGTAAACTCTGCTGTGAATTATGGGGTGTTCCCTCCTTTGAGCAGATAATATTTAAATAGCGGGTCTCCCACTAGGCGGCTTCACCATGCTTTATTTTTTCTCTGTGAGTTAGGTGCCCCAGTCTCACGTTGCGCATCCACAGCCATATTCAACATTGGGCAGGGCCCGGAGCCTACTCCCGCTCTGCCCGGCTTCCTCCCCGCTCGCCCAAAACTGTGCTGTGCTGCGGTGGGAGTTTGCATTCTTTCTCTTTCCCACCTGCAGTCCATGCCGGCAGGAGGAAAAGCTGCAGTCTTCAGCCCAGCTGTCGATGCCAGGATTCTGGGAATGGGGCTTCGGGCCCCATCTTTGAATGCGCTGGCCTGAGAGGGCTAGTACCATACATGTTGCCCCTGGGTAGATGGGACCGCCTGAGGAAGATACGCTTTTAGTTTAGGGGATCCCCATGCGCACCTAGTCCCCTGGTAAACAAATTAATAAATAGCACCTCAACCCCTCGGCCCTGGGGCAATCCGTGAGTAGTTTGGAGAAAGTGCAACGAAGCGCCTGAGCACTTCGTTTCTTGAGTAAAAGGGTTCAATATTCAAATTCCTTAACATGTCATAACTCAGGCTCCATTGGGCTAGTCGCTTATATCTTGGCCTCATTTTATGCCTGGTGGTGAGCTGCAGCAGCCAGTGTCAATTTCAGCTGGCCGCAAAAAGGGAGCAATCTGCTGCCTGCTGGTTTCACTGGTTACCTGCGCGAGCCTTATCATTTGTCTGGCTATTGGCACTTCCCTCCTCCTGTTGGGGCACACGTGTCCAGGTCTTCCACCAGCTGCTTCTCAGAGAGTCTAAGGGGGCCAGCGTCACTGGCCCAGGAGAGACCCATCTAGGACCACCTGCAGACAACATCCTTAGCCCCTCAGGTCATCACATCGTTTGTCTATCCCTAAGACTGGTTATAGTTAGTTCCTCCTTTTCCCCTGGGTTCTGCTCCGCCCTGGCTAATGAAACAAAGGCAGGGACAGGCCTGGTGTCAGGTTACTTTGTCTGTGTTGGAGGTAGATTCCTTTGAAGTGTAATCAGGGCAGAGCACTGTTTCTCCCCAGCTATCCTGTCAGGAAGACCCAGGACCCTTCTGTTCTCTGTCGTGCTCCAATGCACATTTCACAGTGGGTGAGTCATCACCAGCCCAGACAGCTGGCCACTCACAGAAAGGCTCCAGTAACTTTATACGTGGGAATGCTATCTTTCTGAAAGTGACATTTCCAAAATGACTGTTTAAAATCTGGCTTTTCCTTTAAAGATGATGTAAAATTACCATTGCAATTAGCGGAAGAGGTATGTCTATAGCTGCTACCATTCCAAATTTAACATTTAATAAATATAACAATGTGGACCAATGATTCCCTATGGCAGCAGCCACCCTGGCGACAGTGAAAATCGTTTTGGGGAAAATTCATATGAGGAAATGTTCAAAATGAATTCATGCTTGTCGTACTTTTTAATATCACAGTTTAAAACTGCCCAGGTCGGTTACCTGTGTGCAGCTACTAGGTTGCCCAGGACTTTAGGCTCTCATGAGCAGCTCGCACATATGCGCACACTTGTGTGCGCATGCTTTCACATGTAACTAGCCCAGCGCACTTTACCCAAGCTGTGTCGCAGCTGCCTTATCTTAAAAAGCAGACGCTGGCGGCAAACCAGGGCAGTTCAATTGCCATGCAATTATCATTCATTGAAAATTCAATGGAAATAAAACTGAACTCCTTTGCTGCTCTTCCAACAAAATACCGGTCTCCTTACCACTGAGCTTCTGGCTGCTACCCATGGAAAAGCCTTTGGGGAATCCTATGGTGGTGCGAAATCTGGGTGTGACAATCGACCATGGATTATCTCTGGAAAATCATGTGAATAGACTTACCGGGACTTGTTTTGCTCTGATCCGGGCTCTTAGAAAGCTATACCCTCTGCTCGATCTACCAGCCAGATCATTGATCTCCAGAGGGGTAATACTAAGTAGGCTGGACTACTGCAACGCCCTGTTGCTAGGAGCCCCTAGGTAGGTACCTTCTAAAAAAGTTAGAACATATTCAGACCATCACCGCTAAACTGACATTGAACAAACCCCGATATTCATCTGCCACGGATGCCCTGAGGGAGCTTCATTGGCTAGCGGTGAAGCAGAGAATAGTCTTTAAATCTCTCTGTATTGTTCATAAGGCACTACAAAACAAAGGGCCAATACCTCTCCAGAACAAACGAAAAAAGTACACCCCCGGCAGAAACCTCCGCTCTACTACTGGTAACTATGTCCAGGAGCTCAGGTACAATAAAGTCAGTCAAGGAGGACGTACCTTTACGGTTAAAGCGGCCCGGTCATGGAATAGACTTCCAGCCTCCCTACGGTCTCAATCTGATTTGCAAAAAATCAGGAAAGCACTGAAGACCCGGTTATTTCCCCACTAGTGGCCGCTTTTCAGCTTGTCATCTGCTGCATCTTACATAATGGTTCAGCGCCAGGATACCATTTGTGGTCACAGTGCGCTCTATAAATAACCCCTTACATTACATTACGTGAGTTAGACACAGGTAGATAGCTTCGCCCACAAAAAAGGTCCAAAAACTAGGTGATCAAAAAGCAAAGTCCTGGCTTACTACATGGGCAGAACCAATTTGTAGTTATGTACCTGACTGCTCAAATCAAAGTTAACAACACTTCATATGTAAACTAGATGGCACTAGACTGAGATACATAGCGAAATAGAAAATACCAGCTGCAACTTCAAACGTATACTGTCGAAACAATACAATTGACTGTGAATTTAAATGTTTGGACTTACTATGTTCTAATATAACCCTTATTTACACATGAAATACAAATATGACATATATTGGGTAAAGATCTGTTGTTTTGTTTAATTGTAAATGCCCAGTTCTGTTGGGGATGCAGGATTGCCCTATCAGTGTATTCGCATGTGTATATGGACACAGCTCATGGCTGCCCAGCTATACTGTAGTCAATTACAGCTAGCCTCATATAAATATTACTTTGCTGACTGCTAATGAATGGAAACATTCAGGGAAGGTTTGAATTACAGGCTACCGTGTCATCTCATCTTACATATATCTGTATATATAGGAGTTTAGACCAAAATACTTACCTGTGAAGATGTTGAAAGGCGTGAAGGCAAAAGGGGGCAGATGGGATTCCTACGCCCAGAGCCACCACAGCTGCATTAAAGATACATTAATTTATTCAAACCACAAATTCGTCTAGACATCATTTTGTTGGAACTACGGTAGACACTGTAGTGAAAGTTTAATTTGCTGCAAATGCTACATTCGAAGCTAAATAGGCGTCAGAATATCGGACCGGTTCTGAAGAAGACCATACATTTACTTTCGTTGAATTTGTTTACCCCGGAAACCCAGAAGGAGTTCCCTGGGTGAACACATCAAATATAAAGATATAAAAAATGCTCATGCTTTGGACTCCTTGAATAGGCTCTAACATCGGGATTCTTTCTTTCTTTGTCAGTATCGCATCCAGGAACAAGACTGTCAGTAAAAGTGGTTTTCTTTTTTTTTTTTTTTTTTTTTGAAACCGTTTATTACAAGTCTTAAAAGTATACAAGTATGGGCCCACAACCTTCCGGCCGGCCGCTAGCAATGGTAGGAACATACGACATACATTTATGGAACACGTGGTATTACAGGAGGAACATTTCTCAGTAGGTAACAATGTCAAAAGCCACATCATCCAGGCCCCATTATGCGGTTTCATTTTAAATTAAGAACAACAAAAATAAAAACCACACCCACAAGGCAACCCACAATCAAAAATAGCAGCACGTGCTCCCCTAGAGGGGGGATCCCAACTATACACAGAAGTATAAAGAGGGGGAAGAGAACAGAGCGAGGACTGGGGGAACCCAATGCCCGGCAGCGGGGGAATGAGTCGGCTAAGGGGACGGGGCTGGCGAGGCATCAGGCAGCAGCGGAGGTGCACAGATACCCCCTCGGTAGGCGTTCCAGGGGCCCCATACTTTCACCCACGTCCCTGGCTTACCCCTCGCCACATACACCACCTTTTCTCGAAACATGCACCAGTCCATGTGTTCTTTCCAGGCCGAGACCGTCGGGGGCCTCTGGGACCCCCACAGTTGAGCAATATCATGCTTGGCTATCATGTATCCCAGAGTCACCCACCACGTCTGCGGCGCCGAGTAATCAGTCGGTTCCCACACATTCAACAGGCATCTTCTCGCTTCAGGCAAGAGCGCCACATGCGTAACCAGTCGCAGCACCTCATGTACACCACGCCAGAACCCTTCCACCTCCGGGCACTCCCACAAAATATGCAGAAAGGTCCCCAAAGCACCACACCCACGCTTACACAACCCATCTCCAGCATAGCCCATACGCAGAAGCTTTGGCCCCGTCATGTAGACCCGGTGGAGTATCTTGAGCTGGACGAAGCGAAGGCGAGCCGGTATGGCCACCTCCTTCGGGGAGGCCACCGCGGAGGTCCAGTCCTCGTCGTCCAACTCCAGCCCGTCGGCAACCCAAGCCGCACGAAGGGCAGTCAACAGGCCTGAGCGGTCGTTTATGAGCTTTTTGTATATAAGTGAGATCGTGCTGTCCGGGACGTGCCCATCCAGCATTCTATCCTCCAGGGGGGAATATTACGGGATGGAGGCAACGTCCGAGAAGACGGAGCCCAGCGCATGACGGACCTGCAAATACCGAAAGTATTCACTGCCCTGCAACTGAAATTCCGTCTGCAGCATATCGAACGTTTTAAATCCTCCCCTCGTCCAAAGATCCCCCACTTTACTGATACCTATTATGTCCCACTTCTCGAAGCCCTTAGAGGTCCACAGGGAACCTAACCGCTCAGACGCGTATAGTGGTGATGCCCGGGTCAAACGGTCCTTCCACCCCATAGCTGCATTGGCCGCGTGCCAGACTTGCACCATGACACGCGTGGGGCCCGTCAGACGAGCGTCGGGCGCGCTAGAGTAGAGCGCTCGATTGTAGTCGCCACCTGGCAGGAGCATCTTGTCCATTTCAAATGCCGGGTTTAAGGCGGGCCCGTAGAGGCCATGGTTAATGGCAGTGAGCTGGGAGGCCCAATAGTACCGTTTAATATCCGGGAGGGCAATCCCCCCGTCAAACCATGGGAGCGTCAGCTTAGCCAGAGCAATGCGCGGCCTCCCGTCCCAGAACAGGCGGCGTTGCAGACTCTCCACCTCACGGAAGTAGCGCGCCGGGACCAAGTCCATAGTGTTCTGCAAAGCGTACAGAAAACGCGGCAGAGACATCATCTTGAACAATGCCGCCCGGCCGAGCGGCGAAAGCGGCAGGCGCCGCCAGCGTGCGACATCTACCCGCAGACGCTGGAGGGGGGGAAGCAGATTCCGTTCATACCGGGCCTCCGGGTCCAGAGTAATGAAGACACCCAGGTACCGAAATCCCTGCGGGGCGATCTGGATCGGACAGCCCCGCGGGAGAATAGGAGCCTCCCCAGAGAGAACATACACACACGATTTAGCCCAGTTGATGACGAGACCGGAGTTACGACCAAACGAGTGTAAAACATCAACTAGCACTATAAGTGATTTACGTGGGGAGGCTAGGTACAGAAGGATGTCATCAGCGTATAGGGATACGCGGTCCTCATACTCGGGGGTCCAACGGAGACCACGGATGGAAGGCTCCCACCGCAGCCACTCCGCCAGGGGCTCCAAGGCAAGCGCAAAAAGGAGCGGCGACAAGGGACAGCCCTGTCGCGTGCCCCGGCCCAGCTCAAACGGGGCCGATACTCTTCCGTTCACGACCACCTGCGCCAATGGGCCCGCATACAACAATTTGACCCAACTGATAAATCCTGGGCCAAATCCGAACTTAGCAAGCATCGCCCAGATGTATGGCCACTCAAGCGTGTCAAACGCCATGGTGGCGTCTAAGGACGCCAAAATGGCCGGTTCCCGTATAAATGGGACGCGCGCAAGCACCCCATGCAAACGCCGCAGATTAAGGGCTGTATTGCGATGGGGAATAAAGCCAGACTGGTCCTGATGAACCAGATCTCCCACCACACCGACCAGCCGATTGGCGAGTACCTTAGCGAGAATTTTAGGCTCCGCATTCAGTAATGAGATAGGCCGATAGGAAGTAACCCGATCCCGAGGTCTCCCCTCCTTGTGGATCACCACGATCGTAGCCAGACGCTAGTCAAGCGGGAGGGAGCCCAGCGAGTGGGCCGCGAGGAACATTGCGCGGAGGTGAGGCGCCAATGTATCCGGTCGCAGCTTATACAGCTCGATAGGGATACCGTTCGGGCCCATGGCCTTGCCAGAAGCGACCGAGCGTATGGCGAGGGCGATTTCGTCGGAGGTGGGAGCGGCGTCCAGCGACACCCTGTCCTCCCCGGACAGGGAAGGCAGCGCGATATCCCTGAGCAGGGCACGGGAATCCTCTTCCGAGCAAGAAGAGACCGGGGAATACACCTCGCGGAAATACTCCGCGAAACAGGAGACAATTTCTTCTGGCTCAGTTACACACACACCATTCGTTTTCTCAATCAGCGGGACCACACGATTCGCTCTCTCCTTTTTATCCAACCACGCTATCAGTTTACCAGCCTTATCACCCACATCATACAGTCGCCCCTGTTGCTCTCTACTAAGTCCCCTGGCCGCCTCCGTAACGAGGGCCCTATAAGCCGCCTGTTTGAGCTGGAGGACATGTAGTGCAGCATCCGTCACCCCATCTTCTAGATTACCCTCCAGCTCAGCTATTTCAGCCTCCACCCGGGTCACCTCCTCCCGCTCGCGCCTCCGGGCGTGGGAAATAAGGGATAGGGCCTCCCCTCTAAGTACTGTTTGAAGGCCTCCCACAGGGAGATAGCTGAAGGCACTGACCCCACATTCTCCTCAAAATAGCGCTGGAGGGATTTAATCAAGTCAGCGCGAATGGTGGGGTCGCGCAGGTACCAGGAATTGATTGGGACCACCCTGCTCTCAGCCCTCGGAAAGACATCAAAATGCAACAATAGCGGGGAGTGGTCCGAGATACCCCGTGCCAAATGGCGCACCTCCCCCACCCTCCCGACATGGGCCGCCGGGACAAGGACATAATCAAGCCGTGAGAGACTACCATGGGCCCCCGAGTGGAAAGTGTATTGCAGCTGCGTGGGATGTTTTAAGCGCCAGCAGTCCACCAATCCCAGTGTATCCAAGAGGCCGGATAGCCACGCCTGTGCCCGGGGGAGGTCCCTAGGGGGGTGACGATCCACAGTCCCAGAAACCACCGCGTTGAAATCCCCCCCCACCACCAGAAGCCCCCCCGGAAGGCCAAGGAGGAGGCGCCCCAGATCTGCAAAGGTGGTCGACTGCAACCCCGGTGGGACGTACACTGACACAAAGACAACCACTTTGCCCTCCATTCTCCCCACCAAGACAGTGTAACGTCCCCTGTCATCGTGGAGCACCTCATCAATTTCTAACGGGAGCGAGTTCTTTACCATGATACCCACACCCCTCGAGCCTGACGTGAAGCCCGAGTGGGCCACGAGGCGGTAGCCACGCCGATTCATGGCGCAGAAGGAATTGCCAATAAGGTGTGTCTCCTGCAGGAAGACCACATCAGGCGAGAGTCGCTTCAGATACTGTAGGACCACACCTCGTTTGATCCTGTCCCCCCAGTCCATTGACGTTCCAAGACAACAAAGTTAATTCCCTACCCCCCATCATACACAGAAACCATCATTCGTCCCCCCGAGAGCACAGTAGAACCAACACAAAAAAAGGGTTGCCTTGTGATAATAACGAACAACACCCCATCCCTGCCCACCCACCCCAACAAAACTCCCCCCTCCCTGCACCCCTGCATGAGCCCAGACAGCCCCCCCACCGTGCAGTGTGCCTGTCGCCCCATAGATAGTTAAACTAACTAGACCCCCAGAGGAGGAGGGAGAACCCCCAAGAGACCCCACACAACCTCCATAGGAGGGGAACTTAAGCAATCCGATGTATAGTCGAAAGTGGCATCATTTTTGTCCCGAGCGAGGCCTAATATTAGTCCCTCAGTCTTGATCCGGCGAGCCTTCTCCCCCGGCCGCTCCCCCCCCGCCACCCCGATCCCGATCTCCAGACAGAGTATCCAGCCAGTCTCCGGCCGCTTCGGGACGATCAAAAAAGTGTGTGCGACCTTCCACCTCCACTCGCAGCTTAGCTGGGAAAAGCATGGCGTATTTGAGATTTAGGTCCCGAAGACGGCGCTTGACACCAAGGAAGCTCAGTCTCTGCTTCTGGACCGCAGGGGTGAAATCAGGATAGAAATTAATGTCCATATTGTCAAGTCTAATCGGTCCCTGTAGTCTGGAGGATTGCAGGATAGCGTCTCTGTCCCGAAAATTAAAAATCCGGGCGATGAGAGGTCTCGGAGCGGCTCCGACCTTAGGCCTTCCCCCGGGAACCCTGTGGGCCCTCTCCACAGCAAAGAATTTACTCAGCCCCCGTGGCTGGAGATGGGTAACAATCAGGTCTTCCACGAAAAGGTCCGCCGCCGCTTCCTCACGTCCCTCAGGCACCCCGATGATACGGATGTTGTTCCTCTGGGCCCGACTCTCGGAGTCCTCCAGGCGACGATCCATCAGCGCACTCGCCCTAGCAAGCCGGCGCACCTCCGTTTGCAGGGCCGCCACATGTGTCGTAAGGCCCGATGCGGTGTGGGCCAAAGAATCTGCTCGGTCGTTGGTCTTGGAGAGATCAGCCCTTATCAGGCCAACATCTACGAGGACCGAGTCGATCTTCTGCGCCAGTGTGTCAAAACGCTGGCCCACAGAGGCCTTCATCTCGGCGATGGCGCCCATGACATCCCGCAGAGTCAGATCCGTGGGCAGATCGGGGGCATCAGTAGGGCCCTCAGGGGACCTGCGTGGCACCTCAGGGGATCCCTTCTGGAGGGTATAGCGATCTATGCTGTTGGACTGATGGGCTGCGCCACGCCGGGTCGATTTTACCTTTGCCCGATCGCCATCTTGTTTCGTGGCCATGGTCCCAGTCTCCCGATCGCACCAGCCACGTCGTGGAGGGCGAGCAAGCCGGTCCACGGGCTCCGGGGGGGCGCCACCCCAGATCTGCGGGGCGGATCACAGCCGGCGGGCAGGCAGGGTCCCCCAGCGAGGCCACACCAACACACGAAGCCCCGCGACCCAACCTCGCATAGACAGCAAGGAGGGTGCGAAAGCGAAAGTGAAAGTGCGGGTTACGCGAGCCACCAAGCCCTGTCCGCCGCTGTTATTCACTTCGTCACTGGATCGCCCCACAACGCAAATCCGGGGTTCGGCTAGGAGAAGGCAGCAAACCTCAATCGGTGCTAAAGTCGGTGTCGGAGGTCCGATTTGGAAGCGGAAAACGGGCGCCACCTCAGCTCGGGCTCACCAACACAGTCCCCTCATCTGGGACAGGATATGTTCAGGATAGTCATAGGAGGTCGCGGAGGTCCTCGGGAGCCTCGCACCTACGCGGCCATCTTGGTTGCGCGCTAGGCTCCTCCCCCAGTAAAAGTGGTTTTCAATTATCAATACAAGTTTGCAAGAGCACCAGAATAACAAGCATTGGCATAGCCAATAGGCCTCGCCTTTGGGACCTTATAAGTGTTTAGCCATGCAACAGTTGCATAACTAAATACTTATAAGGTCCCAAAAGCGAGACCTATTGGCTATGCCAAGCGGCCATGCGGCCGCAAAAGTGAAAGTAATCGCAGTAAAGCGCGGCGCGCGCCCCGTGCACATGCACTGTAGCTCTAGGCTGGCATGGTAGCACTTTTTGGAGCCCTCTCAATAAGTCTCGCCAGACCAGCGCATGCACTGGTTCAGGCGAGACCTAAAAAGGGGTCAATAAAGCATATGATGATTAGAGTTCAGATGCTGGATGGATAGAGCCGCTGGTCGCTAGTGTCCCAACGCCACTTGAGCATGTGACCACGGCTGTAGTAAGAGACAGAGAAGCTACCTGTAATAATGTATTGACATTTTGTTAGCCCCTGGCCCTTAATTTCTTTCTAACAATTGCAGTATTGTAGTTTCTTTCTGCTATGATCCTCAGCTGTGGGCTCGGGAGCCCGCGTTTGAGGCCTATATAAAATGGTGAGTCGAAGGTGGGTCAGTGTGAGGGCCTCAGTGTTACACGTGGAATCCATTGCTCCAAGCTTAGAAGGAGATTGTTGTGAGTGACTGACGAGAAGCAACTTAACTTGCTTGCAAGCAGGGAGCCAAACCTCAAGGCTGCAGAGGCAAAAGCAGTGGAGAGTGCCGAGAAATACAATATAAATCACGAATCAGCACAGTGTAAAACCAAAATCCAAATTGCAGCAGACATTAAACAAGCATTGAAAATGCAATAGGTCTCGCCTTTTATTACGTTAAAGTCATTTGCTTTGCTAATGGTATTGTATAGTATTGTATAGTATATTTGTAAATTTATATATGCATAGATGTAGGTACATATAGCTGTATATGTATCTGTATGCATTTATATATATATATATGCATTCATATGTATGCAGTATGGCCAGTAGCGCGTTTAAGGAAGACCCGTCACACAAGCGGCCTGTGGAAATATTGGCAAAGTGTTCTTTCTGTGTTCCGAGGTATTGGATTTCACAGGCCCACCCCAGGACTTGCCAAGCCACTTGGCCAGCCACTGCGACTAGCAGTCTGTCACTGTACGGGGGCGCAGGATCATTGTACCTGGACGTCAAGGCCCGGTTTGGCCCCTGATCTGTTGGTTTTGGCGTTGAGGAATCAAGGCGGCCATAAACACCTTGAACATGGGATTTACTCGGCATACACTAGCCCCCTGCCTCCTTTGCCGCTCACAGCAGCATTTTGCAGCTCCGCAATGGACACTTACCAGAGTGATGGCAGCTGGGATTTGAAGTCCTTCAGCAACGGACCACAGCTGCAAACAGTAACTGACGGAACACGTTACATTCCAGCCAATGGGAATGCCGTGGCACTCACAAAGAAGGGAGCGAGTAACACCCAGTGGAATCAGGAATCTGAGGAAGGCTTATGCCGAAATGCATAATGCCTGTTACGGGGAATAAATGGTTGCCAATCAGTACCCCGCTGTGTCTTCTGGTCTTTCTTCTGAAAGGCTACTTCCTCTTCCAGATTTATCACGAGATATAGTCTATTTCCTTTAGTGGTTTTTGAAGGCAGTGTTGCGTTTTTTTGTTCAAGGGCAATGATATACAATGCATTGGCCTTCGTTTAAAACTAGAGAAAGGAGTAAACCTTATTTGTAACAGACTTTGTGGTCAAGAACTATAGGTGCAGGGAGAGCTGCGAGGCGCTGTGCCAGTTCCGAGAGGGTGGACCGAGGACACACAAAGCCCCCTCTGTCCTCACGGCGATATTTCTCTCTACCGTTTAGCCGGAATAAGGATACTTGGTCTACTGTGACCTTCTTTTGTCATATGGCTCTGCTTATGATGTAATTTTATGATTGATACCATTTTCTCCTTTAGAATTTGAACATAAGGGATTTTGGATTATTGCGACTTTACCTTGATTTTAAGATTATAATTTCTATGATAAATTTTCCTAGTGCCCTGATGAAGTCTATGGCTTACTGCCGTATAGACGAAACACGTGTTGTCATGGTTTGTGGCTTGTACAACAAATGTTAAGAATATTGGAATATGGATGTATGATCTTGGAATAAAACAAGAAGAAACTATTAGGGACTAAGTATTGAATTTTATATGTGCTCTTACTTTAGTGTTTTTTGCTCAGGCTGCCAATTGTTAACAATGACAAAGACTTAGGTGTATATTCTCAAGAACGTGCGATAATCATCGCCAAAATCAGTTAACGCAATCTTTCATATCGCCGTCTATCGTGGGAAAATAACTCTGTGTCAACGTCGTAATCTCAACACGGCGGTAACATGCGATAGTTTCCCGACAACGCGTCAAATGTCCGTGATAAAAGTCCCTGGACGCCGATAAAAATCTAAACGTGAAAAAACGTGCGATGGACACAACTGCGATAAAAAATCCAGCAAGAAGCAGCGCCAGCCTGCAAGTCCCACAACTCAGGTGGCCAAAATCACTATAAAAGCGGCAACCAAAAACACAAAGAAGACCCAAACAACTGTGAAGCACCATGGAGGTAGCTGGAGCAAGTACAGAGGACGACCAGAACCCCACAAGCCCCACAGAGGACCAGCCTGGGACCATCATTGGGGAGACGGTGGCAGGAGTTGGGGGACTGAACACTGCACAACATGACCTGAGCCAACAGCAACAGGGTTAGTAACGACCAGGGACTGGGGGGACGGGGGGATATGGGCACAATGGCACACATGCACCGACCAAGAGCCCAATTTACGCAAGTCTGCAACATCTCAGCACTGCATAAGCAAAGAAGTGAAAGGCACACCGCCTGAAAGGGATAAGGGCAATCAGAGCCGTGGGCAACACACCCACAATGCAGCACACACACATAAGATGCAGAACACCCCAACAGTGACAGCATTATGGTACAAACTGCAACACTTCCACAACAGAATAATGAACACAACTTCTGCCACTTGTGTGTAGAAAATGGCCATTTGCATTTGGCATTGTGAGATGACAATGTACAAGTACCACCTCACATGGTGATGGTGTAGAAATGCCAAGTGTCCCGCTTCAACTAGGCGTCTCCTCATACACAGTCACAATGTACATTGCTATGCAGTCTTACAGTAAACTTGTACAATGCGTGAACATACATGTGAACACAATGTCAATCTAAATTTCCCCTTCACATTGCAGAAGGAGAGCCAACACCTCCTGCAGAGCAGATCCAACAACTCAACACTGATGATGAAGAGGACCTCCCCAACATCTACACCGACGCACTCCAACAGCTCAGGGACAGCTCCGGCACCCCACCTCCAGGAGCAGGGCATCCCAGCTGCATCCATGGGACCCCACCCCCTGCACAGACCACACAGCAGGAAGCACCCACCACTACGGCTGTCTCCCAGGACCCCCAGGACCAACACATGGCCTTCCAACGCCGTGTGTTAGGGTGCCAGGAGGAAATGTCTGATCAGCTGCGGATGGGGTTCGACCTCATGTCAGCCAAACTAGATGCAATACGTGTATGTCTAAGTCCCATCAGGGACCACTCACAGTCCCTAGCGGACACCCACTGTCCACTCCTTGCACTACAACAAGCCATGGCTGACATCGCTGGAGTCATGACACTGAGCCAAGAACAACTGTCTAGTCAGAGTGGCCCCACCGATGTCATCCGTGAGTTGGGACACATAAGGAGAATGATGGAGAGCTTGGAGGGGATGCAGGCAGAAAGAATGTTTGCCACCGCTGCAGACCAGCGAGATGTAGCTGTGATCTTCCATGCCCTGCAAATCCTCGTCATGGCATTGCCACCACAAGGCCTGGCGCGGATGGATGCTGGTGCTACTACTACATCCACCTCTCCTCCCCCTGAAGTGTCAGTGCCACACAGTGCAGCAGATTTTCCACCTCCGTCCCCTGATGTGTCACTGCCACACAGTGATGAAGACAAAACACCACCACCCGCATGAGAGGCACCTGACACCTCAGAGGACGAAGATGATGATGAATCTGGCTTTGTGGCTAGAATGAAGTGGTAGAATTAATCTCCGCCATATGGCCGGGTTCAGCTTGGTTCTGCCCTCTGCATCATGCCTTGGAATAATACCACCCACTGTCCCCCTATACACTGAGCGACACTCAACTTGGACCTCAACATGGACTGCCATATTTGGTTTGCTTACCAATGACACAGCAATCCCACTGCGGACTGCAGTCTTCCACTCCCTATGAACTTGTCAATCCGGAAATGACGCTGGCCGGCCCTCCACGGGCCAACAATGTAAAGTGGGGTTTGCATGTCCCTGTACTGGTCCAGCTTCAACACTCTACTGAATGTGAATAAGACATTCCAATTCACACAGATGTGTCATGGCCATGATCAATCAAGAATGAAAGTATGGATGAATGTAGGGACAGTGATTCCACAAAAAGGTACTCCCTGGCTAATGCTATCAATGCGCATGTATGGCCGTGACCCAGATTAGCAGTGAGACGCACATTGTCATTCAAATCAACACTCATCACAGTTGAATACAAGTGAGGGTGCGTAGACTTTATTAGCATATGCATGTCAGTACAGGCAAGATGAGTGCCACAACATGCAGACCAATGCAGCAGTATGTCAGAATGAGGAACATTGCCAAGCGCTGCTGTCCACTCCGGGGGAGTGCTTCACCTTTCACAGGTGTATGTTAAGCCACGTTGTTGCCCGCTCATGTATTCGGAGTCCAGGCAAATGCGGCCATGTCCACTGTTGTCGTGGGATATGTGACCTGATCTCCAAGATGCCAAAAGGTGTCGGGACATGTGCAATGTGTTCCAATCTGTTGTGGCTGCAGGTACGTAGTTACTCGTCCATGAAAGCGATTGCAGCTTCGTAGGCTAACATTTCCAACATGGGGTAGTTGTCGACTTCATCAAACAGGACGGCGAGGTGATCCATTAGCAGGTCCAGACAGATGTGCTATGTCCACCCCCTTGCACCAATTAGCACTACAGCCCAATAGGGGAGCGGTTCAATGTGGTCACTGCACACAAGGATTTGTGCACTCTCACAGGTCCAGCTGCCAGCATGTATGCCAAGTATCAAGGCATCCCATAAACGGGTATCACGGTGACACTCCTGGTCGTGGGCCAACAGGGGGTGCACACACATGTCAAAATCCGGTTCAGCTACTGTCCTGTTGGATAGGCAGCACTCAAATGTGCACGATCGACAATGCAACACAGGCTGAACGCAGGTGACGTTGGCAGGGCGTAAGCTTAGCCGGTCACTGATCCGCAGCACTGCCAATGGCAGTGCCCCCAGTAAATGCAGCATTAGTGCACGGTACAGTTCTACGTGACAGGGGTTGTGCATGTGTCTGGGATGTTTGGCCATTGCATTAGTGGCTCTTGTTGAAGTGGTACTATTCTGACCTGCGCCAGTTCTGTGGATGAAATGCCACATCTCGGATCAATGAGTTGTTTTAGTGTGCACCGGTTGTACAACTGGGATGTTGTGGGAGTAAGTGTGAAGGCCATTCCATGGAAGATAACTTTGAGCAAGGACTCCTGTGTGTGGGGTGTGTATATGTTGGTCTCTCGTGGGCTATGCATAGTGTGGGAGTCGGCATCAGCTGCTATAGTATCTGTCATGGGTTGCCGGGCACATGCAATTCCGAGGTCAGAGGTGCAGATGTGTTTCCGCCTGATAGTTTAAACAAAGGAGCTTTCATCCCTATTGTAATCTGCTTGCATTCATGAACTGTGAAGTGGCTTGTTGGGGGTGGGATGAGTATGACTTTGGGATTCATTTTTGACATGTCTTGCATGTGGCATATGAGCGGCATCACTGTGTGTTACATTGCCTCACAGCTGCTCCTCCCTCCCCCCGAATCCATTTACTTATGTGCGCTGCACAATTGCATCACTTGCACTCCTACGGTACAGTATGGTCATGCCTGTCTGCGCATGTCAACAAGCCTGACAATGACACTGTGATGTTGGCCGTTGAAGGTGGATGGCCATGTGAGTGTAGGCCTATGGTAAGGATAGGGCAGGCACAGACGAAGAGTACATGCTAGCTGAACTGGCGCTGCTGATGTAGCTAGGCATTTGGCTCATGCTGCGGCAATACAGATTTACACAACACTTAGCATGTATGATCCTGGACCCCGAGCGGTCTTGCGCTCCTTCATTACTCCGTTTGTGTGAGCCCGCCCTCCGGGTGCATGTTACATTGCAATATTGTCGCTTACAGAGGGGGACGACTTAGCTTTATGTCCAAGCTCTTACTCACTGCTTGAGGTGACATGGTTGCATCCACTGTCCACAACACTACAAACATCAGCAGTGTATGTCCACATGGACAGGTCTGTGCTCCGCATACTGAGGTCTGTCCAGCACATCACCGCCACACTTGGCATTGTGTGCATTCTTATTCATGGGTGACCTGCCTCCTTCACACATACTTGGTTCCCACCTCTCCCCACATTCTGCTATTGTGTGGCTGAGGGACCATGCCATTTTCGGAACGTACGCTGTCCTGTTCTGCTCTACCTGGGAGCTAGTCGGGGGGGTTGATCCGGGGGGATTGCATGGGGGTGGTGACGGTAGGTGTTGTGTACCTCTTGGGTCTCCGAGCTGCATGATCAGTGTCTCCATGACATGTGTTGGTCTTCAGATGTTTCTCTGGGATGGGCTACTTTCAAACTGCAGGTAGTCATCCTGCTTTTTACCAGTAAAGGGCAGGTGTTAAATCCCTGCTGCTAATGCGCCTTATCGCCTGTTTTCGGATCGCAGATCTGGCTGGTCGTTGAGAATATCGCGAAGTGGTGTTTTCGTGTGTTTTTGCATGGGAACGCCTACTCTGCAGATCATTAGCGTTAGCTGTCGCTCTTCTGTGGTGATGTTTTTTGCGGCAGCTATAGCTGGAATCTGGTGATATCATCAGTTTGCACCAGCTTGAGAATGGGGCGATAATTCTTTCGCCACTGCGCTAAAGTGCCGATAACTCGGCGATAAGTCCTTGAGTATATGCCCCCTGGACTTTTGATTTCTAGTGCTCTAGTGTCGCTGTTGTTTAATGTGGAATATTCCTGCTCTTGAGGTGTTTGGTGGCCACCCCATTCCTCTAGAAATGCCTGTCTACATTGAGAAGATTATACAGCATATGGGGATGTGTGACTGCAGTTTATTCGCTTAACCATCATATTAGTAATGTTCTATACATTAGGTTTAGTTTGCACTTTCTCTAGGTGTCTTAAGAAAAATTTCCCATCAGCTATAAAAATAACAATATCATCCAAATAGGAAGCTACTCTGAAAAATCTTGCTTGAAGAATTTGGTCAATGAGGCATTGGAAGGTGCTAGAGATGCATGCAATCCAAACAGTAACATTTTGAATAAGAAAAAAAGGAAGAGTTTGCAGAATGCAGTCTCATATCTATCAAAGATTCTCAAGGCAACCTGCCAATACACTTACAAAAAATGTTTACAAATATAATGTGCTGATATATTATGCTGCCTTTAGTTGTCCAGTGATGTCATCCATCGTAGGCATAGGGTTTGCATCAAAAGTAAACACGTCATTGACTTGATTGAAATCAATATAGAAGCAAATAATCCCATTCAATTTTTGTAACAATGAAATTGTTGAAGACCATTCTCATCAGGATGGCTCTATTGTATCCAGCCAAAAAATAGATGTAATTTATTTTTTTACTACTTTTCTTCTTTCGTAGAGACATTTGGTATTCAATAAGCTTTCTAGTATTCAGGAAGGTTTTACTCTAATCTTAATACAAATGAGGTATTAGTGGCATACTAAATGTAAGTCAAATTTCCTGGGAAAGGAGAAACTACATCTCCTGCTTTCTTCAGTATTTTTTTAATCCCTTCCTCTCTCCTTTAGATGCTGATGTCTTACTAATCATTTCTTTACCAGGATCCAGTTTCTTTTACTGGAGATCTGCATCCAATGTAGCAGATTCTTCCATAATTCCCACCAGCTCTTCCCATTTTAAGACATTAATGGCATTTGGCTAACACCTTGCTTTTGGTGCTTGACAACAATACTGAAACCTAATGCCCCATTGCCAGATACCTGAGATATGTCCCTATATTGTACTGTATGTTCTTTCTCAGTTTTCTGGTCTTCTTGTAAATGTTCAGCAGCTATTTGCCAAAGAGCTTCTAATCTAGTATTAAATGTGACCACATATTCAAAAAAGGGTACTCTTCTATCCTCTTGTTCTACCCACTCCTCTAAAGGCCGTATCTAATATTAACCTAGGCTTCTGGCCCAAAAGAAATTTGAATGGCGAAAACCCGGTGGAGCTTTACCGGACTCGCCATAAAATGAATAGCAAGAGAGGTCACAGTTCTCCCCAATCCTTCCCACGAGGACTAATCACCTTTTACAGTATTTGTTTCAGAGTTTTATTGAAATGTTCCACCATCCCATTGGTTTGGGGATGCTCTATGAAAGTCTGGATATGCTTCATTTATTACGGATCATAAACTTGGGCTAAGAGATTAGACATAAGGTCATTACCTTGGTCTTTCAAAATGTCTTCTCATTGCCACACAACCATAGAAAAATATTGTATGACTACATAGCAAATGTGAGCAGACAACGTTCCTCTCTGGCAAAATGTCTGCGAGGATAGCATAGTCTACCAACACTAAGATATATTTATGTCCCTTCCCTGAAAGTTCTACGGGCCCTGCTAGATGCAATTACCTGTAAAAGCTAGAGAGGGAGTTTTGGAACATAGCCTAGAATCACCGGGCACTACTTACAGTTGTTGGAAGCTTCTGTTTGGATACAGAGACAAAGAAAAGTTGCTGGATGATTTTTGCTGGTTTTTGTTCCCCTAAAAAGTCTCTCAAAATGTGACTTTAAGCAAATTTAAACTCAGTGTCCCGGGAAAAAGCAGGCATCAGAATTTGTCAAATTGTAGAGCCCTGGGTAGGTTTGAGGTACTATTCTATACAAAAACCCCTTTTTCCGCTGAAAATAGAGACAGAGTGGGATAGAGGTGTCCTCCCCTTTACTGGCTCGTTGGATTGCATAGGTCATTGTAGGGATCTGGTATTGGTCTTGTGGGAAGTTTTCCCTGTTTTTTAGATTCCAAAATACACTTTTTACTTCTTATTTTTGTTTCTTCTTATTTTTTAGAGTTTTATATAGCGCAAACTTGACCCGAATCGGGTATCAGAGCGCTTTACATAGCACCAGTTGCATTACATGAGGACACATTGATTTTTGTTAGGCACGGGGAGATTAAGTGATTTGCCCAGAATCACAGAATGTTCAGCGTCATTGCCAAGACTCGAATCCAGCTCCCCAGATTCGAGGTCGGATGCCCTAGCCGTTAGGCCAACTCCTCTCCCCTACTTCTGTATGTGTGGCTAACATTCGAACATTTTTCTCTTGTTTTCTGTCTCTTACATTATCTCTCCAGAAAAATAGTGCTCTCTACTTCTATAGATGTAAAAGTGTTGCAGGGATTCTGCTCATGCACAGAACTATGCGCAGGAAACCAGGACCTCAGTGAATTGCGGTGTACCAAAAGCTCACCTCAGTACCCAGAACCCCTATCCGACCAGCATCAGTGTCTCATTCGCTCTTCATACCATATAGAAGCTACCAATGATTAGACAACCCAGAACATGCGACTTTAGAGTACTCTCAGGAGTGGTGGGAATCAGAAATACCTGTTCGTTATTATTCTCATATCAGTCCACAACAAGAGTAATTAGAGACACGGTAAAGTTTAAAATGTTTATTTTATAAACTATGTGTCCTAAGATGTAGTACTTTGGCTAACATAAGCAGACAAATGATTAAAATCAAAACCATCAGCATTGTTACAATACCATAGAAAATGAAGGGAGAAATCATATTACAAATGATAGTAGAATACAACCACCCTCTCTTTGCTAGTAAGCTAGTATTATTATACTAATAGAAGGTCTCTAGGTTTGAATGGGGAATCCCATACCGTAAAGATCAGCTTAGGTGAATCACATCACAGGATCAGCTTTGCTCTGCGCCTGGAAAAGTTCTTCTCCAGAATGTGTATCAAAGGGTACTCTAATGCATGCAAACTGCAATATTAAAGGCTTTCGACTTTCAGATATTTGCAGCTGTGTGCGTGTTATGGCTAGAGCGTGGGCCGATCAACCTGAACTCAAAAACATACATTGTTTGGTGGCTCAGACTGCTTCTGCACACAATGTTCAGATCAAGGTCGCAGTGCACGTCTAGGGATGTGAACAACAGACAGTTTCTCATGTGAAGAAAAGGCAAGCAAGCAGTTTTCAAATAATAGCATCTATCTGCAGTGTCATGTGCAAAAGCAGCAAAAGTGGCAAGATGGCGTTTCTGACATCTAAGACGCTTATGCTAACATAGCAATGTCTATCTAAAACGCTGCCTCCACTACAAAAGGGGCTTCCTGTGGCCTTTCTACGATGTGATGGTGCTAGAAAACAAATTCCCTGAAATGTAGCATATCAGTTCCTAATACTAAATCTTTGGGTAAATTAAAAATTAACTATACAATTAACAGGAGTTGCCCAGACAGACAAAGTAGCCTTCTTGGTGGGATTGGTTTGAGTGTCTCTATGTATACAAGTGATTGCTATGGTGCTGAGAGTAGGGCTTGTTGTCAATTTGGGTATCCTTATTATCTACACACAGCCACTTGTCACTAGTCCTTGTACCTTCTGCCTATCAACACTCCATTTCTGGGAGTAGATTTGACCTTGAGGATATGGTTGTCCATAATTGATGTCTATGAATTCTAATTTCCCAAGTTTCAGTCCAGACATTGTGGGACACATACTACCAATGCAACCACCCTTCCCCACATCATAGCATTAAGGGCCTGTTGAGGGAATTATGCCTGATCCCAACATTCCTCACGAGTGGCACATTTCTCAGTCTTTGTTTTTGCAGGTATGATGTCTCCTCATTGCTCTGATATGATATCAGTTTCCCTGGAAAAATATGAGGGCCAGCTTTTTGGTACGTAGTGCTAAGAGTCACAGTTTCTTCTATTGAAGGATTTGGATGTTGTTGTACCCATCTTTGCATTAGTGTTGGTAAGGCTTCTATGAAATGTTACTTCAGTGCCTTGTCTCTCATTTCTTCTTTCATTGTGGTGTTAGTTCCTAGCCATTTATCTACCAAATCCTTGGTTCTGTAGTAAAATCATCTAAGGTGCCCATCATTTTTGAGTCTAAGAACGTGAAAGGGCTGCCTATAACTCTCCTTGTCAAAGCCTAGCTGTTCTTCAATGGTTTTCTTAATGTCCTCATGAGATGCTATACTACCAGGATTAAGTCAATTACAAATGTTCTGGATCTGTACAGCCAATATGTGGACAATGTAGAGGCTACATCGTTCCATTGAATGCCAACCATTCACATACTGTAAAGAAATAACTGGGATGTCCTCCTGGAGTATACTCTTGAAAAACTGATGCTGGCACATTGGACCGTACTCTAGTGGCAGCAATATGACGTTATTTATGTTACGTTATGTTATGAGGGTATCCAGGTGATGGAGCAGGCCTGTAGGCACAGGCATTTGGGTGTTGAGTTGGGTGTTAGGTGCCAGACCCCACAGAGTTAGTCTGGGCTAACTGACTTAGACCCTCTATCAATTGTTGGAAAAACGCGTTTTGGTTGTAAAATTCTATCCATGATTGGACAAAGACCAAGGAAAATTATTCTGCTGTATACAATCTTGTAGCCTTTAATTTCCATCTCTCTTTTTGGCACATATATCTCTAGTTTAACTAGGTGTTCTATGGATACCCTGGATGTGTGCCTGGAGCTACGTCACACTTAATTTCTTCCAGGAGAAAAAATGTATAACATTTCATTTATCAGCTAACATCTCTAACATATCACATTTGTCGTGTGAGCCACATAATGAATCCACTGAATAATCTGCAGATTTTGAAATACATATGTTCTGACTCAGACAGATGAATGAGTACCCAGAATGCTGCCTAGTATAACTCTGGCCACTATGATCAAGTTAACTGGCCACTTTTCATTGGCATACGGAAGTGATAGTATCCTTGACTGGCGGTCGTTCCTTGATAGAGTGGGACAATGTTTGTGTTAGAAGTAGAAATAAAAAGAAAGTCCACACCAGGTAGTTGAAGGCTTCTTTATTCTGAACATCCACTCTCCTCACTAAACCAGGAATATCAACATTCTACTGTCAAATCATGTGGAACGTTCCATTGTGAGATGGTAGGAAGGGGGGAGCAGGGGAGAGGAAACCAAGGGAAAAAGGGAGGTAGGTTACAGCAATTAATACAAGAAAGTTACAACACATCTCCCTACATGGGTGAGGGAGGAACTTACGTTAAGTTCACAAGTCTATCACCACTCGATGTCTGTCCATTTTCCAGGCGGACTACATTCTGCTTACCTTTACCACTCGTTGAGGTGGATGGTATTTGCTCTGCCCAGTTTGTACATGGGTGGGTTTCCTCACTAGTACAGGATTGTTGCTCTTGAGGTTATGTTCCTTAACCGCATGTTTCTGGTCATACCAACTCTTATACCTCTGTTGGTGTTGTTGAGTTTTTTTTTTACCCTCCCCATAGTTGGGAATACTTCTCCTACCTCCTTCCAACCACAGGGGGTTCATCTTGGTGCTAGGTTCTCTCCCTCCTAGAGCTACAAACTGAGAAATCCCTGTGACAAGGTTCGGTGCAGTATGATACACCCATATGCATTCTTTTAGTGAGTCCTCAATCTTGTGGCCATTAGTGGTGGGCAGTTGAATATGTTCCTTTACAATGCGGTTTGTTCTCTCCACCAGTCCATTGGCCTTAGGACAGTAGAGTGCTGTTTTCTCGTGTTTGATGTTTAATTCCTCTAGGAACTCTCTCATCTCCGCGCACGTGAATTGCACTCCGTTATCTGTTACTAAAATCACTGGTATTCCTTCATTGCAAAAAATGTTTTTTAGGAATGTGATAAGGCTGCTTGTCCTGGTGGAAGGCGTAAATTTGAAGTTGATGCAGTGGGAGGTGTAGAATATTAAGACAAATATGAACTTCTTTTGGAGCCCCAAAGCTTCCATGGGCCCAATTATATCAATGGCTAGTTTAGTCCATGGCACAATAGGTACCTCCACTGGAGACAGAGGGACTTTGCGTAGGGTTTTGCTTCTATCACTTTTGGCACAGCTGATGCATTCCTTGACTTTCAGCTCCACCATTGAATCCATTTTGGGAAACCAAAAGCACCTTCTAACCTTGTTCTTTGTGAGGCTCCTTCCTAAGTGCCCCTTCAACTGGTGGAACAACTTTTTCATTGAGATACACTTTATCAGCCATAAGTGTTAGTTCAAATCTCACTTCCCAAAACTCCTTTATCGCTTCAGGGACTTCAGTGGGGTTTTCAGGCCAGCCATTGACTATTAAATCCTTCAAAATGTTCCTATCAACGTCTTTTCTCATGCTTTCTTCCCATTCCTCTTTGGTAAGGGACGGTAGTTGTATATCTAAGATGGGGACATCTAACTGTTGACTGAGGGTCTCCTAATGATGGAACAGCACTGAGGAGGACTCTCATAGTGAAAGGCGCAGCTGCGAAGAGGCGAATGACGATGTCGTGGAGCTGGAACGCTGACTGGAATTGCCTCACGCAGGAACCGGCTGAGGAGCTGCTGTTGCACCTGATCTGCTGACTCCCAAAAAGCTGGCGTGCTGACTAGAATACTTCAGGAAAAGCAGGCAGGGAGGAGGCTGGTGCGCCAGAATCTCGTCAGCGGAAAGGCTAGAGGCGCTGAAGCGGAGACTCACGCTGGGCGCAGGCTGAGGAATTTCGTCCCAACTGGCAGTCTGGAGGCACCATGCTGGGGCTCACGCTGGTCGCAGACTGGGATTATGTCACACCACTGGCAGGCTGAAGGCACCGGAGCAGAACGATAGTGGCAGGCTGAAGCGCCGGAGCAGATGCTCACACAGGCATAGGCTGAGGAGCCCTTTCCGCAAACCCAGCAAGAAGGAGGTGTCCCAAGGAGCTGAACAAAAGGCGCTACCACTTTTACACGGAATAGTATGAAAGGTGGCTACATTCACCGGAAAAGAGCTGGCAGGGCCACACAGCCACCTTGACGAAGGAGTGATGTGGAACAAAAGGGTGGAGGGAATCCACCAAAATCAGAGTTTTTGCAAAGCAGGAGAAGTGGACACACGAACTGCTGGAAGAAAGCGATTCCAGAATCCCTCAGGGACGAGACAGGAATCTACACAACCACGGAGAATTGCGTTGTTACCAGAATACACTGAATGTTGTTGGAGAGAGTATCGAAAGGGGAGATTACCAGCTGCCCCCTGCACAGGATCGTCGCCAGTGTTAGAAGTAGAAATAAAAAGAAAGTCCAAACCAGGTAGGTTGAAGGCTTCTTTATTCTGGTCATCCACTCTCCTCACTAAACCAAGAATATCAACATTCTACTGTCAACTCCTGTGGAACGTTCCATTGTGAGATGGGAGGAAGGGGGGGAACAGGGGGAGAGGAAACCAAGGGGAAAAGGGAGGTAGGGTACAGCAATTAATACAAGAAGGTTACAACAGTTTGCTATTTTGTCTTCAGCAGAATTAAACATGCTGTATTTTTTATTGCATTTCAAGCTGGGTGGAAAGAATTATTTACTAATTGTCATCAAATGTATTTGTTTCCTGGCGATGCCAATACATTTTTCCACCACAATTTCTGAAAGCAGAGACTATCTTAAAACGCAAGTTAGAATGTAAAACAATTCTTACAAACATTTTGCATAGCAAGGTCGTTTGCCTTGAATCTTTAATCACTGTCTAATAAAACACTTGCAAAATAGACATATAACATGCAAACCTTTCTATAAAAAAAATTATTTCTGAATACGGATATTTCAGGAAGAAACACTTCTGTGATGAAGACTAAATCAACTTTTTGCTATGAGCATAAAAAGCATAGCATTTTACCAGCAAACTACTTATATCATTCATGGACCCTTTACGTTTCTCATACAGATGCTTCTGATTTTAGCATGTTGCACACTGTTTAACTGTCTAAAAAAATTATAAAGCCTCTATAAATGTTACTTCTCCTACCCTACAACTGCACACGTTGTCCAGTAACTTTTTGATATAAGAACAATATATGTCTTAGTATATTGTAAAAATGTTCCGCTAAGGGCATATGTCATTACCATCTAGAATAATATTTTTTACACCTGTAAATATGTTAAACACTGTAAAACAACAGCATACATTTTCTGAGATTTACAAAATCTCAAATCTGTAAGATTTTTTATTGAAAAAAAACGAAGCTAAAGTTTGCTATATTTATGTCTACTAATTCAATACTCTGTTGCTCTTGGGTTTTCTCAACACCATGTGAAATCATGGAGTACACAAAAATACGTAGGTAATTAGACAGGAAAATCAGCAGTGTTAGAAGAAGGAGAGCATTCTTCTGGTGAAGGGGTGAGTAATAATGGTAATGAAAAAGACAACTATCCATCACCATCTCGTTAGATGACGATGACTGTGATTGCTGTAGTCCCATGAGTGTCATTAAAAACATAGAACAGGAAACGTTTGAAAAATCTTTGTCAGAAAGAATAATGAATGTACTCTTAGGGGAGAAAGCTCTACAGAGAGTGAAATTACATCAATAACAAAATGTTATATGTGTTTATCAGAGATAAAAATGAAGTTAGGCCAGAGTTTAACCTAAGGTAAAGATTCAAGTGCGTTATTAGCCGCAGACCATACATTAACCACACTATAGCCACAAAGTTGATTTAAAAAAAATTATCTATTAACCCTAGAGCTCTAGAGAAACATAGCCACCAAATGAGGCAGTAGTAGTAGAAGATAATTTGTATATCACACAATTTATAAAAATAGAACCCAAGTTTGTTGTATTTTGTGAAATACCCCATTTATGTGTTGTCATGTGTGCATTTATGTATGTATATAGCATTTCTATAGTGTGAATGTAGTCAAAAAAAGGCATAGCACTGTACATGGTCGAGGACAAGCATACATTCAAGGGAAGAGGAGAAGAAGCTGTGCTGTGGATGACTATGTCTTTTGATGCAGTGCTCTTTAAAGAGGTGAGTCTTCAACCCTTGTCTAAATTGGACGAGTGTTGGGTCAGTCCTGATGAGTACAGTGGTGTTGTTCCTTGGTGCATAGGCAGGAAAAGACCTGCTATATTGTATTTTCTTTTTAGCACGTGTTAGTCTGCAGTCTTAGGGTTTCCTGGCTGCGAGTGTGCTGAGAGCCACCAGGGATGATGAGCTTGTCTTAAAGATAAGAGGAGGTACTAGTCGAGACAGCTTTATAAATGTTTCAACTAGTTTTGTCGATAGTGCAGACCAGCATAGGGAGCTAATGGAGTTCAATCAAGATGGAGATGATGTGGTGATGTGGTCATAGTTTGTCAGGCCCTGGATGAGCTATGTAGGATGCTACTAAAAGGTGCCAGTGTATAGTCTGTGAGGCCATGGAGTAGGGCATTAGGACAATCCAGATGCAAGAATAGGAGGGCTCAAACAGCAGCTCTGAAGAATTCCTGCCCCTAGAAGATACCAAGACAATAGAAATACATGAACATTTAACAATGACACATCAAGAAGAACCTTTCTTTTAAAATTACAACCTAAATAATGGTAAAGAAATCCTAATATTCTCTACAGCAGATAACTTACTAAAACGAAGTCACTGTCAAACCTGGATGATGGATGGATCCTTCAAAATGTGTCCCAAACAATTCACTCAGATATACATCATATATAGTCAATATCAAAATACAAATATCCATTTTATATATGTCCTACTAGCAAATAGGCAAAGCAGCTGTTACTACAACCTCATAAACCACATTAAACATAAAACAAATAACTACTACCCACAAAAAATTATCATAGACTTTGAGCAAGCCATGATTTAAAACATTTTTTAAATTTCCCCTCACACAGCCATTCAAGATTGTTAATATCATTTCAATCAAAGCATATACAGACTAGTGATGGGTGGTAAATTCCACTCTGCTGGCGTATTTCGCTGAGTGGCTGCTTAAAGCGCAAACTTCTGGTGAAATTCTGCGACCCGCGGCTAGCCAACGTTCAGTTGGCAAGCGAGAAAAATTGAACTCTTGGATGAGTCTAGGCTCGATTTCTCAAAGTGTTAAGGATGCTGCCGCTAAAGCAGAACATGTACTCGTGCAGCAGAAAAAAGCAGCGCCCTCTGGTGCAGCGCATGATGCCGTTTGTGATGATTTTACCGTGCAGAACAAGCTTGCAGCACTAAAAATAAGCATGAGCTGTGTGACGTGTCAAAATTATGCCATTCCCAGAACTCCATGTAATGTCGCAGCGTTTTAATGTAACTCCATGGAATTCCACAGAATAAAACTCCACGGGTTCCACCCACTCCTAATGGAGACATCCCCAACAGTCTGCACTGAGGGCCTGATCCGAATACCGCAAGACTCTTGGTGGCGTGGTGGTCTCCCGAACACATGATTTTGGCAATGGGACCACCTACTGCTGCCAGGGAATTGCTATTTGGCGGTATAACATGGTCCTGCCAAGCATATCACGAGTTTCCTTTCCGTCAAGGTTTTTATGGCGGTTCCTGCTCCATGAAAGCCCTGGCAAACAGGAAGCATAAGGGTCACCCTTGGGCCTCACAACCCGTGTATGCACAAGGAGGGGCTCAACATGTGCCCCTGTGTGCATGCACACCAGTTTCTGCACGGCATGGACTTTCGAGTCCCTGCCATGCAGGACCTGTTTTTGTCGCTCCCATTGCGGTGCCTATTTTTAAAGGCACCGCCCTGAGAATGACAAAAAAAGCCCTCCACATATGAGTTTAACTTGTAGTCTATCGGGCAGCCCAACCAGGGGTTCGGTGGTACGGTGGCGGGGTGGTCTCGCCACCGCACCGTTAGACTCGGAATCAAGCCCTAAGTGTAGAATATGCCACAAACAGCCAATTTGCCTTTGAAAAAAGAAAATGATAGCACTAGCCTATGCCCCTGTCACAGAGGTAGCTATCCGCTACAATTTGCCATTAGAATGCCCTTTCTATAAACAAAATGAAGAGAGACTAAGCCGCCTAATGGATTATTTCGAAGACACTTGGGTTGGCAGTCCGCATTGCTCCAGACACATATGCCAACCAAATTTACAAATACTGGTGGAATGACTATGACAGGCGCGCAGGCGATTTTGCAAAAATCTCACGTGACGCGGAACGTCGAGGTTGCAGGTGAAGGAGTAAGGTTCGGTGAAGGAGTAAGGTTCGGGAGACTGAAGCTGGTGACTGAGCCCATTCTCTCACAGCGATCGAGGAGCAGGAGCATTTTCGATCCGGGCTCCGGGCTTGGGAGAAAGGCCATGCGCACCGAAAACCTAATCGGCACGCTGGAGAGTTGAGCTGGAGAGCTGAGCTGAGAGGAGAGCTCTGAGCCCTTCATGCTGCTTTAATACGCGGAAAGTCAGCAGCGCAAACTAATTGGTAGTTTCCTCACTGAAAATCAACAGCGGCTCACCGGCTAACGCAGGCTGACAGAAGTTGGTGAGGCAGGAGCCGAGGCGCGGAGCTTCCTGCGTTTCTTCTCCACGTTTCTCCATGTTTCTACTGGAGCCCGTCGGCAAGAGGCTGCTCTCCAAGCGGTGCTAAGGCGGGAGACTGTAGAGTGATCGGGAGAGGTAAAGAAGCAGCTCCCACTCATCATTTTCGATGGAGGAGGTGAGAAGGAGGTGAGGGAGGGGAAGCCGGGGTGAAGGTCCGGCTTGGAAAAAAAAGGTTTAACAAGAAAGGGACCGGTAACCGTGCGGCAATTGTCTTCTCACAGCAAAAGTGGTTAATGGCTGGTCAATGGCTGAGCGTTGAAAGGGCTCTAAACCGAGACTTATTTTAACTGTTTTTAAACCCACCTGGGAGCCCAGTTGGAAGTTAGAGACTTGGGTTCCTCTCCATTGCTGCAATTTCTGGAGGGACAGAGTGTCCTGTCTGCCGCTGTAGTCTTCGAGGGGGCTGTCCCTCACACACCCTGGTGGGACTCACTGTCCCAGGGTGCAACACCTGACTCACTTCAGTTGGTGCTGCCTGGGGAGGCGGGGTCAACGAGGGACGCATGCGGGATTCAGCGCGGACGAAGACCAAGGGTGGGCCTGTTTGAGCCCGTCAGAGACCGGCGGAGGCCCCCCCTCCTAACATTGGTTGTTAAGTGAGTTTGTTGCTGACATTGTTTGATACTGCAACTGTGTAGTTACGTTTGCTGTTGCTGGAGGGAACTATTGGCTTGATTTAATGGCACTAAGATCAGGGAAAGGGAGGAAGTGTACCTCTGGTGTTATAGGCGGGTCAGTTAAAGGTACCCTAGATTTGTTTATTACAAGGGCAGCAACAGTGTTGGAGCATGAAATTGCTCTTACAGAACGTTGCTTGTCGTTAGAACCTTCTTTAAACAAGCGTTCATCTTTGGGCCCTATACTTTTAGTAGCATCACCGGAACACCCAGTAATTCAAATAAACCACTGTGGTGGTCTGGTGGGGGTTAGTGACCAATATCACCATCAAACTTATTCTCAAATTTCAACCGGGCGGCCTAGTATGGAGCTCGGTTTTATTAATGGGTCCAACGAATTACCCACACCAAATACATCAGAGGATTACTCCCCTCAGATAGAAACGAGGGCTGGATTAGTGAATAGTCCTAGCGTACAGTCTATTCTACAGGCTGAAAACAAAGCGTTAGGTTTAGGCCCTAAGAGGAAGCGAGGGGTATTCACCAGAAGGGAGGAGTTTTAAACAAACTAAAACATTAAAAAAAGTCAGAATCTTAGGTACGCAGTCAAAACTACCATTAAATAGTACTGCTCCAAGCTCCTTAGATTTTACACCAAGTACCCTGTTAGTATCATCTCCCCAAGCCCAGGGAATATTGCCTCAAATTCCCAAAGGTCTTATGGCCCAACTTGAACAATTATTGAAATCCTTAATCTTACCTCTACTTGAAAGAATTAAAAATCTTACGGAAAAAATAGGGAGTCTGGAAAAGATGGCCTTAGTTAATTTTGACTCATGAAAAAATCTCGCGGCAAATTTGCCGACCCCTAGTAATCTAGAAGTAAATGGTTTAGGCCCACCTTTAGTTGTTAATATCCCAGTAGTGCCCCTTAGTTCAATTGACCCTCTAATTAGGGGCCCTGATGGCCATGTACAAGACGGTTAATTATTGAGAAATAGGTTATCGCACTGCAACAGAACTGGACGAAAAGAAGCTGAGGGGGAGTTAGTAAAAGACAGGGTAGAGGGGTAGCACATAGAAAAAACTACACATCAAAAAGAAGGTAATTATAGTAAGACCAAAGCGAAGATTGTCCAACCATGTATTGATTTACCCCCACAATCCACACCATATACTGTGGTACTGACTGGGGTGCCCGAGCTTAAAAGGGACAAAAGGGAAACCTATCTAGAGCTGAAAAATAAGGTTAATTTTTGGTTGAATACTAACAGACCCCTCCCAGGAAAAATACATGCTGAAATTTTACATATTCGGAGAGTAGATTGGGTTGGACACAAATTAAAGGACCTCCCTGGTGACTGCATAATAGTCAACTTTAGAGATAGACGGGCAGTGAGGTACATCTGTGATTGGAACCACCAGGGATATAATGGTGGTATCCAAACTTTGGATTTGAGTAATTTCTATCCGCCTACATATTTAGTCCCATTGAAAGCAACCTCTTGGAAGCAAGGGGGACCTATGATTGGCAATAGAGACAGGTTTGATATACCTACATTTAACCGTTTCTATATGCTGCAAGGGTTGGAGGATGTTGATTGACTGGGTATGGATACTCCCTCCGATAACCATATATCAACGCAAGGACATGTCAGATTAAAGGGAGGTTATGTCAATGAGGGTCTAAATAACATACAGGTGGATGATGGGCTTAGACACAGTAAAAGTATTAGGACTGAGGTGGACACACTGAAGGAGAGTAGCATAGATGTGAACATATCCCTAGTGATTGAGCAGGAGACTGGAGGTCCCAGGGATGTGTCGGATAGTGAGACTAGCAATGTCACGTGGTCAATTTTGTATTGGAAAATAGCAGGTCTAAAGTCAAAATTGAGCAATGAAAATTGGGTTAACTTAGTTAATAAATACGTGATTGTTAGTTTACAAGAAACCTGGTCCATGGTGGCACATCATGTATGTAGTTATAAAACTTTTTTCTCTCCTGCTATTAGTACTTCACACGGCAGGGCCAAAGGCGGGCTTTGCACATATGTGTCAAATATGTTTCAATGTATTAAAATCTAGTTAGTTTTTAATGATACGTATTACAACATAATCAGGATAATTGTTGATAAAGCGTCTAGTTTGATTTTGGTAAATTTTTATAATAATGTCCCCACAGAGGCCGTGGATGATACCTTAAAAACCATGGTCAATGATATAAAAATGACTTTGGGCGGGAGAGCTAAAGATGTCTGTGTTATATGGGGTGGAGATTTTAACTGTTCAATATGTCAAAGAGGAGAAAGAGGAACCTGTGGAGTAATGCTAGATAATGACATTAGTTTAAGTCATTTCGAGTACACTAAGTGCGGGGACCTCTTAAATGAAATTATCTTTGACTGTGACATGGGTTTTGTGAGTAGAATGGCTGGGCATGAAATACCTTTCTACCCCACATTTAATTGCAGAGGGGTAAATTCAACAATTGATTTTATATTGATGTCTACTAGACATGGGGCAACGGTACAGGAATTCAGTATTTTGGACAACCCACTGAGTGACCACTTTCCTCTTAGTTTAGAAATTACGAGTAGGTCCAAAGATCAACGTGGAAGTTGTACTCGTAAACCTTATCTAGACAATATTGCTATGCACAGAAAAAATGGTTATTCTTTAAAGTGGACGAAAGTGGTCCCGGATGACTTCCTCCACAACCTGATTGTGAATTGTGTTCAAAATTTTGATACTTGTCTGGATGGGAATATCGATGATGCTGACTTTATAAACAAAAATTTAATAATTGCCACACAAATTAAAAATAGCCTATGGGTCGAATTGAAAAACCCTAAACAGAAGCAAACAAGCTGGTTTGATACGGCTTGCACTAAGGCTTATCGTAACCTCAAAAATGCTTTAAAATCCCCTGATAAATATCGCATCTTAATCAAGGCACTGAGAAATATTTATAAGAAGTCCTTGAAAAAAAGAAAAGACATTTTAAAAAAGGAAGCTTGGTATACATTGTGTGAGGCATCTATGCACCGAGATACTGCTGCTTTCTGGCAAGCAGTAAATGCCCCTTTTTTAAACGATAATACTACGGCCAGGATAGAAGTAGCTATCACAGAGCCAGAGTGGGTGAAGCATTACTCAGTATTATATACTATGGTGAGTCATGGGGAAGACATCTTAGCAATGGAAGATATATGGGAGGACTCCCATTATCTGAAGACTACTCTGGACCCGGGCATTTCCTTAGTGGAGGTAATTGCAAGTTTAAAAGCTAGCTTGGGGGGAAAGCTCCTGGACCCGATGGGGTTCCGGTGGACCTATATAAAAAAAACACCGACCTCTGGGGTCCGATTCTTACCCAACTTTTTAATTCTACATATCGTACCGGTCTTCTATCTTCTTGGTGTGAGTCTATAATCGTTCCGATATTTAAGAAGGGCGATAGGGCAAGTTGTCACTGTTATCGCCCAATATCGCTTTTAGACTCCACCATTAAGATTTTCGGTTGTGTAATTTTAAACAGACTTCAAATATGGGCCGATGAACATAAAATAATCAGGGCTTTACAGTACGGGTTCAGGAAAGGCCTGAGCACCATTGATCAGTGCCTGAATTTGCATGTCCTCATAGAAAAATATACCAAAGCTAAGGGTGGCAGCATGTTTTTAAATTTTGTTGACTTGACGTCAGCGTTTGATTGCATCACCCATAGCAAACTTTGACAGATCCTTGAGAATTTAGGGGTAGAAAAGTCGATCATAAATTTTCTCAAAGAGCTTTATTCAGAGGCAAGTGCCAGAGTCAGGTATGGAAAAAATGGAGAATGTACAGAACCATTCAGTATTGCAAGGGGAGTGAGGCAAGGTTGTGTCCTGGCCCCTTTTCTCTTTACGCTTTATATTAACGACGTCGAGAGAATAATATTAAAGGAATGCAAGGACATGCCGATGGTGGGAAAAAGATCAGTCCCAGCGTTATTGTACGCCGATGGTGCGCTCCTCATGGGTAGGACACCGTTGGCCATACAAAGTATAGTCACTTCCTTTTCTGACTTTATGGTTGGCCTTGACTTGAGGATAAATTGCTCAAAGACCTTCTGTATGACATGTGTCCCTGGGGCTAACAGAAGGAGAAAGGCAGTTTTTATTGCTTCTAGCCCAGTTGATTTTACTCCAACCTTTCCATACCTTGGCGTTCTATTTGATCACACTGGTTTATGGAATAATGCAATCAAGACAAGAAGGTTACTGTTTTGTAAATCAATAATGGCTCTAAAAAATTTCAGTAATAAGATGGGCAGGAAACCAATTGGGAGTTGCTAACGGTTTATAGAGCAACCTGTGTTTTGATCGCCACATATGGCGCAGAACTGTGGGGATACGCAAATGTGAAGTCGTTGCAGGTGGTAAAAAACCCCTTCATGATATCTTTTAGCTGTTCCAGAAAGTGTTTCCACATATGTTTGCCACGCTGAACTGGGGGAACCATATCTAGAGGATATCATAAAGGTCGCTCCAGTTCTGTTATGGCATAGGGTCTGGACCACCGAGGAATACGAATTTAACCGTACAACCCTGATTGATGTAATGAGGCTAGATAATAGCGGCAAGGTTGGATGGTTAAGCTGTGTGAAGAAATTTCTTATGGCTATAGGTCTGGCAGATTATTATGATGATCCTTCTTTTCTGCACGATATGCCTAGAAAAGCCCTGAAGGAAAAGTGCATGAAATACTTGGGAGAGTGCAGAACCGCCACTGAAATGTTAAAAAAAAAAGGTGGTCGCACACCAGCTAATAACGATCACAAGCAAAATGCAGCCATATGTTATGTTACAAATGAGTGATTACGAGAGGTTTTTACTAACTCGTTTGAGATTAAACTTATTATTCAGGTCACTTAGTTTCCCTAAAATGAATAACTGGTCGAAACATTTAAATAAATGCCCATGTGATGATTTGTCTGAGCAGTCAGACATCCACATTCTTTTCTTCTGTAAACTTTATTTAATACCTAGGCGAAGATGGATTGTGCCGATATTAAAGATTATGGAAGTAAATCGTTGTCGTCCTGCCTTTTTAGCTGTTTTAAGATTAGATAACATTCTAACTGTCGTATCTATCTCTGCATTTCTTAAAAATGTTTTTAAACTTCGGAAATCTATAATATCCTGATTTGTGATGACATTATTGTGATTATTGTGTTTTATTGGATGAATTTATTTTCTTAAACATGTGGTTTTATTTGTACTTTTATGGTTGTTTTGTTTTAATAACCGAATAAAGTTACAATTGATTGACTATGACAGCACCTTAGTACAGTAAACCAAAACAAACAACGCAGTGGAAGGATGGCACAATGCCTTCCAATCCACACTAGGCAGAATCCAACCTACACATATAAATGTATAGAGGCATTACAAAAACAGCAAAGCTACCAACAACTATGAATGGAGCAAACTGTTAGCCAAATTGCACCTAAATGTGGCAAACAAACCAAAAGAGTTTAAAGCAGAGGCATTCAAACTTTTTTTCTCTGAGCTCTCCAAAGCAAAATGTTTTGAGGTCGGGGCCCCCCGTCCAAAACTTTATGGCAAGGATTGGGAGACCGGAAGGGACATGGCTGGTGCAGGAGGCAGGGCTTATGAGATGATTTCAGGAGTACTTTTTCTATCTTTCATGAACCACACTAAATGTGAGACTTATGAGACAGCAAATTAATCAAACAAAAACATGTATTGTCTCAAAAACTACTGCTCCCCATAATTGGGATGTTTGTGAGCCCCTCAGACTCTTGGACCCCAATGCAACTACACCTACTGCACTAATGATAACTGTAGTACCGAGTAGCAGGCTGTCTCCTCTGCATCTTTTAACACTTCCCCATCATGCCTGAACATCACTCTAATCTTGAAACAGGCTCTCTGTCCTGTTAGAAACAAAAGAGCTCCCACATGTTGTATCCCTTTTTTTCAGCAAGGGTGCCCTCGGTCATTATGCTAGAAAGGAAAATAAGCTCCCATGCCCCTTTTGTAAAGGTAGACAGTCATAATTGTGAAGCAGTGGGCCCTCAAACCCCTGGGCCCCAGCCCTGCTGCATCGGCTTCATTTATGATAACTACCAGCGGCCACTTACACATCTGGCAGCAGTATCTGCTGTACTAATGAATGGTCCTTAATGAAGCCTGGAAATGCAGCAAATACACGCCGTCCTTCCAGGCCATTTTCATTTACATGTATTTGCAGAGGTATTGGTGCCCCACTGGGAACTCATCCGCACCCCCCTAAAGTGGCACGCCCCACAGTTTGAAGACCTCTGAAATAAACAATCTTCCCCTCAACGCAGACAGCCTTGCACTATGGTGCAAGGGTGCCTGCGTAGGGGTTAGACAGCTAAATTTAGCACCAGCGCAGGGGGAAACGCAGGGTTGCACCATATTCTTGTAAATGCGGCTGGACTGGCCGTAGTGGGCACCGGGCAATCCCCCGGTGAGCCATACGGGTGGGGGACAGTTTTGGGCCCCTGGGGGCCGTTATTGTTACAGGGCCGTTTTTGCAGAATAGCTGCAAAATCGGCCATGTAAAAAAATCGGCCGAAAACCGGCGCTGGCAAAGAGCTCGGCGGCACCCCAACCCCCTGTGGTGGCCAAGGGGGGCGTCTGAACACTTTGCCTGGGCCGGTTTTGGTTCCCAGTCCGGCCCTGCCTGCGTTTCTAAAGGAACGGAGCGCGTCGTTAGCCTTTTTGGCTTAACGTCACGCTACGCCACTATATTGTAAATATACCCCTCAGTTCCTTAATTCTCCTCAATATGTTTATGTTTCAGTCTCCAACAAGTTCTTGTGTGACAGATTTAAGAGATATGGGTCTTAGAAGGATAGCATGATGACAAGAGTTAAAGGGGGTTGTGATAAAAGAAACTTTTGGGAGATTACTGAAAACTAATCCTGGGGTGTGACGGATTACACACATGAAAGTGGACGTAGAGGCTTGAATCAACGAGATGTTGAAAAATGCAACTCATGTCCAATTAAAAATGGATGCCGTACATAGAAAAGGTGTTTAGAATTATTTGCAGAGGGCCACAAAGCATCAGGGCAATTCAGAACGCAAAAAGTCTGAAATTAGAAACATCTCTCATGGTCACCCTGTTGTCAGCGCATTCTCAATATATGAAACAAAGACTTAAACACAGATATTTTTTTTTTTTTTTTGCAGCGAGGTTGATGCATAAAGAGTTGCGAATTGTGCCCACTATGTGCACCAAAAAGCAGAAGAATATTTAATCGACTTGAACAGTGTGCTCTTCTATGGCATCACAAATCCCACAAGTTTGTAGAGTTGAAAGTATAGAAGGGCAAGCCACTGAAGGCTCGAGTCTGAATACGGGCTCTGGTTCAGCTCGAGGTCCTATTGGAACCTCAAGCCCATTAGGAGCAGAGCTTTCATGTGGCTTCTACCTGCCTCTCTCCCTTTACCCAGGATCTGGCATTAGGGACAGAGCTGCATAATGCGGAAGTGGGGATCCAGGTGCGAGTCTCGGCGTTGGCTCAACACCCTGTGATTCTGGGCAAATCACTTAATCTCCCTGTGCCTATAAAAAATCATGTAACCTTGTGTAATGTAAGTAGTGCTCATGTAAAGCGCTCGGTCATCTCTGGTCGAGTTCACGCTGTATTTAAAACCTGTAGAAAAATAAAGTAAGCGGTAAAAATAAACCCTTAACATAAGGAAAGGCAAATCGATACGCATTTACTGCTGATTTGCACAAAATGTAACCAGAAAACATGGATAAATCACGGGCTCCGGGCTTATCAAATTGTGTGATCTTAGGCAAATATTTAATTTCCCCAAAACTGTTTTCCTCATTACTAGGAAAGCCCTTTTAAATGTCAGTTCAGACTACCAGTTTTACAAAACTATCACTTTTAATAAGTACTTTTCACTACGGAATATAGTGTGCCTTATTAATGTCAAATCTTCGACAGGTTAAAGAAATACATTTTTAGAAATTTTGAGGAGGCCTTATCATATTTTACTTGATGTTTGTTGTATGATTTACTTAGCAAAAATTTCAGTGCTTGGCACCTGCACAGGCTCTAGGATGCGAGCCAGACCCTCGACTCTGGCTCGCCTCTAGTTGAACGAAACGCACAGCTTTCCCAGAGTATGTAACTACATTGAACAGAACATTTCTACGATATGTATTTTCTCCTCAGTTAGTTTGCTAGACTGCAAAATACACACCACCTCGAGCAGGAAAGCAGAAAGTTTCCGATTTGATACCTAGTTTATCAGAAAGTGATTTTCTGTGCAGAGCTCTTAATATTCTTTGATCTGGAAGTATAATCGTAATCTGTATATTGACCCTGCCAGCACACTCACTGACCCCCGCCCCCACCTCAGTTCTCACTTTCACTTTGAGGGCGCCGAATAAATGAAGACAGCCTGGAAATGCAGCAAATACACACTGTACTTCATTTACATGTATTTGCAGAGGCATTTGCGCCCCCCTGGGAACTCATCCACGCCCCCCCCAGGGGGGCGCAACCCACAGTTTGAAGACCTCTGGTTTAAGGCACGCTAATATTTAAAGTCAAACCAATCATAGCATTTGTAAAGCACACTACTTACCCGTGAGGGTCTCAAGGCGCTGGTGGGGGGGGGGGGGGGGGGATTGCTGCTACTGCTCAAAAAGCCAGGTCTTGAGGAGTCTTCTGAAGGTCAGCAGGTCTTGGGTTTGCCGTAGGTGGATGGTGAGGGTGTACCAGGTCTTGGCGGCGAGGTGGCAGAACGATCTACCGCTGGAGGTCACTCTTCGGATGCAGGGGACTGTGGCGAGGGCGAGGTCAGTGGAGCGAAGCTGACGGGTGGGGTTGTAGAAGCTGAGTCATCTGTTGAGGTACGCTGGTCCGGTGTTGTGGAGTGCCTTGTGTGCGTGGGTGAGGAGCTTGAAGGTTATCCTCTTGTTGATGGGGAGCCAGTGCAGGTCTCTCAGGTGGGGTGTGATGTGGCTGTGGTGAGGGGTGTCAAGGATCAGGTGTGCTGAGGTGTTCTGAATGCGCTGAAGACGTTTCAGGAGTTTGGCTGGGGCTCCTGCGTAGAGGGCGTTTCCATAATCCAACCTGCTGACAATGGCCTGGGTGACCGTTCTTCTCGTTTCGGTGGGGATCCACTTGTAGATCTTGCGGAGCATGCGGAGGGTGTTGAAGCAGGAGGAGGAGACGGCGTTGACCTGCTTTGCCATGGAGAGGGTGGAGTCGAGGATGACCCCTAGGTTGCGTGCGTGGTCGGTGGGTGTTGGAGTTGTTCCTAGTGCGGTCGGCCACCAGGAGTCGTCCCCGGACGTGGGTGTGGATCCGAGGATGAGGCCTTCCATCTTGTCCGAGTTCAGCTCCAGTCGGCTGTTCTTCATCCAATCGGCGACGGCTTTCATTCCTTCGTGGAGGTTGTTTTTGGCGGTGTGGGGGCCCTTGGTGAGGAAGAGGATCAGCTGGGTGTCATCGGCGTAGGAGATGATGTTGAGGTCCTGCAGTCGGGCGACGTGGGCGAGCGGTGCCATGTAGATGTTAAACGGCGTTGGGCTGAGGGATGAGCCCTGGGATACGCCGCAGATGATCTCGGTGGCTTCGGAGCGGAAGGGGGGGAGGCGGACGCTCTGTGTTCTGCCAGAGATGTAGGAGGTGGTCCAGTCCAGGGCCTTCTCTTGGATCCCGGCGTCGTGGAGGCATGTGCGCAGTGTGTGGTGGCAGACCATGTCGAAGGCGGCTGACAGGTCCAGGAGGATGAGGGCCGCGGTTGCCTCATTGTCTAGCAGGGCCCTGATGTCATCGGTGGCGGCGATGAGGGCAGTTTCGGTGCTGTGGTTGCTGCAGAACTCAGACTGGGACTGGTCCAGAATGCTGTTCTCCTCGAGGTAGCGGGTCAGTTGTGTGTTGACGGTCTTCTTGATGACCTTCGCCGGGAATGGGAGCAAGGAGATGGTCCAGAAGTTCTTGAGGTCCTTGGGGTCCGCCTTGGGTTTCTTGAGTAAGGCGTTGATCTCGGCGTGCTTCCAGCTCTCCGGGAAGGTTGCTGTCTCAAAGGAACTGTTGATGGCTTTCCGGAGATGGGGTGCGATGGTAGTGCTGGCTTTGTTGAAGATGTGGTGTGGACATGGGTCTGACGGGGATCCGGAGTGGATGGTGTTCATGATTTTGATGGTATCGTCATCATTTATGTTGGTCCAGGGGATCAGGCGGTCGGTGCGGATGGTGGTCGTGGGGACAGGCGTCTCCATGGTTGTCGGGGCGGTCGTGGCGTTGAAGTCAAACTCTCCATAAACAACAAGGGGTTTATACTTTATTTACAAGCCCATTGCACCACTGGTGCATCATTTTATTTGATGCACCGGCATCGCAATGGAATTCCCCATATTTAAAAGTCCCTGTAAAGTCACTCTGCATTATTTTTCATGGCTTTGTAAATATGTTTGGCAAACATAAGGAGATGATGGACTTAGTGAGCAAGGGACCCACGTCTGGCCATACCAGGTGGTGAAGTGAGCTAAAGAACGATGATGGATTCAACCCAGATCTGTGACTGGGGATGAGTGTCTGAAACGTTTCAGCGCTCCGACCATCATCTCCTTGTGTTTGCTTTGTTTGCCCTACGTTGGCAGGGTATGCCCAAATGTGAGTCCCTTGCTCACTTTGCCACTGGATTCAAGCTAGCCTGGCTGATGAGGGGTGTTACCTGGAACCAGTCCCAGAATGCTTGTTCCTGTTGCATGGAAGACCTGGCTTGGCAGTTCAGGCTGGTATGTTCCCATGTGGCACAGGGTCAAGACTGATTTGCTTATGGCTCGGTCTGAACTGGAGTGGCGAAGTGAGCTAAAGAACAATGATGGATTCAACCCAGATCTGTGACTGGGGGTGAGTGTCTGAAAAGTTTCAGCGCTCCGTCCTTCATCTCCTTGTGTTGGCTTGTAAATATGTTCCCCTATCACGCATCACTCTGTGCGAAAGAGGCGTTCCTTGAGTGTTGCTGTGGGTGTCCCCACGCAACATCCATGGAACTTAACGCATTCCCAGATTTACAAGATTTTGTATACCTGGGAATGCATTAGAATCATACACCTCCCCAGGGAAGGCGTAAGGAGGCACAACAAGGAGAAATACATTTATTTATGATTGTTTCTTCCTCTTTCTATGCATGCAGCATTCTGCAACATGCATAGAAAGAGGAACATGCATTTAATGATTGTTTTTGTGCAGGAAGGTGTTCCTTCCTGCACAAAAACAATCATCCCCTCAGCGCAGGCACCCTTGCAAAATGGCACAAGGGTGTCTGCGCTGGCGCACGGCTGCTGTTTGTGCCAAAGTTTAAGATTGAGTTAAAAAGCCAAAAAGCTCAGAGAACAAACTAAATGCATCATGTGAAATCAACACAACACATAAACCACACATTTCCAACTAGCAATCACATAATATTTACACAAACAATAACATCTAACATTGCTCACCCAAGCAAATGAAAATAAATATGACAATGTTTTGTAGCTGCAGATCCTCCTCTGTATCAACATACTCGAAAATAATAATAATATACCAAAAATAAGAATTTTCTTTCTCCAAAAAGCCCAAAAAGAATACAAAAATAAAACAAATAAAAAAGCCATCCCTTGAAGTCATCCAAAATATCTAGGAACCATAAAAAACTCAAAAATGTGGTTAAAAAATAAACTCTCCTGGAAAACTAAAAAAAAAATAAAAGTAAAAAATATTGGTTTATTATGAACTAAAAGTGATTTTCTTAAAAAAAACTGTAACTCCCAATGCCCATTGGAAATGTTTTTACGCAAATGCCTGTAAAGTAAACACAAAAACAAATACACCTGCAAAACAAATTACATTCCCAAAAATGCATATACATAATACTTAATCATCATAAAATAAGTAAAGTGACACATTGTAACATAACATCTCACGGCTTCTTTTTGCAGTCAAAGTCATCGAAATGGCCACAAACACCCAGCTAGCACACTTCATAGAAACCAACAGCATCCTAGACACCTCTCAATCTGGATTCCGCAGCAACCACAGCACCGAGACTTCCCTCCTTGCCACTACCAACGACATCTGTGCCCTCCTCGACCAAGGCCATACGGCAGCCCTCATCCTCCTGGACCTATCAGCATCCTTCGCCACCGTCTTGCACCGCACCCTAGCCACCAGGCTCCATGACGCCGGCAACCAAGAAAAGGCCCTAGATTGGATAGATCATTCCTCTCAGGCAGAACACAGAGAATGAAACACCTGCCCTTCCTCTCAGAACCAACAGAGATCAGATGTGGAGTACCCCAAGGATCCACCTACATCCCAACACTCTTCAACGTCTACATGGCCCCCTTCGCAACCATCATCAGAAACCACAGGCTCAACATCGTCTCGTACGCCAATGACACCCACCTCATGCTCTCCCTCACCAATGAGCCTGACATCACCAGGCACAACTTGCAAGAAGGGATAAAAGCTGTTGTGACCTGGATGTGGAACAGCTGCCTGAAGCTCAACTCAGAGAAAACAGAAGTCTTCATCCTCGGCTCCCCCCTCTGCATGGGATACCACCTGGTTGCCCCACCCTCGGAAACCCACCCACCCCTGTGGACCATGCTCGTAACCTGAGCATCATACTTGACTCAGCACTCACCATGAATCACCAGATCAATGCCGTATCCTCTACATGTTTCAAAACCCTCTGCATACTTCGCAAGATGTTCAATGGATCCGCATTCCCAACTCCAGGAAAACTGTCACTCATGTACTCATCACCAGCAGACTGGACTACAGCAATGCCCTCTATGCCGAAATCAACAAAAAACTCCTCCTCAAACCCCAGACCATCCAGAACGCCGCAGCCAGACTTATCGTCGATATCCCACGGCACAACCACATCAACCAACACCACCGCGACCTGCACTGTCCCCCTGCTGAAAGAAGAATAACTTTCAAGCTGCTCACGCATGCCTACATGGACCTCCACAACACTGGACCCCAATACCTCTGCGACCGAATCTCCTTCCACGCCCCCTAAAGAAACCTCTGCTCAGCCGACCTCTCCCTAGCCACCATCCCACATTTTTACAGGACCAGAGGGGGCAGAAGATCCTTCTCCTACTTCGCAGCCAAGGCCTGGAATGAACTCCCCCTTCACCTCCGACGGAGCCAGACACTGAACCAATTCAGGAAGAATCTCAAGACCTGGCTCTTCAAATGACCCCAATGGAGCTGCGCACACCCACCCTCAGTGCCTTGTGACCATCACGGGTGAGTAGTGCATGCTACAAAATCCTAATTGATTGATTGATAACATAACAATACATTACTAAAACAGTGTTCGAAATCCAAAGACTACACACTGGTGAAAAACATCACTATTAATGCAACTATATGTACAAAACCCCCACACACAACACTGTTACTAGCTTCTGAACCTCCCGCCAACACTTCTCCGACACTCAATACCCTGATTTGTATTTAAGTGCTTACCTGTCCTGACAAACAGCACCACCTCCCAACACCTGGATTCTGGAAAATAGACTAAAATGACACAAATAGACTACAAAATAGAGGCAGCGCTTAAAAAAAGAAAGGCTGATAAAAGAAATGAATGGGAAATAATTTAAAAATGTTGAATTAATGTATCAAAAATGTTAACAATTATTTAACATATAAACCATGTCAGAAAATGTCATAAACAAATGTTACAAAATTGTAAAGTTGAAATGAAATAATAGTATACAATATATTTAAAAATGTATGCACTGAAAAAACTTTTTAAAATTATGTTGAAAATATGCATACAAAAATTTCTTAGAAATGCTAAACAAAAGTTCAACAATGGAAAAAAGTGAAAAATGTACAACATTCAATGCTATTGAAAATTGTTTGAATTTGTAATGAAATAACATTTATTAAAAATATTTTATTTATTTATCTTTACATAAATGTTTATTTTTAAACTGTAAAATATTTGTAAAATTGTAAAAATATATATTAGAACTACTTTGAAATCATAAATAAAAAGAGAAAAATGTGTTACATGTCTTTAATCTATTTAAAAAAAATATATATATTATTCAGTATAAACATGCAACTATTTTTTTATTATATTTCTAATCACCAACAATACTAATTAAATAACTCAAAAACTATTTCTACTACAAATCCAATTTCAACAAAAGATGTTCACATTAAAATTATAAAATGAAATAATCACACTCTATCATAAACCATTTTTAAGAAAGTGTTGGACACTGAAGGGGTTATATTTACTATTTCCACTACAATCTAAACCAATTTTGTGAAGGTGCTGTACTCTAAGGAAGGGACGGTTACTATTTTCACTCCAATCTAAACCAATTTGGAGAAGATTTTAGACACTAAAAACACAAAAAAATAATAAACATATAGAATCAAACACACCACAATAAATTGCATAAAAATACCAGTTACAAATGATATTACATAAAACGATATTTTCTAAATTGATATCTTTACAATATTAAAAATAATACTTAAAATGATATGTTTAGCTTTGATAGTCCTGTCGACATTATTTTTGACATCCCAATGTTCCTGAAACTATATTTTTGTATTACAATATTTTGTATTCAATATTTTGTCCAACCACCGTAACTGCTTTCATTTAGAATCATAAATGTTGCTGAGTTTGAGACATCTCAGTTGGAGCAGAACAAATCTCCCCAGACAAGTTGGAGATATAAGTAAGGCCTTTCCAAAGATACATTAAAGAACCCTAATGCCTCATTCATAAACCCTTCCTGAGTGATATTGTTGATGGCAACCTTCAGTGCTCCAAGATAGAGGTTCATTTATGTGTGAGTGATCAAGTTAAAATGGGTGGCTGAGTTAAAATATGGGAGAATAAAGTCCAAAGGATGGAAGAACGGGAAGCTTTCAGTTTATTGCGCCAAGTCTACTGGTACTGGATAGCCAACATTTTGCTATGACAAAGTCAAATATCTTTAATTCAGACCCAGTAGCTGAAGGATGAAATTACCGGGGTCAGACTCACTCCTTCCTGTAAGTAATCCACCACCCTCCACTTGCTGGAATAGGGATGGGGAATTCACAGGGCTGGAAAGGGGGACCAAAATCAGTTTTGACAAAAATGTTCAATACTGCCCCACACTCTTTGTCTCCTTGCACAATCGTTCTCTTTCCATTTACTCTATCTTTCTCTCTTCTCCTGCTCTGATCCCTTTCTCTCTTCCCCCCCCCCCCCTCTTTCTCTCCACCTTGAAGCCTCTCTTTGCCTATGGCAATTAATCTTGGGGAACTAGCTTCCAAAGGCTACAGCCCACAGTGGAAATGCCCAGTGGAATAAAAAGCCTGTCTAGCCCTGGGAATGGCAAATAGCATGCAGACCCGGCTATACCAAGCCTATTGCTGAATGCTAGTCACAATTTATGGATGAAGTTTTACATTAGATTCCTCCTGCTTTCTGCAGAAGCACTGATCAAGCAACTTGTAAATGTCCAGCGTTGCATCATCCATGGAAATGGGGCTGCCCATGGAAATGTCGCTCCAACCAACATGTAAAGCGACAACAGTGCACTGTTAGATGACTTTGTTTTGTTCTAAGGAGTTTACAATGTACAGGTCTTCCCTCTGACATCACCCAAATGTAAGTTGGAATTCTTCAAAAGTATAATGATGTTGGATTGCACAGGTTGGGTATCTACGAACTCATGATTGGTGTTGTCACCAGAGGATGGTATATGACGCTTGGGTCAGTGTTTTGTTTTCAGGACTGTGCTTTTGTGTACACTGGTGACTCGAGCAGTATCAGCTTTGGTCACTCATCAGATCTTTCTGCACCGATAGGCAGACATGTTTTAAGGCATGAGCTAAGTGGGCAATTGCCAGGACTCCCACCTTCCAACAGGCTCCCTAGGAAAGTAAATCTCTCTATCTCACATCTGTCTATTTCTCCATCTCAGCCTTTAATGTATTATTCAATATTATGTGGCATCATGGGGCTTCAATTACCAAAAATTAGGCAGAAAATGCAAATCTGTTTCAAACAGGGTCCCCTAAAATATGTCTTGCCCAGGGTCCTCGAGATCCTAAAATTGACGCTGCCTATAAGCAATTTATTTCAAACCGTATACATTATAAATGTATTTAATAAAATCCAATTTAATTTCAAAATCGCATTTCATGCTCATTGCTTTTCATTGGCTCTTCCTGCGGAGGCTATTCGGTGTTTGAGGGGCAGAGCATTGTTATGCTTTCTTATTACAGCAGGACAGCTACTAATCCATTGCACACACCACCAAGAGGCTATTGTGTGAAGCTCAGCTGAACGGGTTTTAATTAGGAGACCTAGCCTAGGCGAATACTTAATTTGTCACTGTAAATCAATACATCATTATGGGTCTTCATTTGAAAAATTAACTTTCAACACGTAGGGCAGAATTAGCAAAGTGTCGGATTATTTACGCACGTGAAATTATAGAAAACAGATTCTCATTTTTAAAAGACGTGTTTGGCGTGTCTAAGCGTCGGCTGGCAAGGAGAAGCTTTCTCTTTCGGCGATCAGTGACGCTCGCTCGCTCAAGGCACTTGAAGAGAACAATAAATCAACATGACGTATTTGTCGGGCTGCCAGGACATGCAAATGTGTAACATATACACCCAGTGGCTTCCAGAGTGGTGAGAAACATAAGAACACTTGTATTAATTCCAGCGCCGAGAAGAGGAAAGTGAACTTTTGCAGAAACATTAATTAATGGTGCGCTGGAAACCGAACTGGACATAGTGACTAGAATGCCGTGGGTGATAGAAATGGAAAGAGAAAAAATGCCCAGTCCTCGTGATGACAGCACTGTTTATTTTTCAAACTTTATGTGCTTTCGCCACTATTATAGGATGTACATAAGTCATCCAACTAAGGAACAGATGGGAAATATTCTGAAGCAATTTCCGCCGTTGAGTATAATTTATGCGGCATCAAACTAGATGCGGGCACAGATGTTATTTAAATATTGAAAAAAGTCATGATCGCAATTTACTACTGAAGTTGATGCAAGATCAATGCTGAATATTAATTCGGGAAATAGCAATGCATAAACATGTGTTCAAGAATGCTCTATAGAGAAACACCATTTCCCCGATTACAACTTAAATTGTGCAGAGCGGAATTCCCAGATGGAATTTCATGTCTCATTGTTATCAGTGGTCCAGCGTTCCCGCAACGGATTGTCTGTATGTGGGAACACTGGATCTGATTTCACCAGGCAGGGTGGATGCAAAAATTATTCAATGTAATGTCTGCATGGTGGACTAGTCCTCTTTCTGGCCACTGCTGCCCCTCAGGCAAGGCATGGAAGGGGAAATAATGCTCCATTTTCCCAGCCAACATTCTCCCATTTACTCCCCGAACCTTCCCGCCCCCACCAACCCACTCTTATACCTGCCCCCATGCACATTTACTATCAGAGCAGGTGGTAAATGTGTGTGTTAAACCCCTGTAAGAGGAAATGCCATGCATAATTCGTAATTCCTGGTACTTCTAGTGCCTCGCAGTTCCTCCCCATTCTAAGGATTTTATCTCAAAATTCTAGAAATGGCATGCGGGGATACCATCCATGTTGGACCTGGCCCTTTTGTAGGGTTATCCCAAACCTTTCGCCTTCCTCCTGTATTCTTTCTGACCTGTTTTTGTTGGCTTTAGGACTCTGGACACGATACCACTGTTAATCAGCGCTAAAGTGCATGTGCTCTCTCTTTTAAAAGTGGTATGATTGGCTTACACCTGATTGACTGTTGGACCCGGCCTCGTGGCGTGGTCTTAACCCTCTTGGATTGTGCTCGTCCCCCGCACCGGCCTACACGGGCCGCCCTTTCAGGCCGCCAGGGACCCCTCCTCCCTTCGAGGCCCCCTTTGGATTGTACCCGTTTTCCTACACCCTCCTCAGCGGCCCCCTTTTCCAGGTCGCCCAGGGACCCCTCATCCCTTCGGGGTCCCCCCCATGCTTGCTCCACGCACCAGCCCACGCAGCCCGGCTCCCTCCGGCCTCGGCCCCAGCGAAGCCCCGACATCGAGGCACCAAGATCTGGCCAGGGGGGCACCGCATGGCCACTTCACCACTCCCGGAGGAGGAGAGTTTCGATGGGACCCCCCACCGTCCCTCAACACCTAGGTACGATCGTCCTCTGGCCTCCCCGGGCCTGGCGCCTCTCCCGCTGGGCGTCTGGCCTCTCCCAGCCCGGCCTCTCCGCCCCCCAGGCGCAAGGGTCCGGACATCAAAGGGCTCCAGACCTATATCTGGGGCAACCCCGCAATGGGACAGTAGTTGTATCCCGGAGTCAAGAGCCCTGCTGATGGAATCGCGGCTGACCCTACGGAGAAGAACTCTTGCTTGAGACTATACCACGAGCCCTGCTGACTGCGTCGCGGCTCCACCTTATTGAGACAAGGAACCTCACGGAACATCGGGGCCCTGCTGACGCTGTCGCGGCCCAACCTCGCTGAAACCTTCCTCGGAGCCCTGCTGACGTCGTCGCGGCTCGAGCTGAACTGAAACACCTTAAGAGCCCTGCTGACCTGGTCGCGGCTCGAACTCCACGAACTGATCGCCAGAGCCCTGCTGACGCCGTCGCGGCTCGACCACTCCGAGACCCGGAGTCCCTCCAGCTTGAGGATCAAGAACTGGGCCCAGGGTACTCTCGTACCAAGCTGCTACTAAAGACTGTCCCGCTACCCCGTCCCTACCCGAGACTTTGAGACTCTTGTGGATCCCTCGATCCCCCTTGTACATATCGATAACCGTAACTTCTTAGATGCTGATAAAGAACTGCTCGTCTTGCTAAACATCCTCGAGTCCTGTGTGGTGGTGTTACTGTGCTAGTACGTTATAGGAGAAGGACCTCTCCTAGGAGGCTTCTCAGCAGCGCTCGGCTACTTCGTGCAGTGTGGGGGCCCCTCTGGGTGGTCTCTCCGACTCCCCCGAGGTCCGCCTTCCAACATTTGGTGGCCAGCGACGGGATCCGAGCCGAACGCAGATCGTACAAGCTAGTAACCCACTCGCTATCCATCCAGACGAACAGAGACCATGGAGTTCCAACCAGAACGATTAGAAGAGTACACGCACAAAGAGTTAATACAGTTCTGCAAGGACAAGGTGTTGTAAATGAAGATACAGAGTCCATCTGTACATGTAGGATGTTCCTTTATTAGTGGCTTGGTTCTAGCATAGATGATCAGGATAAGAAGAGTAGATAGATGGTACAAAGACAACCCCACCAGGAGCAGGCTCCCAACAGCTCAGCCTGAGTTGACCAACTGCCACTGTAAGCCCAGAGAGACACCCAGGCATTCCATGATGTCATGAAACATTCTACAGAGCTATACAGTGGGGAATAGTAGAGAAGTGATTTACTACACATCTTCCTTCCTTAGGGAACAACAGCAGAAATAAAGAGAAAGATATGTAAGACACCTCAAATATGACATTAACATGAAAGTACAACAATGAGATGTACATATCTAATAGTGAATAGAGATAACAGAACATTGCATTACTACAACACACCCCATCCCCCTCCCTTAGGGAAGCATGGCTTAGATGAATGAAACCCATGCAATGGAGAGTGGTCACAGCCACAACCTCCCCAAACACGGGTACACCACAAGATAAACACCCTGGTAAAAGGTACAACTGAGGTAAGATACAGTCCAGAAGAGTGCAACCTCCACAAAAACAACAATACACCAGGGAGAAGGCATGCTGACACTGATAAAAGTTTGTTAAGGTTAAAGTAAGAGAACTAAATACTTCTCACTCACAGTCCCACAAACCTGAAACACTTGACCACGAGTTCCAAGTAGGTGAACTTCAACCGCATAGTGTCAACATGAAAAGACGCCCCATGGGCAGTAACCCAGGGAACTAACCAAACAACCTCCACCAAAAACCCGACACAGCGTACTAATCCTGGAAAAATAACACAACCTTCTCTAAATAGGGTACAACACAGAGTACTCATCCTGGAAAACCAAACTACATCTTCCCCTAAAAAGAATACACCACAGGGTACTAACCCTGGAAAACTAGAGGCACCCCCACAACCTCCCCAAAGAAATACTCTGGAAAAGAACAAAACCTCCCCTAATAAGGGTACACTACAGGGAGAAGTGCCCTGGAAAAACTATACAACCCCCTATAAAAAACAAAATAAAAACAAAATAGAGAACACTATGGAAAGTTTGAAACAAAAAAAATAAATAAATAAATTAGAGGCGTTGACTACCCCCACAACCCGGAAATGAGTACACTCTACATACGAAGACCAAATCGGGACACACACCGCCCAAAGGTCCACTACACTTGTGAGCTATACGTAACACACGCTGCCTAACAACACATAAGAAAACTGAAATGGAGCACAAACAACTGACTACCCACAAACAACACAGTTTCCCCTAAATAGGGTAAACCTAGACAGGTAGACCACAGGGTGCTCACCGATATGGTGTGTAAAGCACCCCTAACTTAAAACTACAACCTCTCCTAAATAGGATACATCACCTTGGAAAAATTACACAACCTCCCCTAAATAGGGTACACCAGAGAGTACTAACCCTGGAAAACATTTCACAACCTCCCCTAAATAGGGTACACCACAGGGTGCTAACCCTGGAAAACTGCAACTAAATTAGAAGCATTGACCACCCCCCACACTCTCCCCTAAGTAGGGTACACCGCAGGATATTCGCTCTGGAAAACCATACAACCTCCCCTAAAGCTACAACCTCTCCTAAATAAGATACATCACCTTGGAAAATTACACAACCTCAATAGGGTACACCACAGGGTACTAACCTTGGAAAACATTTCACAACCTCTCCTAAATAGGGTACACCACAGGGTATTCGCCCTGGAAAACCACACAACCTCCCCTAATTAGGGTACACAGAGAGTAAGCGAGTAAACGTCACCCTAAAAACAAGTTGAGGCACTGACCGCCTAGAAACAGCTAAGCATTAACTGCCCACTGGAGAGGCTATGTTATAAACTGAGTGCCCCCACAACAGAAAGATATGCACAAATACAGAACATGAATCATCAGTATAAGCATTACCCGAGGTCTCTACACACAACTCCATTCTAGCTTGAAGTTTCTTTTTTTTAAAGAGTGAACACTTAGTCCTGGTTGCAATGCTCTTAACTATGTCCATGGCCGGTTCTGGGACCTTTGTCCCCACACGATACTGGTTGTGATACCTTTGTCTCCTCCAGGTTCTGGTTTGGCTTTCAATAACCATTTCCTTGTTTTCATCACCTTTAAGTAGCAAATTTGCTAAAAGCCAGCTCTCAATGTACCAAAATTGCATCCAAAATATTTTAGATGGACACAAGGCATTACGACCACCGGCCTAGGTACCAAGGAAGAGATGCAGAAAGCCCTGAGAACCTGGATAGAGTCCGAGGCGCGTCCCTCCCAGAGGGAAGGTCCCCTGCCCCTGAATGCAGCCACGCCACCAGCACCGACCCCAGCGAACGGAGGGAGAAACAGCCTGGAAACCGGCCTCTCCGCGGAAGAAATACGAGAGCGGGAGAAGGTCCGGACCCATGAGCTAGAGCTCGCACGACTTCGGCTGGACGGCGAAATCCTGCTGGCCGAAGATAAATTGGCCATGGAACAGCTACGGCTACAAGAGGAGATAGAGGAGAAGAAGCGGCATCGAGAGCTGGAGGAGAAAAGGCTGACCCTCGAACACGAGCGGGGCCTCAAAGAACTCGAACTCAAGGCCTAGAAGGGGGAGACCGGCACCCCCAGCAATAGAGACGCTCTGCCGCCCACCGAAGCCAAGGTCCATATTCCCAAGGATGTCGTCAAGGAGTACTATAAAAACGACGACATCCAGCAGTGGTTCAAGGTGTACGAGGTGGCCATGACCTCCCATCGGGTACCCCGGAAGGATTGGGGTGCCGGCCTATGGGGTCGGTTCCTTAGCGAGGGCCGAGACACCCTGCTTCAGCTCCCGAAGAGGTGATGACCTCATACGATCATATGAAGGAGGCCCTGCTCACCCGCTACGGACTAACCGCGGAAATGTACCGCCAACGTTTCAGAGACTGCAAGAAAATCCCCGGTACCACGTGGGTAGAGTATGTTGACTTCTTCAGCAGGGCCCTAGAAGGTTAGATCAAGGGTAGCAAGGTCACCACCTACGGGCAGCTGGTCGACCTCATTATTTGGGAACACCTCTCCAACAACTGCTTCGTGGAGCTAAGACAACACCTCCTCGACAGCAAGCTGACCGAGCCGCGGAAGCTCGCCGCCGAGGCCGATCGATGGGTCAACACTCGAGTCACCCGGAACCCGATGGGGGAGTACCAGCGAAACCCCACCGGACCCCCCCGCCAGAGCGGCGGAGGAGGAGGGTCGAACCGGAACCGGGACATTCCAGCTGGGCCGCCTCGGAGTCCGCCTCGGGGGCCGCCTCAGCAACACCCCTCCCCGAACCTAGCCCGAAGAGGGACGACGCCAGCCAAAACCGGACCCCGGCCCCCGATAACCTGCTACGGCTGCCAACAAACAGGACACTATGCCAGCGACCCTGCCTGCCCCATGAACCGACGAGGTGGGACCAGCGGGCCCCTGCCCCGACAACTGGCGGCTGCCGCCCTGGGAGAAGGGGAGGAAGAACCCCTCGACGGGGGGTCCACTGAGTGGGAGCCGGCAGTCATGTCCCTGGTCTGCCTGGGCAGCCGAGAGATGGTGCCACGAACACCCATCCGAGCAACACCCAGAAGTACCAACAGTGGGTCACTATCAATGGACGACGGGCCGAAGCCCTCCGTGACACCGGAGCCAGTGTCACCGCTGTCCGCTGCCACCTGGTGACCCCCGAACAGATCCTGCCAAATGTGCTATGCCACGTCCGGACGGCCGACAACAGCGAAAGCATGTGCCAGATGGCCCAGATCCCCTTCGAATGGGGAGGGGTGACGGGCCTGCTGAAGGTGACTGTCCGCGACGACGCTCCAGTGGACTGCCTCCTGGGGAACGACCTAGAGAGTTCCCCCTGGGCTCAAGTGGAGCGGCGAGAGCATCTCCGAATGTTGGGCCTACCCGAATGGGCCTGAGCCACCACCCGGTCCATGGCCGCCCAGGCCCCCCGCTCGTCCATGACAGCCGACACCGTCGAGCCCGAGGGGCCCGTGCCACCACCTGCCTCCAGCGAGGAAGAAGCGGGCACCGATGCCAGGCCCACGGAACCCTCCCCGGGCGAGATCGCCTCTCTCGGCGCCCTCCCGGAGCTTGCCCAATGGCGCTACGACGGGGGCCCCACCAGAGAACAGTTCCAGCAGGAACAGAAGACCTGCCCCTCCCTTGAAGGAGTCCGGCAGCAAGCGGCCTCGCAGGCCAACGGTGACTAGATCGGAACCCACTGGGTCTATTGGGCCGAAGGACTACTGTACAGCGAGCATAAGATTGCAGAACTGGGGGCCAGTCGCGTGCTGGTGGTCCCCCTCCGATTCCGGGAGTTCCTCCTCAACCTGGCACATGATGTGCCCCTCGCCGGGCACCTGGGGCAGGACAAAACCTACAGCCGCCTGGTGACCCACTTCTACTGGCCCCGGATGCGGAGGGACGTGGACAACCACTGCCGGTCCTGCCAGACCTGCCAAGCCAGCGGCAAGACGGGGGGACGGGTCAAAGCCCCTCTCCAGCCCTTCCCAGCAGTCAACACCCCGTTTGAACGGGTCGGAATAGACATCGTAGGGCCCCTGGACCCCCAGACCGCCCTGGGTCACCGCTTCATCCTGGTCCTCGTAGACCACGCAACCAGGTACCCTGAGGCCATCCCGCTTCGAACTGTGACAGCCCCTGTAGTGGGCTGGGCCTTCATGGGGATCTTCTCAAGAGTAGGGTTCCCCCGAGAAGTGGTGAGCGACCGAGGTACGAACTTCATCTCCAAATACATGCGGTCCTGTGGCAGCAGTGCGGGGTCACGTACAAGTTCACCACCCCATACCACCCTCAGGGGAACGGACTGGTCGAGCGGTTCAACAGAACCTTAAAAGGCATGATCAAGGGCCTGGAAGAACCCCTATGGCGGAGATGGGATGTCCTGCTGCCGTGCCTCCTGTTTGCCTATCGGGAGGTCCCGCAGAAGTCCCTGGGGTTCAGCCCTTTCAAATTGTTGTACGGGCATCCAGTCCGAGGACCCCTCAGCCTGGTCAAGGAGGGCTTGGAGACGAAGCCCCGAGATGCCCCTCCCGACGTCTACAGATACCTCCTGACCCTACGTAACCAGACACGAAGGTTCCGAGCCCTGGCTGAAGCCAACCTCGAGGCCAGCCAAGAGGACATGAAAAGATGGTACGATCAAAACGCCTCTACCATCGAGTTTGAGCCGGGCCAGCAAGTCTGGGTCATGTCACCAGTTGACCCCTGTGCCCTCCAGGACAAATGGACCGGGCCCTTCAAGGTGGTGGAGAAGAAGAGCCCTGTCACCTACCTGATCGACATGGAGTCTCCCCGGAACCCCCTCCGGGTTCTACACGCTAACCAGCTCAAACCCCACTTTGCCCGGACCGAACTAAGCCTACTGCTAGCGACCGACGACGGGGGCGAAGGCGACTCCGAGCCCCTACCTGACCTCCTGCGGACCAGCGACCACGACGTGACCATCGAAGGCATCCAACTCGCCTCCTCCCTGACCCCGGAACAGCACCACGACTGTCAGCAACTGTTGCAGCCCTTTGCGGCCCTCTTCTCCCTCACTCCGGGGGTGACTCCATGGTGTGTCCACAACGTCGACACTGGGAACAGTCCCCCCGTGCGACACAGAGCCTACCGAGTACCCGACCGGGTGCGGGCCTGCATCCAGGCTGAGGTGGCGAAGATGCTAGCCCTCGGGGTCATCGAGCCCTCCGACAGCCCGTGGGCCAGTCCCGTCGTCCTGGTGCCAAAGGCCGCCGCCCCAGGCACCCCCCCGGAGCTACGATTTTGTGTGGACTACCGGGCCTTGAACGCTGTTACCAAGACCGATGCCCATCCTCTTCCCCGGGCCGACGAGCTCATCGACCGCTTAGGACCGCTTAGGAGCAGCCCGCTACCTGAGCACTTTTGACCTCACCGCCGGGTACTGGCAGATCCAGCTCACCCCCGGTGCCCAAGAGAGATCCGCTTTCTCCACCCCTGATGGGCACTACCACTTTCGGGTGATGCCCTTTGGCATGGCCCCGGCCACCTTCCAGAGACTAGTGAACAAGGTCCTGGCCGGGCTAGAGGCCTTCAGCGCGGCTTATTTAGATGACATTGCCGTATACAGCAGCCACTGGGCTGAGCACCTGGGGCACCTCAAAGCAGTCCTGGCCGCCCTCCAAAGGGCCGGGCTCACGATCAAGGCCAGCAAGTGCCAGATAGTCCAAGGATCGGTGACCTATCTGGGCCATCAAGTAGGGAGCGGTCAGGTGGCTCCCCTCCAACCAAAAGTTGATGCCATCCAGGCGTGGGAACCCCCCACCACCCAGACAGCTGTCCGGGCCTTCCTGGGCCTCACCGGGTACTACCGGCGATTCATCAGAGACTATGGGAGCATTGTCGGCCCCCTCACAGAGCTCACGTCAAAAAAGCAGCCCAAGAAGGTACACTGGACCCCCCGCTGCCAGACGGCCTTCGAGACTCTCAAAATGGCGATGTGCACTGCCCCCGTGCTACAGGCCCCTGACTACAGCAAGGGGTTCGTGGTGCAGACGGACGCCTCCGAATATGGAATTGGGGCCGTCCTGTCCCAGGTAGATTCGGAGGGACTCGACAGACCCGTGGCCTTCATCAGCCGACGGCTGCTGCCCCAGGAGCAGCGGTGGAGCACCATCGAGCGGGAGGCCTTCGCTGTAGTGTGGGCCCTCAAAAAGCTCCGGCCCTATCTCTTCGGCACCCACTTCCGGGTCCAGACCGACCACCGGTGTTAAATGGTAGCGGCAGTTTCAGTCGATAACCTTTCAAGTATTTGCCCGGCGGTAATCGCCTCTCATACCACTCGATAATTTACCAATAAAAGAGGCAGGCGCCGGAGACTGGAAGGCAGGAAACAAAGTTTTATTCCGTCGGAGCAGAACACATCAGATCTGACAGCAAGGTATCGTCACGAGGTGCTCTAACTGCATCTCTGAGACCTGGTCTCTTATACACTGGTTTATTGCTTTATTATACATAGTATATTCTTGAGATTCCCTTGATGCCTGAAAGAACATCCCCTGAAGCCCCCGGCTCAGATCTGATCCCACACATGGTTACAGTAGAGGTTCCCACCCTACCCGCAGTGGGAGATGGCTATCGCGCAGCAGGGAATTCCGCTAATTCCCGGGGGTGTGTGCAACCGGCCGGGTCTCAGGGGGTAGGGGCTTTGATCTACTGTAATCCCTTTGATGTGGGGTGTTTCCCTTACAGTAGGGGCAATAAACTGCATCCGCAGGGCTAGGTGATGGCCTGGGACCAGTTCAGACAATGGGGCGCAGAGGAAGGGGGTTATCAAAGGAGAGGCATGACCATGTATGGGTTGTCGGTCGGAAGTGGTTCCGTAGCGGGGTCGCGCAGAAGGAGAGGGTTTATGGCCTGTATGAGAGAGCGGGGGTGGCCGGCGCGCGGGGGGATGCTCGCAGCGCCAGGGGAAAGCGCTGGCGGTCGAGAGTGAGCGGGGAGAGAGTGGGGTGCCTAAAATGGCGGCCGTGCATTCGCTGTGCGTGGCGCTGGGGAGGGGCAAGATGGCGCAGATAATGTTCAGTTTGCGAGCTAAATTTCCACAGTCCCCCCTTTTAACATATCTCGCCAGCTTGTCCGGCCAATATTCGCCTTTGTTAGCCTTTTAGTTACAGTATCGTCAATGTTCGTCACACATTTTAAAGATACAGAGTCGTTTAGGGTAGGCAGGAGTAATCTGACACATTTGTACATTGTCTCATACAGTTTGATAAAGTAGGCGAGGAGGAAGTACATTCAAAGTCGCAGTATAGTCGTGTACATGGCTGGTGTTGTATGAATGTTACTATACAAAGTTACATTTTCTTAACTTCTCAGTGTACAGTCGGAAGTGATTGATGCAACATCATGAAAACTTGATAAGAAGATAGTTAATATAATAAGGTGGTTGGGAGAGGATTTTCAACTTTGACATGGGTTCTTCTTTCCAGTGTCCTTGTTTCATAAAGAGCTATCACTGGTAAGCTCTCATTGTTGTTCTTCTTTCGTTGGCACTGTTGAGCACCGGCGGTGGAACTAAGGTCCAGCTCAAATCCGATTTCTTCACGTGGCAGGGTGCGACCACTCACTGTTCTTTGATTCCAGTCCTGTTCCTTAACACAGTTCACCACAGGTACTTTTGAGACAGGGTGCCGGCCTTTTGTTCCTCGGTAGTAGGTCAAAGTCATAGTCCAAATGAAAGAGGAAGAGAGAATGGGGTGGCATGGGATCGGATCAAAAATGCGGACCAAGGAGAGCAGAATCTTTTCAGCACTGGGCCCATCAATCGGGCCCGACGGGTTGAGACTTCAGGCACGCTGGTCAGTGAGCAGGGGCCTCGATGTAGCCCTTCGCGCTCATCGTTCTGATAATGGTGTCTCGTCTCACACTCTTGTTGCTTCGTCGCTTCCCCCTTGGTCGATGTCATAGATGTTTTATGATCCGCAGCCAGACTGTGCGTCACGTCCGACCCCTCTCTTCCGATGGCTGCAGGTTATCCTTGAATAGGTTATAAGAAACGAAAGTCTTAGAGATCTTGGCAGGGAAGACATTTACATACTTCATTCTCTCTCCCAACCACTGAGTAGTTGCGGAAATGCTCTTATCTGTTACTACATGATTGGTGCCTATTAACTCTGATGTTAATGTGCGTGTTACTAATCTATTAATTACTGCTGTGGTGCAGGGTTCTGTGGGTGTCCCTGTCCATCGTCTGGCCTTCTAGGTGTCGGTTTCTGCGCCTTATAATACAAGGTTTGGTAGTACCCGTAAGTGCGAGGTGCTACTGTCATGCGTTCATGAGTATCCTTTTCATACAGTAGGTGACCCTTTATCAGTTTAAAACAGGGCCATCAGTTGTTTCGTTCGAGATACTCCGAGACGGCTTAGTATAGGGCTGGAGTTATCTCTGGGAGAACAGGGTGCTTTAGACATTCTATTTCGGGCTAATTGGTCAGGGGTAATTCTGGGTGGTGGAGATGGTGTCCTTTAAGAACAAAAACCACTGACATATAGTCCCCGTGTTGAGGGTCAGATTGGGAGACATCAGTCGTCTTACCTGTCCTTTCCTTCTCAGCCGATTAGGCTTAACGTTTGCAGAAAGGAGAGGTAGTAATCGTGGTAAAGTATGGTCGTTTTTTTTGTTTCTGTCAATTTTGTTCGAACACCACCGTGTTCGGGCCAATTATACACTTACCAAAGAGGTGTATGTCGTTAATTTATTCAAGAAGAAAGAGGACAAGAAAGAGCCTTTTGCGAGGGAGGGGGAGAGAGAGTGAGAGAGAGAGAGAGAGAGACGTGTGCAGAGAGAGAGAGAGAGAGAGAGAGAGAGAGAGAGAGAGAGAGAGAGAGAGAGAGAGAGACGTGTGCATCAAGTAGGCTATTTTGGCGTACATACGACACAAAATGAGAGAGAGAGAGATGGGTAAGATAATAGGCCACTTGGTGCACACACAACATGGAGTAGCATGGGTCTGTTCCATGTAAGAAAACACAAGCGGGGAAAAGACATAAATTCGGTGATCACGTACACACAAATGCCGGATAGGGGGTGACAGTACATGCATCAAGACGGAGACTTAAGATGGAGACTCAGGGCTGCGTTGAGCACGGGGACCTCTCCTTTCCTGTCCCCTATTTCCTACGCATGTTGCGTACTTTTAGCACTTTGTAGTTTATCTTAGGGGGTGTCTGACCCTTTATTCTCCCCCCTTTGATCGGTGGACAAGCACTCCAATCATACAGTGACGCTCTCTTCAAGTGATCCAAACATGAAATGCATACACATTCATATCGTATAATCGTAGTACACACGCACAATCATATCATACGGTTTTTCATGTTCCCAATAATGGTCTGTAACTTTACGCACTATCTCACAACGTTTGTCTATGTTTTCCCTGATATTGAACTCGGTGCGGTCCAGGTCCACTCCACTCTTCAGTCGGAACTTCGTCGTGACCTATAGAGGGGAAAATAAGAGGGGAGGTGCAGTATTCAAAATATCCCAGCGCGCGCAGACACGAAAGGTTCTACCTACCATGTACCAGGCTAGCCGCAGGGGTGGGTAATACCACGGACCTATTATTCTTTAGTTCGAGGCAAAGATGCTCTAGTTCATTCATCTCCTAAATTCGGGTTCCCTGGTCGTGCATGTATTTCTCAATTGGTCGTGTATTATGGTGCAGGATACCATACCTTGCGTGCGACATATACCTTAAGTTATAGTTCATTATTGATTCGACAATTCTTGGAAAAAGGGGGCAGGCGTGATGGGTACAAATTCCGTTAAACAAAAATATTTTAGGCAAATTGAGTCCGTATTATCTGTATGCTTTTGCTTAGGAGTGACAATCTTTTATTTAAAAGAGAAACCTTCAACAACCCAGATGATTAGTCATGACTTCACTCCGGACAAAACTAAACTGTCTAGCATAATCAACAGTATTCATTCAGGCTCCCCAAACGATGTGTGTCCTTTAGATAAATGCAAAGACATCACGGACAGTACCCTCATGGATCAAATCTGTCATCTCGTCACCCTTTCCTTCAAAGAATGTCTCGTTCCGCAGGCTTGGAAAAACGCCCAAGTCATCCCCCTGAAAAAAAAACCGAACATTCCCATCACTCACTTTCAAAACCTTAGACCAATATCTCTATTGCCTTTCTGCGCCAAAATAATAGAGAAAATAGTGAACTCTCAACTTATGGCATATTTAGAGCAAGAAAACATCCTCCATCCCACCCAATCCGGTTTTAGACCCAAATACTCCACGGAAACCGCTGTCTTGTATTCCACGGAATTTATCCGCAAGATGGTGGACGAGGGTGAAACTGCAGCGCTGGTCATGTTGGACTTAAGCGCCGCTTTTGATACGATGCTTCATGCCACGCTCCTGTCCCGACTCTCTGACATTGGAGTGAAAGACGGTGCACTGGAGTGGATTAAATCCTTTCTCTCCAACAGAACTTTCCAGCTTCACTGCCCGCCTTTTAAATCATCCCCGCGGTCCGTGAGTTATGGGGTTCCACAGGGCTCCAGCTTGAGCCCTACCTTGTTTAACATCTATATGGAACCCCTGGCTCAAATTATAGAGAACTTCGGCTTGGGCACTGTCAGCTACGCCGACGATACGCAGCTCATGTTCAAGCTCACTCCGGACACCGACAAGTATGCCGCAAACTTCTCGGAGTGTATGACGGCGGTTGCTAGGTGGATGGACAGTAATTGTCTCCGGCTAAATGGTGACAAAACTGAGGTGCTTGTGATTGGGAACAACACCTCCCCTTGGTCTCAAGCATGGTGGCCCACATCGCTTGGCGACTGTCCTCAACCGGTTGAGAAAGTCAAGAACCTCGGGATTATGATCGACTCGGATCTTTCAGGTAAATCCCAAGTCCACAAGACCATCGGCAAATGCATCGGACAACTAAGAATTCTCAGAAAAATCATTGACCTTATACCCATCACAGCCAGGAAATCCATTGTACACGCCCTTGTCACACCGCACCTGGATTATGGGAATGCCCTTCTTCTGGGCATTAACCAAAAACTCCTTCACCAGCTGCAATGTGTTCAAAATGCAGCCGCCCGGGTGGTACTAGGCCTTCCCAAAAGAACCTCGGCCAAGACCGCACTGTCCAAATTGCACTGGCTCCCCGTTAAGGAAAGAATTAAATTTAAGAGTCTCTGCTATATTCACAGGATAGCCCACAATAAGGGCCCCTCATACCTTAGAAGCCTCATGACTATTCACCGCCCCACTCGTCATCTGAGGTCTTCAGGAATGTCCCTTCTGAAATTACCCCGCGTTCATAAAGCCAAAATCGGGGGCCGCTCCTTCAGTTTTTTAGGAGTGAAACTCTGGAACGCCCTGCCGACTCATTTAAGAATGGAACCCTCTGAAACCCTTTTCAGAGCGAACTTGAAAACTCACCTCTTCCCTCAATAACTCTGGCCCTTTTCCGCTCGGTAGTCGCGGATGAGATATTTCAGCATTCAGCGCGGGGATACACATCTGTGCAGCCATGCGCTCTAAAAATGTTTTATTATTATTATTATTATTATTATGACACTGATTCCGTAATTCCTTTTTAAGAAGCCCTTTATTTAAAACAATGTCAGTGTAGAAATACGGGCCTACAGCCGCTATAGGCCGGCCACGGTGCGAGAGGCGTCGAGCAACATGAGCAACACTAGATTAACATAAAAATCGGTTCCCCCCTCTCCCCCATCGTCATGTGTGAAAGCATCGCATACATGTATATATATCTCTTTTTAACACGAATGTCACGTGACTGGAACGCCACAAGGAGTTGTAGGCCACTCCTACATCAGCGCCATCTTAGGGCGGGGTCGGGCCAGTGCACAGTCTAAGTCTTTCCATGAATTAGCAGTTGAACCAGAATTCCTTTCGGTAGTTCGAGAACTTTCGTTAGCGTCAACTTTGCGTCAGCATGGCGTCACTGCAACCTTGTAGCAATGCCACGGTTTGTTCTTAGGGCGGGGCAGCAGGCGGGTTCTTCCGCCGACGCTTTACTGTCTCACTGTATCAAGCGGAGGCAAGGTAGCTGCCGCCCGGGGGCAAAAAGAGCAATGGTGGTGGTTTTGTCCTTACCGGAAGTCCGCAGGAGTCGAACGTCAAATGACTCCAACCAATTCTGCAAGGCTGAGGGGAGCGTTCTGTCAAGGGTGGGGCCCATGCCCTAGCAAACAAGCTTTCGAGTCCAGAATTGTCTCACGGTGGGCCAGGCCTGGAACCGGAGGGGTCAACCGCCGGAGTTCAAGGGCAGCAGTAGCAGCAGCTCTTCGGTACAGTCACCGGAGAGGAGCCAGCAGCAGTAACAGCGGCAGTTCGGATGGTACTGCCACCGGGGTGATTCCAGTAGCAGTGACGACAGCAGTTTGGATGGTATCACCACCGGGGTGGGTCCCCGATTACCTTGCTGCGGGGGCCCACTCCTCACGTCGGGTGCTAGCGGCAGTCCTGGTGAACCCGGTGCTTGGGTGGTTGCCTGGCGGCCGCGTGCAGGGGTGCCAGCTCAGCCGAACGGCGAATGAAGTGGCAGGGCGCAACTCAGCTGGCTGACGTGTGAAAGATGCGGTTGGGGTGCCCTCATCTGCTGGCGAGCCTCCACCTGGGGAGGTGGGGGAGGCCTGTCCGCGTCGCCTCCCCCCGCCAGGGCACCCTCCGTTATTGAAGGAAGAAGTGACTGGGAGGATCCGCACAGCGTGCCAGGGTGAAATTCAGCAGGCCGATGAAAAAGATGGCTGGGTGCAGCTTAGCTGGCCGGCGAGTGAAAGACGGTTGGGTGCAGCTTAGCTGGCCGGCGAGTAAAAGGCGGTCGGGGTGCCTGGCAAGCCTCCACCTGGGGAGGTGGGGGAGGTCCGTCCGCGTCGCCTCCCCCCGTCAGGGCACCAGCCCTCCGGCGCTTCGTATAGCCTCCGGCCTATTCGCACAATCGCCTGCCACTGATGTCAAGGGATTTTTGCATGGCTTTTATAGCCCAAAATCAACTAAAAAGGACCGCCCAAAACAGGCCAATGTTGCAACTTCGAGGAAGGAGAGGCGAGGACGGTGTCACGTGGACGTAAATGCTTTGGGATGCAGGTCGCAGCAGACTGTCATGTAAATAGTTGTTTAAAACATGTTCTAACCTGTTCATTTTGCCGGAATGTTGTTATACTTATAATTTATTAAAAATGTTTGACCATACTATTTTGCTGGAGCGTTGTACGTATCAGCGATCTGGTTAGCGTATTCGGAAAAAATGGCGTTGCTCGATTGCACGTGATCCTAATCAAGTGTGGTGACGTTGATGGTGGGTATCAACAAACTTCCGGTTGTGTCTATTGGGGTCCCTATTTTTGTTCAGTTCCAAAAGGACCGGGCACTGGGATTTCCAGTGTCCGAACCCTCTACAGAACGCACATTGATTCCCATCTAAGTCTCTCCGTCCGTTGTAGGGTGTAGGTGTATGGTCTCTAGGGGGTAGCTTTCTAGGGGCGGTTGGTTGGTAATTCTCCTTTGGGGGTTCCCTTCCTATGGTCACCCCTTGCAACTGTGCTATCATCACCCTCTCCTTTAATTCCTTTTTCTTCTTCTCTGACGCCCTATCGTTCTCGTTCTTCTGGTTTTCGTAGTATTGGGCCATCTGGAGAATTGCTGCGGGTTTGGAGGCTGCCCAACTGCTCTCGCTGGTCTGTAGCTTCTGGGAAACTTCTTGAGACAGACCCTTTACATAATTCTGGACAAAGAGGTGGTGTCCGGTTGCGGTGGTCATGTCTTGGCCACTGTAATCGGAAAACACAGTCTCGAATCGGGAGAAGTATTCAGACACATCCTCCTGGGGTTTCTGGCGGCAAGCCATCACTATCGACCAGTCTACCTTTCTTTCTGGGATTAGAGTCTTCAGCTTTTGTACAATCTTGTCTGGGAGCTCTAAGATGGCTTTCGGGGGTTTCTGTCCTGGTTCTCGCTGTTTATCTATGGTATCGAGTTGTATCCAGGTATATCCGAACGGCTCAGTGTGGTCAACTTTCCGGATTTGTTTCCACACATCAGCCGGCAGGCATAGCCCAAAGAACAAGTCGATATCTGCCAACGTCATTATCGTTGAGCCTAAGGCTGTACCCAATTCAGTGTAGAAGGCAGTCGGGTTCTTTCTCAAGTCGGGTAGAGTCTTTCTAAAGGTCAAAATATCTTGCCGGTCCCACGGCTGGTAGACCCAGTTATATACAACCCTTCCCTTCGCATCTTGGTGGTTGATGTCGTCGTGTGTTCCCTGACCCCGTGGGGGGACCCAGTAGGGGGCAGCTTCTTTAATGGGCATCATGGCATCGGCCCTTCCTCCCTGGGGCTTAGTTGCTATGGGGGTTTCTGTTTTGGTGGTCTGTCCATGTTCTTTAAGGTGTCGGTAGACCTCGAGTGTACGAGTGAAGAGGTTCGTTACATCGCCCTCTCCTTCTTCCCCAATGTCTACCTTCCTATATAGGGCCGCTAAGCCTTCGGGACCTTTATCGTGGTATCTGTCCTCATATGCATTCAGGGCGTGATAACAGAGCCGTACGACGAAGTGTCGTCTGCGGCTGTCGGCATACGAGCTATACAAGTCTGTTATATACTCCTCACTTTCTTTTCGCTCCACCAGCGTCCCTACTATCCTATCGATTCCTGCTCGTTCATCCTTAGTTAATCGATTCATTCTGGTGGACTCTTTCTTTCCCATCTCATGGTCATCTAGCGTTGTAGTCGATATTGGGTTCAGTACAAGAGGCTCAGCCGGCGCGGAGGCCGTGAGGGCCGAGGCCCCTGTACTGCTTTCGCTCGTGTTCGGGGGTTGTGGGTGTTGCACTACTGATTGGGAGGGTGCATACGGAGGGGGCATGTAAATGATCGGGGGACCTAACAGTAATTCGTCATTCGTTCGCTGCTTGGAGGACAACTCAGGGTAGAGCAAAGAAGGGGTCCTAACAGCGTACTGGCCTGAGGTTTCGGGCTCCTGTCTTAGTTTAGTTTCCCTTCTCTCCTTTATGTCTTCTTCTAACTTTTTAGCGGCAAGGTGAGCTGCCTTTCGTAATTCCTTTTCTGCTTTTACTTCTTCCCTCTTTTTCCGTTGCGTCGCTTCTTTGCGCCACATGCCAATACTGTCAAGCATAGTCAGCGTCGTCTTATTGCTACGCAGAGCTACTTCTAGCGCTTCTATCTTGCGGTCGTCGAAGGATCCCATCAGTGGCCACTGACTTTCGGGGTCCTTCTTGGTATATTTATGCCACAGCTTGCTATAAGCTACGGCGACTAGTCCATATTTAGTGAACATGTCCTTATTAGGGGTGCCTTCCAGTGGAGCCGGGTGGTTCACCTCTAATAAGCGGTCCGGGCAGAACCAACTACCAATCAGTGGGGAGAAGATAGGCATGACGGGTTTCAACGGGGACAAAAGTCAGCACTACCTATCTTTTCACTGCTTGCAAAGACTAGACAGAATATCTCTATTCTTCGTTATTTGTAAGCAGAGAATACCTCCAAAGAACCAATATCGAACAACTAGTGTTCGGACAATCAATCAATCAATCAATGGGGAGATAAAGATAGGCACGACGGGTTTCAACGGGGACAAAAGTCTGCGTTACCTACCCTTCACTATTTGCAAAGACTAGACAGAATATTCCTATTCTACGTTATTTGCAAACAGAGAATATCTCAAAAAGCACTATTCTTCAAAACAATCAATGTTCGGACAATCAATCAATGGGGAGATAAAGATAGGCACGACGGGTTTCAACGGGGACAAAAGTCTGCGTTACCTACCCTTCACTATCTGCAAAGGGAGAGAGAGAGAGTATTTCTACTCCTCCCCGTTTGTAGACAGCGAATATCTCAAAGAGAACAATCAATGAGCAATACTAGTATTCAAACAATCAATCAATTATTTCGCACTTTTGTCGTATTTCACGACCTTACCCGGACCGCGTGGACAGTTTCTCGTCTTCCGCCTCCAGCGCCCGATCGTCCTCTACTCTCCGTATTTGCCGCGGCACTCCTGATGGTTCCCAGTCAGGACCGTAGATCACTCGAGAGAGGTCTGCTCGGAACCAGTGAAGTTCGGATGATCGGCTGCCAGACGAGGGTCTATTGGGCAGGAGCTCTCCCGATCGTTGCAGTCGTTCACTCTGTCGTCGGGACCTCTCCCACTGGATCCACGTGTCGCTGATGGGCCCCACGTTTGGGACGCCAATTGTTAAATGGTAGCGGCAGTTTCAGTCGATAACCTTTCAAGTATTTGCCCGGCGGTAATCGCCTCTCATACCACTCGATAATTTACCAATAAAAGAGGCAGGCGCCGGAGACTGGAAGGCAGGAAACAAAGTTTTATTCCGTCGGAGCAGAACACATCAGATCTGACAGCAAGGTATCGTCACGAGGTGCTCTAACTGCATCTCTGAGACCTGGTCTCTTATACACTGGTTTATTGCTTTATTATACATAGTATATTCTTGAGATTCCCTTGATGCCTGAAAGAACATCCCCTGAAGCCCCCGGCTCAGATCTGATCCCACACATGGTTACAGTAGAGGTTCCCACCCTACCCGCAGTGGGAGATGGCTATCGCGCAGCAGGGAATTCCGCTAATTCCCGGGGGTGTGTGCAACCGGCCGGGTCTCAGGGGGTAGGGGCTTTGATCTACTGTAATCCCTTTGATGTGGGGTGTTTCCCTTACAGTAGGGGCAATAAACTGCATCCGCAGGGCTAGGTGATGGCCTGGGACCAGTTCAGACAATGGGGCGCAGAGGAAGGGGGTTATCAAAGGAGAGGCATGACCATGTATGGGTTGTCGGTCGGAAGTGGTTCCGTAGCGGGGTCGCGCAGAAGGAGAGGGTTTATGGCCTGTATGAGAGAGCGGGGGTGGCCGGCGCGCGGGGGGATGCTCGCAGCGCCAGGGGAAAGCGCTGGCGGTCGAGAGTGAGCGGGGAGAGAGTGGGGTGCCTAAAATGGCGGCCGTGCATTCGCTGTGCGTGGCGCTGGGGAGGGGCAAGATGGCGCAGATAATGTTCAGTTTGCGAGCTAAATTTCCACACCGGCCCTTGCGGTGGTTAATGCAAATGAGGGGCGAGAACCCCAAGCTGCTGCGATGGTCCATCTCGCTGCAAGGGATGGACTTCTCTGCTGAACACCGGCCCGGCAATGACCACGCCAACGCCGACGGCCTGTCCCGCTTCTTCCGCCTCGACGAGGAGAACCCCCAAGGAAATGGGTGACTCTCCCTGCCTTCGGCTGGGGGGGGGACGCCTGTTGGACCCAGCCTCGTGGCGTGGTCTTAACCCTCTTGGATTGTGCTCATCCCCCGCACCGGTCTACACGGGCCGCCCTTTCAGGCCGCCAGGGACCCCTCCTCCCTTCGAGGCCCCCTTTGGATTGTACCCGTTTTCCTACACCCGCCTCAGCGGCCCCCTTTTCCAGGTCGCCCAGGGACCCCTCATCCCTTCGGGGTCCCCCCCATGCTTGCTCCACGCACCAGCCCACGCAGTCCGGCTCCCTCCGGCCTCGGCCCCAGCGAAGCCCCGACATCGAGGCACCAAGATCTGGCCAGGGGGGGAACGCATGGCCAGTTCACCACTCCCGGAGGAGGAGAGTTTCGATGGGACCCCCCACCGTCCCTCAACACCTAGGTACGATCGTCCTCCGGCCTCCCCGGGCCTGGCGCCTCTCCTGCTGGGCGTCTGGCCTCTCCCAGCCCGGCCTCTCCGCCCCCCAGGCGCAAGGGTCCGGACATCAAAGGGCTCCAGACCTATATCTGGGGCAACCCCGCAATGGGACAGTAGTTGTATCCCGGAGTCAAGAGCCCTGCTGATGGAATCGCGGCTGACCCTACGGAGAAGAACTCTTGCTTGAGACTATACCACGAGCCCTGCTGACTGCGTCGCGGCTCCACCTTATTGAGCCAAGGAACCTCACGGAACATCGGGGCCCTGCTGACGCTGTCGCGGCCCAACCTCGCTGAAACCTCCCTCGGAGCCCTGCTGACGTTGCCGCGGCTCGAGCTGAACTGAAACACCTTAAGAGCCCTGCTGACCTGGTCGCGGCTCGAACTCCACGAACTGATCGCCAGAGCCCTGCTGACGCCGTCGCGGCTCGACCACTCCGAGACCCGGAGTCCCTCCAGCTTGAGGATCAAGAACTGGGTCCAGGGTACTCTCGTACCAAGCTGCTACTAAAGACTGTCCCGCTACCCCGTCCCTACCCGAGACTTTGAGACTCTTGTGGATCCCTCGATCCCCCTTGTACATATCGATAACCATAACTTCTTAGATGCTGATAAAGAACTGCTCGTCTTGATAAACATCCTCGAGTCCTGTGTGGTGGTGTTACTGTGCTAGTACGTTATAGGAGAAGGACCTCTCCTAGGAGGCTTCTCAGCAGCGCTCGGCTACTTCGTGCAGTGTGGGGGCCCCTCTGGGTGGTCTCTCCGACTCCCCCGAGGTCCGCCTTCCAACATTGACATATTTAATTTACCTGTAAACCCCTTGTACAGAGGTATTCTATATACCCAGGTCCTGTAAATTAAATGCTGCTAGTGGGCCTGCAGCTCCGGTTGCGCCAACCACAGAAGCAGACTTTCAAACCTGTCTCAGGCCTCTGGCACTGCAGGGCCTGCATGCACAGTTTACTGCCACATTGACTTGGCAGTTAAAGTTACTTGCCAAGCCTGAAAATCCCAGTTTTCTATATATAGGCCACCTCTAAGGTTGGCCCTAGGGAGCCCTATGGGTAGGGTGCTGTGTATGGAAAAGGTGGGACATGCGCCTTGATTCTATGGCATGTCTGTCCTGTTGACAAACAGCCTAATTGGTTTTTGACTGTTGTGAGGCCTTCTCCTCTCATTGGTTTGCCATGGGAATTCCCTGATTTGTTTTCAGTGGTAAATTTCTGTTCTTGCCATGTTTGGTATGTTTGGAACAGTGGCAATAATTCCTGTTTATTGGTGAATGTGGATCTTTCATTACTATTTGAGAAATGCCACTTTTAGAAAGTGGGCATTTCCATATGCTTATGACTCTTAGTGCTTTGCAGACTGAGTCCAATCAACGTCTGGTTTAGACTGACAGGGGCTGGTTGTAAATTCACTCTAGACAGTCACACAAAGGGAGCTGAGGTATGCCCTGCATATCCTGATGGCCCATCACCATGCTGCTGGGTCTTCCTGAGCTAGAGTGGTGAGAGGAGTTGTTACTGATATCTGAATAGGGCTGCGCCTGTCCTCTCACAATGCTGTTTCCCTTCCTGTGTCTGGAACCACGGCTTCAGATTGACTAGAGGTGATGTGTACTGCTAACGTTTGTTTGATGTTACCTCCACATCAAACACATTTTGTGTATAAGTACATGGGCTCTGACCACACGATTTTAGACACTACATTGTACGTGTAACCAGACGCTGCTAGCTCTACAAGCTTAACCAAAGGACTGCTGTGCTGCCAGAGAAGATCACTACTTGTGCATTGTTGTGCTGACTGGTAAGCCTGCTAGAGACTCTATTACTTTGCTAAACCCAGTGTTCTGGTCTGCTGCCTGTCTGCTTGTGCCTCCCCAGTGTTCTCCAGGGTCTGGATGGCATACTCCCTCCCTGCTTTTGCTTACATTCTTGGTGTTGTTACTCAGGATACTTTCATGCCCCTGTGTGTATTCTGCGTTTTAGAGATGAGCACATGTGTAGCACTTTGTTGTGGTCCAAAGATCTGCTCACAAATGTGAATATGGAGCCTCTTTCAACAGGATTTGCGGGGATCATCGCCAGCTGCGAGAGCTCATGATGATCACCTTTGGATCAAGAAGAATTAACTTGTGCTATTCCTGTGTTCTCTGAGGATCAGACCGGGTGTGGTGGTTACTGCTGGTGCAAGAGGAGCCGGCGCTGCTGGGCACTATAATCCCATGGTCGTTGAGAGTAGTGCAGCTGCCAGCCCAGCAGGTTGGTGGCTTCTCTGGGGGCACCGCATGGAAAGACTGAGGGAGGTCTCTCACACCCGGAGCTGGCCCCAATCACTGTTTGCAAGGCAGCATGGCTGCTTGAGTCCAGAGGAGATCTCCAATGCTGATGCTTTGATGCCCGGAAGCTTCAGGCGCTGAGGGAAGATGAGCATCGTGAGGCGAGGGCTGTACCATGCATTCACAGGCTGCTTCATCTGCTGATTCTGCATGCGGGGAACACAGTCAGGGTTCCCCACTGACAGGGCAGTGGTGTACGAGCCCCTGTCGTTGACACATACCATGGGGCATTTCCTTGAGTGCTGCGATACAGGGCGGAATCTCAACAGAGGCCCCCAGTCACTAGGAGAAACCTGTATTTCTCCATTACCAATATATAGCTAGAAGGAAAGCAGAGGCTCTGGTGTCATATAGGGAATCCCTTAATTACCGCATAACATGTAGTAGGAGGGCAGCTACACAGCCTCCTATGCTCTTATGATGATTTTTGTGATTTATGTCCCGCTAGTTATATTGGGTGATGTTTGGCTATTTATGTGTTATGCCTGAAATCTAAACTGTTGCATTTCATGCCCTGACGTTCTAATGCTTGTCGTTTTGATGCCTTGCACAGTCAGGGCAATGAGTAACAGATAATGTGATGCTATAATATGCACAGTAATGTTGTCTTGTGTTGGTGACGTGCATATAAAAGCCTTTCTTTTATTGCACACATTGTTATGTTTTGACTGTTGCCAGTTGGCAAAGTGATCACTGATGTATGATGTTTTGACAATTGCCTAGTTGGCAAAGTAACTATTGGTTTATGTGATTTTGGTTTGTTTAAATGCAATACAGAAACATATTTTTATATACTACTGTGTGGAGTTTCTTTTGTGGTGTATTTACTGTGTCACTGGTGTGTGTGTTTGTGAGTGTGTTCTGCACAAACGCTTTACACATTGCTTCTGGGATAAGCCTGACTGCTCGTGCCAAGCTACAAAGGGGGTGAGGAGGGGATATCTTGGGTGTGCAACTCCCTTACCCTTACTAGAGTGATGGATTCTGCCTGGGTTAGGTGCATATCCTAGCCAATCTGAAACACCATTTCTAACAGTCCAGTATAGGTAATTTTAAAATCCCAGAAACTTTGCATACAATTCCTTACAGTTTATGCTGTGAAACAGCAAAAAGGAAAAACATAGTCACTATGAATGTTAAATTATGGAACTCAAAGTTATAATAAACAGTGGTTTGCTCACATTATTATTCCTTCAAGGTTTACAGAAAGAATATGGGAATGACTCACTATAGGTATATACCTGGGCAATACTGGTTAGTCAGCCATATTCCTGTGCCTGTATGATATTATTGCTGGTCATCAAGATAGTAGTGGGAATATTTATTACAAGCATTAGCCTTCCTCATCCTAGTACTTACTTAACTTGAGGTATGTCCACCTTCATCCAGGGACTAAGTGACCTACCTAACGCTAAAATAAAAACCTACACCCCTCCTTTCACAACTTTTGCCCTGCCTCAGGTACCTCATACCAATAGGGACGGATACCTAAATTCCTCCTGTCAATAACAGGAACTGGTTCAATGTTGGAGAACCATAGGAGAGAGAGACATAAGTACTGGGACGAGGAAGGTTATTCAGAGTAATGAAGAATATAAGTAAGTAATTGGTACATTCTCTCCTCAACCCTTACTCGCCCAAGTCCTTAAATACCTTGAGGACATTCTGGAGCAGTAGTTACTTGGTTTGAGCTCACAAAGCACACAAATCCAGAAGTAATACTATACATCTAATTTAATAAAGAGCATAGTATTACCGGAGAAAACCAAGGAAAAACAGATGAAAGAAAGTTCAGGGTTCCACTGTCTTCCATGTCCAAAATACAGTGGCAAATTCATGTAGAAGTCACCCAGGTAGCAACACAATAGATGTCTTGGATGGAGTCCACATCCCCCTTAGGTCATGAGGCTGTTTGTTGAAAAATGGCCCTCCCTGAAGGGTCACCCCAACGTTTTTCCCTTCCTCCTCCTCTTTTTGCTTAATTACGTTTGCTGAACTTAGGACTCTGAGCACTTTACCACTGCTGACCAGTGCATGTGCTTCTCCCCAAAACATGGTAACATTGGTTTATACGCCATTGGTACATTTAATGTATTTGTAGTTCCTTGTAAAGTGGTATACCAAATACCCAGGACCTGTAAATTAAATGCTACTAGTGGGCCCGCAGCACTGACTGTGACACCTACACAAGTAGCCATTTAAACATGTCTCAGGCTTTCCACTGCAGAGCCTGTGTGTGCAGTTTACCACCACTTTGACTTGGCATTTTAAACCCTTTAAAATGGACAATAGTTTGTTTGTTTCAGTGACGCACTTCAAATCATCCTACTGATAGTACTATTTTGTTTACATCTCACTTAACTAAACCTATTTTAGCATGCTACACAGTATTTGTGGGCTGCCCATCCCACATAATAAATTAATGAGAAAGTAGTTCAGGAAAACAAGTGCCTGAATAAACTGGGTGCACAGCTGTGTGTGTTATTTTTGGGACTTTTATTATAAATTCTGACTACAATTTTCAATGAAATAAACCTCATAATCAAAAAGATGTTTCCATCAACATTTTCATTGTTGTTAATGTATAAGTCACATCAATACAAGTTGTCTGTCATAGTTACAATTGTCTGTGGCAGTTAAAATTTTCAGTACATTGTAAAGAAAAAAACATACAATTTCAAACTCAAAACTGAACGCATATAAAAAAAAGGTACATTCTTCTTATATGCGGTTCCACTTATTCATGAGATGCCCTATGAATTTCGGGATGGACAGTCCCTTCTTCAGGGGCCACTAAAAACAGATATAACCAAACATCAAATCACAAACTGAATATAGCTGATACTCACTACGAAATACTTCTAATGCCCGATCAGGGGAGTGAACAAGGTAGATAAAATGCCCGTAATCATCCCAAAATTCAAAAGCTGACCACTGATAGGTGCCACATGTACTCTTAAGAATGATTAATGAAAGTCAACATTCCCCAAGTATGAAGAACATTGTAGATGTAATACCCAAAAACTAATGCGTGAAAAATGCAAATGAACAGCTCAAATAACCATGAATTCCCCATGATAATATTATTTAAAAAATCTGCCTTCACCAAGACCAAATCGTGATCACGCCCTATTTATTTAGTTAGTGTGGTTATAACAAATGGTAATTACTACTACACAGAATATGCACTGAATACCAATCCTCAAAGCCTGCACAGTTATTTTTAAACTAAGATCCTAAAATTTAACATATGAAACAAACATAATAATCAGGTGACTATTCAGTGCTGTACACATGAACAACTGAAAGTGTACCCCGTGCCGAAATACCTTAAAATTTGCCGGAAACAACTTGATTCTGCTGCACCTGTTCAAAAAACCAACTATACATCTAATTTATTAAAGAACATAGCATTACCAGAGAAAACCAAGTAAAAAAAGATGAAAGAACCTTGGTCCAAAGCACAGGGTTCCCCTGTCTTCCATGTCCAACATACAGTGGCAAATTAATGTAGAAGTCACCCAGGTAGCAACACAATAGATGTCTTGGATGGACTCTACATCCACCTCAGCTCATGAGGCTGCTTGTTGAAAAATGGCCCTCTCTGAAGGGTCACCCCAAACATTTTGCCTTCCTCTTCCTCTTTTTGCTTAATTATGTTTGCTGAACTTAGGACCCGGAGCACTTTACCACTGCTGACTAGTGCTAAAGTGCATGTGCTTCTCTCCAAAACATGGTAACATTGGTTTATACACAATTGGTATATTTAATGTATTTGTAAGTACCTTGTAAAGTGGTATACCAAATACCCAGGGTCTGTAAATTAAATGCTACTAGTTGGCCTGCAGCACTGACTGTGCCACCAACACAAGTAGCCCTTTAAACATGTCTCAGGCCTTCCACTGCAGAGCCTGTGTGTGCAGTTTTACTACCACTTTGACTTCACATTTAAAACCCTTTGCAAGTCCTAAACTCCCCTTTTATTACACATAAGTCACCCCTAAGGTAGGCCCTAGGTAGCCCATAGGGAAGGGTGCTGTATGAGTTAAGATGTAGTACATGGACTTTTAAGTTTTTTTTTCCAGAGTTTATATAGCGGGAACTTGACCCGAAGGTATCAGGAATCAGAGCGCTTTATATGAGCACCAGTTTCGTTACAGATAAAAACATTAATTTTTCTTTTTAGGTCTCGGCTGGCTTTGGAGCGCGCATGCGCTCCTCGCCTCGAGACTTAGAGTAAGCAAGAAGGGGAGTCGAAGCCCCGCCCCTCATTTCCATTGGGTAGCGTCAGCGTTTATGGTAAACGCTAGCTTCCCATTGGAAAGGAGGGTTTTGCGTTGCTTCCCTTCGGCTTTTTGTTGGACTGGCTCACCTGATTCACGGCTGCCGTGAAGACTTTTCATATCTGCTTGTTTATTTAACAAGCAGATAAGAAAAGTCTTCACAACAGCTGTGAAGCAAGCACGGAGTCATGGGGAGGACAAGGCAATGGCGAGCGCTTGTTCCAGAGAGCTAGCCGTCATAGGAAGCAGACGTGAGGTGAGCATCTTGGGCGGGTTAGTGGAAAGTGAAGTTAAAAGCCACAGAATAAAGTGCGGGTTTGTGTGTACATGGCCGCCGCTCTCTTATGGCTTGAAAATGACTGAACGCAGGATTGATTCATGCAGATCATGTCTTTAGTTTTATTTTTAATATTCTTGCTTTGTGCTCTAGGTGGAGCTCTCGACTAAGTGAACGTGCCCTAAATTGTTTTGTTTTCCTTAATGGAATGCTCGCAATGCCATGCTGATGACATTTGCACATTACTGCAAATTCAGCACGCTTTAAATCGCTTTATTCCGATTAACGCAGTACCGCTACTTCATCTGAACTGGTTTCTTCGCAGTACATAACTTTTGATAAATTATTCCGGGTTGCATTCATGCCTTCGACTTGCCAACTCCGATTTTGAATTTTTCCACCTTTTTTAACCTTTCATCAGCGGTACCCCCTTGTTTGTAGGTTCAAGTCAACAGACTTAATATTATTTTATTTTCACCCTTTTCTAACAAATACATTACTTGAGGGTCCCATACCGAGTTTGTAAAATTTGGAGTCAATCACCCAAAGTGTAAAAAAATATTACCTTGCTGCCTTATTTGCACATTTAAAATTTACACAGAAAAATGAGAAATAACGCGTGGTAAACAGTACTTCCATATATTGCACATTTCCACCAGTGTGTTAGCGCCATCATTTAGTTGGCGCCAGCAAGCTTGGTAAAATCTTTGCACAGTGGTGTAAGCCAAAATGTGAATAAGGGCCCGTGAGTCTTCCATATTCCACAGATGCTCATTGACACCGGGCTCAGTGGGGGACCCCGTGAATGGCAGAGGCGTCCCTGAAACGTCATTGCACGGTCTAACTTTTACATACTGTGATTGGGAAAACCAACGGGTCTGGCTTTTTATGCGAATACATATAAACACTGGCACTAAAATCGGCGTACAAATCCTCGGCGTAAATGTCCAGTTGTGTCTTTCACACACGCACTAACCCGTACTTTTCATAGGACACCTAAGCCTTTGCATAGATATTTAACCGCACCTGTGTGATTTCCACATATTGTAGGCCCTCGTCAACTAGTTTTTCCAGGAGTGCCAAAGGTTTAGACTGCTGCTTACAGGCAGTGAAGTCAATATCGAAATAAAAATGTCGCTGTGTGGAATGTTGCTGTTGCGGACACAGTTGCGAAACGAAAGACGTTAATGTCAAAAGAGCAAAATGTATACTTAAAAGTATTCGACAGGCACCTCTTACCCTTGTTGTGAAAATCAGAGCTCCCGTGGTCCATGGAACGAATGAACGTAACAAACTCATACTTAGAGGAAATATCGGCAAGTCGTGATATGTCACTTGCTGTCGCCGAGAAAACTACCGTTCTGCGCCGCTTCCAATTGTCGGCGCTTGTTAGTGCACTTGACGTGAGGTAATTAATCTCTGGAGGCAGCACAGCAGAGCCCCTCTCCCGTCTACTACCACATCTGCTCAGGAGGCGGTATAGCATCTCTCCAGCCTCTGTGAGCGCAGGAGCCCTCAACCACCATTCACTGCCCCCTCTGCTCAGGTGACCTGGCAGCTGCCTCCCTCCCCCGGCCCCTGGTGGCAGTACAGCAGACGCTCCCCACGCTCTGGCACCTCTGCTCTAAGACCAAATTAAAACAAACTTTGGCATCTTTAGTCCTTTAATTATGTAGGCTGGCATCTATGTGTGTGCAGCCACATTAGCTTTTTTCCACAGAAAACTGTTAGAAACTCCTTATCAAAGTACTTTTATTGCCTCATTAATCAAACCGGTGTCTGAGTCAAAATGATTGCCTGGAAATGCTGCACAAAATCTGGGTATTTAGAAAGCCAGCAGTCCATCTAACCTCCTTAGGATGCGATTTTGCTCCCGCATGCCCCATAATTATTCTTTCCTTACAATACTACAAGGAGTACAACGTAGATTTACATAAAACATGTTTATTTACTGCAAACAGTACATCATTGTCATAAATTAACATGGAAAATAGAGGTAGTGATGCCTGCTACGTTTTTTGTCACATTTATCATGAAAACAGCTTCAACATAGCCACACATAAAATGTTATAGTGCTGTTTCCTTGCATCGAGGCACTTGTTTTGTAATACTTTCATTATGCAGCTCAGTATGGGATGGGGAGCAAGCAGGGGGTGCTGAGTCAGTGACGAGAGTAATATGAACGTTATGCGGCGTTATTCCGGGTACAAGCAGGGCGGAGTACTGCTGAGCCACTGGCTGGGGTAATACTGACTTTATGATGCTCGGTAATGGGGATGCAAGCAGAACAGAGTATTGCTGAGTAACTTACTGGAATACAACTGACTGTGCAGCTCAGGAACGCGTCATGACTGAATTTACCAAGGGAAAAAACATTCACGTTATATATAAAACATACCCTTCTAAAGAGTAACATAGGAATGTGGATTGCGCAACGCGCTGGTATGAAACAATATTTGTGTCTATGATCACAATCTGGTAAATTCAAAAAGAGTGTAACTGGACTAATCGGACCCTGGAATTTTACTGAAAAGGGATTTTAAGGCTGCCGTTGCTTTAACCTGAAGCATTAAACCTGTCACTGCACAGTCTGCAAGGACGCGTCTCTGCTGTGGGATTGCCGTGCGTGGGAGCCCGGAGAAGATCAAAAGCAGGAGGTGCTGCTTCCGGCGGGTGGAGAGCGATTTATTGGAGCCATCCCTCACACACGTGGCAGGCACAGACCGGGTCTCGCACCGTCGCAGGTCCCCGTCCGGGTGTTACTTCACACCCATGCTAAAAACACCACCTGATGCAGCAAAGAGTAGTGAGAAGTGTCAGCAAGCGAGCCAGCCTCTGACTGTAGTGGTGATGAGGTAATGGAAGCCATGCAGTCTACATATACCACCCTGGCAGCACTGCGCACCACTGGTGTTGTACACTCTCTGGAGCTTATTTACAAGCCCCTTGTGCCGCCGATACGTCACTTTTTCCCATATTAAAAGTGACACACTGGCTACGCAAGAGGCTTGTAACTAAGCCCCTCTTTGTACTACTCCAGGCTGGCTACAGTGGAAATATTGTATTGCATTGGATTGTAATTGCATTTATATAGTGCTTACTACCCCATACGAGGCGTCAAAGTGCTTTTTCGGCGAGTAGCACGCTGCTCCGGGACCCATAAAGAATTAATGTTGAATTAGTATAGTGAAATATGAAAGTAGTTAAAGCAGGTCCTTGCTAAGATAGCGCCATGGGCAGAGAGAACATTGGTGCCCTTGCTGATGCTAGTGAGTACAATAAGGCGGCAGGGCAGCCCTCTGGTGTTCGCTGGTCACTCCCTGGATGAGTAGAGAATGGTCCCCCAACACAAACCTCTCCGGCCCTCCCCCAGCTCAACTAATTAAACCATAGTGGAGCTGCCTCAGGCTGATGAGAATGTTGTTGGTGTGTCAGCAGGGATGAGAAGAAGAGAGGGCAAGGAATGGGTGCCACTGTACTGTAAAAAAACACCTCAGTAGGTATGAGAACAAGCATTAAAAGTGCAATAGGTCTCGCCTTTTATTAAGTTGAAGCCATTTGCTTTGCTATACAATACCATTAGCAAAGCAAATGGCTTTAACTTAATCAAAGGCGAGACCTATTGCATTTTCAATGCTTGTTTTTTGGTAGTTACGGGGAGATTTAGTGATTTGCCAAGAATCACAGGATGTTGAGTGTCGTTGCTGAGACTCGAACCCGGTTCCCCAGCTTCGAGGTCGACCGCCCTAGCCGTTAGACCACATCCTCTCCCCATGTCCTGCCTGCATGTGGTTTACATGTCCTGGAAGTGAAAAACACCTCACTTCGTTTTTCCCTTGTGTGAGTCCTACTCATCTCATAGCTTAACATTGTGAATTCCTTAATACACTTTTAAACTATAATTCCTGATTAGAAAGAAGTAGCTGTGTCACGTTTTATGTCTTTGGAATGGTAATGATAAATCCTCTTTACTGGTAAAGTTGGATATAACATTACTATTCAAAAAAATCCACTTTTAGAAAGTGGATATTTCTCTTCTCTTACAGCTCCATGTGCCTACTGCCAATCTCCAGTACATGCCTGGGGTACGTGACAGCTACAGTTTGTGTGTTCCCCTTAGACAGCCACAAACACAGGAAGGTTTGGAGTGTCTGAGTACTCATCTGCATTCTGATGGGTCTTCCTGGGTGGGAAAGGAGGGAGGAGCAGACACACCTGAATAGGCAGTGTCCCATCCCCACTCAAATGGCTTACTGCTCCCTACAGATAGTCTGGAGCCAGGGCTATGAGGAAAGGGCTTCTGTGCACTTCAAAGACCCTACCTTGAAGTCACCACCACTTCAAAGACACAACTGGGTATACGCACTGGGTCTCTGACCCCATCAAATCAGTCTCTTCTGGATCAGCAAAGGACCTCTGTCAGAAGAACTGCTGTACTGCTACAAAGGCTATCATTCTGTTTGACTGCTGATCTGGAAAACCAGCTTTTCTGCTGTGGTGCCCTGCTGCTCTCTGGCCCTGCTGATGGATAGCTGGACTCTTGACACCAAAGTGATCTGCAAGGACTTGTTGGCTTGCATCCTGCTGATCTCTACACCTGTTCCTGTGCCTGGTTCACTGGAAGTAGACCAAGATACTTGCATCAGAGGAATTGATGCATCTTCCATCTACGTCTAGCAATCTTGAGATCCTGAAGCATCGGAACCGCGTTTAACCGCCTCAGTACTGTGGAGAGATCAACACATCCCTCAACTGCGTGGAGAAACCCAGTGCCTCACTATTGGAACCAATACCACTTTGCCTACAGAACCAATACGTCAGCACCACTGCAGGATCGGCATCGACGTCTCACGTGATTGCACCCCGCTGCTTGCTGTTACGACCGGGGTCAAGGTACTGTGTTCCCCGGGCCTGCGTAGCTCTTGTCTCTGGCCAGCGCTGCATCATAGATAGTTTGAACTGATAACTTTGTTCTGGTACAACACAACCAGATAACCCACGCTGGCGCTTATTGCTTCTAAGCGCTAGAAACACTTTTAGTCTTTAACAAATCATATCTTGCTTTCTACTTATTGGATTTTTGTTATTTTGATCTTGATTTATTTCTAAAATGAATGACTATGTTTCTAAATCACTGTGGAATCTTTTTGTGGTGTTTTCATTGTGTTACTGTGTATGTGTGTGTGTTGCACAAATACTTTACACATTGCCTCTATAGATAAGCCTGACTGCTCTGTGCCAAGCTACCAGAGACTGAGCACAGCATATTTTTAAGTGTGTATCTGACTTCCCCTGACTAGGATGGTGGCTTCTGCTTGGACAGGTTGCCTACCTCTTCCACCAGAAACCCAATTTCTAACATTGGGGCTCAGTGGTGAGGATAAGACTTGTGTTCGTACAATACCATACAGTAATTCATTGTTCACTACTACCCTATGCTGCAGACCAATTTGAATTATTTTCCAATTCTCCCTAATTGGCTTTTTGATTGGTTTGCTAAAACCATGTCTCTATATGTAGAAGCAGCCTCTGCACCTATAGTGATTGATTTTGAGCTGCCCAAGTTGGAGACCTACACTGTGGTACAACTCAAAGAATTTAGCATGGGGGTTCAACTGTCCACTAAAGGCATCACCAGGAAGGTGGAGCTGCAGAAGGCACTGAAAGCCTGGGGAAAGGGAGGCTAGGATGCCAGAAGAGGAGGAGCAAGCAATTGAGGAGGAGGATGAGGAGCTGATCCTAGACTCTGAGGGGGGTTTGGGAGTGCCTAGGGAGAGAGAAGCCAGTATCTGGTCAGGAGGAGTGGTTTTCCCTAGAACAATCAGCAGTGTCTCATCTAAGAACCTGACCTCAGAGAAGCTGGTGGACAGAAAGGAGGAGAGAAAAACTTAGGTTGGAGCTTGTGTAAATTGGAGAAGAAGCAGGATCTGGATGAGAGGTGGCTAGCTCCTTAGTAGAAGAAACTAGCCCATGAGCTGATCCTTAGAGAGCTGTAATACACTCTTGAAACTGGAGGCGGGGGACCAGACATGCTAAACTGCAATGAAGGCCATCTTAGTCTGTTAGTTTGGACTGACCCCTGAAAAGTATAGGCAACAGTTCAGGGGCAGCCTTAAGATTTCATCAGAGACACAGGTGGATTTCTTAGATTATACTAGCAAGGCACTTAAGGGTTGGCTGAGAGACAGCAAGGTAGATGATTAATCAGGTCTGCACAACTTGATTTTAAAGGAGCACATGCTCGATACTTGTTTTACAGAGCTGTGTTAGCACCTGGTTGATAGCAAGCTGACTGACCCCAGGAAGCTTGCTGAGGGGACGGACATCTGGGTCAGCAGTCAGAGTGACCCCAAGAAGGGTTGTTCAGGAGGAGGTAACAAAAAAAGCCAGACAGGTCTCAGTGTAAGGGGAAAGGAAAGGATTCTCATGTTCTTTCGAAAAGAAGAAGGGAGGCTCTGGTGGGCGGTGACTCAGGGTGCCCCAACTCTGCTGGTTTTAGTGTTCCCAATTGCGACATAAGCAGGGGGACTCTGTTTGTCCAAAGAAACCATCCATTGGTAGAAACTCTACAGGGGTTACCAATGTGGTCGTAGGGGATAGTAGTTTCCAGGGGCAGTTCAAATACCATGCGATGATCACCATCAGGTAGGATAAAGTCTCAGGGTGAGTTGGTGATCTCTGAGGGTGGAAGTTGTTACTTCCGCAAGGAGGGAGTGAATGGGTCACAATCACTTCTCTGAGGGATACTGAGTCTAGCCAGACCATGGTTGTGGAAGATCTAGTCTCCCAAGAGCAGTACTCTGTCCAGGTGTGTAGGATGACTTCGGCCCATGGGAAGGATATTTTCGGCCCTATGGCCTTGGTGTCTTCAGAGTGGGGTGGGGAGATGACGCAGAGAATGGTCATAGGTAGTCCCCAGATGCCCATTGACTGACTTCTGGGCAATGAGTTGCCCCCAGTGTCTGTAGAACTGAGAGTTGTGGCAGCCACTGGTACCGTTTTCTGGTGTACAATTCTGAAAGAGAGTGTACAGAACCCCAAATATAGGGGCAGGAAGAGGAAGGACTCACCCCTGACTCCTGTTCAGCCCAAAGGTATAGACCCTCTGTTGAAGGACCAGTTCCAGGATATCACCCCTGCACTGGTGGGCAGGGGAGCAGAAAAAAGATGCAAGGCAACTGGGGCTATTGCACCCTACTCTGCGAAACCACAGAGGACTGAGACCCCTAGATGATCTCGGGCCTGGCTCTTTACACTGACAGCTGTCAGTGGCCTCTGTTGATTACTGTCCTTATGGACAGAGCTTTCCTTGGTTTAGGGGCAGAAGCAGACCCACCGGGTTGAATGAGCCACATCACTTTGTTGTCCTTGGTGGCACTGTCTACCTACTGGGATGCATCTGTGAGCAAATTGAGGTTAGGTGCTGCAATGATGGGGTTCACAGGTAAGGAGAAGGATACCCCATGAGTAAGCTCAGTGGCACCAGAAAGTATAGACAGAGTGATCCAAATGGGTTCAGAGAAGCATAGAACTGGCAAGTGCCCCTGCATTAGTGGGCCATGTCCATGTTCTATTGCCCTAAGCAGGGAAGTACAAAAGGTATTGATTATTGTCCCCTGGCTTTGGGCTGGAGGGGGGTTGGGTTAGAAAATGGACCACTCAGTAGGGTCGCCCCAAACTATTTTCCTTCCTCCTCCTCCTCTTTCTGCTGAATTCCTTTTGTTGGCCTTACAACTCTGAGCACTTTACCACTGCTGACCAGTGCTAAAGTGCATGTGCTTCTCCCCTAAACATGGTAACATTGGTTTATACATAATTGGTAAATAGTTAATTCACTTGTATGTCTCTTCGAAATGGGTGTACCATATACCCAGGGCCTGTAAATTAAATGCTACTAGTGGGCCTCCAGTTTTACTGCCACTTTGACTTGGCATTCAAAACCCTTTGCCAAGCCCTAAACTCCCCTTTTATTACACATAAGTCACTCCTAAGGCAGGCCCTAGGTAGCCCTTAAGTCAGGGTGCTGTGTAAGTAAAAGGTAGGGCTTGTAATTTTTAGTTTTGCATGTCCTGCTAGTGAAAAACACCTACATTTGTTTTTCTGAGACCTTCTCCTCTCATGGCTTACCATCGGGAATTCCTTAATACACTTTTAACCTGTAATTCCATATTAGAAAGAAGTAGCTGTGTTATTTTTTATTTCTTTGGAATGGTAATGATAAATCCTCTTTACTGGTAAAGTTGGATTTAACATTGCTATTTTAGAAATGCCACTTTTAGAAAGTGGACATTTCTCTGCTCTTACAGATGTTTGCCTGCAGCCTGTATCCAAAACACATCTGGGGTGAATGACAGGTGCACCTTGTGCTTTACCCCTAAACAGCCACAAACACAGGAAGGTTAGGTGTGTCTGAGTATTCATCTGCACTTTGATGGCTCTTCCTGGGCAGGAAGGAGGAGCTGACACTTGCACCTGAATAGGCAGCATCATGTTCATGCACAAAGGGCGGATTACCCTCTACAGATAGTCTGGAGCCTGGGCTGGGTAGAAGGGGCTTCAGTGGACTTCAAAGACCCGTCTTTAAAGGCACCCCCACTTCAAAGGCATAACTGGTTATAAGTACTTGGCCTCTGACCCCACTAAATCAGACATTTTTGGACCTGTAAATAACCTCTGTCAGAAGAAATGCTGTGCTGCTACATGGAATGTCACTCTGCTGCACTGATGATCTGTAAGACTTGCTTTTCTGCTGGGCATCCCCTGCTTCCTGCTGCTTTCCTGACCCTGGTGAGGGAGAGCTGGGCACAGCCTTGCAACCAAAATGATCTCCAAGGACTTGCTTGTTAGCTTGCCTGTATGTGCTTGAGACTCAGGGCTGTCAAAGTCTCTACATATGCTCTTGTGCTTGGTTCACTGGAAGGGGGCCTACATACTTGCACTTGTGAAATTGACACATCTGCAGTCTGCATGTAGCAGAACTTGCACATCGACCCTGTTGGAGGAGTAGAATCAGCGCATTGGTCTCTGAATCAACAGAGGGCCTTGAGAGTCCGACTCATCAGAACCGCGCATTGCCGCCGCAGCAGGATCAAGGTACTCTGTTCCCTGGGTCTTTGTAGCTCTTTTTCCTGGCCAACGCTCCATCGCGGTTGGCTTGAATTGAAGAGTTTGCCTTGGACCAGTGTGACCAGAAAACCCCATTAGCGCTTACTGCTTCTAAGAGCTAAAAACACTTTTAGTCTATCTCTCAGCTTCTGCTCATTGCATTTTTGTTGTTTCAATATTGATTTGTTGATAAAATTATTGTCTATGAGCCCGATTCACAAAGTTAAACTAAGATGTTTGGTCTAAAATTAGACAAAACTTCTAAGTTTACAACTTTGGGAATTCACAAAGGGCATTTACAAGTACTATCTTGCTGTTTGCACTCGGGCGGAGATTTTCCTCAAGCGCGGCCATAAATATACTTTACCGTTGTGAATCGGGCCCAACTTTTGTGATGTTTTTATCGTGTTACTGGCTGGATGTGTGTCGCACAAATACTTTACACATTGCCTCTTTTGATAAGCCTGCCTTCTCTGTGCCAAGCTACCATAGGATGAGCATATATTATCTTTTAGTGTGCATCTGGCTTCCCCTGAATAGTATTGTGGTAACGTCTTGGACAGGGTGCATACCTCTGCCAACCAGAAACCCAGTTTTTAGTCTGCTCTACCATGAGTGGACCCACTTAGAATCTCGTACTCCTCTGAAAAATGATCAGGGATGAAAAAAGGAGGACTACATTCCTGCTCCTGGTGAAAAAGAAAGACAGTCAACAGGCTTTTATTTTGGCTTGCTGGAGCACCTAGGTGTCTGCAGAACCTCTGAAAGGGACTTAATCTGGGCCTTAATCTGAGATTCATATCTGGAAGAAGAAGAGTCAGACACCATCCTATGCTGTTTCACTCCTTCACCATCATGTTTCTAAGAATAGTGGTGATGTTTCAAAGTTCAAAAGTTTTGTAGTATATGAATAGTACTATTGTGGTGTTACTAAACGCCCTAAAAAATGCATTTTGTGAATAGCCCCCAACATGTCAAAACTATTGCTACAAAAATATCATAAGCTAAAAACAAAGTAAGTAAAAAAATAACTACTACCAAAATATTGACTGCAAAAGTATAGTACGATAAATAGACTGAAGCAAACTATCTAGTACAAAGTATAGTGTACAAAAACGGTTAAAAAGTATACATTATTTCTAAATAGTACAATCTAAAATTACATTACAAGGTACATTTTTTAAAAATATATTATTTTTCATGCAAACTAAAAAAATCCTTATATTTTGAATTATGCAAAGACTATCTAAAAATGTAAATACACGTAGCATGTTTCAAAATAATACCTTGAAAATACATCTAATTATTAATAGAAAAATATCAATTTGTAACACTTGTTTATTTTAGCTTAAAATGTAAATTGAATTAAATGCCATTAATACATTTGCAGTTATTGAGTTATGAAAATAAATAACTACATTAAACTGTATTTATTTATTTAAATACAATCAACAACCATTTTTAGAAGTTGCTGAGGTTAGCAGATAGCTTGTCTTTTGAAGAAAAAGTATTCCAGTATGTAGCACTTCACTTGGGGGCAAAGGTTGCTTTCTGGGTGCAGGTCTATTTTAAAAGAGCCAATTCGATCAACAAATCCACATGTTCCCGAGGTGTAATCAATTGTAGAGCCTGCTTTGGTGGTAATACGAAGTAATTGTCAAAGGATAATCTGTGGCAAAGCTACCATTTTGGGTCTGTAAACCAATGGGCGTATTTGCAGTCAGGATCGCTTCACCAATTTTGTTAGATTTTGTCTCTTTCTCAGCTCTCCTGAATGTAGCCTAGCATGTCAGGTCAGATTTTGTGAGCCAATTTGATCAACATCATTTAGTAGAAGGAGAAGATTTGTGTTAAAATCACCAGCAAGGGGGAGGCTTCCCTAGCCATAATGGTGAACACTCCTTCCTAGAGCTCCCTGTTCCTGGACAGCCAGATCCTGCATAATCTTTCCCTGGGGCTTGCCTACGTGTGTCATCCAGTGGCTCAGCCCCCTGGGGGGTTTTGGGGATACTGATTGAGGCTGATTTCAGGCATTTCTGATGTCTGCTGCACCTTATTGACCTAAGCAGCTTCTCCAATTTCCAGGGCCTACAATTAGCCACTTGCTTTGGGGAAGACCGCCCCACATGACCTCAGAGCCCGAGTGGCTTCCTTGTTGCCCGCCAAGCCTTAGACTTCCAGGGCTGTGGGGGCCCGAGGAGCACCCGCTCACTTCAAATTGCAGCAACAGCATACAAGGGGAGAGCGCAAAGACCACAGTGTACTGTCTGCACCAGACCCTGCTGACTCTCAGGATACTATTTGCGACTGACTTCCAGTGGGACCTGCCTCTTGGGAGGAGATCAATTGACACCAATTTGGAGCAGGCACACTACACGCCCTGCTGACATCCGGTACTTGAGTCCCCGGTCCCAGCCTCCAAAACTGCAACATCATTCCGAGAGGTGCCCACCGGCTGGAAAAGCAAGCACTCAGAGTGCATCACCACACAGTCACCTCTTCTCCGTTGCCGCACCTGCAGAGCCAGTGATCCTCTCAGTGAGTCAATTGGCTCCTGGACAGCTGGCACCCCCTCACTACTCACTTCTCCTCTTTACCGCAATGCTCCTCCAAATTCAGGGTCGCCCCTTTACAGGGCCCACCTCAGTCCTGCGGAAGTGAGTGTACCAGCTTCACGTGAGCCATGCCCAGAGTGGGCTGCAGTGGTGGACAATCTTTTTCCCCCTAATACTTTGCATGCTTCAAGGCTCTAAACTGCAGGGGGCTGCCCCGATTCTCATTTCCACGGGGATACCTATAGGAAACGGGTCCAGCCAACCTTCCCTGGCATAAGACCCCCCAAGCCGCTGGTCCCTTCATGTTACCCGCAGCAGCCTAGCTGGGGTCACATCTTTGCTCCTGGTCCACTGCCCAAGTGATGGTTCAGGGCAGCGTACTCTACTTAGCCATTGGTCGGGGGCACCCATCCACACAGTTGAGAACCGTGCACGCTCAGTTTTGGGGTAATGAAGGGCAGCCCAGAGGGGCCCATCAGACATTTGGATAGTTATTGGCTGGCTGGGAAGAGGCCCCTGCTCTCCCTACTTCTTTTAATTCCCATGCAGTAATCTGCTTCGGGGGAGAGGAAAATCACCCTCACTTTAACAGTTAGTGAGTACCCAGGTGAGGACACCCCCACAAGAGTGAGGGAAGGGGAGGCTCCCACTGGCTCCCCAGGCACTCCCTTGTAGACTTCCTTGCTCCCACTCTCCCCTTTGATCCTGGCTGGGAGTGCAGCTAGCCTGTCCTGCGACTGAGAACCCACAGAGGGGCCCCTTCTTTCCATTAGAAGCTTCTTTGGGCCAGTCCGTCTGAACACCCAGGCTGTTCCTCTCTTATCTCCACTTGTTGGAGCCTCACTGTCACACCCAGTGGTGGGGCAACAATCTACAGTGCCAGAACCCCCCAATCCAGACAATACACAGAACAACTTGCCACCACCAGATAACAAACTTGGCAAGGTCCTTGCAGCCATCAAAAGCTTTTCATGGAGTCGACCGTGGGCATCCTGATAACTGAAATCAGATTCCTTAGGGACAACCATTGGAAATTATCTGTTCGCGTGACGGATGGTGAAAAGGAGATGACTGCACTACAACCTCTGATGACAACACACAATGATCCCTATCAGACCTCCAGTTCAGAGCAAAAATCATAGTGGGCGGAGGATGCTGAGGGCTGCTCCCGAGAAAGCAATATTTGTATTGTGGGCATTCCAGAAGGCCTAGAGGGCCATAATCCTTTGACGTTTCTGGACACATGGTTCCACTCCTTTGCCCCTTATGCGGACCTAACATTGTTTTTCTCAACAAGACCACCCATCTCGGGAGCACCACCCCTCCCCACTTTGGCCAAACTGCGTCATTACAGGGATCGAGAAACTATCCTGCAGGTTACAGGACGTGCGGGCCCCTAAACCCTGGACAATTGAACAGTCATGCTCTTCCTCAGCTATACTCGAAGTACAACAACAGTGATCCAGTTTCCAAAAAGAGACTCAGTGAGCATTGACTTCAATACTCTTTGCTATTCCTGGCCTGTCTCAAGGTTCTTTCGTATGCAGGTCCCTTTTTTCACAGACACTACTGATGTGATGGGATTGAACAGACCAAAAACAGTCTGGTACCCCAGTGAAAAGCAGGGTGTACATCCCAGACCATCAGGGATGGGGGACCCAAAAACATGAAAGAAAATGGACATCCTTGCCCCCTTGGTCCACCTCTTCTGGAACAACTTATGGAGCACTGACGGCGGGCGATCCAAACAGTGGCATCATTAAGAGATAGTGCTGGCTCCTCAGAGAACAAAACTGGCTCACACATCTTCACAACTGATGACGATTCGATCGCTGCCAAAAGTCCCTGCTTGGGCTACCAGACTCCGCCACAGGTTACTTTGTAGTCAGCGAACACCATAGTTTGAACTAGTCACTTTCAATGCAACTCCCAATCTTCCTCCACTCCCCACCCCCTGGCTTCCCTCCAAGACCTGACTCCAGTTCTCATATATTTGTTACACTGTTGCTATTCTCACTTTGCTCTTTCCCCCTCTGCCAAGCCACAACACCGCTTTTCAAATTCAGTTTTCTACTGTTTGGATCTGCTGCGGTTGCAGCATGTCCGGTTTGTTTGTTTATTGCACCTTACCCTTGCCCATTCCCGTACCAGAAGGGGTCTGACCAAGGCAATCATGCTCCTCGCCTTTGCAACACCCATAGCACTAGGTGGGGAGGTTTATGCGACAGGTGGCCCCAACTGTGGGATTTCAGGGTGAACTCTACCTCTTTCATGATATGGTTTCCCAAGCAACTACCTGGCTTCTTACCCTGAACATTAGAGGGATGCACTCAGAGGAAAGGCTACGTCGTTTATTCTTATGCCAAGCATCAAAATGCCCAGCTCATCTATCTCCAGGAGACCCACAATAAACTGACAGAGTTACAGCAGCTGCGTAAGTGCTGGAGAGTTAACATTGTAGTCACCACATACTCTGCTTATGAAATGAAATGAAAATAACATTTGTAAAGTGCTCTACTACCCATAGGTGCCGAGGCGCTAAGCTTTAAGGAAACAAAACAGATGAAGAGAGCCCACTTAAGGTATTACTGATTAAACAGCCACGTTTTTAAGGCTTTTCTGATAACCAAAAGGTCTGATTTCCCTTTAATATCAAGGGGCAAGAAGTTCCACAGCTTGGATATGTAAGTCACAAAGCTCCAGCCCCCTCAGTTGGACCTTTTGAATTTGGGAACCACTAGATTGAGGTTGAAGCCAGAGCGGAGGGGTCGAGATGGAATGTAATGCTGAAAACACTGTGTCGAATGGTCAGGACCAGAATTATGCAAGGCTTTAAAGGTGATACAAAAGGCTTTAAAGTCTATGCGTTTCTTTACTGGGGCCAGTGGAGAAGACCCAGGACCTGAGAAACAAACTTGTGTCTTGGAATTCCAAGCAGCAGACGCCCTGCTGCATACTGTAAAATCTACAGTTTAAAAAAAAACAACTTTTCTACTTGTTTGTAAAAATGGCATCACAGTAATCAAATTGGATGTGATCAAAACAGAGGCTACCGTTTTCTGTCAATCCTGCGGTATAAAAGGAAGGACTTGCCTCAGGATCTTAAACTGGAAAGAGGGAGAAGGAGGTGATGGTGTTGATATGGCCTTCAAATGCTATCTTAATATCAATTTGTACTCCTAGGTTTTTCTCCTTTGTGACCGGGGTGGGAAGAGTACCCAGATCTTGGGGCCACCAACTAAGGGACCAGAAGAAGGTGTTTCTACCAAATAGTAGCACCTCCGTTTTTGAGGAGTTCAGTTTCAGGCAATGAGCGCCCATCAATTTCCCGATTTGAGTCATGCAATTGTGAAATCTAACCGCTGTGTCCCTGGCTGCTGGTGACTGACACCACAATCTGGGTGTCATCAGTGTAAGACAGCAGGGAGACTCCAAACGATTTAATCACATTTGCCAATGGAGTGACATATAGGGTAAAAGGAGTTGGGCCCAGCAAAGAGCCTTGCAGCACTGCACATGATAGTGAAAAAAGGGGGGTGTAAAATCTTCCAAGGCCACGAATTGCTCACGGTCAGTAAGAAAATACTTCAGAAGGGAGGGAGCTCCACCTTTATTTCCATCATGAAAGAGACAGTCAATAAGTAGGTTGTGGCTGACTGCATTGAATGCCGGTGAGAGGTCTAAAACATTTAAAGCAGCATTTTCACCGGCATTGAGAGTCTGCCTAATTTCTTCTGACGTCGTTATTAGGGCCATTCCTCTGCTATGTTGACTTCTAAAACCAAATTATGATGGATCAAGATGATGATTATCATTATTAAAGATGTAAATTCCTTATTAATGGCTTTCTCAACAATCTTCACAGGGAAAGGCAGTCGCTAAATCGACCGATAGTTTTTAGGATTGCCAGCATCCAATTTGACTTCCTTAAAGAGAGGGAGGATGGAAGCTCTTTTCCACTCTTTGGGAAAGAACCTTGTACTAAACATCTTGTTACAAAACCTGTGATAGACAAACTGCAGAGATCTCCGGGACTAATTGTATGACTTTTGAAAGCCAGGAGTCCATTGGGGACCCAGATTTTATTTTCCACAGTAGGTTCTGAGTTTGGTCTGACATTAATGGGCTAAAAGTAGTTAGCATGGCAATCTTATCCAACAAAGAAGTCCCAGCCACAGGGGTTGGAACAGTGACATGCTTATGAATGTGGCGCTCTTATCTGGGTCTGCCATGGCATCCTTTTGCAGGTGATCGAGACCAAAGTAAACAGGGAAGGGAGATTTGTTATTGTGGAGGGCTGTCTTGATGGCTCTGGAGCCCTCCTGGGAAGTATATATGCCCCTAACACGGCGCAAGACGCTGGCACACAAAACGAGACCCCCCTGGATCTTTGCGGGGGATCGCAACTGCCCACTTGATGTCTCCCTAGACTGATCCCACTCCCCAGTTCTGTGCACACCTCCCTACATATAAGCAGCGCACTTGCAGGAGTAGGCTACCCGCTGGGCCCTGATAGATGAATAGCAGTCGATTCATACCGGTGAGCGGCTCTATTCTTTCTATTACATGGAAGATGAATGCTATGTATGTCTTGGATCTTTCTATCAGCCACCCTCCTAGACACTGTACATCAGGCTGAATATCAGGCCTGCATACATTCTGACCAAGACACACACACAATCGACCTCTCTTGGAGCGCCCCGTGGGCCCCAGTGCCTACATGGTGCCTGCCAAAGGAGACACAGGAGGATCCCTAAGTTTCAGGCTTCGCACGCCCAACACATCACTCTATATTTTGCTACCAACAATGGCTTGGTGCCCTCTCGTGCTATCAAATGAGACACCTTGAAGTTGGTCATGCATGGGCAGTGCATCCAAGAAATATCCAGGGCCCACAAAATGCTGGACTGGGAAATTACCAAGGCTGAAAGCCTGATTTCTGATTTGGACAAAGCAGTAGTATTTGATGCCTCCATATGGGCGGCACTCTCGGATACCAGGACTCAATATGCTGCAGTCCTGCACCAGCTGTGCTTCTTTAACTTCAAGGCATATGAGGATAAATTGCACAGGGAAGGAGATAAACCAGGTAGGCTCTTGGCTTGTCTAGCCTGCCGGCAATCACATTCCGGGTCCATCCTTGAGAATACTTCACCGACTAGGGTCGTTTTTTACAACCAGCAGGTATTCCTGGACAGTTTCTTTGCTTATTACTCCAAAATCTACACTGCAATCCCACGCCCCTTGGCCATAGAGATCAGCTTGTTCCGCTTCTGATGTTCCCTCCCGTGGGTCACTCTGATCAGTTGAGAGCAAGTGGGCGAGCCCTTAATCATCCAAGAAATTAAACAAGCTATCCATACGTTGGCCAGGCATAAAATGCCTGGCCTTGACGGTCTTCCAAACTAGTATTTTCTGTGCCCTCCTTGCCCCTTGCTTAGCCGAGGTATACAAAGAGGCCCTATGCACAAAGAGTTTACATCCATTCTGATGTTGCTGCCAAGTCAGACAGCGTCCTGACCCTTCTCGTGTCTCATCACTCTATTGCCATTCTGGGCATGGACTATACAAACTTGGGAAATATGCTTGCTGAGCACTATGCCCAAATTCTGCCAGTCTTGGTCCACACTGATAAAAGTGGCTTTGTCCCCAGTCAGAGCACCTCTTACAATATACACTGTCTTTTCCATTTGATGGATCAGGCCCCCAGCCAATTCCAGGGTTCTCCTAGGCCACTTCATCTCCCCCCGCGTTCTCTGTGGAGAGGTTTCCCCGGCGTTCCCTGTGGAGGCAGGGCTGTCCCCTCTGCTTTGCTTTTGCAATGGAGCCCTTGGCCGCCCAGCTAAGCTCTAAGGGAGGGGCGTAGGGCATCCCTCTTTGAGACCTGACCCCCGCAGTTTCTCTCTATGTGGATGAGCTACTACTCTACATCTGAGACATCCGTACCGACCTCTCCTCCAAACATGTCACGTTAAGCTACTTCGTCTGTATATCGAGACTAACGGTGAATTGGTTGAAATCTTGTGTATTTCCTTTAAGAGCTTCATTGTCCTCTGTTGAGGACCAGGGGGAAGGGGAGACACCAGCTAGAATGGAGGGGTGATGCTGTTAGATATCTAGGGGGCCGTGTATACCATTCTCCATGGACCTCTTTGAAGGCAACCTTAGTAAGACCTAAACGGCCCTGAAATCTCAGGTTTACTTCTGAAAATCTCTCCTGCTAGCCCCCACCGGCAAGCTATCCCTATCTAAAATGAATATGCTTCCCCATCTTCTTTATCATTTCGCCAACCTTGTGGTTATCCCCCCATTGTTTTCTTCACTGTCTAGGTGCTGTGCTGCGCGAGCTTATCTGGAAAAAAAAACGTTACCGTGAAGCCCTCTCTAAATTGTAGCTGCCAGTTGAGGGGGCGGTCTCAGTGCACCATTATTTGAGGCCCATTATCTGGTAGCTCACCCACAGTGGGTCTCTCAGTGGCTGGCACAGTGCAAATTGTTAGAAGTCCCCAAGGTCACAGCTTCCCTCACCTTCAAAGACCTCCAGAATTTTTGCTGCCTGGGGCGGCTCTCCTCAGCTGGCACCTATCCCACCTGGCAAGTATAACATACAAATGAATCCGACTGGCCCTTACTGATCATGTGTTCCCTTAAGCCCCAGCTTTCCTCCTATGAGGCCTGCTGCTTTTCTCTCGTTCTCATTCCACCAGAGATCTTACACTCTGCACTCTGGCACGATTGCTCCCTAACTACAGTGGGTGACTTGTTTCTCGAAGAGCAGCTTCTTCCCATCAACCGTCTCGTCGATGACTACTCTCTTCCCACAGGTTAGTTTTTACAATATCACTGGATACAGCACAACCTTCATACTCAGTGGTCTGTAGTGGACACTGAACTTCCCACACATTCAGTTGTTCAGATGTCGCCTAATCACCTGCCTCTACAGAGCTCTGAGAGATCACACAGGAGCTCCGCTTGTCTTCCTTAGAGACAAATGGTGTACGGATATAGGTCAGGTACTCCATTATTATGAATGGGGCAGAGCCCTTCATTTCCCACACAAAGACTCCTCCCACAATGCCCGGTTTCAGAGCACACAATTCAGCATAAACCACAGAAGTTATCTCACACCACATCAGCTCAACTGCTTTTTCGCCATGGCTCGTCTGGGCTGCCTGCACTGTCAGGTGTTTTCAGCTGATCTCCAACACATGATCTGGTCCTGTCCCACCCTCTTCTTGTACTGGCAAGCTATTCACATCATGCTCCATGAAGTAACAGAACTCCCAGACTTAGACACTTGGGAGTCCTGTGCTGTGGGCATTTTTAAACAAGGGAGGTCCAGGTTAGTCAGAGTGAGTTTTGCAAGTCCAGCATTACTCCTCGCTAAACATGCTATCACCCTTAATTGGCAATCCCCCCTGCCCATCCCGGCTGGTGTCCTAGCCTAGAGCTGTGCAGCGGTAGGGGAGGGCAGAGAGAGAGGCTTTACACCTCTAAGAGGTCCGGCTCATCCATAGGCATCAAAACTCACACAAAAGCAACCGGATGGTGTATCTACACTATGTAATAATTATTTTCTGCGAAGGTGAGAGGACAAATGCATACAAGTGTTAAGGCGAGCACCCTCACTCACCCTAAGTTGACATGCTTCATTATTGGGTTCCCTCTTGCACACTGGGACCGCAAGGCATCCAGTGTGGGCTACAACTCACCCGTAGGAGAGGAACGTGAGGTGTTTTAAGTCATCCAATGTTAGGTCGAGTGAGGGGCAGAGTGAAAAAATCAAAAAGTGGTTTAAAGTTATCTTCTGTATGACGAAGTCGATCCTTTATTAGTGTCCCCAGTATATAGATTTCAAACAGCTAAGTGAGAATAGAGATATGGATGGTCCCTATTAGTATTTGACCAACATGTTTCTGCCTCGTTAGACCTAAACAGTTCTTGGCATTCCTCAGAACCATGCGTTTCGTCACTCTGCTAAAAAATGTGAAACAATTAAATGAAAAGGCCATACATTTACTGGTATGGAATTGATCTGTGGTGCCAGCTTGAAGTCAGGTTCACATTCTGTAGGGATATAAGAACACACATCAGAGAACAGTATGCATTACAGACGTCCCAATCTTTATTTAACACCAGTGCCTATCACCATAATTGCAAAAGTGTATAGATACAAATAAAACCAAACAGTTGCATGTCTTCTCACCAAATTGAGACTACTAGTCTATGTCTACTTTCATAGGTCTTTTAGTAGCAGGTCTCGGGACTCTAGAGGTATAAGGGGTACAATAATATATCGTCAAGCACTACATATATGTAAATGTGAACCATTCTTACCCACTCGTCCTTCTTCGACACTCAAAATGCTTATAGTAACAATAGGGCATGATGAATCCTCTTCACACCACCATAACTATGTAGGACAGTATAGTGTGAGGGAGTGTATGACAGGGCGTCTCAAACATGTGTCTGTACTCATGCAAACAACAGTATATTAGTTCATCTGTCATCTGGTAAGTATATTGTAGTGGCTTGACCTGCCTCGCGCTGCCTGAGCGCGAGGTGTACATTCAGCGTCTCGCGCTGCCTGCGATGACGTAGTGGTTAATGACAGTTGGAGATAACGTGTGTTGTGGTTAGCCACAGGCAAGGATTCGTGCCCGTGGGAGTTCGTGAATAAAGTCCTGCTGTTCTACACTTCTGACTCCGTCTAGTCATTACATGAGAAAGTGGCGACGAGTACGACTCCCACAGAACCCACAGAAGACTACAGTCAAAGGTACCTGAGGTATCGGACGCCCTGCGCATTCCTCACGTGATGGTCGGTATCGATCCACTGCCACAGCCTTACACGGAAAGGCGAGCGTCTGTTTCCTGATGTCTCCTGGTGATCGATTCGGATTAGCCCGAGGTGAGGAAACTTGTGACGACAGGCGTTAGGCGCGCAGACTCCGCTGTTTGTCCCTCCCTTTCTGCCTTCTGACACACGATCTTCCCCGCCCAGCTCTTAAAGAGGCAGCCTCGTTTATGGTCTGCTGCGCAAGGCTTATCATTGAATATTGCTGGGGCTTGGGAAAATTGGACTGGTGTGTTCTTGGCAGTATCTACAAGTATGAAGTAAAACACATTAAGGCAAAAAGGGTTACTCACTCTGCACTTGGCAAATAGGACATGACGTGGGCACGATCTTGAGAAAAAAAAGGATAAAACACATAATTCTTCTTGCAGTCTCTCTTGTTGGAGTAATAGAGGCTGTTTCAAACGTTGTGGCTCATCAAGAATACTGGCTTTGATGTAATTTCGTACACTTTTGGGATTGCCACCGTTAACCACTTATAAGTAGGAACAATAAATATATATATATTTCCTCATTCGCACTTTTGAAGAAAACTTTACATGATGCAGTCTATTCTTCCTCCACCTCCTTTCCTGGACACACCTGGCGAACCTCCTGTGCCTTGGAGGAAGTGGTTCGATGCGTTTGAAAATTACCTGGGTGCAATAGGAGCACATAGGTTCAGGGCAGAAAGGAAAAAGTTTTTACTACTTCATTCTCTGGGGTTTGAAGGGAGAGAAACCCTTAAACATTTACCTGATGTAGTGGGTGAAGAAGAAGAAGATACGGATGAATACAAAGACACAGTGAAGAAATTAAAAGTCAGATTTGATAAGCAACCCAGTGTGGTGGTGTCTAGGCATAAATTCTTTAAAAGAGTGCAGAAAACCGAGGAAGATGTAGACACATACATTACTGCTTTGAGGAAGTTGGTGGCAGAATGTGATTTTAAAAATTTCAGTGAACAATTGATTCGTGACCAGTTCATAGGAAAATGTCTGGACAAAACCATAAGACAAAAGCTCTTATCTTTGGAAAATCCCTCCCTGGATGAATCTATTCGCATAGCGAAAAGTATTGAAACGTCACAATCTTCAATAAAGGAACTGGAAAGTAAAAGTGTTGAAGTTGTTACCCCTGTCCGTTTTAAAAAGTATGAGAGGAAAAAAGATTATCAGCCAAGTAATTTTTTCAAAAGGACTGATATCTGTTACAGATGTGGATATCCCTCCCATGTGAAAAGTGGTAGACCGTGTCCTGCGAGAAATGCAACCTGTCGCAAATGTGGGAAATTGGGACATTTTGACAAAGTATGCCAAAGCCAAAAATATAAGAAAGAACAGGTAGCATGTGCCATGGATGCAAGTGGTAGTGACAGCGACGACACTCTTTGTGAACTCAAGGACATGGTTGTGGTTGTCAGCGAAGGGAACATTAGAAGTGGTAACCCTGATGACTGTATAGATCCCTATGCCATCATTGGAGTAGGTGAAGAAAGTTTGAGACTGCTTGTAGACTCTGGTGCAAGGATCACAATGATCAGTGAATCTTTGTTCAGGAAAAAATGAGGTAACAGACCTCTGCAACCGCCTGACCGTGAACCTGTATCCTACGAAGGGAGAAGTATAGAACTGATGGGGTACTTTGAGGACATCTTGATTTTCAAGAACAGACACATTTATGGAAAAGTATACGTCGCTGTCAATGGATTAGACATATTGGGATGGTTCCACCAAGGTTTGTTCAGTATGATGCTGTGCCCTGGAGCAAAGGAGCAGATTCTGGTTGTTCGGGACCAAACACATGTTGAGGAACTACTCAATAAATATCCTAGAGTGTTTTCAGGCGAATTGGGGAAAATCAAAGGATTCAAACACAAGATCAAGATAAAGAGTGATGCGGAACCGGTAAAACACAAAATAAGGAGTATCCCTTTCAGCATCAGAGAAGACTTGGAAAAAGAGCTTTTGTCCATGCAAAAAAGAGGGGTTATTGAACCCATAGAATCGTCTGATTGGTCTTCAGCATTGGTCGTGGCAAGGAAGAAAAATAATGATCTCAGAATCTGCATTGATTTGCGCAATCTAAACAAGGTCATCTGGGTGGATTCGCATCCTCTACCGAATATATCAGAAATGCTGGGTGTAGTCGAAGGTGCCAAGGTCTTCACCAAATTAGATCTGGCCTCGGCATATCACCAAATTGAACTGGACAAGGATTCACGCCATTTCACTGCGTTCAACTCTCCTGCAGGTTTGTTCCAATTTTGTCGAATGCCTTTTGGGTTGGCCTCAGCAGCCTCTGTCTTTCAGAGAGTTATGGTCAATTTACTGAAGGGGATAAAAAACGTGGCCATATTCCAAGATGACATTCTGCTGTTCGCTAAAGACCAACAAGAACACTACATAGTGCTGAACAAGATCTTGGCTATATTCCAGGAACATGGGGTGGTCCTAAAAAGGGACAAGTGTGAATTCTCTAAAGACAAGATGGATTATCTGGGTCACACGATATCAAGTGAAGGAGTCACGCCCAAACCGAGTTTGGTTCAAGCCATTGTTGATGCCTCCGCTCCCAAAGACAAAGCAGGAGTCAAATCACTGTTAGGTCTCACAGAATTTTATGCCCGCTTTATTCAAGACTATGCTACAAAGATTCGTCCCATTTCCAAGCTGCTCCAAGACAGAAGTGAATTTGTGTGGGATGATGAATGCAAAACCGCCTTCGATTGGATCAAGGAGCAACTTAGCACTGTCAAGGCCTTGAAGCCATTTGTACAAGGGGTCCAGTGTACCTTGACTGTTGATGCTAGCAGTTATGGACTGGGCGCTGTTTTGACACAGATTGTTGACCAAAAGGAACACACTGTAGGGTTTGCATCCAGAGTACTAAGAGAAGCAGAGACTCACTATTCGGTCATTGAGAAGGAGCTTCTAGCGTGTTGGTGGGGCATTGAAAAATTTAAAAATTATTTGTGGGGACAAAAATGTATTCTTCAAATGGACCACAAACCATTGGTTGCGATTTTAGGGTGTACCAACAGCCGCGGGGCCACTCCCCGCATCGCACGCCTAGCTTCCAAACTCTTACAATTCAACTTTGATATTGTACATATTGCTGGGGGAAAAAATGTAAGAGCGGATGCACTGTCACGTTTACCTGCTAACACCAGTCAGGACATACAAGGTATTGATGAATGTTGTTCTGATGATAAGGAGGATTATATTATAGCAAGTGTTGAACTTAATAACGTTTGTACTATTGATCAGCAAAAATGGAGGGAGGCGTTGGCTGGTGATGAAGTTTCAAAAAAACTGATGAAATATATTTCCCAAGGGTGGCCCAGGGAAAGGAATGTGGATGTTAATTTGCAACCCTATGTCAAGGTGTGTGATGAACTTTCGATAGAGGATGGTCTAGTTTTCAGGTTAGAAAAACTTGTTCCACCGGTGGACATCAGATCCACTCTTCTGACCAAAGCACATGATGGGCACCTAGGTGCCACATTAACCAAGCGTAGAGTAAGAGAGTACTTTTGGTGGCCTAAAATGGATAGAGATATTGAGGAAATGGTGCAAGAGTGCACTGTTTGTTCGTCTAGTGACAAAAGTTTTCACACTAGTAGTCCCCCTCTTACACCAATTCCCCTCCCGGGTGGGATTTGCTATTGTCATGGTGGACTATTACACAAAGTGGCCCGAGGCCAAGTTTGTCTCCAAGGTCGATTCCCAAGAAATCATCGATTTCTTAAGGGAAACATTTATGAGAGAAGGGTTTCCCCAAACTTTAATATCAGACAACGGAGTACAATTTGTATCATCTGAAGTACAAGAGTTTCTTAGAGAATCTGCCATTACTCATCACCGAAGTTCTCTCTATCATCCTCAAACCAACGGCTTGGTAGAGAGACATAATAGAGTCATAGGTGATTGTGTCAAGTGGGCTCTTGCCCACCACAAAGCTGTTCCCCAAAGTGTCAGGACAATGTTGTGGTTTTATAGAACCACTCCTCATTCTTCCACTGGTGTGTCCCCCTTTGAACTACTGAGAGGTAGGAAACCATGTACCGAGTTTAGACCGGCTTGGATGTCCAAATGGAATAAATCCAATTCTACTCCCCAAGAAATGGATGAGAAAGTGAGGTCCAAGTCTGCTGAGGTCCAGGTCAAACAAAAAGAGTACTTTGATGAAAGGAAGCGTGTTAAGATCAGAGAATTTGCGGTGGGAGACAGGATCAGAATTAAGAAACCAGGTTTTGTAAGAAAAGGAGAAGCAAAGTATGGGGAAATTGTAGTAGTGGATAAAGTGTGTGGAAATGCGGTTCGAGTCAATGGAAAAGACTGGTGGAATAGTAACAAGGTGGTGAAAGTTAAAAATGTGCTCAATGACGTCAAGTGTCCCATGTTGAAAAGTGAGGTCTCTCATAGGATCTCTCAAGGTAAACTTGATGTCCAGAGTTCTTCTCCCAGCCACGCCGCTGTCAGGAGGAGTACCAGAACAGTTAATATTCCTGTTAGGTACCGCCAATGATTTTCTGTGTTTCTTTATGCCACTGTTGTGTTTCTCCTGCACTGGCTCTCTTTTTTTCTCTCTCTCTCTCTCTCTCTCTCTCTCTCTCTCTCTCTCTCTCTCTCTCTTTCTCTCTCTCTTTCTCTCTCTCGTTTGTTCTTTCTTTCTTCCTTCCTTGTCTCTTGCTCTCCCCTTCGCTGCTTTCTCTATTTCTCTGTTCTCTAAGAAAAGGAGATATGTAGTGGCTTGACCTGCCTCGCGCTGCCTGAGCGCGAGGCGTACATTCAGCGTCTCGCGCTGCCTGCGATGACGTAGTGGTTAATGACAGTTGGAGATAACGTGTGTTGTGGTTAGCCACAGGCAAGGATTCGTGCCCGTGGGAGTTCGTGAATAAAGTCCTGCTGTTCTACACTTCTGACTCCGTCTAGTCATTACATATATTTATCATTTTGCCCCTTGGTAGACCAATGTTTGTGTATTTGCTGAGGGTAAACTGTCCCATACACTCTCAATCACATTAGCGAGTGATATGATATAAACACTCCAACTTGCGCGGTAAATGCGTTAAACTAGCTCCACAGACCCCCCTCCAGGTCATTAGCGTGTAGCTGAGAAACTCGTTTTCAGAATACAATGTCTTGTATCATTAAGAAACTACATATGTGTAAATGCGATAAAATGTGGCCGAGAACTCAGTCACATAATAACGGGGCTGCATACATTATGACAGGCGGCTTGCATTGTGACCGTAATCCCTCTACTTTGAATTAGAGTTGCATGGGTAATGCGGAAAACTTTTTAGTCGCTTGAGTCTAGTACAAGACTCAAAATCATAAGGCATATAGTTTCGCCTGAGGTCAAATCAATGTGTGAAGGGCGCGTGGTAATTTGAAAGCAATCGGACCATGAAATCGTGTCCGTTGCATGGATGTGCTGGATGTTATCAAGGGCTTAAACCAACGTGGTGGGGCCGTTTATGCGTGCAACAGAAGTGACTATGCGGGCAGTGGGGCTAGCACACAAGGTGCCTTACCTAATTTCTGGAGCTCGCCACATGCATGACAGGGGCTGGAGGGGGAGAACCAGTGGCCAGCCACCTTGTTAAAACGCGGTGAACCGGAAGTCATGGAAATGGTATCCTGTTCGAGCGGGCTCATGTGAAATGTAGTTTGGGCTGGCAAAACAGCACTAAATGTATTAGAATGTCAGAAATACCTATGTGGATGTAAAAAAACACATGGTTGTAAACAGAAAGGAATATCAGATATACGGCCAAGGGGCATATCATAAAATATATATATGTAAAAATAGCGGTCCTTACACTACAAGTGCTGAATAATATCCACGGTTCTCTACCATGTGACTGCATGGTCTGATATGTCTATTAGATGTTTAATGAGGCAGCCCTACATGACGTATCGATGTCATAATCGTCCGGATCTTCCAAGTTGAATGTGTTCTTCATTGTAATTTGTATATACATTTTAACAGAGTGGTGAACCTACAATCTGTGAAGGGATCAAAATATCCTACTTCATGAGTCGACTACAGTGAGCACCAGGGAGTATCATCATTAATTCCTGTGATGTGGCTCTTGGTACAGAACACCCATGGGCATCCCATCTCTCCAACGTGGGACACCCTCCTTGAAAACTTCCTCACTCACCAGAGATGATACATTACCCCCATGAATTGTATGGCATACTTTTCCCAGTGCCTCAACTTTTTTGTCTCTGACAAAGCCCACGATGACTTCCACCCCCCTCCTCCAATAAATCCTCTTTCTTCCCCTAGTCCCGCCTCAGATCATGTGACTCGGCCCAATTGGACCCCGTGCTTTCTCATTGTCATCATCCTACCCCCAGTAATGCCCTGGTCTCAAACCCCATCCACATTTCTGATCTGCCTTTTGTTTCTCTTGTATCCTTCTTTTTTTCAGTGGTTATTCTTGTTGATACAGTGCAATTCTTGCGTAGTCGAACTGTTTATTGCTCTCTGTTGTAGAACCCAATAAAGCACACTTGTTGAAGAAAAAAACCCACCAGAAAGAATAAATTCAGCTGAACTATAACAGGCATTGAGATTGGTCAGCAAAGATTGTAGCTGTCTAGCAATTTCTCTCTTTTTGCTGTGCACCGGATTTGTATGGATCTTTAGAATTATTAGAGGGTTTTTTGATATTAATGGACCAGTTTTCTAGCATTACCCCAATATCCAGGGAACATTCAACTTTATGGTTGATGCCTTAGCCTTAAAGTCAATTGCTATATATGTAAAAAGAACACCCTTTGGGTGTTGTTTAGCCTTGGGTTCTCTGGTGAAATTATTGAACTCCCAGAAGCCTATTAATGTGACGAGTTCGAAAGCCCATGTTTCTTGCAGAAGAATGATTTGAAAATGCTTCCAATATTTTATAATTTGCTCGTCGGCTATCTTTGCCTTCAATCCGCTCACATTTGAGGAGTAAACTCGCACGGATTCAGAACTAATGCCCTTGCCAGTGATGACTATTACATGGGTCTTATGCCATTTCCTGAATGGGCAGCAGAAGCCAACTCCAATCTTGCTCAATGCTGGAAAAGTATTGGTGATCTATATTTACAATGTCATTCTGGCCATTGTCCTTTTTGGTCTCCTTAATGGGTTTACCAAATAAATTCTTCAATATGGAGAATACTGAGGATCTACTCACCGGTGGTCTTGGTTATTGCAAGGTGTAATACTTCAAAAAGACAGTGGGTAAGTCTCCTCTAGTTAAGTAGTGAGGGTTATACTCCAGGATGAGAGCAGGTTGTTTTTTATGAGAACTTCTAAAGCTGGTGCCTCAGAGTTCCAGTTGACTAGCATGGCTTCAGCTCCCTGGGGCCTCCTTACGATGAGGGTTGGATAGCCTCCGACCGCAGCTCAGAGGCTTTTCAAGTCTCATTGCACTTTCAGTTTCGAACGCCACATTACAATGCAGGCGGTTGAAACTGAAACCGGCCTGTGATTCCGGCTGGATTCCGATGGGCTCAAGGAGGCAATCGGACACTCAGAGACTGGCACATAATCCCTATGGATGGCATTTTCGCCTGTAGAGGTTACGATGTTGGTTTTCGACAGGCTTTCCATGTCAGGCTTTCCGACATGGAAAGCCTGTAGGAAAGCAACATTGGAGACCCCAAGCACGGCCCCCTTCATCCTACGGCCTCCGGTTGGGAGCTGAGTGGCACCTACTGTGGCCCCCTGTCAATCTTTGCACAACATGGCAAGCACCACAAGGTGCCTTCCATGCGGTGCAGGGATCAACAGATTCTACCATTTGTTGATGGGATCTTGGCCTGTGGCCGGTTTACGGCCATAGCACAAGTTTCCATCAACAAGTGGGAGTATGCGACCACTCCATGTGCGGTCACATTGCAATCGCGGTGTTGTGACTGCCGACTGAGATCGGTCGGTCCTGTAACCGCAGCAGTGTCATTGTAATTAGGCCCTTAACGTCCTCAATGTGAGCGGACTCAATCAATTGAGCTCATCAATGCTGTTCACAGTTTATTGATATTCTAGTGATTCAAAACATTATAGAACCCTCCGTAAGTGTAATTAGGAATAAATCATTTTAGGAAGCTCTTTGTGATGGCTTCCTGGTCCCCATTTGAATTGAAGGGGAGATTTAACACTCTTCTGATGATCTCTGTTTTAGCACAAACAGGCATACTTTCTGCGTTTCAACTCGCTGGCTCTTTGGCAGCTTCACAGCTAGTGCTCAATGTATCGTTGGCAGTCACACTTGGCTTAGATTTTGTGTCGCTGGTTGTTGAGCACAGAAGGGTTACACAGTTACTGTTTGTACTGTTATTTGATTATGTGTTAGCTGCCAAGGCTTCTTTCATTTCGGTTTGTGCTTGTTCAGTGATATCTACTGCCCCAGAGAGTTGTTTGCTGGTACTGTCTCAGTAATTTACCATTGTCTGATTCCTTGTCAGGTGAACAGGCTTTCAACGAATCATGTTTGCTGCTCGTGTTTGGAGCAGTGTTATCTGCAACCACTTCATGTTTTTAACTTGTACCAGAACTGGTGAGGGTGCAATGTTTTCTATGATTTCTGAAGCACTGTGGTCCTCCAAAATACTGCGCATACTTAACTGTGTCGATACTTTGACGTCTGCAAATTTATTGAATGAAAGATTTTCCTTCTTGAAGTTTGAGTACAACTTTTTGGGTTGGGATGTCGCTTCATTATGGGACAAAGATTTTGATAAGGTTGTACGTTTTTTTCTTCTCTTGTACAAGCATTTGAGATGCCTTTTAGTTAAGGTTTGAATTTTTTTAGGTCGAGCCTGTGGGCAGTGCTCATGTGCGGTCTCTATAGAGACAAACTTTTGAGTTTGAAAAAAAAACTACAGAAAAGGGTTTTTAGCCTGCCCACTACTTACCATTCATTCTCACCATAATCTCTCTTCTTCCCTGTCTAGTATTTTGGCAGTGTTCGTGATATGTCACTTCCTGCATTACTTCGTGGTCTTTATGTGGGGCTTGGACCAAGTACACATTGATTAATCATAATTAGTGTCCGTCCACTGCTCGCACTGTGATTGGGGCTCTATTCCTTATTTATTTGGCTTTTGTTTAGTGCAAACTCGACCCGACCCAAAGAAATTGGAGTGCTTCTGCACTTAACACAAACAGAAGTGTTTAGTTGTCTTACGCTGCATACGTGTGTTTAGTTGTCTTACGCTGCTGTAAGTGTGTTTAGATGTCTTACGCAGCTGTAAGTGTGTTTAGATGTCTTACTCTTCTGTAAGTGTGTTTAGTTGTCTTGCACTGCTGTAACTGCATAGCCTACATGTGTTCTTATCTTATTGCCACCTTTATTGGTGCTGAGTATAGTACACAGCTCAGATGCAGATAATTGTAATGTCTTCTTGCAGTTCCCAGAAAAGCGCATCATGTGATTGCTGCCAAACGTTGCATGTGCCCCCCTGCTAGCAGCCACTTTTCCTTTTTTGTTCATGTTTTGCATGACCAAAAACGACTTTGATGTATGTTGCATTATGTTTGATTAATATTAGTCTTCTCTTGACCACAACACCCTCTCTTTCAGCAGGCTTTCCTTCAGCAGTTCCGTTTCTGTGCTGCCATAAGAACTCTTGGTGTTGTGGAATCCTGTTTTATTTTGTGTGGAGTTCATTCTTTTATTGTAGTCGTGTCCTATGATACTCAATGATGATAAGGCCTGGCCTGTGGAATGTGCAGAACAAGTAATATGTAACTAGGTTGAACTTATGTTCTTTTAGCTTGCACAATGATGGTACAAGATGTACAATTCCCATAACAAGTTGCTGCCATACTGCCATACTGTCCGAGCAAGGAATGTGTCAATCTGTATCCACATGTAGCAAAGGCCAAATGCTGAAAGTTGATTACCCAGTCATTGAGTAAACCCTTCCATTGAGAAGTTTGATTGTCCCAACCACTAGGATATGTTGACATCTTACCTGTCACTATTTGCATCATGCATATACCACAAAGTGTTATTTCACGTGATTGACTACATGCTTAATGCTTGTGTAATAGGTGTATCTTTTAATCAGCAACCATAATAGTGAATATATTAACTTTTACTGTAACACTTTTGGAACTTCGGCATATGTTTAACATGGGAAACAGTGTTTACAATGCTGGTAATTCCACGCAGGTAGATAACAACGAGGACCAAGCATGGCATTACATCACAAGTCGTTTCAATGACTTGCGCTACATGGCGCGCAACACCAGGGAATGTGTTGGATTTTAAATCCAGCACATTCCCTGCTGTTGCGCTAACTGGAGTAGGAATAGTAATTTATATTATTCCTAAATCCAGCGCGCCATCTTGCGCAAATCGTAGAAATGACCTGCTAAGTAAAGCCATGCGTGGTAACAACGCGGACGATGTAACATCCCCGTTGTAACATACTGTGGGGTAATAGATGGTGTAGTAACATCATACATTCGTTTAACACACCTTCTTGTGTTTTTTAGGGTATGAAAGATCTTGAAAAGAGTCTTCAAATTGGGCGTGCTGGTATTTTTGACCGTGCCACCATGATCATGTACAAAATGTATTGAGGTACTGGACAATTGTCTGAGACTCTTTCATTCAGATTCTACATTGTTGTGGTTGCTGATTGCCATATGTATGTGCCTTCTTGATTTGGCCAGAATAATGAGTCTTGATTCTATCAATATGGCTTGGCTTCTGTTTCTTTCATAGGTCTCTGGTGGACATTGTTGTGGCTAGTGTTTCCTGCTGTCTACATTGCAATCAAGCACTCACACATGTGAAAACCTTGCTGAAGGGTTAAGGGGATTTCTCTCAAATAAATATGTTTACAAATGGTTCTCAGCACAGGATTCAATATGTCTATATTCTTGGAGAATAACACAATGCGCTTATCCATATAATATAGATGATGCACAAAATGGTGCTGTTTCCCCACACATTCTCAACTGACATTGATTATGCATTGGCTCTATGCCGTAGGCTCAGTTTACCTATGTGCCTGCCTTTATCAAGGACAGATGGCTGGAAGGGGGGGTCGCCATGCACTGGATGGTGTGTGCTGTTGCAGGGTGTAGGAAACTCTTTATTAACCATTCTTAGCTAGACATCAGTCTCCTTGGGTTGAGTTGTGCGACTGGCAAAGTGCTGACACACCTGCCTCCTCTGTTGACATGGTTTTTCTTCTCAGGCATAATCAAGTTCTGAGCACCTATGTATCATTTGACACTTCAGTCACACTGCAGCATGCAAACTATCAATATAAACATTGTTGTTTACTGAAAAATAAGAGGTCATGAGAAGTCTGACCTGGGAGCTAGTCTTTCAACATTACAGAGACAGTGCATGTGAAATAAAGTCCTTTGTCCTTCAATGAAATCATATTAGCTAATCACAGTAGCATGCCAGAATTTGTTGGCAAGTTCACATCTCAAGGTCTTCCATATGTTTTAACATAAAACTTGGGACAAGAATGTCTTGTTTCTTTTTTTCACAAAGCAAAGGGGGTTGGTCTCCTGACTGTATTATCTATCAATGGAATAAAAATAACCAATCATTATACAGACAGTATTAGCATTTTGATTTCTTATCACAAAAAGGCAACCAAACTCTCAAAATAAATTCTGGAGTGTTATGGTGAGCCCGCTGCTTTTTTGGAGTGCCATACATTTGTAGGTGCAATGCATTTGACATAGTTTGACTTCGATGAACTGAGATCAAGCTGCTGTATGCTTCTTCAAAGTGCCCATCCTACGCAAAGAGCCCTGGTGTATCTGCTGCAGATTCTTGGTTTTCCTGCTGTTTTTGCTTTGTGTATATTTGCAGTGCAATACTTATGAGGCCTTTTTAGGTCGAGCCCACTGGCAGCACGCATGTGCTGTCACTTGATAAGCTACTGTGTTTATTTTTTTTAAACTCTAAAAAGAGGTTTTAGCCTGCCCATTACTGACCATTCATTGGCATCATTATCACTCATCTTTGCTGCCTTCTAAATCATCAGTACATGCGGGGCGTCACTTCCTACATCCTTTCCTTTTCTTTCTGTGGCACATGCACCAAGTACAGATTGGATTATCTTAATTACTGCCCCTTCACTACTCGTGCTGTGATCGAAGTAGTATTTCTTTTTTTGGGCATTCTTATATAGTGCTCATTCAACCCAACCCAAGGTTTTGGAGTGCTTTACATGAGCACAAGGTACATTACGCAAGTTCACAATCATTTTATTTAGGCACAGGGAGATTAAGGGCCTGATTTAGATATTGGCGGGACTCCCATCGTCCCTCAGTGGTGCAGTTTACAAGTACTCTGTCAAGCTGACAGATTCCCACCTGCCGTATTTAGATGTGGGTTGGCTGATCCACATTGACAAACTGTTTTCTGTGAGTAAACAGTACACCGCTGTCAACGCTGTGGACTCCCAAGCTGGCTAGCATTACCTCATCGCCGTCAGAGATTGTGCCAAGCATATTTAGATTTTAAAGTTGTGCTGGTGTTGTTCTAGCGATGGTTTGCCAACGGAGTGATTCATCATGGATCTCGTTCAACATTGTATTATTACTGTGGCTTTTGGATGGATGCTAGCATCACACACCTGATGTGTTTTGGCCAATTGTTTCCACCTGCATACAACACTATAAAACACACTCCATATCAGACCATGATCCTTTACCATTCCACTTCAGCAGACCTTTGTTCCTGAGCAGTTTTTCAGTGAAGTCAAGTGTTTATTTTGCTTTTTCTGTTTCTTTTTCATTTTGTTGTTCTATTCTTTTATATATCTCGTGGGGTATTACAATCATTTACGTTCTTCATTTCATAATGGCAGGGAGGAGAAATCAATGTTTTACTGAGGAAGAATTGTCAGTCATGGGGGATAAACTTATAAGAGAAGAGCAACAATTGTTTGGAGCCCAAGCACAAAATACAACTACACCTCAGAAAATGCAAATGTGGGGCAGAACAGTCGACAGAGTGAATACTGTGGCAAACAACCTGTGCACACAGTAAGGAATAGGGAAAAGGTGGACTGACTAGTGGGAGAGGGAACGTTCCCTGGCCTGCAAGTGTCAACTGGAGGCCCAGAGGACTGGTGGTGGTTCTTGCATTCCTCTCTTACAACCTTTTTACCTGGAAGGAGAAGGTCTAGCAGTTCCTACATTGCAAATGCTTGTCAGGAATCCTTGGGGAAGTGGAGACTGGTAAGTTATACTTTTGAATGTATCACAAAACCTAAATGTCGTTTTTGCTTTTAATTTAGCTGTTGCTAATGTGTTTTGCACCTTTATTAAACATATAAACTGATATATAAATGTATTAAATTAATTTTTTTAAGCAAATTTGTAGCATTCTTGTTATGTCTCTTGTTTTACTAATGGTCAATATGTGTTGTCATGAAGTGTGTTTCCTTCATGTATTATTTGTTGGTTTTTCCTTTTTTGTTTGAATGTATTTTGCCGTAATTAGGATTACAGGTTTCAATCTCCATTTATTTTCACATGAAGTTATAGTACTTGTGTTTCTTCACCTAATAACATATTTCATATAAGTGTTTTATATTGTCAATGTCTGTTCATTTTTAAGGCACTAAATTTAACTAGGTATGTTCAGCTTGCAATTTTGCAAGTTTTGTTAATGTTTAATCGAAATAACTACAGCTACCATGATGCCTTGTTTTTGTTTTATGAAAATAATATTGCAATGTGATATTGGTTATTCTCTCTTATCTTCCACATTTTTACATATGATAAAGTGTTATGTATTTTTCATCTCTATTTTATGGTATGTTTTAAAATGCCATTTCTTTTCATTTTGTATATTGTCACTATCAAAAAGGAGGTGAGGAGCTGCCTAGCCCATCTGGTCTGCCAGGGCAGACAGCTTTAGTGAGTCTCACTTGGGTCACACCAACACCTCCCAACCGAGCTATAACCACACTTTTGCCTATGGATACCTACACTTCCTGTGTCCAAAGGAACATTATTATTATTATTATTATTATTATTATTATAGTTGCTTATACAGCGCTACTGACACCCTACGGGTAACCTGGCGCTAAGTTAGAGTGTGTACTGGGTGAAAAAGGAGCCCCTGCCAGACGGAATTAGCAGGAGGCTTGGCGGAGGGCCCGAGGATATAGCCAGGTTTTGATCTTTTTTCTGAACTGCGTCAGATTGTCTATCTGTCTGATATCCAGTGGGAGTGTGTTCCAGAGTCGGGGGGCTGCTATGCAAAAGGCCCGGCCTCCTGATTTAACTTTCCTGACTCTCTGTACCCTTACCAAATTTGATGAGGAAGAGCGAAGCCGCCGAGGGGGAGCATACCATCTGAATCTTTCCTGCAGAGATTTTGGCCCTTGTCCATGTAGAGCTTTAAACAATAGGCAGAGGGCTTTAAATTGGATTCTCTGGAGGACTGGCAACCAATGTAGATCCGACAAAAGTGCCTGCGAGGTAGAGGAACGGCGTGGTCGTCCCAGAGTTATCTTTGCAGCCATCTGTATTCTCTGCAATCTGTCAATCAAATACTGTGGAGAGTTCAGAAGCAGAGCATTACAGTAGTCCAATCTACCGAGAATGGTGCTTCGGACTATCAATGTCCTTGCCTCCAAAAAGAACATCGGGAAAAATTTTCAGAGAGCTCTTATGAGGCTGAAGCAGCTCCCAACTGCCTTATTGACGTGTTTCTCTAACGTCAGTTTGTTATCGAACATAACACCCAGGTTACGTACAGCAGTACTGGGAGTCAATGGTGTGCCAGCCATGGTTGACCAAAAATTATATGGAAGCAGGGGGGGGGGGGATTCTTCCTGTTGCACAATATAAAATCTCAGTCTTTTCACAGTTAAATCGGAGGGAATTCTCCCTAAGCCAAGTCGCTATATTCTGCAGGCATGCGTGGAAATCTGTTACGGAGACTGAGTGCTCGCCTTCTAAAGACAGGATAAGCTGAGTATCATCTGCGTAGTTGACTAAATTGACATTATGAGATCTTATAATTGTAGGTAGGGAGCTCATATATATATTAAAAAGGAGGGGACTTATTGCCGATCCCTGTGGGACACCTTGCGGTATGTTGGAAAAGTTTGAGCGGAAGGGAGGAAGAGCAATCGCCTGTTGTCTGTTAGATAGGTAAAAGTGAAACTTACTTTGACTTACTTTGATAGCTTTATTTCGGTCAATGACCATAAAAGCACAGATAAAATATTTACATAGACATAAAACATAAATAATTCAGCATTTAAGATAAAAAGTTATTAAACACAGTTATCAAAGTAGCACAATGAACAATTCTAGTTCCATTCTAAAATATACAATGCACATATTCAATCACAGATACAAAGGTTAAGAGGGATCCAACGCCTTTAGAATACGATTACGCGTATGCCAAACATTAGTAAAAAATTTTGATAGGGCGAAGACAGTTGGGCCAGAGACATCAGATTTTAAAATCCTATACACTGGTACATATTCCCTGCAGCCCATATTCCTTATCAGCGGGAGAAGCCAGTATTTTCGTGCTGCCTTGTAGGCTGGGCAGAAGAAAGCCACATGCAAATCAGTTTCCTCCGTAGTATCACAAGCCGGACACTGCTTTGTAGTGGGGGCCGATGGCCAGGAACTTGTAAAAGACCGGAAGGGGAGTGTGCCGTATCTCCATTGGAGAAACAGCTTCCGGGCCAATCGCGGGGAGATGGGGTCCAATACCTTCTCAAACCTGTAAGCATCCTTAATTTGAAAAAACACGGAAGTTAAGGACCCTTCTTCCTGGGTGGCTTGCGCCCTGGCTAATTTGTATTCATGATAAACATTTGCCAGGGACTTTTTGGAAATATTTAGTGCAGCTATCGCTGGCTCAGTCCATAAGTCGGGTAGCCCTATTTCCATGCAAGTGGCTTGGATGTATTTGACCCAAGGAATATTTAACACTTTTGGGTGATTCAGAAGTTCGAGTAGTTCCGCCCTATATTCTACAAGATCTTTACTACTCCACAGCCTGCGCCAGAATGCTAGAGGTCTCAGATTTATTTCGTCAATTAACGGGCGTAGGCCCAAATCAAGCCTCAGAGGGAGGAGCGGGGTACTGGGCGGGAGTGCGGCTATCTGTCTTATGAATTTGTTTTCCGTTAGAGACAGACTCCGACAAGGCATATAGCCCCATAATTCTGCCCCATACATTATCATTCCCCTAGCCTGGGCCTTATATATCTGAATTAATGCCCCCAATGGTCGATATGATGAACCAGTCATCATCCGGGTGATACCCCCAGTGGTTTGAGTAAGTTTAAGGTTAGCCCTATTCTGGTGGGGTCCCCAAGTAATAGTTTTGTTGAGTGTCACACCCAGGTATTCAAAGGTGGCCACTCTCTCGAGTCGTACAGCTCCCAATTGCGGATTTGGCCGCATTTTTTGCCTCGGGTTCAAAACCATGAATTTGATTTTTGCCGCATTAATTTCCAGCCCCCTATCAATACAGAAGGTCACGAAGGAGTCAAGTATCCTCTGTATACCCATAGGGGTTTTGGATAGCAGCAGGGTGTCGTCCGCAAACATGATTGCGGGCACCCTGCTGCCATTCAACTTTGGGGCATCAGTATATTCGGTGGCATTCAGATGGGCGATTACCCCGTTGACGAAGAGGCAAAACAGGGTCGGTGCCAGCACACAGCCCTGTCTCACCCCCCGGCCAACGGGGAATCTGTCGGTCAGTTCCCCCGACCTCCCGCACCTCACTCGGGCATAATTATTGTGATGCAGCCTCTGCAAGATCAATAGGATGTCCTGGGGAACACCCATCTCTGCCAGGACGCGCCAAAGTTTCCCCCTGGGCACCAGATCGAAGGCGGCCCGTAAGTCCACAAAAATTGTGTACAGACTACCGCCCTCGAGTTTTGCTGCCCTCCAAAAGATCAGGTTTAATCTAAAAACCTGATCCACTGTAGAAACCCCCTTTCTAAATCCTGCCTGATAGGGACTAAGGGCACCCACCTCCTCCATCCAGTCCTGGAGCCTATTCAGCAACACCCTGCCAAAGAGTTTCTGTGCCACGTCTATTAAACTGATCGGCCTGTAGTTGGCTGGGAGGAGAGGCGAGCCCTTTTTGAAGATAGGGACCACCTCTGCCCCAAGCCAAGTACTAGGGATTTCCATGCCACCAAGAACTCCATTGAAAAGGGCGGTAAGGTAGGGGGCCCAAACAGTGGGCTCCTGTTTAAACATATCCCCTGGTAGTCCATCCAGTCCCGGCGCCTTTCCAGAAGCCAGTCCTGAGATGGCTACTGTCACCTCACCCAGCGTTATTGGCTCCCCTTCGTAATCCGGCCAGACCACCTCATCAGCGACAGGAGATTCTCCCGGCTCCAGACTGTATAAGGTCTGGAAGTGGGCCTGCCACACCCCCGGGGCTATATTGGGCTCTAGTGCCGATTGTAAGTTCCCCGACCCCCCACTCACAATCCTCCAAAACAGACGCTGGTTTTGGATCGCTAGGGCCTTAGTGAGTTCCTCCCACTGGTTTTCCTCCCATTCTGCCTTTGCATGGGAAATAAGTTTCTTATAGGCTCGCCTGGTTTGTTTAAGGCTATCCCCCCCTAGACCCTCCTTGATTAGTCTAAGGAGTTCTGTTTTTGCCCTTCTGCAAGCTCGATTGTACCATGATGTTTTGCCACGTCGCCCCCCTTTTGCTTTTCGTGGACCGCAAGTAAAATGAGGTACCGCAACTTTTATGAGGTCCTCATGGGCCTTAGAAAGTTTACCCTGGGAGTCTTTATTGTTTACCTCGGTATCCAAGGACCCCACAGTTTCCAAGATGGGAGTTATCCCAGCATAGAACAGGGGGAGTTTATTCTTGTTAGTGACCAGGTGCTCCCACCTAATCCTTCTCCTGTTGTTATCTAGGAGAAGCGCAGGGTTATTCCCTTCCGCATTACTCGTAAGAGCTTGGGGGCCAGGATGAACAAGGTCAAGCTCAAGTGCGTTATGGTCACTATCGGTCCGCTCCATCACCCTGAAATCCTGGATTGTCGGCCACTTCACTATTTGAACAAGGACATAATCCAAACGGGTCTCTCTTCCCAGTCTATTGTAGGTGGGTATGTCGGATTTCATTCGCCCGTTACAAGCTCTGATTCCGAACTTCAGGGTGAGGGCTGTAATTTGTAGTGCTAGTGGGGTCCATGCCTTCGGAGGAGGAGCTTCCACTAAAGGTACTGCCCATCTGACCTCTTCATCCAATGATAGCCCGTCCAGAAGGCCAGGGAGTGGCTCAAAATGGGAATTAAAATCCCCTCCCACTACATAATATGAATCACTCGTTAGGTCGGATATAAAGTGGGAAAGTTCATCTATGGTTGGTGATTCCCTTGCAATTCCCATTGGCCTAGAGTATATGTTAATGAACACAAGTTTAACTTGGTTGGGCCATAGTAATGAAATCGCAAGGATATCTTCAGAATTAGTCGGCAACCGCGTTGCCACACAACCCAGATGAGAAGCGACCCAAGTCGTAAGCCCTCCTGACGGACGGCCTTTGCCTTCCCACCTCGCTGGAGTGAAGAATGACATATAACCTTGGTGACCATAGTCCTCTCTGGCCCAGGTTTCCTGGAACATACATATGTCTCCAGTCTCGATATATTTTGCCCAGTCCGGGTCACCCAGTTTGTTAGCCAGTCCAGCAACGTTCCAGCAAATTAGCCTCAAATAATCAAGGATGTTAGGTGCCATGCCAAAAGTATTAGAGGAAATGGTTCCAGACTCTACTGCAATCGGGAGTTCTGGCGCATTACCAGCAGTAGGGACTATTAGTTCGGAAAGACCGCTGGGGTCGTTCTCCACAAGTGTTGGCCCATTCGTTGTCCCAGAGGCATTGGCAGCATTATGGTCGGATGAATCATCCAGGGACACTGGATTGCTCAGTGGCCCAGGGATTTTACCATCATTCGGGGTGAGTGACTTGAGGGAACTACAGGGGCCACAATCTTGAGGCATTAGCGTGTTGAGAGGAAGTCAATCGACCCCATCTAAACCATTCAAACAGTTAAAACGGTTAGAGTAAAGATAGGGTGTTTCCTGCACTTGGAAGTTTGGGCGTTGTACATAATCCTTATGTCTGCGATTATGTTCCACCCTTATCCACTCATCCTGCAAAGGAGCATGACGCATACGGATAGGGGGGAAAAAGAAGGATACTGGGAGGGTCTGGATAGTAGAATCCAGTGATCTGTTTGTTCCTTCACAGATGTGCAGAACAGTGCCCGGGTCCCTGAAGCTTACCAGAATACAGTCCCCTATTATTGTTTTCCTGGTCTTCCCTAACCACTGAACCCTTCTAACCATAATGATCTCATTATTAAAATGAGATGGTAGAGGTCGGTTCAAGTTTAACCATTTGATGACCTTTCTCTTTAGGGATTGGTAATCTTCATTTTCCCCTGGTCTTAATTGGGGAGCGCCTGCTAGAACCACCGTTAAACTGTTAGCTTCTGGCGGCAGATCTGGTCTTCGTGTTCTTGGGGCATGCCAGCCCGGGGAGATTAGAGGGGCATTGCCAGCTTCTTGGTGGCCACCGTTACTCCCTGTCTGGAAACTTTGATGGGCAAGGTCTATTGTTTGTAAGGGCCTATGGGTTAGATTACTGCATGGTACCCGGGCTGGAATAGCCATTAATGGCTGCAGGGGGCGGACAATAGGCATGCTATCAACTGGAACTTTATTGGTATCCTGTGGGACTCCTATTTTAGGAGGGATTCCTGTGGAGAGATGGGGCCCCATGTTTTTAGATTGTTTGCTAACTACAGTGTTCAGGGTGGTAAGAGATGTCTCCAGTAGAGTGAGCCTGATCTTTCAGACTATCACTAATGGGCTGCAGAAGGGAGCGAAGTAGAAATTCTATACTCTATATAGATATGAGAGGGGGATTTGTATTAGGTGTCTTGGCCACTAGGTCGTTATTGGTGGCAACTGTATTGGGGCCAAGAACCTTGGAGGGGGAAACAATAGGCACAATCTCATTATCCCTCCCAGATTGTTGGGCACTTATACATTTTTTGCCAAAGTCTAAATGAAGTGATTTGGCTTTCCCCCTCCCCCTCATAGACTTCCTACTACGTTTACTTGGTGGAGGCCTATACAGCTCCCGCGCAGTACCTTGTTTTAGATTACCATTCTTAGTTGCATACAAAGGGGAAGTTTGGGTGACCAAATTAACGGGGGTGTCACATATCGTGGGAGGAGTTGTGTCTGTGGACCTTCCAGGGGCCATTCCTGGGGGACTAGAAATTTCCCGAAATAAGAGGGGGAGGTCCTCAAGAGTCAAAGGGTGTAAAATACTGGGGGGCGTACCTTCCTCTTGAGACATAAGATGGGGGGTGATGTCTGTCAGGGGTCTACTCTTCATGGATTCAATGGAGCGCCGCCGCTCCGCTCTTCGTCTCTCCAGGGAATTTTCTTTACCTGCATCTCCTTTGGCGGATTTGAAGTATTTGTCCAGTGTCCCTGTGTTGCTGCCCCCCTCCCTTGATAAGGAATCACGTGGTCCTGGCGAGGGCATCGCCTTAATCGTATTATTAGCGCTCACAGTAAAGGGTGTGGCCCAGCCCGGCCTCCTTTGGCCCCTGACGGCCACAGACGGCCCGCCCTCTGCCCGGGCTCAGCCCGGCGTCGCCCGCGCGCGTCCCGCGACGCGGAGGGAGCCGCCGAATTTGAAGCGCCTCCGGGCGCGCAATCAGCCGGAAGGAGGCGTGTCAGGCGAGGATCACGGGAGCTGTAGTCTCCCCCCGCAGCGGCCCTCGATGTCGTCCGGGCAGCGGGGGAGACAAACAGCGTGAATGCCCCGCAGGAGATCCGCCTCTCGAAGCCTCCGGTGAGTGATCAGGAAAGCACAATGCAGGTGTAGGTATCCCCCGCTCCACCGAGGGAGCCGCCGAATTTGAAGCGCCTCCGGGCGCGCAATCAGCCGGAAGGGGGCGTGTCAGGCAAGGATCACGGGAGCTGTAGTCTCCCCCCGCAGCGGCCCTCGATGTCGTCCGGGCAGCGGGGGAGACAAACAGCGTGAATGCCCCGCAGGAGATCCGCCTCTCGAAGCCTCCGGTGAGTGATCAGGAAAGCACAATGCAGGTGTAGGTATCCCCCGCTCCACCGAGGGAGCCGCCGAATTTGAAGCGCCTCCGGGCGCGCAATCAGCCGGAAGGGGGCGTGTCAGGCGAGGATCATGGGAGCTGTAGTCTCCCCCCGCAGCGGCCCTCGATGTCGTCCGGGCAGCGGGGGAGACAAACAGCGTGAATGCCCCGCAGGAGATCCGCCTCTCGAAGCCTCCGGTGAGTGATCAGGAAAGCACAATGCAGGTGTAGGTATCCCCCGCTCCACCGAGGGAGCCGCCGAATTTGAAGCGCCTCCGGGCGCGCAATCAGCCGGAAGGGGGCGTGTCAGGCGAGGATCACGGGAGCTGTAGTCTCCCCCCGCAGCGGCCCTCGATGTCTTCCGGGCAGTGGGGGAGACAAACAGCGTGAATGCCCCGCAGGAGATCCGCCTCTCGAAGCCTCCGGTGAGTGATCAGGAAAGCACAATGCAGGTGTAGGTATCCCCCGCTCCACCGAGGGAGCCGCCGAATTTGAAGCGCCTCCAGGCGCGCAATCAGCCGGAAGGGGGCGTGTCAGGCGAGGATCACGGGAGCTGTAGTCTCCCCCCGCAGCGGCCCTCGATGTCGTCCGGGCAGCGGGGGAGACAAACAGCGTGAATGCCCCGCAGGAGATCCGCCTCTCGAAGCCTCCGGTGAGTGATCAGGAAAGCACAATGCAGGTGTAGGTATCCCCCCAAAAGTGAAACCACTTGAGGGCAATGCCCATCACTCCCACCTCTTCCAGTCTGGACAAAAGGATCCCATGGTTCACCGTATCGAATGCGGCAGACAGGTCGAGAAGGACCAAAACGGCTGACTGTCCCCTGTCTGCTCGCATTCGCAGGTCATCCATAACGGTCACCAGGGCCGGCTCCGTACCATGGCCTGGACGGAATCCAAATTGTGCCCTGTCTAGAACGTAGTTGCTTTCTAGAAACTGGGAGAGTGTCTTACTAACCACTCGTTCCAGAATTTTTATTGGGAAGGGTAATAATGAGATTGGCCTATAATTCTTCATGCATGCTGGGTCTAGAGTTGCCTTCTTTAACAGTGGCATCACTGATGCCTGCTTCCAGCATGGTGGTACTGCGCCCTCCATCAGGGATTGAATACAAATCTGCCATAATGCCGGGAATAACTCCGAAGACAATCCCTTCCAGATTTTATGTGGTAATGGGTCCAACGGCGATCCCGAGGAAATACCCATAGCCATCTTTTCAAAGTCCCCCAGAGAGAGGGCATTAAAGTGATGCAGAGGGTGTAGTGTCCCCCTCTCAACTTGGTTCAATGGGTACGGTTTCTTGGGCATGTGTCGTGGAACAAGATCATTGATAATATTACTTATCTTTTCCTCGAAGTAAGATGCCAGTCCATCACACAATGTCTGACTAGGCACAATCTCACTCTTAACGCTCTCAGGCTTGATCAGAGTGTCTACGATCCTGAAGACTTCCTTAGTGCTATGTTGTGCCTTCAGGATGCAGTTCGCAAAAAACTCTGTCTTCGCTAACATAATTTCTTTCCTGTATCCCACTAAGGCTAGCTTCCAGAGGGTCTTATCCTTCTCGGCATATGCTCTGCGCCATTTCCTTTCTGCTTGCTTGCAGCCAAGTTTCAGGGTTCTGAGGTTGTCTGTGAACCAGGGAGCTGACGGTCTACCAAGTTTTTTATGACTCTTTAATGGGGCGACTCGATCTAGCTGGGTAATGATATCATTACAATAATTTGTGTAATTCTCCTCCACTGTCTTGCCAGTATCATATACCTCAATGGGTGCAAAAACCGGGAGGGTCCGTGCTTTCTTTAGAAGGCCTTTCCAATCCCTACTTTGAAATGTTCGATCATTCTTCTGGTATAGTTTCTTCAATCCCAGATTATACAGCCGGAAGATAATCAGACAGTGGTCTGACCAACATACTGGTAGGATCTCAATAGGTCCCATTAGCTGTTCATTAACAAACACCAGGTCCAACGTGTGTCCCCCCTTGTGGGTGATCCCTTCACCCACTGTTGTAGGTTAATAAGTTCACAGGACTGAACAATGTTATAAAAGGCTGGATCTAGTATCCCATTTGGCCATAGATTAAAATCCCCTACAACGAACAGTCTCGAGTTACACAAAGCCAGATTACTCAGGACTTCAATAAGTCCTCGTTGGAAGGCAGGGCCAGCTGCTCCAGGTGGTCTATAGCCAACCAGGCCAGTCAATAGCTGTCCCTTGGGCTCTTTAATTGAGAAGCCCAAGAGTTCTATCCCTTCCAGTTCCTCAATATCAAGAGGTAAAAAGTCCCAGCTGTCCTTAAAAATGATTCCGATATCAGCCCAATCTTGAGCCCCCCAATGCTGGCTGCTGTTGATCCAACACCACCACCTCCAGTTCAGCCAGGATCCAGTGAGATGTGGCTCCAGTTCAGCCAGGATTCAGTGGGATGTGGCATGCTAGGCCAAGGGGACTGTGTAGTGGGGGTACAGTTCATTGGAGGGAATCTGTGGGTCAGCAAAATGAGGCCATTAGGTTCACCATCAACCAGGCCACCATCGACCACGTCTTTGGCACCCTCAACCAGTCCCCAGACAAGATGAGCCACGGTCTTACAGAGCTCGGGGAGATGAAGAAGTTGCAGAGGGAGAACAACGTACAGATGGAGAATCTAAACTCCCATTTGGGCTCCCTGACTGGGGTGGTGCATGATATGTTTACCCATATAGGCAGGGCTTTTCCAGCAACATCTTCCTCTTTCTATGATCCAACAACATCTGCCTCAGTCACAGACAGGGAGGCCATGCCACAAGAGGAAACAGCTGCACCTACCTCTGTCCCTGCAACGGCGTCTGCACCAGCCCCCCTCAGGAGAGGACTATCATCCAGACCACCAGGAGAGGATGGCAAGACCTCCACCACCACTAGGAAGAGGAGCAGAAGCTAATATCCTCCAGTGTGTGACAACCATTCACTCTGTTGACTATTCTCTGGACATATTTACCTTTTTGATGCATGTTGTATTTTGTACCTTGGATTTCAAACAACTTTGGCTCTTCAATATTAGTTTTATTCACCATGATTGACTTTTAATTTTTTTGTTTGTTTATTTGTTTCATCTTATTTATTCATTTGGTTCTGTTGAATAAAAACAAAATGAACAAAGTCAGAGACTGGTTTTGTATGTATTCTATCACTTTGTTCATATTTTTCATTCCCTCATACATTTTAAAATGTAAAAATGTAAATGGTTGCTTATTCATACATAAAATCCATGTAGGTGATTTTTCTCATAGTTTTAAATATTACAAAAAAGGACAAAAAACACAAATCCAAAACTAGTATTTTATTTAATTGAAATAAAGAATTGTTTACCACAGTTTTTCAAAAACATTACAACCCACGCATAACCCACATACCTATTGCCATTTTTACATTTACATTTACCGACCTTGCCACCATGGAAGAATGGGATATAATCTATTATTTAATTGTGTCAGCTGGAGCCAGCAGCCTTCTGGCTCACAATAGGAATCCCACACCAATAACACCTATAGTGGAAATCATGGCAGTACTGTTGCAGTATCTGGTGGAATGTCACAACCAACTTTAAGTGGTGTGCTACAAGAAGTTTTTTGGCAATGATCAGACACATCAACACTTACCACAAACTGAGGATTTTGGCATTATGAAGAGAGATTAGTATGCTTTGGGTCAACTACCACATGTGGTTAGAGCAATGTACTTACTTTACTTTACTTTTAACTTTATTTCGATTGAATTTACAATCATAAAAAGTACATTTAAAACATTACAACATTATAAAAATCAGTTTGCTCATTGACTGCTAAGGAAGGCAGGCATTTTACATGTAAACACTAACACTCTAAATACAAGAATAATAACACAGTAGTCAGTAAAAATTCTGTTTGCTCATTGGCTGCTAAGGAAGGCAGGCATTTTACAAGTAAACACTAACACTCTATATACAAGAATAATAGCACAGTAGTCAGTAAAATCTTAGGAAACAGTTGCCAATAGTTGGGAATGAGTTTTCAAGCAGGCTTTGAGAAAGCAGGCTACGGTTTTGGCAACGTACGGGGTGTCTAGGTATTGAAGTGCCAAAAGGGCCGGTCTGCATCTTCTCAGTCCTAAGTGTCGGAGCAATGGAACCAGCCATCGTTTCCGCGGGGATTTATAAAAACCGCAGAAAAAGGTTACGTGCAGAGTTGACTGGCGAGTAAGACCGTCACAGGGACAGTTTGTTAGTTCCCGTGACCAGTCTAAGGGCACAGGCAGTGAGACAAGGCGATAAAATACATCAAACCAGAATCTGGTTAAAACATACCTCTCATAATTTGACAGAAAAAATGACAAATAAGGTTGAATGCCATAAGAAGATTGGACCATCGTTAAATGAACATTTGGCTTTTTGACAAGTTCAGAACACAAACGAAGATCGCTTAGGTGGTCAGCACATAGCTTTTTCAAAGATTTTCTGGATATGTCCAATAGAGATTCAGGGTCAGTGAAATATGCAGGGTGATTCAAATATGTCAAAAATTTTGAAACATATAACAGCCAAGGAATCTTTTTCCAATGGGACAAAGTGAGACAGTCAGATATTAGTGACCTAGTTAGATGACATTGCTCCTGAGTCCATATACGATGCCATAGTAGAATCGGCTGGTAACTAATGATGTCAGTCAGATACTCCCAACCGAGTTCCACATGGGTGCCGAAAGTAGGAGCACTACGGGGGAGGGCTAATATGTATTTCAGAAAGTAGTTTTCTATAATTTGTAGCTCGTCTGCGGACACATAGTCCCAGACTCCGGCGCCGTATGTAGCCACACTCATGCATTTAGCTTGGTAGATCTTCAAAAGCACAGTAGGAGCGGGCTTACCCAGTTTCCTAGAGAACGAAGTCAGTGCAGATGTTGTGCGTTGAAACTGCAGTTTTTTGCTGGATATGGCAGATTTCCAGGACAGGTGGTTATCAATAAGGATACCTAGATAGGGGTAGGTAGTGGCAGTTTCTAATCTGGTCTTCTCAATAAAGAGAGATTTACATTTTTGGGCTCTCTTCCCGATATTCATAACGAAAGTCTTGGACTTATTGACTTTGAGACCAAGAGAAGACATAAATTCGCAGTATTTTTCTAGTTGGGTCTGAAGTTGATTAGGTGACCTTGCTAGGATGACTGAATCGTCTGCATACAGTAATGCAGGGATAGGGCGGGAGCTTATGCAGGGGAGATCTTTGCTATCAGCTAGCATCGCTTGCTCCAGTCCATTAGTATAGATGTTAAATAGGAATGGAGCAAGGACGCATCCCTGCCTTACGCCTTTTTCGATGTTAAAGGATTCAGTAAGCTCCCCTTTGATACCGTATCTCACACAAGCTTTTGCGTCCGAGTATAGCTCTCGGAGAAAATTCAGCAGTGCAAGATCTATGCCCAGATTTTTCAGGATCGCCCATAGCTTGGAATGAATTACGCAATCAAATGCGGAACTCAAGTCCACATAGACTAGATGAAGTTTACCGCCTTTGGCCCCAGCGTATTTGCCTATGAGTAAAGTCAGGTTTAAGGCCTGTTCCACAGTGCCCAGGCCCTCCTGGAACCCAAACTGTAAGTCAGTTAAGATCTTATTCTCTGTGGCCCAGTCCCTTAATCGCTCCAGGATTAGTCTGCCAGCAACCTTACCTAGGGAATCCAAAAGGGAGATGGGCCTGTAGCAGGCTGGGTTGTCCCGATCTCCCTTTTTGAAAATGGGCAGGAGCACAGAAGTAGACCAAGAATCAATAAGGCCGATCTGGGTAACTGCAGACATGACCTGTGTGACAATTGGAGACCAAAGATCTATATTGCTCACAAATATGTCTAAGGGGACCCCGTCTGGACCGGGCGCCTTACCGGTCTTTGAGGCAGTCAGTGCTGTGATTATCTCCTCTAGATCGAAGTGGAGGTCAATAGGGAAGATGTTATTGCTAGTGGGAGCTTCCGCATCTGGTCTGGGAGCCTCAGTTGTCAAGGGGTTGTCCCCGAAGATCTGCGAGTAGTGTGCTACCCATTTATCAGCGGGTACTGCCACATCTAGATGCTGTATCGCGGTTTCATCAGCTAGGAAAGGGGCCTTAACTGTTCTCCAAAAACATGGTGGAGTCCTTGGTTAGAGTGCTCTGGTGTAGTTGGGCCCAGAGATTATTTTTTATTTCCCGTTTACGGGATTGCTGTGCCATCTTATAGTTTTTCCTTAAGGAGGCGATTTGGGGCTGGTCCCTAGTCTGATTGTGTAGAGCATTTTTCAGTGCACGCTGCGCTTTACGGCAACGGGAATCAAACCACCCTCTTGAGTCCTTATCATTGTCGTGAGTCCTATGGGGACGGGTAAGCTCTTGTCTGATGACTTCTAATATCTTGACAAAGCTGGAGAGGATCAGCTGGGGGGAAGATGACGTCTCCAGACAGTGGTGGATTAAAGGAAGGGTTTTTTGGATGATCTTACTGGTGATCTCTGTGGGGTTGGTCATCGTCCACTTAACAGTATAACCGTTAATTTTATTCATCTCCAGAGAGTGCTGCGCTAAGAGGCTTGTTTTTGGGCAGGCTGAGGATGGAGTATTTAATGCTATGGTTATGCTATTTGAGTAGTGGTCGCTTGAGGGGTCGGTGCCAGTTGTAAATTGCTTCAGTCGGTTGTTTAGGGATTGAGAGCATAAAATAAAATCGATGATTGTGGTAGCACCTCTACCATGAAAAGTCGTCTTGAACTCTACAGCAGGATCTTGAACTCTACAGCAGCAATGTAAGAAGCACATATTGGCTTGGTGGCAACATTAAACAGAAAACAATTCTAATGCACTCTTAAAAACATCATTCCAATCACTGTGCAAGTTGTCTTTGCACAAGATATGTACACCCAAAATGTGTGTGTGTCTCACGGGGTCAACCCATGGTCCCTTTGTACTTTGCAACAGCAGCATATAACTGCAAGTGTCACAACTTTGAAATGTCCAAATCAAGATGACATGGTGAAGGAACCTAAAACAGATCAAAACAAAAGTATTTTTTGAATTATATTACAAAATAGACAAATTGCAAATGAAAAACTTTGAGGGCACATTTTCTAAGAACAATCAAAGATAAACAGCATAAATGAACACAGTAGTCAATGTGACAAAACTTTGCTCGACAAACATCTTTGCTCTGGATTATCCTTAACTTGACCTTTCTAAAAAATACCCAGGGTCGACTTTTATCATCATTTGATTAAAAGCTGGTTTAGAATTTTATGTAATAACATGTAAATATATACTTATACTCATGTGAAGAAGTTGTCAATAACATCTTGACGTAAATCAAATCCTGCCTGTTCACCACTATCATTTTCATTTGGCATTTTAACATCCTCACCCATGGCTCTTCATGTTCTCCATCCTCTGCAATATATGGGTTGATCCATCACAGAGCTATGTTGTGTAACATGCAGCAGGCAATGCTAATTTTGCACACCTTATCGGGTGCATAGAGGAGGGCACCCCCAGTCTTATCCAGACATCAAAATCTGGCCTTTAGAACCCCAAAAGCCGGCTCTAATGACCTCTGGGTTTTTCGATCAGCCTCATTGAAGCAGACTTTCCCTGGCATTGTTGGATTCCTCAGCGGTGCCAACAACCATGGTTGATTAGGATAAAATGAGTCTCCTATATGGAAAAAAAAATCGCTGAAATATGTAATACTATTTTATATCATTTAACTTCAAATGAAAAAAAACAATATATTTTTTTTTTTTTTTTTTTACAGGCAGAGATTTATTGCGTTTTGCTCTGGTGATTTCACAGTTGCATTAGTAGGAAAAAGGGGGAGCGATTTTTTTTATTTATTTTTTTTAAAAACCTTTATTGACATTTCAACCAAATACAAGTATGGGCCTACAACCCCCGGGGCCGGCCGCTAAGCAATCAGAGGAACACAAGGTAAATGTTAATCACAGGCAGCACCTCGGGGATCAGAATTTCCATGCTAATATACTCGTGGCCACTGAACAGCCCAAGTAGGAGACCAGGATACAAAAGGTTTTCATTTTGTAATAAGGAATAGAAGGATCAGGTGCCAAACAATTTCCCAGCAGCGAAAGATGACAGGCAGAATAGTAAACGTCAACAATAAACAGCAATCTATCAAGTCAATGGCGCTGGAACAGGCGATTCAGGATGGGGAAGAATATCACGGCCCTTTACGCCAGCAGTCCCCTGCCCTAAGACCCAGAAAACACCACGGAAATTGAGGCACACATGAAGAGGCAATAATTTACGACGAAGGAGACCTACCATACTGATCCCAGAAAAGAAGACGAGAAAGAATAAGAGAAGAAAAAGGAGGCCATGGAAAAATTAAAAGACTAAAGAATCCCCTCCCCCAACCCCCCACCCTGCACCTCTGCAGATGAGTACGGCCCCCCCCCCCAGCAGTGTGCCTGTCGCCCCAGAACCAGACCCGAAATATAGAAGAAACAGGGAAAAAGGAGTAAGAAAAGAAACCCCACCAGACGGGGGGGGTAGAGAGAATATTAATAAACTGGAGGAGGGCCTTCAAAACATGCCCCCGGCTTCTCCCTCCCGCACAATATGTTTTCCCCCAAAGCAAAACAGTACCACACAATATAGAACATATCAAAGAAGATTGGGGAGCATTATACACCTACCACACTATCGTTTATGCCATGAAAGCGCGCAACCCCTGTGCCCGCCCGCCCATTAGATGACAACCGCTGAAGGATCGGCCTTATCCTTGGCCATTCTTTGCGAATCTACCCATGCATACCCATCGACCCAGTGCCATGTCCAATATTACAAGGAAGTAGAGCGTCCAAAAAAGACCAGGGAGCGAACCACACATGCAGGGCGGACGTCTCTGAATACCAACACAGTCAGCATTTTGAAGGATCATCTTTCCCAGGACTGCCCCAGGGTCCGCACTGCACACAAGGTCCAGGAAGGCGAAATCAGCCAGAGCCGGCGACCGTTGCTGGAATGTCGCCCGGGTCGCCGGAGGCTGCGCGCGGGGCAAGGCCACCACCCCCGGCTCGAATCCAAAATCTCCGGAACAAACCAGACCCACAGCCAGCTGATCACACGTTGGCACATTGTCCGGAGTGTCCAGCTTTTCCTTATTCACAGGGGCGGCCACGACACTGTTCTCCCGTGCGAAGTGTAGCAAGTCCCTGTGTACCTGGGGGCAGGGAGAGCTCAACTGTTCCGACGCTGAAGCCACACCATCGAGCTTTCTCCCCAATACCCAGGCGCCGTGAACCAGGGTGGAATGAAGGGCACCGAGAGCTTCGAGAAGGTCACCGTACCCCAGCACAGCTCCCGGCGCTCGCCCCGGCACGCTCCTCTTAGTCACACACGCCCAATCTTGCTGAGACTCAGTGTACAGGATGATAGGCTCCATCCTATCAAGATGGCCGCCGGGTAGGTCCGCTCCAGACTGGGACCGGGACCCAGGCACAAGCACCTCAAGTTCCAAGTCACTGGAAACAGGGTTCCGGGGGCAAGCAAAAATATGTATCTGGTGTGTGGTAACGGGTAACAGTCATCCCCACCACGGAGCAGCGCCCGTGAAACTCCAGGATCAGCCCGTGGAAATCGGGACGAGTTACGGGCAGCGTCCGGGCCGCTCACCAGCGAAGGCTCAGGCAATTACCGGGGAATCCCGGAATTGCCACCTCGGGCACGCACTCGTCCCGCTACGCTTAGTGGTAGGAGTGACCACGGCGAAATTCAGGCCAATAGTCGCACCGCTCCGGTACTCCGACTCCACCCAGTCACCAAAGGCCGCTGTTGTTGAACTGCCGCCCGGCCATGTTGTCCACCCGAGGTCCCGGCTCCAGGGTTGCACAGGCCGCAAACTTCGAATGAAAATTTCTCCGGTGGTACCGCCGCCAGAAACTTCAAAATCACACGATCAGTTGCCGCTCTCGGTCCCCAACACGGGCATATAGCGCAGGCTAAGGATCACATGCAGGATATCTGTGCGGGATGTGGAGGTTCACGGAGCCGGGAGCCTACGCTGCCGTCCCGATCGCCATCTTGGCTCCTCCAAAAAAAACAATATATTGATAGATTGTACTTACCAACAAGCCATGCCCTCACAGGTACAAGTTGTGACATTTGAAGGGGTATTGTGCTGTTCCGTAGTACAAAGGAATGATGGAATGATCCTGAAAAACATGCACACATGCTTGTGATGTACAAGTCTGGTAAGCAGACAACTTGCACTTTGATTGAATGAAAGTTCTTTTGATTGCAGTAGACTTGTTCTCTGTCGTGTGGTGGCACCAAGGCAACATGTGTGCCATCAATTGCTCCAACCACATGTGGTAGGCGACCCAAAGCCTACCAAAGCATAATCATTGAAGAAAGCACTTCTTGCAGCAAACCACTGAAAGTTGGTTGTAATATTCCACCAGATATTGCAACTGCTTATTGGGATGAGCCTGTGGCCACAAAATGAAGTACTGCCATGACTTTGACTATTGATGTGGGATTCCAATTGTAAGGCAGAAGATCTGGCTCCAGCTGATGACATAAATCAATTGTTTTCTTATTCAATCTGAATTTTTTAATAATATCCCATTCTTCCTTGGTAGAGGGAGAGGTGTGGTGCAGAGGCCAGAGCGGCTGACTCTGGAGCGCAGGGCTCACGGTTCAATCCCGGCACCATCAGCAGCTCAGTTCAGCACCATGTGACTCTGGGCAATAGCTCACTTAAACTACCCGCGGCCCCCAGCGCCTTGAAACCATAAGGGGTGATATGTTCCTGCTTTAAAAATATAGAAGATTTATTCCATGATAGCAAGGTTTGGAAATGGTCTAAAAACTTGAGGTTGTCTTCTCACTCTCACTGGGTTCATATGTCTGCATTCAAAAACAGAAAAAATGATAAAATTAGCAATTTTTGGGGGATATATGACACAAACGTCATGTATTTTTAAAACTTTATTTTGTTTCTTAACATAATTTAACACAACATTTATTAGCAGTTTTCTCCTAAAATAATTTTTGGGATAATGCATTTTAAATGTATTCTTTACACAATGTAAAAAAAATATTTTCATCAAAATATAAACAAAACGGCGAACATCCAAAACAACGCAGGCGTTACGTCTCATGCATTTACGTCGCAAGCGTTACAACGCAAGCGACGTTACGACGCGGACCATTACGCCGCGTACTATTACATCGCAAGCACATTTAAAACGCATATGGTTTTAAATTGCATGTGGTGTAATGGACGCGAGGCGGGCTGCACAGACGAGCACCGGGAAAGAGGCAGAGGACCACTGGTACGACACAAGGAGAGAGAGGTAAGGGGGATTGTGCTTAGAGTGTAGTGTTTAGGGTTTAGGGCAGTGTCTGGGGATTGTGCTTAGAGAGTAGTGTTTAGGGTTTAGGGCAGTGTCAGGTGGTCGTAGTGTAGGGCAGTGTGTTAGGCTTTAGGGTTTAGGGTAGTGTCATGGGGTCTAATTGTAGGGTAGTGTATCAGGGTTTAGGGCTTAGGGCTTCGGGCTTAGAGAAGTGTAGGCTACTGTTTTAGGGTTTAGGGTCGGGTCAGGGGGTCGTAGTGTATGGTAGTAATTAAGGATTTAGGAGTTAGGGCTTAGGGCTTAGGGTTTAGGGAAGTCTTTTGTTTTGTACTGTATGATAGTGTTGTAAAGTGTGTGTTATGTAGGGTAGTGTATTAATTTTGGGGGTTATTTTGGGGAAACAATTGCCATGTTAAAGCATGCGGGGTGTTTGTGTGCGTTGTAAATGTCTTTTGCATGCATTTCAATGGGGAGGCGAGGTAATTGTTTGCGTTGTGAAAAGTTGCGTTGTGAATGGGCATGCGATGTAAAGACGGCGATGTTAAGGTATGTGAGGTAAACGTTTGCGATGTAGCATCATACATCCAAACAAAACTGTACAACTATTGCATTTAACCATAGTAATACACTACATAATACTTTTCTGTTTAACAAAATGAATAACATTAGAATTTTGTATGTGTAAACAAACTAGCCACCATTTTCAGTGGTGGTAATGCACTTAACATTCACAAACACACTATTTCACAACCTGAAATGTTGGGAGCCTGACCTCACTGTCAGGACATTTGCGATTAGACAGACAGCAGAAATTTACCAGCTAGTAGGTTTAAAGCTCCCCCATGGTCACAGCCATAGGCCTACGTGTGTGAAAGCAGAGAACAAAAGGCAATGGATGTGCCCATCTCCACTGATGATCGTGCACGTGCTGTAGTTGTACGTGGCATTTTTAAAAAAGCTCACTTGCATCCTAACACTGCAGTCAACAACACCTCCTCAACTTTTGCTACTGTTCCCGACCTCTGGGAGCCACAATGCTGGGAAAAACAGGAGACAGGGCCCCAAACGTCTCATCAGAGGAGCTGGAGTTGCTTGCTACTGAGATCCTGTCCCTCTACAACCAGCTGTATGGCCCACAAGAGGGACTGGTACATGCTTAAAATGAAAATGTAATTCTGAATAACTTATTTTCAGATTTAAACACAGCTTAGAATGTCCCATTGTGTGGAGTAAAATTTCTGTTCTTTATAAATTGCATAGAAAAATATGGTGTGTATTTGTAAACACATCACAATAAGACAACACTATAATTATAATTAATATGTGTTGTGTGTTTGAAGCCCTATTTTTTGGGGCTGTAGATATATATATCTATATCTAGATATATATATATATTTTACTGCGTCTTGCCCACAGTCACACGCTGCAAAACTACTCAGTCGTTGCGATGAACATAGTAAAAACACTGCCACTCACACATATATATAAATACCACTCATTCACCGGTACAGCACTATGTGATCAAGGCCGCATGTCTGGCGGCTGAAACGTGTCATTTGGACACTTGATGCTTGAATAAATCATCATTTAACTCTCAACTTTGTCTTTGGAGTCTGTTTCCTGGTGTTGCGCCTGTCTTTGGATGGTGGTACCCCTGGGATCCTGCTGTGGAATATATATACATATGTGATCAAGGGCCCACGGGCTCGAAACGCGTAATGGCTGTGCAACACTTGTGAGCGGACAAATAAATATCTTTGAAGCACTAAATCGTGGTCTGGGCTCCTACCTGCAGCGGTAAAACGAGTGCGAGAAAAGGGAGTCGAAGTAATATATATATATATATATATATATGTATATTTATTAATTTCATGAGAAATCTACAAAATTAACATTATGTTAATTCAGAAAATATATTATATTTTTAATACAAATTAACATACTATATTTTTTACATGCCATAGAGAAAAGCTTTTTGCTATTTGTATTATTGCACAAATAGCTCAGACTAGATGATGTCAATGGCCTGTATTAGAAAAATAAGGACATAGCAAGGGATAAGGGTACTTAACAGGGTACCACCATTTTTGTATTAATTGTTTTTTGAAAACTTTTTTTAACTGCTGGTGATTGATTTCTCAAAATTGTGTTGCATCAATACAAACAAACAAAAAGTCCCAAAACAATATTTTTTCATTTTTTGTATCCCTACAGATTAACTCCCATCAAATAAAAGACATCTGGAAGGCCATCGTGAAGCAGGTCTGTACCCTGGGAGTTTACAAGCAGCTGAGTATTTACTGCCGGAAGCGATGGGACGACCTATGACGTTGGACAAAGAAGTAAGCAGAAGTCAAGCTCGGCCAGTACTTGCAACATGCAGAGCACGTTCACCGCACCCTAACCCTCATAATGGTCTGTCGACTTGTGGTGGCCTATCCCCAGCTTGATGGGCAGTTGACAGCCCAACTGCAGCAGCAAGGAGATAAGTTCTTTTTTGAGTTTTCATTTTAAATAACAATATTTTGTTACAGCAGCACATTATGGCATAAACATAAAGGTTGCCACATGTCCAAAGCACAAGACAAGTTCTTGAAGGGATAAGTTTTGCACAAGGAGTATGATGATGTGTTTTGTACATTAATTTTTGGAAGACTATACCAATATCTTTCCGACCACTACCAAAGGATTGTTTTGAGCAGAAACATGCCTGCCAAATACATGTATACATGGGTTTGTTTGTTGTTATGAGGGAAAGTTGTACCAAACATGCCAACATTTATAATTGTGTCAGGTGTGATGATCTGTTACAATTATGAAGGATGTTTTGTTAGCCCTACTACAGGTGACATAGCATAAAATGAACTTATGATACAGAGGATGTTCCAAACATAACTTTTGTGAGTTGTTTTTTTAAACAAGAAATAGTGGGCATGTGACCCAAAATGACTAGAAACCTACGAATAAATTGATATATTTTTTATTAAAAATATATTACAAATACATTTTATATAAATAATACAATTAAGTTTATGTTAAAAGTGGCAGATTTTCATGATATCTTACTCCTTCACAAATGTGAACGTAAGCCAGTATGTTTAAAAAAAAGAAAATTTGATAGGCATACATATTTGAAAGAACACTGACAGGAATGTGAACACATTGGTGACAGAGTAAACATACGCAAATATAATATATTTTTATATCCTTTGTTATGTTCAGAGGGGAAAACAATAATGAACAAAAATACAGTAGTTAAAGGGACCTTTGCAGATGGTATGTTCTGTCACATATTTGTTGGATTATCCCATCTAAAAAACTCCCACAAAATGACTCATTAGGAAATTTTAGAAATGCATCAAGGTTTAATCTTTTTCATATTGTGATTTGAATTTTCATTTTTATTTTGAAAAATATATCTGCAATCTTTCACAATGGTAAAACAAACTAAAAATAACTTAATATATTTTGAAGTCTAATGTAAAATGTTTTTGCTCAGTACTAAAGTGGATTAGAAATGTTTCACATCCTATGTATTTACTTTTGCTGTAGAAGTAATTTGAAAAACCAACATAATTATTTTTGAATTTCTTAAACAGCATAAGTAAATACATAGGGGGTGACACATTAGTAGCCAACCTAAGTACTGAATCCATAAAATTAATTTTAACATTTTATAAATACTAAAGTTACTTGAAGTAAGTGTTACCATTGTGAAATGCCCAAATAAAAGAAGTAGGCTTTCTATTTATTGAAAAATTGGTAGAACATTACAGTAAATATTAACACACATTGAGCCATGTTTTTATTTTTTTAATTAAAATAACCACTTTTTATGCATTATAAACACAATGTAGAAAGGGATTTTTGCTTTATATACATTTTTGTGACTTAAGTTCACTATTCAAAACAACCAATCAGAACCATTAGGAGGTGTTAAACTGGTCCTGGAAAGAATTAAAAATGGTTCAGAGAAATGATCAAAAATAAGATAGGACTGTGAGATAATGAGAAAATGAAACAGTTTTAAAGCCTTGAAGCAGGTGAAATGTGAACATTTGGAAAATGTTTTGAGAAAAAAGTTCATGATCAGTTCTATTTACACAGATACAATACAACCATTGTATATGACTTTTCAGCATCTTCAAGAGAAAGCAAAGGGAACATTAGTCATGAAGGCAGGGAAGCAGCTGGTCACTGTTCTTTGGGTTATTGAGACATCGGACACCGATGGACACAGTAGCACGAAGGGTGAGGGGACTGGAGTGAAGGCGACCACCTCGTCATTATCTTCGGAGGTCTCCACAAGCGACCAGTCCCTAGTGTTGGTGGACCCTACAGGAATTGTACCAACAGCAGCCTTGCTCTTCACCCAGAGTCCCATCTCCACCCTCCCTTTTGCTCTCCCCCAGTTGGCTAAACCCGACTCCCTAAAAGGGCTAGGGTTTCCTCCGCCTCAGACACCTCACCACCTGCCCCTCAGCCCAGCTGCACTGAGTGAGGATTCTATTTACCTCTTACACAGCCTCTCTGTAGGCCAGACTGTGATATCCAATGGCATCCAGGGCCTTAGTTGCCAAATGCAACAAATGGGTTGCATTTTTGGATGCCATTCACAGTTCAGTGTCTGGCATGCAGAGATTGCTTGCAAAAATAGCCTCCTGCCTCCCTGCAACCTCCCAACCAGCCCAACCTTCTGCCCCAATTTAGGTCCCTTCTTCAACCCAAATCCCAACTCCCACCCCAATACGAAACACAGTCACTTCTTTGCAGGCCCTACTGCAACAGACACAAGCAGCACAATCACACACACACACACACAAACACACAATGAAACACAAACACACATACACACACTTTTGACACTACACAACGGCCGCCACCACCACCGCCACACCCACCACCACCAGCACCAAACCCACAACCACTACCCTACCCACAACCACTACAACCACCACCAAACCCACAAACACCACAAGCACCACTACAGTCGCAACCACCTATACACCCACAAGCACCACAACAACCGGCACACAAAAAACTACCAGCACACCCACAAGTACCACAGCCACCACCACACCTCCAAAACTGCACACTCCTCCAAGTCAACACACTCACACAAAAGCACACCTACACACAAAACAACACCAACCAAACACACATACTCATCAGAATACCAAAGACCAGACAAACCACACACATCCAAACATGCACAACATACACGAGACACACATGTGACTGCAAAACATACAGACATGTGCACTATAGCCACACCAACAACCAAACAGCACACTCACACAAAAGCACGCCTAAACGCAAAATAACACCAACCAAACACAAGCAAACACACTCACCTGAATACCAATAACCAGACACACCTCACAAATCAAAACATACACAACATACACCAGACCCACATGCAACTGCAAGAAATGCAAACACACACACACATCACCCACTCCAGCTCCCTCTACCTCTAAAACCCAATCCTCTTCCACTTCTCCTGCATTACACAGTAAGAAGATAAAGTAAGAATGACAATTTAATAAAATACAGTAAATGCACTAGACAAGGGGAAATGTTACATTATTAAATATATAAAATGATTTAGTTTAGAACTAACATTGATTTTACAGTTATTTTTAAAGAAATGTTTTATTTTTTCTAGGGCAATTTCTACATTATATCACATTTAAATTATTACAAAATTGTGTAATTCCTATGTTTATAGTTTGATAGTTTACGAAAAAGAGTTATACACACCTGTTCGGACACTTTTTGAGTTTTTGCTTGATGTAAATTTTTGTGTAAGTGTCCATTAGCATGAAGGCAGCTTGCACCAAATTTGAAAATAAAATTTAAGTATATAGGTGTGCTTCTTTAAATTACTTAAACAACAATATTACACACATATTCATTACACATTAATATTACTTGTATGAGAGATTTCAAAATGCACAAGTCCTGAGCTAATGCAAACAGACAAAAAGGTAAAAAAAAAGCTCACCTTCAATTCCAGCAACAACAGGATTGATTAGCCTTGTGGTCAAGTAGCAGCAGCAAAGGAAGGACTTGGGGGATCGGGTTCATGTCGGAAAGGGAAGTGTAAAAAGAATAAAAGGTATGTTTCTATCTTATATACCTTCAACACCACCAATCAATCAAGGTATTTGTAGAGCGCACTACTCACCCATGAGGGTCTCAAGGTACTGATGGGGGGTGTGAGCAGTTCCTTTGGGGTCATTCGAAAATCCAGGTTTTGAGGTCCTTTCTGAATTGGTGCAGTGTTGGGCTTCGTCGGAGGTGAAGGGGGAGTTCGTTCCAGGTCTTGACTGCGAGGTAGGAAAAGGATCTTCCACCTGCTTTGGTCCTCTAGAAGCAAGGAAGGTGGCTAGGGCAAGGTCGGTTGAGCAAAGGATTCTCTTGGGGGCGTGATCGGAGATTTAGTCATTGAGGTATTGGGGTTCGGTGTTGTGGAGGGCATTTTAGGTGTGAGTGAGCAATTTGAAGGTTATTCAACTCTGGTATGAAGGTTCACCCGACACAGTTACATTGGTGGGAAAGCACATTGTATTTGGCCCAGCGGAAATCATGGCTGGACTCCCTCCGACAGCTGCTTTTGCCTATGGCGCCATTGATTTGGGCGGAAAATTCTGATGAAGACTGCGGCATTTGGACAGACCATTGCTCATAGACCCACCATCATCTAAATTGAGTGGGTAGACCACCAAGTAGGAGGACAGAGAAACCGAAGGACAAACGATGGCGGAACCATATCCGACAAGATCTAAATCAGGCCCAAAGTGATTTGCCCTGAATCACAGGATGTTGAGCCGACGCCATCCCTGCTTGTTGAACAAATGCCGACAACCAAAGTGTGCAGATTCCAAAATCAGCAGCCCAGCTGCATTTTGGTAGTTGTAGGATTTTTTTTCGATCATAAATCACATAATGAAAATAATACATCTGGGGCGGTGAGCTATGTGCACATCAGATAGAAACAAGTGAGCTCACTGTTTTAACATGCATCTGAGGATACCATTTTTTGGTAGATCATGAATCTGTGGCACAAGGCGCTCAAGTCTGTCATGAATCTGTTCAATGTTCCCCATGGCTGATTGTTGCTTTAACACTTCATATCTTGCAGGCATGGATTAATGATGGAAAATGGACACATGCAAGGCCTTCAGTGCAAGGTGATGTGCTATTAAAGAGGTAAGGGTCAGTGGGCAACTAGCACCTGACAATTGAGCAATATGTTATCGCCATATATAAATCACTTAATCTCTCCTTACCCCCACAGGTCTGCATGAACCCTGATATTCGTTGCAGAAATTTGATGGCTCCTCTGTAGTATCCTAGTTTCCTGTTTATGTATGCCATTTTCTACCACATGCTCAGCCAGTGGAATGTTACAGTGATGATGTATTACGGAATGTTGGGAGTCTGTGAAGAAAAGCCACAGTTGAGAATGGGCTGAGCAGCATTCTGGCTGCTCCTGGTGGGGCTCATCTACATATCTTCAATAAATCTCATGAACTACAACAACCTGTCTGGACCTCATTAAGCATGCACAGCAGGTTTGCATCAGCCTTTACAATGACCAGCCAGTGGAAGACATTTGCAACTGACCATCGGTGCAAAATTGCACATTTTCGCTCTTATCGGTCGGTGCAAATGTGTGTGCCAATTTGGTGAGAAGTGTGAATTTATGCAAACCCCACAATCCGCAACATAATAATTAATATAATTATTAGTTATTTAATTAGGATTCATTAACAACTAATTATCAATTAACTAATTAAAAATGAATGCTTTCCCACCCTTTACCCCTATAGACCCTCAACCCACATCTGAAAAAAAAAATTACACAATTAACATAATTAATAATTAATTAATTATTGGTTAATTAACTAATTCTTACTTCCCACCCTTTACCCTTATAAACCACACAACCTGCACTTTTTTGCATAAAAAAATGTATAACTCAATTAGCATAAGTATAGATATAAATTAAATAAATAATATAAAATACAAAATATTCATTAATTTATTATGATTAAATTACTTCCCACCATATACCCCTATCAAAAGCACAAATTAAGGTAAATGTATTAACCTTCATTTGCTTCCGATCGCGAAACGAGCATACTTCAAGACCTGCTGCCTTACATACAAGGCCTTAAACGGTAAAGGCCCCAAATATCTGTTAAGCAGACTCACTAAACAGACTACAACTCGCAACCTTAGGTCTAATTCTCTTGGGTTCCTGAAGACCCCTCGAATTCGCCTCGCCCGCTCCGGGGGAAAGGCCTTTTCATATCTGGCTCCGCGCTATTGGAATATGCTTCCCATTTCCACACGCATATGCCCTTCCCTCACTATTTTCAGGAAACAACTGAAAACGTTTTTGTTATGATCACTTGGGATCTATCTCCGCTGCCACGTTGTTTTTCTCCTACCCTCCTCAGCTGCCTACTAGGTACAGCGCCGGGATGCCCCAGGGTGAGTCGTGCACTTTATAAGTATCCCTAACATAACAACATAACATAACATAACTACTAAATAGTTAACAAATATACGAAATATCATAAAAAATTATTATACCAAAAATTACATCAGATACATGTAAAGAGTATACTAAAATACATAACAATGATTAAAAAAACTATATTCTTGCAAACGATATTATTAACTTCCATATTTTAAAAATTGATATTACTTACCTTGAAACTGATATTCTTGACATCGATATTTTATTTTTGCTCATGATATTTCCATGTCACGATATTTTAAACTCTGTAGGACGATATTGTGAACTAAATATTTTGTCTGAATACCCAAATAGGGTGATACGAGAATTTACAGCCAACCTACCCCATTAATCTGAACGTGCAAAAGTGCAAAAGGCAATTAAGTGCAATCATAGTTTAAAAACAATATTCCAATAGGGGTACTCTGGTCTAAGGTACACGGTTCGTTCAACATCAGGCTGGTCCAGAGTTTCTAACAGCACAGTTCCCTTTTTAAAAGGGTGCAAAAATGCAATAGAAAATAAGGTGCAATCACAGTTTAAAACTATTTTCCAAATAAAGTACTTCGAACTAAAAAAAAATCCACAATTCAGGATATCAATGGGGAACTACTTCCTTTGGTTGATGCTTGAATGGAATGGGCCTCGTCAATCGGCCCGTTCTGGCCATCCTGCATTTGTATGGAGGCTTTGTGTTTAACATATTTTTGGATTAATGATTTAAGCTCAGGCACTGGCATCACTAGAACAACTGGGATGCCTGGGAGGAAGGACCTGGACTTGGGCCTGGGAAGAGGACCCTCTGGACTGCAAAACTCTGGGGGATGCATTGTGCAAGAAGAGCAGTATGTGTGCATTCCAGGCAGGGCCTTTGATTTTCAATACCACATGTTTGCAGATTGCAGGTTTGAATTTGGGACGTGGAAGCAGTGGGTGGCAGATGGTGGCTGAATGACTGGGTCCCAGACACTGTTCAAGGTGCCTTCCACCTGTGGTAAATATTTAAATTACCTGTACTATTTTTTATGCGGAAAAGTCTAGTAAGAATAACTCAGTCAAAATAAGAGGCAGAATCCGTGGTATTAGAGGTTCTGAAAAGGGCTTTATTCCTTACAAAGGAATTATGGTTCGAACCAGGCAATCATATTCCATCACCACGAAGGTTCAGGAAGGGATAGGCAATACATTATTGACAAGTAACAATATATATATGAAAAGTATTGCATTAAGACAGATGCAGGAGGCGTAACAGCTGATAATACAGATAAGAATACACATACGTAATAAAAATAGGCGTAATAACAGGCGTATACTAGAAACGTCATTTAAAATGATGTCACAAGTGGGTGGATCCATAAGAGAATCCTGCAGTGTCAGCAGAAATATTTGGCAGAGATGCGCGCGCAGCCGCATGACGTGTGATTGACGCGCAACTAGAGGGTGAAGGGGAATTGACATTTAGCTCTACATGTGGAGACAGAAGTCTGGGGGGTCAGGTCAACCTAATCCCAAATCGTATCTAATATCTTTGTTTAAGGAACTGTTTTATCCAAAAGGAAAGGTCTCTCGGACGGAATCTATTCTATACTGACTGTTAGTGCATGTACAAGCGTCTATGTGTCTACATGAGATGCGAGGGGGCAGGAATCTTCCATGGTAACAGGGGCTATGAATTACTTGCATAAAGACAGCGAGGCCGGGCCCTTTTGCTCGGTAGCTGGAAGGATGTTTACCTAAACTACTAGACAGGAATGCATTGGATGAGGAGCGGAGCAGATAACTTGAAGGCTGAATACAGTTTTTGGCAGGCAACAGGCCGCGTCAGGCACCGTGAGCCGCGTAGGGAGTAGGACAAAGTTCATGGATACCGATGCAGGTCCAGGCTGGAGCATTTCAGAGGCAGAAGCAGGAAAAGGCTTGATGACAGAATTCAGGGCCTACTCGCCTGAACTGTAAAACTAGAAAAGTGAACCATATAAAGTCGGTGGCCAATCATACTTAGGAATGGAATATTCGACCCATTTATGGCGGATCTCAAAGAGGACATGTTGACGTTGGACGCACATGTATTTGCGTCTTCATAGCTGGAACTGGAAGGAACATACATGTACTTGTAGCATGTACATGGAGTCGTTGGGGTCTAAGATAGGGGACACAATTGACCATAAAAATTCATATTTCCTCATTCCCTCCTTGTCCCCTACGGACCCTCATGAAATATCCATCTTCATCAATCCATCAATCTGTTCATATAGCATCATTTGTTCTTCTTTCTTCTTCCGGGATCTTGAATGAAAATTTGAAGGCGGGATACACGATGTGGCACACAGACCACAAATCGCTGGCCCACATTGTAGACACAAGCAGCAACTGAATAGTATGAGGAAGCCAATACCTAGGAAGGATAGGATCCTCCATCCCCAGGCTGACAACACGCTCCAGAACCAACCGGACCAAGTCCAGGTGCCTGGATTCTGGTGTATCTGGCTTACGATCTTATGAAGTCGAGTTATGGCTTTATATACTGACGGCGCGTTTTCTGGTATGAAAACACAGCAACTTGATCCGATGACCCTACAAGCTCCGCCCCTATCGGCCAGGATGACGTCAAGGACAAGACGATTTTGGAGAACAACAATCCGCATCGCAGACTGCTCCTCTGTTAAGTTGCCTAAGGCGGAAGTAGTTTCATTCACTACTGCTTCAAGGGTTCTAGTTAATCTACGTATCAGCTTACTATTAGTGACTGTACCTATGTAGGGAAAGAAACCTTTATTGAAATCTGTGTATTGCTCCCATGCTGTTTCGGTGTAGTCGACAATCGGGAGATCTCTCTGCTGTCTATTGTGTACTAAATGGGTATTCCTATGGTAATCAGGCGGGGCTAGGAAAACAGGTGGCAGAAGGAATGCAATGTAACAGGTACCATCCCAATCTAGGGGTAGGCGTATGTATGCGGTGTGACCTGTGACCACAGATGAAGTAGGAGTGACGAGAAGCTCTAAATGTAGACTTGCCTTTATCACTGAATTCTATTACAGTGGTACATTTACTATGGCCCATGTGTATTGAACCATTCTTTCTTACACATAATTCGCCTCTAACTGGAAATACTGACATAGCGGGCAAGATTGGTGTAGCTTCGGATTCAACATTCAGGATCATGAGATTAAGTGTAAAGTTACCTAATCCATATACTTCATTTTCTAGATCAGTTCCTGTTCTTTTGGGAAGTCCCTCCTTCTTAGGGTAGCAGACTTTAAGTAAAACTAGGTTCAGGTTTCCCCAAACCCAGTTGTCTTGATAAACTACTGAATTTGAATCTAGGGAATTAATCAAACTAAACCATGCTCCACAGGAGCCATTGTGTGTGAATGGATACGGAAAGAGGGGCAGAACTCCCTTGTATTTCTGATAGGGAGGGAGTCGGCCACATATCCAACAATTTGTAGCATTGCTGGTCTGATGAGAATGATGTAACATACTAATGAATGTGTTGTTGCGCAGCGCAAATCTATAAGACAACTCATGCGGGGGTAATTCGCTAAAAGAATGTTCGGCAGTAGCATTGAAAGCACGCTTGGAAATAGGGTAATACATGTGTAATAATATACTGACAATAATAATCAGAAGACTTAGAAAAAACATAATCAACAATGTCACTATGCAGTGACTACGAAGTGATTTACAGTACGCATGTTTCTTGAGCTGTTTCTGTCTATTTCTTTCTCTATTTCGGTCTAGAGGATACATGTCAGAGACAAATTCAACCGATTCACCTTGGAGAGGACTTAAACAATCAAATTGTCTGACTTGCTAGACCTTAGTTTCAGTTTATAATTCTCTTTTTCTGGCTCATCAACCAGGGGGAGTTTTGAGTCAGTCTGTGAGGGAATGCAGGGCTGAGAATTCAAGTCGGATGATAGTCCATGACATTTTTTGATATGGCTCGAGTGCAACCACCCTTTACGACCCTCAATCTTCACAGCTGTCCTTGTGGTCAATAAGACGAGCTTAGGCGACTGCCAGCGAGGCTCCAGCGGGTTCCTTCTGTCGAAGTTCCTTACAAGTACAAGGTCTCCCGGAACCACGTCATGGGGCTTCACCTCAGTGTTATCGGGAAAAGCTGCAGCTACCTGTGAACGACAAGATTGTAGTGCAGACATCAAGGAAGCCAGGTAATCTGTCAGCATATTACAATCAACATCAGTGATTTTACGAGGTATAGGCGTCCCCCACATATTTGGTGGTCTACCGAAGATCACCTCATACGGGGATAGCCCTGTTCGAGAGTGTGCTACCATTCTCATGTAAAAGAGCGCAACTGGTAAAGCTACTATCCAGTTGACACCTTTTTCTCTACATACTTTGGACAGTCTAATTTTCAAAGTTTGATTATGCCGCTCCACGAGACCTGCTGCCTCGGGATGTCGGACACAGTGGAATTTCCATTGATAGCCTAACAGAAGTGAAACATGTTTCATTAGCTCGGATGAGAATGGCTGGCCATTATCTGAGTACACGACACGGGGCAAACCATACCGTGGGAAGAATTCTCGAACTAACTGTTTGGCAGTAGTCGGGGCAGTGTAATCTGAGACGGGATACGCCTCTGTCCACCGGGAAAGAGCGCATACAACTACGAGGACATATTTGAATCCTCGACAACGTTCCATCTGGATGTAATCCATCTGGAGGACTTCAAAAGGGTGATCGGGGGGTTGAAATCCACCCTGTTCTACAGGTACGCCTTTTCCTGGATTGAACTGGCAACAAATCATGCATGTACGTACTTTCTGTTTAGCTGCTGCTCGCAAGTGTTTATTGAACCAAATGTGTTGAATACTGTCTAGCATAGCTTTCTCTCCTAGGTGCGCTGGACTATGTATTGTGTTAATGATGACTTGAACCATTGAGTCGGGGAGAAACCATATAGATTTTCCCTTCGTCATCCATCCTTGATCCGTTTGGATCCCTCCTAATTCAGTCCATCTCTTTATTTCTTCTGGTGTAGCATGTGTCTGTATGTCAATTACATCAAGGGCGGGATCCTTAACTGTCATGCAGTGTGTTGGTGTCGGAACTATTGTCTTTGTCGTGTCAGTTGTATGATTCTGATTCTGAGCAGTCTGTTTAGCTGTTCTGTCAGCTAGGTCGTTACCCTGAGAAATAATGTCAGTCACTTTTGTATGGGCTTTACACTTCATAATCGATATTGCAGTCGGCAGATGTATTGCATCTAACAGAGCTTGAATAAGGGGACCGTGCTGGATGTGGGCACCGTGAGAAGTTAAATAACCTCTCTCTCGCCAAAGCACGCCGAAGTCATGGACGACTCCGAATGCATAACGTGAATCTGTGTATATGTTGACTTTCTTATTTTTGGCTTGAATACAGGCTTGTGTCAGAGCGATGAGCTCTGCTGCTTGAGCTGACAAGGTATCGATACAATTTGTTTCAATAATTTCAGTGTCTGTTGTGACTGCATAAGCGGCCACTAACTCTCCTGTACTTGTTCTCATGCATGAACCATCTACATACAATGTCAGGTCTGGATCTGATAATGGAATATCTGTCAAGTCCTGTCTGGGTTTTGTCGTAATAGTAATGACTTCAATACAATCATGTGCCAATGGGTCTGTTCCACTTAATGGCAAAAGTGTGGCAGGATTTAATGTACTACAACGTCTGATTTCTATGTGTGGCTGGAACAATGTCAATTCATAACCCGTCAGTCTTGCTATAGTCAAGTGTTGTGTTTGGGTCCGGTTCAAGAGAACCTCTACTGCGTGTGGTACTTGTACTGTCAATTGATGTCCTAACACTATAGCATCGCTTTGTCTGATTGCTAAAGCTGTTGCTGCGACTGATTTCAGGCACGCAGGAAGAGCCTGAGCTACGGGATCTAATGTACTAGAAAAATAAGCACATGGCTTGTGTGATCCTGCTTGTTCCTGCGTGAGTACTGACAAAGCAGTACCTTCACGTTCTGTAACAAAAAGTGTAAAACGTTTGCTGTAACATGGTGTTGCTAAAACAGGTGCTTGGCATAAAGCTTTCTTTAAGCTTTCAAAAGCTTGCGTATGTTCCTGAGTCCACGGGAGGACAGTCGATGTCGCTGCCTCCTGTGTTGTCAACTGAATGAGTGGTTTTGCTAGAAATGCATATTGAGGGATCCACTGCCTACAGTACGAAGTGAGGCCTATGAATGCCCGTACCTCCTTTTGTGTCTTGGGTGGCGGCATGTTAACAATTAACTGGATACGGTCGGGTGTAAGCTGTCTTCCCCCCTTGGATAGCAAGTGCCCAAGGTACACAACTTGCTGGACACAGAATTGCAGCTTTGAAGGGGACACTTTGTGCCCCTTGTCGGCTAGGAAATGTAAAACCGTCAGTGATGCTTTTTCACATTCAGGTTCGCTTCGGGCGGTGATCAGTAGATCATCGACGTATTGAAGCAGGGCAGTATTAGCTGGCATGTGGATACTGTCAAGTTCTCTTTTCAGTGCTTGGCTATAGATGCTGGGGCTTTCTGTGAATCCTTGAGGTGCGCGTGCGAATTTAAAACTTCGTCCATTTAAACTGAATCCGAACAAATATTGGCTTTCCGGATCGATTGGGACGCTAAAGAAAGCGTTCTTGAGGTCAATTACAGTAAAGAACGTTGCTTCTGAATCTATGGCTGTTAGCAATGAAGAGATATCTGGGACCACGGGGTATTGTGGTACAATGCATTTATTTAATTCTCGCAGATCAATAACTAATCGATATACTGGTGGTGCTTTTGGATCTGTTCGTTTAAGAATCGGAACTATCGGGGAATTACACACATTGGAGTCCGTTTCTACAACCACTCCTTGTGCAATGAGCTCGTCAATGATTTGCAGTAAAGCCACAACAGCATCTGGGGGTAACTTGTATTGTCGTATTCGTGGTAGTACCACTCCTGTTTTGAGTGTGACCCGATATGGTGTAATGTGCATGCAACCAACATCAGTGGGGCCTTGCGCCCATAAATGTGTGGGTAAATTCTGTAACCGGTGATCCATGTCTCTGGACACATAGTGACCTTTGAAGTCACGCAAAAATAGTCGTACTCCTTCCGGAGAACAACATATTATAGCTCCTAGAGCTTTCAATGTTTTTATACCTAACAAGTTTTCTGGGCATGATTTCGTAAGCAATAGATCTGTAGTCCGTGTTAATGGACCGACTGTGAATGCAAGTGGTTGCGATACTTCGTTGATAGTGGGCTTTCCTGAAAAACCAAGGGAAATATTTTGTGAGCCTGAGAGGGGTGCCCCTGGGACTTCGTCGTGACTTATAGTTGTTCTGCTTGCCCCTGTATCGAGTAGAAACTTTCTGTCTTTCCCTAATACTTGACTCTGTACGTAAGGACCTTCTTGATCTACGGGAACCTCAATAAGGGGTAGGCCAACTTCCCTCTCTAGGCTATTTCATGTGTAGCGCTGATACTCTGGATAGTCATTTTGTGCATACTGGTACATCTGTTGTGTCGTGTTTTGTGTTGCAGCAATAGGCTGTTGTTGTGGTTCTGGTGCGGTCTGTTGTGGAACTGGCATAGGTTGCGCATGCTGAGGTACTTGTTGTTGGATCTGATCCTGTCTAGGCGGACGTGGTCTCTCCTTCGTTATACCCGTAGAGATATTATGTTTCAGAACTGCGCAATCGTGTATATAATGACCTGGCTGTTTACAATAGTTGCATGTCCCTCTAACAGGACCCGCTGAATCATTGGACTGCGTCGTACCCTTTTTATGACCGTCAGCTGGAACTGACTGAGCAACAAGCATTTTCATTTTCGTGTCTTTCATACGTCTTTGTTCATGTTCTTGTTCTTCTCTAATTCTATTGTGATGATATTGTAACATTTGTAACATCTGTGACGGTGTGTTACCTTGCCAGGTACTCTCGAATTTTAATACCCTATTCTTAACTTGGGGCAGGGAATTCTCAACTAATTTTGTCACAAACAGATGTGGATACGACTCACTACTTGCTTTTATGCCACTATTAATACCAAAACATTTTTCAAATCGGGAATAGAAATCACTAGTGTCTTCATCTTGTTTTTGTTTACAGGCTGAAATTGCACCCCAGTCTTCCTTTTTCGTAGTTAATAAACGTGGTAGTACCTGCACTAATAATCCTGGCAATGCTGTAGTCTTTTCCCCAAGCCCTGAACCTGCAGCTCGGGCTTTTTCTTCGGTTTCTAGTGCTGTCCAATCTATCTTTTGGTCTCCCACCTCCCATTCCTTTTCTTTGAGTTTCTCGTAAATCCCAGCAGGCAATAAAACTTTCAATATTTTCATAATGTCAGGATAAGTATACTCTCCCATGAGTAACATGTCTTTTATTTCACGGTGGAAACCTGCTGGGTCTTTGTCATGGCTGGGTACTACTTTCTTCATTTCTAATAATTAAATTTTAGTTATGGGCGTGTATACAAACACGCGTTTAAAAGTATTGTCCTCACCTCTGATTGGGTGCACTTCGCGTAAGGGATTCTGTCTGTCTATGTGATACGTTTTTCTTTCCAACTTGGGGGGAACTGAAACATGTTCTGGGCATACGAAGACAATGTACTGGTGTCGATATTCTAGAATTTCTTTAATTAAATCAGTACCTGAACCTCTCCATTTATTCGTGAGTAATTCTATCAGTATATCAGGTAGGGGACCAGGATCGGAGTGTTGGCTTCTATATAATATAAGGAGGTGTTATATCATGTACATACCAGCTAAACGCTGTTCGTCTGGGGTAAGGTTCAAAAACGTGTGTGCTAGCGCATCATCACTGTATTTTTGAGAACTGTCAGCCCATTGTACTGCTGACCTGGCTAATTCTTGTTCATCCATAGAATCGAGCATGTGATACCCCCTTCGGTCTCGGAGTAATTTATCAGCAGCTTGGAATAGGTGTTCAGGGGACTTCGTATTTAACATAGGGGCTTGAAAATGTCTGTTACATTCTGGGCGTATTGGACGTATCGGATCATTAAAGTATCTGGTATTGTTACAAGGTCTTCCCCTACCTACATAAGCTATCGTTTCTAATTGTCCTGTGGGCATTTCTGATTCTTCCTCCTCCTCTCCCTCTGATTCAGTTTTGTCTGCCTCCAATCTGGCTTTATGTATTCGTTCTACTTCTTTGCGGATCTTTCGGCACATAGCTACTATACACGTCTGTTTATCATGTTTTCCCTCTGATATATTCTGACCCCATCTGGTAAGTACTTGCATTTCATCCTGGTCTACCTCGGACCTATCTCTGTCTCTGATCAAGCAGTTTATGAAGAAGCGTAACAGTAGTCTCTGTATATCCACTTTCTGGTATTCCATGGCTTCGTCAATACTTTCAGGGCCTTGCCCTGTTTGGACAAAGCGATATATATTGTCTAAATGTTTAATCATTCCTGGTAGTGTCGTTAAATACATTGAAGCTCGTCGTATACGTAGTGATGATAGCAGCATTCTGTCATTTTTACCGGGCACTGGATCATATCTACAATCTACAAGATGTTCCTTAAACATGTCGGACGTTGCTATTTGGGGTGTACGTTGGTTTGCTAAATCTCTAAGAGACGATTTACTTCGTGATGGTGGCGTGGCGAAAATTGCTGCCACACCTCCTGTCGCACCTTCTGAGGTGCTAGGCATAAAAGGATTTGTGGGGTGTAAGGTAGAAACTGTGGATGCGGGAAAAGCGGTGGAAACAGATGGACCTATTGGAATATGTGGAGGAGTTTGTGGTTGCGGAGTTGGGGGCGGATGATCTCGGGGTTGAGCACCATCGACAGGTGGCGTGTGTGGTGGAACATTAACATATTCGGGAGCTACATCGTCTAAATAGGAGGAAAGGAAAATATCTTTTGCGGTCTTGGGATGTGCTTTAATCGGGAGTAATGGGGGTGGCAAATCTTTCGGTATTTCCGGGGTGGCCTTAGGTAAACCTTCGGCCAAAAGAGGATACATACCATTCATAAGAGTGTTTCGTTGTCTATCTACTTGTTCTGTTTTTACTCGGATACCTTCCTCAACTAATACGTTTTCTCGGGCTTTATTTGAGTTCTCCCTACTTTTCTCTTCCTGTCTGAGCGCTTTCTCTGTGCGCCTATGCGATTCTTTACGCCATAACTCAATGACATCTTTCTGTGACTGTCTGGCTTTCTTTTTCCATAATTCTTCTTCTACTCTCATGATGCAATCTGCATCCCATGTCCCAGCTGCGGGCCACCTCTGACTTTCTGCTAGATCCTTGGTGTAGTCCACCCATAAATCAAGATATAATACGGCATCTAGGCCATGCTTATGGTACATAAAATACCCTGGAGTGTCCCTAGGTGGAATGGGAACAGCTTCTTCGAGTACTCCTTTTCTAGTTTTGATCTGTCTTAATTTTGAAAAGAACGGCATCTTTAAACCTTGCTACTTGATTCTTACTCAAACTGGATTTGAACACAATTAATACGATAAACACAATAATGAACACTCATTCATACCACAATTTTTAAACACATTAAAACATTTAACATTTAACGAACAATGATAATTAAGAGAAAACTATCTACTGACATAATACTAATACTAGATAATACTGAATTATATACATATGAACATACTGGATATACTGCTAAACAGTACAGATACACTGCTAAAACAGTGCAGACCGGATCTGTGTACCCAAACCCGTCAGGACCGGCACAAACCAATGTGCACGTCTAAATGCCTCCCCAGCAACGGTACTCACCGGGTAGCACGGAACGGAAGGCCTCGGAACTGAACTGAACTGGACCGGACTGGACTCGACTCGGAACTTCGGAACCTGGTGGGCCTCTGTATACCTCGGATCTTGCTCTCTCAGCTAGGCTCTGGTCGGGATACTTCGCACTTCTCACCGCCTCGTCTGGGTGTTGATCGCAGCCTCAGTCACCCCCGCTTGGCCGGAGGGAGATACAGGAAATCCTGCGGGTACGCGTTTTTGTCCGTTCAGCTGTGGCAGGGGACCGGGCCTGCAACGCACCTCCGGCGCGTGAGATGAGAAAGTGTCCCTGTTCGGGCGCCAATTTATGTGGTAAATATTTAAATTACCTGTACTATTTTTTATGCGGAAAAGTCTAGTAAGAATAACTCAGTCAAAATAAGAGGCAGAATCCGTGGTATTAGAGGTTCTGAAAAGGGCTTTATTCCTTACAAAGGAATTATGGTTCGAACCAGGCAATCATATTCCATCACCACGAAGGTTCAGGAAGGGATAGGCAATACATTATTGACAAGTAACAATATATATATGAAAAGTATTGCATTAAGACAGATGCAGGAGGCGTAACAGCTGATAATACAGATAAGAATACACATACGTAATGAAAATAGGCGTAATAACAGGCGTATACTAGAAACGTCATTTAAAATGATGTCACAAGTGGGTGGATCCATAAGAGAATCCTGCAGTGTCAGCAGAAATATTTGGCAGAGATGCGCGCGCAGCCGCATGACGTGTGATTGACGCGCAACTAGAGGGTGAAGGGGAATTGACATTTAGCTCTACATGTGGAGACAGAAGTCTGGGGGGTCAGGTCAACCTAATCCCAAATCGTATCTAATATCTTTGTTTAAGGAACTGTTTTATCCAAAAGGAAAGGTCTCTCGGACGGAATCTATTCTATACTGACTGTTAGTGCATGTACAAGCGTCTATGTGTCTACATGAGATGCGAGGGGGCAGGAATCTTCCATGGTAACAGGGGCTATGAATTAATTGCATAAAGACAGCGAGGCCGGGCCCTTTTGCTCGGTAGCTGGAAGGATGTTTACCTAAACTACTAGACAGGAATGCATTGGATGAGGAGCGGAGCAGATAACTTGAAGGCTGAATACAGTTTTTGGCAGGCAACAGGCCGCGTCAGGCACCGTGAGCCGCGTAGGGAGTAGGACAAAGTTCATGGATACCGATGCAGGTCCAGGCTGGAGCATTTCAGAGGCAGAAGCAGGAAAAGGCTTGATGACAGAATTCAGGGCCTACTCCCCTGAACTGTAAAACTAGAAAAGTGAACCATATAAAGTCGGTGGCCAATCATACTTAGGAATGGAATATTCGACCCATTCATGGCGGATCTGAAAGAGGACATGTTGACGTTGGACGCACATGTATTTGCGTCTTCATAGCTGGAACTGGAAGGAACATACATGTACTTGTAGCATGTACATGGAGTCGTTGGGGTCTAAGATAGGGGACACAATTGACCATAAAAATTCATATTTCCTCACACCCCTAACTCCTAACCGGGCACGGAGTCCTTGGGACCCCTCCTGAAGTTGGCGCTCTGGTCAACAGTGGCCCTGCTCAACACCTGCATTCAACCTCAAACCGCTGCACACCTGTGTTCCACACACCGCTCCTGCTCCAGACCCAACCGCAGAGCACCCACTGCAGGCACACAGCTTCTATCCTGCACCAGGCGTAATCAAGGAAAACAGAGGGAACACTGCAGACCACAGGAACACCACAGAACTAGGCCTGGGTGGTAAATTCCGTTCCATTTGCGGAATTTGCGAAATTTGGGTAATTTCGCGTTCCGCGGAGAACGCGAAATTGCCCAAAAATCTGCATTTCGCGACTTTGCACATTTTTTTGCTTGTTTGCGTTCTCAAAATGCATGTTCACAAGATATTTCCCCCCGAGCATGCAAACGGCGATTGCGAACAGGAAAAAAACATCGCGAACAAGCAATTCCGCGTGTTCGTGGAATTTCTGAGTGTTCGCAGAGATTTTTTACCGTTTCGCGGAGATTTGTGTAATGCGATTACGCAAATTCCGCCCACCACTACACAGAACACTATGCCTCTCACTCCTGACATCAGGCGTGCCAACTGTGTAGAGCTTGGGAGTTAGCAGGGGGCCCATGTACAACCTTGACAGCAATGCTCAGCTGTCTAATGACGGCAAAGCAGGCAAGGGTAGCGAGGACCGTCGGCGGAGATGGCGATGGTGTGGAGCCCAAGCCACAACCGTGTCTAAACTGGCTATCTCCATGAGCTTAACTGCTAACCTGATGCCACCAGTGACTAACCCACTGATGGAGTGATACTACCACCTTCTCCCATGCGTGAGTTGCACATGCTCACTCGCAACACCGCTGGTCCTTGCCACTCCACACTCTGCTATGAGTTTAGGAGCTCAGAGCTCAAATCATGTCTCCTTCCTTTTCCTTCCACATTTGCCTGCTAACAGGTAGCCTGTCACAGAGGAAACCCTTCAGTAATTATTGCTGACCTATGCAAATCTTATAACGTTAGTAGGCATTCATAGGGTAAGTCTATGGTACTCTATTGAAGTGTGTTGTGATTAGCTGTATTGTATAGTATGAGCAAAAGCATATTTGCACTCCTTCAGGCACTTGAAATTTTGAATAATTCTTTAAACCAGCTCCTTAATAAGATTCTGGCTTTGGATCAACCTGCTTGGCCAAGTTAATTACTCAGCTGGCCAGCCAATAGATCAAAGCGCTCCGCACCCCTAAGAGCCATTTGACAGTGATTAGATCTGTTCCTTGTAGGGGAAATGAAGGGGACAAAATATGCATATGCTAATGACATTTCCACATTGCCCTGTCCTGGAAAGGCTAAACTCATGCTCACAGGAAGATCTTCAAACAGACCACTTTCTGTTTGAAACAGTTTTAAAGCCTTGAAGCAGGTGAAATGTGAACATTTGGAAAATGTTTTGAGAAAAAAGTTCATGATCAGTTCTATTTACACAGATACAATACAACCATTGTATATGACTTTTCAGCATCTTCAAGAGAAAGCAAAGGGAACATTAGTCATGAAGGCAGGGAAGCAGCTGGTCACTGTTCTTTGGGTTATTGAGACATCGGACACCGATGGACACAGTAGCACGAAGGGTGAGGGGACTGGAGTGAAGGCGACCACCTCGTCATTATCTTCGGAGGTCTCCACAAGCGACCAGTCCCTAGTGTTGGTGGACCCTACAGGAATTGTACCAACAGCAGCCTTGCTCTTCACCCAGAGTCCCATCTCCACCCTCCCTTTTGCTCTCCCCCAGTTGGCTAAACCCGACTCCCTAAAAGGGCTAGGGTTTCCTCCGCCTCAGACACCTCACCACCTGCCCCTCAGCCCAGCTGCACTGAGTGAGGATTCTATTTACCTCTTACACAGCCTCTCTGTAGGCCAGACTGTGATATTCAATGGCATCCAGGGCCTTAGTTGCCAAATGCAACAAATGGGTTGCATTTTTGGATGCCATTCACAGTTCAGTGTCTGGCATGCAGAGATTGCTTGCAAAAATAGCCTCCTGCCTCCCTGCAACCTCCCAACCAGCCCAACCTTCTGCCCCAACTTAGGTCCCTTCTTCAACCCAAATCCCAACTCCCACCCCAATACGAAACACAGTCACTTCTTTGCAGGCCCTACTGCAACAGACACAAGCAGCACAATCACACACACACACACAAACACACAATGAAACACAAACACACATACACACACTTTTGACACTACACAACGGCCGCCACCACCACCGCCACACCCACCACCACCAGCACCAAACCCACAACCACTACCCTACCCACAACCACTACAACCACCACCAAACCCACAAACACCACAAGCACCACTACAGTCGCAACCACCTATACACCCAGAAGCACCACAACAACCGGCACACAAAAAACTACCAGCACACCCACAAGTACCACATCCACCACCACACCTCAAAACTGCACACTCCTCCAAGTCAACACACTCACACAAAAGCACACCTACACACAAAACAACACCAACCAAACACACATACTCATCAGAATACCAAAAACCAGACAAACCACACACATCCAAACATGCACAACATACACGAGACACACATGTGACTGCAAAACATACAGACATGTGCACTATAGCCACACCAACAACCAAACAGCACACTCCCACAAAAGCACGCCTAAACGCAAAATAACACCAACCAAACCCAAGCAAACACACTCACCTGAATACCAATAACCAGACACACCTCACAAATCAAAACATACACAACATACACCAGACCCACATGCAACTGCAAGAAATGCAAACACACACACACATCACCCACTCCAGCTCCCTCTACCTCTAAAACCCAATCCTCTTCCACTTCTCCTGCATTACACAGTAAGAAGATAAAGTAAGAATGACAATTTAATAAAATACAGTAAATGCACTAGACAAGGGGAAATGTTACATTATTAAATATATAAAATGATTTAGTTTAGAACTAACATTGATTTTACAGTTATTTTTAAAGAAATGTTTTATTTTTTTTAGGGCAATTTCTACATTATATCACATTTAAATTATTACAAAATTGTGTAATTCCTATGTTTATAGTTTGATAGTTTACGAAAAAGAGTTATACACACCTGTTCGGACACTTTTTGAGTTTTTGCTTGATGTAAATTTTTGTGTAAGTGTCCATTAGCATGAAGGCAGCTTGCACCAAATTTGAAAATAAAATTTAAGTATATAGGTGTGCTTCTTTAAATTACTTAAACAACAATATTACACACATATTCATTACACATTAATATTACTTGTATGAGAGATTTCAAAATGCACAAGTCCTGAGCTAATGCAAACAGACAAAAAGGTAAAAAAAAAGCTCACCTTCAATTCCAGCAACAACAGGGTTGATTAGCCTTGTGGTCAAGTAGCAGCAGCAAAGGAAGGACTTGGGGGATCGGGTTCATGTCGGAAAGGGAAGTGTAAAAAGAATAAAAGGTATGTTTCTATCTTATATACCTTCAACACCACCAATCAATCAAGGTATTTGTAGAGCACACTACTCACCCATGAGGGTCTCAAGGTACTGATGGGGGGTGTGAGCAGTTCCTTTGGGGTCATTCGAAAATCCAGGTTTTGAGGTCCTTTCTGAATTGGTGCAGTGTTGGGCTTCGTCGGAGGTGAAGGGGGAGTTCGTTCCAGGTCTTGACTGCGAGGTAGGAAAAGGATCTTCCACCTGCTTTGGTCCTCTAGAAGCAAGGAAGGTGGCTAGGGCAAGGTCGGTTGAGCAAAGGATTCTCTTGGGGGCGTGATCGGAGATTTAGTCATTGAGGTATTGGGGTTCGGTGTTGTGGAGGGCATTTTAGGTGTGAGTGAGCAATTTGAAGGTTATTCAACTCTGGTATGAAGGTTCACCCGCCACAGTTACATTGGTGGGAAAGCACATTGTATTTGGCCCAGCGGAAATCATGGCTGGACTCCCTCCGACAGCTGCTTTTGCCTATGGCGCCATTGATTTGGGAGGAAAATTCTGATGAAGACTGCGGCATTTGGACAGACCATTGCTCATAGACCCACCATCATCTAAATTGAGTGGGTAGACCACCAAGTAGGAGGACAGAGAAACCGAAGGACAAATGATGGCGGAACCATATCCGACAAGATCTAAATCAGGCCCAAAGTGATTTGCCCTGAATCACAGGATGTTGAGCCAACGCCATCCCTGCTTGTTGAACAATTGCCGACAACCAAAGTGTGCAGATTCCAAAATCAGCAGCCCAGCTGCATTTTGGTAGTTGTAGGATTTTTTTTCGATCATAAATCACATAATGAAAATAATACATCTGGGGCGGTGAGCTATGTGCACATCAGATAGAAACAAGTGAGCTCACTGTTTTAACATGCATCTGAGGATACCATTTTTTGGTAGATCATGAATCTGTGGCACAAGGCGCTCAAGTCGGTCATGAATCTGTTCAATGTTCCCCATGGCTGATTGTTGCTTTAACACTTCATATCTTGCAGGCATGGATTAATGATGGAAAATGGACACATGCAAGGCCTTCAGTGCAAGGTGATGTGCTATTAAAGAGGTGAGGGTCAGTGGGCAACTAGCACCTGACAATTGAGCAATATGTTATCGCCATATATAAATCACTTAATCTCTCCTTACCCCCACAGGTCTGCATGAACCCTGATATTCGTTGCAGAAATTTGATGGCTCCTCTGTAGTATCCTAGTTTCCTGTTTATGTATGCCATTTTCTACCACATGCTCAGCCAGTGGAATGTTACAGTGATGATGTATTACGGAATGTTGGGAGTCTGTGAAGAAAAGCCACAGTTGAGAATGGGCTGAGCAGCATTCTGGCTGCTCCTGGTGGGGCTCATCTACATATCTTCAATAAATCTCATGAACTACAACAACCTGTCTGGACCTCATTAAGCATGCACAGCAGGTTTGCATCAGCCTTTACAATGACCAGCCAGTGGAAGACATTTGCAACTGACCATCGGTGCAAAATTGCACATTTTCGCTCTTGTCGGTCGGTGCAAATGTGTGTGCCAATTTGGTGAGAAGTGTGAATTTATGCAAACCCCACAATCCGCACTTAAAAAAACCAACATAATAATTATTATAATTATTAGTTATTTAATTAGGATTCATTAACAACTAATTATCAATTAATTAATTAAAAATGAATGCTTTCCCACCCTTTACCCCTATAGACCCTCAACCCACATCTGAAAAAAAAAATTACACAATTAACATAATTAATAATTAATTAATTATTGGTTAATTAACTAATTCTTACTTCCCACCCTTTACCCTTATAAACCACACAACCTGCACTTTTTTGCATAAAAAAATGTATAACTCAATTAGCATAAGTATAGATATAAATTAAATAAATAATATAAAATACAAAATATTCATTAATTTATTATGATTAAATTACTTCCCACCATATACCCCTATCAAAAGCACAAATTAAGGTAAATGTATTAACCTTCATTTGCTTCCGATCGCGAAACGAGCATACTTCAAGACCTGCTGCCTTACATACAAGGCCTTAAACGGTAAAGGCCCCAAATATCTGTTAAGCAGACTCACTAAACAGACTACAACTCGCAACCTTAGGTCTAATTCTCTTGGGTTCCTGAAGACCCCTCGAATTCGCCTCGCCCGCTCCGGGGGAAAGGCCTTTTCATATCTGGCTCCGCGCTATTGGAATATGCTTCCCATTTCCATACGCATATGCCCTTCCCTCACTATTTTCAGGAAACAACTGAAAACGTTTTTGTTATGATCACTTGGGATCTATCTCCGCTGCCACGTTGTTTTTCTCCTACCCTCCTCAGCTGCCTACTAGGTACAGCGCCGAGATGCCCCAGGGTGAGTTGTGCACTTTATAAGTATCCCTAACATAACAACATAACATAACATAACTACTAAATAATTAACAAATATACGAAATATCATAAAAAATTATTATACCAAAAATTACATCAGATACATGTAAAGAGTATACTAAAATACATAACAATGATTAAAAAAACTATATTCTTGCAAACGATATTATTAACTTCCATATTTTAAAAATTGATATTACTTACCTTGAAACTGATATTTTATTTTTGCTCATGATATTTCCATGTCACGATATTTTAAACTCTGTAGGACGATATTGTGAACTAAATATTTTGTCTGAATACCCAAATAGGGTGATACGAGAATTTACAGCCAACCTACCCCATTAATCTGAACGTGCAAAAGTGCAAAAGGCAATTAAGTGCAATCATAGTTTAAAAACAATATTCCAATAGGGGTACTCTGGTCTAAGGTACACGGTTCGTTCAACATCAGGCTGGTCCTGAGTTTCTAACAGCACAGTTCCCTTTTTAAAAGGGTGCAAAAATGCAATAGAAAATAAGGTGCAATCACAGTTTAAAACTATTTTCCAAATAAAGTACTTCGAACTAAAAAAAAATCCACAATTCAGGATATCAATGGGGAACTACTTCCTTTGGTTGATGCTTGAATGGAATGGGCCTCGTCAATCGGCCCGTTCTGGCCATCCTGCATTTGTATGTGGGCTTTGTGTTTAACATATTTTTGGATTAATGATTTAAGCTCAGGCACTGGCATCACTAGAACAACTGGGATGCCTGGGAGGAAGGACCTGGACTTGGGCCTGGGAAGAGGACCCTCTGGACTGCAAAACTCTGGGGGATGCATTGTGCAAGAAGAGCAGTATGTGTGCATTCCAGGCAGGGCCTTTGGTTTTCAATACCACATGTTTGCAGATTGCAGGTTTGAATTTGGGACGTGGAAGCAGTGGGTGGCAGATGGTGGCTGAATGACTGGGTCCCAGACACTGTTCAAGGTGCCTTCCACCCCTAACTCCTAACCGGGCACGGAGTCCTTGGGACCCCTCCTGAAGTTGGCGCTCTGGTCAACAGTGGCCCTGCTCAACACCAGCATTCAACCTCAAACCGCTGCACACCTGTGTTCCACACACCGCTCCTGCTCCAGACCCAACCGCAGAGCACCCACTGCAGGCACACAGCTTCTATCCTGCACCAGGCGTAATCAAGGAAAACAGAGGGAACACTGCAGACCACATGAACACCACAGAACTAGGCCTGGGTGGTAAATTCCGTTCCATTTGCGGAATTTGCGAAATTTGGGTAATTTCGCGTTCCGCGGAGAACGCGAAATTGCCCAAAAATCTGCATTTCGCGACTTTGCACATTTTTTTGCTTGTTTGCGTTCTCAAAATGCATGTTCACAAGATATTTCCCCCCGAGCATGCAAACGGCGATTGCGAACAGGAAAAAAACATCGCGAACAAGCAATTCCGCGTGTTCGTGGAATTTCTGAGTGTTCGCAGAGATTTTTTACCGTTTCGCGGAGATTTGTGTAATGCGATTACGCAAATTCCGCCCACCACTACACAGAACACTATGCCTCTCACTCCTGACATCAGGCGTGCCAACTGTGTAGAGCTTGGGAGTTAGCAGGGGGCCCATGTACAACCTTGACAGCAATGCTCAGCTGTCGAATGACGGCAAAGCAGGCAAGGGTAGCGAGGACCGTCGGCGGAGATGGCGATGGTGTGGAGCCCAAGCCACAACCGTGTCTAAACTGGCTATCTCCATGAGCTTAACTGCTAACCTGATGCCACCAGTGACTAACCCACTGATGGAGTGATACTACCACCTTCTCCCATGCGTGAGTTGCACATGCTCACTCGCAACACCGCTGGTCCTTGCCACTCCACACTCTGCTATGAGTTTAGGAGCTCAGAGCTCAAATCATGTCTCCTTCCTTTTCCTTCCACATTTGCCTGCTAACAGGTAGCCTGTCACAGAGGAAACCCTTCAATAATTATTGCTGACCTATGCAAATCTTATAACGTTAGTAGGCATTCATAGGGTAAGTCTATGGTACTCTATTGAAGTGTGTTGTGATTAGCTGTATTGTATAGTATGAGCAAAAGCATATTTGCACTCCTTCAGGCACTTGAAATTTTGAATAATTCTTTAAACCAGCTCCTTAATAAGATTCTGGCTTTGGATCAACCTGCTTGGCCAAGTTAATTACTCAGCTGGCCAGCCAATAGATCAAAGCGCTCCGCACCCCTAAGAGCCATTTGACAGTGATTAGATCTGTTCCTTGTAGGGGAAATGAAGGGGACAAAATATGCATATGCTAATGACATTTCCACATTGCCCTGTCCTGGAAAGGCTAAACTCATGCTCACAGGAAGATCTTCAAACAGACCACTTTCAGTCACAATGATGGAATGACCCAAATTGCTGTGCTTGAGGATGAGGATATGGGTGGGAGTGATAATATGTCATCATAGGATTGGGTGTTTTAAAAACCTCTGTACAAGGAAAAACATTTAAGAACTTTATGGACCTGAGGAAAAATACACTTACTCAAAAGGACTGTCTCCTACTGAAGAAATGGCCTCATTCGCCCACATCCTGAACAACAAACCATCACCCATCACCTGGACCACACACACCCACATCAGCTTCAAAATCAACATCCCGCACCACAGAATACTGACAACTAAAGCCCAGTGCGCTGCTGCTGGCCGAACATAGCGGAGAAGGAGGGGGCTTCTGTCCTCTCCTAGATCTACTCCCAACATACAAGTAACGTATCAGTAGATATCAAGAACTTCAATGACTGGATCACTGCCTGCACTGAGCTCTCGTACCCCGAAAACAAATCTAAATGTGAAGAACACGACTTCAAGCCAGTTGGTACAATGTTATGTTATGTTATGTTATTTATTCTTTTGTATAGCGCACGGCTACTCAAAAAGAGTGTCCCGGCGCTTTTGGAGAAGGAGGACTGCAACACAATAACATAACGACGTTAAAAAGACAAAAGGACCAAAAGCCAGACAAATACATCCAAAAAAAACAGGCTACTGGGTAAACAGCCAGGTTTTAAGGCCTTTTCTGAAGGCCAGTAGGCTGGTAGCTCCCCGCAGAGTGAGTGGTAGAGAGTTCCACAACTGTGGCGCCAGAAGTCCAAAAGAGCGGCCTCCCAGGCGAGCTCTCTTTACACGCGGAACAACCGCCAGAAACAGGGATTCCGACCTCAAAGACCTGGTCGGCTGATAGAAGACCAGTCTCTTTTGCAGATACTTTGCTCCCACCGCGTGGAGAGCTTTGTAGGCTAGAGTCAGAGCCTTGAACACGATCCGTTTCCGGATCGGGAGCCAATGCAGAATTTTCAATAGGCCCGATACACTGGCCTGTCTATTTAATCCGAAGATAGCTCTCGCGGCAGCGTTCTGCACCACTTGGAGCCGCTGCAGCAAATACTCCGGCAGGCCCAGGTAAAGAATGTTAGAATAATCCAACCTGGACCCGATCAAAGCCTGCACTGTCAGCTTCCTATGCTCCTCAGACAGCAGGGGAAGGAACCTCCGCAGCATCCTAAGGATGCCGAAGCAAGTGCCCGACACCCCCAGGATCTGGGATTTCAATGTTAGCCCCTTATCCATCTTGACTCCCAGATTCTTGGCTACTTGGGAGGAACAAGACGGGGGAAACATACTAATTGGCCACCAGGCCTGCCAGTCTGGCTCTGTGTCGCACCCAAAGAAGAGTACCTCCGACTTATCGGAATTGCACTTGAGGCTGTTCAGTTTAATGGTTTCTGAGACCTCAAGGAGCGCCGTCTCTGTGCTGAAAATTGGAAAGCACAACCTGAACGTGCTTTTCCAAAATCTTCGTGAGAGCCGGCAGCAGAGAGATAGGCCTATAATTGACCGGGGCCTTCGGGTCTAGGCCTGGCTTTTTGAGCAATGGAATCACCATCGCCTGCTTCCAGGCGTCCGGGACCACTCCCAGACTCAGCGAAAGATTTAACAGCGGGTTTGCCAGTGGATTGATCACCTCCGCAACTTTCGCTAAAAATTTAGCAGGGCATGGGTCGAGAGGCGAACCCGATTTAAGATTGCCCATTAGCGCTAAAGAGTCGGGGGCAGAGAGCGGAGGAAACACACTCAGCGTCACACCAGGCCCAGCCCGCGGGGATGAAGTGGTCTCCGGATTAGTCTGGCCCATGGGCCCAGGCGATGAAAAAGAAGCCTGTATGCGTTGGATCTTGCTCGTAAAAAAATCAGCAAGGTCCGAAGCCCAGGAACCAGACGGTTTTTCATCCGAGATATTAGACCGTGGGGAAATAAATTCTCTCACAATGGAGAAAATCTCCTTGCAGGAGTTAGGAGCCGCATCTATTCTCCTGGCTAGATAAGCTTTTTTTTCCAGGCGAATGTCCCGGTGATAGGCCTTGACCACCGTTTTATAGGTCAGCTTGGCTGCAGTGTCATATTGCGCCCGCCAAGCTCTCTCGGCCACCTTACACTGCTGCCGCGTAGCCGACAGTGCTGCGGTAAACCAAGGCGCAGAGACCCGTTTCGGTGTCAGGCGGGATGTCAGAATCGGGGCAAGATCATTCAGCCTGTCTAGGAGCCAAGCTTGCAGGGTCTCCAAGTCCCTATCCAGATCGCCAGAGAGGGAACATGGATAATCCACAGCAGCCTGGGCCAGCATCTCTGGGGTCACACGATGATATGCCCTATGGGCACGACCCTGTTGCTGTGCCAAGGCAGCCACCGGTTTGACTATGCCTTTGATCGTAAATTTGGCAAGCAAGTGGTCTGACCATAGTACTGGTATAATCTCAACCCCCTCCAGAGGGGAAGACGAGAACACCTGATCAAGAGTGTGCCCCTTCTCGTGCGTAGGCTCCTGCAAATGAGGAATCAGTCCCAACGGGGCCATAGCCTCAGAAAGTTTAATAGCGGCAGGGTCAGACGGATCATCCAACCGAAAGTTAAAATCTCCTGCCACGATGCAGTGTTCCGCTTTCAGGGCCAGCCCTAGCAACACGGAGTCCAGATCTTCCAAGAACGTACCGGGTGCACCAGGTGGTCTATACACAAGTAATCCCTTAACAGATTGATGTGGCGACAGAGTGATAGAAAAAGCGAGAGTCTCCGAGCCACGGATGTCCTTCCCTGGCAGGATCGCACAGGGCGTGCCTTTCTTAACCACCAATGCCACTCCACCACCCCTCCCCTTGGCTCTATCCTTCCTGAAGATGTTATAATCAGGCGGGATTGCCATAGCGACATCTGGGTTGGAGAATTCACCCCACCACGTCTCAGTAAGCATAAGACATAGTGGCTTCACTGTATCTAGAAGCTCAAATATGTCTTGCGCACGTTTACATGCTGACCTGGTGTTTAATAGCATGCAGCGATAACCAACATTGAGGATATTATTGTTGGGACGTGATAACTGATCGCGGTTAGGGCGCCAGCCACAGCCAGGGCAACAGAATTTCCCGCGATGGCGTCCGGGAAAGACCGTACGGCAACCTGAGGCCAGGGTATCAAAGGAGTGCAGTTCCCCAGGGGAATAATGCAGCACTGGTTTACCAAAGTGAGACAATGAAGATCTCAGGATTAACAAGCGACACTGCAAACTAGAATGCAGGTGGAGATTGAGTTGAGAAGCCATGGACAGAGATACCTTCAAATCTATCTTGAGGCGTTGCCAACAGCAAGTCTGGAACACCAAGCAAAAGGCCCTGGCAGACCACAATGACACCAGCACCAACAGCAGCAACGAAATCTTCTCAGTTACCAAGGATTTCACCATGCTCACATCCACCGTCAGCAGCATCATCCCATCGCAAGCATAATACAACAACCTCTCATAATTCTTCAGCAATAACATATCACAGCCACATACAACAATTCCAACCCTGAAACTGCCCCCCAGCAACCTTGTAACCAGTCTGCCAATCTCTGAAAAAGAACAGTTCATGACCATGTGAAACACCATCTCCAGTGATGAAACAGCTCCAGTCATGAGACCCATATGCTCCGGAGCCCCGTCGAAAGCTTGCTCCACCTTATCTTCAACAAAGGACTCATCCTCATCAGCAAAGTTTTTGCCAGCATTCTCAACACCTCCATTGACACAGCCACATTCCTGGAAGACAGTAAGTATGCAGCTGTCAACTCCCTACTGAAGAAGCCTGCAGGAGACCCATCCAAGTTCGCCAACCACTGAAAATCTCACTCCTATCCTACTAAGCCAAAGTCCTGGAGAAAGCCACCAACAGATGCATCACCAGACACCTCACCAACCATCATCTCCTCGATACCACGCAGTCTGAATTCATGCCCAGCCATAGCACAAAGACATACGGAATACGGATGATCCTAGACAGAGGAGAAATTGCAGACCTAATTCTACTGGACCTATCAGAAGCATTTGACACAAGCTCCCATCACATACTCATCAGAAGCCTGAATGGTGCTGGCAGTCAGGGACCTGCCCTCTGATGGACCTGCACATTCTTAATTGGAAGAACCGAAATGGTCAATTGCTGCCTTACTCAGCTGAAACCCAGCCACTCCTCTGTGGAGTACCACAAGGCTCTTCAATTAGCCCCAGACTCTTCAAAATATAGATGACTTCACTGGCCAACATCATCTGTGGCCACAACGTCAATATTCTCCCTTATTTCGATGACATGCAACTTATACTGTCTCTGTCAGCTAAATCCCCCAACACAAGGAAAACGTTCACTGCCTGCATAGCCAAAGACTGACAAAACAGAAGTCGTGATTTTTAGAAAGGATGCCTCACTGTGGAACTCCACCTGATGGCCTACAGGCCTTGCTCCCCCACCCACCTTAAACATAAGAAATGTCTAACTCGTGATAGATAACAAACTGCACATGTCAGCCCAGGTCACCTCTGTCACCGCCTCTTGCTTTCATACCCTGAAAATGCTGAGAAAAATCTACAAGTGGCTTCTGAACATCACTAGAACGACTGTCACCCAAGCTCTCATCATCAGCAGGCTGGACTACAGGAATTATCTCTATGAAGAGATCACAAGCCATCTTACAAAGAGACTGCAGACCATTAAGAATGAGCAGCCAGATTTTTTCTTAACCTCCCATGCCAGTCCCACATCCCACCACACTTGAGGGAGCTCCACTGGCTCCCGATACCCGGGCACTTATAGTTCAAACTCATCACCCACATTTAGAAAACACTACACAACATAGGCCCAGCAAGCCTAAGCAGCTGTACACTTCCATCAACTCCCGAAACACCTCCATTGAGCTGGACTCTCACTAGCACATATCCCATACATTCATGAAAGCAGAATAGAAGTTTACATTTTCTCTGACATCGCTCCTAAGGTGTGAACGACCACCCACAACATGGCAGAGCCTACTCATGACATGGCATAACATAACAAAACATGACAAGAAAGTCTGACTCCTTCTGTAAAAGAGGACTTACTTTAGCTGGCACCTAAAATGTGTCTCCATGGCCAATGGCGCTGGCTCCTTCACAACTTCTGGGTGACAGTGGAGGGATGGACCCACTGGGGAAACCTTGAATTGTTTCCCTGCATCATCTGTGAACAAGTCCTGTAGGCGGTGCACCCGAAAGAAAGACCTCTTGGCTTCTACTCACACACATGTGACCTGCAGGTGGCTAGGAAACTGTGGAAACTGAGGGTACGTTCAGGGAAGTAATCTGCGTGAGGGTTCTGGGGCACAGCTGGAGAAACCCCGGGCTGAAGAGAGAACCAGGAGTACAAATGAAGGACATGTCCTAGATAAGGAGGTAGGAGGCAGGAAGCAGGCCTTGATCTCTCCCTCACTGGAGGTCGAGCAGAGAAAATTCCCAAGAAGTTATATAAATATAGAGGCCAGAAGCCCTGGAGACATTCCTGATGGCTGGACCATGCCACCAGGACCACAACAGCCTAAGTAAAATCAAAAGTCACCCTGTGGGGAAAGCAAAACAGCCTGTACCCCTCCTTGGTCCATCAGAAGCTGTCTGGTGTGTCCAGTGCACCTCAGTTGAATAATGTCCTTATTGGTGGCCCGAGGGAGCCTTGATATTTATTGTCTACCTTATGAGCCAGCCAGATCAGGACATATGTGACATTCCCCTTTCTCAATTTCTGACAGTCCATGGGAGTGCTAGGCCCCAGGGAGAATATTGCCTCAGGGTATATGAGTGGTCTCCCCCTTATTGATTACTTTTGTCCCCGGCGATTGCACTGCCTTTGGGACTGATGCTAAAGATCGACAAAAGAAGGGAGCACCGCCAGACTCCTTAACAACATTGTCCCTTTGGGTTGTCAATGCCTCGTGTGCCAAAGACTGGTGTAACAGCCCCAGGAGCACTTTTGGGTGCCCCCACCTGTTCCTCATGCTGGTGTGTGGAGAGCAGGACGTTTTCAGGATCACAGTTCCTCCCCAAGCTGAACCCAAGCAGGATAAAAATAGTTTGCTGGCCATCACCCTTGTTAGCAAAGTGGGGTGTATCAGGTGGGGGTGTGGGGCCAGCTAGCTTGTACTCTATTGAAGCTCAACAGGAGAAAAGATGAGAGCCCCATATGAAGGGCAGGAGCATCCAAGTGAACAGTAAGCACTCAGGAGGGCATGAAAACAATTAGTAAGCAAGGAACATTCTGGATGATATGTGAGGCTGCTTAAAACCAAAAATAGGCTGAAGGCAAATGTGCACCCAAGAAGACACTGGGACTACCTAACAAAATGTACATACTTTTTCCTGTGATGCCTCCAACATTTTGCAACTTAGTTTGGGTGCTGTCAGCAGAGGACCAGCACTGCAGAAGTGTCATCTTCATTAAAAATAAGTCATCTTTAATCTCCCAGATGCATGAAAAAGTATCCTGAGGAGACTTTCCATTGGATATTAAGCACTATTGGAGCTGGGACTTTTAGTCCAAGAGTTCTGGGTTCTGAGGCTGCTTGAATGTAAGAATGAAAGTAGAACAGTATGAAGTGTTTTAATGCTTTATCAACACTGATAATATAGACAATGATTCATTATACACTACTTTGAGGGTTAGTGAACGGTGTTATCATCTAAAGCTGTTTTAATATTGATGTGTTGGATTTTGGTGGCCTATTTCCACTACTATTGGTTGGGATGACAACCTGACAAAGCCTGTTGGCCTGACTTTTAATATCAACCCCCATTAGATTGTCTTTAGCATATGTGGTTGGTCTTGTGGTTTTAGGACTTAGGGCTTGCTGAGATGCAAAAGGTACTGTCTGGGAAATTATTTATTAGGTGTTGTTGTCAGAACTTGAGGCTGGTAGTGGTTTAAACCACTGGTTTCTCTGGAGTGGAGATAATGTGCCTCTCACCTAAAGTAAGGGCACAAACATAATAGTTGTCTGGGTGAATAAGGGGAAAGTGAGAGAGAGAGAGAATCCTTATGATAATGTGGCTCACATGCATACACAATCTATATCAAACATCAATCACTGGAAGGCCTAAACTCAATATGGTGCTTGCTGGGGTAAGTTAGAAGAAGCACTATAACTAGCTCCTCAGCTTCCAGGGTACAGTTAAAGAAATAAAAGAGTAGAAATCATTGGTCAAGCAGCAATTTGGTCTTGAAGACTTTGGTAGGTGAGCTAAAACGAAGAATGAACACCAACTGCTGAGTAGCACAGGACTGTAGGGAAACAGAGGAGATGAGGAGATGAGTAATAACTGGTAGAGCCAATCCTAAGAAGAAACTGACTACCAAGAGAACCGAGGAAAGAGAGAACATAAAAAAAAATTGGAACACCAAAACAGATGTGAACTGAGTCAAGAGCAGAGAAAACCTAATGATCATTATTGTCAAGAACAGTACTCCATGACTGCTGTTCTTATAACTTGTACTGCCCTTTTAAACCATTAGCTGACCCAACTGGCCTAAGTTTCGTAGCGCCAGATATAAAAGACCATCCAAGTTTCCTTCCTCTTCTCCAGAGCTTCCAGGCATGTGTTTGTTTGAGCCACTGGTGTAGCTTGCTAGGGGCTTGGATACAATGGCTGGCTGGGAATGTCTTTCGGTTGTCCTAATCCCCTGAGAACCCAGAATCTGTGACTAATTCCTGTCAGTTGTTTGTGGTAGGCCTGAGGACTGTGTCACTAACCCACACCACCTCTCCTGAGTAGGCTTGGCCTGCTCTACCTATTATCCTGAGAGAATCAAGTTCTACTTGGTTCTCGGTATAAGTACGTTTATGGACGTATTACTTATGAAGGACTCACATTCTTCCCAACTAAAAACCCACTTTTTAAAAATCACTTTTTAATTATAGAAATTCAGCATGTTTTACAGGTTTTAAATATCAAAATGTAGAAAAATTATTACCATTATTTATTAAAATACTACCCACATAAATATAACCCCCCAAAACGGTATGCCTTTTCTATCATTTGAAAACGACAAGTACTATAATTGCATTTGAACCCCCCAAAAATCTTAATATTACACTACCCACCCAATCCCCCGTAATTTGTATTATTAAAAAAATACTAATTAGAAACCCCAAAACAATTTAACCACCATTTTAAAAACAATTGCACATATTTAAAATGTACTTTTATTTGATGAAAATGATAAAAAAAAATTAAAATAGCATATTCTTTAAAGAAAAATTAAATAAAACACTAATCACCCTAACACCGAAAAGAACCCATAGCAATTTTTTTTGGTCATTAGCTTAAGGTTCAGTATAGTATTTAGGCTGATTACATTTCTTTGCGTATGGGCTATCAAGTGCCTATATATTTTGGTTGGTCTGGTGTCACAGTTGTCATTAGGTCTCGCCTGAGAGGGCGCGCATGAGCTGCGCTGCGAGGCTTTAGTAAGGGCTTTAAACTTGAAACACACGCTTGTGCGTGTGCTTTTTTTTTAATCTCCCGCTATTGGCCTTTACATGCGTCTGTCTAAGAAAGACAGCACGCTATTGGGCCAGAAGGGTGGATCTCCCACCTTCTCTCTCCCCTGGCCTAGGGTGCTCGGAAGCAAGCAGCAGCACGGACGTGTGCCATCTGTTTTTAATTATCAGCGGCGGTGCGCAGTGTGCCAGATGGAGGGCAGGCTGCATTCCAGACTCAGGTTACTTGTCCTTCACAGCAGGCACCTGCTTTTATAAAGCTAGTGGCAAGCTGCTCCTAATTAGCAACAATGCTGGGCGCATTTTTTTTTTTAGCATACTAAATAATGTGGCCACGCGTGCCTACACGTTACATAATGTATACACAAATGTTGATGTGGACTATATTTTACCATGAGAGACATTTTAGTATGTTGCATCTTTGACTAGGTCCATATGGAGCAATCGTCCTCACAAGACTGACATTCCAGTGACCAGGGACCCGGGCTCAGCTATGTAACAGCATCCCCCACTCTGCCTCATTTCGCCTCACCCCGCCTCACTGTTCCTTACGGTGCCTCATTCCACCTTATTGTGCCCCAGGCTCTGTACACAGGCTCAGCTGTGTAACAGCATTCCCCACTCTGCCTAATTCTGCCTCAGTGCCACATAATTATATGCTACATAACTACACTGCACTCAATGCAACATACACTCCAAATACCAAATGCCACTCAGTGCCACATAATTACACACCACATAATTACACTCTACTGAATGCAACATACACTCTACACAATGCCACTTAGAGCCACATAATTATGTGCTACATAATTACACTGCACTCAATGCAACCTACACTCCAAATAATACCACTCAGTGCCACATAATTACATCCCACATAATGTTACTCTACTGAATACAACATACACTCCACACAATACCACTCAGTGCCACATAATTATATGCTACATAATTACACTGCACTCAATGCAACATACACTCCAAATAATACTACTCAGTGCCACATAATTACACGCCACATAATTAAACTCTACTGAATGCAACATACACTCCACACAAGACCACTCAGCACCACATAATTACATGCCACATAATTACAATCTACTCAATGCAACATAAATACACTCCACATAATACCACTCAGTGCCATATAATTACACGCCACACACTTACACTCTACTCAATGCAACATACACTCCAAATACCACTCAGTGCCACATAATTACACACCACATAAAAACACTCTACTGAATGCAACATACACCCCACACAATACAACTCAGTGCCACATAATTATATGCTACATAATTACACTGCACGCAATTCAACATACACTCCAAATAATACTACTCAGTGCCACATAATTACATGCCACATAATTAAACTCTACTGAATGCAACATACACTCCATACAAGACCACTCAGCACCACATAATTAAATGCCACATAATTACAATCTACTCAATGCAACATAAATACACTCCACATAATACCACTCAGTGCCATATATTTACATGCCACATACTTACACTCTACTCAATGCAACATAAATACACCCCACATAATACCACACAGTGCCATATATTTATATGCTACATAACTACATTGCACTCAATGCAACATACACTCCAAATACCACCCAGTGCCACATAATTACACACCACATAATACCACTCAGTGCCATATAATTACACGCCACATACTTACACTCTACTCAATGCAACATAAATGCATTCCACATAATACCACACAGTACCACATGTTTATATGCTACATAACTACATTGCACTCAATGCAACATACACTCCAAATACCACCCAGTGTCACATAATTACACAGCACATAATTACAGTCTACTGAATGCAACATACACTCCACACAATATCACTCAGTGCTGAATAATTATATGCTACATAATTACACTGCACTCAATGCAACATACACTCCAAATAATACCAATCAGTGCCACATAATTACATGCCACATAATTACACTCTACTGAATGCAACATACACTCCACACAATACCACTCAGTGCCACATAATTATACGCTACATAATTACACTGCACTCAATGCAACATACACTCCAAATACCACTCAGCGCCACATAATTACACACCACACAATTACACTCTACTGAATGCAACATACACTCCACACAATACCACTTAGAGCCACATAATTATGTGCTACATAAATACACTGCACTCAATGCAACATACACTCAAATTAATACCACTCATTGCCACATAATTACCACACCACATAATTACACTCTACAAAATGCAGCATACACTCCACACAATACCACTCAGTGCCACATAATTATATGCTACATAATTACACTGCACGCAATGCAACATACACTCCAAATAATACCACTCAGTGTCATATAATTACAGTCTACTGAATGCAACATACACTCCACACAATACCACTCAGTGCCTCATAATTATATGCAAAAACAACAGTTGATGGACGGAATGCAGAACTATGTCATACATTCACCCCGGTACAGAGATCTGGGCCTAAATCCATCTTTTTTTACTCACCATGCCATTCTAATTTGAACCCAGCCATATGCAAATCAGTCTTGACCCTGTGCCTCATGGGAACAGTCCAGCCCGAACTGCCAAGCCAGGTACTCCCTGGACTGGAACAAGCATCCTAGGACCGGTTTCGGCGTTTCACCCCTCTTCAGCCAGGATAGCTTGATTCCAGTGGCATGGAGAGCACGGGACTCACGTCTGAGCATACCCGTCACACTCGGGGTGACAAATGCAAAAACAACAGTTGATGGATAGAATGCAGAACAATGTCATACATTCACCCCAGTAGAGAGATCTGGGCCTAAATCCATCTTTTTTTGCTCACCATGCCATTCCAGTTTGAACCCAGCCATATGCAAATCAGTCTTGACCCTGTGCCTCATGGGAACAGTCCAGCCCGAACTGCCAAGCCAGGTCCTCCCTGGTCTGGAACAAGTATCCTAGGTCCGGTTTCTGGGTTTCACCCCTCTTCAGCCAGGTTAGCTTGTAAAAACTAGAAGACATTTTTTATGTTAAAATCTTTTTTTAATCAGGTTTTTCAGTTGTATATAATGTCTTCATTTGTATAAAGGTAATAAGAATGCTTAACACTTTTTATTATAACTTTTCAACATAATGCACAGCAGCCACAATGCTTTACAACATAGCCAAAATTTCTGGCTAAACACATAAGGTCCCAAAGGCGAGACCGATTGGCTATGCCAATGCTTGTTTTTCTTCTGGTGGCTTGCTCGGAATGGGGGTGGTGGAACGGGGGACTGGATTAAAAACAAATTTAAAAAAAAATTAATTACCATCCCAGCCGAGCCACTGCAGCCTCTCCTCCTCTTGAAGTCTGCTACAGCACCGGAAGCACTCGGGATCTCCCAGCCAATCACAACGCAGCAGCAATGTGATTTGTCTTTGCGTCCTGTTTGGAGGCTCAGGCATTGCCTGGGAACGCTGGGCATTTTCTCCATGGGGCTATGAAACACAGCACAATGGAGAAAATGCAAAGTGCACATGTGAGTTTGGCTGGCCCCAGACGCCTGACCATACTGTTGTGTGCACTTACAGGACTGCAAAACCACTTCTCCCCTGTTCTGGCGTCATAGAGCCAGCCCTGCCCTGACTCCTGTATGGAAAAAGAAAATGATAATAACGTCCTGTTCATATCATTTTCTTATTTTGCCTGATGAAATTGCAGTGGGGTGACGCTCCTCCACCTTAGCGGAGGAGCCGTCACTGGGTGAGACTGTTGGAGATTCATGACTAGGACAGCCAGGGGATGACCGTTCACACTATATTCACATTTTTGCCATAATTGCGCTATACCTGAACTTACTTCTCCCTCTGGGTGGCCACACACCAGATATATACTGCTTTCATTTTGGCAAAATTAAAGGTTTGGTTGTTCTACTTTTGAATATTTTCTGAATCATGAACGTTTTGTGCATTGTCTAGATGAATTTTCGTAGGTCTATAGTGCCAAGCAGCTGACAGTTTAAATTTTCTACTCCGTAAAGTAACATATTCTGTAGCCCAACAGATGTTTCCTAGAATGGGGATTTCTGGGTAAGCACCATGTTTGCCCTGTCCTTACACTAATGGGCTTTTTCTGTTCCAAAACTATTCTATCATCATAGACACTTAAAGGCATCTAAATTAAACCTTAATTGTAGAGCTTAACACTTACCTAAGTCTGCTGTGGGTGGAAAGTAGCGAGGAACTAGGTTCTGCCACAAAGTACAACAGCATACCCACATCTCTATACTGACAACCACTCAGCCCCCAGACCTCCCAAACAACGTCCATTCACTTACAACCACCATGCTCATTAACATACACATCAGATTAATAAACCCCTGAACCAGCACGTGTCCTCATCCTAGTCAATGGGGGAGCTACATTTGCATTCAACACTGGCATTATACACCTGCTTATTAACTTTAAGCATTGCCACAGGAGACACGCGTGTAGTTTCACTCAGCTTTAGATTGCACATGACTCTAACTTCTGAGCTTCCAATATAGAACTGACATTTTATTAGCTAAAACTGATTGATTAATACTCTTCATCCTACTTCATCACTCAAACCACGAACCATATTACTGTTTTCTTGAAATCATCGTACATCTTCATCATTCATCCTTTCATTTTATGGAAGCATCTCCAGCTATTGACACCTTTATGGATAAAATCCACAGTATAAGACACAACTTAGGCACTGCTCACCAGTCTGTTAATACCCTCCCCCTCACTACCTAATATTTCCCAAAATCTAACATTTTCCACTTTCTAATCCTTTACAAAATCACTTGCGTCCGCAGTAGCTGCACCATGACAGCCCCATCTAGAGAGCCTCTCTTGTCTCTTGCCTATACAATGCTATCCTTCCACAGTCCACTCCCAACATCCCTAAAACAAATAAAATCAAGAACTTTTTTTTTAAACTTACCTCATCCCAGCCAAACTCAGCAACTACTTATTGCCTCTTCACTCACCTACTGCATGAGCAGTTGTCCCACTCAATTTAGTAACTTCAAACGTCTCTGTAACTACAAATCTGAGATTAGGCTCAGTTCTAGCACGGCGATTGCCAATGACCAAGAGACATATGGCGCACTTTGGATCCTTGACAGCAGCTCCCTAACTTTGCTTGCTTCTTGGACTCTTGACTGTCTTTGATACAGTCAAATATTAAATCCTTTGCCATTCCTATCACCCTAACTCAACTCATGGTGCTTCACACAACATTTTCAAAACGTTTGCTTCCATCCTTACAGAGGGGCAATGAGTGCACATGAACAACCACGCATGCGGAAGCATAGAGTACCCTGCGAAGACGCCTACGACTGACATCTCCTGCAATATAATTCAAATAGACAAGCGCTGAGGAAGGCAGATCCGCAGTCACACTTTATTATTCCTACCAATAAAATAATATATCAGTCTTCATCCATATTTTAATATAATCCAATTAAATACTTTTAATTTGGATGATTTAAAACATTATTTCGTAGCCAAGTTCATAATCTATATTTAATTAAGAAAGGTACTTAAATGTACTGCAGTATTCGTTTGCATCCCACATCACTTCCAATTTGTACGCTAGATTTCCCCAGCACCCTGGTTACTACGTACATATTAGTCGATATGCAGTTGTATATTTCGAAGCAAAGTTGATAAATCTCATTGCCTTTTATAGAAGGGTGGAATAACAGTTTGATGAAGTGATGTTAAAAACAATGTTAGTCAAATTAATTGCTGTTGCCAAACTCGTTTGTTTGAAAATTTGAATGTTTACATGTCATTTTGGTGGTGTTAGAAAGGTAATTTATCATCTGTAAATGAATGTGTGTGCGACTCAAAGACTTAATTAAAAAGAAATGCATAAGAAAAATTCAGTCTGTGCAAAGCAGTCTTGAAAGCATTGATAGATGTAGTTCCAATATCCTTATTCCGTAGTTTGTCTTAAACGTGCAAAATAAAGTGTTGGAATTCACATTCTTAGCATGGTTGTCCCCACCTTTTTGCCACAAATTCTCATATTTTTCTGACTTCGTTTTTGCTGGCCTTAGGACACTGCACACTTTACCACTGCTAACCAGTAGTAAAGTGATGTGTTCTCTCCTTCATACATTGTTTTGGCTTACACCCAATTGGAGCATTTAATTCACCTGTAAGTCCCTAGTAAATTGGTACTACATGTACCCAGGGCCTGTAAATTAAACATTACTAGTTGACCTGCAGTACCTTTTGAGCCAACAATTTAAGTATCTCCAACATGTCTCAAGCCTAGCACTTTAGCCTGTGTGTGCAAGTTTAACCTGCCTTTTTGACCTGACAAAATAAACCTTTTGCCAGGCATAAGCCTTCCTTTTTAATACATTTAAGTCAGGCCCTAAACAGCACCTAGGACAGGGTGCAGTGCAGGGAAGAAGGAAATTCCAAACACCCCTGGGAATGGAACCCACTAGAAACTTCTCTACATCAAAGCTGGCATCAAGGATAAATATTGGACCCTCCAATCCAACTCTTCAGATCACTTCTGGACCTGTGGACCCTGCCAGGAAGAAGAACTGTGAAGTAAGGAGGAGGCCAGTGCGTGATGCGCAATGCGTTGCGTTCCAGCTGACTCCACGGACCCCGAGGAATGGGTTCTGCTCACGTCTCGAGATCAGGTAAGCCTTTTACGTTAAGGCGCGCGCTGAATACTCTTTTTTAAATTGAATTTAATTTAAAATTGTGATTCACCAGTCCGTCAAAAGTCTATTCCCAAAGGTGTGAGTCTTTCCGAGACTAAAGATGACTCAATGTGAATAGAGAAAAAAAAAAACACGGGCACGGCTCTCTGTGTGCTAGTCTTTGCGAGGTCTCACTACAAGTGAAACGTGCCCCAGAATGAGATAAGCAAAGGTACTCACAGTAGGCTGAAGGGCAGGAACGGGCAGGAACTTAAAGACACCTGAAAACGAGACACGAAACAGTTCAGGAATTTCGCCGATTCAGTTCATGTCGTAAGGTCTCACGTTAGGCTCCAATCTGAAACGTGTGGACTCGTATCCCATCTCCTGTCGCCAATGAAGTAAGGAGGAGGCCAGTTGAAGTAGAAAGTGTAGATTTATTAAGACACACAGAGAGCCGCCCCAAACACTGCCAAGGCACTGAAGGCAACTGTCACTCTGCGCATTCCAAGCAACCTAAAGATAACATTCTAACATGACATCATGAAGCTTAGCCCATCTAGATACCAGAACACATCACCACACACTGCCTAGTTGTAAAGTTGGCTCTGCTGACCTGATTGCTGACCAAAAACTGTTTTGCTGCCCATGGTCTGAGTTGCTGCACCAGGACTCTTCTGCTTTATGTAATGTGTTTTTATGTTAATCTGCTTTGTAAACCGCACAGCTACTCAGCAGAGTGTCCTTGCACTTGCAGGCTGTGAAGCTGTGTTTTAATCCAGAGGAGACCCAACTAAAGTACTTCGACATAGTGGCTAGAAGACTTAAGACTTAGTAAAAGGCGCAGGAAGAACAGCATGCAGCTATAACATTTTACTAACTACAGAGGCAGCCTGTCTAGAATTAGGCCTTGCTAAAATTATGACCTGTACACTGAAGCACATGCACTTTATTACCCTTGAAATGGACTGCACAGATAATGAAATTGAGATTGATACGATTTTTATTCAAGAGTACATTTTTAAATGTAATCGTACAAAGATAAGGCTGGATATAATTTTAATGTTTAATGTTTTTTATACTGTGAGTTTTGATTAACTGTACAATACATTCTTCTCCTACAGGCCATTGTCCATGCTTAATGTGGACTATAAAACTCTTAGTTGAGTTCTAGTGACAAGGCTTCTGACCTGTATGCCCTCTTTGATTCATATAGATCATGCAAGTTTTGTTCGAAGTCGGTATATGACTCTTGATATCCGTAGACTCATTTCACTTCTGAAGGATGATTTCTTGGATAAACAGATAGCAGCTCTTATGGTGACAGACACTGACAAGGCCTTTCATAGTTTAAGTTGGGACTTCTTGTATCAAGCAATGGCTCAAATGGTGGGGGGGTCTTGGGTTTATTCACTGGATCAAGCTTCTCTACACAAGTTTCACAGCGCAGGTTCACTCTGGCAGAATTGTATCCGAACCTTAAGGTGTGGGACTAGACAAGGATGTCCAATTTTCCCTTTATTATTTGCAATCACAATGGAGCATCTGGCCAACTGTGCTTGCACAAGGGTTTTTTATCATGGGTTGGAGATACTAGGGCAATCGCATTATGCAATATTATATGCTGACGTTATGCTACTCTTTCACTGGGAAGACTTACTGAGTGCATTAGGATTATTAGAGTGCTTTGATGCAGTTTAATTGGCACATTAATTGGCAGAAATTTCATTTGGTTCTACTTAGTGGAGATACCGCCCCTCTGCCGAATCTGCATGTACTCGTCTGGAGCCCTCCCTTTATCAAATATGAATTTAATTTAAAATTGTGATTCACCAGTCCGTCAAAAGTCTATTCCCAAAGGTGTGAGTCTTTCCGAGACTAAAGATGACTCAATGTGAATAGAGAAAAAAAAAAACACGGGCACGGCTCTCTGTGTGCTAGTCTTTGCGAGGTCTCACTACAAGTGAAACGTGCCCCAGAATGAGATAAGCAAAGGTACTCACAGTAGGCTGAAGGGCAGGAACGGGCAGGAACTTAAAGACACCTGAAAACGAGACACGAAACAGTTCAGGAATTTCGCCGATTCAGTTCATGTCGTAAGGTCTCACGTTAGGCTCCAATCTGAAACGTGTGGACTCGTATCCCATCTCCTGTCGCCAATTAAGTAAGGAGGAGGCCAGTTGAAGTAGAAAGTGTAGATTTATTAAGACACACAGAGAGCCGCCCCAAACACTGCCAAGGCACTGAAGGCAACTGTCACTCTGCGCATTCCAAGCAACCTAAAGATAACATTCTAACATGACATCATGAAGCTTAGCCCATCTAGATACCAGAACACATCACCACACACTGCCTAGTTGTAAAGTTGGCTCTGCTGACCTGATTGCTGACCAAAAACTGTTTTGCTGCCCATGGTCTGAGTTGCTGCACCATGACTCTTCGGCTTTATGTAATGTGTTTTTATGTTAATCTGCTTTGTAAACCGCACAGCTACTCAGCAGAGTGTCCTTGCACTTGCAGGCTGTGAAGCTGTGTTTTAATCCAGAGGAGACCCAACTAAAGTACTTCGACATAGTGGCTAGAAGACTTAAGACTTAGTAAAAGGCGCAGGAAGAACAGCATGCAGCTATAACATTTTACTAACTACAGAGGCAGCCTGTCTAGAATTAGGCCTTGCTAAAATTATGACCTGTACACTGAAGCACATGCACTTTATTACCCTTGAAATGGACTGCACAGATAATGAAATTGAGATTGATACGATTTTTATTCAAGAGTACATTTTTAAATGTAATCGTACAAAGATAAGGCTGGATATAATTTTAATGTTTAATGTTTTTTATACTGTGAGTTTTGATTAACTGTACAATACATTCTTCTCCTACAGGCCATTGTCCATGCTTAATGTGGACTATAAAACTCTTAGTTGAGTTCTAGTGACAAGGCTTCTGACCTGTATGCCCTCTTTGATTCATATAGATCATGCAAGTTTTGTTCGAAGTCGGTATATGACTCTTGATATCCGTAGACTCATTTCACTTCTGAAGGATGATTTCTTGGATAAACAGATAGCAGCTCTTATGGTGACAGACACTGACAAGGCCTTTCATAGTTTAAGTTGGGACTTCTTGTATCAAGCAATGGCTCAAATGGTGGGGGGGTCTTGGGTTTATTCACTGGATCAAGCTTCTCTACACAAGTTTCACAGCGCAGGTTCACTCTGGCAGAATTGTATCCGAACCTTAAGGTGTGGGACTAGACAAGGATGTCCAATTTTCCCTTTATTATTTGCAATCACAATGGAGCATCTGGCCAACTGTGCTTGCACAAGGGTTTTTTATCATGGGTTGGAGATACTAGGGCAATCGCATTATGCAATATTATATGCTGACGTTATGCTACTCTTTCACTGGGAAGACTTACTGAGTGCATTAGGATTATTAGAGTGCTTTGATGCAGTTTAATTGGCACATTAATTGGCAGAAATTTCATTTGGTTCTACTTAGTGGAGATACCGCCCGTCTGCCGAATCTGCATGTACTCGTCTGGAGCCCTCCCTTTATCAAATATGTAGGTGTTAAAATATACCATAACCAGCAGGATCTACTGGATGGTAATGTTGGAGCAGCCGTCTGAGTACTTCGTACTAGAATAAACATTTGGGCGACATTGCCATTATCTGGGCTGGCAGAATAGCGGTGGATAAGATGGTGGCGCTCCTGAGATTGCTTTATTTTTTCACCACATTGCTGCTGGTGGGACCTCACTGGCCTTTGCGGGACTTGGAATCCATACTTTTGGAATGGATCTGGGGGACAGGTAGGTGTAGGGTAGTGCTAGCAAAATTTCAGTGCACTGTGGCAGAGGGTGGACTGGCTGCTCCTCACCTTGAGTCTTATTACTCGGCAGCTCAGCTGCAGTGGTTAAAAAAAGTGGGTTTACTGTAGGATGAATTCAGAGGAGGGTGTCATTGGCTCACGACCTGACTTGCGGTACTTATTACAGGTCATCCTGCTTCCCTGGCAGAGTACCTGCGGCCTCTTTGTAGCTCTTAGTGTTACAGTAGTGCTGGTGACATTGCCTACAGCGAATCACTGTTTGCCCGATCTGCTTCTACAGTGGATGAAGATAGTGGCTCTTACAGCGTTTTATACAGCATAGGTATGGAACTAGAGTAAAAGAGAGTGAACAAATGGGTCATAACTCATAGGGTTTAGAATAGCACCATAGTGGCACTACACATCAGTTATCAGCAAAAGAACACACTGGAATAAATTAGAGTAACATTTGTAAAGTAATTTATATGGTTGTACTGTTACATTTGTTTTGTATTGTTCTCTGCACACAACATGTTCTTGTATCTGAGAGGAAATTAGAAGTGTGTGTGAGAAATGTATAAAGGTGTAAGATGTAATAATTGGATGAATAAAGGAGTGAATTGATTAACAATCTGTGTCCCATGATGGTATATGTGGATGGAGTCACAGTCAACGTTTCATCGTTTATTCAACACTGTACAACCACTGTGATTCAGCAAATTAGCCGCTCAGGTGAAATTTGAGACCGCTAATTGATCATACACCGGAAGACCCTGACTTGTGGCCAACCTTGGGAGCCTTGATGGAACTATCATTTACATAGTTGTTAATACTGAAAAAAACACTGCCAATGTAAACCATGATACATGTGGATATAAGAACGAGATCGCATCCCTATTATCAAATTAACCTGTCATGAACTCTCTGTCAATCCCAACTCAGAAATGCGCAGTCAGGTAGGCTCTGAGACCTAGGCCTGAGGTTACTGATTGATGGGTCACAGGTGGGGTGGTATATAGCTGGCAGACAAACATGCGAACAGGAAACTCAGATCAATCCCACAGATAGGTGCAGCGTCACCACAATGGTCCAGGAAGATTTGCCCCAATAAATCAAACATGTCCGTAGGTATACAAGCATTCCCAAAATGTCATAGTGTCAGATGCCACATAAAGTTAGGATCAGACAGCCTGTCAGGACACAGCACAGACAGTACAACCAGTGATCACGCCACCCCCATGCAGGTCATCATGACACGCTACCTACTGGCCCCATTGTGTCCACGCAAGATCAAGGCTAACCTGAATTTGTTTTCAGGGACCTTATTTATGACTCCAAAGACAAGGCCTGTAATAATTACCTAAAAAGGATCGGTGAAAACATTTTATGATACCGAAAGAAATGTATAAAACCTTGCTCAGATTAATTGTACTTTGAGAAGGGGTGAGGAGTTGTGGGGGAGAGGCCATATCTGGGATCACCTGCAATCAGGATCTTATATTTGTTTAACAGTTGGTACCATGAGAACTATCCAGACATTCCCCATATGTATGCAATAAATATTATAATCATGCCTGTACTGGGATGGTGGGAAGTAATGAGTGAATATCTATGTAAATCTGTTACCAGTACACATGCAGTCTTATTGTGAGTTTTTTTGCACTTCCCTATAGCCACATTTCTCATGAAATTAGCAGCAACCAAATGAAATGCCAGAAGTTGAACTGTTGTATGTGTGCTCAGTATTGGCAGGATACACATCAGGGAAGTGCCCCTTGGCATTGCAGACAGCTTGCACACTGATGGAGTGCCAGCGATCTCTGTTGCAGAAATGCTTCTCCTTGTGGTAGGGTAGCTGAAGTGCCACATGTGTGCATTCAATCGCACTGAAACTCTGAAGGAATTAGGCAATGGAACAGTTTTCTCCCCCTCACTCACCCACTGCTTTGCAGGACTGACTGTGGCATGCTGTGAGAAAGTGGGTTTCTGTTGCAGTAAACCCCCCCCCCTTTTTCTTTTTTTGTTGCCAGACTACTGATGCTCTTTGACTTGGTGTGCCCTGGGCTCCTGCCAATCAGGTGCCCAGGGCCTATGTTCCTCCCTAAAACTGCCTAACAGCCAAAACCCAATTGGCATCTCTGGCCACATGTCAGCCCCTGGTAAATGGTACCCTAGGTACCCAGGGCCCTGTGACCAGAGAAGGCCTCTAAGGGCTGCAGTACATATCGTGCCACCCTTAGAGGCCCTGTACCCTGACACAGACACACTGCCTTTGCAGGCTGAGTGTCTTGGTGCAGAACAAAACAAAGAGTCGACATGGCACACATCCCTGTGTGCCATGCCCATAACACACTGCCCTGGCATACCTCAGTCACCCCTCTAGCTGGGTGCCCTATGCCAGTGGTGTGGGTACAGGTGCATGAGCCCTGTGCCCCTACAGTACCCAGGTCCATTCATGGGCACTGTAAGTGCAGTGCTGCCATTAAGAGTACATGGTGCTGGGAGGTTGTCAACACGAACTCCACAGCACCATGATGGCTACACTGAAGACTGAGAAGTTTGGTATTAAACTTCTCAGCACATTAAACCCACACTGATGCCAGTGTGGGATTTAATGTAAGATGCACGACAGAGGGCAACTTAGAGTTGCCCCCTGAACCTAACCTACAATCCACGTCCTGTCTGAGAGGCTGTCTAGGCTGCCACACAGCAGACATGTCGCTGGACCCTTGGTTAGAGAGCCATCCGCTCTCCTGGGCCTGCAACAATGCACATCCTGGGCAAGGTGCTAGGTCTCCTCCCCCAGGATGGGCAGGGGAAGCTTCAAAGGCATGCCGCCTTTGTGAGCTCCTCCAGGCCACTTGCTGTACTCAGCAACTGGCCCCCACCGGTTCTGACCCCCACTCTGGCGGGAAGACTGGCGGGAAACCCCAAGGGAGGAAAAGGGGTGTGCCAACCTCTGCAAACCCCACCCCTCAGGTGAGAGAGGCAAGGTGAAGCACATCTCCGGGCTCTCGCCATTTTGAAGATGTGGAGCCCTGCCCAATCAGGACTAGGCTACTGCCCCCACCCACAGGAGAGTGGCAGGATAGGGGGAGTACCCACCCCAGGGGAAGAGACCCATTGGTCCCTGCCCTTAGGCTTTACCTACCTGTAACGCCCCTAAATGTAGTATTTAGGGGCTCCCTGAACCTTCCTTCCTCAGATCCCGACTCTGAAACAAGCAAGAAGAACTAGAAGAAAGAAGACCTGCCGTGCAGCTGCTAACAAGAAGACGACACCAACTGACTTGGCCCCAGCCCTACAGGCCTGTCGACCCTTGAACCTGCTCCTGCTAAACCCCGGCATCTCCAGTGGTCAACGACCTCAAAAACCCCGGAGGACGTGACTGCCTTGTGACTCTAAAAGACTGGGACTCCCACGAGCAGTGGTTCTGCTCAAAGCAAGTAACAGACCCCTGGCACCAGCCAGGAACCGCGACTTCTGCACACTCTGCACCCGCCAAGCCTGGCCTGTGCCGGAGTGGACAAAGACCACGAGGACGTCCCCCCGGCGACTGTGACCCTGAATCCAGCACCCAAGGACAGTCCTCGACACTCCTAACGATGCCTGCAGCCTCAACACCAGAGACCCCTCCAACTGCGACCAGCTGAGGGTAAGATTTCCCGACGCGAAAAGACACCCCTGCACCCGTCCACCTGCAGCCCCCTGTGCCCAGCTCCTGGGTGCCTACCTAACCTACAGCTTCCCAACTTACCTCTTGAAGTGGTGGTCGCACCTGAAGAATCTTCGTCCCCGAGCTTGCAGCCTTTGTTCGTCTTGTAGCTTCTCCATAGAAAACCATTGAGCGCCCGACGGCTCAAAAGCACCCTGCACCCAGCCGCCCACGTGCCCCTGGAAGTGCAACATCTGTCCTAATCTACTTCCCCACTTGCCCTGAGTAAGTGACCAGGAGCCCAGCTCCCACAGCCGCGTGGCCTGCTTGCCAGCAGCCACCAACCAAAGCCCCCCTGCCCGCCATAGGATAACATTAGGCCTGACTCTCTCTGCACCCGGCTGCCCCTGTGCCGCTGAGGGTGTAACAACTGTACCTACCTGACCCTGGGAGACCCATGAGTCTATGCCCAGAACCTTAACTCTGCCAGTCGAGTACTTACCCAAAAGCCGATAACTCACTTTTCTTCCACAGGGTAACATTGACTGGTTTCATTTGGAAATTCTTGTGTCGAGTTTTGAAATTTTAAAAAATTCACTAAAAATCAGCTGATCAACAAAAACGAAATTACTCACCTGCTATCAGGAGAGATCCCAGTGCTGGATCTTGGTGCCCAGCACTGACCCTGAAAAGTAATTACAACCATACTTACCGATAACGTGGTTTTCCTCCATAGGATAACATTGCCTGGTTCTTGCCAGAAATTCTTCTGTGTCGACTTTTGAAACGTACAAATATTCCTGAAAAATCACCTGTGTAACAAAAACGATTTCTTTCAACTGTTCATAGGAGATGCAACAGTGCTGAATCCAGGATCCAGCACTGAGTAAGAAAAGGTAACGATAACCCTACTTACCTGCTAAGTAAATTTCCCATCATAGGATAACATTGGTGATTCTATGTGAAAAGTTTCTGTGTCAACTTTTAAAATACAATAATATTCCTTAAAAATCATTCCTGTAACCAAAACGTATTTACTCACCTATTTCCAGGAAATGTCCCAGGACTGAATCTAGGATCCAGTCCTGTGGTTAGAAAAGTAATCCTAACATTAATAATTGCATTTACTTAGAAATTCCCATTGAGCTCAATGTTATAATTATGTTTGAATTGTGTTGCCTATTGCAACAACTGTAACTATCGCATTCAAAGGTCTATTGCCTATTGAAAGTATTTACCTAAAGCCTCTCAATCTGAGAAAGTATATTTTGATACCTATTGTTGGTTCTAAAATAAAACAACTATATATTTTTATACAAAACCATTGGCCTAGAGTTCAGTTCTTGAGTGTGTGAGACCAGTTGCTGACTGAGTGTGTACAACAAATGGTTTACACTGTCCTCTGATACTGCCTTACTGCTCGACCAAGCTACCACTTTAGAGAGTAAGGTTATATCTAACTTTAGCCTCTGCCAAACCTCTGGGGACTGTGTGGACTCAGTGCACACTGTACCTATTTGGGAACAGTATATACAGAGCCATTTTCTTACACATGCTGATACACTTGCACACTTGACTAGAGATGCCAGTATCCAGGAAGTGAAGTACAGCAGGTATTCTGAAATATGGCGTTATGGCCTGGGAGCAGGCTGAAGATGAAGTGAGCTCCTGCTCCTAGTTCTCATTCATGTCAAGGATCACATTAGGATAGAAACACTGTATTGCAACTACTGCTTTCTTAGACATACCAACAATAGGGATCTTCTACTTGGATCACTCCATAACTGATGATCCTCTCTCCTTCTCAAATAATTGTTCAACAGAATGAGGGGCAAAGAGACAAACATGGTGAAATGTTTGTTTTGGCTACGGCTTGTCTTCTTTTTTGGCCGGGCTGTGTGCTACCGATTGAGAGTGTACTGAGTTTTACCTAATGATGAGTGAGATGGAGGCATGGTTGTGGATTCCCCCATCCCCTTGCATTGGCAGATTCCCCTGAATTGGAATGTAGCCTTGTAGGCATGTAGTGTAAAGTGAATATTTCTACCACTTATTTAATGTTGTGTGCTTGTGAGTGTGTGTCTGTAGTGCTTCTGATAAACACAGTTCACATCGGTAGGTGTGTAGGTTTAATCAATGTGCTTTTATTTATATATTTTCATCAATCTGCCTTTGTATTTGTAGTGTTATTTAAGGTATCCAAAAATGTGCATGTGAGTTCCTTGCAGTCCCTTTAAGTGGCTATGCATGGTGTTTGACTAAGGCGTGGTTGGAGAAGATTTGAGACTGTTTGTGCTGTGGTAATAATGAATTATATGTGGGTGCAACTTTGTGAATAGCAATTGAAGGTGTGGTTTTGAATTTGCAACATGGTGCCACACTTACATTCGCCTTTTCCTCTTCCAACTCTGTAGTTGATATTTCCCATTTTCCAGCCACTCCCCCTTTTCACTGTCACATTCACACCAAAATTCATATCTACAGTAGTGAAGTTCTCCACAATAGTGGCAGAGTACTCAGACAGAAGAGAAATCAAAGAGGTAGGATGAGCTATCTCTGTTCTTCTTAGTAAACTACATATGTCCTAGGTGTGCTAGTTCATGTACTCAAAAATGCATTCAAGAAGATGCCCCTTTGGGTTTACTCTATCATTTAATTTGTTTCCGAATCAGCTCAATCAATTCGGTTATGAAAAATCTGTGGTGCGTACACATCTTGAAGAGAATAAATGAACTTCCCACCTTTTTAAAAGGGTAATGTAAAGATATTCATTTTTGCACACATTCTGTGCTATCCCCTTATATGTTCCCAATTGCTTTTATTAAAATGGATTAGATTAATTATTCGTTTGTTTGGGTAATCAGGAGACTACATTGAACTGACTAATGTAATAAATTACCACTGTTTCATGAAGACTGGTTACTCCCAGTCTTCCTCTTTATTTTGGATCTATCTCATTTGGTAAAATTTGGTGATACTGTCATGCGGGTCATCCTTTTGAGAATTTGATGAGATTTTTGAACCCCTCTTTGTATTACATTTTACTGAAATAGGGCATCCATACATTTTTAAGGCTATCAAATTCAAGGTGGATGCTTAATTTAGTACGATTTGACAAGAAATCCTTACCATATTTATGGTTCTTGATAATCATGCTGGGACAGTCCAATGGGATACCTCTCTTCTCCTGATTATTAAGGATTAGTGTGACCTGGTATGGAGAAACGTGACTCTAATATATGTATTTCAACTTCAACTCATTCTAGAATATTTCTATAAGGTTTAGGATTCTGCATAGTCCTATATAAATACATTCATTCGATTTTTCCTCTATTTTCCATTGGGATGATTGTCTAAACGTGCCTCCTTTCACAACTATAAAAATGAGATCACATTGGCAGATTACTATTGCTCTTCTTTATGATACACCTTTTTGGTGATACTGGAACTTGGATGGAAAGATGATCTATCTGTATGAGTTACAAAATCAACTTTAAGCTTTTTGAGTTGACATTTAAGAAGATGCATCACATGTGTCACCTGAGACATCTAGTCACCAGATGCAAAAATATAAGTCCCCGTTTAACTTTTATTTTACATCTGTGTCAATAGTTCGAGGCAGGATATTTGATATGGACAATGTTTCACACATTTGTGCCTGCAAATAGAAATCATATTTTTATAAAATTTCTTGATTTTCTTACTTTTTGGAAAAAATATATTTGCTTGCTTGATCCCGTAGACCTTTGGCTTTTGTGATTGGAAATATGTTTCTATTATGATGAATAAAAAGAATAGCTCAACTGTCTCTTTTTCAGCCATAGAATGTTTACATTAGTATGTGAGAAATTTACTCCAGTTGCTACTCCTAGAGGATGAACGATTTTATTTTCAATATTGTATAAAAATGTCTATCTCCCTTAAACACTGAATCATGAGTTCACAATCGATTATTACTATTGTGTATGTACTTGTTTGCTTATTTGATTTTCAAAGAATAAAAGGGTATTTGTCCTAATAAAATATGAAAATGTGCTTCCCTGTTTGTGCCTGAAAATTTAATTATAAAAAAATCACTAAACTACAAAGCAAAGCTTTGAAATATACTGTAAAAGAAAGGAAACGGATACTCACAGCTACTAAACATAATTTCAGCACCCAGAGTAGATCAGGATGAAAAACATAATTTTGTATTTTGTTTCTAGAAAAGTTGGAGGCAGTAGTAATATACAGTAAACAATATGGATATGCCTGTGTTTATTAATAAAATGAGTTTTACAATTCTAAAGTGCAGTATATTTCATTCGTTAATTAGTAGTGTAAAGGTATTTGTTGTGTAGAATGTTTACGAAAGGTTATTGTTAGTGGAGGGTTGTTGGTAGTAAGTAGCTTGTTTTCATTAGAAAAATAATTGCATGGTTTGTTTAATAACAATGTAGGAATAGCAGTGAAACATAGGCAAAAGTCAAATCTTTTTGTTGCATTTATAAGAAAGTCTGTGTGTGCGCACCTCTTCGCTTGGTTAAATGACAAAAGACAACACATATTCAAAAGAGGCTAGTATTTTAGTTCTGTCTCAAAACATTGGTGAACCCAATTCTTTACCAGTTAAAAAGAAAAGGTAGCCTGACAAAATGTTATCATCACCAAAAAGTAAATCAAATGCATGTACAAAGGCAGTAAGTGTATGACACTGGGTCTTCGTGACAGGCATCAGTGCACAAAACATCATCCACTTCCTAAGGAAATGACCATATATCATCAATTAAAATATAATTGTGACAGCAAAGTAAATACATCCAAAGCCATAATCACTCCAAATACAAAGCATCCTCCCAGATTGCATCTGAAGTCTCACAAAGAGCTAGTTGGTGCCCCCTCACCAAAACCTAATGGGAACACAAATAGAACAATGTAAACATCAGTAAAATGGCAGGCCCTCAACAAACAGCCCATCCAAGCAATGAAAAACTATCAAAAACAAAATCCAGTGGATGACTAGGTCTAACCTGAAGTCCGCTATCTCTCACTCTGTACTTCTCTTGTTGTAATTTTGTGAAGAACGGATGGCATTAGGTATTTCACAGAGATAAGTAAGAGCTAACAAGGAAAACTACATTATCTCAGTGCTGGAAACCCATCCTTCAGCAGCGTTCTCCCAATATTTTGTTTATCCAGACTCCTGGCATTTTGATATCAGGAGCTGGTAGGGATTACTAAGAATCTCACATTGCACTCCAAATGTAAAACAAATGCTTACATTGCAACAGTTGCCCTTTTGTAAGTTAGCTGTAAATGTGAACAAAGGTTTTGCACAGATGCACAACGTTTAAATCTGTAATATATTTTCCCCACATTCCTCATAAAGGTAACATGCTTACAAGTAGCTGTAGAGAGGTGTTTAATACCGTGACATTTGCAAAGCCCTTAATGCTTCATGTAATCTTCGAATTTGTAGCCGGTAGACAAATAAGTAAGACAAATTCATTGGATATCTAAATGTACATTTTGGCTGTCCACACTATGTTCAGAGGTAGTCATTTTCCTGCATAAAGGTAAGCTATTGTGTTAGCAAAGGACTAATCTCATTTCGGCAGCTGAGCCTATTGCAGCTCACATCTAATACTCTCAATTTACTCCAAATTTCACCTTGGGTAACATTGGTCAAATGCCTGGCTTTAAAAGACTGCAGGACAGGCTGTAGGAAGGGTTCAAATTTGATTTTCTCAAGGCAGTTTCACAATTCCCTGACTTCGAAAAGAGAAAGGTGATCATAAATCCTGTGACTGGCCCAGTGACCCCTGTGCACCCCACAGATTCAACGCGCAGTCCACAATGGCCTCTGAATAAAGGATTGCCTTGTTAACACCAATTAAGGTACTTAAATATCCTGTATTTCCTAGTACATCTAGTATGTCATAAGTTAGCAAAAATAGGATATGAATTTTGTTAAATAATTAGTCTATTTCATTGGTACGGAACCACCACATCCATCAAGCGTTTGCTTAAAAGTGAAGTGCACTGAAAATTAGATTTTATACTGACCCCAAGACATAAGGTAACTCATTATGGTTGAAGTCTAGGCTTGAATCATGGGACCTTGAACGTTAAATGGCTGAATTTCCTATGGGTGGTCTCTAAATCATGGGCGCTGAGAGACAGAGCCACATTTGATGGGATGGGCAGCTCGTGTGCCTATTTGATGCTCACAAACTTCATTTCACATTTTTCTACTATTCAAAAATATTTGAGGTACTCAATGTTATGCATTGCAAAGTAGTACTAATAAATTGGGTTACAGTAACACCTGGTATTCAGAGTGCTTAGACATGTCAGAGGTATGGCCTGAACAACTATATTGAAAATAAACTATTATTACACCGTTCTAAATGCAGTACTCATAGCAAACGGTGCAGCTAGTGTGCGTGTCCAGCACTCTCCAAACTTGAGTAACCAGGTATTATTCTACAGAAATATGCAAGAGGCATCTCTTGGTGTAAGTGTCAGATAATACAAATGTAGATAGTGTAAAGCACCCACCCATTGCATTTCTGGAGTCAAGGACAATGACGTCTGGAATGTATTGCACCTCCTCAGGCCTAGCAGATGCTCAAATCACACAAAAGGTGATGGGAGGCTGCTTGCAATAAGCCTAACCACAGGCAATAGCTTGGGGTAGCACTCCAACCTATCTTTCTATTGGTCACTATGCCACCTCAGTTTGGACCCAGCCATAGAAAAATCAGTCTTGACCCTGATCCTCATGGGAACAGTTTAGCCCAAACTGCCAAGCCAGATCCTCCCTGAATCGGAACACAGGCAACCCAGGACAAGTTTTGCCCTAGTTGTTAGCTTACCAGCCAGAGCTAACTATAATTTGTGCTCCTGCCCTGCACTGCTTATGGCCTCACATATTGCATCACTCATGACATGTCCTATGACATAATTTATGACATGGCTGATGACATCTCAGGGGGGATGGTTTCCCCGGGATCAGAAAAGGCTTTGTGGGGGAGGCTGTGTTGCCCTCTACCGTTTATTTCTTATAGTGACCCTGGGGGATGGTAGCTTGTGGATTGGAGGGGCATGGCAGCTCTCTCCTTCAATAAAAAAAAGGCCCAGGGGTAAGGCATGCCAAGGGCATAAAGAGACTCTGGGAGTGGGACAGCGCTGGACCATCTCCTTTTTCATAAGTTTCAGCCCAGCGTTAAGCCTTTATTGGCTTGGGGAATGTGATCACTTGGCCCCCCTTCCCTTGAAAATACATGGGGCCCTGAGGCGCATAATGAGGCTCAGGGAGGGGGCCGCGGGTTCCCTTCCCCTTTAATAAAAAAAGACCCTGGATTATGGGGACCCCAGGGCCTAACACAGCTGTGGAGTGGGGCCGTATGGCACCCCTCCCCATTAATAAAAAATAAAGGGTATGGCATCCCAAGGGCCTAAAGAGACTCAGGAGGTAAGACATTGCAGCACACTCCAAATTTTCATAAGCTTCAGCCCTGGGGAGGGGGGCACTTGCCACCCTTTCCTTGAAAATACATAGAGTCCTGGGTATGGTGTCCCCAGGGTCTAATGTGGCTTGGGTAGAGGGGAACATATGGGCCCCCTCGCCTTTATAGAAAAAGGTCCAGGAGCATGGAGTCCCTAGGGTGTAATAAGGCTTAGGGAGGAGGGCCACTTGACCCCCTCCCCTATAAAATAAATAAAGGACCTGGGGAAGGGATCACTAGGGTCTAATAAGGCTCAGGGAGACGGGCCACTTGGCTCCCTTCCCCCTTAACAATCATAAGGTCCTGGGGTCCCGAAGGCTTAGTGGGCTTAATGAGGCTCGGGATGGGGGCACTTGGTCCCCTTCCTCTTTAAAACACATAAGGCTCTGTGAGGGGTTTGTTGCTTGACTAGGCCAAGTGCGGCGGCGGTTGGCTTTACGCATAGTAAACAAATATTATTTTACCTTTCAAAAAACCTAGAGATTCACTCAAAAAACAAAGGTTAAAGAAAAGTTCAAGTTAAGTGTGATAAAAAGATCTCTTTTATTAAAAAGACCACATACGGGGAAGATACACTGCTCGGCACAAAACACATGAAGCACAATTACATATCACCTGACTTGCCACTAGATCTAAGTAGCCTCTGAACTAGAAGTGTTGCATTTGGTTCACATATCCAGTTTCAGAAAAAGAAAACGTCAGACACCATGTACACATGAGTTTTTCACTTGCTATCTTCTAAAACACTCATGGTCTTTTGGGGTTTGGACCAGGCTCGGGTAAATTCTCAATAGCACACCCTAGCTCCCTGAAGTCCATGGAAAACCATCCTACGTGCTAACGGATTTAATCCAGCGTTTGTTTGGGCCCACTCACTTACCATTGGTCCTTCGATGAACCTTTTTCTCCGACTGAAATGTGATGGGTTAACATTCACATCAATCAAATTCAATTTGGCTACACAATGAGGACCAGGAATCGGCAGCCAAGGTTAAGACGTTTTATTACGAATTCAGAATCAAGTTAAGATACACAGCTCTTAACACCATGCTATAAAGGTACAGAAATAACGACTGGGAAACCCAAACTCTAGAAGAGGTTTGGCGTACCAGTAATAAACAAACAAGGAATTTGGTCACAGCAATACAAAAGACTAGTAGAAGACTAGTAGAAGTATCTGATGATAAGAGAACATTTCAGGTTTTGTTGTCTATGCATAGGTAAATCTAGAGTCAGTTAGATTAAGGTCCGAACTAAGAGGATAGTTCTGGAAACTAAAGAATCTCAAAAATCAGGGAATTCCATAAAGGAAAATAGAACTAACTAAAGAAAGCAAAGAAAAAATAAGTAGGAAAGTGTCAGCATTTCAGCAGCTCGGTCAAGAGTCTTCTTGGAACAGGGAAGTAAGTGTTAGCCGAAGCCACATTCAGCAAAGAATCAAAGCAAAACATAGAGATCTAGACCTCTCAAAACCCAGGGCTAAGTGTGATACCTCAAGCAGTGTAGACTCCCATTATTCACACTGAAGTCATTCAGGTGACACCCATCTGTATATATCATCAGGGGTCAATTAATCTTTCTCCACTTCTCACGTTGTAGACTACAACATTTGCAAAAGATCTTACACTGGACATGGGAACAACATCGTCTTCTTACACACTAGCCAGTTTGAAGCATTGCTGAATAGGTCTTTCAATCAATACTCATCTCTCCATGTTCTTTCAACAAGGTCTTCTTCTTAGGCTTTTCTCTATCACTAATACAATAATGTAGCTATTCTTCAACTAACAATATGTGTGAATACCTGCAAGAAATGTTATGGTAGCAGAAAATGAAAAACAATAATTTATGCAGCATGAAAATGTATAGGCCTACTAAACCCAATTTAGCGTTTCGGAACAAAATTGCACATTTAATATTCAACTGCACATTTCAACACTGGTGAGAGTAGATTACTAGTACATCAGATTCAGATTACATAGAGCATACGGTAAATTCTTAAATGTATATGGGTCAGTATGTCCAACATTTAAGTGAAATATAATCACATTCTACATATGTGAGGATGTTTCTTTTCAGTAATCTAAACTGTAAATGTTATTCAAGGCTTTAAGGCACACATTATAAAAGACGAATTTCACGCTTTTTCTTTTTTTTTTTTGCTTTTATATTCTTTTATTTTTTTCATTACATTTGGTTTCACTTTTGACTGTGATTTGCAGTTGACATAAGTAACTTCGCACTACTCCTTACCCACTCTGGAGGCACTGCCCATGAACCACACATACTTGCCCCTTTGTAGGTCACGTGCGCGATTTACCCCCGGCTATTGGCCTCCCTGCTTATGCGCATTATACACTCGCCACAGTGCAAGCTGCACTTCACTGCCGATGCGCGGTTACACACCTTCTGTGTGACGCGCTGGTCTTATTAGTCCTTTTAGTCTTTCTTTTCTTTTTGCCCGGTATTTTACCGGTCCCTGTGTGTCTGTCTTCTGTTTCCTTCTTTTTTTACAGACACCTGCCTGTTAATTGCCTGCAGCTGCTCCCCACACCTGAGCGCTATCTTGGCGGGTGTGCTATTTAAGCCTCAGCTTCCTCTGCTCATTTCCAACCACGGAGTCGGAGAGAGGCCACACAGGTTTGCGGTATGAGCTCTGTCAGCTACAAGTAAGTGGGATCTAATCTCTGACCGGCTTTGATTCCTTTGCCGGTTACATTTATTTACTTCCCCCTCTTTTGGTCCCTTTCTCTCTCTTTTTTTACCCTGTCCAGATGGTAGATGTGACAGAATACTTCTACTCCTGACTCATGGAGCCTGTCCCTTTAATCTTTGGTGTAAGCATTCATGGGTTCATTCTAGTTTTTTTGTTCACCATGTTTTTACCGTGTCCTTGAGCCACTTGACACATTACCGCGTATTTTTAGCGTGCACCGCCACTTATAGCACGCTTTTGACGCTGCCTCACGTGCCGTACCGCTCTGCACCTACACCGCGGTATACCAAGTCACTCATGTTGCTTGATATTGCTTGAGGCTAACATTATATGTGGTATGTTTTGTGTATGTTTGTCTTTTCCCTCCCACAGGATTGGAAATAAGAGGAATACCCCCTCTGCCAGTTAAGGCACCTTAGAGTGCGCCGCACATAGATGGCTATACACACTCTGTTAGACCTGTCCTCTCACCTTCCACTTTCTTGGTCCTGATGAAAGCCAGCCCCAGTTTCCAGGCACTGGCTGAAACATGTTGACCCCACTGGATGGTGGCGGCCATTGATACCTCCTTAGCCATCCCCTGCCTCCTTCTAATGCTGCCCATGGCCCATTATTAAATAATTCTAATTGGTTTTTGGGACCAGAGGGACAGCTTTTAAATATACACGCACTACACCATCACTGCACACACACCTTGACAATAAACCAGCTCCGCTGCAATTTCAGGCGTCGCAGCACACTTGGGGTACATTCGGTACCCCTAGTGGGGGCCGATGATGAAGCATGCCACCAACTAGGTTGGTGGGTGAGGCCTTTCTTAAAAACCTAAATGGTTTCCCTTGACTAAAGAGACTATTCTGTTTCTTCATATCTACATACAAATATCCCCTTCGACCGTGGGGCTAGTTCCTTTTGATTTTCTACATGGGTGGATGGCTAACACCACCAGCATTGTTTACCCTATAAGGGGGATGGCTAACACTACCAACATTGTATACCCTATAGGGGGTGTATGACTAACACTACCAGCATTGTCTACCCTCTAGGGGGTTGATAGCTAACACTACCAGCAATCTAATGCCCATAGAGGGGATGGATGGCTAACGCTACCAGCATTGTCTACCCTATAGGGGGTGGATGGATAACACTACCAGCAATCTAATGCCCATGAGGGGTGGATGGCTAACACTACCAGTATTGTCTACCCTCTAGGGGGGTGGATGGCGAACACTCCCAGCATTGTCTACCCTATAGGGGGGTGGATGGCTAACACTACCAGCAATCTAATGCCCATAGAGGGGGTGGATGGCTAACACTACCAGCATTGCCTACCCTATAGGGGGTGGCTGGCTAACACTACCAGAAATCTAATACCCATAGAGGGGGTGGATGGCTAACACTACCAGCATTGCCTACCCTATAGGGGGTGGCTGGCTAACACTACCAGAAATCTAATACCCATAGGGGGTTGTAGATGGGTAACACTCCCAGTATTGTCTGCCCTATAGGGGGGTGGATGGCTAACACTACCAGCATTGTCTACCCTATGGGGGGTGGATGGCTAACACTACCAGCAAACTAATGCACAAAGGGGGGGTGGATGGCTAACACTACCAGCAATCTAATGCCCACAGGGAGGTAGATGGTTAATACTACCAGCATACTCTACCCTATAGGAGGTGGATGGCTAACACTACCAGCAACCTAATGCCCATAGCGGGGTGGATGGCCAACACTACCAGGATTGTCTACCCTATAAGGGGTGGATGGCTAACACTACCAGCAATCTAATGCCCATGGGGGGGTGGATGGCTAACAATCCCAGCATTGTCTACCGTATAGGGGGGTGGATGGCTAACACTACCAGCGATTTAATGCCCATGAGGGGGTGGATGGCTAACACTACCAGCAATCTAATGCCCATAGGGGGTGGATGGCTAACACTACCAGCATTGCCTACCCTATAGGGCGGTGGATGGTTAACACTACCAGCAATCTAATGCAAATGGGGGGGTGGATGGCTAACACTCCCAGCATTGTCTACCATATAGTGGGGTGGTTGGCTAACACTACCAGCAATCTGATGCCCATGTGGGGGGGGGTGGATGGCTAACACTACTAGCAATCTAATGCCCATTAGGGGGGTGGATGGCTAACACTACCTTCATTGTCTACCCCATAGGGGAGTGGATGGCTAACACTATCAGCATTGTCTACCTCATAAGGGGTGGATGGCTAACACTACCAGCATTGTCTACCTCACAAGGGGTAGATGGCTAACAGTACCAGCAGTGCAATCCCCATGGGGGCTGAACGGCTAACACTACCAGCAATCTAATGCCCATAGGAGGGGTGGATGGCTAACACTCCCAGCACTGTCTACCCTTTAGGGGGTGGATGGCTAGCACTACCAGCATTGTCTAGCCTATAGGGCAGTGGATGACTGACACTCCCAGCAGTCTAATACCCATAGGGGGGTGGATGGCTAACACTCCCAGCATTGTCTACCCTCTAGGGGGGTGGATAGCGAACACTCCCAGCATTGTCTACCCTATAGGGGGGTGGATGGCTAACAATACCAGCAATCTAATGCCCATGGGAGGGGTGGATGGCTAACACTCCCAGCACTGTCTACCCTTTAGGGAAGGATGGCTAGCACAACTAGCATTGTCTACCCTATAGGGCAGTGGATGACTGACACTCCCAGCAATCTAATGCCCATGGGGGGGGGGGGTGCATGGCTATCACTACCAGCATTGTCTACACTCTAGGGGGGTGGATAGCGAACACTCCCCGCATTGTCTACCCTATAGGGGGTGGATGGCAAACACTACCAGCAATCTAATGCCCATAGAGGAGATGGATGCCTAACGCTACCAGCATTGTCTACCCTATAGGGGGCTGGATGGCTAACACTACCTGCAATATAATGCCCATAGGGGGGTGGATGGCTAACACTACCAGCAATCTAATGCTAAATCTAAAACATGTGTGTTTGTAAAGCACACGTTCACCACTATGGGTATCTTGGGGCTGAATGACAGATGTTTGTTGTTACCCAACTCAATGGTACTCATTTTATCGACCTCAGATGGCTGAAAGGCTGAGTGGACCTGCCGGGATTTGAACCTGTGACCATGAGGTCGAACACAGGCTCCTGTAGTAGATTCATTAATCCACTGAGCCACCAGACCCGGTGGGGTGTTGATGGCTAACACTACCAGTAATCTAATGCCCATTGGGGGAGTGGATGGCTAACACTTCCAGCATTGTCTACCCTATAGGTGGTGGATGGCTAACACTACCAGCAATCTAATGCCCATAGGGGGGTGGATGGCTAAAAGTACCAGCATTGTCTACACTATAGGGGGGTGCATGGCTAACACTCCCAGTATTGTCTACCCTAAAAGGGATGGATGGCTATCACTACCAGCATTGTCTACCCCACAGCCGGGTGGATGGCTAACACTACCAGCAATAATATAACATAACATGTGGGTTTGTAAAACGCACCTTCACCACTACGGTTATCTTGGCGCGGAATAACAGATGTTTGTTGTTACCCAACTCAATGGTACTCATTTTATCGACCTCAGATGGATAAAAGGCTGAGTGGACCTGCCGGGATTTGAACCTGTGACCATGAGGTCAAACACAGGCTCCTGTAGTAGAAGCATTAATCCACTGAGCCACCAGACCCGGTGGGGTGTTGATGGCTAACACTACCAGCAATCTAATGCCCATTGGGGGAGTGGATGGCTAACACTTCCAGCATTGTCTACCCTATAAGGGGGTGGATGGCTAACACTACTAGCATTGTCTACGCTATAGGGGGTGGATGGCTAACACTCCCAGCAATCTAATGCCCAAAGGGGGTGGATGGATAACACTACCAGCAATGTGGAGACAATAGGGGTTTTTTACGGGGGGTAACCCGCAGCAATGTGGAGTCAATATGGGGTTTGGGGGCTAACACCCGAGCAATGTGGAGTCAATATGGGGTTTGGGGGACTAACCCCACCTGTAATGTAGAGGCAATATGGGGTTTGTGAGGATAACCCCCCCAGAAAATTGGAGCCATGGGGTTGGGGGGGCTAACCCCCCCAGCAATGTGGAGTCAATATGGGGTTTGTGAAGGTAGCCCCCCATAAAGGTGGAGACAATATGGCGTTTGGGAGGCTAAACCCCCCCCCCCAGCAATGTGGAGACAATATGGGGTTTGGGCAAGTAACCCCCTGCAATGTAGAGGCAAATCCGGGTGTTGTGGGGGTCAAATACCCACAGCATGGCATAATCATAAGTGCTATGGGGGGCAAACCTCCACACGCAAGTCTGAGGTCATTTGTGTGTTGGGAGTCAAATACCCACAGCAGTGTAAAGGGAAGCTTTTGGGAGGGGTTACATACACACAGCTATGTGTAGCCAATCTGGTCTTCGGTGGGGTTAACACTCCCAGGAATGTGTAATTGGACAATGTATAATTTTACCAAGAAAAATGCATCAATACAGACATTTGGAGTACAAGCTGCTGCAAAAACTAAATATTCAAAGCCAATTCTCACATTAAACGGAGTCCCACACTGTGGCATTAATGTTGACTGTCAAGCTTAAAGAATAGCCAGAGTGGAGATGTTGGAGGCCCAGGGCCGGGAGAAAAAAAGAACAAAGAGCAACATCCACTCAGTGCCCCTCAAATGCAGGTGAAACACACGGGTGCTGATGCACACAGGCAACAGGCCAGCCACACACATTAGATCAATTTCAACATATGTGTCTGTAAGCTGTGCCAGCCCGACATGACACACATGATGGGAGTGCAGAACTCCACTGAGCCATATGTTTGTTGAATCCAATCCGGATGTGGCCTGGACCGGCCTTCAATTTGCAATGTGGTCAATCAGGCATTTGTCGATTAGCGAGTGCACCAGGGTCACCTGTGGCACAAGTTGTGGGTGGCCTCCAATAACCACAACGAGAGACTGACTCACTTTCCAAGTCCCCACCAGGCCACAGCACTGTGGTGACAATATCTGGTCTGCTGATCTGCTGTGCTGCAAATTGATGATGTGGTACAGAATTCAGAGCAGACACTGTGTTACACCCTGTGTCACATGCCTTTGCAAGTAGCAGTGTCTTCTCATACACCCAAACATAACACACAGGGCATGGCAGGTGCAGGGAGACTGTATTGGAGGTAGGGGACTTGCAGGGAGCAAAGTCACTTTTGGCTGTCCTAACCCTCCCCCCACTTGATCAGGAGCATTGTGCCTCATTGAAACCACCATCGACAAGTGGCAGCGCGAGGCCACCATGACAGCGAAGATCAGGGAATGTATGGCAAGATCTCCATGAGTGCCTAGGCATCATTGTAACTCAAATTTGAACATGTATCCATAGCATGTTGAGTATGACCAATGAGGGAATGTCAGCATCAGGTAGGTACATCCAACACGCTACATACTAGGAGAAACACAAATTTGACAGTGTTTTAGGAAGTGCCAGACCTGCACATATATGTGACACATAGTCCAAGCATCTGTCTAACACTACACACACTCAAACATCGCAGGGCAACAGAAGTACACATACTCACAGAAGGATGACATTGTGATGAGCCTATGTACACTGAAGCACATAGGATACCAGACCCAACAGAACTCAAGTATACATACCACAAAAAATAATTTATGAACCTATCACTACAACAAACTAGAAGTGTTTGTATCACAGTTGTCAGAGCCACATCTGTACACTACATTCCTAAGTGCAATTTGGAAAATCATAGGACCAACAACAATGGAGACAGTCACCATGTGTGTCGTGGTGGTGCTGCACACAACTCTAATTCAGAATATGTACACAGTCAACTTTGGTGCATGTCATTCACAGCAAGTCTGCCCAAAACTACAAAAGCTGAAGTAAGTGCAGCTAACGACTAATAACATTTTAATAATGCAGCTTGTGTACTGCATAAAACTTGGATGACTAATGTGTCACCGGACAGAGGATACACCAACAGGCTTTGGAGGCCCCAGTGCACTGCCAAATGTGTAAGAGAATGTGACAGCCCTGGTGACGACGCTGGGGGGATCAATCTGTGGCTCACATACGCTATCCACATAGCTATCCACAAGATAATGTAAATGGCTACATATTTTGAGGATGATGGACATGTGCAGAATGAAATCTGTCTTCGCCACATTTTGTACTTCATCACTGTATCAAAATCCATTAATCCATAAAAGAGACCCACAACAAAGACACATGTACCTCAAGCTCCTGGGCAGGGTACAAAGTTCTGATTGTGAGCCCTCATGTACACCTACAGGCCCCACCCTTGCAATACCAGATGATAGCTACCAAGAAATTGACAATGCCAACACTTATGGAAAAGTGTGAACTGTTCCAGTGTCACTTGTGAGTTTGCTCACAGCGCAGAGTGTTGTCCTTAGCACAACCATAGATGTCATCCCAATGAGTCCACTCCCCTGGTGCCCCAACATCTAGGCCATTCAAAGTCAGAATGCTAAGAATATCCACGCATGTGTAGTCTACTGGCAAGTGTGACGATGCATGTCTGGACTAATCTGAGCACAGGCGGCATGCCAACACAAATCCTTGCACATTCACTTGAGGTGCCAATAACACCCTAAGCAATGGAATGCCAGACAGGTTTCCAGCATCATCAGTAAACATCAGGAGCAAGCACCACCTTCACCCCAGGTCATCATACAAGGGCATTGTTGAACAATCAGTGGCCACTACTGACTACAAAGAGGAACGTGTCACTCAAGCCCATACATGACTCACACAAGCCAAGGCTAGGTGGAGGCTACTCCTCCTGTGATGGTAATAGGATTAGCAAACACCAATGTCCTCAAAGAGACCATCACGACAATCAGCCATGTACATACTTTGTTAAATAGCAAGCTTTAGCAAACACATAACACATCTACAGATTCACTCAGGCTACTGTTTCTGCACACTCACATACACATAATCAACACATATGCACATGTCAACTTCAACTCAACATATGCAGGTATCACCCCTCCAACATCCAGGTCACAGGACATGCTCAACTCTAATTACTAACAGACACACAAGTACGTCACAAGCACCCTCTATCTAAACATAAAAGCATGTCTGACAAACAAGCTCCTGCCCACTACACAAACCATTACAAACTGAGTCGTCCTCACTCACATGTGTGCTGCCCTCATCTCATCCACACATACACTGGCAGCACCACTGTCCATCAGCATGTGCACATGTCTCACATGCATGACATGCACACAATGTACAGTACACATCCCCTCCTCAGCAGACGTCAAATGCAACATGCCAGATAGACAATTCCCATCACTTGTAGAACCCTCAGTGACGCCTTAGAATGCACTCATGCCACAACGTACAGCATCACTGCACACCCTGACATGCACACAACACATCACCACATCTCACAACAAGACACATACATAGCTCAATGGATGTGTACTCAGTCATTTGCATATCACCACATACCCACTCATATCTGCACAAGTCCAACCACTTGTCACTTGAACACCATAGACTCATGCACAGTATCAACAAACCTCACTCATCAATGAGACAGGCGACTTGCTGCACATCACAAACCTATTCTGCATGCCCATCATAAACTGTTGCACTTTGCAACACTTGCACTATGTTAACATATGGCAGCATTACCTATGTGCAAAGGTGAAATTAAAACATGGAAGCTTGGCAGATACATTCAGGGCCCAAAATGATATGGATGATGATAACCTGCAAATGTAAACTATGCAGACTTGTATACATACTGTAATAGGTCACATACTCCATGGACCACATGCAGTCATGACATAACAACTACATTCTATACCCACTACGAGAATTGTACATGAGTAACATTTGACTTATAAGCAAGTTGTGGGACACATAAAGCAACAGTGAGAAACTTCAAACGTGCTCTATTCAGAATGAAAATGCAAACATTTTAAACTCAAACACAAGGCCAATGGCCAGTCCATAGTTTTCCAAGTCTATCAGGGGGTCAGGGGTAATCCCCCCCCATCACTTCACTTGCCTGCACTCTAAGTGCAAGTGGACACCTACCCTGGGAGGGGCATCTGGGGCATGCCAATCACCCATGGGACTGGACTAGGGAAGACTGTGTTGGGTTGTGGGAGGGATGGGATCTGTAGGGATGTGTGGGTCCACTGCAGTGGATGGGCCAGATTGAGGGGGTAGAGGGTCCACTGCAGTGGATGGGCCAGATTGAGGGGGGTCCACTTCAATTGTTGGGCCAGATTAATGAGGGTGGAGGTCCACTGCAGTGGTTGGGCCAGACTGAGGAAGGGTGGTCCACTGCAGTGGCAGTTTCCTACTGAGTGGGGGACCGTTGGAGGGGGCATGTTTGTGGGAGAGGGGGAGGGCCTGGGCCTGATTATCTGTGGGATCATGTATTTCTGGAGGGTGAAACCTTTGATGGGGATGGTCTCTGGATCTTTGGGAGGGGGGGCCTTGGATTGGGATGACCTTTTTTTGCATGGGGAAGTATGGGTCGATGGTGGTGTATTTGATTGGGGACTTCGGGGGGATTTACGGATGGGGGATTTGGGCTTTTCCTCTTTGGGGGAGGGGGCAGGTTTGGATGTCAGGTGGAGGAGTTCCTCTTTCCCTTGGGGGGGACAGATGGGTCAACTCCTACACTACGTAGCATGTGGTATGATTTCTAATGCTCCTTACGGTCTTGTGTCATTACATACCTGTCTCATCTCCTGCAAGGAAGTCTTGAACTGACACTGAAAATGGGATGCAGGCCTAGAAAGAGTGAGAGGCACTTGCCCACTGTCTTATGTCAACCATGGACAGTTTTTGTGGGATTCTCCTGGATGTCATGCACACTATACACAGTCCAACTGTTACATATTTGCACAATGTCAAACACAATTTAAAGACCAATGACTGCATCATTACAATGCTTTATGTGGTACACCATGCCACAGGCCTGTCTGGCTGCACTATCTGTATGGACTAGTAGTACAGAACCTCAACATCACATGATTCCAGTCACCACTGTGTATCAATCCTGTCCAGACTACTTCAGTCCACATCTTTGGCTGCCAAGTCTGCATTACCCTTACGTGGTAGACACAATTTGAACACTTTGACAAACTGACATTGCTCTTGTTCATCATCAGGGTTTGTGAAAACACAAACAAACTTGGATGCACATTTGACTTCTATCATGATGAAAGAAATGCAGTATGAACATGGATGACCAAGCCACAAGTATGTATAGTCAAGAGATTATACACACATGTAAACAGTTGTGTATGCAAAACATATACAATACACTTGAAGTGTAGCCTTGTTTCCAACAGTGACCACCTGTGTCTGTCAAAGATTTGTACATGTAGTCTCTGTGACAGAGTCTGACACATGGATTTTCTCATTGCAATGTGTAAAAAGGAATAACACATACTAACATGTGATAAGCCAGTGTCACAGTTACCCGGAATTGGCATTCCTCCCCTTGGCCCATGGGATACATGTGATTATGCTGAGCACTACAGCTGGGACAGAAATTTGCCTGAATGATCAGGATAATCTCTACAAGGTATCCACGTTAGTGTCACCTGCAGCCAGGATGTGTAGCATTGGCATCACACATCTGTGAGCTCCACTTGCAACATACTGCACATATATATTTTATCCACTCTGAGTACAGGTCATACATTAGTCACTGTGCTGACACATGTCAGACAATTGCATTACTCGAGAAGGTCATTTCCATGCACATGTTGTTGTAGATTCTGAAGATCACATGAGGATGGGACTACAGTCACTAGCCTGGACAGAAGTCAATCAATCAATCAATCAATCAATCAATCAATCAATCAATCAATCAATCAATCAATCAATCAGGAGCATTGTAAGTGCACTACTCACCGAGAGGGTCTCAAGGCGCTGGGGGGGGGGGGGGGGACCGGTGCATTCAGTCAAAGTGCCAAGTCTTGAGAGACGTCCTGAAGGTGTTCAGGGTGGGGGCGCGTCTGAAGTCGATTGGGAGTTTGTTCCCGATCTTGGCCGCGATGTAGGAGAAAGCTCTTCCCCCTGTTCTGGCTTTGCGGATGTGTGGGGTTTGGCGAGGGCGAGGTTGGTGGATCGGAGCTTTTTTGGGTGCGTGGAAGGTGATTCTCATGTTGAGGTATTGGGGTCCGGTGTTGTGGAGGCATTTGTAGGTGTGGGTGAGTATCTTCAAAATGACTCTCTTCTCGATGGGGAGCCAGTGGAGATTCTGTGTCACACATGTCACAGATGGAGAGGGGCACAACAGGGAATTTAGTAGTCATGGTGCATATGCATCTCTTGTGACAAGGCTGTGTGTTTGGAAGACTTACAAACTGTAATAGGGGCAGCAGGGTGAGAGACTGCAACATGCATGTTGAACATAGGTGTGTGACATGGCACATACTCACCCCCTACTTGCTGCTGTCTGGCCTTCAACTGCCCATCCATGTCAGGGAAGACGACCGCCAGAATCTGGAGCATGTGGGCAGTCAGGGTCCGGCTTCTGCCCCTCTTGCATGGAGGTGACAGGTTCAGTTGTACCTGTGCAATCCTCCGAGTCCAGCCTTGGAGGTCGTGCCACCTCTTCTGGCAGTGACGGACACTTCGGTTGGTGACCCCACTGAGCGAACTGTCCGTGCGATGATCTGCCACATCTTGATCTTCTGATGGGAGTCGACCTGTGAGGATGACATGGTGACAGTCCCTTAATTTACATGCTGCATGTTTCAGAGTCACACAATTTAACACATTGTTCAGGATAAGATTGCAAACAATGTCTAACGGGTGAACAAGTGGCATTATGGGCAGTTGTCCTGTGTGCAATGAACCCTCCATCCCAATTGAACAGTGCTGAGAAGCCAACACCACCTAGTACACACACTTCTACAGCAGTGTTCATGCCCAAAACACAATTCTACACACAGCAAAACATAGAGGAACTCTGTTTGCATGCTTGCACTTGAGATTTCCAATGCTAGCTGTGCAAGTTTTTGCACATGTCCAATGAAAAGGCAGTGGAATCATCACTCACCTGCTCCTCTGGTTTGCCGTACAGCTGGCTGTACAGTGAAAGGAGTCAGTCCAACAGGGCCTGGTTTTCTTCTTCAGTGAAGGCTGGGGCCCTGTCCACTGTACATGCCATGGTAGCTCCCAGAGGATGTGGAGACAGCAGTAGAGAGATGGGGAGATGCAGGCAATGTGCAGGTAGTGCAGGCAAGTGAGGTCTGTAAGGAACGGGCAGACTTTTATCTGTAAAGCAGAGGCAGTCTCTTTTCCATGCGGACAAAACAATAGGTCCGACTCGGTCACATTATCTGAATCTGTCTAATCCATAATATTACTAGCGTACAACACACCTACTGCGACGTTCAAAATACCTGCATCGTCCTGCAATTGACTTAGATACATTGGTGATGGAAGGTTACCGAATTGTTTTGCACGCGAATCGGACACAAAACAAAACGCACATCTGTCACCATGCCGACCGACAGCCAATGGGTGCAACGGACTCGCTTCAGATGCAGCTACTGCATCCTGTGAATACTCACCCGCCTTGTTCACCATCATGACCAACAGCAAATGCATGCAACAGACTCGGTTTGGATGAGACTACTGCGTCCTTTGAATACTCACCGCGTCGTTCACCATGACGACCAACAGCAAATGTGTGCAGCGCACTCGGTTCAGATGTGGCTACCGCGTCCTTTGAGTACTCACCTGTGTTGTTCACCATGACGACCAACAGTAAATGGGTGTGACGGACTCGGTTTGGATGCAGCTACCGTATCCTTTAAATACTCACCTGAGTCGTTCACCATGACGACCAACAGCAAATGGGTGCGACGGACTCGGTTCGGAAGCGGCTACTGCGTCGTCCCACTAATCGTTCAGCAGGGCAGACATTAGTGCAAATAATGATGTTCTTGTGCATTACATGTGTGGAGCCAGTGTTTCCGTGATATCTTGTACATTTGAATTGATAGCTCACACTCCAGTGATGAGCTAAGCGTGACTGGCACACAACACTCTGTTTGTGAGTCTCATTACAACATTGAGGGTACACTTCTCAGATTGTCCTACTAGGCTTGGAAACAGTCCCAAGGGATAAATTGTGAAAACATGTTTTGGCTACACATATTCACTGCTTTGGTGGACTGTGTGACCCACTGTGCATTGGGGGATGTTTCTGACTGGGACTCTGCTGTATCGGAGTCATGTACAATGCAGAAAATGTTGAAATTTTGTACCGTGACATTTAGCTGCCACATCAGCTTGTGTATGTTATGTGAATTGCTGTTTTGTGTTTGTGTCTCAGTCTTACGTGGATGATTACAAACTTAATGCCACCCCTACATTACAGATGTTCAGTGTATGTGATTGTACATGTTTGTCAGACATGACATCATTACAGTGTCCAACCTGTGACATTGGTGTGCAGGTGTCTCTTCCTAATCCTATTGTGTGTACCTTTCAAACATGTGATGGCTGTCACCAACCCATTTTTTGTATAATGTGTTTGGCATGTTGTTGAGTATGTGATGTTTGCTCACATGTATTAACTTGTGCCTTAACTAGCTCTGCCTCGGCACACCGGCATTCTCCATTGAAACTCCGAAGCAGATGTGGCGATACTGCCCACGCTCACTGAAGTAATGCGATCGTGCATTCTCCAACAGCTGGCACACAGCACCCAACAGGACTTTCTGCCATAAAGCAAACAGAATGGATCCCGCTGGTGTCAGCAACACCCAAAGTCCAGATGGTGAGCGCTCCTGCGCCTATAATGAACCGTCGACTCTCTGCCACCTTAGAATTGTAAAAAAGGTGTGATATATTATCAAGACAGCAGTGCATTATTTGTTTGTCCTGAAGATGATGCCCTATATTTAATGTGGCATCGAAACGTCGTCGACACCCAAACACCCTATGCACTAGACTCAAGCTATAACACATTGTGCAATGGTGTTAAATGATTAATTTGTGTCTGTCTATACTGAGAACAATTGTACAGACCCATTTTGGCTTGCCTTTTGGCCAATTCTGTGTTCATTGTTCTGTCTTGTGTTCTGTTGGTCACGGCTGTGCCCACTTGTCATTTGAATGTTTTATTTGATACTACTTTTGAAAAATACTATGAAAATAAATTCTTGTCCGGCTGGACAAAATACATACATTCTATTCTAAGTGCATGGTTATCTATCACACTGTATTCCTCCTGAATAGGGACCACTGTTCTCTATAACTTGAATCTAGGCTCAGCAATTATCCTATCAATATTCATTTCCAATGTCCTGGGACTTCTTTTTATCCAGATGTCATGTTACGGGTGTTGCAGTGCATGTGGCTTTTTACATTGTAATGTGACATCAACTGTGTTTACACTCTACACATAGGTATAGCAGAAGACCTCCAGTCTACAGGCCCTTCCCCGACCTCCAGGCCATGTAAGAAAGTGATTGCATCCGTAGACACCACTTTACCAGGCCACTTATTGTTGAGCTGGCTGACTAATTGGCACCACATTTGCAGCCTGGACGTCCATATCCCACTGCACTGACACCCAAGGTAAAGGTGATGGCGGCACTACATTTCTTCGCCATGGATTAATTTCAGTATATACTGGCAACATCAGGTGACATGTCACAGACCATGTTCAGCCGTGTGTTTTGTGATGTTTTGGAGGCATTGCTACATTTCCTGGAACAATATATAAAGTTCCCAACACCTACCCAGTTGACAGACATCAAAGGGGAGTTTAATGCATTGTGAGACATGCCACATGTCATTGGTCAATTGATGGGACACATGTAGCTTGATCCCCCGACAAGCCAATGAGCATACCTATAGGAATCAGAAACACTTCCACTCAATCAATGTCCTCGTGGTATGTCTGGCTGACATGGTGATTTCCGATGTGTTTGCACATTTCGCTGGATCAGCAAATGATGCATACATCATGAGGAGTAGTGCCATCCCCCAGTTGATGTCTCAGCTGCAACCTGAGCATGCCTGTCTTCTTGGTAGGTTATGGTGTATGTTTATGTTGTGTGTGGCTTGTATGTCAGAGTGTGCTCTGTATTCAGACAACTGAAGTATTTTCTGTGTTCAATGTAGGAGGGTCTGGATACACTGACATGCCTTGGTTGCTGACACCACTCTGGAACCCTGTCACCCCAGCTGAGATTTGTTACAATGAGGCACATAGGAGGACCAGGAGAGTGATTGAGCGTACGTTTGGGCTACTGAAGACAAGGTTCCGGTGCCTGGATCAGACAGGAGGTGCACCACAGTATGGCAGCCTGAAGGTGTGCAAGATTATCACAGCAGCATGCATGCTCCACAACCTTGTAACCTGTAAGAAAATACCACTAATACTGGATGATGAAGACCAGCAGCCACCAGCAAGGAAGGAACCAGACTTGGGACATGATGCCAATGATGATGAGGATAATGAGGGTGATTTGCGACAATAACTTCTTCATGTAAATGTGAGTATAGAATGAGCGGAGTCAGCCCATAAATGTTTGTTTGTGTGTTGCTGTTGTCTTATGAGTATGTATGTTGCTGAGTGTCTGTTATTCTGTTAGCATCAACAAAAGCTGCATGTTGATGCATGTCCCCATGGCCCCTCCCACCACCTCTACCCACCCAAGCAGGACGAGTTGGTGCTGGCACAGTAACTACAGAGTCTCCTTCCTCGTTGACAGTGGTGGTGTTGTCTCCAGACTGCCCCGTGTTGCTTTGCTTTCGGTGTTGGCTCAGGCTAGTGTGTCCATGAGGGTAGGGGTCAGCTGTGTGTTGGCTGTTGAGGAGGGAGGGGTCGCAGAGGATTCCGGGGTTACTGCTGCAGGTACTGTGGCCTGACCCACACCTGATGAGGTAGGTAGTTCATTGTCATCTGAAGTATGTTGAGAGACCTCAACGCCGGAGAGCTCAGGGTTGATCAGAGCCTGGGACTGGCTGGCCTGGTTTGTTGCTGAGTGGTTCCCTGCCTGCCCTGTTGGTACATGCAAGCCACAATGATTGTTGTGACTGTCCACAGCTCCTCAGATCATTACCATGACATTGTCTATTGAAGCTAAGGATAACTTGATGTACATAGTTTGTCTTCTCCCAGCAAGGTGGAGGAGTGTTGGTCAATGGCCACATCTGCCATCATGACCTGTCCCATACACACTCCTCCCAGCCAGGCCAAACAGTACACCTGTGACTATGCTGGGCCTGAGAGTGAATGGAAATGTACTGAGAAGATGGTTGACACTGGGGACTGGTGTGGGGAGCACAAGGCCTTGATAGGAGTTGTGGGAAGAAACAAACAGGTCCCAGTGTCAGCCATCTCGCACGTACATTTCCATTCACTTGCAGGGACAGCATAGTCCATGGTGTGCTGTTAGGGCTGGCTGGGAAGGTGTGTGGAGGACAGGGCATGATGGTAGACGTAGTCAGTGCAGACAGTCTTCCTCCCAACAAGCCCAAAAAGGCCATCTGGGATTTTGATGTCCTGACAATGCGCAAAGAGTACATTCAAGATGTCTGGCAGTGTGACCTGTCGTTTGCTTCTGCCCACAACTCCCAACAAGGGCTTGTGCTCCCCCCACCAGTCCTAAGTGTCAGCAATCTTGATAGTACTTTTCCACTCACTGTGAGATAAGCACAGTTCAAGGTGGGCTTGTGGGAGGAGAAGTATTTACACTGAATTCAACTCCCATCAGGCCCTGTCCCACACACACTCCTCCCAGCCAGCCCAAACAGCACACCTGGGACTATGCTGTCCCTGCTAGTGAATAGACATGTACTTGCAAGATGTCTGACAGTGTTACCTATTGCTTCTGCCCAATGATTTTGAATTTTTCTTGGTGTGGCCAATGCTTGTTTTCCTAAGATTTTACATTTCCCAGTTGCATTTTCTGTCACAAGCTGACACGTTTCAAAGGCCACATCGTCTGCATTGTCATCTGTTCGCAGGTTGAACAATGTCTGATTCATGCCCTCAATGCTATGTTTCAGCGTTCATAAACGAGTCAGTCCCATTTTCTGTCACAAGCCGACACGTTTCAAAGACCGCGTCATAAGCATCATCATCTGTTCGCGGGTTCAACCGTGTCTGATTCATGCCCGCAATCTATGCGTTCTCATACCATTCGGGCTTGTTTCCGGATGAATTGGTAGTACAAATTGAACTCCAAACATGTCGGTTGGAGTTTACATTCATTACATCGTACTCCGTCATTCGGACAGCTCGTGGTCAACTCGTTTGGAAAGCATTCTGGAACACAGTCGATAGGAATGCTTTCCGAACGAGATCGGAATCGGGACCTAAGAGTTGGTCAGAATGCTTTCCGACCGACATTGTAATGAGGCCCTAAATGTCATTATCGTTAGACCATATAAGAATCATGTGCTAATTGCATGTTCATGTCATGTGTCTATCATGAAATGATGACGTATTTGTAACATATATAAGGTGGACAAAATTGTGCTAGTGCAACCCCCCCTTTGATGGCAAATCAAGTAATCACATATATAGTCTCACAACAAGGTCAAGAAAGGAGGAATTATTTACCATGGACGGTACCACTCCACAATATCTATCTCACAACAAGTAACCGGATGGTGTGTCCGGTTACTTGTTGTGAGATCTAAATCAAGTAATCACACCACTGTCTTTTCAGATAGAAAAATCCCAATCTAGTTGTTTTCATCATCTTTCTCCTGATTCCATGTCATCATAATATTTGTTCTGTCTGTCTTCTAGTTCTACATCTGCTCTTTTTCACTTCCTTTTTTACTTGTTTGCATGCTTATATCCTTCATAGATTACAAACAAGGATAATCCACAAAGAACATTGATCACTAAGAGTTTCAAAATGCTTCCAACAATTCCCCTGCTTAAGTTTCCAAATAATTGCCCTATAGCAGAAAATATATTTTGTATTGCTTCCCAAGCACCTGTTGCAGTTAGCCCTTTCAAATACTTCTTTAAGTCAGTAATGTTCTTTATGTAGTTCTGCAAATCTTTACTCTTGTCTTGAATGAAATTGCAACATTGTTGAACTTTCAACATCCTGATACTCCCCCCCCCCTCTTTTGTGCCAAGGACGTCTAATGCAAGTTGATTCTGAAAAACTATGGATCTTATGGCAACCATTTCAGCATCTTTTACTAAAAATCCTCCAGCTGTACTTGAGAATAACTTATCAAACACAGTAGAAAGCTTTCCAATATTGTGTATGTTTAGTATCACTCCTACGGATGGTATCAAAGCACCAAAGATGTCCCCTACAAACTCACTAGCACTAGTACCTCTTTTGGTTCTCACATGTTGTTCCCTTGTTAAATCATCAAGTTGTCCCACATGATAAATCTTTGGATATCTATCCCCATGTAACAAGTTCCATACCATTTCTTGGGCAACCTGTACAATGATTGTTTCCCACAAATGTAATAGACTCTAGAAAAAACAGGATCTGCTCCATCTAAGTATAATCCCCAATTCCCTTGAACTTCATAGGTATTGTCACATTCCCTTTACCCCATGAAATTTGTATCAGCTGTGGATTTTTCAATGAATATTCATTATTTTATTTTATTTTGCCATTCTAAAGCTAATGCTGTCATGTTTCCCACTAATCCTTTGCCCATTGTGACACGTTTGAATGATTTGTTGCATTAGCTAATAAGTCTCTTCATCTGCCTTCTACTGAATCTATGAACATCTTTTCTACATCAATTAAGGAACAAGTTAAGTTGCATCTATGTGCATAAATTGTATCTAATGGCATGGTTGGTCTAAAGACATTTTCACTAACTCAGTGGTTTTAGCATCAGGCTGTCAATTCAAGTGCTTCAGCACAGGAACTTCTGAAAAAGTCATGATTTGAGAAAAAGTATTGAAAATTAGTCTTTCCATAGAATAAGCTCAGCAAAGAAATACAGGTAACTCTGTATGTCCCGGGGAGATTATGATATGTAATCTCCTCAGCAAGTGATGCAGGTAATTGCATGCAAACGTAGCAATACCTAGCATCCATTGTATTAATATATTTTTAAAGCAATTTTCAATAAACATTCAATGAATAGTCTCCTCTAGAAGCATCTACATGTAGGTCTTTTTCTTCTATTGCAGGTAAACTATTGTCAATGGTGTTTGAGGGGCATGTGTAGACCTAAGCTCCTCTATTTGTAAACTAAAAATTACAAACAAAGCAATTGATACTAATGTTACAACAATACTCCAATACAAAAGCGTCTTCATCTGCTAGTTGAGTTAGGCTCTGTGAGTTCTTCTGATGTCAGAACCTTTACCTTGAGATCGCAGAACAGTTCTTTCAGTTAGTTTCCACTTGCGTGAACAGCAAAGCAAAGTTCAATAGTCTTTCCCAGCAAAATATGAACAATGATCTTCGTGAGACTTCCTTAGCTCTACTCCTTCTTCTAAAGGCCAACCTTATGCTCTTTCAGCAGATTCGGGCCTTGCTACTCTTGTTTGTTTTTCAGGGACATCTATTAAGGTCTTTTTCCAAAACATGCTCTGTACAAACTCACTAATAGTCACTTCCAGAATAAAATGACTCACTCGATTCAATTTGATTCAAAAACTTTATTCGTTTGGAAGAAAAACCAACCATAAAAGTACCTGGATAGAAACTCATACAAATATATAAATACAAGCTATAAAACGCCGGTCACATCATTCGAAAATTCTAATTATTTAGTACATAAAACACAATAGAGTATACAATCGATCATCTCGTACACTTCATATATGCAATTAATCAATCGTATTTGAGCAACAGTTAATGAGATAGATCTAAAAGAAATTATATGGATCTGAATAAAAACTATAGAAACTACAGATATCTGAATTCCTTAGCTGTTACAATATGCTTTTCCTATTTTCATAGTATTCAGTATAAAAAGTGCAATATTGTAACACAAAAACTGGTCACCTAGTGTCTCCAAGTAGTTCATTGTGGCTTTATGAGATCTAATATTCTGGGCAACAAACATAGGGTTCAAATAGAGTGACATAAAATTCTGATACAGTTTGCAGAACAATAAAAAGTGCAGAGTGCTTTGTTTACTCTGTCCATCACTGGGACAAAAATATTTATCAGAGGGGCAGGACCTCATCTTGGGGAAGGCACAAGGTGATGCACTTTACCACATCTCAGCATTGACTGCACAAATCGGTTCTGCATTTTGGTTACATATACCAGGTAATTGTTGTCCCCATCCTCATTATCCAAGGACTTATAGAATATTACTGACAATTTATTCTCATCATTTGACTCACATATGCCCAACCTGGTTTGGAAAAATATATTTTTTGACCTATTCTTAAATAGTGATGTAAACCGAGTAGGGTCAGACAAATTGACAGATTAAACCATTTACCTAGGCAAGAGTTCATGTAGGATAACCAGGGTATTTTTAAGGTCTTGTCCAAGGCTAGGCAGTCACGAATAATATCTCTAGTAAAGCTGGTCTCTTCCTTAGCCCAAAGTGATATCCATAATAACATGAGTCTCACCAAAAGGTGGTCTTCTAAAAACTGCAAGCCTACCTCATTATGAACTATGGTATTGGATGCACAAGGTAGCAAACATAAAACCCGTTTTAGGAATTTGATTCTGCAATTAGTAGGGTATAACCATTAGCATGGCACCAAAGGCCAGACCCATATGTAGCAGTAGTCACCCCCATGGCTTTATATATAGCTACCATTTACCTCCAGGCACGGGTTGTATGGTGTTGGTGGCATCTGCCCCTGGTGACTCTAGGGGCTGTGATCCTTACCGCTGCAGGCTCAAGGCAGCTTGTGCAAACGGGCGTTCCACAAAGCAGGAGCCCCAGGCTCTTAAGTACGAGCCTCCGGGTGCGGGTTGTACGGCGTTGGCAGAGTCTGCCACTGGTGTCTCTGGGGAATATGGTTCTTACCCCCACAGGCTCAAGGCAGCTTGTGCAAATTCTGTTAAGTGGCAATTCAATTTTGAATCTCAGTTCAGCCACAAAGTTCAATTGAAGGAGGTTCAATTGGATGCCAATTGTTAGAGCAAAAGGTGCAAAATGTTCTCTCCCTGTCATTGACAGCTAAATATATCCATTCAGGTGAAGAAAACCTCCGACAAGGTTCACTATCTCTCTTTGATCTCCTTATTGCTGGCCCTTCTTCATCACTGTTACTTAGGCCAGATCCTTCAGTATCTTCTGGGATAGTTTTTGGAACATGCACTTCAGACAAATAACACATCCTTCTTTCTTACCTCCTTGACTATCGGCCTCCAGGAACTACTCGCGTTACTACTGTGCTATGCCCTTCATCAGGGTGTGAATATTGCACAGTCAACACCACAGGATAGGACTCTTTTGTATTGACTTCAACTATTGACTCTCTCAGACCCCCTCAGGCAAAACATGTGCTATCCCAGCTTCTTGCTGTACCCCAACAGCTTGACTAACCTGCTCCCTCTGTCTCACTGTAACCACCAGAACATAAAGGAACAGGTGCTGTTATATCATCAGTTAGGGAGACCTCCGCACTCCAGAGCTGTTGTATTGACCAGAATCACTTGGTACGGCCCACACCACTGAGTCTCCAAGCATGATTTGCGCACATGTTTCTTCACCATAAGCCAGTCACCGGGACTGAGGTCATGGCACTGCTTCTGTTGAGGCGGGGCTGTAGCCTCTCCAACCTGGAGATACACAGAATGCACTACATCAGCCAGTCCTATGCATCCATCAAGAACATGCACATTCACAGACACAGCTGGCAATCTCATTGCTCTTCCTATTATGAATTCATGGGGTTACAATCCTAGCCTCCTATATGGAGTACTGCATAGACTCACCAGCACAAGAGGTGAAGCATGAGGCCATTTCAGAGATGTCAAAACACACACTTTAGCGGATCTGGATTTCAAAGTGCCATTGACTTGCTCCACAGTTCCAGAAGCTTCCAGTCGTTAACTGCAGTTGAGGATTTGGTCAACTTGCAATACAGTGCGCAGCATCTTCAGTACCTCATTATTAAAATCAGTTCCTCGGTCTGACTCCAAAGAAGTTGGGAAGCCGAAGCTTGGTATTAACTCCCTCCACAACAATTTATCCACCGTGAGACTATCCTTTATCCTGGTCGGATAAGCTTCAACCCAACCTGAACAGATGCACCTAATCACTCTTCAAAATGGTCATAGAATTCTCAAAACCAACAGCAATAGAGAACACCATCCACCCCTCCCAAGAACTTTGCAAAACTATGTTTTTTGACTACATCTAAAGCATCTACAACAATTTCACCCTCAACCCTAATGACGTTAACCAACCAGTGAACAACAGCCAAACCATTATCACCTAGTCTCCACTCTCTGCTCTCACGACCTCAGTCATCATGTCTTCCATCCATTGAGGGGACGCCCACTGACCCCTGCCCTGCCACCTCTACAACCTCTCAATAAACCCTATCAGCATGCAACTCATCAGCATCCTCAACACCTCCATCTCCACAGAAACCTACCCGAACAGATGGAAACACGCAGATGTCAGACCCCTCCTAAAGAAAGCTTCCGCTGACCCCAGTAATCTCAAAAGCTATTTTCCGATCTTCCTGCTCGCCTACATGGCCAAAGTGCTCAAGAAATCCATCAACCAGAAGCTCACAGAATTCCTGGAACAAAACCACCTACTGGACACCTCACAATCAGGATTCCGGCCACCCATGGCACTGAGACCCCTCTAATTGCTGTCACAGATGACATCAGAACATTCCTCAACCACAGAGAAACTGTGGTCTGGATATTCCTCGGCCTCCCTGCAGTTTTCGACACCGTTACCCACAACACCCTCATGAACAGAGTCTTCAACATAGGCATACAGCAAGACGCCTTCAAGTGGATCGCCTCCTTCCCTACAGGATGCCACAAGGAGCATCCAACTGCCTCCCTTCACTTCAGCCTCCAATGACATCATATGCAGTGTACCACAAGGATCATCCCTCAGCCCCACCCTATTCAACATCTACATGAACTCCCTCGCAGACAGGGACAGCTCCTCCATTTGAGTGGAGGTGCGCTGCCCAACAAGCCCCAGAGCTGCAAATAACATTTTTATTTATTTATTTAAACTTCTAGAGCGCACAGCTAACCGTAATGGGTTTCCCGGCGCTGAGGGACAGACAGGAGAAGAAAAAAAACAAAAAAGTGTCAAGCTGATTTTACTGAACCACAAATTACTGCTGGAAGAGCCAAGTTTTAAGTCCCTTGCGGAAAAGAAGATTGGTTTCTGTTTTTAGGGTCACAGGAAGAACATTCGATAATCTAGGACCTAAGTAGGCAAAGGAGCGGCCCCCCATCTTTACTAGTCTAAATCTGGGAACAGAAAAGTCCCCATGCAATGATGATCTCAAAGTACGATTGGGTTTATAAGCATGAATAAGGTCATGAAGATATTTTGGGGCTGAGGCATGTTTAATTTTAAAGATGTAACACGGGGCTTTAAATTTAATTCTGTTAGAGATCTTAAGCCAGTGAAGGTCTCGGAGTGCAGTGGAAGCGGAATTTCTCCTAGGAACATTACAGAGCAGGCAGGCAGCAGCGTTTTGCACAACCTGAAGTTTTTTTGTAGTTGTTAGGTCGGCTCCAAGGTATAGGACGTTGCCATAGTCCAGGCGGGAAACGACCAACGCCTGGACTACCGTTCTTTGTGTGGGAGGGGGAAACATCCACAAAATCTTCTGAAGCCATCTCAAGGTGGCAAAACAGATAGAGGCTACCTTTACAGCCTGCTGTCTCACTGTAAGTTTCTCGTCAATGATGAACCCAAGATTGCGAACTGCAGTTACAGGTTGCGGAATTGGTCCCATATCATCTGGCCAATGGTGGGGGCCCCAGAGATCCTTGTTCTTACCTAGTATTACTACCTCAGTTTTATCACCGTTTAGCTTCAAAAAGTTTCTCTTCATCCATTTAGAGACACGGATCAGACCTTCTTTCAGAGCAGAGGTGTTATTACAGTCTTTGTTGGAAAGAGAAAAAATGATCTGAGAGTCATCGGCGTAGGAAAATAATGTGAGGCCAGCTTCCTCCACAATGGTAGCTAAAGGTCTTACGTAAATGTTAAATAGTAAGGGGCTGAGTATCGACCCCTGGGGAACACCATACGCCGAAGGATAGGTTGTAGAAGAGGCGGAGGCAGAAAACACCTGAAAAGTGCGATCTTTTAAAAAGGAAGCTATCCAGGCTAGCGCCATACCCTCTACTCCCAGGGACCGGAGAGTCGCGAGGAGGATGGAATGAGACACAGTGTCGAACGCCGCACTAAGATCAAGAAGGATCAAGGCTGATGTTTCTCCGCGATCGACACTGTGACGCAGACTCTCGGTGACTCCTAGGAGGGTGGTTTCAGTTGAGTGATGCGCTCTAAATGCGGATTGGGACGGATGTAAAAAGCCCGAGCTCTCCACGAAAAGTGTCAATTGTGTGTTTATATGCCTTTCTAAAATTTTTGATAGAGTGGGGAGCAATGAGATTGGTCTGAAATTAGATAAATTGGTAATCTCCGCTCCAGCCTTTTTTAATAGTGGAATTATCATTGCATGCTTCCACTCCTGAGGGACATATGACTCAAGTAATGAAGAGTTAAGAAGTTGCATTAGCACTTGACGTGGGCTGAGATCAAGTAATTTTAGAATCTTAGTGGGTACCGGATCCTGCGGGGAGCCTGATTTGATGCTATTTAAGCAGTGGGAAAAAAGAGGCATCGTCAAAAGGAAGCCAGTTTGCAAGTTTCGTCCCAAAAAGGAGAGAAGGGTCCGGCGTGGAAGTAGGGTCAGGCAGAGAGGTATCAAAAGATGTAGAAGTACTTAGTGAATCGTAGATGCGCTCTACTTTAGATATAAAAAAGTTCGCCACCGAATTACATTGAGCCTCGTCCAATACGGGAGATGCTGGTATCGTATCAGCTCCAGTTAGTCTCTTCACAACCGAAAAGAGAGTACGGGGACAGTTTTTAGCATTGGTTACTGTCTTTGAAACATAGGCAGCTCTGGCTATTCTACAATGATGGTGATAGTCCCTGAGGGCTTCCTTATAGGCTGTTTTACGGGAAGCAGAGTAGGAGCGTCTCCATTTCCTCTCAGAGATCTTACAGCTAGTTTTCCTACGCTTAAGATCTTCAGAATACCAAGGCGCAGGAGGTCGGTGAGATGAGGAATTTTTTCGTGTTAAAGTAAGAAGTTCTTCAATGGCAGAGTGCAGCCATTTAGATACTTCAGAGTTTAATTCAGATGTGGATGTGTTGGTGTTAGAAAGAGTGTTCGATAAACGTGTGTTAAGGTCGATGATATTAAGTTTATGCCAACGACGTGTAAATACATCCTTACTGTTGCTTTTTTTATTTGATTTCCAGTCTGAGATAGGACAAAGTGGACGGCATAATGGTCCGACCATTCCAGAAGACGGGCAGGGAAAGAACATTCAAAAAGGAGATTAGAAAGAACAGGGTCTAATAAGTGTCCAGCAGAATGTGTTGACCCAGAATTGCATAATGAAATATTTAAGGCTTCCAATTCAGATAAAAACAATTTACTGACATTGCATTGACCATCTTCCAAATGGAGGTTCAGGTCGCCAAGAATAGAAAAATTGGCAGCTTTCAGAGAAAGAGGAGCAATAACGTCAGAAAATGAAGTCATCCAGGTAGTGGCGTTGCCAGGGGGATGATAAATCAAGAGACCGGATAGATTAAACCGGGGGCTAGTAGCGAGCTTAAATAGTCCGGCTTCACATCCAGGCAAGGGGAAGGCATCGAGAGTGCATGTGTAATTTGACTTAAAAATAATCGCAATGCCACCCCCTTTACCAGTGTCTCTGTCAATTTTGATCAGTTTATACCCATCGGGAATCGCCATGGAAATATCAGGCCCCGAGCAAGCCTGAAGCCAAGTTTCAGTAAGGAACATGGCGTCGGGAGTTTCATCTATTATGAAATCGTAGATGTTGGTCTTATGTTTTGGGAGTGATCTACAGTTCACACTCCAAAACTGCAGTTTTGAGGGGGAGAAGGGGGTTTTAATAGCCCTAGTTCTGCCTTTCGATTTACCCCGCTTATGTAACGCTTTCAATTGATTACACCTTAACATTTTACCCATGGTGAAACCACAATGGGTACATTTAAAATTATGAATAGGCAGTACACACGTTGTGCACTGTACAGGGGAAAGATGGTTAAGCAGTTTTAGTTCCTTACTAGTGTAGATGTAGCTGTCACCGCGAAGGACTGGGACTGTGGAAGGCGGAACCGGGTCCAGTGTCCCTTGGTCCGTCCTGGCGTGGACGGGCCTGACTCTGGCGCGAATCCGGCGCGAGTCGGTCGCGCACGCTGTGCGCGTTCGCTGCGCGAAGACATAGACATCCCCTTTTATGCTCCACTAGAGCGCTGTCAAGCCCAACCCACACCCAAGATGGCCGCCGCTATTCTGTGCCCGGGACCGGCTCCACAGCGTCAATACTCGGCTGGGAGTGGTCCAGGGCAATGGGAGAGAGGGGGAGCGAAGTAGAGATTATAGCCCACCAAAAACTAACAAGCAAACAAACAAGAATTAATAATAAAGTTTATTAATTACCGTTTTATTTTTCAGCAACCCGTCCTTAACTAAGTGTCAGGATGGGGCGGGGCCAGCACTGCCAAGTGGCAGCAGCAGGGAGCTGTGCCCTTTTAAAGGTGCATGTCGGTTTGGCCTGCCGTCTTGGGCCAGCCGGTCACACATAAGCATATTAAAGTTCTTTAACCTAGCTGTCGTAGACAGCTGGGTTCTAGAAAACGCAGGTCTCCAGTGCTCTTAGGAGCGCTGGGAGATCCTACTCTTTCCAATCCCGGCACTGCTTTCATGCTGTGAAAACCGCATCAGGATTGGGTGTACAGGTTCATGAATCTGGAGCTTCCTGGAAGAAGCTCTCAACTTCACCTTCGGCCGATTTGTTTCCAGGTTTTAGCAAAACAGTAGCAGGATTTAGTACAGTACATCACATCAATGTGACATTCATTGTGCCAAGTATGACTTGCTCATACTTTGTAAGATGATTATTAGTCAGATATTGGGTCCTGGTACGTGTTAATAGGACTTCCACCAAGTGAGGGGCAAAAACAGTTAAAGGGTGACCCATGACAATGCTGTCACATTGTTCTATGCTGACATCTATTGAGGCCACGACTGTGGGACAACCAGGCAAAGCCGCAGCTACAAGATCAAGTGTGACAGAAAAATATGAGACGGGTCTGCAAACATTTCCATGCATCTGGGTTAGCACTGAAAGAGCACAGCCCTCCCTCTCACTGCAAAACAAACAAATCATTTATTATAATAATGCATTACCAGTGATTGGGCATGGCCAAGACATTCTCTTAGCTCTGAGAAGGCATGCATTCAGCTATCATTCCATGGTACCATATCTGTCACATCCTTGACATTAAGGAAAGGTTGGGAATCCACTTTCAACAGTAGCCCACCATTCCTTAAAACATTCTGACTTGTTTGTGGGTTGTTGGCGGGTTCGTTTCCAGAATCTTCAAGATTCTCCCTTGCAACACCTTCCTTGCTCCTTTCTCAATGTGATATCCTAGATACATGGCTTCTTTCTTACAGTGCTGCAGTTTTGTTGCAGACAATATGTTTATTTTCAGCTAAGTGGTTCAACAAAGCAATTGTGTCTCTCATGCAAGCCTCCTGTGTATTTGACACCACCAGTAGGTGGTCAATGTACTGAACTAGACTGAGTGCTAGGGCATCACCAGGGACTCCAGATTCTTTTTGAGTATATGTTTGAAGATTGGTGGACTCTCTGTATACACTTGTGGAACTCGGCACCATGCCAATACACAATGCCAAAATGGAAAGTGAAAAGGAATTGGCTATCCTCATGCAATTGTATAGAAAAGAAGGCTTGACACAAATCAATGACAGAGAACCACTCAGCCTTACATGGAATCTGAAATAAAATCACTGCTGGATTCAGGACCACAGGACAACAAGGAATAAGTATGGAGTTAACCTTACTCAAATCCTGGACAATGGAATACTTGCTATTTGGGTTTCTGCAAACCCATTATGGCAGATTTATATGGACTCCTTATAATCTCTGTCAAAATACCTTGCTCAATCAATCATTGAGTCAATCACAAGAGTAATCCCAGCAATGGTTTCAGGGGTCAGATTGCATTGTGGGATTCTCAGGTACTCAGCATTAGATTTTACTGTAATCTGGACTGGTTCAGTATCTGATGAGACCTATGTCTTTCCCTGAAAATTCCAAGACTTCAGGTGACACTGTCTCTCAGCTCTTGGGGCAGATCGTCTTTGGTGAACATAGGATATTTGGTCAACATAGAGATTTCTGATCTCTGTCTTACAAGTTTAAAGTCAGTGTCTTCAACATGAGTCTGAAAATCAATTCCATTAGGGGTACAGTAAATGGAACAATTCAGCTTGCACACTACAAATCGGTGATTCTCCTCAAAGAACCCTATTTTGACAGTCACCAATTCTGATACTGGTTTAGTCATTTGTTTAGTTGCTACAACCTGGATTCTCTGTCCCGATAGGGGTAGGTTGGGAACCTCTCCTGTTCTCACAGTAGAGAGAGTACCACCAGTTCAATGAGGAGCGAGACTGGATTCCCATTTACCTCACCATCCATGAATGGACCACTCTGGTCTACCTCTAAGGTTTCGCCAAGTACGCAATCCTCCTCCCTTCTCAGGCCCTATAATTGAGACAGGTCTGAGCCGAAATCATCATCTGTATCATTGAGTACTGTTTGGACATTCTCTGATTCATAAAAGGATTGGTGTTCAGATTGAAAATGTGATTCACATTGTATCTCTGGACATTCTCATTTTGTAGTGGCATTGGAGCTTGTGGAACCTACTTCATATGAGCTTGGGATTGGGATTGTGAACTCTCTGTCTCTGTACTTGCTGTGTCTGAACCATGCTTTTTCCTTTTGATTGCACAAATCCACAGTTCTGAACGCGATTTCCATTAACCATGTTACCAGTATTCGACATTCATTCTTCCAATGCCCTAGCCTATTGCAAACGTGTCACTGATTTGTCTTCTTCAAAGTTGGCACATCAACACCTGTACTCAGATCAATTGGGACGCCACATCCTCTACATTGCAGTGGAAATCCATTACCACATTGCATCACCCTAACTTCCTGCTGGTAACTTCCTTGCATGGGACCAGTTTTCCAAAAAAGTTGTTGATTCTTACCTCGCTCTACAGCTTTCATTTGTGCTACTATTAACTTTTCCTTCAATTACTTGTGCTTCATTTTCAATTTGTTACTGCAGTATTTGGTGTATCCCAGTATCTCATCAACAGGCTTACTCTGCCAACAAATCAAATGCTGTGGAATCATGGAACTAACCTCAGGTTTCAATCCATATGCAAATCTGTAAACAAAATGTCCCATATCCTTTGCCTCAGTAGTCTCTGTCCCACTGAACTATTTAAACGTCTGTAACAGTCTTTCATAGTAAGTGTATACCGACTCTTTGGAGTATTGCGCCATTCTGTCGATTTTTACCCAATGAATCTCATTAGGAGATTTTTTTTAAGTAAGAAATATAATCACCTGATTATATTTCTTCATTACCAGTAGGGACGGAGCATGTGATACAGAATATCTTGTCAGTTCTACTTCGGGTCAATCCACAGCAACTTTGCATTCAACCCACAAATCACCTGGGACCACAATTTCAAATAAAATATTCAAATCCTCCCATAAAACTTTTATATTTTTAGAACTCGATCAACCTATCTGTACCATTCCACTTGGTTGTCTCTCAATTTCAGAAGATCATTTGTGACTGATGCAAGATCAGTCCTGCTCTAAGGTATATGAACTTAACCACCACCAGGCACTTCTCTCATGGGAAGCATATGTATATCCTCATCTTTCTCCTATGTTACAGATGAAGGCAGTTGTAACCTAACTTTCTTTGGTTTCTTTTTCTTTGAACATCTACGTTCCCATATATCTCACTATCTCTACTTTTCGAACACAGGGAATTAATTTCTTGTTCTGTAATTTCATTCCTGATCGTCTCATATTTGTGAGATTTCTGTTGCTAAAGCTTAAACTGCAACTTCTTTGTAAGGCTTTAGATTTGTGCATTTCAATTTCATATCTGGGAGCCAGTTCACATAATCTTTCATGTGCCCGCCCTGCATGTCTGCTGATATCTTTACATAGATACAATAGTACATCATCCTGGTAAGCATTTAATGTGACATGTCAAGGGTTCCACTTATCATTTCTTCTAATTCTACTTTCAATGTAGCCACACCCATGACCCCCTCCCTCTCCGGGACCTGAGTATTCCCTCCAATAGTTCCAGGATTTCTACTCCCTGTCGGGGTATCTATACTTCTAAGCTAATCATCAAGTTCTCAGGCAGTAAGACTTAGCTAATCATCAAGTTCTCAGGCAGTAAGACTTGGTTGTTCTGCTGGTGCATTAAGAAGTGTCCACTATTTGTACCACATCTTGATTTGGCTGTGAATTCAAAAGGGACATGTTGGCATTCCATAGGTATCTCTATCCTAGGGTATTGTAATTTACATTTGAAAGCTCATTCATTCATTCTGGGCATAAAAAAGGTGATGATCTCTGGGAAAATCTCCTAGTTGGGTGAAATCCTGTCTGGGGTATTCCTTTGTGTCAGAATGATGGGAGTCTGAGGAATTGGTCTCATTGTCAAGCCCACTGAGTTGTTAGCTATAACATTTGTTTCAGTAGGAACAGCCGGAACTACAGGACCAGGAACAGTCAATGCATCTGAGGCAATTAGAGCATGTGAATTAGAATGAATGGTCATTCCCGAATTCTCTCCCATTGGATTAGGATCCATATTTACTGGTGCCGTAAGCACATCAAAAATCTCACCAACAGGTACATTACTCAATCTACCAGATGGAATTACTTTGCATGGAGCTGGACAGTTTAGCAAAAATTCAGGTATAAAATCCACACTCGAATGACTATCACTGTCCTCATCTGTATTCTCTATGTCCTCTGTCCCTTTCTTCATTTTCCTTTCCTTAAATTTACTTTCCCTTCTTCTTCATTTTCCAATATATAGTCTAGCTCCCTCAATCATATCAGTTCTCCAAGCTTTCTGTTCTGCATCCCATATAGCATCTGCACAAGTGCATATAGCTTTCTTAACCCTACCGTGAAATCTCTCTGTGTATAGGATGAGCGGTATGTTCCCAAGCATTAAGTGCTTTGTATTCTGTAGGTCTAGGAGGTGGTTTCATATCATGCAAAGTCCTTCTTAGATATTCAATGATTCTCAAATTAAATGCCCCACAATGAGGAAATGTCATAGGAGTATCTTTCTCATGGATTCAATGCCATTGTGCGAGCCAAATGTTTGAAGACCCCAGTCTATCGCCATAATATGATCAGGAACCATCAGGTGGTACCTCTTCTCCCTTTCTAGCAGTCACATCTCCCTTCACTAGGCTTTGCAAAGCTTTAAAGAATTTCATTTTCAATTAAAATGTGCAATATTCACAAATGACTCAAACCAGGAAATGATTTTCCACCCACAATTCTCTTTTCAGCGACCACAACCAATCCCAGTGCTGCTCTCTATGACGTATAAAACTAATTCCAGTGCGGCTCTATGCCAACCGACCTATGCCAGTGAGGCGCACTGACATCACGCTCCTTGCAGGAGTTCACCCTCCATGACAATTTTCACAAGTGTTTTCTCTCAGCAATTTATGCAAAACAATGCAAGCAATTTCAACAACTAACTTTGTCTGCTCCTCTAAATAAATTCCAGATTTTCATACAGACAAGAGGCAGTTCGAGCAAAACTTTCTGACCTATCCTGACATTCATTTCAAATGAAACCACGACCAGCGAGTTCTCACTTGGATTGATACAGTTCTTCCCTGTGCTCTGAGATCAACTATATCAACCACACCTCACAATCACACAAAGATAAACTCCCTATCTTAATAAAGCTGTTGATGATGTCTCACGATCAGCACCACAACATAGCAGACAACTACACCCAGTGTCTTCTACATTGAAACTTGTCTTTTGTCTATGTATCCCAGGATCTGAGGCCAAGATGCGACAATTAATTTCTGAGCTGCTAGAACTTCATTAATCCTTAGACCGAACCATGGACTTTTGGGGTTTGGGGTTTGGACCGGGCTTAGGTAACTTCTAAATACGACACCCTAACACCCTGAAGTCAGTGGAAAACCATCTGACCCACTACCAGACCTGCTACCAGATGTAATACAGTGTTTTTTGGGCCCACTCATCACTCATTGGTGCTGCAATGAACCTTTTCCTCTACCTAAAATGTAATGTGAGTTAACATTCACATCATTCAAATTCAATTTGGCTACACAATGAGGACCAGGAATCGGCAGCCAACGTTAAGATGTTTTATTATGAATTCTGAATCAAGTTAAGATACACTACTCTTAACACCATGCTATTAAGGTGAAGAAATAACAACTGGGAAACCCAACCTCCTGAAGAGGTTTAGGCATACCAGTATTAAACAAACAAGGAATTCAGTCACAGCAATACAAAAGACTGGTTGAAGACTAGTAGAAGTATCTGATGATCAGAGAAAAGTTTCAGGTTTTGTTGTCTATCCATAGGTAAATCTAGAGTCACTTATTGAGAGGTGATGGGAGTTAACATTTATATTGATGAAATTCAATTAAGAGTGTAGCCCATTTGTCTACACAATGAAGATCAGGAATCAGTGGCCAGGGTTAAGACGTTTTATTACAAATTCAGAATCAAGTTAAGATACGCAACTTTTAATACCATGCTATAAAGGTACAGAAGTTTGGGTGTACCAATATTAAACAAACAAGGAATTCAGTCACAACAATACAATAGACTAATAGAAGTATCTGATGCTCAGAGAAAAGTCTCAGGTTTTTTTGTGTATGTATTAGTAAATTTAGAGTCACTTAGAGTATGGTCCTAGCTCGGATGATTGTTCTGTAAGTTATAATATCCAAAAAATCAGGGAAAACCATAAAGGAAAGTAGAACTAGACAAGGAAATAATGAGTGGAAATGTGTCAGCATTTCAGAAGCTCAGTCAAGAGTCTTCTTGGGTCAGGGAAGTAAGTGTTAGCCTAAGCCACTCTCAGGAGAGAATCAAAGGAAAGCATATATGTGTATACCTCTCAAAGTCCAGGGGGAAGTGAGATACCAAAAGCAGTGTAGACTTCAATTATTCTCACTAAAATCATTAAGGTAACACCCATCTGTACACGTCATCAGGGGTCTCATTGTTCTACTCCACTTCTCATGCTTTAGACTGCAACATTTGCAAAAGACTTACACTGGAAATGTGAACAAAGTCGTCTTCTCACACACAAGTCAGTTGCTGCTGAAAAGGTCTTTCAATCAACACTCATTTCTCCATGTTCTTTTGTCATGGTCCTCGTCTAAGGCTCTTTCTCTATTGCTAATACAGTAATGTATCTGCTATTCAACTAACAATGAGTGTGAATACCTGCAAGAAATGTCATGTTAGTTGAAAATGAAAACCAATATTTTATGCAGCATGAAGAATTATAGGCCTGCTAAAGACAACTTAGCATTTTAGAACAATAGTGCACATTCAATGTGCATGTGCACATTTAAATACTGGTAAGGGTATAATACTAGTACGTTAGATTCAGATTACGTAGAGCTTATGGTAAAATCTTAAATGTATATGTGTCAGTATGTCAAAGAACAACATTTAAATGAATTATGTGTATAACATTTGTGCACATTACTTAATCTTTTGTTGCTTCTAGAGTAATCACACTCTACATATTTGAGGATAGTTTATTTTCAGTTATCTAAACATTACATATTATTCAAGGTTTTAAGGCTCACATTATGAAAGCCACATTTTATCTTTCTAGTGATTACAAGTACACTAAGTAAGGATGGTTTATACATTTTGCATTTAAAATAGTTAAACACATAGTTTAGGTAGATTCACTAGTCCTACAGTAAATGAACTGTATTAATAATAACATCAAATGCAACACTAAGGGTCTGATTTCAATGTCGGGTGGAATTGCTTCCGCCCGACACCGACTCGGTCCTGGAACCGACGACACCCGGTCGTCGGTCCAGACTGCCTCATTTGGATGCAACCAAATACTGTAATGTCGCATTCCTACATTTCACAGTGGGAGCATGCATTACAACCGCAACTGGCGGTAATGCATGCTTCCATAGTGAAATTGAAGGTGTGGTTTATCCGTACACGGATCAACAGGGGGGCACTCTTGCCTCCAACCGTAGGCCGTGGACGAAAGGGGTCCTGCTGGAGGGACTCAAACACACTTTCCGACATGGTTTCCATGTCAGACAGGCCAGCATAGAAACCATTCCGGAAACCATGCATTGTAATCTCAAGGGCCGAATTCCGACTGACCGATGGGTTCTCTGAGCCCGTCAGAAGCCAGTCGGAATGACCTGCCGGTCTGCTTTCCAACCGCCTATATCTTAATAAGGTGGTTGGAAAGTAAACTGAGGAGTCGATTACCATGCGGCTCGGAAGGCTTAGATCAGAGCCTTCCGAGCCGCATCGTAATCATCCCCTTAATGTTAATATCATTAGACCATACAAGAATCATGTGCTAAATGCACATTCATGTCAAGTGTCTGTTATGAAATAATGAAGTATTTGTGATGTATAAAGGGAGGGCAAAATTGCGCTGCACCAATGGTAAATGTGCCATTGACAGCTTTCTCTGTTCGTAGATTCTGGTGGGTAAATTAACAATAAACTGATGTGCTGTTGGAATTGCTACCATCTTGAATGCATTTAGATATTTTGTACTGTGATAATAAGAACACCGTCTGGATAAAAAGACGATCAGAAAAGAAAGAAAACAGCACCTTCAGTTACATTATGTGGCAGATGTTTACATGACGATTAGGAATTATTAGCGGACATTTTATTTTGTGGTGCATATTTTATAATTTAGAATAATTGAACTCTAAAAGTCTATGGGACAGATTTACAAGCCCCTTTGCGCCACTATTGCGTCACTTTTCCCATGTTAAAAATGACGCAAATGTGGCGCATGGGTCTTGTAAATAAGCCCCTATGTACTTTGAAGTCATACATTCCTCTGTTTATACTGTTTTATTGAGCTATTATACAAGTTTATTTTCTGTCAAAACCTACGTAAAGAACAAACAAAATATAACCAGCCAGGGGCAATTCTTATTTGCTTATTTAAACAGACGTCTCATAAAAGTTAGATTAGTATTGAATCACTGGAACAAAAAGTACAAGCATTTTCTTGTTGATTATCGTGTTGTAGATACATCTTCATAAACACTCCATTTTATTATGATGTTTGTGATGGCGTGATAGTTTACCTGGTAATTGACCATGCATCTTGCATTTGTAATTAAATAACTATTTCACAATAATCTCATTTTAGTAAGGAAATTAAATTAAACATCTACAAGAAAAGAAAGTAATTCTTTGAATAAATGACACAGAGAGGAAGGATGTACTGTAATGTAATCTCTCATTTAATTTACAGTTTGGAACAAAACATAGTAGCATACTGAGTAACATAGTGTGCTGTGTTTAAAGAACACTTTCAATGTCAAAAGAAATGTAAATCTGTAATAGTGTGTTATGGAAAAATCATATATTTTAATGTTAGCAATAGACAGAACAATATAGTACATGCTGGAAATGTGTGAATCTTTGATTGGTATTGATTGCATATCAATCACGCCATTCGTTTCCCCAGTACTTGATGTGTAAGCTTGTACTTCGAAAAGTGGCAATGTACAAGGAGCTGGATTGCGCCAAATTCATGGATACTGATGAGGGGATCAAAGCAGCTCAACCCTTCACCCAATGCTATGACTCCAGCAAGGGACCACATTTCTCTGCTGACCAGGGAGGCGGGAAGATGCCAGCATCCCTACCTTCTTAGTGCTGAGAAAGTCTCCAGCAAAGTGAAAGTGATCTTTGGAAGACACCGGCAAAGTAGCCACTATTTTGCTTCATTCAGCATGTGGGCTATAAGTTAAGTCCAGCAGTCCCTTTGCTTGAAACTCAGATGTCTTGAGAGGCCTTTATTATATGTCTCAATATGTTTAATACATAGTGTATTCCTTTTCCAAAATGTAAACAAAACAGCACTGTGTACTGTGGTACCAGCCATTAATGAACTAAAAGATTTCCAGGGGAGGAGACTCACTGACTCCTGTCATACACCTCTGACCTGCCACCGGGACATCTAGTCATAGTGACGGTGCCCTCATCCTTTTAAGAGACTGTGACTGGCTTTGCAGGGAAATAAATTAATATCTCAAACGTGTATGAATAAAACTGTCTGCCCCTCATTATCATTGAACTGCTTTTTTTTATTTTGGTAAAAAAAGCTTCCTGCTTTCCCCTCGTTTTCCTTGCTTCGTCTTGTTTTTTCCCTCATTGCCGCTCCTGCCTGCCACCCTCATTTCACCTCCCACTTAGCCTTGCCCACCGCCTCCCAGGACCCCACCCTCCTCCCCGGATCAACTTAATGGAGGCTGAGGTCCAGCCCTCCCAAGTGCTGCTGCATCGCTCCTGCTCCTGTCTTCTTCAAGCTTTTTTCCCTGTCTTTTGATTGCCTTCTCTTTGATTTTTCCTCGTTTTCACTGATTTCTCCTTGATTTCCCTTGTTTTTCAAATGCCTTCTCCTTGCTTTTCCCTAACTTTTACTGATTTCTCCTTGCATTTCCAGTTTTTTTAGTGCCTTCTCCCTGCTTTCCCTTGTTTTCATTGCTTTCTCCTACATTTTTGCTGCATGCTTAAATGCCTTATCCTTGCTTTTCCTTTGTTCTTCCTGATTTCTCCTTGCTTTTCTCCCCATTTTTTGTTGCTTCTCCTTAATTTTCCCTAGTTTTTACTGCTTTCTCCTTGCTTTTCCTCCCGTTTTTTGATTACCTTCTCCTTGCTTTCCATTCTCTTTCATTGCTTCCTCCTTGTTCCCCCCTTTTTTTTAAAGTGCGTTCTTTTGCATTCCTCTTGATTTCATAGCTTTTCTTGTGTTTTCACTCATTGCCACTCCTGCCTGCCCCCTCTTCGTGCCTCCCACCTTGCCTCGCCCACCGTATCCCTGCACCCTCCCTCCTACCAGGATCTACTTAATGGAGGCCCCGTGCTGCTTCATTGCTCCTGCTCCTGTGTTCTCCTTGCTTTTCCCCTGCTTTTTGAGTGCCTTCTCTTTGCTTTTCCCTTGTTTTCTTTGCTTTTACTTTGTTCCCCCCAGTGGCGTAGCAAGGTCAGGTGGTACCCGGTGCGGAAAATTTCTTGTCACCCCTGGCTTGGGAAAATGTCAAAAATATTAGTTTAAAACACATATTTTTGCCAATTTATCACCCCCCTCAGTGATGGCACCCTGGGCGGCTCACACCCACCGCACCCCCCTTCCTACACCACTATTTCCCCACCTTGTTTTTTGTGTGCCTTCTTGCTTTTCCCTTGTTCTCACTGCTTTCTCTTCTCTCTTTCTCCCACTGTTTGAGTGTCTTCAACTTGCTTTCCCTTCATTTTGATTGCTTTTTTCTTGTTTTGCCCCCATTGTTTGAGTGCCTTCTCCCTGTTTTTCTCTTGTTTTCATTGCTTCTCCTTGTTTTTTTCCCTCATTACCACTCCTGCCTGCCACCCTTATCCCACCTCCTGCCTAGCCTCACCCACCGCCTCCCAGGATCCCACCCTCCTTGCTCGGGACCTACTTAATGGAATCTGCAACACGACCTCATTGAACATGACCCAGACCCAGCTCTCCCCGTGTAGCTGCATAGCTCCTGCTCCTGTCTTCTTCTCTCTTTTGAGTGCCTTCTCTTTGCTTTCCCTAATTTTTACTGATTTCTCCTTGCTTTTTCCCCTGTTTTTTGAGTGCCTTCTGCCTGCTTTCCCTTGTTTTTACTGCATTCTTTTTCTTATTCCCCATTTTTTGAGTGCCTTCCCCATGAATTTCCCTCATTTTAATTGCTTTGTCCTTGCATTTCTCCCTGTTTTTGAGTTCCTTCTCCTTGCTTTTCTATCATTTTCATTGCTTTCTGCTTATTTATCCCCCTGTTTTTTGAGTACCTTCTCCATGCCTTTCCCCCATTTTCACTGCTTTATCCCCTGTTTTTTGTGTGCCTTTTTCCTTGCTTTCCCTTTATTTTCACTGGTTTCTTCTTGTTTTTTCCCCTCGTTGTCAATGCTTTTTCCTTGCTTTTCCCCTGATTGATGCTCCTGCCTGTGGCCTTTTCCCACCTCTAACTAGCCAAGCCCACCACATTCAGTGCCTCTTCCTCCTCCCAGAACCTACTTAATAGAGGCTGCAGCACAACCACATTGAGAAGGCTCCAGGCTCAACTGCTCCCTTGCTGCTGCATCGCTCTTCCTCCTGTGTTCTACTTGCTTTTTCCCCTGTTGTTTGAGCACCTTCTGCTTGCTTTTCCCTCGTTTTCACCACTTTCTCCTTTCTTTTTCTTCCTGTTTTTGAGAACCTTCTCATTGCTTTCCCATTGTTTAAATAAAAAAGCAGTTAGCAACTCCAGCGCCTTGAGACTAGGCCTGGGCAAAAATTTCGTTCCGTTCGCGGAAATTGCGATAATTTGACATTTTTGCGTTCCGCGGAGAGCGCGAAAAATGTCAAAAATTCCGGTTTCCGCAGCTTGGCGATAATTTGTTTCTTGCTCGCGCTGTAAAATGATACATTCTCGCGCGCGCGCGATCGCCTTACCTGAATCCCTGCGTTCGCCGACAAGTTTTCTTGATCCGGTCGCGTTCTCCATGAGATGTTGTATTGTTTTTAGCCATTTGCGCTGTCTCGCGACAGTTCGCGCCCGCATTGACGTCATGCGCCGCGCGATCACGTCTTTCTTCTCGCGATCATGCACCGCGAGAACAACTCAAAACAAGATGGCCGCGCCCGCAAGCAACCACATGGGTAAGTTGGCGACCCGCAACCATGCAGAAAATCTCGCGAACATGCCGGAAAAAAACTTCCGCATCTTCGCGATATTTCTGCTTGTTTGCGATAATTTTAAACATTCTCGCGATAATTTGCGAAGGTTAATTCCGCAAATTCCGCCCACCCCTACTTGAGACCCTTGCAGGTGATTTGCCATGCTTGATAAATCGTTGATCGATTGGTTGATAAAACAATATTTCATAGATCAAAAAACATAAATTAACGTTTACTGTAGAAGGCATAACTAATTTAAAAAAATCAAACTCATACCAAGCCAACCAATAAAATATAAGTATAAACAAATAAACCCTTGTTAAGTTTATTTGATCAATAGCATGATCATACACAGAAACATAAAATCACAATGCATACAAAATGTAATTAATAATAAAATACACAAAGGGATAAAAGAACAGCACCATTTACACAGTCCTAAACAACATCCAAAAATAGGATTGTGAGATTGTGACATCATTCAGAGATTAACATTTTTTTTTTTTAACTATGGTGATCAATAAAAAAAAAAAGAGAGGAGCAGTAGCTAAACAGTGCTCTGGCATTATTTGTACTACAATCCCTGTCAGAGGCCTTGATACACACTTTCCCTACGTTTGCCTAGACTCCTGCATTAAAACGTTTTATTGACAGTTTGGATCTCTGCCACCAAGCATAAAGGAGATATCTAGAAAAAGTAAAAACCAGCCACCTTGTTGTATCAGATCTAAATACACATAGAGCATCTGATGGTCATGAGAAAGACAACAACCGACAAACAGGGATAATCCAAGTTTTCCTCAGGTTGGCATATGGAGGACAAAAAAAGACAAAGGGGCATATTCACAAGAAACTATTGCCGAGTCAACGGCACTTTATTGCAGCCAAAGTTGCGATAAATCCATTGCTCCATTCACAAGCTGGTGTTAACAGCCCACATCACCAGTTTACCAGCGATAGCAGCCACAAAAAACATCGCCAAAGAGGACCCGCGCAACTATCGCTAATGAGATGCAGAGTGGGCGTTCCCATGTCAAAAGCCGTGACAACATCACACCACAACATTCACAACGACCAGCCACATCGTCGATAAAAACACCAAACAGGCAATAAGGCGCGTTAGCACCAGGAAATCTACACCTACTCTGACCTGGTGTAAAGTCAGACAGCAGCCTGTATCACATAAGGGAGACCAGCCCAGGGCCACACCCAAAGGGCAACAGAAGCCATGGAGCCACCCATCATGCGGCCCGGACACCCAAGAGGGCCACAACACCCACCGACATGCCACATCAGCTACACCCAAACATGCACAAAATAATCCGCCTTACGTCACACAATCACAACTGGTGACATGCATGTGTCGACACTGAAAAGAGCAGCACACATTAACTTTTGAAGCAACAAATGAAACTTTATTAAAATGAACACTGAAATGAAATGAAATGAAGACACATGGCCGCTCCCCTCGGGACAATCCGTAGGTCCCAGCCTGCAAGACAAAAATCATGATGAGAAGGTGTGTCCTGCGCACATTAAAGGACAGAGAGAGAGAGCGAAGGGGAGAGAGAGGAACAGAGGGGGAGAGAGCGAGAGAGAGGAAGAGGGGGAAGAGAGAGAAGAAGAGAGGGGGAGAGAGAGAAGAAGAGAGGGGGAGAGAGAGAGAGACAGTGCCACCACCATGCACCCAGCCCACACTGCTCACCTGCTGCCACCGGTGTGTCTCCAACCACGTGCCGGTATGTATAGCAGTTCACCAGATCACACATCTGAGTCAGAGCCGCCAGCTGAAACAGAGTCCAGATAAATGACTGGCACAGTACAGTACACACACATGCACAAGACAACAGCGCCTGCCCGCCCATGCACACCCAGGCAGACACACCCCAACCCCTCCCGCTGCCCATTGGAGCATGCCTGCCCATGCACACCCAGGCTTCACTGCTCACCTGCAGCCACCGGTGTGTCTCCAACCACGTGCCGGTATGTATAGCAGTTCACCAGGTCACACATCCGAGTCAGAGCCACCAGCTGAAACAGAGTCCAGATACATGATTGGCACAGTACACACACCTGCACAAGACAACAGTGCCTGCCTGCCCATGCACACCCAGGCAGAGGCACCCTAACCCCTCCCGCCGCCGATCGGAGCATGCCCGCCCATGCACACCCAGGCAGAGGCACCCCAACCCCTCCTGCCACCAATCAGAGCATGCCCGCCCATGCACACGCAGGCCTCACTGCTCACCTTCCGCCACCGGCGCGTAGATGGGAGGTCCCACCATGTGCTGCTGCAAGCCACAAGCCCGCGGACATAGCACCCTCCACACCATGCAGCCACGCTCCGAAGGCCAACAGGTCTCATGTTTGGTGCTGGGTCTTGGTTACTCCTTTGCAGAGGACATACCAGTGCACCCGGCCCCATCGCAGGCTGCACACCCGCTCAGCCCAATGGGTGCCACAAACTCTGGGATCCTGGAAGCGACGCCACTTGGCAGTAGGCCCACGCTGCCCGTTGGCTCTGGCCTACACTGCGGTCCAGCAGGGCACACAAAACCTGAGCTGTCCGGACCGCCGGGATGGGGCATCATCACAGGCTGCACACCCGCTCAGCAGCTTTAGGTGCCACTGACTCAGTGCACCCAAAGTCTCCGTCCCGTGGCGGGGTGCCTGTGCCAACCGCAATGCTCTGGGTGCCACTAACCCCGTGCAACCCCAGTCAGCGCCACGTGGCGGTAGGCCCGTGTCATGTGTCAGACCTCAGAGGCCACTAAATCTGTGCAACCCCAGTCAGTGGCATGTGGCGGTAGGCCCGTGTCGTGCACCAGGCCTCAGATGCCACTATCCCTGTGCAACCCCAGTCAGCACCACATGGCGGTAGGCCTATGTCGTGTGCCAGGCCTCAAACGCCACTAACCCTGTGCAACCCCAGTCAGCACCACGTGTTGGTAGGCCCATGTCGTGCGCCAAGCCTCATATGCCACCAACCCTGTGCGCAACAACTCAAGGGCCCTTTATGAATGAGAAGCGTGGGGCAGCCGTCATCCAGTCACCACCGGAAGAGGGGAATGTGACGTCGTCGGCCCCTTACGTTGGCGGAGTCACATGGCCAGTGACACCTGTTCTGGATGGGTGTGGTGTGTGTGCAACCCTCCCCTCAGGGAGTGGCTGTGACATGGTGACAACTAGACCAGTGACCTGCTCACCACCAATGAGTATGCCTGCGACGGGTAGCAGTGATGGCCCCCCCTTGGTGCCTTATCAGAGTGGTCTGGCCAGCCGTACGCTGGACCAGCGCAGAGCTTGCCACAATGACTCATGGGCTCGGGCGTGGTCTAGTCCACATCCGGACAATGAAGTGACTGATGCGTGTGTCCCTGTTGTAGTTTTCACGGGACCAGGTCCACAAGATGCAATGTCGCACCCTCTGACTCGCATCCCACAGGATGAACATCATTGACGCAAGGGAAGGCACTGTCCCCACATTCATCCACACATTCATTCCTGAATGATGTAAGACATGACACAGCACTTCATCACTGGATGTTTATTTGCACATCCAGTGCAGTTATGCAGCTGGAGTGGTACAGGGCAATGCCGAGCACACTACACAATATGGGCCCGTGGAGGGCCAGCCAGAGTCCATCCGGGGATGACATGTACTGCGGAAGAGGAAGGGTACAGTCCGCAGTCTGTCTGCCGTGTCATTGGTCGTCGAACAGGATGTGGCAGTCCATGTTGCTGTCCAAGGTGAGTGCATCGGAGTGTATCAGGGGTCATTGGAAGGTCATGAGGCCATGTGCGGCACCAAGCAGAAACAGGCCAGGTGGTGGAAATGAATGCAAGTACCTCCTGATCACAAACCCATCTACGTCCTCATCCCCGGATGTGTGCCCTGCCCCCTCCAGTGGGTGTTGCAGTCCTGGCTGCGGCACTGTGTGCCACTGACACATCAGGGGCCTGGGTGGATACGTCTGCCGCACTGTGAGGCACTGACACACCAGGGGGCAGGGATGTGGATGGTGTGGGGCAGCAGCATTCATCAGCTCCACGCCTTGTGGCGGCAATGCCATGATGGAGGTCTGCAGGGCATGATAGATCCCAGCTACATTCCAATGATGTGCAGGGGTGACTGCCATACTTTCCGCCTCCATATGCACCATGTCCTCCATGAGCCTCTGCATGTGTGCCAGCTCACGGCTGGTATCGCTGGAGCCACTCTGAGCGGACAGCTGTTCTACTCTTTGCGTCATGACTCCAGCGATGTCAGTCAGGGCTCGTTGGAGACCATGAGGCGGACATAGACACCCAAGGATAGTGTCCAGTTTGGCATCCATGAGTTCAAACCCCACCCGCACCTGCTCAGCCGTCTCCCTCTGGCCCTCCAGCACATGGCGTTGGAAGGCCATTTGTTGTTCCTGGGGGACTTTGGAGGGTGCCGGGGCTGTGGGTGCCTCCTGCTGGGTGGTTTGGGTGGTGGGCGGGGTCTCCTCGATGTAGCTGGGCTTCCCTGATCCTCAAGGTGAGTTGCGGATGAGGTCAATGATGTCTAGGAGGGCTTGTGCGTTGATGCTGGTGTTGTCCTCCTCGTCATCAGTGAAGAGGGGCTGGGACTGCTCTGCAGGAGGTGTTGATGATGCCCCTGAGATGTGAAGGGGAGAGGGTGTATTACAATGTGTCCACATGTATGTAGCCCCATGGTACAGGTTGACATTCTGTCAGCATGGCATTGTACATTGTGACAGTCTGCGGGTCTGTGCGAGGAGCCAGGGTCAATGTGGGTGTGTACTGTGCCCTGCTTGATTGTGCATGTGTGCCATCGTGGCCATCTCCACCCGTCCCCCCAGTACCTGGTGCTGTTGTGTTGTGTCCTATCGAGCAGTGTCCAGCCCCTGACTCTAGCCACAGTATCCACACTGAGGACTGTTGACACCAGCTCCTCCATGTCATCTAGCTCCAGCTGTGGCGCGAGGCCCACACCTCTGGTCTGCATTGCTGCCTTTTGGTTGGCAGACAGTTTCTCCTTGGTCTTCCGCTTGATGTCATTCCATCGCCTCTTGACCTCGTCCATTGTCCACTTGTGCTCTCCGACAGCATTCACCTTGTCGACGATGTCCCGCCATATTCCAGTTTTGGTGCCCAATGACACGTTGGAGATAACGAAGAGTTGTTGATGGTGTTCCATCACCTCCGTGACTATGATCCTGTTCGCATGCGGACTGAACTTCATCTTCCTCGTCTTCTTGTCCATGCCCTTCCCTGTCCCCGATGTCCCTGGCTGGTCGTCCGGGGTGCTTGTGGGGTTATGCTCATCCTCTGCGCCTGCTCCGGCTGCCTCCATGGTGCTTGGGTGTAGGTCAGTTTGGGTGTGGGTGTTTCTTCTACTTTTATGGTGATTTTTTCGGCCTGCCAGGTGTGTGTTGCAGGCCTGGCACTGCTTATCACTGATTTCCTCATCGCGCTTTGGCCCATCGCGTGTTTTTGGTGCTATGGTTTGTGTTTTTATCTCCGTCGTGGTGGTTGTATCGCGGACATTGTCCATGGTGTTGGTGGACTATCGCATGGTACCACCTTGTTGTGAATTCCACGTTGAAATGGGGTTATTTTCCCGCGATGGTCTGCGATATTGTAAGTTGCGTTACGCTACTCTTGCGGTAGTTATCACACGTTCTTGTGAATATACCCCAAAGTTTTCAATAGTTTCTGAGGTGGAGTTACAAGACGGACACATAGGGGGTTACAGTAGCATTCACCCAACTGCTTTTCATAGCATTCAAAGGGAAAGTTTCAAATCTAAATTGTATATAAAATGCTCATGCTTGGGGTGGTTCAACGTCATCCATATAGGTATCAAGCTTAAAACAGCTTTTAACATATAAAAATCTGGTAGTTAAAATGCCAAGTGACCTCAAATCAGTACCAGAAGAATCAGTGACATTCAAGCACATTATTTTGAGCTGTGGTACCATTTGTTTTGTGATAGACTGCGGATCGTCCCATATATTCCCCAGCCCCAGTTTAAAAAACCACTCCTTGACCTTTTCAAACCAGGGCAAATGGCCTGATTTTTTTGGGAGAGTTAGTAATTCCTCCACAATGACCTTTACTGGAATCTGGGTATTACTAGTCCAGAGTTTTATCCAGAACATAAGCACCTTAAGAGCAGCAAAGTGGGTAATAGACTTTAGACTAAGATCAAGGCGTAAAGGTTATATAGGCACGTTCTTTGGGAGATTTAGGAGTGCGCTCATAAATTTATTTTCAGTGACTTCTAGTTGGTTTGTTTGCTCCAGCCCCCACAATTCAGCCCCATAAAGAGTCACACCCAACCCTTTAGCCCAATGTATTTCTAAAGTGGGAGAAATTGGGCAAAAAGCTGAGCGTTTGTCTCTGTTTACAATTACACAATCCACATGCTGGAGAGTCAACATGCTCTTCTGAATTTGGGGAGTCCATGCCAGGTTATCACTAATTCTGACACCCAGGTAATCAAAGGCCTTGACGTATTCTAGTAATTGAGCACCCAACCTCACATTCCCCTTGGTGAATTTATAAGAATAAAAAACTATGAGCTTTGTTTTTGAACAATTGATTTTGAGGAACCGAACATTGCAGGCGGTCGCAAATTTAGTTAACACGTTCTGAATGCCCATCGGGGTTTTAGATATGAGCAACACGTCATCTGCGAATAAAAGAGAGGGTATTAACTTACCTCCCAGTTTAGGTTTGTCACCTCCACAGTCATAAAGGTCACTTATAAGCCCATTCATGTACAGGGTAAACATGATTGGTGCCAGCACACAGACCTGGCGCACTCCATTCAGATTCGGTATATTATCAGTTAGACTGCCATCGGAGTGCCACCTAACATTAGCATAGTTATCTTGATGCAGATGGATTAAAAGTTGGAGAAAGCCAGAGGGAAGTCCCAAGTCCCTAAGGACATTCCAGAGACTGGTGCGATCAATGGAATCGAATGCCCTTTTGAGATCCACAAACAATAAATATAGATGGCCCCTCTTTATCTTAACCTCCTTCCAAATAAGAAAAAGAAAATGAAACACCTGGCCTAGGGTGCTTGTGGAGGCTCTAAACCCTGCCTGCGAGTGCAATAGTGTACTATTATCCTCTATCCAGTTGTGGAGATCTGATAGGATTATATTCATCATCATCCTACATCAGGGGGATCTCCTTGTGAATGGCTAGGTTGTGGAGCATACAGCATGCCACTACAATCAGACACACCTTCCCGGGCGAGTACATGAGTGCCCCTCCGGTCTTGTCCAGGCAGCGGAAACGTGACTTCAGCAGACCAAAGGTACGCTCCACCACACGACATGTCCTCCCATGGGCATCTTTGTAGCGGACATCAGCTGGTATCCTGGAATTCTGCAGTAGGCTCAGCAACCAAGGACGGTTGGGATATGCAGAGTCACCTATGTGTGACAAACACAGATACACATTGCAATGTTGCTGGGTCAGAGGACAGCATGTCACACACATAGCACGCTATTTGACTAGGCATACTCACCCACAACCCATGCACGCTCGGGAAGCAGATTAACCATCAGCTGTGGTACAATGCTGTTCCACAGGACGTAGGAGTCAAGGGCCGAGCCTGGAAATTTGGGACACACATGCGAGATGTTCACATCTGCCTGGTACACCACCTGCACATTTATGGAGTGGAAATGTTTCCGATTCCTGTAGATGTGCTCACATGCCTGTGGTGATACAAGCCCAGCATGGGTGCAATCAATAGCACCAACAACATGGGAGATGTGTCCAAGGGGATGCAAATCTCCCTTCACAGCAGCCAATTCCTGCCCCCTGGGGAAATGGATATATGTGTCCTTGTAGATCATCATAGCGGCTAGAACATCACGCAGCACCATGCTGAACATAGGTTGTGACATCTCACCTGCGCTGGACACCCTGTGCTGGAATGATTCAGCGGCAAAAAATGAAGGGCCGCCATCACCTTAGACGTGCAGGTGAAAGCTGTTGGATATGTCTGGCGAAGCTGCAGGTGGGGCTCCAACTGAGCACAAAGGGTCTGTAGGGTGGCTCTATCCAGACGGAATTTCTGGATGATCTCCTCATTCTCCATGTCTGCCAGCACTGTGAAGGGACGATACAGATTTGGTCTCCTCCTAGTTGAGATGAAAGTGGACACATGTCAATGCAATACATCATGAGATGGGCACAGCATCTCACGTTTGGCGGACACAAAGCCGACAATGACAGTCATCAAAGTTGTGTTACAGACCAGCTGACATGTAGGGACTCCTTCAGCTACACTAATCGTACACCTGTCAACTGACACACAGCAAGTACCTCCAAATCATACTCTCCATATGAGAATGCACATAGAGATATGGCCACATTCACCATGAGCACGCCTGGGAGTATATCATCCAGCATTTGTGCAAAAATGCAACACCACTGTCTCACACCTAGCTGCTGCACCTGACACACCTTCAGGCATTTGTCAAACCTGGCACACATCAACAACACAATGACCACAGGCTGAGCGTACATGACGAATGTGTGCATGGTCAAACATAAGCGAACAGGCACATATGGACAATCTTCATCTTGAAAAACATTGCAGTGATTTTCCCTGCACTTTTACACCTTGACATGTGTACACATTGTGGAGTCCATAACAACACTGTCCTGTGTACAGGCCCATCAATATCACAAATGACATGTGAGGGAGTACATGCCAATCTAAGAAATCACATACACAAACATGGTATGTGTAGTCAGCCGTGCGGTACATGGCACATTGGCATTGTGTGCACTATGACGTGCCATCAACCATGTGCCCACTGTGCACTGTGGATGACTGCCAGATGGCCATTGACACAGCATAATATGTCCATTAGTGCTGTCACAGTCATCTGCCACCCAAATCCTGGTCACCCATGTCACTGTATGGCACCCAACTCGGGGTAGCTACCGCCTAGCCCCTGTGGTGTGTCAGCGCCAATGCCCGGGACACAATTGCGGTAGTGATAGACATATGCACATGGTGAAATGGCAGTTGGCATGCTCCACCACCCAAATCCCGGCTACCCATGTCACTGTATGGCACCCAACTCGCGGTAGCTACTGCCTGGCCCCTGTGGTGTGGCACCGCCAATGCCCGGGACACAATCGTGGTAGTGATAGGCATATGCACATGGTGAAATGGCGGTTGGCATGCTCCGCAACCCAAATCCCGGACACCCATGTCACTGTATGGCACCCAACTCGCGGTAGCTACCGCCAGGCGCCTATGGTGTGTCACCACCTATGCCTGAGACACAATCGCGGTAGTGATAGGCATATGCACATGGTGAAATGGTGGTTGGCATGCTCCACCACCCAAATCCCGGTCACCGATGTCACTGAATGGCACCCAACTTGCGGTAGCTACCGCATGGCCCCTGTGGTGGGTCACCGTCATGAGCCATGTCCTTCTAGCCAATGGGAACCGCCATCGCGGGGGCCTGATGCAATTTTGAAAATCGCGGTAGGCGTGCTCCGGGGCCGGCCATTGGATGCAATTGAAAGATGCACCACCGCGGTAGCACCCGCCTGGCCCCTGCGGTGTGCCACCACCATGGACCATGCCCTTACAGCCAATGGGATCCGCTATCGCGGTAGCATGATGCAATTTTGAAATCGCGGAAGGCGTGCTCCGCCACCGTGGAGCCGGTCTTTGGATGCAATTGAAAGATGCACCACCACAGTAGAGCCCGCCTGGCCCCTGCGGTGTGTCACCGCCATGGACCATGCCCTTACAGCCAATGGGATTCGCTATTGTGGTAGCATGATGAAATTTTGAAAATCGCGGTAGGCGTGATCTGCCACCGCAGAGCCGGTCATTGGATGCATTCTAAAAAGGCTGGCCTGGAACACCAATTGCAGCAGCTTAGAACCACTGAAACGACACCAGGGGGCTATATTTGTGTGGGAAAGAGCCCCACATTTCCACTGCTCACAGAGCCTGCTGCCTGAGACCCCTCACCTGTTGCTGCCTCCAGGGACTGCTGCCTGAGACCCCTCACCTGCTGCTGCCTCCAGGGACTGCTGCCTGAGACCCCTCACCACCCACTGCCACTGCTGCTGTATCATGTCCACAGTGATGGCAAGGACTGAGAAGATCCGTGCCAGTCCCTTCACAAGCGAGGAGCTGGAGGTTCTGGTAGACAAGGTGCTCACACAGTACCCAAGGCTATATGGTACCCCAAATGTCGTGGTAAGTCTGCAACAGTGGGGGTGAGAGTGCAGGGGGGCACCATTGTAGTCGGTCTGATGCTGTATGTGCCTGAGAGTGTGGGGTTGCACTGCCTAACATGCTGTTTCCTAGGGTGAAGGGGGGTGTACCCTACTCCACATGTTTCCCTGACTGCACATCAAGATTGGAGGGACATGTGTTTTCTTGTCAGCCATACAGTGACTCAGCAAGTTGGTAATGCAGGAGTCAGGACAGTGATTGCTTGTGTGAATGGCTGTGTGGGTCCCTGTTGTCCATCTCAGTGTGAGCCCACCTGGCTTGCACAGTCAACGCCCAATCTGACGAGGACACATCACTGAATGTACAGAGTGTTACATGTGTGTTTTTTGCAGGAATCTCCACCAATGAGCCATCTCAGACCTGTAGATTGCACACGACTGGCCCTGTGAGAAGGGTGTGGGTTTGTTAGATCATGTCCCTCAATGTGACATACATGACACAGTGAGCTATTCACAAGGCAAGGTTGTTGAGGCCTGTACACAGTGAGTCTCCCCCAAAAACATGTTGATATGTGATGTATGTCTTGCTCTACCTAGAAATGAACAGTAGATGTGGGCAGAGTACATATGGCTTTCTGTGCTGGCATCCTCCTTGTATATGAGATGTGCAGGTACTGTGTCCCCCCTCATACCTGCACACATTTACGTGTGCTTCTCACATGCAGATGTACCATGTGAGATGCATTCCTGTCTCTGCAAGACATATCTGTGGATTTGTGATGAATCAGTTTCATGCTACTGTCCTGAGGGATTTTATTACATGACACTGTGTCACTGATGTTTGCCCCCTCTTGTCTCCCATGCCGGCAGCTCAAAGTACACCAGTGTAAGGCTGTGGGGAGGGCCATTGCGAGCAAGGTGCGGTCTTTGGGTGTCTCAAACCGATGGCACACCCACTGCCACAAGAGGTGGGACGACATCTCATGGCTGGCAAAGAACATTGCGGAGATGACACTGTGGCTGCTCCCTCGCACTGGCAGGCTGGCACGGCGCAGCATGACACCACTAATGTGCCGCATCTTGGCCGTGACACACCCTGAGCTGGATGCACGATTAAAGGAGCATCAGCAGCAAATTAGGGGTGAGTATTCTGGGAAGGGCGACTTTGGCTGTGTGTGGCTGCATGTGTAGACAACCTGTGCATTGCTGGGCTATGTAATGTTGGTAGTGTGATGCAGTGGCTTGTAAGTGGCCTTTGTGCTGGGTACAGTTGTCATGCATTTGTCCTACCTATACTTCCTAAGGGAATTTGAGTACTGGGCATTTCAATAGCATTCTGGGTGGTGGGCTTCAGGTCTGAGCTAATTGTGTTACTGTTTGAATGGAGCCACATGCAGGATGTTGTGCTATGTGGTCATCACATGGCTCACTTATGCCTGGTTTTCTTGTTTACACGCACTGTTTGAGTAACAAAAGTGTGTTTGCACAATGTTATTGCACAGGGTGGCGTGCAACATATAGATCTAGTCATCTTCATGGTTGCTTTGCTTGCATATGTTTGTACTGTTGCCGCCACTGAACTGACCCTACATCTCTCTCTCTCATGCAGCATCTCCCGTGGTCACGGAGGGACAGGGGACAGACACCAGTGGTGGGGAAACAAGCACAACAGCTGCACAGGAGCCCAGTGACACAGATGTGACCAGCGTCTCGGAGGGGGACAGGAGTCTGTTGGAGGAATCACAGCCCAAGACGCAAAGTTCAACGTCATCTGATGCCAGCAGTGACGCATCCATGTTGGCAGGCACAGGGAATGGGGACTCTGCATCATCTTCCACCACACAGCATACAGTGCCCACCCTCCCAGCCACTTCCTCTGGTGCTGCCCGTGTCTGCATCAGTAAGAGGGGAAGAGTGTCCTTCACCACAGGCACCCCAGCCCCTACCCCTGTACCCCCTGCTGCCATCAGTGCTGAGTCTGTGGACCTTTTGCGCCAGCTCTGTGTAGGCCAGACAGCTCTCCTCAATGCATTCATAGACCACGACAATAAATTGGCTCAGGTGGTTGCTTTTATGGAGGGCATACATTCAGACATGGGTGGGCTGCACCAGACTGTCCGGTCTTTGTCCTCTGCAGTGACGGCAGCCCTTCAACTGGCACAATCTCTAAATCCAGCTCCAGTCCCTTTGTCCACCCCTATGCCAGTGGCCACATCTGACGATAGTGACCACGATCCCCAGACCTCAAGGTCAGGATATAGCACATGTAGTACACAGCAGCAGCCCAAGCGGTCCAGGCCGCAGACACCATCCCCACAGAAAACCAAATCCACCCCGGAGAGCAAAGACAAAAGCCTGTCAGGCGACACCAGGGGGAAAAAAAAAAAGAAGCAGACCTCAGGGTCACATGCCTCAGAGCCATTCCCAGCCAAGGAGTCTCCTGTCCCAAAAGCGTCTTGCAAAGACAAGCAGGCAATTTCTGTGCCCACTGAGAAGGTGGTGCCTGCTAAGGGTACACATAAGAAGGGCTCCAAGGCAGCCATTCCAAGCCCAGGAGGGCAATGTTGGGGGAACATCTGGTAGACAGGGGATGGAGGGGCAAAGGCAAGGCCATGCGAAGTGTACTGCTGGATCCAGCACGTCCCCAGAGGAAGGGCCAGTGTCTGCACCTGATGCAGACTTGGTTTTGAGTGTGCCTGTTGTGTCCATACCACGTCCCATTGATCCAAAGTCAGCCAAGCCCTTTAGAATCCCCAAGAAGTGGAAAGGCACCCCTCCACAATCTCACACCCACACTGTGTCTCAGGTCTGCATGACTCCACCTCCACGTGTCACTACACCACCTGGTCCAAGCAGCCCTCCGTCTTGCCAAGCCACTGATAGCTCTACCTCAGCTGGGCCTCTCTCTCCCCAGTCCAGTGCTCCAACTGTGCCCGACACACAGCCAGCTCCCAGTCCGACTGACAGGCAAGTCTGAATGTTGGTCAACCTCACACACCTGTCTCCCACAGCGGGGCCTGTGCTGCCCATCGTGACACCCCAGACTGTGTTGACATTCCCTGTGCAGCTTCTCATGGACTCACTCTGGACTTAGTCCTGCCCACTGGCTTTGTCTTTCATTGCTGTGTGCCCCCTGCCTGTGCAGCTTCTCATGGACTCACTCTGCACTTAGCCCTGCCCACTGGCCTTATCGTTCACTGCTGTGTGCCCCCTGCCTGCGCAGCTTCTTATGGACTCAGTCTGCACTTTGTACTGCCCACTGGCCTTGAAGTTCACTGCTGTGTGCCCCCTGCCTGTGTAGCTTCTCATGGACTCACTCTGCACTTAGTCCTGCCCACTGGCCTTCTCGTTCATTGCTGTGTGCCCCCTGCCTGTGCAGCTTCTCATGTTCCTCATCTGCACCTTGGACTGGCCACTGGCCTTGCTGTTTGCCCCTTGCCTGTGCAGCTTCTCACGTTCCTCATCTGCACCTTGGACTGGCCACTGACCTTGCTGTTTACCCTCTGCCTGTGCAGCTTTTCATGGACAAGCTCTGCATTTTGTGCCTTGCTCTTCTCTAATGGGGCCTATCTGTGCAATTTGTGAATAAAGACAGTTGCTCCTATTGTCTGTTTTGTCAGTGTCCTTACTGAATAAAGTTGTTCCTGTGTGTATATGGTTTACTGTGACACATGCCCTGTGTGCCACTTCAACATTGCCAATGCCTTGTCTGACTTGTTCAATTGTGTACTGGGGTGACAGGGACATCAGTACTTCCTGACTGTGATACTTGTGGGTGCAATGATGTTGTTTTTAGATGGTACGCAGTTGTCATATTCATTTTTGTTCATGTTGGCTATATTTTACACATGTTTCGTTTGGGGGCACTGCCAGCACAGTGTGGGATTCTTTCCACAGGATTGCAGGCAGGCTGGCCAGGGTCATCATGTATGTGTGTTCTTACTTTCTGTGTGCCCAGCAGTGTAGGTGTATGGTCATGCTGTGATGGGCAGTCATCCTAGTCACATGGGTTACTTTCAGTGTGTGCACTTGGGTGGTCAAAAAGTGAGCAGTGTGAAGGGGTGAGTTTGTTGTGAGTGTTGTTGTGTGTGTGCCTATGCAATGTCAACTACACACATGTGTCACCCAAGAGTAGAGTGCCTGTTTGTGTGATTGGGATTGTGTGCACATGTGTGAGTTGTATGTTGTGCACTGTGCAGTGTGTTGGTGTGTCCTTGCAGTTCTGGCTGACTCCTACTTGTTGCTTTTGCCAATTGTGAGTATGCAGAGTGTGTGACTGGCAAGTCAGGGTTTTGTTTTGTTGAACAGCTGTGTGTCTTGATACTGTTTGTACTCACTGTGCATACCTGCTCAACCACACTGACATTGTGGGTGTGATATTCTCATGCATTGCTGTCACATGGTGCTTTATTTCCTCCCGTGTGGCATGTGGTGTGCGGTGTCATACCATCCCCTATCTGTGCTTCAGATGCCTTGACATTGTGAGTCAGCACTCCCTTTATTTGTGTATGGTACACTCCTGCCATGTCCACTACTGAAGTGCACACCACATCACTTTGATGTCAGCTGTCCCCTTGTGTTACCTGTGTGTGTGCCTCCCTATCACTTAATTTGTGATGCTGTGCTTTGTGGTGCAGATCTTTGGCCAGGAGCACTGTGCCACTCATGACATTTCCCCAATTAGGTATCTGTGTTGTTCTTGTACTGTTCAGCAGTCATGGTTGCTCATGTGCAGTTCAACTGTTTGTGCTGCCCAGTTCTCTGGTCAAGTTGTTTCTACTTTTGTGTCCCAGACTTGTGCATCTGTGGGTGTTGTGTTAGGTGTATGTGTGTATGCTGGGGTACTGCTTGACTTCTTGAGTGTGATGTTGTCAGTGTGCTGTTTTTATTGTTGTTGTGGGTGTTCATGGTGTGTTACTCATGGCTGTGTGGGACTGTTATGTGTTGTGTGCACACACTGCTTGTTATGCATGCAGTGCTGTGGGTGTATGTTGCCTTGTCCTGGCCTGGCGTGCATCCCCTGATGTCCTGTCGTGTTTGCTATGTGATTTATTGTCATGTGCATCTGTTGTGTGTTTGATGTGGCTGTGTTGTTCTATGATGGTGCACTTCTTGTCTGTGTTGTGGTATGTTGTCTGTGCATTGTTCCTGGCTGATGAGGTTGTGCACTCCTGTTGTGTCTGTGCTCTCATTGCCTTCCCACAATTTGGCTGCACAGGTCATGTGTGGTCTTGTTGTGGTTCTGTGTGTGTTTCTGTTGAGTTCTGTGTTTGGCTGTTGTTTTTGTGCCGTCATTGATTCTGGCATCCCTGTGTGTGTGTGTGATGTTTGTGGATACCCCCAGGGAGTGTGATTGTTTGTCTGTGTATTGACTAGACATTATTGACACCCTTCTGTGTGTCTGACACTGGGGTTGTGTGCTGCAGGTGTGAGGGTGGTATGTGTGAAGATTCCTACTTGTGTTTGACAGTCATGGAGTGTGTCAATGTGCCCTGTGTGTTGTGCTGCTGGCATACTCCTGGGAAGTCGTTGTGTACATATGTGTGGCTGTTCACAGTTTGACTTCAGGGCCTTCCTTTCATCCCTGTGCCTATACATGGGTTACCACAAACACAAATTGGAGCTATAGGGGCAGAGAACAGGTCATCCCCCACTCAAACGTTTCTATACAACAAGTGACCTGTTCCCAAGGTGAAAAACTGTTCAAACATCTATACCCTTGGTCATATACTTAAGACAATGTATACAGCATGTGGTCACACCATCTATGCTACTTATGGGTATGATTTCACCAATTTAAAAAGAAAAGGAAGAAAAAGAAATTCATACGAGGTACAATAGTCTCATTAATCCCAAGTGTCTGTCTCTAAACACCCAATAGTGGTGAAAAAGTGTAGGAAAGGAGCGAGGGAGCCTCACGGTAGCACCACCATGGAGGTTTAAGCAGGAAGGTACTCGCCTGCTGCCTCAAGGTCTCATCATCAGCTACCCTCGTTCCGAAAACAAATTGAGTGTAAGGGAGGAGAAATGGGTAACAACCTAAAGAGTGCTAAGGTGTGTGTAAAGAGAGATGTAGTGCCAAATTGTGTGCACCTAGGAAACCCCACAACTTATATATAAAAGTGAACTAGAACACACTGGCTTACAATTTTATTCCGTGCTGTGTGTCTACTTCTATTTAAAATGCCGACATGTTTCATTGCCTTTGGGTACACTCACGGCAATTTCTTCAGGGCGTGGGGTTTTTTCTCAACCCTGCATTTCCGCCTATCTTTTGATAAAAACTTCTGTAAGAGACAAAGGATAAAGAGACAAACAACAACACATAGCAACATTAATTGGCAACGGGCAAAGTTGGAAAGGTGTACTATTTCCCTTGTAGCGTGTAGGCCATGTCATTTACCGGGATTTTACCCAACGTGGGTATACCTTTACCCTGGAGCTCTTGTATGCGATCAACTGCACTCGTTCTGGGCTCTTCTGGTAGGCTCCTACTGTGAGCCTGTAACACATAACCATGAATCACAAGCCTATTTTATGGATGTTGACAATGCGTAATTCACTATGCGTCTATCCTTCCGCTTTGCGCCTCACGCTGCTAGTGTCTATGGCACCCCCCTGTCTCGCAGCTGTCCCGTGTTCGCAATGTGTCACCACATCTCAAATTGTAGCTGTAGTGGGACGCTGCTTCTTCGCTACTCTAGCCCTCATAGTTGTATTTTAAAAAAGGGGTTGGGAAGGAACCGCCTAGGTATGCTACCAACCCTCCCGTCTTGCACTCTGTAACCCCAAGTCCACTACTCATAATTCTAGCTAATTAAAAGTGCCCATTATTGTAGGGTTCCGAGGGGCCCTATCCTACCGGTCTCTCATGTTGCAGAACCCACCTTAATTGCTTGCGCGTCCGGCGTTAGCTCAGCACCGCATCAACCCGGTATGCTGTTGCCTGAGAATAAATACACACTGGCTCACCTCGTGTACAAACCCGGAAGGGGACCGCCCTGCTCAAGGAGTGTCTAGTGAGGCACTCCTGGCTGTGTCGTGCATCGCCGCCATCTTGGAATGGTGTCCGTAACCAGATTATCACTCACCCCGCTACTCGTTCATGGGAAAATGAGATTAAACAATATCTCTATCGCTCTTAATAGGTAGCTCATTATATTTATACCAGCCTGCCATTGGATACTTTGCAATTGCATCTATTTCTTTTCTACAGCTATCAATAAGTGAATATATATAGTTTGGCTGTACTGATTGTTTAGTGTCACATGGCGCCCTGTTGTAATGGTGTAGTGTCACAGCTCTCCGCTTACACCATATCAATATGGTACGAGTTTAGGCTACACTTGACATTTCTTGATTCAAAACCCCACAACTTTATTGTGAACGAACAATCCCCTAAATGTAGCTCACGTCAATAAGGGTTAATAGCGGGCAGTGTATTCTATTTATTCCTATGATTATCGATTCCACACAACATCAGGATGTATCAATCAGACCTGTCTCACCAAGAGGTAAAAACCTCTCATTAAGAGTTTGTCCGCTGGTAGTCCCTTGCTGTTTATACTACCTGGTCGAGATTGGGCCTTGATCTCAATTTCTGGCATACTGCACCACAATTGTTTTATCTAGGGGAATAGGTAATCGATGGACTATACACTTACCCTATTCCACTCAATAAGGTCATTTAATCCGGTTTTGTCCACCCCTTCCTGATAAATCCAGCGTGCTTCCCTGGTGCTTAATCTGGTCTCCATATTGAATTGGTCCCCCATCACCCTTTCAAGGACCACCCACCGTACATCTTTCGGCATGTGTTTTTGGGACTGATAGTGTTGCACCAGTCTGGTGCTCAATTTCCCTGCACGTAATGTACTCAGGTGTTCTTGTATCCTGATTTTGACCTTCCTACTGGTGAGGCCAATGTAGTGGAGGTCACAGGGGCATGTCAGTCTGTAAATGACATTGGATGTGTTACAATTGCTAAATTGGTTTAAAAACCAGGTAGTATTGTTTGCAAGAGTTACACTTTTGGTGGCAGATGTAAACGCACACACAGAACAACTCCCACATGGGTAATGTCCCTGCGGGATGTTGGTCTCACGGGGGTCCTGTTTTGGTCTTGTATGGACCAGGCGATCACGGATGTTCGCTGATCGCTTGAATGCGAAGCGGGGAGGTGGCATTTGCATATTCGCAGTACTCAGCAGATGCCAGTGCCTGCGAATGGTCTGTCGGATTTTAGTAGAGAGTGGACCAAAAGTGGTCACTACTGGAATGCAGTCGCTACTTTTCTTCGGAGTTTTTTCTAACAAAGCAGCGCGCGGGGTGTTGTAAGCTCGCTTTCTTGCTTGTTTGATGACCTTAATTGGGTATGCCCGGTCCTTCAACTTATTGGCTAACACCTGAGATTGTTCAGAGTAGTGTTGTAAAGTGGAACAATTACGGCGATACCTCAGAAACTGCCCTACGGGTAAATTATCCCTAAGTGCTCTAGGATGAAATGATCTATAGTGCAATAGGGAGTTTTTGTCCGTTGGTTTTTGATGGACCGTAGTAGTCAGGCCCCCATTTTCGGCCTGTATATCAAGGTCCAGATATACTGCAGTTGTACTGCTCACCGACCATGTGAAATTCAAACAGCCATCAAGGCCATTGAGCCACGTGAGAAACTCATTGAGTCTCTCTTCTGAGCCTTCCCAAATACATAGAACATCGTCTATGTATCTCTTCCAGAGGACAATGTTCCTCTGGAAGGGATTGGTGTCTGGGTTGATGTGGTAGGCCTCAAATTGGCCCACGTAAATACATGCCAGGCTCGGGGCGAAGGTAGCCCCCATCGATGTCCCGGATACCTGAAGGTATAACTGTTCCTTGCATGCAAAAAAATTCTTTGTTAGAGCAATCTCGACACACTGGAGAACAAAGGTCTGTGGTGTATCATAAAACCATTCAGAGTCTCTCAGGGCTCGTGCTGCTGCCACCAGCGTAGCCTCCTGAGGGATACTCGTATATAGAGATTCTATGTCTATAGTGACAAGGTAGTGGTTGTCGGGATTATATGATACATTTTCCAGGATTCTCAAGACATCCGTGGTGTCTTGGACGTATGAGGGTTGAGTGATGACACATTCTCTCAGAAAGAAATCTGCAAACTGGGATAGTGGTTCCAGTAGGGATTGAATGCCCGATACTATGGGGTGACCCGGGGGTGGGCGTTGTGCTTTGTGAATCTTGGGGACTATATAGAACGCCGGAACTCTTGGTTTCAAATTGATCAGGAATTCGGCTTCTCTATATGTAACCCACTTCTTTTCCTTGGCTTCCGTCACTAGTTGGGTGATCGTTACTTGTAGTTCCTTGGTGGGGTCCCGTACCAAGGGTCGATAGTTATTACGATTACCCAAGAGCCTGGCCACTTCGGTGTCATAATCTTGAGTATCCATCACTACCACAGCCCCGCCCTTGTCGGCCGGCTTGATAGTGATGGATTGATTGTTCTGTATACTCTTCAGTGCTTGCCAATCTACATAACTCATATTACTATGGGTCGTGGTTTGCTTGTTTTGTTCCAACTGAAGGATATCCTGTAGCACCTTCTGTTCGAACACTACTGTTTCGGGGCCCACTGCACTGTTGGGCGGACAGAACTGGGAAGGTCGGCGCAGATTTGTTGAAAACACCGACATATTTTCCTGTTCCTTCCCCTCAAAAATTTTTTTGAGTTTAATTTTCCTCATCAGACCATGAAGCTCGGCCCGTAGTTGGAACCCATCGTGACGGGGGGTGGGTACAAACCCCAATCCTTTATTGAGTACTGCAAGTTCCGTGTCAGTAAGTTGGTGTTTTGAAAGATTAACCACTATGTTGTTGTTTGCAGTTATACATGGGTTGCCTTGCTGTCTCCCTGAGTTGTTGCACTGAGATGACTGTGGTTTGAGTTCACTCATTGTGCCAGCCATGTGTGCTTTGATGGGGTGAGGGTGTTGCTCTCTGTTCCTTGTCATGCATGTGATGTACACATGCTTATTGGTTGTCTCCTTGGCCTTCCATTTGTGTGCACCTCACTTTGGCTTTCCCATATGTTGTGCTCCATTGCTGGTGGCATGTGGTCAGTGTGGGGTATGTATGTATAACTTGGCAGGCTGTGTGTCCAGTAGGATGTTTGTTCACTGTATGTTTGTGTGTTCATTTTGTGCTTGTACTCAGCTTTCTTGCCATGAATGTTGTGCTGTTGTGGTGTGTGGGTTGCCCTGGGCCTGTGCTTCTGTGTCGTGTGTTCCTCGGCTGCCACTCCTGCTGTGGCTGTCTCCCTAGTTGTTTGTTGTGTGGTGCAGGGTGTGGATTTACCTAGCTTGGTGTTGGGCATGGGGATGCACAGGGGGGTGCACATGGCATGTCCCTTCATGTTGGGGTGGCAGGGTGTGGAGTGTGGAGGTGTGGCCCTGTGTACTTTATGCCCTGTCCATCCCTGGCGCTGGTCCTGCTATCTACATTGTGCGCATGTTTTCCCTTGTCTTCCCGCTGCGGTGATGTGACCGGGACATTACTTGGAGATCGCAGTGATGTGTGATCTGTCTGCAGAGGGGTGACTTGGCGGCAGGTAGGACATGTGTGGGTACACTTGTGGATGTGTTCCTGTTCCCACCAGGGACCCTGTATCAGCTATGAGTTGTGTGTTGTAGTTGTGTGCGGGATTGTGTTGTTGCGTACGTGCGGCGGCAGCCACGACGGTCCGTAAGTTGCTGGTGATGTATCAGGTACAGCACCGGAAAGACGTGAAGAGCTGGATCCATTGCGGCCGGGACCGGGAATCAGGTTTAGCGCTTCGCTGTCGAGCTTCCGCCATCTCTGGTTGGGCGGTTTCTCCGCTGCGGTGTGACTGGTTTTTTGGGGCATCCTGATTTGTACAGCAGACGGGACGTCATTCCGCACGGCGGTGAGTCTCCATTGGCTCCCACTGCCACGGTGGCGGGCCCACTTTGATGGTGGTGCGCGTCGCACCGTGGCGGACGGTAAATGGGCTGTGTTTGGCCATACTAATATGGCGGGCGTGAGGCCCGCTGCTGGCGTGCAGAAAAAGGCATTTTCTGCCACAGCAGGCACTGCGGTGGTGCCACCACCCGCCATCCTAATAGACCCCTTGGTGTCTATTGCTAGTTACAATTGAAAATTGCTCCTTTCTCTTCTGCAGATTCTGTGCTAATCAGGCATTTGGTGAGGTGACTGGGCCACAGGGTTTAAGATGTTTATAGAAGAATCCCAGCGGCATTATGCCTATCCCATGCTCAGAACCCTACCTAGTTGGTTTCCTCCCGCTCCTGAGTAGTGTCCTGCTAGGTCTGGGTTTTGGCAATTTACCACTATACAGTCTCCATGAGAAGTCTTACGCAGGGGACCAACCCAGCTCGCTCTTCTAACAACAGAATATCATGGTAGCTGGAGTTTTCATAATCTGTGTTTTGGGATAACCAATGGCATACTTTGTTTTTCAGTTGGCTTGTGGTTTCTTTTAAAAATCCCTGGAGCAGGGGGACGTTAGTTAAAATCCCAAATATTGACAGCAGTCTGGTGGAAGATCCAGGTTAACCTCAGTCAGTAAATCGTGTGTGTCGGCAGCATCATTTGATGGAGAAAGAGGCAGCCTAAGGGGTTCAATACCATTTACGGTATGCATAAAGCTCTGAGTGTTAGACCTAAATCCACCACCAGTATGCTCACCCCCACTTACATAATTTATTTGCTTCAATGCTCCGTCTTTAGACTGGTCTATCCCCGGAACATCCCCAATGTTTTGCGAGGTAACAACAGGAGAGGGTTGTAGGGTTTTGTTACAGTGATTTCCCACCCTACTGTAGTGATTTGCAAGATCCTGCGACCTCCCCGGGTCAGGGCAATCTGAGAGTGTTGGTCTGTCTTTTCCTACCCCAGCCAACTCAAGGAGGAACTCAATACAGATACGGAAGAACAAAGAGGGTAGGCCCAGCCCAGCCTCCTCTGGGCTCTGACGGGCACGTCCCGTACCACGGGAGCCCAAAGCAGCCTTTAAGCGCCTCCTGGTGCACAAAATTTGTGTTGGCGGTGCCCACCTGCCACATTGCCTGTTGGGGGCTATGGTACCCCAGCGAAAGTGACGAGCGCAGTGCAGTTGATGGGCTCCCATAAACCATACAAATAATTTAACCAACAATATAAAAGACACACGTAGGGGTTTATTACGAATATGGCGGTCTTAAGACCGCCGTACTCGCTGTGGTTGTCCAACCCCCTCCACACCTGTGGATCTGTCCACTGTATTTCGAGTGTGGTGGTGGACTGCCACAGATCCTCCTCCTCTGCTGGGATCCAGGATCCAGGATCCTGCAGAGGGGCAGTATGTGAAGGGGCAGGGATATGCTGGTGGTGGTGATGCAGCACTGTGGAGCATATTCTGACTGCTGATTCTCGGACAGGGGGTTCATGCGAGGGCACAAGTTGTGGCCCCCTGCAATTGCACCCTCTTTCCTCCACAGTGTAGCATGCACAATATGGTGCAGGTCACACCATGGAGAAACATGCTGCAGGCACTCTCATGGCAGCGATTTGCTGTTAAGGCTCTCCTATGAGCCTAACACAGTTGCTGCCATGAAACCACAATGCAGCTGCACCCGCCCGCCCTGGATTCAACTCGAAATCCTGCGGCGGGTGCACCATGGGTTTGGCCGTCCTCCTAGTAGCACACTTTTGATGGTACTAAAGGAGGACCACCAAACTTGTAATCGGGCCCTTATTCTTTCAACTAAATACTTCAAAAATGACCAACACTGCAAGACAAGGAAACTCTGCCGGATTCTCTCACCAAACCATTAACTGAAAAATGTAGACATCTCAACAACTACCTAACCAAGTAAGTAAAACTTACATTAAACCTAAAATGTACTTATTAATAAACATTAAAAAAAAAAAAAAATTAAATTGTCTCAGACTTATGTCTCCTTACATAGATTTCTTAGAAAACAAAACTACAACTTGAAAAATTGATGAACTGCCAGAAAAAAAAGACTACCTCAAACCAAAATTGTCAACTCACCCAAATAGTGAGTTAAAATCAACCTAAAGAACTCAAACTCTACAAAGTACCACCAAAATTAACATTCTAAATGAAACTAGCATTTTTTTCATCCAACAGAAACAAAAACACCTGCTTCACATTAGAACACATGAAAGCTGCAAAACCGTGTGAAACAAACTGAGGCAACATACACGGAAGTATACAGAATAGATGGGATTGCATAATTTTACATTTATATAGCAAACATGAAAACTTTAAATTATTATTAATATATATATTCACACAAAAAAACAAATGTTAAATAGACATTATAGTTAGGGTCAGATTTTCAGCCGTTATAGTTACCTGATTTAACTATAACTGGCGCCCCCGCAATGCACTGCTTATGACCTCACATATTACATCACTCATGACATGGCCAGTGACATCACTCATGACTTCTCAAATGACATCACTCATGACATCAGTGATGACATCTTCCAGTGATTGTAAGTATTTTTAAAACGTTTATTATTATAGAGGCTTTTATAACGCGCTCTGCTACTAAATAGTATAGTATCCTGGCGTGAAGAGAAAAAAGAAGGGGACAGATCGCAGTAAATGCAAGGGAGGAGCAGCCTTTAGGCATTGGTGTTGAATAGGTAGGTTTTTAGGCCTTTCCTGAAAGCCATGATGGAAGGGGCTGTTCTCAATTGCAGAGGCAGGGTATTCCAAGCTCTCGCTGCTCTAACAGAAATGGATTGTCCGCCAAGCCTGCTATATTTGAACTTTGGTACGGTCATTTGATGGAGGTTGCTTGATCTGAGAGGGCGATTGGGGGCATAGAGAGAGAATCTTTTTCTCAAATAGGTTGGGCCTGTTAGGTGGAGTGCTCGGTATGCTAACACAAGAATCTTGAATAAGATCCTTTGTGCCACTGGAAGCCAGTGAAGGTCTCGGAGTGGTTGGCGAACGCTAGATCTTCTGGGAATGTTAAACAGTTATAGCTATATACCTAGGTGTATTGGTGTATTGGTGAATCAGTTTGTATATGAGTGACTGAATGGATAAATGAGTAGCTGAATGACTGACTGTATACGTGAGTGATTAGGAGTCTCAGTGGATGTATGGGTGAGTGACTGGTTATGTGAATGTGTGTATCTGTCTGTCAGTTGATGTCTAAGTGGGTATATGAGTGTGTTAGTGGGTACGTGAATGGCTATAATGGTGATTGATTGGTTTTCTGACTATCTCTATGGTTGTCTGGGTGTCTGTGTGTGTGGGGGAGAGGAAGTGTGTTACTGCCTGCATGGATGAGTGAGTAGGTGAGTCAGTGGCTGTATGCAGTAGTGACTGCATGTGAGAAGCTGTGTCAGTGTTTGGATCAGTATGGGTGAGTAACTGGTTATGTGAAAGGCAGTATAGGTAAGTGGCTGGGTATGTGAGTGACAGTATGCATGAGTGAGTGAATATGAGAATGGCTATATGGATGAGTGCATGGTTCTGTCAGTGACTATATAGGTGAGTGACTACGTGTTACTATTTGTATAAGTCAGTAAGTGAGTTTGTATGTAACTGTTCAGGTGAGTAAGTAGCTGTGTGATTGATTGTATGGGTGAGTGTTTATATGTGTGAGTTGTTTTATGGGTGACTCAGTGTGTGAGTATTTGTATGGGTGTATGAGTGGATATGTCAATGGCTGTATTAGTGAGGGAAGTGGTGGTCCCCGGGGCAGCGGGGGGCATGTGGTTACTGGTTTTTAGTATATTAGCCCTGGGGAGTTGGCGGTCCCCAGGGCAGCGTGGGGAGGGCTTGATCCCCGCGTGCATTATAATAAAATATAGCCCCCAGGAAGGTGGCAGTCCCCAGGGCTGTGGGGGGGCTGCGTAGTCCCCCCAGCATTTTGAAAAATTAGCCCTGGGGAGGTGGCGGTCCCCACGGCTGCATGGGGAGCTTGACCTCCCCATGCATTATAATAAAATATAGCCCCAGGGAGATGGTGGTACCCGGGGCTGTGGGGGGCTAGTGGACCCCCACACTTAAAACTATTAGCCCTGTGGAGGTGGTGGTCCCAGGGGCTGCAGGGGCCTGCGTGGGAAACTGCATCTTTATTTTTAATTATCCCCGGGACCAGGCCCACCCAGGGGCCAAAAAGTAAATGAAGCGCAGATCCCTCACTTAGTTTTCTTTTAAATATGCGGCAGGGTCTGCGGATCCACTGCAAATCCTGCCAATTGTATTTTATGTTTTTTTTTTAACCCTGGGGTCCCTGTGGGGTCCCCTGAAAAGGCCTAGGAAGTCAGGGTGTTTCTACTTTGCCCCTTTTTTGGATTTTTTAAGTTTTTGTTTGAGACTCAGTTCAACTGCGTCCCAAGATGGCTGTTAACAATTCCTGGTTTGAAGTGTTGGCAGCCAATCAGATCTCAGGCATGAGATTGGGAGGGTTCGTGGATCTACAGCTGCCACAGTTGTATATCTGAGAAATCTTTACATTTCTCAGTAGCTACTGAACAGATTAGCACCATTTGACAAAAATATTGCGTTCTAGACCAAGATCTACCTTTCTAATAAATTTGGTGGAATTCCGTTTATCAGTTCAGGCTGTAGCTGTGTCTAAAGTTTCCTATGGAAATTACCATGGAGAAAAAGTGTTTAGGGAGTCCCTTTTTCCTGGGCCCCCACTTGACAGATCACTCTGAAATTTTCAAGACATCAGCTGACATTACCTTCTCATTAGTTTTAAAACTTTCGCGAATATTCGTCAAACGGCGCCAAAGTTATTAGCAAATCAAAAAAATGCTTTTCCTATGTGGAAACTAGGTCCTAACTGTAGCTACCATAATATATATATATATATGTATATATATTCCTCCCAGCAAAAGCTCCTTCTGGATACACAGGGACCCGTGAGAAGTGGCGCACACGCCAGCAGAGCGTACCGGCATCAAAATTTGCATAAAGTTCCAACGTAACGTGCGCTCTCAGGACATCAAAGATTTGGAAACAAAATAAGCTTAGCACAAAGCGTTTATTTTACATAACGCGTTTCGACTACAGCCGTAGTGTTGGTCACATGTAAACAACCCAGCAGTTGATAGGCTTAACCCCTTGCATGCCCGCCCCTTTCCCCGCCCAGTGCCGCGCCTTTCATTAGCGGGCGGAGTTCATGACGAGCTGGACTCGTCATGGGCACAGCGCCACCGCAGCCCATGACGAGTCCAGCTCGTCATGGGCACTGAAGGGGTTAAATAGCATTGCGTGAAAATAAGCACATCCGGACCGGAAGTAAATTATTTCCATAATGATTGGCGGCCATGATAGAATGGGAGAATAACGTAACGTGACTGATCAATTCAATACAATAAACCCATTCATGTCACCGCAACCCACTCAGATTTGACTGGATGCGTGACTATACCTGTTAAATAACAACATAAATTAACAGACTTGCAACAAAATACTGGCGAGTGCAATAGAAATATCAGACATATTTAAAAATTATGGTCAAAGCGCAGCCACAAGTATGTCAGGAGTTTACAGGCATAAATGCTAACCATACTGTATATAAGACTAAATCAGTTTGGCCAATGTCATATGGAGCACAAGTGTGCAAACCAAAATTGTCCGCACGTGCTCGTACCCCTATTCAGGCATGATACGTTAGAAAATGCATGTAAAAAGTAACCATCGCAAACGTCCTTAGGCACTCACAACACCTCTCATGTGTAATCAAACCTCACATGTGTAATAAATACATGCGTCCGCCATCCATGAGTCATTAAACATGTAAAGAATTTATAAAAATGAATAAAACATAGGTGAAATAGGTATACATACTAGAGCATCTTGAGCAACACAATAAGGTAAATACCTATAGCTAAAGGCATATAGTCGTACATAACCCTGGGCGTAGTTTGCGAAGTAGCACTTCGCGAAGCTACGCAAAGTGCACTTCGCACTACGCGAGCTACGCGTGGCACTTCGCAAACTGCGTAGTACCTTGTTCGCACTGTGCCAGATGTCGTTTTCAATGATTGCACAGTGCGGACAAGCAACCGGCACTGTGCAATCATTGAAAATGGCATCTTGCACAGTGCGAGCTGTAGTTTTCTGCTGCTCGAGTAGATTTTTACTCGAGCGGCAGCTTTCTCAACGCGAACTGGTAGTTTCTCATCGCGAGCGGTCGCGAGCCTACGCGACCACTCGCAATGAGAAACCTGATCTCCTCGCGTTGGGATTCTCGCCGGGAGGTTTATTTTCCATGCTTGCGATCGCCAACTTGAAGTTGCTGATCGCGAACAAGGAAAAAGTCTCGCCGGGATGTCATTTTGCTTGCTCGCGGTCGCCAACTTGATGTTGAGGACCGCGAGCAAGCAAAAAATGACCGCAGAACTACGCAACACTACACTACGCTATGCGTGTTCGCATTGTGCTACGTGCAATTCGCGTAGTGCGAAGTAGCGCAAACATCGCAAACTACGCGAGTGTAGCGTAGTGCTTTGCCCAGGCTTAGTCGTACATGCACATTTAGTCACCCTGTGCATAACGGATGATACGAAAACTGTGTAGTTATCTAGGACCCAAATGTTGCACAAATGTGTGAGTCCTACTGTCAAGACGCTGTCTTTTGAAAATTGCACAAAAATGGATGGCCAGGGAGAGTGTACGTTCTACTCTAATTGTACAGAAAATCCTGAACATTGATGGATGCATAGAACTGTAAATTGAGCTCAAGTGAGTAGAACATGCAAGAATGGTCCCCATTGTCCATATTCTATAAAACAGACTCTTGAACAAAGATGTGTATACAATACCAAGTGCACAAACAGCCCATACTGGTGTGACATCGAAGAAAAGGTTAGGTGGCCCGTGCTCGTGCTGTCAAGTGAAATATCATATGAAGTGGTGGGCCCCTTCCTTTCCTCCTGAAACAAATAAAAACCAAAAATTTCTATTAAAATCCCTCTGTAAATGTCTTAGCCCTAAACCAATCCTGAGGGCGAAAATACAAAAAAGGGAAATCTGTAGCACTATAAGTGAAAGAGGGTAACAGCAGACAGAAAGAAGAAGCGAGACAAGGAAACAGTGTAAAGAAAAGCCAGCAATAAATTAATGATCTTTCAAATGTATTGCTAATTCTTTGTCCACATTGAGACCTCTTGACCCGATGGTGTGGAGATCTACTATCAGTTTCGACTCCTTCTGTCTAAGGGTCAGTGTCCTATTGACCCCTCTGGGGTTCTTACTGATCTGTTCCAAAATACAGTATCTTAGTACCGAACAATCGGAGAAATGATTCGCTTGAAAATGTCTGGCCACTGGGTATTTAGGATCGTTATTAGTGACAGCACGCATGTGTTTAAGTATTCTCTTTTTGGCCATCAGTGTCGTACTGCCAATGTACCATAAGTTACAAGGGCAACTGATGGCATATATCACAAATGTAGTGCTGCATGTCAGAAATTGTACAATACTTTTGTTGCGGTTGTTGATAACAATATCTTTACAAAACCTGCTGTTTTTGCATGCTTTGCAGTGTCCACATGGAACAAATCCCTTTAGATTGTGGTCACTGTTGGTGGTGTATTTGGTAATGTCATTGTGAAGTAGCATGTCTCTCAGGTTTCTACTGTGTCTAAACGTGATACTGGGTCTTTCTTGGATCATCCCCCCTATGATATTATCATTTTTAAAAGTATTCCAGTTGTTAGCAAGAATGCGTCTGACCGCTTTGGTGTTAGAGTGTAAAGAAAGTATGATCCTAGTATCCGTGTTACCCGTCATGTTTTCTAAGGGAACAATGGTTTTGTTGGCTAGGGTGTCAGTTCTATTGACACCTTCCACTTTCTCTTTGGCTCTGTGAAGAACCCAATTGGGGTAGCCTCTTTCCCTGAATCTCTCTAACATGGCCTTGCTTTCAATACTGTACAACTCTTCAGTGTTGCAGTTTCTTTTCGCCCTCAGCAGTTCCCTATATGGAATACTCCATTTGAGGGTTTCCGGTTGACGGCTGAGGGCATGAAGAATACTGTTGCCTGCTGTTGCTTTGCAAAAAAGAGTGGTATGTATAGTCTTATGTCTAAGCATAAGTTTGACATCCAAGTACTCTGCCACTGCCTTCTCAATGTTGCCTGTCAGTACGATGTTACGATTATTGGAATTCAATTTCTTGATGAAATCTTTTGCTTCTGGAACCGAACCCCTCCAGATAATAAACAGGTCGTCAATGTAGCGAAGCCACATGACGACCCGCTCAAAATCCGGAGATAGTAGGGGATCCAGACTCCCAGAGCCTCATTAAGAGATTGGCAAAACTGGGAGCAAAGCAAGAACCCATCGCAGTTCCTGTAGTCTGAATGAATAGCTCACCATCAAATAAAAAAATATTGTTTTTCAGACAAAATTCTATCATGTCCATTAACATGTTACTGTGCTCCCAGTACCTTGCCAACCTCCCCCTGAGGAAATGTTTGCAGGCCTCCAAGCCCTGTTGGTGGTCAATAATAGTATACAGCGAATGTACGTCAAGAATAATAAACAAATATTCTTCACACCAAATGATGTCCTGCATTTTAGCAAGAAAATCTTTTGTATCCCTGATATAACTCGGGAGACTGATCACATGTTCTCTGAGAAAATGATCAATATCTTTGGACACGTGTTCAGTTTTGAATTTGAATTTTTAGAGACTTGTAAAGCACACTTTCACAAAGCAGTTTCATGGCGCTAGAGGGGTTCCTAGGCAGAAGAGCGAGGAGGACTATGAATTGAAATTGAAAGCCTGCTTGAACAAGAAGGTCTTAGGGACCTTACGGAACTCCATATAGGAGGAAGAGAGTCTGATGTGGAGAGGGAGAGTATTCCAGAACGTGGGTGCAAGCACCGCAAATTTCTGGCCCCCAGATCTTTGTTTCTTAAAACGGGGGATAACTAGTTGAGATTTGACAGATGAGCGCAGGACTCTGGAAGGACAGTAGTTGGTGATGACAGAATTTATGAAGGCAGGGGCCGTGCCCATCCGGGCTTGAAAAGTAAGGCAACCGAGCTTGAACAGGGCCCGTTGCTTAATAGGGAGCCAGTGAAGGGCAATGAGAAGAGGTGACGCGTGATGAAATTTGGGTAGCCCGTGTACCAGACGGGCTGCCTGGTTCTGCACCATCTGAAGGCGTTGGAGTGCGTAGCCAGGGGCACCATTATAGATGATGTTCCCGTAATCGATCTTGGATAAGACCATGGCCATTACAACCAGCTTAAGTGCAGAGAGAGAAAAAAACCGAGAAACTTTCCTAATGGTGCGCAAAGTAAAAAAACAAGAAGAGACAACCGAGCTGATGTGAGAGTGGAGGGTAAGATGATGGTTAAGTGTAATTCCAAGGGTCTTGACTGACTGGGAAGGCGTTGGAGGGGAGCCGAGGGAAGAGGGCCAAAAGGAGGGAGACCAAGGGTTGCTACTGCCGCCTGTCAGAATTAACTCAGTTTTATCCGGGTTAAGTTTAAGATGGTTCGCATTCATCCAATCTTGGATAAACAACATGACAGACTGGAAGGCAGTGACAGCTAGTGAGGGGGAGGAAAGATTAAAAATGAGTTGTAGGTCATCAGCATAGTTGTAGACTGTGACCTCCATTTGTTGTAGTGCAGAGATTAGGGAAAAGATATAGAGGTTAAATAATAAAGGGGAAAGAGAGGAGCCTTGAGGAACACCGCATTGAACCCTGCGAGGGGGGGCGGAAAATTCTGCCAGATGAACGGCTTGAGTACGATCAGTCAGGAATGAGCCTATCCAGGTCAGTGCGTGATCTCCTATGCCTGCCGCCTCAACACGGGACAGGAGAGTGGAGTGGTCTACCGTGTCAAAGGCGGCGGACAGATCCAGGAGGACCAAGGCCTGAGGGGTGTTAGTGTCGAGGCCCTCCCTGAGTTGATCCATGACTGAAATAACCACCTTCTCCGTAGAGTGGCGGGGACAAAAGCCCGCCTGACAGGGTGCGAGATAATTACTGTCCTCAATAAAAGTACTGAGTGTCTGAGTGACATGAGACTCAGCAATCTTGCTCAAGTATGGCAGAAGGGATATTGGTCGATAGTTTATCGTGAGAGTAGGATCAGCCCCCGGTTTTTTTAGTATGGGAAGGATTATAGCCTTTTTGAAAGTGGCAGGAACAAAACCGTGCGTGAAACAATCATTAAGGAGGGTAAGTATCGGGGAAGGGCATTTGGCAAAAATCTGACAAAGAATACGTGCAGGGCAGATGTCAGCTGGAGAACCTGTCTTAATGCGGCTGAGTAGTGGAAGCAAGGTTTCTCTAGTAAGTGCAGGGATGGCAGGGAGGGACAGGGCATTGGCTGGGAGGGGGGAATAAGGGGGGGTGAGCGAAGAGGGGGGAATATTTGCTTTGATACGTGCTATTTTATCAATAAAGAATTCGTTTAATAAGTCACATAGCTCCTGAGAGGGGAGGGTCTTGGGGAGGGTTCTGTTCGAAGAAGCCAACTCATGAACGGTGGCAAAAATCTCCCGTGACTTGCTTTCAGCAGCTAAAATGCGCTCCGAAAAATATTCTGTTTTGGCTGCCAAGATGGCTAGTTTGTATTCTTTAAGGATGGTGATGTAATATTGTTTCCGAGTAGGGCAGTATTCTTTTCTCCAGGCTCGTTCAGCCTGCCGTAGTTCCAATTTTTTGGCTTTAAGGCCGGAGCTAAACCACTTGTTGGCATTGTGGGTGCGGTTAATAGTAACCCACTTCAGGGGGGCAGCTGCGTCGCAGTATTTGGCAAGCCAATGATCTAAGGTGGTGATCTGGGAGTGAGGAGTCAGGCCCGATAAGTCTGGGCAAGTAGTGATTAATGAGTTGCACAGAGAGGGGATATCAACTCGATTCCAGTTCCTTGTTCGGGTAGTTTTTGGGCAGGAAGGTATCGTTTTATGGTTCAGATCCAAGGAAAAGGCAAGCATAGAATGGTCAGACCAGGGGCAGGGGGAAATTTGGGGAGCTGACATCAGGATGTTTAATGTCCATATCTGGTCAAGAGTGTGGCCCTGGGAATGGGTGGGGCCTTGAACATGCTGAGTAAAGTTAAGGCTGAAGAGCAGTTGTGTAAAATCCTTAGATTTGGTGTCTTCAGCAGGATCGGTTGGCCAAAAATGAAAGTCGCCCAGTACAAGAACGGAGGTGTTGTTGACCCCCAAGGTGGCCAATAGGTCCTGGATGGCAGGGAGAAAACCTGGAGATGATTGGGGTGGGCGATAAATTAGTACGCAGGTAATAGGGATCTTAAAGGAGGTGGAACGAGCTACTAGACAATCAGCTGTAGAAATCGTGGATGAGGCAAGTATCTGAAAGTGAAGGTCTTTGCGAGCAATTAGGGCGACCCCGCCGCCTACCTTATTCTCCGAGCGATCTGCGCGGAGCATGGAATAATGAGGCGGAAGGGCTGCCAGGATGCTAGGTAGAGAATCCGACCGGTACCAAGTTTCAGTTAGAAACAATAGGTCAGGAGAGTTAGAATCTAATAGATCGAATATTTCGGTCTGATGTTTAACGGCTGACCTAGTGTTCAGGAGGAGGACCGCTGTGGGAGATCGGAGAGGAAGGGCGGGTGTGATGGGCCCAAATGAAGCAATGCCAAGGAGCTGAACATAGGACAGTGTGGCAATGTTCAGGGGCCACTTTTTATTAAAAAAGCGCAGTTGGTCAGAGGTGTAGGTTATAAATTGCGCATAGTGGCCTGTCCCTTGTCTCGGTTGGTCGCGGACGGGCGTAGACGGGCTTGCCTTAGGCGCGCCTTCGGCGCGCTGGCGGCGCGCCCGCTGCGCCCGACTGCGGGAGGCACATTATATGTAGTGGGGGGAAACGGAAGGGGCGTGGCCTGAAGGGGTAGGAGTGGCCAATGCCCTCCGGAGAATGGCGGCGGCAAAGTGGGGCTCTGCACCAGCGATGGATCGGCTGTGCAGAGCTGCCCAGAGCGAAGGGAAACACGGAAGGAACAAGTGGACAGGTAAAAAGCAACAATTTACAATTACAGAGCAATTTACTAGCAACTATTAAAAACAAATGGCTAGCGTTCTCCCGGCTTTTCGCCTCAGGAGATGGTGATACCTCTAACTGGCGCGCAAACCATCGGGGTTTAAATGCCTAAAGCGGGGGGCGTGGCCTAAATGGGTAGGAGTGGCCAATGCCCTCCGGAGAATGGCGGAGGCAAAGTGGGGCTCTGCACCAGCGATGGATCGGCTGTGCAGAGCTGCCAGGAGCGAAGGGAAACACGGAAGGAACAAGTGGACAGGTAAAAAGCAACAATTTACAATTACAGAGCAATTTACTAGCAACTATTAAAAACAAATGGCTAGCGTTCTCCCGGCTTTTCGCCTCAGGAGATGGTGATACCTCTAACTGGCGCGCAAACCATCGGGGTTTAAATGCCTATAGCGGGGGGCGTGGCCTGAAGGGGTAGGTGTGGCCAATGCCCTCCAGAGAATGGCGGCGGCAAAGTGGGGCTCTGCACTAGCGATGGATCGGCTGTGCAGAGCTGCCCGGAGCGAAGGGAAACACGGAAGGAACTAGTGGACAGGTAAAAAGCAACAATTTACAATTACAGAGCAATTTACTAGCAACTATTAAAAACAAATGGCTAGCGTTCTCCCGGCTTTTCGCCTCAGGAGATGGTAACACTGTCTCTCGAGGAAACAATAGATCTACCAGGAGGGTTGACCATGTCCTTATGCACCTTGGGTAAAAGGTACAGGAGAGGAAGAATGGGATGATCTTTTTTCAAATAACAATGTTCGTCCCATGTAAGAATGCCTTTGTCTTTCCATTCCATCAATTTGTCCCAAATGGTAGTGATGCTGTTGTGATAGATCTCATTGGTAATATGTAGATAGGAGTTATGATCATAAAGCTGATGTTGGGCTTCTTGAATATATTGTTCTCTATCTAGTACCACGATATTGCCCCCCCTTATCTGCGGGGCGGATCACTATCTCATTGTCTTTGGCTAAATCATCTAATGCCTTTCTCTGCTTGAGAGAAAGATTGTAAGGTAATTCTTGTTTTCTGCTTTTTTGTGCCTAAAAGCGTTAAGTGCCTTGGTAACATTGTCATGGAAAGTATCAATGCCATCGTGTGGTAAACTAGGTAGAAAAGTAGAACATTGTCTGAATGGGGTAACAGTAGCACTGTCAGATACAACATCTAGGTCAGCCAGGATTTGTGTCCCGCTGATCGTGGTAGTAACGATGTCTGTATCTTGTTTTAGTTCTAACATAGTAGCTAGTGTTTCTATGTCCTCTATCGTGTGTTCAGTATCAGTGTGTAATTGTCTGGTAGTGTTACGTCTCTGGTAGTCTAACTTCTTCAGTTTATGCCATTTCTTAAGTTTGAGCTTTCTGACAAACTTGTAAAGATCAATTCTAGTATTGGTGTAATCAAAAGAAGTAGGACAGAATGAAAGACCTAAACACAGGGTCTGTTTTTCTATGTTGTTAAATGACCTTTTAGATAAGTTGATGATGGTTTTGTTCATCATTTCAATGTCCATCATTGTGTTGTTACACCGCGGCTCTCGTTGCTTCCCATTCCGCCACATCCCCTGCCTCTTCTGCCATCGTTGTTTGATGCGTTTTCTCCTGTTCCTTCTTTTCCTCGGCCTCTGCCTCGTCCCCGTCCTCTGCCCCTCGTTTTTGGTGTTGGTGTATCCTTCGTGGTTATCCGGCCCCTGCGCAAATGTCTGTATTCGTCTAAAAAAGTGACTTGTTCCGCTGGTCGTTCACTTCCAGATGTTATGCTGCCTGAAATGTCTGATTCGCTGTCACTGGTAACTGAAATGTCTGAGATGGAGCTACTTACAGGTGTATCGTGTGCGATCTGTGGTGATGTTTTATTGGCATATAAGTGATCATATTTCTTGCTAAAAGTGAGGATCCTGCCGCTTTCATAATCGGCATAATCTCTGTTCCACTTCCTTTGTTTGTGCACTTTGATATCTTCCTCATATTTTTTGATATGTTCCTTCATAGTTTCCATCGCCTTGTTAAACACATCTGTTTCCATGCTGTTTGTCAGATCTTCTGTTAGTTCTTTGATTTTCAGCAGTAGAGCATCTCGATCAATCCACGCATATTTGACTAATATTTCCAACATTCGTTTAGAGCTAAGGGCTGAGTTCTGCGACCATTCCTCTAACATAAGAGGATTTGGTGACTCGTACGATGGTGCTGTGAAAATCCTCAATCCTCTAGGTGCCATTGCTTGATCCAAATAGTGTTGTAAGGAGGTCGCCTCCCACCACTTGGATGTTTCGCTGCGTTTTAGCTTCTCTAATTTTCTTAATTTGTCCTTATGGGGTTGTACTAGGGTAGCATTGTCCACTTTATTCTGTGTAGACCCCATTGTTTTAGAAAACATGATGAGAGCCGCCGCTCTTCGTTCTGCCTCCTCTTCCATAGTGCTCCTTACGCTTGTGTGCTCAACCAAACAGAGTTTGTTTATTCCCAAATCTTGTGTCCCCTTGTAAAATAAAAGTTCTTCTTGCCTTAAAATGTGCCTCGTGTGAATTCACGGGCACTGCAGGACAAGCTTACGGGAATGCTAGCGCGTGTCTACTGTCGCATGGACAACGCGGTCTGATTAACTGAAAAATCAGTGTTCTGCATAGAGGCGTGATCGATCAAGTATACCACCAAAGGTGGTATATATATATATAGACACACTATAACACTACTTTTAGATACAATGACTGAGGCAGCAAAGTACATCACTTCTCAGAAAGGAAGGTGGTTACTAAATCACATCGGCTACACCTATAGCCAAGAAAGTCCATCAACACAAAAACATAAACTGGAAATGTACCAAATATTATTCTAATGCAAGCTATGGGAGTGCAACTACAAACGATGATGTTGAAATTCATGTAGGAGAGCATAACCACCACCCAAATGTTACAGAAATAGAAGAGATATATTACAAGATGTAAGAGAGACAAGAACTAGTCCAGAGGAACTGACAACCAAAATCCTTAAAGATATGCTACTTAAAGTCCCTGAACACATCCCAGGCCAACTACCACCTATTCCTAATTTAAAATGTTTAATTGCATGAAATGAAAAAGCCACAAGTGATACTCTTCCTGCCCCAGAAGATATCAAGACATAGAAATTGTTGGACATTAAACAATGACACATAATGAAGAACCTTTCCTTTTACATGGCAACCTAAATAATGAGAAACTAATCCTAATATTCTCCAAAGTAAATAACTTAGTCAGTGTCAACATGGATAATGGATGGGACCTTCAAAATGTATCCCAAACTATTCACTCAAATATACACCATACATGGTGATTATCAAAATATCAAGATACCAAAAACAAAGCTACACTTACTACGACATTTTACACTACAGTAAGCAAATTACAAATAGCTACAACCCCCTAAAAATAATCATAAATTTTGAACAAGCCATGATCCAAACTATTTTAAAAACTTACTCCCACACCATCATTTCAATCAAAGCATATGGAGATACTTCCAAAACTATGCACTGTGTAATATATTGTACAACCAGTCAATTTGTATTTTAAATAAAATAAATGATAGCACTAGCCTATCTCTCTTTCACAGAGGTAGCCAACCACTACAATTTACCAATAGAAAGCCCTTACTACCAGCACAACGAAGACAAACTAAGCCCTCTAATGGTTTTTTTTAAGACACTTGAGTTTGCAGACTGCATCACTCTGGACACATATGCCATCCCAAATTCCAAATATCATGGTGGCATGCCTATGACAGCACCTTGGCACAGGAAGCCACAACAAACCATGAAGTGAAAGGATGGCACAATGCCTTCTAATCCACGCTAAGCAGATCCAAACCTACGCTCCAAATTTATAGAAGCATTACAAAAAGAGAAACCCTACCAACAACTACAAATGAAGCAATTGGTTAGCCAAGTTGCCCCTAAACATAGCAAATAGAACAAAAGAATATAGAATAAGCTAACAGACCAAAGTCCTAATAAATTAAGGCAAAATATAAATAATATCAAATAATTCATAAATGCAATATTATATAATTATTAAATACAATATTTTATTACATCAGTCAACAATTTAGGTATCATTTCTAAATTAATGGAGACTGAAATAAAATATTATATAAATCAGTTCTAAAAAAATAGTTCAACATCACCAACCAAGAAACTAAAAACAAACTTAATCCATCACATAATTTAAGTACAACAAATACAGCACATAATTGCAAATAACAGTCACATAATATATTAATGCAAGCAATACAGTATCAGATTTCCCACCCAAAAGAAATGACATAAATAAAACTTACTGTTCCTATAGCTTCAGATCTTCATCCATATCCACTTAGAAAAAATAGTAATCCATCAAAAATTGGAAAAATATTATCCAAAAATCCCCCCAAAAATCCAAAAATAAAACACAAATCCCTCAAAGCAATCCAAAGTGTGTTGGAACCATAAAACAAACCTAAAAGATAAACACTTCTGGAAACCTGAAAAAAGGAAATCGAAGTAAAAAGCACTGGGTTATTTTAAACCAAAAAGGTTTTTCCTTTAAAAAATGCCGGTAGGACACGTTTACAGAGAGAAACCTGTAAAGTAAAGTATAAAATCGAAATTAACTGTGTACATTTCCATAGAAAAACTTTTAAATCACACAAATACAAAATACATATTTTATATGCACAATAAAAACTCCATACTCAAGCACAATGTCTTAACTATAAAATACAATAATACTAAATTTAAATCACACTTTCCAGAACTACAGACCTATATATACATATTTAACCATCAATATATTTAAAAAATGTGATTACAATTATGAAATATTATAAAAGTAAACTACTATTCCTAAACTTTATACAATAGAAAATTAAATGAAATCATAATTCCAAATTACAAAACATGGATTAAAAATATATTTTAAACCAATAGTTTATTGTAAACATTGACAGATATATTGTTTCAATGAAATAATACATGTAAAACAAAATACATATAACATTTTTAATTTTGATGAAATATTTCAGGCAAAGGAAGATTTCTGAAAATGTAGATACAAATATTTTCTCAAATGATTACTTTATGAAATAAATTTAAAAATATTGTTATTTTTCAGTTTTTGGTAATTGACACTTTAAAAAAATATAGATCAAATTGCATACCGTTAATATATATTTATATTGTTTTATTTATGTAATTGTTTTATATTAAATTAGATCATATTCCAGTAAATTCATAAATGTTGAAACTTTTATAAAATATTAATTTCTACTTTCTTCATTTAAAAAATATTATTATAATGTTGTAAATCATTTAATATCTTTTTAATTTCAATTAGAAATATTTTACATATAATACCACAAATATATCTTTTTATTAATATTAAATTAAAACGTTTTAACATGATAAAATATTAATTTGGTGATCATTAAAATGTTTGCCAAAAACTTCACTTTAAAATCTACACTTTTTAAAATACTCCCCTCCCTTATCTTCAAAAAACCCAATATCCTGCTACTAAAAGAAATATAAAACCATTATTTATAAAGATAAATCCAACTAAAATTGCAAATTTCAACAATTTCATAACAAATACATTATCTTACTAATAACACAAATACAAAAATGCCAAACATATACAATTAAACACACTACAATAAATTACATACAAATGAACACTTACAAACTATACACTGACATTTATTTTCTGCATCACTATTTTTTTAACGATATTAAAAACAACACTAAAAGGATATTTTGAACTTTGATATTCCTGTCAACGATATTTCTGTAATCCTGATATTCTTGACATGATAATGTTGTATCAGTATATTTCTAAATACCAAAACAACAGGTTTCCTATGAAAGGACAAATTGACAAAAATGAGAGTAAAAAATGTTGCATTAATGGTCATTACATTATTAATCAAAGCAGTAAATAAAAAGGTTATATAAATAAACAAATAAATAATAAAAATTATAGCGTGATTGTAGATTCTGTCACAGTTGACGACTTCTGTTTTACAAGACATTAAGCAAAAATTGTTTTCCGAATCTAACATGAAAATGAAGGCAGAAAAATAGTTCAGAAAGATCACTGCCCAGCAATGTGTGTGCAACTTGATGGTCAAAGGTTTGAATACTGGCACTGTTGATTTAGGAATTTGAACCATGGGAGAGTCTTTAAATTTGCTGATTAAAAAGGTGTTATTCTCTTTAAAAAAGTATTACATATTTTTGTAATCCTAAATGTGTTAGGTGAATGATAATTTGATCCATAGATAGAAAGCAATCCGAGTTCTTCCGGCACCACAATTAGTATTTTATACAAAACTCATTTCAGAAGTAGAGCATTGATTTAATGGCAAGATGACAGGCACTTAATAGGCTTGGTTTGCTTTGCTTTAGTTAACAAAGCAGCCAGATTAAAACCAAGCATTATACAATCATCTAGAGTACCCATGATTGCAAGAACCTTGCTTCCAGCTCTCATTTTATGCACGTGTGTATATTATCAGGTACAAGGTTTTAATGTTGGTTATGCAGTGCTGGAATTGGAAAACATTTACTCAGAGAACCCATAAAATTGGGGGTCAAAGTGTGGCACTGAGGAAATATGAATTTCGTGATCAAGTTATGTCCCCTATCGTAGACCCCAACGGCTCCATGTGCATGCTATAAGTACATGTATGTTCCCTCCAGTTCCAGTTTTGAAGACGCAAATACATGTGCGTCCACCGTCAACATGTCCTCTTTCAGATCCACCATGAATGGGTCGAATATTCCATTTCTAAGTATGAAAGGCCACCGACTTTATGTGGTTCACTTTCCACATTTTACAGATTCAGGCGAGTAGGCCCTGAATTCTGCCATCAAACCTTTCCTGCTTTCTGCCTCTGAAAGCTCCAGCCCGAGCCCGCATCTGTATCCATGAACTTTGTCCTACTCCCTGCGCGGCTAACGGTGCCTGATCCAGCCTGTTGCCTGCCAAAAAAGAAACTGTATTTCACCTTCAAGATTATCTGCTTCGCTCCTCATCCGATGCATTCCTGTCTAGTAGTTTAGGTAAACATCCCTCCAGCTACCGTGCAAGGGGCCAGGCCTCACTGTCCTCGTGCAAGTAATTCATAGCCCCTGTTACCATGGAAGATTCCTGCCCCCTCGCATCTCATGTAGACACTTAGACGCTTGTACACGCACTAACAGTCAGTATAGAATAGATTCCGTCCTAGAGACCTTTCCTTTTGGATAATACAGTTCTTTAAACATAAGATATTAGATATGATTTGGGATTAGGTTGATATGACCCCTCAGACTTCTGTCTCCACATGTAGAGCTAAATGTCAAGTCCCCTTCACCCTCTAGTTGCACGTCAATCACACGTCATGCGGCTGCGCACGCATCTCTGCCAAATATTTCTGCTGACATTGCAGGATTCTCTTATGGATCCACCCACTTGTGACATCATGTATAATGACGTTTTCTAAATTACGCCTATATGTCCGCCTTTTTGGTTACGTATGCCTATTTTATCTCTCTTATCAACTGTTACGCCTCCTGCATCTGTTACACTATAATGCATTTCTTATAAAAATGATTACCTGTCAATAATGTATCGCCTTCCTTCCTGAACCCTCATGGTGATGGAGTGTGAAGCCTGCAATTCGAATTGTATTTCCTTTGTAGAGGAATAAAGCCTTTTAGAACCTCTAATACCACGGATTCTGCCTCTTATATTTACTGAGTTATTCTTACTAGACTTTACCGCATAAAAAATAGTACCGGTAATGAAATATTTACCACAGAAATTGGCGCCCGAACAGGGACACTTTCTCATCTCACGCGCCGGAGGTGCGTTGCAGGCCCGGTCTCCTGCCACAGCTGAACGGACAAAAACGCGTACCTGCAGGATTTCCTGTATCTCCCTCCGGCCAAGCGGGGGTGACTGAGGCTGCGATCAACACCCAGACGAGGCGGTGAGAAGTGCGAAGTATCCCGACCAGAGCCTAGCTGAGAGAGCAAGATCCGAGGTATACAGAGGCCCACCAGGTTCCGAAGTTCCGAGTCCAGACGAGTCGAGTCCAGTCCGGTCCAGTTTCAGTTCAGTTCCGAGGCCTTCCGTTCCGAGCTACCCGGTGAGTACCATTGCCGGGGAGGCATTTAAACGTGCACATAGTCTGTGCCGGTCAAGACGGGTTTGGGTACACAAATCCGGTCTGCACTGTTTTAGCAGTGTATCTGTACTGTTTAGCAGTATATCTAGTATGTCTTGCATATAATTAAGTATTATTTAGTGTTAGTATTATGTCAGTAACTAGTTTCTTATCAGTCATCATTATTCGTTAAATGTTAAATATTAAATGTTTTAATACGTTCTATACATTGTGGTGTGAATGACTGTTCATTATTGTGTTTATTTGTATTAAGGTTGTTTAAGATTAAGTAACCAGATCTAAAAATGCCGTTCTTTTCGAAATTAAGACAGATCAAAACAAGAAAAGGGGTACTCGAAGAAGCTGTTCCCATCCCACCTAGGGACACTCCAGGGTACTTTATGTATCATAAGCATGGCCTGGATGCCGTGTTATTTCTTGATTTATGGGTGGACTACACCAAGGATTTACCGGAGAGTCAAAGATGGCCCGCAGCGGGGACCTGGGATGCAGACTGCATCATGAGAGTAGAAGAAGAATTATGGAAAAAGAAAGCCAGACAGTCACAGAAAGATGCCATTGAATTATGGCGTAAAGAATCATATAGACGTACAGAAAAGGCGCTCAGACAGGAAGAGAAAGGTAGGGAGAATTCGAATAAAACTCGAGAAAATTTATTAATAGAGGAAGGTACCCGAGTTAAATCGGAACAAGTAGATAGACAAAGAAACACTCTTATGAATGGTATGTATCCTCTTCTGGCCGAAGGATTACCTAAGGCTACCCCGGAAATACCAAAAGACTTGACTCCTCCATTGCTCCCGACAAAAGCACATCCTAAAACAGCAAAGGACGTTTTCCTTTCCTCCTATTTAGATGACGTAGCTCCCGAGTATGCTAATACCATACCACACACACCGCTTGCCGATGGTGTTCTACACCAAGAGCATCCGTCTGTATCTTCGCAGCAACGAACTCCTGCACTAGTTCCAACAGGTCCGTCCGTTTCTACTGTTTTTCCCGCATCTACAATTTCTATCTTACGTCCAACGAATCCTTTCGTGCCTAGCACCTCAGACGGTGCTACAGGAGGTACGACAGACATGTTTGCCACACCACCACGAAATAAACAGACCCTTAGAGATTTAGCACTCCAACGTACACCCCATCTAGTGACATCCGACATGTTTAGAGAACATCTTGTGGATTGTAGATACGATCCAGTGCCAGGTAAACAGGACAGATTGCTAATATCATCACTACGTATAAGACGGGCTACATTGTATTTAATGACGATACCAGGAATGGTTGAGCACCTAGACAATATATATCACTTTGTCCAAACAGGGCGAGGCCCAGAAAGTATTAACGAAGCTATGGAATACCAGAAAGTGGATGTACAAAGACAACTACTACGTTTTTTCATAAACTGCGTGATCAGGAACCAAGACAGGCCTGGGGCAGATCATGATACCATGCAAAAACTTGCCAAATGGGGTCAGAACATATCAGACGAGAAACATGATAAACAGTCATGCATAGTAGTTATGTGCCGAAAGATCCGCAAGGAAGTAGAACGAATACATAAAGAAAGACGAGAAGCAGACAGAATTGAATCAGAGGGAGAGGAGGAGCAAGAATCAGAACAAATAGAAACGATAGCTTACGTAGGTAGAGGAAGACCCCATAATAATACTAGAGGCTTCAATGATCCGATATGTCCGATACGTCCAGAATGTAATAGACATTTTCAAACCCCTATGTTAAATACAAGGTCCCCTGAACACCTATTCCAAGCCGCTGATAAATTACTCCGAGATCGAAGGGGGTACCATATGCTCGATTCCATGGATGAACAAGAATTGGCCAGGTCAGCAGTACAATGGGTTGACAGTCCCAGCAAATACAGTGATGATGCACTAGCACACACGTTTCTGAATCTTGCCCCAGACGAACAGCGTTTAGCTAGTATATACATGATTCAACACCTCCTTATATTATATAAAAGTCAACACTCCGATCCAGGACCCTTACCTGACATATTGATAGAACTACTCACGAATAAATGGAGAGGGTCAGGTACTGATTTGATTAAAGAAATTCTAGAATTTCGAAACCAGTATATAACTTTCGTGTGCCCAGAACACGTTCCAGTTCCCACTATGGGAAGAAAAATGTATCACATAGATAGACAGAATCCGTTACGCGAAGTACACCCAATCAGAGGTGAAGATAATAACTTTACACGCGTGTTTGTGTACACGCCTATAACTAAAATTGAATTATTAGAAATGAAGAAAGTAGTACCCAGCCATGACAAGGATCCAGCAGGTTTCCACCGTGAGATAAAAGACATGCTACTCATGGGAGAGTATACCTACCCCGACATTATGAAAATACTGAAAGTGTTAATGCCTGCCGGTGTTTACGAGAAACTCAAAGAAAAGGAATGGGAGGTGGGAGACCAAAAGATAGACTGGACAGCATTAGAAAACGAAGAAAAGGCCCGAGCTGCAGGAGCAGGGCTTGGGGAAAAGACTACAGCACTACCAGGATTATTAGTGCAGGTACTACCACGTTTATTAACTACGAAAAAGGAAGACTGGGGTGCAATCTCAGCCTGTAAACAAAAGCAAGATGAAGACACTAGTGATTTCTATTCCCGATTTGAAAAATGTTTTGGTATAAATAGTGGCATAAAAGCAAGTAGCGAGTCATATCCACATCTGTTTGTGACAAAATTAGTTGAAAATTCCCTACCGCAAGTTAAGAATAGAGTATTGAAATTTGAGAGTACCTGGCAGGGTAACACCCCGTCACAGATGTTACAGATGTTACAATATCACCACAATAGAATCAGAGAAGAACAAGAACACGAACAAAGACGTATGAAAGATACAAAAATGAAAATGCTTGTTGCTCAGTCAGTTCCAGCTGATGGTCACCAAAAGGGTGATTCAATAGGTCCAGTTAAAGGGACATGTAACTATTGTAAACAACAAGGTCATTATATACACGATTGTCCAGTTCTGAAACATAATATTGCCACAGGTAGAACCCAAGAAAGACCACGTCCACCTAGACAGGATCAGAATCAACAACAAATTCCTCAGCATGCACAACCTAGGTTAGCTCCGCAACAGGCAGCTCCACAACAGACCGTAGCACCACCACCAGCGCAGCCTATTGCTGCCACACAAGCGACAACGCAACAGATGTACCAGTATGCACAAGCAGATTATCCCGATTATCAGCGATACACATGAAATAGCCTAGAGAGGGAAGTTGGCTTGCCCCTTATTGAGGTTCCTGTAGATCAAGAGGGACCTTATGTACATAGTGAACTATTAGGGGAAGACAGAAAGTTTTTACTTGATACAGGGGCAAGCAGAACAACTATACGACGCAGTGAAGTTCCAGGGGCACCCCTCTCAGGCTCACAGAATATTTCCCTTGGATTCTCAGGAAAGCCTATCATTAATGAAGTAACACAGCCTCATCCACTTACGGTTGGTCCATTGACACGTACTACAGATTTATTGCTTACTAAATCATGTCCGGAAAACTTGTTAGGTATAAAAACATTGAAAGCTCTAGGTGCTATAATATGTTGTTCCCCGGAAGGAGTACGATTATTTTTACGTGATTTTAAAGGTCACTACGTGTCCAGAGACATGGATCACCGGCTGCAGAGTTTACCTACGCATTTATGGGCACAAGGCCCCACTGATGTTGGTTGCATGAACATTACACCATATCGAGTCACTAAAAACAGGAGTAGTACTACCACGAATGCGACAATACAGGTTACCACCAGATGCTGTTGCGGCTTTGCTGCAAATCATTGACGAACTCATTGCACAAGGAGTGGTTGTAGAAACCGACGCCAATATATGCAATTCCCCGATAATTCCGATTCTTAAAAGAACGGATCCAAAAGCACCACCAGTATATCGATTAGTTATTGACCTGCGCGAATTAAATAAATGTATTGTACCACAATACCCTGTGGTCCCAGATATCTCTTCATTATTAACTGCTATTGATTCAGAAGCAACGTGCTTCACTGTAATTGATCTCAAGAATGCTTTCTTTAGCGTCCCAATAGATCCGGAAAGTCAATATCTGTTCGGATTCAGTTTAAATGGACGAAGTTTTAAATTCACACGCGCACCTCAAGGATTTACAGAAAGCCCCAGCATCTATAGCCAAGCACTAAAACGAGAACTTGACAGTATCCACATGCCAGTTAACACTGCCTTGCTTCAATATGTCGATGATCTGCTGATCACAGCCCGAAGCGAACCTGAATGTGAAACAGCGTCACTGACGGTTTTAAAATTTCTGGCCGACAAGGGGCACAAGGTGTCCCCTTCTAAACTGCAATTCTGTGTCCCGCGAGTTGTCTACCTTGGGCACTCGCTGTCCAAGGAGGGAAGACAGCTTACACCTGACCGCATCCAGTTAATTGCTAACATGCCACCACCCAAGACACAAAAGGGGGTGCGGGCTTTTATAGGCCTCACCTCATACTGTAGGCAGTGGATCCCTCAATATGCATTTCTAGCAAAACCACTCATCCAGTTGACAACACAGGAGGCCGCCACATCGACTGTCCTCCCTTGGACTCAAGAACATACACATGCTTTTGAAAGCTTAAAGAAAGCTTTATGCCAAGCACCTGTTTTGGCAACGCCATGTTACAATAAACTGTTTACACTCTTTGTTACAGAACGCGAAGGTACTGCCTTGTCAGTACTCACTCAGGAACAAGCAGGATCACACAAACCATGTGCTTATTTCTCTAGTACATTAGATCCAGTAGCTCAGGCTCTTCCTGCGTGCCTGAAATCAGTGGCAGCAACAGCTTTAGCAATCAGACAAAGCGATGCCATAGTGTTAGGACATCAATTGACAGTACAAGTACCACACGCAGTAGAGGTTCTCTTGAACCGCACACAAACACAACACTTGACTATAGCGAGACTCACCGGTTACGAATTGACATTGTTTCAACCACACATAGAAATCAGACGTTGTAATACGTTAAATCCTGCCACGCTTTTGCCAGTAAATGGAACAGATCCATTAGCACATGATTGTATAGAAGTCATTACTATCACGACAAAACCCAGACAAGACTTGACAGACATCCCTTTATCAGATCCAGATTCGACATTGTATGTAGATGGTTCATGTATGAGAACAAATACAGGAGAGTTAGTGGCCGCTTACGCAGTCACAACAGACACTGAAGTCATTGAAACAAATTGTATTAACACTTTGTCAGCTCAAGCAGCAGAGCTCATCGCTCTGACACAAGCCTGTATTCAAGCTAAAAATAAGAAAGTCAACGTATACACAGATTCACGTTATGCATTCGGAGTCGTCCATGACTTCGGCGTGCTGTGGCGAGAGAGAGGTTATTTAACTTCTCACGGTGCCCACATCCAACACGGACCCCTCATTCAAGCCCTATTAGATGCGATTCATTTACCTACTGCAATATCGATTATGAAATGCAAAGCTCATACTTGGTCCGGTTGGTTCTGGAGCGTGTTGTCAGCCTGGGGATGGAGGATTCTATCCTTCCTAGGTATTGGCTTTCTCATACTATTCAGTTGCTGCTTATGTCTACAATGTGGGCCAGCGATTTGTGGTCTGTGTGCCACATCGTGTATCCCACCTCCAAGTTTTCGTTCAAAATCCCGGAAGAAGAAAGAAGAACAAATGATGCTATATGAACAGATCGATGGATTGATGAAGATCGATATCTCCTGAGGGTCCGTAGGGGACAAGGAGGGAATGAGGAAATATGAATTTCGTGATCAAGTTATGTCCCCTATCGTAGACCCCAACGGCTCCATGTGCATGCTATAAGTACATGTATGTTCCCTCCAGTTCCAGTTTTGAAGACGCAAATACATGTGCGTCAACCGTCAACATGTCCTCTTTCAGATCCACCATGAATGGGTTGAATATTCCATTTCTAAGTATGAAAGGCCACCGACTTTATGTGGTTCACTTTCCACATTTTACAGATTCAGGCGAGTAGGCCCTGAATTCTGCCATCAAACCTTTCCTGCTTTCTGCCTCTGAAAGCTCCAGCCCGAGCCCGCATCTGTATCCATGAACTTTGTCCTACTCCCTGCGCGGCTAACGGTGCCTGATCCAGCCTGTTGCCTGCCAAAAAAGAAACTGTATTTCACCTTCAAGATTATCTGCTTCGCTCCTCATCCGATGCATTCCTGTCTAGTAGTTTAGGTAAACATCCCTCCAGCTACCGTGCAAGGGGCCAGGCCTCACTGTCCTCGTGCAAGTAATTCATAGCCCCTGTTACCATGGAAGATTCCTGCCCCCTCGCATCTCATGTAGACACTTAGACGCTTGTACACGCACTAACAGTCAGTATAGAATAGATTCCGTCCTAGAGACCTTTCCTTTTGGATAATACAGTTCTTTAAACATAAGATATTAGATATGATTTGGGATTAGGTTGATATGACCCCTCAGACTTCTGTCTCCACATGTAGAGCTAAATGTCAAGTCCCCTTCACCCTCTAGTTGCACGTCAATCACACGTCATGCGGCTGCGCACGCATCTCTGCCAAATATTTCTGCTGACATTGCAGGATTCTCTTATGGATCCACCCACTTGTGACATCATGTATAATGACGTTTTCTAAATTACGCCTATATGTCCGCCTTTTTGGTTACGTATGCCTATTTTATCTCTCTTATCAACTGTTACGCCTCCTGCATCTGTTACACTATAATGCATTTCTTATAAAAATGATTACCTGTCAATAATGTATCGCCTTCCTTCCTGAACCCTCATGGTGATGGAGTGTGAAGCCTGCAATTCGAATTGTATTTCCTTTGTAGAGGAATAAAGCCTTTTAGAACCTCTAATACCACGGATTCTGCCTCTTATATTTACTGAGTTATTCTTACTAGACTTTACCGCATAAAAAATAGTACCGGTAATGAAATATTTACCACAGCACAGGAAAGAGGGTAGAGTCACAAAGCGGGGTGGTAATGAAAAGCAGTGTCTGGCAGTCACATTACACATTTCTTGTTTTAAATCGACTGCAAAGAAATTGGAAACAAGGAGAAATGTGACAGTAAATGTGTTCTGGCTTAATAGGTCACAAGGAGGCTGCATTTTGAAATATCTTACAGGGTTAAGACACCTGCTGCAGAGATCTCTAGTGTGCCCATAAATTCAGTTTTTAGGAGATTATACTAACTCTGGATAGCTCTGCTAGTTAATGCAGTGCTGTGTTTTGCCCACTATTGATTCATAAAGTAAGCATAGAGGCTTAATGTCCCTGCTGCAAAGCACAACTTGGAACATGTAGATCACAGATTTGTATTTTATGTAGATAGGTAAGTGGGTTACTGCTTTTGACACAGAGATTCTTTTGTTACTTCTAGTTCATAAATTGCAATTCTACTATTTTAACACAGTTAACTATGAACCAGCATCAAGGTGCTGCATGCAAACTGCAAGTTATAGGTTCAGACCCATATTGTTATTTTTTTTATCAAAGTTTGCATAGAAGGGTTACTTTGGGTGATAATAAAGTCCTATTAGTACACACAGCCCCAAACACTGCATTACATTTTAAATCCTGTTTTTGTGTTTCTTCCCACCATGCACTCTTAGCATACAATCTCTAAAGATATGGACGATATGCGACTCCTGCACGTAATAATGCTCATTATCTTACAGATCCGTTGATTCCGTTGGGGCACCGGTCGGAATCGCAATCCCAAATACAGGTTGTACCGTGGCAGGCACCGCCTTTGGGATTACGATATCCTTTTCCGACAGCCTTTTCATGTCAGAAACACTGGCCGTAGCGGGCACCGGGCAATCCCCCGGTGCGCCGCATGGGTGGGGACCGGTTTTGGGCCCCAGGGGGGCATTTTTGTTACAGGGCCGTTTTTGCAGCATAGCCGCAAAATCAGCCCTGTAACAAAATCTGCCGAAAACCGGCCCTGGCAAAGAGCTCGGCGGCACCCCCAACCCTCCGGGGGGGAGGGCGATCACTTTGCCAGGGCCAGTTGTGGTTCCCAGTCCGGCCCTGGATGTAAGTAAATTTAAATGCATTGCTTACAGGTGAGTGGATGTGTTGAGTGTTTAGTGGTGGTGAAGTGAAGGACAAGTGAGGAAGTACAGGTCGGGAAATTGAAAAGACAGTGCTGAAGAGGAACGAGATGAAATGTGAGCTATGCAGATGGAGGATTTCAGAAAGATGTCAAGTGAAAAAGACACAAGTGTCTAACATAGACTGCAAAGGAATGTGGTGTGAAGGGAAGAATGGTATAGATTGAGACCACTACCCGTTTCACAGACCTCAGTGATGATTGTATTCACTGTTTCATCATTTCAGAATTGAAACATTTTCCAAAATATTTGCAAACAATCATTGTTGTTACTCATTGATGGTATACAGCTACCAACCATTGACAAAGACAACAGTACTGGATGTCAGTTGTTGTGTTATATACCTGGGTGAAATAATAATAATAGAAAGCATAGAGAAGCAGCAAAATACCAGTTGAGTGACACTCCATATAGGAAGCACAAATTTTGAGTTTACATGTTTAAGCCATGTCATTAATATCATAGACCACAGCCATTTTAGATATTTCCCACCATATTTTTCATTCCACTTAAAACCCTGTTCCTACCAGTGGTACAAGACATCCACTTGACGCATTAGCTTTATCTGCAGTTCAGTGGAGATACAGAATTGTCTAATCCCTCCTATTTTGTGCTCACTTTTTCATTCATCTCAACCATAAGTGTGTTTTATTCTGTTGCCATCCCTTGCCCAGTCTTAGCAGGTTGATAGTTAGCCTGTTTCACTCCAGTCTGACCATATGTTGGAGCAGCCTGCAGCAGTTCTTTTCATTGCAGCACCACCGATGCAAAAGTGTGGGTCTTTAGCTGTGTGGGCAGTCTCCTGCAGACTGACTCCACAAAAGAGTGGCCTTTGCTTTGCTGGCTGTCTTATCATAGCAAGAGCAGGATAACAGACCAGCGGCAGCTCTTTAAAGTGACAGTCTGAGGTAGAACAGCGAGTGCAAGCTAGTGGACTCTTCTCCCTCTGAGAGTGAGTCTTCCCTCATTGTTTTCCCGGCATCCGGCACAATAGTGTAACCATTCTGTGCACACACCAAGGGCACTACTTTCTAATATAGCCAAAATATATTTTAACCATTAAGCCCAAAGTATTTTTCTACATTTCTGCATTTATTTTGTAACAACAGGGTCCCTGTAGTAATTCATTTTTGCATATCTCAAACACCTCATAATATCATTCTCAGACCCAGAGGGTTTTGAAGTCTAAATTAAGGATGGCCAACTCCCCAATGATAACTTCGATGTTTTTATTGAAGCATCAGTGCCATGTCCTGGTAAGTGTGTTATGTCCTCCTCATTTAAAGATATCTCTAGAGAGATGGAGGCATCTATTTCCCAAGAGTTTCAAAGTCTGCACCTGACTACCTGTGGGAGAGCACAGCAATCATTGACAACGTTCCAATCCAGAATTAATTTGTTGTTTGGCCTCGATAACCACTGAGCTAAACATATAATTCTTTACAGACCTAAGAATTCTTAAATAACTCAAATCATATCAAGGTTATTGTTGAACCACACTGCCCTTTGTCCACATGGATTTATTTTATAACAAAGGTTACTGAATGATGCTGACACCACAGTTATAGCACCCTTTTTGGGGGTTTTGACTTTTGAAGGTACTTTGCAAATGTAGAGTGGCTCTCAGTAACCCAGACCCTCAAGCTGAGAAGGGGGGGCTTTGGCATAAACAATTCAATCTGAAATTGATACAAGGCACATCATAAATACTGATGATGATAATGGGGATGACACCAAAGACATGTATCATGACACTGTTGATCTTGCTAGCTTTGGTCCCTTTGAAAATCAAATTGGAAATGTACACAATTTCAACTCTAAGGCATGGTGGGCACACTGCCAAAACACACATCAGGTCTACCTAGTCTCTGGCATCCACTCATCTGGCTGAAGAATATGCCAGTCAGGCTGGTGGAGCTCTCACTGCCTTCAGACTACCACCAGTGCAGCCGTTGCTCCTCAGGAAAGGCACTTTTCATGGTGAGTAACATGTTGCTTTCTCCCTGCTCAACTAAACATATTTTGTTTTTCAAGAAAAGAAAATGTGTAAGTAATGTCCCTGATGCACAGGGAGTTTTCTCTGTTGGGGGTTGTTGTTTGGCACCTCAATGGTAGCGCCAAAGCACATTCCAGCACGGCACGGGCTGTGCAGTCCATGCTGTGCAGGAACAGGGGTGCATACAGTGCCCCCTGCATGCACCCCATGGCCCAGAGGCAACAGTTTCCTCACCCCAACACTTTTCATGGCGGTCTCAGACCACCAGCAGCACCACCAGCATATTGCGGCCTCCGATGGCTCCAAGACCGCTGCAGGATCACAGATCCCCTGTGCTTGCAACGATCCTGTGGATGTACACCTGCCCAAATTGCAATAAGGTGGGTAGACCACCAGTCTGGTAGTTCAGAGACCACCACCGTGACTACGGTGGACATAGGACCGCCGTAGTCATAATAAGGTCCTAAGTCTTTTTGCAGTAAAGAGGGCTGTCTCAGATGTTGTAGTGGATCACAAGCTTAACCCTTCTGTGGATACCTATGTCAATAGCAGAATACATTTATCTCTAGATAAGCAGATATGTAATGGTTTGCATGTACAATGCTTCAGCCTTATCTGGACCAATCATTACTTCCTCTAAAGTGATTGAACCTAACTGGGTAGTGTTTCTGCTATTTGTGAAAAATACCTCAAACATGCAATTGATTGCTACTGATCTTCCTGCCATTTTGTTGCTTGAGTTCTCCAGTAGACCATGATTCCCTTTCCGATTGGGCCCAAAGCGTCTCTTGTTTCTTTGGAAGCACTAATATGGTGCTATCTTTTGAAATGTTAAAGGGCTTTGTTTTAAACGTAGACCATAATCTAGGCAAATATCACTACCACATAGGTGAGCACTGAAGCTATAGGTACATTTATCTCAGTGTTCAGCTCTTTTTGTAAGACACAATCATTGCCAAATTGAGGGACACCGCTACTGTCTTTGAGATACCCTGCAGAAACAAGAACTGCTTAGCCAGCTTCTATAACAACTTTTCCTCATCAAAGCTTACAGGTTTCCCAATTCTTCTTGAAAGATAAAATACATCAATCTTTCTCTTAAACAGGGGGAGAGGCTTCCAAATTGGCAGAAATACACAAACATAATCTTTCTCTAGAGGTAAGAAACATGTTTACTTCTCCTTCTTTGACAGGGGACAGGATGAAAAAGTTATTAAAAACTAAAGAAGGAATATCCTCACGCATGTAGGACAAAAACTAACTTGAGCAATGTAGAATCTCTGTACTTTATGGATCAGTCACATTTGTGTGTGGATAGATGTCCTTCTCTTCTTCTCAACTGTTGATTTCATTCAGAAAGCTCCATACTATTTTATTCCCCCCAGCTTTTATTACAACCTTAGGTACTATTGGATTCCAAATAGATAGACCAAGTCTCCCTGAAGCATTTTGAGTGACCACAGACAAGAGGACTACTCATTTACCTGTGGTACACAAAGGAAAGTCACAGTGGAAATAATTTACAGTATGTCAGAAGGCACATGTGTCGACAATGTATATGAAATTATGACAACACCTGTTAGACGATGCGATGAATGACTGTGATTTAATCAGTTAAACAGTTTTTGTCAAAAGATCAACAAATCAGCAGACATAGCATATGTCAGTATCAGTATTTTGATTCAAATAGGTGCAAATGAGGTGACAGGTGCAAAAAATTGGGATCAGTGCAACTGATGTGCAAGGGTAAGGTAGTGCATATAGATACATACACAATACATTTTCGGGACCTATCCTGCCAGTCTACTGGCAAATCCAACAAATTTAGCAACATAAACAAAGGAAACAGTTAAAAAATCACTGTCAATCCAGTTTGTTAATGATGGAAACAAAAGAAAGTCGACGTTTCGACCCCTATTGGAACCAGCATAGTGAATGTCTTGGAGGCGGGGTCTTCTTCAGGACCAAGGGATAGATGCGGAAGGGGGATTGTGCACCAGCATCAGCAGACAAGTTTAGAGCTGGAGAATGAGATTAGTGGGCCAGCATGGCTCGATTTGGAGTTGAGTTGTGCAACATAGGGGGTAAGTAGCTATGGGCATCTGATCAATCAGATGGGTTAGCTGTCAGATGGATCGACGCTTCCCCAGAGACATAGGTTACGCTTGAACCTTTTGCCTTCTAAATTGATTGATCCTGTAGTGTACAGGGAAGCTAGTAAAAAGAACAGTATCTATACATGTTATGGTATCATCTCCATATATATTCACTGAAAAAACCAAAGGTTTCAGGGGTGTTATAGTTAGCTGGACATTTCCCTCATACAAAACCCTAGAAATTCCCCTGTTATAGTTAGTTCAGCTAACTATAACTCGCGCCCCCGCAATGCACTGCTGATGACGTCACATATTACATCACTCATGACATGTTCAGTGACATCACTGATGCGACCGGTACGCGACTCCGAGCCTATACGCGACACGTTCGATGTAACGCGACGTGTACGCGCTTCCGCGATGCATCATCTACGTCTATGACGCAGTGGGTGCGCGGATCCCGCGAAGTATTTAACATTTAAAAAAACATATTTATGTATTTCATGTGAATATTAATTGAAGACAAACTCTAAACTAGTCTTAAAACTAATATATTTTGACATCTAATCCTATATTTCTTTTTAATTCAATTTCGCGGATGCGCGCTGGGTGCATGCTGCGTAAGCGCACAGTGCACGGATCCCATGTGACCTGCAAAAAAAGATATTTGATTGGTTCATTACACTTCCTGTTCTAACTACTGAAAGACCCCACCCATTCTTCTTTGAGCTTCTTTGGAGAACCACCTCTTTGGAGAGAAGAAGATTTTTTAGACTAAGTTTACACTTAGCTCTAACTTTTTCAATCAAAAATGGCTTCAGGGCAGCAGGCATCACCTGCATCACCTCATACTTCTGAGGATGAATTTTTGCCGGAGTTACAACGCAAAGAACGTTTCTCTTCAGTGGTATGGAAATTTTTTACTTTTCCCGAGGGGCAGAATAAAACCAATGCCACCTTGGTCACATGCAAGATTTGCAAAAGAGTCCTATCGAGAGGGGATCCTAACAAGAAATACTCTTGCGGCACGGCAAGTATGATGGAGCACATGAGGACCCTTCATCCAAACAATCTTGCAAAAGAAGAGTGCCAACGGATGAGAAACGCTCCTGCTCCTGCGCCATCCACCTCATCAGACCAAACCTTGGACATCCGTCCTAAATTTCAGTTTTTAAAAGTGCTCTGCACTAAGTGCAATAAGACTTTGTGCTATGGCGAGCAGTCGAACGATCTGATCTGCCGCTGCCAAGAAAGTCATATTTGCTAGGTTTTTTTTTTTTTTTTATTGTTCCCTGAAGTTCATTCTTTGGTTTCTCCTGTTTTGTTTTTTGTTTCGTTTTTTCAGAAAAACCAAAAAAATCACAAACTAAGAAGAAAGAAGAAAAAAAAAAGTTCTTGTTAGAACTAACTTTCCTGGTTTAAAAAAGAGCTACATTTCTTTGTTAGTGTGTGAAAGTTTAGATGAATGTATGTGTAGTACGTAATTGACTGAATTAATGCATTAGTAGAGTATGGTGAATGTATAAGTGCAGAACTATAAGGAAGCGCTGCAGCATCACACAGTAACCTCTTTAACTGCAGTGTGCTGTAGTACTTCCGAAGCACAGGGATGCAACTTATGTACATAAATATGTTGCAAATCTATGCTTCTGTCTGCACGGCTGCTTAAACTGTAGCCATGTGGTGACACAGACACCCTTGCACCATAGTGCAAGGATATCTGTGTCATGTGCTGTTTGTTTTTCTACAGGAAGACACACCTTCCTGCACAAAAACAATGAGAAAATGCATTTTTCTCCTTCAATGTATGCTGAACATTTCAGCATGCATTGAAGATATAAAAATGTGGAGAAATTAAAACAATTCTCATTGTTGTGCTTTCCTACACCAATTGTGGAATGGTGCACCATTCACACACATATCGAGATTTATGATTTATGATAAATCTAGACATGTGACTTGTTCTATGAGTATTAAGTGCAATCATGCACAACAACACTTAAAGAACACCCTTTCAACACAAAGTGGTCTAAATGATGAGGTTGTATGTACATGGAGTATAAAAAGAGCACAGAGTGCCTTTTCCTCTCTTTGTAAATATAAAAGAGTATCTTGCACAATAACTATATTACAAAAAATGACATATTTCCGTTTTTAAATTTCCTTGCGAATGATAAAAGTAAGCACAGAGTTTTGTCTGCAAAATGTTCAAAGAAGAATGATTGAAATGATTGCGGTCCTTCAACAGCTAAAAACGTGGAATATTATGAACCCCTCAAATCTCTTTTTTTGCAGGTAACATGATATCTGATTATGTTCAGATTTCAAAACTACATAAACAGAGTGTTTTTAGAAACGTGTTTCAACTTTGTAGCTTCTTGCAGGCCTCTTCATTCTGCATATTGAGACTTAGTTAAACTTACATTCACAGTAATAGGAATAAAAAATGGTATTCATTTTTTGCTGTTTTTCATTCAAATATAAATTGTTAAAAATTGCTTATTTTAAAATTTGGATCTGTGAAAGAAAAAAAAAATATATAACATATAATAATACATTTTTTACAACACAACATAATTTCCACAAAGTAATTTGTTTGCCTTTTTTGCTGTTCTCAGAATATATTGAATTTCATTAGAAATAGGGATTTCAATGGTACTCATCACTTAACAGCGGGCAAAAAAAAAACAATCAGAAAGATTGTTAAAAAAAAACAACATACTATTCTCAGTAAAATACCAGAAAATACAAATCATACATATATGAAATGCTTACAGATTACAAAATTTTATAACTTTAACTTATAAAAACTGTAAATGTTGCCGCATTAAAATAATCACCGAATAGATGACCACCAAAAAGTCCATAATTCAAAAATATACCTTTCCTTGAGGCCAAATAGTATTTTTGCACTTCTTCTTTATGTAAATTGTCCAATGGTAGTCCTATTAAATTATAATAATAAATTCCTCAGAGAGTGAATTATCTTCCTAAAACTTTGACTTTAAAAATTTTAGGTAGGAATTTTGTAATTCCCTAGGCAAACGTTGTTTGAAAACCAACTGGGCATCATTACAAAGTGTCCAGCCTTTGTCACATTTTAGATAGGCAGTGTAATGCCCAGATGTGGTGGAAGGACCATCATGGAAAATTATTGCAATTGCTACAAAAGTCCTTCCTGATATTGATACTTGTGTTGCTACAAACTGCTTTATTAAAGTATCCAATTTTCTTCCATCAGCTGTACAACGTTGCATCATTAAAATTATGTATTTTCCATATTTTGTTAAGAATAATGTGGATAACATTTCTGATTTACATTGGCTACACTCCATGTTTTGAATTGCACCTTTCACTAATTTATTGAAAGACACTGATTTACAGTCTGGTAATGTTAAATACAGAAATCTCTCAGTGTCTACATTGGTGCTACATGTATACATGCAATTTTCACAATAATGTTCCCATTTGTAAGAAAGGCCAAAAATATTTTCTATTTCTACACCTTCATTTTCAAAAATTGTAAGCATATACATTAAAAATTCCTGAGCATCTTGTTGGATATTTTGTGTAAATTGTGTAGAACCAGAACACACATCCAAAAGATTACAAACATCTGAAGCAGATTGTATTTTACTTCTATCTGTTGTCAATTTTTCATAAACAGAATGCAACAGAGAACAAAATCTTTTTTCCCGATTCTGCATAATTTGTGCTTGCAAACCTTCCAGATATAAAACAACATTGACCACTACATTAGCATAGCAGTTGACACCAGAACTATTTTCAAACTGATAACCAACAATCTCTTCAACAGTGTCCAATTTCTTTTTACCTGCAATCCCAACATTATCTTGTTCTTTTACCTTCTTGACATCTTCAGTACAGATATTCTCTAACCTTCTTTTTCGACCAACCACACGCTTTTCAAATACAGGATATTGACCTAAATTTGGAGCATACACCCTTCTTAACCTATTATACTCTTTTACACAGTTTGCATCTGCAGTAACCTTTGTCTCATCAAAATCAATCAAAAACAAACCAGATAATTTTCTGACTCGCGACAAAGCAACATATGCCATACCCTCTTTAAATACAGTAGATCCAATGTTCACCAATGCACTGTCTACACTTAATCCTTGAGATTTATGAATAGTCACTGCATATGCCAGAGAAAATGGAAATTGTTTCCTACAGACATATAAATCTTTAACAAGCAAAAAACGAACTGAACAACGACCAATTTCTTTAACGTCATCAATCTGATCAAATTAAATTTTTAAAAATTCAATTCCTTCTTTTTTCTGATAATTTACAAAATCCACCACTTTACCCATTGCACCATTAACTAAACCTTTCTCTACATCCAAATTACGCCTTAAAATTACCCGACAGTTTACACACACATACAGTGTCTTTTCCAAACCAGCAGTTTTAGATATGTTTTTTTTCTAAACAATCTAGTTTTGATCTCAACTTACCCGTCAAAATAATAGTGATTCCTTCATGTAGTATTTTATTGATGGCTTCCATTTTAACAATTTCTTTATTTTCCAATTTTAATAATTCTTCGTTGAATATTGAACACTCACGCAGTGTCGGCATTAAGCAAATCACTGACTTATTTTTAGCAATTTCCACGTACACTTTTGCAGCAACTGCATTTTCATTTGGAAAGACATTGCAAAGTAATTGACTCTCCAAACCTTCTTTCCCTTTTTTTGAAAGAATTCTAATTCTTATATCTTGAAGAATACTTCCATATTCAGCATCATTTGCCTGTCGCATATTTGTTGTCAGTTCTTTGTATTCAAAATTACTCCAAATGTTCACATTACCAACACTGCCAAGAGACTTTCTGGTATCTTCATGGGCAAGTGTTTTAAATACCGGTTGTCCTTTTACCGGTGTCAGTTGCAGTAGATCTCCAAAAACTATGACGTGTTTTCCTCCAAATAACACGTCATACTCTGTTTTAAGAATTTGCTGCATTCTTAGATGCACAAAGGCAAGCATCAAGTTTGAAACCATGCTCACCTCATCAATAATGAGAAGTTTCATTTTCTTCAGCACTCTTGAAACTTCACAACAAGCATCTCCAGATAGCTTGAGGTATTCCAATTTGTTCTCATGCTCTACTGGCAACATTAGTAAACGATGTAAAGAAATTCCTTTAATGTTATGTGCTGCCAACCCAGTTGGAGCAGTGACAACACAAGACAAATGCGACTCAGTTGTTTTTTGCAGATAACTTGTAATTACTTTAATTAGGAAACTCTTTCCTGTTCCAGCTTGACCACTCACATACATTTGGATAGGTTGAAATGATGTACATGAGCACACTCTCTTTTCATGAAGTAATCCATGGTCAATCTGCTCTTTCACTTGCTGATATATTTGTTTCTGTTCAACATTTAGTTGCTCTTCCAAGTTTCCTAACTGTATTGTATCTTCTTGTGCTTGATACATTGCTGTTTCCACCTCATTCATTGCAATCGCTGCTTCATTTTCAACAATTGGTTGTCCTAGTGGATCTTGACTCAGTGCAGCAGAACTTTGACTGTCTTGAGAACTGTCTCTAGCAATCTCAGCTGCAATTGTAGCTTCTTGATCAATTTCATCATTCAACATTTTCACATAATTTGCGAAAGCACTGCATTGTATGCTATCTTTACAAGCATTAAATGAATCTTCATAGCTGGGAAAATCTCCAAGTAATTCCAGTTCAGAACGCCATGGTTTGAACATTTGCAAAAAGGCTAAATAGTAAAATTCCCTTTTGTCAGCAGTGTTGCAACTCAGTTTTCTGTGATTAGTTAAATTTCCTTTCCTTTGTTTCACCAGACATCCTTCAGAACCAATAACTCCATATTTTCCATCGTTGATGTTCTCTGTAATATTCCATTTAAAAGTGTAGTTTTGCAGCACTTTATAGAGACACATGTTCTCAAGATGATGACTTCTCTTTGGATAGTATGTGTCCAACATATTGGTTTTCAAAATATCTGTACTTTCAGGGTCATTTTCTGCTAAATATTCAATTTCTTGAACAGATTTCAGTACCCGATTTCGCATTCCTGCAAGACCTAGACTCACCCAAATGATTCTTCTATTTTTGGAATATAGACTTGCAGATGATAACCGATCTGAACATTCATATGCTCCAATTTCACGATGCGATAACATCTTCAAACTGAAACTGTATAATTTCTTACTTAGAGTCTTCTCGTGAGAAATCTCTTCCCACATTTCTTTCAATTCAGTCTTTTCTGATTTAGTAATGTAAGACGTTACATATCGAGCAACAGCAATGGAATTGTCCGCAACATACTGAATATCCATGTCAGCGTTCCACATGGATAAAAAAACTGGATTGTAGTCATTTATGTATTTTGATTCTTCACTTCTTCTTAAGTTGAAGGTGTTTTTTCGGAGACTTTCTTGTGATGGTATGTCGTACAGCTGACATAAAACTGTTCACTCTTCCTTTGGCTAATACAGGACGTGGAAATCCAAAACAACATTTGGTATAGAACTTATCCTTTGACTTGTACTTTCGTCGACAGTATTTTCCACACCTATGGCTTTGAAATCTTAAGACTTGTTGTTTTAAGTTTTTCTCTTCTCTGCTATTTGGAAGAGCACATGTAGCATAATCTTCAATGAAAGACAAAACAGTTTCATCTGAATCTGTTCCAAATTTGGGGGCTTCCTTGACCCATGACAACATATGTATGTGAGGAGCACCTCTTGCTTGATACTCCTTTCTCCAAAAGAAATCCACAACTTCTCCAAGAGGAGGATTCTTTTTATTGTAGATGAAAGACATCATAGCTTCAAATCTATGATTGAAATATCTGCATACATTGACAGGATCAGGATCCAAAGAGCACAATTCTCCAGGTGTCTTGTATTCAATATTTTTTATATTGGAATTTGCCTCTCGAAGAAATTCAAGTAAATCATCCCAAGCAAACTCAGCACAGCTTAGTGTAACAAACCATGTAGGAGTTCCCAAGTTCCGTAGCATGCATTTCAGTTCTCCATGTTGATGGTACCAATATTCATTAGTCCCACGCTGACATGCCATCAGATTAATCAACTGAGATTCTAAATGATCATCTCTCCGATGCACTTTATCCATAAAATCCTTTGCAGTTACATTTTGAAGATGCATTCTAGTTTTTAAAATGTGATTTACTGCATATGAAAGTCCAGACAAGTCACTTTCAAACAGAAGATGAAACATATAAGGGATACATTGTCGAAATCTTGGATCTTCTGCATATAATCTTGTTGTCCGATATTCAGATGCAGGAATCTGCACAGGACGTTCAGCATATCGTCCACCTTTTCCTGTTGGAAACAACTGCGGGAAACAACGAGCTTCCAAGGTCTCTTCCCATACACTCATGGGACTTCCTGTTGCTTTTTTCATTTGAAACAACTCAATTGTATTCCCCATCACCTCTTTGGAATGAAGTGGATGTACACTGTAATGTTCATAGATCTCTTCACATCTGGACATGTCCACTTTTTCAATTTGTCCACTTAATGTTTCACTATCTTCTGCTAAATCTATTTCTTCTTCTCCAACAAACACATTTCTATAGTACTCATTATTTTTTAACAGATACAATGATGCCTTTTGCACTTTTCTAACATCCACTAACTCTTGCCAGATGTTCTTATTCTTAGTAGGAACACCATTAACTAGAATGACTAGTGGCTAATTTTCTGCATGATCTACACCAATAGTTTCAACATTTTTCCTTAAATCTAATGGTAAATACTCAACTCTTCCTTTCAATCCTCTTTGCAACTCTGATGGAGGTAATTTACTTGTTTTGGGCTCCATACAAACAATAGCCTGAAACGGGTGAACACATTGTATCAGAATAGACTCATACGTATTTAAATCAATCAGCTCTGGAGGAATAGCAACCAACTCTAGATTATTATGAACAGCTCTAGCAGGCATTTTATTCTCATCTAATTTATTATAACAATATTTGCAAATACGCTGCTCACATCCCAAATCAAAACAATCCTCTACCAAAAAATAAGTTGCAAATTCCATCCACTTATCATTATGTTCTATTTCACTTTTTAAATACAGATTGACACCCCTAGTCTGATTTTTATAGTGATTTCGCCGACAACAAATACAAGAAACATTTGGTCTTTCACCTGAAATTATGAAATTGTGATTTCATCCTCAAATTTTTCTGTAATTACAGGTTCTACATTGTCTTCAACATTTTGTTCTACTAATGTGTCAGTTTCTTCACTCTCTTGCTGAGGCCCAAAGTAACAAAACTCAATATCCTCACAGACCTGCTTCACATCTGAAACTGACCCACGTAAAAGAGCACTGTTCAACTCACTTAACTTTAGTGCTGGACTTTTTGCATAATAAAACCTTCTCATTAACTTCCGCATTTGAGTATGATGTACTGCCAGCATTCTGAAACGGTGAAAAACACTTTTGCAAACTTTCCTAGAAAGACAAGCCAGAGAATGACCTTGCAAACCAGTATGTTTTCTCACTCTGCAAGGGTCTAGTCCTTGCAACAGCTTAATCTTTTGTTTTACACTTTTTTTAGTATAGACTCGTAAAAAACTACATAATTTTTCAATAGATTCCTGTCGTACACTACAAACACTACTGCAATCCCAAGTGTACACAGGGTTTTTAGCACGTCTCCCTAAAACTTCATCAGCTAACACTTCTTCTGCATTTCTTTCAACCATTTTCTCTTTCTCCATTGGACAACCATCACTAACCTCATAACCTCTACCACTGGTGTCAACTGCATTCAATAATTGTTCACTTAGTGAATAACTCTCTTCATTAAAAAAAGGCTCTGAACTAGAACTGTGTTTCCATTCTCCCAAAAAAACATCACAATTTTTTTTGTATTAATAACTCTTTTCCTCCTACTTTTGGCCTTCATTACATATATTGGTTTATCTAGTGATCGAATTCTGTTTAACAGTAAAATAAACAGTTTCCTTTTTACTTCAAAAGCCTTTTCCACAATGCTTTCAATATGCTTCTTCTTTTTATAAAATAAAGCTCTCTTTTTATATTTCTTCATATCTTTCAGCAAATTATGCACTACTCTCTTGTAAAATATTTTTTTGCGTAATTCCTTATACTGATTTTGTCTTCTTTTACCATATTTTATCTCCTTTGACTGAACATTTGTTTTTTTACTTTTCCTCTTATTTTGATTTTTTTTCTTACTTAAAAAATGTTCAGAAGTTTCAGCATTCTCTACATTCTGTTTGCTCCTACAAACATTTTTAATAAATTGCTTCGTGATCTTACCAGAATTTTTTTTCCTTTTAGCCACATTATCTTGTTCATTCAATACTTGTGGTTGATGTTTCTTCAAATAATCCTCCTGTCTCTGTAGTCTTCTTTTTCTTTTTTTTTTCTGGCATAATTTCTCAATTTTAACGTTAAAAAACAGTATCTGCAAAAAAGAATCACAAATAAATGTATATTATTAACTTTCAAATTTACAGTATTCCATTACTGTACAAACACATTTTATATAAAAACAGACTAAGAAACTATAGCCCTGAACTACAAGTGTGACGATCATTAAAACACTACATACATAGTGCATACTACTTTGAAGCAGTTCATGCCCTAAAGCCTACCTCAGTAAAAGACTACATGCTAAGTGACTGAATGATTACACTACTAAAAGGAGACACACTGGGTGAGTACCAGTGTGTTTGCTAGAAGTATATGAATACTAACTGGGGAATTGAAGGTGCGAAAGACAAGTGTGTAGGTGGTTAGAGAACTGAATCCATACTGGATAGGCATTTAAAGCAGTCCATGTGCTAAGGCCCGGCTCACTGCATGAGTACTTGGGTACAGACTGAATGATTAGACTACAGCAAGGAGACTGCCTGGATGAATTTATAAGTGGTAGGCTTTTCGCACAGGGAATGGATTAGTACTTGGTACTGAATGGGTCACTAGAAGACTGCAAAGGGAGTGACAGGATGTTTGCTGGACTATATGGATACTGACTAGGGAATTGAAAGTGTAAAAGACAAGTCTGTAGGTGGTTAGAAAACTGCATGCATAGTGCATAGGGGTTTAAAGCAGTCCATGTGCTAATGCCTGGCTCAGTGCATGAATACTTAGACAGTGACTGAATCATTAGAGTACTGTAAAGAGAGTGTCTTAGTGAATTTATAAGTGTTTGGGTTTTGGCACAGTGAATGGATTACTACATGAGCTGAATTGGTCACTAGAAGACTGCAAAGGGACTGACAGGGTGTTTCCTAGAAGTGTAGGGATACTGACTAGGGAATTGAAGGTGTGAAAACAACTGTGTAGATGGTTAGAGAACTACATGCATACTGCATAGACATTTGAAGCAGTCTATTTGGTAATGAATGGTTCACAACATAAGTACTTAGAAACTGAATAAATCATCAGACTACTTCTAGGACAGTGCCTGGGTAAAAAATTTCAATTTTCAGCTCTGGTGCAGTGAAGACAATACTACATGGTACTGCACTTTAGTGTCAAATCATGACTCATTTTATCAATGCATAAGCAAACACTGGCTTCTAATGCTACTAAAACTTGACAACATGACAGGTTTTATAACAGTTATCTGTCAGCAAATACACAATGTTACCAAACGCTTCTCTCACAGTGGTTCCCAAATGCACACAGACTCACAGTGTGATTCTAGACAAGCACCACTATCCCTAGGAGTTTACCAAAACTCATTCACTACACTTGAAGTGGTAAGGGAACTGCACACAATCTACATATTTCACGACTACACTTTATTGACAATACCTGACTCATTTAATGAAAGCATAAGCCATAACTGTCTTCTAATGCTACTAAAACTTGAGAACATGACATGTTTAAAAACAGTTATCTGTCAGCAAATACACGACGTTACCAAACGCTTCTATCACAGTGGTTCCCAAATGTACACAGACTCACAGTGTGATTCTAGACAAGCACCACTATCCCTAGGACTTTACCAAAACTCATTCACTACAGTGGAAGTGGTAAAGGAACTGCACACAATCTACATATTTCACGACTGCACTTTAATGTCAATGCCTGACTAATTTAATCAACGCATAAGCAAAGACTGGCTTCTAATGCTACTAAAACTTGACAACATGACATGTTTTAAAACAGTTATCTGTCAGCAAATACACAATGTTACCAAACGCTTCTCTCACAGTGGTTCCCAAATGCACACAGACTCACAGTGTGATTCTAGACAAGCACCACTATCCCTAGGAGTTTACCAAAACTCATTCACTACACTGGAAGTGATAAGGGAACTGCACACAATCTACATATTTCACAACTACACTTTACTGTCAATACCTAACTCATTTAATGAAAGCATAAGCCATAACTGTCTTCTAATGCTACTAAAACTTGAGAACATGACATGTTTAAAAACAGTTATCTGTCAGCAAATACACGACGTTACCAAACGCTTCTATCACAGTGGTTCCCAAATGTACACAGACTCACAGTGTGATTCTAGACAAGCACCACTATCCCTAGGACTTTACCAAAACTCATTCACTACAGTGGAAGTGGTAAAGGAACTGCACACAATCTACATATTTCACGACTGCACTTTAATGTCTATGCCTGACTAATTTAATCAACGCATAAGCAAAGACTGGCTTCTAATGCTACTAAAACTTGACAACATGACATGTTTTAAAACAGTTATCTGTCAGCAAATACACAATGTTACCAAACGCTTCTCTCACAGTGGTTCCCAAATGCACACAGACTCACAGTGTGATTCTAGACAAGCACCACTATCCCTAGGAGTTTACCAAAACTCATTCACTACACTGGAAGTGATAAGGGAACTGCACACAATCTACATATTTCACAACTACACTTTACTGTCAATACCTAACTCATTTAATGAAAGCATAAGCCATAACTGTCTTCTAATGCTACTAAAACTTCACAACATGACATGTTTTAAAACAGTTATCCATCAGCAAATACACAATGTTACCAAACGCTTCTCTCACAGTGGTTCCCAAATGTACACAGACTCACAGTGTGATTCTAGACAAGCACCACTATCCCTAGGAGTTTACCAAAACTCATTCACTACAGTGGAAGAGGTAAGGGAACTGCACACAATCTACATATTTCACGACTGCACTTTAGTGTCAATACCTAACTCATTTAATGAAAGCATAAGCCATAACTGTCTTCTAATGCTACTAAAAGTTGACAACATGACAGGTTTTAAAACAGTTATCTGTCAACAAATACACAATGTTACCAAACGCTTCTCTCACAGTGGTTCCCAAATGCACAGAGACTCAAAGTGTGATTCTAGACAAGCACCACTATCCCTAGGAGTTTACCAAAACTCATTCACTACACTGGAAGTGGTAAGGGAACTGCACACAATCTACATATTTCACGACTACACTTTACTGACAATACCTGACTCATTTAATGAAAGCATAAGCCATAACTGTCTTCTAATGCTACTAAAACTTGAGAACATGACATGTTTAAAAACAGTTATCTGTCAGCAAATACACGACGTTACCAAACGCTTCTATCACAGTGGTTCCCAAATGTACACAGACTCACACTGTGATTCTAGACAAGCACCACTATCCCTAGGACTATACCAAAACTCATTCACTACAGTGGAAGTGGTAAAGGAACTGCACACAATCTACATATTTCATGACTGCAGTTTAATGTCAATGCCTGACTAATTTAATCAACGCATAAGCAAAGACTGGCTTCTAATGCTACTAAAACTTGACAACATGACACGTTTTAAAACAGTTATCTGTCAGCAAATACACAATGTTACCAAACGCTTCTCTCACAGTGGTTCCCAAATGCACACAGACTCACAGTGTGATTCTAGACAAGCACCACTATCCCTAGGAGTTTACCAAAACTCATTCACTACACTGGAAGTGATAAGGGAACTGTACACAATCTACATATTTCACAACTACACTTTACTGTCAATACCTAACTCATTTAATGAAAGCATAAGCCATAACTGTCTTCTAATGCTACTAAAACTTCACAACATGACATGTTTTAAAACAGTTATCCATCAGCAAATACACAATGTTACCAAACGCTTGTCTCACAGTGGTTCCCAAATGTACACAGACTCACAGTGTGATTCTAGACAAGCACCACTATCCCTAGGAGTTTACCAAAACTCATTCACTTCAGTGGAAGAGGTAAGGGAACTGCACACAATCTACATATTTCACGACTGCACTTTAGTGTCAATACCTGACTCTTTTAATCAACGCATAAGCAAAGAATGGCTTCTAATGCTACTAAAACTTGACAACAGGAGAGGATTTAAAATAGTTATCTGTCAGCAAATAAACAATGTTACCATATGCTTCTCTCACATTGGTTCCCAAATGCACACAGACTCACAGTGTGATTCTAGACAACAACCACTATCCCTACGAGTTTACCAAACCTTATTTACTACTATGGAAGTGGTAAGAGAACTGCACACAATCTGCATATTTCAAAAGTGCACTTTTGTATCATTGCCTGACTCATTTAATCAACGCATAAGCAAGCACTGGCTTCTCATGCTACTAAAACTTGACAACATAACAGGTTTTCAAAGAGTTATCTGTCAGCAAATAAGAGACATTACTAAATGCTTCTCTCACAGTGGTTCCCAAATGCACACACACTATCCCTTGCACTATACCAAAACACATTTCTTCATCTACAAAGAGTACTACATTTTACTGCAGAAACATAACTCATTTCACAAATTCATAAACAATGACTGGTTTCTAATTCTACCAAAATATAAAAACTGCATAGTTATCTGTCTACAAACACATGAAAAACACAAATGCTTATCACAAAATGGTTTCTACATGCACACACACTGTCAATAATATTGTAGAGAAAAAAAAGTACTCCCTACACTTTAGCAGAAGATATACATTAGTCTGATTAAAATAAAATTAGTCTACATACATCCCCTCACAATTAAATAACTCACCTTTCAAGATGTTTTGTAGATAAAGAAGTATATCAGTCACCCGCCAGATATCAGTCACACACCAGATTTTCTTATACAGAATCTCTGCACTGTGCACCTGTCAGCAGAACCAAAGAATTGCAAAGTCTCCCTCTCATTTTCCACACATATACATGTAAACATCAAATCACATTCCTTCCCACATAAATTCAAAAGCAAACATTGGTTAAACATTTTAACCCTTTCCAAATGACATAAACTTCAACCCTTCCCCCAATCTGCCTTCTGCCCGTTACCATAGAAATAGGTCATGGAACACTGTACTGAGCACACAGGTCACAAGTTCTGCACACACAATGTTGCTAATCAAAACAGCAAGTGTGCTTGACTTCTCAACATATCAGCTTATCATATATAATGCTCCTTTCACACACTTTTTGTTAACCAATAAGAATCATGCGTACAAAACAATCCTACCTTTCAGTGTAGAAGGTTGTTGAACAACCAATAATTTCTTGTCTTTTTTCAATATTGCATCTTAGCCACCATTTTAGAAACATCTTACTTTCCAAACTGCCATTTCATTTTCAGAGACCATCTGAGTGCATCCAGACCTCCTTACAAGATGCTTACAGTGTGGATTGTGGGACACAGCTACATTTTCTGGAGCCAAAGGTAGTGTTGAAACTGGTCCTAGGAAGCTTGTTTCCGGTCCAGGGAAGACATGGCTTGGCAGTTCGGGCTGGACTGTTCCCATGAGGCACAGGGTCAGACTGATTTGCATATGGCCATGTCTGAACTGGGGTGGCAGAGTGGGCTAAAGAACGGTGATGGATTAAACCCAGATCAATTGACTGGGGGTGAGTGCTTGCAATGTTCAACACTCCGTCCATCCTTTCCTTTGGTTTTTGCTGTATAAATACCTAAGCAATAAGTGGATTTATTTCTCCTTTTTCCTTTTCTTTTACATAAAAATTCTATTTTCTTCATATAAATTCCATCTAGTCCAAACTGAACCAGTCTGTTGACATTAACTGATATCAGGATAAGGCATATGGCCCAGTCACTGAACATATGTAAACCAATTTGATGCATCCATCTAAAATGCATAATTTAATCGAAATTCATTGATTGATAGATAGTCAATAAAGTGTAAATAACAAAGCAGCCATCAATCCACTGTGAAAAACTGTGCAAAATAGTGCAAATGTTCTTTAAAGTGCCATCAACATAATGGAGAGGAAACACAGATATCATATTCAATTCAATTGATGCTGAAGATAAAGATCACAGTGCAGATAGCCATGAGAATTCACAGAAAAATGGGGAACTGAAGAAATTAAAGGAAATTATACATGTCCTCAGTATTGTTCAACCCATTAGGCCATTTGCTATCGAACTCCAAAATTAATTTAGTTTCAAGTTGTCTCAGCTGGAGCTCGCGGTTTCCCCCTCTGCGTAATTTCGGAACTGAATCTACCACAAAATACTTTAGACAAGCAACGTCATTATTGTGAGTACTTTTAAAATGGCGTGCTACTGGGTAAGTGGGTAAAATAGCACGAAGATGCTGCAAAATCCTGACATGCACCTACAGCCTAGTGCTACCAATGTAGTTCAAGCCAGAGGTGCACGTCAGGACATACACCGCAAACTCGGTCTTGCAATTAAAACTTCCAGTGATAGCCACCTCCTGTGTGTTAAATGGAGTTTGGTAGTGAGTTGTGTTAGTTCCGAATTTGCAAGCTCTACAGATAGAGCACTTTCGAAATCCATGCAGGTGAAAGCCACATTGTATTTTGTCTGGTCTCAGGGCTATTTTTGTCCAGCACAGCACCCATATTTTTAGCTCTCCTGAATGTGATAGTAGGAGTACTTGGCAATCTTGAATTTAGTACTCCATCTGTTAGGAGTATGGGCCAATTTTTCTTCACAATGGCCATGATTTTTCTTTCTTCATTACTAAATGTGGTTATTAGTCTGGGACTTTCATTTGAAATGATTTCTTCCCTTGTGGCCACCTTTACTTCTGCACCTGAATTAGCGGATTCCTTAGATTTAAAAAGGCTTTCTCTGGGTCTTAATTTTGCCTTATCGATAGCTAGTTGTAATATCCTATCTGTGTATCCTCATATTTTTAATCTCATAATCAAGTCATTTAGGCAAGATTCAAAATCCATAGTTAAACTACATATCCGTTTTAGCCTCAATATTTCACCATAGGGAATGCTAGCTATTAGATGCTTGGGATGCAAACTAGTAGCATGAAGCGTTGCATTCCCAGCTGTGGGTTTTCTGTATAGAGTAATTTCTATTTTTTCATTTTTTATATAAATTTTCACATCTAAAAACTCTGCACTCATTTTGTAGATGTGTGATGTGAAACGAAGGTAGAGGGAGTTACAATTAATAGTTTCCACAAAACTTGTGGCCTCTTGTTCATCACCTTGCCACGGGATAAAAAAAGTCATCAATATGCCTTAAATAGCATATTATCTTATCATTTACCCATTCTTTGTGTTCTATATTTAGGACCTGTTCCTCCCACCAGCCTACGTGTAAACACGCATAGCTGGGGGAGAAACAGGAACTCATCGCAACTCCTCTAAGTTGTCTATACAGCTCCTTCCCAAACAGAAAGAAATTGTTGTTTAAACACCACTCAATGAGATTAACAATGACCTTATTGTGTTTGTGATATTCAAATGTCCTGTTAGCCAAAAAGTGTCTCACCGCGGCTACTCCTTGTACATGGTTAATGCTTGTGTAAAGAGACTCAACGTCTAAGTTATAAGCAGCATATCTTCATTCCAATGTTGATCTTTAATCTTTTCCAAGAAGTCACTGGTGTCCCTCACATAACTTGGTAGTTTTTTGACTAGATCTTGCAAGAGAAAGTCAATGTATTGGCCCACCTGTTCTCCAGCACTTTTGATGGCCGATATGATTGGTCTTCCAGGTATCGGTGTTACACCTTTATGGATTTTTGGGATTAGATATAGGACAGGGAGAACTGGAAACTCGTTGTTCATGAATTTAAATTCTTCAGATGAAATAAGTCCCTCCCTGCGCCATTGTGATAGCTGTTTGTAAAGAGTCTCTTTTGCTTTGGCATATTCCCTATGTGTCGTTTTTTCATAGCAGTTGCCGTCATTCAATTGTCTATTGGCCTCTTTAATGTACTCATTCTTAGGCCAGATAACCAGGTTACCGCCTTTGTCAGAATTTTTAATCATGATTTCATTGTTCTCACCTAATTTCTTCATAAGGTTCACATATTGTAGTTTTGTATAATGGATTTTCTTTCTTTTCTTGCCTTTGATATGTTGATACAATTTTTTAATGTCATTAATTATACAAGCGCCCTTTTGTGCCATGTTGATTTTGTTAAGCCTCAATTGCGTTGTTAGATCAGAATCTGGCCCTGAGGGTTGAGAGTTTGTGGCATTATTGAGATCATGTAAAGTCAGTAAGGTGAGGACATCTGAGGACAATAGTCTGTTGTCTTCCATAGTGTTATCTCTATTGCAAGTTTCCAATTCAACAATTTCTTTCACTGATTTCATAGCGAAGAATTTCTTTAACTTGAGTTTCCTAATAAAGCAATAGATATCTATGCATGTGGTGGCATAGTTGAAGCTTTGTTTGGGACAGTAATTCAGACCAAGCGCTAATAGTTATTCTTCTGCTTTAGTTAAAGTGACAGTCGATAGATTAATGATAGAATTGTTCCTTACTGTTTCTTCCTTTGCTAATTGTTTTTTTTCTTCTTTTTTTGATGATTTTTGTTTGTGCTTGCGTCTTCTCTCTCGTCTCCGTTTGTTCCTCTTTTTTCTATTTGTTTCCTTTGTTGTCTCGGTCTCAATGTTTGTAGTCTTTCTTCTACTAAAAAATATAATTCTTGTTCCAGATTTAATTTAGTTGAAACTTGTTGCCTGGTGGAATCCGAGTCTAGGCTAGACTCACTGGTTATAGAGATTGTTTCCATACTAGAAATCTCATTTTCCACATTGGATCTTGTATTAAGAGATGGTGTAGGTTGAGGAACTGTTAATTGTCCCTTCTTGCTGTATTCCTGTCTTTTGACGGCATTATATTTCCGGGCAAAAGTGAAGATTTGGCCGTTGTTATAATCTGCTTGGTCTCGTGCAAACTTGTGAGCCTTTCTGCTTTTTATTTTGCCCTCATGTTTACACAGTCTTTCATTCATGGCATCCATCATTTTCTTTGTGTTCTCAGATTCATTCCTTTTCTCAATTTCACCATTCAGTTTGTCAATCTCTTCTAGAATTGCTATTCGATCAATGGAAGCATATTTAATTAAAATATGAACTAAGTTCATTGATGCTGCCAAATTACTCTCCCCCCATTCCTTTAGTATGGAGGGTTTAGGTTTATCGAAACTGGGGGCCAGAAGAATACGCAACCCACGTGGGACTCTTCCTACTTCAGCCTATTTGCTTAATGATCGATGCTCTCACCATTTCGTTATTTCCAATCTTTTATTCCTGACCAAGTCCTTAATAAGTGTACTAATACTAGATTCCTCTCCATTGTTAGTACCGGGAGGATTCTCCACATTAGTTGCAGTCACAGGCGCATTGCCAAATAACTCTTCCGCTGCAGCCTCTCGTTCGCGGACAGTTTCCGCTGACATACTGTAATTTGCTGGGTGCCTTTTGAATAATGTAGCGAGAATAGAACACAGCTACAATTTGTTGACGCCAATCGTAGAACCTCCCCATCTATGCATATGCCTATTAAACTCACCGCAATCGAAAACATGCGATCCTCAACAGGTTCTCCGACCCAGTCGTCGGTCGCTTTTCGTTCCGGTTTCTCAGTCTTTCGGCAGCAATAGGGGGCGGCCGCCAGAGTTCTGCCACGGAATAGTACAGGAGATGGTTTGAAGGCGGCCGCCAACTTCGGGGAGGGGGTCCGTTGTCGTAAGAAAACCAACTTCCGCAGCAATATTCGACAAAGTGTTACTCCAAACAACCTTCAGCTGGCAGGAACTGGCGAAGAAGGAGACGGACCACAGAGATTTGGCGAGATGGTGTTTATTCAGCCCAAGTTACAGCTGTGACGCGTTTCGAGCCCAGAAGCCCTTGATCACACGTTGTTCACAGTGAGCATGATTCTTTTTAAATGCTTAATGGTGTACTCCCATGATTTACTCCTGTTTGATCATGTGACCATAAACAGAGAAAAACACTATCCATTCTGTATCCTGAGCTTAATACTCACAATGAATTGATAAAAATATATCGAGTTCAATCTCAAATATGAATGATGCTTTTAGGATGCAAAAATAAGCTAAAAAATATATAATAATTACAAATAACAGTATGTATATATATGTAAATATATATGTACACACATACATATAAAGGCATACAGATATATAGAAAAATTATATATATACGAGTATAAATACATACATTTGTAGCATATACAAATACATACATGTGTAGCCTGATTGTAGTGACTGGACCTATACATATAGGTTCACTGTAATTGCTATGTCTGTATACTGTATATTATCTACTGGCGGTCGCCAGTAGATAGTTATAGTTAGGACCTATTTTCCATAGGAAATCTGCAACATTGGGAATTTCTTTGGCGCCGATTTACGAATCTTCGCGAAATTCTCCAAACTTTTGTCCAGCTCCGCTCCGCTCCTACCCTGAAAGTTTCGTGGTGATTTGTCAAGCGGGGGCCGAGAAAAAAGGGGGGTTTCAAAACGCGTTTTCCCCATGCAATTTCCCATAGGATCTGTTGTCGCAGCCACAGCCCGAACCGCTGAACGGAATGACACCAAATTTGGCAAAGAGGTAGTCCTCAGTTCGGACTCGTGCCTTTTGCATATTTGGTGTGAATCTGTTCAGTAGTTCCTGAGAAAATTAGGGTAAAAAAAGTTAGTGATATCTATGGCCGCGGAGGATCCGCGGACCCTACCCGCACCTTATGCGAACCCTCCCCAAACCGAGCGCGCACCCTCCCGATCGCGCGCTGAATGCTAATTGGCTGTCGAGCGTCTCTCTACATTCGAAACCAGGAACTGTTGGCGGCCATTTTCTGCCTCAGTAGAAGCGAGGCGGAAGAAGCAAGGGGAATAAGTGCGTAAAACATATAAAGCGGGCAGAGTGGGAATACTCTGACCCTCTAGAGGTGCTTAGGGGGTCCCAGAAGGACCCCCTGGGGCCCCCTCTTTTTTTTTTAAAAAAGAAGCAGCGAAATGCACGCACGGTGCGCGCATCCTATCATGTTGGATGCACGGATTCTCTCGCGGTGGGTGCGCAGATCCACGGCAACGTTTTTTGAAAAACGACAAGAAATCATTGGCTGTATAACAACTTTCTACACTGAAAGGTAGGGTGTATATTATTTTTTTTAAAGGTATGATTGTAAGGATAAGCTGATATGTTGAAAAGTCAAGCACACTTCCTGTCTTGTGTAGGAACATTGTGTGCTGAACTTGTGACCTGTGAGCTCAGTGCAGTGTTCCATGACCTGTTTCTATGGTAACAGGCAGAAGGCAGATTGGGGGAAGGGTTGAAATGTATTTCAGTTGGAAAGGGTTGAAATGTTTAACCAATAGAAATGTGTGTTTGCTTTTGAGTTTATGTGCGAAGGATTGTGATTTGATGTTTACATGTATATGTGTGGAAAATGAAAGGGATACTTTTCCATTCTTTGCTTTTGCTGAGAGGTGCACAGTGCAGAGATTCTGTAAAAGAAAATATGGTGAGTGATTGATATACTCCTTAATCTACAAAAGAACTTGAAAGATGAGTTATTTAATTGTGAGGGGATGTATGTGGACTATTTTGATTTTAATCAGACTAATGTATTTTTCCTGCTAAAGTGTAGGGAGTACTTTTTTTCTCTACAATGTGTGTGCACCTAGAAACCATTCTGTGATTGGCATTTGTGTTTTTCATGTGTTTGTAGAGAGATAACTGTGCAGTTTTTATATTTTGGTAGAATTAGAAACCAGTCATTGTTTATGAATTTGTGAAATGAGTTATGTTATGTTTCTATACTAAAATGTAGTACTACTTCTAGATGAAGAAATGTGTTGTCATATAGTGCAAGGGATAGTGTTGTTTGTCTAGAATCACACAGTGAGTCTGTGTGCATTTGGGAACCACTGTGAGAGAAGCGTTTGGTAACATCGTCTATTTGGTGACAGATAAGTGTTTTAAAACCAGTCAGGTTGTCAAGTTTTAGTAGCATTAGAAGACAGTTATGGCTTATGCTTTCATTAAATGAGTGAGGCATTGACAGTAAATTGCAGTTGTGAAATATGTAGATTGTGTGCAGTTCCCTTACCACTTGCACTGTAGTGAATGAGTTTTGGTAAGCTCATAGGGATAGTGGTGCTTGTCTAGAATCACACTGTGAGTTAGTGTGTATTTGGGATCAGTGTGAGAGAATCATTTGGTAACATCATGTATTTGCTGACAGATAACTGTTTTAAAATCTGTCATGTTGTGAAGTTTTAGTAGCAGTAGAATCCAGTCTTTGCTTATATGTTGATTAAATGAATCATGCTTTGACACTGATGTGCTGTACTTAAATATGTAGATTGTGTGCAGTACCATTAACTCTTCCAGACTAGTGAATGAGTTTTGGTAAACTCCTAGGATAGTGTTGCTTGTCTAAAATCACACTGTGAGTCTGTGTGCATTTGGGTAAGGATTGTGAGAGAAGCATTTGGTAACATCGTGTATTTGCTGACAGATAACTGTTTTAAAACCTGTCATGTTGTCAAGTTTTAGTAGCATTAGAAGACAGTTATGGCTTATGCTTTCATTAAATGAGTCAGGCATTGATAGTAAATTGCAATCGTGAAATATGTAGATTGTGTGCAGTTCCCTTATCACTTCCAGTGTAGTGAATGAGTTTTGGTAAACTCCTAGGGATACTGGTGCTTGTCTAGAATCACACTGTCAGTCTTTGTGCATTTGGGAACCACTGTGAAAGAAGTGTTTGGTAACATCGTGTATTTGCTGACAGAAAACTGTTTTAAAACCTGTCATGTTGTGTTGTCAAGTTTTAGTAGCATTAGAAGCCAGTCTTTGCTTATGTGTTGATTAAATGAGTCAGGCATTGACACTAAAGTGCAGTCGTGAAATATGTAGATTGTATGCAGTTCCGTTATCACTTCCAGTGTAGTGAATGAGTTTTGGTAAACTCCTAGGAATACTGGTGCTTGTCTAGAATCACACTGTGAGTCTTTGTTCATTTGGGAACCACTGTGAGAGAAGCGTTTGGTAACATCGTGTATTTGCTGAGAGAAAACTGTTTTAAAACCTGTCATGTTGTCAAGTTTTAGTAGCATTAGAAGCCAGTCTTTGCTTATGTGTTGATTAAATGAGTCACGCATTGACACTAAAGTGCAGACATGAAATATGTAGATTGTGTGCAGTTCCCTAATCACTTCCAGTGTAGTGAATGAGTTTTGGTAAACTCCTAGGAATACTGGTGCTTGTCTAGAATCACACTGTGAGTCTTTGTGCATTTGGGAACCACTGTGAGAGAAGCGTTTGGTAACATCGTGTATTTGCTGAGAGAAAACTGTTTTAAAACCTGTCATGTTGTCATGTTTTAGTAGCATTAGAAGCCAGTCTTTGCTTATGTGTTGATTAAATGAGTCAGGCATTGACACTAAAGAGCAGTCGTGAAATATGCAGATTGTGTGCAGTTCCCTTATCACTTCCAGTGTTGTGAATGAGTTTTGGTAAACTCCTAGGGATACTGGTGCTTGTCTAGAATCACACTGTGAGTCTTTGTGCATTTGGGAACCACTGTGCAAGAAGTGTTTGGTAACATTGTGCATTTGCTGACAGAAAACTGTTTTAAAACTTGTCATGTTGTCAAGTTTTAGTAGCATTAGAAGCCAGTCACTGCTTATGCGTTGATTATGTGTTCATTAAATGAGTCAGGCATTGACACTAAAGTGCAGACGTGAAATATGTAGATTGTGTGCAGTTCCCTTATCACTTCCAGTGTAGTGAATGAGTTTTGGTAAACTCCTAGGAATACTGGTGCTTGTCTAGAATCACACTGTGAGTCTTTGTGCATTTGGGAACCACTGTGAGAGAAGCGTTTGGTAACATCGTGTATTTGCTGAGAGAAAACTGTTTGAAAACCTGTCATGTTGTCAAGGTTTAGTAGCATTAGAAGCCAGTCTTTGCTTATGTGTTGATTAAATGAGTCAGGCATTGACACTAAAGAGCAGTCGTGAAATACGTAGATTGTGTGCAGTTCCCTTATCACTTCCAGTGTTGTGAATTAGTTTTGGTAAACTCCTAGGGATACTGGTGCTTGTCTAGAATCACACTGTGAGTCTTTGTGCATTTGGGAACCACTGTGAAAGAAGCGTTTGGTAACATTGTGTATTTGCTGACAGAAAACTGTTTTAAAACTTGTCATGTTGTCAAGTTTTAGTAGCATTAGAAGCCAGTCATTACTTATGCGTTGATTAAATGAGTCAGGCATTGACACTAAAGTGCATTCGTGAAATATGTAGATTGTGTGCAGTTCCCTTACCACTTCCACTGTAGTGAATGAAGTTTGGTAAGCTGCTAGGGATAGTGTTGTTTGTCTAGAATCATACTGTGAGTCTGTGTGTAATTGGGAACCACTGTGAGAGAAGTGTTTGATAACATTGTGTATTTGCTGACAGATAAGTGTTGTAAAACATGTCATGTTGTCAAGTTTTAGTAGCATTAGAAGACAGTTATGGCTTATGCTTTCATTATATGAGTCAGGCATTGACAGTAAATTGCAGTTGTGAAATATGTAGATTGTGTGCAGTTCCTTTACCACTTGCACTGTAGTGAATGAGTTTTGGTAAGCTCATAGGGATAGTGGTGCTTGTCTAGAATCACACTGTGAGTTAGTGTGTATTTGGGATCACTGTGAGATAATCATTTGGTAACATCATGTATTTGCTGACAGATAACTGTTTTAAAATCTGTCATGTTGAGAAGTTTTAGTAGCATTAGAATCCAGTCTTTGCTTATATGTTGATTAAATGAGTCATGCTTTGACACTGATGTGCTGTACTTAAATATGTAGATTGTGTGCAGTACCATTAACTCTTTCAGACTAGTGAATGAGTTTTGGTAAACTCCTAGGATAGTGTTGCTTGTCTAAAATCACACTGTGAGTCTGTGTGCATTTGGGTAAGGATTCTGAGAGAAGCATTTGGTAACATTGTGTATTTGCTGACAGATAACTGTTTTAAAACCTGTCATGTTGTCAAGTTTTAGTAGCATTAGAAGACAGTTATGGCTTATGCTTTCATTATATGAGTCAGGCATTGACAAAAAAGTGCAGTCATGAAATATGAAGATTTTGTGCAGTTCGCTTACCACTTCCACAGTAGTGAATGATTTTTGTTAAACTCCTAGGTATAGTGGTTGTTGTCTAGAATTACACTGTGAGTCTGTGTGCATTTGAGAACCACTGTGAGAGAAGCATTTGGTAACATTGTGTAGTTGCTGACAGATAACTAATTTTAAACCTCTCATGTTGTCAAGTTTTAGTAGCATTAGAAGCTAGTCTTTGCTTATGCATTGATAAAATGAGTCAAGGTTTGACACTAAGGTGCAGTACCATGCACTATTCTGTTCACTGTGGCAGAACTGAAAATGTATAAGTTTTACCTAAGCACTGTCCTAGAAGTAGTCTGATTATTTAGTCAGTTTTTAAGTACCAAATAGATTGCTTCAAATAAAAGTGTTCTGACATACTATACACTTGTGTTTTACACCTTCAATTCCCTAGTCAGTATCCATACACTTCCAGAAAACATCCTGTCACTTCCTTTGCAGTCCTCTAGAGACCCATTCAACAGCATGTACTAATCCATTCACTGTGCTAAAACCCAAACACTTATAAATTCACCAAGATACTATCTTTGCAGTACTCTAATCATTCAGTCAGTGCCTAAGTATTCATACACTGAGCCAGGCCTTAGCACATGGACTGCTTCAAACCCCTATGCACTCTGCATGCAGTCTTCTAACCACCTAGACACTTGTCTTTCACACTTTCAATTTCCTAGTCAGTATCCATACAGTCCAGCACTTGTCACTGCCTTTGCACTCCTCTAGTGACCCATTCAGTACCAAGTACTAATCTATTCTCTGTGTGAAAAGCCTAGCACTTATAAATTCACCTAGGCACTCTCCTTGCTGTACGATAATCATTCAGTCAGTACCCAAGTAGTCATGCAGTGAGCCAGGCCTTAGCACATGGACTGCTTTAAATGCCTATGCAGTATGGATGCAGTGCTCTAATCACCTACACAGTTGTGTTTCACAACTTCTATTCCCTAGTTAGTATTCATATTCTTCTAGCAAACACCCTGTGAGTCACCAAGTGTGTCTCCTTATACTACTGTAATCATTTAGTCAGTTATCATGTAGTCTTTTAGTGAGGTAGGCTTTAGGGCATGAACTGCTTTAAAGTAGTATGCACTATGCATGTAGTGTTTTAATGATCGTCACACTTGTGGTTCAGGGCTACAGTTTCATAGTCAGTTTTTATATAAAATGTGTTTGTACAGTAATGGAATAGTATAAATTTGAAAGTTATTAATATACATTTATTTGTGATTCTTTTTTACAGATACAGAACAGGAGTGTTTCTCATCTGTTTGCACTCTTCTTATGCAAGATTGTTTGAATGAAGGGTCCTTAGGTGTTTCATCATACTTGCTGTGCCGCACGAGTATTTTTTGTTAGGATCTCCTCGTAACAGAACTCTTTGGCAAATCTTGCGAGTGACGAAGGTGGCATTGGTCTTCGTTTGCTCCTTGGAAAAAGTAAAACATTTCCTCACCACTGAAGAAAAACGTTGTTTGTGTGGTGCCTTCTGCAAAACATTTTCTTCAGATTCGGTAAATATTTTAAAGCGGCAACATTTACAGTTTTTGTAAGTTAAACTTATAAAATTTTGTTAGCTGTATGCATTTTATATATCTGTGATTTGTTTCTTGTGGAATTTTGTTGAGAATACCATGTTGGTTGTTTTTTTAACAATCTTTCTTATTTTCCAGGTCTGTTGTCGACATCCATTGTCCCTACAGTAGTGTTCCGCCTTGTTGTTTTTTATTATTGTTCTTACATTTTGTTTATTAGTTTATTGTTCATATATATGTTAATAAAAAAATAAAGTTTGAAAATAGTTTTTCGTTTATATATATATTATTATAAAAAATAAAGTTTGAAAAAAAAATTGATAACGTTTTTGGTTGTTCTCTTAACTGCTGTGTGACTCTTTCTTGTTCTTATTACTGTTATTTGATGGAGTCCACCATGGTGTTAAATTTTGGGGGACTTATCGCTGGAATACTGGTGATATCTGCAGTTTGCACTAACTTCTGAATAGTGTGTTAGATTTATCTCAACTTTACTTCCGTTAAAGTGCTGATAATGGAGAGTAGCCGTTCCCGTGCAAAAAGACACGAGGTGCACCATTCCGATTTATTCTAAATACTAAAATCCTGTATTGAATTGCACTGAGGTATTGGCTGCAGTTACAGTGTACACACAAAATCTATTAAGAAATCTCATTGTATTTATATTGATTGGGAATAGTGCGTCAGGTCCTGGATCTTGATGAAATCCACTGCTCAGTTTGTATATTGTTCTGCACACGAAAAAAATCACATCACAACTTTCACACCAATTGCAATGCGAAACAAATTCCGGCGATAAGACACGTTAGCACCAGGGATTTTACACCTGCTTTCTGCTGGTGTTAAGCAGGACAACTACCTGCACCATGAAAGGGAACACAGCCAAGAGCCACACCAGAACACCCACAGGTACCATAGAGTCAATGAGCATGATACAGGGATACCCATGAGGGACAGAAGACTCATCTCAACAACTCCAGGACCGCCAATGCCACCCAAACCCACATCTTAGTAAGTGTGTCCCTGTGGTCATTGTCTTAGCATGATAGGCACGAGCCCTGCAACATCACAGTGTGCTGTCACCTCAGCGTTGGCAGTGAGCCTGGATGTGTAGCTACGCATGCATCCTCCTGCATGCACAACTGGCGTTTGCTGGTCTGGGGTTCACAGATCAGTGCAGGGGTGTGCCTATCCGGCAAGGGGAACGGGGTGTCTCGGACATGTCCGTGTACAGGAAGTGCGGTAAGTGTGTCTCTGTGTTCTGGTGTGGCCTGCTACAAGAGCCGTAGCAGTTGATGTTGTAAACTGGCATGCACCACCTCCAAACGGCACTGTGATGTTGTAGTTGGAATGTAGCAGGACATGCGCAAATAGGCATTACAATGGTGTGCTGTACGAGTGCACGAGATACAACAGCGCACCTTACAAAAGTGTGGGGGCTCGTGGAAGGGAGGTGCAGCCGTTTGGCAACATAACACACAGTGAACTCGACCATGTGCCACATGCTGGGCATCTCATCCATGATGACCATGGTCACAGACATCCCACAACACCAACGACTGGCCTTTGTACACATCCTGTATGAATGCAGCGTGGGTTTCACTTCTATGCTCGTTCAGTGGTGTGATGTTGGCGGGTTGTGTGACTTGTGCTGCTTGTTGGTGTGTTTCATTTTGGCCATTGTTAGTCTATATGTGTGTTGTACTTAATTGTGCATGTGTGCCATTCTGCCCATCTCCCCCCCTCCCCCCACTCCCTGCTTCTTCCTCTTCCTAGTGCTGTTGTGTCTATAATTTTGTTGCTGCACACATAAATACATGTACAGAATAAATTAGAATAGTTCCTTGATTCTTTTAGGTTTCAAAACTTCTCTATTGGTTTCTTTTTAATTTTCCATATGAACCGTTTTTTTAATATTGAACAACACATAGAAGTCAGAAGTGCAACGTATTCTATCAACACACTTTCTAGAACATTCTACAACACCTGCAGGTTAAAAGTTAATCAATTTTTAAAAACTTAACGATATTTTTTTGTAACATTTTCTTGAATATTTAACGACACGTGCAGGTTAAAAGTTGACGATTGTTTTAAGTTCGAACAGTGCCTTTCAAATGCAAGTAGCAGGTGTGGTTGATCTGAGCAAATGTTATCCTTTGATATGTACTCCACGTTGAAAGATGCTTTTCCACAAAACTAATGTGCACCCTACTTTAAGAAAAGAATGCTTTTCATGATATCTTCAGAGATAAGTTATAGATAGGAATTAGCATTTAAAAAACCTTTGAAATTCACTGAAAAAACCATAGGTTTCAGGGGCGTTATAGTTAGGAATTGGATTTTAAAAAACCTTAGAAATTCACTGAAAAAACCAAAGGTTTCAGGGGCGTTATAGTTAGCTGGACATTTCCCTCGTACAAAACCCTAGAAATTCCCCTGTTATAGTTAGTTCAGCTAACTATAACTCGCGCCCCCGCAATGCACTGCTGATGACGTCACATATTACATCACTCATGACATGGTTAGTGACATCACTGATGACATCACTGATGACATCTCAAATGACATCACTCATGAAATCACTGATGACATCATCCATGTGATAAATTAGTGCATCTTCTCACACCCTAATATAACCTTTGATACACCGACTCAAAATTTCAGACGGCCATTTTGAAAATCATAGATACTCCAATACCAATAACTACATACCCACTCATTAACTCTTAGGTCTACATACACCTCCACCCACTCACCTGTACAGTCACTCATACTTACAGTCACTCCGTACAAGACTATCATATGCATTTATACACCTATATAGACACTCACAAACCGCCAATCATCCATTGAGGTACTGACGCACCTAGTCAGTCATGCAAGTAATTAAACACAGTCCAATTTACTCACCTATACAGTTAAACACACTCAAGTTCACTTACTCATAAAAATAGTACCACATTCTTATGCTCTAATAGAATCATTGATACAAGCACACACTCATCCATACAGCCACTCTCACAATCACACACTCTCACATATACCCACTTATATACTCTTACACACATATATACTGCCTTTCACATATGTATTTAGTCACACATGTACCACTGAGATATACATTCAATCCCTAACACACCCATACATACACTCACCCAACCATACAGTCCATCACAGATGCACTCTTAACCTCTTGAGTGCCCATGACGAGCTGGTCTCGTCATGGGCCACGGTTGCGCTGTGCCCATGACGAGACCAGCTCATCATAAACCCCGCCCGCTAATGCAACGGCCGGCACAGGGCGGGGAAAGGGGCGGGCACTCAAGGGGTTAAAACCATGCACCCATAGAATCACCCACTCACACATCTATGCATAGAGTCACACACACCCTACCCACACAAACACTCAGGCACCCATACAGATACTCAGACAACCAATCAATAACCCATATAGTCACTCATATAGCTATTCACAAAACCATGCAGCCACTTATACACCTACACACAGACACATACAGACATTCGCACAGTTTAGTCACTAGTCTGCAGTAAGATACATTTAATGACTCACTTAAAGAGTCAGTTACGCACCTACAAAATCATCCATTCACACACTTGTACACCCACTCATTCTTCAACAGACCTTTCCCTATATATATTAAACATATTAAAACTGTACAGAAACACATACCTACTGGATGATGTCATCAGTGATGTCATCAGTGATGTCATCAGTGATGTCATTTGAGATGTCATCAGTGATGTCATCAGTGATGTCACTGACCATGTCATGAGTGATGTAATATGTGATGTCATCAGCAGTGCATTGCGGGGGCGCGAGTTATAGTTAACTGAACTAACTGTAACAGGGGAATTTCTAGGGTTTGTACGAGGGAAATGTCCAGCTAACTATAACGCCCCTGAAACCTTTGGTTTTTTCAGTGACTATATATATATATATATATATATATATATATATATATATATTATCTACTGGCGTTCGCCAGTAGATAGTTATAGTTAGGACCTATTTTCCATAGGAAATCCGCAACATTCTATTCCCAATAAGTCTGGCACCGAATGACGAATCGTCGCAAAATTTTCCAAACTTTTGGCCAGCTCCGCTCTGCTCCTACCCTGAAAGTTTTGTGGTGATTCGTCAAGCGGGGGTAGAGAAAAAAGGGGGGTCCCAAAACGCGTTTTCCCCATGCAATTTCCCGTAGGATCTGTTGTCGCAGCTACAGACTGAACCGCTAAACGGAATGACACCAAATTTGGCAAAGAGCTAGTCCTCAGTTCAGACTCGTGCCTTTTGCATAAATGGTGTGAATCTGTTCAGTAGTTCCTGAGAAAATTTGGGTAAAAATGTTAGTGATATCTATGGCCGCGGAGGATCCGTGGACCGTACACGCACCGTACGCACACCCTCCCCGAACCGAGCGCGCACCCTCCCGATTGCGCGCTGAATGCTTTTTGGCTGTCGAGTGTCTCTCTACATTCGAAACCAGGAACTGTTGGTGGCCATTTTCTGCCTCGGTAGAAGCGAGGCTGAAGAAGCAAGGGGAATAAGTATGTAAAACACATAAAGATGCGTTATTTAATTGTGAGGGGATGTATGTAGACTATTTTGATTTTAATCAGACTAATGTATTTCTCCTAGGGAGTACTTTTTCCTCTACAATGTGTGTGCATGTAGAAACCATTCTGTGATAAGCATTTGTGTTTTTCATGTGTTTGTAGACAGATAGCTGTGCTGTTTTTATATTTTGGTAGAATTAGAAACCAGTCATTGTTTATGAATTTGTGAAATTAGTTATGTTATGTTTCTATACTAAAATGTAGTACTACTTCTAGATGAAGAAATGTGTTTTGGTATAGTGCAAGGGATAGTGTTGTTTGTCTAGAATCACACAGTGAGTCTGTGTGCATTTGGGAACCACTGTGAGAGAAGCATTTGGTAACATTGTGTATTTGCTGACAGATAACTGTTTTAACTTGTCATGTTGTGAAATTTTAGTAGCATTAGAAGACAGTTATGGCTTATGATTTGATTAAATGAGTCAGGCTTTGACAGAAAAGTGCAGTCCTGAAATATGTAGATTGTGTGCAGTTCCCTTACCACTGTAGTGAATGAGTTTAGGTAAACTCCTAGGATAGTGTTGATTGTCTAAAATCACACTGTGAGTCTGTGTGCATTTAGGGAACCACTGTGAGAGAAGCGTTTGGTAACATCGTGTATTTGCTGACAGATAACTGTTTTAAAACATGTCATGTTGTCAAGTTTTAGTAGCATTAGAAGACAGTTATGGCTTATGCTTTCATTAAATGAGTCAGGCATTAACAGTAAAATGCAGTCGTGAAATATGTAGATTGTGTGCAGTTCCCTTACCACTTGCATTGTAGTGAATGAGTTTTGGTAAACTCCTAGGGATAGTGGTGCTTGTCTAGAATCACACTGTGAGTTAGTGTGTATTTGGGATCAGTGTGAGAGAAGAATTTGGTAACATCATGTATTTGCTGACAGATAACTGTTTTAAAACCTTGCATGTTGTGAAGTTTTAGTAGCATTAGAATCCAGTCTTTGCTTATGTGTTGATTAAATGAGTCATGCTTTGACACTGATGTGCTGTACTTAAATATGTAGATTGTGTGCAGTACCATTAACTCTTCCAGACTAGTGAATGAGTTTTGGTAAACTCCTAGGATAGTGTTGCTTGTCTAAAATCACACTGTGAGTCTGTGTGCATTTGGGTAAGGATTGTGAGAGAAGCATTTGGTAACATTGTGTATTTACTGACAGATAACTGTTTTAAAACCGGTCATGTTGTCAAGTTTTAGTAGCATTAGAAGCCAGTCTTTGCTTATGCTTTGATTAAATGAGTCAGGCTTTGACACAAAAGTGCAGTCCTGAATTATGAAGATTGTGTGCAGTTCCCTCACCACTTCCACAGTAGTGAATGATTTTTGGCAAACTCCTGGCTATAGTGGTTGTTGTCTAGAATCACACTATGAGTGTGTGTGCATTTGGGAACCACTGTGAGAGAAGCATTTGGTAACATCGTGTATTTGCTGACAGATAACTATTTTAAAACCTGTCATGTTGTCAAGTTTTAGTAGCATTAGAAGCTAGTCATTGCTTATGAGTTGATTAAATGAGTCAGGCATTGACACTAAAGTGCAGTCATGAAATATGTAGATTGTGTGCAGTTCCCTTACCACTTCCACTGTAGTAAATGAGTTTTGGTAATCTGCTAGGGATAGTGATGTTTGTCTAGAATCACACTGTGAGTCTGTGTGCATTTGGGAACCACTGTGAGAGAAGTGTTTGGTAACATTGTGTATTTGCTGACAGATAACTGTTTTAAAACATGTCATGTTGTCAAGTTTTAGTAGCATTAGAAGACAGTTTCATGATATCTTTAGAGATAAGTTATAGAGAGGGATTTGCAGTTAAAAAAACCTTTGAAATTCACTGAAAAAAACATAGGTTTCATGCACGTTATAGTTAGGAATTGGCATTTAAAAAACCTTTGAAATTCACTGAAAAAAGCATAGGTTTCAGGCACGTTATAGTTAGGAATTAGCATTTAAAAAACCTAAGAAATTCACTGAAAAAACCATAGGTTTCAGGGGCGTTATAGTTAGCTGGACATTTCCCTCATACAAAACCCTAGAAATTCCCCTGTTATAGTTATTTCAGCTAACTATAATTCGCGCCCCCGCAATGCACTGCTGATGACGTCACATATTACATCACTCATGACATGGTCAGTAACATCACTGATGACATCTCAAATGACATCACTGATGACATCACTGATGATGTCATCCATGTGATAAATTAGTACATCTTCTCACACCCTAATATGACATGTATGTAGACCTAAAAGTCAATGAGTGGGTGTGTAGTTATTGGTATTGGAGTATCTATGGTTGTCAAAATGACCGTTTGAAATTTTGAGTCAGTGTATCAAAGGGTATAGTAGGGTGTGAGAAGATGTACTAATTTATCACATGGATGACGTCATCAGTGATGTCATCAGTGATGTCATTTGAGATGTCATCAGTGATTTCATCAGTGATGTCACTGACCATGTCATGAGTGATGTAATATGTGACGTCATCAGCAGTGCATTACAGGGGCGCGAGTTATAGTTAGCTGAACTAACTATAACAGGGGAATTTCTAGGGTTTTGTACGATTGAAATGTCCAGCTAACTATAACGCCCATGAAACCTATGTTTTTTTCAGTGAATCTATATATATATATATGTGCGTGTATATATATATATATATATATATATATATATATATATATATATATATATATACATAATATTACCTACTGGCGGTCGCCAGTAGGTAGTTATAGTTAGGACCTATTTTCCATAGGAAATCCGCAACATTCTATTTTCCAAACTTTTGGCCAGCTCGGCTCCGCTCCTACCCTGAAAGTTTTGCGGTGATCCGTCAAGCGGGGGCCGAGAAAAAAGGGGGGTCCCAAAATGCATTTTCCCCATGCAATTCCCCGTAGGATCTGTTGTCGCAGCTACAGCCCGAACCGCTGAACGGAATGACACCAAATTTGGCATAGAGGTAGTCCCCAGTTCGGACTCGTGCCTTTTGCATATATGGTGTGAATCCATTCAGTAGTTCATGAGAAAATTTGAGTTAAAAGTACATATATATCTATGGCCTCAGAGGATCCACGCACCCTACCCCAACCGTAAGCGCACCCTCCCTGAACCGAGCGCGCACCCTCCCGATCGCGCGCTGAATGCTAATTGGCTGTCGAGTGTCTCTCTACATTCGAAATCAGGAACTGTTGGCGGCAATTTTCTGCCTCGGTAGAAGAGAGGCTGAAGAAGCAAGGGGAAAAAGTGTGTAAAATTTACAAAGGGGGCAGAGTGGAAATACTCTAACCCTCTAGAGGTGCTTAGGGGGTCCCAGAAGGACCCCCTGGGGCCCCTTTTTAAAAAAAAAAAATACGGCGAAATGCGCACACGGTGCGCGCATCCTATCGCGTTAGATGCACGGATCCTCTCGCGGTGGGTTCGCGGATCCAAGGGAAATAAAATGAAATTGTTGGGAGATAAAGATTAACCTTAAGTGTTTTGTTCTTGAGTGGCTCTAAAAAGAGCCGTTGTGTTCATTCAGAGTTTTTGGTACTTATAAGTAAGTACCTATACAGAGTCTAAAGTTGTTGAGGAAGACTCTGTTTCCTTCATCAGTAAAGTGTACTCCATCTCTCCTATACATCTCTTGCATATGAAAGCGCAGATTGTTATTGTAAATGGACCCCATTCTGTAGTCTCGGAGAAAAGCAGAAACAGATTTATTCACATGTTTCCTAGCTTTCTCAATCTGTGGACAAAAATGATCGGACCAGTTCCATTTCTGCCTTTGGCATATGTTAGAATACACAAAGGCAGTTTTAGGGAAAAGTGAAATCAGTTCTGCAAACGTGTCCTTCATAAGCATTTCCAGACCTACCCCAGTCAAAGTGCCTAGGTCATTGCCGCCACAGTGCACTATTATGAGGTCAGGGTGTTGGATTTGCATGAAGGATTTCACCAATGGCATCAATTGGTGCCACTTTAACCCTCTCTGTCCAATCCATTTAATGTCTACATTTGGCAAACCTAGGTCTTTGTGAATGCCTTTGTTTTCTGCATACCTTTGGCTCCAGAAAATGTAGCTGTGTCCCACAATCCACACTGTAAGCATCTTGAAAGGAGGTCTGGATGCACTCAGATGGTCTCTCTAAATGAAATGGCAGTTTAGAAAGTAAGATGTTTCTAAAATGGTGGCTAAGATGCAAGTTTGAAAAAAGACAAGAAATCATTGGTTGTTTGACAACCTTCTACACTGAAAGGAAGGGTGCATTTTCTGTTTTTTAAATGCATTATTCTTATTGGTTAACAAAAACTGATTGTAAGAAACATTATATATGATAAGCTGATATGTTGAGAAATCAAGCACACTTGCTGTCTTGATTAGCAACATTGTGTGTGCTGAACTTCTGACCTGTGTCCTCAGTACAGTGTTCCATGACATGTTTCTATGGTAACGGGCAGAAGGCAGATTGGGGGAAGGGTTGAAGTTTATGTCATTTGAAAAGGGTTGAAATGTTTAACCAATAGAATTGTGTGTTTGCTTTTGAATTTATGTGGGAAGGAGTGTGATTTGATGTTTACATGTATATGTGTGGAAAAAGAGAGGGAAACTTTGCCATTCTTTGGTTCTGCTGAGAGGTGCACAGTGCAGAGATTCTGTATAAGAAAATCTGGTGTGTGACTGATATCTGGTGTGTGACTGATATACTTCTTAATCTACAAAACATCTTGAAAGGTGAGTTATTTAATTGTGAGGGGATGTATGTAGACTATTTTGATTTTAATCAGACTAATGTATTTCTTCTGCTAAAGTGTAGGGAGTCCTTTTTTTCTCTACAATCTTATTGACAGTGTGTGTGCATGTAGAAACCATTCTGTGATAAGCATTTGTGTTTTTCATGTGTTTGCAGACAGATAACTGTGCTGTTTTTATATTTTGGTAGAATTAGAAACCAGACATTGTTTATGAATTTGTGAAAGGAGTTATGTTATGTTTCTATACTAAAATGTAGTACTTCTTCTAGATGAAGAAATGTGTTTTGGTTTAGTGCAAGGGATAGTGTTGTTTGTCTAGAATCACACAGTGAGTCTGTGTGCAGTTGGGAACCGCTGTGAGAGAAGCATTTGGTAACATCGTGTATTTGCTGACAGATAAATGTTTTAACACCTGTCATGTTGTCAAGTTTTAGTAGCATTAGAAGACAGTTATGGCTTATGCTTTCATTAAATGAGTTAGGTATTGACAGTAAAGTGTAGTTGGGAAATATGTAGATTGTGTGCAGTACGTTTACCACTTTCACTGTAGTGAATACGTTTTGGTAAACTCCTAGGGATAGTGGTGCTTGTCTAGAATCACACTGTGAGTGTGTGTGCATTTGGGAACCACTGTGAGAGAACTGTTTGGTAACATCGTGTATTTGCTGACAGATAAATGTTTTAAAACCTGTCATGTTGTCAAGTTTTAGTAGCATTAGAAGACAGTTATGGCTTATGCTTTCATTAAATGAGTTAGGTATTGACAGTAAAGTGTAGTTGTGAAATATGTAGATTGTGTGCATTTCCTTTACCACTTTCAGTGTAGTGAATGAGTTTTGGTATATTCCTAGGGATAGTGTTGCTTGTCTAGAATCACATTGTGAGTCTGTGTGCATTTGTGAACCACTGTGAGAGAAGCGTTTGGTAACATCGTCTATTTGCTGACAGATAAGTGTTTTAAAACATGTCATGTTGTGAAGTTTTAGTAGCATTAGAAGCCAGTCTTTGCTTATGCATTGATTAAATGAGTCAGGCATTGACACTAAAGTGCAGTACTTATATATGTAGATTGTGTGCAGTACCTTTACTACTTTCACTGTAGTGAATGAGTTTTGGTAAACTCCTAGGGATAGTGTTGCTTGTCTAGAATCACACTGTGAGTCTGTGTGCATTTGTGAACCACTGTGAGAGAAGCATTTGGTAACATCGTCTATTTGGTGACAGATAAGTGTTTTAAAACATGTCATGTTGTGAAGTTTTAGTAGCATCAGAAGCCAGTCTTTGCTTATGCATTGATTAAATGAGTCAGGCATTGACACTAAAGTGCAGTTGTGAAATATGTAGATTGTGTGCAGTACCTTTACCACTTTCACTGTAGTGAATAAGTTTTGGTAAACTCCCAGGGATAGTGGTGCTTGTCCAGAATCACACTGTGAGTCTGTGTGCATTTGTGAACCACTGTGAGAGAAGCATTTGGTAACATCGTCTATTTGCTGACAGATAAGTGTTTTAAAACATGTCATGTTGTGAAGTTTTACTAGCATTAGAAGCCAGTCTTTGCTTATGCATTGATTAAATGAGTCAGGCATTGACACTAAAGTGCCGTTGTGAAATATGTAGATTGTGTGCAGTACGTTTACCACTTTCACTGTAGTGAATACGTTTTGGTAAACTCCTAGGGATAGTGGTGCTTGTCTAGAATCACACTGTGAGTGTGTGTGCATTTGGGAACCACTGTGAGAGAACTGTTTGGTAACATCGTGTATTTGCTGACAGATAAATGTTTTAAAACCTGTCATGTTGTCAAGTTTTAGTAGCATTAGAAGACAGTTATGGCTTATGCTTTCATTAAATGAGTTAGGTATTGACAGTAAAGTGTAGTTGTGAAATATGTAGATTGTGTGCATTTCCTTTACCACTTTCAGTGTAGTGAATGAGTTTTGGTATATTCCTAGGGATAGTGTTGCTTGTCTAGAATCACATTGTGAGTCTGTGTGCATTTGTGAACCACTGTGAGAGAAGCGTTTGGTAACATCGTCTATTTGCTGACAGATAAGTGTTTTAAAACATGTCATGTTGTGAAGTTTTAGTAGCATTAGAAGCCAGTCTTTGCTTATGCATTGATTAAATGAGTCAGGCATTGACACTAAAGTGCAGTACTTATATATGTAGATTGTGTGCAGTACCTTTACTACTTTCACTGTAGTGAATGAGTTTTGGTAAACTCCTAGGGATAGTGTTGCTTGTCTAGAATCACACTGTGAGTCTGTGTGCATTTGTGAACCACTGTGAGAGAAGCATTTGGTAACATCGTCTATTTGGTGACAGATAAGTGTTTTAAAACATGTCATGTTGTGAAGTTTTAGTAGCATCAGAAACCAGTCTTTGCTTATGCATTGATTAAATGAGTCAGGCATTGACACTAAAGTGCAGTTGTGAAATATGTAGATTGTGTGCAGTACCTTTACCACTTTCACTGTAGTGAATAAGTTTTGGTAAACTCCCAGGGATAGTGGTGCTTGTCCAGAATCACACTGTGAGTCTGTGTGCATTTGTGAACCACTGTGAGAGAAGCATTTGGTAACATCGTCTATTTGCTGACAGATAAGTGTTTTAAAACATGTCATGTTGTGAAGTTTTACTAGCATTAGAAGCCAGTCTTTGCTTATGCATTGATTAAATGAGTCAGGCATTGACACTAAAGTGCCGTTGTGAAATATGTAGATTGTGTGCAGTACCTTTACCACTTTCACTGTAGTGAATAAGTTTTGGTAAACTCCTAGGGATAGTGGTGCTTGTCTAGAATCACACTGTGAGTCTGTGTGCATTTGGGAACCACTGTGAGAGAACTGTTTGGTAACATTGTGTATTTGCTGACAGATAAATGTTTTAAAACCTGTCATGTTGTCAAGTTTTAGTAGCATTAGAAGACAGTTATGGCTTATGCTTTCATTAAATGAGTTAGGTATTGACAGTAAAGTGTAGTTGTGAAATATGTAGAGTGTGGGCCTTTCCTTTGCCACTTTCAGTGTAGTGAATGAGTTTTGGTATATTCCTAGGGATAGTGGTGCTTGTCTGGAATCACACTGTGAGTCTGTGTGCATTTGTGAACCACTGTGAGAGAACTATTTGGTAACATTGTGTATTTACTGACAGATAAATGTTTTAAAACCTGTCATGTTGTCAAGTTTTAGTAGCATTAGAAGCCAGTATTTGCTTATGCGTTGATTAAATTAGTCAGGCATTGACATTAAAGTGCAGTCATGAAATATGTAGATTGTGTGCAGTTCCTTTACCACTTACACTGTAGTGAATGAGTTTTGGTATATTCCTAGGGATAGTGGTGATTGTCTAGAAGCACACTGTGAGTCTATGTGCATTTGAGAACCACTGTGAGAGAAGTGTTTGGTAACATCGTGTATTTGCTGACAGATAACTTTTTTAAAACTTGTCATGTTGTCAAGTTTTAGTAGTATTAGAAGCGAGTCTTTTCTTCTGCCTTGATTAAATGAGTCAGGTATTGACACTAAAGTGCAGTCGAGAAATATGTAGATTGTGTGCAGTTCCCTTACCACTTCCACTGTAGTGAATGAGGTTTGGTAAACTCCTAGTGATAGTGTTGCTTGTCTAGAATCACACTGTGAGTTTGTGTGCATTTGGGAACCACTGTTAGAGAAGCATTTGGTAACATCGTGCATTTGGTGGCAGATAAGTGTTTTTAAACCTGTCATGTTGTCAAGTTTTAGTAGCATTAGAAGCCAGTGTTTGCTTATGCATTGAAAAAATGAATCATGCTTTGACACTAAAGTGCAGTACCATCTAGTATTGTCTTCACTGCACCAGAACTGAAAATTTAAATTTTTTACCCAGGTACTGTCCTAGAAGTAGTCTGATGATTTAGTTCGTTTTTAAGTACTTATGTTGTGAACCATTCATTACCAAATACACTGCTTCAAATGTCTATGCAGTATGCATGTAGTTCTCTAACCACCTATACAGTTGTTTTTCACACCTTCAATTCCCTAGTCAGCATGCATACACTTCCAGGAAATACCCTGTCACTGCTTTTGCAGTGTTCTAGTGACCCATTCAGCACCATGTAGTAATCCATTCACTGTGCCAAAACCCAAACACTTATAAATTCACCAAGACACTCTCTTTCCAGTACTCTAATGATTCAGTCACTGCCTAAGTATTCATGCAGTGAGCCAGGCCTTAGCACATGGACTGCTTCAAACCCCTATCTACTATGCATGCAGTCTTCTAACCACCTAGACACTTGTCTTTCACACTTTCAATTCCCTAGTCAGTATCCATACAGACCAGCAAACATCCTGTCACTGCCTTTGCACTCTTCTAGTGACCCATTCAGTACCAAGTACTAATCCATTCCCTGCGCCAAAAGCCTACCACTTATAAGTTCACACAGGTACTCTCCTTGTTGTACTCTAATCATTCAGTCAGTACCCAAGTACTCATGCAGTGAGCCAGGCCTTAGCACATGGATTGCTTTAAATGCCTACGCAGTATGGATGCAGTCCTCTAACCACCTACACACTTGTCTTTCACACCTTCAATTCCCCAGTCAATATCCATACACTTCCAGGAAACACCCTGTCACTGACTTTGTACTACACTACTGATCCATTCAGCACCATGTACTAATCCTTTCAGTGTGCCAAAACCCAAACACTTATAAATTCACCCAGGCAGTGTCCTTGCAGTACTCTAATCATTCAGTCATTACCCAAGTGTTCATTCAGTGACCAGGCCTTAGCATATGGACTGCTTCAAACCCCTATCCACTATGCACGTAGTCCTCTAACCATCTACACACTTGTCTTTCATACCTGTGATTCGCCAGTCATTATCCATACAATTCCAGCAAACATCCTGTCACTCCTTTTGCACTCCTGTAGTGACTAATTCAGCACCATGTACTAATCCATTGACTGCATCAAAACCCAACCACTGATAAATTCACCCAGGCACTCTCCTTGCAGTACTCTAATCATTCAGTCAGTATCTAAGTACTTCTAGCAAATACTCTGTCACTCCCCTTGGAGTCCTCTAGTGACCCATTCAGCACCATGGAGTAATCCATTGAGTGTGCCAAAACCCGAACACTTATAAACTCACCCAGGCACTCTCCTTGCAGTACTCTAACCATTTAATCAGTATCCAAATAGTATTGGAGTGAGACAGGCCTTAACATATGGATGGATTGAAACATTTGTCCAGTATGCATGTAGGTCTCTAATCACCTGCACACTTGTTTTTCACACCATCAATATCCCTGTCAGTATTCATACACTTCTAGGAAACACCCTGTCACTCACTTAGTTTGGTTCCTTATAGTATTGTAATCATTCAGTCAGTTAGCATGTAGCATTTAGTGAGGTAGGCCTTAGGGCATGAACTGCTTCAAAGTAGTATGCACTATGTATGTAGTGTTTAATCATCGTCACACTTGTGATTCAGGGACATAGTTTCTTAGTCAGTTTTTATATAAAATGTGTTTGTACAGTAATAGAATAGTATAAATTTGCAAGTTATTAATATACATTTATTTGTGATTCTTTTTTACAGATACTGTTTTTCAACGTTAAAATAGAGAAATTATGCCAGAAAAAAAAAAGAAAAAGAAAAGAGCAGAGACAGGAGGATTATCTGAAGAAACATCAACCACAAGTATTGAATGTACAAGATAATGTGGCTAAAAGGAAAAAATCTTCTGGTAAGATCACAAAGCAATTTATTAAAAATGTTTGTAGGAGCAAACAGAATGTAGAGAATGCTCCAGTTTCACAGATTTTTTTAAGTAAGAAACAAAATCAAATTAGGAGGAAAAGTAAAAAAGCAAATGTTTAGTCAAAGGAGATAAAGTATGGTAAAAGAAGACAAAATCAGTATAAGGAATTACGCAAAAAAATATTTTACAAGAGAGTAGTGAATAATTTGCTGAAAGATGTGAAGAAATATAAAAAGAGAGCTTTATTTTATAAAAAGAAGAAGCATATTGAAAGAATTGTGGAGAAGGCTTTTGAAGTAAAAAGGAAACTGTTAATTTTATTGTTAAACAGAATTCGATCACTAGATAAACCAATATATGTAATGAAGGCCAAAAGTAGGAGGAAAAGAATTATTAATAAAAAAAATGTTTGTGATGTTTTTTTGGGAGAATGGAAACACAGTTCTAGTTCAGAGCCTTTTTTTAATGAAGAGAGTTATTCACTAAGAAGTGATAGTTTATGAAGTTTTAGGGAGACGTGCTAAAAACCCTGTGTACACTTGGGATTGCAGTAGTGTTTGCAGTGTACGACAGGAATCTATTGAAAAATTATGTAGTTTTTTACGAACCTATAGTAAAAAAAGTGTAAAACAAAAGATTAAGCTGTTGCAAGGACTAAACCCTTGCAGAGTGAGAAAACATACTGGTTTGCAAGGTCATTCTCTGGCTTGTCTTTCTAGGAAAGTTTGTGAAAGTGTTTTTCACCATTTCAGAATGCTGGGAGTACATCATACTCAAATGCGGAAGTTAGTGAGAAGGTTCTATTATGCAAAAAGTCCAGCACTAAAGTTAAGTGAGTTGAACAGTGCTCTTTTGCAAGGGTCAGTATCAGATGTGAAGCAGGTCTGTGAGGATATTGAGTTTTGTTACTCTGCGCCTCAGCAAGAGAGTGAAGAAACTGACACATTAGTAGAACAAAATGATGAAGACAATGTAGAACCCGTAATTACAGAAAAATTTGAGGATGAAATCACAAAGTTTAAGGTAATTTCAGGTGAAAGACCAAATGTTTCTTGTATTTGTTGTCGGCGAAGTCACTATAAAAATCCGACTAGGGGTGTCAATCTGTATTTAAAGAGTGAAATGGAAGATAATGAAAAGTGAATGGAATTTGCAACTTATTTGCTGGTAGAGGATTGTTTTGATTTGGGATGTGAGCAGCGTATTTGCAAATATTGTTATAATAAATTAGATGAGAATAAAATGCCTGCTAGAGCTTTTCATAATAATCTAGAGTTGGTTGCTATTCCTCCAGAGCTGATTGATTTAAATACGTATGAGTCTATTCTGATACAATGTGTTCACCCGTTTCAGGCTATTGTTCGTATGGAGCCCAAAACAAGTAAATTACCTCCATCAGAGTTGCAAAGAGGATTGAAAGGAAGAGTTGTGTATTTACCATTAGATTTAAGGAAAAATGTTGAAACCATTGGTGTAGATCATGCAGAAAATGAGCCACTAGTCATTCTGGTTAATGGTGTTCCTACTAAGAATAAGAAAATATGGCAATAGTTAGTGGATGTTAGAAAAGTGCAAAAGGCATCATTGCATCTGTTAAAAAATAATGAGTACTATAGAAATATGTTTGTTGGAGAAGAAGAAATAGATTTAGCAGAAGTTAGTGAAACATTAAGTGGACAAATTTAAAAAGTGGACATATCCAGATGTGAAGAGATCTATGAACATTACAGTGTACATCCACTTCATTCTAAAGAGGTGATGGGGAATACGATTGAGTTGTTTCAAATGAAAAAAGCAACTGGAAGTCCCATGAGTGTATGGGAAGAGAGCTTGGAAGCTCGTTGTTTCCCGCAGTTGTTTCCAACAGGAAAAGGTGGACGATATGATGAACGTCCTGTGCAGATTCCTGCATCTGAATATCGGACAACAAGATTATATGCAGAAGATCTAAGATTTCGACAATGTATCCCTTATATGTTCCATCTTCTGTTTGAAAGTGACTTGTCTAGACTTTCATATGCAGTAAATCACATTTTAAAAACTGGAATGCATCTTCAAAATGTAACTGCAAAGGATTTTATGGATAAAGTGCATCAGAGAGATGATCATTTAGAATCTCAGTTGATTAATCTGATGGCATGTCAGCGTGGGACTAATGAATATTGGTACCGTCGACATGGAGAACTGAAATGCATGCTACGGAACTTGGGAACTCCTACATGGTTTGTTACACTAAGCTGTGCTAAGTATGCTTGGGATGATTTACTTGAATTTCTTCGAGAGGCAAATTGCAATATACAAAATATTGAATACCAGACACCTGGAGAATTGTGCTCTTTGGATCCTGTCAATGTATGCAGATATTTCAATCATAGATTTGAAGCTATGATGTCTTTCATCTGCAATAAAAAAGAATCCTCCTCTTGGAGAAGTTGTGGATTTCTTTTGGAGAAAGGAGTATCAAGCAAGAGGTGCTCCTTATATACATATGTTGGTATGGGTCAAGGATGCCCCCAAATTTGGAACAGATTCAGATGAAACTGTTTTGTCTTTCATTGAAGATTATGCTACATGTGCTCTTCCAAATAGTAGAGAAGAGAAAAACTTAAAACAACAAGTCTTACGATTTCAAAGCCATAGGTGTGGAAAATACTGTCGACGAAAGTACAAGTCAAAGGATAAGTTCTACACCAAATGTCGTTTTGGATTTCCACGTCCTGTATTAGTCAAAAGAAGAGTGAACAGTTTTATGTCAGCTGTACGACGTACCATCACAAGAAAGTCTCCGAAAAACACCTACAACTTAAGAAGAAGCGAAGAATCAAAATACATAAATGACTACAATCCAGTTATTTTATCCATGTGGAACGCTAACATGGATATTCAGTATGTTGCGGACAATTCCATTGCTGTTGCTCGATATGTAACGTCTTACATTACTAAATCAGAAAAGACTGAATTGAAAGAAATGTGGGAAGAGATTTCTCACGAGAAGAGTCTAAGTAAGAAATTATACAGTTTTAGTTTGAAGATGTTATCGCATCGTGAAATTGGAGCATATGAATGTTCAGATCGGTTATCATCTGCAAGTCTATATTCCAAAAGTAGAAGAATCATTTGGGTGAGTCTAGGTCTTGCAGGAATGCGAAATCGGGTACTGAAATCTGTTCAAGAAATTGAATATATAGCAGAAAATGATCCAGAAAGTACAGATATTTTGAAAACCAATATGTTGGACACATGCTATCCAAAGAGAAGTCATCATCTTGAGAACATGTGTCTCCATGAAGTGCTGCAAAATTACGCTTTTAAACGGAATATTACAGAGAACATCAACGATGGAAAATATGGAGTGATTGGTTCCGAAGGATGTCTGGTGAAACAAAGGAAAGGAAATGTAATTAATCACAGAAAACTGAGTTGCGACACTGCTGTCAAAAGGGAATTTTACTATTTAGCCCTTTTGCAAATGTTCAAACCATGGCGTTCTGAACTGGAATTACTTGGAGATTTTCCCAGCTATGAAGATTCATTTAATGCTTGTAAAGATAGCATACAATGCAGTGCTTTTGCAAATTATGTGAAAATGTTGAATGATGAAATTGATCAAGAAGCTACAATTGTTGCTGAGATTGCAAGAGACAGTTCTCAAGACAGTCAAAGTTCTGCTGTACTGAGTCAAAATCCACTAGGACAACCAATTGTTGAAAATGAAGCAGCGATTGCAATGAATGAGGTGGAAACAGCAATGTATCAAGCACAAGAAGATGCAATACAGTTAGGAAACGTGGAAGAGCAACTAAATGTTGAACAGAAAGAAATATATCAGCAAGTGAAAGAGCAGATTGACCATGGATTACTTCATGAAAAGAAAGGATGCTCATGTACATCATTTCAACCTATCCGAATGTATGTGAGTGGTCAAGCTGGAACAGGTAAGAGTTTCCTAATTAAAGTAATTACAAGTTATCTGCAAAAAAACGGAGTCGCATTTGTCTTTTGTTGTCACTGCTCCAACTGGGTTGGCAGCACATAACATTAAAGGAATTACTTTACATCGTTTACTAATGCTGCCAGTAGAGCATGAGAACAAATTTGAATACCACAAGCTATCTGGAGAAGCTTGTTGTGAAGTATCAAGAGTGCTGAAGAAAATGAACTTCTCATTATTGATGAGGTGAGCATGGTTTCAAACTTGATGCTTGCCTTTGTGCACTTAAGAATGCAGCAAATTCTTAAAACAGAGTATGACGTGTTATTTGGAGGAAAACACGTCATAGTTTTTGGAGATCTACTGCAACTGACACTGGTAAAAGGACAACCGGTATTTAAAACACTTGCCCATGAAGATACCAGAAAGTCTCTTGGCAGTGTTGGTAATGTGAACATTTGGAGTAATTTTGAATACAAGGAACTAACAACAAATATGCGACAGGCAAATGATGCTGAATATGGGACTATTCTTCAAGACATAAGAAATGGAATTCTATCAAAAAAAGGGAAAGAAGCTTTGGAGAGTCGATTACTTTGCAATGTCTTTCCAAATGAAAATGCAGTTGCAGCAAAAGTGTACGTTGAAATTGCTCAAAAAAAGTCAGTGATTTGCTTAATGCCGACACTGCGTGAGTGTTCAATATTCAACGAAGAATTATTAAAATTGGAAAATGAAGAAATTGTGAGAATGGAAGCCATCAATAAAATGCTACATGAAGGAATCACTATTATTTTGACGGGTAAGTTGAAATCAAAACTAGATTGTTTAGAAAAAATAATATCTAAAACTGCTGGTTTGGAAAAGACACTGTATGTGTGTGTAAACTGTCGGGTAATTTTAAGGCGTAATTTGGATGTAGAGAAAGGTTTAGTTAATGGTGCAATGGGCAAAGTGGTAGATTTTGTGAATTAGCAGAAAAAAGAAGGAATTTAATTTTTAAAAATTAAATTTGATCAGATTGATGAAGTTAAAGAAATTGGTCGTTGTTCAGTTCGTTTTTTGCTTGTTAAAGATTTATATGTCCGTAGGAAACAATTTCCATTTTCTTTGGCATATGCAGTGACTATTCATAAATCTCAAGGATTAAGTGTAGACAGTGCATTGGTGAACATTGGATCTACTGTATTTAAAGAGGGTATGGCATATGTTGCTTTGTCGTGAGTCAGAACATTATCTGGTTTGTTTTTGATTGATTTTGATGAGACAAAGGTTACTGCAGATGCAAACTATGTAAAAGAGTATAATAGGTTAAGAAGGGTGTATGCTCCAAATTTAGGTCAATATCCTGTATTTAAAAAGCGTGTGGTTGGTCGAAAAAGAAGGTTAGAGAATATCTGTTCTGAAGGTATCAAGAAAAGAAAAGAAGAAGATAATGTTGTGATTGCAGGTAAAAAGAAATTGGACACTGTTGAAGAGATTGTTGGTTATCATTTTGAAAATAGTTCTGGTGTCAACTGCTATGCTAATGTAGTGGTTAATGTTGTTTTTTATCTGGAAGGTTTGCAAGCTCAAATTATGCAGAATCGGCAAAAAAGATTTTGTTCTCTGTTGCATTCTGTTTATGAAAAATTGACAACAGATAGAAGTAAAATACAATCTGTTTCAGGTGTTCGTAATCTTTTGGATTTGTGTTCTGGTTCTACACAATTTACACAAAATATCCAACAAGATGCTCAGGAATTTTTAATGTATATGCTTACAATTTTTGAAAATAAAGGTGTAGAAATAGAAAATATTTTTGGCCTTTCTTACAAATGGGAACATTATTGTGAAAATTGCATGTATACATGTACCACCAATGTAGACACTGAGAGATTTCTGTATTTAACATTACCAGACTGTAAATCAGTGTCTTTCAATAAATTAGTGAAAGGTGCAATTCAAAACATGGAGTGTAGCCAATGTAAATCAGAAATGTTATCCACATTATTCTTAACAGAAAATGGAAAATACATAATTTTAATGATGCAAAGTTGTACAGCTGATGGAAGAAAATTGGATACTTTAATAAAGCAGTTTGTAGCAACACAAGTATCAATATCAGGAAGGACTTTTGTAGCAATAATTTTCCATGATGGTCCTTCCACCACATCTAAAATGTGACAAAGGCTGGACACTTTGTAATGATGCCCAGTTGGTTTTCAAACAACGTTTGCCTAGTGAATTACCAAATTCCTACCTAATATTTTTAAAGCCAAAGTTTTAGGAAAATAATTCACTCTCTGAGGAATTTATTATTATAATTTAATAGGACTACAATTGGACAATTTACATAAAGAAGAAGTGCTAAAATACCATTTGGCCTCAAGGAAAGGTATTTTTTTGAATTATGGACTTTTTGGTGGTCATTTGTTCGGTGATTATTTTAATGCGGCAACATTTACAGTTTTATAAGTTATAGTTATAAAATTTTGTAATCTGTAAGCATTTCATATATGTATGATTTGTATTTTCTGGTATTTTACTGAAAATAGTATGTTGTTTTTTTTTTAACAATCTTTCTGATTGTTATTTTTTTTGCCCGCTGTTAAGTGATGAGTACTATTGAAATCACTATTTCTAGTGAAATTCAATATATTCTGAGAACAGCAAAAAAGGCAATGAAATTACTTTGTGGACATTATGTTGTGTTGTAAAAAATGTATTATTATATGTAATAATTATTTTTTTTTTCTTTGACAGATCCAAAATTTAAAATAAGCAATTTTTAACAATTTATATTAGATCGAAAAGCAGCAAAAAATGAATACCATTTTTTATTCATATTACTGCAAAGGTAATTTTAACTAAGTCTGAATATGCAGAATGAAGAGGCCTGCAAGAAGCTACAAAGTTGAAACACGTTTCTAAAAACACTCTGTTTATCTATTTTTGAAATTTGACCATAATCAGATATCATGTGACCTGCAAAAAAAGAGATTTGAGGGGTTCATAATATTTCACCTTTTTAGCTATTGAAGCACTGCAATCATTTCAATCATTCTTCTTTGAACATCTTTGCAGACAAAACTCTGTGCTTACTTTTATCATTCACTACGAATTTTAAAAACGGAAATATGACAGTTTTTGTAAAATAGTTATTGTGTAAGATAGTGTTTCATATTTAGAAAGAGAGGAAATGGCACTCTGTGCACTTTTTATACTCCATGTAAATACAATCTCATCATGCAGACCACTTTGAGTTGATAGGGTGTTCTATAATGTTGTTGTGCATGATTCCACTGAATTCTCATAGAACAAGACATATGTCTAGATTTATCAGAAATCATAAATCTCGATATGTGTGTGAATGCTGTACCATTCTAAAATTGGTATAGGAAAGCACAACAAGGAAAATTGTTTTCATTTATCCACATTTTTATTTATTCAATGCATGTTGAAATGTTCAGCATACATTGAAGGAGAAAAATGCATTTTCTCATTGTTTTTGTGCAGGAAGGTGTGTCTTCCTGCAGAAAAACAAACATCACATGACACAGATATCCTTGCACTATGGTGCAAGGGTGCCTGTGTCACTACGTGGCTGCAGTTTAAGCAGCCGTGCAGAGAGAAGCATAGACTTGCAACATATTTATGTACATATGTTGCATACCTGTGCTTCGGAAGTACTACAGCACACTGCAGTTAAAGAGGTTACTGTGTGATGCTGCAGCACTTCCTCATAGTTCTGCACTTATACATTCACCATACGCTACTAATGCATTCATTCAGTCAATTATGTACTACTCATACATTCATCTAATCTTTCACACACTCACAAAGAAATGTAGTTCTTTTTTTAAACCAGGAAAGTTAGTTCTTATAAGAACTTTTTCTTTTCTTCTTTTTTGTTTTGAATTTTTTTTGTACTTTTTGGAACAAATTTGTAATTTTTTCATTTTTTTCAAAAGGAAAAAAAGACAACAGGAGGAACAAAACAGTTAACTTCTCCAAAAAAAAAAATAAACACAAGTTTAGCACTTGTAATTTTGCTGTGCTCGGCAGATAAGGTCAATTGACTGCTCGCCGTAACATAGCAGTTTGTTGCACTTAATGCAACTTATTTTCAGTTTTCCAAATTCAGGACGTATGTCCGGGTGACTGGTTGATGGTGATGCTGCAGAAGTTGCTGCAGAAGTGCTTGCCACTGCTGGCTGAGGCTGCTGTCGGAGTCTTCTGCATTCCTGCCTGGCCAGGTTCACGGGATGCAGAGTCTTCAGGTGTTTTAGCATACTCGCCTTCCCACAAGAGTATTTTTTTGAGGGATCTCCTCTAGAAAGCACTCTTTGACATATTTTACATGTCACTTTAGTGGAGTTAGTTTTGTTTTGTCCTTCTGGGAAGGAAAGCAATTTCCACACCACAGAGGTGTATCTTTCTGGGCGTGGAGGTTCCACAACAAATTCCTCATCGGACGAAAGGTCTGATTCAGATGTTGGTTGTTGTGCGGAAGCCATTGTTGTGAGAAAAATTGCAGCTGTGGAAATCTTCCCCAAAAAGTTTCTTCTAGATTAGATGTTCCTCTAAAGAAGCTCAAAGAAGAATGATTGAAATGGGTGGGGTCTTTCAGTAGTTAGAAGAGGAAGTGTAATGAACCAATCGAATCTCTTTTTTTGGAGGTCACATGGGATCCGCGCACCGTGCGCTTACGGAGCACGCACCCAGCGCGCATCTGCGATATTGAATAAAAAAAATTATAGGATTAGATGTAAAAATATATTAGTTTTAAGACTAGTTTAGAGTTTGTCTTCAATTAATATTCACATGAAATACATATATATGTTTTTTTAAATGTTAAATACTTTGCGGGATCCGCGCACCTACCGCATCATAGACGCAGATGACGCATCGCGAAAACGCGTAAACGTCGCATTACGTACATCGAACGTGTCGTGTATAGGCTGGGAGTCGCGTACCGGTCGCATAGCGATCGCACACTAACCACGTACCCGACGCATACCATGCACGGACGCTAACGCGTAGGAATCGTGAACGGTGCGCTTAGGGTGCGCGGATCTAAAAACATTTAAAAACATATATATAAAATAAAGTTTTGTACATATAGTTCAAATAATATTTTGAAAAATATAAAAAAATATGTTTGAAAAAGCAATTAACTTCAAATAATATTTTTTAATTTTTAAAGGAATGAATTGAAAAAATATGTTTAAAAAATGGTGATAAAAAAGTCTATAAAAAAACAAAATTAATGAATTTGACACACTGAATTTGAAAAATATACAAATCCAATCAAAATCATTAAACATGACATCTTCAGAGATAAGTTAAAGATAGGAATTATCATTTAAAAAACCTTTGAAATTCACTGAAAAAACCATAGGTTTCATGCATGTTAAAGTTAGGAATTGGCATTTAAAAAACCTTTGAAATTCACTGAAAAAACCAAAGGTTTCAGGGGCGTTATAGTTAGGAATTGGCATTTAAAAAACCTTAGAAATTCACTGAAAAAACCATAGGTTTCAGAGGCGTTATAGTTAGCTGGACATTTCCCTCGCACAAAACCCTAGAAATTCCCCTGTTATAGTTAGTTCAGCTAACTATAACTCGCGCCCCCGCAATGCACTGCTGATGACGTCACATATTACATTACTCATGACATGGTCAGTGACATCACTGATGACATCACTGATGACATCTCAAATGACATCACTGATGACATCACTGATGACGTCATCCATGTGATAAATTACCGCATCTTCTCACACCCTAATATAACCTTTGATACACCGACTCAAAATTTCAGACTTCCATTCTCAAAACCATAGATACTCCAATACCAATAACTACATACCCACTTATTAACTCTTAGGTCTACATACACCTCAACTCATTCACCTCTACAGTCACTCATACTTACAGTCACTCCATACAAGACTATCATATGCATTTATACAGCTTTATAGACACTCACACACCACCAATCATCCATAGAGGTACTCTCACACCTAGTCAGTCATGCAAATAATCACACTCCCATTTACTCACCTATGCAGTTACACACACTCAAGTTCACTTACTCATAAAAATAGTACCACATTTTTACGCTCTTAAACAATCTTTGATACAAGCACACACTCATCCATACAGTCACTCTCACAATCACACACTCTCACATATACCCACTTATATACTCTTACACGCATATATACTGCCTTTCACATATGTAGTTAGTCACAAATGTACCACTGAGATATGCATTCAATCCCTAACACACCCATACATACACTCACTCAACCATACAGTTCATCACAGATCCACTCTTAAAACCATGCACCCACTGAATCACCCACTCACACATCTAGTCACAGAGTCACACACACCCTACCCACACAAACACTCAGACACCCATACAGATACTCAGACAACCAATCAATAACCCATATAGACACTCATATAGCTATTCACAAAACCATGCAGCCACTTATACACCAACAGACAGACACATACAGACATTCACACAGTTTAGTCACTAGTCTGCAGTAAGATACATTTAATGACTCACTTATAGAGTCAGTTACGCACCTAGAAAATCATCCATTCACACACTTGTACACCCACTTATTCTTCAACAGGCCTTTCCCTATATATATTAAACATATTAAAACTGTTCAGAAACACATACTCACTGGATGATGTCATCAGTGATGTCATCAGTAATGTCATTTCAGATGTCATCAGTGATGTCATCAGTGATGTCACTGACCATGTCATGAGTGATGTAATATGTGACGTCATCAGCAGTGCATTGCGGGGGCGCGAGTTATAGTTAGCTGAACTAACTATAACAGGGGAATTTCTAGGGTTTTGTGCGAGGGAAATGTCCAGCTAACTATAACGCCCCTGAAACCTATGGTTTTTTCAGTGAATATATATATATATATATATATCTATATATATATATATATATATATATATATATATATATATATATCAACCAAACTGCCCAGCAGATGAGGCCGCAGCACACAACAAGTAAGGAACAACCTTTATTTTCAGCAACAGACAGCTTACGATTCCGTGCTCATTTCTCCTGGCCTGACGGGTTTCAAAGGGTGTCTCCCTTCTCTTCAGAGGCCGCCCTGTGCAAATGGTGAATCCGTGCTTTGCCTCAAGTTCCCTGCATGTTTTAACATATCCGATTGGCCACAGGTGTGCCTTTTTTTTACTTTCAATTCAACAGTGCATGCCGGAACTTGTGGTTAAAACTCAGTGCATAATTAGTCCCTCCAGTGGGTTCCAAATGCTCCAAGGTGTTTCAAGAGTTCGTTTTGAGCCCACCATTGGGCCCCCGAATCGCACTCTGTCTGTTGAAATTCATTCAAGTTGTGCCTTTTACCAAGGAGGCGGTTTTTCCTCCTTGCAAGCATCCCAGTGTTAGATGGCGCCATCCCTCCACGGCCTGGACCCGCCGTGTAAATAAATCAACCAAACTGCCCAGCAGATGAGGCCGCAGCACACAACAAGTAAGGAACAACCTTTATTTTCAGCAACAGACAGCTTACGATTCCGTGCTCATTTCTCCTGGCCTGACGCGTTTCAAAGGGTGTCTCCCTTCTCTTCAGAGGCCGCCCTGTGCAAATGGTGAATCCGTGCTTTGCCTCAAGTTCCCTGCATGTTTTAACATATCCGATTGGCCACAGGTGTGCCTTTTTTTTTACTTTCAATTCAACAGTGCATGCCGGAACTTGTGGTTAAAACTCAGTGCATAATTAGTCCCTCCAGTGGGTTCCAAATGCTCCAAGGTGTTTCAAGAGTTCGTTTTGAGCCCACCATTGGGCCCCCGAATCGCACTCTGTCGAAATTCATTCAAGTTGTGCCTTTTACCAAGGAGGCGGTTTTTCCTCCTTGCAAGCATCCCAGTGTTAGATGGCGCGATCCCTCCACGGCCTGGACCCGCCGTGTAAATAAATCAACCAAACTGCCCAGCAGATGAGGCCGCAGCACACAACAAGTAAGGAACAACCTTTATTTTCAGCAACAGACAGCTTACGATTCCGTGCTCATTTCTCCTGGCCTGACGCGTTTCAAAGGGTGTCTCCCTTCTCTTCAGAGGCCGCCCCGTGCAAATGGTGAATCCGTGCTTTGCCTCAAGTTCCCTGCATGTTTTAACATATCCGATTGGCCACAGGTGTGCCTTTTTTTTACTTTCAATTCAACAGTGCATGCCGGAACTTGTGGTTAAAACTCAGTGCATAATTAGTCCCTCCAGTGGGTTCCAAATGCTCCACGGTGTTTCAAGAGTTCGTTTTGAGCCCTCCATTGGGCCCTCCAAATCGCACTCTGTCGAAATTCATTCAAGTTGTGCCTTTTACCAAGGAGGCGGTTTTTCCTCCTTGCAAGCATCCCAGTGATAGATGGCGCGATCCCTCCACGGCCTGGACCCGCCGTGTAAATAAATCAACCAAACTGCCCAGCAGATGAGGCCGCAGCACACAACAAGTAAGGAACAACCTTTATTTTCAGCAACAGACAGCTTACGATTCCGTGCTCATTTCTCCTGGCCTGACGCGTTTCAAAGGGTGTCTCCCTTCTCTTCAGAGGCCGCCCTGTGCAAATGGTGAATCCGTGCTTTGCCTCAAGTTCCCTGCATGTTTTAACATATCCGATTGGCCACAGGTGTGCCTTTTTTTTACTTTCAATTCAACAGTGCATGCCGGAACTTGTGGTTAAAACTCAGTGCATAATTAGTTCCTCCCGTGGGTTCCAAATGCTCCAAGGTGTTTCAAGAGTTCGTTTTGAGCCCACCATTGGGCCCCCGAATCGCACTCTGTCGAAATTCATTCAAGTTGTGCCTTTTACCAAGGAGGCGGTTTTTCCTCCTTGCAAGCATCCCAGTGTTAGATGGCGCGATCCCTCCACGGCCTGGACCCGCCGTGTAAATAAATCAACCAAACTGCCCAGCAGATGAGGCCGCAGCACACAACAAGTAAGGAACAACCTTTATTTTCAGCAACAGACAGCCTACGATTCCGTGCTCATTTTTCCTGGCCTGACGCGTTTCAAAGGGTGTCTCCCTTCTCTTCAGAGGCCGCCCTGTGAAAATGGTGAATCCCTGCTTTGCCTCAAGTTCCCTGCATGTTTTAACATATCCGATTGGCCACAGGTGTGCCTTTTTTTTACTTTCAATTCAACAGTGCATGCCGGAACTTGTGGTTAAAACTCAGTGCATAATTAGTCCCTCCAATGGGTTCCAAATGCTCCAAGGTGTTTCAAGAGTTCGTTTTGAGCCCACCATTGGGCCCCCGTATCGCACTCTGTCGAAATTCATTCAAGTTGTGCCTTTTACCAAGGAGGCGGTTTTTCCTCCTTGCAAGCATCCCAGTGTTAGATGGCGCGATCCCTCCACGGCCTGGACCCGTGCGATTCGGGGGCCCAATGGTGGGCTCAAAACGAACTCTTGAAACACCTTGGAGCATTTGGAACCCACTGGAGGGACTAATTATGCACTGAGTTTTAACCACAAGTTCCGGCATGCACTGTTGAATTGAAAGTAAAAAAAAGGCACACCTGTGGCCAATCGGATATGTTAAAACATGCAGGGAACTTGAGGCAAAGCACGGATTCACCATTTGCACAGGGCGGCCTCTGAAGAGAAGGGAGACACCCTTTGAAACGCGTCAGGCCAGGAGAAATGAGCACGGAATCGTAAGCTGTCTGTTGCTGAAAATAAAGGTTGTTCCTTACTTGTTGTGTGCTGCGGCCTCATCTGCTGGGCAGTTTGGTTGATTTATTTACACGGTGGGTCCAGGCCGTGGAGGGATCGCGCCATCTAACACTGGGATGCTTGCAAGGAGGAAAAACCGCCTCCTTGGTAAAAGGCACAACTTGAATGAATTTCAACAGACAGAGTGCGATTCGGGGGCCCAATGGTGGGCTCAAAACGAACTCTTGAAACACCTTGGAGCATTTGGAACCCACTGGAGGGACTAATTATGCACTGAGTTTTAACCACAAGTTCCGGCATGCACTGTTGAATTGAAAGTAAAAAAAAGGCACACCTGTGGCCAATCGGATATGTTAAAACATGCAGGGAACTTGAGGCAAAGCACGGATTCACCATTTGCACAGGGCGGCCTCTGAAGAGAAGGGAGACACCCTTTGAAACGCGTCAGGCCAGGAGAAATGAGCACGGAATCGTAAGCTGTCTGTTGCTGAAAATAAAGGTTGTTCCTTACTTGTTGTGTGCTGCGGCCTCATCTGCTGGGCAGTTTGGTTGATTTATTTACACGGTGGGTCCAGGCCGTGGAGGGATCGCGCCATCTAACACTGGGATGCTTGCAAGGAGGAAAAACCGCCTCCTTGGTAAAAGGCACAACTTGAATGAATTTCAACAGACAGAGTGCGATTCGGGGGCCCAATGGTGGGCTCAAAACGAACTCTTGAAACACCTTGGAGCATTTGGAACCCACTGGAGGGACTAATTATGCACTGAGTTTTAACCACAAGTTCCGGCATGCACTGTTGAATTGAAAGTAAAAAAAAGGCACACCTGTGGCCAATCGGATATGTTAAAACATGCAGGGAACTTGAGGCAAAGCACGGATTCACCATTTGCACAGGGCGGCCTCTGAAGAGAAGGGAGACACCCTTTGAAACGCGTCAGGCCAGGAGAAATGAGCACGGAATCAAAAGCTGTCTGTTGCTGAAAATAAAGGTTGTTCCTTACTTGTTGTGTGCTGCGGCCTCATCTGCTGGGCAGTTTGGTTGATTTATTTACACGGTGGGTCCAGGCCGTGGAGGGATCGCGCCATCTAACACTGGGATGCTTGCAAGGAGGAAAAACCGCCTCCTTGGTAAAAGGCACAACTTGAATGAATTTCAACAGACAGAGTGCGATTCGGGGGCCCAATGGTGGGCTCAAAACGAACTCTTGAAACACCTTGGAGCATTTTGAACCCACTGGAGGGACTAATTATGCACTGAGTTTTAACCACAAGTTCCGGCATGCACTGTTGAATTGAAAGTTAAAAAAAAGGCACACCTGTGGCCAATCGGATATGTTAAAACATGCAGGGAACTTGAGGCAAAGCACGGATTCACCATTTGCACAGGGCGGCCTCTGAAGTGAAGGGAGACACCCTTTGAAACGCGTCAGGCCAGGAGAAATGAGCACGGAATCGTAAGCTGTCTGTTGCTGAAAATAAAGGTTGTTCCTTACTTGTTGTGTGCTGCGGCCTCATCTGCTGGGCAGTTTGGTTGATATATATATATATAAATTCACTGAAAAAACCATAGGTTTCACACATGTTATAGTTAGCTGGACATTTTACTGATAAAAAACCAATGAAATTCCCCCGTTATAGTTACTGTAGGCAACTATAACTCACGCGACCGTAATCCTCTGCTGATGCTAATACTGTATTTAGACACTTATTTGCCCATGTCTTCTTCCATTAAATTTTAGCTATACATATATTACAAATATTTTTTTTTCATAAAGACACATATGTCATCAGCAGAGGATTACGGTCGCGTGAGTTATAGTTGCCTACAGTAACTATAACGGGGGAATTTCATTGGTTTTTTATCAGTAAAATGTCCAGCTAACTATAACATGTGTGAAACCTATGGTTTTTTCAGTGAATTTGCAAGGTTTTTTAAATGCTAATTCCTAACTATAACGTGTGTGAAACCTATGGTTTTTTCAGTGAATTTGTACGGTTTTTTAAATGCTAAGTTACTTTACGCCATTTGTGGCGTGCGCGCCCACTTAACGCAGTTCGTTCCGTGCGCGCACAGTGAGCACGCGGTGCGCTTCGCGCACCGCGTGCCCACGTTACGCTACATGGGCCATGAACGCACGATGCGCTTCGCGCACCGTGTGCACATGGAGGACATATGATGAGCATCGCTGTGATAGGTAAAATATATGTTAGTTGTACCTTAGATAAGCCATGCACTAAAGGTGCCCTTCGGGAACCTTTTGCACACGGGGTAGGGAGAATGTGGATATTTTTTTTTTTTTTTTTATTTCTAACCGTACGCGTACGGTAAGCGTAATCGGCGAAATTTTCAAAAAAATTAAAATTGCCTTTTTTCACTTGGGGGATCGTTGGGGACTCCCTGGACATGGCTAGGTGCTTGGGACCTGTCAAAACAGCCCCTTTACATGTTTTGTGACTTTGTTTTTCAACCCCCTGTCAGAGTGCGAGAGAGAAAATGGCGGCCGCCGCTTCCTGGTTTCGACCGATTCGAATGTTTACTAAGATCTAAGGGCCAATCAGAATCGCGCTCGCGCACGTCACCGTACGCGTACGGTAAGCTTACGGTAAGCGTACGGTAAGCGCACCGTAAGCTGCCACAGATATATATATTGATTTAAAGGCTATTTTCTCAGAATCTACTGAACAGATTTACACCAAACCTACAAAAGGCACTTCCTTGACCTGAGGACTACCTCTCTGCCAAATTTCAAGTAATTCTGTTCAGCCGTTCGGGCTGTAGCTGTGTCTAAAGGTCCTATGGAAAAATGCATGGGAAAAACGCGTTTTGGGACCCCCCTTTTATCTCAGCCCCCGCTTGACGAATCCCCCCGAGACTTTCAGGGTAGGAGCGTAGCGTAGCGCCCCACCTATTTTGGAAAATTCGCGAGGATTCATCAACCAGCGCCAAAGTTATTCAAAATAGAATGTTGCGGATTTCCTATGGAAACGTGGTCCTAACTATAACTATCTACTGGCGACCGCCAGTAGATAATATATGTATATATATATATTTCCCAAATAGCTGCCGCACAGAATTCTCATTAGTTTCCCTTATGATCCCCTCCCCTCACTCCCCCTGAGAAAAAGAAAGAGGAAACTGAAACAAGAAAGAACATTCAACAATGGAAGTTACATGTACAGGGTGATAAAGGACGTTTACATAGGTAGCTTTTGAAGGAGCGGGACGAGGTCACCCAATCAGAGCCTGCATCTAGCCGACACTGAATTACCTCTTCATGCCAACTCTTTTGTTGTTATCAATATTGGAACGAGTGGAAAGCTTGTGTTCGTGTTGGACATGCACATAGTGGCAGTCCCCGAGACAGGTGGTAAACCAAGGGGTCCCATGTGTATTCAAAGTTCTTAAAAGTGTCTGACATTGTATCTGCCATGTGCTCCATTGTTAAGGACTGCCACAGACGAGTGTGCCATTGTGTTACAGAAGGGGCCTCAGGCTTTTCCCACTCTCCTGCCATAACCATTTTCGCCACCCCTAGACAAAGCCATAACATTGATTTGTCCCCTACTGTGTGATATTTTAGGGAGTCATCTCGTATCCCTAAAAGTACTGAGCCTGGGTGCTTCGGCACTGGTTATCCTAAAATCTCTTTAATTTGTGCTAAAATTGCAGCCCAGAAAGGCTTAATCGACGGGCAATCTAACCATATATGCAAGAAGCCACAGAGCATACCGCCACCCCTCCAGCACATCTCAGATGTTGTAGGGAAGATTTTTTGTTAGTTTGGTCGGATATAGGTACCAATCACAGAGCACCTTGTAATGGGCCTCTCTGATTCCCATGGAGTGGTTGAAGTTCAATATGTTCCTCCACAATGTATCTAGGGGTGGGCGGAATTTGCGGAATTAACCTTCGCAAATTATCGCGAGAATGTTTAAAATTATCGCAAACAAGCAGAAATATCGCGAAGATGCGGAAGTTTTTTTCCGGCATGTTCGCGAGATTTTCTGCATGGTTGCGGGTCGCCAACTTACCCATGTGGTTGCTTGCGGGCGCGGCCATCTTGTTTTGAGTTGTTCTCGCGGTGCATGATCGCGAGAAGAAAGACGTGATCGCGCGACGCATGACGTCACTGCGGGCGCGAACTGTCGCGAGACAGCGCAAATGGCTAAAAACAATACAACATCTCATGGAGAATGCGACCGGATCAAGAAAACTTGTCGGCGAACGCAGGGATTCAGGTAAGGCGATCGCGCGCGCGCGAGAATGTATTATTTTACAGCGCGAGCAAGAAACAAATTATCGCCAAGCTGCGGAAACCGGAATTTTTGACATTTTCGCGCTCTCCGCGGAACGCAAAAATGTCAAATTATCGCAATTTCCGCGAACGGAACGAAATTTTTGCCCAGGCCTAAATGTATCCCACTATGTTGTAGGGATGCATTTCCCTAATGTCTGCTCATAGAAGGAAATGTGTCTGGTGGGTGTTCGAGGGTTGAAAGCAAAAGGGAGTATAGGAAGGATATAGTAACCTTCATTTTATTAACCCCCTTCCACAAAGCGCTCAATTGGTGTGAGGTCCCTAGTTGCCTCTTCTCTCATTTCTGCCCCTAACACCCAATGTTGAAGTTGCATGTAGTGGTAGTGTTCCAATGGGGGAAGTTGAAAATATCACTGGCAGTGCTCAAATGTCAAAATGTCCCAGTTGTCGGTAACAGTTAGGTAGCCGCCCTCCTTTCACGCATCAAAAACCCTGGTGTGTAGGGCCGGGAGGAAGGCTGGGTTGCTGTGTATCGGGATGTTTGGGATAGGGAAGGTAGTTCAAGTCGCTAACTGGTTTACCTTGTCCCAGACCCTAAGGCTGATTCTCGTTGGAGTGCTCAGATATGCATTGATTGGGCGATCTTTCTTGAGTTTCCACAAGAGGTCCCATATACATCTCCCTGCTACTGCCCAGTTCATATGGTGCCAGTGCTTATCGGAAACTCTAGAGGACCACTCCTGGATTACTCTAAGTTGTGAGGCTTTATAGTAGAGGTTTAGGTCTGGGAGTGTGTGTCCTCCCATGGTTTTTGGCAGGCAGAGGAGTTGTTTATATGGAAGACGAGCTCTTTTACCTTGCTGGACACATCTAATAAACATGGAGCTTAAGATAGTGAGGAATCTGCCCTCCAGTTCAATTGGTAGTTGCTGGAAGAGTTTTAGAAGTCAGGGCAGTACATTCATTTTTATAGTGTGTATGCGGCCCAGCCAAGAAACGTAAAGGGCGGCCCATCTTCGAAAGACATTTTTCAGTTGTTGAAGAAGTCAGGATAGTTGGCCTTAAAATGGTCAGAGAGTTTAGATGTAATTTTAAAGCCTAAATAGATGATTTCTCTCCTCCCTCATCGAAAGGGAGTGCCTTCTGCAATCTGCTCCTCTTCACGTTGCCGTAGGTTCATGTTGAGGAGAAACTATTTAGTCTCATTAATGCGAATAGCCTGATACAGATTCAGAGTTTTGGAACTCTTCCCGTAAGGCTCTCAATGTGTTCATGGGGTCTGTAATGGTCATCAATACATTGTCTGCAAAGAGAGAGATCTTGTCTTCCTCTCCCCAAAGTTAATGCCTCTGATAGTTGATAGTGATCTAATCTTTGCTGCCAAAGACTCAATACAAAGGGCAAATACAAGTGGTGAAAGGGGGCACCCCTGCCGAGTTCCCCTCTCCAAGCGAAAGATCTCAGAGCTCACTCTATTTACCAGGACCCGGGAACAAGGCCATATATAGTTAGCCCGAACCATAGCCACAAAGTGGTCACAGAAGCCAAACGTTCGTAAGGTATGAAATAAGAAGGACTAGTCCACTCAGTCAAAGGGTTTTTCTGCATCTAGTGCCAAAAGGGCTGCCGGTATCGATTTTTAAGTAGCTTTTTCAACCACGTGGACCCCACTCCTCAGATTATCATGTGTCTGCCTACCTGCTATGAAGCCTGATTGGTCTGGGTGGATAAAGTCTGGGAGCAAGTTATCCAACTGAGATGTGATGATCTTTGTATATAGTTTAACATCCAGGTTGATGAGTGATAACAGTCGATAATATTCACATCTTTGCGGATCTTTCCCATTTCCAGGATAACTGAGATCAAGGCTTCGTTCATAGAGGCGGATACCCCGCCCCCCACCATCATGTAATTAAATAAAGGTACAAGGTGCAGGAGCAGCTCCACTATAAGCACATTTTATCTAGCAATTTCTGAGTCATCTCTAATACTCAGTGGCATTTGCCTGACTTCAGCAGATATTGTGCCTACTTTGAGTCAAATATGAATTATGCTCAAATCCCCTTGCACATCCAACTCTTTAATTCAAAACTTGTTTGCAAATCTTTAAAATGTTGTAAGATGTATTTAAACAATAATAAATATACATCCTATTGGACAGTCACTAAACGGTTTCAAGAAAATACCCATTTGTGCTAAATCTCGTTATCCAACAGTCTCTTTGCATTTCTCAGAAACATACACTTTGATTACGATTTTGCATCACTTGGACTCCACAAGTCACAAAAATATCCAATCAGAGTAATATCTTGTTTACTAAAATCCTTTGGATTGATATCTGTTTTAGTTAGTTTCTTATCTGAAAAATGATATCCATATGAAACATTAGAAATGATAGCAATGGGCAATTACGAATGAGCCAAAATATTAATCAACACATCACCAATATCATTCAATTCCTAACTGTGCTTTAAAATTGAGGACAAGCCAATCATCCACATTACTCTCTATAGTTGACACAAGATTATTTTCCATATCACTTTTAAGCTCTTCAACGCAATTCACTTTCACTGCTTTGATGCTCCTAACACATTTGCACATACTTTGGCAATGCCCAAATTTCCTATTCCTCAAGCACCGTTTGCCAACAGCTAGGAATGATGGGTTACTGCTATGTGATTTTTCAGACCACGTCTAAAACATGTATATCACTTTTTTGAAAGGACTTGGTGAATTTATGTTTCTCTGAAACAGAACACACAACTCAAATGTTATCTGAAGAATCATTAGCTATAGCTTTAGCAAAAATGGTAGAGGATTCAATGCCCATCACAATGTCTAAAACGTCCACCAGCACTGCATTCCTGCATTCCACTAACATTCTTTAATTGTCTTAGAGGCACAACTAAAGATAAATTAATCGCAAAGATAAGTGTCACTTTTGCACCATGTAAAGTGGTGCATGCATGACGCAGGTCTCCCTTAAAGATTTAGGAAGACACCAAAAGCCACCCTGATGGGCTTTGAGTGGCCTCATAAATCATGAGTAAGGCGTCGCAGCGCAAATCGCTGCGTTGTCTTACTCTGTGCCCGGGAGGTGTTCCATGTGCATTGCAGTGGGTTTTACCGCGCAACACCCATGGAATTTACAAAGTGATGTAATCTCGGGTTAGAGTCAAATCAGTATGCCTCCTGAGGTGAGTCATAATGAGGACAAATATGTTTATTTCACCTAATTTGTTTCTTTTTCATATATGCTGCATTCTACAGCAATCATAGAAAGAGAAACACGCTTGTAGGATTATTTTTGTGCAGGAAGGTGCCCTTTCCTGAGCAAAAAATCCACCATGCAACGGGGGCACCCTTGCACCATAGTCTCTTTAAATTAGAGTTTTCACTCTTGCCTGCAGTGGCAACAATGTCAGCACATATTGTGAGGAAAACAAAAATATAATCATGAGTCCAGGTGAGAGTGCACTACATTGCAATGCTAAGAATAAATGTGAGAGGCCTGGACAAAAACACAACACTTTATCTGACAGTCATCTAGCAACCACAGAAGCATGTGCAAACAATGATGAGTGCTGTCACGTGACATGGCACTGAACACATTATAGAGATGCAGTCATGAAATGGTAATGCAAACTTATGTTGCTAGAGTGCGAATCAACCAGTGAATTCAAATGTGTGGCAACGTTACAGGTTTGCCCAAAATGGATAAATAACGTTGAGAATGTAAAAGCGACACATGCTGAATGTGGTTGCACAGCTATTCACTGGGGGGCCAATTCACAGAACTAATCTGAGATAAAATCCTAAACTTACTACTTTTCACAGATGGCATTTAGTAATAGTAATGTTAGGACTCCTAACTTTACTACCACTAAACTGGGATAAAATCCTAAACTTACTACTTTGGGTATTCACAGAAGGCATTTAGTAGTAGTAAAGTGCATGGAGAGACGCAGTCACTGTACAAGCATCTCTAGTCATGCGCCCAACGGGAAAGTGAGGCTGGAAGTAGGGGCGAGGAAACCATTTATTCATTTCCCTGCACTGTAATATGGTTTCGACCTGAACCGCTTTTAACATCGGAAACTCACTTTGAGGAACCAGCTGCAAGAGACACTCACTCATGCTACCAACACACAGCATGATGGGATTGGTAGTCTTCTCACATCGCACTGCCCGAGTACTCCAGAAGGCTATGTGGTTCAGGTGTGCACCTTGCCATTAAGGAGGGAGGAGCCTATTTAAAGACTCTGACACTAAACCTTATGTAACTACGGCATTTGTAAAAAGGATAATCCCCGAAACGCGTCATGCCGAAAATCTCAATTAATGGTTCAAGAAGCCCCGCTGTGTCCCTGGACTACTCTAAAGGGAGGAGATGTTGTTTTTCAAGTGTAGCGTGTAGCCTGTGACACGCATCGGGGATCCTTCCATAAAGCGGTTGTGGCTTTCATTGGCAACTGTTAGACCTGGTACCATTGGCGTGAGTCTCCATTTCATTTTTCACTGATTGCCTCCTCTGTTTTTTATATGTTTTTGCTGGTTAGATGCTTTGGGCACTGTGCCACTGCTATTCAGTGCCCAAGTGCAAGTGCTCCCTATGGTAAATTGATGTATTGATTAGTGACTCCATGATTGGATTATTTGATTTACTTGTCAGACCTTAGTCTAGTGCACCATGTGTGCCCAGGGCCTGTAAATCAAATGCTGCTGGTGGGCTTGCAGCACTGATTGTGCCACCCACAGAAGCAGCTTGGAAAGTGTGTCTCAGGCCTGCCATTGCAGAGCCTATGTGCAGTCTAGTACTGTCATATCGAATCGGTAAGTGCACCCACTTGCCAGTCCCTAAACCTTCACTTTTCTACATATCAGACACCACTAAGGTAGGCCCAAGGGCAGGGTGAATTGTATGTAAAAGGTAGGACATGCCCTGATGTGTGTAGCATGTCCTGATAGTGAATTACAGCCATTTTCGTTTTTCACTATTGCAAAGCTACCTACCCCCATAGGCCAGAATGGGCAGTTTGATTATAACATCTTATAATCCTAACTGACCCAGGGAACATGGTAGAAATTCGAGTTTAGTATGCCTGAACTCAGAATGATAAAATACATATTTTAGTGAAGTTGGTTTTAACATTCTGTGTTTGAAAATACCACTTTTAGAAAGTAGGTATTTTCTTACCTAACCATCCAGCCTGCTTCTGCTAGCTAGTGTATTGTATGTCTGGTTTTGTGAGTGACAGGGGCTGGGAGACTCCAGGAAATAGGGTGAGTCAGCAAAAGTCTGAATAGACCTATCTGCATGTAGGGTGATGGGAGGCGTAGCACCTGGGCCTGAATAGGGCTGTGCCTGCCTTTCACAATGCTGGCTCCACCTCCTGTGGTGTGTCTGAGGACCCTGGCCCACCCTGCCAAAGGAAAGAAGGAGTCCTGTAAACAAAGTGCTCCAGGACTGCACAGAACTGGTTTGGACTAGGTACAGGCTCCTCTGCCTTCAGAGGACAAATAATTTTGCAGTATACATATGGGGACCCAGACCCCAAGACTTTTGATCACTTCTGGAACAACAGGACAAACCTTTGCCAAGGAGAAGAACCAAGGAAGCTGTAGGAGTTTGTACTGCCCTCCTGCTAGTGTGCTGTGTTGCTGGGTTGGCCTGTAGTGATGTCTTCATTGCCAAGGAAAGGAGAAGGAACTTTTAAAGAGCTTTCATCATCTTGCAGAATATTTCTCTAAGGGCTTGAACTTGTGCTTGCCTGCTGCTGAAGTCTCCGGGACAAAAAACTTCACCACTAGCTCCCCTCTGAATTTCCTTGCTGGGAATTCTGTCTGCAGAAGCCTGCGTGTCGCTAGGAGCTGGAAGCGCAACTCAACGAGAAGAAGCGTGTCGCAGTCGCAGCTGTTGCCGTCGCATCGCCGGAGAAGCATGTCGCCGCCACTGAGGTCGCTGCCGCATCAGCAGAGAAGCGTGCCTTTGTCGCAGCTGTTTACCGACGCATCACCGGAGAAGCGTGTCACCACCACGAGGGTCGCCGTCGCATCACCGGAGAAGCGTGTCGCCACCACGAGGGTCACCTTCGCATCACCGGAGAAGCGTGTCGCAGGGCCTGTCGTGGCTCCAAAGTTAAAGAACTCGCCGCACGGCCATTGGGCGTGCACGCATCATCTTCACGTCGTCGCATCGCATCAAGGGCGCCATCTTATCACATCGCACCGGATTGTCACATCACATCAAGGCACCATCTTGCCACATCATAAGCAGAATGCAGTACAAGACTCAATGCATCACCTCCTCTCCAGTAAGGAACAGGACCCATCCCCTACTCTGCGCAAGCTTTGAGGAGCTACGCATCACGTCCCCTGAAGCAAGGAACCGACGCATCTTGCTCCCTGCGAACCTTTTCTTTGTTTTGCGTTATGCAACCAGGTACTTTTGTGAGAAACGTGTCGCATTTATCACCAACTTGAATTAAGTTACTTCTACCATCTTTAAGTCTATTTTGAGTACAGTATTGTGGATTTTTGTAGCTTGTAGTCTTGTATTAAGTCTATATAAAGAATACTTATTTTTATAAAACCTGTGTGGTGTCCATCTGTAGTGTTTTCACTGTGTTACTGTATGTGTTCACAAATGCTTAACACACTGCCTCTGAGATAAGCCTGTCTGCTCGTGCCAAGCTACCAAGGGGGTGAGCAGAGGTTATCCAGGAGTGTAATCCCCTTTCCCTGAGCTAGAAGCAAGGGTCCCTATTTGGTCAAAGGTACCTACCTCTGCCAACTAGAGACCCCCTGTTCTTACAACAACTAATGGACTGAACATTTCTGAGGTATCGGAACGCCACAACCCGCCGCTCTACCCCTGGGAGCAAATGTACTGCTGTCATCTGACAGTCCGTGACGTTGGGGGGGGGAGCGACCCTTGACCTTCTGGTAGGTCGCTCCCCCCCGCTGCAGCGCCACCTGCACCCCTGCTGTCTGCTGCCGCCGGTGGAATTCGAGGCCCTCCACCACCCGCAGGCTTCCACCTGCACCTCATCCCTGGTGGCCAGTGGTGGCCTTAGGTATGTTTTTCCAGTGTTCCATTGTTGCCTGTTGCCTTGTATCCTGATCGCCGCTCTGCTCTGTGCCCCCTGCCCCCCGCTCGCCACTCTGCTTTGTGCCCCTCCTATTTTATATTGTGTATCCCGATCGCCGCTCTGCTTGTGCCCCCTGCCCCCACTCGCCGCTCTGCTTTGGGCCCCTCCTATTTTATATTCTGTATCCTGATCGACGCTCTGCTTGTGCCCCTTGTATTTTGCATTTTGTTTTCTGATCCCCGCTTTCTCTGTGCCCCTTTGCTTTTGTACACCTTCGCTCATCTGTGCCCCGTGCCGGTCTCCCGTCCTCCGCCCCCGCTGCTGCCTCCCCTGCGGCCCCGCCCCCTCCGCGCCCATTCACCACACCCGTCCCTCGCCTCCCGCCTCCCAGCTGCTCCTCCCTCCCCACCTCCCCATATATGGCGGCCGCTGCACGGTGAGGAGAGCGACCCTTGACCTTCTGGTAGGTCGCTCCCCCCCCGCTGCAACGCCACCTCCACCCCCGCTGTCTGCTGCCACCGGTGAAATTCGAGGCCCTCCACCACCCGCAGGCTTCCACCTGTGCCTCATCCCTGGTGGCCAGTGGTGGCCTTAGGTACGTTTTTCCAGTGTTCCATTGCTGCCTGTTGCCTTGTAGCCTGATCGCCGCTCTGCTTTGTGCCCCCTGCCCCCCGCTCGCCGCTCTGCGTTGTGCCCGTCCTATCTTGTATTATGTATCCTAATCGCCGCTCTGCTGTGCCCCCTGCCCCCGCTCTGCTTTGTGCCCCTCCTATTTTATATTGTGTATCCCGATCGCCGCTCTGCTTGTGCCCCCCTGCCCCCCGCTCGCCGCTCTGCTTTGGGCCCCTCCTATTTTATATTCTGTATCCTGATCGATGCTCTGCTTGTGCCCCTTGTATTTTGCATTTTGTTTTCTGATCGCCGCTTGCTCTTTGCCCCTTTGCTTTTGTACACCTTCGCTCCTCTGAGCCCCGTGCCGGTCTCCCCTCCTCTGCCCCACCGCTGCCTCCCCCGCACCCATTCGCCACACCCATCCCTCGCCTCCCGCCTCCCAGCTGCTCCTCCCTCCCCACCTCCCATATATGGCAGCCGCTGCTCGACCGCGCCGCTGGCGCGCTGAAGGCATGCCTAAGGCAAGCCTGTCTGCGCCCGTCCGCGCCTGGACCGTGCCCAGCGCCAGAACCCCTGGCCCCCGCACCTGCCAGGACGTCCACCTCCGCTACGATGCCAAGACCCTCATCGCTGTCAACCCAGGAAGAACTCACACCTGCTACAAGGCCGCCCCGAGGCGCACCCACGGTCCCTTCACCTGCTGGAACTGCAACTTCTCCTGCCACGAAAGCGCCATGACACCCACCACAACGGAAGCCAACCAGCTCAGATGCATCCTGATCAACACCCGCTCCGCACACAAACACGCCGTCGAACTCTGGAACCTATTCAACACCACATCACCGGACGTCGCCTTCCTAACCGAGACCTGGCTGAACGAAGCCTCCTCGCCAGACATCGCCATAGCCATCCCAAACAGGTACAAGATCACCCGCAGAGACCGCGCCAACAGGGCCAGATGAGGAATCGCCATCGTCCAGAAAAACACCATCAAGATCTCAACAAACACCACCGACACCCTCAGCACCACCGAACACATGCACTTCCAGATCATCACGAACCCAAAGACCACCTTAAGAGGCACCCTCGTCTACAGACCTCCAGGACCCCGGCCTCAATTCTGCGACTCCATCGCCGACCTCATCAGCACACACGCGCTGACCTCCACCGACTACATCCTCCTCGGAGACCTGAACTTTCACCTGGAGAACAACAACGACAGCAACTCCTCCACCCTGATCGACAATCTCACCAACCTCGGACTGAAATAGCTCTTCACAATGCTGACCCACAATGCCGGTCACACGCTAGATGTCATCTTCTCCTCAATCCCCCACATCACCTTCAACCACGCCTCCGAACTCACCTGGACAGACCACCACTGCATCCAATTCTCCTTCCAAAAACCACCCGCACACCACTGCACCCTACAGACCCCCGCTGCCGCTGGGGCAAAATCACTGAAGAACAACTACAGACAAACCTCGCACTCAACCCCCCGACGACCCCAACCAACCCGAATGAAGGGGCACTCGCCCTCGAATGCTGGATGAACGACTGCGCCAACACCATCGCTCCTCTGAAAAGCCCCACCAATGCAGACACCAGCAGAAGAGTCAGCTGGTTCACCCCGGAACTCCTCAACTCCAAACGCACCTGCAGAAAACTGGAAAACATATGGCACAGCGAAAAGACGCCAGACAGCCGCACCGCCCACAAAGACGCCCTCCGCAACCACCACCACCTCATCAGGTCCGCCAAAAGAACCTCCTTCACAGAACACCTTGACAACAACGCACACAACAGTAAGGAGCTCTTCACCATCGTGAAGGAACTCTCCAACCCCAGCTCCAACGCGAACGACATCCCACCATCGCAAGCCCTGTGCGACTCCCTCGCCCCCTTCTTTCACCGGAAAATCACCAACATCCATGACAGCTTCAGACCCCGGACGACCCCTACTGACCACACCGCACCGAACCCACCGCATCCCACCGCCCATGACACCCTGACAACCTGGGCCAACGTGAGCATCGAGGACACAATCAAGACCATGGGAACAATCCACTCCGGATCCCCATCCGACCCTCTCCCGCACCACATCTTCAACAAAGCCAGCAAGTCCATCGCTCCCCACCTGCACAAAATCATCAATCTCTCCTTCGAGACCGCCACCTTCCCTGAGATCTGGAAGCACACAGAGATCAACGCCCTACTGAAGAAACCCAAGGCGGACCCGAGCGACCTCAAGAACTTCCGGCCCATCTCCCTGCTTCCATTCCCAGCTAAGGTCATTGAGAAGATAGTAAACACCCAGCTCACCCGGCACCTCGAAGACAACAACATCCTTGACCCGTCCCAATCAGGATTCCGCAGCAACCACAGCACCGAGACTGCCCTCATCGCCGCCATAGACGACATCAGGATCCTGCTGGACAATGGCGAGACGGTGGCCCTGAGGCCTCTTGGACTTCTCCGCCGCCTTCGACACCGTCTGCCACCTCACACTATGCACACGCCTTTACGACGCAGGGATCCGTAACAAGGCCCTGGACTGGACCACCTCCTTCCTCTCCGGCAGAACGCAGAGAGCCCGCCTCCCCCCGTTTCGATCCAAGGCCTCCGAGATCATCTGTGGCGTCCCTCAAGGATCCTCCCTCAGCCCGAAACTGTTCCACGTCTATATGGCACCACTAGCATGCATCACCCGACAGCACGACCTCAACATAATCTCCTACGCTGACGACACTCAGCTGATCCTCTCCCTCACTAAGGACCCCCTCACCGCCAAATACAACCTCCACCAGGGAATGAAGGCTGTCGCCCAGAGGCGTAGCTAGAGCTTGTGGCGCCCGGGGCTGTCCCTCAGATTGCCGCCCCTGGAGAGAGGGGGGGGTGCTGGGGAAAAAGGATGGCGAGCACTTGAAAGAGGTCCGAGAGACACATAGTATTGCCGCTAATAGTTACCTCGATCATGCAAATTACATGCACATACATGACGCGGTCCAAGGCTACACAGTTGAATAGACCAGTGACTGGCAGTACAAAAGAGAATACACAGACTGCATGATCCATCTGGGGACTTGTGACATGGGACATGGATGACATGTGACTCCTACACTTTTAGTCCTTTGGCTTATGTAAACATTTTCTATACTCTGATTTAAAACACGTATGATTGATTGTCTCTGTGTAATGTGTGTGTGAGGCTTTTTAAGATTGCATGCAACTAAGGATGTAAAATCGTAAACCTAAAACAATACATATGTGAGATGGTGCTTATGTTAAGTATTTTGAAAAGCACTAGAATTAGGCAAACAGTCTATCTGCTGTTAGGAATGATTTCTGTTTGAACGGGAATGTCCCCTGCAGGGTATGTACCTTTGCCCTGAATGCCTACTTATCTGTTAGTCTGATTTTTATTTCAGCCCTTATGTCATGCTAACCTAGCATGTGCGGAGAGGCCTAGGCGTGCCTGTGACTTGGGGGCGCACCATGCATACTCTAAGAGTGAACGAAGGGCAACTATCTCTATCGTGGGTTTAGAACATAAGACGATGATGGCAGCATATCATGCTTTAGAATCTCACATTTGACCAAACCTTTTTATCCTATTCAGTAAAAGTGTTGCCCACTGACTCCTATCAATGTAAAGTTCTGCTGTTGTGGGAAAATGTAGAACTGCGCACTAGCACCCTGTGAGTTTGTAGAGTGCTTGTGCATGTGTGTGTACATGCATATAAGCACATGCGCAGCAGTAGGACTCGGTGGGTGCATGAGCCTGATTACTGAAACCATTGGAATCCATATTGGATGCCCCCGGTTGACCGTAGCTTATAATGGTGGACGAGGACAGCTTCCCAGACAGTAGAAGTGTATTGCTTGCTTTCTGTGGCTGGAGGGTGGCGATCCAAACACTGAAGTGAGGACTGAGACAGGCCCACGTTCAGAAATTCCACTAAGACTTTGTTAGCATAGGACTTTTGATTAGTTCTTGTGCACTGCCATTTGGTAGATGGTAGGGGTGAAAGATGGGATTGCGCTTTTTGATGGGCAAGGTGAGGTAGTTTGTAGGTCAGGCCTGCGATTTGTAGGTCCTTGATAACTACCACAAAGTGGCGGATGATAGCCAGGTGCAGGAACTTAACTCTTGATTGTGTCCATGTTTTGGGCACTCCCGTTTGGAGACAATCCCAGTAGTACCTGCTGTGAGCAAAATAAGTTTATTCAAGGGCTGCCTGGATAGCAGCCGTCTGTAAATGACATTTGAAAGTGAACCACCTCAAATTACATGCATTTGAAACATTTTTGGGCAATACAGAAACCAAATTCTCTTACAAAGTAGTGAAAGCCACTGTAAATAGTACTGTATATCTGGTCCCGGATTGTGCATACACTCGCATTGTCTTTATACTTTCTGGGCTGTGCATACACCTCACCCCAATACTGCTTCATGAGCTATACAGATGTTAGCACTTCCCCTGATCTCCCGGGCCAAACAAAATCGGCCATTATTCTGCCAGGCCTTTCCCATGCTTAAGGTCTGCCCAAGGCGCTATTGCCTGACGTGTTCCCCAGTCTGCTGATTATGTTCCAGCGTGGGTTAGTTTGTCGCAAAGAGGGGGCAATTTAGCATCAGTAGGTGGATTAGCAAACTGACCACTGAACGTCTCAAGCGTAAAAAAACCCAGAGACAATGCTAAACTGACAGCGTTTGTTATAAACCATGCAAAAACAAAACAGAACTTTAGCACAGTTCACAAGATTGAAGATGAAAATGTGAATAAGACTTTTTTTTCCACAAAATGTTTTTGCTTTTAATCAAAAATAAACAGTAAAGTGCAGGACAGCAGCAAGTGTATAAATCTGAGATTTTGACAATATTCAACAAGTGCAGCCGTTCAGATATAAACTTATTTTCTGTTTAGCATGGCAGATCATACATATCACATACAAAATGCAGTCGACCTGCTCCAATCACAGTCTTGACACGGGCCCGTTCATCAACTTCCCCTACCCCCACCCCATCCCCATCCCCTGCCTCACATCAGTTTATGAATCACAATGTCCTTCGTTCCTCCTGCACAGCAGTGTGTACTGTCACCTATAGTATCTTAGAGAGGGTATGGCCCAGATCCCCCTATCCTCCTGTATGGAAGAGGTTAAGTTTAGGTTTCTCCTTGGTCAGGGTCTGAAAGTAAGGAGCTCTCAGGGGAGTCGGTTGCAGGGTTTTTCAGGCTTTTAACCAATACATCCCATGCCCTGGCTTTATCAATCGTGCTACGCCCCCTCTGCACCTCTTGGAACAACTTAGCGCCTTTGCCTATTTCAGACTGAGCAAGCACCTCCCTCCATTTATGCACCGGAGGGCTTGTGGCAGCTTTGCATGCTTTGTGGAAGTACTGATAACAGCCCACTATGCAGAGAGAAGCAGCGCCCACCTAAGGGAGGCAGAAGCAAAGGTAGAGGGGGAAAGGCCTTGTGATGACGTAGTAAGAGTGCGTCCTCTATTGAGATGGCAAGAGAGACCCCCAGTAGTTTGCAAAATACCAGTCTGTTTTTTTACTTTCGCTCTATGCATGGGGAAAAAACTGAAAAATATGCCAGCAACAGTTATCAAAGAAGGGAGTGCTGGCAATATGGTCGTAGGTATGATGTTACTTCTTGTATCACATAGCTGGATGCAATGACAGAAACAGCAAAATACAAGTCAGGCGGCACACTATGCTAATCAGATATTTTTAGGGTAAGTGTTTTAAAGCCACGTCCTTAATTAAATCGGCCACCCCCCTTTGAGAGCCCCCCTTCCTCCTCCTCCTCCCCCTCCCTCGTTTTTTTATCCCACTTAAAGCCCTGTTGGAAAACTCTAGTCTTACCTCACTTGTGACTCGCTCCCGGGTCTCTATGGCAGGCAGGGGCGAGGTTGGTTCAAACTTCTTTAGCCGCCAGACCTGTCTCCAGAGCCATCAAGCACTGACTGCCCCCAGGCCAGAATGAGCGCGAGAGCGCGTAGCGTGAAGCGCGTGACGCATCACTGCTACGTCGTTCTCATCGCGAGGGCAGGGCTGGCCACAATAAATTCATGTGTTTTTGTATTGTTGCCCAGGGCCGTCATTGGTAGCGCTCGCGCTACTAGAGTGATTGACGGCCCTGGAGGCTGGTCAGTGCTAAGTGCGCTCAGCGCACACTTTCAAACAACTGGGCCACGCACGGCACTGGTGACCGGTTGCGGCCGCGGCAGCCGTTATTTATTTGGGGACACAGTGAGTTTAACCAAATAAATTATAAAGGCCGCATCGGGCGACCAGTGCCGCGCGGCCACCCCCAAAATTGTGCCGCCTGGGGCGGACCGCCCCCCTCGCCCCCCCCTAGCTACGCCAGTGCTGTCGCCGACTGTATGGAGGACAGCCGCCTCAAACTGAACACAGACAAAACGGAAATCCTCATCCTCGGATCCAACCCCTCCGCATGGGACGACTCCTGGTGGCCCACATCACTGGGGTCCCCCCTGGCCCCCACCGACCACGCACGCAACCTGGGAGTCATCCTCGACTCAAAACTCTCCATGACCAAACAAATCAACGCAGTCTCCTCCACCTGTTTCAACACACTCTGCATACTCCGCAAGATCTACAAATGGATCCCGACCAACATGAGGAAAACAGTCACCCAGGCCCTTGTCAGCAGCAGAGTCGACTACGGGAACACCCTCTACGCCGGAGCCTCGTCCAAGCTCATCAGCAGACTACAGAGAATCCAGAATGCCTCCGCACGCCTGATCCTCGACGTCCCACGCCGCGACCACATCACCCCCTACCTGAGGAACCTGCACTGGCTCCCCGTCGACAAAAGAATCCCCTTCAAACTCCTGATCCACGCACACAAAGCACTCCACAAAACCGGCCCAGCCTATCTCAACAGTCGACTCTCCTTCTACGTACCCAACAGGAATCTCCGCTATGTGGTTCTGGTGTGCACCTCGCTTTTGAGGAGGGAGGAGCCTGTTTAAAGACTCTGACACGAAGCCTTATAAAAAGGCTAATCGTCGAAACGCGTCATGACCAAAATCTCAATAAATGGTTCAAGAAGCCCCGCTGTGTCCCTGGTCTACTCTGAAGGGAGGAGATGTTGTTTTTCATATATATATATCTATATATAGATATATATATCGATATATATATATCTATATATATATATCAATATATTATATATATCTTTATATTTACTTTTTAGGTACATATATATGTAGTTAGGTATAGAAAAACTACACTTGATTATATATCGCTATTTTTTTTTTTATTCTGTCCTGTCGATATTGTTGATGCGATATTCAGGGGCCACACCCTCTTTGTCTTGGTGGGCACACAGTGAAAAAAGTACTTTAATTGGCATCTTCAAATTGTTGTGTCGTTGCAGGGTGCCATGCTTTATGAGTCATCCCACAAAAGCAAAGCTTTTGAATTCATAAGCATTAAAAAGGCCCACAAGCAGAATGCAAAGATCCAGAGGTTCGCACAGCTGTCACACAGATCACAGAAGTAGAATTGTTGGGCAGCAGTAGAACTCAACTACTTCTATCACATAGTGAGACTTGGAAGACAAAAATGGAAAATGAAAAGGTATACTTAAACGTGTTACAACATTGTGCTGAACGAAGAGGTTTATAAAGCTTATGCCAGGTAAAATCCGTCTAACAGACTATTTCATTAATATATTGCAGGTGGTCCAAACCACAGCGGCCTGCACACTTTTGGGCTTGCCTCTGAAAACACGTGTTCCCGCATTTGCCGGCTCTTCACTGGATCCCGATAAAGGAGGGAATTGTATTCAAAACACCTGTGTTGGTGCACACGGATCATCATCATGCTGGTGCAGGCTATCTAAGGGGCAAGGATTAGCTTCTACGAGCATTTGTGGTGCCTTCGTTCAGCCAATACTCTCCTGGCCTGAATCCGTAGGATTCGACGAGCCAGGTCTGGGGCAAGGTCTTTCTCTTTCTGAGGGGCATCAGCACAGAACATGCTTCCATCTGGGGTACGAGCCATTACTGCAACTTGTTTGTTCAGCAAGAAACTGAAAATGTAGCTCTTTAATCAGGATTAAGTGACTGGGCTATACTTGGCAGTGATGTTATGTGTGCAGAGCACCAGGACACTCTTTGAGAAACAGCGCGCTATATAAGTGTCTTTTCATTTAATTTATTTAATAACAGAGCTCCTGACACCAGCTGTCAATCACCATGTAGGCACCTGAGGAAGGGCTGGAGGTACTGCTCTACCATGCAACAAAGATGTATATCTGCCATGGAAAGCACTCCCTCATTCCATGCTTAAAAACGTGGGGCAGATTTACAAGAAGGTGCTGCAGCGTGGCACCGCAATTCCTTTGCCTGCACCACTCTGCGGCACTTTCAGAGCACCGGAATGTGACAAATTTACAAGGATATGTCGCATTCCTGTGCTCTCCCCTGCGCTGGCGCCCAAACAGCTGCCATGCGCCGGCGCAGGCACCCTTGCAGCATGGGTAGATTGTTTTTGTGCAGGAAGGGGCACCTTCCTGCACAAAAACAATTACTACAGACATTTTTCTCTTTCAATGTGTGCTGAAGAATGCAGCACGCATTGAAGAGGAAAAAAACTAGGAGAAATTAAAACATTTCTCCTCGTTGCGCCTCGCTACACCACCCCTAGGGTGGCGTAGCATACTGACGCATTCCCAAATTTATGATTTCTTTTAAATCTGGAAATGTGTCTGGTTCCATGGATGTTGCGTGGTAACACCAAGAGCAACACCCATGGAACGCCCCTTTCACGCAAAGTGCTGCGTGTAAAGGGGACGTATTTATAAAGACAGGAAAAGCCACACAGGGTGGCTTTTCCCTGTCCTTGTAAATATGGGGCAATGTAATGCGCTGCCGGTGCCTCACAAAAAGTGAGGTACTGGCAGCGCAAGGGGCTTGGAAATCTGCCCCGTGGATCTTATGCCACACTGTGCATCTTCCGTGTCCAGGGGAAGGCTCTGGCGTATTTGAGACCTTTCTGGAAGAACAAAAGCAGAATTTCAAAGAGACAATTTTGCACTCGTCCGAATCGATGAAGGCCACCCACAGCATAAACAATCGATTGCTTCTGCTGTTCCCTGCCCCAGTACACAAAAGAGGAAGAAACCGGTGTCACCTGCCCTCTTCTACAGGTAACTTTTTGTACACTACACTTCCTCTTCCTGTAGTGCCTGTGCTCTGTCCTTTAAATAGCCTACTATGTCCTGTATGCCTCTTCTACCTGGTATTTATTAACTGCTTCCATAAACAGCCCTATTCTCTGCTTGGTTTTGCTGGAAGCAAGCATGTTAAACAGCTGGCTTCATCTCTGCACAAGTACACTCTCGTGTTCCCTTTCTCTTTCTCTTCCTCCTAAAAACCTCCACATCTTCCTCTCGCCTGTTTTAGCCTGCAATGCCTCTAATGGTCCATGCGGGGATCCTAACATTCGCCCCACCCGCCCCTGTCATCTGCAGCTGTTTAGCATGTATTTGCTTTCTCTCTGGTACATCCTGCCGTCTGCTCATTGTTCTCTCCTGTGTAGTGCACCTGCTTCTCCCCGTCCTGCTCCACCGCTCTCAAACGTCATGTCTCAGCTTCGGCATGCAGGCGTGGACGTGGGATATGAGACAGACGAGAAGATGCGGACAGGCTGAGTGAGGAGCTACAGAGAAGGTCAGGGAGAGAGAAGGGCCAGCATGAAAACAGATGCAGATAGGTAGAAGGGTCAGCAAATGGGCAGACAGAAGAAAGGCCACGCAGGATGGGTGCAAAACGGCTTGTGTTGAAACATCGGAGCTTTTGTTGCTTGCCTTCTCCATGGAGTACAAACCATAAGTTGTACCCAAGAAGTGCTTCACTTGTTGAAGGGAGTCATGTTCTGCCAGCCATTCTTGCTGCCAACCAAGCTCTTAGAGTGAGGAAGACGTGTTATATCGGGTGACATTGGCCCTTTCTTCATCCTGCCCCAGCCACACAAATTCTATGCATCTCCCACCAAAATTGTCACCCATGTCACTTTCCCAGCACGCAGGTCTGGATTTCCACGCTGTTGTGGCGGGAAGATAGATTGTGACCGATGTAATTCACTTTACAGACACCGGCCATTTTGTGTTTGGCCTTCAGGCTGTTCCTAAAGTCAGTCCGTAGGAGAAAGCTTATCTATTCTGATTCGCATTTTCATTAGCCTTCAGCAGAGACTTTTCTATTAAAATGCACACATATGTGGCTGAGTATCTGGACTGGAAAACAGAGATATCCTGCCGGTGACGCTCGTGTGGTACAAAGTATAGGGAGAGCCTTCTTAAACTCCCCAAATAGATCAGTGGGGGTCAGTTAGATAAATAAGCATTGGTAAAACCAATAGGTGTAGCCTTGGCAATCTGGTGCATTAGGTATATTTTTACATCTTATTGGAAATATATGCCACAAAAACAAAAGGAAGGGGAAAATGTCAACTATGTAACAGGCTGCTGTGTAACAGTTTTACAGGTAGCACATGTGGTGCAAAAAGCAATGTCTTAATGATGATGTTTGAAACTTCATGCACCCCCATCCATGCACTACAATGGAATCACGCTTTAGTCACTGTCAGACTAATCCAACTTCTGGCCAACCAGGTAAAAGGCTGCCATAAACAGGCTGATAACTGACTGTGCTTAATTTGTTAAATGATGAGTGCTGGTGCCCAAAGCTCTGTTCATACCGTGGCTTGCGGTATTAAATGACAGTGTGACGAATACCAAGGCTGCACAATCTTCAATCCACCTCATGCATCTTTAATCCACTACCAGGCATCCACTTCCTCTTTATCTCACTCTTGTAAATTATTGCTTTCTCTCTTTTTTGACATTTTTTTCCATCTTTCCCCTCATTTCCGCTTCGTGTGTTTTTCACTCTCTTGCTCTCGGGAAATGTCTGAGTAGGAGAAATAAGTGCTGGTCCCCAAAAATGAGTGCACGTGCCCTCTCTAACCTCCCCCACCCCCACCCTCCAATAACCACTGGTTCAAATTAAGCACTGGTGATCAATAATAATAGTCCCTCATTGTATATTGTTCTCTTTAATTTTTATTTTGCTACAAAATGATGTTTGGAAGCCAGTTAAAGCTGACGATAGCCAGACCTAAAAAGGGAGAAGTATTGGGCTCTTAATTATTTTTTATCAGGGATTATGGGGTGTCACCCCCTGGATATTTATTCACCATTGAGATTAAAACATTCCACCGGATTTTTGGAAATTACTCGGAAAGCGTATGTTTTAAGGCTCGTAGTTAGGCAAAAGGTAGAGTCAGACTTTTACCAATCGGAACACGCACGTTCCTCAGACAGGAACGGACATGGAATGATTGCGGCTTCTTACTAAGTCGGTGTTGTTTCCCCCTCCCCCATTGCTGGAGTACTTTCTGATTGGAGCTATTCAAGGCGAGGGCTGATTGCAGTGAGAGAAGTGCTGATGAATTGTATGCCCTAACAGACAATCAATGTCTGCTCGGTAATTACGATGCTACAAAAACTGGATCCTTTACAACACATTTCCAATAAAACAGCAGTACATTTGTTACTTCGGACTGGAAGTTTCAGTATATTCATCAATGTCTTTCTGGGGCAAAACCTTCAAACGGACTATCAAACAGTGTTAATTAAGTGCTTCACAGCCCTGCAACTGAATGCATTTTCTTTTCTAAAGCTTAGAAATTGCAAAACATAGTCAAAATGCTCCACCAGAAAAAAACGTAAACCAAAGAAAAACATATTATGCGGAGGAGAGCCTTTTCAAAGCGATCCTGTTCGGAAAAACCGGAGGCAGATATCCAAAGAAGTTTCTTTAAAAACATGGTTTGTTAAAATCTGGTTTTGATGAAAGAGCACACGGCTCAATTCCCTGCTTCCGTGCTCTCTGACTGATCATGAATCATGATAGGTTTGCTGTTATTAGGAGAGTAAACAGACAGCGATTCAGTAACGGGTAAAGATGCCAGGGCCTTCTAGCCGGCCACTTTTGTGCCAACCTTTAACATACAAACCACACACTGGGGATGCAGTTCTCTTGACCTGGATGAGAGATAACACATCAGGAGGCAGTGCCCGCCTTTCACTTAATTTCTCCTCTATGTAACCGAAGTTATGAAACAGGCCTCAAAGCCGCCAAGGATGCCCCTGAAGACAGCGTTATTAGGACCCCATAACAACAAAGATCATCTAATTTCCTGGGAGGTGGAGGAGAGTTGTAGAAACCTGCAAAGCGTCATTTGTCTTAAGGCACACAGACTGCCCTTAGCTCTATAGAAAACACGTCCATATGTAAACAATGTCTACCCAATAAGCCCAGTTAATACCAACCACCTAGCATGTATTTACATCTCACAGTATTTTAGTACTTCCCCTCCCAGTGCATTGAGTAGGGCTGCTGTAAGTGCTGTACAAGAAACCACCGTAACTTAACTTCATTTCCAAACTTGAAAAAAATTAACATATGCACCCCTACCTTTATTTAAAACAAGCATGGGCAAAGCCAATAAATGTCAACTCTATAAGACTGCTGCATGGGTTGTACAGGCTTTTAGTGCCAATCACATGCGAATACATTATGCCGCATGCAAACACACGCTTTGTGAAGCAGGCACACACATACACCGTGACATATGTCTATGCAGGTGTAGTGACATATTTAAGTCTGTTGGTTTAAAATGGGGTACGCCCATAATAGGAGGGTAAATTAAAAGGAAAAAGGAAAAGTAGAAGCAAATGGAAATAAAAGAAGACAATGGCCCAGTAGCACTTTGCAGCAGCCAGGCTCACAAGTAGATTAATAAATTAGTTATTACATTCTAGATAAAATAACACAAACAGTGGGGCAGTTGCCGGGAGAGGAGTAAACTGAGAGTCTAGAGGCACATAAATACATCTGGGAGAGAGCAAGATAAAAAAATCATTTACTGGTATGGAGGGCTAAATGTAAAATGAGTAAGCATTGGCAAAACGAAACGGTCTCACCAATTTTTAGCAAGCAAGAAAATCGGATTTTTCGATGCCCGGAAACCCTTGTTAAATATGCAGAAATCAATTAAAATATTATTTTCTATAATTTTAGGAAGACCACCACCTTACACATACACCGTATGTCGCACCATGGAAGGAGTTTCAAGTGGGGTGGCTAAGCAGATGTCAGAGCAGTGGGGTAGGGAGGAAGATGTAGTACAGTACATCCTCACACTGATGGGAAAGGTCTGTCAGAAGTTACAATAGTAGGAAAGCTGACTAGAATTGCCTTCATGTGCAAGCTTTTATGAGGCTGCACGCCTTTGCCTCCAAGGAAAGAGAATGCTTGAGGGATGATCAGGGAAAGGGGTCTCCGGCCCTGGCTGGGGAGGCCTTTATCACAGCATTTGCTAGGTAGAATGATAGTGGCGCTGCCAGAGATACGCAAGAAAAACGGAGAGGGGTTTCTTTTTTTGACTCCCATGTCATGGATGTTTTTTTAGGTGTTTGGGGTTTCAGAATTCCTGGGTAGGAAAGCGATTCCGGGGTTAGAGTGGACAGACTGGAGAGTCAGGAAGGTGTGATTGAATAGTGCACAATCTAAGACAGATCCGAGGGCACTGGGGAAGAGAGTGTGCTTCAAGTTTTCCTAGCCAAGGACGTGTGCCCGGTGCATTGGGGAGCGAAGTGGCAGGCTATTAGCGGGGCATCAAGTGGGGAGGTTTTCCGTCACGAGGACGGGGCTCAGGTGACTGGTAATCTGCTGCTTTGGGTCAGTGGCGTAACAAAACAGACTCGACCAGGAGCTCTCCTGCTGAAGTGCTGTGCTGTGCCGAGGGCTCCCCCCGAGCTTGCGGCTCCCCCTCCCCTGGCCTGTGTTACGCCCCTGCTCTGGGTCATGCAGAAAAAAACTGGAAAGCATTGAGGAAACCCCGGAGGACTTCGAAACACATTCTTTTAGAATCGGTGCGGTCACAGAGGCAGCTCAGAGGGATGAGGCAGGGATAGGAGTATGAATTTGGAGCTTTGATCAAGTGCTTCTGAAAATATGTGCGCATGGAACATGAAGGGGATTTATGAATAGCGTCAATTCGTTTGAATATCACAATTGTGTTTTTTACAGACTGGTGCAGTAGCTGGGCCAGAAGCAATTGAATTGTTGATCTGGATCATGGGACATTCATTTAATAAGTGGGCTGAAAAGCAGAATTCCAAAAGGGACAAAGCGGTAACCTCCAGCTGGATGAGAAGCTCTTTACAGTGAAGTGGCGTAGAAAAGATGGTATAAGATGGCAAGAACTTTTACAATACATGAGTACGCTACTGAGGAGGCACAGATGTCCTGACATTATTGTGTTACATGTAGGTGAAAATGATTTAGTAATTTCTAAATGCCTGGCTTTGCTAAAAGAGATGAAGTGGGACATGCTTGAGATTAGGAGGCAGTGGCCAAGGACATTTTTCATATGGACGGAATTTATTCCACGGCAACACTGGAGGGGGCGGCCAAGCAGGCTGCAATTCCCGTGGCCTAGCGAAAGATCAATAGGGATATGGGTGTTGTTTGTACGGAGTAAAGGTTTGGAAGAGTAGAACATCCGGAGATAAGGTTTGATGCAGCAGAGTTTTTCAGAGGTGATGGGGTACATTTATCAAGGTACAAGACAGAGACATATTTGATGCAAGAGGCGCTTGATAAAGCTTTTGACAAGTAGCAGAGAGAGAGGGATTTCTAAGATTGAGTCAGAAAAGGGGGGGGAGGGTTTAGGCCTTTTCTGAGTGGCAGTGGGCAGTTTCAGTTGCCATGATTGGTTGTGAGCACAAGTCAAGCAGGACAATGGGGGGTTGGTAATAAAGTTAAACCTGGAGGAAGCTAGGCAAAAGTTAAGAGTTTAGATACCTGGGGCCTCATGTAGGTAGCCAAATACCGGTCGGTAACGGCCGATTTTCGGTAAATATGCCGTTACCGACCGGTATTCAGACAAGTGAGATGTAGGAGTCCAAAAATCAAATTTCGGTAATTATGAGGCGGTAAATACCGATTCATATTTACCGAATACATAATTAACGAATCGGTAAATATGAAGTGGTAAATATGAAGTGGTAAAAATTAAAATGACATGTAGGAGCACTCGGTAATTAAGAAATCCAAGAAAATCGGTATATAAGAGTCGGTAATTAACACGGATTGAAAGCAGGTGGTAACCATCAACAGTGCAGATAAGCAATCCCAAAATGCAACTGCGTGGACAACATGCCCCCCATGTACGTCATTGCAAGGCGCCTACATCTACAGGCAGCAGGACTGAGTGTTTGGCGACGGGAGGAACGCATCTACAGACAGCGCATCACACTATTCCAGCTGACTGATGCAGAGATACATGACAGGTACAGGCTACACCCCGAAACCATCATGGACTCAATCAGGAACTCCACCCACTCCACCAATGTGAATACCGAATTGAATGAATTTGGGAATGGTCCTGTGGGTGGCAGAACCAAAAGGTGGGCGTATGCTATTTACAACGAAGTCTGCAAGTTGTCGCACAGTGAGGCGGCTTCCAGTTTGAGAGCTACTGACCAAGCAAACATGGAGAAGGCCTTAGCCGTTATATATAATAGCTCCAGCACTCTCACTTCTAGGATTCATACATGAGACAATAGGCACATGCAAGTACACGGCGCATGCAATGTACAAGCCCCGATTGTGGCGTGCATCCTACGAGGTATCCCAGTGCCTGTGATTACACCTTCTTCCACTCTGCTTGCAAACGGTATTTATTTCTTTTTGATTGACGAAGCGTGCTGCGGGATGTGATTGTGAATCCCGTACATAACTGTCTCGCATGAAGTTGTCTGCTGCAATACAGTTCTTTTTCCACCCCCGCATGTGCGGCGGGATGTTTCCATCTGGCCTTCGATTACAACCTTGAAAGCAGGGTGCAACAAGTTGAGCTGAATAGAGCGCCATTGTCCCACAAAGAGGTGCCTTTGACTCCCTCCCGTGAAAAATTTGTCCTTCACGTTGCTAAAACGCGCACTGATGTACAGGCGCCTCTGAATACTGACCTCCCCCTGCATTTCGGCTCTGTGATCCAAACTATAATCAATGCCTCGTCCACCACCGGCCTGGCTCATTTTTTTAAACATGTGGGCTCGGGTCTCGTGACCTCTTTCCAAACTATTTTTGGTGTAAGTCCGGCATTTGTACATTCACTTTTCTCGTGCATCTTTGGAGGTGTCCCGCTGCTTCTGGCGCTAGTGGCAGGTGTGCTGCTTTTCCTTTTCATACTCCGGAATGGCTGCTCCTTCTGTGCCACACGAGCACCTGTCCCGTCTGCATCTTCTTCGTGATAGGATGCTTGACTTCTATGGTACTTTGCCATTGGCGACTTTGAGCCTGGCTTATGGATTATCCTTCAGGTATTCCTACTTCACCTGCGTACAACCTGTATTGCACTGCCTGGATTGTCCCTTTGAATGGCCTCTGGATTTGTGCTTGACCAACATGGTGTCTCCGGTGCCGGATTTCGATCGACTGATGAGGCCCTTGGTGTCTCACGAGTTGGCCTGTTCTGGTGTCCGGATCATGGCGTGTGGTGCGGCGCATGGTATCCTGGGTAATTGGGACATCTCAGCGGCAGCCTACGACTTCTTGTCCATGAGCTATTTGGAGGAACATTCCGGGTGCCCTCTGATTGTGCTAGAGGCTCCGTTGGTTGGAGAACACGTATGTTCCTTTTCTTTACTTAATTGGATGGCTGAGACTTTTAGTGGCCCTGAAAACGATTTTTTGTTGGAAGCCGTGGCCACATATGCTGCCTATACATTCATGGATTAACTGGATTGTCGTCCATTGCGCCTGTGCTACTGGACAGCACCCTGGCGCAACATTCATTTCTTTCATTTGTCGTTTTACTCTTCCTGATGGTCTGCTTGGGTTTTTAACTATACTTGCATTGTGTTTTTAGGTATTTCATGCTGCAATTAATTGGACTTACAGACTTTGGCGCTGCATTGGTTACGCCTTGTCCTGCTCTGACGAAAATGAACTCTGCGTTCTCTCTTTTCTTGTCTATTACATATTGCTTCGCTGAAGGGGGCGTGTAGTGAGTTCTCCCTGAATACGTACATACATTGTTCAGTTAGCATAACCACGTTGAATGTTATGTAGCCATCTTTTTGTCTTTGCACACGACACTGCGTTTACATGGTCTGTCTTGAATAAACTGCTGACTCGAGACTTCCTTCAGACGAGTGCATTCTGTTGTTCCCATCCACAGCTCTGCGCAGCGACCTTGGTCTGTACATGCTGTGACACACAGTCTGGATTTTTACACAATGCATGTTTTCCACTCTAGGTTGTTCGACCCACTATTTAGCCATGACACACGCGCAGCTGCACATACCTGATAGTTGGTGCTTTTCATATCACAGACATCATGTTTATTGTTCAGACCGAAGACGAGCCTTCCTGCGAGTAGACTCCTGATGCTCCTGTGATGTGATTACACTGAGCTGATTTTTGAGGTATGGGGTCCCCTATTCCAGCCTGAGAGGCCTTCTATGATAACATGATTCTGATATTGGCTACTTAGTGAAGGGAAGGTGGTAGTATCCTCGGTATTTTCCGAATCGGTAAATACCACCTCGGTATTTACCGATTCGGTAAATACCACCTCGGTATTTACCGATTCGGTATTTTCCGATTCGTATTTACCGAATGTTACCGATTCGGTAACTGTTACCGAATTGTTTGCTACATATAACTTACCGATTCTAATTTACCGATTCGGTACGGCTCGGTATTTAAGAACCGGTAAAATTTATTTACCTACATGAGGCCCTTAGAGAGTTAGATGCTAATAGACGTAGGTAAAAGTGTGTAAAGTTTGAAAGTTTAATGCCATGGCAGGAGTTAAAGTTGCAAGATAAGGATGTTAAGGGGGCAGGGAATTTAGGGGTTGGGGATAGAGGGAATTAGGTGAACTACTGTATAATGAGGTCTAGCTTGTGAGGCTAAGTCCTAGGATGATTTTATGTAATGTGCACGTCTTCAATAAAGCAGCCTTTTTCACACAACAAGCTAGCAGGTGGTCTGTGTAGCCTCTTTCGGCCCAATGACTTTTCCATTACTGGTGCAATTAAAAAGCCTCTGACATTGGCAATGCCTTTAGCAACTATCACCACATGAGGGATTATATCTAAGGTACAACTAAGGCTGCAATTTAGTGGCTGGCATGTCACAATGTGCATTGGAAGAGAAAGTGGGAGGAGACATTATGGGCATCCACAAGGTTGCCATGCAGCATCTGGCATGCCGTTGAGAAGCACGAGCATTGAATGCAGGAGGAGGGATGGGGAAGAAGGAGGGAAATTAAATTAAAGAGTGCGAGTGCACTCTGAAAAACCAATGTGTAAACTCCCATAAAGTGCTACACAAGGAATGACATTAAAAAGCACACAAATGGAGTTCGAGGACATCAGCAGTGGAAGTTGGCACCATATCCAATCATTGGCAAAGGTAAAAGAGCAATGCTCCTTGGCAGGGAAACAACACTAAAAGCAGGGAACTGAGATTTACAAGAAAGCCATTTAATTATGAGAATTGATTGACTCAATGGATTATTGCATACATTGCTGGCTGTGGCTGACAGCTGGACCTCTCTGTAGTGAGACCACAAAAGAGTAGCCGGTAAATCCTGCTGTGAGCCATTCAGAACCTGCTAGACATTGACCCAGGAAAGTACAATATTTCTCAGAAGGGTTCTTCATACCCTGAAATAACTGCTTTAGAAGGACATCCTTGCAAATGTGACTTACTTGGGTTTTGTAATAGACTGGATACTCATATTTTTCAAATAGTCTATGATAATTAAGGTCTCCAGATTTAAATGGCTTCTCACTCACGCCACCTCAAAGTCTTTTGTAACATTTGAGACCAGCCAACTATTCACTTATTTCTGTTAGATAACTTTATCTATCTGGAAGTTCTAAAACTTTTACCACACTTGGGGCCTCATGTAGGTAGCCAAATACCGGTCGGTAACGGCCGATTTTCGGTAAATATGCCGTTACCGACCGGTATTCAGACAAGTGAGATGTAGGAGTCCAAAAACCACTTTTCGGTAAATATGAGGCGGTAAATACCGATTCATATTTACCGAATTCCAAAATACCGAATCAGATTTACCGAATACATAATTAACGATTCGGTAAACATGAAGTGGTAAATATGAAGTGGTAAAATTTAAAATGACATGTAGGAGCACTCGGTAATTAAGAAATCCAGGAAAATCGGTAAATAAGAGTCGGTAATTAACACGGATTGAAAGCAGGTGGTAACCATCAACAATGCATATAGGCAAACCCAAAATGCAACAGCGTGGACAACATGGCCGCCATGTACGTCATTGCAAGGCGCCTACGTCTACAGGCAGCAGGACTGAGGGTGTGGCGACGGGAGGAACAAATCTACAGACAGCGCATCACACTATTCCAGCTGACTGATGCAGAGATACATGAGAGGTACAGGCTACACCCCGAAACCATCATGGACTTAATCAGGGACCTTCACCCACTCCTGGACCAGCCAATAAGAAGGGCGCACGCCATACCCCCACATGTGCAGGTGCTCTGCAGCCTACATCTGTTGGCATCCGGCAGTTATCAGGTGGTGATAGCTGCGGTGGGTGGGGTATCCCAGAGTTGCCTGTCACGTTTCTTCAGGAAGTTCCTGGATGCCATGATGCAGAGAATGCACCACTACATAAGCTTCCCAAACACACAGGCTGCACTGCAGAAAACAAAAACAGACTTTTATCACATGGCACAGTTCCCCCATGTCATCGGCTGTATTGATGGTACACACATCCCAATCTGTCCACCAGCTGATACAGAGCACATCTACAGGAACAGGAAGTCCACCCACTCCATCAATGTGCAGGTGATCTGTGATGCAGGGAACATCATCACAGATATTGTTGCAAAGTTTCCTGGGAGCACCCACGACTCTTACATCTTCCAGAATAGTGGGATCTACACACGACTGAGTGCCGGAGAATTCGGAGAGGGATACCTGCTAGGTAAGTAACAGTGACGCCCCTTGAAACCTGCAAATCATAGTGTATAGAGGCATGTTACTGATGGTTCCCTTTTACTCATCCAGGCGACAGTGCATATGCATGCCGGTCATTCATCCTCACTCCCTACCTACACCCAGCAACCCAGAGTGAGAGACGATACAACGTGGCACATAAAACAACACGCAATGTGGTGGAGCGCACGTTTGGACTACTGAAGAGCAGGTTCCGCTGCCTGCACAAGAGCGGAGGCGCACGCCAGTACAAACCCATCACCTGCTGCAAGATTATTGCCACTTGTGCAATGCTGCACAACCTTGCCACGAAAAAAGGTACAGATGTGGAACTAACATATTTTGAGGACAACGAGGATGAGTCAGGCCAGCCACAGGGCAACGCAGCTAGAGTGCCAACTGCAATCGATGGGAGAGAGAGACGGGCAGAGATCACATGCAACTATTTCTGAGTAAGTGAGGGGACACAGCGAGTTGTGAGAAGTCCTGACGTAGTTTTAATGTGGCACCACGCCATGAACACATGAACAGGCCAATCAGGCAATATACCATCTATACAAGGAGTATGTCCAGGGTTACGTCACCCAATGGGAAGTGGCTTAGCAGGGCTACATCAATGTTTGCGCATACGCGCTGCAGTGGTGGATTGCACGGCCTGTGCATCCTCACTAGAGCCAACCCCAAGCCGCCTGCTGCTCCTGCGTGCTTCTGGGACGGGGGGTGTGATGCTGCTGCTGGTGTCGATGCTCTCCGCAGCATCCCCTGCAGCAGTTGTCGACGTCTGACTAGTCAATAGCACCCCTAGTGCACTTGTCACCTGCACCATCCCCCGAGACAGGTCGCTGCAGCACTGTGTTAGGCCCTCCTGCATCGTCACAGAGCGCCGGCACAGTAGAGAAGTCGCAGTTGCCAGACGGTTGAGTGCCCTGCTGGTAGTGTCCCTTCTCTGGCGTTCCCGGCGCCGTGCTTCGATGTCAGCATCTAATTTGCTGCACAACTGCTGGATTGACTGGGACATGTCCCGAATGCCCGCAGCCATGCCGCTAATGTTACTGTCCATGTTGACTAATGTTGTCCTCATCACCCGCATGTGCCTCTGGACTGACATGACTGCCTTTGATTGCAGGCGCTGTTGCTTCAACATTTGGCCCTCGAGACCCAAGAAGACACCATGGCCGTCAGTGGGTGCTGGTGGACTCTGGACACGCGACCTGCGGCGCCCTCTTGCTCCCGTCTGTGCTGCCTGTGAGGTGTGGGGCACAGTGGCATGGCTCCCTTCCTGGGGCCCGGTGCGGTCTTCTGGGCCCATGCTGTCGTCTGACGAGGTGTCTAAGGCTCTTAGCCTGGCTGCTGGACGCCTCCTCATTCTCACACCTGCAAGCGGAGATGTGGCCGGTGATTCGAACATGAGTGGCGATGCTGGCTCTGGTTGTGGTAATGCTGGCTCTGGTTGTGGTGATGCTGGCTCTCGGTGAGGTGATGCTGGCTCTGGGTGCGGCGAGGCTGGCTGTGTTGGTGGTGCGGCTGCCAGTGGGCCTGCTCCCTGGTCTGAACTTGTGCTGGCTAGAGGTGATACTTGTGGCCGGTGTGCCGTCTCTCCTGCAGCATGCCCTGTCCTGCATGATGTCACATCTGTGGACAGAAATACAACATTGGCTCAGTGTCCCCGAAGGGCTGCATTGCAAGCGTCACAATAACACATTTCACATTCCAATATGTCCTCTGTCTCCTTGTGCCTCGAGTGTGTGACATGCCTTGTTGCCCTGTAACATTTACGCCATGGTTAGTGTTGCCCTGACTACATCTCCCGGAATGCATTGCCTGTCTGCACTGACACGTGTGGACTGCAGTGTGATTCTCGTTTCACAATGGGGGATGTGGGATAGGGGTAGGGGGGGCTACATTGCTGTGCTTTCATCTTACCTTGGTGTGTTGCGGCTCTGGCAGAGCTGTCGGTGTCCCCAAGACCCACGACGCTCTCCTGCTGGATTGTGGCCGCCACCAGCTCCTCCAGTTCGGTGAGGGCAGGTGCCCTGTTGGTTCCACCTCCGGTCTGGCTGGCCTCCTTCTGGATGTCGCCCATCTTCCTCTTGGTTACAATCCTCAGGTCATACCAGCGCTTTTTGAGGACCTCAATGTCCCTGTGGGTCACTCCCACAGCATTGACCTGCGCCTGGATGGCCAGCCATATGTTGCGCTTTTCCGCCTCAGGCACTTGCAGGGATTGCCTTCCAAACAGCTTCTGGTGCTGCTTCACCACCTCCTCCACCAGCACCTGGAGTTCCTTGGGGCTAAATTTCAGCTTCCTCCTCCTTTCCCCTCCGTCTTTCTGTGTTCTCTGGCTGGACATGCTGTTCGTTTACCCGCTCGCACATGCAACGGCTCCCTGCCTCTCCTCTGCACTCCAAGCCTCTCCAGGGTCGGCTAATTATGTACACCTGCCTGGGTGTGGCCACTTCGGCTAATTATGTACACCTGCCTGGGTGTGGGCACTTCCTGGTTGGGTGGGCTGTCGTTGCACAGGATTAGCTGTTTCGTCAAGTCATGTGATTTTATTTACCGAATCCGTACATTCCGATTCGGTATTTTCCGATTCGGTAAATACCACCTCGGTATTTTCCGATTCGGTAAATACCACCTCGGTATTTTCCGATTCGGTAAATACCACCTCGGTATTTACCGATTCGGTGAATTCCGATTCGTGATTACCGAATGTTACCGAATCGGTAACTGTTACCGAATTTTTACCTACATATAACTTACCGATTCTAATTTACCGATTCGGTACGGCTCGGTATTTAAGAACCGGTAAAATTTATTTACCTACATGAGGCCCTTGGTCTTAGCCATGCACATGATTAATTCCTCTGTAAATCTAACCATTCTACTGAAGAAACAACTCAGATGCTGGCATCATTTGCACCTGGAGCTTTACAGAACCTCAAAACAAAAACAAACATAATGACTACAAATGTCCTCAGGACACAACATTTGAATTTAATTTCCATTGTACCTTTTTGCCAATTAAACAAGCTCTAAGGAGGTCTAGCTATTCTCAAAAACAGAACTTGTAACTCTGCGAGAGGGCAGATTAGGCTTGTGCACTGTGACATCTGAACCTTTCTGGGTTTTACCAAAACAGAGTTCTTAGAGAATACATATGCATGTTGTCATGAGCAGAACAAAGATCTATGGGAGTTTTAATAATAGAGTATTATTAATCAAGAGAAAAGCTCAGACTGAGTTGGGGTATCAGCAGGAACTGAGCCTGAAGTGACAATGGCTTTTATAAAACCATACCTCATTGAAACGCTAGGTGTTAAGACCTAATATGCTTTGCTATTATATTTTACAGCAAATTGAATCTAATCGGACGCTACAAGCCACATGCAACATAGTCAAAGAAAGCACCGATTCAGTGGTATTTTAATTCAGCCTTTCAATATGTTCCACGGGCTAGCATTAGCCAATCAATTTTTATCACTTTAATCACAAGTCTCTTATACAATGGAAATGAAGCAGGAGCATGGTCATGCAAATCTCTCTGCAGGCCAGAATTGCTTGCAGTCTGTTAACAGTAAAGTAATTGGCATCAGGTCTACTTGGGGTACATTCACATTACTCTTCAACATAAATGTAGCCACCCACTTCAAAAGCTTGGTCTCAATCCACTTGCTACTGCCTATGGCAAACGCTAGAAAAAGAATGTAATCGCCCAGTGCATAACAACTTAGAGACACAGGGGTAGCCAGGCTCTAGCCAATTATAAGTTCATCCAGGCCATGGGCCAGACACCAATCCAATAGTTATTATTTACATCTTGCTAGGCATGTTTGATACAAGGCACCCAAGTTTGCTTGTCTTTGTGGACCTTACTCTAGGGTCAAATAAGGTTGATCCTCCCACCATGGTCCAATGACTTAAAGAAGTAGGATGGGTTAGCAAGTCTGCTCTAAATTAATTCTCCTGTCCACCATATCACCATGATCCAATGACTTAAAGAAGTAGGATGAGTTAGCAAGTCTGCTCTAATTTAATTCTCATGTTTATTAGAATCCATGTGGGGGAATTCTGATGTAGAGAATGTTAGAAATTGGGGTTACTGGTTGACTGGGGTGTTTTCCCTGGTCAAGCAGCAACCACAATACTTGTCAGGGTAAGTCAAAATCAAACCCAAAATTAACCTGTGTTCAACCCCCTAGTAGTTTCGCACACAGCAGTCAGTCTAACTGAGAGGCAATGTGTAAAGTATTTGTGCAACACTTCAAACAGTAACAAAGTAAAAACACCCTACCAAAAGATCCCAACACCAAGTTGGAAAAATATAGCAAAATGTAATAAATAAAACAAGACCAAAACGACAAACATCCAATTAGTAGAACTGGATTTATGAATTTTTAAAGAATAAACTGCAATATAGCACCTAAGAGCATAAAACATAAATCGCGCTGGACTATGTCAAAGTCAAAAGTTCAGGCTAACCACGATGGAGCGAGTCAGATCAGCAGTGTAGCTAATTGGCTTGAACTTGTGACTTTCCACTAGTCTAGCATGACCAGATGACTGTGAGTAGCGGTTAGTGCATTTAGGTGCTTTTTTCCAGTCTGTTCTATTCTACTGATTGGATTTTTGATGTTTTGGTATAATATTATTTATTAAAATGTACTCAAATTTTCTAAATTGGTTTGGGACTTTTTTGTTTGTTGCATATTGACTTTATGACTGTTTGTGTGCTGCATAAATAATTGACCCTTTGCCTCCAAGTTAAACGTTGCTGCTTTGTGCTAATCTACCAGAGATTTAAGTGCAAGATAATTTAGTGACTTTTGTGGTTCACCCTGACAAGGATTGTGGCTGTTGTTGTTGTCTTCAACCCCCTCAACCAATAATTCCATTTCTTACAACCAGCCTTACATAGACTCCGATATTTAAAACTAAACACACAATGATACATGAGGGTCTGGGTTGGAAATGGGCCTTTGTGCAGGGTCATTGAGCTGAGAGACCACAGCCCCTATGGCATGCTCTAATGTGTCCTTCTCAACAATGAATTCCTAGAAGAAGCCAGGGACCTTGAGCACTGGTGCTGTACACATGGCCTCCTTCAAGGTGTCAAAAGCAGTCTGGCATGCCTCTGTCCAGATCACCTTTCTGGTCTACTTCTTCAAAGTCAGCTCAGTCAAGGGGGCAATAATAGTGCCACACCCATTGACAAATCTCCTGTAATATCTGGCGAGGTCTAAGAAGCCTCTCACCTCAGTGTGGGTCATGGGAGGGGTGTTCAGAAACTAAGATGGTCTAAAGTTTGGAGCTGCACCTAGCCCCCACCAACTTGGGGCCCATATTAGACCCCTTATTCCTGCCCTATCCACCACTTAAAGGGCTTTATAGTGAGGCCTGTCAGCCTGCTGCAGAGTCCGAAGCACTTCCTGGAGGGGAAACAGGTGGTCCTTCGATCAAGAACTAAAAACTGCAATCTCATCCAGGTAGGCAGCACTGAAAGCCTCCATCCCAGCCAGGAACCTGTTAAACAGCCTCTGGAAGATGTCTGGGGCATTCTTTAAAACAAAGGGCATCACCTTGTTATGTTATGTTATGTTAAATACATTTATATTGCGCTCAGCTACTCCGCAGAGTGTCCCGGCGCATGCAGAGGTAAAGGCAAAGGGTGCCAGAGGTACAACTAAAAGAGGAAAGTTTTAAGCTTTTTCTTGAAGGTAACATGATCCTGAATGCTCCGCAGAGTCAAGGGCAAAGCATTCCAGGCCAGGCTAGCTTTCCTGACAAGTGAACAACCGCCCAGCCTTTGACGAATAAATCTGGGGGTCTGCAGCAGAAGTTGAGAAGTGGAGCGCAACTTTCTCACTGGAGTGTAAAAGACATATCTCTTCTGAAGATAGCTGGGGCCCCTGCCATAGAGGGCACTGGGGGCCATGGAGAGCATTTTGAATTGAATATGAGCCTCAACAGGAAGCCAATGCAGAGAGTGCAAATGAACACGCACACTGTACCCATTGGACAAGCCTAGCAGGAGTCTGGCAGCAGAGTTTTGCACAACCTGCAATTTTCTTAAGAGGTAACCAGGAATGCTCACATAAAGGGCATTGGTGTAATCCAGGCGAGATAAAATTAAAGCACGGACCACCGATTCTTTAGCAGGTCCTGGAAGAAAGGAGAGAAACTTTCTCAGTGCTTTCAAGGTGCCGAAACACGTCCCAACGAGCTTCTTAACTTGTGTGGAGAGATTCCGATTCTCCGAAAACCAGATCCCTAGATTTTTAGCAGTATTGTTCCCTGCGCTAGGCAGGGGGAAGCCAGGGGGCCTCATCTTAATTAGAAAGAACCCTCTAGAGTGGTGAATGCAGACCTCCCCCTGGCCCCCTCGGTTAGAACAAATGCCTGTACCCAGATGTCAAATCAAAAGTGCTTAGGAGCTTTGAAGAGCCCAACCTATCTATGAGCTCATCAGCTTGGAGATGGGGTGTGCATCTGTCTTGGTGACTGAGTCGAGCCTCCTATATTCCTCAGAGAACTGAAATTCCACGGCAGAACCCGGTGGTGTGTTCTTAGGTGCCAGTACCAATGGGATGGAACAAGGACTATTGGAGTTCTCAATTACCCATAGTTGAGAATCTTGGACCCCTCCTCCTTGATGCTGGCTCTCACCTTGTTAGATAGCCTGTAAATTGTATTTTTCACAGGCATACTATCCCCTGTATCAATGTCGTGGGTACACTTATGTGTAAGCCCAGTGAGGAGTGCGATCAGAGGGGCAAGTGGTCCCAGCATGTGGCAGCAGTCCCCCTTTTGTTCTGGGGTCAGTGTAGGGGAGAGGTTGACACCTTTAATTGACCCATCCTGCTCCTTGGAAGAGAAACGTTTGGAGAGAGGTTCACTCTCCTCCTCCAGTCCATCATCTGTCATCAGGAGCAAGGTAACCCTGCAACTCTTATAGTAGGGTTTGAGGAAATTGACATGCAAGACTCTTAAGGGGTTCCTCCGAAGGTTCATGGTCTTCCGGGTATGTGGCCTTCCCCTTGGGCTCCTTCACCTCATAGGGCTCAGAGCACTAGTCCTGTGGGGTCCAGGACTCCACTGGTTCTATTACCTACACTTTCTGGCCATGCTGAAACTCAACCAGAGTGGCCTTCTGGTTACTCTAGAATTTCATAACCTCCAGGCTGATTTCCGGGTTCTCAGTCTTTTTTCCAAAAGTGCTTCATCTGATTCCTGGGAGCCAATATGGAGCTGACTACATGCTGGGGAGGTTTCTTGGGAGCTTGCTCCCACACCCCCTTGCTAAGGCTGAGAAGCCTTCTGATAGGGTAGCCATACAGGAGCTCAAAGGGACTGAACCCAACCCCTTTCTGTGGCACTTTCCTTTAAGCAGAAGGACGGCATGGTCAGAAGACTTCCAAATTCCGCCTGATGGGATCTGCCAGGTGATTAATCATGTCTTTAAGGGTTGTGTTGAATCTTTCAACACGACCATTAGTCAGGGGATAGTAGGGTGTGGAGAGTATGTAAGTTACTCCACACTCATAGCCCATGGACATCATGTAGGTTGGAATGAAGTTGGTGACCCTGGCAGAAACCACTTCTTTGGGGAACTGCACTGGCCACTGCAGGTACAGGTATTGTTCTCAGATGTATGGCCTCTGTGTACCTAGAAGCATGGTCCACCAATACCACAATTAATTTGAAGCCTAGAGCAGTCTTGGGCTCCAGGGGCCCAATAATGTTGATGCTCACTCATTCAAGGGGGGTACCAACAACATGTAAGGAAACCAGGGCAGCCTTTAACTTTCCCCCTGACTTCCCTCTGGCCTGGCAGGTGGGACAGGACTTGCAGAATGCATTTGAGGTCACTCTCATCTTGGGCCAGTAAAGGTGTGTGACATGCCTGGCAAAGGTCTTGTCTTGCCGCAGATGTCCTGCCAGGGCTACATCATGAGCAGACCCAGTAGGATGGCCCCGTAGCAGTGGATACCACCCAACAGCACAGATACCTTAGTGTCACTACACAGGAAGTCATTCTGCCAGTAAATCAGATGATCACCAGAGGTATTGCCAGCTGCCTGCACCTTGACCTGCCACCTGAGGCCCTCAAGAGCAGGTCACTCTTTCTGGACTTTGCAAAACTCTCTCTTGGAGAGTCCCTCTTCGACTTGCCAGCCAGCCAGCCAAGGTAGCCCAGGATAGCAATATCCTCCCCTGTAGGCTACAGGGTGTCACCCACAGGGTCAGCCTCCTCCCAGAGCGTGGGAGTTTCAAAAGCAGGTTCCCCGTGCCACCTGACCTACTTCTTTTTCGCAGGTACCTGGGCCATTCTTTCAGACTCCATGCCCTCTAGACTTCCCTGTTGGGCTGCCATATGTTATGTGGTCATGGACACCGACTCAGGCAATCCTAACTTCTCTAGGTATGACCAGAGCTCCACCTCCTTCCAGATAGTATGCTCCATGTCGCTGCCAAGCAGACAATCCATAAGCAAGGCTGGACTCACAGCCACCCCCAAGGAACCTTAGCCCCCCCACACCATTCAAAGGAAATTAGAGCTAATAGATAGCGACTCTTACAGTTGTATGCTACTGTGACCTGGTGTAATACATTAGGGATTGCATGCTCTGAGGACACCAGATGACACCTAGCAATAGTCATACTGGTTTCTGCATCTCTCAGAGCTTCCACCCACTGCCCATTGATGCTGGCCCACTGCCTGTACTAGGAAGTATTATTAAGAATGTGGGCCTTTGGCACCGTCTCTTTGTCACCCAATAACACTAGGGTAACATCCGCACTACCCCCCAGGACAATCTCCTCCCCAAGCGCTAAACTAGCCAACCTTGGCTCAGTTCCAGTGGGGGGCTGCACCCTCTAAGGGCATTGGATGCCCCTCTTGACATGCCCATACCTGTGGCATTTAGAGCATTTTCCCTGAAAATGTCTTCTCCTGGAAACTGTTTTGGGGGCCTTTAGAGAAACCGTTCACCCTTTTGGTGATCCCTACCAGATACTTTCTTGTGCTGAGCAATAGGACTGCTTCCTTAGCAAGTTCACCATAGACACTGAGCTTTGAAACAACAAGTTGTTGGTGCAGTTCTGCAGAACAATTGCTTTTTTTGGACCCGGTGCTGAGCCATAGGTATGCTTCCTTAGCATGCTCACTGTAGACAGTGTCTTTCAAGAGGGCAGTACTTTATCCTGTCCCCCTTTCATAGGACCAGTAGTGTATTTCTCTCCTCCCAGGGAATATGTCTCTGGAGATTGGCTTCCCTATCCCCCTCAGGGACCCTGTACATCTCTATCCTCCTCAGGGACCCTGTACATCTCTAAGGCAACCTTAGAAACCTTTAGCCACTTGTCAATGTAGTACCACACAAGAAAGATAGGCTCAAATCTTTAAGAATGTGGACCTGACTGTCTCCACTGGACATCAGCTTCTCTCTCCTCCAATTTCAATTTAGCCCGCTGTCTGAAACTCTCTCTCAGCTTTCCTGTCTACCAGTTCCTCACCGGGGAGGCTGTGAGAGGACACTCTGCTCCCTGCCGTGCAGGGGACCTCTCTCCTTTGGGCAAGTGCCCTCCTGCTGCAACAGCTCAATGCCTGTGGTTAGGCCATTCTCCTTCTCTACATCCACCTCCCCATCCTCAGAGTCATCCTCCTCTTGTTAATCTGTTGTGGCCTGCACCCCCTGATCGCTTCCAGAGCTATCGGAACTGTCTGGAGGTCCACCCTAGTGGCCTTCCTTCCCACTTCAGCCTTCTCAAGTTTCAGAGCCTCTGCACCTTTACCTGCTGATCTGTCAAAGTGGCTCAGATCTAACTCATTTGTAGCAATAAGGATGTGAAGCAAGACTTACATTTACAAAAAAGGCAAAAATACCCAAATCACAAACTAAGGAGAATTTTGAAAAATACATGAATTTGATGTGACATTCTTTTGGGGATTTTAGTGTTGGGCAAAATCACTGAACGGCACTACATAAACACAAGTACTGGATTCCAACTCTGAATACCAATGTGAAAAAATTGGGTTTGTGGATGAGTGGGGTGGAACAACTCAGACAACAAATACAATCCTTGTAAGGGTGAATCACAAAAGTCACTAAATTAACCTTTGCTTAATCCTCTGGTAGCTTGGTACAAAAACATTTGTGCTTAACATAATGGCAATGTGTAAAGCATTTTGGCAGTACACAAACAGTGATAAAGTAAAAACACAAAACAAGAAAAATACAAAGCATGTTAAAATAAAAATGGAGTCAAATTTAATTAATATAATAACACCAAAAAACTTTAACCTAATCAGTGGAACTGGATTAATTAATTTTTAAAGTTTAAGTTCAAAATAGCACCTAAAAAATAAAAGTGCCAACTGCAGGTACCTGGTCGCACAATACCGGGGCAAAGTCAAACGTTAAGACCAACCATGATGGGTCAGATACATGAGGTGGATTGGGCATGGTTGTGACTTAAACACACAACAAGAAAGTAGGACTATTGAAGCTAGAACGCTGTACCCATTAAGGTCCCAGGGAGAATACCGAGGTGTATAAAGCTGCCCTCACACACACAGCAAGCTGTGTCATGCTTCATCATAGGGCTGCTAACACACCTCCGCGCTCGCCAACGCTGGAGGTGGAGCAGCGTTGGCGAGCGCAAATGTGTGTTAGCAGCCCTATGATGAAGCATGACACAGCTTCCTGAGTGAGGGCAGTTTTATACACCTGGGTATTCTCCCTGGGACCTTGATGGGGTACAGCATTCTAGCTTCAATAGTCCTACTTCCTTGTTATGGTATTATAGGAGGTCGAAGTGGGACTTATATTCCTCCTACACCTTCTTATCTTTTTGTGTGGTCATGGTTTTGACTTACCTGCGGACTCAGAAAATTACTTGAAAAAAAGTTGAGGAGATAGTAGAGTTTAGCAGGTCAAGGAACCAGGTTGTGTCCGAGGTGTAGTCATCATCACGGAGCCGCTGAATGAAGTCTCTGTGAAGCCATCGGCATTGGGAGGGAAAATCTCAGAGTGGGAAAAGTCAGATATCTAGACCAAGGAGGTCTTTGTCGTCGATGGGGAGCCAGTTTACTTCAAGCATAGTAAGGATTTTTACCTTCAGGTTAAGACAACTTTTTGGAAGTCGAAAATCTCCTGCAGGCCAAATTTGCGGCTGTGCCCGAAGAGGACTCCATGATGCCGGGTACTGTCTCTGAGAGGTCCTTCTGAGCAGAATTTGCTGTAAAGAAGAATTTAGTGGGAGCTACTGCAAAGTGAGGCCAATCGCTGATGCACTTTGAGTGGCTCAACTGGCTGGTTGGTCCAGGTCTTCTGTTGGTTCTCCAGCACTTTTCGGTGAACATTTTTTTTCCAAGTCCCAAGTTTTAGGCTTAGGCAGGAGCAGCACCTCTGACACCACTTACAAGAATCCCATACCTAGGGGGGCACCACTTAGGGGATTAGCACTAACTCCAACAGAGGCCAGGTGCAGGATTCAAGGCCTCAGGATCTTGCTATTTCCCGAATCTCACACAGAAGGCCAGTTAACTAACACTTAGAGTCACTTCTGGTGGTCCTGAGTTCAAGGAGATTGTCCAGTTCTCTTATAAGCAGCACAGCAGGCCTACAGGCAGCAGGGTAGACCTCTAGTAGCAGCAGGGATGTCCTCTGGGTCTCCAGAAAGTCCTTCTGAAGGCTTCCACAGATCCTCTAGTGCACTGAAGGGGTGCTCTGAGGGTCCAATATTTGTACCTCGTGCCAGCTTTTGAAGTGGGGAGCTTCCCTATACCACCCCCATATCTGGTTTGGGAAAGTTCCTCACTTTCCCTCTCAAGGCTCCAAAAGTCTGGGGTGACAAAAGACTAGTGTCAGGTTTCTCTGTGTGTGCTGGAGGCAAGACCTTTGAAGTGTAGGCTGGGCAGGGAACAGCTCTGCCCGAGCCATTCTGGCAGGATGGCCCATCCTGCCAACAACTAATCTCAAGCTCTGGAAGGACTTTACTAAGCTCTACAGCAGGCCGATTTACAATCATGTAACGCAGGATACTGGCAGAAGGCACTAATGGTTAGGACAGAAAAATGCCAACTTTCTCCAAAAGAAATTCAAAACGAAATCAGAAGAATTGTCAGCAAAGGTGTTGATCTGGGAATTTTGTTACACCTGAAATTTACTTTTTTCCAAAAGTTCACAAAAATGCCACACAGCCCCCAGGCCGACCAATCGTTTCCGGCTGCGAATCCATCTTAGAACGGCTTGCCAAATATGTAGACATATTTTTAAAACGTTTTCAACCAGAAGTCCCCTCATACTTGAGAGACACCATGGAATTCATTAATAAAACTGAAGGCTTTGAATTCTATGCATCATGCTATATGCTAGTAACCTTAGACGTGGCCTCTTTATACACTCAAATTCCTCAAGAAGATGCCTTAGACACCATTGAATTCTATTTGGAACAAAGACCCTGACCTCACAGGGTGCCCACGGAATTCATTCTCCAGCCTGCCTCTCTTTGTCTAAGGAAAAAAAAAAAAGATTTGAGGATGATTTTTTCATTCAAATCAAAGGAACAGCCATGGGTTGTCCCCTTGCTCCAGAGATGGCAGTCCTATACCAGATATGAACACCACTACATCTACAAAAATAGTCCCTATAGAGAGCAAATTGTTAGATGGCACAGATATATTGATGATGTTTGGTGCATCTGGGAAGGGGATGAGTCGCTGCTAAAGGAGTTCCACATACTGCTCAATAACCGTAATCCAGACATACGGTTCAGTCTGTCATATAACAGAAATAGTCTGCCCTTTCAAGATGTGGAAGTTAAACCATCAACAATGGGGCTAATCATGACCCTTCACACTAAGCCAACCTGAAATTCGACACAGTGCTAAATGGGTTAAATGAAATGTCAGAGACTGCCAGAATATAGACATGAATACATGGGTCCAACTGAGTAAAAGCCACCACAAATGCAGGGACTCAATTGCCCACAATGCATTAGGTCATATTCATGGTGTTTATTCCATTCTAAAAGTCCACTCCAGTGCTTACTTACAACATCAGAATGCATATACTACACTACCTTTCAAGCACCACCTGATCATAGCATTTCAGGATTGATTCCTTACGAAGTTTAAACCAGGCAAGTTCACCTTAGTTTTCATGAAGCGATAACAGCGTGTAGCTTGTTTAATTAACCGCACCCAACTTCCAACTGGGTTCATTTATTCATCCTTGAAAACAGCGGTACACTTAAACCGCGGGGACTGTTACTGTTTCTTTTTAAAATCTTCAGGCCTTGCCTGATAGCAGTTATACGCGTAATTCACAAACCAACTTGGTCTGCTTTAAGGAACCACTGAGGTGTGACTAGAAACTATTAGAAATCCTGATCACGCGTGCCACCAAAGATAGACGCTTGTTAAAATAGTCCATTTCCTTTGCACATCGTGCAAAAGCAGCGACGTTAAGAATAATTTAACGATATTGAGCACACGGTTATTTATAAACACAACTGGCCTCTCGTCTAGTTTAACGCATATGTTAACATGAAGATAGTAGTTAAAGACATTTGAACCCTTTATAGATACTGAGTCTGCTGAAGATTTGAATTTGCACCAATAGACTCTAGATCGGTACACAATCCAGGCAAGTTTTCAAGTCACCCTTGTCATTCCATTCACAATTTATACATCATGATGAAAACTAGCAAATATTTCTCTAGACCTTTTCTTAACAGGAAACAACCACGCTTTGATTCCTCACCAAATTAACTTAAGAGGACCACAGCCTAAATGTGGTACATTTTGAATAATTGTAGGATATAACAGTGAGTAATACATATTTTGGCAGCCAAGTGTCAGTAATAGACACCTCACCTTTTTTGTTTTCCTTTGAACAGACACTGCCATGCCCAGATCCTGACGAAAACCCCATAATGGTTGTCGGGTTGAAAATGAGTTGACCTCAGCATCTGGGAAAAGACACTCTCAAGTACCCAAGGAGAAAGTTTATAAATAATTGTTCTCCTGTTAGCAACACTTCGAATTATAGGTCCCAGAGCTGCACACATAGGCAGGGGATACTCTACATTTAATGTCTTCACAGCCCAGACATTCTCCGCCCCAGTGTGACTGTTCATTTTTTTTGTGTAGAACTGGTGTATTATGCTTTGTCTACCAGTGTGTACTTATTATTTTTATGTATTGATGTATCATTCATGGATGTTTAATGTATGTATTGATGTGACAAATCGTCCAAAATCTGTTGGAATTGTGTGGTTTTTTTTGATGACATGACGTAAAAGCATCTAAACATTTTTCTCAAAAGTAAAAAAGAAAGGTGGAATAAATCACACGAGCTTGTGGATTAGTAACATCGGCTCGTTATTTGTTTAAGTGTTTACGAATTTATGTAACTAGATATCTTTTTGTATATAAAGTATCAGTGGTCCTATCTAGTGTGGGCATGGACCTAAGCCTTCCATAGGTTTTAACTTTCTAAAAGTGGCATTTTCAGAATTGTGACTTAAAATCTTACTTTATCTTTAAAGAGGTTTCTAAATTGCAATTCTTTTGCGTTTAAACATAATCTCCCTCTCTGCTCCCAGTTCCAAGTTTTGCATTACCAGGACATGTAAAACTTAAACCCACATGTCCTACTCTTTAAATACAATACACTCTGACCTACGGGTTTATATGGGTGACATATGTATTAAAAAGGGAGGTTTAGGCCTGGCAAATGCTTTATTTTGCTAAGTCAAACTGGCAGTTTAAAACTGCAATACAGGCTACAACAGCAGGCCTGAGACATGTTTTAAAGTTCGACTGTAGTTAGTGACACAATGAATGCTAGAGGCCCACTAGTAGCATTTAATGTATGGTCCCTGGGTACAGATAGTACCATATACTAGGGATTTAAAAGTAATTTATATATGCCAATCAGATGAAAGCTAATTGCACCTCATTTTAAGGAGAGAGCCCAAGCACTTTAGCACTGGTTACAAGTGATAAAATTCACACTGTATTAAAGTTAACAGCAACAAATCCAGCAAACCAGGAGGGATGAACCAAAATGTTTGAGGGAAGACCAACCAAAGATGCCAGGTCAAACAGCCTGTTTATAGCACTTATCCTCAGACGCCAAATAAGTAGGGGTCTTGTGGGAGACATTAGCCAAGGACTTAAAAATGGAAGAAAATTCCTTGTCCGAATTAGGGACATCCTCTATTAATTGAGCATAATGAGCATTGTGGGCTTTTCTAAATGGCCTTATGATAATGTTTAACTGCAGCCTGGTAGGTGTTTTTAATGTTGTAATTTCTTGTTTTAATAATTGTATTCATTTTTATTTTATTTTAGCTTTTGTGATGGTTCAGGATTTGGAATTATATTTATTCAGTAAACAATGATTGACTGGCAGCCAGTTTGGCGTATTTTTCTGTTTCACTCCTGAATAGATCAGTTCTTTGCATTTTTTTTTTAATAGAAGCTAGAGCGAATGCCATTAAATGCACCATACAGGCTCCTTTTGCTTTCAGTGTTTATAGGGAAAGTAGAAGTCATTTTTGCCCGAACAATAGCGTACATTAGATTGTTTTTCAGTTATGTACAATTATCAATATATACACACAATGTATTACTCTGAAACATGTAATTACGAACAGATCTACATTCATTTACTTAAAACTATAGTGCAAAGTACCAATTGAACATATTATAAATCAGAGCCAATCAAGTTATTACATATCAAGATCAAAATTTCGTGAGTAAAAAATATCAAGTATAGAACTGTCGAGTATATTGTTTTTGTCTAGAATAATGATACATTTTAAAATATTGATAACTTAAATATTGTGATATTTTATATTTTTGTAAAGTTTTATTTTGTTTTCAAAGTTAGATTGTTACTCATAAAGTAACATATTTATAAACTTTTAAATGCTTATTCTTTTGCGTTGTTGGGTTTTATTGGAGTATTGGGTGGGCATTATATATGTATGTATGTATGCACGTATGGGCATTTCTTTAGCGCAAACATAGCCAAAGGCACTGGAGCACGATACATGGTCAAAGACGAGCATAAGTTCAACAAGTGATAGGGGAGGTACGTTTGTGATGTGATGTTCTTTAAAAAGGTTGTGGGGCTTTAACTCTTTCTCAACTAGAGCAGATTTGGGCTGTTCCTGACAGGGTGTTGTACCAGACCCTGACTGCATCAAGACAAAAGCCTGCTGCTTTTTTCACTTTTTACACTTTGTAGTCTGCAGTCTGATGGAGTCCTGGCTGCAGATGTGCCAAGAACCACCGGAGGTGGTGATCTTGTCTGCAACAGAATTGTGTGAGCTGGTCATGATGGCTCTGTAAATGGTGCAGCTGGTTTTGAAGATGGTGTGGGTTGGCAAAGGCATCCAACAGAGTTCCATCAAGATGCCGCACAATGTGATCGTATTTCTTCAGCTCCTGGGTTAAACATGCTAAACCCTTTTAATATGCCCTAAGGACTGTCAGTGGTGTGTCTGGGGCACCACGGAGCAGGGCGTTACAACCATCCAAATATGTGAGCACAAGTTCTTGAACAGCAGTTGTGAAATATCTTTCTAGAAGAAACAGTTTGATTTCTTTAAAAGAGAGAGTTGTTCCCAAGAAATGTTTGTGTTTTTGGCAATGTGCTCCTTCAGGGTGATGTTTGCTGTCCAGAGAGAATCAAAGTGACAGTGCCATAAAACAGGAATTCTTTCTTGGGCCCTGGTAGCCAGAGCAAAATTAATTAATGATGTTATGCATTCATTTTTCACCAGCTGATTATCAGTTGTTTGGATTTTTCTCACCCAGTTTTATAGTGCATGAGAGAACCTAGTGTAAAATTTCCAGCTGTGGAAACTTCGTTCCAGCACTGTCCAACTTGTAATTAGGGCCTTGTTTGGGTTGAGCATCAAGTGGGCGCTGGACATCCAGATCAAGAGATGTGCTGGCAGTGTTTTGAGGCATTGGTTGTCTGAAGAAGAGAAGACTTTCAAGTACAGTTGTGTATCATCAGCATATTGGCAAATTTTGATGCTGGTATCCAAGTGGCTGCATGTACAGATTGAAGCTGACAGGGAACAGTATGAAACCCTAATAGACTCTGCAGGTGATAGGAATCTTTTGGGACCTGGGTTGCCTATGTCAGAAAACTGGTTTTGGTTGGGAAGGTAGGAGGACCATCTGTGAAGGACATTGCAGAAGAATCCCATTCAAGACTTCAGGGTGACTATGAGGGTGGGAGGATGAACTGTGCCGAAGGCAGTGGAGAGGTACAGTTATATCAGGAGGTAGGGGTTGTCTTCATCAATGATTAAGAGTGGTTTCCATGCTAAAGAATGCTACAAAGTCAGACTGGAAATCTTGCAGGAGATGCCCAGTATTACTGTAATCTTGGTGCAGACCATAGACAACATTTTTAATGATCCTGCATGAATACTAAGTGAGTGGTGGACCATAGTTGCTGATGTCAGCAGGGTCTAGTGTAGGCTTCTGTAGGAGTGGGATGATCTTGCCAGTCTTAAGAAGCTCTGCAAAGATGCCTTGAGTGAGGGCGGCATTGATAATGGTGAGTAATGGCAAGCGAGTATCCCCAAGGAGAGATTTAATGAATGGCAAGTGTAGGATATCATCTTCATAAGAAATGTCAGGAATCTGCTAGAGAATGGATGACCATTGTGAAATTTTGCAGAAGGTGAGAGAATAAGCGCTCAATCAAATTTGATGTCCATATGTTGCTGAATATTCTGTATTATTTCAGTAAAGAAGAGGTTGATGACATTTCATATTTCTTTTAACTGAGGAATAGGGTGGTCGGCAGTGGGCTAATGCAGTCTTGACTGACTCAAAGCATTGTGGTCCTGTTGGTGGCTTCATTGACGATAGAGTACTTTGCTTTGGATGACATGATGAGCTGTCTGCATATTGCTTGGAGGGACTTCAATGTCAGGAGTTCTCTTTTTATCTATTTTCCTTTATATCGCCAGATGGATTATTTATTGTCTGCTGAAGGCTTTAGTTTTCATTTGTGTGTTTTAAATGGGAATGGATACATAGGCTTCCAAAAAAGCACTGAAGTTGTTTAGCAGAGCACTGGTGTGTGAAGTGAAGTTGATTGGGTTAGAGGTGAGTTAAAACTTTAGGTTGCAAGTGAAGAAGTCTTTGAAGGATCTAAAAGTTTGGTATTCTCTTTTGGGTTGATCTTAGTTTGTTGGAAAGACACTGAGCATTGAGAAAGGGATGGTGAAGTGGTAAGTCATGTTCAGTTCTATGGGTGGTTTGATATGAGTGTAGGTTCTTTTCTGATGTTGAGAGGAGAATGCGGCCTTTGGAATATGTTGGTTGTGTGACATGCTGTCCCATGTTGAGTGTGTCTTTGAGGATGAAGAGGGTATATCTTATTCTCTTTGAGCTTGTATGTTCTTTGAGGTTGAAGTCACTATCAGAGGGTGGTGTGACCATGTCAGATGGATGAGGAGGCACAATCTGAGAGTTCCTCAATAAAGTTCTTGTTCTGCCAAGAATTTGGTGACCTGAGTTGCAAAGATTGGGAAATGGCATATGAGCATCACTGTTTTAGATGATTATTACGTGCTTACTGAGTGTGCAAGACCAAGAGACCTCCTCCATTCTTATGTGCAAGTCACCCTGACAAATGCTGTAGTCTGTGAAATGATCAATGTCTGGGATGTGTGAGGATTTGGCACTGAACCATGATGAGAGCATCAAACCCATAACATCCAATGCATTCTGCGATGCCTGAGGCATGCAATGCAATGAGCAAATGTGTGTTCTATATTTTGAGGGTGGGTGGTGGTTGGTGGATTGAGTACAAGATTGGGTCTATGAGTTGTGTGAATATTTTGAGTCTAGGTCTGGGTGTGATTGTATGGATTGGCAGCATGGGTTGCTGGGTGAGGCACATGATTATATCTTAGCTTGTAAATTTCAGTGGAACAGAGGTTCTATCCCAAAGTATTTCCTTACCCTAACAGGCCTGAACAGGCAGTGCCCTTGTCTGTGTCCTCCCTTTGCTGGGAACACCCAGAAGTGGGACTCTCTAAAGATTTGAACAAAGAAAGGGATGGCAGCTGTCATTTCCTGTGGAGTGGAATGATGGCAAAATGCTGTGATGGCACTTCCTGTGCAGATGGACGATTGAAAATGCAGTGATATCACTACCTGTGTAGATTGATGGGGAGTGAAGCCATATTGCCTTGCTTCTATTTATAGATGGTTTTGCAGTAAATTAGTGATCTCATTCCCTGCACAGATGGATGACGGGAAGTGAAACCCTGTAGAGATGAATGAACAGAAATGCAGTGATGTCACTTTCTGTGGAGATGGATGATGGGGAATAAAGTCCTCTTGAATGAATACTTTTTTGTAGATACATTTGTAAGAAAACAAGTAATGTCACTTCCTGTACAGATGGGTGGTGAAAAAATATATTTTTGGGGTGGTTTGATTCTTTAACTGACTATTTCAATTAATAATTTTAATTATTGTTTATGTTTCTTATTTTTTATACTTTTTTTTAACAAAGTTGGGGTTCTTGTCGGGGAATAGAGTAAGTCGTGAATTATGGTAGTGAATGAACATACTAAAACATATTCATATTTATGAATAAATTATTTCTTAAAAGAAATTGATAATTAATTGTAATGTTCTGTATATATTAAAACAATGCTGATTACTTTTTTTAACCAAATTAAATATTATTTGATAAAAACATCATTAATAAGTACTTTTGGTTAACTTATTTTTACCCCAATGCTTGAAAACCTGGAGTAAGAAAAATAAATATTCCTCCAAAATTAGATGCTCATACTGCAATGTTGTATAAACTTCTTTTTAGTTTGGAATCTATGTTTACAGATAGGCATTAGAGCTTAAACATCTACATTTATTAAGAAGTCATTCTTTTTTCAATTTTATAAAATTACAAATAAATGTGTATAGAAAAATTATTTTGTAGAGCTATTTAACTATTTTTAGATAAATGTTTACAATTGTTTTTATAATTGATGTGTTTTTAAATTGAATATTTCATAATTTAAAAAATATAGCAATATTTTTACAAATGTTGGAGAATAAAGTGTATGGATTCTTACATATAATTACAAAATGAATTTTAATGATTTAATATATAGATTTTAAAAGCTTATACTTCATGAAAAAGTCATATTAATTTTAGGCACATGTATGTTTATGCCGGTATAATGTGATTATTTACATTGTTTGTAAATTTTAAAGTTAACGAAGTTTTTTAAAGTCTATATTATTTACTTTATATTTAATTGTAGAAATGTTTGAACTTTCAATATTTTTATTGTGTCAATATTTTGCAATCAAATTTATGTGATTTTAGTAAAAGTATACGATCAAGATATGTAGGTCAATCTCCATATTATTGTAAGTTGATATTGCTGTGGTTGATCTTCAGGTCTACAACCATCAGAGACTAACAGGAAAAATTGCTTCACTGCCTCCACAATTGGGCCGATGCTCACAAGGACTATTTAATTAGGATTTATCTCAGTGCACATATTTAAGCCCTTCTGTTTTGTAAAATACATTTGGTAAAACATGCAGAATTATATGAATTATACAACAGCTGCATCAAGGGCACAATACTAGCTAGGACCACAAGGAGAAAGAGCAAGAATATCACAACGGTAGGGTAGTGTGCTCTGGGTACAGCGCTGCTTAGAGCGCATGGGATTTTGAACTGCTGTTTTTAAAAATATTGTGATTCCGTGCAATTTTAAAACTTTGTGACTGTGTGCTAGTTCATTTACCTGCTAGTTGTTCTCGCTGACTGCGGTGCCCGCCTGTTAGAGCGCACCCGCCAGATGCCAGCGTTCCAGCTTTTCGCCCGGCCCCTTTTCACTACTGCCTACAAAACACAGGTTGCAACGACCGTGCAGCGGTAGTGTGCTCTGGGTACAGCGCTGCTTTGAGCGCTTGGTAGTTTGAACTGCTGTTTTAAAAAATATTGTGATTGTGTGCAATTTTAAAACTTTGTGACAGTGTGCTAGTTCATTTACCTGCTAGCTGTTCTCGCTGACTGCGGTGCCTGCCTGTTAGAGCGGACCCGCCGGATGTCAGCGTTCTAGCTTTTCGCCCGGCCCCTTTCCACCATTGCCTACATAACAACGGATGCAACGACCGCGCAACGGTAGTGGGCTCTGGGTACAGCGCTGCTTTGAGCGCGTGGGACCTTGAACCTATGTATTAAAAAATATTGTGATTGTGTGCAATTTTAAAACTTTGTGACTGTGTGCTAGTTCATTTACCTGCTAGTTGTTCTAGCTGACTGCGGTGCCCGCCTGTTAGAGCAGACCCGCTGGATGTCAGCGTTCTAGCTTTTCGCCGGCCCCTTTCCACCATGGCCTACAAAACACCGGATGCAGACTCCGCGCCGGTGGCGTGCCGAAGGCAAGCCCGTCTGTGCCCGTCGGTGCCCAGAGCGCGACTAGCACCAGTATCCCTGCCCATTTACCTACGCTGGTTTACTCGAGAAAGGAACTCATGAGTTTCAACCCTGGTGAGTGCTCTCACCCTAAACTAAAACCGGATCACAAAATCAATAATCCCAGGCACTGTAATATTTGTGGCCAAATGACACTGAATTTAGGTATACCCTATACGAGCAGGATTAGGGAAGACAGACTGTCTTTTAACAATCAGCACAGCAATGCTACACAGGTCAGAAGGGTTTCTAAACACAATGTCTAACCACAAAACACCTCCGATAAGAACCCTAAATCCATCATTTGCTTCTTAATCAATGCCAGGTCAATGAGTAAACATAAACACGACTTAGAGTGCCTGATTCAATTGGAAAAACCAGATCTGGTTTTTCTCACGGAAATGTGGGCAAATAAATCAAGTATTCCCGACTGGAACAACGCAGTCCCGGCGGGTTACTTTGTTGTTAACACTGATAGGATTGGGGCAAGGGGGGTGGGATTGCTTTAATCTATCGATCCTGTTATAAGGTGAGAACTGTCCCAGAACCATCACTGGATGCTGAGGCTATGTTTTTTAGCGTTAAATTCAACAATCGCACATTTTACCAGGGGATATTGATTTACAGACCACCTGGGCCGTGATCCTCTTTTATCACCTCTCTCCAGACCCGCCTGGTATCCTGCTTTACTACTGACTCCTTTATGGTGCTAGGTGATTTTAATTTTCATTTGGATGCTGTTAACAACTCTGATACAACAAGCTTGACTGACAATCTAGCCAGCTTTGGGCTGACTCAGATTGTTCGGGAGCCAACACATCTGGCTGGCCATACGTTAGACGGCATTTCTACCAATAATGGACTTATTGAAGTGAATAGTTCACGACCTCTACTTTGGTCAGACCACCATGTTGTTCACTTCACTATTAACATTTCACACACCAACATGTGTTGTAGGAACAGACCCCCTCTGGTTAAACTACGTCCTTGGAAAAAAATATGTCCACGAGAATTGATTACTGTCTTGAAGGAGAAACCACCAATAGGCACAGACCCTAATGAGGCAGAAATTAACTATGATAACTGGATCAACCAGGCAGTACATCTGCTGGCACCGGAAGCAACCAAGAAGGCTAGGAGAAGGCTTGTATCATCTCCATGGTACTCAGTGGAGCTTAAACAAATTAAAATTAAATGCAGACATAAGGAACGCATTTGGAGATCCAATTATAGTATGGCACATAAGAATGACTATTGTTCAGCCTTAAAAGAATATAAGTTGGCAATAACACAGGCAAAGACAGCTTACTTCACTTCCAAAATTCAGGAGGCCACAAATTACTCAAAGGAACTGTTTAAAACAGTAACTGCCCTGTCGCGCTGCCCGCGAGTTACCGTCTTTTTCCCAGATCAAACTTTCGAGGACAAACTTACGTTTTTTTTCAGAACAAGGTCCAGTCTGTCTATGATGAACTTCTGAATTCATCTGAAGTCAGTGGACGGAACTTTCTAGAGGTACAGGAAGAGCAGACCTTCCAGCGTAGCTTAACTCAGTTCTCCACTTTAAGCAAAGAGCAAGTGGTAGACTTACTGGTGCAAACCAAGTCAGGGTCCCCACTTGACCCTTGTCCCCCATATATTTTACATCTGGCATCGGAGGAGGTCTGTACATCATTGACCCCACTACTAAATCTAGTCATTAGTTCAGGGATTTTCCCTTTGTAATGGAAAATGGCCTGTATTCGACCTATCCTAAAAAAGAACACGTTGGAGCCCCTGGAGGCTAATAACTACCGCCCGATCTGCTGTCTACCTTTACCCTCCAAAATCCTGGAGAAAGCCATGAATTCTGAGTTGACGGCCTATTTAGACTCTAATAACATTCTTGATTCCACCCAGCATGGTTTTAGAGCTCGGCATTCCACAGAGTCAGCTCTGATCATGGCTACTGAGGAGATCCGTAAGGTGATGGATGGGGGTGGTAGTGCTGCCCTGATACTGTTAGACCTCACGCAAGCCTTCGATACCATAAATCATGCGGTATTAGTAAGCAGGCTGCAGGCCGTCGGTGTCAGTGGCATGGCTCCGGCCCGTCTAACATCATTTTTGTCCTCCAGAGACCATAATATACACTGGGAGGGATTTAGGTCAGAACGGTTCATTCTCCCTGGTGGAGTCCCCCAGGGCTCGGCCCTGTCCCCGACCATGTTCAATATAGACGTGGCCCCGCTAGCCAGACTAATCAAAAATCATGGTCTAGTGCTCGTGTCTTACGCTGATGACATGCAGCTAGTGGTGTCCGTTAAGCAAAATGGGGACATGTCAGCTGAACGGTTTTGCAAGTGCCTTATCTCACTGATGTCGTGGATGAATATAAATTTTCTGAAACTCAACACCGAAAAAAACGAGATCTTAGAATTTGGTCAGAAACCTTCAATTTGGAGCCAATCATGGTGGCCCACTGAAGCCGGAACCTGCCGGTTCCGGTGTCTAAGCCTAGAAATCTTGGTTTCCTGATCGACAAAGATCTAACACTTGCCTCTCAAATAAACCAAGTGGCCTCAACCTGCTTTTTTACGTTGAGGGTTTTACGGGAGATTCTTCCTTTCATTCCGTTCTCGTTGAGGAAAACGGTGGTAGGAGCCTTAGTTCTATCAAGAATAGACTATTGTAATGCCCTCTATCTAGGCGCTGGAGTAAAACAGCTCACTAAACTTCAGTCATTGCAAAATGCAGTAGCGCGAGTACTGCTTGGTTTAACCAAACATCATCCCACTTTTGCCAGTTTAAAACAACTTCACTGGCTTCCAGTGAGACGGCGGGTGGAGTTTAAAGCCCTCTGCCTAGTGCATAAAGCCCTCTATGGAGGAGGGGCGACAGACCTACAATCTTTATTTGGCCGTTACGCCCCACTGCGTCGTCTGAGATCCATGGACACTGGACTAGTACTTCTTCCGAGGATAAAGAGTCAGATGGGGAGGAAAACGTTTTTCATTCCAAGCAGCCAAATTATGGAACTCCCTCCCCATCAAAATGCGACTCCAGTCTTACGTAAGTCGAGCGCTATATAAGAACTCACATACATACATACATACATACCGCAAGCTTTTTAGGAAAAGTATAAAAACTTGGCTCTTCACGCAAATCTAATCTTTTTAGGCTGTCTCGGTTACATCATTACCCAGCGCCAAGACGCCTCGGCAATAGTGCGCTCTACAGATATTTTCAGTCAGTCAGTCAGACAACAACTTAGGCCTTCAGATTGCTTAAGTCATGGTAACCAGCTAAGGCTCAACAATGGAGATGCACAGCAAATGCTCTCCACCTAAAACTTGGGATCTACCCAAAGTTCCCGCCTGTATTTTGTGCATAATTGATGCAGCAGTTTAAGGCTGAAAGGGTATTGCTATGACGTATACAGGCTGCTCCCTTGTGTCTGTCTGAGAAGCTCTACCAAGAGTGAAACACAAGTGTCAGGGACTGCTATGAGTCATTCCAGGTTGGCTTGGATAGTTTGTTACTAATCCAAAGCTGTAATTCTGTGCCTGAGTGGTAAAAGGCTTTTGCCATTTTTAGCTTGCCGTAGGTGGCACAAGCTAATCCTATGCTCAAGACTTTGCTTCAAAAATGGCCAAGGGCTTTGTCACTTTCCTAGCTCAGCGTGGATGGCACAATGCTAATCCCACGCTTAAAATCTCTGTGAAAGAGACACACAATTCAGGTGAGTAGTTTTTGAGTGTTTAACTTCAAACCAGGAAGTGTCGAGAGCCATCTTGTGACTCGGCTTGAAACCCTGACAAAGAAAAACATAAAAAAAGAAGAAGGGGCAGGGTAGAAACACCGTGCTCCCTAGTCTTCTTGGGCCAAAAAAGCTTTTTTTATTTTATTTCAGTGGATGTCATGCTGGATCCTCAACTCCAGATGCCATTTTTATTTTTTTAAATGAATTGCGGGCTTCCGCGCTTATTCATTAATAAGCCCCCAGGTGGACCAGGTCCCGGGGGCATTGTTGAAACATAGGAGGAGGGAACACAGGCCCCCCTCCACAGGCTGTTCAAAGCCCCGCAGACTGCCAACTCCCTGGGGCAGCAACATAATTATATGTGGAGGAGCCTCGAGGCTCCGCCGCTTCTCCATCGACCGCCACCTTCCGGGGCACAGACTTAAATTAAAGATAATGCGGAGGAGGCCCAACGGCCTCTCCCACAGCCCTGGAGACCACCACCTCCCTGAGGCAACCGCTACCAGGGCTTTAATCATAAATCATGCATTGGCGCACAGCCTCCCTCCTGGAGCCATAGATGGCCCTGTCGACTGCCACCCCTCAGGGCCAGCTCCAGCAATGTCCCGGGATGCCCTCCACGTGACCTTTGCAGATTGCACTGCTCCTGCCATAGCAAACACTTTTCTGCTTCGAATAAGCGGGAGCATGTAAAATGCTCTTGCTTACTCAAAGCAGAGCATTATTGCTTTTGGACAAAGGGAGCTGCATGTTCAGCAGCTCTTTCTGTCCAAAAGCAATGCCGGCTCCCGCAGAGAAGGTGAGCTGGCAGGAACCACAGGGGTCTTCAGGCTCCCCCTGTGGTCCCATTGAGGAGTGGATGCCCTGGAGGCACCAGCTTTATATGGGCAGGCCCGGGGAAAGAGGTTCCCAGGGCCCAATTTGGCCACAACCAGACGTGCACCTAGTAGCTTGTTTGCAGAGTGGTGTAAAAATGGTGTGTGGCCTCCGAAAACCTCTTAGCAATCAAGATGTGTGGAACTTACTGGAGGTACCCGGAGGGGTAGTTGGCCCCCAAGGTCTCTCACAAGCCAATGGGACTTCATCCCCCAACTAGTAGTGCTCCAAGAGGTGGGTTTGCATAGTGGCGGAGTAAGGGGGCATGGCATTCGAAAACCTCTCATCAATCCCACTGTGTGGGACTTACAGGAGGCAACGGGAGGGGTATATGGCCCTCAAGCACCCTCATGACCCAAGGGAACTTCACTCCCGAAGTTGTAGTGCACAAGGAGGAGTGTTTGCAGAGTGCTGGAGAAAGAGTGTGTGGTCACCAAAAGCTTTTCAGCAACCCCACTGTGTTTGACTGGAGGTAACTGGAGGGGTAGTCCCCCCATGGACACCCAGGGACATTGCAGGAGATGGCCCGGGTGGGGAGGTAGCAGTCCCCATGGCCATTATTGGCTCCAGGAGGGGGGCAGCTCACCCCCTTCCTTTTACTTAGAAGGGCCACCCCAGGGAGGTGGCCCATGAAGGCCCGGGAGGGAGGCTATTTTGACCCGAGGTAGGTGGTGGTCCCCGGGGCCTGGGGGGGGTCAGTGAGGCCCCCCTATAGAAATATTTAAGCCCCAGGGAAGTGGTGGTCACTGGAGCATGGGGTCCGTGAGGCCCACCTGAATTCATTCAAAATGGCCCCGGGGAGGTGGTGGTCCCCAGGGGCTTGGGGCTCGCGCAGCCACCTATAGAAAATAAATGTCGGGGAGGTGTCGGTTCCTGGGGTATATAAATACCCTCCTTTATTTAATTATAATTTGATCATGCCCCCGGAATGTGGCTCACCCGGGGTCCTCCACATTCAGACGTACAGGAGCCCATGTTTAAAAAAAAAAGAAAGATTTGGTGGGAGTCAAGGATCCAGCACGACTCCCATCGAATTTGTTTTTTTTTAAATGCTTTCTTTGTGCTTGCGGGGTCCCTGTGGGACCCCTCCCAAGATTCCTGGGGGTCAGGGTGTTTCTAACCTGCCCCCTTTTCTTTTTTAAATGTTTTTTCCTGGGAAACCAGGAAGTATTGGCAGCCAATCACATCTCAGCACGAAAGCAGGAGGAGGCGCGGATCCACTTTGTCTGTCCCTATATATACAACTGGAAATTTCTTTAAATAACTCCAAAACTACTGAACAGATCTACCCCAAATCACAAAAAGGCACTTTCTTGGACAAACATCTTCCTTCCCGCCAAATTTGGTGTAATTCCATTCAGCCGTTCAGGCTGTAGCTATGTCTAAAGGCCCTATGGGAATTAACATGGGGAAAACACGCTTTTAATCATCCCCTGGTTCTCAGCCCCTGCTTGTCAAATCACCTGGAAACTTTCAAGACAGCATCCGAGGTGAGTGTCATATCTGTTTTGAAAAATGTGTGAAGATTCGTCAAATGGCACCAAAGTTATTGGCAAATGTAAAAATGTTCTTCCTGTGGAAACTAAGTCCTAACTATAACTACCTACTGGCAACCGCCAGTAGGTAATACACACGCACACACACACACACACATGCACACACACAGACACAAACACACTAGACCTGGGTTTGAAATTCCACCCTGCTCGTGGAGGTTGAGTAGTTTTTCTTTTCCCACTCCATGCTCTGAGTAGCACGTGGAGTTTTTCCCTCACTCACTCTCGCCAACATTAAATTGGCGAGTGAGTAAAACCTTACTCCAGACCACCTCCCAGCAACATGGGCCGTCATGGATGTTCACTACAGTTCGCATTAACAAACCTTCTGTTCGCACTGAGGAGCCCACTCGAGAAAAACATCGAGTAGAGAGAAGCAACACCCTCTTGCGCTGCATGTGGTGCTATTTGTGCTGCACGGGACAAACACCCGACTAAAAATCAGCATGAACGGTTTGACATAACGCGCTCCGCCGCTTACGGAACTCCACGTAGCATGGCAGGAGTTATTGGGTCACTTTGCGGAGTTCCATGTAGCAGAATTCCGTGAACTCCACCCAGGCCTAATACACACTACATTCGCTAGATTAACTGTAACTCACCACTGTACCATGCCCTGTGTTCTCACAAAAAATTATTTGCAATGTCACAACTATTATTCCAAATAATATTATTTTAGATGGTATAAGTAATATAATATAATACAGAACCAAGTTGAATCCACTGTGTATGGAGGTGCACAAGTTATAATAATTTGAAGTTGTTGTGTAAATTATAAATCAAAGGTATAAGTTTAGAAATTTAAATTTTTGTGTCCTTTAGTTTTAGTTTTGTAGCTAAAGAGCAAACTAAAGTTAGTAAATTTAAAAGTGGTGCGTACATTTTAAATTTAAGGTATAATTATAACTGAAGAATGTCAATGTTGTGTATTTTTAATTTGGCTTGAATAGAAAAGAATAATTAAAATGTTCTTAACTATAACAAAGATCTAACTTTTGGTTTTCTCCTTAAATTTCAATTGTTTGTTATTTTAAATTTAAATGCTTTTGGAATCAGAGCGATTACTGTCATTGAGTGGAGTTTTGCTAAGTGGAGTGTGGTACAGTACAGTAGGGGAGAGTTTAATGAATGGTACTGTCAAAGAGCATAGTGTCGTAGAGTGGAGTGGAGGCATGTGGGAAATGGTACAGTAGAGTGGCGTACTGTGGAATATTGTGCAGTGGAGTGGTGTATAGTGGATTGACATAGAATAGAGGGCTGTACAATGAAATGTGATACAGTGGAGTGGCATATAGTAGTGTGGGATAGCGTAGAGTGGAGTGTTATACAGTAAAATAGTGTAGAGTGGCATAGAGTGTAGTGTAGTTGCGTGTAATAGCATACAGCAGAGTAGCGTAGAATGCAGTGGCAAAATGTGGAGTGGTGTACTGTAGAGTGAGGTACAGTGTAATGGCATACAGTACAATAGTGTAGCATGGGGTGTTGTAAAGTGGAGTGACATAGAGTTGAATAGTGTATAGTAGAGTTTCATATGGTGGAAGGTGAAGGCGTACTATGAAATAGCATATAGTTGCATGGCATAGAGTGGAGTGGCATAAAGTGTAATAGCATAGAGTGTAGTGGTGAGAGTGGAGTTGCCTACAGTGGAGTAACGTAGAGAGGAGTAATGCAGAGTGCAGTGGAATAGAGTAGACTTGAGTGGCGTAGAGTGGAGTGGCATGGAGTGGAGTGGCATAAAGTAGAGTGGCGTAGATTATAATAGCGTAGAGAGGAGTGGCGACAGTGAAGTTGCATATAGTGGTTTATCGTACAGTTTAGTAGCATAGATGGGACTAGCATAGAGTGCAGTGGCCTGGGGTTGAGGAAGCAAATGAGCTCTCATCAGAACTTCCAAAGTAGCAGAGATTTTGACTTCATGTCCCTTGAAACCAGCTGTGGGCTGTGCAGGTAATAGTGGTGGGGTGGTGGGGCAGGGTGGGGGGCTAATTTCAACAGATGACCACGAAGGAAACATTAAATAAATAATTTATTTTCCCTCATGGTCATCAGTCAAAATGCCGCCCACCCAGCCCCACCACATCACCGCTCCTACCTGCATGGACCACGGCTGCTTGAAACAACAGCTGAGGCTGGCCAATCAGTCCATCCCTCAACAGACCAAGCACGCCCAATTGATCTGAGTATTCGGCGATGGCCAGACCCTCTCTGGGCAGGCCGCCCTGCACCGGGATGTCAGCTTCATCTCCCTGCATGCTCCTGGGAAAGGCAGGCTCAGAGGAAATGCCCATAGGGCAGGTCTGGGAGACAGGTATGGACCCAGTCCCCTGGGAGCCCAGGCATGCCAGCCCTGGCCTTGGCACAACCAATTAAGATCTGCTGGACGATAAGGGGATACAGAGTATCCTGTCCCTAGTAATCTGGAGGAGGGCTGCCACCCTTTCTTGTAATCAGTGCATACTGAGTGACAGAGTGGGTAACTGGTAACAATGCACCCAACCACCTGGAGACCTGCCTGCCTGGGCTTGAGGAAGAAAAAAAGCCCTCATCAGGACTTCCATGGCAGCTGGGATGATGGCTTCATGTCCCTGCCTGCCCTTGGAGAATGAAGGCTCAGAGGAAAGGCCCATTAAGTAGGGCTGAGAGGCAGGAGTGGAACTGGGCCCCTGGGAGCCCTAGGGGGCCAGCCGAGGCCCTGGCAGCACCCGGCTGAGAACTGCTGGGTCCAAGGGGGGTCTAGAGTGCCCTGTCATTAGTAATCTAGAGAAAAAATACCCCCCTTTCTTGTAATTCGTGTGCACCAAGTGACAGAGGGGACCGAAGGCGTGCAGCCCAGCCATCTGCACATACCTGGGGCCTGATCAGAACTCATGGACACAAGCACACAGGGGATGCCTCCCCGGATCCCCATCCCAGGTGCTTGGACATGCGGTGGGCCACAGGACGGGGCCCAGGACGGGGCCCAGGATGGGATGCCCTCAACCCAGGGCCCGCCGGGGCCATGGTCAGAGCTTCTGAACCCATACAAGCAGGGGAATCCTCCCTTGGCCTGATGGACCCCCATCCCAGGCCTTAGCAGTGTGGCAGGCTGGAGGATGAAGCCCAGGGTGTGAGGGCCTGCCCTTGGGGCCCGATGGGGCACTGGTCGGAGCTCTTGAACCTGAGCACACCGCTGTGGTTTTCCTAAGCACTGGGAACCCATACCAGGTGCTTGGGCAAGGGACGGGCCACAGAATAGGGCCCAGGATAGGGGGCTCCAACCCCAGGGCCTACCATGGCCCCAGCCAGAGCTTCTTAACCCAGTCAAGCAGGGGACGCCTCTCTGGGGCTGATGGCCCCCCATTCTGGACCTTGGCAGTGTGGCAGGCCAGAGGATGGAGACCAGAGCAAGAGGGCTCACCCGGAATGGCCCACCCAGGGGGTTCCCAGCAGGGCCCCAGGGCCCAATCAGAGGTTCTTGACCCAGCCGTGTAGGGGAGGTCTCCCTGGGCTCCCTGAGAGCCCATCCCTGGAGCTTGGAACCGCAGCGGGCTGCAGGACTGGGCCCAGGATGGGGGCCCCCACCCCAAGGCCCACCGGGGCACCTATCAGAGCTTTTGAACCCGGCCAAGCAGGGGAGGCCTTCCCAGGCCCGATGGACCCTTTTCCGAGGTCCATCTGCTCGTCTGGGGGAAGGCTACACTCCTTTCTTGTAATCTGTGCACACCAAGTTTTAGAGAGGAGCGAAGGCACAAATGCACCCGACCTCCTGGAGCCCTGGCCAGGCTTGACCGCAGCAAATGATCCCTCATCGGGACATCAAAGGCAACCTGGCCATCTGGTCACCTCATTGGTAAGCATGGCATGGGAAAGATTGCTGGGCTCAGGGGACCCTGCTGCCCATCTGGGCCTCAGGCACAGGGCTGAGAGCGGGGCCCTTACGGAGCTCTGATCTGGGGCCTTTGGGCACCTTAATGCACAGGCGAAGCGGGGGCCAGATAACCTAGGACCCAGAATTTGAACCCTAGCTAATCCAGCACCTAGGCAAACCTAGCCAACCTAGGGCTATCCAGGTTGGGCTGACTTGAATGGCTCTAACCACATTTTATTACCAAGAATCCCTTGCAAACCTCAAACTTTGACTATAAAAACACATTTTGCTCAAATTTCTGTGATGTAAAATTCTGGAATCTGCAGGGAGACACAAACTTCCTTCCACCTGGCATTCCCGCAAGTCTCCCAATACAAATAGTACCTCGTGTGGGCAGAACTAGTTCCGGCATCAGGCCCAAAAATGCAACACAGACGCAGCAAATATTTCACTGAAACTGACCCTTTTTTCCTAATGAGCCGGCTCATTTCATTTTCTAAGTGATGATATCACAGCGCCATGAGCACCGATCGTCATTACACAAAAAAAATGCTTTGGGCTGCAGGGGAAGCCCCACTGCTCTCTCAGAGCAGGAAAAATAAAATGATAATCTCATAGTTATTATAATTTGTTTTTCTTGAAGTTTCAGTGCTGGGTTAGGGCAGGAAGGGGCTTGAGTCCCAGGTGGAGGAGTGGTTTGCACACTCCAGTGTGCATAACTGTAGGGCCGGCCATCTAAGGCCAGCCAAACAGTCAGGCGCACATTGCATGTTCCCAACCAGGCTTTAATCCACAGCCTGGTGAGAAACATGTCCAGCCTCCCATCCACGCCTGAGCACAGAAACACGGTACTCAGACCGGTCACAACGCTGCATTGCAGCGCTGTGATTGACTTGGGGGAACCAACCACAACTCTGCTTTGCTTTTTTGTGATTGGCTTAGGGGAGGGAGCCTGCTTGCTTCCTGGTTCCAGCCCTTGAGACGATAGAGGAAGCCGCGTAGAGGTGTGGTTTTTTTGGTTGTATTTTGTTTCCTCCGCCATCTCCCTCCCCCGCCCCTCGACTAACGTTCCCAGCCAGCCGCAACTGACCATTACGTTCTGGCACAGAAAGGGTTAAACATCGCATTTTCTCAACAGCTTGACTATTATATTTCCATGGTATATGTGGCATACTCTAAAGCTTACTGCAAACATTTTCAATTGAAAGCACTAAAGTCTTATTGGCAAGTTACCATACATACTGAAACTAATTTAAAAACTGCTTATCTCGATTCATAAAGTGATTGATGTGCATCACTGGGGACAAACTGACATGTCATTAAAGTTTCTGTAATCTTACCTAATTGGCAACATTTTCTTTATAACCATGCTGATTGTCTTTCTTTTCTCTACAGACAGCAAATGTGTTCCCCAAATAACTATCTTTCACGATTCCCGTGATTTTCACTATATTTTATATCATATAATTTTGCAAAGTGTAGGTCCATGCCATAATAATTCCTTTTGTCCTAACGCAATTTTTACTGGCATATTTTTGTTATAAAAAACACTTTCTTAAATGTCAATGCTTTCTAAAGACTTCAACTAGCTTTTTCTAGCCCTAAATGGACACGCGCCACCTAATCTCTATTATACTCTTCAGCCAGAGTTAGAGCGACCAAAATAAATGCAAAGCAGCAGCAGTGATTTACTTTCCAGCACAAAAGGCATTTTGTGCAGGAATGATGCTCTTTTCACAGTGCTCATCCACATTTTAGCAATTTGTATCAACGAGGCTTTATTGGGGCAGATCAACACAAACACCATTAGGCTTTGACGAAAAAATGCCTACGGGAAACATACACAAAGACGGGGGAATGTGATGATTTGTCCCAGATGCTAACACATTACATTTGTGCTGTGATGCACAGCATCAGCAGTAGGCAGTATGGATCTTCTAGGGGTCCCTACTTTCTAATGTAATCTTCGACCTCTACATGAGCCTCTTGGTGCTCTACTCACAGATAACAGTAAAACGATTCACCAATATGCTGATGATACACATCTCTTCTTGAAAGTCTCCTCTAATTCCGACATCCAATGCCTCAAACACGGCTCCCACATGATCCAGACCTGGAAGTCCAGCATCTACATGAAGTTCAACTCAACTCATTCCTGTTATTTACCAAAGGCAACAAACAAGAGTTCAAATCTGGCTCAATGACAAAAACCTTGCCAGCTTCTATTCCCATTTCTCAATGAATTCCAAGTTATGTGGATTCTTCCTGGACTTCGACATCAATGTACACATTACCAAAAAAATGAATTCAGGCTGGTACAAGCTCTCTCTTCTGAAGAAAGTGAAACCTTTTCTTTCAGAAAGTGACCTCAGAACTGCTGGTAAAGTCCTAGTGCTCTCACATATTAATTGTGGTAACACCTTGCACTATGCCCTCCTAGACTCCACACTGGAACAACTCAAGAGCTTTCTACACTCCAAAGATGTCTCATACAGGGCATGAAGAAACCTTTTTTTTTTCATTTTCTTTATGATCATTAGAAAGAGAGACCAACATCCGATATGCAGCATGACATACAGCATGTCATATATGTTACATCGCCATCAGATTGTCTACATCAGCCATCTAAGTGCCGACTCTAGTAGTACCTATGTGCTCTGCATGCCTAACCACAAATCCAGCTGAGGACAGTTCACATGCAGTGGGCATTGTGAGAGAGGATCGCTTTCTTCATCAGTCTCCACTCCTGTCTGACCTCTGTGGTTCAGGCATTTCCTCTCGCCCCTCTGACCATCTCCCCGCAATTGACAGATAGTAAACAAGCGGTCCCTAAATGTCTTTTGGCCGTGAGTGGATCGGTATCATCAGCCAGTATTGTTCAAGATTCTCCTGGCAACAGAATGCATCTCTCAGCTATGCCTCAATCCCTAGATGTCTCTGACATAGTCCAGAAAAGCCAATAACAGAGTGTGATGGATTTCCAGGCTGGTTATTGCGGCAATTGTGTCTAAGATCCTTGCCCAAATTCCAGCTACACCCGCCCACTGCCAAGCTAGATGCAGAAAGCCTGCTCCATCCATTTTGCAGGGCCTGTATAAGGTGTGCCCCAAGAGCCCCATTTTATGGAGAAGGGCATGGGTTTGATACATTTCATGAAGGTACTTGACATGGATCAAGCACAGTCTGTAGTAAGGCGACAGGGCACTGGTTTTGTCACAACAGTATTGCCATTGTATGTCTGGGAGCTCTATGCCCAGTGCAGCCTGCCAAACCAGTGGAGCCCTTGGAACAACAATTGGTGCCATATACTGCAAGGTAGAATAGAGGTGTATGACAAGCTTCGTTGGTGAGGTGGCGGTGAGAATCATCTCAAGTGCGTGTTGCTGTGGGGTGTGCGGGGAAACCTGGTTGGTATGTATAGACTTGTATGTGGCCCTTACTTGGTGGTACAGCATGATGTCCAGTGGCATATAGGCAATGGGCTCCTGCAGCTTTGGAAGGGGCAGGAATGCCTCATCTGGGTACAGGTCACCCATCATCACCAGGTGCATGTGAGCCAACTGCATGTGCAGCCTCTTATCAGAAGTCATCGAAAGCATATGGTTATGGGCAAGGGGCAACTGGTCAGAATATAAACACTGAAGGCATGCTCTGCATCACAGTCCATCTCAAGCTCTCACCATGCAGTCCACTGTGTTCATCTCCTTACAGGCTTGTATTACCATGGAGCAAAGGAGAGTGGCCTGTGGGGAGGGCAATCATTACCCAATTCTATTGCAGTGTGTGGCTGATATGGTGTGGGTCGGAGTCAGTGCCAAGTTAATTGCACCAGTGCACAGCAAGAGTATAATGGAAAATCCAGTGAACACATTCCCCCTGTTTGAATGGGAACATGAGCACCTCCCACGTTATCCTAGGCTGCTCACCTGCCCAAGGAAGCTGGATCATGAGAGCGCAGATTCTCTTGTAGAAGGCACCTGTTAGTGGGAGCAAGATGTTAATGAACAGGTAGAGGAGATTGGGTAAGACCACCAACTTGTCAATAGCTATACGACCCGCTATAAAAATGGGCAACTTGATCCAGCCCTGGATACATGATTTCATCCAGTCCACCACTCGGCCATAAATCTGTCACCATACAACCTCAGTGTCCCTACTGAACCATATCCTCAAATACTTGACAGTGGGTCCCCCAATTTCAAGAGAAACTCAGTCTCAAATACTACCCTGGGCGGGGTCAGAGGGAAAATGACCCATGTGGGCCAATTGATGAGAGATGCCTGTGAGACACCCGAAGGCCAGAAGGCCAGAGGTTCATGTAACATTGGCAATAGGTTCTGTTTGGTCCGGGATATACCAGGTGACATAATTGGCATACATAGACACTATCAGCCTTTCAGAGGGCTAGTTTAAGACTCTAGCCGCATGATGTTGCCTCAGGGGGGCAACCAGCGGCTCCATCCCTATGATGTAAAGGAGAGGCAAGAGAGGGCACCCCTGCCGAGTACCCCGAGCAATGGAAAATGCCAGAGAAACTACTACATTGACAATCACTTGAGCCATGGACTGCGTGTACAGAAGTTTGATCCACTGAATGAAAAGAGAGCTGAAGCCCAAGCGCTCCAGCAGGAGAAATATGCATATCCCCCTAGGGAATCAAATGCCTTAGTGAAGTCCAGCAGGACAGACATGGTGCGCATCTGTGAGTTCAGCATGTGGAGCAGGGCAAACAGGGTGCATAGGTTGTGTGAGGTGGAGCTACCTTGCACAAACCCCAATTGGTCAGGTCAAACAATCATGACCGTACCCATAATTGGCTTGGCTAGAATCTTATTGTCCATGTTGATCATAGATTAATTAACACCTCACGCAACAAACCAAGTAGACTGCTGGGGGTTCTGCCCTCTTCGTACATAGCAAGCAGGGTTGTGTATTCTTTGTAGAATTGAGCCGTTAGGCCATCCAAGCCAGGGGTCTTATTTCCCTGCAGCTTCTAAGTAACCTGGACCACCTCATCAGCAGTAAACTGTTAATTGAGGTACTGTCTATGGGTATCAGTAAGCCACAACAGCTGGATTGAGTCACAAACATCTATTTTCTCAATAGAGCTTGCAGGTGGCGCATACATGGCTGAATAATACTGAAGAATAGTGTGCATGACTCCCTGTGTATTCGTGGCAGGAGTGCCAATTCCCTAGGTGAGTTCCATGGTATATGAACTGCCTGCGTTAGTGTGCAGTATGTGAGCGAAAGTCTTGCCCACTCTGTTGCCCTTCCAATATCTGTGGTTCTTCATGGAGGTAGTTCACCTCCCTATCGGCCGCCACACCTTATTCAGCAAGTTTAGTCTTGCTCAGGGCAAGGGTGCAAGCCTCACCGACTCTTAGTATTGGGCTACAAGGAAGCGGAGTTCATCATCCAGGAGATGGATCTGGGCTCTCAGCCCCCCAGCCTGCTTAGAGGTACAGGCCCTGTGAATGACAGCCTTGTAGGCCTCCCATAGAGTACCAGCAGACACCCCTGACTGCTGTTAGATGGTGAAGTAAGTCAGCACCTCCTGTTTAATTTCATCCCGGAACAGTGTGATGCAATGCAGTGACTTGTGCTGTGTTGCCTTTCACTATATCTTTGAGGCCATGAAATGCCACGCAGAGTGGCCATAAGCCATGTGTGCCACTGGAACATCACAAAAAGTGACATCCCGGCGGGGCTCAGGGCTTGTAAATGAGCCCCTTAATGTTTAACCGTGCACTATTCTACTGTTGCTTTGTGGCTGATCTATAGTAGGCAACAAAGGTCCCATGCAACTCATTTACAGTGATACCTTTTTTGAAAGAAGTGGTATTGGAATAAATCTCTTATAAATCATCAAAACAACCGGAAAGATATACAACCATTGAATCAACAAAATTCTGTATGAGCTTCTCTTTTCTTCAGAGAAAATGTTTTATATTATAAACCAATTAAAATGCTGTACATGTAATGATTATAGTGTAACCGACTCAGTGCTAAAAAAGGTATGCTTATATATACAATTGTGCCTAAAACACTGATACACCAAAGTTGATATACACATTGTATCAATAAGAAATCCTTCAAATGTTTTAAGGTTTTCGTAAATAGCAAACCAATTTGCAACAAAGGGTGTGTTGTTGATGTTGCGACCATCTGGACTACTGGCACTTGTCTATGGACCTTGAAAATGAACGAAAAGAGGACTCTCAGTGTATTACGTGTGGTGTCTTATAAGTCAGCCATCACATGTGTAGATAATTATGTTATATGTTATACTGTTTTGTAAAGCGCACAGCTACTCAGCAGTGTCCCGGCACTAGGCAGTGGGAGACCAACCAGGCAACTAGACGTTAAAGAGCCATGTATTTAGATTCCTCTTTAAGATATCCAGGCTATGTGCTAGGCGATGGTCTAGTGGGTGTTTATTCCAATAGAGTGGTCCCAGGTAGGAAAAGGTTCTCCCACCTATTCTAAAGCGATTGATGCGAGGCACTCTTGCAAGGTACGGTGAGGCAGAGCGAAGAGTGCGTGCTGGAATGTATGTGCTGATCCTCTCACTGAGAAATGACGTGCCCGTCTCATGCACGGCCCTGTGCATTGTGACCATAGCCTTAAAGACCATCCTCTTTTTTACCGGGAGCCAATGAAGGGCCCTTGGATGAGGGGTCATATGGGACCTAGGTGGGAGTCTAAGTAGCAGTCTTACCGCCGAGTTCTGCACCACCTGCAGTCTGTTAAGAAGATAGTCTATGAGACCTAGGTACTGAGCGTTCCTATAGTCGAGTCTCGACCTAATCAGGGCCTGCACAACCTTTCTACCAGCAGACCCAGAAAGGAGGGGTAGAACTGTTTTCAACATGCGAAGCCCGTTGAAGCAGGACCCAACTAGGGCTTGAATCTGAGGTTGGAAGGAGAGTGAGCTGTCAATTTTAATCCCTAAATTCTTCACGCAGTTTTATTGGGAACCAGGGTGCGGCACATTGCTCGGCAAGAAGGTTTCCACAAAATTGTGAGGAACATCTCCGAAGATCACGATCTCCATTTTTTTCGGGTTCCATTTTAGATGGTGCAAATCCAGCCAGTGAAACACATTCGTGAGACATCATGAATCAGCTTCCCATCTAAGTCCTTACCCTTCTAACAAGCAAAAAGAAGCTGCGTGCCATCTGCTTAAGAGATGTCTTTTGCTCCTAAAGACTCCATGAGAGCTGCTAAGGGTGTCAGATAAACATTGAACAAGGAGGGACTGAAAGCTGAGCCCTGCGGTACACCCACAGTCAGGGGTCTGGATTGTGAGTTGTGGGATGGCAGCCATACTTCCTGAGTCTGTCTATCCAGAAATTATGATAGCCAGTTCAAGGCCGAATGTCTAATCCCTCTCTCATAAAGGCACTCAAGCAGTTTAAGGTGAGGCACGGTGTCAAAAGCCACCGTAAGGTCCAGCAGTATAAGCATGGCTGTGCCCCCAGTGTCTAGAGTGCTCCGAACATGCTCCACCACTTCAAGAAGTGCAGTCTCCGTGCTAAAGTGGGGGCGGAAACCGGATTGGCTGGGGTAGAGTATTTCATTGTCTTCCAGGTAACTGGAGAGTTGGTAATTAACTTCCTTCTCCAGGATCTTGGAGACAGCAGGAAAAAGGGAAATGGGCCTGTACTTTACTGCTTACTTAGGGCCAGCTGCTGTTTTTTTTTTTTTAGCAACGGGAGCACTTTAGCCTTATTCCATGCTAGTGGGACCACACCTGTTGTCAGCAAGATGTTAAATATATAGTTCACACTGGTGTTGATGGAAGGTACGGCCATCATTAACACTGTGATTGGGCAAGGGTCAAGGGGGAAGCCATATTTTAAGCTCTTTATTGCATAGAGAGACCAAGGGGCATATTATCAATGGCCATATCTCCGGAGATAATATTATCGCCCTATTAACAAGGCAGTGCTAACATGCATTAGCGCATGTTAGCAGCCGTTTTCTCTACGCCTCGCCTTGCATCGCTGATGAGATACAAAGTAGGCGTTCCTTTGCAAAACAACATGAAAAAGGATCGCTAACTGTACTTCGCGGTATTAACAAGAAGGCCCAGGTCACCCATAGTGGTATTAAAAGCCGCGCTAACCACGGTTATCGCTGAAAGCTAACGTCTGCTAAATGTCTGACTTAGCTATATGTATAAAGGAAGATGGATCGTCAGGCTAAGTCCACCATGGCCTATCAACAAGGAATTCTCTACCTTTGCAGTGTATCACTGGATTTCCAGCGATATACCCACATTTCGCCGCTATCACTGGATTAATTATCGCCTCGGAGATTAGCGTTATTAATAACCTGCTAACCGGGCGATAACATCCAGCGATAGTCGGCGATAAATGGAAACGCGCTATGCGCGCTTTGCGATATTCATCGCCATTTATTGATAATATGCCCCTTAGAGAAAGAGACGGAAGAGCTGCATCTATGGATGGATATGTGACTGGAGACGCAGGTTCCCTACGCATCGGCCTCGGTGTGTAGGGAGTTTGTACATTATTTGGAAGCTATTTTGTATGGTCTTAATTTTTTCATGGAAGAAAGTATTTAGTTTGTCACACCAGTCAGCCATAGGGATGCAAATTCTAGATGTGACATCAGGAAGAAGGAAGGAATCAAGGAATTTAAAGATTCACATACCTCTGTAAGTTTTCATATTGGTGTTTATTAACAAAGACAGAAATTGCGGGCAGCCACTTTCCCAAATATGGTCCATTATCATCTCACTGTAATGAATTATCAAATGAGTAATAGGGAGTTTAATTCTTCACCATGATATAAAAGGCAAAAATAGATGCATCACAAAGTAACCATAATGGATTCAGTATTCTTTCTGTTAATCAGTATTTTTCATGCATTTAGATTATTGCTTGCATATAAACATAGATATATATCTTTGTATATTTGAATCTTGTGCATTTGACATCTGGGAAAGCCTTTCTGTTAGAGAGCATTGTGTAAAATAAAACCCCAAGCCTCATTCTAAAAATAGAGAGTCCTTGCATTTTGTAAAATAAAACAATTTTCTAAAGGTGCTGTGTTAACGTTTTTGGCTGCGCTGGGTGTTGGGCTACCGTGTGGAAGATTCTGTATTATCTGATAGGCGCTATCAAAACATCCTGGGAGAGGAAATGTACCTTTTACTCAGCAGTTCATTATGGTTATTCCTGTCTAGACCATCTCATGACACACACCAGTGCGGGTTTATTCCGGAATGCAATCCACAAGGCACGTGGTATTTCGCATCATTCACCTGTCGAGGCACTGCTTCAAGAGCCCGGCAGAGATAATACCTTACCGCCAAGACTAGACCCCTTGGTCATTCAGGATAAACAATCTAGATACAAGAGGGTACTGAACAATGCTACAAAGAAAATGTGGGTACGGTCGACTCTCCATGTACTATAAGGGAGGCATATAAAACAGTGATAAGGGGATATGCCCAAGCTCTAGCAGGGGGAAAGAGGAAGGAACTAACAATAAAATATGAGGCCCTGGAAAAAGAGATTGTTGGGCTCAAAGCAACGGTATTGAGTGGCAATATCCCTGACCCACTAGTTAGTCATCCAATCTGGGTAAAGCAACAAGAAATAAGGGATATATTGGAAGATAAGGCTCAAGCGCAGGCAAGAGCGACGCAAAGAAGGCCTTATGATGTGGGTGATAAGGCCAATAAAATGATAGCCTGGCTGGAGAAAAGAGACAGGAAGAGGAACAGGGTCCTGGCGATTTGTACACCCCAGGGGACGGTTCCTAAAGTGGGAATGGAGTTAAAGCTGCATTTGCTGATCACTATGAAGCCTTATACACATCTAACCCATTAGAATGGGAACTGACTGAACCGAACTCCTTAGAGACATCCGCCTCCCCACAGTGTCATCTGATGTATGTAAAGACTTAGCATTTGAAGAAATTGAACAGGCCATCTGAGATTTGCAAGACCGCTGGATCAAACTGTATAAGGGTGTAGCTGCCACAGTGGCACAACATATGCTCAGTATTTTCCAAGAGGCAAAGACAGTGGGCAGACTTCCCAGAGGACCAACGGCTGGCCACGATAGTTGTCATTCCCAAGAAAGGCAAGCCCCCTAAGCACTGTCACTTGTACAGGCCAATCACACTACTAAACACGGAAGTGAAGGTGCTGGCAAAGGCCATAGCAACCAGGCTCCGTGGAGTGATAACCTCCATAGTACATCCTAATCAGTCAGGTTTTATGCCCCATAGGAGTACCAGGCTGAATTGAGGCACCTAAATGGAGTCCTGCATATAACCGGTGATAGGCTAAAGGGGAATGCTGCACTGCTGTCACTGGATGCACTGATGGCATTTGACAGTATTGAATGGCATTACCTATTCTCTATATTAGAGAGGTTCGGGTTTGGTCCACGGTTCTGTGCCTAGATAAGGCTCCTGCATATGGATCCTCTGGCAAGGGGAACAACCTTTACAACGCAACTTTTACAACGCACTACACTTACAACGCATTTTTTACAACGCACAATCCATTACAACGCATGACATTACAACGCATGACACTACAACGCATTTTTAAAAACTACCTTTACAACGCATTCCATTACAACGCATACTACCATTACAACGCATACCATTACAACGCATAATATAGTAATTTTTACCCCTATACTATCCAACACTTACCCTACTATTGCACCCCCTGGAGTCAGAATAGTAATTTTTACCCCTATACTATCCAACACTTACCCTACTGTTGCACCCCCTGGAGTTAGAATAGTATTTTTTACCCCTATACTATCCAACACTTTCCCTACTGTTGCACCCCCTGGAGTTAGAATAGTAATTTTTACCCCTATACTATCCAACACTTACCCTACTGTTGCACCCCCTGGAGTTAGAATAGTAATTTTTACCCCTATACTATCCAACACTTACCCTACTGTTGCACCCCCTGGAGTTAGAATAGTAATTTTTACCCCTATACTATCCAACACTTACCCTACTGTTGCACCCCCTGGAGTTAGAATAGTAATTTTTACCCCTATACTATCCAACACTTACCCTACTGTTGCACCCCCTGGAGTTAGAATAGTAATTTTTACCCCTATACTATCCAACACTTACCCTACTGTTGCACCCCCTGGAGTTAGAATAGTAATTTTTACCCCTATACTATCCAACACTTACCCTACTGTTGCACCCCTTGGAGTTAGAATAGTAATTTTTACCCCTATACTATCCAACATTTACCCTACTGTTGCACCCCCTGGAGTTAGAATAGTAATTTTTACCCCTATACTATCCAACATTTACCCTACTGTTGCACCCCCTGGAGTTAGAATAGTAATTTTTAACCCTATACTATCCAACACTTACCCTACTGTTGCACCCCCTGGAGTTAGAATAGTAATTTTTACCCCTATACTATCTAATACTTACCTTAAATGCAATTTAATATTATGCGTTGTAATGGTATGCGTTGTAAAGGTAGTATGCGTTGTAATGGAAATGCGTTGTAAAGGTAGTTTTTAAAAATGCGTTGTAGTGTCCTGCGTTGTAATGTCATGCGTTGTAATGGATTGTGCGTTGTAAAAAATGCGTTGTAAGTGCATGCGTTGTAAAAGTGTGCGTTGTAACGTCATACATCCCTCTGGCAAGGGTACAGGTAAACGGGACAGTATCCCACCCTTTTGCCCCATTTAAGGGCACGAGACAGGGATGTCCACTATCCCCGATGCTTTTCTCTGGGCCCTTAGCGGCATGGGTCCGGCACGACCCATTGGTGGCGGGCATAATGGGAGAGGGTGGCTGAGAGGAGAAAATCTAATTCTACGCTGATGACATATTACTGTATGCCATGCACCCCCATTTTACTGTAGGCAGGTTGCTCCACATATTCCAACTATTCGGCAGGTATCAAATCAACTGGGATAAATACCTCCTGTTCCTCTTGACGGGAAACATTCTGTCCCTTCTGACGAGCGGAAAATCCCTTTTAGTAAAGGATAAGTTCAAATACCTTGGCATACTAATATCCAGGAACAGTAATGAGTTCCTAGCAGATAACCTACTCCCACAGTTGGAATGGTTGCGGAAGGATGTATCACATTGGAGACAGTTGCCATAGTCCCTGATGGGTAGGGCTGTCCTGTTCAAAATGATGACATTGCCTCGTTTATTATATGCCCTACAGAATACTCCCTACAGAACACCAGTTGAATTTCTTTGTAAGGTGGATAGTGAAATACGAAAATGTTTCTGGAATGGAGGTGGTTCCAGGATAGCCTTTCATAAGTTACAGAGAGGAGTATTTGAAGGAGGGCTGGCATTAGTTGATATCTGAAAATACTACTGGGCTGCCCAACTGGTCACAATTAATGATTGGGTGTTTAGTGGACAGAAGGAACTGGCCTACAGAGTGGATCATCACTCAATCGGACAGCAGGGATACCCAGCAATGTTGTACCGTAAACAGTTAGAACAACAGATGCCGCCACACACACAAACAATCGTTCGAGCCTGGCAGGAGGCCACCAAATTCCTCTGGTGGGGAGACAAGGTGAGGGGGAGAAATCAACTGTGGGATAGTGATCTCTTAAAGGAAGTGAGGAACCTGAAGGGATTCTGTAAATGGAGCCTTCTTGGGATAGATCACCTTGGGGACGTCTGAAGGGGCCAGGCCATTATTTGCTTTGAGGATCTACAAGCAGAATACCAGATATCTACATTGGAAAAGTTCTGCTATTTACTGCTGGGACATGTGCTGAGAGCTCATATCCTTGAGGACAAGCAGCTGCCAGAATACACACCACTAGAAGACAGGCTTTTCCTAGACCCAATGCGAGATAAAGCCACATCCTTGATATACCGAAAAATTATAAATAACACACCTGACCCGCTAGGCAGCTTGCGAGAGGCATGGGAGGCAGATGTGGGAATGTTGGAGGACAATGACTGGGTGGAGGCAATACAGAGACTCAGGGAGGTTGCTATAAGGGCACGTTTACGCCTAATACAACTCCTTGTTCTTCATAGAGCCTACTCCTCCAGCAGCCTCATGCAATGATTGGGCCACTGTGGCACGGACCAATGCGCAAGGGGATGTCAGGAGGTGGGCTCATTTTTCCACATTCTGTGGGCCTGTCCAAGAATCCAGGAATATTGGGGCAAGATAACACAAATTATGTATGAAGTAGCAGTCCAGACCATCCAACTGGAGGCTAGATGGCGCATACTGTGTGTGACTGGGGAAGAAGCATAGCCGAAATATCTTAAGACATGGTGATTGTTGTGGCCGTGGTAGTGAAAAGGAATATAGCTAGCACCTGGGTGGGGGTGGGGAGGGTCAATCCCATCGGGTGGTAGACTGGAAGACAGATCTGGACTGGTGCTGAAAAAATAGTATTCCAGAGCTGGGATTGACCACAGAAATGGGAAAAGGAATGGGGCCAGTGGGTGGCATACAGGGGTTACTAAGGGCCGTATTGCAAAGATTATGAGAGTGGTCCAGGGAAGTAGGGATTTGCTACACTAGGCAGGGTTATTGACATCGACAATACTGATGTTGTTCTTTATCAATGCTTACAGTCTTGGATGCAAATGTCGAGGTGGGATCTCCTGTACTTAGTGCCGTCCAGTTCTAATGGATGATCACCTCTCTGCTGCTGGGTATATGTTCAGTTAACAGACCTATAAAAAAAGATTAAAGTGACTTCATAGTTAGGTAAGGTAATAATACCCTAGCTTACATTAAAAAAAACCTTGAAATTCCCTGAGAAAAACAAAGGTTAAATTGCCAGTATAGTGAGGTGTTGAAATAAGATAAAAAACGAATGTTTAAAATCCATAGAAACACTGGAAGTCACCAGTTATCATACTGAGCTACCTATAACTTGCTCTCCGGCTGTGCATTGCTTATGACCGCACATATTACACCACTCATGACATGTTAAATACATCACTAATGACATCACATGTGAAATTATTTATTATACAAAGAGTCCAATAAGAACATTGAAGGGCTTTTGCTGGCAGCTGCAAGGTAACATTTCTGCAATGCATTTTATTTAGCAGTAGCTACATTTACAGAAAAACAATAAACCGTTTTTTTCTAGGGTGTTATATAGCACAAACTAGACCCGATACATCAGGTATCAGAGTGCTTTACATAAGCACCAGTTTCGTTACAGATTGACACATTCCTTTTTTGTTAGGTACTAGGAAATTAAGTGATTTGCCCAGAATCACAGGATGTTGAGCATCGTTGTCGAGACTTGAACCTGGTTCCCCAACTTCGAGGTCGGTCGCTCTAGCCGTAAGGCTACATCCTCTCCCCAACTGTTAAGAAAGGACTTAGCATAGGGGCCCACTACATAAGCAGAGAAATCGTATGAAATGCCTGCACTGAGCCACTTTAACCTGGATGAATTGTGATCATTATTTAAGGCCATGGGCACACCACTGTTGTATGTGTATGTAAAGTGATTTGTAATATGGTATTTAATGTTGTGGATATGTTTAACACTTTTACAATTAAATCTCTGTTCTTTATTGGTGACATTGCGCCCAGCTTGTTAAATGTAGTTAACCTGCCTTATTGGGGCATAGATTTTCATGGGAGAAGTGAAATAATACACTCAGCAGATGCAGCAATGACTCATCTACCCGTATTTGTTTGGATCGGGGTCCTGTTCTCGTGCAGGGGAACCTCTTAATTTGAGCCTTGGCATCGCGCCCAGTGGCCCAGTTGCATGGTGCCTGTGTCTACACATGACCACTGACTGCTTTAACAGTGCAGGACTCTGGATTCTGTGACTTGACATTAGTCTCCCATCAAAAATAAATGTCCCATAGCCTAATGGATAGAGCAGCATTACATCTCAGGAAATACAACCCATATATTCCTCGAGTCGGTCAAACAAAAAGCTTTACATTTCACAAGATTAGATAGACAAACATTGCCAAAATCAAAAACTAAATCTCAAATTAAAACAAGTTACAATCATCATAGATTTAATATATATCAAAACCAACGGATGTATTAATTTCTCTGAAGCCTGTGTCTTCTATGTTTAATTACACACTGGATAATTTCACTGCTGTGTCTAAAATTACTTTCCTTTAAAAATGGTGTGAAGATAGGGTTCCTAAAACCTATGTAAAATTGACTAAACAACATGAGATGCATGTAGATTATACAGAGCAGCATTGCAAGCGTACGCATCTAATCTCTTTGCATCCCTAACTGGTTCTAGGAAAGCAACCCTAACGTGCAACGTACTTCATCTCAGTCTGGTCAACAAATCTTCAATGATAATTATTTTTTACCCAGATAAGGTACATCTCCATGCCAGGCCCAGAGTTTAAAAAGCTGATCCCAAGATGGCAGCTGCTTCTGCACTCGGCTGACAGAAACAGCACATCACCTGCAGCCTGTTACCCCTGTCATCACTATGGCGGCGGTCCTGTGAACACATGCGGAAACTAAGCTCATCACCCAGAGGAACTCATACTAGACCTCGAGCTGAGACAAGGTAAGGAGTGGGAGATGTGCAAGGCACCAATTCTGGATTGTTTTTTGTTGGGAAGTTTTTTGAAGGTGCTGCCGTGGAGGAGTGGCAATAAAAGGTTATGCATAATGGTAGCCTCTGGTCTGGTAATAAAATCTGTACTGCAGCCCTCCTGTTAAACACTGTGCAAGTAGCACTGGTGGCGGTTCGTCCTGTTGCAGGCCGTGGGTCCTGCTGGTGCCCTGTGTGATTCTTTCGCTCAACAGTCTTGCTTCCCTCGGCAGTGCCTCCTGAGGTGCTACCTCCCAGCCCGACGAGGACTGTGTACCCAGACTGGCTGGGACCTACTCCTCCTGTGAAGCCCCTGTGCAACTGTGAAGCCAGGCAGCTCCAACTTGGGACCTAGCACTGGACAAAGAGACCGCCTCGACCCCTGAGTTAGATATTTGCGACCCAAATCTGGTGCACTCTATAGTGAAAGGCCCCCTAACACTATCCACAATGTTCCTGCCTCAGGTGAACTTAATATCACATTCACGAAGAGAGGCCATTGCTGATTCTTTCACAGCACTCATGTGCAGCCATTAGATACACATCAGGTAAGCCCTCCTCCATTAAGGATCTACCTCTAAAGGGGGACATTCCATCCTCGCAGGCCATTGACTCTTGCCACTCATTATGAGCAGACGATTCCTCCGACGCTCAGCCCCTGCCACAAAGAAACATATCCACAAACTTCTTACAGAGTTTCGGAAGAACATTTGCTGCTAGAAACAGGACTTTCATAAAGCCATATCACACAGCAGCTGAACTCGAGTCTTGTGTTCAGACACAATTTGGCCATCTCCTACACCTCCCTGACTACACCAGTACTTTTGGACCATACCCACATGGTCTTCTTGCCAATTCAGCAACAAAGAAATGTACTCCAGGATCTTCTGATTCGTGTTAATTATTCTTGCATCAAGGAACAAATTCTGACAGCAGCTCGATGGCAGGAGTCGCTGGTATTGTGAGATGACAAAATTCTCTTGTTCCAGGATGTTTCAGCTCAAATGCTTGCGTGTCGTCGAGAGTTATGTGAGTTTTAATTTTTAGTTATGCGAGATCACAATGCACCTACAAAGAAAAAAAATCCCATACTGCTGGGGCTTCTCTTTCAGATTGCTGGTTATAATAAAAGGCTATGTGATCTGAGATCTCCAGAAAAGGTCCTTGGCCTCTCTTCACCGGAGTCATCCCAACAAGAACCTGGCCCCAGCAATCTCGCAGATCCGGGGGGAGGGGGAGGGGGGGGTTGGTGCTTCCAGACTTTCAAGTCGACTCATAAAGAGTCAAGGAGGCAATGTTGCCTTCAAGACCTAGAGAGCCACCTACTGTCCTCCGAGGAGGACAAGTTGATTTGAATTGTCACCAGTAGGTAGTTATAGTTAGGACCTAGTTTCCATAGGAAAAGCGTTTTTGTTTTACCAATAACATTTGCGCCATTTGACGAATCTTCATGAATTTTTCAAAATTAGTACAATAGTTGTCTCCGCTGCTGTCTTGAAAAGGTTTGCAGTGATTCATCAGGCGGGGGCCAAGAAAAAGATTAAAAAGAAAAATGCTTTTCCCCCATGTTAATTTGTTTAGAGATTTTAGGCGCGACTACAGCCCGAACAATGGAATTACGCCATATTTGGCAGAAATGTAGGTCTTGGATCAGATAGCGAACTTTTTGTGATTTGGTGTAAATCTGGTGAGTAGTTTTAGAGTTATTAAAAGAAAACCAAATTTGTAAATCTAGGGAAGCAACCCATCCGCAAATCCTCTGATCTCATGCAGGAAGTGTTGGCAGCTATCTTGGGACTCAGCCTCAACCAAGTCCCAAACAAAAAGGCTAAAAATAAAGAAAAGGGGGCAGGGTAGGAATATCCTGACCCCCTAGCTCTGGTGCTCGGGTCCCATAGGAACTCTGCCAGGGCTAAAAAGCATTTAAAAATTGCTGCAAAATCATGATGGAATCCGTGGTAAAAATATTTTTTTCAAAACAAGCATGGGCTCCTGCACTTGTTTACTGTAATAGCTACTGGGTGGGCCAGGTCGAGGGGGCATAAGGGTATTTACTTTTGAGCATCAGGAACCACCATCTCCCCAGGGCTTTACTTTGGTTAATGGAGGGGGCCAGACAGACCCACTTCCTGGGGCTGTTTGAAGCCCTGGGGACCACCACCTCCCTGGGGGAAAAGTTATTAAAGGGGTGCGGCGTGGACCCCCCGGGTCCCGGGGACCAGCACCTCCCTGGGGCCTATGTAATAAATACAACTGGGAGGGGGGCTGCCTGGCCCTCCTCCTGGGCCATATATAGCCCCAGGAACTACCTCCTCCCCAGGGCTGGCCCGTGCATAGTAAAGAAGGAGGGCCACATGGCCTCCCCTTTTGGAGTCATTAGTGGCCCTGAACCACCAACCACTCTGCAGCTCCTTCTATCTGCTGATGTGCCCACCTTGGGAGATAGCTGTTTGCTTTCGCTTGGTGGGAGCTGTGACAGCTCCCACCAAGCAAGAGTAAACATAACTCTGCTTCCAGCAAGAGGGGAGCTGTCAAACTGCTCCCACTTGCTGGGAGCTGAATTTTCATCTGTTTCCATGTAAGCTGTAATGCAGGCAGGGAAACTGATGACAGAATTGCTCCCACACGCAGGGAGCTGCATTTCTTGTGGTTCCCTTCATGCGGAAGCAATGCTGGCTCCTGCTGGAGGCAAGGAGCTGGCTAGGACTGCACTTAAGGCTCCCCCCCATGGTCCCCACCAACACACACTGGGTGCCCTTGGTGGAGCCAGGGCATCAAGGTGCTTGTGGCCTGGCCAAAGGGGATGGGGTCCCTGGGGCTGTATATGACCATAGAGGGGGACTGCAAGGTCTCCTCCCACCTTTAAAGAATGTATTTGGCCCTGGGTAGGTGGTGATCCCCAGAGTCCAGGGGATCCACGGATTGTTAAATTAGTCCCAGGGTTGTGGTGGATTATAAATATAAACATAGCAGATGTCCCAGTTGAAGCTCCATGTCGATAAGCACGAACAATCCTAACTTCTTGGGCATTGGTTAAAGGCAATGCAAGTGTATTTCCTCTTGTATTCCACATTGAAAAACAATCCAAAATCCTAAATGGAGGTTGATCTATTGGAGTGCAATCTGATGTGGGGTGACTATGACGAGTGGTTTCATTCTCATCATCTCCTGGTGAGAACTGAGTCCATGATTCTGCCTTTTAATTACCCTAAGTATGCAAATGCCTAAATTGATCTGTAAGCTCCACCCATTTGGCCATACCCCGTTTTCCTTAGTAGTATGTAAAGGACTTCCCGCCTTTTCCCACGTTGATGTACAGTTTACCAAAAGGCCCCCGAGCAAGTTTCCCAACTAGTTTGGTGACGCGTTATTGATGCAGCAGAATACAAGGACATCTCCATCAAACAAAGAAGCACTTTCTTCATTTAGTTACGGGAAAATGCCCCTGCTTGGCGGAGATTCACTTATTTGTTGTCTCGTTGTCTTCTCTTGGTGAGGATTCACATTATCACAGATTTGCGGATGAAGACGCTCGAGGAACAATCTCATTGCTGAAATTACATGCACACCTTGTGATCTTAGCTGTAGTGTAGGATATGCATGAGACATTTATCCAACGAGGTAGCACTTACTAATTAACCAAATGAAAGTACTCCAGTTTGGTAGATGTTTTTAGCAAAACTGGAGACGCTTCTTGGAAAAAATTAGGTTTGATTCTTGCCCTGGTGCTGATTTTGCAGAAATTACAAATCAATGGGAAGCACTTGCAAATATAACCATAACAGGTACCCATGTTGAAGCTCCACTTCAATAAAGCACAACTAATCCTAACTTCTTGGGCTTGGCATAGATAAAGCAAGTGTATTTCCTCTCATATTCCATGTTGAAAAATGATATAAAATCTTTAATGCAGGTGAATTCATCTTTGATCTATTGGAGCACAATCTGATGTGTAGTGACTGTGATAATTGTTTTCTTTCTTGTCATCACCTGGTGAGAGCAGAGTCCATGGTTCTCTCATTTAAATGCAATAAGTATGTACATGCTGAAAAGCACCACTCACACACCCACTCACAGACATACACAGGCACTCATATACCCACTCACAGAGCCACACAGGTGCTCACACACCTACTCACACAGGTACTCACAGACCCACCCACAGACCTACACAGGCCCTCACAGACATACACAGGCACTCACACACCCACTCACAAACACACAGGAACTCACACACGCACTCACAGATCCACATAGACACTCACACAGCCATTCACATGGGTACTCACAGACCCACTCACAGACCCACACATCCTCACTCAAAGGTGACAGGTTACAGTTAGGATTAAAAAGTTACAAAAAATAGAAATTCACTGAAATAAACAAAGGTTGCAAGGATGGTATAGTGAGGCTCGGATTTCACTCCTACAAAACCATTGAAATTCAGCAGTGACAGTTACCTGAGCTAATTATAACTTATGCCCCCACAATGCAGTGTTTATGACCTCACATATTACATCACTCATGAAATGGTCAATGATATCACTCATGACATCTCAAATGACTTCACTGATGACATCATTCAGTGAGTGAAAGTGTTTTGTAAACGTTTCTGAGACTTAAAGATCTATAGTAAGCTATTGTATAAGTTAAATTACTATTTTTTCTATACCACAAATGAGTGAAACAATTTCTAAAATATGTCATCTGAGTGGCTGTGTGACTGGCTGTATCCATGTTTGAATGGGAAATTCATTGGCTGTATGAGTGTGTGAGTGGGTGTGTGATTAGCTGTATGGGTGACTGAGTTGTTATATGAGTGGCTGTATGGGTGAACAAGTGGGTGTTTGAGTAGATGTATAGGCAAATGACTGGCTATGTGAGTGACTGTATTGGGGAATGGTTGGGTGTGTGAGTGGCTGTATAGGTAGTGAGTGCCTTTGTAAGTGGCTGTATGGGTGGTTGAGTGGGTGTGTGAGTGGCTCTATGGGTGAGTGACTGGGTATGTAAGTATGTGTATGGGTGACTGAGTGGATGTTTGAGTGGGTCTATAGGTAAGTGCGTGGGTGTGTGAGTGGCTGTATTGCATAGGCAGTTTCTGTGTGAGTGGCTGTATGGGTGAGTGAGTGGGTATGTGAGTGGTTGTATGGATGTGTGAATGGGTATGTAAGTGGTTGTGTGGGTGAGTGAATGGATGTGAGAGTGGCTGTATCAGTGACTGACTGGCTATGTGAGTGGCTCTATGGGTGAGTGACTGGGTATGTAAGTGGGTATATGGGTAAGTGAGTGGCTGTGTGAGTGGCTGTTTTGCACAGTAAGTATCTGTGTGAGTGGCTGTATGAGTGAGTGAGTGGGAGTACTTGTATCAATGTGAGAATGGGTATGCAAGTGATTTTGTGGGTGTGTGAATGGATGTGTGAGTGGCTGTATGGGTGAGTAGCTCTGTTAGTAGCTGTATGGGTGACTAGTGGTTGTGTGAGTATCTTATGAGTGAGTGAGTGGGTGTGTGTCAATAGTTGTATGGGTTTGTGAATGGGTATGTGAGTGTTTGTGTGGGTGTGTGAGTGGATATATGAGAGGTTGTATGGGGATGTGAGTGGTTCTGTGGATGATGTCACCAGTGGTGTCATTGAGATGTCATCAGTGATGTCACTGACCATGTCATTAGTGGTGTAATATGTGAGGTTTTTTAATGTTATTTCATAACTATAACATCCCTCTAACTTTTGTTTTTTTGTGAATCTTGAAGTCTGAGTGGGTGTGGGAAAGACTGTATAGGTCACTGAGCGGGTGTATGTGTGGCTGTATGGATCTGTGAATGGGTGTGTGAGTGGCTGTATGGGTCAGTGACTGAGTGTGTTAATGCTGTGTGGGTCTATGAGTAAGTGTCTGAGTGTCTGTATGGGTGTATAGGTGGGTGTGTGAGTAGTTTTGAGGGTGTGTTAGTGGATTTGTGACTTGCTTAGCAGGTGTGAGTAGCTGTATGGGTCTGCAAGTGGGTGCGTGAGTAGCTGTGTGGGTGCATAATTGGGTTTGTGAGAAGCTGTATGGGCCAGTGAGTGGGAGTTCTGTATGGATGTGTGAGTGGTTTTGTGGGTGTGTGAGTAGCTGTATGGGTCTGTGAGTTACATGCTAGTAAGGTGGACGGGTCATGGCCAAACAGGCGATGCCTCCAGGTGATTTTGCACTTTTGCATACTTGTTATCATTTAAGGGAGTACCATGAACTCTGCTCTCCCCAGGAGAGGCCAAGAAAAAACTCACTCATCACAGTCACTACAGATTGTGCTCTGATAGATCAACAATGCATTCACCTTCACCAAGAATTTCAGATTGTTTTTCAATGTGGAATTGCTGAGAAAACACAGTTGCTTTGCCTTTGCAAAGCCCAGGAAGTGTTGATCATTTGTCCTTTACAGAAGCGTACCTTTACAAGGGCACCTGCTATATTTATATTTGTAAGTGCTTCCCTTTAAGTTTAATTTCTGAACTGAACCTCATCTGCCCATTTATCCAACAAGAGTCCACAGTTTTGCACAAAATGTCTTCCCAATTGGAGTACTTTCTAGGGGGTAATTAGTAAGTGCTATCTCGTTGGGAAAATGTCTAGTCATAGTCTACACTACAGCTGCGTAATGGACAACGAGTAAATGTCTCCAGCGAACATGTATGCATTTTGGCAATGTGGTTATTCCAAGTGTGTCTTCATCCAGAAATCTGTGCTAACATGAATGCTCCTATCGAGAACACAAAAAGACTACAAAGAGGTGAATCTCCACCAAACAAGGGTACTTCCTCTTAACTATATAATGCAAGTGCTTCTTTGTTTGGTGGAGATCTCCTCATATTCCTCAGAATCAAGAACATTTCACCGAAATCAGTGGAAAATGCGCTGGGGGGGCTTTTGGTAAGCTGTCCATCATCCTGGCAAAAGGTAGGAAGACTTTTGCATGCTTCTATGGTGGACAGGGTGGGGCCAAACAGATGGAGCTTCCAGGTGATTTTGGACATTTGCCTACTTGTAGTAATTTAAAGGGTGAGGGGGGCACGCCTCCCTCCCCAGACCGCTTTTGGCCCTAGGGACCCCATCCTTGGGCCCTGTCTAATTATTTCAAAGGGGTGACTACGAGGCTCCTCCTCCCCAGGCCAATTTTGTCCCTGAGGACCACATCCCCGGGACCTGGCAAGCTAAGGCTGGGTGTCCTGGTGCCCACTAAGGGGACCGCAGGGGGAACCCCAGTACCCCGACATTCCCTGCTGGCTCCCCACCACTAGCATGAGGTAGCATTACCCCGCACATAGGCAGCACCAAAATGCTTCTCCCTGCATGTGGGAGCAATCCTTTCATCTGTTTTCTTGTCCACTTTACAGTGGCCAGGAAAAAAGATGAAAAACAAACTCCCAGTTAGTGTGAGCAGTTTTCCTGCTCCAGCCCCACTCCAGACTTAGAGTTTGCTCTCACTTGGAGGGAGCTGTCAAAGCTCCTGCCAAGTGAAAGCAATCTGTTATCTCCTGAGAATGGGTACTGCAGGCCCTGGGGGTGGCGGTCCCCAGGGCCATTAATGGTTCTGGGGGCTGTGCTGTCCCCCCTCCTTTCAATTGTACGGGGCCAGCCCTGGGGAGGTGGTGGTCCCTGGAGCTGAAACGGTCCAGAACGGGTGCCCCCATCCCACTTTATGATAAAGCATGCCCTGGGGAGGTGGTGGTCCCTGGATCATTTTGAAACAGCAGAGGGAGGTCCACACGGTCCCCATCCTTTTATATTTACATGCCCCAGGGAGGTGGTTGACACTGGGGCCTTAGAAAGTCAAAGAAGGTGCCGCATGGCCACCCTCCCATAAAAATTAATAAACTAACCCTGGGGAGGTGGTGGTCCCTAGGGCTTAAATTGCCCTTGGGGAAGGGGGCTGGATGGACCCCCTTACCTTTTTCTTTTCTTTACGCTTGCTCTTGGTTCCTAGCCCACCCAGAGGTCAATCATTAAACAAGTACAGGAGCCCACGCTTGTTTTTTTCTCCACAAATTCGTGAATCTTCATGATTGCTTTTGGTCTCAGCAGGATTCCTGGGGACTCCACCACTAGGGCTAGGTCTTGAGGGCATTCCTACCCTTCTCCCGTTTCTTTATTTTTATGGTTTTTTTTGAGACTCTGCTTAGGCTGAGTCCCAAAATGGCTGCCAGCACTTCCTGGTTGAAGTGTTGGCAGCCAATCAGATCTCCAAACTAAATCAGCAAGATTCGTTGAGGGTCCTTGTCCCTAGATAGGAGGAATGAGGACGAACTCCCAGTCAACATCAGATGTTCCCCAACCCTCCACACCTTCAGGAAGGACCTCAAGACCTGGCTCTTCAACTGACCCGGATCTGCTCCCCCACCCCAGTGCCTTGAGACCCTCACGGGTGAGTAGCGCGCTCTTTAAAACACTGATTGATTGATTGATAGATATACAAATGTGGTTTTCCTTAAAAATCTCAAGAACTACTGAATGGTTTTACACCAAATAACAAAAAGCACGCTTTCTGGACCAAAAGCAACCTTTCTGCCAAATTTGGTGAAATATCCGTCCAGCGGTTCGGGATGTAGTCATGTCAAAAAATGTCTATGGGAATTAGCATGGCCAACACACTTTTTTTGCCCTCATTTTACTTTTTTATCGTCCCCGCTTGACGGATCACCCCAAAACTTTCCATGCACAACTAGAAACAGTAGGTCACCACTCTTTCTTTAAAATTGTATGAAGATTTGTCAAACGGTACAAAAGTTATAAGCAAGTCAAAAAATGCTTTTCCAATGGAAACTAGGTACTAACTATAACCACCTACTGGCGACAACCATATCTTGTTGGGTAAATGTCTAGTATTGACTGCTGCCTGTAAGTTGTCATTTTCTATGTTTTGTAGTTTCATAGTATTTTAATCTCATCCTTGCCTGTGTAGTGCAGCATGGGTGATCATTTTACTGTGTTGTGAGTCTCCTTGGTGGTAGCCATCATGATTGTAATCTTGTAGATCAAATGGAGCACATGGGATGAGACTCCACTACACCCATCCTCTTCTGTGCCACCCATCCACTCCTTGTGGCAACTTCTTGGTCACATTTCAATGTACAACTCCATGGGGAATCCCCTCTGGCATACTGTCACTCTTGGTTAAAGAGAAGTCACCTAACAGGAGCAGTAATAATTAATCTAACAATTATCTGTATGGCTTTTGCACTGGAAAACCCCTTGTATTGAGTGTTGGCATTACACTTGACCATCCGAGTACTAAACACTTGCCTAAATGTAAGTTGGACCTCTAATTGCCATATCATTGCAGTTTGCAGAGTGCCAGTGTCACCTGATCATTGCCACTGATAGTTCAGTAGACACTCTCAATATCTACGGTGACTCTCAATGGACACTGCATGGTTTTATTCTAAGAGGAGGGATGATGGCCAAGAGTACAACAGTGTGTGCACTAAGTATGCTCTGAGTGTTTATCAGATAACAAGATAAGGAGAGACAAAGTGAGATGGATATGTTATTACAGACCACACGTGCAGAGCTGACTGTACATATAGTACATTGAGTGGCCAAGTGTGCTGGAGCACTAAGGTTTTAACAATACCTTTATGTTTCAGGTCATAATAATTCAGTCAGTTACAGGAATTCCCAGTCTGGACCCATGGGTGTGACAATGAGTCTCACAAACATGCCTACGTGCTTATATCATAGTGTCCAAACCATGGAGAGGGAGAAATTCTTCAATGTAAACAGGCCCCACATTAGCTCATGAAGCAGTTCTCTTTCCGTTAACTTGCCCTAACCAGTCAATGGAAAGGGGTTGTAGTAAAGTAAACTGAATTTTGAGCTGTCTCCCATAGAAGGATGAAATGTCAAAGCACATTAGGGATTGTGTGTTGTATTTGCTTTGAAAATAGCTTTATTTACTTTGAATAAATACTATGAGTAGATATCTGAATTGGACCCCCTGGACATATGTATGCATGTATATGGTATTTCTACAGCGTGGAGTGCTGTAAATGTTCAAAGACAAGCATAAAACCAACAAGGCGTAAGATAGAAAGCTGGTTTGTGGACAGTCAATGCACTGTGTTCTTTAAAAAGGTGAGTATTCAACTCTTTCTTCAACTGGGGCAGTGTTGGGCGGTCCTGGTGAAGGATGTTGTTCCAGGCCATTTGAGAATGTATGAAAAGGCCTTTTATCTTGTTTACACTTAGTCTGCAGTCTGATGGTGTCCTGGCTGACAGTGTACCAAGAACCACCAGAGATGATGAGCTTGTCTGCAAGATAACTGGGGATGATGGTTATGATAGCTTTGTAAATGAGGCCGCTGTTTTGAAGATGGTGCGAGCTGTCAAGCGGAGCCACTGGAGTTCCATCAGGATGAGGGTAAGGTGATCACATTTCTTCAGTGCTTCCTGGATGAGAGGTGCCCCGTGGTGGTGCCGAAGTGAAGTCTGAGAGGCCATAGAGTGGGGCACTATCACTATTCACATGCAAGAGTATGAGGGCTTGAACAGCAGTTCTGAAGTCTCTTTCTCCGTTGGAGGTAGCCGTGCACTTGACAAGTGCCCATGACTTGACTTGACTTTCTGAAAGAAATGATTTGACTTTCATTCTCAAGACTGGGAACCAGCTGCAGAGATGGTCTTAGGAGAGAGTGAAGGATGTCCTCAGGGGTCACTACTTCACCTCAATAAGCACAACAGGGTCAGAGGCATCAGAAATAGTTCCCATATACCGGGTGGAGTAACACATTGTGTTTTAAAATTGCTTAGTGTTAGATAAAGTCAAACTACTCAATATTGCAAAATAGATGTTTTCTTTTCTATTTACAGCATCTTCATTGAAGCTGCAAAATAAAGTGAGGCCACAGTTATATACACCATCATTATTTTCTAGAAAATATTCCTGGTACTCCTGGCTTAATAAAGTGCTCTTTCTTCTTGTCCATCTACAAATGTGTGCCATTCTTGAAAATAAGTGTTAACTACTAGAGACATAGACGTGCATAAAAGGATATAACAGAATATATAGTTCAGCAAAACACACTATTTTGTATGGTTAGTGAGACATTTCAGCTCATATAATGACGCTCCTTAAAGATCTTGGAATGACCACTGTATTGAGCTGCGTGGACTGACGATAAACAAGAAGTTACCCAGAAACATAAAATCCTCCCTCCCTCACTTTAAACCATTTCACAGTACACGAGTGAGCAAAACAAGGGACCCTGACCCTTTCAAGGAAGGTCCAATGGAATTGTTGCACCAATTCTTCTTTTCCTCTCTTTTCTTCCCACCCACCTTATATTCCTTCTTTGCATTCGTCTTTCCTTCCTTCAGACTCTCCTTCCATTTGCCTTTCACTCATTTTTTTAATTGTACTTTTTTCATTTATCTTTCTTTTACCATGTTTGGTTTAATTGCCGCCATTTGCCCCCCACCCACACCCCACCCTACACAAGCAGTGTTTTTTCATCATCTGTTTTGTCTTTTGGCCTGTGAGTCACAGATCAAGGTTAAGAAGGGTCATTACGAACATTTTAATCTATCCACTGGAGTCCCCCGTGGAAGCTGGCATATCATGTGCCTCATTACACCCTTGTTGATGGAAACTTAGAAAAGTGTGAACACCTCCCTATGATGGTGTTAATGAAATTAAAACAATGGCTTTCTGCAAATATATATTGAATCTCATGGTGAAGTGTCACTGAAACAGCTACAATAGTGATTGAGGGAGTGGTGCTTACGTTTTCAATATGGGTGAACATGCTGGGCCTGATTCTCAACCTGCACTTTGTTGCACGTTTTGTAGTACAACAGAATGCATTACAATATGTACGCTTGGCTTTGCTTATACTTGTGTGTGCGGAGTTCTCCGCCCCGACTGCGGAATCTCCTGACGTTAGTAAAGATTTAAGTTGGAAATGTGGGAGGGGCTCAGGGGAGTAGGTGTGAAAAAGGGCAGGGTTACTATTGAAGGGGGTGGGATTTTTTGGAGTAAGAGGACTTTAGGGAGAGTCACAAAGGGGTTTAGGGAAGGACATCACCTACCCACACAAGAGTGAGCCAATTGCTTTGAGACATGTAACTTGAACTTTGGTAGTAAGTTTGCACTCGGAAATAATGAATACTGAAAGTAGTAAACTTACTGCATAGTGTAAACTTTCCCAAAAGTGGAACTTGCCTTTGTGAATCTGGCCCAAAGGGCTTAAAATACGACCACTGGTGCTGCTTACCTGAGAGCTTCAGTGTCAGGCAGAACATGTAGATTATGTATATGTTTAAATGAATACAACTCTGAAAAAAGCATCTGCATGAGAGCAGAGCAGGTAAGTAGAAATGATGATCAGCGTGATCCAGTTGGAACTGTGAGGGAAGTTCAGGGCCTTGGCATGAACTCCAGCTGCGTGTCACTGTGGCCCTCATTTACGAGTGATCTCTTGATTACAACCGGAGCAGTGACGAGAGACACTGTCACCTCACAGATTTAGTGTATTTCGCTCGAAGACTTCAAATGAAATCCATGTTGGTGGTGGGGCTGAGATAAGGCCTGGGACTGGAATTACAGATTCCACCAGTGCTTTCTCGTTTCTAAGCAGGCGCCAAATGTCTCACACGTAATAATATGTAGTTCACCCGCCCAGAGTTACCAGTGCTACAAGTATAGTACGGAGCACTCATAAGGATGTCCTACGTGAAGAAGCAGTATACATTAATTAGGAAGCACGAGGCAATATAAACTCCGGAGGTGAAATGTGGATAATAATATTATAAGTACGTTTTGGGTATTGTGAAGTCCAGATATACCCAGATTTCATAATGTTTTGTTGCCCCCTTTGTCCATCACGTCACCGTGGTTGAAACACATTCTCAACACGGTCTTTCACATAGGAGCTGATATTCCAGTTTCCACACATTTTGAGCTTGGGCAGAGAAAAGTGGTCAGGAGGCGTTCTGTGACATACGATATGTGCAATATATTTTTAGAGCTACATTCTCATGAAATACCGGAATTTATGTAATCGCAACAAAATATCGTCATGGAAATTCTGGTTTTTTTTCAACAGGGGACAAGTGCATTAATCAGTGTGCCCTGGATGTCGGGCATACAGTAATTGACTAATATATATCGTTCCCGTCCATCTGTCAAAGCGACTTAATGAGAAATGGTGAAAAATGTGCCTATAATCAGGCTGACTGATGAGGGATGTTGCAGGAAACCTATGTCTCCAGCAGTTTCACAGTGTCTCCCACAGCCTGCATCACTAATAATGTTGGTCACGGAGAGGGACGCACGTTTCTATATCTTTTACCTCACTTAGCAAAAATATCTGTGCCCTATTGTAAGCTAATTATTCTACTCTCCGGAGCAAGTGGATTGACTGAATCAATAGAAACACGCCCGAAAGATATGTTTGATGTCAGGCGCTTTGCTGGACTAAAGAGGCAAGTCTTAAGACTCTTCCTGAAATGTATGAAGTCCTCCTGGATGCGAAGAGACAAAGTTAAGGCGGTCTAAAGGGACCCATATGTCAGTCAGTCAGTCAAAGTACTTTTATTTCGATAAATAAATATCATAAAAAGACATAGGAACAATACAATGCAAATTCATAAAAAGACATTATTTCATTAAACAACTCAATCATTTAAAATATTAAAAAGAGGTCAGTCCGATAAAACCATCTATTTACATCCATCTAAAAATTACATTTACATGCATGAATCCCCCAAGAAACAAGATCCAGCTGACAGTGTTAATAAAACCATTATAGGTTGATATTTATCTAATTATTGGGTGACTTGCTTTTCTTAATCCTAATAGCCCCCACCAGGAAACTAGCTACATGATACATAATCCTGGGGGTTTGTAAAAGCTGTAAAAAAAGGATAGCAGGCTTGACTTGAATAAACCCAGCCTCCCTTAAAATAGGAAGCAAGTATTTCTTTCTTGGGGCAGTGTAAAAGTCACAGAACATCAAGAAATGTGTGGTATCCTGAATCGAAAAATTATCACATTTACACGGACTGGCGTTTTCTGGGATACACCAGGATGGGAAGTGTCCAAGTATTAGGTGAATCATGTTAAACCTGAAACGAGTTAAAAGGAACCGGTGAAAAGGAAGATTTACTATAGTTAAATAAGGTTCGGTACCTATGTGGGTACTCAAAATGATGCTACCCCGAACCAAAGGTTTCTCCAGTTCAACTCTTTCTCTTTCTGAGCTTAATAACTCGCCCATCATCCTCTTAATAAGACCAATGTCTTTCGCAGTGATCATTTCCGGGGCTGAAAAAAGTTCCACTCTCCCCAATTTAACAAAACATTTTTAATATAAACTAGCCACGGTATTTTTGTGGCTCTATCCAACTGCAAACAGTCTTTTAAAATGATGTGATTGAGGGGAATTTCTTGATTCAACCATATTTTTAACCAGGCCACGACCGGAGCTACTCTAATCAGGTCTGAAATGTAACCCATTCCCAGTTCTGTATGGACAATATATGTTGGAAAAGACTGCGGTACAGAGAGTATCGATCTCAAAAATTTATTTTCAGTAATCTGTATACTGTCAGAATTGCAATTGCCCCATATAGCACTTCCATATGTGGCAACAGCAAGACATTTTGCCTTATAGATTTTGAGTAGCGACGCTATTGGCCTAGCACCTAGTTTTTTACCAAATCCCTGTAGGGCTGAAGATGATCTTGCTAGGGCAATATTTCTAGTTTTTATCTGGGGGCCCCAAGTGCCTCTTTCATCAAATGTAATCCCCAGGTAAGGAAAAGTAGCTACCTTACACAGCTCTTGCTTCCCACAAACAAATGTCTTTGAGATCTTACTCTTTTTATTCTTGCCCATTATCATGATTTGGGACTTTTTAGCATTAATCTTTAAGTCCAATGATCCCATAAATTTCTCAAATGCATCCAATAATCTTTGTAAACCCACCCCAGTGCGTGAGAGCAAAACAGCGTCATCGGCATATAAGAGAACTGGAATACCAAGATCTCCTACGCGTGGGATGTCTAGGGTTGCATCTTTGAGAATAGGGTCCAGGGCGTTTATGTAAATGGTAAATAATAGCGGCGCCAGAATGCACCCCTGCCGCACGCCCCTGTCCGACTTAAAGTGACTTGTACAGCGCCCTTCTGAGGTTACTCTGATCGAAGTTGTTAAGTCAGTATGTAGGTCTGCTAATAGATTAACAAGGGCCCTATCTAGACCAATATCTAGCAAAATTTCCCATAGTTTAGAGCGATTTACCAGGTCAAACGCTGACGAGAGGTCCATGAACGCCAGGTACATAGAACCCTCTTTAGCCCTTGTATATTTTTCAACTAGTAAATACAAATTAAGCCCTTGGTCTATTGTGCTTCTTTTTGGTCTAAAACCATACTGGGCATTTGACAATACCCCTTTCTCCGTAAGCCACTCATTCAATTTTGTTAAGATAACCCGTCCCAATATTTTCACTGATGTATCAATCAGGGAAATAGGTCTGTAACAGGAAGGATCTTGTCTATTACCCTTTTTAAAAACAGGAATAATGATGGATTTTTTCCAGGATTCTGGGATTCTTGCATTAGAGAGAGCATTAAAAACATTACATAAAATTTTTGCCCAAAATTTCGGCTCACTTTTATAGACATCCCCAGGTACCCCGTCAGGTCCTGGGGCTTTATTTTTTTGAGTTAGATCTATCGCCCTTTCAACGTCTACTATATCAAAGGTGACAGCAGTGTCGCCAATAGAGGGTGCCCCTACGTCAATTTCCTGGATCCCATCATTTGCAGCCACACTCATTGTTGCTGAATATATCTGGCTAAAATATTTAATCCAGTCTTCATCTGGGATATTTGCCTCCAAGGGGCTATTGGAATCATCACAGAGAAATGGCTGATTTATTATTTTCCAGAATAAGCTGCTATTTTTTAAAGTTTCTGGTTCAAGTAGTTGAGTCAGCGCATTTTCTTTCAAGACCCTCTTTCTTTCTAGGATGGTTTTTTTATACACAGACCTTGCACTGATTATATCAGCACGAATCGTAGGGGTCGCTTTAAGAGCCTTTAATAAGACTCCATGTGCTTTCGTGCATTCCTTGTCAAACCATCTTTTTCCCATCACGGGCTTCTGACTCGATTTATTCTGAAGACCCTGGTTCAATTCCTTACAGATGTTTTCAAAAGCCATTAGAATATCTGTAGGTTGTGTACTGCTCTCTAGACATATTTTGACTTCTTCTTCTACTTTGGACAACACATCTCGTAAGAAAATGTCCGGCACAATTTTAGTCCATTTCAGCCGTCGGTTCTGGTCTTTTGCCTTCAGATTTACACCCCCTCTATTTTTTGCTCTATTAAGTGAGATTAAATCTGTTTGCATTACTGCTAGTACAACGGGATTGTGATCACTAAAAACTGAAACCTCTGTATAATAATTTAACACATTATGCAACAAAAAAGAAGAAACAAAAATATAATCAATTATAGTAGCTGTATCCTTTGCCTTAAAAGTAGGGGCTCTATATATTCCCTTCCCACACCCGGATTCATATAGGTTCCATCTAGCCAAAAAGATTTCCAAAAGCTCCCCAGACCTGGTATGTTCTAGATGAACCGGTGAGGAAAGAGGGGGGCCTTCATCCTCTTGACTAATACAGGGGAGGGTACACGGATGTATATTAAAGTCCCCTAATAGTATTAATTCGAAAGAATTTACATTAGCACTATAGACCGACAAGAATTTGTCCAAAACTTCCAGGTTTTGGCTAGTACACTCCTTAGCGTGTGTATTATAAAAATTTACAAATAATATCCTGACCTTATCAAGGGTTAATAATTCAACAACCAAGCAATTTTCAGAGCCCGACATACACTGTGATAGGGTCCCTTTCAAATCCAGTTTGAATAGACTCAGCAGACCCCCCTTAGCCCTCCCTGCCACACTGCACGTTGCTGGAACAAAAAAATGGGAATAGCCCTCCAAGGCAAAACTGTTCGATATATCCCAAGTCTCTTGGAGGGCAATGATGTCAAAAGATTTTAATGATGTTAGCCATTCATCAATCCCACTTTTGTTTTTTATGCCGGCGATATTCCATGTGGCAATTTTAAGGGATAAAACTGTTGGCTGTGCCGACTTCACTGGTGTTTCAGACAGTCAGTCGTTTTCCTCCAAGGATGATAAAACAGAAAAACGATTATGGAGGGATAAAGTATTACCCAGCTGGCTGTTTGGAAACTGCTGAACCTGCATGTCCCCACTGTTTTGATTGGAAGATCTATTCATATTAGCCACAGAACCAACTGGCCCCCTCCCAAAACCAGGATACCTCTGCTGTACAGGCAAATAGTGTTGAGAATTGTCCAAATGATTATAAAAGAAACCCAGAGGTCTGACACGTACCGAGTTTTCCACGGTTGGCAGAACGGCAGCCCTGAGGAGGACTGTTGCCACGTGTTGGGGATATTTGAAGTTTATGATTATGCAGTCCCCCCTTGTGTTCTTCCTACCGTTGCCAATCCAGCTAACTCGACGGGTGAATAATATGTCTTCTGCAAGGGCACACGGAAAACCACAATTCCTGTTCAACCAGGCCAGCGTTTTGTTTTTTAGGGCAACATATGTTTCTTGCCTTGAGTCAGACAGACAACTATCAATCTCCGGAACATTAGTTAAAACAAGCGTATATGGCACGCAATCCGGAGGGAGGTTTACACATTCACTCCACCTCGGTCTATTTCTCCCACCTAATTCGGTCCCACCTGCAATATTCTGCTTGTTATTGTTATTTTGGGCATATTGTGTTTGTACTGATGCCTGTGTATTCGCAATACCCAATGATGGCATACACGTTGGTTGGGTAGTCAGTGAGTTAGTGACTGAAGGCGCCTTTGCATTCGCCCCGATGTCATTACCATATACCTTTGGCCCCTCCAAGTGATGTGCCTCTGGACCCCCTGTGCCCCCTATACTAGATCCCATCACCCCCAATAGACGAGGTTGTGGTATTGACCCAATTTGGGACTGGGTAATATAGGAATTTAAAGCACCTTCCAAACTAGTGACTTTTTGGGCCACGCTATCTAGCTTTTCTACCAGTGGTGAAATCAATGCCTGTAGTTTAGACTCAAGTAAGTTTGTCAAGAGAATAATCTGGGAAGGGAGCAGAATGTTTCCCTCGACATTATTTATTAGCTCAGGGGCATCTTCTCCACTAGCAGGGGATGTGCCTGCCTTTTTAGGCTTCCGGGTCACTACTCTTCTAACGGGTGCCTTCCTACATGCACGTACCCTTCTCCGTAATGGAGACTGAGGTGGTGTAGGCCTTAGAGGGGATGTCGCACCTGGACTTAATATAAGGTCATGGACAATCTCCTGTTCGGCCTCTAATATCTCATTATTTGTTTCTGTATCAGTATCCATTAACAAACAACGATTAGGCAATGATGTAGACTGAGTACATGCCCTTGTCGGTGAAGATTCTGGGCTAATCCTTGTTAGTGATAGTCTCCTATCTTTGTTAATCTTACTGACAACCTTGACGAGATAATTATCCATTGTCCTTACTTCAGTATGTGGGACTTGTTTACCGGGCCTCACTTTAGACATTAGCAAGCTATACAATATAGATCAGGTTAAGGTCACACTGACAGTCACAATATGAATTACAGCCTTAGCCAGGACATAAACAACTAGGGAAACAAAGTCTTACTGTGTGTCCTGATTGTAGGGTACACGGAGCAAATAACAGGGCCCGGCCCGGCCTTACTCGGTCCTCTGAGGGCCACAGAGGGCCCGCCCTTTGCCCGGGCTTAGCCCGGCGCCCGCCCGCGCGTTCAGACACCTTCCGTCATAATGCGTGCTTCTCATTGGGAGTAGTGAAATACAGTTCTGAACGTGCAGGCTGGTCAATTGGGATGAAATCAGCCATTTTGGATAGGTGAAGCGGAGCACTGTGAAGGAGAAATAAGTCAGTGAGTTCAATTTGATGCTTGATTGGTAGGCAGGGGAGTGGCATCCTAGCAGAAGAACAGTGGTCGGATCATTCTTTGGTCGAGAACTCAATATATTTCAATACAGTAATCAATTGAAAATTAGCACCCTGCCGGCATGGGCGTCCGCAGAAATTTTTCCAGGGGGGGGCGAACCTGGCAAATGAAGGGGCGTGGCTAATGTTAATCAATAGGGGCGGGGCTAAAATGGCAGACAATCGGGATCGGATAATGTTCAGGCAAACCTGAGAAAAACAAGCATTGGCATGGCCAATAGGTCTCGCCTTTGGGACCTTATGACTGACTCACTGACTGAAGAACTTATATAGCTCACTTTTGCCGAGGCGTCTTGGTGCTGGGTAAGTATGATGCCGGCAGTAAAAGTATTTAGTTCTGCAGCAGGTCCCAAAGGCGAGACCAATTGGCTATGCCAATGCTTGTTGTTATATCTGGGCATGTTGAGAGGCTAGGGGACTGGGTCTCGATGTCTGGTTGGGAGCACAGCAATGACCTACTCAATTTGAATGCGTAGGTAATACAACCGGAGGGGTGAAATGAAAGGTTCACTACCAGGAATAACAGGAAGGTAGAAAGTTAGGCTGGTTAGAAAGGTAAGGAGGGGTAGAGGCAGGCATGGTGGTGAGGGGAGAAACAGATGCATGCTAGGAGAGCGCTGTGAGGGAGTGAGGCGAAATGGGAAGAGGCACTGAAAGGTGGGTCGGGTAAAGACCGTAGTAAGGCAAACAGAAGGGTAGCGAGGGGTGAAGGGTAGACAAAGAAGTGAGGTGTAGAAGAAAAAGATTCAGGAGCAGAGACAGGTAAATCAAAGCTGGAGAGGGGAGAATAACGCAGTCGTAGAACGTGAGGGGGCCAGGTAGAGAGAGGGAGAGGTGTGTCATAGACAGGTAGAGACAGCTGAGGAAGAGGGAATAATAAAGACTGAGGTAGACAGGTGAGGTAGAGGGGTGCGTTGATATAAAGGAAGTGCAGAGATGTGTCACAGATGTTACTGAAGAAGAAAAGAAGTAGAGATTTTGAGAAAGATGTAAGGCACTAAAAGAAGTAAGGGGGTGAACAGAGGTAGAACGAGTGGAAGGGGAGAGAACACGTAGAAGATGAATGGCAGGGTAAAATGAGCGATCAGGAAGTGAGTGTGAGGAGTGGGATACAGAGGCATATGTGGCAGTGAGCGTGATGTGCGGGGTACAAAGGGATATGTTGTGGCAGTGTGCACAAGGTGCGGGGTACAGAGGGATATGTTGTGGCAGTTAAACCAAGGTGTGGAGTACAGAGGGATATGTTGTGGCAGTTAGCGCCAGGTGTGGGGTACAGAGGGATATAAGGCAGTGAGCGCGGGCAGGACCGGCTTAAGCGCTCGTGGTGCCCAGTGCAACAATGCTTTTTGGCACCCCCAATGACCACCTCCACTACAGGTTCTTCATAACCATCCTTTCACAGCGCCCCTCAAGCCTCCATAACCATTCAGTCTCAGGTGCATTTAATTCATTTTATAGCGCCGCTCCTATCTGTGTAAGGTGTCAGAACACTTTACATTACAGAGATTACATAGAGACAATCAATCATAAGTGTGTAAATCAGTGCATAGGAAATGTTACATAAGAGAGAGGACAAGAAGGTGTAGGAGTCACAGGTCATCCGTACAGGTAGGCAGGATAGTTTAAGAGTGCTTGGTCAGGAGAATCAGAAACCTAGAATTTACAACCTAGCACCATGGATGGGGGGGTTCTCTTTATTAATAAGAATTGATTTCTGCCCAAATTAACCCATTTTGCCACATTAGGATAATGAAAAGCTGGGGGGAAATCATAACGCTCTAGCCCAGTTTGCATGCATCTTTGATAAGTTACTTGCTCAGTGTTCCACATTAGGATTTTAACTCATAAAGAGATATCAACAATATGGTCTCTCTGACAAATGTGTGACCCACTGACCTATTTACATTACATTATACGCACTTTGTGAGCTGCACGTTCTTTGCTGCAAGCATAGTAACCCTCTGTGCTACCTTAGGATGAGTAGAAACTTCCATTACACAAAACTTCGATCTCTCCCTCTCTAAGAAGTGCATTAATCACTGCAGTCATTTAGACATTTTTATTGGTGGCTGAAAATTTCTAGGAGTCCAGGAAAGAAGCAGGTGCTTTTAAAATCATCATATCAGCGCCCCCTACACGAAGTCAGCACCCGGTGCGATGGCACCGGTCGCACCGCCCTAGAGCCGGCCCTGAGCACGGGGAGTGGGGTACAGGGGGATATGAGGCAGTGGGGAGTGGGGTGCAAGGGGATATGAGGCAGTGAAACACAGGGTTGGCATGTCCTGCCAGACATGATAGGGTGCATACTGGCAGATAGATATGTTATTGACACGAGTCTGTATACGTTTTGGTGGGATCTGAAATCCGGGCTATGCCGCAACCTCAATTTTTGACTTGGGAGAATAATACATCGACTCCCCCCAGAACTTCATTCAGAGGACCCCTTGCTCTCAAGCTCCAGAGTGTTAAAAGGAGGTCTTTATGTCCAGACCTAACCACTCGTGCTTGTGGCGCGCAGCTCAAACTGGCCATTGTCATTCTGTTTGTGATAATCAGCCACAGACAGAATGACAATGGGCGGGAGGGGCTGTGAGGCGCCCGATCAGGGAGTTGAGGCCTCTGGCAGGGAACAGCTCTGCCCGTAATTACGGACAAAAGGCGTCCGTAAAAGCATGGGTGGCTGCAGGAGGGGGCAAGGAGGAGCACTCCAGGGGGGGGGGGGCAAGCGCCCCTCCTTGCCCCCCCTGCGGACGCCCATGCCTGCCGGGGTGTTAGTATCCTTGTGGTATACAGCCAGGAATGGACAGATCCTATAAAGGCAAGAAACGTGGTCACATTGATGTCTCTGCTGAATAACACCTTCGAATCAAACACGATCCCTAGAATATTGACCTAGAATATGGACCAAGGTTCCCTGCTGGAGGGCTGGTGAATCAGGAGTAGTGCATGGTTTCTGGAGCTTAACAGCAGGGTTTCTGTTTTTGCGCCGTTGAGAAAGAGGCAGCTGCATCCCATCCATTCCCATACCTGTACGAGGCAGTGAGTGACGACTGGATGTTCTTCTTGATTAGTTCAGAAATTGGCATTGCTTTTTGAGTCGACAGCGTACAGATAATATTCTACATGGTGGTTGGTGAGGAAGGTCATTAGGGGAGCCAGTCAGTCGTTGAATATTACAAATATTATGGAAGATCTGTGGATTACTCTGGAAGTTCCTTTAGTAAATTTAGGCGAGCTTAAGAATGACAATGGTGGATGCTGTATATACATCACGAAGAAGTAATGCAAAATTGTGATTCTACCCTCTGGCCATAATCCCCTCTTCCAAAAGTATATATAAGATGGTTTCATCTGTTTACATGGTCCAAAAAATGACTGGGACAATTCTTTGTTTCCAAGTAGCTAAAGTATTAAGAAGTAACCTGCATTTCAAGAATCTTACTACTGCTTGGCAGGTTCGAGATAGCTCTATCGTTGAATAAGTCCTTTGGATCCACTTTTATTTTTCTTAGGATTGGCACTACTATTAAATGCTTTAATTTTAAGAAACTGAGTTTGATACAAGGGAAGAAAAGACTAGTCTTTTGATGATCTGTGTCATGGCAAATTGGCAAAGATTAATGATTTTGGTGTTGCATGGGTCTGGTGGTGAAGTAGAGTCATTGCTCTCATTGTGCAGAGAACCTGGCCAAAATTATTTGCTCTGTTACTACAGCACCAATTTATGCATATGGATGGAGAAATAGATGACATTGGCCAAAATTGTGGTTGTTTACTAGTTCAGGAAGAACATCATGTTCCCCCAGACCCATAAAGATTAGGACAAATGGTAAATTTCTGAGGGTGGTCCACTCCAGACTGATGTGTAGGGGCTCCTTCTATACATTCTCTTTTTTAAGAATCCAAGTCTGAAATTTATTTCTACTCCATATTGTTCTTCACTCCAGCACCTTCATAGATGTAAACACCAACATATGTCCTACTTACCTCCTTTACTGACCGTTTTACCAATCCTCTATCAGTTGTTCTGTTATGGTATATTAAAGGGCTTGTGAAGTGTATAGCTGTCCCATCAACGGGGTTCCCCAGCGCTGGACCCAAAGGGCAGACGAGCTGCAGGTTCCGGCACCACAGCGGGAGGGGGCAGGGCTAGGTGGAACAGAGCAAAGTTTTAAGATATTTCCTAAAAAGGAGATGATTCTGGGTGTTCTTGATTGAGAGAGGAAGTGAGTTCCAGAGAGATGGAGCCAGAGCTTGGAAGGAGCAGCCGCCCACTCTGCTCTCCTGACTTGAGGAACAATATCCAAGTTGAGGTCTACTGAGCACATGGGTTGTGCAGGAAGTTTTGATGAAATGAGATTGAACAGGATAGGGCCCCCCCTGCGAGTGCAGGGTCTTGTGGGTGATGCATAGGGTCTTAAAGTAAATGTGCTTGTCCACACGGAGCCAATGTAGCTTATGAAGAAACCCAGAAGCAGAGCAGAACTTAGGGAGGGAGCTAGAAGCCTAGCTGCTGTGTTTTGGGCCAGCTGGAGTCTCCTAGTAACAGACTTGTTGGCTCCTAGGTATATAATGTTACTCTAACCAGGACAGAATTACAGCTTGAATAATGGTTTGTTGGGTGTGGGGGTCGAATAGGCCAAAGATCAGTTTGAGTCTTTTAAAGAGCCCAAACCATGTGCCGGCTACGGATTTGGCAGGTACATCAAAAGCCAAGGTATTATCCATCCTGACTACTAAATTTTGATGGATGACTCGGGTTTAGGGGGAGGCCTAAGAGAATTATGGGACCAGTGGTCACCCTAAGAGTCAGCATGTTTGCCTACTAGATGTATTTCTGTTTTAGTTGCATTCAGGCATAGGCAGTTGTTGTTCACCCACTGTACAACAGCAAGCATTCCTTTTTGATAGTTAGCCATGTCTTTGTTTGGCTTTTCAGTGAGAGAGAGCATGAGCTGGGTATCGTTAGCATACAATACCAGCGCGAGCCCAGAGGATTTAGCGACCTGTGCCAAAGGTTGAATGTATATATTGAATAAGGTTGGGCTCTATAAAGAGCCCGGGGGAATGCCGTAATGTAAAGCATGAGGTTTGAATCTGTGAGGAATAAAAATGACCTGGAAAGAGCGCTCAGATAGAAATGAGGCAAACCAGGACAATGCAGGCCCAACTAGGATAGGTCCAATGTTGGCGCTCGAGTGAACTTGTATGAGACACCAAATTAAATGCGGTGCTCAGTTCAAGCAGGACTAGGGCTGAGGATCTGCCTGCATCCTGGGCACTACAAAGTTTCGTGGTTAACACGAGAAGTGTGGATTCCATACTGTGCGCAGGCATGAAGCCATTTTGGGATGTGTCCAAAATATGATTCTCTTCCACCAAATTGGTCAGGATGCAATTGGCGTGTCTCTCCGTTACCTTGGCAAGAAAAGGAAGGATGGAAATGGGGCAGAAGTTTTCTGGTTTTGAGGCAGCCAGAGATGGATTCCTCATAAGAGGGATGACTTTAGCATGCTTCAGTCGGCCGCACACAGAGGCAGATGATGGAACAAGGTTTTGTAGAAAAGAAACTTGCTCGTATGCAATCCTCTCAAATAACCTATAACATTGTAACCAACCTGTTCGTGAATACTAATTTTGCACCAACATTCTACATATTGTATCCAGGGGACGCTTTCCTATGTTCCTCACTACTGAACAACCCGAGTGTCTTAAAATGGCCACCAAAAACGCGGGAACTCTTCTGCGCATGCATCTACTACATCTACGTAGTATGACGTGTTCTGTCGCTTGGGGCAATAGCTTTTAATATGGCTGCTTTAAAGTAACGCACTAACGCACATGCTGTGCTGAAACTAACCTATGCAAGTTTTACTAAACTATTAATGCAAAAGTTTATTAAGTAAATGGGGTTAGAGTAGAAATAAGTGGTATACAGTGAATTTATTTATGTTTGTATTCTAACGTGTTCTTCTTTGACTTTATTAATAGTTCATATTTGGGCTTTGGAGGGTGACCGCGTCTCTGTTTCCTTGTGGCTTCTACGCATGCGCAACTTCTGCTTGTCCTAAAACAACTGAAGTTATTGACTGGCTACCAAATCCTAAGCCCAGCAAGGACATGGGAAGAACAATTCTTGACCCTACGAGAGTAAGAAGATGCAACATTGTATTACAGACTTATCGATCCACATTTGAAATGCTTGTGGGAATAAAGCTTGTGGGTATTAAAATTAAGGGGCCGGGAGCTAGACAATAGAAAATATTACACTTAGTATGGTGTGATGTCCTCACCCCACTGTTTGACCCAATCAAATTGCAGGTGAACATGGATTTGAAATATTTGGGGGTGGATCATACATTTGAATTGGTATAACAGAGGTAAGTTCTAGATAGTTAGACACACTTGATGCTGATATGCTGATGTTATGCTGAGATGCTGCCCGATTTTGCAGCAATCTGACTGAAGAATCTAACACTAGGGAAATTCGCGGAACAACCGAGGAGGCACATCTCGGAAGGGGTCCGAATGAGCCCGAGCCAGAGAGAGTAGCACCAGAGAGGGGTGTAACGCTGGCATTACACTAGAAGAGGTCACCTTCCCTGTCCTGAACCTGTCCTGAATCCTTGACACTCTGATTGTCGGGGTCCTCACACCATTCTAGGTAAATATAACTGTAGGTTTAATGCTCTGTGCCTGTTCTCTATTCTTTCTCTCCTCAGGTACTGTCATTACAAGAATTTAATTGATGCAACTGATTATAAGCTAACTGTACTATTTTTCCTGATGGAGACTTCTGGTATATCCATGTGTATTCTGATTTGACTCCAAAAAATATTAATTCAGATAAACTTTTAAAACTCTTTCTGAGTCTGTGGTTCTTTGAATAAAAGATAAATGTATTTTATTATTTCCTCCATATTCTAATCTACTACTAGATCTTTCGAATGTGCATTTACTCAGAAGACAGGAATGGTAAGGATACTAGTGTAAAGGTTTCTTAGGGTAAAATTGATGATCATAGGATATCTGCCAGCTCATTGCGTGTATGAATGTATATGGGCCTAAATAAGTGTTGTGTGTATGAATGTGTTGAGCTGGTAAACTCCGCTGCATCACAGATGACAGTCAATTATGCACAATATCTAAACAGGGAGGGAAGAGAAAGTCCTGTAGCTTTAAAAGAAGATTGGGTTTAATAGGGTCATCAGGGGAGCCGCATTTATGCAGGCATGGGGGCAGTGAGTTCAGCAAGGCAACAGGATTGATGTTCGTTAACGGTACTCTGTTATCTGACCTAGCATCGAGAATGTCAGGGGAAAAGTGCAAGTAGATGTCCTCTATCTTGCCAGTGAAATAATCTGCTTATTTATTGCAGTGTGCACTGGAGACTTGGATTGGGTCTTCTGATACCACTGGTTTCATTAGGCTATTGATTAAATTGAAGATTTCTTCAGCAGGGTTATTGCAATTTCTGATTTTATTGGCAAAATATTATGCCTTAGATTTTGTGATCAATTTATGAAATGATTAAATGGCTGATCTGCATTGTGTTTTAGTGAGGGACCATATGCTTTCTTCCAGGAGTGTCCTAGAGCCTTACAATGCTTTTTGGCCAGAATGAGGGTCTTTTTGTACCAAGAGGCTGCGTGTTTCTTCTTAACCGAGATCCTGTCTGGCAGGGATAAAGACGACAAAGGTTGAGGTGAGCCAAAAATTCAGGGTATTGATGGTTGCCTCAGTATTGAGGTCCAGCAAGGGGAAGCTAGCCTGAATAAAATTCTCAAATTTCTGGGAGGTCAGGCTTGTGCCAGGGGTGTTTGAGGAATGGGTCAGGAACCGAAGTGTGCGCTTGATGAGATAATCGGATGGACAGGGAAATCATGGAGTGGTCAGTCTAATGTAGTTGTGATGTATTTAAAAAGTGACTAGAAACCTAAAGTCGAGAGAAAATGTAAAAAGCACTTCGCAGAGTCTGACAAACACCACTAGTTGTAACTCAGTACAACAAGAGTCACAACAGAGGGGTGGAGCTTGCTGCAGAGTAAGATGACTGTATAGAGAAAGAGCTCCGCGAGCCGTCAGCACCACACTGAACCTATCCTGGCAATCACCATCCTAAATCGCAAAATATCTAACTCTTCGGGGGGAGAGCTGTCGCTCGCTGCCCTCCTGAAACTGCAAAATGCTCTGAAACGGCTGCTACCCGCGGTGTGACCTGATCGCGGGAGCAGAGGGCGGAGACGGTATCGCTCCCAGCGGCATTCCACTGGCGGCTTCGGAGGCAGCATTGAGCCCCAAACACACGCTCTTACCATCCAGGGCCGCCAAACCCCTGCCGTCGCCGGCGCGCACCCGGAAGTGCTCACCTCTGATGGACGCTGCTGATCCCCCGCTGCGGAGGCAATACCTCACTGCCCGGAGGCCCACGTTGCTGCGGGGCCTGCAGGCTCTGACCTTTGCCTTCCTGGGAAGCAGCACTGAAGGGGGATACACCCCACACATCGACCTGCCCTCATCCCCTGCACCACACACAGGGAGCGGACCTACCAGCGCTGGCGTGGCGGCCCCCATGCGCACGGCGGACGGGAGCGGTGAGTGAGTCCCCCGGGTGGCCCCTGACTTCTGATGCTGGGCCTCTTCATGACACCGTTGGCTCTCTGACCGCTGAGCTGCGTCGGATGGTGCTGGCTCCGACTGAGACCTGCCACTGGGAGCTGGCCCTGTGTTGGCAGAGGGGGTTTGCCGGCATTGACCTGCAGCGCTGTAGCCGGACCTCATAGGCCCCCAGACCTGCGGGAAGGGATACTTCATCTGCAGACCCGGTGGGCCTGACTGCTGGTCCCTCTAGATTCCTATCGACGCTTCATGCAGGTGAAGACGCCCTGGCTGGAAATGAGGGACGCTGCAACACCCTGAGCTTCCCGTGCACTGCACGCTTCCTGATGACAGTACGCCTCCCGGCTCCTGTGGGCGCCCTGCGCCTTGCTCTTTGACCGTGGGGGGCTTTGGAGTGGAGAGCCACGTTGGAGGATCTCCTGATTCCATCTGTGGATGCTCTAACCACACACCCCCAGCTACTGCTCGCTATCCTGGGATCTGCCGTGACCGGTGGGATTAGACCCCCCCATTGGTCTATAGGGGGGGGCCTTCACTCCGGTCCTACTCACACACCCAAAGAAAATGGACCACAGCAGTGCTAAATAGCCTCATTTAAAATCTACGAACCGAAACAACACACTTAAACCTGCTTAAGTGTGAAGACAACACCATGGGTGGAGTAGACAAAACGCAGACCAAGCTCCCGTTCGACGCTAAAGCCACCAGAAATAAAGAAACAGAGAGGGCCCGCTCCTCAGACACCAGAGCGGGCACCTCCAAGGAGGAGACCATCGAGGTGAAACAAATGTTCGCCACAATACAGAAAAGCCTGACGACGATGGATGAGAAGATTGACTCCCTGGTGTATCTTATGGATAGGATGTCAGACCACCTGGATAAACAAACGGAACGCGTTTATGTGGCTGAACGCAGGATTACGGAGGTTGAGGAGGCCCAGTCCGAAACAGACTTGGTACAGAGACAAATGGCCAAAACCATCACCAAACTACAGGATAAGGCAGAAGACTTGGAAGCTCGCTCTCACCGCAGCAATCTTCACTTAATGGGCCTTCCGGAAACCACCCCAATGGGCAATGTGGAACAATTTACAGAAAAGCTGCTTATCACCTTACTTGGCCGCGAAACCTTCTCAGACATGTTTGTGATCGAAAGAACCCACCGTTCACTGGGGCCGAGGCCCATCTCAGATACCCAACCGCGACCTGTAATTGCTAAGTTGCTAAATTACCTCGATCGAGACTCAGCCTTGCGACGCGCCAGAGAACTGGGAGAACTCCTTTATGAGGGCTCTGCAATATCGCTTTATCCAGACTTTACGGCAAAGGTACAAGAAGTGAGACGCCAATTCAATCCGCTCTAATGGCAACTCCGAGAGCATAACATCACATATGCCATGCTGTACCTGGCCAAATTCAGGGTGAATCTGAGTGGTCCCTCCCGCCTCTTTACAGACCCGAAGGCGCTGTAAAAAGCTATGAAAGACCTGCTCAAGAAGTCGAAAGAGGAGACGGTGCAGGAGAGATCAGCTGCGGTGGCAGATGAAGCACAGGGGAACTCCCTTGAAAACAATGACTAGAACAATGGCACTGCTGAGTTCCCACTCTTTGAATACTTAGGTGCCGATTAGGATCCTGGAGAAACCGGGTACGAACCGTCGGACGGAGGCTTTTCTCCGTCCGACTCGTACCCGGTTGTAAAACTTCACAAACATTCAAGTACGATTCGCACGGAAACACCATTTCCGTACGAGTCGTACAAAACACCGACCGACGAAAATATACATACGAATGTGATCCGGGAATGCTCCGACGTGACGTCGGGACGCTTTCAAGCAGCGTTTCACGACCCAGGAAGTACGAATCGAACCGACAGCAGTCCGGACGGCAATATTTTTACGGCACCCAAAAAGTGCCGGAAACGCGAAGTACGCCGCGAAACAACCAGATTAGGGGGCCCGGTACGCGCCGTACCCCCCCCCCAGCCCCTGTGAGTACGCGCTGTACCCCCCCAGCCCCCGTGAGTACGTGCCGTACCCCCCCAGCCCCGTGAGTACGCGCTGTACCCCCCCAGCCCCCGTGAGTACGTGCCGTACCCCCCCCAGACCCCGTGAGTACGCGCCGTACCCCCCCCAGCCCCCGTGAGTACACGCCATACCCCCCCAGCCCCCGTGAGTACGCGCCGTACCCCCCCAGCCCCCATGAGTACGCGCCGTACCCCCCCCAGACCCCGTGAGTACGTGCCGTACCCCCCCAGACCCCGTGAGTACGCGCCGAACCCCCCGTGTATGTACACCCGTGTACGTACGAGTCGTACCCCCACCCGTGTATGTACACCCGTGTACATATGAGTCGTACCCCCATCCGTGTATGCACACCCGTGTATGTACGAGTCGTACCCCCACCGTGTATGTACGGTGCGTACCCCCAACGCGTAGCGCTGGGGGTACGCACCGTACATACACAGGTGGGGGTACGACTACGGGTGTACATACACGGGTGGGGGTACGACTCGTACGTACACGGGTGTACATACATGGGTGGGGGTTCGACTCGTACGTACACGGGGGGGGTACGACTCGTACGTACATGGGTGTACATACACGGGTGGGGGTTCGACTCGTACGTACACGGGTGGGGGTTCGACTCGTACGTACACGGGTGTACGTACACGGGGGGTTCGGCACGTACTCACGGGGTCTGGGGGGGTACGGTGCGTACTCACGGGGTCTGGGGGGGGACGGCGCGTACTCACGGGGGCTGGGGGGGGGTACGGTGCGTACTCACAGGGGCTGGGGGGGTGTTCGGCGCGTATGTGGGCACATGTCTCCATGGTTGCTATGGGAGTTCGGTGCGGACGGTGTTTTTTCCATACGGTTGTAACATCGGACGCACGGGATGGATCGTACTTGCGCGGTCGGACTTCACTTTTCACATTTGTACGGAAAATCGTCCGGGGACGTGCCGGACACATTTTCCGACCCGAGGACGTGTGGGGAATTATTCCCAATGCGATTCGTATGGACTTTTTCCCATGCGAATCGTACTTGGCAGTTTGTACGCCACTTGTACGATTCGTACGGTAAAAAGACCGGATACGAGTTGTACGGGGAAATTTTTTACAGGATCGTAATCTGCACCATACTGTGCAGCTCCCATTTCGCGGTGGGGTCGGGCCCGGTGCTCCTGACATTGGTGAGACGGCCCTCCAGGGGAACACTTGATGACCAGCGGACAGATCACACGAGGGAGCAATCGCCTAAACTATTCGCAAGTATTTGTGCCTTGGATGCTCCTGGGGGCACAGTTATGCCTTATTACTTGTCTATTATAATTATTGTAATACCTTTACAGCAACCCCGGGGGAGAAGTTTCCGGTTCTCTGACTATAGATAGTCGTGCTATGCCTTTCTGAAGCTTGATATCTATTTGAATATTTCTAGAAGTTGATTGCCATGCTATTTTTCTTAATATGTGGATTTATGCTGATGGTTACTCGTAGTGCTTAGGTAACATCCACCCCTGCGTGTTACTCACTACATGGTTGGTTGCCATATCTATCTGGGGAAAGAGAGGGGGGAGGGAAAACTCAACTATGCTCAGTTTGCGATAGCATGGTGTGGGAGGAGGGTGGAAGGGAATGTTGTGCGTATATGTTTATTTATTTTGGTTTTGTTTTGTTGGCTTAATTTGTCACAATGGTATGAGGCACACAAATATATATATATTCAAGAATAAGATTCTCCTCTGTATGTAGGAAATAATCGTCCAGCACTCCAGAAGGGATTAAATCACTCGGATCTTTATTTTCAGACGATAAACATCTACGCGTTTCAGCAGTCTCAGCTGCCTTGTTCACGATATATATATATATATGCAATACAATATATATTAATTATATTAAATATTAGAATTTAATTTATCAAAATGAATTTAATTTAATATATATTTTAACAAAATATAACAAATAAACTTAATTTAAAAAAGATAAACACAAAAACATAATAAATTATACATATATATATATATGTTCACTTTAAAACAATTAATATATTATTTTGAATCTACTTTAAAACTTTTAAAATTATATAAAAATATGTATACCAATAATTTAAAATAAAAGAAAGAAAGATTCCATAATAAATTAAAACACTAAACAACAGTAGGGAACTGTTGGATAGCGGAGAGATAAAAATTATTATTCCTACTCCAATAACTACAACAGTAGGGAAAGTGTTGGATAGCAAAAGGATAAAAATTACTATTCCAACTCCAATGAGTGCAACAGTAGAGTAATTATTGGATAGCAGAGAGATTACATTTACTATTCCACCTCCAGTCAGTGCAACAGTTGGGAAAGTGTTGGATAGAGGAGGGGTAAAATTTACTATTACCACTCCAGTGAGTGCAAAAGTAGGGAAAGTGTTGAATAGCGTAAGAGCAAAAAATTATATTCCCACTCCAATAACTACAACAGTAGGGAACGTCTTGGATAGCAAAAGAGTAAAAATTACTATTCCAACTCCAATGATTTCAACAGTAGGGCAAATGTTGGATAGTGGAGGGATTAAATTTACTATTCCAACTCCAGTCAGTGCAACAGTAAGGAAAGTGTTAGCAGAGGACTAAAATGTACTATTCCCACTACAGTAGGGAAAGTGTTAGATAGCGAAGGGGTAAAAATTACTATTCCAACTCCAATGAGTACAACAATAGGGAAAGTGTTGGATAGTGAAGGGGTAAAAATTACTATTCCCACTCGAATGAATGCAACAGTAGGGTAAGTGTTGGATAGCGGAGGGGTTGAATAGTCTATTCCAACTCCAGTGACTGCAACAGTAGGAAAAGTGTTGGATAGCAGCGGGGTAAACATTACTATTCCCACTCCAATGAGTGCAACAGTAGGAAAAGTGTTGGATAGCGGAGGTATAAAATTTATGATTCCTACCCCAATAATTACAACAGTAGGGAAAGTGTTGGATAGCAAAAGGATAAAAATTACTATTCCAACTCCAATGAGTGCAATAGTAGAGTAATTATTGGATAGCAGAGAGATTACATTTACTATTCCATCTCCAGTCAGTGTAACAGTTGGGAAAGTGTTGGATAGATGAGGGGTAACATTTACTATTCCCACTCCAGTGAATGCAAAAGTAGGTAAAGTGATGAATAGCGTAAGAGCAAAAAATGACATTCCCACTCCAATAACTACAACAGAAGGGAACGTCTTGGATAGCAAAAGGGTAAAAATTACTATTCCAACTCCAATGAGTTTAATAGTAGGGCAAATGTTGGATAGTGGAGAGATTAAATTTACTATTCCAACTCCAGTCAGTGCAACAGTAAGGAAAGTGTTAGCAGAGGGCTAAAATGTACTATTCCCACTACAGTAGGGAAAGTGTTAGATAGCGAAGGGGTAAAAATTACTATTCCAACTCCAATGAGTACAACAATAGGGAAAGTGTTGCATAGTGAAGGGGTAAAAGTTACTATTCCCACTCCAGTGAGTGCAACAGTAGGGTAAGTGTTGGATAGCGAAGGGGTTACATTTACTATTACAACTTCAGCGGGTGCAACAGTAGGGAAAGTGTTGGATAGCGGAGTGATTAAATATTCTATTCCACCTCCAGTGACTGCAACAGTAGGAAAAGTGTTGGATAGCAGCGGGGTTAACATTACTATTCCCACTCCAATGAGTGCAACAGAAGGAAAAGTGTTGGATAGCGGAGGGGCACAAACTAATATTCCCACTCCAATAAGTGCAACAGTAGGGAAAATGTTGGGTAGCAAACGGATAAAGTTACTATTCACACTCCAGTCAGTTCAAAAATAAAAACAAATTAAATATTTAAAAATAAAGAAATATTAGTATAAATATTAATAAATAAATTTAGAAATAAGACAAAAGTAAAATACCAATATATTTCATATATAAAAAGAAAATATATTATAATATTAATTACATATAACAAATACCTACAAACCTTATATAAAATAAAAAAAAAAATGCACTTTCAAAAAATAAATATTTTAAACAAGCAGATATTTAAAAACTAAAACATTATTTATTATATTATATTACATCCCAAAAATCACAACAAAATTCTACATTTAAAAAAAATACACTTCCATAATTGACAATTAATTACCAATTTAAAAAACATATTATTAATAGAAAAATATATAATGATTAATGAACTACCCATACTTTAACCATATAATTCTCACAACACACACCTAAATTAAACTGTAAAATAATATATTACACAGTTAAAACTTTTTTTAAAATACAAACTATTACTATTAAACAACTAATTATAAAGTAAATAAAATGTATTTAACACCCACCCTTCACCCCTTTAAAAGTAAAAAGAGCACACCAAAAAATAAACAATTACCCAAAATAAATATACAACAATTAACATTAACAAGTATATATTAATTAATTAAACACAAACTACTTCCCATCATTTACCCCTATAAACTTTACAACACACAACTAATATTAATTAAAAAATTGCCATAATTATTTTTCAATTAAACTAATTAATAACAATGTAAATTAAATAAATTACTTGCCAGCCTTTACCCCTATAAACCCCAAAACACAAACCTACAACTAATTATACAATTACCATAATTACAATTAATTAATTAATATTAATTAACAACCAATTATGAATTAATTAGTTATACATTATTTACACATTTAACAGTATAACATTGCAATTAAATGAATATGAATACATTCAAAATAATCCTTAATTTAATATTAAATTACTTCCCACCCTATTCCCCATTAAACCCAGAACCCACTACGGAACTAAAACATCCAAAATTCTAATAAAACAAAATATTAACTTTCAAACATCTATTTTAAAAATATAAACAATTATTAATTAATTAATAATAAATTAATTTACACATTTAACACTATAACATCTGAATTAATTAAATAGTAATACATAAAAAATAATCATTAATTTATTATAATTAAATTACTTCCGAACGTATTCCCCTGTAAACCCACATCCCACTAAAACTAAAAACCTCAAAATTCATTTTTTTTAAAAATTATTCCTAAAAATGTAACACATATATTAAAAAATATAAACAATTCTTATACAAAAAAAATCACATACATTTAAAATATATACTAAAACACATAACATTAATTAAAAAATTGATATTTTTAGCAACTATATTTTTACAAACGATATTAAACCCTTCGATATTTTTTAAATCGATATTACTTACCTTAATTCTATATTCTTGACCACAATATTCTTGCTGTCGATATTTCTCACTCACAATATTTGTGACTCGATATTTCTTCCACTCAAAACTTTTTACTGGATATTCTGTCTCATCACCACCTGGGGTGACTCGGTTTACTATAGCTGAAGGTTGCGAAGGGTTTTATTGGGGCCTGCTGCCACCTGTGCCCAGTTGGTGCAGCTGGACATTTGACCCTGCAACAGATGCATCATGATTTGAGAAGTGTGGGGTGGACTGGGGATATGGGGGGTTTGGTTTTGTCTGGGTTTTGGCCTAAGTTGTGAACTGTTGTGGGATATGCTGTGTGCCTAGGGCTGCTTTGGCTGCCATTTCCTCCCCTGCGCGCCTATACCCTTAGATGGCACTAGTGCATAATGCAGCCTCGACTGCTCAGATTCGCTTCATATCATAAAACATAATTGGCCTCCTGGATAAGATCAAGTGGCCTGCTGTGCTCTGGGCAGCGAAGCAGCTATATGCCGATATTCTTTTTCTTCAGGAAACTCATCTCCTGGGTAACAAGATCCCCTTCTTGGCCCTGTATGGCTATTCCCAGGTATTTCACTTGGGGCTCATTCAGGGCTGTTGTGGTGTGGCAATCCTGCTGAAAAGGCATCTTCGATATGTTGTAACTAAGAGCTGGTTGGATCCTTGGAGCAGATATATGGCACTTACAGGACACCTACATGGTCAACCATTGACTCAAATTAATGTCTATGCTCCTCCCCAGCTGTCTTTTTCCTTTTTAGAGGCAATCGCACATCTCCCCAGGAATCTTTCACTGGGCCTACTGGTATTGGGAGGTCACTGCAATGGGTGGCATATCTGATGCTTGATCGTCTTTGTGGGACACCAGGTGGGGGAGTAACTCAATAGCTGCTACAACCCTTTCTATAGACCCTGGGCCTTGCTAAACCCTAGAGGATGTTTCTCCCAGGTGTGCATGGATACATTTTTATTCTTGGGTGAAAACATATCCCGTCTGAACTACTTCTTTATACCTAAGACATGCACCCATGCTCTTGTAGATGCACAATAACCTCCTAGATGCCTCTCTGATCAATTGCCGATCCCACTCACACTGCAATCTGGCCATCGAATGACCCTTTTACACTGGCACTTATCGGCGTAGTCCCATCGGAGCACTGAACTCATTTTCCATGCTGGGGGCGCACTGAAACATTACCTCAAAGCGGACAGAGGCATGGTGTTTTCCCTGAGCATCCTCTGGAAAGCGATGCTGGCAACCCTTTGGAGTGAAATTACTAGCTATTTTATGACCAAGAAGGGCAAGAAACAGCAGTAGGTGCAACACCTCAAGATGCAGATCCAGGGGGAACATAGACTTGTTTCAAGAGTGGCTATGCAGCATCATGATGGACAATGCTAAAATGGTGTGGCTTGCAGTGTAGTCACACTCACACCAGTGGGGTGACAAGGTGTGTGAACTCCTGCAACACCTCTGCTTGATGGTTGTGCACCATGCCCCTGTTTCATATGTTTGCAATAGGCTCAGGAAACACAGATGAGGAGATAGCGCAACAGTTTCTGCAATACTATAAGGCCCTCTACGAGTGCAGTGACACCCTGTTGGGGCTGCTGATTTCTCAGTTTATAATGGACTCACTGGGCACTCACAGGGGTCAACAGCGAATGCTGAAGGGTGAGCTGACCATTGAGGAACTGATGGCAGCCCTGGCTCACTTCTGCACTGGTAGGATGCTGGGACCCAAGGGATTCCCCAGTGAGTTTTACAAGCCCTTCATGCACAAACTGAACAAGGATTTTGTGAGGGTGATCGGGGAGCTGGTGGACTATGGCAGGTTATAGACCCATCACCCTGCTCAATGCAAAGTTGAAAATCCCAGCTAAGGCCCTGGCGGATTGCTTGATTGGAATCACAACCTCTTTGGTGCACCTATACCAGGTGGGGTTCATGCCCAAATGGGTCACTAGACATAATACTCTCAGGGCTCATAACACCATAGCCCTGGTAACCCGACTCGGTTGCCACGCAGCCATACTCCTTGAGGACATAGAAAAAGCTTTTGAATCTGTTAGCTGGACCTACTTATTTTTCCTCTTTTAGTGGCTAAACTTTGTTCCCAGCTTCATCGCCTACATCTGCCTTCTTTACAATGACTTGACGGCACATGTTCGGGTGGGCACAGCGGTCTCTGAATCATTCTCTATTAAGCAAGGTACACGGCAGAGCTGCCCTCTATCACCCCTGCTGTTTGCAATAGCAGTAGACTCCCTTGCAAAGTGGTTACAAATTGATGCACAGGTGTCAGGATTTTAATGTAATCCGACGTCAAATCGCTTTGCCCTGTATGTAGATGATACAGTGATTGTTTTAAGCACCCTGAGAACATGAGCCCATAGATACTGCAAATACTGCAAATATTCAGAGAAACGTCCTACGTTATAATTAACACATCCAGATCCGCCATATTTCCAGGCAGTAACCGTCGCCATATTTCAGCTGGATGGCTGGTAAAGCAGTGGTCACTCTGGGCTTTAAATACCTGGGGTTTTGTGACACCCAACGCCATGCTTGCTTGCAAGCAGAGACAAAGACATGGCCCACCCTCCCATTGTCGCTCTTGGGACGGTCAGCAATCTTTAAGATGGTACCTCTCCCCCATCTTTTGTATCAACTACAGAATTACCCATATGCCTTACATAATTTTTTTTTCTCGCCTTCATTCCCTGCTCAGGAGCGTTCTGTGGAATTACAGGACCCTGAATAGTGTTTACTAAATACTTCAAGGCCACCTGCGATGGTGGTGTTGCAGCTGTGGATGTGAAAAGTTATTATTTGTCCTATCACCTGGCAGTCATCAATGAATGGTGGTTGGACACTCAGGGAGACCCAGCATATGCGAATGAAAAATGGGCTATAGGAGACACAACCATCCCCCATCTCCTGTCTGGTGGGGTTCTCCCAGCCGCTGTCCCCTCGGTGACTAAGACAGTGATCTTGACTTTGCAGTCAGCCCTAAAGGCTTTGGCGTGGAAGAAGAGGCTGATGGGCCAAACCCCCCGGTGGGCGGGTACCATGTTACCGCAAGTGATATGACTACCGTGTTTCCAGATCTGGTACACCTTTGGGAGCTCCAACCTGGGGAATGTACTAGAGGGGGTGACATTTAATCCTATCTAACCTTGCAGGAGGAATATACTCTTCACTACAGCCAATTTTTTGACTATATACAGCTGCGGCATGCCCTGGTGCCCCATATTGCTGGTCTGGATGAACTTTCTGACTTCCACCCGCTGGAGGATAAATCGTTGCAGGATGATCTGGGTTACCACAAGGTATCACAAGTTTACCGTTCCTTGATCTGACATATGCCTGATACGTTCCAGGTGCTGTGTTCCGCTTGGAGGAGTGACCTGGGTGCCCTGCCTGATGACTGGGTAGAGGTCTGTGCTTCCTGGCGGTGCGAGACAACGTCAGTGTGGCTGCATCTTATTAATTTAAATTACTTACATGGAACCTACCTAACTCACTACAAGCTCAACTGCATGGGGGTGACTACTTTGCCCCTGTGCTTCAGATGTCACAGTCAAGTTGGAGACTTTCTGCACACCACGTGGAGATGCCCTATTTTCCATCTGTTTTGGGCGGGTATTTTGAATTGCATTGGGAATTTCCTGGCTCAGATGATACCCCAAGAACCAAAGCTGGTCCTTTTCCATATAATGGATAACTTGGGTACTATTCTGGTATGGCATGACACTTCTATGGCTAGGCCTCACATTGGCCAAAGAGGGATGTGGCATTCCACAGGAAGGCAGGAATCCCTCCATCTGTGGCGGCACGGAAGAATGGGGCAAATTGGTGCAGCTAGAGGTTGCCTTCAGAAACACTGCAAGGTTTGTGGCGACTGGATGCCTTATAGAAACATAGCGTTGGTAGATGGCTATTCCCCTGCCTCTGATGTCGAGGGGGAGATCAAGTCATACATGAGGTTGAGGCGCTGATTTAAACTACTGCTTGGTTCTGTTGCTATATATGAGGTGGGGATGAAAATGGCAGGTCAGGAACAGGTGGTACATAACCATTGTTGTTACAAGTAGTAATTTTATTTCTGTCATGGCATATGGTAAAATTCAATAAAAGCTTTATTTAAAAAAAAAAATTAAAAAAAAGAATCTGACTTGATCTTGCCTCTCGGACATCTGATCTCCATTTAGTGAACATTCTTCTCATTCGTCCATGGACAATCCAAGGTTCTAGACATGCTTTCCTTCAATGTTGGACACCTTCATAGGTATCTTTAAGACTCACAATTTATCTCCCCAAGGTCCCTGAAAAGTTATATGATATTTCTTTGTGGTTATATCTTGAACATTTACTTCAGAATCATTTTCTGCTCTTGGCATCCCCAAAATGTGTCCATCTCGAGAGAATATGTCTTTATGCAGCTCACAAATAACTTGAACACCCATTTCTTGAATAAATTCCCCGATCCATTGCTAGACAGCTAATCATTAGGATTGTCTCCCCCAACGTTTTGCCTGCTTACCTCCACATTTTGCAGTATGTTTTGTTGGCCTTGGGAATCGGAGCACTTTACTACTGCTAACCTCTAAATGGTGACATTGGTATATACTGGATTAGCATATTTAGTATACCTATAAGTCCCTTGTAAAGTGGTGTACCATATAACCAGTGCCTGTGATATAAATGATACTAGTGGGCCTGCTGCACTGGCTTTGTCACCCACACAAGTACCCTCTCAAACCTATCCCAGGCCTCTCATTACAGGGCGTGTGTGTTTAGTATTCTGGCACTTCCACATGACATTTAAAACCACTTACCAAGCCTTAAACTCCCCCTTTATTACACATAGGTTGCCCTAAGGTAGGCCCTACGTAGCCATAAGGGCAGAGTGCTGTGTAAATAAAAGGTAGGGCATGTACTTTTTTTTTTTTTTTTTAATTTTCAAAACCTTTATTTGAGAGAGTACATCAACAATACAGCCTCATGCCTACAACCCCTCGGGCCGGCTGTTGTCCATCACATTTCTAGCCATCATCTGTAAGGTACACAGCCATTTATCCGACAGCCCGGAGGCCCGGTGGCGAGAAGCTGTCACTCATCTCCCGCATCAGTTCAGTCCTGTGCCTACTTAGCTCGGGGTCGTACCGGTGCATTTATCTTTAATCTCGCATGTCTACCCTGTGCAGAGCCGGCAGAGTCCTTCTCATGGAAATCCGATCAGTAGTCCACTGGCACCTGGAAGGCACCTTCGTCATAGTTATGCATGATACATAGCAGCGCTCTCCCCCTAGCCCGAGTGAACATGTCCTGCGGCAATATACTCTTCCGCAGCACCTGCCACAGCGACCCCAGTATTGAGTCGCAGGGAAATACCTCCCTGCAAGCCGTGCGTCCACAATCACCACCACCCAACCAGTCTCCCTCACATACCGGACCATCATGCTAGCGTCCCTCCTGCCACAGCCGCGTAAGGAGACCTCCCCTCCTCCACTCCTAGGGCGTCTCCGTACTGGTCAGCACACCAAGCCATCTCCGCAGCAGTGTCTCCCATCCCACGGCTGTAAGGTCTTCCGTTAGAGGCATAGCCCACTCCGTCAACAGTCGCCCTACACCCAAGCCGGTCGTCCCATCGAATCCAAATCACACTATCTCGCCCCGCACACAGCAGTCCCCAGGCTTACCCCGCCCGCCTCCCGAGTTCCGTCCAGCCCTGAAGTGCCCTCAGCCACTAAATATGCTTTGAACAGGTCCCAAATATCCTTGGCCCTATTACGCGTTGGTTGTGTTTCTGCGTATAGTAGGGTCTGTTCCTGACAGTGTAGTAGGTCGGCGATCCACTCCTTAAACTTTGGGGCACGGCCCCTCCCCCACCGACAAGCGACTCTCCGTTTCTCCATCAAAAGTGCGATATCCCCAAATTTCCGATGCGCCTTGGGTAGCCTCATGGTATAGCCCAACAGCATCATGAGCGGATCACAGTCAACCGTGTCTCCTATCATGGTCGTCAGCGCTTTGTGGACCTGTGTCCAGTATTCCGCCACCGCCGGACAAAGCCATGACAAGTGTAAAAAATCCGCCCCCTCCATGTGACAACGCTCACACCCGTCATCCTCTGCCAAGCGAAACCGCAGCTTCCTCGCAGGCGTGTAGTACATTCGCTGCAGGAACTTATAATGGATCATTCGTAACCTGCAGCTAGCTGCTATCTGTGAGGTCATCCCGCAGCAGTACGCCCATTGCGCTTCCGTTATGTCCCTCCCTAGATCCGCACTCCACTGCCGGAGCGCTCTGCATTCCCCGTCACCACTATGCTCTCGAATACTTCGGTACAGGTGGGAGACCAGATGTTTGCCATCCTCTGACGTGAGTACTATTTGTAGAGGCAACACCACCGCAGGCTCCTCTGGAAAGTGCGGAAGGATGGCCCTCAGTCCCTGCCTCAGCCGAAGATAATAAAAGACCTCCAACGGGGTGTGCTGAACCCCATGGAACCACTGCTCCCTCGTCCTAAACCGCCCATCCAGGAAAAGGTCTCCCCAGGATCTAACCCCCAGACCAGCGCACATCTCCTGGAACCCCTTCTCCCGCAACAGGGATAGCTCTGGGTGATAAGCTAGTGGCAATTTTGGCGCGTATAAAAACGGGAGCGCAATTTTGCGAAGGATCCGCTGCCACACATCCACCGTGCTCGTGACCGTTGCAGCCGGAGTGTCGAGCACCCCGGCCGGGCCGTAAATAATGCCCTTCAGTGGCAGCGGCCGAACAATCCAGTCCTCCACAGCCAGCTGCGGCATAAATGGCGTAGGCGCAAACCAGTGGTACGCAAAGTGGGCCTGAGCGCTAATGTAGTATGCCAGAAAATCAGGGACATCGAATCCCCCTGTCCCATAGAGCTGGGTAATAATGGACCATGCTAATCGAGGCTGCTTTCCAGCCCAGAACAATCTTATCAATTCTGTGCCGAGTGTACGGAAGAAAAAAGCACCCGGATAGTAAGGGATATTCTGGAACAGATATAAAAACCGAGGCAACACCACCATTTTAATAAGTGAGGCCCTCCCAGCCATGGTGAAAGGCAGGGAAATCCATCGTGTCACATCCTCTGTTAGCTTCGCGACAGCCGTACCATAATTTAAACGCACAGTCTCCTCCCTATTCTGAGATATCTGTATCGAGTGGATAATCCAGTGGGAAGCGACGCACCGCAGGGGTCAGGGGAAAGAACTGCGATTTCTGCCAGTTAATTTGTACCCCGGATATCCGGCCGAAAACCAAGAATTCCCGAAGCAATGGGTTGAGATGTGCCAGCGGATCCACCACATACAACGTCAAATCATCAGCATACAATGACACGTCTATCTGACGTTGGACGCATTTAAAAGCGCTTGGCTTGTGCAGTTGTCGAACACGGCAGGCCAATGGCTCAATCGCAATAGCGAATAACAACGGGGACAATGGGCACCCCTGTCTCGTGCCTCTGGTCAATCAAATCGGGCGCGACATTTCCCCATTGATTAAGACTCTCGCTTTCGGGTCCGTATACAACAATCGCACCCAGGCAACAAATATTTTCGGAAACCCCATCCTATACAGAATAGCAAATAGATAGTTCCACTCCACGGAGTCAAATGCTTTGGTAGCATCGAGGAATATAGCAGCCACCGGCAACTCCGGCGCTATAGTATGCATCAGGGAGAAAAGAGTACGCAAGTTATTGGCCGTGGATCGCCCTGGGATAAACCCGGATTGGTCTGGGAGGGCTATTTTGGGCATCAGTAGCGATAATCTATTGGCGAGCACCTTTGCCAATATTTTAGCGTCGCAGTTTAACAGTGAGAGCGGTCTATACGCACCGCAGTCGGTAGGGTCTTTGCCCGGTTTCAACAACGAGGTGATCAACACCTCTCTCATGGACCCAGGCAACACTCCTACTTCCAGAGACTCCTCGTAGACCTCCTTGAGAACAGGGGCCATAATATCCACGTAGCTTTTATAAAATTCCGCCGGCAGCCCATCCAGGCCCGATGCCTTACCGTTGCTAAGAGACATAATGGCTTCCCGAATTTCGTCCAATTCGAACGGTGCCCCTAGAAACTGTCTGTGGTCATCACTCAACCAGCACAGTGCAATATTATCGAGAAATCCCCCAAAATCCACCTCGCCCACACTGCGTGCCGTGTATAGATCTTTATAATGTGCAGTGAATTGCTCCAAAATACCCTTGGTATCACGACTTATATCCCCTTCCGACGTGCGTAACTCCAATATGTGTGTATTGTAACGCGGCGGCCGAGTGATTTCCGCTAGTGCGCGCCCTGGTCGCTCCCCCTCGCAGAACCTGCGAGCCTGCCAATATTTGCCACAAAATCGAGCCTCCCTATCCGCCTCTCATTCATACTGTGTAAGACGTTCCCTGAATTCCGCATGGAGGGGGCCCATCGGCCCCTGTCTCATCCTGGTCTCCAACCCTTTAAGTTCCTCTTCTAGCTTCGCAAGCGTTTTTCGTATGTTTTTCAAGACCCCAAAGCTCTTCGCTATATAGTAGCCCCTAAACGTCACTTTAAATGCCTCCCAGATGGTTTCCACACTATCCACCGAATCTTTATTGCGGGGAAAGAACTCTGCAATCTCCTCCCCCAGCTCTGCTTGAAATAAAGGGTCCAAAAGGGCCGTGGGCTGCATACGGCATCTTGCGGTCACCCCCCCATACCCCGGAAGTGCTATCTGGGCGAGGACCGGGCAATGATCCGAGTACGTCCGAGGTAGGTGCACAACCTTCCCCAAGTCCACCGCTATGCCCCGGGACACAAAACAATAATCCAGTCTAGCCCATGAGTTAGCAAACGCTGTAAAATGCGTGCCCTCCCGCAACCCACCGTGTACGAAACGCCAGCTATCTATTAACTGCCCTTCCTCCAAGATACCCGCCAGCGCATCTCGCGCTTTCTTATTGTAGTGAAAACTGCTATCCGATCTGTCTAATCCAGGGGCCAGCGCCACATTAAAATCGCCTCCCCATAAAATGTGCATAGAGCCAATGTGGAGCATCTGTCCCCATAACTGCGTGAAAAACATCGGCGAGTCGACATTAGGGCCGTAACAGTTCACAATCGTGATGGTGTCGGTGCCCAGCCTACCCCATAGCATCACAAATCTTCCCTCCGTGTCCACGCGCTCACCAAGCTTCACAAAAGGTACATTCTTTTTGATCCAAATCGCAACCCCCCTAGCATACCCTGAGTAGGACGAAAAACTGCGTACCCCCGCCCATCTACCAGCCAGCGTATAGTGCGATCGGGGGGCAAGATGTGTCTCCTGCAACAGTGCGATCTGTACATGGTGCCGTTCTAGATAAGCCAACACTTTTCTGCATTTTCTAGCGTCATTTAGGCCCCGAACATTCCACGATAGCACCGTGAGCCGTTCTCTCCTGGTCGTCTCAGTCATCGCTCGGTCCACACCCATTCTCCCGGCAGCATCTCGACTCCCAGCCCCTCACCTTAACATGCATTTGTGTAATCAGCCAATCACACCCCCGCAGCGTCAGCAGCAACCCCAAAAGGGCAAGCAGCACAGGTATCTTCAACCACTCTGTCCCAAGTACTCTCCACGAACAACATACTCCCTCCACCCCCAATCCTCCCTCCCCCAACCTCAAACTCCGAACATACCTCTCCCCAACGTCCCCCCCCACTCTCCCCCCGCCCACTGAAGCAAACTCCAACCTGCCAGCCATGTCCCCTCCCCATCCCTCCCCCAATTACCCCCAGAACAAAGGCGAAAACAGTTCCCATAGCTCCCCATGAGTTCTCGGGTATTTCCCTTCGGGGAATCCGCCTAGGTGGCATCACTAATTCCCCCTCATCTACTCCAGTCTCCCACCAATATGGAAGTCGGACTCGAGGACCCAGAGGGGGTGTCCGGCGTTATAAGCTTTGGCAACCCTAGCATGCCATCCCAACCTCACCGCAGTTCACAACTTATGGAGGAAACACATCTATATTATCCACAAACATCTCATGCAAAAACTGCAACCCTCTCCACGGTCCCCCCCATGTCTCCCCTCCCCGCAGCCCTGAAGAGGGATACAGAGTACCCAGTCCAATGCAGTGCCCGCTTCAAGTGGTTTAACAGTTCACTTACTCGCCCCCTGAGGATAGTGTAGATTGTTCATCTGCTCTACTTACAGTTCGCCGTCCAGCCTCTCCCCGGGCAGCGGTGCCTGCTCATCGTCCACCTCCGCACCCGATTTGTGGGCACGTTTGTAGTGTTTGAGGAAGTCCTCCACCTGCTGCGGAGTCGTGAAAAACCGCTGACGGCCTTGGTATGTGACCCGCAGTTTCGCTGGGTAGAGTAGTGCGTAGTCTAGTTGCAGTGACCGCAGCTTGGCCTTCACCGCCATGAATTTCCTGCGCTCCTCCTGGACTATTGGTGTGAAATCCGGAAACAGCGCGAATGAATTGCCCTCATACGAGAGAGACCGTGTGCCCCTCGCTGCTCTCAGGGCCGCATCTCGATCCCGGTAGTTCAGTAACCGGGCAATGATGGGCCTGGGAGTCGCTCCTGGTTTCGGTCTAGGGCCCAGGGAGCGGTGTGCCCTCTCCACTATAAAGTGAGGAGAGAACACTTCCGAGCCAATCGCTGTGCGTAGCATCCTTTCCACATACTCCTCCATTTTGCCCACATTGGTCGTCTCCGGTATCCCTATGATGCGAACGTTGTTGCGCCTGCTTCTCGCCTCCAAATCATCGTTCTTGGACGCTATGATGCGAAGCAGGTTATCCATTCTGGTAAGCTGCGAGGTGTGCTGCGAAACAGTGTCCTCTGTGTCCGATATCCGTTGTTCCGCACCCTTTAGACGCTCCTCGTGCGCATCTAATTTATGCACCACTGCATCCATTCTCGACGATATCCTATCCACTTTGTCAGCGATCGTCGCGAATCCCTGGCGCATCTCGCGCAGCACCTCCTGCAGGTCCGCCGACACAGCCGAGGAGTCCCCTGCAGCTCCATTCACTCCAGTCAGGACTTGCGGCGCTTCCAAAGGTTTATTCCCCTTTTTGCCGGTCTCAAACGACAGCTTGGGCTGTCTCGCGTCCGTCTTACCCATCACGATCTGCCGGCAGGGCAGGACGCCGCTCCGGCCACTCGACAGTCCCCTCCGCCTCAGGTCCAGGCCCGCCTCGATCAGAAGACTCGTGCAAGGGGAAGACGGGGGTAACTCGTCAGCGCCGGAACCAACCCCCCGATGTGTCCCCGCGTCTGGCCTCAGCTTTCCCCCGACGGCAGCAACACCAGTGCCCTGGCCGGTCCAGTCGATGGCCCCCATCAGTGACCTCGCACGTGGCGCAGTTTACTCTCCCGAGGCAGGGTATCTGATCCGCCACTGCTGCGCCCCTTCGCGCTAATACCCAGCTCCAGCTGGTAGGCAGTCTCATGCAGCGGGATACGCCGTGCAGGCGGCCTCCAAGGGCCCACAGCCCTCCTGTCCCAGCAAGCGGCTCCCCCCTACCGGCCGTCCAGCCCGGGCAGAGACGTCCCGTAGGTGGCCAGCGCTGCCCCCCGACCCCCCCCCCGGCAGCGAAACGGACGTCAGCAGTACCTTCCACCGCCTACTCGGTCTCCGTCTTGGCCTCTGTGCGTCGCTGCAGGTCCGCCCGATGGGTGAGCCGGAGTGGGGCCCCTTCGCAGCCCACCTGGTCCTGCTGCCAGCGTCCGCGTCCCCCCCGCAGCTCGCAGTCAGCCGAGGAGCTCTCAGCTGCCACCTCCAGCTAGTCCTCCGCTGCTATGTCTCCGATGGGGGGGGGGGGAACAGGGTCTCCGCCCGTCTCTCCGGCAGTACCTCTGACCCCGGGGGGGGGCTCGCGCCGTTCTCCTCACCAGCGCCGGCTTTCGGAGTCCGCTTCGCGCCTCTCGCCCGTCAGCGGCCTGCGGCAGTTATTGCAGCCCCGATCTCGCCTAGTAGGCGTCCCCCAGCAGGCCGGTTCCTGTCCTCCAGCCGCACAGGTCGCCGGGGCTTCCGAAGCTCGTATCTTCCCCGCTGTAGTGGCTAGCAAGCCAGAACTTGGACAGCCAGCACCGGACCTCTCAGGTAAGCGATGGGTGTGATTGCAGCCTTCTGGGTCGCCATTTAAGGAGTTTATGAAGGATAAATGTCGCCGGACTGCGGGAGCCTTACACGAAGGCGACCATTCGCTAGTGCGCCACCTAGCGTCCCCCAGGTAGGGCATGTACTTTTTCATTTTACATTTCCTGTTAGTGACAAGCAGCTACATTTGTTTTTCACAACTGTGAGGCCTTCTCCTCTCATATGCTAGCATTGGGAATTCCTTAAAACACTTTTAAGCCTAAATCCTGGTTAGAAAGGACTAGCTAAATCACATTTCATATCTTTGGAATTGTAATGATACCTCCTCTTTAGTGGTAAAGTTGGATTTGACATTATTATTTTAGAAGTGCCACTTTCAGAAAGTAGGCATTTCTCTGCTCTTGACTTAGCTTTGTGTGCCTGCTGCCTGTCTCCAATATACATCTAGGTTCAGTGACGGCTACACTTTGTGAATTTCCTCTTGACAGCCACACACACAGGAAGGGTGGATGTGGCAGAGGACTCATCTGCACCTGGGCAGGAAGGGGGAGAGGGAGTAGGCACTTACATCTGAAGAGGTTGTGTCCTGTGCCCACACAAAGATCTGATTACACCCACAGGTTGCCTGGCAGACAAGGCCAATATGAAAGGGACCTGTGCACTTCAAAGGAGCTGCTTTGAAGTCACCTCCACTCCAAAGGCACATTTGGGCATAAGCACTAAGGCTCTGATCCTACCAAGACGGTACACTACTGGACCTGTGATGAACTGTGCCAGGAGTAAGGACTGCTGTGCTACAACAATTGCCACTCTGCTTGACTTACTGTTCTAGGGAACTGCTTCACTGTTGTTCTGAGCGGCCCTACTGATCTCTGCCCTCCTGAGGATAAGGACTGGACCCATCTCACTTGAACCCAGAGTGACTCCAAGGGCTTGCTGGCTTGCCTCCTGTTTTCCGAAGTCTCAGGGTCATAAAGGATTCTTCCAACTTTGCTGGTGCTGTCGGACTACCCTTGCCTGAGGTGCCCCTCTCCAGTCCTGGGCCCCAGATGTGGGTTCTGCTATTGTTTTTTTACAAAATTGACACATCATCACCACTGCACCAATTGGAACCGACACAGTGCCTTGGACGCCGACAGTGCAGGACCCAACTGCGAAGTTCGACAATGACAAAGTGCTGATACGAGGTCCCAACTGCGAGAACTGATTTCGACAAATCAACACGACTGTATGAATCTGAACAGATGCATCGTACCTGTGGCGACAACGTTTTCTTTGCTCCATGAAAGGCACTTTGTCAGCCGGCCTGCCGTCCATCACGGTCGGACTGAACTTTGGATTTACCCTGGTCTATCACACCCTCAAGTAACCGTTTACCGCTATTGATTTGTAAGCACTATTTTTAGTTTGTACTTAAAAAATGTATCTTTGTTTCTACTAATTGGATTTTTGTTGTTTTAGTATAGCAGGTAATCATTTATAAAGGCAATGGCAGGAACCGCAGTTACACTGGTTCCTATTAATGTATTTTACTGTTTGTTACAAGGCTGTGTTGGAAGGACGCAGTCTTTTAACAAGCAGTAATCTTTTTTTTTTTTTTTAAATAAAAAATCCAGAAATTGTTTTTTCTTTTTGTAAAGAAAAAAGGAACCCTCCCTTCAACATGGGAGGCTTCTCCCATGGATGGGGAGCATTACAATGTTTTTACTGTTCCTTTCCAAAAGGTTTTATCGGGTGGTAAGGAACAGAAAAAAATGACTACATGTCCACCCATCCAAATTGGTTGGGCAGACATGTCAATTCTCCAACGACCCTTACTCCCTGGGGCTGTCGGCGGGGATTAATTATGGTGGAGACAAGGTAGTCTCCGCCTGTGATTAACGCGAAGCTCCACCCTCATCTAAATGCAGAGACAGACTATATTCATGGTGATGAGCATACTCTGTTGCTGTTGCGAGAGAGTCTCCTTACTGCCAAGAATTGAATCAGGCCCTAAGTTTACAATGGAATTTGGACACCATCCACCAGGATAAATGGGGTTAATGCTAATTGAGAGAGAGGCCCATGAGCAGGGGTGTGTGTGTGATTACGTTTTATCCAGTGGTTTTTCTGTGAGTTATTTGGGTTGATATTGTGTCACAGTTCCTCCTGCACTTATGAGGTTTCCGTGGATTAGATGGTTGTTACCATTGAAACATTTGTGATGGAGTAGTTGCTGCTTTTTGGTGGTCAATAGTTTTCCCCTGCTCTGAGAAACACATCCAATTGTCAATGTATTCCCTCAGGTAAATTCATAATCCCAAGGACATGTTGATGGATCGTCAAGTCAAGTGTCCAAGCGATTTAAGTGTCAGCCGAGGGAAAGGCAAGTGACTAGGAAGCAGAATTACACTGTAATTGTCTAATAGCAGAAGATACTCAAATTTGCCTTACAACCGTTTTGGGGTAGAAACATGTTAAATGTCTCCAAAAAAAAAAAGGAATTAATTTTGAAATGTTTTTCTAATTGTTCTACTTTGTATTTTGGTCTTACTTTCATAGTATCGTGTATTTCATTGTTTTCATTTGTGTGGTTTTTCATAACTGTGCCAAAATAGAGTTTAAAACATGTTTGGCTTATTCCTGTTATTGTTTCATTTATTCCCAATGGTATTTGTGTAGAACATTTATATTAAAGTTAATAGTTAATCTAGCCTCCACACTTTGTAGAGAGAGACTTGATTGTTATCGTCCTTCTTATTTTAATAAAACCAATTTAAATTATTACCGTACAATAATCTTAGTCGTAGTGTATCACACATCTATTGCTCTATAATTTTATTAAGATACACATCTTTCATTTCCGAAATTATGACTGGGACTTGGTTTCGTTGAAGTGCTCCAATGGCATCCTCTTGTGGGAACAGCAGTCTTCAAACAGCCATAAATTATGCACAAAAGAAACACACTGGGGTACAGCCACCTATTTTACGAGGGAACGGACGAGAAAAGGACTGCACGACACTTGCGCATCCAAGATAATTGCTTTTCTGTGATCCATCGCTGAAATGAAGTATATATTAGAAAAAAGATATTCTCGTGGTGTTGGTTAATAGAATGGAACTCCCTGTAGAAGTAAGCCGACAGCAGGGCGCGTTTTGCTATGACCTCTAGTAAAGCAGATACATATCAGATCTGGACAGAGTGCAAACAAATCAGCAGATGTCCCGAAGCTTAGATTGCCAATTTGCGGTCACATACTTCTTCGTCCGGTCGGCATTCTACTCTGCTATCTAGTCAATAGATCCTGAAATGTTTATTTTAAACTACTGCATGACATAACACTAGTGTTTTTACTGTCACGCACATCAGACTGGGCACTACAGAAGCTTATCCATAGAACAGCTGACTCGCAGGTACCCTGCAGTATCCCCAGGGTTAGTGACTTTCATGCTTTTATACAACATGTATGTAAGTGACTGAGAACACCTTCTGAAACAGTACAAAGTACATTTCCAAATGTATGCTGGTAACACAAGGACAGCGACCCAAGAAATACCACCGACCTTGCCTTGTTTCTGGTCCTCCACAGGAACTTCCTGTGCACAAATGGAACCAATTTAAACATCTTATGGAAGAAAATGAGCTTCACTAAGCTTCAACTGGCCTCCTGGTCTTTGTGCCAACTCTACCACTACCCTTCAAGTTAGGAACCAGAGGATGCTCTATGATTCATAAATATAATTGATTTCACAAATCAATGCTGAAAGAGAGCAATTGCCAACTCACAAAGTTCCACAAACTACTCCCAATACCTAAAAAGACTATTGGATGGTACGAATCCAAACCTTCTTCACATCTGTATGGATTACTGCACCATCATTTATACTCACATCCCCAAAACTCTACTTCAAATGCTAGAAAGATTACACAGACCTGGTGATACTGGGTCCAAATGTGTGTTTTTGGACAACAGGCTTAAATGAGCATACATTTACCTCCTTCAGAGAGCCAGCACATCGTGTGGGTGGTGTGAGGGTTGACAGGTTGGAGGAGGGCAAAGTCTATGTGGGAGGACTGTTTGGTGCTCTAACATGCAGATTTAGAGGACAAATGAGAGTCACATGCAACAGCTGACTACAGGTCTTTCAGGTCACCTCAAATGTCGAGGCCTGATACTTGCTGGTAGAGATCATTTGGATCGGAAGTTTGTGGACCCGGTAATTCAGGTCCCAGAAGTAACTCAAAACTTGAAATGGACTGCAGTGGTATTAACGCTGAGGATACTGCTCTGAGTCACTTGTAAAGAAGGTCTGTGATGTTAGCTACTATGCTGTGCAAATTTGTACTTTCGTTTTGCCATAAATTTCAATAGAGAGGTTGACACCGACACAATCCATACCTTTGGTATCAGACACACTTAAAACATATGGCAACCGGAAGAAATGGCTGCAAGTGCATATTATATACACAAATGCCACAAACATGCTCTGTTTTTTCGAAAGCGATATATGCACACTTTGGGCTTTATGACTTTGGTGGTGCAGGAGCGGGCCGCAACGCCAGTGCCCCTCATAGCCATAATTAGAGCACCCGCCAGATTCCGACTGGAATACAGGTTGGGTGGTCCTGCAGCGATTGGCCCACAGCAGTGCCTGTTTATAGGCTCATAGGATAGCCATAACTGGCACCGCAGTTGGAGCACTGTTGCAGGTTCCTGGAGGGCACAGAAGGTTAAATCCTTGCCCTGCAGGAACTGGGGGTGTATGAATATAGGGGGGCACACCACGTGTCCCCCTGCATGCATCCCCTGGTGCGAAGGCAACAGGGGGCCCTGTAGGACCCCCTTGTTTTTATCTCTGCCACACTTTTCATGGCTCGTTACCCGCCATGAAAACCATGGTTGAGCGGAAACACGTAATATGCTTGGTGGGGCCGCAGTGGTCCCACCAAGAATATTGCGGCCTCAAGACCGCGGCAACACTACCAGGGATCTCTGATCCATGGCGGTTGCAGTGGTGCCAATGCGGTCTGACTGCCTAAGTCGTAATGGGGCATTTAGACTGCCGGTGCGGCGGTGCCCGCACAGCCACCATAGTAATAATAAGACCCTTAGCCTATTGCAAAAAATGTGTCAGCCTAAGTTCAGAAAAGTTTAACATTTTGGGCCTGATTTCAATGTTGAGCGGAATTGCTACCGCACGACACCGACTCGGTCTTGGGACTGACCGACACCCGGTTGGCGGTCCTGAGCGCCTCATTAGGAAGTGTCAGAACACTGTTCGGTCACATTCCTACATTTCCCTATGGGAGCATGCATTACGGTGGTGAACGAGATGTAATGCATGCTCACATAGAGAAATGGGAGGTGTAGTTCATCCCAGCACCCCATGGCAGGCACCTCGAGATGCCTACAACAGGGTGCAGGGATCAGCCGGGATGCACCACAGGTGCCCCCTCTGCCACCAACTGGAAGACACACTTCCGAGGGCGCCCTACTGGGGGCCCACAAACACGCTTTCCAACATGGTTTCCATGTCGGACAGGCTGGCATGGGAACCATGCTGGAAACTGTGTATCATAATCTCAAGGACAGAAAGGCACCATGTTGCCCCTCCAAACATCGTGCACCATGTGCCAGGCACCACTGGGTGCGTGGATGTCTCAAAACATGTCTTTTTCCCTTTTCGGGCCACAACACAAGCCGCAATGGAAAAGCTATGATTGCGACCGCTGTTTATAATTTGGCTGGTGGGATAAAACCTTGATTAGGATTTACCATAGAAGGACTTAATAAAATCAAACAAACAATTAAATCAACAATATGAAAGGAAAACTAATTTAAGCAATTAAATACTTCAAAAATGACAAATGCTGCAAGATGAGGAAACTCTTTTGGACTCTCTCACCAGACTCTTAAAGAAGAAATATATGTACACATGAAAACAACTATTCAACCAAGTAAGTAAAACACTATTGTTGCTAAACTTAAAATCGTAAAATTGCAAATAACTAATAGCGTTCTGCCTTCAGGTTAGTGCAACACCTCCACACCTCTTTCTATGTGTAAAATCTTGTTTGGAAATACATCATACGATGTATTTCTCAGCAACATTTCATTTTTACGGCTTGCCTACTAGGCTGACCATGCACTGTCTGTTGTGAGACGTACTATTAGCTTACAGTGGGCTTAAAGTCTGGCCATTCATACCCATTGGTTGGCTTAAGTGTCTTGCTTCTTATTTATTAGCTAGTGTGGGCCTTCTTTCCTCTTTTTGTGTTTGTCCCTTCCCTAGAGCATGGGCACATTACTTGTTCCCTTCCACTGCAAATTTTTCATGGGGTACTTTTTTATTTTTCTTTAAGGCCTTTATGAAAGTTCATGTATTTCCTAGATAACTCCCTAGAGTAATTCTCTTCCCCTCTCCATGGTCCATGTTTTGCTCTCTATCTAGCCAGTGTGATTCTCCCCTGCCAGCCCCATTGCTCTCTCACATGTTTACTTTTCCTGCTCTTACTCCAAGCTGCTGCATGTCCAAGTTAGTTTGCCTCCCTGCCCGTGCCATCTGTGCTACTTCCCCCATCCTGTTCCTGTGTTGCTTCCACACATCCCTCCATGTAGTTTCTACCCTCTCTCCTGACACTTCCTCCCACCCACGTCCTCTGTGACTTCACTTCCACCTAGGGCTTGCTCTACGTTGCTGTCTGTTACCCATGTTCTACCCTTTGCGCTTGACTCTCAGAGAAACTAAGGATATTTGGATCTGCTTTGCCAGGGAGCAAATGATCAACTTCGAAAATAAACAAATAATGCAGCTCCATTCCTTAAGGGGCACGGTGGCACCAAGAACCCCAGGACCTACAAGGACAACCTTGCTATTACATCCAGATATAGTACATGACAACAACTATGCCTAGAAAAAGCCTGAGCTATTGGCTTTGGGAATGTCTTTACCTAAATGAGTATTATCAAAGATTTTGTAAATAATTAGTATTGGTAATTACGAATGGTACATATGTGACTGTCTCTATGTGTGCACTGCAGAGAGGCCAAGGAACCGATGAGCATATACTTTCTACTCTCTTATGCCCCTCAGACTTACACTATTTTTAGCTTTAGTCCAGACCTCTCAATGGTTCCCTATTTTGAAGACTTTCACATAGCTAGAACTAACCCTGCACACCAATGTGACTCACTTTACATGTACCTTGAAAGCACTGGAAAACCCAATAGCTCAGCCTTTTAAAGCCGAGATCTCTTGGCTTTGCCAATACTTGGTTAAGTCGGTTGCAATTACAATACAAAATTGCCCTAAAAAAGAGATCGCAATTATAAAATTGAAAGTATTTTCTTACAGAACAATGATGAGAAAACTGTGCGCCATGCACAGTTTTCTCAACAATTACATTGCAAATGTTGCCGTGATATAATCAATGATGTCATAAAAAATGTCATGAGTGATGTAATATGAGGGGTAATTAGTGCAGGGCACGGGCGCAAGTTATAGTAACTTTAAGGAACGAGTTATTGTTACTTGAGATGACTATAACTGATGATTTTTTGTGGTTTTATCATTACCTTGTTACTGAACATTTCACCTAATTATAATGTTACTTTAACCGTTAGTTTTTTCAGTAAATTTCTAGGGCTTCTTAATCGTGAAGTAGTATTTCATTACCATACGTAAATCCAACCCCCCACCACGCACAGGCATTCGGGTTGTCCAACCCCCGCATGCAGCCAAACTCATTCTTCGCACGGTCAACGGCAACATGTGATGTGGGTTGGCCACAAGGCCTGGCCTGTGGCCTGGTCCTGTGGACAAACCCCTCAAGGCCAGCCAACTCCATGCTGTCCTGGGCCTTCGGTCATGAGCTGCAGGGGTTGGCCAGTGGGCCTGGTCACCCCTGCATGCAGCCAGTGCTAAACTACACACAGCCATTGGACGTGTGCAGTGGGCAGTTGGCCAGAGGGCCTGGCCTCTGGCCAGGCCCTTTACCTAACCTCCCTTTATTTGGGAGGCAATCCCACTCTGTGCAGGTCCTCAGATGTGCGTGGTGTGGGTTGATCACAGGGCCTGGCTGTGTGTCCCCCTCTTGATAACCCCATCTCCAAGGGCCATATATATTTTAAAGGGGAGGGGGGCTGTGTGGCCCCACTCCTCGTGTCTCACTAGACCCTGGGGATTGCATTCCCCAGGGCCACTACTTGATATAAAGGGAAGTGGGGCCCCCTTGAGCCATTATCAGCCCTGGGGCTCGTATTAAAGGTGGGTGCCCTGCTGCTCACCCAAGGCACCCACCATACACTCATTGGGTGCCATGGGGGAGCCACAAGGACCCGTGACCCCAGACAGCTTCCTGCATGCAATGGGAGCTGGCATTGCTCCCGCCCACTAGGGAGCAGCTACTTATGCTGCTCCCTCAGTCAGAACCAATACTTTGATCTATTTCTCTGCTGGCATCAGTGCGAGCAGGGTAACAGATCTCATGTCTGCTCCCAGCCAGCGGAAACCTTTCCTAAACTCCTGCCTGTTGGGAGCAGATGCTCCTGCAGGGCAGGAGTTTTGAAGAATGGCCCCACCAGGTGAGAGCAAACATAGGTTTCCCTGCAATCACTGGTACAGGCATGAAAACCACTGTATCCTAGGGTGGGCTCTCTTGCAGACAGCATGTGAGCTGGCCCCAGGGAATGTGGTCTGCGGGGCCTCTTTGAGGCTCGGTGAGCGGAGCTGTGTGCCTTCCCTCCCCTTTTTTTAGGTATATTTCGGCCCTTGGGGTAGGCTTTTCCTGGGCCTATGATGGGTCATGGAGAGAGGTTGTGTGGCCCCCCCTTCCATTTTGAAATGACTACAGCCCTGGGGAATGTGGTCCCCAGAGTCTCTTTGAGGCCCAGAGAGGAAGCCATGTGGCCTCCTTCCTCTCTACCTTTGTTGGCCATGATGTGGGTTCCCTAGGGCCAAACTAGGTTCTGGGAGGAGAACTGCACCCCTATCGCTTATTACTTTGCCTCAGCCCCAGGGGATGTGGTCCCCGGGGCCTCTTAGAGGCAAACGGTGGGGCCAAGTGCCTCCTCCCCAAATAAAAACATAATGCATCGCCTCCCCTAGACCTGTCCCACCCCGCTAGAGTTTTAATGAACTGGCGCTGAAGACAAAACATTTCCAGTGAAATGTGAAAAAAACTATTTGGGCCACAGACAGTGTTCCTCAAGGACCCTAACACAAAGGCCTAGGGGATCACGGTATTCCTACCTTCTCCCCTTGCCTCTTTTATTTACTTTTTATTGGGACTCAGGACTTCCTGCTTGAGTTTGTGGTAGCAAAGCAAATCCTAGTAGGAGATCTGTGGGATTCAAGGAGGCTCCACGCCCCTAAACATGCAAACTTATTGAGCATTAATTGACCAAAACCTACCGAACAGAATGACATGAAATCATAAAAGGCACTCTTTCTGGACCAAGATCTAGCTTTCTGCCAAATTTGGTGTAAACCCGTTTAGCTATTTTGGCTGTAGTTGTGTCTAAAGTTCCTATGGAAAATAGGGAAAATGTGTTATAAGACCTCCTTTTATCTCAACCCCCATTTGATGGATCACCCCCAAACATTCCATGAGCAAACTGGTAAAAAAAATAGCACTTTTTGTGATGTTTCTTGGAGATTCATCAAACAGCATCAATTATTAGCAATGCAAACAATGTATTTCCTATGAAAAAACAATTCTAATATATATATATATATATATAACTACTTGGGAACTACCCAGAGTTCTCTGCTTCTTTTTTGCATAATTTATGCGTCACTCTATGTCTGCAAGGGTATTGTTTTGACTTTTACTGGGTGCTCCCTTGTGTCTGGGCAAAGTTAAACCTCTCTGAAGAGCCGTAATGACAGCAAAACACATGACAGGGGTTGCTTTTATTCATTTCAGATTGGTTCGGATGGTATTTTACCAATCCAAAGCTGTAATATTGTGCCTGGAGTGGTAAATGGCTTTTGTCATTTTACAGGACGACATGGATAGAATTTTGCTAATCCTATGCTTAAAGACTTTTCTGTAGAAAAGTCAAAGGACTTTGTCCCTTTCTATCTCGGCGTGGATAGCACTTAGCTAATCCTATGCATAAAATCTTTGATTGAAATGCAGATATTTGCTGTGAGCAAATTTAGAGTGTCGCTGGTGTAGAGGGTGCGCTATACAGGAGCTGCCCTTCCACCTAAACTTGGTAACTACACAGAGTTCTCTGCTTCTTTTTTGCATAATTTATGCATCACTCTATGCCTGCAAGGGTATTGTTTTGATATATATATATATATATATATATATATATATATATATATATATATATATATATGTATATATATATATATATATATATATATATATTCACTGAAAAAACCAAAGGTTTCAGGGGCGTTATAGTTAGGAATTGGCATTTAAAAAACCTTAGAAATTCACTAAAAAGAAAAAATAGGTTTCAGGGGCGTTATAGTTAGCTGGACATTTCCCTCGTACAAAACCCTAGAAATTCCCCTGTTATAGTTAGTTCAGCTAACTATTACTCGTGCCCCCGCAATGCACTGCTGATGACATCACATATTACATCACTCATGACATGGTCAGTGACATCACTGATGACATCACTGATGACATCTCCTTAGCTGAACTAACTATAACAGGGGAATTTCTAGGGTTTTGTACGAGGGAAATGTCCAGCTAACTATAACGCCCCTGAAACCTATGTTTTTTTTAGTAAATTTCTAAGGTTTTTTAAATGCCAATTCCTAACTATAACTTGCATGAAACCTATGATTTTTTCAGTGAATTTCAAAGGCTTTTTAAATGCTAATTCCTATCTATAACTTATCTCTGAAGGTATCATGTTTAATGATTTTGATTGGATTTCTATATTTTTCAAATTCAGTGTGTCAATTTCATTAACTATCTTCTTTTTAAAATACTTTTTTATCACCATTTTTTAAACTTATTTTTTCAATTCATTCTTTTAAAAATTAAAAAATATTATTTGAACTTAATGGGTTTTTCAAACATATTTTTTATATTTTTCAAAATATTTTTTTAACTATATGTTCAAAACTGTATTTTATATATATTTTTCAATGTTTTTGGATCTGCGCACCCTATGCGCACCGTTCTCGATCCCTACGTGATAGCATCCGCGCATGGTATAAGTTGGGTACGTGTTAAGTGCGCGATCGCAATGCGACCGGTACGCGACTCCCAGCCTATACGCAACACGTTCGATGTACGTAACACGACGTTTATGTGCTTCCGCGATGCGTCATCTGCATCTATGACGCGGTAGGTGCGCGGATCTCGCGAAGTATTTAACATTTAAAAAAACATATGCATGTATTTCATGTGAATATTAATTGAAGACATACTCTAATCCTATAATTTTTTTTTTATTCATTTTCACGGATGCGTGCTGGGTGCGTGCTGCGTACGCGCAGGGTGCACGGATCCCATGTGACCTGCAAAAAAAGAGATTTGATTGGTTCATTACACTTCCTCTTCTAACTATTGAAAGACCCCACCCATTTCAATCATTCTTCTTTGACCTTCTTTAGAGCACCATCTCTTTGGAGAGAAGAAGATTTTTTAGACTAAGTTTACACTTAGCTCTAACTTTTTTTAACCAAAAATGGCTTCAGGGCAGCAGGCATCATCTGCATCACCTCATACTTCTGAGGATGAATTTTTGCCGGAGGCACCACCCAAAAACCGTTTTTCTTCAGTGATGTGGACATTTTTTACTTTTCCCGAGGGGCAGAATAAGACCAATGCCACCTTGGTCACGTGCAAGATTTGCAAAAGGGTCCTGTCGTGAGGGGATCCTAACAAGAAATACTCTTGCGGCACGGCAAGTATGATGAAGCACATGAGGACCCTTCATCCAAACAATCTTGCATGAGAAGAGTGCAAACGGATGAGAAACACTCCTGCGCCATCCACCTCATCGCAGCCGAGCACATCAAGAGTGCATCCATCAGCCCAAACCTTGGACATCCGTCCTCAATTTCAATTTTTAAAAGTGCTCTGCACTAAGTGCAATGCGACTTTGTGCTATGGTGAGCAGTCGATCGATCTGATCTGCTGCCTCCGCCAAGAAAGTCACATTTGCTAGTTTTTTTTTTTTTTAAATTGTTCCCTGAAGTTCATTGTTTGGTTTCTCCTGTTTTGTTTTTTGGGTTTTTTTTGCAGAAAAACCATAAAAAATTAAAAATTGTTCAGAAACCCCCCAAAAAATTATAAAAGAAGAAAAAAAAAGTTCTTGTAAGAACTAACTTTCCTGGTTTAAAAAAAGAGCTAAATTACTTTGTTAGTGTTAGTTTAGATCAATGTATGTGTAGTACGTAATTGACTGAATGAATGCATTAGTAGCGTATGGTGAATGTATAAGTGCAGAAGTATGAAGAAGTGCTGCAGCATCACACAGTAACCTCTTTAACTGCAGTGTGCTGTAGTACTTCCGAAGCACAGGGATGCAACATATGTACATAAATATGTTGCAAATCTATGCTTCTGTCTGCACGGCTGCTTAAACTGCAGCCATGTGGTGAAACAGGCACCCTTGCACCGTAGTGCAAGGATATCTGTGTCATGTGCTGTTTGTTTTTCTGAAGGAAGACCCACCTTCCTGCACAAAAACAATGAGAAAATGCATGTTTCTCCTTCAATGTGTGCTGAACATTTCAGCATGCATTGAAGATATACAAATGTGGAGAAATGAAAACAATTCTCCTTGTTGTGCTTTCCTACACCAATTTTAGAATGGTGCACCATTCACACACATATCGAGATTTATGATTTCTGATAAATCTAGACATGTGACTTGCTCTATGAGTATTCAGTGCAATCATGCACAACAACACTTATAGAACACCCTATCAACGCAAAGTGGTCTGCATGATGAGGTTGTATTTACATGGAGTATAAAAAGTGCACAGCGTGCCTTTTCCTCTCTTTGTAAATATGAAAGAGTATCTTACACAATAAGTATGTTACAAAAAGTGACATATTTCCGTTTTTAAAATTCCTTGCGAATGATAAAAGGTAAGCACAGTGTTTTGTCTGCAAAGATGTTCAAAGAAGAATGATTGAAATAATTGCGGTCCTTCAATAGCTAAAATAGGAAATATTATGAACCCCTCAAATCTCTTTTTTTGCAGGTCACATGATATCTGATTATGGTCAGATTTCAAAACTACATAGGTATAAACAGAGTTTTTTTAGAAACATGTTTCCACTTTGTAGCTTCTTGCAGACCTCCTCATTCTGCATATTGAGACTTAGTTAAACTTACCTTCACAGTAATAGGAATAAAAAACGGTACACATTTTTTTCACATTTTCATTCAAATCTAAATTCTTAAAAATTGCTTATTTTAAAATTTGGATCTGTGAAAGAAAAGAAAAAAAAATTATAACATATAATAATACATTTTTTACAACACAACAAAATTTCCACTAAGTAATTTGTTTGCCTTTTTCGCTGTTCTCAGAATATATTGAATTTCACTAGAAATAGTGATTTCAATCGTACTCATCACTTAACAGCGGGCAAAAAAAAAAACAATCAGAAAGATTGTTAAAAAAAAAAACAACATACTATTCTCAGTAAAATACCAGAAAATACAAATCATACATATATGAAATGCTTACAGATTACAAAATTTTATAACTTTAACTTATAAAAACTGTAAATGTTGCCGCAATAAAATAATCACCGAATAAATGACCACCAAAAAGTCCATAATTTAAAAATATACCTTTCCTTGAGGCCAAATGGTATTTTTTCACTTCTTCTTTATGTAAATTGTCCAATGGTAGTCTTATTAAATTATAATAATAAATTCCTCAGAGAGTGAATTATCTTCCTAAAACTTTGGCATTAAACATATTAGGTAGGAATTTGATACATTCACTAGGCAAACGTTGTTTGAAAACCAACTGGGCATTATTACAAAGTGTCCAGCCTTTGTCACATTTTAGATAGGCAGTGTAATGTCCAGATGTGGTGGAAGGTCCACATGGAAAATTATTGCAATTGCTACAAATGTCCTTCCTTATATTGATAGTTGTGCTGCTACAAATTGTTTTATTAAAGTATCCAATTTTCTTCCGTCAGCTGTACAACGTTGCATCATTAAAATTATGTATTTTCCATATTTTGTTAAGAATAATGTGGATAACATTTCTGATTTACATTGGCTACACTCCATGTTTTGAATTGCACCATTCACTAATTTATTGAAAGACACTGATTTACAGTCTGGTAATGTTAAATACAGAAATCTCTCAGTGTCTACATTGGTGCTACATGTATACATGCAATTTTCACAATAATGTTCCCATTTGTAAGAAAGGCCAAAAATATTTTCTATTTCTACACCTTCATTTTCAAAAATGGTAAGCATATACATTAAAAATTCCTGAGCATCTTGTTGGATATTTTGTAGGGGTGGGCGGAATTTGCGTAATCGCGATACGCAAATCTCCGCGAAACGGTAAAAAATCTCCGCGAACATGCAGAAAGTTCCGCGAACACGCGGAATTGCTTGTTCGCGATACTTTTTTCCTGTTCGCGATCACTGTTTGCGTGCTCGGGGTGAAATATCTCGCGAACACGCATATTGAGAACGCGAACAAGCAAAAATTTCGCGAAGTTGCGGAACGCAGATTTTTTTGCAATTTCGCGTTCTCCGCGGAACGCGAAATTACCCAAATTTCGCAAATTCCGCGAACGGAACGAAATTTACCGCCCAGGCCTAATATTTTGTGTAAATTGTGTAGAACCAGAACACACATCCAAAAGACTACGAACATCTGAAACGGATTGTATTTTACTTCTATCTGTTGTCAATTTTTCATAAACAGAATGCAACAGAGAACAAAATCTTTTTTGCCGATTTTCCATAATTTGTTCTTTCAAACCTTCAAGATAAAAAACAACATTGACCACTACATTAGCATAGCAGTTGACACCAGTACTATTTTCAAACTGATAACCAACAATCTCTCCAACAGAGTCCAATTTCTTTTTACTTGCAATCACAACATTATCTTGTTCTTTTCTTTTCTTGACACCTTCAGAACAGATATTCTCTAACCTTCTTTTGCGACCAACCACACACTTTTCAAACACAGGATATTGACCTAAATTTGGAGCATACACCCTTCTTAACCTATTATACTCTTTTACACAGTTTGCATCTGCAGTAACCTTTGTCTCATCAAAATCAATCAAAAACAAACCAGATAATGTTCTGACTCGCGACAAAGCAACATATGCCATACCCTCTTTAAATACGGTAGATCCAATGTTCACCAATGCACTGTCTAAACATAATCCTTGCGATTTATGAATAGTCACTGCATATGCCAGAGAAAATGGAAATTGTTTCCTACGTACATATAAATCTTTAAAAAGCAAAAAACGAACTGAACAGCGACCAATTTCTTTAACTTCATCAATCTGATCAAATTTAATTTTAAAAAATTCAATTCCTTCTTTTTTCTGATAATTCACAAAATCCACCACTTTGCCCATTGCACCATTAACTAAACCTTTCTCTACATCCAAATTACACCTTAAAATCACCCGACAGTTTACACACGCATACAGTGTCTTTTCCAAACCAGCAGTTTTAGATATTTTTTTTTCTAAACAATCCAGTTTTGATCTCAACTTACCCGTCAAAATAATAGTGATTCCTTCATGCAGTATTTTATCGATGGCTTCCATTTTTACAATTTCTTCATTTTCCAGTTTCAATAGTTCTTCGTTGAATATTGAACACTCACACAGTGTTGGCATTAAGCAAATCACTGACTTATTTTTAGCAATTTCCACGTACACTTTTGCAGGAACTGCATTTTCATTTGGAAAGACATTGCAAAGTAATCGACACTCCAAAGCTTCTTTCCCTTGTTTTGAAAGAATTCCAATTCTTATATCTTGAAGAATACTTCCATATTCAGCATCATTTGCCTGTCGCACATTTGTTGTCAGTTCTTTGTATTCAAAATTACTCCAAATGTTCACATTACCAACACTGCCAAGAGACTTTCTGGTATCTTCATGGGCAAGTGTTTTAAATACCAGTTGTCCTTTTATCGGTGTCAGTTGCAGTAGATCTCCAAAAACTATGACGTGTTTTGCTCCAAATAACACGTCATACTCTGTTTTAAGAATTTGCTGCATTCTTAAATGCACAAAGGCAAGCATCAAGTTTGAAACCATGCTCACCTCATCAATAATGAGAAGTTTCATTTTCTTCAGGACTCTTGAAACGTCACAACAAGCTTCTCCAGATAGCTTGTGGTATTCCAATTTGTTCTCATGCTCTACTGGCAGCATTAGTAAACAATGTAAAGTAATTCCTTTACTGTTATGTGCTGCCAACCCAGTTGGAGCAGTGACAACACAAGACAAATGCGACTCAGTTGGTTTTTGCAGATAACTTGTAATTACTTTAATTAAGAAACTTTTTCCTGTTCCAGCTTGACCACTCACACACATTCGGATAGGTTGAAATGATGTACATGACCACACTCTCTTTTCATGAAGTAATCCATGGTCAATCTGCTCTTTCACTTGCTGATATATTTGTTTCTGTTCAACATTTAGTTCCTCTTCCAAGTTTCCTAACTGTATTGCATCTTCTTGTGCTTGATACATTGCTGTTTCTACCTCATTCATTGCAATCGCTGCTTCATTTTCAACAATTGGTTGTCCTAGTGGATCTTGACTCAGTGCAGCAGAACTTTGGCTGTCTTGAGAACTGTCCCTAGCAATCTCAGCTGCAATTATAGCTTCTTGATCAATTTCATCATTTAACATTTTGACATAATTTGCGAAAGCACTGCATTGTATGCTATCTTTACAAGCATTAAATGAATCTTCATAGCTGGGAAAATCTCCAAGTAATTCCAGTTCAGAACGCCATGGTTTGAACATTTGCAAAAGGGCTAAATAGTAAAATTCCCTTTTGTCAGCTGTGTCGCAACTCAGTTTTCTGTGATTAATTAAATATCCTTTCCTTTGTTTCACTAGACATCCTTCAGAACCAATTACTCCATATTTTCGATCGTTAATGTTCTCTGTAATATTCCGTTTAAAAGTGTAGTTTTGCAGCACTTCATAGAGACACATGTTCTCAAGATGATGACTTCTATTTGGATAGTATGTGTCCAACATATTGGTTTTCAAAAGATCTGTACTTTCAGGGTCATTTTCTGCTAAATATTCAATTTTTGAACAGATTTCAGTACCCGATTTCGCATTCCTGCAAGACCTAGACTCACCCAAATGATTCTTCTACTTTTGGAATATAGACTTGCAGATGATAACCGATCTGAACATTCATATGCTCCAATTTCACGATGAGATAACATCTTCAAACTGAAACTGTATAATTTCTTACTTAGTCTTCTCGTGAGAAATCTCTTCCCACATTTCTTTCAATTCAGTCTTTTCTGATTTAGTAATGTAAGACGTTACATATCGAGCAACAGCAATGGAATTGTCTGCAACATACTGAATATCCATGTTAGCGTTCCACATGGATAAAATAACTGGATTGTAGTCATTTATGTATTTTGATTCTTCGCTTCTTCTTCAATTGGAGGTGTTTTTCGGAGACTTTCTTGTGATAATATGTCGTACAGCTGACATAAAACTGTTCACTCTTCCTTTGGATAATACAGGACGTGGAAATCCAAAACGACATTCGGTATAGAACTTATCCTTTGATTTGTACTTTCGTCGACAGTATTTTCCACACCTGTGGCTATGAAATCGTAAGACTTGTTGTTTTAAGTTTTTCTCTTCTCTGCTATTTGGAAGAGCACATGTAGAATAATCTTCAATGAAAGACAAAACAGTTTCATCTGAATCTGTTCCAAATTTGGGGGCGTCCTTGACCCATAACAACATATGTATATGAGGAGCACCTCTTGATTGATACTCCTTTCTCCAAAAGAAATCCACAACTTCTCCAAGAGGAGGATTCTTTTTATTGCAGATGAAAGACATCATAGCTTCAAATCTATGATTGAAATATCTGCATACATTGACAGGATCCAAAGAGCACAGTTCTCCAGGTGTCTTGTATTCAATATTTTTTATATTGGAATTTGCCTCTCGAAGAAATTCAAGTAAATCATCCCAAGCATACTCAGCACAGCTTAGTGTAACGAACCATGTAGGAGTTCCCAAGTTCCGTAGCATACATTTCAGTTCTCCATGTCGACGGTACCAATATTCATTAGTCCCACACTGACATGCCATTAGATTAATCAACTGAGATTCTAAATGATCATCTCTCTGATGCACTTTATCCATAAAATCCTTTGCAGTTACATTCTGAAGATGCATTCCAGTTTTTAAAATGTGATTTACTGCATATGAAAGTCCAGACAAGTTACTTTCAAACAGAAGATGAAACATATAAGGGATACATTGTCGAAATCTTGGATCTTCTGCATATAATCTTGTTGTCCGATATTCAGATGCAGGAATCTGCACAGTACGTTCATCATATTGTCCATCTTTTCCTGTTGGAAACAACTGCGGGAAACAACGTGCTTCCAAGTTCTCTTCCCATACACTCATGGGACTTCCTGTTGCTTTTTTCATTTGAAACAATTCAATCGTATTCCCCATCACCTCTTTGGAATGAAGTGGATGTACACTGTAATGTTCATAGATCTCTTCACATCTGGACATGTCCACTTTTTCAATTTGTCCACTTAATGTTTCACTATCTTCTGCTAAATCTATTTCTTCTTCTCCAACAAACACATTTCTATAGTACTCATTATTTTTTAACAGATACAATGATGCCTTTTGCACTTTTCTAACATCCACTAACTCTTGCCAGATTTTCTTATTCTTAGTAGGAACACCATTAACTAGAATGACTAGTGGCTCATTTTCTGCATGATCTACACCAATAGTTTCAAAATTTTTCCTTAAATTTAATGGTAAATACACAACTCTTCCTTTCAATCCTCTTTGCAAATCTGATGGAGGTAATTTACTTGTTTTGGGCTCCATACGAACAATAGCCTGAAACGGGTGAACACATTGTATGAGAATAGACTCATACGTATTTAAATCTATCAGCTCTGGAGGAATAGCAACCAACTCTAGATTATTATGAACAGCTCTAGCAGGCATTTTATTCTCATCTAATTTGTTATAACAATATTTGCAAATACGCTGCTTACATCCCAAATCAAAACAATCCTCTACCAACAAATAAGTTGCAAATTCCATCCACTTATCATTATCTTCTATTTCACTTTTTAAATACAGATTGACACCCCTAGTCTGATTTTTATAGTGACTTCGCCGACAACAAATACAAGAAACATTTGGTCTTTCACCTGAAATTTGTGATATCATCCTCAAATTTTTCTGTAATTACGGGTTCTACATTGTCTTCAACATTTTGTTCTACTAATGTGTCAGTTTCTTCACTCTCTTGCTGAGGCCCAAAGTAACAAAACTCAATATCCTCACAGACCTGCTTCACATCTGAAACCGACCCACGTAAAAGAGCACTGTTTAACTCACTTAACTTTAGTGCTGGACTTTTTGCATCATACAACCTTCTCACTAACTTCCGCATTTGAGTATGATGTACTGCCAGCATTCTAATGGTGAAAAACACTTTCACAAACTTCCCTAGAAAGACAAGTCAGAGAATGACCTTGCAAACCAGTATGTTTTCTCACTTTGCAAGGGTCTAGTCCTTGCAACAGCTTAATCTTTTGTTTTACACTTTTTTTAGTATAGGCTCGTAAAAAACGACATAATTTTTCAATAGATTCCTGTCGTACACTGCAAACACTACTGCAATCCCAAGTGTACACAGGGTTTTTAGCACGTCTCCCTAAAACGTCATCAGCTATCACTTCTTCTGCATTTCTTTCAACCATTTTCTCTTTCTCCATTGGACAACCATCACTAACCTCATAACCTCTACCACTGGTGTCAACTGCATGCAATAATTTTTCACTCAGTGAATAACTCTCTTCATTAAAAAAAGGCTCTGAACTAGAACTGTGTTTCCATTCTCCCACAAAAACATCACAATTTTTTTTTTTATTAACAACTCTTTTCGTCCTACTTTTGGCCTTCATTACATATATTGGTTTATCTAGTGATCGAATTCTGTTTAACACTAAAATAAACAGTTTCCTTTTTACTTCAAAAGCCTTTTCCACAATGCTTTCAATATGCTTCTTCTATTTATAAAATAAAGCTCTCTTTTTATATTTCTTCACATCTTTCAGCAAATTATGCACTACTCTCTTGTAAAATATTTTTTTGCGTAATTCCTTATACTGATTTTGTCTTCTTTTACCATACTTTATCTCCTTTGACTGAACATTTGCTTTTTTACTTTTCCTCTTATTTTGAATTTTTTCCTTACTTGAAAAATTCTCAGAAGTTGCAGCATTATCTACATTCTGTTTACTCCTACAAACATTTTTAATAAATTGCTTCGTGATCTTACCAGAATATTTTTTCCTTTTAGCCACATTATCTTGTTCATTCAATACTTGTGGTTGATGTTTCTTCAAATAATCCTCCTGTCTCTGTTCTTTTCTTTTTCTGGCATAATGTCTCTATTTTAACGTTGAAAAACAGTATCTGTAAAAAAGAATCACAAATAAATGTATATTAATAACTTTCAAATTTAGCAGTATTCCATTACTGTACAAACACATTTTATATAAAAACTGACTAAGAAACTATAGCCCTGAACCACAAGTGTGACGATGGTTAACACTACATACATACTGCATACTACTTTGAAGCAGTTCATGCCCTAAAGCCTACCTCACTAAAAGACTACATGCTAACTGACTGAATGATTACAGTACTAAAAGGAGACACACTGGGTGAGTAACAGGGTGTTTGCTAGAAGTGTATGAATGCTAACTGGGGAATTGAAGGTGTGAAAGACAACTGTGTAGCTGATTAGAGGACTGAATGCATACTGGATAGGCATTTAAAGCAGTCCATGTGCTAAGGCCTGACTCACTGCATGAGTACTTGGGTACTGACTGAATGATTAGACTACAGCAAGGATAGTGCCTGGGTGAATTTATAAGTGGTAGGCTTTTGGCGCAGGGAATGGATTAGTACTTGGTACTGAATGGGTCGCTAGAGGAGTGCAAAGGCAGTGACAGGATGTTTGCTGGACTGTATGGATGCTGACTAGGGAATTGAAAGTCTGAAAGACAAGTGTCTAAGTGGTTAGAAGAGTGCATGCATAGTGGATAGGGGTTTGAAACAGTCCATGTGCTAAGGCCTGGCTCAGTGCATCAATACTTAGGCACTGACTGAATGATTAGAGTACTGCAAAGACAGTGTCTTGGTGAATTTATAAGTGTTTGGGTTTTGGCACAGTGAATGGATTAGTACATGGTACTGAATGGGTCACTAGAGGACTGCAAAGAAAGTGACAGGGTGTTTCCTGGAAGTGTATGGATACTGTCTAGGGAATTGAAGGTGTGCAAAACAACTGTGTACGTGGTTAGAGGACTACATGCATAGTGAATAGGCGTTTGAAGCAGTCTATGTGATAAGGCCTGGCTCACTGCATGATTACTTGAGTACTGACTGAATGATTAGAGTACAGCAAAAAGACTGCCTGGGTGAATTTATAAGTGGTAGGCTTTTGGCGCAGGGAATGGATTAGTACTTGCTACTGAGTGGGTCACTAGAAGAGTGCAAAGGGAATGACAGGATGTTTGCTGGACTGTATGGATACTGACGAGGGAATTGAAAGTGTGAAAGACAAGTGTCTAGGTGGTTAGAAGACTGCATGCATAGTGCATAGGGGTTTGAAGCAGTCCATGTGCTAAGGCCTGGCTCAGTGCATAGATACTTAGGCAGTGGCTTAATCATTAGAGTACTGGAAAGAGAGTGTCTTGGTGAATTTATGAGTGTTTGGGTTTTGGCACAGTGAATGGATTAGTACATGGTGCTGAATGGGTCACTAGAGGACTGCAAAGGGAGTGACAGGGTGTTTCCTGGAAGTGTGTGGATACTGACTAGGGAATTGAAGGTGTAAAAGACAAGTGTATAGTATGTTAGAACACTACATGCATACTGCATAGACATTTGAAGCAGTCTATTTGGTAATGAATGGTTCACAACATAAGTACTTAGAAACTAAATAAATCATCAGACAACTTCTAGGACAGTGCCTGGGTAAAACTTTTAAATTTTCAGTTCTGGTGCAGTGAAGACAATACTACATGGTACTGCACTTTAGTGTCAAAGCATGACTCATTTTATCAATGCATAAGCAAACACTGGCTTCTAATGCTACTAAAACTTGACAACATGACAGGTTTTAAAACACTTATCTGCCACCAAATACACAATGTTACCAAATGCTTCTCTCACAGTGGTTCCCAAATGCACACAGACTCACAGTTTGATTCTAGAAAACAACCACTATCCCTAGGAGTTTACCAAAACTCATTCACTACAGTGGAAGTGGTAAGGGAACTGCACACAATCTATATATTTCACGACTACACTTTAGTGTCAATGCCTGACTCACTTAATGAAAGCATAAGCAATGACTGGCTTCTAATGCTACTAAAACCTGACAACATGACAGGTTTTCAAATAGTTATCTGTCAGCAAATACACAATGCTTACCAAACACTTCTCTCACAGTGGTTCCCAAATGCACACAGACTCACAGTGTGAGCCTAGAAAAGCACCACTATCCCTAGGAGTTTACCAAAACGCATTCACTACAGTGGAAGTGGTAAGGGAACTGCAAACAATCTACATATTTCACGACTGCACTTTAGTGTGAATGCCTGACTCATTTAATCAACGCATAAGCAAAGACTGGCTTCTAATGCTACTAAAACTTGACAACAAGACAGGTTTTCAAATAGTTATCTGTCAGCAAATACACAATGTTACCAAACACTTCTCGCACAGTGGTTCCCAAATGCACACAGACTCACAGTATGATTCTAGACAAGCACCACTATCCCTAGGAGTTTACCAAAACTCATTCACTACAGTGGAAGTGGTAAGGGAACTGCACACAATCTACATATTTCACGACTACACTTTAGTGTGAATGCCTGACTCACTTAATGAAAGCATAAGCAATGACTGGCTTCTAATGCTACTAAAACCTGACAACATGATAGGTTTTCAAATAGTTATCTGTCAGCAAATACACAATGTTACCAAACACTTCTCTCACAGTGGTTCCCAAATGCACACAGACTCACAGTGTGATTCTAGACAAACAACACTATCCCTAGGAGTTTACCAAAACTCATTCACTACAGTGGAAGTGGTAAGGGAACTGCACACAATCTACATATTTCACGACTGCACTTTAGTGTGAATGCCTGACTCATTTAACCAACGCATAAGCAAAGACTGGCTTCTAATGCTACTAAAACTTAACAACATGACAGGTTTTAAAATAGTTATCTGTCAGCAAATACACGATGTTACCAAACGCTTCTCTCACAGTGGTTCCCAAATGCACACAGACTCACAGTGTGATTCTAGACAAGCACCACTATCCCTAGGAGTTTACCAAAACTCATTCACTACAGTGGAAGTGGTAAGGGAACAGCACACAATCTACATATTTCACGACTGCACTTTAGTCTGAATGCCTGACTCATTTAATCAACGCATAAGCAAAGACTGTCTTCTAATGCTACTAAAACTTGACAACATGACAGGTTTTAAAACAGTTATCTGTCAGCAAATACACAATGTTACCAAATGCTTCTCTCACAGTGGTTTCAAAATGCACATAGACTCACAGTGTGATTCTAGACAAGCACCACTATCCCTAGGAGTTTACCAAAACTCATTCACTACAGTAGAAGTGGTAAGGGAACTGCACACAATCTACATATTCCAGGACTGCACTTTTGTGTCAAAGCCTCACTCATTTAATCAACGCATAAGTAAAGACTGGATTCTAATGCTACTAAAACTTCACAACATGACAGGTTTTAAAACAGTTATCTGTCACCAAATACACAATGTTACCAAATGCTTCTCTCAAAGTGGTTCCCAAATGCACACAGACTTACAGTATGCTTCTAGACAACAACCACTATCCCTAGGAGTTTACCAAAACATATTTACTACTATGGAAGTTGTAAGGGAACTGCACACAATGTGCATATTTCAAGAGTGCACTTTTGTGTCAAAGCCTGACTCATTTAATCTACGCATAAGCAAAGACTGGCTTCTAATGCTACAAAAACTTGAGAACATGACAGGTTTTAAAAGAGTTATATGTCAGCAAATACACAATGTTACCAAATGCTTCTCTCACAGTGGTTCCCAAATGCACACAGGCTCTCTGTGTGATTATAGACAAACAAAACTATCCCTTGCATTATACCAAAACACATTTATTCATCTACAAGGAGTACTACATTTTAGTGCAGATACATAACTCATTTCACAAATTCATAAATAATGCCTGGTTTATAATTCTACCAAAATATAAAAACTGCATAGTTATCTGTCTACAAACACATGAAAAAAACAAATAATTATCACAAAATGGTTTCTACATGCACACACACTGTCAATAAGATTGTGGAGAAAAAAAGTACTCCCTACACTTTAGCAGAAGAAATACATTAGTCAGATTAAAATAAAAATAGTCTATATACATCCCCTCACAATTAAATAACTCACCTTTCAAGATGTTTTGTAGATTAAGAAGTATATCAGTCACACACCAGATATCATTCACACACCAGATTTTCTTATACAGAATCTCTGCACTGTGCATCTGTCAGCAGAACTAAAGAATGGCAAAGTTTCCCTCTCATTTTCCACACATATACATGTAAACATAAAATCACATTCCTTCCCACATAAATTCAAAAGCAAACACACATTTCTATTGGTTAAACATTTCAACCCTTTCCAAATGACATAAACTTCAACCCTTCCCCCAATCTGCCTTCTGCCCGTTACCATAGAAACAGGTCAGGGAACACTGTACTGAGCACACAGGTCACAAGTTCAGCACACACAATGTTGCTAATCAAGACAGCAAGTGTGCTTGACTTCTCAACATATCAGCTTATCATATATAATGTTCCTTACAATCAGTTTTTGTTAACCAATAAGAATCATGCATTTAAAAAACAGAAATATGCACCCTACCTTTCAGTGTAGAAGGTTGTCAAACAACCAATGATTTCTTGTCTTTTTTCAAAATTGCATCTTAGCCACCATTTTAGAAACATCTTACTTTCCAAACTGCCATTTCATTTACAGAGACCATCTGAGTGCATCCAGACCTCCTTACAAGATGCTTAGAGTGTGGATTGTGGGACACAGCTACATTTTCTGGAGCTAAAGGTATGCAGAAAACAAAGGCATTCACAAAGACCTAGGATTACCAAATGTAGACATTAAATGGATTGGACAGAGAGGGTTAAAGTGTCACCAATTGATGCCATTGGTGAAATCCTTCATGCAAATCCAACACCCTGACCTCATAATAGTGCACTGTGGTGGCAATGACCTAGGCACTTTGACTGGGGTAGGTCTGGAAATGCTTATGAAGGACACCTTTGCAGAACTGATTTCACTTTTCCCTAAAACTGCCTTTGTGTATTCTAACATATGCCAAATGCAGAAATGGAACTGGTCCGATCATTTTTGGCCACAGATTGAGAAAGCTAGGAAACATGTGAATAAATCTGTTTCTGCTTTTCTCCGAGACTACAGAATGAGGTCCATTTACAATAACAATCTGCGCTTTCATATGCAAGAGATGTATAGGAGAGATGGAGTACACTTTACTGATGAAGGAAACAGAGTCTTCCTCAACAACTTTAGACTCTGTATAGGTACTTACTTATCAGTACCAAAAACTCTCAATGAACACAACGGCTCTTTTTAGAGCCACTCAAGAACAAAACACTTAAGCTTAATCGTTATCTCCCAACAATTTCATATTTTTTTTCATTGGATCCGCGAACCCACCGCGAGAGAATCCGTGCATCCAACATGATAGAATGTGCGTACAGTGTGAGCATTTCGCCGTTTAAAAAAAAAAAAGGGGGGCCCCAGGGGGTCCGTCTGGGACCCCCTAAGCACCTCTAGAGGGTCAGAGTATTTCCACTCTGCCCCCTTTATATGTTTTACACACTTTTTCCCCTTGCTTCTTCAGCCTCGCTTCTACCGAGACACAAAATGGCCGCCAACAGTTCCTGGTTTCGAATGTAGAGAGACACTCGACAGCCAATCAGCATTCAGCACGCGATCGAGAGGGTGCGCGCTCGCTTCGGAGAGGGTGCGCTTACGGTGCGGGTAGGGTCTGCGGATCCTCCCCGGCCATAGATATTTAAGTACTTTTAACTCTAATTTTCTCAGGAACTACTGAACGGATTCACACCATTTATGCAAAAGGCACGAGTCTGAACTGAGGACTACCTCTTTGCCAAATTTGGTGTCATTCCGTTCAGCGGTTCGGGCTGTAGCTGCGACAACAGATCCCATGGGAAATTGCATGGGGAAATCGCGTTTTGGGACTCCCGTTTTTCTCGGCCCCCGCTTGACGAATCACCACAAAACTTTCAGGGTAGGAGCAGAGCGGAGCTGGCCAAAAGGTTGGAAAATTTCGCGAGGATTCGTCAACCGGCGCCAGACTTATTGGGAATAGAATGTTGCGGATTTCCTATGGAAAATAGGTCCTAACTATAACTATCTACTGGCAACCGCCAGTAGAGAATATATATATATATTACCTACTGGCAGTCGCCAGTAGGTAGTTATAGTTAGGACCTATTTTCCACAGGAAATCCGCAACATTCTATTTGGAATAACGATGGCGCCGATTGACAAATCTTCGTGAAATTTTCCAAGCTTTTGTCCAGCTCCGGTCCGCTCCTATCCTAAAAATTTCACGGTGATTCGTGAAGCGGGGGGCGAGAAAAAAGGGGGGTCCCAAAACGCGTTTTCCCCATGCATTTTCCCATAGGACCTGTTGACGCAGCTACAGCCCGAACTGCTGAACTGAATTACACTAAATTTGGCAAAGAGGTAGTCCTAAATTCAGACTCGTGCGTTTTTCTTAAATGGTGTAAATCCGTTCAGTAGTTCCTGAGAAAATTAGAGTTAAAAAGATAGATATATCTGGGCGGAGCCTAACCACACATCTCATTGTGAGATCTGATTGGCTGTCAGAACTTCATCCAAGAAGTGTTGGCAGCCATCTTGGGACCAATATACATGATAGCACCTCATTAAAAAGCATTTGAGTTAATAGAAGGTTTTAAGACTTTAGTTACATTATAAATCATTTGTTGATGGTACCATGCTCATTTTAGGAATTGTGGTGTGTTCTAAGGTGAAAAAGCCTTCTGTTGTGATATCACGAATCATGTTTGAGAGAAAACTATTTTCTCATGCTTTTCCCACAGAGGTCTGGAAGGTGATCTATAAGCTAAACTGAGAGCATATTTTCTGTAAATTCACATTATCTTTCTCAGTCATGTGTGAATGAAGTCTGACAATCTCAGTAAAACATGCACATCCAGCAAGGGCAGAGACTGTCAGATGAGTCCTTTGTGTTCTTTTTGCCATAGAAAGTATGATTAGTGCTGCAGAAAGAAAAATTAGGGCACATTTTGAGTGACTTCTCAAATCCTCTTCTATTTCATTAAAAAATTCTGACATGCAGACTGAAACATGCACTTTCAAAACCAGCAGCAGACTTCACTGGTGAGCAGTAGCTTTACTACAGGGATCTAATAAGCAACTAGAGTGCTAACATTTTGAATTTATGGTTAATGTGTGACACATCTGACTGCCTTCTTGATGGAATTAAAGTAAAAAACTGAAAGTATTTCCTACTGAGGAGACTGTAGTAAATGAGGAAATTAGGAAACTTCATAAAAAATAAGTCTCCCAAAATGGCCACCGGAGACAAAAGAGCCCAAATGTAGCCCAAATATCACCCAGATGTAGCCCAAGTATAGCCCAATGACAGAATGTCCCAGAGTGTTCTAACGAACAACTAGAGCGATAACAGTCTTACTTATGACAAAAGTATGGCACACCTGAAGCCATCTTGATTGGAATAAAGTGGTAACACTTAAAACATTTAATTTACAAAGGAACAAAATGAGGGGGTTCATTTTGCCATAGAAATTATGATTAGTGCTGCAGAAAGAAAAATTAGGGCACATTTTGACTTCTCAAATCCTCTTCTATTTCATAAAAAAATTCTGACATGCAGACTGAAACATGCACTTTGAATACCAGCAGCAGACTTCCCTGGTGAGAAGTAGCTTTACTACAGTGATCTAATGAGCAAGTAGAGTGCTAACATTCAGAATTTATGGCAAATGTGTGACACATCTGAATTCCTTCTTGATGAAACCAAAGTAAAAAACTGAAAGTATTTCCTACTGAGGAGACTGCAGTGAATGAGGAAATTAGGAAACTTCATAACAAATAAATTTCTCAAGATGGCCACCAGAGACAAAAGAGCCCAAATGTAGCCCAAATATCACCCAGATGTAGCCCAAGTATAGCCCAATGACAGAATGTCCCAGAGTGTTCTAACGAACAACTAGAGCGTTAACAGTCTTACTTATGACAAAAGTATGGCACACCTGAAGCCATCTTGATTAGAATAAAGTGGTAACACTTAAAACATTTAGTTTACAAAGGAACACAATGAGGGGGTTCATTTTGCCGTATAAATTGTGATTAGTGCTGCAGAAAGAAAAATTAGGGCACATTTTGACTTCTCAAATCCTCTTCTATTTCATAAAAAAATTCTGTCATGCAGACTGAAACATGCAGTTTGAATACCAGCAGCAGACTTCCCTGGTGAGCAGTAGCTTTACTACAGTGATCTAATGAGCAACTAGAGTGCTAACATTTTGAATTTATGGCAAATGTGTGACACGTCTGAATGCCTTCTTGATGGAATCAAAGTAAAAAAACTGAAAGTATTTCCTACTTAGGAGACTGTAGTAAATGAGGAAATTAGGAAACTTCATAGCAAATTAGTCTCCCAAAATGGCCAGCAGCGACAAAAGAGCCCAAATGTAGCCCAAATAACACCCAGATGTAGCCCAAGTATAGCCCGATGACAGAATGTCCCAGAGTGTTCTTAAGAACAACTAGAGCGCTTACTGTCTTACTTATGACAAAAGTATGGCACACCTGAAGCCATCTTGATTGGAATAAACTGGTAAGACTTAAAACATTTAATTTAAAAAGGAACACAATGAGGGGGTTCATTTTGCCATAGAAATTATGATTAGTGCTGAAGAAAGAAAAATTAGGGCACATTTTGAGTGACTTCTCAAATCCTCTTTTTTTTCATTAAAAAATTCTGATTTGCAGACTGAAACATGCACTTTTAATACCAGCAGCAGACTTCCGTGGTGAGCAGTAGCTTTACTACAGTGATCTAATAAGCAACTAGAGTGCTAACATTTTGAATTTATGGCAAATGTGTGACCCTTCTGAATGCCTTCTTGATGGAATCAAAGTAAAAAACTGAAAGTATTTCCTACTGAGGAGACTGTAGTAAATGAGGAAATTAGGAAACTTCATAACAAATAAGTCTCCCAAAATGGCCACCAGCGACAAAAGAGCCCAAATGTAGCCCAAATATCACCCAGATGTAACCCAAGTAGAGCCCAATGACAGAATGTCCCAGAGTGTTCTAACGAACAACTAGAGCGCTAACAGTCTTACTTATGACAAAAGTATCGCACACCTGAAGCCATCTTGATTGGAATAAAGTGGTAACACTTACAACATTTAGTTTACAAAGGAACAAAATGAGGGGGTTCATTTTGCCATAGAAATTGTGATTAGTGCTGCAGAAAGAAGAATTAGGGCACATTTTGACTTCTCAAATCCTCTTCTATTTCATAAAAAAATTCTGACATGCAGACTGAAACATGCACTTTGAATATCAGCAGCAGACTTCCCTGGTGAGCAGTAGCTTTACTACAGTGATCTAATGAGCAACTAGAGTGCTAACATTCAGAATTTATTGCAAATGTGTGTCACATCTAAATGCCTTCTTGATGGAACCAAAATAGGAAACTGAAAGTATTTCCTACTGATGAGACAGCAGTAAATGAGGAAATTAGGAAACTTCATAACAAATAAATCTCCCAAGATGGCCAAAAGAGCCGAAATGTAGCCCAAATATCACCCAGATGTAGCCCAAGTATAGCCCAATGACAGAATATCCCAGAGTGTTCTTAAGAACAACTAGAGCTCTTACTGTCTTACTTATGACAAAAGTATGGCACACCTGAAGCCATCTTGATTGGAATAAAGTGGTAACACTTAAAACATTTAGTTTACAAAGGAACAAAATGAGGGGGTTCATTTTGCCATAGAAATTGTGATTAGTGCTTCAGAAAGAAAAATTAGGGCACATTTTGACTTCTCAAATCCTCTTCTATTTCATAAAAAAATTCTGACATGCAGACTGAAACATGCACTTTGAATATCAGCAGCAGACTTCCCTGGTGAGCAGTAGCTTTACTACAGTGATCTAATGAGCGACTAGAGTGCTAACATTCAGAATTTATGGCAAATGTGTGACACATCTGAATGCCTTCTTGATGGAACCAAAATAAAAAACTGAAAGTATTTCCTACTGAGGAGACTGCAGTAAATGAGGAAATTAGGAAACTTCATAACAAATAAATCTCCCAAGATGGCCAAAAAAGACAAAAGAGCCCAAATGTAGCCCAAATATCACCCAGATGTAGCCCAAGAATAGCCCAATGACAGAATGTCCCAGAGTGTTCTTAAGAACAACTAGAGGGCTTACTGTCTTACTTATGACAAAAGTATGGCACGCCTGAAGCTATCTTAATTGGAATAAACTGGTGACACTTAAAACATTTAATTTAAAAAGGAACACAATGAGGGGGTTAATTTTGCCATAGAAATTATGATTAGTGCTGAAGAAAGAAAAATTAGGGCACATTTTGAGTGACTTCTCAAATCCACTTCTATTTCATTAAAAAATTCTCATATGCAGACTGAAATATGCACTTTTAATACCAGCAGCAGACTTCCGTGGTGAGCAGTAGCTTTACTACAGTGATCTAATAAGCAACTAGAGTGCTAACATTTTGAATTTATGGCAAATGTGTGACACGTCTGAATGCCTTCTTGATGGAATCAAAGTAAAAAAACTGAAAGTATTTCCTACTTAGGAGACTGTAGTAAATGAGGAAATTAGGAAACTTCATAGCAAATAAGTCTCCCAAAATGGCCACCAGCGACAAAAGAGCCCAAATGTAGCCCAAATATCACCCAGATGTAGCCCAAGTATAGCCCAATGACAGAATGTCCCAGAGTGTTCTAACGAACAACTAGAGCGTTAACAGTCTTACTTATGACAAAAGTATGGCACACCTGAAGCCATCTTGATTGGAATAAAGTGGTAACACTTAAAACATTTAGTTTACAAAGGAACACAATGAGGGGGTTCATTTTGCCGTATAAATTGTGATTAGTGCTGCAGAAAGAAAAATTAGGGCACATTTTGACTTCTCAAATCCTCTTCTATTTCATAAAAAAATTCTGTCATGCAGACTGAAACATGCAGTTTGAATACCAGCAGCAGACTTCCCTGGTGAGCAGTAGCTTTACTACAGTGATCTAATGAGCAACTAGAGTGCTAACATTCAGAATTTATTGCAAATGTGTGACACATCTAAATGCCTTCTTGATGGAACCAAAATAAAAAACTGAAAGTATTTCCTACTGATGAGACTGCAGTAAATGAGGAAATTAGGAAACTTCATAACAAATAAATCTCCCAAGATGGCCAAAAGAGACAAAAGAGCCCAAATGTAGCCCAAATATCACCCAGATGTAGCCCAAGTATAGCCCAATGACAGAATGTCCCAGAGTGTTCTAACGAACAACTAGAGCGTTAACAGTCTTACTTATGACAAAAGTATGGCACACCTGAAGCCATCTTGATTGGAATAAAGTGGTAACACTTAAAACATTTAGTTTACAAAGGAACACAATGAGGGGGTTCATTTTGCCATATAAATTGTGATTAGTGCTGCAGAAAGAAAAATTAGGGCACATTTTGACTTCTCAAATCCTCTTCTATTTCATAAAAAAATTCTGTCATGCAGACTGAAACATGCACTTTGAATACCAGCAGCAGACTTCCCTGGTGAGCAGTAGCTTTACTACAGTGATCTAATGAGCAACTAGAGTGCTAACATTCAGAATTTATTGCAAATGTGTGACACATCTAAATGCCTTCTTGATGGAACCAAAATAAAAAACTGAAAGTATTTCCTACTGATGAGACTGCAGTTAATGAGGAAATTAGGAAACTTCATAACAAATAAATCTCCCAAGATGGCCAAAAGAGACAAAAGAGCTCAAATGTAGCCCAAATATCACCCAGATGTAGCCCAAGTATAGCCCAATGACAGAATGTCCCAGAGTGTTCTTAAGAACAACTATAGCGCTTACTGTCTTACTTATGACAAAAGTATGGCACACCTGAAGCCATCTTGATTGGAATAAAGTGGTAACACTTAAAACATTTAGTTTACAAAGGAACAAAATGAGGGGGTTCATTTTGCCATAGAAATTGTGATTAGTGCTGCAGAAAGAAAATTAGGGCACATTTTGACTTCTCAAATCCTCTTCTATTTCATAAAAAAATTCTGACATGCAGACTGAAACATGCACTTTGAATATCAGCAGCAGACTTCCCTGGTGAGCAGTAGCTTTACTACAGTGATCTAATGAGCGACTAGAGTGCTAACATTCAGAATTTATGGCAAATGTGTGACACATCTGAATGCCTTCTTGATGGAACCAAAATAAAAAACTGAAAGTATTTCCTACTGAGGAGACAGCAGTAAATGAGGAAATTAGGAAACTTCATAACAAATAAATCTCCCAAGATGGCCACCAGAGTAAAAGAGCCCAAATGTAGCCCAAATATCACCCAGATGTAGCCCAAGTATAGCCCAATGACAGAATGTCCCAGAGTGTTCTTAAGAACAAATAGAGCGCTTACTGTCTTACTTATGACAAAAGTATGGCACACCTGAAGCCATCTTGATTGGAGTAAACTGGTGGCACTTAAAACATTTAATTTAAAAAGGAACACAATGAGGGGGTTCATTTTGCCATAGAAATTATGATTAGTGCTGAAGAAAGAAAAATGAGGGCACATTTTGAGTGACTTCTCAAATCCTCTTCTATTTCATTAAAAAATTTCTCATATGCAGACTGAAACATGCACTTTTAATACCAGCAGCAGACTTCCGTGATGAGCAGTAGCGTTACTACAGTGATCTAATAAGCAACTAGAGTGCTAACATTTTGAATTTATGGCAAATGTGTGACACGTCTGAATGCCTTATTCATGGAATGAAAGTAAAAAACTGAAAGTATTTCCTACTGAGGAGACTGTAGTGAATGAGGAAATTAGGAAACTTCATAACAAATAAATTTCTCAAGATGGCCACCAGAGACAAAAGAGCCCAAATGTATCCCAAATATCACCCAGATGTAGCCCAAGTATAGCCCGATGACAGAATGTCCCAGAGTGTTCTTAAGAACAACTAGAGCGCTTACTGTCTTACTTATGACAAAAGTATGGCACACCTGAAGCCATCTTGATTGGAATAAACTGGTAAGACTTAAAACATTTAATTTAAAAAGGAACACAATGAGGGGGTTCATTTTGCCATAGAAATTATGATTAGTGCTGAAGAAAGAAAAATTAGGGCACATTTTGAGTGACTTCTCAAATCCTCTTCTATTTCATTAAAAAATTCTGATTTGCAGACTGAAACATGCACTTTTAATACCAGCAGCAGACTTCCGTGGTGAGCAGTAGCTTTACTACAGTGATCTAATAAGCAACTAGAGTGCTAACATTTTGAATTTATGGCAAATGTGTGACACATCTGAATGCCTTCTTGATGGAATCAAAGTAAAAAACTGAAAGTATTTCCTACTGAGGAGACTGTAGTAAATGAGGAAATTAGGAAACTTCATAACAAATAAGTCTCCCAAAATGGCCACCAGCGACAAAAGAGCCCAAATGTAGCCCAAATATCACCCAGATGTAACCCAAGTAGAGCCCAATGACAGAATGTCCCAGAGTGTTCTAACGAACAACTAGAGCGCTAACAGTCTTACTTATGACAAAAGTATCGCACACCTGAAGCCATCTTGATTGGAATAAAGTGGTAACACTTACAACATTTAGTTTACAAAGGAACAAAATGAGGGGGTTCATTTTGCCATAGAAATTGTGATTAGTGCTGCAGAAAGAAGAATTAGGGCACATTTTGACTTCTCAAATCCTCTTCTATTTCATAAAAAAATTCTGACATGCAGACTGAAACATGCACTTTGAATATCAGCAGCAGACTTCCCTGGTGAGCAGTAGCTTTACTACAGTGATCTAATGAGCAACTAGAGTGCTAACATTCAGAATTTATTGCAAATGTGTGACACATCTAAATGCCTTCTTGATGGAACCAAAATAGGAAACTGAAAGTATTTCCTACTGATGAGACAGCAGTAAATGAGGAAATTAGGAAACTTCATAACAAATAAATCTCCCAAGATGGCCAAAAGAGCCGAAATGTAGCCCAAATATCACCCAGATGTAGCCCAAGTAAAGCCCAATGACAGAATGTCCCAGAGTGTTCTTAAGAACAACTAGAGCTCTTACTGTCTTACTTATGACAAAAGTATGGCACACCTGAAGCCATCTTGATTGGAATAAAGTGGTAACACTTAAAACATTTAGTTTACAAAGTAACAAAATGAGGGGGTTCATTTTGCCATAGAAATTGTGATTAGTGCTGCAGAAAGAAAAATTAGGGCACATTTTGACTTCTCAAATCCTCTTCTATTTCATAAAAAAATTCTGACATGCAGACTGAAACATGCACTTTGAATATCAGCAGCAGACTTCCCTGGTGAGCAGTAGCTTTACTACAGTGATCTAATGAGCGACTAGAGTGCTAACATTCAGAATTTATGGCAAATGTGTGACACATCTGAATGCCTTCTTGATGGAACCAAAATAAAAAACTGAAAGTATTTCCTACTGAGGAGACTGCAGTAAATGAGGAAATTAGGAAACTTCATAACAAATAAATCTCCCAAGATGGCCAAAAAAGACAAAAGAGCCCAAATGTAGCCCAAATATCACCCAGATGTAGCCCAAGAATAGCCCAATGACAGAATGTCCCAGAGTGTTCTTAAGAACAACTAGAGCGCTTACTGTCTTACTTATGACAAAAGTATGGCACGCCTGAAGCCACCTTAATTGGAATAAACTGGTGACACTTAAAACATTTAATTTAAAAAGGAACACAATGAGGGGGTTAATTTTGCCATAGAAATTATGATTAGTGCTGAAGAAAGAAAAATTAGGGCACATTTTGAGTGACTTCTCAAATCCTCTTCTATTTCATTAAAAAATTCTCATGTGCAGACTGAAACATGCACTTTTAATACCAGCAGCAGACTTCCGTGGTGAGCAGTAGCTTTACTACAGTGATCTAATAAGCAACTAGAGTGCTAACATTTTGAATTTATGGCAAATGTGTGACACGTCTGAATGCCTTCTTGATGGAATCAAAGTAAAAAAACTGAAAGTATTTCCTACTTAGGAGACTGTAGTAAATGAGGAAATTAGGAAACTTCATAGCAAATTAGTCTCCCAAAATGGCCAGCAGCGACAAAAGAGCCCAAATGTAGCCCAAATATCACCCAGATGTAGCCCAAGTATAGCCCAATGACAGAATGTCCCAGAGTGTTCTAACGAACAACTAGAGCGTTAACAGTCTTACTTATGACAAAAGTATGGCACACCTGAAGCCATCTTGATTAGAATAAAGTGGTAACACTTAAAACATTTAGTTTACAAAGGAACACAATGAGGGGGTTCATTTTGCCGTATAAATTGTGATTAGTGCTGCAGAAAGAAAAATTAGGGCACATTTTGACTTCTTAAATCCTCTTCTATTTCATAAAAAAATTCTGTCATGCAGACTGAAACATGCAGTTTGAATACCAGCAGCAGACTTCCCTGGTGAGCAGTAGCTTTACTACAGTGATCTAATGAGCAACTAGAGTGCTAACATTTTGAATTTATGGCAAATGTGTGACACGTCTGAATGCCTTCTTGATGGAATCAAAGTAAAAAAACTGAAAGTATTTCCTACTTAGGAGACTGTAGTAAATGAGGAAATTAGGAAACTTCATAGCAAATTAGTCTCCCAAAATGGCCAGCAGCGACAAAAGAGCCCAAATGTAGCCCAAATATCACCCAGATGTAGCCCAAGTATAGCCCAATGACAGAATGTCCCAGAGTGTTCTAACGAACAACTAGAGCGTTAACAGTCTTACTTATGACAAAAGTATGGCACACCTGAAGCCATCTTGATTAGAATAAAGTGGTAACACTTAAAACATTTAGTTTACAAAGGAACACAATGAGGGGGTTCATTTTGCCGTATAAATTGTGATTAGTGCTGCAGAAAGAAAAATTAGGGCACATTTTGACTTCTCAAATCCTCTTCTATTTCATAAAAAAATTCTGTCATGCAGACTGAAACATGCAGTTTGAATACCAGCAGCAGACTTCCCTGGTGAGCAGTAGCTTTACTACAGTGATCTAATGAGCAACTAGAGTGCTAACATTCAGAATTTATTGCAAATGTGTGACACATCTAAATGCCTTCTTGATGGAACCAAAATAAAAAACTGAAAGTATTTCCTACTGATGAGACTGCAGTAAATGAGGAAATTAGGAAACTTCATAACAAATAAATCTCCCAAGATGGCCAAAAGAGACAAAAGAGCCCAAATGTAGCCCAAATATCACCCAGATGTAGCCCAAGTATAGCCCAATGACAGAATGTCCCAGAGTGTTCTAACGAACAACTAGAGCGTTAACAGTCTTACTTATGACAAAAGTATGGCACACCTGAAGCCATCTTGATTGGAATAAAGTGGTAACACTTAAAACATTTAGTTTACAAAGGAACACAATGAGGGGGTTCATTTTGCCAAATAAATTGTGATTAGTGCTGCAGAAAGAAAAATTAGGGCACATTTTGACTTCTCAAATCCTCTTCTATTTCATAAAAAAATTCTGTCATGCAGACTGAAACATGCACTTTGAATACCAGCAGCAGACTTCCCTGGTGAGCAGTAGCTTTACTACAGTGATCTAATGAGCAACTAGAGTGCTAACATTCAGAATTTATTGCAAATGTGTGACACATCTACATGCCTTCTTGATGGAACCAAAATAAAAAACTGAAAGTATTTCCTACTGATGAGACTGCAGTAAATGAGGAAATTAGGAAACTTCATAACAAATAAATCTCCCAAGATGGCCAAAAGAGACAAAAGAGCTCAAATGTAGCCCAAATATCACCCAGATGTAGCCCAAGTATAGCCCAATGACAGAATGTCCCAGAGTGTTCTTAAGAACAACTATAGCGCTTACTGTCTTACTTATGACAAAAGTATGGCACACCTGAAGCCATCTTGATTGGAATAAAGTGGTAACACTTAAAACATTTAGTTTACAAAGGAACAAAATGAGGGGGTTCATTTTGCCATAGAAATTGTGATTAGTGCTGCAGAAAGAAAATTAGGGCACATTTTGACTTCTCAAATCCTCTTCTATTTCATAAAAAAATTCTGACATGCAGACTGAAACATGCACTTTGAATATCAGCAGCAGACTTCCCTGGTGAGCAGTAGCTTTACTACAGTGATCTAATGAGCGACTAGAGTGCTAACATTCAGAATTTATGGCAAATGTGTGACACATCTGAATGCCTTCTTGATGGAACCAAAATAAAAAACTGAAAGTATTTCCTACTGAGGAGACAGCAGTAAATGAGGAAATTAGGAAACTTCATAACAAATAAATCTCCCAAGATGGCCACCAGAGTAAAAGAGCCCAAATGTAGCCCAAATATCACCCAGATGTAGCCCAAGTATAGCCCAATGACAGAATGTCCCAGAGTGTTCTTAAGAACAAATAGAGCGCTTACTGTCTTACTTATGACAAAAGTATGGCACACCTGAAGCCATCTTGATTGGAGTAAACTGGTGACACTTTAAACATTTAATTTAAAAAGGAACACAATGAGGGGGTTCATTTTGCCATAGAAATTATGATTAGTGCTGAAGAAAGAAAAATGAGGGCACATTTTGAGTGACTTCTCAAATCCTCTTCTATTTCATTAAAAATTTCTCATATGCAGACTGAAACATGCACTTTTAATACCAGCAGCAGACTTCCGTGATGAGCAGTAGCTTTACTACAGTGATCTAATAAGCAACTAGAGTGCTAACATTTTGAATTTATGGCAAATGTGTGACACGTCTGAATGCCTTATTCATGGAATGAAAGTAAAAAACTGAAAGTATTTCCTACTGAGGAGACTGTAGTAAATGAGGAAATTAGGAAACTTCATAACAAATAAGTCTCCCAAAATGGCCACCAGCGACAAAAGAGCCCAAATGTAGCCCAAATATCACCCAGATGTAGCCCAAGTATAGCCCAATGACAGAATGTCCCAGAGTGTTCTAACGAACAACTAGAGCGCTAACAGTCTTACTTATGACAAAAGTATGGCACACCTGAAGCCATCTTGATTGGAATAAACTGGTAACACTTAAAAATTTAATTTAAAAAGGAACACAATGAGGGGGTTCATTTTGCCATAGAAATTATGATTAGTGCTGAAGAAAGAAAAATTAGGGCACATTTTGAGTGACTTCTCAAATCCTCTTCTATTTCATTAAAAAACTTCTGATATGCAGACTGAAACATGCACTTTTAATACCAGCAGCAGACTTCCGTGGTGAGCAGTAGCTTTACTACAGTGATCTAATAAGCAACTAGAGTGCTAACATTTTGAATTTATGGCAAATGTGTGACACATCTGAATGCCTTCTTGATGGAATCAAAGTAAAAAACTGAAAGTATTTCCTACTGAGGAGACTGTAGTAAATGAGGAAATTAGGAAACTTCATAACAAATAAGTCTCCCAAAATGGCCACCAGCGACAAAAGAGCCCAAATGTAGCCCAAATATCACCGAGATGTAGCCCAAGTATAGCCCAATGACAGAATGTCCCAGAGTGTTCTAACGAACAACTAGAGCGTTAACAGTCTTACTTATGACAAAAGTATGGCACACCTGAAGCCATCTTGATTGGAATAAAGTGGTAACACTTAAAACATTTAGTTTACAAAGGAACACAATGAGGGGGTTCATTTTGCCATATAAATTGTTATTAGTGCTGCAGAAGGAAAAATTAGGGCACATTTTGACTTCTCAAATCCTCTTCTATTTCATAAAAAAATTCTGACATGCAGAATGAAATATGCACTTTGAATATCAGCAGCAGACTTCCCTGGTGAGCAGTAGCATTACTACAGTGATCTAATGAGCAACTAGAGTGCTAACATTCAGAATTTATTGCAAATGTATGACACATCTAAATGCCTTCTTGATGGAACCAAAATAAAAAACTGAAAGTATTTCCTACTGATGAGACTGCAGTAAATTAGGAAATTAGGAAACTTCATAACAAATAAATCTCCCAAGATGGCCAAAAGGGACAAAAGAGCCCAAATGTAGCCCAAATATCACCCAGATGTAGCCCAAGTATAGCCCAATGACAGAATGTCCCAGAGTGTTCCTAAGAACAACTAGAGCGCTTACTGTCTTACTTATGACAAAAGTGTGGCACACCTGAAGCCATCTTGATTGGAATAAAGTGGTAACACTTAAAACATTTAGTTTACAAAGGAACAAAATGAGGGGGTTCATTTTGCCATAGAAATTTTGATTAGTGCTGCAGAAAGAAAAATTAGGGCACATTTTGACTTCTCAAATCCTCTTCTATTTCATAAAAAAATTCTGACATGCAGAATGAAACATGCACTTTGAATATCAGCAGCAGACTTCCCTGGTGAGCAGTAGCTTTACTACAGTGATCTAATGAGCGACTAGAGTGGTAAAATTCAGAATTTATGGCAAATGTGTGACACATCTGAATGCCTTCTTGATGGAACCAAAATAAAAAACTGAAAGTATTTCCTACTGAGGAGACTGCAGTAAATGAGGAAATTCGGAAACTTCATAACAAATAAATCTCCCAAGATGGCCACCAGAGACAAAAGAGCCCAAATGTAGCCCAAATATCACCCAGATGTAGCCCAAGTATAGCCCGATGGCAGAATGTCCCAGAGTGTTCTTAAGAACAACTAGAGGGCTTACTGTCTTACTTATGACAAAAGTATGGCACACCTGAAGCCATCTTGATTGAAATAAACTGGTGACACTTAAAACATTTAATTTAAAAAGGAACACAATGAGGGGGTTCATTTTGGCATAAAAATTATGATTAGTGCTGAAGAAAGAAAAATTAGGGCACATTTTGAGTGCCTTCTCAAATCCTCTTCTATTTCATTAAAAAAATTCTCATATGCAGACTGAAACATGCACTTTTAATACCAGCAGCAGACTTCCGTGGTGAGCAGTAGCTTTACTACAGTGATCTAATAAGCAACTAGAGTGCTAACATTTTGAATTTATGGCAAATGTGTGACACATCTGAATGCCTTCTTGATGGAATCAAAGTAAAAAACTGAAAGTATTTCCTACTGAGGAGACTGTAGTAAATGAGGAAATTAGGAAACTTCATAACAAATAAGCCTCCCAAAATGGCCACCAGCGACAAAAGAGCCCAAATGTAGCCCAAATATCACCCAGATGTAGCCCAAGTATAGCCCAATGACAGAATGTCCCAGAGTGTTCTAATGAACAACTAGAGCGCTAATAGTCTTACTTATGACAAAAGTATGGCACACCTGAAGCCATCTTGATTGGAATAAACTGGTAACACTTAAAACATTTAATTTAAAAAGGAACACAATGAGGGGGTTCATTTTGCCATAGAAATTATGATTAGTGCTGAAGAAAGAAAAATTAGGGCACATTTTGAGTGACTTCTCAAATCCTCTTCTATTTCATAAAAAAATTCTGACATGCAGACTGAAACATGCACTTTGAATACCAGCAGCAGACTTCCCTGGTGAGCAGTAGCTTTACTACAGTGATCTAATGAGCAACTAGAGTGCTAACATTCAGAATTTATGGCAAATGTGTGACACATCTAAATGCCTTCTTGATGGAACCAAAATAAAAAACTGAAAGTATTTCCTACTGATGAGACTGCAGTAAATGAGGAAATTAGGAAACTTCATAACAAATAAATCTCCCAAATGGCCAAAAGAGACAAAAGAGCCCAAATGTAGCCCAAATATCACCCAGATGTAGCCCAAGTATAGCCCAATGACAGAATGTCCCAGAGTGTTCTTAAGAACAACTAGAGCGCTTCCTGTCTTACTTATGAAAAAAGTATGGCACACCTGAAGCCATCTTCATTGGAATAAACTGGTAACACTTAAAACATTTAATTTAAAAAGGAACACAATGAGGGGGTTCATTTTGCCATAGAAATTATGATTAGTGCTGAAGAAAGAAAAATTAGGGCACATTTTGAGTGACTTCTCAAATCCTCTTGTATTTCATTAAAAAATTCTGATATGCAGACTGAAACATGCACTTTTAATGCCAGCAGCAGACTTCCGTGGTGAGCAGTAGCTTTACTACAGTGATCTAATGAGCAACTAGAGCGCTAACATTCAGAATTTATGGCAAATGTGTGACATATCTGACTACCTTCTTGATGGAATCAAAGTAAACAACTGAAAGCATTTCCTACTGAGGAGACTGCAGTAAATGAGGAAATTAGGAAACTTCATAACAAATAAATCTCCCAAGATGGCCACTAGAGACAAAAGAGCCCAAATGCATCACAACTATCCTCCAGATGTAGCCCACATGTAGCCCAATGACAGAATTGTGCAAAACACTTATTTTGTGTGTATTTGCAGTTTTATATAGTGCAGACTTGTCAGGTATTGAAGTGGTTTTCATGAGCATTGGTTACATCACACAAGATCAAATTCATTTTGGTTGTAGACATGGGGAGATTAAGTGATTTGAAAGTTTTAACTACTTTTAATATTCAACCCTATTTGACTTATGTACCAAATAACTTTGACCGTTTTTTACTTTGTCGTTTTAGATTTAATATCTTTCACAGATTGGTCAGTTTTCCCACAATCAACGACTGGTCTCATGATTTGTCCCCATGCCCCTGTGATGAAACCTCTCCTCAAAGTACCATGCATGTTGTATTGTTTTGTCGTTATTATATCCGTGATAGGCGAACTATATTATTGCCCTTCTTAAAGATGATTGGACATCGTCAATGTCGCCGTGCACTGTATGAGATCCAATGTTTGGATAACCACCTTTGTGTTGCAACAGTCATTTCTTATTTGAAAAAAGTGTTTTTTATTAGAAAAAGGATGATCTTATAATGTATTTTTTAAAATACCTTTGGGCATTATGCTCTTCTTAATCCAAGTTTTTATGACTTTCATGTATTTGCTGTATTTTATTTATGTACACTTTTATGATTGTTTTTGCTTACAATCGAATAAAGTTTTTCTGAGAAGTGATTTGACCAGAATCACAGAATGTTGAGCTGAAGCAGAAACTCCAACCTGGTTCCCCAGTTGCAAAGTCTGCAGCTCTGGAAGTAACACCACATGCTCTCCCCTAGGTGCAACATTTAATCAAGTGGTCAACTGGATAAAAAAACATAAAGATTACAAATAATTTAAAAGTTCTTTGTCGCTATTTGAAAACTCAGAAAATATGTCCTCATTTTAGTTTTTTAGAGCACTAACCATCATTTTGATGCAAATAAGACCCTCTCATATATGTAATTTCTAAAGGAAATGCTCTAGGTATTACAGTTTTGATTACATCAAGATGACGTCAGGCGTTCCACACTTTTGTAAAAAATATAGAATGTTAGCAATCTAGTTGTTCATTGGGATACTGTTGGGAAGCAGAGGCCAGGGGCACGGACTCTGAAAATTGAAAGCAGGTAGGGGAGAGCAGAGGCAACAATTTTACCACACTGGGCAGGCAGGAAGGGCAGTGGCAGCACAACAGACTATGGAGGGCAGTGGAATGGGGGGCAGGGGCAACAAGCCAACAATACAGGACTGGCAAGAGAGGCTGTGGCAATATAATAGACCATTGTGGGCAAAAGGAAGAGGCAGTGGTAGTACAACCATACATACCAACAGACCCGTTTCAGCCAGGAAACGTCCAATGTTTTTAATCTCAAATGGGCTTTATTTGATCTGTCTCCTGTCTACAATCTCCTCTTTTTCAATGTAACTCAAAAGGGAAAATCAATACCCCAGTTTTTTTTCTCAAAATCTCCCTCTTACCAAGTTCAAAATGTTCGCAAGTATGGTACATTGGATCACGGTAGGCAGGAGGAATTGGGGTAGGGACATGGACTCGGATAACAGAGGACAGGAGGGACATGGAGAGGTGCACCAAACTGACCCTACAGGGCAGGCATCAGGGTTTGCAGCAGCACAATACACCACACAGGGCATGCGGGACGGGAGTGCAGCACAACAATCCGTAGAAAGCAATAGTGAGGGGACAGGACCATGCACATGGACAACAGAGAACAGAGGGGAAAGAGGCAATGGTAGCTAGCTGACCATAATGGACAGACAGGAGAGAAAGCTGCAGCATAACAGACCATAAAGGGCAGGAGGGATGGATCAGGGGCATTACAATGGAACAGACAAGCCAGGAGGGAGGGAATAGGGGTCTGCACATGGAAACAGAGGGCTGGGGCAAGGGGGCAGGGCAGGAGCAGCAAGATGACCATGGAGGTCAGGCAGGATGGGAACTAGAAACAAGAAACACCATGGAGAGCAACAATGAGACTATGATGGAATACACACAGACCATGGAGGGAAGGTGGGAGGGGGTCAGGGGCAGCTAGCTGACCACACATGGAAGGTGGGAGGGGCCATGGCAGCACAAAAGACCATGCATGGCAAGCGGGAGGGTTAGTGGCAGCACAATGGCTATGATGGGCAAGAAGGAGGGTGCAGGGGCATGCACAAAGGACCATGGAGGATAGAAGGGAGGGTCAGGACCTGGGCACAGACAAGAGAGTTCAGGGGAAGGGGCCTCACAACAGACCGCGCGGGGCAGGCAGGAGGAGCAGTTGCAGCACAACAGACCAGGGAGGGCAGAAGGGTGTGGCAGTAAAATGGACCATGGAGGACAGGAGGAAGGGGATAGGGGCATGGTATGTGGACAGGCAAGGTGGAGGTGGCAGGGACAGGTTACAGTCATCTGACAATGCTAGGCAGGTGTGAGGGAAGTGGCAGCTCAACAGAACACTCAGAGTAGATAGGAGTGGCAGGTCCATGGAACATGGTGGGCAAAAAGGATGGAGCAGGGGCATGCACAAATACATCAGAGGGCAGGGGGAAGGAGAATAGGGGCAGCAACCTAAGCACAGAGGCTAAGCAGGAGGTCAATGATGGGCCATAGAATTGGGCAATGGAGGGCAGGAGGAGTGGACTGGTACATCATGCTAAATGGAGGGCAGTGGCAGCACATCAGACCTTGCATGGCAGGAGGGAGGAGGCTAGTCCATGGATTCAGACAACAGAGGATAGGGAGGAGGTGGATGGGGCAGCAAGCTAACTGTTCAGAGAAGGTAGGTATTAGGAACTTTATTGTTTTTAAAATGTGTGTCTGTGCGAAATACTTAAAATATGAACAAGTATGCAGCATAATCTCACTTTTATTCAGGAAGAAGAGGACGTTTGTGACTGTGACTCTGGGCTCACTTGGCAGAAACACCCCCTGACCCTCCAACCCCCATCGCAAAATGTAATGCCCGTGAAAAGGGTAGGTGGACGCAGTGTTATATAGAACATAGTCCTGAGAGCATGATTGAAAATGAAAACTAGATATAGTATATAGTATAAACTATGCACCAAAAAGTGCGATATAAGATGAACCGGGGCGTGAAATATAATATGCAATACATTGTGCACAATGACAGATTCATCGGAGAGTGCGAGATAGCACAAGAACTAGCGCGTGCTATGCGATATGCGCCTTGGAGTGTAATATGCACAGGGCAGTGTTGTGTAACCTAACTAGTCTCTAAAGTTGTAATATAAAATATGTGCTGGGGAGTGTAACGTTGCATATGCACTGTGACAAAGATATGGATCCCAGATTGTAATATGTATGGCATAGCGCTGTGCATTATAACATAGGCATCGAGGAAGGCACATTAGATGGGGCAATATAACCCGTGCGAAGGCAAGTGTGTCATGACATATTCACGGGGTGGTGTTACAGTGCACATAGGCAAGAGAGTGTCATAGGATAGGTACTAGCTGGTGGAATACAACACAGAGGTGTGTGGCACTCGGCGGGCACTGGTGGGTGTAACACAGCATTGGGCTCAGCCAGGAGCACGCTGTGACTCTCAAGTGAGGTTCGTCTCCTTTCCAGAGAGTAAAATAAAAAGTATTACACATCCAGCGGTGGATGCGTGTTTTATTAACCGTGAGGGGGGTTTCTTGCATAGTTTGGTCGAAATTTTGTCGAATCCCCTTTGAATGGCTTGGTGTGCGTGTGTATTAAATGTGCCCGTCAATAGCTACCCATGTTTGTATAAATCAATGACAAGGGTGTCTACTTAAACAGTACCCACGAGCGGGGGTGCCGGGATTAGGCACGGTAGGGGGTCAGACACGTCAGAGCTTCACTAGCGGTGTAAATACATTCCACGTGGATTCATTGTATGCATAGTCGCCTTTTAATGAATATCACGCAAATCGTCATGGTGATAGGTACATGCGGCTTGTCCAGCATGTCCTAGGTGTTTCTATAAATATATATTTTTAAAAAATATTAAAAAACAAAGGCCGGCCCCGGGGCCATAAGTGGCCTGAGGAGGGGGGCAACGCAGCCCCCCTCCTAAAGAATAAAAAAAAAGGCCATGACCCAGGGGTTGGGGTCCCCGGGGCCGATTAAGGCCTTGGGAGGGCCAAATTACGTTTTTTACATCAAAAAAAATTAGGGTGCAGGCCCTGGGGGATGGAGTCCCCAGGGCCAATAAATTAGAAAAAGAAGGGGGGCCACACAGCCCTCCTTCTTAAAAAAATAAAATAAATAAAAGACCAGCATCGTGCCGGAGGCCACGCCCCCTCCTTGCAGCACTCTGTAAAGGTGCCCCCTGGCCAGTTGTGGAATTAATTCCCCTTCAATACTGAGGGTCCCTGAGGGCCAACTAGCCCAACAGGTATCTCCAGTATGCGCCAGGGAGCTGCGTTGCAGACCGGTGTTCTGAGGCTATGCCCCTTTTTACACCTCTATGCAACGCAGCTCTGTGGCGCTTACTGGAGGTACCTAGTGGGCTAGTTTGACCCTAGGGACCCTTAGGATTCAAGGGGACTTAATCTCTCAACTTAGAACGGCCACAGGGCAGGTTTACACAGTGGTGAAGGGAGGGGACGGGGCCTGAGGTGACATGTGCAAACACGCCCTGTGGCGCATTTTAAGCTGGGGAAATAATTCCCTTTCAATCCTGAGGGACCCTGGGGGCCAACTAGCCCACCAGGTGCTTCCAGTAAGCGCCACTGCTCTGCGTTGCAGAGAGGTGGTGCAGGCTGTGCCCCTTTTTACACCTCTCTGCAATGGCACTTACTGGACGTACCTAGTGGGCTATTTTGCCCCTTGGGACCCTCAGGATTCAAGGGGACTTAAACTCCCAACTTAAAAAACGGCCACAGGGCGTGTTTACACAGTGGTGAAGGGAGGGGACGGGGCCTGAGGTGACGTGTGCAAACACGCCCTGTGGCGCGTTTTAAGAGGTAGTTTTATTCCCCTGCCCTATTATATACTAGGGGCTTACAGAGGAGGTCATGCTAATCACAGGGGGACCCCAACACATAGTGTTCCCTAGTGTATGTAGGTGTTTTCACTGTATTGTGAGTGTCTTTTAACATAGCACTGGCTCTAGGACTGGTTAGTCAGACTCAGTTACTACCAGTATCCGTCTGAAAAAGTTGAGGGTACAGGATGAGTTTGCAACAAGGCTTCTTTCTGCTTTTCTTTTTTTTCCTTTCTGTACGTTTATTTTTCTTTCTTCACATGTCCTATCTCTGTAGGCATAGTTGGAAATTAGCATTTAAAAAACCTTTGAAATTCACTGAAATACCCATAGGTTTCAGGCACGTTATAGTTAGGAATTAGCATTTAAAAAACCTTAGAAATCCACTGATAAAACCATAAGTTTCAGGGGCGTTATAGTTAGCTGGACTTTTTACTCGTACAAAACCATTGAAATTCCCCCGTTATAATTAGTTCAGCTAACTATAACTCGCGCGCCCGCAATGCACTGCTGATGACGTCACATATTACATCACTCATGACATGGTCAGTGACATCACTGATGACATCACTGATGACATCTCAAATGACATCACTGATGACATCATCCTTGTGATAGAGTGGCAGACCTCCTCTCCTCCTAATATAAGCTTTGATACACACATTCAAAAATAGAAACTAAAATTTTCAAAACAATAGACATACCAATACCAGATACAACAACCTATTCAGTAATTCTAAGATCCACATACACATCACTCATTCACCAACAGTCCTATACAGTCACTCATACATGTACTCACTCATCATATGTACTCATACACCTATACATTCTGTTACACAACGCCACTCATCCATAGAGTTACTCACACACATAGTCACTCATGCTAATAAAGAATCAAACATCCATTTACAAAGCATATACAGTTATACACACATCACCACACTTACTTCTACAGAAACTTACACATACTTAGTCTTTTAAACAATCAGTTATAGAAACACATACTTATTCATACAGGAACTCTTTCAATCTCTCACTCTCACATATACTCACTTATATACACCAATAGTCACATATACTAGTTTAAAACATACGTAGTTTCTCACAAAGACACTATTGAGACAGTCATTCACTCACTAACACACCCATGCACAAACTCATCCACCCATACAGTCCTGCACACATGCTGTCTTCAACATATACAAACAGTGAGTCACTCATTCATGCACCTATGCACTACGTAATACCCCCCCACGAGCCTACGGAGGTCTGTGTTTTACGGATTTACATTGTTTGAGGCAGCACATTGAGCAAAGCCACTGTGGAATGCTGACATTTTTTGGGACTGCAACACTGACAAAATATTGAATTGTTATTATGTATATACTCAAACTTACCTATTATGGTGCATATTGGGAATTGAAGGAAAGAGTAACTACCAAATTTTTAAGCAGTCATTTCTCTATTGCTCACCAATGATTAAGGCTAATTAACATACCAAAACGCATCTGGGATTGATTAAGAACTAATAAAACAGCTGTTTTCTCTTTTTGACAGCGTCACTGCAGGTTGCTCCATGCCTTTGTAGCTGAGGTGCCCTATCAGGGTTGGGGGCTTTCTGCTCAGAGAATTTTTGACTTGGATAAAACTCAATTTCCTAATTATAACATCCTTGTATCTTGGTAAGCGCATGTGTTAGCAGCTGTATGGGTGAGTGAGTGGGTATGTCAGTGACTGTGTAGCTGTGTTAGTGGCTGTGCTAATACCTGAATAGGCAAGTGGCTGTGCTAGTATATTTACAGGTGAGTGAGAGGCTGTGTCAGTGACTGTATGGCTGAGTGAGTGGGTGTCTCAGTGACTATATGGGTGAGTGAGTATATGTGTCAGTGACTGTGTGGATGAGTTAGTGGGTGTTTCAGTGACTGTATGGCTGTGTGAGTGAGTGGGTGTGTGAAAGGCTGTATGGTTGAGTGAGTGCATGTGTTAGTAGCTGTATAGGTGACTGAGTTGGTATATGAATGGCTGTGTGGGTGAGTTAGTGGATGCATTTGTAGCTGTATGGGTGAGTGATTGGAAGAGTGACTAGGTGTGTTAGTGATTGTATGGGTGACTGATTGGATGTATGATTGACTGTATGGGTAAGTAAGTGCATGAGTGAGTGAATGGATGTGTGAGTATCTGTATGGGTAAGTGAGTGCATGTGGTAGTACATGTGTTGGAACATGACTTAGTGTGTTATTGACTCTGTTGATGAGTGAGGGGGTGTGTGAGTGGCTGAATAAGTGAGAGATTGGGTGTATAGATGGCTCTATCAGTGTCTGTCTGTATGTCTTAGTGGCTCCATGAGACTGAAACTGGGTATATACCTTGATAATGTGAGTTTGTAGAGCTACACAGAAAGAAATAATTAGGAAACTACTTTACTCCAATAGATGGTGTCATTCATCTGTTTAACATAAAGAACATAAATATAAGTTAATATTACTTTTTGCAAAACTCTATGATAGACTTTTAGTTTCTGCAATGCATAAGTTCATACTATAAAGCAAACTGTAGACGTTTCCTATGCTATATTAGTATTTCACATTATAGTAAACCATTTTATTTTCTCTTTTTTTACCTTTCTCAGCTTTTGTACTTGTACACCATAATCAATATAGTGTATACACTTTAATCATTATACAGTGGGGGTAAAAACAATTATAAAGATTGCTAAAAAAGGTTTTGTCATTTGAGCGTATACACTTTTTAACTGGTTGTACTCTCTGACAGTACTCGCATCAACACTAACTTTCATGTCATTAAAATCAACCAGAAACAAGCCAGTGTTCTTACTCGAAACAATACAACATGACATACCTTCTTTGCATACAGTACTACCAATATTAATAAAAGCTGCATATACACTTAAACATTGAGATTTATGGATAGTTACTGCGTATGCTAGAGAGACTGGGAATTGCTGCAGCCGGACATACAAGTTGTTTACAAGCAAAAAACGTATAGCACATCAGCAAAACTGTTTCACGCATTCAATCTGATCAAATTTTATAGCTAAATATTCAACGTCATCCCTATTTAGAAACTTATTTAAACCAATAACTTTGCCCATCGCATCATCTACTAATTCTTCTTCAACGTTTAAATTACACCGCAAAATTATTCTACAGTTTTTGCACATGCATAAACACTTTTCTAATCCTGTTGTCCTGAATACAAATTTCTCTAATGAATACAATTTGCTTGTAGCTTACAATTTAGCAGTAGTGTTCATCGCTGATGTCTATTTTGTCAAAAGCAGTAACTTTCAAAATGTCTTCTTTTACCAATTTTAGTAACTGTTCATTAAAATCAGAGCACTCTTGAAGTATAGGCATTAAATAGACTATTCATTTATTTTCTTTCTTCAATTAAATGGAACATCAGATGTGCTGCTATGTTCTTGGATTAGAATAGTTTCTTAATAAGTTGAGTTTCTGAGATATGTTTACCTTCCTTTGTCAGAACTCCTACTCTAATGTCCTTCAGAATATTTCTGTATTCCACATCAGATGCTTGACGGATATTCTTTAGTTGTTCCTTGTATTGGATGATTAGCCAAATGTTTACATTGCCAATACTTCCCAAAGCATTCTGAGTTTAATCATGCTGAAGTGTCTTAGAAACAGGCTGTCCTTTGATGGAGGTAGGTTGCAGTAGATCACCGAAGACAATTAAGCGCCTTCCTCCAAATTGCACATCATACTTTGTTTTTAACATCTATTGCATTCTCAAGTGTACGAAGGCAAGCATTAAGTTTGAGCCAATGCTCATCTCGTCGATGATTAAAATATTCAGTTTCCTCAATACACTTGACACCTTATGACAAGCTTCATCAGATAACTTTTTGTGTTCTAGTTTATTGTCATGTTCAACAGGTAGCATAAGTAGTCGATGTAGAGTCATTCCTTTAATGTTGTGTGCAGCTAATACAGTTGGTGCTATTACTACACACAATACATTTGATTCTGTTGTCCTCTGTAGGTAATCAGCGTGAACTTTATTTTAAAAGTTTTTGCTGGTGCCAGCTTGATCATTGATGTATAAAAGTATTGGCTTAAATGATGAGCATTTGCATTCTTTCTTCACATGGATGAATATGTGCTCTATTTTCTGTATTACTTCTATATACATTTATTTCTGTTCATCATTCAGTTGTCCAACTTACTGTTTGACCTCAAATGTTTCCTGTCTCGCTTGTTCCATTACAGTTTCTACCTCATTCGTGGCTATTGCAGCTTCAATAATGGGTTGTCCGAGAGGATCTTTAATCAGTGGTGCTGAACTTTGACTGCTTTGGGAACTCTTCATAGCTATCTCACCAGCAAACTTTTCCTCCTGTTCAATCTCATCATTTTAACATTTGCAAGTAGTGTGGGAAGACTGAAAAATGAATGGTGTCTTTCACAGGGCTGAAATACTTTTTTTAGCAGTCATGTTATGTTATGTTGGTAACACTTATATCGCGCCTAATTACCATGGGTCTCTTACTGTATTTTAATGGTTACCAACCTGCCACCAGCTAATACATGCCAGAAACATTCAATCAAAATCTATCCTGTCCGAAGGCCTGTTTGTACAAAAAGGTTTTCAATATCTTCTGAAATTGAAGGAGGGTGTTTTCATTTCGCAGACTTTCCGGCAGTCCATTCCACAACTGAGGTATCAGGACTGAGAAAGTCTGACGGCCCATGGTCGACTGCCTCGGAGGAACGGAGGTAGCGTCCTGGTACATACCGCCTTAGCCGGTCCTAAATAAATATAGTGACCGTCCCATATAGAGTCTTATGTACAATACAAAAGCCCTTGAACCCAACCCTCTGCTTTATTGGAATCCAGTGTAGTTGCTGCAGCACCGGCAAAGCATGCGTCCGTCCTGGTAGATTAAATATTAATCTAGTAGCATTGCTCATAACTACTTGGAGCTTAGCCAGCAACTTGACCGGGAGGCCAATGTATAATGCATGGCTATAGTCCAGCATTGACCGAATCAGTGCCTCCACCACAGTTCACATTGTTGAGAAGGATAGGGGAGTCACCAATATCTGGAGTTGCCCAAGTAGGCCCACACAGCTTTCAACCACTGTCATCACCTGCTGGGTTAAAGTCAACTTCTTATCCAACATACCTAGACTCTTCATGCCAGGTATCGAAGTCAGGGTAACACCTAACTCTTGGGGCCAAACACCATCCATCCAAGGATTACCATTGGTGGTGATTACCAGTACCTCTGTCCTATATGTGTTCACGTTAGCCGTCATTCAGTTAGTTGTGAACCTGAGGATGTTCTGCACGTTCAACTGCACTTGCTTAGAGTTATCAATTCACAGACTCAGCTGGGTGTCATCTCCATAGTTAAACATTTGGCAAGTCAGCTGTGCTAATGCCGCCACCAAAAGTTGAAGGTAGACATTAAATACTAGTGAAGACAGAGCAGATCCCTGGGGAACCCCACACAGGAGTACTCTTACTCTAGATACAAAGCCACCCAGCTGTACCTTCTGTGACCGGTTCTTCAAGAAGGAGGAAATCCACCGGAAGGCAGCACCTACAAGTCCCCTCACCTGTAATCGATCCATCAACTCTTGATGGTCAACCGTGTCAAACGTGGCTGTATGATCCAATAGGGTCAGCACGGAAGGCTTGTTCCTGTCAGCCGCCAGCCTGAGCTCATCCATTACTGAAAGCATTACCAGTTCAGAACTGTGATGCACCCTAAAACCTGAACACACAATAAGGTGCACCATGCAGCATTTCTAAATAGATTCAAAGTCCAATGAAAGCAGATTTCCAGTTTGTGTACCAATTTTCTTTTTATTTTGTTCCTCATTTCAAAAGCCCAGAATTATATGACACTCAAACAGCCAATACGTTTCGTCCAACACAACGGACTTCTTCAGGGTGAGGTGTGGCGTGATCAGGGTCAAGATTAGTAGTATCAATCCATAAACCAGACCATAGTTCATAATGTAAAGTGGATCTCAGGCTTCACTCCTACCATATCCTATACATAGATTGCTTGTGTAATAGGATTTATATCTATGGATTTAGTATTCATATATCCATCAATCATCTATTGCGAGGAATTATAAGTGTATTAAACATAGGGTCACTAATCAGACCCAACATGCAGCACCAAAATTAGTACCGAAGTGTCAGCAAAGTGGTCTGAAATCAGCCAACGAGCCGCCCTAAAACCTACCTGGCGAGCGTGGAGCAGTTTGTGCTCCTCCATGAATTCTGCCAGGACTCAGTTTACATCTTATTCCACAATCTTCGCTGGAAAAGGTAACCTAGATACTGGGCAATAATTATTTCGGTTTTTGGGTCTGCCCCACTTTCTTCAATAATGGGGCTACCATGGCTTTCTTTAAGCTGAGTGGTACTTTCCATGCCACAAGGGAGGAGTTTAGAAGGGAAAGCAGCTCACCCCCCACCACAGGAAAGGCCATTCTGAACACCTTGGAATGGGCACGGATCTTCTGGTGAGCCAGATTTGGCTGCTGCCATTGACCGTGCTAAGGCCTCCAGATCCAGCGGTGGGGTTACTGAGAGCATCTCACCATGGAAGCCAGTCATCTCCTCCACTATCAGTGGACAGGGACAATGCTAGGTGTTACTTCAGATAGAATATCACTAACTTTCTTTAGGAAGAAGTCCTGCATCTCATTACAATCTGGGTTACCTTCTGTTCTTTGGTTTGGTTTAGCTCCTTCAGCACTTTAAAATTCTCCCTTTGAGTGTTACTTGCTTCTGTAATCCTTAACTCATAAAACTCTGCTTTAGTCGCTATGATCACTCCTTTATATATGCCCACCATATACTCCCTCAAGGCCTCTGGCACATATCACTTCTGCCATTTCCTTTTGTATTAGTGCAGCTTTTGCTTCCCATCCCTTAGGTCTGGGGTATACCAGGGGGCCGATTTGCCTTTCTGCTTTACTCTTTCCCTTCGAGCAGGAGCCACCTTATCTACGGCCTCCTGCATCCCACCTAGAAACCTCTCACTATCCGGATCTTCAGTGTTACTCAACAGATGTATTGCCTTGAATAATGCCTCCCCAAACTGGGTTTCATCTATTTTTGTCCAGTAACATACCATCCGCCACTCTGGTGGATGATGCACTGGCTTACAGGGCAAAGGGATTATAAACTTAATCTGATAATTACATGACCAGCTACAAGGTTCAATCTCTGTTATCCTAACCTGTGGCTGGGTGGACCATAATAAATCTAATGTATGGCCTTTGGTGAACAGTCATAATATCGAATTTTTAATATCGAATTGCCAAAATATCTAGTTTTTTTTATATATATAGAATGGACAAAATATCAAATTGCCTAAATATAGTGGTGCAGAATATCGAAATTCAGGTAAGAAATATCGATTGTCATATTGAAGTTAGTAATATCGACAGTCATAATATAGTTTTTAAAAATATCGTTTTTTTATAGCGTTTTAAGTGTTAGTATATATGTTAAACATATGTATTATTTTTGTAATGTATGTTTTAATTTTTTTAAAGTAATGAATTTTATTTAATTTAATTTTTGCATAATATAATTCTGTAGTGGGTTGTGGGTTTATAGGGAAATAGGGTGGGAAGTAATTTAATTATAGTAAATTAAATATTAATTTTTAGGACTTATTAATTATTTTTAATTTAATTTTACATTTTAGTTCTGTAGCGGGTTGTGGATTAATAGGGGAATAGGGTGGGAAGTAATTTAATTGTAATTAAGTAAATATTTAATTTTATTTATTGGTATTGATAAATAATTTATTGTTAATTAATTATTAATTGGTAATTAATTTGTATTAATTGGTAATTAATTTTTATTAATTTTTTAATTGATAATTATAATAATTGTATTTATTATTCGGAGCGGGTTGTGTGTTTATAGGGGAATAGGGTGGGAAGTAATTTAATTGTAATTAAATAATTATTGAAAATATTTTTGTGTATTGCTACTTAATTTACTGTTAATTAATTATTAATTGGTAAACATTTTGAATTACTTATACATTTTTGGTATTGAAAATGAATTTGTGGTGAATTAATTATAGGTAATTTTTAATAATTAATATTTATTGGTATTATTAATTATTAAATATTTGGTCATTGGTGATTACATTTTAATAACTCTTTATTGGTATTGATAATTAATGTATATATATTTAATTATTAAATCATTACTTTCCCTACTGTTGCACTCACTGAAGGGGGAATAGTAATTTTTACCCTCCAGCTATCCAACACTTTCCCTACTGTTGCACTCTTTGGAGTGGGAATAGTAATTTTTATCTCTAAGCTATCCAACACTTTCCCTACTGTTGCACTCTCTGGAGTGGGAATAGTCATTTTTACCCCTAAGCTATCCAACACTTTCCCTATTGTTGCACTCACTGGAGTGGGAATAGTAATTTTTACCCCTATGCTATCCATCACTTTCCTTACTGTTGCACTCACTGAAGTGGGAATAGTAATTTTCACCCTCCCGCTATCCAACGCTTTCCCTACTATTGCACTCACTGGAGTGGGAATAGTAATTTTTACCCTCCCGCTATCCAACCATTTCCCTACTGTTGCACTCTCTGGAGTGGGAATAGTAATTTTTACCCCTAAGCTATCCAACACTTTCCCTATTGTTGCACTCACTGGAGTGGGAATAGTAATTTTTACCCCTATGCTATCCATCACTTTCCTTACTGTTGCACTCACTGAAGTGGGAATAGTAATTTTTACCCTCCCGCTATCCAACGCTTTCCCTACTGTTGCACTCACTGGAGTGGGAATAGTAAATGTTACCCTCCCACTATCCAACACTAAAAATATTGAATCTTTTTTAATAATATAGAGGTAAATATATATGTATTAAAAATAAAAATGCATGTTTATTTATTTTTTATTTACATTAATTATTTATTAATCGTAAGGTTATTTAAGTATTTTTAAGTATGTTTTACTTAATTATATTTATTATTGAATTATTTTACATTACTTCTAAGACATTTACAAAAATAGGATATTTTAACAAACTATATTATTTACAACGATATTTTGGATTCGATATTTTTGTACTTACCTGTTTGTAGATAGGAAGTCGATATTCTGTCATTCTATATTTTGTCATCGATATTTTGGCAGGTCGATATTTTGCTCCTCGATATTCTGTCAGTGATCCATGGCCTTTATCATTGGTCGGAGACACCACTAGTTGTTGAAGCCCTAGCATGGCCACTCATCCCGAACCCACTCACTTGGGGGTCTCTTGGTACCCGATCCAACCAGAAGTTGAATTCCCCCACCGCTACTATCTGCTGGCACCTTGAGCTCAAATCACTAATTAATTCAGTACACAGATCATTGAAGAGATGGGCTGTCCGAGGTGGGCGGTAGACTACCACCATCACCACACAGGTGGTCTTGAGGACTAATTTCACCCCCTGGACATCCTTCCGATCTAGACTTGCTGGTATCACAACCTCTGAGGCAAGGTGCTTCTGGCTGATCACCGCTGCCCCTCCTCTTTTCCCTCCCTGGTGATTATGCGCCAGGATATAGTCCTCCAGGGGCAAGGCTGCAACTATATAGGACTCAGAGTTTTAGCCAGGTTTTAGTTTCGGCTAGCACATCTGGTCCTTCCTCTGGCAATAATGAGAAGATTTCCGGGTTGTGTTACTGAAGGGAATGTGTACTCGGCACCAAAGTGTCTAATCCTTTCCCTGAGCTTACATGCACCCTTGTTGAATATAGTTTATCAGGCATCCTGCCCTTTGCTCTCGAGCCCTGATCTTGTCGTGGCTCTACCTCCCCTTCACCGGTTAATAAGCCATCTGCCCTTTACCGCTCCCTCACCTCTGAAGACAACTTTGGCGTGATGCCGTTTCCTCTCAGCTCCCCCAACTCTTCCATTCAGTAGACCAGCATCTGACCAGGGGGCCTGGCCCTGACATGGAGGCCTCTGTTCTTCTCAGGTTGTATGTTTTTTTTTGGTGATTTACATGTCAGTGTATGTCTGACTGTACACAAAAAGGAGCTCACTCTTCCTTGTAAATGACAAATCGCAGGACTCCAAATTGACATCTTGTGTAAAGTTTTCCTTTGCATCTGTATTTTTGACAGCAGTGCTTCCCACATCTACGTGTTTGAAAGCACAAAACATGTCTCAGGCCTTTTTCACTACTGTCTTTTGGGATGGTACAAATCACATACTATTCCATGAACGAGAGTACGGACTCATCACTGTCTGTTCTACATTTTGGTGCATCCTTTATCAAGCACCTCTTGCCTGGTACTCTTTAAGCCAAAAGAAATCAGTTACTTTGCCAAGAGGTTTTGTTGCAGATTAAAGACAGAGGTGCCGATTACGATTCGGTAAAAACCGAGTACGAACCGTCGGTCGGAGCGTTTTCACCGTCCGACTCGTACCCGGTCGTAAAACTTTACAAACATGGAATTACGATTCGCACGGAAACACCATTTCCGTACGAATCGTAAAAAACACCGACCGACGAAAATATACATACGAATGTGATCCGGGAATGCTGGGACGTGACGTCGGGACGTTTTCAGGCAGCGTTTCACAACCCAGGAAGTACGATTCGAACCGACAGCAGTCCGGACGGCAATATTTTCACGGCACCCAAAAAGTGCCGGAAAAGCGAAGTACGGCGCGAAATGACCAGAGTAGGTGGCCCGGTACGCGCCGTACCCCCCCCCAGCCCCGTATGTACGCGCCGACCCCCCCCCAGCCCCCGTACGTTCGAGTCGTACCCCCACCCGTGTATGTACACCCCTGTACGTGTCGTACTCCCCCGTGTATGTACACCCCTGTACGTGTCGTACCCCCACCCGTGTATGTACACCCCTGTACGTGTCGTACCCCCACCCGTGTATGTACACCCCTGTACGTGTCGTACTCTCCCGTGTATGTACACCCCTGTACGTGTCGTACCCCCACACGTGTATGTACACCCCTGTACGTGTCATACCCCCACCCGTGTATGTACACCCCTGTACGTGTCATACTCCCCACACGTGTATGTACACCCCTGTACGTGTCGTACCCCCACCCGTGTATGTACACCCCTGTACGTGTCGTACTCCCCCGTGTATGTACACCCCTGTATGTTTGAGTCGTACCCCCACCCGTGTATGTACGGTGCGTACCCCCAGGGGGTACACACCGTACATATACGGGTGGGGGTACGACTCGAACGTACAGGGGTGTACATACACGGGGGAGTACGACACGTACAGGGGTGTACATACACGGGTGGGGGTACGAACGTACAGGGGTGTACATACACGGGTGGGGGTACGACATGTACAGGGGTGTACATACACGGGGGAGTACGACACGTACAGGGGTGTACATACACGGGTGGGGGTACGACACGTACAGGGGTGTACATACACGGGTGGGGGTACGACACATACAGGGGTGTACATACATGGGGGAGTATGACACATACAGGGATGTACATACACGGGTGGGGGTACGACACGTACAGGGGTGTACATACACGGGTGGGGGTACGACACATACAGGGGTGTACATACACGGGGGAGTACGACACGTACAGGGGTGTACATACACGGGTGGGGGTACGACACGTACAGGGGTGTACATACACGGGTGGGGGTACGACACGTACAGGGGTGTACATACACGGGGGAGTACGACACGTACAGGGGTGTACATACACGGGTGGGGGTACGACACGTACAGGGGTGTACATACACGGGGGAGTACGACACGTACAGGGGTGTACATACACGGGTGGGGGTACGACACGTACAGGGGTGTACATACACGGGTGGGGGTACGACTCGAACATACGGGGGCTGGGGGGGTGTTCGGCGCGTATGCGGGCACATGTCTCCATGTTTGCTATGGGTGTTCGGTGCGGACGGTGTTTTTTCCATACGGTTGTTACATCGGACGCACGGGATGAATCGTGATTCCGCGGTCGGACTTCACTTTTCACGTTTGTACGGTAAATCATCCGTGGACGTGTCGGACACATTTTCCGACCCGAGGACGTGTGGGGAATTCTTCCCAATGCGATTCGTATGGTCTTTTTCCCATGCGAATCGTAATTGGCAGTTTGTACGGCACTTGTACGATTCGTACGGTAAAAAGACCGGATACGAGTCGTACGGGGAATTTTTTTACCGGATCGTAATCGGCACCAGAATGGCTTGAAACCTGTGGTTGAAATATCTACAAACATTAACAGTAACCAATGAGCAAAATTTGCCTGCTGACTTCACATTGATGTTCTTAATGCTTGAGTTCACTTCTCTCAAATTCAAGCAGGTCATCTCATGCGTACTCAGCAAAACTGAGTGTCAGAAACCAAGTAGGTGCACCAGGGTTTCTAAACATACATTTGAGTCCTCCAAGATGACAAAAACAATACTTATTATGTGGAACTGTGAGTGAGTGTCTGAGTGGGTGCATGACTGAGTGGATCTGTCAGTGGATTCACAAGTGTATGTGTGGGTCTATGAGTGGGTGCATGAGTCTCTCAGTGGGTCTGTGAGTGGGTGCATGAGTCTCTCAGTGGGTCTGTGAGTGGGTGCATGAGTCTCTGAATGGGTCTCTGAGTGCGTGTGTAGGTCTCCGAGTGAGTTTGTCAGAGGGTATAGGAGTCTCTGAGTGGGTCTGTGAGTGGGGGCATGAGTGTCTGAGTGGGTTTGTGAGTAGGTGCGTGAGTCTCTGAGTGGGTCTGTGAGTAGGGCCGTGAGTGTCTGAGTGGGTGTGTCAGTGGGCATGTAAGTTTCCGAGTAGGTCTGTGAGTGGATGCATGAATGAGTGGGCCCATGTGTAGGTGTATGAATGTTTGAGGGGTTCTGTCAGTGGGTGCATCAGCCTCTGAGCAGATCTGTGAATGTGTGCATGAGTCTTTGAGTAGGTCTGTTAGTGGGTACGTGAGTCTCTGAGTGGGTCTGTGAGTGGGTGCATGAGTGTCTGACTAGGTCTGTTAGTGGCTACATGAGTGAGAGTGGGTCTTTGAGTGGGTTTGTCAAAAGGGGCATGCGTCTCTGATTGAGTCTATAAGTGGGTGTGAATATATTTTTTGTAGAATTTTGCAGCGATAGTCGCAAGTTAATCGCAACGTTAAACAGGAGCGCGCTGATCATCACCGCAAATTAATGAATGTCGCACAGACGGAAAATAAACTGTTTTGAAATGTATTTTACACATAAGTTGCCTCTAAAACAGGCTGTTCAATGAAAGAGAGTACAGACTTATCACTGTCTGTTCCAAATGTCAGTGCATTTTTTATCCATCACATCATGTGAATATGAGGGGCACCTCTTGCTTGGTACTCTTTAGGACAAAATAAGTCAGTTACTTCATCAAGAAGAGGATTTGTTTTGTTGCAGATGAAAAACAACATGGCTTTAAACTTGTGGTTGAATTTTCTACAAACATTAACAAGATACAATGGGCAAAGTTCTCCTGTCTTAACATTGATGTTATTAATGTTTGAGTTTTCTTCCCTCAACGATTCAAACAGCTCATCCCATGTGCACTCAGGACAACTGAGTGTCAGAAACCAGGTAGGTGCACCTAGGTTTCTCAACATACTTTTGAGTTCACCATGACAACGATACCAATACTGACTGATTGGGTCTGTGAGTAGGTGCTTGAGTATCTCAGTGGGTCTGTAGGTGGGTGCATGACTCTCAGAGTAGATCTGTCATTGGATATGTAAGTGTCTGTGGGGGTCTTTGTGTAAGTGCATGAGTTTCTGAGTGGATCTTTCAGTGGTTATGTGAGTCTCTGGGTCCGTGAGTAGATGCATGAGTGTCTTTGAGTGGGTTTGTGAGTCTCTGAGTAGATCTGTGAGCAGGCGCGTGAGTCTCATAGGCTAGTTGCCCCTATGGGCCCCCAGCAGCGAAGGGGACTTCATTCCCCAACCAAGAGTGCTACAGGAATCACGTTTGCAGAGCAGAGGGAAAAGGGGGGTGTGGCCTGCTATCATAACTTAGCAACCCTGCTATGTGACACTTACTGGAGGTATTAGGAGGGGTAGTTGGCCCCCAAGGATTTCCTTGGGGGCCAAATATCCCATTTGTCCAGTAAGTCCCACACAGTTGGATTGCTAACAGGTCATGCCCCCCTGTGTCCACCACTCTTCAAACATGCCTCCTTGCACACTACTGGATGGGGGATGAAGTCCACTTTACTCCTGATGGACTTGGGGGACCAAAAAGCCATACTGGTACCTCCTGCAAGCCCTGCGCAGCAGAATTCCTGAGTGCTGGTCAGAGGCCAAGCCCCTTTCTCCACCACTCTATAAATGCGACTACTAGTTAAAGAAGCATTTGCAAGGCAACAGGCATTGCATTTGCGAAAGTTAGAGCTATTGACTTTGTAAATGTAGAGGTTTTTACAAATGTTTTTGGAGCGGAGTGGATGCACGTTGTGTGTAGTGGAATTATGTGGTATGTTGTGCAGTGAAATTATGTGGATAGAAAGCATGTGGTATTTAGAGTATGGGAATTATGTAGAGTGGGATTATGTGTTATGGAGAGCAATTTTGTGGTAACATAGTCTGTGTTGTGGAGTGGTAACCTCAGGGTTAGTCTTCCTCGTGTCCATGGAATCTAAATTATAAACTCAATGAGATACCCAAAAAGAAGCAACCACTGAGGACTTCTGGACCTAGTCAGAGGTATGAGCAGGAATTATGCGACTGTACAGCCGCACAGATTTTTTTGCAAAATTATAAATTTTCTGCATTTGGCACATAATCCACCATCTGCCACATAATCTGTGGATTTGAACAAAAAACACTTTGTTTCTAGCTCAAAAGTTTCCAAACCTTCAGTGACACGTGTCAATAAGTGGTGGAAGGCCCTTTGCAAAGCTAGAGTGGTCACCTCTTACTTATTGCTAAATGTGGGTCTTACACTGGTACTAATGGAGCACAAACCACTCTGGCTTTTTTGCACCTCTCTTACCTCTTTCTGCATTTCTCTTTCTTCTTTCTGCACCTTTCCTTGTCTTTCTGCACTTCTCTTGCCTCTTTCTGCACATCTCTTCCTCTTTCTGTACCTCCCACCTTTCTGTACCTCACTTGCCTCTGTCTGTACCTCACTCTCTTCTTTCTGGACCTCGCTTGCTTCTTTGTGTACCTCTCTTGCCTCTTTCTGTACCTTTCTTGCTTCTTTCTGCTCTTCACTTGCTTCTTTCTGCACCTCACTTGCCTCTTTCTGCCCCTCTCTTTCCTCTTTCTGTACCTCTCTTCCTCTTTTGGAATCTTTCTTCCTCTTTCTATACCCATCTTGCCTCTTTCTGTACCTCACTCTCTTCTTACTGCACATCTCTTGCTTCTTACTGCACTTCTCTTGTCTGTTTCTGTACCTCTCTTGCTTCTTTCTGCACCTTTCTTTTCTGCATCTCTCGTGCTTCTTTCTGCACCTCTCTTGATTCTTTCTGTACCTCTCTTGCATCTTTCTACACCTCAATTGACTCTTTTTGCACCTAACTCACTTCTTTCTGCACCTGTCTTTCTTCTTTCTGCACCTCTCTTGCTTCTTTTTGTACTTCTCTTGTTTCTTTCTGCACCTTTCTTCCTATTTCTGCACCTCTCTTGCTTTTTTCTGCACATCTCTTGCCTCTTTCGTCACATCTGTACCTCTCATGTGTCTTTCTGCACTTTCCTTGCTTCTTTCTTCACTTTCCTTGCTTCTTTCTGCACTTCTCTTGCTTCTTTCTGCACTTTTCTTGCCTCTTTGTACACCTGTCTTTCTTATTTCTGCACCTCTCTTGCTTTTTTCTGCACTTCTCTTGCCTCTTTCATCACTTCTCTTGCTTCCTTCTGTGCCTATCTTATTTCTTTCTGCACTTCTCTTGCTTCTTTCTGCACCTTTCTTCTTCTTTCTGCACTTCTCCTGCCTCTTTTTGAATTTCTCTTGCTTCTTTCTGCACTTCTCCTGCCTATTTCTGTACCTCTCTTACTTCTTTCTGTACCTCTCTTGCTTCTTTCTGTACCTCACTCTCTTTTGCCTGTACCTCTTTTTCTTCTTTCTGCTCTTTTCTTGCCACTTTCTATACCACTCTTGCTTCTTTCTGCATCTCTTTTTCTCTTTCTGCACCTTTCTTCCTCTTTATGCACCTCTCTTGCTTCTTTTTGCATCTCTCTTCCTCTTTTGGTACTTTTCTTCCTCTTTCTGCATCTCTCTTGCCTCTTTCTGCACCTCACTTGCTTCTTTCTGCACCTCTCTTGCCTCTTTCTGCACCTCTCTTTCATCTTTCTGCACCTCTCTTGCCTCTTTCTACCCCTCTCTTGCCTCTTTCTGCACCTCTCTTGCCTCTTTTTGCACCTCTCTTGCTTCTTTCTGCATTTCTCTTGCCTCTTTCTGTACCTCTCTTGTTTCTTTCTGCACTTCTCTTGCCTCTTTCCGTACCTTTCTTGCCTCTTTCTGCACCTCCCATGCCTCTTTCTGTACCTTTCTTCCTCTTTCTGCACTTCTCTTGCTTCTTTCTGTACCTCTCTTGTTTCCTTCTGTACCTTTCTTCCTCTTTTCGCAGGTTTCTTCTTGATTTGGCAGTTCTCTTGCTTCTTTCTGCATGTCTCTTGCCTCTTTCTGCACCTCACTCTCTCCTTTCTGCATCCCTCGGGCTTCTTTCTGTACCTCTCTTGCTTCTTTCAGTACTTCTCTTGCTTCTTTCTGCATTTCCCTTGCTTCTTTCAGCGCCTTTTTGCTGCTTTCATTACCTTTCTTCTTGATTTGGCAGTTCTGTTGCTTTTTTCTTCACTTCTGATGCACCTCCCATGCCTCTTTCTGTACCTTTTTTCCTCTTTCTGCACTTCTCTTACTTCTATCTGTACCTCTCTTGTTTCTTTCTGCACCTTTCTTCCTCTTTCTGCAGGTTTCTTCTTGATTTGGCAGTTCTCTTGCTGCTTTCTGCACTTCTCTTGCCACTTTCTGCATCTCTCTTCCTTCTTTCTGTGCCTTTCTTCCTCTTTCTGCACCTCACTCTCTTCTTTCTGTACCTCTCTTCTTTCCGCACCTCTCTTGCTTCTTTCTGCACTTTTCTTGCTTCTTTCGGCATTTCTCTTGCTTCGTTCTGTGCCTTTCTTCCTCTTTCTACACTTCACTATCTTCTTTCTACACCTCTCTTGCCTCTTTATGCACTTTTCTTGCCTCTTTATACACTTCTCTTGCTTCTTTCTGCAAATCTCTTGCTTATTTCTGTGTCTTGCTTCCTCTTACTGCACCTTTGTTCCTCTGTTGCAGTTCTCTTGCCTCTTTCTGCACCTCTCTTGGCTCTTTCTGCACTTCTCTTGCCTCTTTCTGCTTTTCTCTTGCTTCTTTCTGCACCTCTCTTGCTGCACCTTTCATCTTCTTTCTGCAGTTCTCTTGCTTATTTCTTCACCTCTCTTGCCTCTTTCTGTACCTCTATTGCTTCTTAATGTACTTCTTTTGCTTCTTTCTGTACCTCTCTTTCTTCTCTCTGCACTTCTCTCGCTTCTTTCTGTACCTTTCTTTCTCTTTCTGTACCTTTCTTTCTCTTTCTGCACCTGTCTTCTCTTTCTGCACCTCTCTTGCTTCTTTCTGTGCTTCTGTTGCCTCTTGCCGCACCTCTCTTGCCTTTTTCTGTACTTCTCTTGCCTCTTTCTGTGCATTTGTGTCTCTTTCTGCACAGGTCTTACCTATGTAGGTGGTGTTAGAATTTAGCATTAAAAAAAACTTTATAGATTCACTGAAAAACACACAGGTTCCAGGGATGTTATGGTTAGAAATTTGTATTTTAAAAAACCTGAGAAATTCATACAAAAACAAATTTCACGTAGACGTTATGGTTAGGTTGACATTTCACTCGCACAAAACCAGATATATTCAGCTGTTATAGTTAGCTGAGCTAACTATAACTCGGGCCCCCGCAATGCACTGCTGATGACATCACATATTACATCACTCATGACATGATCAGTGACATCACTGATGACATCTCAAATGACATCAACGTGTCAAGGTTCGCTCTTGAAAGATAACTCCTCAGGATTAGTGCGATGTACAATAGGTTCCACATCTTGACATCCCCAATTCCGCTCACCATTAAGGTACAGAGTTTTAGGGTGATCAAATGAGGGAAAAGGGTGTTTCAGGCCTCTCTGTGAGCCCAGTTGTGTCTGGGGCCTTTGTCAGGGCTATGCCATTTGTATCCCGTCTCAGCGGCTGTTGTAGCGGCAAGACCGAGGTAATCCCGCAGTGCCTGGGTCTTTGAGGAATGTGTGACTACAAGATGGCACCACCCCACACAAACTGCATAACCCATGAAAAGACGCACTAGAGAAAAATCCTCTGGAGCAAAGAACCAAGACAGTTGAGAGCACTAGGCTTCACGAGTGTGTATGGTGTGCGTGCACAAAAAAGGAGCAGGGATACAAATGACATGCAAAACAGCAACAAAATGAATGATGGATTAAAATGAAATGATTAACAATAAATCCACTTTTTCATAATCAATATCTGTTTGTGTAAGTAAATATTTTCTCTCTCTTTTTTTATATCATTGTTTGATATTCCATGGACTAGTTTTCACTATACACCTAGTTTTATATATATTCACTTGCTATAGTTACTTACCTAAATAGCTCTTTTCCCTACATATAGCAAGCCTATTAGTTGAGTAGGGGTCCCCTGTTTTTCCAAATAGTAATACAAATGACATAGCCCTGATGAAGGCCCAAGACCCGACCAGTCTCACAGAGATGGCCAAAACATGTTGGCACAGAAACAAAGGGTATACTTTAATGATTGCATTCAATAGAACCCACAAATTTCACATTTTTATCCATATCCCAGGTACCCTCCTAATAAAGTAAAACCTTTGCGTATACCTTGAGGCATTTTTAATACATCACTTTTCTGGAACCCTGCTTATCCAGTTTGCTTTATGTAAGATCTCCCATTTCCACTTATGGTTGGGTCCACCCTGGTAGTTCTACCTTACCAGGGTGTGGATCGCGCCGACGATGACGCATGTCATTATAAGTGAGTGAGGCATCTACTCCAATATCTTTGGATACCCATTAAATATTAAGTAGTAAGCAGAGCTAACACCTGACATCCTGACACAATAGGGAACCGGATGTTTCCCCATTCGAATCTTTGATTAATCAGTTGCTCATGTGTCTGTGAGTATTGAAAGTGGGAGAGTGCAACTGATTTGACTATCTCTCGCTCTCCATAGTGATACAAGTTTTCTCCAATACCTATAATATAGTTAACATTTCTGTCATGAATTGTTTATTGAAAATACAGTTCCTGTGTTGGGTCCTGTCTTCAGGGCCAGGCAGGTTTGTATGCTCTCACACAATTTCTTTTATTGCCTGTTTCTCCACTTCTCATGCTTCTTTCTGCACTTCTGTTGCTTCTTTCTGCCTCTTTCTTCCTCTGTCTGCAGTTTTCTTTATTGTTTCTGCACTTCTCTTACCATTTTCTGTACCTCTCCTAGCTCTATCTGCACTTCTCTTGCCTCTTTCTACATTTCTCTTACTTCTTCTGCACCTCTTTTGCCTCTTTCTGCACCTCACTCTGTCCTTTATGTACCTCTCTTGCTTCTTTCTGTACCACTCTTGCTTCTTTCCGTGCACCTCTTGCTTCTTTCTACACTTCTCTTGTTTCTTTCTGTGCCTTTCTCATTCTTTCTGCAACTTTCTTCCTCTTTCTGTTCCCTTCCTCCTTTCTGCACTTTGCTTGCCTCCTTCTGCACCTCTCTTGCTTCTTTCCGCACTTCTCTTGCCTCTTTTTGCACATTTCTTGCTTTTTTCTGCACCTCTCTTGCTTCTTTCTGCGCCTTTCTTCCTCTTTCTGCACCTCTCTTGGCTCTTTCTGTACCTCTCTTGGCTCTTCCTGTGCATCTCTTGGCTCTTTCTGCACCTCACTTGCCTCTTTCTGCACTTCTCTAGCTTCTTTCTGCACTTCTCTTGGTTCTTTCTGTGCCTTTCTTCCTCTTTTTGCACCGCACTCTCTTCTTTTTGCACCACTCTTGCTTCTTTCTGCGCCTCTCTTGCTTCTTTCTGCACGTCTCTTGCTTCTTTCTGCACGTCTCTTGCTTCTTTCTGTAATTCTCTATCTTCTTTCTCTGCCTTGCTTCCTCTTCCAGCACCTTTTTTTCCTCTGGTGCAGTTCCCTTGCTTCCTTCTGTACTTCTCTTGCCTCTTTCTACACCTCTCTTGGCTACTTCTATACTTCTCCTGCCTCTTGCTGCACCTTTAATCCTCTTTCTGCAGTTCCCTTCCTTCCTTCTGCACCTCTTTTGCCTCTTTCTATACCTCTATTGGTTCTTTCTGTACTTCTCTTGCTTCTTTCTGTACCTCTCTTGCTTCTTTCTGCACTCTTCTCACTTCTTTCTGCGCCTTTCTTCCTCTTTCTGCACCTTTCTTCCTCTTTCTGCACCTTTCTTCCTCTTTCTGCACCTGTCTTTCTCTTTCTGCACCTGTCTTTCTCTTTCTACACCTGTCTTGCCTCTTTCTGCACCTCTGTTGCTTCTTTCTGCACTTCTGTTGCCTCTTTCTGCACCTCACTCTCTCCTTTCTGCATCCCTCGGGCTTCTTTCTGTACCTCTCTTGCAATGTACTGCTGATGACATCTCATATTACATCACTCATGACATAGTCAGTGACATCACTCATGACATCTCAAATGACATCACTGACAAACGTGTCAATGTTCGCTCTTGAAAGATAGCTCCTCAGGATTAGTGTGATGTACAATCGGTTCCACCTCTTGACATCCCCAATTCCACTCACCATAAAGGTGCAGAGTTTTAGGGTGATCAGATGAGGGAAAAGGGTGTTTCAGCCCTCTCCGTGAGCCCAGTCGGGTCTGGGGCCTTTGTCAGGGCTATGCCATTTGTATCCCGACTCAGCGGCGGTGGCAGCGGCAGGACCGAGGTAATCCTGCAGTGCCTGGCTCTTTGAGGAATGTGTGACTACAAGATGGGACCACCCCACACAAACCGCATGACCCGTGAAAAGACGCAATAGAGGAAAATCCTCTGGAGCAAAGAACCAAGATAGATGAAAAAAAGGATCAGGGCTACAAACGACATAGCCCTGATGAAGGCCCAAGACCCGACCGGGCCCCAAAGAGAGGGCCAAAACATGTTGGCACAGAAACAAAGGGTATAATTGAATAATTGCATTCAATAGAACCCACAAATTTCACGTTTTTATCCATATCCTACGTACCCTCCTAATAAAGTAAAATCTTTGCGTCTACCTTGAGGTATTTTTAATACATCACTTTTCTGGATCCCTGCTTATCCAGTTTGCTTTATCTAAAACTCCCATTTCTACTTATAGTTGAGTCCCCCCTGGTAGTAGCACCTTACCAGTGTGTGGATAGGCACCGACAATGACGCATGTCATGATAAGTGAGTGAGGCGTCAACTCCATTATCTTTGGATACCCCTTAAATATTTAGGACTAAGCAGAGCTAACACCTAACATCCTGACACAATAGGGAACCGGATGCTTCCCCATTAGAATCTTTGATTAATCAGTTGCCTGTGTGTCTGTGAGCATTGAAAGTGGGAGAGTGCAACTGATTAGACTATCTCTCGCTCTCCATCGTGATTATAAGTTTTCTCCAATACCTATAAGATAGTTAGAATTTGTGTCATGAAATATTTATTGAAAATACAGTTCCTGTCTTGGGTCCTGTCTTCAGGGCCAGGCAGGTTTGTATGCTCTCACACACTCACTTAGAATTCTAGTAGTTTTTCTAAACAGTATAAATACAATATGATATTAAACCGCAAACTTGTTTATACACAAAAAAATATGTAAAGGCAAGTAATACCAGAGATGTACCTTTGTGGATGTAATTGTGCTTGTGTAGACTAGAAATTTCAAGAGACTCCTAATATCACAACGTAATGCCCAATGATGTTTGTGACGATTTCTACATGTATTTGTCACTATGGGGACATGATTTTTAAAGAGATCCCAATACACTACGTGTCACTTTACCATGACACAGCAGCACCTTTTTATGACCAGTAGTGAGGAAGACTCATATATACAATCCCCATTAATGGCACAGTGCTTAAGTGATTTGATTATACTTTGTGTCACATCATCTTTGTTCAGTAGCATTCCTCGAATCAAGATATGCTCAAACTGTATTAGTAAATGCGGGGACGCTTTGTGGGAATTATGTTTATTTTTCCTGTAATGTGGGGAGTTTGTGTGACAAGAAAGATATGTAGCACTGATTAAAAACTGATTTTTGTTATGTGAAAGGGTAGTCTGCAAGGGGCTTTTTATCATGAGTCCTTGGGCCGTGTTTATTTGACTAGACGTATGTTGCGAAGCATGTACCCAAATCTATAATTTGTGTGATAATGTGTTTGTATAGGCTTTATTTCGACAACAAGCGTCATAAAAGCTGTAGGAAAACATTTTTATGATAAAAAGGAATACAGATTAAACATATGGTACAGCAACATGATAAAAGTGATATACACAGGCAATCCATAAAAATACACTGTTGCACCTCCGTAGGGGATGCGATTGCCGAAAACTACATGATGAAAACTATTATACACTTCATGAATAAAAACATAAATAGGTTGCAATAAAAATAGCGGGAAAGTGGCAGCATAACAACCCCTCCTAGAGTGTGATAGGCCCAGTGTAGAACCTCCAGAGGCACTTTGTAAAAATTGATTAGGCCCTCATTAGAGTGACAACAGGGAGAATCGAATATCAAGTGCAAGTGCACAAACGCTGTGATCCCAGTGAATAGCTAAGCGGGCTTCAAACACTATGGAAACTTCATCTTGGCATCAGTTGATGCAGTATTAGGCCACTCTTGACAAGGTCTTTTGTCTAATTAGCTAAGCTTGGCCAAGGAATTTGGCCACACCACATGCAAAGAGGGGTCTGGAGTCAGACCTGAGAATGCGCAGGGTGACCCGATGGTCCTGTGTGCCCAATTGTCGGCATATTGGTTTTAGCCACTTAGACCTCGGAGCGATGTATGTCGAAATGCAAACATAACGTGTGCAACACTTTCCATTGGGGCCATGCAGCATGGACAATCCTTAGATGTCTGTTTGGAAGTGTGCCATTTTGCAGTTGTTGCGCAGACAGGAAGTGTGCCGAACCTAAAATGAATGTACATCATTCTGTCCCTCGGGACCTGAATTATGTGGCATCTAGTCTGATTGTGTAAATACAATTCTGTTGTCAAACTGCCGACATTAGGTTTGCAGATTTCCTGGCAGTCCACCCAATCCCAATACAGGCGTTTAAGCTCCTCTTTGCTTTGTGATTCCTGCCTATCCCAGTAAGCTTGAAGCACCAAGGCTGACAATGTTTTCCTAATGTTTGAAATCCATCCTATATTACAGCCAGTATCTATTTGTGTGACCTCAGTAAGGGCTTCCACATACTTTGAGAGCTCAGAGGTCCCCCTTATGAGAGCCCAGAAGAGCAATGTGAGCAGCCTTGCTTTATCCCCAATCGACCGCCTGCCCATATTGAGCATTAGAGGTATGAGTGGAATGTTACAGGGCAGCATCACTGTTAAAAGTGTAGGTCTCTAGTTGGCAATGGTATAAACCTTTGTCCATATATAATGACCCTTGCTTCTAAGTCAGGGAAAGGGGATTACACTCCTGGATAACCCCTGCTCACCCCCTTGGTAGCTTGGCACGAGCAGACAGGCTTACCTCAGAAGCAGTGTGTTAAGCATTTGTGAACACATACAGTAATACAGTGAAAACACTACAGATGGACACCACACAGGTTTTATAAAAATAAGTATTCTTTATATAGACTTAACACAAGACCACAAATGACAAAAATCCACAATACTGTACTCAAAATAGACTTAATGATGGTAGAAGTTACTTAGCTCAAGTTGATGATAAATGCAACAAAGTTCTCACAAAAGTACCTAGATGCTCAATGCAAAACAAAAAAAAGGTTCCCGGGGGGGGGGGGGGGGGGAGATGCGTCAGTTCCTTACTTCAGGGGAGACGATGCGTCGTGCCTCAATGCTTGCGCAGAGTAGGGGATGCGTCTTGGTCCTTACCGGAGGGGAGGTGATGCGTTGATTCTCGTACTGCGTTCCGGTTACGATGCGACAAGATGGCGCATCGATGTGATTAGGGGTGGGCGGAATTTGCAAAAGTGACTTTCGCAAATTATCGCGAAAATGTTAAAAATCGCCGCAAACACGCGGAAATATCGCGAAGATGCGGACGTTTTTTCCCCCCTGTTCGCGGTATTTTCTGCATTGTCACGGCTCACCAACTTACCCATGCAGTTGCTCGCGGGCGCGGCCATCTTGTTTTCATTCTTCTCGCGGTGCATGATCGCAAGAAGAAAGACGTGATCGCGCGACCAATGACATTACTGTGGGTGCGAACTGTCGCGAGACAGCGCAAATGGCTACCAACAATCAAACATCTCGTGGAGAACGCGACCGGATCGGGAAAACTTGTCGGCGAACGCGGGGATTCAGGCAAGGCGATCGCGCGTGCGCGAGAATGTATTATTTTACAGCTCGAGCAAGAAACAAATTATCGCTAAGCTGCGGAATGCGGAAATTTTGACATTTTTGCGCTCTCCGCGGAACGCAAAAATGTCAAATTATCGCAATTTCCGCGAGCGGAATGGAAATTTAGCCCAGGCCTAGATGTGATGCGACAATCTGGTGCGATGCAATAAGATGGCGCTCTTGATGCGACGATGTGAAGACGATGCATGCACGCCCGGTGGGCGTGCAGCGAATTCTGTAACTTTGGAGCTGTGACACGCTTCTCCGGTGATGCGATGGTGACCTCTGCGGCAGTGACATGCTTCTCCGGTGATGCGTCGGGTAACAGCTTTGACGAAGACACGCTTCTCTGGTGATGCGGCAGCAACCTCTGCAGTGCGACACGCTTCTCTGGCGATGCGACAGCAACAGCTGCGACTGCGACACGCTTATTCTGCGCTGAGGCGCGCTTCCAGCTCCCAGCAACACGCAGGCTTCTGCAGACATAATTCCCATCAAGGAATTTCAGAGGGGAGCTGGTGGTGAAGTCTTCTGTCCCTGAGACTTCAGCAGGAGGCAGGCACAAGTTCAAGCCCTTGGAGTAATATTCAGTAAGATGATGAAAGTTCTTTGAAAGTTCCTTCTCCTCTCCTTGGCACTGAAGACACCACTTTAGGGCAACCCAGCAACACAGCACACTGGCAGGGGGGCAGTCCAACTCCTACAGCTTCCTTGGTTCTTCTCCTTGGCAAAGGTTTGTCTTGTTCCAGAAGTGATCTAAAGTCTTGGGTTCTGGGTCACCATATTTATACTACTAAATCCTTTGTCCTCTGAAAGCAGAGGGGCCTGTACCGAGTCTAACCAGTTCTGTGCAGGCCTGGAGCACTTTGTTTACAGGACTCCTTCTTTCCTTTGACAGTGTGGGCCAGGGACATCATACGCACCACAGGAGGTAGAGCCAGCATTGTGGAAGGCAGGCACAGCCCTATTCAGACCCAGGTGCTACTCCTCCCACCTCTCTAAATGCAGATAGGTCTATTCAGCCCTGTGCTGACTCACCCTGTCTCCTGGAATCCCACAGCCCTTTTCACTCACAAAACCAGACACACAATACACAAGCTACCAGAGGCAGGCTGGATGGTTAGGTAAGAAAATACCTACTTTCTAAAAGTGATATTTTCACACACTACACAGAATGTTAAAACCAACTTTACTAAAATATGTATTTTCTCATTCTGAGTTCAGGCATCCTAAACTGAAATTTCTACCATGTTCCCTGGGTCAGTTAGGATTATAAGGTGTTATAATCAAACTGCCCATGCTGGCCTATGGGGACTGGTAGCCTTGCAATAGTGAAAAACAAAAATGGCTGCAATTCACTATTAGGACATGCCATACACACACCAGGACATGTCCTACCTTATACTTACAATGCACCCTGCTCTTGGGCCTAACTTAGGGTGTCTGATATGAAGAAAAGGGAAGGTTAAGGGACTGGCAAGTGCGTGCACTTACCCAGTCAGCATGGCAGTACTAGACTGCACACAGGCTCTGCAATGGCAGGCCTGAGACACACTTTACAGGCTGCTTCTGTGGGTGGCACAACCAGTGCTGCAAGCCCACCAGCAGCATTTGAGTTACAAGCCCTGGTGCACTGTACTAGGGTATGACAAGTACACCCAATCATGGAGTCACTAATCAATGCATCAATTTAACATAGGGAGCACTTGCACTGTGGCACTGAATAGCAGTGGCACAGTGCCAAAGCATCTAAACCAGCAAAACATATCAAAAGCAGAGGAGGCAATCAGTAAAAAATGGAAGGGAGACTCACGCCAATGGTACCAGGTCTAACAATCACCAAGTCCCTAAAGAACTTATGTTCACATCTACAAAGGTTGTCAACATTATCAAATCCCCATAGCTCAGCTCCATAAAGAGCTGTGCTAATTGGTTTGGCATCATAGACCATGAGAGCCGGGGCAATTGGCCTGCTGTATGAGAGGCAGTTTTCTTTCCCTAATAATCCAGCCACTCATTTATGCCCCATGAGCATCTTTGCTAGATGGGGCCTCCATGAAATTTTGTCGGATAGTCAGACACCAAGATAGTCAAAGGTGCCGACTCTTGCTAGGAATGTTCCCCACAGCAGAAGATTGCTCCTAAACGAGTCATGGGGGTTAAATGCCATGAACTTAGTTTTAGAGGTATTGATGACAAGCCTCCTGGAGTCACATAAGAGTTGAAATCTGTTGAGTAATCTTTGTAGGCCTGCTGGGTTATTGGACACCAGCAGGGTATCGTCAGCAAACAAGATGGTTGGTACTTTATCGCCCGCCAGGGTAGGTGTGTCTGCTGGATTTTCTTGCAAGAATTTAACCACCCCGTTCATATATAAGAACAGATTGGGAGCCATGACGCAACCAAATCAGACTCCCCTGTTCCTCTCTGTCAGCTGACCTTGTGTCCCCAATCTTACTTGAGCGTAATTTCCCTCGTGGAGCCGAACCAGCAAGTTGAGGATGAGAGAAGGGTACCCACATCTCTAAGCGTGTGCCACAGCTTGCTCCTGGGTACCAGGTTGAAGGCAGTCTTTAAATCAATAAATGCAAGATAGAGACTGCCCTTACCGATCACCATATTTTCCAATTGATAAGAAACAGCCTGAATACCTGATCAATCGTTCCAGTGCTGGTCTGAAAACCAGCCTGATACTGGGAAAGGATGGCTTCATCTTCTGCCCATAATTGTATCCTCTGCACCATAACTCTGCCAAAGACCTTCTGCAGTGTGCCTATCAGAATAATTGGTCTATAGTTTGAGGGGTCTTCTCTGGAGCCCTTTTCATAGATCGGACCCACCTCAGCACCCTTCCAAGACCCCGGTACTAGGGCTCCACTGGATATGGCATTGGCAAGAAGGAGGATGTAGCGTGCCCAGTTTGAAGTGTCTGCTAGGAATAGGTCACCATGCAGACCATCTGGTCACGCAGATTTTGCAGGCACTATTTTCACTAGCGAAGCCTTAATCTCGGCCAGATCAAAACTCTCACTGGCAACCTTGGGGAGGCCATAGGAATCGCATGACTCCGCAAGTGACGTATCCTCGGGTACATACCACTGTGCGAGAATGGACCGAGGGCACATCTACCAATCCACATGAGTCCGAGTCTGCAGCCTGAAGTTCTAATGTGCTTGATACCAGGACTTGTCGTATGCCAGTGATCTTAGATTCTTGCAGGGCTACCTTGCGCCATTTTAAGAATCTGTTGTAATTTGAGGGAACAATCTCTCTGGTGGTAAGAGGCTTCCCATAGAGGTTTCAAAATTGCACAAAGGGGGTTGTGGTCGCTGTCTGTGGTGGTGCCCACATTCATGTCTACCAAATCTCCCCAGAGCCTTAAATCTAATAAAATATAGTTGATATGTGACGGGTAGCTAACTCTGTTATATGTATTTGCACCCTGTCTATCCGATGGTGTTCTTCCGTTGGCTGCCCTCAGACCGAGCTCTATGGTAAGGGAGTTAAGTTGGAGCACCAGCTGAGACCATCTTTTGACTGGAGATAGGTGTAGTGGAGGGACGGCCCATTTGTTATCATCGCCCTCGATTACTAACAAGTCCTCTGTGTCCAAGGGCTCAAAGGTGCAGTTAAAGTCTTGTACCACCACAACTCTAGAGTGAGGTGAACAGCTGGTTAAGCTTTCTTCTAATGCTTAAATGGTGGGTGAAGGTCTACCCCCTTTAGTCCCTCTTGCATAGACGTTAAATAGATCAATTATTCCCCCCCCCGGACCCCATGATGCTGGGTCTTGAAATATCTGGGTTGGAGCTTGATTGACAAGTGATTGGACAGCCCAGCACAATGTTTACCCATATAATCAGTCCCGCTGACGGGCGCCCTCTCCCTACCGTTGTTAATGGAGAGTAGAAACAAGCATAACCTGGTTTACATTAGGGGACCATGGATTAGTTTGTTCCAATGGGGGATTGATGTTTGCTGCTTAGCTGGTGGGATGGTAAACCAGATGCGATGTTTTTTGTTGGAATACCTTGGCTTGGTGAAGCTACAGCTTGTGATGGTGTGTGAAGGTTTAAGGATGTAAAATGATCTGCGCCCGCCACCTCCCAATTCTTGATAAGAAAACTACTGGGTCCCATGTCCCCCTGGGATCTATGTTCCACTGGATAAGGAACAATGCATGGAATCAGGGTACTGGGGAGGTGGACCACACAATTTAAAGGAATAGTGTATGATCCGGGGTGCAGTTGGGGCTCGCTCTGTAGTCAGTCATTAGCCTCCAGTGAAGTACATCTTGCTAAAGAAGTAGGTGTTTGCATGGCAAGTTGCCTGCACTGACTAACAGATGATGAAGATCACCTAAGCTGTATGTAGGAGGTTTCAGGAGGGCAGGTACGGAATTCCAGGGCAAGGAGGTTTTCTGCAAGATCAGCCCCATTCAGGGTAAGCTCAATATTATCTAGCGGTTGGACTGGAGAAGTGTACCTCTGGGCCCTGATAATATAATTCCGTATTACTGAGCGGCAGCCCCTGACATGGCGAATCCAATGAATGGCTTTGTTGGTCAGGGAGTCTGCGCTTTCAAAACCGTTCCTAGTGTCAAGCTTGGGGATATTAACCATGAAGATTTGGGGGGCATGGGACAAGTTGGGGGTATCCAGGTGGATAGCCAGTGTTGTACACTGCATGAGGGATGTTGTGCCTGAGATGAAGAGGTAAGTCTGATGCGGTTTTAAAGGTCCTGTGTGGCTACTATACTATGGTAGCCGTTATGGTGATTAATGTTGAGGTTGTTTGGGTGCTTACCCATCGGGAAAAGTGGGGCTTGCTTATGGGTCAAAACAGCATGGGGTAGCGCAGTGGGGCCACTGACGGTGGTGCCCCTGCCATGAGTAGCTGCCTCATTCATAATATAATTGTCATGGTGAGGTTGTGGGGGATGTCCTATCTTAAGATTGGCACTCTGTGAACAAGGAGAATACTTTTGCAATAATAGTTTAACCAGGGAAGTAAGGCTTTCGATCATGGATCTCATAGTCCCTATTTCAAGTCTAAGCATGTTAATAGGTTGGTGCATGTCCTGGGATTCTAAATTAGGCCTTGAACCAATCCCTACATTAGATATACGGGGTGGCTGGGGTGCATCTTCCCTGATGTTGTTAGGCAGGTCCAGCAAGGGAAAAACCTGTTTGAACAAGGAATAGCAGATCCAGGCTGTTGGGTGTTAATGCCAAGAGGGTTGGTAGGGGATTGGCAAGCCCTCGGTGTGTCTGTAGTGCCTCCGTGTTGGATATGGGGGCCTCCTTTCTGGGAGGTTTATGAAACATTGCTGGGATGGTAGGTGAGCGGCTTGGGTTGGTGAGTCGAGTAGATCGGGGAGGCGATTTGCCCGGAATAGAGTGCGTGGTTGATTCGGCCACTAGGATGCCTTCACACTCACTAATAAGGGTATCTATTCTATCAAGGACACAGTTGCAACCTGCCTGTTTTTGTGACTTCCTGGCCTTTTCCCCTTTATCAGCCTGGCCATTACCACCACCATCTCCATTTCCCTACATGGTTTTTATCATCCCCATTCTTCTAGGCCACACACAAAGATAGCTATTAACAAGAGGAGAAAACGAAGTCCAAACAACTTATGCTCAAGTAAATAACAAGGGTCAAAACAGTGCTAGTCGGCCAATGCTGCGGGAGCCCGCAACGAATTTTAATGCGCCTCCTGGCTTTGGTGATGACGTGGGTGGTGGCAAACAGCTGCGATGCTGCCTGGGGCTTGGAGTCCTGGCCCCATCCAGGTTGCGGCAGAAAGAACAAATTTGTGGCTGTAGAACAGGTGTCCCGCGCTGTGGGAGCCCGCAATGGATTTTAAAGTCCAAACAACTTATGCTCAAGTAGATAATAAGGGTCAAAACAGTGTCCGGACAACAGTCAGGCAGCATTGGCATGCAATCCCGAAATGATTACAGTCAATGGGGTTTTCAGCTGGTCTCTACACAGAACCTGTGCATATGAGGACAAGGGAGTGAACTTAGTACCTCAAGGAGCAGGTGCTAGTCGGCCCATGCTGCGGGAGCCCGCAACGGATTTTAACGCGCCTCCTGGTGCTGGTGATGATGTGGGTGGCAGCAACTAGCTGCAAAGCTGTCTGGGGCTTGGAGTCCTGGCCCCGTCCCAGTCGCAGCAGAAAGAACAAAGTGGCGGCTGTAGAATGGGCGTCCCGTGCTGCAGGAGCCCACAAGGGATTTTAATGCACCTCCTGGCACCAGTGATGACGTGGGTGGCAGCAAATAGCCGCGATGCTGCCTGGGTCTTGGAGTCCTGGCACTGTCCCGCTTGCAGCAGAAAGAACAAAATGGCGGCTGTAGAACGGGCGTGTGATAGTGGCTCACTGATGTTGCTGGCAGTAAATTGATGTAGCACATTTGTGCTAAGTCTTTTGATGATCAGCTTATAGTCATTTCCATCCCTATTAATATAAGTGGATGCTGTAACGTTACGAACAGTGTTTTTAGAGACGACAATGTGGTATCATGTAGCTATTTCCATCCCTCTAAATTGAAACACATATTGTAATGTGTCCAGAGATGCCTTACAGACGGGAATGTGATACCATGAAGAGAAAGAAGGGACAAACAGACTGCAGCATTGTAATACATACACTGAATAATGACACTGGTTTTCTAGTATAACGGGATTCTTCTGATTTTGCTGCCTAAATATGTCTTGATGTTGTCACGATCTGGGCTTAAAATGCCATAACACAGCACAATTGGTTGGATCATGAGATTGACATATTCCAAGACGAGGTACACTGAATAATAATTCTTGGTAATAATTACTGTCAGGGTCTCTCCATGACATGGGGCTGTCAATCTAAAAGTTTGGCTTTCCCTTTGTTATAGCCACGGCAATACTATCTGCACCAGATACAAGTGAAACAATAGATTTGATTCTTTGGTACAGTTATTAAACCTCTCAACATTCATTCGGCATTACGTTGTGACGTTGAGTCTCTTAAAAGTTCTATTCGACACAAGCACAATTACACCCACAAGGTACATCTCTGTTATTACTCGCCTTTACATATTTTTTCAAGTACAAACAAGTTTGGGGTTTAATATTATATTGTATTTATATTATTTAGAAAAACAACTAGAATTCTAAGTAATTGTGTTAGAGCATACAAAACTGCTGGACCCTGAAGACAGGACCAAAGACAGGAAATGTTTTTTCAATAAACTATTCATGACAGAAATTCTACCTATATTCATGAGTGAATTAAGGTTTGCAGTGCACAGGTATTGGAAAAACCCTGCCAGCTTATATTCAGGTACAAATAATGCAATGATACACCAATAGGAGATGTGAGTCCCCAAAGGTTGGAGTGATGAAATGCTAATCTTGGAAAATCATGTAAAAGACACTATAATGGTGGTCCTTCAGGCGAGATTTAAGGATCTGAATATCTCTTTGTCTTGATAAAGTGTACAAAATGTGTAACCTAACAATAACGATCAAAGTATGTGTTGTAATGGCCTCATTCTTCTTTGAGTTTGGGTAAATGAAATCTGAGCAAAACGCTATGTGCACAGTGATTATTTCACTGTAGGATAAACTCTAACTGATTTTGTGATTGTATAACATATTACTGCATGATTCGTTACCTTGAAGTAAATGTACTATATATGAATATATGGTGTTTGTGTGCAAAGAATTTGTAGAATGTTTTAAAATATTGTATCTATTATCCTTATGTTGTAGCCCTGAAAAAGTGTCAGCTAAGGGAGGAAATGTGTTAGCTGCACTGAAATTCAGAGAAGAAACGTTTTATAACAAAAAGAATAACAAGATTGTGAATAAAGAAACCCTTTTTAAGAAAACTTTGATGGAGTCAAACTATTTTTATATCTCATATAACGAATGGTGGGTGCTGAATCATACTCTTGCAATTAATTAAAACTTAACCTAAAAAATCCTCAAGTCAGGAGAAGTAAACTCAGAGTCAAGAGTGGACAAGGTTGAGCGTTTACACAACACAAGGCCTGAATGATGACCCCTTTTATGTGTGGGTGGGTAAGTTTAGCTGGTGTTTGCTATTGATTGGGTAATAGAAGATCCAGCAGTTACTTGGTGCCGCTTTCAACACATCCGCCCCACCAAGTTAGTGATCCATTTACAGTATAAATTAGGTCAAACCTCAATAAATCACACAGCGGTTTAGAGGTTTGATGAATGACTGGGAATGGGGAATTGTGGAAAGGTGTGACAAAGACAAACACTACACAGCAACAATATGTATCAGGGTGGTGAGCACCACATCATCATCGATTCATTGTGGAAGGAAATGAAGGAATTACACAGTTCAGTTAAAATCATTGTTAACAGATCTTCAAGTCCAGAGACCCAAGTTATATCCAAATGTTCTTTCATCTAGGGTTCATACAATAGAAATTATGGAGGCGTGGACCAACAGAGTTCTACAAACTATGATTGTTAAAAGGAAAAGGGTATTGGTTATAAATGCCAAATTGGGTTTTACATCTGCATTCTTATTGGAATGTCGTTCTTGGGTGTCTTGTCCAACCTTTAAGCATGAGTGTTATGGAGCTTTTGCCTTTGTTGCAGGAGAAAAGAAGGCCTGCGAATTGTAAAACAGAAAGGATATTGTAGAATCAAGAAGGAAAGCTTCATGAGGTGTGTACCATGACTCAGAGGCAGAGCAAGAGCATAGGTTGCTGCAATCATTCATTTTATGACTCATGTGCGATTGATTAACTGAGAAGGGAGAGCAATTTACAACCAATCATGGACAAGGCTTATCAATCTCACTACTGTTATCATAACCATAGAAAAAAGTTGTTTCATGTGCCCATGGGTAGTATTGGGCCTACTGGCTGGATGGCCCAAGGACAGACTAGGCCGCAAAGTAAAATAAATGAATAGTGCAAATTTAACAAACGTGGAGAAAATGTACTGAGCTCTGCAACCCTTTTGTCTTATAAAAGATAAAAAATAAGTAGGCCCCTACCGAAACTGCAGGCCACCCACTACACAAAATGTAAAAGTTAAATAAAAGTACTAATAAATGCTGGTGGATGCCCTCAATCACACAAACAATACCCTTATAGAAACGTTTTTTTAACTTGTGATATCACAAAAACAAAGTCCTTAAATCCAAAGGTATATCTGCAGCAGACAAATGGAGTAATCCTTTCACCTCAAATTCCAAATGAAAATTGATGAGGAGATGGACAAAGCAGTGGGAGGAGCCTACTTGACAGGAACAGGAAGTTGGAGTCTCTGGGACACTTGCTTCTTGTCGATAAAATAAAAGTAAAATAATAAATACTTCTTGAACTAATAAACAACTTGAACGGTCCGTCAGAGTAGAATATTGATTCAAAAACATCTTTTTGAGTTGATTTAGCTGCTTCTCAAGTAGAGAATCTGCTTGAGATGCAGATGCAGCTGCTCACCAGTGTCACAAAATGGCACCAGAAGACACCATTGCAATCGAAATCCATGCTAGTGCCCAGTAGATCTCGCTTGCACTCATTAGCTTCCAGCAAATCTCACTGCCCACCAAAACAAGGCTTACACATGCCAAAGAAAAAATAATTCTTCCAGGCACTGGATGGCGGAATTCAGCGGGAACTCTGTGTTACACACGTAGCATGATTGAAATTCCAGAATTCTGCAAGCTCAGCATACCTGTTGCTAATAACTTTGGCACCATGTGACAATAACTTTCTTCTTCAGAAAACCGTTTTCCACCTCAGCTCCTTCCTGAAAAGTTTCAGGGTGATCTGTCAAGCGGGGACCGAGGGGAAAAAAAGGAGGCACAAAAATACTTTTTCCCCATTCATTTTTTAATAGGAAAATTGAAAAGAGATACCATACGGAATAATATAACATTTGGCAAAAAGCTAGATCTTGGTTCAAAAAGTGCGCTTTTTTGATTTTGTGTAATTCCGTGCAGTAGTTCTAGAGAAATTACAGTTAATAAATCTAGAAAATTCATTCTTCAGAGGATCACAGAGTTGACAAATCTAGAGATAAAATCTGATGGGCTGCCACCACATCAAACAAGATGTTATGGCAGGCATTTTAGGAATCGGGGACTCAGTACCCTTTCCTGAAAAAAGTTTAAAATACCATACAAGGGTGAGGGTAGGGATGCCTGACCCCGCCACACCTGGTAAGAACCTCTTTCAAGCAAAATAATTTTTAAAAAAATAATTTCACAACTTATTCAACAGGGCCTTAGTGGGTGCAATTCAATATATTTTGATAGGGGAAGGAGGTTTGCAGCCTTCCTATGTAGCCTATTCTTGGTAACTGTTTTATAAAGGCGAGGAGTGAGCGCATAGTCAGGGAAGTCTGCTGTGCTCCCACCCAGCGGGACCAGAAAGGCTCCCACCAGGTGAGAGCATAAAAGCTGTTGGTGTCCCAGGTGGGACTGGGACACCCACAAAGAAATGAAAATAAATACATTTGAAAAAAATAAAAATAAATGAGCAGCTGTTAGTTCAGTGCCCTAAATTAACTATGACTCATACCCTCACCATTCATTGCTACTTACCTCCCATATTACATAACTCGTAACATGTTCCATGACATAATTGATAATATCACTGCAACAACTGAAATGACATAATTGATGACAAGCCTGTAAATGGCGGAAGCGTGAGTTATACTTACTGTAGGGCACTATAGGTATTTGAGATAGCCATAGCTCGTAAATTTCAAAGGTTTTGTTGGTTTAAATTGGTATGTTTTAACTGACTTTTCAACCTAACTATAATGACCCTTTAACCTTTATTTTTTTACAATGAACCTAGATACAGCTGATCACAGACGGCCAAGAATGGTATACTTTGGAAAAAAGGGACAGTGTACTGGATACCACCCAGTATTTGCAATATTGCTATGAGGGAATTAATGTTCTTATAGCAGTGGCAGAAAAGACAAAGCTGTTTTTGCATATAGATAGGAAGATATTTTGTTGGTAACTTTGGATCCCCTTTTTTTAGCTTGGATGAGCTCAAGCTTAACTCTGTAAAAGGTGAGGGGAGATACATGAAAACCCCGTACAACTGGAAGCAGCCAAGGGATTAAAAGACTTATTTTTTGAAAAAGGGGATTTAAAATAAAATCAGTGTGTCTCTCAATTCACAGATATTATTTCAATATTATTGTGAACTTACAGTCTTATAATAACTGTTAATATATGTAAATAGAGATCGCTGACATAATAATGATGCATAAAATGTTAAATTACAAAAATATTGGAAATTAAGTATTGGTAGCAAAAATATTGAGTCCCTTAACTATAAAAAACAGAAATATCATTGTGAAATTTTTTAACATATATCGAAAACAAAAATATTGGAAACAGATATATTGCTACGTTTAACCCCTTCAGCGTGGCGCGGATTACCGCGCCGCGCTGAAGGTTCCGTGCACGGGCTGGGCCGTGACGGAGCGGTTCCGTCATGCGCACAGCGCAACCGATGCGCATGATGGAACCGCTCCATCACTCGCATCGAAGGGGTTAAATAGACATATAGGTGCCGATTCGGATCCTGGAGAAACCGGGTATGAACCGTCGGTCGGAGCGTTTTCTCCGTCCGACTCGTACCCGGGAAATAAACATTACAAACATGGAAGTACGATTCCCACGGAAACACCATTTCCGTACGAATCGTAAAAAATACCGACCGCCGAAAATATACATACGAATGTGATCCGGGAATGCTCCGACGTGACGTCGGGATGCATTCAGGCTGCGGTTCACGAATCAGGAAGTACGATCCGCACCGACGTCACCCCGCACGGATTATATTTTCCGGCTGCCAAAAACTGCCGGGAAATCAGGACGACGCGCACAAGGAGCACCTGTACGCGACGGACAGCCATGGACCCGAACCTACGTGTCATCCCAGCCCTCATAGCAGTCCACCTGCTCTACAGGCACTGACGCAGACGCCGCAGAAGGTCAGAATAACACCCAGGGGCAAAGGGGGGGGCAGGGGCAGGACACATAACCCCCACACAAGTCACAAATTACACATGCCCTGGACATACCTGACCTGCAGGACCTGGTCACCTCGAGGGGGTGGGGGAGTGTCCAGCAACGCAAGCGTCCGCCACAACGGAAGTGGATGTTGACGCGAACCGGCAACACAACAATACCATGCGTACCATACCCAGGCCTTAAGAGCGTGGGTAGGGGCCGTACCACGCCCACCACTACGTCACCCCAACAATGGCGGTACGGCCCGTACCCACGTACTAAAGGCCTGGGTACGGGCTGTACCAGCCTTGTTGGGGTGATGTAGGGGTACGCGTGGTACGACTCGTACCCATGCTCTGAAGGGCTTGGTACAGTGCGTACCCCTATGGCACCCCATTGGGGGTCTGCACCGTACCCAGGCCCTCAGAGCGTTGGTACGGGTCGTACCACGCGTACCCCTACATCACCCCAACAATGCTGGTACGGCCCGTACCCAGGCCATTAGAACGTGGGTACGGGCCGTACCGCCATTGTTGGGGTGACGTAGGGGTGGGCGTGGTACGACCCGTACCCACGCTCTTAAGGCCTGGGCACGGTACGTACCCAGGCCTGCAAATCGTGGGTACGGGAATGTACGGAGCGTACCCCCACCCGTGTATGAATGGAGCGTACCCCCACCCGTGTATGAATGTAGCGTACCCACACCCCACCAGTGTATGTACGGAGCGTACCCACATCTGTGTATGAATGGAGCATACCCACACCACACCAGTGTATGTACGGAGCGTACCCACACCCGTGTATGAATGGAGCGCACCCACATCCGTGTATGAATGGAGCGTACCCCCACCCCTGTATGAATGTAGCGTACCCACACCCCACCAGTGTATGTACGGAGCGTACCCACACCCGTGTATGAATGGAGCGCACCCACACCCGTGTATGAATGGAGTGTACCCACACCCGTGTATGTCCCGAACGTACATGCCCAGACACAGGAGGGGTGTGTGCAGAGTCCTCCCAGCAGTGCCCAGACATAGGAGGGGTGTGTGCAGAGTCCTCCCAGCAGTGCCCAGACGCAGGAGGGGTGTGTGCAGAGTCCTCCCAGCAGTGCCCAGACGCAGGAGGGGTGTGTGCAGAGTCCTCCCAGCAGTGCCCAGACATAGGAGGGGTGGGTGCCTATCACTCCCAGCAGTGCCCAGACGCAGGAGGGGTGAGTGCAGAGTCCTCCCAGCAGTGCCCAGACATAGGAGGGGTGTGTGCAGAGTCCTCCCAGCAGTGCCCAAACGCAGGAGGGGTGTGTGCAGAGTCCTCCCAGCAGTGCCCAGACGCAGGAGGGGTGTGTGCAGAGTCCTCCCAGCAGTGCCCAGACATAGGAGGGGTGTGTGCAGAGTCCTCCCAGCAGTGCCCAGACGCAGGAGGGGTGTGTGCAGAGTCCTTTCAGCAGTGCCCAGACATAGGAGGGGTGGGTGCCTATCACTCCCAGCAGTGCCCAGACACAGGAGGGGTGTGTGCAGAGTCCTCCCAGCAGTGCCCAGACATAGGCGGGGTGGGTGCCTATCACTCCCAGCAGTGCCCAGTAACAGGAGGGGTGTGTGCCTATCACTCCCAGCAGTGCCCAGACATAGGAGGGGTGTGTGCAGAGTCCTCCCAGCAGTGCCTAGACACAGGAGGGGTGTGTGCCTATCACTCCCAGCAGTGCCCAGACACAGGAGGGGTGTGTGCAGAGTCCTCCCAGCAGTGCCCAGACATAGGAGGGGTGTGTGCAGAGTCCTCCCAGCAGTGCCCAGACGCAGGAGGGGGGTGTGCAGAGTCCTCCCAGCAGTGCCCAGACGCAGGAGGGGTGTGTGCAGAGTCCTCCCAGCAGTGCCCAGACACAGGAGGGGTGTGTGCCATCCCTCCCAGCAGTGCCCAGACGCAGGAGGGGTGTGTGCAGAGTCCTCCCAGCAGTGCCCATACATAGGAGGGGTGTGTGCAGAGTCCTCCCAGCAGTGCCCAGACGCAGGAGGGGTGTGTGCAGATTCCTCCCAGCAGTGCCCAGACATAGGAGGGGTGGGTGCCTATCACTCCCAGCAGTGCCCAGACGCAGGAGGGGTGTGCGCAGAGTCCTCCCAGCAGTGCCCAGACATAGGAGGGGTGGGTGCCTTGAAGTACTGGGTATTTTAAGCCCAGCGGTGCAGGGGAACACACCCTATGACTTCGGGTTCTTCCTGTTTCAGACCTACAGAAACACAGAGTCTTCTGGGTGAAGTCAGAGATCAGTTTATTGGCTGCAGACCAATTACAGGTATCCAAGAAGTACAACAGCGTGTATGTTCTTAGGAGACTGCCGAAAATCATAGAAACGGGCTTCTTCTTAAATACAGAATATCCTGCTTCAGGCATACATTCCTTAGTTTATGATATGGCCATTACATGTATACATTACAAACGAAAAGGCAGAGTCATGATGACCATCCCACATTCCAGTTAAGCCAGCCCGCAATTATTTACCCAGCAAGGCTCAGATCCCACATCAGATATCGATAGGCCCCAATAAACGTGAGCATCTCCTGTTTGGAAAACAAGCCATAAAGCAGGAACAGTCAGGTGTGAAAGAGATTAGCTGGAGGCTTGTGTAGGATGAAAAGACTTTATGGTGTGTCAAGCCCTGATGCTAATCACAGGTGGCCAGAGGACGGGGAACTCGTGAGACCGGACTGACCTGGGGCAGCGGAGCCAAGCTGCCCAGGTCACAGAAAAGTCAAAGGAAAGGCACATGTGCTCTAAAAGGCCTGTATTTGCCCCATGCTATGTAGCCTATGTGAGGGCAACCATAAGATGGCCACCGCTCTAAGATGGAACCCACGTAGTGATGTATAATAGCGTATACACAGTGCATTCATAGCTAAAACATTACACAAAGCACTGTACATACCGCATTAACCATTCGCGGTTCACTAATACCGGGATAGACAGGGGTAGGGCCCTGCCTCCTACGCGGTCCCAAATTCTAAAGTACGACAGACCCTCCTTTTGCCCTTACATAGGCAATAACTATACTCATTTCAATCCGAGTCTAGGTCAATATTCATGAAGTCATGGAGATGTTGCTGTAGCATCATCCTATTACTTAGCTCGTCCCTTGATACAGGTTTCCTTACACATAATGTAGCACAGAGGCCACATATCGCAGGAGCACACTGTATGCACAGACAGAACAGGAAAAGGATGGCTAAGACCATTCCAATGACCATCAGAACTTTCCAACCCCAGGCAGATATCAGTTCCCAGAACCACCCCACCAGTGACCAATCTCCTTTATCCACGTGTATGGACTCAGATATTTTATGTAGTTTGGAGATGGCTTGATAAACTGTTGGAGCGTTGTCTGGTATGAAAATGCAACAACTAGATTGGATAATCTTACATACCCCACCGCGGTCTGCAAGTATGACGTCTAGAACCATGCGGTTCTGCAAAGTCATGAGGCGATCCGCTTGGAGCTCAGCTGTCAAATTACCAAGGGCACCAGCCGTAACATTAACAGTGGATTCAACCACACGAGTCAGCTGTCTCAGGTTCCTACTATTAACCATAGGTCCCCAAAACGGCAGGAAACCCAAAAAGAAATCTCCCGCTTCCTGACCGGCAGTATCCTCCTTACTAATTACGCCTCTCACAACTCTGGTCTTGTGATAGTCAGAGGCGGCAGTAAATGTTGGCTGTAACAGATTTGCGATATAACATGTGCCCGAGAAGTCAGGGGGCAACCATGTATATGCTCGGTCATTGCAGATAAAATATGTACCCTTGGCAGCCAAAAACGCTGGGGAAAACTGTGACGGAAAAGTGTACGTTTCAGTACAGTCACTTCTTCCCAGTTGAGCCCTAGGATTCTGACCATTACCTTGCAAACAGAACCGACCTATGTGGGGTATGACCCAGATTGGGGATGAGATTTTTCGCTGTCTTTCACCCAGACTAATACTATACCCCGTCGTGTTCCACCCTACATAAGCTCTCAACTCTTCTTTGGGAATAGATGAGTATGCGTCGATATCTCTGCTCATATCGGCAACTCCTTTCATTAAAGCTTTGTTATTTGTGCTAGGTCTGATGGAACGCGGTTGTCGCGGGGAGTACGCATCTAGTGCATAGAGAAACATGGTCTGGAATGCCCATGACGATCCATTGTAACTATACGGCAGCACTAGATAGGGAATACCCTTATTAATGGTATGTGGCATTAAACCACACACCCAGCAATTGGTTGTATTCATGACTAGTTGGTGCTGGTGCAGGAGCTGAATAAACAAGTTATTCACAAACTCTGATCGTCTAGCTTGTTCATGTTCAGGCAGAGGGTGAAAAGAGTGTGAGGAGACAGTAGGAGGAGGTATAGGCTGTACAGTGGGTGCAATGGGCTCTTGAGAGGAGAAGAATACAAATCCTCCAGTAAACACTACCATACTACATAATACAAACAGACATAAAAATACAAAACGTTTGTGCTTCATTATTTTACACATTCTTGTTTTAAAGTTCATTTCCTCAGCGAGTCTCTCCATCTTACAAAACTCCATCCTCTAATCATGCCGCTCACGGCGGGTGAGTTTCTTCTGCTAAGGAGTACGCCTGTAAGTCCAGGGAACGCCCTAGACCAACCAGAACCGTTGACCTAACGTCTTCGGCCTGTACCCCAAAGTCTTGGCACCGCGACCCTGCGGCTGAACCCGGATGGTGGTTCGAAAAACAAAAATCAAGAAAGTCCTTCAGATGGGAGAGCTCTGGTTATCAAAAAATAAAAAGGTAAAAGAAAAAGAATATTTATTTGTCCATAGGCCTTGGTCTTAGATTATAATGGAGACGGCCAGGTACTGTTTGATCTTGGAACAAGAGTTCAGGCTCTGTGGTGTCCAATCGAATTGACGGCGGCACAGCTTCTTGCAAAATATCGTCACTTTCCTGTGCTGAAGTTGTGCCTTTTATGCGTGCATCACTGAACGTCACAAAACGAGGTACAGTGTCTGTTTCAGAGTCTGCGATACCCTCCTGGACCCACTGGTCATACGGCAGAGGCAAAGGTATCCTCTTCACGTGGGCGCCGTGGATCCAGTTCTTTTTCCCCTTTACTCGAACAGCTGATCTTGTAGACAGTAGCACGAGATGAGGGCCAATCCAGCGGGGCTCATCGTTGCTTTTCCGCTGGAAGTTTTTCACAAGGACCCACGTGCCAGGTTCGATAGGGTGTCCAGGAGCTTCAGAGGCCGGGGGGAGAGTATCGTGCACCTGTTGGTGTAAAACACGCAGTTTAACCGTCAAATCATACAAGTAATCAAGCAGTACTGGGTGTTCGATTTCACTGAATTTCGCCGGTCTTGGCACACCCCATACATTGGCCGGGCAGCCAAAAACGACCTCGTAGGGACTAAGTCCCACTCGTGAATGCACAGTCATTCTGGTGGACAGGAGTGCTAGAGGCAGAGCGAAAGGCCATTTAAGACCTGAGCTCGCTTGAATTTTGGCCAGTTTGAGTTTTAGAGCGCCATTGTAGTGCTCTACTAATCCAGCTGATTGGGGGTGATTTGCAGCATGAAATTTCTGCTTTATACCTAGTCCCTCACACACATTCTTCATCACTTGGCCCACAAACTCACTCCCATTATCACTCCACACCATTCTTGGCATTCCAAACCTAGGGAAAAATTCCTTCACAAGGGCTTTGGCTGTGGACAGAGCAGTGTTATCTTTTAGAGGATAGGCCTCTATCCATTTTGAGAAAGCGCAAACAACCACTAATACGTATTTCAGGTTGTTGCACCTTTCCATGTGGATAAAATCTAGCTGCAAAACTTCAAATGGATATGATGGAGGCGCAAAATGACCAGCTGGAGTTGGGGTTCCCCTACCAGGGTTGTACTTCAAGCATACCATACAATTCTTGACCACATTCTCTGCACACTTAGGAATTCCAGCATTCTGCCATACTGGAGCCAACAACTTACAAATTCCTTTCGTACTGATATGTGCCATTCCATGTGCCATAGTAACCACTGGAAGCACATATGCATCAGGTAACAACCATCGCCTATGTTCTGACAAATCAATCCAACAACCATTCTCATCCAACTTACCCATACTTTCTCTCCACTTGCTCAACTCTTTCTCTGTGGCTTCAGCTTGAAGGGACTTCACACTCTCTATTGTGTTTTCACACATTCCAACATCACCAACCCATCTGGCAGGGCCTGCAACATACATTCGAGTCTTCACATCTTTTGCTGTTTCTTTCGCAACTTCATCAGCAAACGCGTTACTACGACCAACATCATCAGTGATTTTCTTGTGCGCACTGCATTTCATAATTGCAACTTGTAACGGTAGGGTCAGCGACTCAAGGAGATCATTCACCAACTTGCCATTCTGAATCTTAGCTCCATGTGAAGTCAGGAACCCACGTTCCTTCCACAATCGCCCAAAACTATGAGCCACGCCAAAGGCGTACTGGCTATCCGTATATATGTTCACTTTCATTCCTTCAGACAACATGCATGCTCTCGTAAGGGCAATCAATTCTGCTGCTTGAGCCGAATTTTGTGGCACACGTGCAGTTTCAACAATTGTGTGCAAAGTCGTGATAGCATATGCAGCAGTCTTATCACCATTTGGAAGCTTGAAACACGAACCATCCACCCATAAAGTACCATCACACTCAGTCAGGGGAGTATCTTTAAGATCTACTCTCCCTTTCGTCTCTTCTTCTGTTCTGAACAGACAATCATGTTGCTCTATCTCATCTAGGTCTGCTGGGATTGATAATAGTGTAGCTGGGTTCAACGTGTTGCATCTCTTTCTGTGTATGTGATTTGCTAACAGTGTCAGCTCATAACCAGATAATCGCGCACTAGTTAAGTGCTGTGTCTTGGTCCTGTTTAACCTCTTCAATGCCCATGACGAGCTGGTCTCGTCATGGGCCGCGGTTGCGCTGTGCCCATGACGAGACCAGCTTGTCATAAACCCCGCCCGCTAATGAAACGGCCGGCACAGGGCGGGGAAAGGGACTGGCACTGAAGGGGTTAACAATGTGTCCACAGCATGTGGAACCATAACAATCAATGTATGATCCATTACTAGGCCAGCAGACTGTCGAATAGACATAGCTGCAGCGGCTGTGGCTCTCAGACAACTTGGCAATGCCCTCGCTACCGGGTCCAAGGTTGACGAAAAATATGCGCATGGACGCGGTCTATCGCCAAAAGGCTGTGTTAACACTGATAATGCGCAACCATCTTTCTCATGAACATACAATATAAAAGGCTTGCTGTAGTCAGGGGTACCCAACACAGGAGCTGAACACAATGCATTACGCAATTCCCAAAAACTTTTCTGACACTCTTCAGACCATGGAATAGGATTCGGTGTGTCTTTGCATGTTAATGCTAACAACGGTTTTGCCAACAAGGAAAAATTAGGAATCCAATGCCTACAGTATGAAGTAATGCCCAAGAAAGCACGCACTTCTCTCTGTGTTCTTGGCACACTCAACTGTGCAATGGCTTGAATTCTTTCTGGGGTCAGTTTCCTTCCCTCCTTCGATAAGAGATGACCTAAGTAGGTCACTTCTTGTCGACAATATTGCAGCTTTGAGAGAGGCACTTTGTGATGGAAGGCAGACAAATGACGCAACAATGACAAGGTAGCGTTTTTGCAAATCTTTTCAGTATCCGCGGCGATTAGTAAATCGTCGACGTACTGAATGAGGATAGCGCCACTAGGTAAAACCAGTGCATCAAGCTGTGCTTTTAAAGCCTGACTGTATATTGATGGACTCTCACAGTAGCCCTGGGGAGCGCGTTTAAAGCGGAAGCTTCGGCCTCCTAAACTGAAGCCAAAAATGTCTCTGCTCTCCTCTGCAATTGGGATGCTAAAGAAAGCATTCTTTAGATCGATCACTGAGAACCATGCAGCGGAGGCTGGAATCATGGTTAACAAGGCAGTTATATCAGGGACAACTGGAAACTGTGGTACAACAATCTTATTAACCTCTCTAAGATCAATCACAAATCTGTAAACAGGTGGCTGTGAAGGGTCCGTTCGTCTTAAGACAGGTAAAACAGGACTATTGCAAACGTTGCCTCTTGTCTCTTCAATTACACCCTTTTTAATCAAATCACTGACAATTGCTAACAATGCTTTCTGACCTTCATTGGAGATCTTGTACTGGGGAATGCGTGGCAATTTAACATTGGCTTTTAAAGTGACCACATATGGCGGTATTTCCAAAAGACCCACATCATTGGGACCAGTAGCCCAAAGGACATCCGGAAGGGATGATAATTCAGGTGGCATCGCATTTTTAGACAAATACATTGGGGAAATCACTTTCTTGCCTAATGTAAGTTGCACTCCTGAGGGAGAACAATATAGTGTTGCATGCAATCTTTTTAGCAAATCTAATCCTAGCAAATTTTCACCACAACCCGTCGTTAGGATGAGGGGTGCTTTTAGCTCACAAGGTCCAACAGAAAGTGACATAGGACTAGAAATCGGGTTCCTAACTGGGGTGCAAGAAAAACCTACTGAGACATTCATTTCGCCAGACAAAGGCGCGCCAGGGAGTTTTGAATGCATGATTGAACTCTTTGCAGCACCAGTATCCAGCAGAAAGGGCTCCGTTACATTTGCTGTAGTTACTTTAACATAAGATCCACTCTGATCCACTGACACTGAAACAACTCCCTCTCTCTGTCTACGGCTGTCCTAGTAATCATTATCTTCTACATTGTCATCTTCTGCATAATAATCATTATTGTAGTACTGAGCTGTATTACCAGTCGCGTTGGCTTGCTGATCAAAGCTATTTATGGTATTTTGAGGCGGAAGAGGACGCGCGTTCTGGAGAACATTTCCACGCCCTCTGCCTCTAGGAGCTTGCTGACCACCTCTACCTCTTGTGCCGTACGCATTACTGTTACGCTGCATTAATTTAGGGCAACTATATTTAAAATGACCTTCCTCTTTGCAATATGAACATTGGTTGGGACCTACAGGGATTCGTGGTTGATAATACCCATTCATTTGCTGACTATTCTGAAATTGTTGGGGTTGCTGATAGATACCTTGTGTTTGCCTATAATTACTCTGTCCTCCATGTGGCGGATAGGCCTGCTGCAAAAGGACCTTTGTCTTTAGTTCTTTCGTTTTCTTATCTGTTCTGTCCTTCTCATCTTTGTCTCTATTCTCATAACACTGTGCAGTAGCCAGTATTTGCGCTGAAGAGGAAACAGCCCAAGAACTTTCTGAGTCTTTTAATTTCTTACACAACTCAGGAAGTAGATTCTGCACAAATTTATCAACAAATAACCGTTGGCCACCTTCAGTGCTCATGTCTTGACCACTGTGGTCGATAAACGTTTCTTCAAACCTGGTAAAGAAATCAGACACTGTCTCATCTTTCTTCTGCTTACATGCGGATAGTTTATCCCAATTTACGCGCATCGCGGGCATTATAGTTTTCATGTAGGTAATAATTCGACCAGGGAGCTCTGCTACCAAAGGCTCAGGTTTTGCACCACCAATTTGTCTAGTGTCTGCGGCAATAATGTTAGCCCATGTCGCACCTAGTTCTGCATCGTGATCTACATTGCGAATTGACCCCCACAAAGGCTGTGGAACAACATTTCCAAACAACATATCAATGTCAGCTAAATTCATGATACATGATCCTGCAGTTTGTGATAACTCCTTATAATATCCTGCAGGGTTTTTACGGGGATCAGGCAATGTCTGTTTAAACGCTATTACTTCAGATCGTTTCCAAGGGACATGCACCCAAACACGCTGAAAATGTGCTGGCATAGCAGCAATACCATGAGCGGCATCAGCCGCAACAGCTTCCTTCCATACCAGAGGGACTTCTCTCATAGGGTATTGTCGCGCTTTTCCCTTTCTCCCCACAGGGAAATCTTGTGCAAACAACGACTGTTGACAATCATCACTCCTCAAGGATAATAAGATCGCAACTGCTCTATTGACATCGGGGCCCACAATCGTACCTTTTCCAAAATCGAATCTCACTCGACACAACTCCTGCGGGCTTGGATCTCTACCATGATCATCCAATTCCTCACAGAGGATTTCACACATTTTCTCGAACACATACCTCTGTTTCGGGGCATCCCATTGATGAAAAACGTCAACAACTGATTCCACATCATAGAGTGATGAAAAAATAATCCACCTACGCGCCATATGATCTAATGTCTTTTTCTCTTCAGGATCAGGCAGCTGACTGCGCAATTGCTTACGCTGTAAATCAGGAGTCGCACTAGATGACCCAAAGAGAGGCGACATTAAACTAGTAACTACATTAGCTAGTCGTTGTCGTGCTGAAGGAGAAGTTGAGGCGAAAACAGGGGGATAGACAGAGGGAAGAAAAACGGATTCAGATACAGGTACCGGGGTAGTGCAAGAGGGAGCGCCAGAGGAGGCTGCTGGCGTGCTAGGCAAAGTCGCAGGAAGCGCAGGAGCAACAGGTAGCAAAACTGGCGGCCCTTGAGAGGGCTGCACTGCAGGGATAGGAGCCAGCTGGGGAGGAGCTGGCGGCTGTGGGAAGGCTTGCGGCATATTTACTGGAGGCTGCACATTTACAAGCTGTGGAGGTGCGGTGGCATTTTGCGCATATGGGGGTGGCGAACTGAGCAAATGGGACATTAGGGAATCTTTCTCATTCTCTTTTGTCTCATCTTGCACAAGGGGTGACAAAACAGGGTAACATTTATCAATCCCTAGTTTGCGCTGTCTATGTAACTGTTCCTTCATTTGTTCCTCCTCATTATCTTTAAATTGCACAGCTGCTTGCATCACTGACATACCTCTTTCTCTCTTATTCCTTTTCGCTAGCTTAATTTCCTTCTGTTTGGCTTCCTTTCGCCATAGGCGGAAAGAATCAAACATCGCCGGCCGGGCTTTCTTTTTAAACAATTTTACTTCCAAATTATCTAAGATATCTGTATCGAAACTACCATTTTGGGGGCATTTTAAAACACCGTCCTTTCTGGTGTATCGGATCCATATTTCATTATATGCAATGGGGCCCACGCCATGTTTTACATAAAGCTCATAAGTTGGAGTTCCAATTGGAGGAACCGGACATGAATCCTCTAACTGGAAATCCCTTCCACAACCCAAACAAAATAATCTTCCAAATACACTAGCACCAGGCATCTTTGCTCACTAGTCTAGTTCCCAACTTCAAAGGATTACCGATTACGATAGTCTCGTGAATACACGAGTCCTCTGGCTTTGGGGTTTGCAAACTCCAAATAAACCAAAATTATCCCGAAGGATACCAAACAAATTGGGAGACGCTCCACTTATACTTAACTGAATATCGATGATCAATGGCGTCACCAGAAGACTCTCTCGATTGTTTCGCTCTACCAAAATCGTCAAGGGTCCAAAACAGGGCGATTAATCAGGGCAGCAGTCCTTCGTAGCCGTCGGGACGCGGAGAACCTCGCAGAAAAGACTTTCGGACCACGTCGACATGCAGGGGTCGATGAAGTGGCGGCCTTCCTCCAGAATTTCCACATGAAGCTCCTCACGAACCTCTGGCTTGGACCGGTTCCGCTGAAATCGCGCCGAGTTGGGCGCCAACTGAAGTACTGGGTATTTTAAGCCCAGCGGTGCAGGGGAACACACCCTATGACTTCGGGTTCTTCCTGTTTCAGACCTACAGAAACACAGAGTCTTCTGGGTGAAGTCAGAGATCAGTTTATTGGCTGCAGACCAATTACAGGTATCCAAGAAGTACAACAGCGTGTATGTTCTTAGGAGACTGCCGAAAATCATAGAAACGGGCTTCTTCTTAAATACAGAATATCCTGCTTCAGGCATACATTCCTTAGTTTACGATATGGCCATTACATGTATACATTACAAACGAAAAGGCAGAGTCATGATGACCATCCCACATTCCAGTTAAGCCAGCCCGCAATTATTTACCCAGCAAGGCTCAGATCCCACATCAGATATCGATAGGCCCCAATAAACGTGAGCATCTCCTGTTTGGAAAACAAGCCATAAAGCAGGAACAGTCAGGTGCGAAAGAGATTAGCTGGAGGCTTGTGTAGGATGAAAAGACTTTATTGTGTGTCAAGCCCTGATGCTAATCACAGGTGGCCAGAGGACGGGGAACTCGTGAGACCGGACTGACCTGGGGCAGCGGAGCCAAGCTGCCCAGGTCACAGAAAAGTCAAAGGAAAGGCACATGTGCTCTAAAAGGCCCGTATTTGCCCCATGCTATGTAGCCTATGTGAGGGCAACCATAAGATGGCCACCGCTCTAAGATGGAACCCACGTAGTGATGTATAATAGCGTATACACAGTGCATTCATAGCTAAAACGTTACACAAAGCACTGTACATACCGCATTAACCATTCGCGGTTCACTAATACCGGGATAGACAGGGGTAGGGCCCTGCCTCCTACGCGGTCCCAAATTCTAAAGTACGACAGCCTATCACTCCCAGCAGTGCCCAGACACAGGAGGGGTGTGTGCCTATCACTCCCAGCAGTGCCCAGACATAGGAGGGGTGTGTGCAGAGTCCTCCCAGCAGTGCCCAGACACAGGAGGGGTGTGTGCCTATCACTCCCAGCAGTGCCCAGACATAGGAGGGGTGTGTGCAGAGTCCTCCCAGCAGTGCCCAGACACAGGAGGGGTGTGTGCCTATCACTCCCAGCAGTGCCCAGACATAGGAGGGGTGTGTGCACAGTCCTCCCAGCAGTGCCCAGACACAGGAGGGATGTGTGCAGAGTCCTTCCAGCAGTGCCCAGACACAGGAGGGGTGGGTGCAGTGTCCTCCCAGCAGTGCCCAGACACAGGAGGGGTGGGTGCAGAGTCCCCCCAGCTGTGCCCATGGAAAGAAAGGGGTTGAGTACACACAGATACAATGGCCACAATTGTCAGTCAGGTGCTCACAGACCCAGCAGAACACGAAACACATGTGTGCGAGGCTGGGAGTACCCACATGCATAGTGCGGAAAAGGTAACCTGTACACATGAAGTCCTGTCAATATACTCCAGTCACAAGTACAGTGACCCCCAAGGATGACACAAATGATGCAGGTGGAGACCTTGGCCAGCATGCATGGCCAAAGTTGAAGGGGTCCGTCACACACCCAGCAAATGTGGACACAGCACTGCACAAATGTCTTCACAACACCCTGCAAGGAAGATGTCAGGGTCCACAGAGGAAGGTACACACCTTGGGACAATGTCACCATGCAGTAACAGCTTACATGAGCAAAGTTTGATAGCAAATACTGTGTGATGGCACACAGATAACAGGGTCCACCCCACGAACAGCACACTACAACATATTCCAGACACCTAACACATTATCGCCACCCCAAATCATGGAGCAGCACCACCAACAGCAATGCCAGAAAAGCAGTAGTGTGCCAAGGAAAATAAAATCGCTTTATTCAGCAATGTTCTAAAATGCATTGTATGAAGAGTTCCATATGCACAAGGCCCATAGGGCAGTCCATAGTTCCAATCCAGTTGGGGGACACATTGGGATGCGTGTCCCCTAGCTTGCCTGCACAGTTCAGACTACCTTGTCATCCACAGGGGGGGGCATCATGTGGGGGGGAAGGACCAGGCACCGCAGGGACAGGAGGGGCAAGGGTAGGTGTTATGGGTGCAGGGACGGACGACTCCAACACAGGGGGTGGGGCAGCGCCAATGGTGGATTTGAGCACGGCGCTGCACACTACTGCCAGGTCGCCCAGCGTCTCCCCTGCACCCGAAGGAACCACAGGCCCCAAGGAGGGGGGGGTGTCGCAGGGATGGGTTGCAGCGCTACCGGGGGAGGGTGTGGACAGGGGGGGACTCAACTACCCTGACCGGGGACTCCTTTGACCGCTTGCGGGGTGGTGTCACTTTGGGGCTCAGGGACAGAGCGGCCATGAAGGAGTCTTTGGTGGAATCCTGGCCAGGAGAGCTGAGGGGAGTGGATTTGGAGGGTGGTGGTCGTGAGGAATGTGGACTCCCACTCTGGCTGCGTGTCTTCCGTTTCCCCCCCGACCCAGTGGGTGTGCCTACTTCACCCTGTGTGTGCGTGCCAGGAGGTGTGCGCTTTGCCTTCCCTGGTGGTGTGGTGCCTGTGTCTGGTGGTGTGCGTGCATGGGGACGTCTGGGTGTGCTTTGGACAGGCATGGAAGTGGGAAGTGTGGATGGTTCAGGGGAAGGGGGGGACGTAGCGCTGCAGGAGACCCACTGCTGCAGTCAGTGTCGAGTCTATGGACCTCAGCAAGTTGCGTTGGTCAGACTGCGCAGCTGAAATGCCCTCCATGTATGCCTCCATCTGGTTGAGCACACGGCTGTGGCCATGGAGGACATTAAGCATCGCAGTCTGACCAACCTGCAACTGCCGCAGGATGTCCACAGACTCGGCATTGGTGGCAGCAGTGGAGACAGGGGCAGGGGGTGTGGTGCCTGGCAAGAAGGAGACACGTGGTGACCTAGCACGGCGGGAAGGGACACGAGCAAGTGGGAGGCCGGTGATCGGAATGGAGGGGGTGGGTAGTGATGGAGTGCTGGTGTCAGCTGTGGGAGCAGCCTCCGCCCCCTCGGAGTGCTCAGCCTCGGACCCGTCTGCGTCATAGTCGGTGGTGGTTTGACTGGACAGGTCCTCCGCTGCACTCCCGTCGGCCTCCATGCCACTCGATGTGCCAGCCAACTCAGCACTGCTGGCACTGGTGCTCGCTCCCTCCTCACGTTCCGTGCCAGTATCTCCCTCGTAGTCCCCCGACGATGCTGAGGGCAATTTGAAGAGACAGGAGAAATCAGACACCTGTATACATATGTCACATGAGTCAACTCTACATAGGTCACAGTGCATAGCCTGTAAAGCAACAAGAGTAACATCTACAATACAAGGTACATATGTAGTCCCTGCAACACACAGTTTGTTGACCCACCATGCCACTGTTAAAATATGGAGAGCATGACACAATAGCAAATAACTTGATATCAAATTGTACAGAGGAGCCAGGCTCTGGGGACAATCTAGCACACCATCAGCGCCACACAGCGTAGCCAAGAAAGGGATGAGCAGGAACCATGTCTATCAACTCTTGGGACATGCTGCAAAGGTAATACTGAAAACCATGACCAACATGACTGGGGCACTGCACCTTGAGTGTTTGGCCACACAAACATCACACACTGGCCAGACCGAGCAAGGAGACTTCAGGTTTGGACATGTAGGCCTTGCCCGCACCAACCCCACCCCCCTACCTGAGACAATGTGATTGAGACAGAGGAAGTACTTACACCTCTTAGTCTGGGATGAAAACACATGGCCTGCAATTAATCGTGATCGCACACAAACTACCCCTGGTGCGCCTGTCCACATATATCACTGACAAACAACAATCATCAGATAGTTGTACCAAGACACACAGGCACTGGCCCCTGTGAGTATGCACCAGCTAAATTAGGTCACCCTGTACAGTGGACACATGTAGCACAGTATACGTGAATACAAATGAGGCCAGGGTACTATGCCACAGGGCCCAAACTATGCTGAAGACACAGAGAATGTCCACATTGTCTGATGACACACATGATACCTAGGAAAAGGTGCCCCAGGGGACTGTAGTGGCCACACTACTCCATGGCCCTGGATGGATATGACTGGAACACAAGCCACCATCCCTGCACTATGCATATCTCACACTCAAGCACATCATGTCAGAGGGCACAACATTCGACATGCAGGCAGTAAGGCAGTACACATGAAACACACACTCCCATGTCGGGACTCAGCATCAGTGCCAACTAACATGGACCCCTCAATGACAGAACTGGCCAGGGCACAGGCAACGTGCAAAAACCTGTTACACACCACCCCCACACATGATGCTGCAAGCATTGGGCACTTGGAGTAACTGCCAGCCTAGATGACCTTGTGCAAGAGTGACTACACACAGACCAGGGAACACATGGCAAGGAGGGGAAGGGAGGAAGAACAGCACCGCTTTACTTTAGGGAACAGGATATGCACTGCACATTTAAACCCTGGCAGTGTATCCATGCAACTGCGCACTTCCAAAAGCTGGTCACACACAACAAACACACATGTACCTACCCCCTTCCTGCTGCTGCTTCTCCGCTAGGCGCCTATCCAAGTCAGGGAAGACCACCGCCAGCACACGCTTATGGATGTGGGTCAGACGCCGGCGCCCACGGTTTTTGTGGCTCACAGGTGAGTCCCCCAGCAGGAGCCGTGCGATCCTCCACGTCCAGCACCGGATGTCCTGCCAGCGTTTCCTCACCTGGGCTAGGCGCCGCTTCCGACCCTCTGACCTCCTCACGGCACTGACGGCTTGTTTCCAGATCTCCCCCTTGGCACAGACGCCTACCTGTGAGGATGCAAAAGTGCCAATACATCAATCCACCTTATCAATGATACAGAGACACACATATTACAAATTATGCATGTTTGAACTGGCCATAGTATGCAGCCAACTCATTGCACCTTTGTCATAGTGACATCATCCTCCTGGGAATGGGCAAATGCAGTAGGTGCCATTGAAAGTACACAGGTGGCATGAGGGGTGCAACACAATCAATGATGCAGGCTCACACTGTGCATCCCAAGCTACAACAGGAATCTGAACAGTACCCCTAAGCAGTCACATGCCCCAGCCCACTTACGCTACCTCAGCAGAGTACACAGACACACACAGGCACTGAACAATCACCTGGCAATGGCAACTTCCGCTACAAACCTCACTCTGCACATGTGCCACTAGACTGGGGGTGTCACAGATGTGGGGCTGTCTCAGCACGGCAGACATCCAGCACAGCTCCCTGCTCACATCAGATGGGCAGGGTGTATCCATCCCATATGCAGCTGGGGTGCAACACTCCACATATGCACACACCCACATGACAGGGGACTCACACACACACACCAATGTCCAGGGGACGACCACATCATTTCGACACTCTCACCACAGGTACACTGAACATACACACATCTGTGGGTCCTGGCACCTGTGACCCTGGGAGGAGCACAGACTCACATCAGGACTGTAGAAACAACATTTCCAGGAGGATTAGGCAGTCCGAAAGCGGCATGCACAATGCAGTGATCGTCACAGTAAGCACCATGCTAGTGCGTTGTGCACACAGGAACTACAGCATGCTCTGCATGGGAGACATGAGCCCTTCCCCCCCTGGGAAGCACTATGAAGAACCCTGCATGTCTGTCACACCTGGACACAATGCCAGAAGTCACAGTCACAAAAAGGGGCACAGTTTAAGCTAGTGGAGTCTGCACTCACCTGCTCCCCTGGTCGACCATACAGCATGGTGTACTGTGGGAGGATCACATCCACCAATGCCATATTCTCCTCCATGGTGAATGGCTGGGCCCTCTCCACAGACCTGGACATGGTGCCAGAGGAATGACAAGCAGCAGCAGTGTTGTGGAATGAAGGGATGTACAGGCAAGTGCTCTCTCAAGGGACCTTTCTGCCTTAAATCTTCCTTGCTGGCCTGTTTCATTTACAGGAGTACAGAGTGATTGGCTCAGTCACATTTGGATCCTACGTGTCCTCCAATCAATTTAAAACTACCCCAGTGACAGGCTATGCATGGTTTTAAAATTGAGCATGATGTAATGTCAACAACCACATTGCAACAAAGTATATTGTCTCCAACCGACTTCTGCTGGCCACATGATGCAAAATTCAAACCTGAAACTCGGTCTCCATGACAACCAGCATGCATTTCGGCCCATATACTTGTCCCTCATGTGTCCCCTATGGCAATCCTATGTCACAGCACAGGTACGGTGCGTCCCACAGCCCTAGGGCACCCCAAATGCATTGCAATGGACCGTACACGCGTGTGTACGGTCCCCATCACTATGGGAGTGCTGGCGAATGCGTACGCCATAGTGATACGGGCCGTACACGCGTGTGTAGGGTCCCTATCACTATGGTGGTGCTGGCGTATGCGTACGCCATAGTGATAGGGACCGACCCTACACATGCGTGTGTACGGTCCGGACTACTATGGCGTACATGTACGCGAGCACCCCATAGTGAAAGGGACCGTACACACGCGTGTGTACGGTCCGGACTACTATGGCGTACACGTACGCGAGCACCCCCATAGTGAGAGGTCGGTCCCTATCACTATGGGGGTGCTCGCGTACGTGTACGCCATAGTAGTCTGGAACGTACACACGCGTGTGTACGGTCCCTATCACTATGGGGGTGCTCGCGTACGTGTACGCCTTAGTAGTCCGGACCGTACACACGCATGTGTACAGTCCCTATCACTATGGGGGTAGGGTCGGTCCCTATCACTATGGCGTACACATACGCCAGCACCACCATAGTGATAGGGACCGTACACACGCGTGTACGGTCTGTATCACTATGGCGTACGCATACGCCAGCACCACCATAGTGATAGGGACCGTACACACGCATGTACGGTCCGTATCACTATAGCGTACGCATACGCCAGCACCTCCATATTGATAGGGACCCCACACACGCCCTCGGAGCGTATGTACGGTGGGATTCACACCTGACAGTGGTGACAGGCGGCACACAGGAATGAATTGAGCTGTCATACATGGCCAAGGCTGGACATTAAGGCATTGTCTGTGCAGTACTACATGTGTCGGGCACAGGTGGGTCAGGCTGTGATGTGGCACCATACTCCTGAGGTGTGAAGCTAATCACAGTATGATGAGCTGTGTACACATGTCACGTGTGATGGTGCCCTATGTGCCACACATCCCCTTCACTCCTTTGACATGTGTGCATGTAGTACTGACTTGGTGGTCCATGCGTCACTGGCATGGCACAGTCACCGACACCCGCAAATGTCCCCTGATGCCAGGCACACGGAATGTTACCCTGACAAGTGAATGCCCGCGTTGCACACTGTAGCTATGTAATGTGTGTGTCATGTGTTCCCATAGGTTTGCTGTAGGTGTTTGGTCAAATGCATCTCCAGTTGCTGCAACCAACATGTGTCTGTGTGTAGATGGGCATGGCACACTGTTACGCACACCAGCACACATGTGTAATCCGACGTTAGGTGTGTATGTATGCATCGACACGGAGTTCCAAAACAAGGACATATCTGCATACTCTCAATGTATGTGTGATCAGTCTTGACATGTAATCCTTCATGGCAAGGTGTGTGGTCTGTCCTTATTCTATGACATGTGACCTGTGCCTCTAGTGTTCCGCAACCTGTCTGTACAATACACATCCTTCTTCTGCACATATTTGGATGTCTGTAACTCCTGTAATGCGTCTGCCTGCTCACTTACACTGGCCCACAGCTAGTTTCATGGCATGGCATATTGAGGTTGAGAATCAACGTTTGTAGCTGGCTCTTGGTAGGAGTGTCACATGCCTAGCATACGTGTCCAGGGCATATTGCACAGACCTGACTCTGTATGTAGCATATGTGTATTTCCTGTTGAGCATGTGCTCTGTACATTGACATTGGTGGTGTACTGTACTCACTCTTCGTTGTCCCTTCTAATTCACTGCAGGGCTCCGCCTCTCCTTCGACAAATTCCGGACTTGGCTGACATGCGGGAAAATGACTGTATATGCCGCTACCGCTTCCCCCAACACTTGATTGAGGACCTGACGACACGGCTGGCACCACACCTCCAACCGCTACACAGGTATCCTACTGCACTGACACCCAAGATGAAGGTGATGGCAGCCCTACATTTCTTGGCCACGGGTACCTTTCAACATACCATTGCCCATGTCGGTGGCATGTCCCAAACCATGTTCAGCCGTGTTCTGCATGATTTTTTAGAGGCCATGTTGGAGCACCTGGATGAGTTCATTAAATTCCCAACTCCTGAGCAGTTGACAGCTGTCAAGCGTGAGTTCTATGCCCTGGGAGGGATGCCCCATGTCATTGGGTCCATAGATGGAACACATGTGGCTTTAGTACCACCACAGGCACAGGAGGTAGCCTTCTGTAACCGCAAGCATTACCACTCCATTAATGCCCTTGCGGTGTGTCTTGCCAACATGGTGATTTCACATGTCTGTGCTCGTTTTCCAGGATCAGCACACGATGCGTACATCATGAGGCGTAGCAGGGTGCCTGAAATGATGCTGCAGCTGCGCAACAAATGAGCATGTATTGTTGGTGAGTATACTCTGGCAGTCCTGTATTTAACGTCATCTTCCTGTCTTAGTGCTTCTCCTGACCCACTCTTGTCCATGATGTTTCCATGTAGGGGACGCTGGCTATCCCAACATGCCATGGCTGATCACGCCTCTCCGCAACCCTAGCACGGCTGCCGATCACCGCTACAACAACGCCCATGGGCGGACCAGGCGAGTGATAGAGAGGACATTTGGCCTCCTGAAGAGCCGATTCCGTTGCCTCCACAAGACCGGTGGCGCACTTCCATATGCACCGGTGAAGGTCTGCAAGATATTCCTCGTGTGCTGCATGCTGCACAACATGGCAGTGGAGAAAGCTGTGCCACTCATCCTGGATCCAGATGAGCAGGACCATCCACCCGTGGAGGATGAAGGGCTTGGGCAAGTGATGTGGAGGAGGAGGAGGCGGTAGAGGACATGCGGAGTCGGCTCATACGCGACTTCTTTGCTTAGTGGTGAGTTCCAGTGTCTGAGTGTGCACGCATTGGGCTGTGTGTGGCATGTGTTGCAATGTGTGTGTCCATCTGCATGTCTTCCAAGTGAGTCAGAGGTGTGTTTGGATGTGTCACTCGAGTGATGGTGCAATAGAAGAATGTTTTTCCAGTGTCATCATTGTCACCTAGCATGTTGACAACCTAATACGTGTCGAGTACATGCACATGCATTCGGATGTGCTTCTTTTGGCTGACTTCTGGTGTGTCTCCCATCCACAGGTACTTTTGCATGCTGTCTGCTGGTGGCATTGCTGTGCTCCTGCTATTCCTCATGAACACAGCAACATGTGCTGAATCAGCGTTACATGCACGGACAAGTTCGAAAATCTCCGTCGGGTAAGGGATGCAGCACGGCTTTTTGGGAGTGGTATTTGTTTTGAATGTGTGTGCACTGCTCCTGTTCATGTTTGGATACTTTACATACATGTAGAATCACCATGGGGCACATGACATGGAGCAGAATTCACCTGAATTGATGGTCAGACTTGGTGACAGTCATCTGTAATGGGATTGTGGATTGTGATGGAGCCATCAATGTGTGTAACACTGCCCTCGGAAACATACGGGTTGCACCGGGTTGACATGGTGTGTGAATTCCCCATTAGGGGCTCAATGGCAGATAGAAGCCTCTTCGTGAGCAGCAGGGGGTGTTTAGCTGTAACCCGTCACTTGTGTGCCAGTGCCATGGATTTCCAGCATCTGTGGTGGTAAGGGGGGGTGCCAGTGTTGGTCCCACGTGTTCATCCACATGACCTGTGTATGTGTTGACAGAGTTGCATTAGCATTCCGACACACATGAGTAATAAAGGTGTCCCTCTGCCTCCAAGGTGCCTCATCTCTGTCAATGGTGGTCTGTTGCCACTGTGCATGCGGCATGTCTGGCATTGTTCTCAGAGATGGTGCATATGAGTCTATGTGTAGAGTAGCAAGATGCAAGTTGTTTGTCAGGGATTTGATTCTGTATTGTGCATGATGTCCATGGCTGTGTAGGTATTGTGGCATGTCAGTCTCCACGACGGCCACTGTGCTGCATGTGAATCCATTGTGTGCGTGTGTGTGCCATGTTGAACCAGACATTCCTTCCTTGACATACACCTTTTGCATAGTTCCTTCCTGAGATCCTTGTCTTTGTGTGCTACTTGTGGCATTGTTTCCTTGACATGGCGCATGCTGCTGCAGGCCCTGCAGCAAGGGCACCCAGTGTCCACGCAAACGAGCTGGTGTTCATCATGGATTGCTTGCTGACATGTGCTATGCTGATCAGCAGCATCTGTGCCTCATGCGGCAGCACACTGCATTATGCACAAGATCCCCTGTTCTATCCACCTCAAGGCAAGAGGGAGACCATCCCCCAGGTCAACTACGACATCCGTGTCTAATCCTACCCTGCACTCTACGGACATGTGCGTTAGAAATCCCATGATACTTGTCCACATCCAGGGTGCATCTGCACAGCTCTGCTACTATATCCGGCGACCAGGCCACATCAACGTCCAACAGAGATGGGGGAGTGGATCACTGCCAGCTGCAGGATGACCTTCTCAATCCACGCACACACTCAGGATGCAGCCCACAACCACAACACAACCTTGTGGCACTGTGATCCAACACCCAATTGTGCCATCTCCATGCATCCAACCTTGGCTGGCCCACCATTCTCCACATCCACCTGACTCAAGCATGCAGGACATGGTTCTGCCACGTGTCTACACATACCTGGGACTCCCACCCCAGGACACTCCACATGATCCCTGACCTCTGCGCATGACTGTTGCTCTTCTAAATAGGTCTGTAGGCACAGTTGTGCGGGCACCCCCTCAGCTGGTTGGGCCCATCACGGGTGAGTATCGTGCTCCATGTCTGTCTTGGATGGTACATTGTGACCCATGTGTGTCCTGTGCCAGACTCAGACCCCAGGGTATGGATGTTTGGAGTTACTTCAGAAATCAGGCATGGTTTGACTTTACAACACACACATGTACTGGAATAATGCAAAATGACGGCATCATCTTGTGATTGTGATGAATTTTATTATTGCCGGGGTACGTGTTTGGGGGGTGACAAGAGGTGCTTGGCGGGAGTGTAGAATCCAAAGTTCACAGGGGGAGTTGGTGTCCTTGCCATTGAAAGTCATCAGAGTCTGTGCCACAGTCTTTGTCAACATTGGTCAGACAGTGACCAGCAAGGCCATGTGGCAGAGAATGTCCTTTGCTGCTGTGCTGCTGTTGGGCCAGAGGGCCAGGTGCCAGGCCAGGTGACCTGGGAGATGGTGATGTTCCGCTGACTCTCACGGTCTTTTTCGTGGACGACCCACCTTCCTGCGGGGACCCTCAGAAGCAGGCCTTGACGATGCTAGGGACGCTCCGCCAGATGAATCCTCCTCCTCCTCCCTCCCTGTTTCTGGTGCTGCTCTACGCCTGGTGGCACAGGGAGGGTTTGCCAGGCTTTGGGCGATCTGACGGAGTGATTGGCTCACGTCCCTGTGCACCGCCAGGAGCTCTGCCAGTCTTGCCTCCATCCGTCCATGGTGTTGTAGATGACTGGCATGATGCTTGACCTGCAGGGTCTTCATCTCATTGAGGGTCTCCACTACCTGGTCGATGCCTCTGGAGTCACGCCGGTATGCATCCAGGATGTTTCTGACGTGTGACATAGCCGGGTCCTGAGCCAACTGGGCAGGTTCACGCCTCCGCTGTCCTCCACTCCCACCACCCCTGCCCACTTGCGCCTGGCCTGCCGTTGTGGGCACATCGGGTCTCCGGGACCCCTGAGGGATGGCATTTGCGCTGTCCCCTGCCTCCTCCTGGGTGCCCAGAGAACCTTGTCCCTTCTGGACAGACTGGCTGTGTTGTTGTGTGCGGGCAGGGCTCCTGGGTGTCTCCTGGGATGTGGCAGGAATGGGGGTGGTGGTTGGCACAGTTGTACCTGACGCAGGTGCGCAGGTGGTTGGACACCAGAGGGGCCAGGTTGGTCTGGGTCATCCACGGAGTGGTGAGAGTCGTCGCTGCCGGTGGGGTCCTCTTCACGCAGAGCCTGGTCCTGTGAGTCTTCCCCCCAGTGTTGGGGGAAGATCGACAACATTGACCTGTGTGTGAGAGAGACAGTGTTAATTGTGTTACATGCGACATCCATGTTTCATTCATTTTTGATTTGGCACAGTTCCTCTGGGTGGTTGGATTTGGCTAGCATTCCTCTCACAGTGCACTTGTGCATGGGTATGTCCCTTGGCCACAGCTTTCGACACTTTACCTATGTGTGACACAATCTTAGTTGATGCATCTTTTGGGAACGCAGTCAGCAGTGTAGTGAGCGGGCGTAGCAAGCCATGCAGAGCCGCCTTACGTATTGCACTGTACATGGCCAAATGTTGTTTTTTCCATGCTATTTGAGAATGCAGGTAGGTAACTTAAAAATTTGTGACAGGGTTCTGGTAAACACAGTGGGTGGGTATACTGGGTATAAGGTTCTGTTTGTGCCTGCAGCACGGATGTACTCGTGCACAGATTGACACATGGCCTAGTGTTTATCAAAGGTTGAAGGGGGGGTTCACGCACTGCAAAAACTTGTCTACATGTACACAGTCCACCTGCTGACGAGCAGACATGGCCACACCACCCAAGGGTGATTTGGTCTCCCTCTGTCTCCCTTTCTCCCTCCCTCTGTCAGCCTCCTCCCTCTGTCCGTCTCCCTTTCTCCCTCCCTCTGTCAGCCTCCTCCGTCTGTCCGTCTCCCTCTATCTCCCTTTCTCCCTCCCTCTATCAGCCTCCTCCCTCTGTCTGTCTCCCTCTATCTCCCTTTCTCCCTCCCTCTGTCAGCCTCCTCCCTCTGTGCGTCTCCCTCTGTCTCCCTTTCTCCCTCCCTCTGTCAGCCTCCTCCCTCTGTCCGTCTCCCTTTCTCCCTCCCTCTGTCAGCCTCCTCCCTCTGTGCGTCTCCCTCTGTCTCCCTTTCTCCCTTCCTCTATCAGCCTCCTCCCTCTGTCCGTCTCCCTTTCTCCCTCCCTCTGTCAGCCTCCTCCCTCTGTCCGTCTCCCTTTCTCCCTCCCTCTGTCAGCCTCCTCCGTCTGTCCGTCTCCCTCTATCTCCCTTTCTCCCTCCCTCTATCAGCCTCCTCCCTCTGTCTGTCTCCCTCTATCTCCCTTTCTCCCTCCCTCTGTCAGCCTCCTCCCTCTGTGCGTCTCCCTCTGTCTCCCTTTCTCCCTCCCTCTGTCAGCCTCCTCCCTCTGTCCGTCTCCCTTTCTCCCTCCCTCTGTCAGCCTCCTCCCTCTGTGCGTCTCCCTCTGTCTCCCTTTCTCCCTTCCTCTATCAGCCTCCTCCCTCTGTCCGTCTCCCTTTCTCCCTCCCTCTGTCAGCCTCCTCCCTCTGTCCATCTCCCTTTCTCCGTCTCTCTGTCAGACTCCTCCCTCTGTCCATCTCCCTTTCTCCCTCCCTCTATCAGCCTCCTCCCTCTGTGCGTCTCCCTCTGTCTCCCTTTCTCCCTCCCTCTGTCAGCCTCCTCCCTCTGTGCGTCTCCCTCTATCTCCCTTTCTCCCTCCCTCTGTCAGCCTCCTCCCTCTGTCCGTCTCCCTTTCTCCCTCCCTCTGTCAGCCTCCTCCCTCTGTCCGTCTCCCTTTCTCCCTCCCTCTGTCAGCCTCCTCCCTCTGTGCATCTCCCTCTGTCTCCCTTTCTCCCTCCCTCTGTCAGTCCCCTCCCTCTGTCCGTCTCCCTTTCTCCCTCCCTCTGTCAGCCTCCTCCCTCTGTATGTCTCCCTTTTTCCCTCCCTCTGTCAGCCTCCTCCCTCTGTGTGTCTCCCTCTGTCTCCCTTTCTCCCTCCCTCTGTCAGCATCCTCCCTCTGTCCGGCTCCCTTTCTCCCTCCCTCTGTCAGCCTCCTCCCTCTGTGCGTCTCCCTCTGTCTCCCTTTCTCCCTCCCTCTATCAGCCTCCTCCCTCTGTCCGTCTCCCTTTCTCCCTCCCTCTGTCAGCCTCCTCCCTCTGTCCGTCTCCCTTTCTCCCTCCCTCTGTCAGACTCCTCCCTCTGTCCATCTCCCTTTCTCCCTCCCTCTATCAGCTTCCTCCCTCTGTGCGTCTCCCTCTGTCTCCCTTTCTCCCTCCCTCTGTCAGCCTCCTCCCTCTGTCCGTCTCCCTCTATTTCCCTTTCTCCCTCCCTCTGTCAGCGTTCTCCCTCTGTCCGTCTCCCTTTCTCCCTCCCTCTGTCAGCCTCCTCCCTCTGCCCGTCTCCCTTTTTCCCTCCCTCTGTCAGCCTCCTCCCTCTGTCCGTCTCCCTTTCTCCCTCCCTCTGTCAGACTCCTCCCTCTGTCCGTCTCCCTTTCTCCCTTTCTCCCTCCCTCTGTCAGCCTCCTCCCTCTGTGCGTCTCCCTCTGTCTCCCTTTCTCCCTCCCTCTGTCAGCCTCCTCCCTCCCTCTGTCTGTCTCCCTGTGTCCACCTCTGTCTCTGTCCCTCTCTCTGCCCCTCTCCCTCCCTCTGTGTGTCACCCTCTGTCACCTCAGCCCAGCTTCCTGGGCACACACAGTTTGCAGGTCTTGCAAAGGCCATTGGCTTGTTCATGTGGGTTTCTTTCTTCTCTGCCGGCACCCATTGGGCGGAGTGTCTGAGTCTGCGCTGCTGCTGTGGCGGTGTGTGCTGACACTCTTTCGGTGTGCTGCGTCTTCATTAGCTGCTGTTATGTGCAAATTGTGCCTTCATACCCATGTCGTCCTGCAACGCGGCCACCATTAGCAGGCAAAACAGTACTGTGTGGGGACACACTGTTTGTATGGCTGTGCCCTAAGCCATATGGGCTGAGGGCATTGTTGTGTGCTTCAGAGTTGCTCTATGTTAGTTTTGAGGCCCACCCTCCCAGCATCGGGGACATCCTGTCTTGTGTTGGTGTTTTGTGGAGGCGCTAGTGGCATGTGTGTGTTTTTGGAGTGTGGTTGTGTCCGGTGCTGGCTTTGGGGGGGTGGCGTGCATGATTGGTATTTGGGTTGTATATGGCGTTCCCCCCATGTGAGGTGAGTTGTTTGTGTACTCACCAGGCTCTCGGACTCCTTCTAGTCCGTCTACTCCCACCGGCGGCAGCGTGGCCCTCACCTTCTCCTCCCAGGGATGGTAGTGTACCGGTCTGCGGGATGGACCTCCTCCAGTGATGTTGGCCTGGTTGTGGTCGTCCGTCATTTTGCGGCGGACCGTCCTCCGCAGATCGTACCACCTGGCTTGGCACTCATGCCTGGTCCTTCTGGTGGCCCCAACAGCATTCACGGAATTGACTATCCTCTCCCACATGGCAGATTTTTCGGATATGCTGGTCCGTCTGACCAATGTTCCAAAGAGCTGTGGCTCGACTCTGATGATTTCATCGACAAGGACCTCCAGCTCGTCCTTTGTGAACTTTGGATTCTTGTTGGTGGGCATGGTGTGGGGTGTGGGTGTAGATGGTTGTGGGGGTGTGGATGGTTGTGGGTGTGTGAGTGTGGTTGTGCAGGTGTGTGTGTGTGAATGTGATGAGGGTGTGTTTGTGATGGTGGTTGTGTGAAGGAGTGCAAGTGTAAGGAGTATTGATGGTTGAAATATGGTGCAGTGCATTGTCTCTGGGGTCTGGCAGCAGTGGATCTGTTGCAAAGGATCATGGTTTGTGTGTGTTGGGCCTTTTATTGGTCCATTTGTGGGTGGGGCTGTGTTTGAACTTTGGGTGGGTGTGTTATAAGGAGTGGTAGTGGTTTGGGCCTCTGTTTAGCTGTTTGTCAGTTGCAGGTCAGTGTATAGGATGTATTTGGCCTTGTTGGATATGTTTTGTGGTATTGTGTGCCTCGAATTGACTCTCCTTGTGTTTTTTTGGTTTGTCCTGGTTCAGTAGGAATGTTTTTTGCGTCTGTACGGTGCGTACATGGGCCATGTTGTTGTACAGTGCTGTCCTTTGCTATGGCTTAGTACGACTCGTACATGCCCGATGTTGGGTGAGGGTGCTGGTGTGTGGGCCTGGGGTAGGGCGCGTACGAACACGGGCAGGGTGTTGGTCCGCACCGTCCATCGGTGGTGGTGTTTCGCACCGTACATATAGGGGGGGCTGGGTGTAGGGTCCGTACATACACGGGTGGGGAGTTGGTACGCTCCATGCATACACGGGTGGGGGTACGGTCTGTACATACAGGGGGGGCTGGGTGTAGGGTCCGTACATACACGGGTGGGGAGTTGGTACGCTCCATGCATACACGGGTGGGGATACGGTCCGTACATACACGGGTGGGGTGTGGGCACGGTCCGTGCATACACGGGTGGGGATTTGGTACACTCCATGCATACACGGGTGGGGGTATGGTCCGTACATACAGAGGTGGGGAGTTGGTACGCTCCATGCATACACGGGTGGGGGTACGGTCTGTACATACATGGGTGGGGGTGCGGTCCATACATACACGGGTGGGGAGTTGGTACGCTCCATACATACATGGGTGGGGGTACGGTCTGTACATACACAGGTAGGGGTACGGTCCGTACATACACGGGTGGGGAGTTGGTACACTCCATGCATACACGGGTGGGGGTACGGTCCGTACATACACGGGTGGGGAGTTGGTACGCTCCATGCATACACAGGTGGGGGTTGGTACGCTCCATGCATACATGGGTGGGGGTACGGTCCGTACATACACTGGTGGGGTGGGAGTACAGTCCGTACATACACTGGTGGGGTGGGGGTACGGTCCGTACATACACGGGTGGGGGGTACGGTCCGTACATACACTGGTGGGGTGTTGGTACGCTCCATTCATACACGGGTGGGGGTACGGTCCGTACATACACGGGTGGGGAGTTGGTATGCTCCATGCATACACGGGTGGGGGTACGGTCCGTACATACACGGGTGGGGAGTTGGTATGCTCCATGCATACATGGGTGGGGGTACGCTCCATGTATACACTGGTGGGGTTTTGGCGCGTACATCCGCGGCCGGAGGGCGTTTTGCGCGTACATGCGGGGTCTGTGGTGGGGTGTTCGGCGCGTATGCGGGCACGTGTCTCCATGGTTGCTATGGGAGTTCGGTCCGTACGGTGTTTTTTCCATACAGTTGTGAAATTTAAAGGACGGGAGTGATCGTACTTGCGCGGTCGGACTTCATTTTTCCGATTCGTACGGTAAATCGTCTGGGGATGTGTCGGACACAATTTCCGACCCGAGGACGTGTGGGGAAATTTTCCCGATGTGATTCGTATGGAGTTTTTCCCATGCGAATCGTACTTGGCAGTTTGTACGCTACTTATACAATTCGGACGGAACAAAGTCCAGATTCAATTCGGACAGGGGAAATGTTTCCAGGATCGGAGTCAGCACCATAATATGTCCGAAATATTGATTCACACAATATGGACTACAATAGTATCACCAATATAATGAATTCATTAATAAATACATACAAAACACTTTTCACATAAAACTATAACTCCAAAAAAAAACTTGTAATCCACATATTTATATTAAATACAAATATATTACAACAACAAAATGTTTGCCATTCACCCAAAAATTATATATCCAAAAAATAAACAATAAAACCCCTAAAAAATGTGCATTACCTACAAACATTTAAAGTCCCACTTAAATAAATAAATATATATATATATATATACTGGTAGTCAAGATAATTGAAATTGCATGCAGTCAATCAGTAATGGAAGCCCTTCTGTGAAAACTCGCACTCAAGCTGCCTATGAATAAGAGGTCCTTGAATAAGGGAGCAGTAGGTTTACCGGCGGGTGTGACACTTTGATGAAAGTGTGACTACAAGTGTGCGCCCCCCTCTTGGATCTATGATGTGAGGCTAACTTTGGCTCCATCTACACATGCTCTTCAGAAATCCTGAAGACAAGGGTAAAACCGTGAGTTTCTTATGGTTTTCTGTTACCACCAACGGTTGGGTGTGCCATAGCGTGCGCACACCACCGGGGTGGCGAGGTCCTAATGAATGCCTGGTGAATATTCTACATAGGCAGAAACATGTTGACCGCTATGATTTTATTTGCACTTTAAGGGATAACTGACCAAATCTGGTTATAGTTATTTACGCCCCTTTTTTAATCATTGCCTGATTTACCATAAATAAATAGTTTTGGGTTAAAATCCAGGCATTGTTTAATCACTATTTCTTGCACTCACATTTTTTGCACTCCTGCACTACAGTCAATCACCCGCTCCGCTGTAAACAGGCGTTGTAGCACACCGGGGAGGTATTCGACCTCCCTAGTGGGAGCCCAATGATGAAGCATGTCACCAACTAGGTTGGTGAGTGAGGGCTCTTTTATCAAATCTGATTGATTTCTGCTGGCTTTACTCCCTTCTTATGTGTTGTTTATTCATGCTATTTTGTTGTTTACCAATATTACTTTAGGGGGACTAAGAGTGTGAATTTCACTCTCTCTCTCTTGTTGTTGAATTCTATGAATAAGAGGTGCCAAGCCTCGAAACGCATGGGGCGAGATGAAGGAAGACACCCGAATGCAAAAGCTGGCTTCCACTTTTAACTATCATTGGCTGTCGAGTGCGCTTTCGTTGCTTTCGGGCCATTGTTGGAAATATGGAAACACAGCTGCCTTGCCGTGGAAAGCTGCACCATCCCTAGAAATAATGGAGAGGCTGCCGGGAGGAACTATGCCCATGCCCGATGTTCAGCACAGCAGAGGGGAGTTACATGACCAGCGCAGCACTCGGAGGCCCACTGGGGTATTTTACTCTGCTAAAAAGATGTGAGTGCACAGAACTTACCAAAGTATAACTACGGCTTTAAGGACTACAAGTCCCAGCATGTATAAATTATACGCACTCAGCGTGACCCACTGGAGGTCAAGATAAATTGAAATTGCATGCAGTCAATCAGTAATTAAAGCCCTTCTGTGAACACTCGCACTCAAGCTGCCTATGAATAAGAGGCGCCAAGTCTGGAAACGCGTCAGGCGAGATGAAGAAAGACACCTGAATGCAGATTCTGGCTTCCACTTTTAATTATCATCGGCTGTCAAGTGCGCTTTTGTTGCTTTCTGGCCATTTCTGGAAATCTATATATATTTTCCAACAATCTCCACCTAGATCACGAAAGAGCACAGCACACAGGCCGCTTTTTAATTCAAAGGTTTTAGTCTAGCTGAAAGGTTACATCAACGCGTTTCGGTAGTCACAGCTACCTAGGTGACCTAGGTATATCTATATATTATTTCACCTATTGACAGCTGTCAGTAGGTAGTTATAGTTAGGACCTAGTTTACATGGGAAAATTGATTTTGTTTTGCTAATAATTTTAGTGCAGTTTGACAGATCTTCATGAAATTTTCAACTGCTGCCTTGGATGTTTCAGATGATTCATCAAGCGTGGGCTGAGAAAAAGGGAGGGTCCCAAAACACGTTTTCCCCATGAACTTTAAGCATAGTTTTTTTCAACACGACTACTGTCCAAACTGCTGAAAGGAAATAAACCATATTGGTAGTAAGGTAGATCTTGGTTAAGAAAGCGACCTTTTGTGATTTGGTGTAAATCTGTACAGTAGTTTGTGATATATTAAAAGAAAACCACATTTGGATATTTAGAGGCACGGACCATAGGGTGAATCCAACTGATCTCATGCAGAGATCTGATTGGCTCCCAACACTTCAACCGGGAAGTGTTGGCAGTCATTTTGGAACTTGGACTCAGCCGAGTTTCTAAATAAAGTTAAAAATAAGGAAAAGGTGGTAGAGTAGGAATACCCTGACCCCCACACCTGGTGCTGGGTTCGCTCAGTGTCCCCACCAGGGCCAAAAAGCAGTTTTTGTTTTCAATTTTGCTGCAATTTCCTGGCAGATTCATGAATTTGAGGCAAAACTGAAAACAAAGTGAGGCCAGGTCCCAGGGTACATTTTAGTATAAGGCCCCCATCCACGGAGCCGATATCAGGCCTGGGTGCTGCCCTCGGGTCAGGTCAACCTAAGTCTAGAGGAGAGAGCTATGTGCCCCCCCTCCTGGGCCATTTACAGCCCTGTGGAATACCACCTCCCTGGGGTTTGGCCAAAATTTAAGTCGCCCATGTCACCCGCTCCCAGGCTTTTTTTGTCCCCCCTCCTGGGCTAGCCCTAGAAAGCCCTACAGAACGCACGGCCCCCCTCCTAGAGCCATTAATGGTCCTGGGGTCTGCCACCTTCAAGAGCAGGTTCCCTATATTTTGGGGTGCCCAGTACAGGACATAGCTGTGTGCCCTTGCTTGGTGGGAGGTTTGATAGCTCCCGCAAAGTGGGAGCAAACAGTAGGGCTGCCCCCAGCAGGTGGGAGTAGGAAAACTGCTTCTGCTCACTGGTAGAGGACTTTTTTGAAAACAGATGAAAGGATTGCTCCAACATGCTGGGAGCAGCAGTTTTGGCTGCTCCCTGCATGCAGAAGCAATGCCGGCTCCCACTGGAAGTGGGCAGCAGGCAGGGACCAAGAGAGCATTGAAGCTACCCCCACAGTCTCCAGCACTGCACACTGGGTGCCCTGGGTGGACTCCAGTGCACCCAGGATCAAGTGGCCGGGCCCTGAGGGGATGGGTGTCCCAGGGCCAAAATCAGCTCAGAGATGGGATGGCTGCACAGCCCCCTCCCCTTTCATCAAGGAAAAATAATCTTAACTTCCTGGGCTTTGCATAGGCGAATCAACTGTGTTTTCTTGGCAATTCCACCTGGAAAAATTATCTGAAATCCTTGGTCGAAGTGAATGCATTGTTAAACTATCAGAGCGCAATCTATAGTGACTGTGATGACTGGGTTATTTCTTGGCCTCTCCTGGTGAGAACAGAGTCCATGGGTCTTCCTTTAAATTAGTACGAGTATGCTTAACTACAAAATCACCTGGAAGTTTCTCCCATTTAGCCCCAACCCATTCACCTTAGTAGTATGCAACAGTCTTCCCACATTCTGCCAGGATGATAGACAGCTAACCAAAATATCCCGCCAGTGAGCTTTCCACTGATATTGGTGATGTGTTCTTGAAGCCAAAGAATATGAGGACATCTCTACCAAACAAAGAAACACTCACTTATAGTTAAGAAGAAGTACCCTTGTTTGGCGGAGAATCACCTCTTTGTAGTCTCATCATTTTCTCTGCAGGCAAATTCATGATATCACAGATTTCTGGAAGAAAGCATGAGGGTAACAATCACATTTCCAAAATTAAATTTGTAGAAGGTCACTGGAGACATTTCCTTCTGGTCCATTACACAGCTGTAGTGTAAAATATGCACTACACATTTACCCAACGATTTAGCAATTACTAATGAACAAGTAGAAAGTACTCCAGTTGGGTAGACATTTTGTGAAAAACTATGGACTCTTGCTGGATAAAGGGGCAGCTGAGATTCCATTATGGCCCAGCCACTCACACAGCTACTGATACACCCACAAAGACCCTCAAACACCCACTCACACACCCATTCAGCCATTATCACATATGCACTCAGACCCAACAGCTACTCACATACCCACACATACTAATACAGTCACTCACACACCCACTCACAGACCCATACAGCCACTCACAAACCCACATAGTCACTCAAACACACACTCAAAGATCCATACAAACGCATACTCACAGACCCATACAGCTACTCATACACCTGGTGACAAACCCCTACAACTACTCACACACTCACTTACAGACTCATACATCCACTCACACACCCACTTAGAGACCCAAAAAGCCACTCACATACCCACTCACAGACCCACATAGCTACTTACACACCCATAGAGACATATACTCATTCATAGGCCCATATAAACACTCACACACCTAGTCATCAACCCATACAGATACTCACACACCCACTCACAGACCCATACAGCCACTCACACACCTACTCATAGATTCATTGAGCCATTCATACACCCACTCACAGACCCATACAGCCACTCACACACCACTCACAAGCCCATACAGCAACTCACACACCCACTCATTGACCTATACAGCCACTCACACACTTACTTGCTAAGGTTACAAGTTACAGTTAGGAAATACAAAATTAAAAAAACCTTTGAAATTCACTACAAAAAACAAATGTTGCAGGGACGTTATAGTAAGGAAATAGCATTAAAGAAATTTAGAAACTAACTGAAAAAACAAACGTTACAGGGAAATTATAGTTAAGAAATAGAAATAAAAAACAAGAAATTAACTGAAAAAACAAAGGTTCCCGAGATATTATAGTTAGGCTTAGTTTTCACTTGTGCAAAGCCATAGAAATTCAACAGTTATATGTACCTGAGGTAACTTTAACTTACGCACTCACAATGCACTGCTTATGAGCTCACATATTACATGACTCATGACATGGTCAGTCACATCTCTGGTTTTGTGTGTGTTAAAACTGACTAACTATAATGTTTATGTAACCTTTGTTTTTTTCAGTGTTTTTCTATTGTTTTATAATGTTATTATCTAACTATGACTCCCCTGTAACTTTGTTCTTTTTAGTGAATATGTATATATAAATTGTATATATCTACATAGAAAGAGATGCAGAGCCTGATTTCGAAAGAGAAAACCATGTGTTTTAATCTCTCAGTGAAAATGCAGCAAACTCCTGTCCTTACGCGTTTCGGCTAATATAGCCTTGGTCACAGGTGAGTAGAGTTGACACAGGGAGGTGCTTGTGTCCATTACTCATGTGTTCTTATGCCACAGTACTACTGGTCCCAGGATGCACCAGTGTGGTCGTAGGAGTCAATACATATGGTGAGGTGTTTATATAACTTGCTGCATAGCGTCCTTAAGCACCATATTCATGATTATATTCTTTAAAGTGCATCCTGTCTGATACCAGTTGAAATGCTCACCTGAGTATTAAAAACGGAAAGCAATTTATCGTAATTTTAATATCCGAAATTTTCCAAGAGAGGCTTTACCTCTCTCTTCTCCCTTTCTCATCGCGTGACCAGAAATGCTCCGGAAAATTCATTTTTGTCCGGTCCGTGACAAGCAGGTCATACCCCCATCGATATTGTACATATCCAAACACCAAAACTCCATTAAGGGGGCCACCAACCTTGCAGGGCGGCTACTTGCGAGCAGGCATGGAGATCCTGTAATTAAATCCAAAGAAAGAGATGCAGAGCCTGATTTCAAAAGAGAAAACTATGCGTTTTATTTTCTCAGTGAAAATGCAGCAAACTCCTGTCCTTACGCGTTTCGGCAATTATAGCCTTGGTCACAGGTGATTGGAGTTGCCATAGGGAGGTGCTTGTGTCCATTACTCACGTGTTCTGATGCCACAGTACTAGTGGTCCCAGGATGCACCAGTGTGGTAGTAGCAGTCAATACATATGGTGCGGTGTTTCAGTATATATATATATATATATATATATACACATATACTTCAAAACCAAAAAACTGCCAGAAAGTAGAAACTACCACAAACCAGCAAAAAGATGTAGGAAAGTAACTATACATAAATAACAAATCATAAACTCATCCAAAAAGCGAGCAAAAATAAACCTAACGACTTAAACCCCGCAAACTACCAACAAATTAACATTTAAAATTAAACTTAATTTTTTTTCCACCCAACAAAAAAGAAAGCACCTGCTCCATATTAGACCACATCCAAAGGAAAAGGTGCAAAAATGTGCAAAACATTTCAACAGAACATTCAGGTAAGTAAACAAAATAGAAGTAGTTGCATTTTGTAACTTGTTAATAAGAAAAGTGCAGAAATTAAAATATCGGTGTATACTATTGCACTACTTTCAGATACAATGACAGAGGCTGCCAAATTTCACTTCATAGGAAGGAAAGCAGTTTCTGAATCACATGAGCTACACCTACAATCAAGAAAGTGAATTATCAGAAAATATAAACCTGGAAATGTGGTAAATATTATTCTAATGTATGCTATGGGAGGGCAACTACATAAGACGATCTTGTAGTTTATGTAAGAGAACACAAACAGACCCAAATGTGACAGAAATAGAAGTAAGAGAGAAATTGCAGGCTATAAGAGAGGCAAGCACTAGCTCCTAGGAACCCACAAGCACAATCCTCGAAGGTATACTAACTAGAGTCCTAAACACTTAACAGGCCATCTACTACTGATACCCACTTTAAAATGTTTAATTGCACAAACTAAAAAAGCCACTAGCGACACCCCCTTCCCTAGAAGATACCAAGACATACACATACCTGAACACTTAACAATTACACATAATCAGGCATCTTTGCTTTTACAGGACAACCTAAATAATGAGAAACAAATCCTAATATTCTCTACAGCTTAATAAAATGTAGCCAATGCCAAACCTGGATTATGGATGGAACCTTCAAAATGTGCCACAAAACATTCACTCACAAATATCCCTTTTATTCATGCCCTAGTACCAAATAAACAAAGCAACATTTACTTCCATCTATTAAACCACATAAAACATCAAACAAATAACTATTACCCCCAAAAATAATCATAGACTTGGGGCAAGCCATGATGTAAACCATTCTAAATATATAACCCCACACAGCCATACAAGGCTAATATTATAATTTCAATCAAAATATATGGAAAGACTTCCAAAAATCTGCACTAAGGACCTCATTACTATGGCGGTTGGACCGGCTTCCACAGTCCTGTCAGAGGCGGTCGGATCACTGCGGTCTCCTCGGAAGTGGTCGCTCCAACCACCAGTTTACAATGCATTTGTATATACAGAAATAAACCGTCACAGACTTTCCAACACCGCCAGTCGTGGTGTCGGAAAGGACCAATGGAGCCAGTCAGTGACCACCTCATCAGAGCCGGCAGAAAGTGAGGTATAGAAGGCCGACAATCACCGGTACACAGTTCATCACGTCCTGTGCTGCCATGGAGCCAATTACACATGTTCTGCCACTGCTGTACCTGCTCGATGAATCCAAAAATCAAGACTGTCGTGGACGCAACCGTGGGTAAGTGACACACCTACCCGTCTACATAGGGGCCTCAGGTGCCCCACCATGAAAAATAAGGGCATAGCTTGGTCAGCATGAGTGGGGGGTGTGAGCAGCCTATTCAAAAATAATCACGCAGGGACATCATGAGAAGCAGGACATGAAGGGGCAGGAAGGGACAGTGGCAAGAGCAAGTAGTGCCAGTTGTGTAGTAGGGCATAAAGTGGTTGAGGACCTGCTGGTGCTTAGCAACAGTAGGTAAAAATATTAGGTGCTGAGACAGGTCCCATCGAACTCTCCATTTTTGGCCTAACCATGAGGGTGAGACATAAGTTGAAATCTAGAGCAGTACCACCTTTGACTACTGCAGAAGTAACTCCAAAGAGACTCGAATAGTCCATTCACAGTCTTGTCTTGTCAGAACTAAAGCATTATTATATTCCTATTCAATAAACCCATTGCTGCTGATGCAATATCTAATGCAACTAACAACCATTGGCAAATTCAATAGTGTTGGCATTTTTTTGGTGCAAAGTAACTTGTCATATCACATATCTGGATGTTGTGCAATGACAGAAGTAGTAACATACCATACCTGCGGGACAGTATGCCAATCACAGATGTGTATCTTTTGTGCATGTGAGCCACACCCTCATGTACACTTATCCTACTCAAAGTCCTATAGTGGAGAAAAGGCAAAACACAATTAAACACAGAATTCACAATACAGGATTATGGGAAAATGATGGCAGATTCTTCCCACATGCATCACAGTTTGTGCCATGCCCCAGTAGTGAAGGCTCAAGGCCACTCGAAGGCGCGGAGCTCGGAATTGCATCCTTGCTGAAGGCGCAGCAGTAGAAAGCGTCTTTTCTGACCATTGGACTTTCGGAGCCGCTGAGCCTTGGACAGTTGAGGGAGGCAAGACCTTGGACAGGCATTGGTGCAGATCTGTGCAGATCCGTAAAGGTGAAGGGATCCAGGCGGTGAGTCGGGGCTTCAGGAGGAGCAGGTGAGAATGTTTATACGCGGGGAGCAGTGACGGGCTGGGTCTCACAACCTCTATTGGTTTGCGCTAGCGTTTTGTTCCCTTTTGGTGTGCCAGTGGTTACGTCCGCAGTGTGTTGGGCCTACTGGTTATTTGCTGTGCTGCTTCCAGAATTAAAGAATCTCTTGTGAGCCTGTCAGCCATTTCTACAGAATAAAGAACAGACAAATAACAAACCTGGAAGGAACAGAAGGCAACTGTTAGTTATAGTTACAGCATGTGCACACGTAAGCGCAAACCTCCAAGTGTCAACTCAGCTCCCTTTAATCAGTCCACTCCTGTCCAGACGCTCTGTCAGAAGGATACTCTATAGAGACTGCTCAGTAATATACACTCACTGCGGAATTCACAGCAAAGGATGGATTTAAAAGTGCAACAGCTGTTAGAGACTGGAAGCTTAGAGGCCCCTGACTTCCAGGGCAATCAGCAGCTGGGTTTCCTTCTTGCGCAATTATGGGATGGCTAAGCATCATGGAAAAGCGCAAGCAAAATGGCAGTCCAAAGAAAATCTCCAGATATTTGTGTCAGCCTGGGATAAGATTAATGAGTTTGATTTCTCATTGTTAAAGGGCGCCAACTTGCGACACATGCAATTCTATACCAAGTGGCTTTTATATAGAACCCCCCACCCTTCTCCATAAGATCAACCCGCAGGTCTCAGCAAACTGTTTTAGAAGTGATGCAGAGGGAGGGGGTTGTTGGATACATATTATATGGGCCCGCCCAAGGTTGTGCAAGTTTTGGGATGAGATCAATAAGTTTTGCATTCATACACTGAAACTGCAACAATCCTTAGACATTCAGAGAGCAGTTTTAGGATATTCACCCGACTTGAAAGCTGATCTGCTACAAAAAAGAAATTGTATATTGTGGCCTTATTAACAAGATCCTTAATCTTTTTAAAAATGGCGATCTGAGGGAATTCCAAAAATTAAACATCTATGGTTTAAAATGAATAGGATTAAGGGGTCAGGAAAGAGATATGCATTAAGATCTGAGTCAGATAGGAAATTTCTCAAATTATGGCAAATATTCTGTTAGGGTTATGTATAATTGCATATATGAATTTAAAGTTTTATGATCATATTCTGAAGGCATTGTTGAATCTTAATGGAAGATGGCAATGATGTAACTTTGTAATTCTGTCTGATTTTGCTTTATTATATATTCATTAATTTTGTAATAGATGAACTCTCCCAATAAAAAATATTCACAACACTGTTCAAGTCCACAACTACATAGAAGAGAGAGAGCTTGTGTATGTGTCAGTGTGGGCAAGTAAAACATCCTAGGTGAACATCTACACACACTTCACATCACCTGACTGAAACCATTCCTAGCAACTATGTCACACACAATACATCAATCATGGGGTTGTGACACTAAATACACCCCCCTGGAACCTGGAGCCATGAGACCGTGAATAAGGTTAGGGTCGTTTTATCCCTGGTCCAAACGTATTTTGTGGGCCCTTGTATGCAACAACACAGAATGAATGTTTCCATCATGTCTTCATGATGCCCTCAATCCTCAATCTCCGGGTCACTAAAAATATACAGGTACACTCTCACAAACACTACATGTGTGCACATCTCAGAACCTGATGTTCTGATGGGTGCAATAACCAGTGTCACAAAACAGCACCTCCTCCTGAATGATATAGCAATCAACTTCTGGCACACCCTCACATTGCTCATTAACTATGTCCTGTTGTGACATCGAACATACATCAGTATGGATATGTTAGGAAAATAAAACACACCTTCACACACCACCCTCATGAAAAAGGTGAATGGGATTCCCACAAACCAGGGTATCAAACATTTGAAGTTCACAATGTAAAGGCTCCCTGCAGATTTGGGTTCCCCAAACTAGATAGACTCCCAGAAGGCCACAGGCCAAGGCCTCAGTTCATATTGCACCTGCCTCAAAGTCTCCATGTAGACAGGACATGCGACATGAGGCATATCAGGGACAAACAATATTGTCACAAAAGTGGCATGCACAAGTGGCTAATGTGTAATTGCAAATCCTTAAAAAAACACTGTAGCAAAAGCAGTTGGCAGACATCTCCGAAAAGTATTTGGAAATAAAAGACATGACAATGGTTACATGTGCATCCAAAGTACGAATTAGGTATGACAATACAACACCCCCACGTGTGGAGACGCAAATACATACTTTGCACACATTAAACACATATCCATTCTACATCTCAGGTGATACTGCAAGCCAAAAGACGTGGATATTGTTCAAGGCAAGCTATAATACTTACTATAGCAGATACTACCCAATGCAATGTCTGCCCCAATTGGAACTCATCCCAAATTTTCATTATCCGAACATTGACCCTCGGCCTCTGCAACTCCATAACCTGTCTCAAGGTCTGACTATACTCACCACTGCAAATGGATCAGGTATCATGGTGAAACAAACACAACTGTAGTCACACATCCCAAATTATCTAATAACAACAATTAGCATGAGCTGCAATGGCATGACAAAGGTCTTCAACTCCAAGAAAGTTTTAATTAGAGACAACAAATTGGTGTCCCAAAACAAAGGCCTATGGCCAGTCCAAGGATTATTGTGTGGGCAAGCACACTGCTGGGCCACCAAGTTTGCCTTCCATAACACTGCCAGGGAAAACTACCATGGAAGGGGAATCTAATGGGCAGTCCAGGCACCTCTAAAATGTTACTTGGGTGGGCTGTGGTTGGGATTAGGAGGGCTGGATTGGTCCTTGGGTGGGCTGGTGTTGGGATCAGGAGGGATGGGTTTGTCCTTGGGAGGGATGGGCTCGGGATTGGGAGGGTTGGTCTCTGAATGGGGAGGGCTGGGTTGGTGTGTGGGAGGGCTGGTCTCAGGATGAGATATGCTAGAAAGGAAGTGATGAGTTTAGGGAAGGGGGAAAAGGTATTTCACTTTTTTTATTTAGGGCTTCTGGGTTCAGGTGGGGAAGAGGTTCTTTGGGGTTTAGGAGGGTGTAGGTCTGTTTCGGGAGTTTTCTCTCTTTTTTGCTGATGCCCTTTTTTCTTGGCAGGGGTAATGATGGGTTTCAGATGGGGTCAGGAGTTTTTGGGGTGGATTGTGAAATGGAAGGGATGGGTAGGGGTGGGAAACCAGACCTGGGTTTGGGAGGGGTGCGAGCAACTGCGGCAGGGAAGAGGTCAAGGGCAATCAAGCAACATTCTTGAAGAGACTAGGGAGGAGGTGAGACAAGGGGTGGGGTATTGGAGGTATAGAGATGTTCAGTGTGAGGTGTAGCTCTGCATGTGTGTCTCTGTGTATCTGATGTTTGCGGGTGTGGGTGTGTGATGTGGGTAGTGGCTGTGTCTGCTGGTATGATATCTTGCTGTATGTGTGTAGTGCCTGTGTGTGCTGGTGTGGTGTCTGACTATATGTATGCAGAGGCTGTGGCTGCATGAGTGGTGTCTGGCAGTATGTGTGTAGTGGCTATGTCTGCTGGTATGGTGTCTGGCTGTATGTTTATAGTAGCTGTGTCTGCTGGTGTGGTGTCTGGATGTATATATGTGTCTGCTGGTGTGGTGTCTAGCTGTAGGTGGGTGTTTGCTGTCAGCTGGTGTGATGTCTGGATCCATGTGTGTACTAGTGGATATATGTAGCACACTGTGAGTGGTGTTTAGGTGTTTGTCACTAGATGAGGTGGTGAGGGCGTTGAGTGCCTGGTGAGTGGTTTTGTGTCTTTTTTCATTTGTGTCTGTTTCCATGTGCTGCATGTGGATGTTGAAGTGGATTCATGCTGATGTGTACATTTGATTTTAGCAAGTATGGGAATATGGGTTGTGGATGGGGAAGTGGTAGGAGGTGGGGTGGAAAGCAGGAATTGGTGGAAGGCTGCCCTGAGAGTGGAAGCCAGAGCCTGAAAAGATCTCTGTAGGCCAGACATGTCAGCCAACGTGTCAGCGTGAATGCCTTCCAGGTACGACACCATCTGCGTTAGCTGGGGGCTTTGCACTTGAATGGCATTCAGCATTACTGTCTGACCCACAGAGATCTGTCACAGGATGTCAATGGCGTCCACACTCAGCAGTGGAGACAGGGGAAGGGGGTGAGGTGCCTGGTGCAAAGGAGACTCCTCCCTTCTTAGGAGAGTGGGCCCAGACAGCTGGCTATGGAGCAGCAGTGAGGGGAGAGATGGAACTGGGGTGGCGGACATGGATGCTGGGGACTCAGGCCCAGAGGGGTTTGCCACCACCAAGGAATACAAAAGGGGGTGGTGATGGACGGAGCATCAGAACCAATCAAACACTCACACCCAGTCAACAGATCTGGGTTTGATCCATCACCGTTCTTTAGCCCACTCTGCCACCCCAGTTCAGACATGGCCATATGCAAATCAGTCTGACCCTGTGCCTCATGGGAACAGTCCAGCCCGAACTGCCAAGCCATGCCTTCCCTGGACCGGAAAAAAGCTTCCTAGGACCGGTTTCTGGCATTTCAGCCGTCTTCAGCCAGGCTTGCTTGAATCCAGTGGCAAAGTGAGCAAGGGACTCACGTCTGAGCATACCCTGCCAACTTATGGCGAAAAAAGCAGTACAAAAGGGGGTGGTGAAGGAATGGCCACAGGAGCTCCACTCTGATGATGATGATGTGCCGTCTAACTCCTCCATGGCACTCCCATCACCCTCTGGGCAACTGGTAACCACTGTGGCCAGCTGCTTCCCCAAAGGTCTCGGCCCTGTCTCCTCCGTTGTCGTGGGTTGATGCTATAATAATAGTAGAAATAGGTTCATGGCAATTGCGTGAACACCCTGGGCAAACAGATCCTAGCACAACACATAATACAATGCACAGATCAGAACACATACAAGTATGACTGCATTGGCTTCAACATTGGCATGAGCACATGCATGAATGCTACATGACCTGTGCACAGTCACACATAATGGTGTCATAACCACAGTCTCCTCCAACTGCATGTGTGACCATGTCCCAAATCCACCCTCATGTAAGTAGAATGAGATATCGTCACCCTGTCAACCTAGGACCTAGGCTACCTGATATCATCAAATGGGATGTCTACATTACTACTTATCCACATATGTAGTGACAGTTGGTGAGGTGTTACTTACCAGACTCCATTGCCCCAGGTATTCCTGTCAAGCCCTCAGAATGAAGGATGGTGTGCACCTGCTCCTCCCAGGGTGGGAGTTCTAATGGTGGGCCAGGAGGACCACCACCAGTCTTCTGGGCCACAAGGTGGTGCACGGAGGCCAGGTTCTTCACCGTTGCCCTCAGGTGGTGCCACCTCTTCCTGATGTCCGCTTTTGTTCGCAGAGAGGTACCTACAGCATTCACTTTGTTGATTACACTGTTCCACATTTCATCCTTCGTAGCGACAGAAGTTTGTTGACTTGAGCCCAAAATATTTGTGGCTCTACTCTAATGATTTTATCCACCATTACTGACAGTTTGGTGTGAGAGAAACATGGATTTTTGGGGCAGGTAACATGTTAATTAATTAAACAAAAAAGCGAGTGACAGTGAATAAATCTAAAAATGGCTTAATAACAAGGAATTGGGTCGAAAAACGTGCAAAAAAAGTGTGGACAGTGTGTGTGTTGAGATTGTGTGAAACGGCGGCCTTAACTGACCAATATTGCTGCTCTGACTTGCTGTGCTGTCTAGGATGGGGTGTGTTTTATAGTGTGATTTGTAGGTATGTCCACTTTGGCAATGGCCATCAGCTGTGTTGATATTTTCTGCATCCAATGTGCACTGTTGTACTGTTTGGCAGTAGCACTACAGTCTAGTGCCTTTGTGAAACAGCCGACAAGGAACCGCCAGTACAACGGTGTCATCGTAATCTATTCAATGGTGGTACCACAGCCCTGATGGTGTCAGAGTCCCTACCGGCAATATTTCTGGCTGCCGTAGTCCATGCAAAGACGACTCTGAGCGCCCCGGCCAATGCAGAGAACACTCTGATCACTGTGGTTGGTGGTTTGGCCTGCATACATTGTAATATGGCTGGGGTATGTTCGCAGCCTTGGTGGCCGGAATCGGACCATGGCCATGGCGGTCAGATGGTCGCTCCGACCGCCATCGTAACCAGCCCCTAAGTCCCAAGAAAATAAATACACTAAATACACTAAAGCCTGAAGTTTTTGAGAAAATGAAAGGAATTAATTGTTGTTAGGCGACGAAAAGTAAGCTTGTACCACTTTTCTCACCCAACAAGCCAGTACCAATAATGTATCAGAAAGGCCAGCTCTTTCAAATTAGTTCTAGGGATTGGCACTGAACCGGTTTCAGGGATAGACTTTTATGGCCAGTAAGTATCTTGTGTTCTACCAATCACTTTCTTCCTCTTTCTGTGGTTCACTTTAGGTCTACAATACCGAGATAAGTGATGAATCTGCTACCTACATCTTGATGAACATGCTGCTGTTTGTTCCAAATCAAAGTAGTTTCTTGAATTCTCATATTTATAGTTTAGATATTAAGGTGATATCATTTTTGTGTTGGATCCATTGATCAAGGTCAGATCCTGAAGATTGTCACTAACAACCTGCAAAAGCAATTCATCCAAGGTTGGGATATATTGAGTGACTTTTATGTGATGTTCTAAAAGCTGTCGGCTTGCATCTAGAACCTAATTCCTCTCAATGAAAGGTGACAGCTGGTGTAGCTCAACCTGTGCCAAGAGGCTTGTCACTCACAGCAAGTAAGATAATGGTCTATAGTTTGCCAAGTCTAAGGGATCTACAGTGTCCTTTGATAGGCTCAAGGTTGTGTTAAAGTTTTGCAATGAAAGACCGAAACATTTTAAGTTAAACAACTCCATCCCCAGTGGCGGCTCCTCTGCTAAGGTGGAGGAGCGTCGCCCCACTGCTTTTTAGCAGTGCAAAAAAGAAAAAAGAAAATGATATCACAAAGTTATTATCATTTCATTTTTCCCTACTGAGGCTGTTTTGCAATGTGAGGCTGCTCATGGAGCAAGGGAGGAGTAGTGGGCACTCTCTTAAGTGCGCATGATGGTTTGGCCAGCCATACTGGGCCGGGCAAACAGTCATGCGCACTTTGCATGTTCTCCACCAGCTGTGATGCACAGCCTGGGTGGAGAACATGCACAGGCTCCCACTCCCTGTCTGAGTGCTGAACCACAGTGCTCAGAGGAATTACTACGCCTCTGTCATGCTGGTGACAGCAGCTTTGTCATTGGGTTTAGGGAGCCAGTGTGCTTTCTGCTTCCGTTCAGGGACTTGTTGGAAGGGAAGTGAGGAGAGACGTGGCCAGCCGAGAAGAGGTGAGTGTTTTTTTCTATACAAAAAGCCTAGCCCCCTTCTCACCACCCCTGATCCATGCCAGCCGCCACTGCCCGCCCCTTCTTATCAAATGCAGGTAGCATCTTCAGGCACCTGTTCTGAGTTTGACCAATATTCAGTGTCAAAGTGCCAGTCTTTGTTCTGTGTCTCCGATTATACACCTTGAATGAATTCTTTCTTGGTGGGCATTTGGAGGTTTTCTTTCATGCATCTGCATGGAAGCCTGCTTTCAGCACAGATCGATTTCTCCCCGTTGTCAGCAGCAGGAGTCCTCGCCATCGAGGTCTAAGGCTGGGGTCTATTATGTGCTTCATTGTTTCTGTAAGGAGAGTTCCAACAGAGGTATTGTATCATCTGTTCAGCTAAATCAAATTTTCTGTTTGCATGGCCTGCATATATACCTAGGCCTCAACCCACGTTTCAGGATAGTCATAGGACTTCAAACTCACTGATATCTCTATGAATGATAGCAGTCTTTGAGAAAGGATACTGAGCCATATTTATGAGACAAAAAGAACGAGATTATATCCTGATCTGAATATTTTTGTGAATCAATGACTGCTGCTAGGCATGAGTACCTGTATACGTATTGTGCATTGTATTTTGATATTATTGCAAACAACATAGTGCAGCTCTAGCTCTTGTGAAAAGAATAGTGATGGCAAGTACGGAAGCACTGAGCGAAAAAAAGCAATACATTTTGCAAAAATCAGTAAAGTACATTCTCTCGTACACTGCTTCCCTAAATATTTTACAGCATGAACTAACGTTTCCCCACACTTTCATAATAGAAACAAGTGAAACTATCCACCCATAATTAAGTTGTTTTAAAATTAAATGACTTTTTTCAGTATGTGACTTCATGTTTGTTACATAGTGTGACTGGTTCTTCCAAATTTCAAAGCCTCAAGCAGTAGTATGTATTCATTGTTTAGCACTTAACAATCCAGCTGCTGTAGGAGCTAAAACTACCATATACTGAGCTCAAATAAGGAAATTCACATAAGTTCATCTACGCCAAAAAAAAACAGTCCTGTATTCCAAGCAATTAATTCAACTCAGACTCCTGCTTAATTAATCCTCAGTTGTTTCTCAGAATGGAGTTAATAATAGACAAGAAAAATATATGTGTATAGGGTCATGCAGAGGGAGTTGAAGTACCAGTGGTTGGCCATGTGAGGTCCTGGATGAAGTACTGATTTTTAGTAGTAATTTACACTTGGATTTTGTGAATAGTAGAAAACTAGTAAGCATACTCAAAAGTTTAAATTACTCAAAAATGTAAGTTACCATGATATCGCTCAGAGAATGGCAACAATCTGGCCCCTGACAGCAGGAGCATGGACTTATTCTGTTCATTAGAGAGGCCAGTATACAAGGTACAAGGATGCTCCCAAAAACACAGTAGAGTGTGGGATGAGTTGGTACAGTACAGAGAAAAGAATTTATTAAGAACTATTTGCAAACACCAGGATTTCTTTCCTTTCCTCTCGATGGGGAAGTTGTGCTCTTATCGAAATATTGAGATTCGGATAACAAGGACAAAGACATCTAACATGATTGCTCCTTACTGGACTCTAGGTGTGATCGTTACAATAGCCAGGTTTTTCTCCGCTTGAACGTATATATGTTTGCTTATTTTTCTCAGTTAAAAATCAATAAAAAGCCATTTAAAAGAAGTGTTACCTTTGTGAATCAGGTCCTCTGTATTCTGCTGTGATGCATGTATTCCTGAAGGTGGAGCAACCAGTATTGAAGCACCTGGGAAGAGGTGTGGTGCAGCAGCCAGGGTGGCTGACTCCGTTCCACCAGAGCAAACTGTTCAATCCCCACCTTCATCTTCGCAGCGGCCCCCAGCGCCAGGACACCTCGTCTGAGGTAGCTGTGCGCTTTACAAATGCTGGTATTATTATTATATACTGACTAATCCTTCTTCTTTATTGACTGGGTTATTATCATATGCCTTGTAGATATGCGCTCGGACGATGGGCTTAGTTTCTAGGTAGTGAAAATATAATATACAGGCATCAATATTTTGCATTTCTGGCTATAAGAAATAGTTGCTTTCTTCAATAACGTACACACACTCCTAAATTTTTAAGCTCGAGGACAAAACAACTGTTCTTCCATGCCCATATCCATGCTGTGGAAAATAAATCTTACTGAAACGCAGCTGTTGTGAAGGGAACAAAAACATAATCAAATGAATAAAGCAATGATTTTTATGTAGAATAATTTCTCCCCAAAGCACCAAATTTGTAGTATTCGTGACTTGCAATTTAGCTGCTTGGAGAGAGTGGAAAGAATTCAAATCTGCTTTGCCAACTAGTTTACGTATAACGATATATCCTAGCTATAAATGTACAACATCGTGTGCTATGCTGCTTCTGAGCCGAACAATATTAGAATGGCAATTCGGATGGACTAAATCAAACCTCCTCACACAGCTCACTAGGGATGCAATTGCACCATCACATATAGTAAATTCAATTCTGACTGACAAAACTTTCACAACAAATCTTGGTGAAACAACTCAGTAAGAGGCATAAAATATAGGGATGTGAGCAGAAGCCGGGCTGCACTTGACAGCCACTTGTCAAGCTGCAAAAATGAGGAAAGCTTGGAATTAATTTTACACCCAAGTAAGTACAGTGCTTGACAGTTTCAAATTTGGTACTATTAACTGATTGGGAAAATGCATTTCCTTTTCCAAAGTGTACAATATTTCCCTTCACATATTGTTTTTGTTATTGTTATGTAGCATATGTAAAGAGCACACAAAGGTAGTTTACCCACAGTGTTATTGGGAAGATTAGATCGTGGAAAGTAGGGGTGGGCGGAATTTGCGAAATTAACTTTCGCAAATTATCGCGAAAATGCTAAAAATCTCCGCAAACACGCCGGAAATATCGCGAAGACGCAGAAGTTTTTTTCCCGCCTGTTCGCGGTATTTTTTGCGTGATCGCGGGTCTCCAACTTACCCATGCGGTTGCTCACGGGCGCGGCCATCTTGTTTTCACTTGTCCCGCCCTCTCGCGATGCTTACTTCCAGTTCCGGGTCGCGCAATGCATGTTCGCGCCCGTTCGCGGTAGATATTTCCTGTTCGCGACCGCTTTTACTTGATCGTGTTGCTTTTTGCTTGCTCGGGGAGAAAATATCGCGCGAACTTGCGCACGTGGTCGCAATCGGCGCGGCCATCTTGTTTTTCACTCTATTGCATGGTTCTGGGGCCTGATTTTCAATCCTCTCCAAATCTTTTCAATCCTTTGTTTCAACCCACTTCTTTTTTTATCTTTCTTATTTATTATTTCTCTTACTATTTTCCAGCTTCTATATTTTTTGTTTTTTAGCTACTTTTTCTCTTTCTATTGCCTATTATTTATTTCCTTTACTTCCGTAATTTTATTACCTTTTCTTACCCCAGAACCATGTCTAAGGGTAGGGCTGGTCGCCGTCGCAGCCAGAGCCGCGAACGCCTTCCTTGTGGAAGGCGGCGCCCACAAGGGGTGCAGGCACGGGCCTTATTTGGGGAGGTGGAGTTGGCTGCACTGATTTTCTTTGTGCAGCGCCACCTCCCCTCAACACTGGCAGCAGGTGGCAGGCCTGGGTCCGGGTACGGCCTCCGGGAGCATCGGCAGCGGTGGGGGAAGGTGCACCGGGCAGTGTTGCGCTGCTCTGGGGTCCGGTACACCCAGGTCCAGCTGATGCACCGGTGGTCCGACATCCTGGACCGTGAGCAGGACCTGCTGGACCTGCTAGGAGGGGAGGTTCCGGGGCTTGGTGAGTGCCTATTTAATTATTACTACTTTGTGTCTGTTCTTCAGCTCTGTGTTATATATTGCGAATATCTTTTTTTTCTTCAAACCAGCTAGAATGTTGCTGCTTACATTCCAGGTTAATTACGTTTAAAAGTCTTCTGTGATTTTTTATGACACAGGTGCTCTTCTGCGCTACTACTAATCTTACTTGTTTGCACCTTTGCGTTTGCGCTCCCTTAGCGTGATTCTGTACGAGTTTATTTTAGAGCAATTAAGTTACGTAATGCTACAGTGACTCTAGTCCACTCCTTACTTTGTCCTGTCACTAATAGATAGGCGCGGATTGATACTTAGGTTTAGGTACTTTGTAAGTATGAGTTTCTAATTTGTTAGTGGTATGCGTGATGCCCCCTCAGTTACGTGACGTGCTGCTAGTACGGCAGTCTTTATTAGAACCTTTTCTAGTTTGTTCAATGAGTGGTGGTAATTGGCTTAGCACTAGCAGAACATCAGCATCAATCAATCAACTCAAAATTTGGCGTATACAAAAAATTTAGTCATGTGTCCTCCATTTGACCATATGCATTGTTGAGGAATAAAAGAAGTGGAAATGCATACTTAATGTACAATTGGCATGCCTGGAATAGGTGGGCTAGGTTGGGTGGTACGTCGTACTTAGGCTTAGTTGTAACTTAGTATTCTGGAATCAGAATGGAAGACAGGATTACTGTTGATAAATAGTAACTTAAGTAGTCGATCCGCGAATCCCCCAATACTACTTGTTGACCAGATGAGATCGGTCAATTTAGTTATTGCAATTGTTGTTTACATAAGTGTTTTTTGACCGTTGTTGAAAAATATTGTATTTGTTTGACACCATCCATCAATGTTTGTCTCTTTCTTATATCTTTCCTGTTCATCAGCACCCAGGGGCAGACAGACAGGGAGTGGGGGTTCGGCGGGACAACAGTCCGGACAGCACCAGGAGGACACCAATGAGGGCTCCTCTGCTGGCCCCAGTAAGTCTTCTTGTTTTTAATAATATTTCTTATTCCATAACTTTTACTGCACCATATTTTTCACGAACTATTGTTTCAGTTTCCAAATGCTGTTTTTTTACCAACAATTATCCTTCGATCTGTACGGTTTCAAAAATCTTATCCCTGCCTCTGCTATGATGACTCTCAGTACTACTACTACTAATACTATCAGTCTGTCTGTACTGTAGTAGCTAGTCTTGCCCAGTTGGCCAGTGCCACTCTTTATGTGAAAGGTTGTAATATAAAACTCATATTCACCAGTAGCTCTAGCCATTGAGTCCAATCCTTTGGGTCGTCGTCTTGTACTACTTCTAGTCTTATTGATCTTGAGTCTTTGTTAATCTTGAGGCTTTGAAAATTCACAGCAAGAAAAGCCCAACCAGATGTATTACTATTTTGATATTATAGCCTATAGGACATACTACTACGGTTGTAGGGATCTTGCACATACACAGACCTTTGCACAAGAAAATAGGATGTTGGTGATGGTAGTATGGACCTTCCTCACACACCTCAATCAGAAATTCAGCACCCACCACAATTCCACTGCTCGACTATAGTACTGTCTTGTCATAACAATTAGGTCTCCAAACCCTCCCCCCAAGATACCCAACAAGTAGACAACCCAGAACATAACACACCCAACCTCTCAGTCGTGGAAGCAATGCACATGCACACCCTTACTTTAATTTGCTCACTCGTGTAAGTTAGTCCACACCAAATACCACCAAGTCTATGTAAGTTCAAAATGTTTATTTTGAATTGAGAAGCTCTGTACATTGTTTTATTATAAAATGCAGCACCAACCGGAAAATCAATAACATTAAAACAATAAACATTGTTACACTTATACAGTTGGGAATTAAATCATGATAACTGAACAGTGGTGGAAGGCAGAACCACCATCCCCTAGGAATTTAGTTTAAATAAATTTATAAATGAAGATGTGAGTGAAGGGACCCCTCACCTTAGGAGAACCTAGTACTGGTAGTTGTTGCATCATTCAGAAGCTCTGCAAAGCTCTGGTTCGTAGAAGGGAATCTTCCGTCTGTAATGCGAAAAATGAAATGGTGTGCGTTAGTATATTGCAACTTGCAAACATTTCTCAGCCGTGCCAAAAAATGTAGCATTTATGGATAAGCAAAATGGACTAGTAACTAATAGTACACGAGTACTTCCTAAAAAAGTGGCTTGTTAATGTTTTTGTTGACCGCTTGTACGCAGCGCGTAGACTAGACAGTAGCAGTGTGAGGCAGGTCATGTGGGCTCAAAGGTGTCTGATACAAGAAGCTGCAAGGTAACGTCACATGTGCAAAAATAAAAGACACAAAAGTAAAATGGTAGCATGGCTCGGGCTAATTATGCAAAGGCTACAATAATGACCATATATAACTATTAGTGTCTACTCTACTACTAGCTGATTTGTACTAGTGATGTATGTTAGTATTAAAGTCCAGATGCCATCCGATGTCGTAAGTAAGTATGAGTTGTTGGGGACGTTTGAAGAGTGAACTAGAAGACTAGAATCCCTTTAATTTGCATAGGAGCGGGAGTATTGAGTAACCAATGGCCTCATCTATCTGATTTCAACTCCGCTTTGAAAGTTTTATGGAGAAGAGCACCTTGTGCACTGTTCAACTAAAAAGTGAAAGACGGGTGGAAGTAAGAAGGACGGGCGAGATTTAAAATGTTATGTACTACTGTGCTTTATAGTGCTACTCTACCATGCCACTATGTGTATAAATAATTAACTTGTCTTACTGTTTTTCTAAGAGTATATTTTACAATTGTCTTGTTTTTTTCTTTTTGATACACAGCTACTCCTAAACGAAACCGCAAGGAGTTGGCCGCCAAGGCACGGCGCCGGAAGCTGGAGGCAATCCAGCGGGAATACCGGCGGCTGATGGTCTTAGCCGAGGAGGAGGAGGAGACTGCGGCAGCAATTCAAGCCTCCTCCAGTGCCCCGGGCCCCAGCCACCGCCCTCCAGCGGTACGGCGCCACCGTCTGGTGGCTGCCCGCCGCCACCATAGTGCAATCTCCGGTGCCCCCCCCCACTGTGGCTGCAACTGCCGTGCCCTAAGACGCCGCGTCACCCATCTAGAGCACCAAATACGTGTCCTCCTTGAGTCCCGCCCCACACCTTAGTCCCTGTCATTAAGTTCTGCCCCTTTTTTAATTCTTGTTTGGGTGGGTGGGAACTTGTTTGGGCGTTGGGTTTGGGATTTTTTCTTTACGGACTTTTTCTCCTATGGACAATTGGACATTGGTTGGGGTTAGGGAGGGGGGTGGGTCAGCTTTTGTGGGTTTAGTTTATTTTTGTTAGGTAAAATTAAATATATTTTTCTATGTTACATGCAATGTTGTTAATGTTTTGTAGCTGGGGTAACTGTTTTACATCACACTGTTTCCTTGCTGGTGCATGGCCGCCCATAGCCTGTGTTTGATTTAAATAATTGGCTGACTGTGTAAGACACAAACAGATAGATGCGACACACCTCACTGATTGACTTGTCCTTCTAGTACTTTCAGTCTGTCCTCTAGTCTATGCATTCTTTATCTGGACTGGTGTGTGAAAATGAAATAATTGACAACATGTCCATTATTAATTCTGCCTCCCCCAAACTTCTCTCTTACCTGTGCTTGATGTTTATGTCCAACTGTGGCACAGCAATGGCTGCATGGTGAAGATGGTTTCCTTTTTCTAACATGCCATGATTGGGGTGGTGGTGGTGGTAGTATAGTAGTAGTAGTAGACACTGGCAGGGCGGCAGCATTTGCAAAAAAAGAAAATGAGACAGTCAATCGCCTTTGAGAGACTGTTAGAGGAGTAGTAGAATGAAGTACAGTACAGAACTTACCGAGCAACAATAATATGCTCAAATATTAGACAACAAAACATAATGGTGGTTGGGATAGCCTACTAGACAGAGTTACAAACTATAGTTGTGTCGAGTCACTTGACTAGGTCTACAGCCTAACAGTTAGTGCTGTATATGAGGAATGACAACAAACAAATCCAATCAATGCCGGCAATTCATGCTGAGGTATATGTTCCTTTGTTAAATAAAATAACCTAAAATATCCTACTCATGGGTGGGCAAGCAGTAGAAGTTCATCGCTCTGCCTTGAAATTGAAGTACTGTTGCTTTCGCCCCATCCGCCCCAGCAAGTGTGTGATTAAGTAGTGGTGTACATTTAATTTAGTCACACCTCGACTATAAGTCACACAGCCCAGGGGGAAGAGGGTTAGGGTTTATTGAATGGATGGGAAGGGGGTTTTTGGGAAAGGTTTGACAGAGAAAAACAGTATGCATGGACAAACAAACGACAATCATTGAAGACTACCATATCCATATGTTAAGGGAGAAAAAGGAAATGCATGCATGAGGGTGAGAGATCCGGATTACATACACTTCTAGTTCTTGTTCTGTTGTTCCGGCCTTAATACTTTTACAGATAGCAAATAGAAATTTTAAATATTGGTAGGGAAGAATCGTAAACAGAGAGCAAACCTAATGATGATAATAACAACTCCAAGAACACACTGTTGTAAAGATTGTATACAAAATATTAATCAAATTATTTAAAAGAAGATAAAAGTGGATACTGTTACTGTGTTATCCTGGTAAAAAATTTGGACTGGATTTGCATCTCAGCAGATCGGCCTGCAGTAGAAGTAAAATTGTTATTACACAACAAGAGTAGAAATATTATTGACTTGAGTCAGTCTTTAGTGTGTACAGAAAGATAGATTACTAGTACACTTTGACTTCACTTTGTGCACAACAAACAAACAACGAAAACACAAAGACCAATCGCTCAGAGTCAGGTGTCCAATGCATGCCATTAATTGTCATTACCTGTTCTTTCTCATCTTAAGTTAACGGGCCGTCTATTTCGCCATCATCATGATGGGCGGTGCTGTTGTGTCATCATACTCATTGCGCAGATATATTGAGTCCCCTTCCTGTATTGAATTAAAAGCAATTTCTTATTTGCAAGAAGGGGAAAATTGAATTCACCTTGAGTTAAGTTTAGTGTGTTCTGTAGAAAGTTGTTTAGTGGCAGTGCACAATAACAAAAATTCATGCACAACAAACAACAACAAAATCATTCAGTCTGCGACTCTGCGTCCAATGCATGGCATCAATCATTACCTGTTCCATCTTATTTTCAGTTAATGGCCAGTCTCTCTCGGCTCTTAAAAGGAGGATAGCTATAGTAGTCATCTGATTCATGCTCCACTTCTTTTGGCAGGACTAGGAAAGTTTGATTTTTTTCTTGTAGTATTTTACCATCATCCAATCATCATTCATGAGGGCAATGGATTTGGGCGGGAGATTCAATATGATGGAGCGGAGGAGCTGGATTCGGAGGACTGTACTGTCAAATTGCAGACACCTGAAAATTGTATATTAAATAAGAAGAGTAGAAGATGGTGGTAATGGATTTGTTGTGATTCACAAGTTTGTAACCGGAACGACAGACACACAAATAACGGTGGGAAAAAAGGGAGGAAGACAGTAAGTGCAAGCATAATTGTCAGGGAAGTATAGCTCGTCCTCAAACTCTGGGGGGTCAGCCAGTAGTAGGTAATCATCATGTGACACACTACTTCCGTCACCTGAGCCGCTGTCCTCATCTTCCTCCATTGCTTCATGTATTGTGTAATTCGGTGGTATGAAGTGCTGATTCATTTTGATCATTGTTAACCTCTCCACGTTTTTGGGCGAGAGGCTGGTCCTTCTCAATGTTACAATGGAACCAGCAGCACTGAAAACACGTTCGGAAGAGACACTTGCGACAGGGCAAGCCAGATAGCTTATCGCCAGCCTGCTGAGCTGTGGCCATTCAGACCTTTTCCTATACCAATACTGCAATGGGTTTTGATCAATGTACACCTCTGTTGGGTTGTCCAGATAGGCCTGGACCATCTGCTCAATGTTCAGGGTTGCTGCTGGTAAGCTTTTGTGCTGTTTTTTCTGTGCATCAGCACTGTGCTTATTAATGCCTAACTTTACATACCAATCGTGTAATGATTGTACTCGGCCTAATGATCCAGTTATTGTTTCTGTGGTCGATAGTGATGGTGAGTGTTGTGATCCAAACGCACTGCCCTCAGCCGACGAAGTTGCACTTGATCCTGCATGGCCTGCTTCAGTACTTCTTGTGGGTTGATCTTGCGGGCTTTTAATTAGCAGCCGTTCGTTTTCCAACTTACTGGCTGCTTCAGCTATACAACTTTTGTAGCGGGCAACATCAATCTCGGAAAAAGCAAAGAATGTCTTCAGTCCAAATTTTGCACGTGGATCCAGAATTGTGGCACAAATGTAATGTTCTTGTGACAAAATTTTATTTTGTATCCTTACATTTTCAGCTAAGCGCCGGGATAAGCTCTCCACCAAGTCATGGGCTTGCCTTTTGTCCTCTACACCTTTGTATGATTCAGACACATTATTCAGCTGCTGCTCTAGCATTTGCAATAATGGGATAGCTTGGCCCATTGTACAGTCCTCCTTGCTGACTTCACGTGTGAAGATCTCAAAAGGACACAGCATCTCAGTCAGGCATTTAATTAGGCTCCATTGCTCCATCTCAAGGTTCATGCCTTTAACAGTAGCATCCCCTCTTCTGTTCCAGACATATTCATGGAGTGACCCGTACTGCTCATACAGACAATCAAGCATGTAATACGTTGAGTTCCAACGTGTTGCCACTTCCTGGATGAGTGCCTTGACTGGCATCCTATGTTCACTTTGGATGATCCTCAGCTGCTTCCGAGCTTTAAAAGAATGGCTGAAATGAGTGCATATTCTTCGGCAGATGGCCAGTAAATTACTGACTATGGGTTCTTTTTTCAGAAAGTCTTGAACTATAATGTTTATGCAGTGCGCCAAACACGGAACCCTGAAATAGGAACCAAGTTCCATGGCCTTAAGTACATTACTGCCATTGTCTGTGGCAATAAAACCAATACCAAGCCCTCTTGGCTGCAGCCATTCCAAAACCTTGCTCGTGTAAAAATTTTTCAGCCGTATGAGATTTCTCCATGGCGAACATGGCTACAGTTGCATGTTTCGGAGTACCTTCAAAAATCGCAGCTGTGTCAACAGCACCTCGTGCAGATAGCTTATCTCTAACCCCCACAAAAGAGATCCAGTGTGCAGTGATGCACATGTAATCTGTGGCTTGGCAACTGGTCCACATGTCTGTTGTCAGGTAGATATTGTGAACAGCACTCTGCTGCAAAGCTTGTCCAACCAATTCCAGCACATCATGATGTAGTGCCGGAACAGCAATTCTTGTGAAATAGGACCGGTTGGAACCTTCCATTTAGGGCAGATGGCAGACACAAATTCATGGAAACCCACCCCTTCCACAAATGAAAAAGGAAGAAGGTCCAGCGCTAACATTTTAGCCAGCTTCGCATTGTACAATCGTGCCGTTGGGTGGTTGCGTTGGAACTGCCCCTCCAACCTAAACATGCTCTCAATGGTAGGCTGGATTACTTTCCTTTGTGGTGCTGTTTTCAATAACCCACTAAGGCTCAACGACACAGATTGTCTCATTTCAGTACTCGGTCGCCTTGGTGTCTCACTCTCAGCCTGACTCAGAGTATGGCTCTTACTGCGGTGCCACTCTGATGTTACTGAGGAGGATGTGGGCGTTACCACTGCACTACTGGGGACAGGGCTAGAAATGCCTCCATCTTCTTCACCTGCCACCGCAATAATATCCCTCCCTGATTCATCCTGACCAACTTCAATGGGTTGAGTTTTTCTACTTTCTTTTAACTTAAGTAGGTGATCCTCCCACACGATAGTGTGGTGTATTCTGAGATGACTTCCTTGTCCTCCGATACCATAATTTGTACCAAGCTTACCACGCCAAACCCCTTGCCGACAAATTGAGCATATAGCAACGTTCTCCTCCTTGGCGCTAACAGAAAAGAAGTCCCAAACTGGGGAGGAGACCTTTCTGGCACTGCTAGATGTGCCACTTTCAATACCAGATGAACTGGAGAGTGTACTTGAAATGTGACCCTGTGCACCTAGACTGTGACTTTTACTACCACTACCTACTGAGATGGTTGAGCTGGATGTAGGTCCATGCCGGGCCTTGGAAAATATGGCAGCTGGAGGTAGTGGTGGTGAGACCTGTGTTGGTGATATCCGTGCTACATCCCGCTCAGTAGCAGCCTTTCTGGATAGGGTGAGAATGTTGGTCTCCAACCCCTTTGGGGCGGGAGTAATGTGCGTGATGACTGGCTCGTCTTCATCAACATCATCACCCCCCTCTTCTACATCTACCTCCATAACTCTAAGTTTTTCTGGGACCTTCCTTTTCAGAAGCATTGTCTTGTGGCGTATATCACTCTCAGACTGAGGTGGTGGGAGCCAAGTGTCATCACGATCATCAGAAGCGGGGCTTGAAGAAGAAGATGATGGACTAAGCCTCCTTTTCCTTGCAGGTGGTCTGGAAGACAATAGATCTTCTGAAACAGTGGGTTGACTTTGCTCCACTTTGTCTGCAGGAAGCTCGATTTCCTGAAATGCCCCTACGTCAGGAGCAACAACTACTATGATGGGCTGTTGCGGCCGCTGCTGTTCTTGTTGCGGCTGCTGCTGTTCTTGTTGCGGCTGCTGCTGTTCTTGTTGCGACTGCTGCTGTTCTTGTTGCGGCTGCTGCTGTTCTTGTTGCGGCTGCACACTGATCTGCTGAGTTTGCTCCTGCGTTGAACTTGATTGTGTACTACTTTGCGGTAATTACATTTCTTCAACATCGCTGCTCGTTAGTAGACTGGCTACCTCTACGACACTAAAGCCCTTGGGCCTAGGTTGGTGGGGTTGGACCGCTGTGCTGCTCCCAGCTTGGTTCCCGGACAACGCTGCTGCTGGCGTAACTTTTTTGGTGCCAACAAAAACATTGGCCGGCACACCACCAGTCGTGGTTAATGGCACTTCCTTTTTCTGTTCCTTCCTCTCACCGGCAACTTTCTTGGTACTGGACCTGGTACCTTTCTTTGGGGCCATCTTCTTCAGATGTCAGGCAGGATGCAGATGCACAACAAGTTCTGGTCACACGTGGACGTGATGCGCAGCAGGACTTCTGTCTGGCTGGCAGTACAACGGGTAGCCGGGTGATGCTGATGACACCTCCTCCTCTGTCTTTTGTGCACCTAAAAGCAAATAAGCCAGGAGAAGAACATCAGTGAAATGTTGCATTTGTTGTTGTGGTTCAGTTACTTAGTACTGTACTAGTGCAAACAAAGGATAGTCTAGCCATTTATGACTTTTTTTTTAACAAGGGCTATGTTATACTACTGTGTACAGTCACACACTACACTCTCAGGAAGGATAGGAAAGTTAATAATAACCACCAAAATAAAAATGTAATGGAATTGGGGTGGACCCTATTTGCCATTAAATTATTTGAGCATCTCAGCATCCATGGAGCTGCTGCTGGAAAAGGGGGTGGATGGATAGAAGCAGTAAGCCAAATAGCCAATAGGAAAACCATGCAGGCCTATGGCAAAAGCAGGACACTAATAACTCCCAGTCCAAACACAAAAAAAGGCCACCACCCACATGGACACTCACAAATCACAAACAAGCAGGGGTCCTGGAAAACACCAGGAGCTGATAAAAGGCCTATAAAAGCCAGGTAAAGGATGCATGCTAAAGCACACTGCTCTGCCTTTTTAATGCAACAAAATGGAAATACGAACATTCACAGGCCCCAAAAAGGTCTGCAGGGTGCATGACACACCAGACACATACAACAAAAGCATGTCTTTAAGACAACCAACATCAGAAAGGCCACCCCAAAAAACACACTTCCCCAACTCAATCCAATGCCATCCATGCCCTAAATGATGTCTAAATTCAACAGACCACACAGAAAACACTTGATTAATAAAGCTGTGGCTACCTGCTCTGATCCTAGTGGATGAAAGCAGGCCTGTTGGCAGACAAGGCCAGGCAAGCTTGCAGGCCTAGGCTTCAAAATGGCCACCAGCCACATGGCCAGGCCCAACAACATCAGAAAGCCCACCCCCAAAAAAACACACTTCCCCAACTCAATCTAATACCATCCATGCCCTAAATGATGTCTAAATTCAACAGACCACACAGAAAACACTTGATTAATAAAGCTGTGGCTACCTGCTCTGATCCTAGTGGATGAAAAAGCAGGCCTGTTGGCAGACAAGGCCAGGCAAGCTTGCAGGCCTAGGCTTCAAAATGGCCACCAGCCACATGGCCAGGCCCAACAACATCAGAAAGTCCACCCCAAAAAAACACACTTCCCCAACTCAATCTAATGCCATCCATGCCCTAAATGATGTCTAAATTCAACAGACCACACAGAAAACACTTGATTAATAAAGCTGTGGCTACCTGCTCTGATCCTAGTGGATGAAAGCAGGACTGTTGGCAGACAAGGCCAGGCAAGCTTGCAGGCCTAGGCTTCAAAATGGCCACCAGCCACATGGCCAGGCTCAACAACATCAGAAAGGCCACCCCAAAAAAATACACTTCCCCAACTCAATCCAATGCCATCCATGCCCTAAATGATGCTTGAAAATGAAATACATTAAAAAAACACCAAAGGAACAGTCGCTTCATCATGTACACACCCATGAGGCCATGCCCATGACTAGCTCGGGCCTACTACTGACTACTACTACCCACAACATTTTAAAAAAAGGAATGATGATAGTTACCAAAAATAAATTGTAGTTACAACAACTGCAATGCCCACAATCAAACAGACACAACAACCACTTACTTGTAAAATATCCTATAAAAAAATCTTCAAATCCAATTGCAATGATGCAGCAGACAAAAAGAGTGATCTTTCCAGCTCAAAATCCAAAGGCAGAATGAGCAGGAGATGGACAAAGCACTGGGAGGAGCCTGCTGGACAGGAACAGGAAGTTGGAGATTCTGTTTCACTTCCTCCCTCTCCCCACCTTTTTAAAAAAGGACTCCTTGCACAAAAAAGGACAGCCAAATGTCAATCTGAGGAGTTGTTTTCATCCCAAATCATCATTTGCAGAAGGTTTCATGCTGCTAGAGCTGATATTCTTCTCCAAATTGAAAATTTTACATGTTCAAGTTCTCGAGCTTCACATTACTTCCGCCGGATGTCGATGCGTGTCGAAAATGACATGATCGCGTTCTCTCGCTCCCTGTCGCATTGGATATGACGTGTTCGGGGTCTCTTTCTCCTTTTCACGTTCGATTAGACGTGCCCGCGTCCTCACGCTCTCGCTCGCAGTGTAGAATGACGTGTTCGAGATCTCAATCTTCTCATACTCGCGCGGTGCATGATCGCGAGAAGAATGATGTGATCGCGCGACAAATGATGTGATCGCGCGTCAAATGATGTGATCGCGAACAGTTGCGAGACACCGCAAAATGGCTACCAACAATCCAATATCTCGTGGAGAACGCGACCGGGTCGGGAAAACTTGTCAGCGAACGCGGGGGTCAGGTAAGGCGATCGCGCGCACGCGAGAATGTATTTTTTTACAGCGCGAGCAAGAAACAAATTATCGCTAAGCTGCGGAATGCGGAAATTTTGACATTTTCGCGCTTTCCGCGGAACGCGAAAATGCCAAATTATTGCAATTTCCGCGAACGGAACGGAATTTTGGCCCAGGCCTAGTGGAAAGACGGCCAGCTGAGTTCAACAGCGGAAGCGTCTGTTTTGCTTTTTGCTCCCTGTTTTTATAAAGCTGATGATTGGTCCTGTGATTCCTAATTGATGCTAATGGTGATTGTAGTAATGTATAATGTACTTCAGTAAGTGTACTTTAACTTAAATAGTCATTGTATTTTATTGTATTCTCCACATTAGAATTAGCCTGTGCTCATCTGTATGTATTTGAGTTGCACCATAGTGATAGAACCTGGGGTTAGTGATCTAGATGTTAAGCTGGTCAGTTGTACCTGACGCAACCCACTGGATGGATGGGACTTTTCCTTCTTGGATTAAACTTCTTTTTCAACTTCAATATTAGATCTTTTTTAATTTAATTCTAACCAATTCTACACTGGCGACAAGCTGAGGAAGTAACCCGATTTTTAACCAAGCAACTAAATTGTTCAAGATTCAAGAACTACTCTACTATTTTTCAACAAGAAGTCCTTGGTCCCAACATCCCAACATTTTCTCACATGGAAGAAATCTAAAGCAACCTGTAAGTTTCCTCTCTTCATCTTTCATTTATGTTGTCCTTTTGAACACTAAACATTTGTCACACACTTCAACCTTGAGATATTGGGTTGGGAGGTTTCAGCATGAGCGCTTTCACTAAAGCAACCGCTGCACACCTCACCTCTTCTTGTGTTTCTTGGGGTTGGGATGTTTCTGTGCGGGCTTTCGTGATAAAAGTCAACTAACCACAAACTTTTCATCAGTGCACACCTCACCTAATTATTTGGGTTGGGAGGTCACTGCACGCTTATTCTTGTGTGGTAAAAGAGGTAACATGTACTTTCATCGTGTTTCTCACCATGTCTGAGTGAGTTCCGAAATCCCGGTGCATCCGCATGCGTCCTTATCAGCACGTATGATTTCGAAAAGGAAATGAACGCATGATTTTGGGAAAGGTTATGCTTACAGAGTCTGCTATTTATACAACTGGATTTGTTTTGCCAAGTTCTGTTGCAAGTTTTGTATTACACTTCAACGTTGACAAAGTTGTTTGTGTTTGAGTGCGGTTCGTATTCTTACCTGAATGTCGCGCTCCATGGAGTTCCTAAGGATTTGCATCTTTCAAGTCACCATGGTGTTGTGACGACACAAGCTGAACACTGTCTTCGGCAGAGCTTTTGTTCAGTCTTCACAGAGGGAATTCCAATCATGCGTCTGTGTTTAATCCTACATCATTGCCAAACATTACGCTTCTTTACGTAACATGGCGGCCATCTTGGTGCAAACAAAACCTGTTTTAACACAGCATTGAACAGTGAAGCGTGTAAGCTTTGACAGTGAATTCTATTCTTCTCTTCACCAAGTTCACTCAAAGATCTCATAAGACATTGTTTAAATTGATATAACTGACTTTGGAAACTTTTTTTGGGGAGGGTTTTCGTTACAACGAGAAGTTCATACTTTTAAGGAACTCTTTGTTCCAATTGCATTCAAGTTAACTGCATTGATTTTGAGGTGATTTCAACAGTCTGCCTCATTCTTTTGAAGTTTATGCAGATTTTGTTAAGTTTATCCTAGAAATCTTTACTAACTTTTGCATTTACAGCTAAGGTGCTTCTATTTAATTTTCTTCTTTCATCATTATATTTATATATGAGACTATTAGCCTGACTTAACCCCTTGCTGAGTTGACATCTTCGTCCCTTAGTGTACACGACCATACAAAACGTTGCAACACTACCTTTCTTCCTATCATCGTCTGGTGATCCCCCCATCAAATTGCAAAAGTGGAAAAAGGTATTTGAAAGATATGCCAAAGTGTGTGGTACAAATATCAGTGCAGAAAGGAGAACTGCTCTACTTCTGCATTTGAGTCTTTGATCACTTACCTGATATTGACGATCAAAGTTTGAATGAGTATGAAATATGCATTTTAAAACTTGACAAGCATTACTTACCCAAGGTGAGCACTATCCTAGAACGTTATAATTTTGGTCGGAGGACACAAAATGATGGTGAATCTGGAGAAAACTACATTACTTCTCTAAGAAAGTTAGCTTTGTCATGTAAATTTGGAGCTTTACTAGAGGAAAGGATAAGAGATCAATTCATGTTAGGGTGTAATGTTGAAAAAGTGAGGAGTGATCTCTGGCAAAAAGATGAGCCATCACCTGATGAGATGATCACTATTGCTAAACAAATAGAACATTCTCTTAAATGTTTGGAAGTTATTACTAAATGTGAGGCAAAGGACAATAGTGTTCATTCTGTTAAAGGGAATTTGAAAGAGAAAAGTATGAAGAAAAGTCAATATGTTAAACAAGATATAAAAATGCATGTCTAACCGCAAATGAAATCGCATCGCACTTTTCAGCCTAAGTGCTACAGGTGTGGCAATGATGGTCATCTAGCGAATGATACGAAGTGTCCAGCTCTTAAGACTACTTGTTCTAATTGCAAGATGATTGGTCATTTCACAGCTGTTTGCAGTGCCAAGAAAAATAAAGGGAAGATTTACACCATTGCTTGTGACAGCAATAGTTATAGCGATGCTTGCTCAGAGTTTGACTGTGGTCAAATTGTGTCTCAGATTAGTGACAACTCTAAGAGAGGTCCCTTGGATGATATCTGTGTTGAAGGTAAAACTACTAAGGTACTTTTCAATTCGGGGGCAAAAATTACTATTGTGTCTTAACAGTTTTATATGTCTAACTTGATAAATACAGTGAACATTTTGAGGGCTTGATGAATACAGGCCCCAGCTAGGCCCGCAGGACACAAGGGTTCGCTCTCCTGTAATGGAATCTATAAGGAAGTTGGCACGGAAACTGCAAAGTACAAAGACAGCATTTATTAACCCTTAAGGGTGGTCCTACAATCCACACAACACTCTTCAGTATTGCATGGAGTAGCACAAAGAACTTGCGTACACGGTCCCCTTTTATACACAACAGAGGGGCTCATAAGTGGGTGGATACAACATGAGGCAAGGAATGTTACCTTTTATGGACATTTTCGATACAAGATCAATATGTGGGCGGAGCTGACACACTCCTTGAGCCCGCGAAAACATGGTCAAGCAAGGCTAACTGATAACAGATGTGGTCAAGTCTGGGCATGTGCCAGATGGACAAAGGAGCTATTTACTGACTGTTACTAGGCAGATTACAAGAGCAACTAACACAGAGGTTGGACTCTTCTCGTGGGGAACACGTGGAAGCATGACAATACAAAATGGAGTCCGAACTTCGGTCAACATAACGGAGAAAACATGATCTAGAGAAGGGAATTAATGTCTTTAGTAAATGCTTAATCACGTCATTGTTTCAATTTACAACAGACGACCCTTTCAGCATTTACTGAAGACATCCGGTTTGTTAGGATAATCATCATATATGTCAATTGTCATCATTTCTTCAACTTCTTTAGCTAAACGTTTCTGGTGAGCAACATCGGCAATAGCTTTCTTATCAGGGATACAGAATGATACACATAATGAGCAGAGTAAGGGACCACATTGAACGCAGATACAGCACGAAAACAGAACCGCTACAATAATGCAGAGACCAGTTAGAACCTTCCATCCCCAGGCAGTAATTAACGCCCAAAACCATCCAGAAAAGGACCAAGTGCCGTTTTCTGTATGGATCTCAGCTGCAATTTTATGCAGTTTATTGATGGCATTATAAACTGATGGCGTATGATCAGGGATAAACACACAACAGCTACTTCCAATAATTTTACATGCTCCTCCTCTGTCAGCTAGCATAACGTCTAATACCATACGATTCTGCAATGCAACAATTCTAGTAATTTGCAATTCCTCCGTAAGATTCCCAAGTGCAGCAGCAGTCTGATTTGTTACAGCTTCTACCACTCTTGTTAATCTTCGGATCTTCCTACTGTTCAGGGCAGCTCCAACAAAGAAAAACAATCCTAAGTTAAAATCAATATACTGCTGCAGACTGGTATCAGTCTGTTCTACATCGTCAAGTGATAAAGTACGTTTATACCTATTTACAGTCACATTATTCAATAATTTCAGATCCTTATGATAAGATGCGGGAGCTAGGAATACAGGAGGTAATAGAAATGATACATAGCATACCCCAGACCACCCAGCCGGCAGACGGTAATAACCTTTATTTCCACACACAAAGTACGTATTATGGGAGGCTAAAAAGGTACTATTGTTCAACCCGTCAATGTTTAGAACAGTAATACAATCACTAACACCAACAGGGATAAAACCCACACTCTGGACACATAGGTCCGCTTGAGCTTGTGCTACTTGAATCACAAATTTGTCCTTTCCCACAGTGTCTCTTGTGTTCGTGAAGATGTAGGGAATGGATTCGTTGTCTGGTCGGTACTCTTCCCACTCCCAAATTGTCCCATTCGCTTGTGGATACCCATTTTTGTCTTGATGGCATTCTTTATTGAGTCTGAAGAGCAATCGTCCCACTGTCGGTTTCCGAGTAGCAAAAAGCAAAGTATACCATGCTCTACAAGAGCCATTATGAGAGAAAGGAAGTGGTATAAATGGCGTTCCTCCTTTCTTCTGATGAGCTGGCATCATCCCACATATCCAACAGTTCGTAGCATTCGTAGCAACGTGGGTATGATGCAGCATCTGGATGAAAGTGTTGTTCAAGTAAGACTGTCGATGCTTCAACTCTTGATACGGTAATGTATAAAAGTAGTGCTCCTCAGGCACCGGAGTTGTCAACACAAGAATCTTCCGAGCGGGTGTTACATCCTCCACGAACCATGTGGTTATCCCAACAATGGCTACTGTCAACATGAACCCTAATGCACAAAGGATTTTCTTTTTCTCCATGTCAAAGTAAAAAAATAAAACCCAATATCTTCCTGAAACTAAAAGTCTGTCAGAACTCTTCCCCTTGGGCAGCGGTTGATTTCTTCACCAGCGGGCCAAGACGGGTGTCGCTACACTAATGCAGGGCTGATCCCCCCCCCCTTGCCTCATCGGCTCTCCGTTTCACTAACCCAAGGGCCGTTCTGACAGTATGTCCCGGTACTGAAAAACTCACTTCCTTGGTCGAAGATGATATCGCCTTCCTCCAGGAGTCGCGTGGTCCGGAAAGAGCTCCTCAGTGGCGTTTGGCTCCGCAGCACGGCCTGTCTCTGCAGCCAAGATTTCTCGTTGATCGGTCAGCACGGCAGGTTCCACCAATCCGGGCGGCACCTTCCTACAGTGCAGGGAATGGATCCAATTCTTTCTGTTGGAGACTCGCACAGCCGTCCTCGTTGCGAGGAGGACCTGCTCAGGACCCACCCATCTCGGTTCCAAGCTGTTTGTTCTGTCAAATATTTTCACCATCACGTGGTCACCAGGTCGGAGACCATGTCCTTCACCGGTAGACCGATCAGGGAGCGCCTCTCGGACCTGTTGATGAATAGAAACCAAGTTATCCGTTAACTGTGCCAGATAATCGTTCATCATCACACAAGGTACATCATACACAGCCTTAGGTTTTGGTGGACCCCAAATATTCATTGGGCATCTGAAGACAATTTCATACGGTGTAAGGCCAGTTCGAGAATGCGGTACCGATCTAATTGACAATAACGCCAGTGGCAGAGCGTCTGGCCAAGTCAAGGACGTCGAAGCTTGAATCTTAGCGATCTTGAGCTTCAGTGTACCATTATACTTCTCGACTAGTCCTGCAGACTGAGGGTGGAATACCGCGTGAAACTTCTGGGTGATGCCCAGGCCCTTCAAGACATACTTTATAACATCCGCTACAAAGTGAGGCCCATTATCACTCCACAGGAGCCTACAGACGCCATATCGAGGGAAGAACTCTTTCAGCAGCAACTTCGCAGTAGTCATTGCAGTATTGTCTTTCGTAGGGTACGCTTCAACCCATTTGCTGAAAGCGCAGACCACTACTAGAACATACTTCAGATTGTTACAGCGCTCAAGCTGGATGTAATCCATCTGCAAAACCTCGAAGGGTGCAGTAGGTGTCACAAATCCTCCTGCCGGAGTTCGAGTACCCTTTCCTGGGTTATACCTCAGGCAGATCATACAGGTCTGCACCACCCTCTTCGCTGTGCTAGCAATCTCTGGATGCTCCCAGACTTGGGTAAGCAATTTCACAATTGCGGAAGCTCCAACATGTGCTAGCCCATGTGCCATCTGAACCATAGGTTGTACAAAAGCCGTGGGTAATTTCCATCTATCCATCTGCTTATTTCTCCAGCAGCCCTCGTCATCCAGTTCTCCCTCACTAGCCCATTGTTCCCGCTCTTTGTCAGAAGCGGTCCTTTGCATTTCTCGCACTTCCTCCTTCGCATCATGCCATCTTTCCACCTGTGACTTTACTACATACACGGCAGTAGCACCGGGCTGCATCGCAGTCTCCCGTGCTACTCGATCTGCCAACGCATTCCCTTCTCCAACTTTATCAACTACTTTCCTATGGGCGCTACACTTAACGATGGCAATTTTCTTTGGGTATGTCAATGCGGTTAAAAGATTGTGAACTAACTCTCCATGCATTATCTGTACTCCATGTGACGTTAAAAACCCTCTCTCCTTCCAGAGTAGGCCGAAGTCATGCGCTACTCCGAAGGCATAGCGGCTATCTGTATAAACATTCACACATAGTCCTGTACTGAGCTCACATGCTCGTGTTAATGCTATCAGTTCCGCTGCTTGAGCTGATTTCTGTGGTATGCGTGCTGTCTCCACTATCGTTTGCAATGTGGTAATCGCATACGCTGCTGAAGTCGTACCATCTGGTAGCTTCAGACATGATCCGTCCACCCACAGTTCTCCATCTACATCTGGAAAGGGCGTATCCTGGAGATCAATACGACCCTTTGTTTGTTCCTCAGTCACGAGAATACAATCATGCGCTTTCCGCGCCTCAGGCTGGGTTTCGGGGTATGGCAACAATGTTGCCGGGTTTAACGTTACGCACCTTTTTAACGTAATATGAGGAGCCAAAAGCGTCAACTCATATCCCGTTAAACGGGCGCTGGTCAAATGCTGCGTCTTCGTTTGATTGAGCAGGGCATCGACAGCATGGGGGACTAATACCAACAACTTATGAGATAACACAATTCCCTCACTTTGGCGTATTGACACAGCTGTCGCCGCAACCGAGCGAAAACACCCTGGTAATGCTCGGGCGACAGGATCAAGTACAGCCGAAAAATATGCACAAGGGCGCTGCTTATCGCCGTGCATCTGCACTAAAACTGACAATGCACATCCATCTTTCTCATGCACATACAACGAAAAGGGTTTTGCATAATCAGGGGTCCCTAACACTGGTGCTGAACAAAGGGCCTGTCGTAGTTGCTGAAAAGCAGTATCACACTCATCTGACCAAGGGATTGGGATAGGCGTGTCCTTTGTCAAGAGGGCTAATAATGGCTTAGCTATGTGCGAAAACCCCAATATCCACTGTCTACAAAAAGAAACAAGGCCCAGAAATGCACGCACATCCTTCTGTGTGGACGGTCTCGGTGTATCCAAAATTACTTGGATACGATCCGGTGTGAGTGCACGTCCCTCCTTAGACAAAAGGTGACCCAAATAAGTCACCTTTGGTCTACAGAATTGCAATTTCTTCCTAGATACCTTATGATTGTGGGATGCTAAAAAGGAAAGTAAGGATAACGTACTTTTTTCACACAATTCCAGGGTGTCAGCCGCCAGCAAGATGTCATCGACATATTGAATGAGGGCGACACCCTCGAGCAGAGCAAAGGAATCCAATTGTCGTTTCAAAGCCTGACTGTAAATGCTAGGGCTTTCTGTGTAGCCCTGGGGGATCCTACAAAAACGATAAGATCTATTATTTAATGTAAACCCAAAAAGATATCGGCTATCAGGGTGAATGGGAATGGAAAAGAAGGCATTCTTCAAATCGATCACGGAGAACATAGTCGCCGTAGGTGGTACCAAAGTAAGCAACGTCGTGATATCGGAAACCACTGGGTACTGAGGTATCACGATCTTGTTCACTTCTCTCAAATCAATTATAAACCGATAAACTCTGGCATCCGTATCCTTTTTCAGTATGGGAAGAATCGGACTGTTACAAATGTTGTAGGGGACTTCCTCCACTACCCCTACCGCCATCAAATCCTGCACTATCTGTATGAGAGCCTCCTCACCCTCCTGGGAAATACGGTACTGAGGGAGGCGTGGTAACACCGCCCCCTCCCGGACGCTGATGTGGACCGGTGGAATCACCATTTGTCCCACATCAGTATCCGAAGTTGCCCACAAAGCACGAGGGAGGGTAGCTAACAACACATCCTCTGACATCGTACACATCCGTTCTGATCGGGGGTAATTATCATTCAATATTACCCGTACACCAGCAGGGGAGCAGCGGATCGTAGCCCTAAAATGCTTTAACATATCAAGACCCATAATGTTGTCCGGTGTGTACGGGGCAAGCAGAAACGGACAGGGTGCAGAAAAAGAGTCAACTTTAAACATGAGGGGCTGCGAAAGAGGGCTTCGGGAGAGTGTTCCGTCAAACCCTACCGATGTGACCATTAAGCCGGATGGGGGAGCCCCCGGAACCAATTGCTTAGACAGTGCACTACGTGTCGCTCCTGTATCCACTAGGAACTGATCAGTAGAGCCCAAAACCTCAGCCGATACATAAGGACCCTTCTGATCGACCGGCACCTCAACTGATTCTAACCCCCATCCAACGCATCCCTATGCATGCTGAGAGTCATGGTACCCCGACCGGTCAATCCCCGACACTTGATACTGATGCTGACGATCGAAAACATTTGATCTGTCTCGGTGCTGCCCAGCAGAGTCAAAACGAGCCTGTTCGTTAGAATTCCCTCGAAAGTTCGAGAAACCCCCTCTACCTCGCGGGCCACCATGGGTATGCCCCTGACGCAATGCATGCAACACCGGGCAGTCCCTAGCCCAATGACCCGATTGCTTACAATACGCACATTGGTTCCTATTTAAATCAGATCGGCCCGAGGGAGGACCATAAGATCCTCCCCTACCTCTATTACTACCCCGCCGGGGCGGGCCATAGACTTGTGCCAACATCACCTTTGTTTTCAAATCTTTCGATTTCTTTTCCTCCTGGCCCTTTGCTTCTTGCTCCTGACGCTCATAATACTGGGCGATAGTCAGGAGGGCTGTCGGTGTAGCGGAAGACCAAGAACTTTCACTCGCTTTTAAACGGGCCGCAACTGCCGGCAGCAGATTAGCCACATATTTATCCGCAAAAAGGTGGCGGCCCGTATCGTCAGTAAGCGACTGGCCACTAAAATCATGAAACGTCTCCTCAAAGCGCGTAAAGAAGTCCGCAACTGACTCGTCAGCTTTCTGTTTACATGCAGCTAACATATTCCAGTCAATCTTTTTAGGGGGGATAATTGTCTTCAACTTAGCCACAATAGCAGCAGGGAGATCTAAAATACTCTGGGGCGGTTTCTGCGCGGGCTTCCGTTCCCTATCCTCATCCTCAAGGTCAGACCACCGGGCCTTAAAGGCAACTGTATCATCTACCTTTCGGACAGATCGCCACATATCCGGTGGTAGAATAAGGCCAAAGAACAGGTCTATATCTGCTAAAGTCATAACGCAAGAATTCAAGGCCCCCTCGACTTCTTCGTAGAAGGCCGCTGGATTCTTGCGGGGGTCAGGCAGCGCATTCTTTAATGCCATCACATCAGCTCTATGCCACGGAGTATAAACCCAATTATACACAAAATATCCCTTAGCATCGGCGGAGGTAATGTCCGAGCTAGTCCCCGCTCCTTTAGGAGGAACATACAAAGGCGCCGCCTCGCGCATTGGCTTAGCATGCACTAGATCGCTCTTATCTGATTGAGAGGTGGATGAGTGGCCTTCTGTAGTACACGAATCCGACTGCGTCTCCTCCCCTGCTCGTTGGCGCGCTTTTTCTTTATGGGCCAGCACTGCGTCCCGCAAGGCGAATAGCCGCCGAGCCGTATCAGGAGCCTTAGAGGGAGAAAAAACACCATCATGCAATGCTTTAGCATCCGATGTCACTTCTTCAGGCTCAAAGACACTAGAATATTTCCAAAAAGCAGCAATCACTTCCTCCGCGAAATGACTCAAAAAATACAATCTCTCTCTATCCTGCCACGACCCCCAAGTATGGAACAAGTCATCCACGGACACCTTGCCCTTAAGTGCACGGAAAGAAATTTGTCGAAGCTCAGCCATATGTTCAGCCGATAACATGGACCGCGTATCTACCTTACCCGTACCCGGGACAGAATCTTGTGGCCTCGGAGCAGATGCGCCAACATAAGGGGGCGGAGAGCGATCTAGTAAATAAAAATCATCATCAAGATTATTAAGGACAGGATAGAGTGGCTGCCGAACAGCATATTGACCCGAGACTTGCAGCCTACGCTCTTTCTCTTGTCTCTCCGTTTGTTCTTTGTCCTCCCGACGCCTCGCTTCCTGTGCTCGCACATGATCATTCTTCCGTTGTTCTTTATCAAACAGCGCTTTCTCATGCTTCTCTCGCTCACGCACCTCCTTCACCCACAACCGCACACACTCAAACATATCCTGACGAGCACGCCGCTTGCACATACACTGTTCCACATACTCAATCTTACGTATATCAAACGATCCATACAAAGGCCATCGTAACTCAGGATCTTTTTTAGTATATTTCCTCCATACTGTGCTGTACATTATGGAAGAAAGACCATGCTTCACATACATATCCCTATTAGGAGTCCCCTCTGGGGGAGCTGGAGCAGATTCCTCGAGGTTCAACCGGTTTCCAAAACAGCAACACCACTTACAGAGTGCGCTAAAAGCAGGCATGCTCAGGAATAATGCAAAATATGCAATATTATAGAGAAAATGGCACTTAATCGTTGCGCCGTTCAAAGTTACACAGCTCCGGAGAAATCTCTCCACATTACCTGCCTATATGTGTTGCAACGCATATATTTTCACAAAGACAAATACAAAATATGACTAGTCATCACAAATCAAACTCAAATAGCCGGACCAGGCTTCAAAAACTCGGAGCAAGTACCGTACACCGGTTCTTACCAATCAAGAGTCCAGATTCCAACTGCCAAGCTCCACAATCGCCCAAACGGCTTTCACGGCAGTACCGACAGAAGAGGTCTCAGTCGAGGACCGGCGCCACCCAGACGGTCAGATCGGAAGGGAAGGAAGAAAAACCTCGGGATGCCAGGGCTAAGACGCCGCTGGCAGTGATCACGTCCCCGGCCAAGTTCCTCACCTTCGTCGCGACCAGTCCTTCGAGCATCCGAGTCGCCGATGAGCCCCACGTTGGGCGCCAATTGATGAATACAGGCCCCAGCTAGGCCCGCAGGACACAAGGGTTCGCTCTCCTGTAATGGAATCTATAAGGAAGTTGGCACGGAAACTGCAAAGTACAAAGACAGCATTTATTAACCCTTAAGGGTGGTCCTACAATCCACACAACACTCTTCAGTATTGCATGGAGTAGCACAAAGAACTTGCGTACACGGTCCCCTTTTATACACAACAGAGGGGCTCATAAGTGGGTGGATACAACATGAGGCAAGGAATGTTACCTTTTATGGACATTTTCGATACAAGATAAATATGTGGGCGGAGCTGACACACTCCTTGAGCCCGCGAAAACATGGTCAAGCAAGGCTAACTGATAACAGATGTGGTCAAGTCTGGGCATGTGCCAGATGGACAAAGGAGCTATTTACAGACTGTTACTAGGCAGATTACAAGAGCAACTAACACAGAGGTTGGACTCTTCTCGTGGGGAACACGTGGAAGCATGACAATACAAAATGGAGTCCGAACTTCGGTCAACATAACGGAGAAAACATGATCTAGAGAAGGGAATTAATGTCTTTAGTAAATGCTTAATCACGTCATTGTTTCAATTTACAACAGGCTGACATTAATCCTACTGCTTACGGGGGTGAGCCCATAAAGCTTATGGGATATTTTTCTGGTTTAATAGAGTACAAAGGAAAATTTGCATCAGGGAAAATATATGTCTCACAAAAGGGTGATAGCATCCTGAGCTGGTTCCACCAGAGGGATTTAGGTGTGGTGCAAGACCCAAATAATGAACCACCCATCATTTTGAAGGAGAGTTTTGCAGTGAGTGATGTGTCAACAAATAAAAGTGATGATGATTTCACCTCTACTCTTAAAGAAGAGTTTCCCAGTGTTTTTAGGGATGAGTTGGGGTGTTTGCGTGGTTATGTTCACAGAATAAGATTGATTTCAGGAGCTGTTCCTGTAGCTGGTAAAGTGTGTTGTGTTCTTGTCACTGTAAGAGAAGAAATGAAAAGTGAACTAGAAAAACTTAAAGCTGAAGCAATAATTGAGGAGGTTGAAGGTACACAGTGGTTGGCACCCGTGGTCACTGCCAGAAAAGCCAATGGCAGTCTTCGTTTATGCATTGATTTGAGAGAACTTAATAAGCAGGTCATAGTAGATAATAATCCCCTTCCCAAAATCTCAGATATGTTGATGTTATTACAAGGAGCCAAAGTGTTTTCCACTGTGGACTTAATGTCCACGTACCATCAAATAAAATTGGATGAAGAATCCAAAGATCTTACTGCTTTTATTACACCCTTTGGGACTTTTAGATTTTTAAGGCTTCCCTTTGGTTTGGTGTCTGCAGCATCAGGATTTCAGAGAGCATTGGAGAAACTGTTAAAAGGACAATCAGGGGTCAAGATCTACCAAGATGATGTATTAATTTATGGGAAGGATGAAAGTGAACATGATAGGAGGCTTAAAGAAGCTCTTGAAAGATTTCATAGGAATAATTTTTCGGTTAGGTTAGACAAATGTAAATTTAGGAGGTCTTCTATTGATTACCTAGGTCACACCATTTCAGGTCAAGGCGTTGAACCCAAGAGCAATTTAGTTGGTACCATACAAAACTTCTCCGGTTGATAAAGAAGAACTTATGAAGTTTCTAGGCATGGCTGAGTATTACAGCAAGTTTATGAAGGACTTTGCTGTAAATTGTGTCAATATGAGGAAGTTACTGTGTAAGGGGGTAGATTTTGTTTGATCTGATACTTGTGAGGCTGAGTTTAAATAAGTCAAGAAAATGCTTAGAAATAATCCTAGGTGGAGGAGTTTTGACCTCTCAAGAAAGTCCACCCTCATCACAGATGCCAGCATGAAAGTTTTGGGGGCTGTACTACAACAAAGGGATGCTGATAAAGAAAATGTAATTATTTTCCTGTCACAAAGCCTTCGCGGAGCTGAGTTACGCTATTCAGTTATTGAAAGGGAGGCACTTGCTGTTCACTGGGCTGTAAAGAAGCTCAAAAATCTCCTATGGGGTCTGAAATTTGTAGTGCAGACTGATCACAAGCCTCTTTGTCAAGTCTTTATTAAAAAGGGTATTGATGCCATTTCAGGAAGAATATCCAAATGGGTGGTTGCACTTCAGGGATATTACTTTGAGGTTGAGCATTTGCCAGGAACACAAAATAGAATTGCAGACACTCTTTCGAGGCTCGTACCACGAAATGAATGTGTTTTACATTTTGAGAATGACAAACTCAATGAATGGGTCTGGAGCATTGAGAATGATGGTATGAAGGAAAGCAGATGGAGTGAGGAATGTGGTTTGGACAAAGAATTTATTGAGCTTACCTCGTTACTCAAAGAAGGGTGGGACAACAAGGTCAAGGGCGACTGTACAAAATGTTGGAACGTTAGGCATGAACTGTCTGAGTGTGAAGGTCTCATATTTCGAGGGACCAGATTGGTTCCACCTGTTTCTCTTCATCAAGAACTCCTGGATTGGGCCCATCAAGGACACCAGAGAGTGTCCAAAACAAAAAAAGGACACAAAAGACTCAATTATTGGCGGCCTGGCATGGATCTGAAGGTTGAGCATTTGGTAAGAGAATGTGTGCCTTGCAGTTTGAGTGAGAAGATTATTAAACCTAGAGTGCAACCCATGGTAGTCAGAGAACGTCCCAAAGGGCCATGGGAAGAATTAGCATTTGATATTTTGGGACCCATGCAAGGGAATGGGTGTGAAAATTATGTATTCGTTCTCATTGACATGTACTCCAGATGGCCACTAAGGGTATCAACACTAAGCATGTCATTTCTTTCCTCAGAGATATATTTGGACGAGAAGGTTTACCTGTGGTCATACTTACAGACAATGGAGTCCAATTAGTTTCAAAAGAAATGGAAGAGTACTTACTAAGTTGTTCCATCAAGCACAAGCGGTGTTCACTATATCATCCCGAGACAAATGGTATGGTAGAACGCTTTAACTGTGTCCTTAAGGAAACTATTTCCATGGCTAAGCAAAATTGTCTGGATTGGAAGGAGGAAAATATTAAAAAGGTAGAAATATACAGTATTTCTCCCCATGCCACCACTGGACGCACTGCTTTTGAGTTGTTTAAGGGTAGGTGTCCCAACACCTTGATTGCGCCTTTTTGGGTTAATGAAGCCGAACCAAGGAGGGGTCTGACAATTTCTAATGGTAAGTGGAAACTAAAGGAACGTGAAAAGATTGAGGGACGGAAGGTAACTTTGATTCCAAGAAAAGTGTTAACATCACTCCGGTCAAAGTTGGGGATATTGTCATGATTAGAGCCCCTTTTGGTAGGAAGGGGTCCAGTTTATTTCATAGACAACATAAAGTAGTCAAAGTTTTAACCAATGCAATAAAAACTGAGGATTAACGTATTTGGAATCTAAACAGAGTTGTGGTTGTCAAGAACAAAAAAATTGCAGGTAATGAGAATAATGGTTTGTCTTTAAACTTACCCTCATCACGTGCAGAGGAGTCTGCACCGTGCAAAGAAGGCAGGCTGGTGGCATGTCAAAGAGAAAGAAGGGTTCTAGACAACCCTTTAAATTTAATTCATATATGGAGTTGTTTTTGTATCTTATTTTTTTGGGGGGGGTTTTGATTCATGTACTTAGTTTTTTTATATAAAGGGGGAAGGTGTGTAGTAATGTACAATGTACTTCAGTAAGTGCACTTTAACTTAAATAATCATTGTGTTTCATTGTATTCTCCACGTTAGAATTAGCCTGTGCTCATCTGTATGTATTTGAGTAGCACCATGGTGATAGAACCTGGGGCTAGTGATCTAGATGTTAAGCTGGTCAGTTGTACCTGATGCAACCAACTGGATGGATGGGACTTTTCCTTCTTGGATTAAACTTCTTCTTCAACTTCAATATTGGATCTTTTTTAATTTAATTCTAACCAATTCTACAGTGATATCTTCTGATGTGCCAAAGGATGACCTCCTGACTTCCTCCTGGGGCCCAGTGTCCACTCCGCTCCCTAAGTTACCCGGTACTGGTGTCAGATACCATACTCACCATGGCTCCAAAGCTCCTCTTCTCACTCCTGAGGCTTGCCGCACCCACAACAGCTCCTTCTTGTAAGTCACACTGTGCATTAATATTGACCTTATCCAATTCTGAGCTGTTCTCGTGCCTGTGTGTCACAAGGGAAGTGGAGAGTGAGCATCCTAGCTCTCTAGCAATTGTGGCTATGCCCTGTCCATTCTGCGCCCATTGTGAGGTTCCGTGCCAGACGGAACGACACTTTTCGGGTGTTGTCAAATGTGGATGAGTTTGGTGTCTACGAACCGAAAATGACGAGTTTAGTGGGTGTACGCAGTTTCGCTACTCAACCACGTATGGTTCGTGTCATTTTTGGGTTTGTCCATCCGAACCCTTGGGTTCCATTTTTGATGCGGCATCCATTTTGTTTCTTGCCCTCAAGTAGCCAGCGAGTGGACTTTGTCCGCTCTGTGACCCTGGGACTCCCAAGCTTACACGAGGGACACGTGTTTCTTTGAGGGTGACTTTTATGATAGGGGAAATGACACGGCGAAGGCAGATGGCCCCGCTCAAGGCTCATCTTACCGTGCTAGTCTATTGTCTCAGTCGTGCATGCATTGGGCACGAGGTCTTTGATCCTGTTATCAAGTTTCCGTTATTACTCCCAACACTCTTTTCTAATCCGTCGTGCATCCTTGTTCTTTCTTTGCATCTGTTTTTGTCCCTTCTCTTAATGTGTTTACAGTCAAAATGGAATGTGTTTAACTGTGGGGATGATATGTTTTTACAGTTGGGAACCGGCAATGCTGCTGTAATTATGTTCCGGCCTCCTGAAACATGAACGCGACTCTTTTTGAAGTTTATTGTGGGAACTGAGTTGTAACCTTTGTTTGCCATGTTGTGCAATGGCAGAAATATGTATAAAAGGAGCGATCCACTTTTACAATTTGAAGCAGTCTCCGAGAACCTACACGCTGTGTACTTCTTGTGATTTCTGTATCCCTGCAGTAAATAAACGCTGATCTTTGACGTCGCTGGAAGTGTCCCGTGTCTCTGTGTTTTGTACGCCAGAACAGGTAACCCACGAAGGTTTCAGGTGTTGTCCCCTGGCACCGCTGGGTTCTAGAATAACCCAGTCCTTCAGTTGGCGCCCAACGTGGGGCGACATCAGGTCCAAAGCCCGACGACTTCGTGTGAAATCTCCGAGGGAAGGTGCACCCCGCTTCATCGATCCAGTTGTCAAAATAAGTGGCCCGAAGTCTTTTCCCGCGAAGATCCCCGCCTCCTGACGGCTGCGACGGACTGATGCCCTGACTGTCGACCTGTTTTGGCGCCTGGCGTAGTCCTTTGTACGGCGAGACGATAGACGGGCCTTCCTGGTGACGCCATTGCTCTTTCAGTTAAGTATTTGTGGGTCGCTCCCAGAGTTACTTTGATTGTTTGCATGGTTCCATTGCATTTGTGGTTCTTAGTTGTTGGTTCTTAGTTGTTGGGTTCTATTTGACGATTGCAATTGCCAAAACCGAGGGCTTTGCATTCTTGTGCAAGGACATCCTAATTCAATAGCCCTTGAAGTTTGTAAACTCGGTTAGTGTGCACGATGCCTGGCCGTAGTACTTTGTTTGGTTTCCTTAAATGTTGCAGAACGGATTCCCGGCTGGAGGATTCATGCCCGATACCTCCGGTTGGAACTCCAATTTATGAGCTCTATAGCCGCCACGGCGTAGGTCCTATCGTATATAATGAGTATTGGGTTCGCTACACTAAAAATGATGGCGTTCTTAGTTGGCCATCACATGGTAGTTTCAAAACTGCCGTCCTAGATAATTTTGAAGCTAAACTGTTTAAAAAGAAGGCTAGGCCAGCCATGTTTGATTCCTTCCGGTTATGGCGTAAAGAGGCCAAGCAGAAAGAAATCAAACAGAGTAAGAAAAATAAGAGAGAAGGTGTTATTACGGTGATGCGAAATGCAGAACAGTATCAGTGAGACAAAGATGAGAAGGAGCAGGAAGTTAGTGCTCGACTTCATCATATGGCGGTGGATAAGTGTTATCCGGTGTTACCGTCTAAATCTGATAAGACGGGAGAGGAAGTGATAGAAGATTCGCTATTGTCTTATTTGTTGAAATCACCACCTCCTTATGCTCCAGATACCGTGGGTCCTATGATTCTTCCTATTCCTCAACCTGCTGTTTTGGCGGCTGCTGGTCAGCCCGTTGTTCCTCCTGCTCTCCCGAATCCTCTTGTGCCGCAAATTGTTCATCCTCCTTTACGGCTTTTCTTCCTACTGCTCCTTTGCCAGTCCCTACTCAGCCTGTCGTTACCGCTACTCCTGTTGCCCCGTCCACTTCTACTGTCTCCACTCCTACTGTTGTTGCTCCTGTGCCTCCTTCTTCTTCTCCTTCTGTTCGTAGCCGTCTCCTAAATGCTGTCGCTACTCTTTATTCTCCGCTTTTTGGGCCAATACTTGGATCGACTCTTTCTGATGTTGCTCAGAGGCGCAGTCAGATTCCTGATGGTAGGGAACGTGAGTCGTTGGTCAAAATGGCGCGTAAATGGATTCGCAATCCTGTGAAGTACACTTCGCGTATAGTGTTTGAGACATTTTCCCAGTTTAATGCGCCCACGCAACGATTCGTGTTTGAGGAAATGTGTAAATCGTTGAGGGAAGAGTGGGATCATGATGTGGTCGATAATGTGCCGTCTGAGGTTTCTGAGCTCCAGCATCAATTTACAACTGGTGTGATTGTAGGTGATGAGGTTCGAGGTGCTCTAGAACGCCTGTTATCCTTTCGATGTACAGTGCAACCTCGAGCATTATTTAAAGACGAGACTGAAGAGTGGATGGCAAAACCTGGTCAGTATCCTATGCGGGAAGTTCCCCCAGTATGGATGCCAGGTGATCCTAATGCTAATCCTGCTGTCCCAGGACGTTTTCAGAGAGTTTGGATACACCTCCCTTGGAAGCGATCGGAAGTTTTGCAGGTGAAGCAAACTTTGCCCGATCCCCGTAAAAATCCTGCAGGTTATTATAAGGAGTTGTCCCAACTAGTGGATGCTACTGTTATGAATCTTGCCGATATTGACATGTTGTTCGGTAATGTAGTGCCTCAGCCGATTTGGGCGAAAATCCGTCATGAGAATCACGCGGCTGAGTTAGGCGGTGACTGGGCTGCCCTTGCGGCGGCAGACGCCCAGCAAGTTGGTGGGGCTAAACCCGAACAGCTTATTGTGGATTTGCCCCAGAGGATAATTACTCTTATGAAAACACTTATGCCAGCAATACGCGTTAATTGGGACAAGTTGTCCGCGTGCAAGCAAAAGAGGGATGAGAGTGTCTCCGACTTCTTTACGAGATTTGAGGAGGCGTTTGTTGATCATAGTGGTCAGGACATGAGTTTGGAGGGTGGTCAGCGGTTGTTCGTTGATAAATTTGTATCGAACTTGTTGCCCGAACTCAGCAACAAGTTGAAGAATTCTGAGAGTTCGTGGGCTGTTTCTACCACTGCTCAGATATTAGCCACGGCCCAATACTACGAAAACAGAGAGAAGGAAGAAAGCGAACGGGCAGATAAGAAAACGAAGGATCTTAAAACTAAGGTCTTATTGCAGCAAGCGTATCCTCCGCGCTCGAATTACAATGATTCGCAACAGCCAAATCGATCACAATCGCAGTTTCCTAGATCGCAGGTGCGTAATGACTCTTCCGCGCCTCGCTTTGTGTTGGGGTATAATCAATGTGCATATTGTCGGGGTGAGGGCCATTTGAAGTTTAATTGTCCAGTTTTACGTGACAGGAACAATGGTGTTTCGGCTTGAGGGGGTCGTAGTGGTCCTCAACAAGCTTCACGTGGTAGAGGTCGCGGTGTTACTCAGAATCAGACCGAGCGTCGTGCCACTTCCTCAGACTCGCAGAATTGTTTCGATCGACGCGATCTCTCATCTGGTAGAACTGCACAGTATCATGTGGATGACTATTATGTCGAGCATGATGTTGATGCGGACGGTATCTACTAGGACAGCCATAGACAGAGGAAGGGAGAAGTATCAGTTCCGGTTGATCAGAGAGGGCCTTATGTCGCAGTTGCCACATTGGGCGTCGTTGAGCCTTTTCTGTTGGACACTGGTGCAGCGAAAAGTTCCATCATGCATTCGAAACTCCCTGGCGCGCCTTTGTCTGGCTTAACGAATGTTTCCGTTGGATTCTCTGGCGCCCCCGTTAGCAATCCAGTTTCTAGTCCCTTGCCCCTTATGATTGGGACTCATGAGTTAGAAGCTCCTTTGATTTTGACTACAGGTTGTGGTGAGAATCTGTTGGGCTTGGACTTGTTGAAACGGTTATATGCGACTTTGTACTGCTCTCTTACGGGAGTGGAGCTTACATTGGGTCAGAGAGTGATCTCCCCTATGTATCTGTCAATCGATAAGCTCCCACCGGAATTGAGTTCTCTTCCGGCTTCTTTGTGGGCGACAGGTCCCAATGATGTGGGCCTGCTGGATATACCATCTTATGTTGTTCAATTGAAATTCAACGCGCGATTACCGCGCATACCTCAGTATCGTATCTCCCTTGATGGTGAACGGGCACTATTAGCGATCATTTACGATTTGATCGATAAAGATGTTATTGAGGAAACACGAGGTAACGTGTGTAATAGTCCTGTGTTGCCTATTTTGAAGCGAATTGATCTCTCCAAGCCTCCTGTGTACCGTCTAGTTATTGACTTAAGGGAGGTAAATAAAATTGTTGTCCCACAGTTTCCTGTGGTGCCCGACATTACAGCTTTACTGACTCTGATTCCAGCCTCTGCATCATGGTTCTCGGTAATCGATCTGAAGAATGCGTTCTTTAGCATTCCGATTGCTGAGGAAAGCTGAGATTTGTTCGGTTTCTCATTAGGTGGTCGTAGCTTCCGGTTCAAACGTGCACCTCAGGGCTACTGTGAGAGCCCATCGATCTACAGCCAAGCTCTTAAGAGTCAACTTGATGCATTTGTGCTGCCAACTGGTGCGGCCTTGATTCAGTACGTTGACGATCTGTTGGTAGCTGCAGACACTGAACAAATTTGCAAGACTGCTACTGTGTCGCTGTTACAGCATCTATGCGACTTACATCACAAAGTGTCACCTTCTAAATTGCAATATTGTTGTCAAGAAGTAACCTACCTAGGTCATTTATTGTCAAAGGCGGGAAGAAGGTTGACCCCTGAAAGAATTGCAGCAATTGCTCGAATGACTGTGCCAACAACTCAGAGAGATGTGCGTGCCTTTCTAGGTATCACGTCATACTGCAGACAGTGGATTCCGAACTTTTCACTGTTAGCGAAGCCATTGATAGCTCTCACGTGCAAGGATGTTTCGACTCCTTTGCCATGGAAGGAAGAATGTCAGAGAAGTTTTTCTGAACTTCGTGATGCGTTGTGTTCGGCTCCTGTGTTAGGTACTCCTGATTACAGTAAGCCATTTACACTATACATTCACGAGAGAGAAGGTTGTGCGTTGAGTGTTTTAACGCAACAATTTGGTGGTAAGCAGCGTCCGTGTGCATATTTTTCCTCGACCTTAGACCCGGTAGCCAGAGCGTTGCCGAGTTGCTTGAGGGCGACGGCGGCAGCTGCGGCGTCTATTCGACAATCCGCCGGTCTTGTCATGGATAATATGCTCATAGTGATGGTTCCGCATGCAGTTGACACTCTCTTGAATCGTACAAAAACTCAACATCTGACGAGTGCAAGATTGTCTGGGTATGAGCTGACCCTTTTGGCAAGTCATATACAGATCAAGCGTTGTAATGTACTGAATCCGGCGACATTGTTGCCGACTAATATGGAATCAGATGATGTACCACCACATGATTGTTATTTACGAACTGAGGAAGAAACAAAGGGTCGTGTGGACCTGAAAAACACTCCATTGACAGATCCCGATGGTACTTTGTATGTTGATGGTTCTTGTTTTAAATTGCCGAATGGAGATGTGACGACTGCGTACGCTGTAGTGACGTTGAGCACGATTGTGGAAACTGCAAGATTGAATCAGAATTCAGCGCAAGCGGTAGAGTTGATTGCATTGACAAGGGCATGTGTTTTGTCTAAGGGAAGGCGAGTGAATGTGCTTACCGACAGTCAGTATGCATTTGGTGTTGCGCACAGTTTTGGAAGACTGTGGAGAGAAAGAGGATTTATGACATCGCATGGTACGAAGATCCAACACGGGCAGCTCGTGAATGATCTTTTGGATGCACTTACATTGCCTAAACAGGTGGCGATTGTCAAATGTAGTGCACATCGGAAAGTGACGGATGATGTTGGTCGTGGTAATGCATTTGCGGATGAGATTGCTAAGGAAACGGCTAAGAATCTTGCAACTCGAATGTATGTGAACAGTTCAACGAGATGGTTGACGGAAATTGGTATGTGGGAGGACACTGTTGAGAGTGTGAAAGCAATTCAGAACGAGGCTACTGAAGCTGAAAAGACCAAGTGGAAAGAAAGTACGGGAAGGTTGGATATGCATGGATGTTGGGTTGACTTGACGGAACGTCAGAGGTGGATGTTACCAGATGCGTACGTATTAGCTGTCGTGACGATGGCTCATGGGTTGTCACATATTAGTGCAAAAGGGATATGCAAGTTCTTGTCCCCTGTATGGAAGAATGATGGTATTGCTAAATGTGCTGAGAGAGTGGTTAAGAATTGTATGGTGTGTTTGATGCATAATCCTGGCAAGGGCACCCCCACTCCACCTGGTCATTTTGCTCCCCCTGTTTGTCCCTTTGAGGTTATCCAACTGGATTTCATCCATATGGAGAGATGCAATAATCTGAAGTATGTTTTAGTTGTGGTTTGTGCGTTCTCCAGATGGATCGAGGCCTATCCTCTTAAGGATAACACTGCCCTGTCCACAGCGAAAATTCTGCTGAAGGAATACATTCCTCGGTATGGAATGCCACGGATTGTGTGGTCGGATAATGGAAGTGAGTTTGTGGGAAGTGTGATGCAGAGTGTATGTAAGGGCCTTGGAATTCGGCAGAAATTCCATAGCGCTAATCATCCTCAGGCAGCGGGTTTAGTTGAAGGGTACAATGGTACCCTGAAGTTGAAACTTGCAAAGATACAAGCCACGACTGGTCTATCATGGCCTGATGCCTTGCCTCTGGCTCTCTTATCGACCAGAGTGACTATACACTCTCGAGTAGGGCTCAGCCCATATGAGATTGTGTTCGGCCGCCCTGCGAACATTTGGGGAGTCCCGAGACCTAAGGCCTTTGATAGTCTTGAGTATCCAATGCTGATTGATTATCTTCACGATTTGACCACTAAACTGAGGTTAATTCACCAACAGGTCTTTGAAGCTCTACCGGCGCAGACAGAGGGTCCTGGACATCAGCTCCGGCCAGGCGATTGGGTCGTTACCCGAAATTTTGGTCGAAAACGTAACTTGGAGCCAAGATTCGTGGGACCCTTTCAAGTCTTGTTAACAACGAGGACTGCGGTTCGATTGGAAGGCAGGAAGAACTGGGTTCACGCCGGCCACACGAAAAAGGTACCGATCCCCTCACCAACAGACGGTTGGGTGAGAACTGGGATTGCGGCAACGGAAACCGAGACCCCTTTAAGCTTTGTGCCGTTTAGTGATGTTCAACCTGTAGGAGACAATTTGTCGCTGCCAGACACACTTGTGGAGTCATCAGTAGCAGAGAACCCAAGGTCTGAATCGTCGTCCACTCCATCGAACACTGTTGCGCCAGCTGAACAATTGTTTGTAGAGCAGACTCGACCTGGAAGAAGTCGATACTTTCTTCGTCCACGTAGCAAGGACTAATAAAAATTAGTTTTATATATTTTTTCCCCTTTCTGGTGCTATGAACATTATGAACAATTACATCCTTTCCTTTTGCGTTTTTATGTGTTTTTCACCGCTAAGAGATTTGTAGTAAATTTGAACGTTTTGAGAAACCCTACCATCCGGGTTACCGTAGGACCGTGCGGGTACTCCTTTCTGTTTAGCAGGTTTCTGACACCAGGTCGGTTACTTTTGTCGATTCCTGGGAACTCCTGGGAATTGATAATCACTACTCAGAACGAAGTGCGTCAAGTACGTCACGGACGGTTTGTAGAGGATGGCATTCTCTAAGCTGTTGGAAGTAGAAAGGATGTCGGCGCAAAGATCAAAATTGCATAACATTGTACAAACAAAATGTTTTCTGTTGCAGGTATTCCTACTGTTTCTGACTGTGTCTATGTTATTGGTGGGCGGAGTGTATTTTGGAATACAGTCGTTATTGCCTTCTGTTTCACCTACTCTTTCTCCTAAACTAAGCTCCATTACCACAGTTTCTCCACATTCTTTTCATCCCTTGCCTCAACACGAACAGGTTAGACGTGCGGAATTCATGAATAACTCTTTCGTTCAACTCCTACATCAGCATCAGTTGGTGATGAATACTACCAACTGTTGGGTGTGTGGGTTAATGCCACATACCATGGATAGGGGTATTCCATATCTGGTCCTTCCTTACAGCTCCCAGGGTTCAGCTCGAGCATTGCAAACTATGTTTCGTAGTGCACTAGATTCCTACCCCAGTCAAGAGCCACGCTCTGTCAACTTTGGTCCTGGTCCGTACCACAAGCCTTTGGCGATAGCGATTGCGGATTTAGATAGAGATGTTTTTGATGCATCGCTTATCCCAGATGAAGAGGTGCAAGCCTATAAGGATCTGAGTGAGGCCGAGTATAGTACGTCAGTGGGTGATAGACAGCTCAAGAGTTCATCCCCAATATGGATTGTACCACACCTCGGTAATTTCTGCTTGAAAGGTTTGGGTCGAAATCCGAGAGCACAACTTGGGAACAGTGCTTGTACTGACACGTATGTCCTACCGATGCTCTCTTCCCCTGTTTTTCTGACTGCTAAGGGCACTTATTTCGTATGTTATGAACGCGCATATACATGGTTACCCCGTGATTTTTCGGGTACCTGTTATATTGCGAATCTTTTACCACCGACTTTTACAGTTGCCTCAGACTATCACAAGACTAGAGTTGTGAGAGGCGTTATTAGCAAAGAGGATACTGCCGGTCAAGAAGCAGGAGATTTCTTTAAGGGTTTCTTGCCGTTTTGGGGACCTATGGTTAATAGTAGGAACCTAAGACAGTTGACCCGTGTAGTCGAGTCGACTGCTAATATTACTGCGAGTGCCCTGGGTAATTTAACAGCTGAACTTCAGGCGGATAGACTCATGACGTTGCAGAACCGGATGGTTCTAGATGTTGTTCTTGCAGATAGAGGTGGGGTGTGTAAAGTTATCCATTCAAGCTGTTGCATTTTCATTCCTGACAATGCTCCAACTGTCTACCAAGCCATCTCAAAGTTGCACAAGATTTCCGAGTCCATACACGTGGACGAAGGTAATTGGACACTTCTAGGATGGTTTTGGGGTTTGATGTCAACTTGGGGTTGGAAGATTCTGATGATCGTAGGGGTTGTTGTGACGTTTCTATTCACGTGTTGTCTTTGTGTACAGTGTGGTCCTGCCTTATGTGTTACAACGTGTATAAGACGGCCATCTGTTACCGAGGAAACATTGATGGATAGAATGATGTTCCAGCAGCAGCTGAACGATCTGATGAATATTGAAATCGATTCCGATCTTGACTAGTGCTTGCCTACATGAGGGCAAAAGGAGCGTCTGAGGTTCCGTGCCAGACGGAACGACACTTTCGGGTGTTGTCAAATGTGGATGAGTTTGGTGTCTACGAACCGAAAATGACGAGTTTAGTGGGTGTACGCAGTTTCGCTACGCAATCACGTATGGTTCGTGTCATTTTTGGGTTTGTCCATCCGAACCCTTGGGTTCCATTTTAGATGCGGCATCCATTTTGTTTCTTGCCCTCAAGTAGCCAGCGAGTGGACTTTGTCCGCTCTGTGACCCTGGGACTCCCAAGCTTACACGAGGGACACGTGTTTCTTTGAGGGTGACTTTTATGATAGGGGAAATGACACGGTGAAGGCAGATGGCCCCGCTCGAGGCTCATCTTACCGTGCTAGTCTATTGTCTCAGTCGTGCATGCATTGGGCACGAGGTCTTTGATCCTGTTATCAAGTTTCCGTTATTACTCCCAACACTCTTTTCTAATCCGTCGTGCATCCTTGTTCTTTCTTTGCATCTGTTTTTGTCCCTTCTCTTAATGTGTTTACAGTCAGAATGGAATGTGTTTAACTGTGGGGATGATATGTTTTTACAGTTGGGAACCGGCAATGCTGCTGTAATTATGTTCCGGCCTCCTGAAACATGAACGCGACTCTTTTTGAAGTTTATTGTGGGAACTGAGTTGTAACCTTTGTTTGCCATGTTGTGCAATGGCAGAAATATGTATAAAAGGAGCGATCCACTTTTACAATTTGAAGCAGTCTCCGAGAACCTACACGCTGTGTACTTCTTGTGATTTCTGTATCCCTGCAGTAAATAAACGCTGATCTTTGACGTCGCTGGAAGTGTCCCGTGTCTCTGTGTTTTGTACGCCAGAACAGGTAACCCACGAAGGTTTCAGGTGTTGTCCCCTGGCACCGCTGGGTTCTAGAATAACCCAGTCCTTCAATTGGTCACTGTTGACACATTGCTCCTTCACTGCCTTGTTCCCCTCCTTCCCCTTGCCCTCACCACTTCTGATCTCTCATGGCCTTGGCCGCCTTTAGCCTGGCCATTGTTTTACCTTTGCCCTTGGCTCCGGCAAGCCAGGCTGACCTATTGCCAGCTCTTCGTGACCAAGGGGCCCACCGGTCGTCACCGAGCAGCAAGGTGCCCCCCTGCCCACCCAGTGAAGACAGCCGTGACTCCAGCTGTCCGAAACCCCAGTTTTCAGGTGTGTTGGTGCAACTGGGGAGCATCAAGAGGCACTACAAGGCACTCTGGGGCATGGGGCATGAAGATGGCCGTGGCAGTGGCGTGTTGTAGGGGTGGTTGAGGCGCTTAGGAGGGTGCAGTGTGCAAAGAGAAAGAGGTAAAATTAGTAAAGGCCAGCATTTTGAGGCTGGTTGGCTCTTTTGGTTGCAACTCTCCTCACACAATGGCAGCAGCCTTGTCCATGAGTCCAGCACTGGCCAGATTAGTGCATAGTCCCTAACTCCGAAAGGGCTCCCGTACCAACTGAATCAACTAAATACCTATAATACAGTGAACGGTTTGATAGCCAATTTGTCAAAAACAAAAATTGTGATGTTTGGACAGTCTATAAAACCTAAAAAGTGGACACTGGCAGAAAATATAATTGAGGTAGTGGAACAATACATCTTTCTCGGAGTAAACTTTGACAATAAGTTATCATGGTCAAGCCATAAGGTCAGTAAAAATGCTAAATCAACTTCTATTACTAAATCAATTTTGAGATTCATGAAAATGTTTGGAGGAAATACTATTAATCCATCATTTAAAGCATTACAAATTAAAATTATTCCGTACTTATTATATGCATCTCCAGTAATGAATAAGAAAGTACTTTCTTGAACTTGAGAAATGCTTTATGAAATATGTACGCACCATACTTCATCTATGACAGGCAACTCCACATTTTATAATAAGATTGGAATTCGGTCTAACATCTTTGGAACTGTTGCATAAGAGAAGTTGTGTGAACTACATTATTGATTGTGCCAAGGCTGATCCATGTACATTGAAACATCTAATATTTGAAGAACTCCGGCGCAAAAAAGTCAGAGATTTACAACTATATAGTATAATGGTGGAAATTGGATCTTATGATCTGCCTGATATACATGAGCTAGGGTGAATGACCAGAGATGGGTGTTAAATCTAATAAGTAATACGCTAACTACAAAGCAGTGGAATTCAGATCTTCTACAAGCTGCGAAACATAAACATATGGACCTAGTATTCGATACATATACCATACAGGCTCAAGAATACTTGGGATGGAATCTACCCAGTTACATAAAAAGGAAATGCTTAAGGTTTAGACAATGTTACATACCGATTGGGGAGTTTGAAGGGACTGGGAACCAGGCACTTAAAGATTTACAAGCATGTCGGCTTTGTGGAACTGTAAAGGAAACTCTTGAACATTTAATATGCATCTGCCCGAAGCTGCTGCCCATATGGAGGACACATTTACGCCCCTTGTTTAATAATGCTCAAATAAAAACAACTGCAGAGGCCGTACGATACTGTTTCAGGCTCAAAGAGAACAGTGGAATTATAAGGACGGTACCGTTCTTAGAGCATGCCTATAAAGATTTAATTGTTTGCTTTATTGTTTAGACGTTTTAAAAAAAATAACACATAGGTATATATATGTATACGTGTAATACGGCATTATGAAATGTGTATGTTCTTTCATAGGAAGTTTTAATCACTGGAACTATATTATCTTCTAAATGCTCGCATGTTTGTTTTTATTTTTTATTTTTATGGTAATCAAATGATTAATACAATAACATATTTTATTAATAATACCTAGTGCATATAGTTTCTAACCACCTAGTAGACTCCCCAACAACCTACAGTGGCAGATTTTTCAGAAAAAGTCTAGAAAGACATTTTGCAAGTACAATTATCGGCAGCTCAAATTATCATGAAAACAAGATCCCAAAAAGGCAAATAAAAATCTGATAAAAAACTTCATACTATGGAAGTTGAGACTGATAACACCAAAACTAATATCAATATGGGGATTCCAACAAGCTGTGATATTGGTGAGTACTGCCCTTCTGTAGGGACTCATACCATAATGGATCAATCTTTTTGGCTTCTTCATCAGACCTCATGATTGACTGCATCTAGGTTGGCAAAGCAACTCTTTCTTTCAATTCTGTTTTCTGACAGAGGCCATACAGGTGGAAGGTAGCAGAAACATCAATCCCATCCATAATAGTTATTAGGCACAGACTTGTTCACCCTTCCATCTAAATGTGCCAACTTTAGACACTTTCAAAGCCCTTTACCATACAACCCCTTACCACCAAGGGCATGATTACAGCAACAGCTATTATAAGCAATGTTCCTAATAAAGCAGACTCTTTCACTATTCAGTTAGAAACTGACTCAATTTACGAAGTTGATGCTCAGTTAGATGAAAATAATTATGTGGAAGTCAACGCGAATGCAGGATTGCAAGTGAATAAATTCCTCTTCATACATAACTCTCTTGCTAGGTCCTTGGATAATACCGACTTAATGGAGGAGGTTCCATGTCTACACTGCCCTCTTTTAGCTGAGTTTCATTCCAGTCCCCAGCTCCGTATTTCAACCAACCACATTGACCAGACTTATGTTACTACATCACCAGTATATACCATATTGGAACCTATGGGGGGAGTCACAACAACTCTTTCCAAAATGGCAGACACTATAGGGCACCAATCATCTGCCCTTGTCGCACAAACACTCTTATCAAGAGAAATTAAAAAGATCTCAATTTACTCAGTTCCGTCCACGAGAACCTCCCGAAGAGGTATATAATTGTAGGAAAGTTGAAATCTTACTTTGCCAATTTGGCTAGACTGGATGGCATAGTCAATCTAATATAACTTTTGTATAGGAAGACAAACCTCATGTTTCTCCAGTTATGACCACTCTCCCTACATCAGTAGATGCCAACACGACCACATCTTCTTTAAATATAGCAAACCAATACAGAAACAATCTGAACGACCCTATCACACTTCAGGCTGAAGAACTGGATTCTCTACCAGGAGTGAACCAAGATTAAAAAATAGTTCACTCTGGTGAAATTGAAACCGTAATATTAACCAATTATTCTGTAACTGGTGTTCTTTAAAATGTTTCGCCATCAAGAGCTTCAAATGGAGAATTCCAATCTTACAATGGTAAACGTTGCTTAAAAGAGTTAAGGGGGTTATATAAAAATGGAACATAAGGAGTCTTAGTCTTCTCACAAAACAGTCAATTTATCCAAGAACTCTTCAAATCTTTACATTCACGATAGTCAAATACACTTGACCTCTGCTTGTGATAGATAATGGGATCACACCTCACAAAGAGGATGGCAGTCCACCCAATGAAACCAATGTTCCCTCAAAAGGCAACTGATTTATGTTTCCAAAGGAAAGTAACAACACCCAGGGGATGGACTTATCTTTCTCAAGAACCTCACTGGATCCTTCAAATTCTTTTGACACAGACAATCTTGAGCACCCAGTTCTTACTAATCCAACAAGTAACAATGTTATTGGTCATAACCTAGTCCCTCAAAATAATTCATTTGACCCCCCAATTACATTGTTTTCCACTGACTATTCAAAGTCAAACTCAATAAGCCTGACAAAAACAATAGCGGACGGCTTTGCTCATCTTCTCAAAGAACTTTCTATAAAAATAATCTAACACTGTTATTACACCCATGCCACCTATTTGTTTACGCCAAAAATGCCCACAGCAAGATTCAAACGAAGTTCCAGAATTAGACTCCATCAGCTGTTCCCACATGCCAATTATGTCTGGCATTCATCCAACCCATCAACTTTTTATCTCAGATAACATTTCATCTGCTCCATTTTTATCATCTATAATGAACCACACCAGGATGATTTAAGAGGAGATAAGTTTCTTCAGGAGCTCATGGTCAAATCAATGACCACTCGTACCACCTGGTCCTTGGAAGTAATTGTGCAAACTTTGTTGTCCAAGAAAAGAGAGCTAGCTAACTGAGTTATTTTCTTTTCAAGACCTAGTAAATTGAAAAATCCATTTGTAATACAATATCAAAACAAGAGTAAGGATTAATACACAAAATGATTCACTTTCTGGGACCTAGTAATTTTTTAAGCACTACAAATTTAAACATTGTTATGTCAAAATATCTTGGCATGGGTGCCAAGAAATCCGGACAGTTCCAATGATCACCCGTTGTACCAACCTAGACCTAATTGTCTTGATGAATACCTAATGTAAACCTTGTGAAGCCTTTTCCTGATACAGACAGTTTTGTGATCTGCACCTGAAATATATCCGGCATTGAATGACATCTGACATTAAGCAGAACTAGTTTTGTTTCTTTCTTAAGGAAAGATTACATCATTTGTTTACAGGAAACCTGACAAACCAACTCCTTCAACCTGACCAATTTCCGTACGTATCAGATTTATGGCAAGCAAGGTACGATGGGCAGACCAACCAGGGGCCTCTTGTTCCTAATTAGCAACAGTTTAGCAATATAAAATACAATTCCTAAATCAAAGGCAGAATACATGCTACCATTTTTTCTATGCCAAAATGGATAGAACTAATTATTATTATTGAATATATATTTTCCACTATTAGGAATAAAAAATAAATTCCCCATTTTTATCACTCAGTAGCTAACAATCCAATCATTGGATCAAATTACTGTCCAAAGATCTTCCAGATTCATCTTTTGGCATTCCTCCTCTTGTAATAGATGACTGGTGGGCTAATAAGTGGCCAAAAAGTAAATATGTATGTAAACTGCTTTTTGATATAGGATTTTTACCACTAAACAGGAGATTTCCAGTTGATCAGCCTACACATTTAGATTTCACCCGCGCCGCGTTTGAGCTGTGCTTGGGAAATTTATTGTATTTAATAGAAATCTTAAAAGGGGCTTACATCCCACCATTACTTTTCATTGGTTTGTTTGCTTGCCATTTACTGTTACTCTGTTTCTATTGGCTGTAGCATACTATTTCCTGTTATTTCTGTGTTTCTCTTATCAGTGTCCCATGTCCCAAGAACTATTTTCGTCCGCTTTGGTCAAACTTCTTTTAAGCCTGTCAGCACCACCATCTGTCACTACAAGATCTACATCCTTGCTTTGAAGCTACAGTGCTGCTCCAGTACCGTGGGCTCAGCGTGCTGTGCTAGTCTCAATGGAAACCTCGTGATCCCAGTTTTGCGAGCTTTGTGGTAAGCCAATGGTTCAATTGCAACACGCACTCATCAAACCCCTGGGGGCCACAGCAGGGACCCACTCTAGTGCTCCCTTTTGTTTGCAAAACGTGCAGCACTCACCAGTCCCCATGGGGCCGAAGCAAGGAACTAATCTAGTGCTCCCTTTCACTATTCCGACCCTGGGGCCAAAGCAGGTACCCACTCTAGTGCTCTCTTCTGTTTGCGATAAACCCAAAAATTCCATTCAACAGCATTTGTTTGCCTCAAGGGGCTCTGGCTCATGAGTGAGCTCTGTGCCAGGCCCCCAGACTCTTCAAAGGTAGGTGAAAGTATGTATGTACTCGTGTTTTACTTTCTGCACCACTATGTCCCCATTAAGACAAGCTGCTCTTATCACTCTTCAGCATCAGTAAGTATTGTACGTTAAGGGGGCAGGGGACAGTGTCTGTAGGTAGCCTGAGTTCTTGCTATTTAAAGCAGCACTGTGTCCTTGTGCAATTTACCTGCTGCTCTGTAAACCGCTCCAATAACATCTGTTCGAGTTCCCACGATAATTAAAACAAATGCTCTTGGAAACCAGCACACTGCATTTGGCTCTTCAAGTTATTGACTATTTGATAAAGAGCTTTGTTTGGCTAGAGCGTTAGGAAGTGATTCGCTTGTTATAATCCAGAACTATGTGGCATCTGTAATATCTTCAAATATAGATATCTTGGCAGCTACTGCAGAGTCAGGAGCATTTCAACAGGGTTGATTTGTTGTCATTCCCATTTCCCTTGCTACGTGACTAGTATTTTGGAGCCTCTTTTAGCTTCCAGTTATTGCGTCCAGTTATTTGAGGTGGGGGTGCAACTCAAATCTCAGGCTTGAAGCCTGGCTTTCTACGAGGTCCTGTTGGAGCCTCAAACCATAAGGGGCTTCTGCCTTCTGCTCCCCCTCTTTCCATGATGTGGTGTTATGGGTGGCCAGTGCATGCCAACTTTTGTAACATGGGAATTGACTCACCATCCCATGATTTTGGGCAAATCACTTAATTTCCTGGTGCATGTGAAAATGAATGTGACCTTGTGTAATCACACTGGTGCTCATGTAAAGGGCTTAACATGGCATAAGAACGCATCACTCTGGTGCAGCCCTGCATCTAACCAAATAATTAAGGAGACATGAACTGATGTGCCTCTGTGCTCGCATCATGATTGCGCATTTGTGGGTGGGGACGGATAGGTGGAAGGCACGAACCATGCAGGGATTATTTTTGTCCATTGTTTGTGTTCTAGCTTTTCCTGCACCCATGATTGGCACCAAGGAAGGGTGACAGAGAGGGTGAATAGAGGCATGCATCTGTTTCTGTTGTGGTCCCCAGACCATGCAACTATCCCTTCACTCTGTACTTGTTTGTAGACATCCTCCAGTGTGTACATCTTGGTTCCATTTTCCATTTTTATAACTATTTCTTTTCCATTCAGACAGTTTGATGAACCATACATTTCTATAGATGGCAAGGTTGTACCTCTGTAAGTGGTTTATGCAGTCAGTTCCAAAATGTATCCTGTGAAAGTTATCATATCTTAATTTCCCTCACCCCCAAAACAGCATAAAAGACAAGATTAATAGGTGGTTATATTACTTTGTAGGTGTATAAGATTTGCCAGGGTAATCAAGCAAAGGATGACATATGGATTCAAAGTCTTTAGCATTCCATCACTAAAGTATTCCACAGTCTCAAGTACCAAGGGCAGTTTTCCTTTTCTAATCAGTTGCCAAAGTGATTATTGCCAATGCCAGGCAATTCCACAACAGTGCTCTGCCAGCCTCAGTTTGATGTCTCAACAGGGGGGTTTTCAGCTTAATTAAGATACATTCTATCTTCATGGGGAGTTGGTTTCCTAAAATTGTTTTCATGGCCATTGATATTTCGGCCCAGAAGGGTTTAATATCTGGACAATCCCATCAAATGTTCTTGAAGTCAGCAAGCACTCCACATCCCCTCCAACTGATGGCAGAGGTATGGGGTGGTATTTTAGTGATTTAGATGGCTGTAGGTACCAATCATTCATTCACTTATAATGGGCTTCTCTCCTTACTATACTATGAGTATCTTTACTACTATCTTTACTACCATCTCCCCATAAAGTAGAGGTAGTGGTTTTCCATCAAGTGATGTCTAATATTTACCATTGTAAAGTGGAACCGTAGTTCTGAAATGGATGGAGCGTCATCTTAGTAGCGCATAGAAGTATACCATTGAATGTTTCCAGTGCCTGTAAAAATGAATGTGATCTTGTGTAATCAAACTGGTGATCATGTAAAGCTCTTTAATACCTTTGGTATGAAAACACTCTATACAAAACCGGCAAAAAATGCACAAGGTAAAACAAAGCATAAATAGACACCCATTTGTTCAAAGTGAAACCAGAATACCTGGGTAAATCGCAGCTTTCCGTTTGCATTGTGTGATCTTAAGCAAATATTTTATGTTACCAAAACTTCTTTCTTCATTGGCGCGTATGCAGGTACTTTCAAATATGATTTCAGAATATAAGCTGTATAAAAGCTATTTTGTTTAATTTAATAGACTATAATGTTGCTCTCAAATAATCTGGGCCATGTACATGGTGTTAAGCACAAAAAGCTTACACTCGCTCCCCTCACATATCATCGAGGAGGTGAGGAGCATAGACTTAGGTGCAGACATGGAGGACGCCCCATGGAACAGTAAGCGTATGAGAGAGTGTGTGTGAAAGAATGTGCATGTTTGTCATTGTGCTCTTCAGCCCTCCACGTTTTACTTAAACTTTGTGTCTCAATATTGCTTTTACCAGAGTCCTCACCTGGTTGTATTTGCATTTGTTCTCCTTATTATACAGCTCTTGACCAAAGGGGTCTTCCTCCCTGACCCTCCTATGGGGCAATTTGATCCCTTTTCTAGGGTAAGCAATGCGGATTACAGTTTCCAGAAACCAATAAGTGCACAGATGAGTGTCACGTATGTTGTACATATAGCCACTCACTATATATGTACGTGTATGTGGCTGGTAAGAGTGGAGCCCGTTTTCTGATTATTCAGGTCCTGATGAATGCCATGGACCCTACTGGGCCAACAGGCAGAAACATGTCGACCATATACACCACGGTGGGGGGACAATGGAATCCCCAAAACACCGACCATTCATTTTAATTACCACACAGATGCCAGTAGCATTAATATTGGTTTGACATCTGTAATGGCATTTTAATTTCACTTTTTTGTTTGTAAGGGCCCCCACTTAGTTTAGAAGTGCATTCCTGTCGTCAGGTGTATGCCCGCCCTCTATCAAACTGAGTTTTTAGAGGACGAGGACTGGTCAATGATGAAGCATGACACCAGGTGGTGTGGGAAACAGTCTTTCACTTTTTGTGAGATGCCTCCACTCACAAATTAACACTGTAGCACCTAGGTCACCTGACTGGGAGCAGCTCTTTTTGTGCTTAACATTATGGTGCCAATTAGGATCCGGTAGAAAAATTCCCCGTGCGACTCGTATCCGGTCTTTTTACCGTACGAATCGTACAAGTGCCGTACGAACTGGCAATCACGATTCGCATGGTAAAAAGTCCATACGAACCGCATTTGGAATCATTCCCCACACGTCCTCGGGTCGGAAAATGTGTCCGACACGTCCTCGGACGATTTACCGTACAAACGTGAAAAGTCAAGTCCGACCGAGGAATCACGATCCCACCCGTGTGTCCGAACTCACAACCATATGGTAAAAACACCGTCCGCACCAAACTCCCATTGCAACCATGGAGATATGTGCCCGCATACGCGCCAAACACTCCCCCGAGCACCCATACGTTCGAGTCGTACTCCCCGTTAATGTACACCCCCCCCTGTATGTACACCCGTGTACGTGTCGAACCCCCACCCGTGTATGTACACCCCAGTACGTTCAAGTCGTACCCCCACCCCTGCACGTGTCGTACCACCGTCAATGTACACCCCAGTACGTTCGAGTCGTACCCCCACCCCTGTACGTGTCGTACCACCGTGTACCCACACCCCTGTACGTTCGAGTCGTACCCCCACCCCTGTACGTGTCGTACCACCGTGTACCCACACCCCTGTACGTTCGAGTCCTACCCCCACCCCTGTACGTGTCGTACCACTGTGTACCCACACCCCAGTACGTTCGAGTCCTACCCCCACCCCTGTACGTGTCGTACCACCGTCAATGTACACCCCAGTATGTTTGAGTTGTACCCCCACCCCTGTACGTGTCGTACCACCGTGTACCCACACCCCTGTACGTTCGAGTCATACCCCCACCCCTGTACGTGTCATACCCCCTTGTACCCACACCCCTGTACGTTTGAGTCGTACCCCCACCCCTGTACGTTACATACCCCGTGTACCTACACCCCAGTACGTTCGAGTCCTACCCCCACCCCTGTACGTGTCGTACCACCATCTATGTACACCCCAGTACGTTCGAGTCCTACCCCCACCCCTGTACGTGTCGTACCACCGTCTAAGTACACCCCTGTACGTTCGAGTCCTACCCCCACCCCTGTACGTGTCGTGCCACTGTCTATGTACACCCCAGTACGTTCCAGTCGCACCCCCACCACAACCTCCTAAGTACGGAGCGCACCCCATGCCCCAACATCACAACCGCATGTACGAGTCGTACCAAGCCACACACAAGGACAGCACCGTACAACCAAATGGCCCATCTACACACCGTACACACGCTCAAAACGCACGTACACAACCAGGACAAAACAAAACAACACAAGAATACACTATTCGAATGGCACAAAGCCACTAAACATGGCCAACAAACACTAAAAAAACACATACACTGACCTTCAACTGCCAAATACAAACAGAGGCCCTAAACACCACCACTCCTTATAACACACCCACCCAAAGTTCAAACACAGCCACACCCACCAATGGACCAATAAAAAGGGCCCACACACACAAACCATGAGCCTTTGCAACAGACTCACTGCTGCCAGACACCACAGACAACTTACAGCACCTTACTACAAGCTTCACCACACCTTACACTTGCACACCTTCACACAACCACCTTCACAAACACACCGTCATCACATTCACACACACACACACACACCTGCACAACCACACCCACACACCCACAACCATCCACACACACCCCCCACCATCCACACACACCCCCCACCATCCACACCCACACCCCTCACCATGCCCACTACCAAGAATCCAAAGTTCAGTAACTGAGAGTTGGAGGTTCTTGTCGATGAAATCCTCAGAGTCGAGCCACAGCTCTTTGGAACATTGGTCAGAAACACCAGCATGGCAGCAAAAACAGCCATGTGGCAGACCATCATCGATGCTGTGAATGCTGTTGGGGACACCAGAAGGACCAGGCAGGAATGCCAATCCAGGTGGTACGATCTGCGGAGGAGGGTCCGAGCCAAGATGCAGGAGGAACACAACCAGGCCAACGCCACTGGAGGAGGGCCCTCCCGCAGACCCGTACACTACCAGCCCTGGGAGGAGAGGGTGATGGCCATACTGCCGGTGGAGGCAGTGGACGGACTAGAAGGACTCCGAGACCCGGGTGAGTACACAAACAACGCACCTCACATGGGGGGAACGGCATCCACAACCAAAATCACTAACAGGCACGCAACCACCCCAAGCCATCGCATGACTCAACCACACTCCATGAACACGCACATGCCACTGCTGGCACCATGCCCCATGCACCCAGCTGGACAATGTCAAGTCACAAGCCACAGAAGACACCAACACATGACACGGTAACCCGGATGGCGGGAGGCTGGGCCCCAAAAATCACATAGTGCAACTCCGAAGCAGACAACAATGCCCTCTGCCCATATGGCCTAGGTCACAGCCAGACAAACACTGTGTCCACACACAGGAAAGACTCGCCAGCAAATGGCGGATGCCTTGCATCAACACATGGGGGTGAAGGCACTGTTTTGCACATGACAGCAGCTGATGAACAGCCAACATTGTGAAAGAGTGGCAGCACACACCACCACAGCAGCAGCGCACACACAGACACTACACCCAATGGGTGCCTGGAGATCAGAAACAAACTCACTTCAACAAGCCAAGGGCCATTCAAAGATCTGCTAACAGTGTGTGCTTGCCTGAGGTGACAGAGGGTGACACACAGAGGGAGGGAGAGGGGGAGAGAGAGGGAGGGAGACACAGGGAGAGCAAATCAGCCGTGTGGCGTGTGCAAATGTCTGCTCGTCAGCAGGTAGACTGCGTGCATGTAGACAAGGGTGGCCAGTCCCAGAACCCCCCCTCTTCCCCATGGCAAAACACAGGGCCATGTCACAACCTGTTCACGAGCACAACGACAGCTACCTGGATCATATAAGTGTGTGGATCCACTCCATGTGCACATGTACAGTGCCACACGGAAGGCGCCAATGCATGGCTCGCCACACCTGCCCACTCCACTGCTGACTGCAGTCACACTTGACGCAGCAAGTAAGACCGTGCCACACATAGTTAAAGGGGCCAAAGTGGTGCCCAAGGGACACACCCATGCACAAGTGCACTGTGAGTGGAATGCAAGACAGATCCCAATTCCAAGAGGAAATGTCCCAACTTTGAAACTGATGAAACATGGATGTTGCATGGACCAAAATTAACATTGTCTCTCTCACACACAGGTCAACGTCGTGGTTCACCCCCCAACACTGGGGGGGAAGACTCACAGGACCCGGATCTGCAGGAGCCCGATCCCACCGGCAGCGACCACTCTCACCACTCTGTGGACGACCCCGACCGACCTGGCCCCTCTGGTGTCCAACCACCTGCAGCACCTGCGTCAGGTACAACTGTGCCAACCACCACCCCCACTCCTGCCACATCCCAGGAGACACCCAGGATCCCTGTCCCAACACCACAATGCAGCCAGGCTGGCCAGGAGGGACACGGTGTCCCGGGCACCCAGGAGGAGGCAGGCGACAACGCCAATGCCACCCCTCAGGGGCCCCGGAGACCCGATGTGCCCACAAGGGCAGGCCAGGTGCAAGTGGGCAGTGGTGGTGGGAGTGGAGGACGGCGGAGGCGCGAGCCTGACCAGTTGGCTGGGGAACCGGTATTTTCCCATGTCCGTAACATCCTGGACACATACCGGCAGGACACCACGGGCCTGGCCCAGGTTGTGTCCGTCCTCGAGGGGATCAAGGCCCAGCAGGCCCAGCAACATGCAGAGCTACATGCCTGTCTACTGCAACACCAACGGAGGATGGAGGACGGACAGGCTGAGCTCGTGACGGCGTACACGGGAATTCACGATACACTCCGTCGGATGGCCGACAACATGGCCGACCCCCCCTGTGCCAGAAGGCGGAGAACATCACCACCCACAGGGAGGGATCAGGAGGAGGAGGAGGAAACATCCGATGGAGCATCCCAGACGTCGTCACGGCCTGCTTCTGAGGGTCCCCGCAGGAGGGCGGGTCATCCACGGAAAAGACCGTGAGGGTCGGTGCAACATCACCATCTCCCAGGACACCTGGCCTGGCACCTGGCCCACTGGAGCAACAGCATCACAGCATCAAGAGACATTCTCTGCCACATGGCCCTGCTGGTCACTGTCTGACCAATGTTGACAAAGACTGTGGCATGGACTATGAGGATTTCCAATGGCAAGGACACCAACTCCCCTACTGAACTTTATATTCCAAACTCCCGGAAAGCCCCTCACTTTGTTCCCCCCCCCCAATAATAAATCACACTATGAAGAGAAGATGCCTGCTGGTTGCATTATTACCTAACATGTGTCTTGTAAAGTCTAAACATGCCTGAGTCATCTTTTGTCTTCAACCATCCACACCCTGGGGCCTGAGTCTGGCACAGGACACATGGGTCACAGTGTATTAGGCAAGACAGACATGGAGCACCATACACACCCGTGAGGGGCCCAACCAGCTGAGGGGGTGGCCGCACAACCGTGCTGACAGACACATTGAGTACAGCAACAGACATGCGCAGAGGTCAGGGATCATGTCGAGTGTCCTGGGGGGCACCCAGGTATGTGTAGACAGGTGGCAGAACCATGTCCTGCAAGCTTGAGTCCGGTGGATGCAGAGAATGGGGGCCTGGCCAACGTTGGATGCATGGGGATGGCACATGTCACAATACCCACACAGTCATGGACATCATGCCCACTACACAGTCTCAGCCCACACACACAGCTTGCATCTTGCTACTCGACACATTGACACATAGCCACAATCAGGGAATACCATGCCAGACATGCTGGATGCACCGTGGCAACACACCAGCATTGACTGAGAAGAGGCACCTTGGACGCATAGGGACACCTTTATTAGTCATGTTTTCGGGAGTGCAGAGGCAACTTGAAGTACACATGAACACATCTTGTGGAGTAACATGTGGGTCCAACACTGGCACCCCCCTTCTGCAGCACAAATGCGTGTTAGCCATGGAACTGGCACACAAGCGTCGGCTAACAGCTAAACACCCACAGCTGCTCACGGAGAGCCTGCCATACACCATAGATCCGCTGATGTGGAAGTCCCACACCATGTCAAGCCAATGCTAACCGTATGTGTCCGAGGGCAGTGTCACACACATTGATGCCATCATCACAATCCACTATCCCATCACTGATGACTGTCAATCAGTCAGACCATCTATTCAGGTGTACCCAGCTGCATGTCGTGTCCCATGCTGATGCTACATGGCTGCAGAGGAACCAAACATCGACAGGGGCAGTGTGCATACATCGTGAACAACTGCCACACCCAATACACCCCTGATGCATCCCTTACCCTATGGAGACTTCAAAACGTGTCCGTGCCTGTAACGCTGAGTCAGCCCACGATGACGTGTCCATGAGGAATAGCAGTGCCACAACAATGCAACCAGCAGACGGCATGCGCAAGTACCTGGGGAAGAGAGACACACAAGAAGTCAGCCACAAAAAGCACAGCCACTTGCATGTGCATGTACTCGACACATGTTAGGATGACAACATGCTAGGTAACAATTATGACTGGGGAAATACAACCATCACTGGCACCATCACTCCAGTGACACACCCACACACACCTCTGACTCACGTGCCATACATGCAGGTGGACACACACATCACAACACATGCCACACGGGGACAAATGCGTGCACACACAGACACTGGTACTCACCACTAAGCAAAGAAGTCGCGTATGAGCCGAGTCCGGATGTCCTCCTGCGGCTCCACATCCTCCACATCACTAGCCCCATTGCCAAGGCCTTCGTCCTCCACGCGTGGATGGTCCTCGTCATGTTGATCTAGGATGAGTGGCACAGCTTTCTCAACTGCCATGTTGTGCAGCATACAGCAGACCATGAAGATTTTGCAGACCTTCGCAGGGGCATATGGGAGGGCGCCGCCGGTCTTGTGGAGGCACCGAAAGCGGCTCTTCAGCATGCCAAACGTCCTCTCTATCACTCGCCTTGTCCGGCCATGGGCGGTGTTGTAGCGGAGCTGGGCTGGCGTGATGGGGTTGCGGAGAGGTGTGAGCAGCCATGGCATGTTGGGATAGCCAGCGTCCCCTACATGGGAAGCACATGGACATCGTTAGAACTGGTGAAGCGGTCGTGCTGGTAGGCTATGCAAAATACAGGACTGACAGACTGTACCCACCAACAACACATGCTCTTTCGTTGCGCAGCTGCATCATCATTTCAGGCATCCTGCTACACCTCATGATGTAGGCATCGTCTGCTGATCCTGGAAAACGAGCACAGACATGTGAAATCAACATGTTGGACTGACACACCACAAGGGCATTGATGGAGTGGTAGTGCTTCCGATTGCGGTACGCTACCTCCCGTGCGTGTGGTGGTACCAAAGCTACATGTGTCCCATCTATGGACCCAATGACATGTGGCATCCCTCCCAGGGCATAGAATCCACGCTTGACCGCAATCAACTGTTCAGGGGTTGGGAACTTGATGAAGTCATCCAGGTGAATCAACATGGCCTCTAAGAAATCATGCAGCACACGGCAGAACATGCTCTGGGACATGCCACCAACCTGAGCTATGGTATATTGAAAGGTACCCGTGGCAAGAAAATGTAGGGCTGCCATTACCTTCAGCTGGGGTGTCAGTGCCGTAGGATACCTGTGCTGCGGTTGCAGGTGTGGTGCCAGTCTCGCCGTCAACTCCAGAATCAACCGTCGTGGGAAGCGGTAGCACCGGATCCGATCATTCTCCTGCATGTCAGCCAAGTCCGGCATTGCTCGGGGAAGAGGCGGCGCTCTGCAGTAATTTGGAAGTGACAAGGAAGAGTGAGTGCACCACAACAACAAATCATTTGTACTGAGCACATGTTAATCTGTCAATACACATATGCTACATGGGGAGTCAGGTATGTGCTACATGCCCAGGACACGTATGGCTGCCAGGTGACACTCCTACCAAGACCAAGCTACACACGGAGATTGAGAACCTCCCCATGCCATGCCATGGGAATAGCTGTGTCCCAGTGCAAGTGAACAGCCAGACGCAAGACAGGAGTGACATACGCCCACACATCAGCAGAAGTAGGATGCCGATTGCAGAGACTGGCAGCGGAACACTTGAGCCACAGGTCACATGACATTACACTAGGACAGCCCACACACCTTGCCATGAAGGTGCACATGTCATGACTCACCACACAATCATTGTGAGGATGCAGACATGTCCTTGTCACGCTACTCCGTGTCCCATGCATACATGTGCACCTCACATCCGATACCACATGTGGCATGGTGTGCGGAACAGTGTGCAATGTCAATCTACACACAGACACATGTTGGTTGCTGCAACAGCTGCTGCTTTTGAGGGTGCTCCAACATCAACCTGATGGGAAGCCCCCACACATACATGACATAGTCACATTGTGCACCGTGGGTAGTGACAAGGCAGGTGTGGTAACCCCTGTACCGGGCATCAGGGGACACTTCCGTGTGTTGGTGTCCGTGCCATGCCATTGACGCTCACCCCAAGGGTGCAGTACGACATGCACACATGTCAAAGGGGTCAAGGGCATGCCTGGCACACATTGCACCGTCACACAGTACACCTGTACACATCTCATCATACATCTGGTGCATTCTCCACTCAGGAGTAATGTTCCACATCACAGCCTGTCACACCTGTGCCCCACACATGTAGAAATGCACAGACGATGGCTTGATGTCCATCCATGGACAGGTATGTCCGCCCTATTCCTACCTGTGTGCCGCCTATCACCACTGTGATGTGTAAAAACCGCCGTACTGCTGCTAAGAGGGCCTGTGTACGTTCCCAAATCACTATGGGAGTGCTGCCGTATGTGTACCCATCGTGATGGCGAGCGTACAGGCATTTGTACGGTCCTACCACTACGAGTACGCATACGCGAGGACACCCATAGTGATAGGGCCGTACGCACGCATGTACGCTCACTATCACTATGGGTGTCCTCGCATATGCGTACTCGTAGTGGTACGGGCCGTACACACGCATGTACGCTCACTATCACTATGGGTGTCCTCGCGTATGCGTACTCGTTGTGGTATGGGCCGTACACACGCATGTACGCTCACTATCACTATGGGTGTCCTCGCGTATGCGTACTCGTAGTGGTACGGGCCGTACACACACATGTACGCTCACTATCACTATGGGTGTCCTCGCGTATGCGTACTCGTAGTGGTACGGGCCGTACACACGCATGTACGCTCACTATCACTATGGGTCTGCTCGCGTATGCGTACTCGTTGTGGTACGGGCCGTACACTCACATCTACGCTCACTATCACTACGAGTACGCATACGCGAGCAGACCCATACTGATAGTGAGTGTAGATGCGTGTGTACGGCCCGTACCACTACGAGTACGCATACGCGAGGACACCCATAGTGATAGTGAACGTAGGCACGCGTGTACGGGCCGTTGCAATGCATTTGGGGTGCCCTAGGGCCCCGAAACGCACCGTACCTGTGTGTGACGCTCAAAATTACATAGGGGACAAGTATTAAGGCCTACATGCATGCTGGTTGTTATGGAGACCAAGTTCAAATTTCGAAATTGTTCTGGAAGGTGCACAGCAGAAGTCAGTTGGAATTCTTCTACTTTGTTGCAATGTGTTTGTGGGGCTGACATCATGCAGGAGAATGAAACCGATAGAGAACCCACAGACTGCTAGGTTTGAAGGGATTGGAGGAAACATAGGATGCAAATGTGAGTGACCAATCACTCTGTACTCCTGTGCATGAGATGGGCCGGCAAGGCAGATATAAGGCAGCCGGGTCCCATGAGGGAGCACTTGCCTGCACATCTCTGTATTCCACGACCCAGCTGCTGCTACTGATTCCCTGGAACCATGTCAAGGGCTGTGGAGAGGTCACAGCCATTCACCCTGGAGGAGAAGATGGCTTTGGTGGATGTGATCCTCCCACGGTACCCCATGCTGTATGGGCGACCAGGTTATCAGGTGAGTGCAGTGTCCACTGCCACAGACTGTGTCCCTTTTCTGTGACTGTGATTCCTGCCATTGTGTCCAGGTGTGACACACATGCCATGTACTGTAGGGGGGGTCCCAAGGGGGGGGGAATGCCTGATGTCTCCCAGCAGTGCCCTGAGACAGGAGGGGTGGGTGCAGAGTCTTCCCAGCAGTGCCCTGAGACAGGAGGGGTGGGGGCCTATCACTCCCAGCAGTGCCCTGAGACAGGAGGGGTGGGGGCCTATCACTCCCAGCAGTGCCCTGAGACAGGAGGGGTGGGGGCCTATCACTCCCAGCAGTGCCCTGAGACAGGAGGGGTGGGGGCCTATCACGCACAGCAGTGCCCTGAGACAGGAGGGGTGGGGGCCTATCACTCCCAGCAGTGCCCTGAGACAGGAGGGGTGGGTGTGATGCACAGTGTGAGCCTGGATCTTTGATTGTGTCGTTGCCCTCATTCCACCTGTGTACTTTCAATGGCACGTACTGCTGTTGCCCTTCCCCAGAGGATCATGTCCCTATGACAAAGGTGCAATGCGTTGGATGCATACTAGGCCTTGTTGAAAACAGCGAATGTGTTCTAATCTGTGTCCCTGTGACGTGTGCCAGGTGTATTGATGTAGTGTCACTTGTCCATCCTCACAGGTAGACGCCTCTGCCAAGGAGCAGATATGGCTGGACGCCGTCAGCGCCGTGAGGAGTGCGGAAGGTCGGAGGCGGCGCATGTCCCAGGTGAGGAAACGCTGGCAGGATATCCGGTGCTGGACGCGGAGGATCGCACGGGTCCTGCTGGGGGACTCACCTGAGAGCCACAAGAACCGTGGACGCCGCCGTCTCTCCCACATCCAGAAACGTGTGCTGGCGGTGGTCTTTCCTGACTTGGACAGGCGTCTACAGGACATGCAGCAGCCGGAAGGGGGTGGGTACATGTGTGTGTTTGTTGTGTTTCACCAGCATTTGTAAGTGCAATGTTCCATGGATACACTTCCAGGGTTTATGGTGCTGTGCTGATCCTATCCCCCACAGACTTGCTGTGCTCTCCTGCCTCCCTTCCCCTCCTTGCAATGTGTTCCCTGGTCTGTGTGTAGTCGCTCCATCACAAGGTCATGTAGCCTGACACCTTCTCCGCGTGTACAATGCCTGCAGCATAATGTGTGGGGGTGGTGTGTAACAGGATTTGGGACCTTACCTGTGCCCTGTACAGTTCTGGACTTGTGGGTTCCATGTCAGTTGGCACTAATGCTGAGTCCAGACATGGGAGTTAGTCTCTCAAGTGTGAGGCCTTACAGTACGCATGTCCTATGTGGTGGCCTGTGACATGATGTGCATGAATGTGCGTTACGCATAGTGCAGGGATGTTAGCGTGTGTTGCAGTCATTCCCATTCAGGAGCATGGAGTTGTGTGGCCACTACTGTCCCCAGGGGCATCTTTTCCTAGGTATCATGTGTGTAATCCGAATATGTCGACAATCTCTGTGTCTACAGCATAGGTTGTGCTCTGTGCCATTGTCCCCTGGCACCATGTATATTGACGTGCGATGTATTACAAGTGTCCACTGTACAGCCTGACCTGATTTTCCAAGTACATACTCACGGTGGCCATTGCCTGTGTGTCTTGTAGCAATCATCTGATGATGCCCATTTGTACATGATTCTTTGGACAGGCTCACCTTGGGTATTTGGTGTGCAACCTTGATTTCTTGCATCCCATGTGTATTTCACCCAGACTAAGAGATGTACGTGCTTCATGTGTCTCCATAGATTTGTCTCATGTAGGGGGTGGGTGGTGCGGGCATGGCCTACATGTCAAGACCTGTCATCTCCTTGCTAGGACTGGCCAGTGTGTGATGTTTGCCTGGACATACACTCAAGGTGCAGTGTGCCAGTCAGGGTGGGCATGTTATCAGTATTACCTATGCTGCATGTGCCTCTTGTTCCTGCCTATGGTCCCTGCTCATCCCTATTTGCTGCCACGCTGTGTGGTGCTGATGCAGAGCTGGATTGTCCCCAGGGCCTTGCTCCTCAGTCAAAATTCCATATCATCTCATTTGCTAGTGTGTCATGCTCTCCATAGTTATTCCATGGCATGGTGGGTAGAGGAACTGTGTCTTGCATGCCCTACATATGTACCTTGTTTTGTAGATGTAACTCTTCCTTTGTATAAGGCTATGCACTGTAACCTACGTAGATTTGACTCATGTGACATATGTATACAGGTGTATGATTACTTTCTGTCTCTTCACCCTGCCCACAACATCGTCGGGGGACACGGAGGGAGACATGGACACAGACGGCGCGGAGGGACGGAGCACCAGTGCCAGCGGTGACTTCGGGGCTGGCACTTCGAGTGGGACTGAGGCGGTGGAGAGTGAACCCGGGGACCTGTCGACTGGCACAACAGAGTATGAAGCCGACGGGTCCGAGGAGGATCACTCCGAGTGGGCGGTGGCTGCACCACCATCTGACAGCAGCCCTACATCTGGCACCACGCCCTCCATTGCCATCAGCCGCCTCCCACGTGCTCGTGTCCCTTCCCAGCGTGCCCGGTCCCCACATGTCTCCTGCCTGCCAGGCACCGCACCCCCCGCCCCTGTCTCCACTGCTGCCACCAATGCTGAGTCTGTGGACATCCAGCGGCAGTTGCAGATTGGTCAGACTGCGATCCTTAATGTCCTCCATGGCCACAGCCAGGTCCTCAACAACATGGAGGCATACTTGGAGGGCATTCATTCATCACAGGCTGACCAACGCAACTTGCTGAGGTCCATAGACTCCACACTGACTGCAGCAGTGGGTCTCCTGCAGCGCTACGTCCCACCCCCTACCCCTGCTCCTTCCACAGTTCCCACTCCCATGCCTGTCCCACATACACCCAGACGTTAGCATGCACCCACCACAACAGACACGGGCACCACACCACCAGGGAAGGTCCGCCGCACACCTCCTGACACGCACACACAGGGTGCAGTAGGCACACCCACTGGGTCGGGGGGCAAACGTGTGACACGCAGCCAGAGTGGGAGTCCGCATTCCACCCAATCCACTCCCTCCAAATCCCCTCCCCTCAGCTCTCCTGGCCACATCTCCCCCAAAGACTCCTTCATGGCCGCTCTGTCCCTGAGCCCCACAGTGACGCCACCACGCAAGCGGTCAAGGAAGTCCTCGGTCAGGGTGCTTGAGTCCCCCCCCTGTCCACATCCTCCCCCAGTGGCGCTGCGACCCATCCCTCTGACCCCCCCCCCTCCTTGGGGCCTGTGGTTCCTTCGGGTGCAGGGGAGTCCCTGGAGGACCTTGCCAAGGTGTGCAGTGAGATCCTGGCCTCCACCTTTGGCCCTGCCCCACCCCCTGTGGTGGAGTCCTCCATCCCTGCACCCAATTCGCCTACCCTTTGCCCTCCTGTCCCTGCGGTGCCTGTTCCTTCCCCCCCACATGATGCCCTCACCCCTGTGGAAGACGACGACTCGTAACTGTGCAGGCAAGCTAGGGGACACGCATCCCACTGTGTCCCCCATCCAGCTCGGACTCCTGGACTGCCCTATGGCCTTTGTTATGATGGGACTTACGTCATACTAGTTTTTTGCTCCTGCTGAATAAAGCAATTTATTTTTTGCCCTTGGAACACTCCTGCATTGCTGGCATTGCTGTTGGTGGGGCTGCTACATGGTTGTGGGTGTTGGTCATGTGTTGGGTGTGTGGGAAATGTAGTGGTGTGCTGCTCATAGGGGGGACCCTGGGATCAGTGTGCCTCACACGGTGTTAGCTACCTTTCTCCATTCATGTAAGCAGTTGCTGCATGTAGCAATTGTCCCAAGGTGTTTTCCTTCCTCTGTGTACCCTGACTTCTTCCCTGCAGGGTGTTCCCAATATTTAGTGCAGAGCTGTGAGTACATTAACTGGGTGTGTGACGGACTCCTTCACCTTGGCACATGCATGCTGAGCCATTCTCCAGCTGCATCATTCGTGGCATCCTTGGTAGTCATTGTACTTGTGTTTGTGGACTATTGACATGACTTCATGTGTACATGTTTTCTTTTTGGCCCTATGCATGCGTATACTTCCATCCTCGCACACATGTGGTACATGTACTGCAGGGTCTTTGTGCACCTGACTGACATTTGTGGGCATGCTATATATGACTACTCCACACTTTGCGTTCCATGGGCACTGCTGGGAGGACTCTGCACACACCCCTCCTGTGTCTGGGAACTGCTGGGAGGACTCTGCACCCACCCCTCCTGTCTCAGGGCACTGCTGGGAGGACTCTGCACCCACCCCTCCTGTCTCAGGGCACTGCTGGAAGTGATAGGCCCCCACCCCTCCTGTCTCAGGGCACTGCTGGGAGTGATAGGCCCCCACCCCTCCTGTCTCAGGGCACTGCTGGGAGGACTCTGCACCCACCCCTCCTGTCTCAGGGCACTGCTGGGAGGACTCTGCCCCCACCCCTCCTGTCTCAGGGCACTGCTGGGAGGACTCTGCACCCACCCCTCCTGTCTCAGGGCACTGCTGGGAGTGATAGGCCCCCACCCCTCCTGTCTCAGGGCACTGATGGGAGGACTCTGCACACACCCCTCCTGTCTCAGGGCACTGCTGGGAGGACTCTGCACCCACCCCTCCTGTCTCAGGGCACTGCTGGGAGTGATAGGCCCCCAACCCTCCTGTTGGACAGGCCACACGAAGGGCTTGCTCCCTCCCCGCACGACAGGGCCCGAGCTCCGGCCCACCAGGCATAACCCACGAAAAGCACCCGTACCCCGTCTCCCGACGGATCTTCTGCCCTCGGACCTCTACTCATCACGGGGCCCAGCCCCACCGGCTCCACCGGCCGGTTCAAGCCGCCATCTTGGGCCCTGCACCACGAGGCCGCGTGGCCTCGCCCCGACCCTAACCCCGGGCCTGACCGGCCCCGACATCCCGGCACCACCATCCACCCGGGAGGTGAGCGGACCACTTGGCAGGTCAATGGGAGGACGAAGTGTCAAGAGCTCTTCCCCCGCCAGGTGCCGATCGCCTCCAGCTCCCCCAGGCGCTGGCTCCACCCCCTGCTGGGTGTCTGGACACCTTCATCCCGGGCCCTCCGACCTCCAAGTGCGAGGGTCCGGACATCAAAGAGCGCCTGCCCTATAACTGGGGCAACTCCGGAGCAGGAAGGCAGTTGTATCCTGGAGTCGAGAGACACCGAGAGAACTCAGCCTTGACGGACTACTGGCGCTGCCGTAGCCCGCTCTTGTGAACCATCGTCCTGCCTGCTGGCGCTGCCGCGGCCTTCTACAACATCCATCCTCGTCGGGACCTGCTGGCGCTGCCGCGGCCCGTTGTAACGACCATCCTCACCGGGACCTGCTGGCGCTGCCGCGGACCGTACATCGACCATCTTTCCGGGACCTGCTGGCGCTGCCGCGGCCCGTTGTAACGACCATCCTCACCGGGACCTGCTGGCGCTGCCGCGGACCGTACATCGACCATCTTTCCGGGACCTGCTGGCACTGCCGCGGCCCGCACCAACTGAGCTCGAGGATTGTGAGCTAATCATCATCTCATCCAAACTACCTGACTGGTAGACAGACTGTCCCGCTACCCCTTACCCTGCTTTGAGAGACTTGAATCGAGGGGACCCCTGAGTCCAGACCTCCTTGTACCATTCAACCGTACCTTAAGAAGTGCTTATAAAGAACACTGAACCTTATCCGTGTGTGGTATCTGTCTGTGGGGGGGAAGTTACTTGTCTGTACGATCGCTGGAGACGGCTCTCCCCGGAGACCTCTCCTCCTGACCCCGGCCGACCCTCCCGGTCCGTCTATCCTTTCTAACATTGGTGGCCAGCGGCGCGATCCGAATCAACGCGTAATCGTACAGAGAGTAGCTCACCCCACGACAACAACACGATGTCAGCCAAAGATAGCAACTCCACCGAGAAATTCCAAATGGATAAGAATACAACCACCGCGAACTGAGACAATTCTGCATAGAACTTGGCATTGCTACCACCGGCCTGAGTACCAAAGATGATCTAAAGCACGCCCTAGAGTCGTGGACAGAAACTGGGGTCGCCGGACCCTCCGACCAAAGCAGCATCACACCAGAGGGGAACGCCACGACTCCCGAGGAGCGGGGAACGGGCCTCTCGCAGGAGGAGATCCGAGAAAGAGAAAGAACCAGATTGCACGAGTTGGAAATGGCACGACTCAAGATGGATGGGGAACTCAAGTTAGCTGAACAGAAACTCAACCTCGAGCACATGCGGCTCCGAGATGAACGAGAAGAGAAGCAGAGACAGAGAGAGCTGGAGGAGAAAAAAATAACGCTCGAGCACGAGCGCAAACTGGCGGAAATAGAACTTCGGAAACAGAATAAAGAACTGGGGGTGCCTGAGCGACCACACACCCCGGGGCCAATCGAGAAAAAAGTCCACATCCCCAAGGATGTTGTCCGCGAGTATGTCCGAGAAGACGACATACAACAGTGGTTTAAAGCCTACGAGATCGCCATGACCTCCCACCGGATCGACCGGAGTGATTGGGGAGCCGGACTCTGGGGGAGGTTTATCAACGAGGGGCGCGATGCCCTACTGCAGCTCCCAGATCACCAAATGTCGTCCTACGACCACATGAAGGCTGCCCTCCTCACCCGCTACGGCCTCACACCCGAGATGTACCGCCAGAGGTTCAGAGATTGCACCCGGATCCCAGGTACAACTTGGGTAGAATACGTGAACTATTTCAGCCATGCCTTCGAGGGTTGGATAAAGGGGAGCCAGGTCACCACCTACGAACAACTCTTTAACCTGATGGTATGGGAGCACCTGTCGAACAACTGCTTCGTCGAGCTCAGGCAGCACCTCCTCGACAGTAAGCTGACTGACCCCCGGCAGCTCGCCGCCGAAGCTGACCGATGGGAAAGCACCCGAGTGGGCCGGAGGGGGCCACACGAACAGAACAGAAACAACCAAGGCCAGCACCGTCCTCGGGGAGGAGGAGGGGGCCAGGGGCGAGGGAGAGACGCCTTGCCCGCAACACCCGTGGCCAGCACCCCGGCTCCGGCCGGTCGGGGCAACCCCCCGTGGCGTCCTGGGGTCCGAGCCAACGTCACGTGCCACCGATGCCAGCGAGTCGGCCACTACGCCAATGACCCGAGCTGCCCGCAGAACCAAACACCCAAGCCCCGCCAGGTAGCTGCCTCCGCCCTGGGGGAAGAGCGATTATTGGAGGAACCAGAGGAGTATGAGCCGGCCCAGCAAGAGTGGGAACCGGCCGCCATGGTCCTGGCGTGCTTAGGGGGAAGAGACATGGTCCCGCGGGCTCCCCTACCCGCTAACACCAGGAAATACGGTCAGTGGGTGACCATTAATGGACAGCGAGCCGAGGCCTTGCGTGACACAGGCGCCAGTGTGACGGCCGTCCGCTGTCACCTGGTGAAGCCCGAGCAGATCCTGCCGAACATTCTCTGCCCCGTCCGCTCGGCAGACAACTCTGAAAGTATGTGTCAAATGGCCTGCGTTCCATTCGAATGGGGAGGGGTCTCCGGCCTGTTGAAGGTGACGGTCCGGGACGATGCCCCCGTGGACTGCCTCCTGGGGAATGACCTCGAGAGTTCCCCGTGGGCCACCGTTGAGAGAAGAGAGCACCTGGGGATGCTGGGCCTCCCGGACTGGGCCTGCGTAACCACCCGGTCCATGGCCGCCCGTGCCGTCCCTCGATCAGAAGAACCAGAATGGCCAGCACCTCCGCCCCCAGTCGCCCCAGTAGAAGACAACGACGAGGCCAGCCTCCCAGACCCGACGGCCGAAGGGGACGCGCAACCCCAGGACCTTCCTGACCTGGCTCAGTGGCGTCAAGAGGGGGGGCCCACCCAAGCACAGTTCCGCCAGGAACAAAAGACCTGTCCCTCCCTCGAGGGACTCCGCCAACAAGCCCGCGCCCAGAACGCAGGGGACTCCACCGGAACTCACTGGGTCTACTGGGATAACGACCTGCTATACAGCGAGCAAAGAATCGCCGAGCTGGGGGCCGGTCGAGTACTGGTGGTACCTCTCCGCTTCAGAGACTTTCTGCTCAACCTGGCCCACGATGTCCCCCTGGCTGGACACCTGGGCCAAGATAAAACGTACAGCCGCCTAGTGACCCACTTTTTCTGGCCGAAGATGAGGAACGACGTCCTGAACCACTGCCGATCTTGCCCCACATGCCAAGCCAGCGGGAAGAGTGGTCGGAAGCTGAAAGCCCCTCTGCAACCCTTCCCTGTGGTCACCACCCCGTTCGAGAGGGTGGGGATAGACATCGTGGGGCCTCTGGACCCCCGCACGGCACAAGGACACAGGTTCATCTTAGTACTGGTGGACCATGCCACCCGCTACCCCGAGGCGGTGCCCCTACGGACCGTGACAGCTCCGGTGGTTGGCCGGGCCCTAATGGGGATCTTCTCCCGGGTAGGCTTCCCCCGAGAAGTCGTCAGCAACCGAGGCACGAACTTTATATCCAAATACATGAAGTCCCTCTGGCAACAATGCGGGGTCACCTACAGATTCACGACCCCCTATCACCCCCAAGGGAACGGACTAGTGGAGCGTTTTAACCGCACCCTCAAGGGGATGATTGGGGGATTGGAAGAGCCCCTCTGTCGCCAGTGGGATGTACTACTCCCGTGCCTCCTCTTCGCCTACCGCGAAGTTCCCCAGAAGTCCCTCGGTTTTAGCCCTTTCGAACTCCTGTACGGGCACCCTGTGCGAGGGCCCCTCAGCCTAGTAAAAGAAGGTTGGGAGATGGCCCCCCTAAAGACCCCTCCAGACGTCTTCAAATACCTCCTGGCCCTACGCAATCAGACCCGGCGCTTCAGAGAGATGGCCAAGGCGAACCTCGAGGCCAGCCAGGAGGACATGAAGAAGTGGTATGATCACAATGCCTCCTCCGTTGAGTTCGAGCCTGGACAACAAGTATGGGTGATGTCCCCCACCGAACCATGTGCCTTGCAAGATAAGTGGACGGGGCCCTTCAAAGTGGTCGAGCGCAAAAGCCCCGTCACTTACCTCATCGACCTGGGGACCTCCCGGAACCCCCTTCGGGTCCTCCACACCAACCGACTCAAACCACACTTTGTGCGCTCAGAACTCAGCCTCCTGATGGCTACGGACAGTGGGGCAGAGGAAGACTCCGAACCCCTCCCGGATCTTCTGAAGACTCAGGAGAATGACGGCTCCGTGGACGGGGTCCGGCTCTCTGACGCCCTCACTTCGGAGCAACGCCAGGGCTGCCGGAACCTCCTGCTGCAGTTCGCTACCCTGTTCTCCCTCACCCCCGGGGTCACCCCTTGGTGTTTGCACGACGTGGACACCGGGGACAGTCCCCCTGTCCGACACCGGGCCTACCGCGTACCAGATCGGGTACGGGCCTGCATACAGGAGGAGGTGGCCAAGATGCTCACAATCGGGGTCATCGAGCCCTCGGACAGTCCCTGGGCCAGTCCGGTTGTATTGGTCCCCAAAGCCGCTGCCCCCGGCACCGCACCTGAACTGAGATTCTGCGTCGACTACCGGGGCTTGAACGCTGTCACCCGGACCGACGCTCATCCGATCCCCCGAGCAGACGAGCTGATCGACCGGCTGGGGGCCGCCCGCTACCTCAGTATCTTCGACCTAACAGCGGGCTACTGGCAGATCGGCCTCACACCCAGGGCTCAGGAACGGTCAGCCTTCTCTACCCCCGATGGCCACTACCAATTCAAGGTCATGCCCTTCGGCATGAAGAATGCCCCCGCCACGTTTCAACGCCTCGTGAACCAGGTCTTGGCGGGGCTCGAAGAGTTCAGCGCTGCCTACCTGGACGATATCGCTGTATACAGCCACCACTGGCCCGACCACCTCCGTCACCTCCAAGAGGTCCTACATGCCCTCCAGCTGGGCCGGCCTCACAATTAAGGCCGGCAAGTGCCAAATTGGCCAAGGGTCTGTGACCTACCTTGGGCACCAAGTGGGAAGCGGGCTAGTGGCCCCGCTACAACTTAAGATTGCTGCCATCCAGTCCTGGCAGCCCCCCGTCACCCAGACCGAGGTCCGAGCCTTCTTGGGGCTCACCGGCTACTACCGGCGGTTCGTGAAGGACTACGGCAGCATCGTGGGGCCCCTCACGGGTCTCACGTCCAAGAACCAGCCGAAGCGGATTAACTGGACCCCCGATTGTCAAGCGGCCTTCGAGAAGCTGAAGGCCGCTCTATGCACCGCCCCTGTGCTCCAGGCCCCCGATTACAGTCGGGAATTCATGGTACAGACCGACGCCTCCGACCACGGCATCGGAGCCGTCCTTTCTCAGTTAAACTCCGAAGGTCATGACCAGCCGGTGGCCTTCATCAGTCGACGTCTCCTGGCCCGAGAACAGCGCTGGAGCACCATCGAGAGGGAGGCCTTCGCAGTGGTGTGGGCCCTCAAAAAGCTCCGGCCCTATCTCTTCGGTACCCACTTCCGGGTACAAACCGACCATCGACCCCTGCAGTGGCTGATGCAGATGCGGGGGGAGAACCCAAAACTCTTGCGCTGGTCCATTTCCCTGCAGGGAATGGACTTCACTGTGGAGCACCGACCAGGCCAAGACCACGCCAACGCGGATGGCCTGTCCCGCTTTTTCCGCCTCGACGAAGAGAGTCCCCAAGGAGATGGGTGACTCTCCCCGCCTTCAGCTGGGGGGGACGCATGTTGGACAGGCCACACGAAGGGCTTGCTCCCTCCCCGCACGACAGGGCCCGAGCTCCGGCCCACCAGGCATAACCCACGAAAAGCACCCGTACCCCGTCTCCCGACGGATCTTCTGCCCTCGGACCTCTACTCATCACGGGGCCCAGCCCCACCGGCTCCACCGGCCGGCTCAAGCCGCCATCTTGGGCCCTGCACCACGAGGCCGCGTGGCCTCGCCCCGACCCTAACCCCGGGCCTGACCGGCCCCGACATCCCGGCACCACCATCCACCCGGGAGGTGAGCGGACCACTTGGCAGGTCAATGGGAGGACGAAGTGTCAAGAGCTCTTCCCCCGCCAGGTGCCGATCGCCTCCAGCTCCCCCAGGCGCTGGCTCCACCCCCTGCTGGGTGTCTGGACACCTTCATCCCGGGCCCTCCGACCTCCAAGTGCGAGGGTCCGGACATCAAAGAGCGCCTGCCCTATAACTGGGGCAACTCCGGAGCAGGAAGGCAGTTGTATCCTGGAGTCGAGAGACACCGAGAGAACTCAGCCTTGACGGACTACTGGCGCTGCCGTAGCCCGCTCTTGTGAACCATCGTCCTGCCTGCTGGCGCTGCCGCGGCCTTCTACAACTTCAATCCTCGTCGGGACCTGCTGGCGCTGCCGCGGCCCGTTGTAACGACCATCCTCACCGGGACCTGCTGGCGCTGCCGCGGACCGTACATCGACCATCTTTACGGGACCTGCTGGCGCTGCTGCGGCCCGTTGTAACGACCATCCTCACCGGGACCTGCTGGCGCTGCCGCGGACCGTACATCGACCATCTTTCCGGGACCTGCTGGCACTGCCGCGGCCCGCACCAACTGAGCTCGAGGATTGTGAGCTAATCATCATCTCATCCAAACTACCTGACTGGTAGACAGACTGTCCCGCTACCCCTTACCCTGCTTTGAGAGACTTGAATCGAGGGGACCCCTGAGTCCAGACCTCCTTGTACCATTCAACCGTACCTTAAGAAGTGCTTATAAAGAACACTGAACCTTATCCGTGTGTGGTATCTGTCTGTGGGGGGGAAGTTACTTGTCTGTACGATCGCTGGAGACGGCTCTCCCCGGAGACCTCTCCTCCTGACCCCGGCCGACCCTCCCGGTCCGTCTATCCTTTCTAACACCTCCTGTCTCAGGGCACTGCTGGGAGTGATAGGCCCCCACCCCTCCTGTCTCAGGGCACTGCTGGGAGGACTCTGCACCCACCCCTCCTGTCTCAGGGCACTGCTGGGAGTGATAGGCCCCCACCCCTCCTGTCTCAGGGCACTGCTGGGCGTGATAGGCCCCCACCCCACCTGTCTCAGGGCACTGCTGGGAGTGATAGGCCCCAACCCCTCCTGCGTCTGGGCACTGCTGGGAGGACTCTGCACACACCCCTCCTGTGTCTGGGCACTGCTGGGAGCACTCTGCACACACCCCTCCTGTCTCTGGGCACTGCTGGGAGGACTCTGCACCCACCCCTCCTGTCTCAGGGCACTGCTGGGAGGACTCTGCACCCACCCCTCCTGTGTCTGGGCACTGCTGGGAGCACTCTGCACACACCCCTCCTGTCTCTGGGCACTGCTGGGAGGACTCTGCACCCACCCCTCCTGTCTCAGGGCACTGCTGGGAGGACTCTGCACCCACCCCTCCTGTCTCAGGGCACTGCTGGGAGGACTCTGCACCCACCCTTCCTGTCTCAGGGCACTGCTGGGAGTGATAGGCCCCCACCCCTACTGTCTCAGGGCACTGCTGGGAGTGATAGGCCCCCACCCCTCCTGTCTCAGGGCACTGCTGGGAGGACTCTGCACCCACCCCTCCTGTCTCAGGGCACTGCTGGGAGTGATAGGCCCCCACCCCTCCTGTCTCAAAGCACTGCTGGGAGTGATAGGCCCCCACCCCACCTGTCTCAGGGCACTGCTGGGAGTGATAGGCCCCCACCCCTCCTGCGTCTGGGCACTGCTGGGAGGACTCTGCACACACCCCTCCTGTGTCTGGGCACTGCTGGGAGCACTCTGCACACACCCCTCCTGTCTCTGGGCACTGCTGGGAGGACTCTGCACCCACCCCTCCTGTCTCAGGGCACTGCTGGGAGGACTCTGCACCCACCCCTCCTGTGTCTGGGCACTGCTGGGAGCACTCTGCAAACACCCCTCCTGTCTCTGGGCACTGCTGGGAGGACTCTGCACCCACCCCTCCTGTCTCAGGGCACTGCTGGGAGGACTCTGCAGCCACCCCTCCTGTCTCAGGGCACTGCTGGGAGGACTCTGCACCCACCCCTCCTGTCTCAGGGCACTGCTGGGAGTGATAGGCCCCCACCCCTCCTGTCTCAGGGCACTGCTGGGAGTGATAGGCCCCCACCCCTCCTGTCTCAGGGCACTGCTGGGAGGACTCTGCACCCACCCCTCCTGTCTCAGGGCACTGCTGGGAGGACTCTGCACCCACCCCTCCTGTCTCAGGGCACTGCTGGGAGTGATAGGCCCCCACCCCTCCTGTCTCAGGGCACTGCTGGGAGTGATAGGCCCCCACCCCTCCTGTCTCAGGGCACTGCTGGGAGGACTCTGCACCCACCCCTCCTGTCTCAGGGCACTGCTGGGAGGACTCGGCCCCCACCCCTCCTGTCTCAGGGCACTGCTGGGAGGACTCTGCACCCACCCCTCCTGTCTCAGGGCACTGCTGGGAGTGATAGGCCCCCACCCCTCTTTTCTCAGGGCACTGATGGGAGGACTCTGCACACACCCCTCCTGTCTCAGGGCACTGCTGGGAGGACTCTGCACCCACCCCTCCTGTCTCAGGGCACTGCTGGAAGTGATAGGCCCCCACCCCTCCTGTCTCAGGGCACTGCTGGGAGGACTCTGCACCCACCCCTCCTGTCTCAGGGCACTGCTGGGAGTGATAGGCCCCCACCCCTCCTGTCTCAAAGCACTGCTGGGAGTGATAGGCCCCCACCCCACCTGTCTCAGGGCACTGCTGGGAGTGATAGGCCCCCACCCCTCCTGCGTCTGGGCACTGCTGGGAGGACTCTGCACACACCCCTCCTGTGTCTGGGCACTGCTGGGAGCACTCTGCACACACCCCTCCTGTCTCTGGGCACTGCTGGGAGGACTCTGCACCCACCCCTCCTGTCTCAGGGCACTGCTGGGAGGACTCTGCACCCACCCCTCCTGTGTCTGGGCACTGCTGGGAGCACTCTGCACACATCCCTCCTGTCTCTGGGCACTGCTGGGAGGACTCTGCACCCACCCCTCCTGTCTCAGGGCACTGCTGGGAGGACTCTGCACCCACCCCTCCTGTCTCAGGGCACTGCTGGGAGTGATAGGCCCCCACCCCTCCTGTCTCAGGGCACTGCTGGGAGTGATAGGCCCCCACCCCTCCTGTCTCAGGGCACTGCTGGGAGGACTCTGCACCTACCCCTCCTGTCTCAGGGCACTGCTGGGAGGACTCTGCACCCACCCCTCCTGTCTCAGGGCACTGCTGGGAGTGATAGGCCCCCACCCCTCCTGTCTCAGGGCACTGCTGGGAGTGATAGGCCCCCACCCCTCCTGTCTCAGGGCACTGCTGGGAGGACTCTGCACCCACCCCTCCTGTCTCAGGGCACTGCTGGGAGGACTCTGCCCCCATCCCTCCTGTCTCAGGGCACTGCTGGGAGGACTCTGCACCCACCCCTCCTGTCTCAGGGCACTGCTGGGAGTGATAGGCCCCCACCCCTCCTGTCTCAGGGCACTGATGGGAGGACTCTGCACACACCCCTCCTGTCTCAGGGCACTGCTGGGAGGACTCTGCACCCACCCCTCCTGTCTCAGGGCACTGCTGGGAGTGATAGGCCCCCACCCCTCCTGTCTCAGGGCACTGCTGGGAGTGATAGGCCCCCACCCCTCCTGTCTCAGGGCACTGCTGGGAGGACTCTGCACCCACCCCTCCTATCTCAGGGCACTGCTGGGAGTGATGGCCCCCCACCCCTCCTGTCTCAGGGCACTGCTGGGAGTGATAGGCCCCCACCCCACCTGTCTCAGGGCACTGCTGGGAGTGATAGGCCCCCACCCCTCCTGCGTCTGGGCACTGCTGGGAGGACTCTGCACACACCCCTCCTGTCTCAGGGCACTGCTGGGAGGACTCTGCACCCACCCCTCCTGTCTCAGGGCACTGCTGGAAGTGATAGGCCCCCACCCCTCCTGTCTCAGGGCACTGCTGGGAGGACTCTGCACCCACCCCTCCTGTCTCAGGGCACTGCTGGGAGTGATAGGCCCCCACCCCTCCTGTCTCAAAGCACTGCTGGGAGTGATAGGCCCCCACCCCACCTGTCTCAGGGCACTGCTGGGAGTGATAGGCCCCCACCCCTCCTGCGTCTGGGCACTGCTGGGAGGACTCTGCACACACCCCTCCTGTGTCTGGGCACTGCTGGGAGCACTCTGCACACACCCCTCCTGTCTCTGGGCACTGCTGGGAGGACTCTGCACCCACCCCTCCTGTCTCAGGGCACTGCTGGGAGGACTCTGCACCCACCCCTCCTGTGTCTGGGCACTGCTGGGAGCACTCTGCACACACCCCTCCTGTCTCTGGGCACTGCTGGGAGGACTCTGCACCCACCCCTCCTGTCTCAGGGCACTGCTGGGAGGACTCTGCACCCACCCCTCCTGTCTCAGGGCACTGCTGGGAGGACTCTGCACCCACCCCTCCTGTCTCAGGGCACTGCTGGGAGTGATAGGCCCCCACCCCTCCTGTCTCAGGGCACTGCTGGGAGTGATAGGCCCCCACCCCTCCTGTCTCAGGGCACTGCTGGGAGGACTCTGCACCTACCCCTCCTGTCTCAGGGCACTGCTGGGAGGACTCTGCAACCACCCCTCCTGTCTCAGGGCACTGCTGGGAGTGATAGGCCCCCACCCATCCTGTCTCAGGGCACTGCTGGGAGTGATAGGCCCCCACCCCTCCTGTCTCAGGGCACTGCTGAGAGGACTCTGCACCCACCCCTCCTGTCTCAGGGCACTGCTGGGAGGACTCTGCCCCCACCCCTCCTGTCTCAGGGCACTGCTGGGAGGACTCTGCACCCACCCCTCCTGTCTCAGGGCACTGCTGGGAGTGATAGGCCCCCACCCCTCCTGTCTCAGGGCACTGATGGGAGGACTCTGCACACACCCCTCCTGTCTCAGGGCACTGCTGGGAGGACTCTGCACCCACCCCTCCTGTCTCAGGGCACTGCTGGGAGTGATAGGCCCCCACCCCTCCTGTCTCAGGGCACTGCTGGGAGTGATAGGCCCCCACCCCTCCTGTCTCAGGGCACTGCTGGGAGGACTCTGCACCCACCCCTCCTATCTCAGGGCACTGCTGGGAGTGATGGCCCCCCACCCCTCCTGTCTCAGGGCACTGCTGGGAGTGATAGGCCCCCACCCCACCTGTCTCACGGCACTGCTGGGAGTGATAGGCCCCCACCCCTCCTGCGTCTGGGCACTGCTGGGAGGACTCTGCACACACCCCTCCTGTGTCTGGGCACTGCTGGGAGCACTCTGCACACACCCCTCCTGTCTCTGGGCACTGCTGGGAGGACTCTGCACCCACCCCTCCTGTCTCAGGGCACTGCTGGGAGGACTCTGCACCCACCCCTCCTGTGTCTGGGCACTGCTGGGAGTGATAGGCCCCAACCCCTCCTGCGTCTGGGCACTGCTGGGAGGACTCTGCACACACCCCTCCTGTGTCTGGGCACTGCTGGGAGCACTCTGCACACACCCCTCCTGTCTCTGGGCACTGCTGGGAGGACTCTGCACCCACCCCTCCTGTCTCAGGGCACTGCTGGGAGGACTCTGCACCCACCCCTCCTGTGTCTGGGCACTGCTGGGAGCACTCTGCACACACCCCTCCTGTCTCTGGGCACTGCTGGGAGGACTCTGCACCCACCCCTCCTGTCTCAGGGCACTGCTGGGAGGACTCTGCACCCACCCCTCCTGTCTCAGGGCACTGCTGGGAGGACTCTGCACCCACCCTTCCTGTCTCAGGGCACTGCTGGGAGTGATAGGCCCCCACCCCTCCTGTCTCAGGGCACTGCTGGGAGTGATAGGCCCCCACCCCTCCTGTCTCAGGGCACTGCTGGGAGGACTCTGCACCCACCCCTCCTATCTCAGGGCACTGCTGGGAGTGATAGGCCCCCACCCCTCCTGTCTCAAAGCACTGCTGGGAGTGAAAGGCCCCCACCCCACCTGTCTCAGGGCACTGCTGGGAGTGATAGGCCCCCACCCCTCCTGCGTCTGGGCACTGCTGGGAGGACTCTGCACACACCCCTCCTGTGTCTGGGCACTGCTGGGAGCACTCTGCACACACCCCTCCTGTCTCTGGGCACTGCTGGGAGGACTCTGCACCCACCCCTCCTGTCTCAGGGCACTGCTGGGAGGACTCTGCACCCACCCCTCCTGTGTCTGGGCACTGCTGGGAGCACTCTGCAAACACCCCTCCTGTCTCTGGGCACTGCTGGGAGGACTCTGCACCCACCCCTCCTGTCTCAGGGCACTGCTGGGAGGACTCTGCAGCCACCCCTCCTGTCTCAGGGCACTGCTGGGAGGACTCTGCACCCACCCCTCCTGTCTCAGGGCACTGCTGGGAGTGATAGGCCCCCACCCCTCCTGTCTCAGGGCACTGCTGGGAGTGATAGGCCCCCACCCCTCCTGTCTCAGGGCACTGCTGGGAGGACTCTGCACCCACCCCTCCTGTCTCAGGGCACTGCTGGGAGGACTCTGCACCCACCCCTCCTGTCTCAGGGCACTGCTGGGAGTGATAGGCCCCCACCCCTCCTGTCTCAGGGCACTGCTGGGAGTGATAGGCCCCCACCCCTCCTGTCTCAGGGCACTGCTGGGAGGACTCTGCACCCACCCCTCCTGTCTCAGGGCACTGCTGGGAGGACTCGGCCCCCACCCCTCCTGTCTCAGGGCACTGCTGGGAGGACTCTGCACCCACCCCTCCTGTCTCAGGGCACTGCTGGGAGTGATAGGCCCCCACCCCTCCTGTCTCAGGGCACTGATGGGAGGACTCTGCACACACCCCTCCTGTCTCAGGGCACTGCTGGGAGGACTCTGCACCCACCCCTCCTGTCTCAGGGCACTGCTGGAAGTGATAGGCCCCCACCCCTCCTGTCTCAGGGCACTGCTGGGAGGACTCTGCACCCACCCCTCCTGTCTCAGGGCACTGCTGGGAGTGATAGGCCCCCACCCCTCCTGTCTCAAAGCACTGCTGGGAGTGATAGGCCCCCACCCCACCTGTCTCAGGGCACTGCTGGGAGTGATAGGCCCCCACCCCTCCTGCGTCTGGGCACTGCTGGGAGGACTCTGCACACACCCCTCCTGTGTCTGGGCACTGCTGGGAGCACTCTGCACACACCCCTCCTGTCTCTGGGCACTGCTGGGAGGACTCTGCACCCACCCCTCCTGTCTCAGGGCACTGCTGGGAGGACTCTGCACCCACCCCTCCTGTGTCTGGGCACTGCTGGGAGCACTCTGCACACATCCCTCCTGTCTCTGGGCACTGCTGGGAGGACTCTGCACCCACCCCTCCTGTCTCAGGGCACTGCTGGGAGGACTCTGCACCCACCCCTCCTGTCTCAGGGCACTGCTGGGAGTGATAGGCCCCCACCCCTCCTGTCTCAGGGCACTGCTGGGAGTGATAGGCCCCCACCCCTCCTGTCTCAGGGCACTGCTGGGAGGACTCTGCACCTACCCCTCCTGTCTCAGGGCACTGCTGGGAGGACTCTGCACCCACCCCTCCTGTCTCAGGGCACTGCTGGGAGGACTCTGCACCCACCCCTACTGTCTCAGGGCACTGCTGGGAGTGATAGGCCCCCACCCCTCCTGTCTCAGGGCACTGCTGGGAGTGATAGGCCCCCACCCCTCCTGTCTCAGGGCACTGCTGGGAGGACTCTGCACCCACCCCTCCTGTCTCAGGGCACTGCTGGGAGGACTCTGCCCCCACCCCTCCTGTCTCAGGGCACTGCTGGGAGGACTCTGCACCCACCCCTCCTGTCTCAGGGCACTGCTGGGAGTGATAGGCCCCCACCCCTCCTGTCTCAGGGCACTGATGGGAGGACTCTGCACACACCCCTCCTGTCTCAGGGCACTGCTGGGAGGACTCTGCACCCACCCCTCCTGTCTCATGGCACTGCTGGGAGTGATAGGCCCCCAACCCTCCTGTCTCAGGGCACTGCTGGGAGTGATAGGCCCCCACCCCTCCTGTCTCAGGGCACTGATGGGAGGACTCTGCACACACCCCTCCTGTCTCAGGGCACTGCTGGGAGGACTCTGCACCCACCCCTCCTGTCTCAGGGCACTGCTGGAAGTGATAGGCCCCCACCCCTCCTGTCTCAGGGCACTGCTGGGAGGACTCTGCACCCACCCCTCCTGTCTCAGGGCACTGCTGGGAGTGATAGGCCCCCACCCCTCCTGTCTCAAAGCACTGCTGGGAGTGATAGGCCCCCACCCCACCTGTCTCAGGGCACTGCTGGGAGTGATAGGCCCCCACCCCTCCTGCGTCTGGGCACTGCTGGGAGGACTCTGCACACACCCCTCCTGTGTCTGGGCACTGCTGGGAGCACTCTGCACACACCCCTCCTGTCTCTGGGCACTGCTGGGAGGACTCTGCACCCACCCCTCCTGTCTCAGGGCACTGCTGGGAGGACTCTGCACCCACCCCTCCTGTGTCTGGGCACTGCTGGGAGCACTCTGCACACACCCCTCCTGTCTCTGGGCACTGCTGGGAGGACTCTGCACCCACCCCTCCTGTCTCAGGGCACTGCTGGGAGGACTCTGCACCCACCCCTCCTGTCTCAGGGCACTGCTGGGAGGACTCTGCACCCACCCCTCCTGTCTCAGGGCACTGCTGGGAGTGATAGGCCCCCACCCCTCCTGTCTCAGGGCACTGCTGGGAGTGATAGGCCCCCACCCCTCCTGTCTCAGGGCACTGCTGGGAGGACTCTGCACCTACCCCTCCTGTCTCAGGGCACTGCTGGGAGGACTCTGCAACCACCCCTCCTGTCTCAGGGCACTGCTGGGAGTGATAGGCCCCCACCCCTCCTGTCTCAGGGCACTGCTGGGAGTGATAGGCCCCCACCCCTCCTGTCTCAGGGCACTGCTGAGAGGACTCTGCACCCACCCCTCCTGTCTCAGGGCACTGCTGGGAGGACTCTGCCCCCACCCCTCCTGTCTCAGGGCACTGCTGGGAGGACTCTGCACCCACCCCTCCTGTCTCAGGGCACTGCTGGGAGTGATAGGCCCCCACCCCTCCTGTCTCAGGGCACTGATGGGAGGACTCTGCACACACCCCTCCTGTCTCAGGGCACTGCTGGGAGGACTCTGCACCCACCCCTCCTGTCTCAGGGCACTGCTGGGAGTGATAGGCCCCCACCCCTCCTGTCTCATGGCACTGCTGGGAGTGATAGGCCCCCACCCCTCCTGTCTCAGGGCACTGCTGGGAGGACTCTGCACCCACCCCTCCTATCTCAGGGCACTGCTGGGAGTGATGGCCCCCCACCCCTCCTGTCTCAGGGCACTGCTGGGAGTGATAGGCCCCCACCCCACCTGTCTCAGGGCACTGCTGGGAGTGATAGGCCCCCACCCCTCCTGCGTCTGGGCACTGCTGGGAGGACTCTGCACACACCCCTCCTGTGTCTGGGCACTGCTGGGAGCACTCTGCACACACCCCTCCTGTCTCTGGGCACTGCTGGGAGGACTCTGCACCCACCCCTCCTGTCTCAGGGCACTGCTGGGAGGACTCTGCACCCACCCCTCCTGTGTCTGGGCACTGCTGGGAGTGATAGGCCCCAACCCCTCCTGCGTCTGGGCACTGCTGGGAGGACTCTGCACACACCCCTCCTGTGTCTGGGCACTGCTGGGAGCACTCTGCACACACCCCTCCTGTCTCTGGGCACTGCTGGGAGGACTCTGCACCCACCCCTCCTGTCTCAGGGCACTGCTGGGAGGACTCTGCACCCACCCCTCCTGTGTCTGGGCACTGCTGGGAGCACTCTGCACACACCCCTCCTGTCTCTGGGCACTGCTGGGAGGACTCTGCACCCACCCCTCCTGTCTCAGGGCACTGCTGGGAGGACTCTGCACCCACCCCTCCTGTCTCAGGGCACTGCTGGGAGGACTCTGCACCCACCCTTCCTGTCTCAGGGCACTGCTGGGAGTGATAGGCCCCCACCCCTCCTGTCTCAGGGCACTGCTGGGAGTGATAGGCCCCCACCCCTCCTGTCTCAGGGCACTGCTGGGAGGACTCTGCACCCACCCCTCCTATCTCAGGGCACTGCTGGGAGTGATAGGCCCCCACCCCTCCTGTCTCAAAGCACTGCTGGGAGTGACAGGCCCCCACCCCACCTGTCTCAGGGCACTGCTGGGAGTGATAGGCCCCCACCCCTCCTGCGTCTGGGCACTGCTGGGAGGACTCTGCACACACCCCTCCTGTGTCTGGGCACTGCTGGGAGCACTCTGCACACACCCCTCCTGTCTCTGGGCACTGCTGGGAGGACTCTGCACCCACCCCTCCTGTCTCAGGGCACTGCTGGGAGGACTCTGCACCCACCCCTCCTGTGTCTGGGCACTGCTGGGAGCACTCTGCAAACACCCCTCCTGTCTCTGGGCACTGCTGGGAGGACTCTGCACCCACCCCTCCTGTCTCAGGGCACTGCTGGGAGGACTCTGCAGCCACCCCTCCTGTCTCAGGGCACTGCTGGGAGGACTCTGCACCCACCCCTCCTGTCTCAGGGCACTGCTGGGAGTGATAGGCCCCCACCCCTCCTGTCTCAGGGCACTGCTGGGAGTGATAGGCCCCCACCCCTCCTGTCTCAGGGCACTGCTGGGAGGACTCTGCACCCACCCCTCCTGTCTCAGGGCACTGCTGGGAGGACTCTGCACCCACCCCTCCTGTCTCAGGGCACTGCTGGGAGTGATAGGCCCCCACCCCTCCTGTCTCAGGGCACTGCTGGGAGTGATAGGCCCCCACCCCTCCTGTCTCAGGGCACTGCTGGGAGGACTCTGCACCCACCCCTCCTGTCTCAGGGCACTGCTGGGAGGACTCGGCCCCCACCCCTCCTGTCTCAGGGCACTGCTGGGAGGACTCTGCACCCACCCCTCCTGTCTCAGGGCACTGCTGGGAGTGATAGGCCCCCACCCCTCCTGTCTCAGGGCACTGATGGGAGGACTCTGCACACACCCCTCCTGTCTCAGGGCACTGCTGGGAGGACTCTGCACCCACCCCTCCTGTCTCAGGGCACTGCTGGAAGTGATAGGCCCCCACCCCTCCTGTCTCAGGGCACTGCTGGGAGGACTCTGCACCCACCCCTCCTGTCTCAGGGCACTGCTGGGAGTGATAGGCCCCCACCCCTCCTGTCTCAAAGCACTGCTGGGAGTGATAGGCCCCCACCCCACCTGTCTCAGGGCACTGCTGGGAGTGATAGGCCCCCACCCCTCCTGCGTCTGGGCACTGCTGGGAGGACTCTGCACACACCCCTCCTGTGTCTGGGCACTGCTGGGAGCACTCTGCACACACCCCTCCTGTCTCTGGGCACTGCTGGGAGGACTCTGCACCCACCCCTCCTGTCTCAGGGCACTGCTGGGAGGACTCTGCACCCACCCCTCCTGTGTCTGGGCACTGCTGGGAGCACTCTGCACACATCCCTCCTGTCTCTGGGCACTGCTGGGAGGACTCTGCACCCACCCCTCCTGTCTCAGGGCACTGCTGGGAGGACTCTGCACCCACCCCTCCTGTCTCAGGGCACTGCTGGGAGTGATAGGCCCCCACCCCTCCTGTCTCAGGGCACTGCTGGGAGTGATAGGCCCCCACCCCTCCTGTCTCAGGGCACTGCTGGGAGGACTCTGCACCTACCCCTCCTGTCTCAGGGCACTGCTGGGAGGACTCTGCACCCACCCCTCCTGTCTCAGGGCACTGCTGGGAGTGATAGGCCCCCACCCCTCCTGTCTCAGGGCACTGCTGGGAGTGATAGGCCCCCACCCCTCCTGTCTCAGGGCACTGCTGGGAGGACTCTGCACCCACCCCTCCTGTCTCAGGGCACTGCTGGGAGGACTCTGCCCCCATCCCTCCTGTCTCAGGGCACTGCTGGGAGGACTCTGCACCCACCCCTCCTGTCTCAGGGCACTGCTGGGAGTGATAGGCCCCCACCCCTCCTGTCTCAGGGCACTGATGGGAGGACTCTGCACACACCCCTCCTGTCTCAGGGCACTGCTGGGAGGACTCTGCACCCACCCCTCCTGTCTCAGGGCACTGCTGGGAGTGATAGGCCCCCACCCCTCCTGTCTCAGGGCACTGCTGGGAGTGATAGGCCCCCACCCCTCCTGTCTCAGGGCACTGCTGGGAGGACTCTGCACCCACCCCTCCTGTCTCAGGGCACTGCTGGGAGGACTCTGCACCCACCCCTCCTATCTCAGGGCACTGCTGGGAGTGATGGCCCCCCACCCCTCCTGTCTCAGGGCACTGCTGGGAGTGATAGGCCCCCACCCCACCTGTCTCAGGGCACTGCTGGGAGTGATAGGCCCCCACCCCTCCTGCGTCTGGGCACTGCTGGGAGGACTCTGCACACACCCCTCCTGTGTCTGGGCACTGCTGGGAGCACTCTGCACACACCCCTCCTGTCTCTGGGCACTGCTGGGAGGACTCTGCACCCACCCCTCCTGTCTCAGGGCACTGCTGGGAGGACTCTGCACCCACCCCTCCTGTGTCTGGGCACTGCTGGGAGCACTCTGCACACACCCCTCCTATCTCTGGGCACTGCTGGGAGGACTCTGCACCCACCCCTCCTGTCTCAGGGCACTGCTGGGAGGACTCTGCAGCCACCCCTCCTGTCTCAGGGCACTGCTGGGAGGACTCTGCACCCACCCCTACTGTCTCAGGGCACTGCTGGGAGTGATAGGCCCCCACCCCTCCTGTCTCAGGGCACTGCTGGGAGTGATAGGCCCCCACCCCTCCTGTCTCAGGGCACTGCTGGGAGGACTCTGCACCCACCCCTCCTGTCTCAGGGCACTGCTGGGAGGACTCTGCCCCCACCCCTCCTGTCTCAGGGCACTGCTGGGAGGACTCTGCACCCACCCCTCCTGTCTCAGGGCACTGCTGGGAGTGATAGGCCCCCACCCCTCCTGTCTCAGGGCACTGATGGGAGGACTCTGCACACACCCCTCCTGTCTCAGGGCACTGCTGGGAGGACTCTGCACCCACCCCTCCTGTCTCATGGCACTGCTGGGAGTGATAGGCCCCCAACCCTCCTGTCTCAGGGCACTGCTGGGAGTGATAGGCCCCCACCCCTCCTGTCTCAGGGCACTGATGGGAGGACTCTGCACACACCCCTCCTGTCTCAGGGCACTGCTGGGAGGACTCTGCACCCACCCCTCCTGTCTCAGGGCACTGCTGGAAGTGATAGGCCCCCACCCCTCCTGTCTCAGGGCACTGCTGGGAGGACTCTGCACCCACCCCTCCTGTCTCAGGGCACTGCTGGGAGTGATAGGCCCCCACCCCTCCTGTCTCAAAGCACTGCTGGGAGTGATAGGCCCCCACCCCACCTGTCTCAGGGCACTGCTGGGAGTGATAGGCCCCCACCCCTCCTGCGTCTGGGCACTGCTGGGAGGACTCTGCACACACCCCTCCTGTGTCTGGGCACTGCTGGGAGCACTCTGCACACACCCCTCCTGTCTCTGGGCACTGCTGGGAGGACTCTGCACCCACCCCTCCTGTCTCAGGGCACTGCTGGGAGGACTCTGCACCCACCCCTCCTGTGTCTGGGCACTGCTGGGAGCACTCTGCACACACCCCTCCTGTCTCTGGGCACTGCTGGGAGGACTCTGCACCCACCCCTCCTGTCTCAGGGCACTGCTGGGAGGACTCTGCACCCACCCCTCCTGTCTCAGGGCACTGCTGGGAGGACTCTGCACCCACCCCTCCTGTCTCAGGGCACTGCTGGGAGTGATAGGCCCCCACCCCTCCTGTCTCAGGGCACTGCTGGGAGTGATAGGCCCCCACCCCTCCTGTCTCAGGGCACTGCTGGGAGGACTCTGCACCTACCCCTCCTGTCTCAGGGCACTGCTGGGAGGACTCTGCAACCACCCCTCCTGTCTCAGGGCACTGCTGGGAGTGATAGGCCCCCACCCCTCCTGTCTCAGGGCACTGCTGGGAGTGATAGGCCCCCACCCCTCCTGTCTCAGGGCACTGCTGAGAGGACTCTGCACCCACCCCTCCTGTCTCAGGGCACTGCTGGGAGGACTCTGCCCCCACCCCTCCTGTCTCAGGGCACTGCTGGGAGGACTCTGCACCCACCCCTCCTGTCTCAGGGCACTGCTGGGAGTGATAGGCCCCCATCCCTCCTGTCTCAGGGCACTGATGGGAGGACTCTGCACACACCCCTCCTGTCTCAGGGCACTGCTGGGAGGACTCTGCACCCACCCCTCCTGTCTCAGGGCACTGCTGGGAGTGATAGGCCCCCACCCCTCCTGTCTCAGGGCACTGCTGGGAGTGATAGGCCCCCACCCCTCCTGTCTCAGGGCACTGCTGGGAGGACTCTGCACCCACCCCTCCTATCTCAGGGCACTGCTGGGAGTGATGGCCCCCCACCCCTCCTGTCTCAGGGCACTGCTGGGAGTGATAGGCCCCCACCCCACCTGTCTCAGGGCACTGCTGGGAGTGATAGGCCCCCACCCCTCCTGCGTCTGGGCACTGCTGGGAGGACTCTGCACACACCCCTCCTGTGTCTGGGCACTGCTGGGAGCACTCTGCACACACCCCTCCTGTCTCTGGGCACTGCTGGGAGGACTCTGCACCCACCCCTCCTGTCTCAGGGCACTGCTGGGAGGACTCTGCACCCACCCCTCCTGTGTCTGGGCACTGCTGGGAGCACTCTGCACACACCCCTCCTGTCTCTGGGCACTGCTGGGAGGACTCTGCACCCACCCCTCCTGTCTCAGGGCACTGCTGGGAGGACTCTGCACCCACCCCTCCTGTCTCAGGGCACTGCTGGGAGTGATAGGCCCCCACCCCTCCTGTCTCAGGGCACTGCTGGGAGTGATAGGCCCCTACCCCTCCTGTCTCAGGGCACTGCTGGGAGGACTCTGCACCCACCCCTCCTGTCTCAGGGCACTGCTGGGAGTGATAGGCCCCCACCCCTCCTGTCTCAGGGCACTGCTGGGAGTGATAGGCCCCCACCCCACCTGTCTCAGGGCACTGCTGGGAGTGATAGGCCCCCACCCCTCCTGCGTCTGGGCACTGCTGGGAGGACTCTGCACACACCCCTCCTGTGTCTGGGCACTGCTGGGAGCACTCTGCACACACCCCTCCTGTCTCTGGGCACTGCTGGGAGGACTCTGCACCCACCCCTCCTGTCTCAGGGCACTGCTGGGAGGACTCTGCACCCACCCCTCCTGTGTCTGGGCACTGCTGGGAGCACTCTGCACACACCCCTCCTGTCTCTGGGCACTGCTGGGAGGACTCTGCACCCACCCCTCCTGTCTCAGGGCACTGCTGGGAGGACTCTGCACCCACCCCTCCTGTCTCAGGGCACTGCTGGGAGGACTCTGCACCCACCCCTCCTGTCTCAGGGCACTGCTGGGAGTGATAGGCCCCCACCCCTCCTGTCTCAGGGCACTGCTGAGAGTGATAGGCCCCCACCCCTCCTGTCTCAGGGCACTGCTGGGAGTGATAGGCCCCCACCCCTCCTGTCTCAGGGCACTGCTGGGAGGACTCTGCACCCACCCCTCCTGTCTCAGGGCACTGCTGGGAGTGATAGGCCCCCACCCCTCCTGTCTCAGGGCACTGCTGGGAGTGATAGGCCCCCACCCCACCTGTCTCAGGGCACTGCTGGGAGTGATAGGCCCCCACCCCTCCTGCGTCTGGGCACTGCTGGGAAGACTCTGCACACACCCATCCTGTGTCTGGGCACTGCTGGGAGCACTCTGCACACACCCCTCCTGTCTCTGGGCACTGCTGGGAGGACTCTGCACCCACCCCTCCTGTTTCAGGGCACTGCTGGGAGGACTCTGCACCCACCCCTCCTGTGTCTGGGCACTGCTGGGAGCACTCTGCACACACCCCTCCTGTCTCTGGGCACTGCTGGGAGGACTCTGCACCCACCCCTCCTGTCTCAGGGCACTGCTGGGAGGACTCTGCACCCACCCCTCCTGTGTCTGGGCACTGCTGGGAGCACTCTGCACACACCCCTCTTGTCTCTGGGCACTGCTGGGAGGACTCTGCACCCACCCCTCCTGTCTCAGGGCACTGCTGGGAGGACTCTGCACCCACCCCTCCTGTCTCAGGGCACTGCTGGGAGGACTCTGCACCCACCCCTCCTGTCTCAGGGCACTGCTGGGAGTGATAGGCCCCCACCCCTCCTGTCTCAGGGCACTGCTGGGAGTGATAGGCCCCCACCCCTCCTGTCTCAGGGCACTGCTGGGAGGACTCTGCACCTACCCCTCCTGTCTCAGGGCACTGCTGGGAGGACTCTGCACCCACCCCTCCTGTCTCAGGGCACTGCTGGGAGTGATAGGCCCCCACCCCTCCTGTCTCAGGGCACTGCTGGGAGTGATAGGCCCCCACCCCTCCTGTCTCAGGGCACTGCTGGGAGGACTCTGCACCCACCCCTCCTGTCTCAGGGCACTGCTGGGAGGACTCTGCCCCCACCCCTCCTGTCTCAGGGCACTGCTGGGAGGACTCTGCACCCACCCCTCCTGTCTCAGGGCACTGCTGGGAGTGATAGGCCCCCACCCCTCCTGTCTCAGGGCACTGATGGGAGGACTCTGCACACACCCCTCCTGTCTCAGGGCACTGCTGGGAGGACTCTGCACCCACCCCTCCTGTCTCAGGGCACTGCTGGGAGGACTCTGCCCCCACCCCTCCTGTCTCAGGGCACTGCTGGGAGGACTCTGCACCCACCCCTCCTGTCTCAGGGCACTGCTGGGAGTGATAGGCCCCCACCCCTCCTGTCTCAGGGCACTGATGGGAGGACTCTGCACACACCCCTCCTGTCTCAGGGCACTGCTGGGAGGACTCTGCACCCACCCCTCCTGTCTCAGGGCACTGCTGGGAGTGATATGCCCCCACCCCTCCTGTCTCAGGGCACTGCTGGGAGTGATAGGCCCCCACCCCTCCTGTCTCAGGGCACTGCTGGGAGGACTCTGCACCCACCCCTCCTATCTCAGGGCACTGCTGGGAGTGATGGCCCCCCACCCCTCCTGTCTCAGGGCACTGCTGGGAGTGATAGGCCCCCACCCCACCTGTCTCAGGGCACTGCTGGGAGTGATAGGCCCCCACCCCTCCTGCGTCTGGGCACTGCTGGGAGGACTCTGCACACACCCCTCCTGTGCCTGGGCACTGCTGGGAGCACTCTGCACACACCCCTCCTGTCTCTGGGCACTGCTGGGAGGACTCTGCACCCACCCCTCCTGTCTCAGGGCACTGCTGGGAGGACTCTGCACCCACCCCTCCTGTGTCTGGGCACTGCTGGGAGCACTCTGCACACACCCCTCCTGTCTCTGGGCACTGCTGGGAGGACTCTGCACCCACCCCTCCTGTCTCAGGGCACTGCTGGGAGGACTCTGCACCCACCCCTCCTGTCTCAGGGCACTGCTGGGAGTGATAGGCCCCCACCCCTCCTGTCTCAGGGCACTGCTGGGAGTGATAGGCCCCTACCCCTCCTGTCTCAGGGCACTGCTGGGAGGACTCTGCACCCACCCCTCCTGTCTCAGGGCACTGCTGGCAGTGATAGGCCCCCACCCCTCCTGTCTCAGGGCACTGCTGGGAGTGATAGGCCCCCACCCCACCTGTCTCAGGGCACTGCTGGGAGTGATAGGCCCCCACCCCTCCTGCGTCTGGGCACTGCTGGGAGGACTCTGCACACACCCCTCCTGTGTCTGGGCACTGCTGGGAGCACTCTGCACACACCCCTCCTGTCTCTGGGCACTGCTGGGAGGACTCTGCACCCACCCCTCCTGTCTCAGGGCACTGCTGGGAGGACTCTGCACCCACCCCTCCTGTGTCTGGGCACTGCTGGGAGCACTCTGCACACACCCCTCCTGTCTCTGGGCACTGCTGGGAGGACTCTGCACCCACCCCTCCTGTCTCAGGGCACTGCTGGGAGGACTCTGCACCCACCCCTCCTGTCTCAGGGCACTGCTGGGAGGACTCTGCACCCACCCCTCCTGTCTCAGGGCACTGCTGGGAGTGATAGGCCCCCACCCCTCCTGTCTCAGGGCACTGCTGAGAGTGATATGCCCCCACCCCTCCTGTCTCAGGGCACTGCTGGGAGTGATAGGCCCCCACCCCTCCTGTCTCAGGGCACTGCTGGGAGGACTCTGCACCCACCCCTCCTGTCTCAGGGCACTGCTGGGAGTGATAGGCCCCCACCCCTCCTGTCTCAGGGCACTGCTGGGAGTGATAGGCCCCCACCCCACCTGTCTCAGGGCACTGCTGGGAGTGATAGGCCCCCACCCCTCCTGCGTCTGGGCACTGCTGGGAGGACTCTGCACACACCCCTCCTGTGTCTGGGCACTGCTGGGAGCACTCTGCACACACCCCTCCTGTCTCTGGCCACTGCTGGGAGGACTCTGCACCCACCCCTCCTGTTTCAGGGCACTGCTGGGAGGACTCTGCACCCACCCCTCCTGTGTCTGGGCACTGCTGGGAGCACTCTGCACACACCCCTCCTGTCTCTGGGCACTGCTGGGAGGACTCTGCACCCACCCCTCCTGTCTCAGGGCACTGCTTGGAGGACTCTGCACCCACCCCTCCTGTCTCAGGGCACTGCTGGGAGGACTCAGCACCCACCTCTCCTGTCTCAGGGCACTGCTGGGAGTGATAGGCCCCCACCCCTCCTGTCTCAGGGCACTGCTGGGAGTGATAGGCCCCCACCCCTCCTGTCTCAGGGCACTGCTGGGAGGACTCTGCACACACCCCTCCTGTGCCTGGGCACTGCTGGGAGCACTCTGCACACACCCCTCCTGTCTCTGGGCACTGCTGGGAGGACTCTGCACCCACCCCTCCTGTCTCAGGGCACTGCTGGGAGGACTCTGCACCCACCCCTCCTGTGTCTGGGCACTGCTGGGAGCACTCTGCACACACCCCTCCTGTCTCTGGGCACTGCTGAGAGGACTCTGCACCCACCCCTCCTGTCTCAGGGCACTGCTGGGAGGACTCTGCACCCACCCCTCCTGTCTCAGGGCACTGCTGGGAGTGATAGGCCCCCACCCCTCCTGTCTCAGGGCACTGCTGGGAGTGATAGGCCCCTACCCCTCCTGTCTCAGGGCACTGCTGGGAGGACTCTGCACCCACCCCTCCTGTCTCAGGGCACTGCTGGCAGTGATAGGCCCCCACCCCTCCTGTCTCAGGGCACTGCTGGGAGTGATAGGCCCCCACCCCACCTGTCTCAGGGCACTGCTGGGAGTGATAGGCCCCCACCCCTCCTGCGTCTGGGCACTGCTGGGAGGACTCTGCACACACCCCTCCTGTGTCTGGGCACTGCTGGGAGCACTCTGCACACACCCCTCCTGTCTCTGGGCACTGCTGGGAGGACTCTGCACCCACCCCTCCTGTCTCAGGGCACTGCTGGGAGGACTCTGCACCCACCCCTCCTGTGTCTGGGCACTGCTGGGAGCACTCTGCACACACCCCTCCTGTCTCTGGGCACTGCTGGGAGGACTCTGCACCCACCCCTCCTGTCTCAGGGCACTGCTGGGAGGACTCTGCACCCACCCCTCCTGTCTCAGGGCACTGCTGGGAGGACTCTGCACCCACCCCTCCTGTCTCAGGGCACTGCTGGGAGTGATAGGCCCCCACCCCTCCTGTCTCAGGGCACTGCTGAGAGTGATAGGCCCCCACCCCTCCTGTCTCAGGGCACTGCTGGGAGTGATAGGCCCCCACCCCTCCTGTCTCAGGGCACTGCTGGGAGGACTCTGCACCCACCCCTCCTGTCTCAGGGCACTGCTGGGAGTGATAGGCCCCCACCCCTCCTGTCTCAGGGCACTGCTGGGAGTGATAGGCCCCCACCCCACCTGTCTCAGGGCACTGCTGGGAGTGATAGGCCCCCACCCCTCCTGCGTCTGGGCACTGCTGGGAGGACTCTGCACACACCCCTCCTGTGTCTGGGCACTGCTGGGAGCACTCTGCACACACCCCTCCTGTCTCTGGCCACTGCTGGGAGGACTCTGCACCCACCCCTCCTGTTTCAGGGCACTGCTGGGAGGACTCTGCACCCACCCCTCCTGTGTCTGGGCACTGCTGGGAGCACTCTGCACACACCCCTCCTGTCTCTGGGCACTGCTGGGAGGACTCTGCACCCACCCCTCCTGTCTCAGGGCACTGCTTGGAGGACTCTGCACCCACCCCTCCTGTCTCAGGGCACTGCTGGGAGGACTCAGCACCCACCTCTCCTGTCTCAGGGCACTGCTGGGAGTGATAGGCCCCCACCCCTCCTGTCTCAGGGCACTGCTGGGAGTGATAGGCCCCCACCCCTCCTGTCTCAGGGCACTGCTGGGAGGACTCTGCACCCACCCCTCCTGTCTCAGGGCACGGCTGAGAGTGATAGGCCCCCACCCCTCCTGTCTCAGGGCACTGCTGGGAGTGATAGGCCCCCACCCCACCTGTCTCAGGGCACTGCTGGGAGTGATAGGCCCCCACCCCTCCTGCGTCTGGGCACTGCTGGGAGGACTCTGCACACACCCCTCCTGTGCCTGGGCACTGCTGGGAGCACTCTGCACACACCCCTCCTGTCTCTGGGCACTGCTGGGAGGACTCTGCACCCACCCCTCCTGTCTCAGGGCACTGCTGGGAGGACTCTGCACCCACCCCTCCTGTGTCTGGGCACTGCTGGGAGCACTCTGCACACACCCCTCCTGTCTCAGGGCACTGCTGGGAGGACTCTGCACCCACCCCTCCTGTCTCAGGGCACTGCTGGGAGGACTCTGCACCCACCCCTCCTGTCTCAGGGCACTGCTGGGAGTGATAGGCCCCCACCCCTCCTGTCTCAGGGCACTGCTGGGAGTGATAGGCCACCACCCCTCCTGTCTCAGGGCACTGCTGGGAGGACTCTGCACCCAACCCTCCTGTCTCAGGGCACTGCTGGGAGTGATAGGCCCCCACCCCTCCTGTCTCAGGGCACTGCTGGGAGTGATAGGCCCCCACCCCACCTGTCTCAGGGCACTGCTGGGAGTGATAGGCCCCCACCCCTCCTGCGTCTGGGCACTGCTGGGAGGACTCTGCACACACCCCTCCTGTGTCTGGGCACTGCTGGGAGGACTCTGCACCCACCCCTCCTGTCTCAGGGCACTGCTGGGAGTGATAGGCCCCCACCCCTCCTGTCTCAAGGCACTGCTGGGAGGACTCTGCACCCACCTCTCCAATGTCACGATATGTACGCTCATGACATGCTCGGATGTGGGTACGCTCCATGCATTCGAGGTGAGGGTAGGGGTCGTACTTACACTGTTGGGGTGGGGGTATGCTCCATGCATTCGAGGTGAGGGTACGGGTGGTACTTACACTGTTGGGGTGGGGGTACGCTCCATGCATTCGAGGTGAGGGTAGGGGTCGTACTTACACTGTTGGGGTGGGGGTATGCTCCATACGTACGCGGGTGTGGGTACGGGTCGTACTTACACTGTTGGGGTGGGGGTACGCTCCATGCATTCGAGGTGCGGGTAGGGGTCGTACTTACACTGTTGGGGTGGGGGTACGCTCCATACGTACGCGGGTGTGGGTACGGGTCGTACTTACACTGTTGGGGTGGGGGTACGCCCCATACGTACGCGGCTGAGGGTACGTGTGGTACTTACACTGTTGGGGTGGGGGTACGCTCCATGCATACGGGGTGTGGGTACGGGTCGTACTTACACTGTTGGGGTGGGGGTACGCTCCATACGTACGCGGGTGTGGGTACAGGTCGTACTTGCACTGTTGGGGTGGGGGTACGCTCCATGCATTCGAGGTGAGGGTACGGGTCGTACTTACACTGTTGGGGTGGGGGTACGCTCCATGCATTCGAGGTGAGGGTAGGGGTCGTACTTACACTGTTGGGATGTGGGTACGCTCCATACGTACGCGGGTGTGGGTACGGGTCGTACTTACACTGTTGGGGTGGGGGTACGCCCCATACGTACGCGGAGGAGGGTACATGTCGTACTTACACTGTTGGGGTGGGGGTACGCTCCATGCATACGGGGTGGGGGTACGGTCCGTACATGTCCGTCCCCACGCTATGTGATGCTTGTGCGGCCCGTACCCAGGCCTTTGCCACGTGGGTACGAGCCGTCCCGCCATTGTTGGGGTGACGTGGGTGTGGGCGTGGTACGACTCGTACCCACGCTCTTCAGGCGTGGGTACGGGACGTACATGTCTGGTTGTGTTGCGGGTTCGCGTCGTGACGGACTTCCGTTGTGGCGGTCGCTGGCTTAGCTGGACACGCCCCCACCCCCTCATAGTGACCAGGGCCTGGGAGTCAGGTATGTCCAGGGCATGTGTGCTGTGTGACTTTGGTGGGGGGTTTGTGGCCTGCCCTGGTCCTGCCACCACCCCCCCACCCCCCTTTCCCCCCTCCCTTAGTTGTTCTGACCTTCTGCGGCGTCTGCGTCAGAACCTGTAGAGGAGGTCGACTGCTATGAGGGCCGGGATGACACGTAGGTTCGGGTCCATGTCTGTCCGTCGCGTACGGGTCCTCCTTGTTCGCGTCGTCCTGTGTGTCCGTCGCGTACTGGTCCTCCTTGTTCGCGTCGTCCTGTGTGTCCGTCGCGTACTGGTCCTCCTTGTTCGCCTGTGTGTCCGTCGCGTACTGGTCCTCCTTGTTCGCGTCGTCCTGTCTGTCCGTCGCGTACTGGTGGTCCTTGTTCGCGTCGTCCTGATTTCCCGGCAGTTTTTGGCAGCCGGAAAATATTCACCGTGCGGGATGACGTCGGTGCGAATCGTAATTCCTGGTTCGTGAATGGCAGGCTGCGAGCGTCCCGACGTCAGGTCGGCGCTTTCCCGGTTCGCATTTGTAGGTTTATTTTGTTCGGTCTGGGTTTTTTACGATTCATACGGAAATGGTGTTCCCGTGCGAATCGTAATTCCATGTTTGTATTTTTGTACGACCGGGTACGCGTCGGACGGAGAATATGCTCCGTCCGACGGTTCATACCCGGTTTTTACAGGATCGTAATTGGCACCTATATGTTGGAGGCTGCGTGCTTCTAGTACCCGGTGCCTCTGGTTCCCTTCCCTAGATCTTCTCTGGGGCTTTGATGGCTATACATGTACAAGATGTACATGATAACTGCCTTGCCTCACAGTTCACTAAAGAGACTTAAAAAAATATTTTGCACTATGTTTGGTGTATGATTTACATAGCAAATATTTTCAGGGCTCGGCTCAGTAGTACTGTTAACACCAGATAACCTCAGCTATTATGTACCTCAAAAAAGTGCATTCTGGAGAAATGAGTGGTTAGACATGTAGCTGTATTTTTTTCTTATGTAGGGGAAATGTACTCTTAAAGAACAGTTCTTTCTATGATCTGTTAGGAACTCTGTTCATAACCTTAAACATCTAGGTCCCCCTCCTGTAATGTCTCTGAGCAGCAGCCCAACCCCCCAGCATACAACAGAACACACCCACTCAACTGTTAAACACTTTGGTTCTGTTAATATTTCAGCAGCTTTGTAACACCATCACACAGTTTCATATATAATCACAATTGCCACCATTGCTCTGTGCACTCTGCAGAGAGACCAAGTAGTCTAAACCTCATAATGACCCACTAATAGGCTCTGTGAGACCCAAGCACAGCCTTCTGCAACAACCCAAAATCTCTCAATTATGTCCCATTGGAAAACACCAGCCCACAACCTGAACACAAAGATACCTATGAGAAACAAGGCCACAGCACAAGATTAATACACAGTATGAAAAAAAACTGCAGGCAAACAATGTGATGGCAAGAAAAGAAATGCTGTTAGAGAAGTAAATTAAGGAACATGTGAGAAATGTGAACATGAGATTTTTCACAGACTTGGAGAACTTAATTATTAATATTACTGTTGACCTTTGACCCTAGTTCCCCAGGCTGCTTGCTTTAGGACTGGGCATTATAGCCTGCAATCTCCCTAAGAATATGTTGAGATCAACAGGAGGTTTGAGGCCCACAGATTATGAATCGCTGATATATACAGTCTGACAGCTTCTTTACATCTCACAAAAAGACTCCAACATGGGCTAACGTTAAAAATTTTGTAAATACGCAACTTATATCTAACCTTTATTTTTTATTGGAATTTCAATGGTTTTTAAAATGTATTGGCTAGAATAGTATATGGTGTACATTCCTTATTTTATAAGACAACAAACAATACAAGTGAAAGGTGTGAGAAGTTGTAAGTATTGAATAATATGTGTATAGATGACATGTGACTTTAGAAATTGTGAAGTGCATCTAACATTAACATTATTCAAATAATACATTTACAGTTTAGTAAGCAAGTATTTGTAAAAATATTTTATGTTTTATATTTGCATGCTTCTGTTGAAGGTGTAAATAAATAATTGGAAGTGTTTTCTTGCTTTTTGCAGTTTTTTTGTTATTATTAGGCTATGTTATTATAGCCCTATGGGAAATGATATGATAGTAACAAACATGAGATTCTTTGAAGGTTCAATGTTACTCCTAAAACATATATAGAGGTGTGGATGGATGGCTATATGAAAACTGGAGGCAGTAGTATGTTATTTTCTTTTGGAAATCAAAATTGCCATTACTTCCCTGGTGGTACAGCAGTACTTTACGATTGTAAGAAAGATTTTGTATGGCTAGAATGCTTTTTTTCATTTGATCGGAAGTACCGATCTCTTTTTCAGTACCTATGTTGTGCTAGGGTGAGGTGAAGCAGCACAGTATTGGAGGACTACAAATCTTCTACCTTTGCCTGTCTGCATTAGAAGAAGAAGATTTATTTTGCAGCTATGGCAGAAGTAGCTCATCAAATTGGGGAGCTTGAGGACCAAATGGAGGAGGAAGAGCATGGCATTGCACAAGCAGAGCAAGAGGTCAAAAAGAGCAAACGCCTCAAGGAGTCGGTGGTGTGGCAATTTTCTCTCCCTGCCTGCTGGAGAAAGTCGACAGGCACTCTTTGTCACAAAGTACTCTCACGTGAGAGTGGCCAGCAGCATTCTCTGTGTACTACATGGATGAGAACATATCTTCAGGAAATATACTGCACATGTCCAACAGGTGCTGAAAGGAGGCAAGAGTTGGAGTTGTCAGGAGTTGCACCCAGTAGCACAGTCAGCTACCAACATAGCAAAAGCATCAAACTCAGGCTTAGTGATCCCTGTGTCAGGGACATCTACGGGCACTACTGCACCCTCCATTCCACCACCTGAGTCTGTTGTGGGAGTGCACCAGCTGAGGCAGCAGCAACATGTATTTGAGCAGTAGGCCGTTACTGCAAAATACTTATTATGTTGCTAAACTGTGATTGTGCCCAGGGAGAAGGACTTGAACATTCATCATGAGTTTGTCATGGCTCATAAGTGCCCTCCCAAAAATCCTTAGCTTGAGATTTATTTTTTATCCTCCCTTCGTTTTCCTTGGTTCCTTTCCCCAAATTTTTCTTTTTTGCCGTTAGTTCAGTGGACCTGCTAAACAAAAAATACAACATCTGACAAAGATTAAATGAAAGTTCTTTTGAGAACTAAATCCATATTTATAAAAATAAAGAGCTGGGTTCTATAGTAATATTTTGTTCACAGGGCTAGTACATATAGATGGTGACAATACACTAGACAGAAAGGTAAGTGCAAGATAAGTTTTGTGATATAGTTACAAATGTGGGTACACCCATGATGTTCTATTGATGGTTCTAGTGATGGGTGGTTATAAATCTTGAAAGATTATTAGTATAGTAATATAGATGTATATTTACATAAATATGTAACAAGGAATTTTATTTTTGCTTACCCTTTCTCAGACAGCAGGAACAATACATTTACAGAAACATCTCATCACTTAGCACCTAATGAGGTGATGATGAGCACAGTATTTTAGTAATTAGGAAACACTGGGGAAAAACACAAATCAAATGGGTTGTGACAAAAAACATAAATGATGTGCTTGCTCTACTCTTATTACCTCTACTTACAGAATTTAAAAAAAGGTTTATTCAAGCAAAGGACAGTAGATTTCTTCAAAAGTCATCAACCATACCAGGCCAAATAATGACATATTAACTGATTTATGTCACATGAAATGTAGAATACATGTTCAAATGTGTTGAAAGGGTGCACCAGTAATTAAAATATAGGATGTAGAATTAGTAGGTAAGAGTTTTGCAAATGTGTAGGCAATCTGAGTTTAAAAGTTATCTTTGTATCATCACATTCTACCCATCCTGTCTTGTTCTTCATATCTATTGTAAAGTGTCCTGGAACAGTTGTTTCTCCATGATGGAAAAAAATGGCAGTACAAGTGAAAGTGCAACCAGAAATAGAAATCTGTGTGGCAGTAAAATCAGTAATTAAGGTATTATTTTCCGTTTTACTCATAGCGCTCCTTTGCATCATTAAAATTATATATTTGTTCACCATAGTTAAACCCAGTGAGGAGACTACCTGTGATGTACAGTTTGAATAAAAGTGCACAGCTTTACATATTACATTCTTAAATGACACAGATTTAAAATCAGGAATTGAAATGTAAACAGCGTTTTCAAATTCTGTCACTGTTGAAGAGGCATTTAAGAAATGAAAACATTTGTGTTCCCAATAGTAGCTTGCACTAAAAAGATCTATATTTGGCAGAGTCTCATCAACAATTTTTTGGAGAACAGCCATATAGAAGCATCTTGCTGTTGATTAATGGAAATCTGAATACTACCTGTACATACATCAACAATATTTCTAGCACCACTTGTAGGGTGGCACATAAGTTTCTGTGACTGAAGTTGGGAATTCAGATTAGTTAAGCTGTTGCAAAATGAGTTATGGATGTTTTGTTGGAGTATTTCTTTCACTAAAGGTAAGTAGAGAGGAAGGTTTAACAACAACCTTAGTATAACAGTTAAAGGCATTGTCATTACTAAACTGAAATCCAGTTATTTCCATGTAATGTCGTTTTTGCTTTTTCTTAGAAGGCTCTTTGTAAACTTCAGGCTCATTACTGTTGACACTGTGTTTTCTTTTCAAAAATATTTTAGGTTTCAAATCAACTGGATATTCTCCAAGAGAAGGAGTATATGTTCTCCGCAAACAATTGTATTTGCAGACACAGCTAGTGTCATCACTAGTTTTTGTGTTGTCAAAGTCTATAATGTATAAACCTGTTGATGTTTTCACATGAGGCAAAATAAGTATGCCATGCCCTCTTTGAAAACAGTATAGCCAATGTTAATTAATGCATAATCCAAACTTAGTCCTTGAGATTTGTGTATTAACTGTACAAGATAAATAAAGAGGAAATTGTTTTCTGTGAATATATAAACCCTCGATATGCAAAAACCTTGCTGATCCATAGCTAATATTTGTTGGTTCCTTTGTATGGTCACATTTTTTAACAATAATCATTGGTTTAAATGGTTAGAAAATGTACTATATATCCCATTGCTCCATATAAAAGTCCGTGTTCCATGTCCATCCAAATTTCTGCGTAAAATTATGCAACAGTTTTTACCTAGATATAAGTCTTTTTCGAATCCCATAGTACATGACACATATTTTTCCATGGTTAATAATATTGTAGATAAGGCTTTAGTAACAGGAATGTTTACTGCATGACCTTTCACTGTATCTCTATAAGGTAGATGTAGAATGTCTTCCATTTCCAAATGTAGCATTTCCACATTTAAGTCAGACTGCCTGCAAAAGAAAATGATGTTTTACTTCTGCAGGAGAATAAATGTTTGGAAACACAAAAAAGCAATAGTTCTTCTTAAAAGCATAGTTTTCACCTCTTCCGTTAAAATTCCTAGCCAAATGTCTTATAATATTTCCAATATTCCTCAGCCTTGGCTTATCTCATATTTAGGTGCCGATTCGGATCCTGGAGAAACCGGGTACGAACCGTCGGTCGGAGTGTTTTCTCCGTCCAACTCGTACCTGGGAAAAAAACATTACAAACATGCAAGTACGATTCGCACGGAAACACCATTTCCGTACGAACCGTAAAAAACACCGACCGACGAAAATATCCATACAAATGTGATCCGGGAAAGCGCCGACGTGACGTCGGGACGCATTCAGGCAGCGTTTCACGAACCAGGAAGTACGATTCAAACCGACAGCAGTCAGGACGGCAATATTTTTACGGCACCCAAAAAGTGCCGGAAAATCTAAGTATGCCGCAATGCCAGCGGAATAGGGGGCCCAGTACGCGCAGTACCCCCCCTGCCCCCGTATGTACGCGCCGAACCCCCCCCTGCCCCCGTATGTACGGACCGTACCCCAGCCCCCCTGTAAGTATGGACCGTACCCCCACCCGTGTAAGTACGGACCGTAGCCCCACCCGTGTAAGTACGGACCGTACCCCCAGCCCCCCTGTGTATATACGGACCGTACCCCCACCCATGTATGTACGGACCGTACACCCACCCGTGTATGTACGGACCGTACCCCCACCCATGTATGTACAGACCGTACCCCCACCCGTGTATGTACGGACCGTACACCCACCCGTGTATGTACGGAGCGGACCCCAGCCCACCCTGTAAGTATGGACCGTACCCCCACCCGTGTAAGTACGGACCGTACCCCCACCCGTGTAAGTACGGACCGTACCCCCAGCCCCCCTGTGTATATATGGACCGTACCCCCACCCGTGTATGTACGGACCGTACACCCACCCGTGTATGTACGGACCGTACCCCCACCCATGTATGTACGGACCGTACCCCCACCCATGTATGTATGGACCGTACACCCACCCGTGTATGTACGGAGCGGACCCCCAGCGCTACGCGTTGGGGGTCCACTCCGTACATACACGGGTGGTGGTACGGTCTGTACATACACAGGTGGGGGTACGGTCCGTACATACACGGGTGTGGGTACGGTCCGTACTTACACAGGGGGCTGGGGGTCTGCTCCGTACATACACGGGTGGGGGTACGGTACATACATACACGGGTGGGGGTACGGTCCGTACATACACGGGTGGGGGTACGGTCCATACATACACGGGTGGGGGTACGGTCTGTACTTACACGGGGGGCTGGGGGTCTGCTCCGTACATACACGGGTGGGGGTACGGTCCGTACATACACAGGTGGGGGTACGGTCCGTACATACACGAGTGGGAGTACGGTCCGTACATACACGGGTGGGTTTACGGTCCGTACTTACACGGGGGGCTGGGGGTACGGTCCGTACATACACAGGGGGGCTGGGGGTACGGTCCGTACATACACGGGGGGGGCTGGGGGTACGGTCTGTACATACACGGGGGCTGGGGCTTCGGTGCGTACATACAGGGGCTGGGGGGGGTTTGGCGCGTATGCGGGCACATGTCTCCATGGTTGCTATGGGAGTTCGGTCCGTACGGGGTTTTTTCCATGCAGTTGTAACATCGGACGCCCGGTACGGATCGTACTTGTGCGCTCGGACTTGAGTTTTCACATTTGTACGTAAAATCGTCCGGGGATGTGTCGGAAACATTTCCTGACCCGAGGATGTGTGGGGGAATTTTCCCAATACGATTCGTATGGACTTTTTCCCATACGAATCGTACTTGCCAGTTTGTATGGTACTTGTACGATTCGTACGGAAAAAAATCCGGATACGATTCGTACAGGGAAATTTTTCCAGGATCCGAATCGGCCCCTTAGTGTGATTTCATTGTATGAGGAATACAACCAAATGTTGACATTGCCTATACTTCATCGTGAATAGCAAGTTTCCTTTTCTTAAAATAGTCTTGAAAATTGTCTCACCTTTCACAGTAGACATATTTCTATGATGTCTTTAGCACTTTTGTCTTCAGTAAGTGAACAAAAACACACATCAAGTTGGACACCACGCTAACCTCATCTATAATCAAAACTTACAATTTTGGGGGGGAATTTGACCCTTTATTCACATAAACGGTTAGGATTTTTACAAGAAAGCTTTTCCTTGTACCAGCTTCACCTGAGATGTATTGCAATGCAGGCTCATAAATAGTACATTGATACAAACCATGTTGACGTTAAAGTCCATTATCTACACATTATTGATTTATTTTGTATAGTGGAAGTTGTTCAGTATCCAATCTGGATATGAGGTATTCTACATGTTGGGTATTCTTTTGAACTTTGCCTATAGCAAATTAAACCTCACCCATAGCAACAGTAGCCTCATTACCAATATATGGTTGTCCAAGTGGGTCTGCAGGTGTTGACGTAGAAATGTTATTACTTGTTGTAGTACTGCATAATATTTTTAAATCTCAAAAGTGGCCGCTACTGTTATGTTTTATACAGGTGCCCCGATATCAGCTCAGGCAGTAACCAAACCTTTCACCTATATTTCCCCTGCCAATGGATCTCTGACATATTATCGAAAGACACATTATCGAACTACAAAAATTTCGCAACAAAAATATCGACATCAAAATTATCGAGATTGTATACTTAATTAAAAAACTACACTAATATCGACACAACAATATCGTAATACAACTATATCGATCACACAAAAATCGCACACATCAATATCGCAATACTAAATATCGACACAAATAAATAAATATAACACATGTAAGAAATATCGATAACCAAAATATAGACATCAATAATATCGTTTTTTTACATATATCGACAATTTTAATACAAGTAAAACCAATACTTTAAACAACATAAATACAATATTTTCCTAAAACATACATTTTCCAATTATATTCAACTTAAACATAAACATAAAATATATAACAATATAAATATTTAACAACATAATAAAAAAACACAGAAATAATTATCAAATAGGCATTTCGAACACATTCTAAAAAATAAATACACATTATAAACAATCATTTTCTATATAATTATTTAAAACTCTCCTCCTTTAAAACAAAATATACTCTTACTTAGCATTTTCCATAAAAGGAAACCAATTAAATAAAAAAAATTCAAAACATCCAATAGAAAGGCCACATACAGAAAGCAACCAATCACCTTCAAGAAACAATTAAAAATCCACTATATAAACCAATTAAAACAAGTCTTCTACTGTGCCTTAAACCAAAGCATTGAAAAAAGAAGAAACTCTGCTAAACCGAAGAAACCTAAATCCTACTACACTTCTAAAAACGTAAGTAAATTACCTTTTCTAACTAAACCGCCAAATTAAACTAAAACACTAATTTCTCTTTACTCTAAAAACTAACTAATTTATATATTCCATCTCTTTATGTTTCTACTACAGATATTACTCTAAACAGCTAAAGAAAAGATTGAACATTGCCAGAAAAGACTCACAAAAAAAGTAAGTATACTATCAAAATACTTTCTAAAATATTTATTAAATCCTACTCATACCCCAAAATATCCTAAACCCCAAAACAAATCCATGTTATCTTTTTTAAGTTTTTAATAACCTGTATAAATTAAAACCTATAGTCTATACCAAACAGCAATACCACCCCACTTAAAAAAATAAAACAACCAAAACAATATATTTTCTTTAACTTTCAGAGACTACATCAACTAAACAGCATTTTGTCTACAAAGAACATCTTCATTCAAATACAACAAAAACACTTGGTAAGTATATATAAAAAAAAATGCTTTTTGCTATTTTCATTTAAATATATAAAGTACTATTGCATATATTTTCATATACATTTTTTCCAGATTTCTAACACATCACAATGACAGAAGAAGCCCAATTTATATCATCGCAGAAAGGAAAATTCCTATTGTGTTACATGGGTTACATATACACCCAAGAAAAGCAGACTGAACGAAAAGTGAACTGGAAGTGTTCAAAATATTATTCAAACAAATGCTATGGACGAGCAACAACAAGAGAAACAACTGTACTATATACTAGAGAACATAATCATCCACCCAATATCTCTGAAATAGAAGTCAGATCAACCCTTGAAAATATAAAAGAATTAAGCACTGGTTCACAAACTGCTACAAGTGTTATCCTAAAAGAACTATTACCTAGAGTGCCCAAAGAAGCAAGAGGCCAATTACCATCAATTGCTTCTATAAAAAGAACAATTGCTAGGACCAAAAAATCCACCACAACAACAATACCATCACCTAAAACTTTTCAAGATATCATCATTCCACCAGAATTAACTATCACCCACAATAATGAACCTTTATTACATTATTATTGATAACAAAAGTACAGAAAAAAGAATCATAATGTTTGCTACTGCAAACAATATAACTAAACTCCAACAATGCCAAACATGGATGATGGATGGCACCTTTACAATATGCCCAAAACCATTCTACCAGCTTTACACAATACACGGTCAATATCACAACACTTGCATACCTTTAATCTATGCACTATTACCTAACAAACAAAACACAACATATAATGAAATGCTAGGAAAAATAAAACAAGAATCAAACGATTTTTCCCCTCAAAGAATTATCATAGACTTTGAGCAGGCCATGATAAATTCCATTCCGAAACTGTACCCCCATACATCTATCCAAGGATGTTACTTCCATCTAAACCAATGTCTATGGAGACATTTACAAAAATCTTCACTAAGTGTAGAATATGCCACAAACATAACTTTTGCACATCAAATAAAACTTCTAACAGCCCTAGCTTATGTACCAACCACAGATGTTGCAGAACATTACAATTTTTTATTAGAAAGTCAATTCTACAAGCAAAATGAACTAAAGTTATCTCCCCTCTTAGATTATTTTGAGGATACCTGGGTGGGGAGAATACACAGATCAGGCCATAGACGTCAGCCAAAGTTCCAAATACCTTGGTGGAATGTATATCTAAGTACACTCAACCAACAATCCAAATCTAACAACGCAGAAGAGGGCTGGCATAATGCATTCCTAACTTCTACTGGAAGAACAACTCCAACACTAGAAAAACTACTAATTTCCATACAAAAGGAACAAAGTTTCCAAGAATTAAGAATGCAACAATCTGTCCTACAATCAAAACCAAAACAATCTAGACAAACTACTCAAATGTATAATTACCTACAACAACAGGTACAGCTATACCCATCCACAAGAGGACTTGAGTACTTAAATATAATAGCTCAAACTCTCTTCTAAACCATTTAAAAAAACTAACCCATAATTCTACTAAAACAACTATCACAACATAAAGAAACCACTTTATTATATCAAATAATTAATTATTATGTCTAAAATATATAAATAATTTATATATACATATATTTAGACAACATAATTAAACAAAACAAGTACACAACAACAATAATAAAAATACAATATTTTCCCACCCACAATTAAAATATTTAAATCAACTTACCTGTCTAGTTGCTCCAATACAATAATGACATTTCTTCCAAATAAATCCAGGTAGTTCAAAATCCATAGATATAAAAAATAAACCCAAATAAAATGGAAAAATACAACTGTTTTTCGAAAAAACTAGTCTAGGCCAAAAAACGAAAATCCAATAACCATAAAAATCCCGAAAAATATTAAAAAGATAAATAACCGCTCCTGGAAACCTGAACAATAAAGGAAGTGTAAAATAAATATTAGTAAACACAACTAATACACACTTCCTTTAAAAAAAAACGGTGTTTGAAAGAAACGAAAATATCTTCTCCGTAAAACCTACAAAAGAGAAACAAACATTCCCACCCACACACAAACACACATAATGCACCTAAAAACATCACTACAAACATTATTCAAACACTATAAAACTTTAACACACCTAAATAACAAAATACTAACAAAGCCGCAAACACGGAACACAACGAAAATTATAAAACCGTATACAAACTATTACTAACACCCAACTTCTAAAACATCACTCCATACACACTTATTACAACATTACTACTTCCAGAAAACACTTTAAACTATTTAATAATAAAGAAAATAACTCTTACCTTCTCAAACGCGAAACAGCTCCCAACCGCGACCTGGATTCTACCAAAATAGCCCACAACAACAGCGAGCGGTTACTAAATAAAAGACCCAAACAAACATAACAACTAAAAAAACACCATGGTGCCGATTAGGATCCTGGAGAAACCGGGTACGAACTGTCGGACGGAGGCTTTTCTCCGTCCGACTCGTACCCGGTTGTAAAACTTCACAAACATGCAAGTACGATTCGCACGGAAACACCATTTCCGTACGAGTCGTACAAAACACCGACTGACGAAAATATACATACGAATGTGATCCGGGAATGCTCCGACGTGACGTTGGGACGCTTTCAGGTAGCGTTTCACGACCCAGGAAGTACGAATCGAACCGACAGCAGTCCGGACGGCAATATTTTTACGGCACCCAAAAAGTGCCGGAAAAGCGAAGTACGCCGCGAAACGACCAGATTAGGGGGCCCGGTACGTGCCGTACCCCCCCCAGCCCCCGTGAGTACGCGCCGTACCCCCCAGCCCCCGTGAGTATGCACCGTACCCCCCCCAGCCCCCGTGAGTATGCGCCGTACCCCCCGCGGTGTACCCCCCCAGCCCCCGTGAGTACGTGCCGAACCCCCCGTGTATGTACACCCGTGTACGTACGAGTCGTACCCCCACCCGTGTACGTACGAGTCGAACCCCCACCCGTGTATGTACACCCGTGTACGTACGAGTCGTACCCCCACCCGTGTATGTACACCCGTAGCGCTGGGGGTACGCACCGTACATACACGGGTGGGGGTACGACTCGTACGTACACGGGTGTACATACACGGGTGGGGGTACGACTCGTACGTACACGGGTGTACATACACGGGTGGGGGTTCGACTCGTACGTACACGGGTGGGGGTACGACTCGTACGTACACGGGTGTACATACACGGGTGGGGGTTCGACTCGAACATACACGGGTGGGGGTACAACTCGTACGTACACGGGTGGGGGTACGACTCGTACGTACACGGGTGTACATACACAGGGGGTTTGGCGCGTACTCACGGGGGCTGGGGGGGTACGGCGCATACTCACGGGGGCTGGGGGGGTGTTCGTCGCGTATGTGGGCACATGTCTCCATGGTTGCTATGGGAGTTCGGTGCGGACGGTGTTTTTTCCATACGGTTGTAACATCGGACGCACGGGATGGATCGTACTTGCGCGGTCGGACTTCACTTTTCACATTTGTGCGGTAAATCGTCCAGGGACGTGTCGGACACATTTTCCAACCCGAGGACGTGTGGGGAATTATTCCCAATGCGATTTGTATGGACTTTTTCCCATGCGAATCGTACTTGACAGTTTGTACGGCACTTGTACGATTCGTACGGTAAAAAGACCGGATACGAGTCGTACGGGGAAAATTTTTACAGGATCGTAATCGGCACCCAAATAAATATCCAAACTATTTATTTAACATTACACATTCCTTTAAAAATTTGTAAAACATCTGAATAAAATACTAAAAAAGAATACCTATTTATTTTATATACGTGAACATTCTTTAAAATTATTTAACTTATAATAATAAATATAATAAATTAATTATATTTACTAATATAATAATATTAAAGATGTATATATTACAAAAAAAAATTATGAACATGATATAATTAATATATTGTATCTAGAACATACCAGAACTAAAAATAAAATGAACAACTGTTATAACATGTAAAAATTATCAATATTAATTATCTAATATTAATATTAATAATTAAAATGTATTAATCATATATTTCAAAACATACAATTTCTTATAATTTCAAATAAAGTGTACAAATATTTACAGTATACAATATAAATTAAAAAATGTTAAACAGCTGTAAAAATCAGATTTGTTTTTTATTTATTTATTTTTTCTGTTAATATATTAATGTCCAAAATATACATTACAAATATTATCTTACAATAATACAAATGTTAAATACGAATTATTTTATTACATGTTTATTTCAATAATTTAATTGTTAAAATATTCCTAATAATAAACAATATTTTCTCTGTAATCAATATACCTTCCAACAACTATAAAAAAAATCATATTTTCCTTTGCACTATTTAATACAAAAAATTTCAATTTACATTCTGATGTGACTTCTATGCTTTATCCAACAAAAACTAAACTCTACAGAATTATTGTAAACTAAAACTAATTTAACTGTTCCTATTCAACTCTATATTTAATGATAATAACTGCTGTTTAACAAACTTAATTAATTTACTACTCCCACTACACACATAGGTGCCAATTCCGATCCGGTAAAAACCAGGTACGAACCGTCGGACGGAGCCTTTTCTCCGTCCGACTCGTACCCGGTGCGAAATCCATCCGAAAATGCAAGTACGATTCCTACGGAAACACCATTTCCGTACGAATCGAACAAAACACCGACCGAACAGAATCGAAACACAATTCCGATCCTGAAAAGCGCCGACCTGACGTCGGTACGCATCCAGCCTACGTTTCACGAACCAGGAAGTACGATTCGAACCGACGTCATCCCGCACGGAAAATATTTACCGGCTGCCAAAAACTGCCAGGAAATCAGGACGACACACGCAAGGAGCAGCTGGACGCGACGAACAGACATGGACCCGAACCTACGTGCCATCCCTGCCCTCCTAGCAGTCCACCTGGCGTACAGGAACCAACGCAGACGCCGCAGAAGGTCAGCACAACAACCAGGGGCAAAGGGGGGGGCAGGGGCAGGACACACAACACCAACACATGGTACCAAATCACACATGGCCTGGACATACCTGACCATCAGGGCCTGGTCACTTCCAGGGGGTGGGGGCGAGGCCAGCAACGCAAGCGTCCGTCACAACGGAAGTGGATGGTCACGCGAACCGGTACGTACCCTACCCAGGCCGCAAGAGCGTGGGTACGGAACGTACCACGCGTCCCCCTACGTCACTCCATCAATGGCGGTACGGCCCGTACCCACGTCAGAAAGGCCTTGGTACGGCTCGTACCAGCATTGCTGGGGTCATGTAGGGGTACGCGTGGTACGACCCGTAGCCACGCCCCCAAGGCCTGTGTACGGTGCGGACCCCACGGCACCGCAACAATGGGGGGATGCACCGTACCCACCCACCAAAGGCATGGGTACGGGCCGTACCCAGGCACGCAGAGCGTGGGTAGGGGTATGTACGGACCGTACCCCCACCCGTGGAAGTACGGCCTGTACCCCCACCCGTGTATGTACGCCCCGATCCCCCACCCCAGCAGTGTATGTATGCCCCGACCCCCCACCCGTGTATGTACGCACCGAACCCCCACCCCAGCAGTGTATGTACGCCCCGAACCCCCACCCGTGTATGTACGCACCGAACCACCACCCGTGTATGTACGCCCTGAACCCCCACCCCAGCAGTGTATGTACGCACCGAACCCCCACCCCAGCAGTGTATGTACGCCCCGAACCCCCACCCGTGTATGTACGCACCGAACCACCACCCGTGTATGTACGCCCTGAACCCCCACCCCAGCAGTGTATGTACGCCCCGACCCCCCACCCGTGTATGTACGCACCGAACCCCCACCCCAGCAGTGTATGTACGCCCCGAACCCCCACCCGTATATGTACGCACCAAACCCCCACCCCAGCAGTGTATGTACGCCCCGAACCCCCACCCGTGTATGTACGCACCGAACCCCCACCCCAGCAGTGTATATACGCCCCGAACCCCCACCCGTGTATGTACGCACCGAACCCCCACCCCAGCAGTGTATGTACGCCCCGAACCCCCACCCGTGTATGTACGCCCCGAACCCCCACCCCAGCAGTGTATGTACGCCCGACCCCCCCACCCGTGTATGTACGCACCGAACCCCCACCCCAGCAGTGTATGTACACCCCGAACCCCCACCCGTGTATGTATGCACTGAACCCCCACCCCAGCAGTGTATGTACACCCCGAACCCCCACCCGTGTATGTACGCACCGAACCCCCACCCCAGCAGTGTATGTACGCCCCGAACCCCCACCCGTGTATGTACGCACCGAACCCCCACCCCAGCAGTGTATGTACGCCCCGAACCCCCACCCGTGTATGTACGCACCGAACCCCCACCCCAGCAGTGTATGTATGCCCGAACCCCCACCCGTGTATGTACGCACCGAACCCCCACCCCAGCAGTGTATGTACTCCCCGAACCCCCACCCGTGTATGTACGCACCGAACCACCACCCGTGTATGTACGCCCCGAACCCCCACCCCAGCAGTGTATGTACGCCCCGAACCCACACCCGTGTATGTACGCACCGAACCCCCACCCCAGCAGTGTATGTACGCCCCGAACCCCCACCCGTGTATGTACGCACCGAACCACCACCCGTGTATGTACGCCCCGAACCCCCACCCCAGCAGTGTATGTACGCCCCGAACCCCCACCCGTGTATGTACGCACCGAACCACCACCCGTGTATGTACGCCCCGAACCCCACCCCAGCAGTGTATGTACGCCCCGAACCCCCACCCGTGTATGTACGCACCTAACCTGCAATAAGAATGGTGTGTGCCTAACACCCCCAGCAGTGCCCAGACATAGGAGGGGTGGGTGCAGAGTCCTCCCAGCAGTGCCCAGACACAGGAGGGGTGTGTGTAGAGTCCTCCCAGCAGTGGCCAGACGCAGGAGGGGTGGGTGCAGAGTCCTCCCAGCAGTGCCCAGACACAGGAGGGGTGGGTGCAGAGTCCTCCCAGCAGTGCCCAGACACAGGAGGGGTGTATGCAGAGTCCTCCCAGCAGTGGCCAGACACAGGAGGGGTGTGTGTAGAGTCCTCCCAGCAGTGCCCAGAGACAGGAGGGGTGGGTGCAGAGTCCTCCCAGCAGTGCCCAGAGACAGGAGGGGTGGGTGCCTAACACTCCCAGCAGTGCCCAGAGACAGGAGGGGTGGGTGCCTAACACTCCCAGCAGTGCCCTGAGACAGGAGGGGTGGGTGCAGAGTCCTCCCAGCAGTGCCCAGACACAGGAGGGGTGGGTGCAGAGTCCTCCCAGCAGTACCCCATCAACAAGTCCAGTGACCAACAAGGGTGATACCCCAGATGCAGGTGGAGCCATCGCTGAGCCAGCATGGCTATATTGAAAGGCAACCCTCACACATCCAGGAAATGTAGACACAGCACAGCACAGCATTTGGGAGACACCCTGCAGGGAAAATGGCCTGCTCCACAGAGGATGGAACACACCTTGGGACAATGTCACCATACAGTGAGAGCAAACATGACCAAATACCATTGGCAGAGACCTTTGTGATGGCACGCAGATGGCAGGGTACACCCCATGAGCAGCACACTCCAACATTTCACAGACCCCTAACACATTATCACCACCCCAACTCAGGGAGCACCAGCACCAACAGCAAGTCCAGGAAAGCATCAGTGTGCAAAACCAAAAGAAAATGCTTTATTCAGCAGGAAAATATCTCTGAGAAATTGTCCACTATGTACAAGGGCCATGGGCCAGGCCAGCAGCAAAGTCCGGGGAGGTACACATCGGGACGTGTGTCCCCTAGCTTGCCTGCACAGTTCACATGTCCATTTCATCCACAGAAGAGGGGGCATCAGGGGGGAGGGTGGAAACAGGCACCGCAGGGACAGGAGGGGCAAGGGTAGGTGTTGTGGGTGCAGGGAGGGATAATTCTGCCACAGGGGGGGTGCCAGCGCCAAAGGTGGAGGACAGAATGGCGCTGCACACGTCGGCAAGTTCCCCCAGCGACTCCCCCGCACCCAATCGAACCACAGGCCCCAAGGAGGGGGGGGGGGGCAGAGGGATGGGTCGCAGCGCCACTGGGGGAGGGTGTGGACAGGGTGGGGGACTCAACTCCCCTGGCCGGGTCCCGCCTCCACCGCTTGCGGGGTGGTGTCATCCTGGGGCTGGGGGGCACACTTGCAGTGGATGATGCTGTCACCGACTGTTGGCCAGGAGAGCTAAGGGGAGTGGATTTGGAGGGAGTGGGTTGTGTGGACTGCGGACTCCCACTGTGGCTGCGTGTTGTACGTTTCCCCCCCGACCCAGTGGGTGTGCCTTCCTCACCCTGTGTGTGCGTGACAGGAGGTGTGCGCTTCGACTTCCCTGGTGGTGTGGCGCCTGTGTCTGTTGGGGTGCGTGCACGCTGACGTCTGGATGTGCGTGGGACAGGCACGGGAGTGGGAATTGTGGATGGTGCAGGGGTAGGGGGGGTAGGCAGCGCTGCAGGAGATCCAGTGCTGCAGTCAGTGTGGAGTCTATGGACCTCAGCAACTGCCGTTGGTCAGACTGCGCAGCCGACATGCCCTCCATGTATGCCTCCATCTGGGTCAGCACCTGGGTGTGGGCATGGAGGACATTTAGCATCGCAGTCTGACCAACCTGCAACTGCCTCAGGATGTCCACAGACTCCGCACTCACCGCAGCAGTGGTGACAGGGGCAGGGGGTGCGGTGCCTGGCAGGAAGGAGACATGTGGGGACCGAGCACAGAGGGAAGGGCCACAAGCACGTGGGAGGCCGGTGATGGAAACTGAGGTGGCGGGGGGATGTGGAGGGCTGCCTTCAGCTGGGTGGGCAGACTCCGCCACCTCTGGGAGCTCAGCCTCGGACCCGTCTGCGTCATAGTCTGTGTTGGCAGTCAACAGGTCCTCTGCCTCACTCCCCTCGGCCTCCGTGCCACTCCATGTGCCAGACAGGACAGCACTGCTGGCACTGGTGCTCAATCCCTCCTCCCGGTCCGTGCTAGTGTCTCCTTCCGTGTCCCCCGGCGATGCTGTGGGCAAGGTGAAGAGACAGGAGATAATCAGACACCTGTACACATATGTCACATGAGTCAAATATACATAGGTCACATTGCATAGCCTGAAAAGCAACAGGAGTTACACCTACAAAACTATGTACACATGTAGGCCATGGAACACACAGTTTGTCGACCCACCATGCCACTGAGAAACAATGGAGAGCATGACACAACAGCAAATCACTTCACTTCAAATTTTACAGAGGAGCCAGCCTCTGGGGACAAATGTGCACAGCATCTGCACCACACTGCGTCGTCAAGAAGGGATGAGCAGGAATCATATCCATTTACTCTTGGCACATGCTGCAAAGGCAATACATGAAACCATGCCAAACATGACTGGGTCACTGCACCTTGAGCGTATGTCCAGTCAAACATCACACACAGGCCAAACCCAGCAAGGAGGATGGAGCTTTTGACATGTAGGCCTTGTACGCACAAACCACCCACTCCTGAGACAATCTCATTGAGACGGAGAAAGTATGTACACCTCTTACTCTGGGATGAAAACACATGGCCTCCACTAATTCATGACTGTACACACACTGCCCCTGGTGCGCCTGTCCACACATCATTGACAAGCAAACATCATCAGATTGTCTTAACAACACACACAGGTAATGCCCACTGTGAGTATGCACAAGCAAAATGGGTCCCCCTGTACAGTGGACACATGTAGCAACCTGTAGGTCATAACAGTTGAGCCCAGGGTACAATGCCACCCTACCCAACCCCTGGCGAAGACACAGTGAATGTCCATATTGTTGGATGACGCACATGATACCTAGGAAGAGGTGCCCCAGGGCACAGTAGTGCCCACACTCCTCCATGGTCCAGGATGGACATGACTGCAAATTAAGCAACCGTCCCTGCACTTAGCAGGCATCCCACTCAGGCACATCATGTCAGAGGGCACACAATTGGACATGAATGCTGGAAGGCTGTACACTTTGGAGACACACCCCTATGTCGTGATTCACAAACATTGCCAAGTGACATGGACCCCACAATGACTGAAATTGGCCATGGCACACGCAAGGTCCCCAGACCTGTGACACATCACCCCCACACATGATGCTGCTAGCATTGGGCACCAGCATAAACTGCCTGCCTAAATAACCTTGTGCAAGAGTGGCTACACACAGACCAGGGAACACATGGCAAGGAGGGGAAGGGAGGGAGTGAGAACAGCACCGGGCTACTTTGGGGACAAGTTGACGCACTGCACAATCAAACCCTGGCAGTGTATCCATGCAACTGCGCACTTACATTGGCTGGGGACACACAACTGACACACATGTACCTACCCCCTTCCTGCTGCTGCTTCTCCTGTAGGCGCCTGTCCATATCGGGGAAGACCACCGCCAGCACACGCTTCTGGATGTGGGTCAGACGACGGCGCCCACGGTTCTTACGGCTCTCAGGTGAGTCCCCCAGCAGGAGCCGTGCAATCCTCCTCGTCCAGCACCGGATGTCCTGCCAGCGTTTCCTCACCTGAGACAGGCTCCGCCTCCGACCCTCTGTACCCCTCACGGCACTGACGGCTTCCCTCCAGATCTCCCCCTTGGCAATGGCGCCTACCTGTGAGGATGCAAAAGTGAGAATACATTAATCCACATGAGCAAAGACACAGAGACACACATATAGAACAATCCTCTTTATGAACAGGCCATGGTATGCATGCAACTAATTGCACCTTTGTCATAGGGACATTATCCACTGTGGAAGGCCAAATGCACTACGTGCCATTGAAAGTACACGGGTGGCATGAGGGGTACCACACACTCACTGACCAGGGATCACACTGTGCCTCACAGGCTACACCAGGATTATGTACAGCACCTCACAGCAGTCACCTGCCCCAGCACACTGATGCTACCTCAGCAGAGTACACAGACACACACAGGTACAGGACAATCACATGGCATTGCCAACTGCGGGTACACACCTCACTCTGCCCATGTGCCAGTAGACGGGGGGTGTCACAGGTGTGGGGCTGGCTCAGCACGGCATGCACACAGCACTGCTCCCTGCTCACATCAGATGGCCAGGCTATATCCATCCCTCATGCTGCTTGTGTGCAACACTCCCCATATGCACTCACCCACATGACAGGGGACTTACACACACACCAATGTGCAGGGGACGAACACGGCCTTTGGACACTCACAGCACAGGTACACTGAACAAACACACATCCATGGGTACTGACACCTGTCACACTGGGGGGAACACAGGATCACATCAGGACTGTGGAAACAACATCCCCAGGAGGAGTATGCAGGCAGAATGTGGCATGCACCATGCATTCATTGTCACAGTAGGCACTATGCAAGTGAGGAGTGCACACAGGAAACACAGCATGCTCTGCATGGGTGACATGAGGCCTTCCACACCCTGGGACCCACTCTAAACAACAGTGCATGTCTGTCACACATGGACACAATGCCAGAAGTCACTGTCACACAAAAGGGGCACAGTCTAAGCTAGTGGAGTCTGCAGTCACCTGAACCCCTGGTCGACCATACAGGCTCTGGAACTGTGGGAGGATCACATCTATCAGGGCAAGGTTCTCCTCCTGGGCGAATGGCTGTGACCTCTCCACAGTCCTGGACATGGTGCCAGAGGAATCACTATCAGCAGCAGTGGTCATGGATGAATGGATGTGCAGGCAAGTGCTCTCTCATGGGACCTGGCTGCCTTATATATGCCTGGCTGGCCTGTTCATGTACAGGAGTACAGATTGATTGGTCAGTCACATTTGCATCCTACGTTTCATCCAATCCCTTCAAACCTACCCCAGTGTGTGGCTTTGCATGGTTTCAGTTTTGATGATGATGTCAAGTCAACATCCACTTTGCAACAATGTAGATTCTTTCAAACTGACTTCTGCTGGGCACCTGGTGCTCAAATTCAAAAATCTAACTCAGTCTCCATGGCAACCATCATGCATTTAGGCCCTTATACTTGTCCCTCATGTGTCCCTGTAGGAAGGTGGATATCTGACTATGGTTACCCCCAAATTTTTGCCTAGTGTCTAGCTGGTTTTTCGACTTAGTTGGCCTGAGATCCTGCTATTCAGGATCTCAGCCTGGCTGTTCTCTCTTTAAAATGGACTCCATGTACCCTAGGTACATACCCAATTGGTTGGATCACCCTGTCAGCCCCTGTACCAGTGTACACTAGGTACCCAGGGCATTGGTGTACCCCAGGCCTGCCAGGGGCTGAAGCATGTATTATGCCACCCCAGGCTTGGCCTAACAATTTGACACAACTGGCTGATCACTCAGCTGGGGTAAGTTGGTGTAATCACCTCTTACTTAGGTGTAGTATACCTATACCTAACCTTAAATGGGACACCTGGTAACCTATAAGTCACTCCTATGGCAGGCCTTAACAATCCTGAAGGCAGAGTGCTTGGTTCCATGTGAGATGGTGCTCTGGCATGAGCTGAGCCTGTCTGCAGTGGTCGGAACAACTTCCTTCTACTGTTTCCAGATATCGTCATACCATATACTCTTAAGTGCATTATGAACCTCGCGGTTAAATGCTAACTTTGGTTTGGCTTTATCAAAACATGTCGAGTAAGGTGTCATACGAATTGGAATACTAACCCCTCGCCAATTCTGGCGACGGGGTTAGCATTCCACCCTTCTAGAGGGACACGACATGTACAGTACCTGAAACCCGGGTAAAATCAGACATAGCCTCAGCTCCACAAAATGGATGCTGCCACCACAGACACAAGTCTGCCCTCCTGCTGCTGGGAGTCCTTCCAGCTTGGGAGGTGTGGACAAAGGGTTTCCTGCCAGGGGAGGTGCGTGCACCACCCCAGACAGGATTTTGTGTATTGGTCAGGTAGGGCTTGAAAGAAACCAGACATGCCTGTGGCTCACAAGGAGCCTCGGTGCATATGCCAGTTCAAACCGGTCCTGGGGCACACCAGTCCCGGGCCTGGGGCGAGCTGGACAAAGGATTGGGGGTGTAACCACCCCCCTTCCTGGTCCCACCCATAGGGAGGGACCTAGCAGGTAGTCCGGCCCCTAGAATCCGCTTAAAGGTAGGAGCTGTGTCCTAAGACTTCAGACATCCTGGAATCAACTTAACACTAAGAAGAAGACAGGAACTTCGACGCTCTGCTGCACAGAGGACTGAAGCCAATCTCCCCTGTGGTCAGGGAGTGACCACCTTGCTAACGCAAGCACCATCCAGCGAATCAACGTCTGCTTTGCCGCCGCCTCCCGCCGGAGCCCAAGCCCAGAGACTGACAAGACCTGGACCTCCAGACCTCTCACCACCCGATCCACAGTCCCTGAAAAGAGGAGACCCGTGGAGGCACCGAGACACGTGGAGCCAGCCATCTTGGAACGACCACGACAAGCTGACAAGTGCAACAACCGAGGCTCCTTCCAAGTTGTGCTTTGGGATCTGAGAAGCCCAATACCCGAGCAGCATCTGCACCAAAGGTGAGCCCTCCAGCATCTCCACGATCTGCGTGGGGCCCTTCTGCATTTTGCCACTCGACGCGCCTAACCGGTTGCTGGCCCGTTGGCTAGTAGCCATCTTGGCGACGAACTTCAAGAAATACACCGCTGGTCTGGTTGCTCCAGACTGGCCCTTGCTCCCCGGACCTTGCTGGTCAGAACCATCAGCTTATTTCATCTCCCACAACAATTGCTTTTGCCAAGGCTTGTTTGCTTCGATCAAGTCGCCGACACCGCCGACAGCGAGAGCCTGCGTGGGACAGCTCGTGAACCGACTCCTGGACGTCGTCGACCTCCAGGGACCACGTGGCTGCAGAGACAAGCTACACCTTTCTTCCTGTTTGCACCCGACATCGCCTGGTACCCACCTGGTGCCACGCCGGTCACTGGCTAGTGACTGTGAACACAGTCCCCTCTGCTTACAGGTCTTCAACATCTCCGATCCACTCTTGGATCCACTGCATCTCTCCCGGACCGACCGCCTGCAGCATCTTTGTCTTCAGGCTCCACGGAACAGATAGAAGAAACCCGACGCACTTCGAGGCCTATGCACCCGCTTCCTGTGGGTGAGGTAAAGCTGGCACACCTGTGCCCAAGTTTAGTATTACATCTCTAGTGCCTGTGTTCCAAATCTTGAGTTCCTAGTCCATCCGGAAGATCCTCTTTGCAGTAACTTTGTACTTTTTACGCACCCATTGAAACCTATGGGAGCACGCGTGTGACTATTTGCTCTGCACACGCCACCCGTGGACCTCCTGGTCACTAACTGAAGTTAGCTCCTTGTAGGCCCAGCGATTCTAGAGGCCCTAGGCCTTTTCCCTTTTCTGTTCGTGGTACTTATACCACTATTTTAGTATATGGTTTGAGCGGCCACCAGGGCCTATCCATATAAAGTGCAACTTCTGTGTATTCTACTGTAATCTTGTTTGACGATTTGTGCTCCTGTGCTCATAAAGAGACTAGGGGTTACTTTGAGAAATAAATACATATATATTTTGAATATATATCTGTGTGGTGTCCTTTCATTGGTATAAAAGGGGGTTGCATTTGGTAAAACAGCTGGCTTAACACGCTTCACGAGTTTAGCCTCAAAGACTGCTTAGCCTACGCTACCACTAGGGCAGCTAGTCCGAAAAAGTTGACTTACAACCACACCATAAGGGTTGCTTGGCATGGTACAAGGTGATCACTTTAACTAGTGAGCATCATATACCAGGCCAACTTCTCACATTGGTGAGCAGCGGTTGGATTTGAGCTTGCTGTGTTTTACCATTGTAATCTCTTGGTTACCAATTGAAAGATCACATAGGTACCTGTAGGTACATATAAAACAAGATTAGATATATATAAGTTCTACTGAACTTAGTTGTTGTAGAGCAAAGGGAGTAGCACACCCTGACTACAACTACTAGATAGGTTTAGTAGGTAAACCCAAGTGTAGGTAGATTGCAACACATCCACCCACACTTAAGAGCAATGGCCGGGGCAGAGGGGTCCACTGTACCCATCTCTGTTGAGAGTGACCCCCAGAGGGCACCATCCAGCTTTGCTACCCTTAACCAGAATGAGCTCGGGCATTTGGCAACTCTTAGAGGCCTTAAACAGCCCAAGAACCCTACCTCTGCTGAGCTCAGAGAACTCTTGCAAAATGATGAGAATCAGAGAGAACTCAAGAAAGCTTCCCAGTTAGCCCCCTTAGGGTCAGGAACAGGAGGCCCCCCTTCTGAAGATGCTACAGAGGTACCCAGTTCCAATAGCCATCCCTTAGATGAGAATCATACTACAGGGGAGGAAAGTGGTGAGGATACAGAAAGTAGTGATGATGAAGGGAGAACTAGCCCAGTGCCAAGTGTTATACTTGGCCCAGCTAAACTAAGGCTATTGGGGATTGACAGTGGGTTCACCCCATTGGATCTCCCCAGTGGACTTAACACAGGGCTTGGGAGGCAAAGGAATCGCTCAGGTGACTCCAATGCTTCCCATGGCTCTAGAGGCTCTCAAGGTCACTCCAGGAGAAGGATGACCACCCCTCAGAGGAGGGAACATGAGGCCAGAATGCAGGAAGCCCAGCTGAGGATCAGGAAGCAGGGGCTAGAGGTAGCCCTGATGGAAGAAAAACTGAACAAGGCTAGGCAACCTAGAGAGAGTGGGTCTATACCCACTGGTGGCAGCATTGTCCCTAAGGACAAAGATAGGTTCTTTGATAATAGGAACCTGTCTAAGGTTGTGCCCCCCTACAAAAGTGGGGATGACATCCACAAATGGATAACTGCTCTTGAGAGAGCCTGCAAAGTACAGCAGGTTCCTGAACACCAGTGGGCAGCAATCCTCTGGCTCTCCTTTGAAGGAAGAGGCAGAGACAGACTCCTCACTGTTAGAGAAGAGGATGTCAGAAATTACAGAGTCCTGAAGAGTGTTCTGGTAGATGGGTTAGGCTTAACCACTTAACAGTACAGGTTAATGTTCAGAGACACCCAAAAGACACAGACTCAGGACTGGTCTGAATATGTTGAATGTGCCACTAAGGCTTTGGAGGGTTGGTTGCTGGGAAGTAAGGTATCTGATTATACAGGATTGTACAATTTGATGATGAGAAAACAGATTTTAAGTAACTGTCAAAACCAGCTCCTCCATCAACACCTGGTAGACTCAGATTTGACCTCTCCCCAAGAATTGGGAAAGAGGGCAGATAAATGGGTCAGGACCAGGATCAGGCCTAAGAATCAGGGTGGTGACCAAAAGAAAGATACCACCAAACCTCAAGAGAAGGGAGGGGATAAGGCAAAAGAGAAATCTTCCTCAGGGCCCCAAAACTCCACACAGGGTGGTGGGTCCCAAGCTCCCTCCTCTACCACAGGTAAAAAGCCTTACTGCCATGAGTGTAAAACTCCTGGGCATTGGAAAACTGACAGCAGTTGCCCAAGGGCTACAAACAAAACTGTTCCTCCAATTACTCCTGTCACACCACCTATTACTGTCAGCAGTAATCCCCCAGGTGGTGGGAGTGCCCCCAAAAATTTGGGTGGGTTTACTTGGGGAACACAGGGGGACCCTGGCTTAGCCAATTCCCCTGCAGCAGATACTCTTGTCTGTGATGGTGGCATGGGGTTTGCCAACTTCACTGCCTGTCCCAACACTTTGGGTAGGTACAGACAGGAGCCCTACATCAATGGTACAAAAGCTGAGGCCTACAGAGACACTGGAGCTAGCATCACAATGGTGGCCCATTGGCTAGTTCCCTCTGAGCAGCTTTTGCCTGGTTTCTCCTACCAGGTGACCAACATTGATGGCAAACAGAACAGTGATCCCATGGCAGAGGTATGTCTCAGCTGGGGAGGGGTCACTGGCCCTAAAAGGGTGGCAGTGTCCCCAACCTTGCCTGTAGACTGCTTACTGGGGAATGACTTAGAACTCTCAGCTTGGGCTGGAGTTGAACAAGACACCCATTCTAAAATGGTAGGCCTTTCACAAAAGGGTAGTGGGGTTGTGCCATTCACAACCCCTGTCCAAATAGATTTCCTCCCTGGAAAGGTTGGAAGGGCAGTGGTAGCCACAGCCCAGGCACAGACAGACTTCCCTGTAGAGACTGGCAGAGCTGTGACAGTCACAGCTCAAACACAAACTGAGTGCCCCCCTGAAAAGGTTGGCAAGGCTGTAATGGTCTCAGCCTATACTCAGACTGACATAGGTGTAGTGAAGCCTGAAACTATGGATCACTCCACACAAACAGAGAGTAGTGGGGAGGAAGAAAAGTCTCCCTCTCCCCAGACATTAGGAAAAAGTCAGCCTCCTCAGGGAGCTGACCTCACCCCTTGTGAAGGAACTGCCCCAGAGGTAGCCAGGCCTGGCCTGGCAGAGCCTCTGATGTCAGTGGCCCCTTCCAAGGTGGGACCCAGTCTGGTGCAGGTAGCCTGCCTCTCTCTACCCTGCCTCAGTCAGCCCAGGGCTGCAGAGGTCAGGGAGGCCAGTGGACCCCAAGAGGGCCCCTGTCCACAAGAACCCCCCATCAAAAGAATGAGGATTGCCTGGCTGGTAGCCCTAGTCAGGTGATGGGTAAAAACATTCCTGAGGGATCTCCTTTACAGGTAGTTAGGGACCTCCCCCAGAGGGATTCTGTTGGGTACAGGCAAACATGGGACCTTAGGCCCCAGACCTGACCTGTCCCTCCAGTAAGCCCACAAAAGGGACCCAGCCTCCAGCTTTAGGTAGCCAGAGGCTGACCCTGAGAGCACAGTGCAACTCAGTTAAGGAAAGAAAGGCATCCATGGTGGAGGGGGATTGGAGGAAGGTGAGGCCTCACTTTGAGGACACTCACTTCAGTACTCCATCTCAACACCAGCCTTTTACTTTGCCAAGACACACCAAAGGTAGAGATTCCCTATGGTGGAGACCCTCTGATACCCTTAGGGTGAGGGATTGCTTAGTGGACCATGAGACAGGGGGTAACCATGCCAGTGCTGGTTCCTCCTTATATGGCCACTTGGGCTTACCTGGTCAAGGTCAGCCTTATCTCCCTTCGTTTGGGGGGGGGGTTGTGTAGGAAGGTGGATATCTGACTATGGTTACCCCCAAATTTTTGCCTAGTGTCTAGCTGGTTTTTCGACTTAGTTGGCCTGAGATCCTGCTATTCAGGATCTCAGCCTGGCTGTTCTCTCTTTAAAATGGACTCCATGTACCCTAGGTACATACCCAATTGGTTGGATCACCCTGTCAGCCCCTGTACCAGTGTACACTAGGTACCCAGGGCATTGGTGTACCCAAGGCCTGCCAGGGGCTGAAGCATGTATTATGCCACCCCAGGCTTGGCCTAACAATTTGACACAACTGGCTGATCACTCAGCTGGGGTAAGTTGGTGTAATCACCTCTTACTTAGGTGTAGTATACCTATACCTAACCTTAAATGGGACACCTGGTAACCTATAAGTCACTCCTATGGCAGGCCTTAACAATCCTGAAGGCAGAGTGCTTGGTTCCATGTGAGATGGTGCTCTGGCATGAGCTGAGCCTGTCTGCAGTGGTCGGAACAACTTCCTTCTACTGTTTCCAGATATCGTCATACCATATACTCTTAAGTGCATTATGAACCTCGCGGTTAAATGCTAACTTTGGTTTGGCTTTATCAAAACATGTCGAGTAAGGTGTCATACGAATTGGAATACTAACCCCTCGCCAATTCTGGCGACGGGGTTAGCATTCCACCCTTCTAGAGGGACACGACATGTACAGTACCTGAAACCCGGGTAAAATCAGACATAGCCTCAGCTCCACAAAATGGATGCTGCCACCACAGACACAAGTCTGCCCTCCTGCTGCTGGGAGTCCTTCCAGCTTGGGAGGTGTGGACAAAGGGTTTCCTGCCAGGGGAGGTGCGTGCACCACCCCAGACAGGATTTTGTGTATTGGTCAGGTAGGGCTTGAAAGAAACCAGACATGCCTGTGGCTCACAAGGAGCCTCGGTGCATATGCCAGTTCAAACCGGTCCTGGGGCACACCAGTCCCGGGCCTGGGGCGAGCTGGACAAAGGATTGGGGGTGTAACCACCCCCCTTCCTGGTCCCACCCATAGGGAGGGACCTAGCAGGTAGTCCGGCCCCTAGAATCCGCTTAAAGGTAGGAGCTGTGTCCTAAGACTTCAGACATCCTGGAATCAACTTAACACTAAGAAGAAGACGGGAACTTCGACACTCTGCTGCACAGAGGACTGAAGCCAATCTCCCCTGTGGTCAGGGAGTGACCACCTTGCTAACGCAAGCACCATCCAGCGAATCAACGTCTGCTTTGCCGCCGCCTCCCGCCGGAGCCCGAGCCCAGAGACTGACAAGACCTGGACCTCCAGACCTCTCACCGCCCGATCCACAGTGCCTGAAAAGAGGAGACCCGTGGAGGCACCGAGACACGTGGAGCCAGCCATCTTGGAACGACCACGACAAGCTGACAAGTGCAACAACCGAGGCTACCTCCAAGTTGTGCTTTGGGATCTGAGAAGCCCAATACCCGAGCAGCATCTGCACCAAAGGTGAGCCCTCCAGCATCTCCACGATCTGCGTGGGGCCCTTCTGCATTTTGCCACTCGACGCGCCTAACTGGTTGCTGGCCCATTGGCTAGTAGCCATCTTGGCGACGAACTTCAAGAAATACACCGCTGGTCTGGTTGCTCCAGACTGGCCCTTGCTCCCCTCCAAAGGAGCAGTCCTTCTGACCTTGCTGGTCAGAACCATCAGCTTATTTCATCTCCTACAACAATTGCTTTTGCCAAGGCTTGTTTGCTTTGATCAAGTCGCCGACACCGTCGACAGCGAGAGCCTGCGTGGGACAGCTCATGAACCGACTCCTGGACGTCGTCGACCTCCAGGGACCACGTGGCTGCAGAGACAAGCTACACCTTTCTTCCTGTTTGCACCCGACATCGCCTGGTACCCACCTGGTGCCACGCCGGTCACTGGCTAGTGACTGTGAACACAGTCCCCTCTGCTTACAGGTCTTCAACATCTCCGATCCACTCTTGGATCCACTGCATCTCTCCCGGACCGACCGCCTGCAGCATCTTTGTCTTCAGGCTCCACGGAACAGATAGAAGAAACCCGACGCACTTCGAGGCCTATGCACCCGCTTCCTGTGGGTGAGGTAAAGCTGGCACACCTGTGCCCAAGTGTAGTATTACATCTCTAGTGCCTGTGTTCCAAATCTTGAGTTCCTAGTCCATCCGGAAGATCCTCTTTGCAGTAACTTTGTACTTTTTACGCACCCATTGAAACCTATGGGAGCACGCGTGTGACTATTTGCTCTGCACACGCCACCCGTGGACCTCCTGGTCACTCACTGAAGTTAGCTCCTTGTAGGCCCAGCGATTCTAGAGGCCCTAGGCCTTTTCCCTTTTCTGTTCATGGTACTTATACCACTATTTTAGTATATGGTTTGAGCGGCCACCAGGGCCTATCCATATAAAGTGCAACTTCTGTGTATTCTACTGTAATCTTGTTTGACGATTTGTGCTCCTGTGCTCATAAAGAGACTAGGGGTTACTTTGAGAAATAAATACATATATATTTTGAATATATATCTGTGTGGTGTCCTTTCATTGGTATAAAAGGGGGTTGCATTTGGTAAAACAGCTGGCTTAACACGCTTCACGAGTTTAGCCTCAAAGACTGCTTAGCCTACGCTACCACTAGGGCAGCTATTCCGAAAAGGTTGACTTACAACCACACCATAAGGGTTGCTTGGCATGGTACAAGGTGATCACTTTAACTAGTGAGCATCATATACCAGGCCAACTTCTCACAGTCCCCTATGTGTTTTCATACATTTACACACAGGTACGGTGCGTTCCACGCCCTAGGGCACCCCACAAGCAGTGATACGGACCGTACACGCGCTTGTACGATCCGGATTACAATATGGGCGCTGGCGTATGCGTACGCCACAGTAGTACGGACTGTACACGCGCTTGTACGGTCCGGATCACAATATGGGCGCTGGCGTATGCGTACGCCACAGTAGTACGGACTGTACACGCGCTTGTACGGTCCGGATCACAACATGGGCGCTGGCGTATGCGTACGCCACAGTAGTACGGACCGTACAAGCGCTTGTACGGTCCGTACTACTGTGGCACACGCATACGCCAGCGCCCATATTGTGATCCGGACCGTACAAGCGCGTGTACAGTCCATACTACTGTGGCGTACGCATACGCCAGCGTCCATATTGTGATCCGGACCGTACAAGCGCGTGTACAGTCCGTACTACTGTGGCGTACGCATACGCCAGCGCCCATGTTGTGATCCGGACCGTACAAGCACGTGTACAGTCCGTACTACTGTGGCGTACGCATACGCCAGCGCCCATATTGTGATCCGGACCGTACAAGCGCGTGTACAGTCCGTACTACTGTGGCGTACGCATACGCCAGCGCCCATATTGTGATCCGGACCGTAAAAGCGTGTGTACAGTCCGTACTACTGTGGCGTACGCATACGCCAGCGCCCATATTGGCCCGGGGACCCTATACACGCACTCAGAGCGTATGTACGGTGCGTTTCACACCTGTCAGTGGTGATAGGTGGCACACAGACAGGAATGGAGCGGTCAGATTTTGCCAAGGGTGGACACCAATGCATTGTCTGTGCAATACCACATGTGTGTGACACAGGTGTGTCAGGATGTGATGTGGCACTTTACCCCTGAGGTGTGGGCAAAGCATATGTACGATGAGCTGTGTACACATGTCGTGTGCGATGGTGTGCATTGTACCACACATCCCCTGCACTCCTTTGACATGTGTGCATGTCGTACACACTAGTGGAGCCATGAGTCACTTGCATGTCCCAGTCACGGACACCCGCACCTGTCCCCTGATGCCAGGTACACGGAATATTACACATGACATGTGTATGGCTGCGTTGCACGCTGCAACCATGTCATGTGTGTGGCATGTGTTTCCATGATTTTGCTGTAGGTGTGTGGTCCAATGTGGCTGCTGCCAACATGTGTCTGTGTGTAGATGGCCATGGCACACTGTTCCGCACACCAGCCCACATATGTGATCTGCCATGAGGTGTGTATGTATGCAACTACACGGAGTATCACAACAAGTACATATCCACATGCTCTCTATGTATGTTCTGTCTCGACATGTACTCCTCCAAGGCAATGTGTGTGGCCTGTCCTTTTCCTATGACATGTGACCAGTGCATATCGCATCCACCAACCTGTCTGTACCATACGCATACTACTTCTGCACATGTGTGGATGTCTGTGAATCCTGTGATGCGTGTGCATGTTCACTTACACTGGCCCACAGCTAGTCTCATGCCATGTCATCGTGAGCTTGCCCTACTCCGTTAGTGGCTGTCCCTTGGTAGGAGTGTCACCTGACTGGCGTACGTGTCCAGGAAATGTGGCACAGACCTGACTCAGAATGTGGCATTTGTGTATTGGCTGTGTAACATGTGCTCAGTGCATTGACAATGTCGTTGTACAGTGCTCACTCTTCGGTGTTCCTTCCATTTCACTGCAGGGCTCCGCCTCTTCCTCGACGTATGCCAGACATGGCTGCCCTGCATGAACGGGACTGTATACGCCGCTACAGATTCAGCCAACGGTTGATTGATGAGTTGACTGGCCAGCTGGAAGCACAACTCCTCCCGTGCCACAGGTATCCCAGTGCACTGACACCCAAGTTGAAGGTGATGGCAGCCCTACATTTCCTTGCCACGGGTACGTTCCAACATACCATTGCTGACGTCGGGGGCATGTCCCAGACGATGTTCAGCCGTGTTCTGCATGATTTCTTAGAGGCCATGTTGGTTCACCTGGATGAGTACATTAAATTCCCAATTCGTGAGCAGTTGACAGATGTCAAGCGTGAGTTCTATGCCCTGGGAGGGATGCCCCATGTCATTGGGTCCATAGTTGGGACACATGTTGCGTTGGTACCACCACAGGCACAGGAGGTGGTGTATAGGAATCGCAAACATTATCACTCCATTAATGCCCTTGTGGTGTGTCTGTCCAACATGGTGATTTCACATGTTCGCTTTCCAGGATCAGCACACGATGCCTTCATCATGAGGCGTAGCAGGCTGCCTGAAATGATGCAGCAGCTGCGGAACGAGCGAGCATGTATTGTTGGTGGGTAGACTCTGGCAGTTCAGTGTTTGGCGTCATCTTCCAATCTCACTGCCTGTGCTGACACACTTCTGTCCATGATGTTTCCTTGTAGGGGACGCTGGCTATCCCAACATGCCATGGCTGATGACGCCTGTCCGCAACCCCAGCACGGCTGCCGAGCACCGCTACAACAACGCCCATGGGCGGACCAGGAGAGTCATTGAGAGGACGTTTGGACTTCTGAAGAGCCGATTCCGGTGCCTCCACAAGACCGGCGGAGCACTCCCATATGCCCCGGTGAAGGTGTGCAAGATCATCATCGTCTGCTGCATGCTGCACAACATGGCAGTGGAGGAAGCTGTTCCACTCATACTGGATCAAGATGACCAGGACCATCCACCCGTGGAGGATGAAGGCCTTGGTGACGGGGCAAGTGATGTGGAGGAGGAGGAGGCTGTGGAGGACATGCGGAGTCGGCTCATACGCAACTTCTTTGCTTAGTGGTGAGTTCCAGTGTCTGAGTGTGCACGCATTGGGCCGTGTGTGGCATGTGTTGCAATGTGTGTGTACATCTGCATGTCTGCCAAGTGAGTCAGTGGTGTGTATTAAAGTGTCACTCGAGTGATGGCGCAATGGAAGGATGTTGTCAGAGAGTCATCATTGTCACCTGTCATGTTGACAACATGATACGTGTTGAGTACATGCTTGCGGATGTGCTCCTTTGAGCTGACTTCTTGTGTGTCTCTCTTCCACAGGTCCATGGGCATGCTGTCTGCTGGTGGCATTGTTGTGCTCCTGCTACTCCTCATGAACACAGCAACATGTGCTGATTCTGCGTCACATGCACGGGCAAGTTTGGAAATCTCCTTAGGGTAAGGGATGCCTCACGGCGTTTTGGGTGTGTAAATTGTTTGTAGTCTGTGTGCACTTCTCCGGTTCATGTGTGGTCAATTTGCATACATGTGGATCCTACATGGGGAACATGACATGGGGCAGGCTTCACCTGGAGCCATGGTCAGACTTGGTGACTGTCATGTGTCAGGGGATTGGGGATTGTGATGAGGCCATCAATGTGTGTAACACTGGCCTCGGAAACATACAGGTTGCGCCGGGTTGACATGGTGTGTGATTGCCCCATCAGGGCCTCAATGGTGTATAGCAGCCTCTCCGTGGCAGCAGGGGGTGTTTAGCTGTTATCCGTCACTTGTGTGCCAGTTCAATGGAATACCAGCATCTGTGTTGCAATGGGGGGTGCCAGTGTTGCTCCCACATGTTCATCCACATGACCTGTGTATGTGTTGACAGAGTATCATTGTCATTCCAACACACATGACTAATAAATTTGTCCCTCTGTCTCCAAGGTGCCTCTTCCCTGTCAATGGTGGCCTGTTGCCACTGTGCGTGCGGCATGTCTGGCATAGTTTTCAGAGGTGGTGCATATGTGTCTATGTGTAGAGTGACAAGATGCTAGCGGTTTGTCAGGGAGTGGAAACTGTCTTATGCACAAGATGCACAGTTCCATCCACCTCAAGGCAAGAGAGACCATCCCCCAGGGCAACTACAACATCCGTGTCGAATCCTACCCTGCAGTCTACGGACATGTGCCTTACGACTCCCATGATACTTGTCCATATCCGGAGTGCATCTGCACAGCTCTGCTACTGCATCGGGCAACCAGGCCACATCAACGTCCAAACGGGATGGGGGGAATGATTCACAGCCAGCTGCAGGATGACCTTCTCGATCCACGCCCACACTCATGATGCAGCACACAACCCCAACACAACCATGTGGCACTGTGATCCAAAACTGCATTCTGGCATCTCCATGCATCCAACCTTGGCCTAGCCACCATTCTCAACATCCACCTGACGCAAGCATGCAGGACATGGTAGGGACACATGTATAGACATACCTGGGAGCGGCAAGCCAGGTCACTCCACATGATCCCTGACCTCTGCGCATGACTGTTGCTCCCCTGAATGTGTCTGTAGCCACATTTGTGCGGGAACCACTCAGCTGGTTGGGCCCAGCACAGGTGAGTATGGTACTCCATGTCTGTATCAGATGATACATTGGGACCCATGTGTGTCCTGGGCAAGACTGAGACCCCACGGTTTGGATGGTTGGCGTTAATTCTGAAATCAGGCATGCTTTGACTTTACGACACACACATGTATTGTAATAATGCAGAATCACGGCATCATCTTGTAAGTGTGATTAATTTATTTGTGGTGGGGTACGGGTTTGTGGGGATGACAAGAGGTGCACAGCGGGAGTGTAGAATCCAAAGTTCACTGGGGGAGTTGGTATCCTTGCCGTAGCAAAATGTCAGAGTCCATGCCACAGTCTTCGTCAACATAGGTCAGACAGTGACCAGCAAGTCCATGTGGCAGAGGATGTCATGTGCTGCTATTGGGCCAGAGTGCCAGGTGCCAGGCCAGGTGACCTGGGAGATGGTGATGTTCTGCTGACTCTCACAGTCTTTTTCGTGGACGACCCACCTTCCTGCGGGGACCCTTGGAAGCAGGCCGTGACGATGTCTGTGACGCTCCGTCGGATGAATCCTCCTCCTCCTGATCCCTCCCTGTGTCTGGTAATGGCCTTCGCCTGGTGCCACAGGGAGGGTTGCCCATGTTGTCGGCAATCCGACGGAGTACACCAGTCATTTGGGTTTGCACCGCCACGAGCTCAGCCTGTCTATCCTCCATCCTTCCTTGGTGTTGCAGTTGACAGGCATGTTGCTTGGCCTGCAGGGTCTTCATCTCCTGGAGGGTCCCCTTGATGTCATTGAGGGTGGACGCAATCTGGTCCATGCCCCTGGTGTCACGCCGGTATGTATCCAGGATGTTGCTGACCTGGGACACTACCGGGTCCTGAGCTCCCTGGTCAGGTTCGCGCCTCCGCCGTCCTCCACTCCCGCCACCCCTGCCCACATGCACCTGGCCTGCCGTTGTGGGCGCATCGGGTCTCCGGGACCCCTGAGGGATGGCATCTGCGTTGCCGCCTGCCTCCTCCTGGGTGCCCGGAGGACCGTGTCCCTCCTGGGCAGACTGGCTGTGTGGTCGTGTGCGGGCAGGGCTCCTGGACGTCTCCTGGGATGTGGCAGGAATGGGGGTGGTGGTTGGCACAGTTGTACCTGACGCAGGTGCTGCAGGTGGTTGGACACCAGAGGGGCCAGGTTGGTCTGGGTCATCCACGGAGTGGTGAGAGTCGTCGCTGGCGGTGGGGTCCTCATCCCGCAGAGCCTGGTCCTGTGAGACTTCCCCCCCAGTGTTGGGGGGTGATCGTCGACGTTGACCTGTGTGTGAGAGAGACAATGTTAACAGTGTTACATGTGGCATCCATGTTTCATGCATTTCTGATTTGGCACTCTTCCTCTGGGTAGTTGGATCTGTCTTGCATTCCTCTCACAGTGCACTTGTGCATGGGTATGTCCCTTGGCCACAGCTGTCAGGGCTTTACGCATGTGTGACACAATCTTAGTTGATGCATCTATTTGGGTACACAGTCAGCAGTGTGGTGTGCGGGCGTAGCGAGCCATGCAGAGGCGCCTTACGTGTTGCACTGTACGTGGCCAAATGGTGTTTTGCCAAGGCAATTTGATGTTGCAGGTAGGTGACTGAAGCATTTGTGACAGGGTTCTTACCGACACAGTGGGTGGGTATACTGGGTGTGTGGTTAGGTCTGTGCCTGCAGCACGGATGGACTCGTGCACAGATTGACACATGGACCGGTCTTCATCTACGGTAGGGGGGGGGTTGAGGCACTGCCAGACCTTGTCTGCATGCACACAGTCCACCGGCTGACGAGTGGACATGGCCACACCACCCAAGGGTGATTTGGTCTCCCTGTGTCTCCCTTCCTCCCTCCCTCTGTCACCCTCCTCCCTCTGTCGGTCTCCCTCTGTCACCCTACTCCCTCCCTCTGTCTGTCTCCCTGTGTCCCCCTCTGTCTCCTTCCCTCTCATTCCCCCTCTCCCTCCCTCTATTTGTCACCCTCTGTCACCTCAGGCCAGCTTCCTGGGCACACACAGTTAGCCGGTCTTTGAATGGCCATTGGCTTGTTCATGTGAGTTAGTTCCTGTTCTCCGGGCACCCATTGGGCAGTGTGTCTGAGTGTAGGCTGCTGCTGTGGCGGTGTGTGCTGAGACTCTATCAGAGCGATGCATCTTCATTGTCTGCTGTTATGTGCAAATTGTGCCTTCAGACCCATGTCATCCTGCATGGCAGCCACCATTTGCAGGCAAGACAGTACTGTGTGGGTACACACAGTTTGTATGGCTGTGCCCTGGGCCATATGGGCTGAGGGCATTGTTGTGTGCTTGTGAGTTGCTCAATGTTAGTTTTGATGCCCCCACTCCCAGCATCGGCCACATCCTGTGTTGTGTTGGTGTTTTGTGTGGCCTGTGACTTGGCATGGCCCTGATTGATGCATGGGGCATGGAGGCGCTAGTGGCATGTGTGTGTTTGTGGAGTGTTGTTGTGTCCGGTGGTGGCTTGGGGGGGGTGGCATGCATGATTGATTGTGTATGGCATCCCCCCATGTGAGGTGAGTTGTTTGTGTACTCACCAGGGTCTGGGAGTCCTGGTAGTCCGTGTAGTCCCTCCACCGCCAGCGTGGACATCACCTTCTCCTCCCAGGGATGGTATTGTACCGGTCTGGGGGGCGGCCCTCCTCCAGTGATGTTCCCCTGGTTGTGAATGTCAGTCATCTTCCTCTTGACCGTCCTCCGCAGATCGTACCACCTGGATTGGCACTCGTGCCTGGTCCTTCTGGTGGTCCCAACAGCATTCACAGAATCGACAATCCTCTGCCACATGGCCATTTTTTCGGATATGCTGGTCTGTCTGACCAATGTCCCAAAGAGCTGTGGCTCGACTCTGAGGATTTCGTCGACAAGGATCTCCAGCTCCTCCTTTGTGAACTTTGGATTCTTGGTGGTGGACATGGCGTGGGGTGTGGGTGTGGATGGTTGTGGGGGTGTGGGTGTGGATGGTTGTGGGTGTGTGGGTGTGGTAGTGGAGGTGTGTGTGTGAATGTGATGAGGGGGTGTTTGTGTAGGTGGTTGTGTGAAGGTATGCAAGTGTGAGGTTCAAGTATGGTGGTGTGGGTCGTCTGTGGGCTCTGGCAGCAGTGGGTCTGTTGCAAAGGCTCATGGTTTGTGTGTGTGGTCCATTTTTATTGGTCCATTTGTGGGTGTGGCTGTGTTTGAAATTTGTGTGGGTGTGTTATGAGGAGTGATTGAGTTTTGGGCCATTGTTTGCCAGTTTGGCAGTTGCAGGTCAGTGTATGTGATGTTTGTGGGGTTGTTGGGCATGTTTGGTGGTGTGGGGAAACTCTAATTGACTCTCCTTGTGTAAATATGGTTTGTCCTGGTTCAGTACGTGTGTTTTTGGCGTCAGTACGGTACGTACATGCACTGGTGGGGGTACGGTCCGTACATTCCCTGGTGGGGTGTGGGTACGGCCGTACTTCCACGGGTGGTGGTTAGGTGCGTACATACACGGCTGGGGGTTAGGTGCGTACATACATGGGTGGGGTGGGGGTTCGGTGCGTACATACACGGGTGGTGGTTGGGTGCGTACATACACGGGTGGGGCGGGGGTTCGGTGCGTACATACACGGCTGGGGGGGTTCAGTGCATACATACACGGGTGGGGGTTTGGGGCGTACATACACGGGTGGGGTGGGGGTTCGGTGCGTACATACACGGCTGGGGGGGTTCGGTGCGTACATACACGGGTGGGGGTTTGGGGCGTACATACACGGGTGGGGTGGGGGTTCGGTGCGTACATACACGGCTGGGGGGGTTCGGTGCGTACATTCACGGGTGGGGGTTCGGGGCGTACATACACTGCTGGGGTGGGGGTTCGGGGCGTACATACACTGCTGGGGTGGGGGTACGGGCTGTACTTCCACGGGTGTGGGTACGGTCCGTACATACACGGGTGGGGGTTCGGGGCGTACATACATGGCTAGGGGGGTTCGGGGCGTACATACACGGCTGGGGGGGTTCAGTGCGTACATACACGGGTGGTGGTTCGGTGCGTACATACACTGCTGGGGTGGGGGTTCGGTGCGTACATACACGGGTGGGGGTTCGGTGCGTACATACACGGGTGGGGGTTCGGGGCGTACATACACTGCTGGGGTGGGGGTTCGGGGCGTACATACACTGCTGGGGTGGGGGTACGGGCCGTACTTCCATGGGTGTGGGTACGGTCCGTACATACACGGGTGGTGGTTCGGTGCGTACATACACTGCTGGGGTGGGGGTTCGGTGCGTACATACACGGGTGGTGGTTTGGTGCGTACATACACTGCTGGGGTGGGGGTTCGGTGCGTACATACACGGGTGGGGGTTCGGTGCGTACATACACTGCTGGGGTGGGGGTTCGGGCATACATACACTGCTGGGGTGGGGGTTCGGGCATACATACACTGCTGGGGTGGGGGTACGGGCCGTACTTCCACGGGTGTGGGTACGGTCCGTACATACACGGGTGGGGGTTCGGTGCGTACATACACGGGTGGTGGTTCGGTGCGTACATACACTGCTGGGGTGGGGGTTCGGTGCGTACATACACGGCTGGGGGGGGTACGGTGCGTACATACACGGGTGGGGGTTCGGGGCGTACATACACGGGTGGGGTGGGGGTTCGGTGCGTACATACACGGCTGGGGGGGGTTCGGTGCGTACATACACGGGTGGGGGTTCGGGGCGTACATACACGGGTGGGGTGGGGGTTCGGTGCGTACATACACGGCTGGGGGGGGTTCGGTGCGTACATACACGGCTGGGGGGGGTTCGGGGCGTACATACACTGCTGGGGTGGGGGTTCGGGGCGTACATACACTGCTGGGGTGGGGGTACGGGCCGTACTTCCACGGGTGTGGGTACGGTCCGTACATACACGGGTGGGGGTTCGGGGCGTACATACACAGGTGGGGGTTCGGGGCGTACATGCACTGCTGGGGTGGGGGTTCGGTGCGTACATACGCGGGCGGGGGGGTGGTGGGGTGTTCGGCGCGTATGCGGGCACATGTCTCCATGGTTGCTATGGGAGTTCGGTTCGGACGGTGTTTTTTGCGTACGGTTGTGAAATGGGGAGGACGGGAGGGATCGTACTTGCGCTGTCGGACTTTATTTTTCCGCACAGTGGGTTTTTCGACCGGGGACGTGTCGGTGACTTTTCCCGACCCGAGGACGTGTGGGGAAATCTTCCCAATGCGATTCGTATGGACTTTTTTCCGTTCGAATCGTACCTGGCAGTTTGTACGCTACTTTGACGATTCGGACGGAAAAAAATCCGGATACGAGTCGGACGGGGAATTTTTTTACCGGATCGGAATTGGCACCTTAACTTAATTAATTTACTATTCTCACTCCAGTCTATATTTAATTAGGAAAAACTGCTGGACACTGAAATTAATTAATTTACTATTCCAACTCCAAAATATATTTAATTAGGGTAGGTGCTGGACACTGAACTTAATTAATTTACTATTCCCACTCCAGTCTATATTAAATTAACATAAGTGCAAGACACTGAACTTAATTAATTGACTATTCTCACTCCAATCTATATTTAATTATGGTAGGTGCTGGACACTGAACTTAATTAATTTACTATTCCCACTTCAAAATATATTTAATTAGGGTAGGTGCTGGACACTGAACTTAATTAATTTACTATTCCCAATGCAGTCTATATTTAATGAAGATAAGTGCTGGACACTGAACTTAATTAATTTTCTATTACCACTCCAGTCTATATTAATTTTAGATAAGTGCTGGACACTGAACTTAATTAATTTACTATTCTCACTCCAATCTATATTTAATTAGGGTAGGTGCTGGACACTGAACTTAATTAATTTACTATTCCCACTCTAGTCTATATTTAATTAAGATAAGTGATGGACACTGAACTTAATTAATTTACTATTCTCACTCCAATCTATATTGAATTAGGGTAGGTGCTGGACACTGAACTTAATTAATTTACTATTCCCACTCCAAAATATATTTAATTAGGGTAGGTGCTGGACACTGAACTTAATTAATTTACTATTCCCACTCCAGTCTATATTAAATTAACATAAGTGCTAGACACTGAACTTAATTAATTGACTATTCTCACTCCAATCTATATTTAATTATGGTAGGTGCTGGACACTGAACTGAATTAATTTACTATTCCCACTCCAAAATATATTTAATTAGGGTAGGTGCTGGACACTGAACTTAATTAATTTACTATTCCCAATGCAGTCTATATTTAATTAAGATAAGTGCTGGACACTGAACTTAATTAATTTACTATTCCCACTCCAGTCTATATTAAATTTAGATAAGTGCTGGACACTGAACTTAATTAATTTACTATTCCCACTCTAGTCTATATTTAATTAAGATAAGTGATGGACACTGAACTTAATTAATTTACTATTCTCACTCCAATCTATATTGAATTAGGGTAGGTGCTGGACACTGAACTTAATTAATTTACTATTCCCACTCCAAAATATATTTAATTAGGGTAGGTGCTGGACACTGAACTTAATTAATTTACTATTCCCACTCCAGTCTATATTAAATTAACATAAGTGCTAGACACTGAACTTAATTAATTGACTATTCTCACTCCAATCTATATTTAATTATGGTAGGTGCTGGACACTGAACTGAATTAATTTACTATTCCCACTCCAAAATATATTTAATTAGGGTAGGTGCTGGACACTGAACTTAATTAATTTACTATTCCCAATGCAGTCTATATTTAATTAAGATAAGTGCTGGACAGTGAACTTAATTAATTTACTATTCCCACTCCAGTCTATATTAAATTTAGATAAGTGCTGGACACTGAACTTAATTAATTTACTATTCTCACTCCAATCTATATTTAATTAGGGTAGGTGCTGGACACAGAACTTAATTAATTTACTATTCCCAATGCAGTCTATATTTAATAAATTAAGTGCTGGACACTGAACTTAATTAATTTACTATTCCCACTCCAGTCTATATTAAATTTAGATAAGTGCTGGACACTGAACTTAATTAATTTACTATTCTCACTCCAATCTATATTGAATTAGGGTAGCTGCTGGACACTGAACTTAATTAATTTACTATTCCCACTACAAAATATATTTAATTAGGGTAGGTGCTGGACACTGAACTTAATTAATTTACTTTTCCCACTCCACTCAATATTTAATTAAGATAAGTGCAGGACACTGAACTTGATTAATTTACAATTCCCACTCCAATCTATATTTAATTAAGATAAGTGCTGGACACTGAACTTAATTAATTTACTATTCCCACTCCGATCTATATTTAATTAGGGTAGGAGCTGGACACTGAACTTAATTAATTTACTATTCCCACTCCAAAATATATTTAATTAGGGTAGGTGCTGGACACTGAACTTAATTCATTTACTATTCCCACTCCAGTCTATATTTAATTTACATAAGTGCTAGACACTGAACTTAATTGATTTACTATTCTCACTCCAATCTATATTTAATTAGGGTAGGTGCTGGACACTGAACTTAATTAATTTACTATTCCCAATCCTAAATATATTTAATTAGACTAGATCATGTACACTGATCTTAATTAATTGACTATTCCCACTCCAATAAAAATTTAATTAGGGTAGGTGCAATATAAATATATAAATATAAATATATAAAAAAAGGTTTTTTTTATCATTATTCCAAAATTTTCATAAAAAAATACCCACCCTTATCCTCTACAAATCCAACTCCCCAATCCAAAATTTATAAAAAAAAAAATTAAATTTGAATATATTTTTATAAATAAAAAATTACTCAATATTACAAATTTAAAATACTTTTTTAAAACACTCCCCACCCTTATCCCCTATAACCCAACATCCACTTCAAAAAATTAAATATACAAATCAAAATTAATTTAAATATTTTTAAATAATTTTTATAAAATATTACAACAAAAGAAAAATGTTTAAACACACCCCACCCTTATCCACTATAACCCAACATCCCACTCCTAAAATTAAATATTAAATTCAAAATTTCATTCTTATTTCTAACTTAATTTTATAAAATATTCCAAAATAAATAAACATGTTTAAGACACTCCCCATCCTTATCCCCTATAACCCAACATACAACTCCTAAATTTAAATATAATATTCAAAATATATTTCAAAATTTCTAAATAAATTTTATAAAACATTCCAATGTAATAAAACATTTTTAAAACACTCCCCACCCTTATCCCCTATAACCCAACATCCCACTCCTAAAATTAAATATAAAATTAAAAATCTAAATCAAAATTTCTAAATACATTTTATAAAATATTCCAAAAATTATAAACATTTTTAAAACACTGCCCACCCTTATCTCCATAACCCAACATCCCGCTCCTAAAATTAAATATAAAATTATACATTTAATTCTAAATTTCTAAATAAATTTAAAAAATGATTCCTAAATTAATAAACATTTTTAAAACACTCCCCACCCTCATCCCTTATAACCCAACATCCCACTACTAAAATAAAATATAACAAAAACAAATTTTAATTCCAAATTTCTAAATAAATTTCATTAAATATTCCAAAAGAAAAACAAAATTTTAAAACACTTCCCACTCTTATCCCCTGTAACCCAACATCCCACTCCTAAAATTAAATATAAAATTCTAAATTACATTTAAAAATTCTAAATAAATTTTCTAAAATATTCCAAAATAAATAAACATTTTTAAAACACTTCCCACCCTTATCCGCTGTAACCCAACATCCCGCTCCTAAAATTAAATATTAATTTCAAAATTTTAATCAAATTTTCTAATTAAATTTTACAAAATATTACTAACAAATTAAACATTTTAAAAACACTCCCCACCCTTATCCCCTATAACCCAACATCCGGCTCCTAAAATTAAACATAAAATGCTAAATTTATTTCAAAATGTCTAATTAAATGTTAAAAATTTTTACAAAATTAATAAATATTTTTAAAACACTCCCCACCCTTATCCCCTATAACCCAACATCCCGCCCCTAAAACAATATAAATATTTTTCATATTATATACATTTCAACAATTTATACAAACAACTTAAAAATATTAACTAAACATACTATATCGATATTTTTACATGTCAATATTCTTACTAACGATATCACTTACATCGACATATAATAACGATATTTTTTACATCGATATTATCTATTTCGATATTTTTTACATTAGATATTTTTTACTCGATATTTAGTTCCCTCGATATTAAAAAGTCGATATTTAGACTGCTCACCCCTGCCAATACATTACATAACGATTCTTGGTACTGAACTTTTATCTAGTTACGGTACTGCTTAAATGATATGAGGTTTTCTCTGAAAACTAGCTTCATTCATTAAGCATGAAGATTCTTGGAATCTCAGCAGTACTACCATCTCCTGCATAATAACTATGTTTAAGGGTCATTCCTTCCGTCATCCTAGTACAACATGACACAGCAAGGTAGATCTTCTGAGGGTACCCCTTTGGGTATATAAACACCATGGTGCCGATTACGATCCTGTAAAAACCGGGTACGAACCGTCGGACGGAGCATATTCTCCGTCCGACGCGTACCCGGTCGGAACAATATACAAACATGGAAGTACGATTCGCACGGAAATACTATTTCCGTACGATTCGTACAAAACACCGACCGACGAAAATATACATACAAATGTGATCCGGGAAAGCGCCGACGTGACGTCGGGACGCACGCAGCCTGCCATTCACGAACCAGGAAGTACGATTCGCACAGACGTCATCCCGCACGGAGAATATTTTCCGGCAGCCAAAATCTGCCAGGAAATCAGGACGACGCGAACAAGGAGTACCTGCACGCGACGGACAGACATGGACCCGAACCTACGTGTCATCCCGGCCCTCATAGCAGTTGACCTCCTCTACAGGTTCCGACGCAGACGCCGCAGAAGGTCGGAACAACAAAGTGAGGGGGGAAAGGGGGGGGGCAGGAGCAGGGGCAGGCCACAAAACCCCCACCCAAGTCACACAGCACACATGCCCTGGACATACCTGACCCCCAGGCCCTGGTCACTACGAGGGGGTGGGGGCGTGTCCAGCAAAGCCAGCGTCCGCCACAACGGAAGTGGTTGACGGCGCGAACCGGTAACACAACAATACAGGTATGTCCCGTACCCACGCCTTAAGAGCGTGGGTACGAGTCGTACCACGCCCACACCTACGTCACCCCAACAATGGCGGGACGGCTCGTACCCACGTGGCAAAGGCCTGGGTATGGCCCGCACAAGCATTCCACAGCGTGGGTACGGATATGTACGGACCGTACCCCCACCCCCGTATGCATGGAGAGCACCCCTCATCCCAACAGTGTACGTACGGACCGTACCCCCACCCCCGTATGCATGGAGTGTACCCCCATCCCAACAGTGTACGTACGGACCGTACCCCCACCCCCGTATGCATGGAGCGTACCCCCCATGCCAACAGTGTACGTACGAACCGTACCCCCACCCCGTATGCATGGAGCGTACCCCCACCCCAACCGTGTATGTACGACCCGTACCCTCACCCGCGTATATGTATGGAGCGTACCCCCACCACAACCGTGTATGTATGACCCGTACCCTCACCCGTGTATGTATGGAGCGTACCCCCACCCCAACCGTGTATGTACAGCCCGTACCCCCACCCCAACCGTGCATGTCCGGCCCGTACCCTCACCCACGTATGTATGGAGCGTACCCCCACCCCAACCGTGTATGTACGGCCCGTACCCTCACCCGCGTATGTATGGAGCGTACCCCCACCCCAACCGTGTATGTACGGCCCATACCCCCACCCCAACCGTGCATGTCCGGCCCGTACCCTCACCCGCGTATGTATGGAGCGTACCCCCACCCCAACAGTGTATGTACGGCCCGTACCCTCACCCGCGTATGTATGGAGCGTACACCCACCCCAACAGTGTATGTGCGGCCCGTACCCTCACCCGCGTATGTATGGAGCGTACCCCCACCCCAACAGTGTACGTACGGACCGTACCCCCACCCGCGTATGCATGGAGCGAACCCACACCCGTGTATGTTCTAAGCGTACATATCCTGAAATAGGAGGGTTGGGTGCAAAGTCCTCCCAGCAGTGCCCAGACATAAGAGGGGTGTGTGCAGAGTTCTCCCAGCAGTGCCCAGACACAGGAGGGGTGGGTGCCTAACACTCACAGCAGTGCCCAGACACAGGAGGGGTGGGTGCCTAACACTCACAGCAGTGCCCAGACATAAGAGGGGTGTGTGCAGAGTCTTCCCAGCAGTGCCCAGACACAGGAGGGGTGGGTGCCTAACACTCACAGCAGTGCCCAGACATAGGAGGGGTGGGTGCCTAACACTCCCAGCAGTGCCCAGACATAAGAGGGGTGTGTGCAGGGTCCTCCCAGCAGTGCCCAGACACAGGAGGGGTGGGTGCCTAACACTCACAGCAGTGCCCAGACACAGGAGGGGTGCGTGCCTAACACTCACAGCAGTGCCCAGACACAGGATGGGTGGGTGCCTAACACTCCCAGCAGTGCCCAGACATAAGAGGGGTGTGTGCAGAGTCCTCCCAGCAGTGCCCAGACACAGGAGGGGTGGGTGCCTAACACTCACAGCAGTGCCCAGACACAGGAGGGGTGGGTGCCTAACACTCACAGCAGTGCCCAGACACAGGAGGGGTGGGTGCCTAACACTCACAGCAGTGCCCAGACACAGGAGGGGTGTGTGCAGAGTCCTCCCAGCAGTGCCCAGTCATAAGAGGGGTGTGTGCAGAGTCCTCCCAGCAGTGCCCAGACACAGGAGGGGTGTGTGCAGAGTCCTCCCAGCAGTGCCCAGTCATAAGAGGGGTGTGTGCAGAGTCCTCCCAGCAGTGCCCAGACACAGGAGGGGTGGGTGCCTAACACTCACAGCAGTGCCCAGACACAGATGGGGTGGGTGCCTAACACTCACAGCAGTGCCCCTGCAAAGAAAAGGGTGGAGTACCCACAGATCCAATGCCCACAAATGTCAGTCAGGTGCACAAAGATCCTGCAGTACATGTACCATATGTGTGCGAGGCTGGGAGTATACACATGCATAGCGCCGAAAAGAAAACATGTCCACATGAAGTCATGACAACAGTCTACATACACAAGTACAGTGACCACCAAGGACGCCACGAATGATGCAGGTGGAGACATCGCTCAGCATGCATGGCCAAAGTCTAACGAGTCCGTCACACACCCAGCCAATGTAGACACAGCTCAGCACCACATATTGGAATGACCCTGCAGGGAAGATGTCAGGTTACACAGAGGAAGGAACACACCTTGGGACGATGTCACCATGCAGTAACTGCTTACATGAACAAAATTATGTAGCCAACAGCTTGTGATGGCACACAGATACCAGGGTCCACCCTATGACCAGCACAAGACTACAATTCCCTCACACCCAACACATTATCACCACCCAAAATAATGGAGCAGGTCCACCAACAGCAATACCAGATAGACAGTAGTGTACTAAGGAAAAAGAAATTGCTTTATTCAGCATCCAAAAATCTGTTTGTCCCTTGAAAGTTCAAAATGTACAATGCCCATAGTGCAATCCAAAGTTCAAATCCAGGTGGGGGACACAGTGGGACGCGTGTCCCCTAGCTTGCTTGCACAGTCAGACTCCTTTGTCTTCCAGAGGGGGGGGCATCATGTGGGGGGGAAGGACCAGGCACCGCAGGGACATGAGGGCGAAGGGTAGGCGTCGTGGGTGCAGGGACGGAGGACTCCACCACAGGGGGTGGGGCAGCGCCAAAGGCAGAGGTCAGGATGGCGCTGCACACCTTAGCAAGGTCCTCCAGCGACTCCCCTGCACCCGAAGGAACCACAGGCCCCAAGGAGGGGGGGGCGGAGGGATGGGTCGCAGCGCCACTGGGGGAGGGTGTGGACAGGGGGGGGGACTCAACCACCCTGACCGGGGACTCCTTTGACCGCTTGCGGGGTGGTGTCACTGTGGGGCTCAGGGAAAGAGCGGCCATGAAGGAGTCTTTGCGGGACTTGTGGCCAGGAGACCTGAGCGGAGGGGATTTGGAGGGTGTGGATTTTGTGGAATGCGGACTCCCACTCTGGCTGCTTGTGTCTTACATTTGCCCCCCGAGCCAGTGGGTGTGCCTACTTCACCCTGTGTGTGCGTGCCAGGAGGTGTGCGTTTGACCTTCCCTGCTGGTGTGGTGCCTGTGTCTGTTGTGGTGGGTGCATGCTGACGTCTGGGTGTACGTGGGACAGGCATGGGAGTGGGAAGTGTGGATGGGTCGGGGGTAGGGGGTTGGACGAAGCGCTGCAGGAGACCCACTGCTGCAGTCAGTGTCGAGTCAATGGACCTCAGCAAGTTGCGTTGGTCAGCCTGCGATGAGAAAATGCCCTCCAAGTATGCCTCCATGTTGTTCAGCACTTGGCTGTGGCCATGGAGGACATTAAGCATCGCAGCCTGACCAACCTGCAACTGCCGCTGGATGTCCACAGACTTGGCATTGGCGGCAGCAGTGGAGACAGGGGCAAGGGGTGCGGTGCCTGGCAGGAAGGAGACATCTGGTGACTGGGCACGCTGGGAAGGGACACGAGCAAGTGGGAGGCGGCTGATGGCAATGGAGGGGGCGGGGAGAGATGTTGTGCCGCTGTCAGCTGGTGGTGCAGCCTCCGCCCACTCGGAGAGCTCAGCCTCGGACCCGTCAGCTTCATATTCTGTGGTGGCAGTGGACAGGTCCTCCGCCTCATTCCCCTCCGCCTCAGTTCCACTCGATGTGCCAGCCAAGATGTCACCGCTGGCACTGGTGCTCGGTCCCTCCGCTCGGTCTGTGCTGATGTCTCCATCCGTGTCCCCCGACGATGCTGTGGGCAAGGTGAAGAGACAGGAATTAATCAGACACCTGTATACATATGTCACATGAGTCCAATCTACATAGGTTACAGTGCATAGCCTGAAAAGAAAGATGAGTAATATCTACAAAACAAGGTACATATGTAGGCCCTGCAACACACAGTTGGTTGACCCACCATGCCACTGAAAAACTATGGAGAGCATGACACAATAGCAAATGACATGAAATGGATTTTGACAGAGGAGCCAGGCCCTGGGGACAATCCAGCACTGCATCTGCACCACACAGCGTTGCCGAAAATCGGGATGAGCAGGGACCACATCCATGAACTTTAGGCACATGCTGCATAGGTAATACTGAAAACATGCCCACCATGACTGGCTCACTGCACCTTGAGTGTATGTCCAGACAAACATCACACACTGGCCAGACCTAGCAAGGAGATTTCAGGTTTTGACATGTAGGCTTTGCCCGCACCAACCACCCCCTACATGAGACAATTTGTTGAGACACAGGAAGCACTTACATCTCTTAGTCTGGGTGAAATACACATGGGCTGGAAAAATGCTAGATTGGACACAAAATACCCAAGGTGCGCCTGTCCAAATAATCATGTACAAATGGGCATCATCAGATGATTGTAACAAGACACACAGTCACTGGCCACCGTGAGTATGAATAAGGAAAATCAGGTCAGGCTGTACAGTGGACACTTGTACTACATATTACGTCAATGTACATGGTGCCAGAGGACAATGGCACAGAGCACCACCTATGCTGTAGACCACAGGTTTCCAAACTTTTCATGCTGGTGACACACTTTTTTGACATTCCTGCTTTAGTGACACGGTAATGCGAGCGAGCGTAGCGAGTGAGCCGGAATCACCACAGAGGTGTTCGGGGGGGTTTAAAAAATAGTGGGCAAATGGTGCATTTTCAATCAAATTGGAGAAAGCAAGAAGGTTTAATAAAGCAATTGTGAATCTGTTTTTAACAAAGACAGTGACTGGCAAAACAGGGAGTAAGGTTAGGTTTGTGCCTGAAACAAGAATATAATCATGCACACATCGACACATGCCCCAGTGATTTACAGCACAAAAAGGGCACCCCCACAGCATATGGAGTGTTGGTTTTGGCAAACGTTTCTCCCTTCTTAAATACTAAAAAGAAACATGTGAATCAAATTAGAATAATTCCCAGTTAAAAAAAACAAGGCAGTACATTAGATCAACTGTCGGTTGGGTTGTGGAGTTTTGTTTCGCCACGTTATCAAAAGAAAACCTATTTCCTGTATTGGGCCAAATATTAAGTTGCTGGTGAGCTATTATATAATAATCAACTTTAAGCATGTTGGCCTTGTTTGTCATATTCTGTCTTTTTTTTTTTAGGTCCCGTCTAGGCTGCGCATGTGCTGTCTCGAACAGCATGTTTTCAATCTGTGGGCTTCAGCCCGCCCATTGCCTTACCACTTGTTTGCTCCATCGTGCTCTCATATCCGTCGTTCCCGTTAGTCCATAGCATAAAAGCGTCATGCTTCTTCCTGTGTTTGACCCTCCCCCTGAACATGGACCAAGTGCTTGCGTCCTTCCACTACTCCCGTTATAGGAGCTACTATTTTCTTTGTCTTTGAGCACTCCACACGAGTGCTGGTGTTTTCACTCACTCCATCTCCTCCCGCCCGCCCCAACCCTGTTGATTCGTTTTCTTTGTAGATCGGCTTTATTATTCACCTCACTCACCGAGCCAGCAAAATGATAAGTGATGTGTACTTACCCCTTTGAGCTCATCCACTTACGCACAGATCAAGAAAATAAATGGCCTTCCTGCTAGTTAGGAGCTTGGGCCTCAGTTTTCTAAATGCACCTGTTTTAACTAGCATATTAATAATTTCCTAAACACCGCTTCATGGTTCGTTGTAAAGGAAATGTACTATGTACCTATCTACTAACTTATACTGCAAAGATCTCTTGCCCTCGCTTTTCAGTATTAGGGCACACAGGTGAACTTCATCATTACTAAAATGAGCAATAGCTGCTACATAGCGTCAAGAGATGCACATGCATCTCTTGGCACTATGTAGTAGACCGGGCACAAGTTGAGGGTAGACTGAGTCTATCCACTCTTTTCACAGGGTGATCGCAGTCTACCCTGCTATGAGATTGGGCCCCACAGAAATATGGTAAACTTGTCTTGGTGCAATTTTTAGACACCGGGACACATTCAACAGTGCCTGCACATTGTTTGCTTTTGTTCCAAGCAGCAATGTACAGACGGGGAAGGGGCTTATCAGATTCCAGCTGGGCCTATAACAAAGGTCGAAGTTAAGGGGCCATCAGGTCTCCTTTTCTTGGAGTATCCAGGCTGGGAGCTATCAGGAGCCTCACATCTAAATGAAATGGAGGAGAAACAAAGGCACATAGCTTATCACATCACATCACACAAGAGGTAGGCATGCTTTTGACTTTGTTCAGTCCTTTTATATAAGAGATATGCATGTGTGTAGGAATGTCAGATTTGTTAGTCTGTCCCAGTATTTACACAAACAATTTAAATGCCACTATTTTGTTTTGTTTCTTTTACAGCGCTATAGTGCTACTAATCCCATTGTAGTGTCAGAGTGCTTTATACATACACATTATACATTGACAATAAATGATGTGTGTAAATCAAGGGAGTGTTACATAAGATGGGGAGAGTTACAAGGTGTAGGAGCCACATGTCCTTCTTGGCTCACTGTGCTATATTAGAAGAATTACAATGTATGAACTGCAAGTAACAAAAGGATCTCTGTGTTCAAAGCGCTAACTCACTTGCCCATTTACATACAATAAAAATCTGTCATCTGCGCGTTACATAATGTGCTTTCCAGGAGACCTATTAACCCTCAATGCTACTTTGATCCAAAACTGGGACTAGACAAAACACAAACCTCTCCAGCAAATAGTTATTTTACCATTATTATTATTCCCCGAGCTTTACTGAGCACACAAAGATCTCTGCCACAGGTGCCTTAACCCCATGATATTTTAAAATACAGACTTTGCAACCAGTTGAGTAGAACAGATTTACTGCCGCATTTCTCCTTGTTGCCAGTTTCTTTGTGGCAGGATTTAAAAAAATAAATACATGTTAAGGCCCTGATTTTGCATCGGGTTGCATAATTTTTTTGCACAACCCCGAAGCAAAATCTAATTTGTTAAATATTGTAATGAGCTCAAATGTACTTACGATAGACCTGCTAAACAAACATATAACTTTCATGTTTGGTTTCTTGTGCTACTGGCAGTGACTAATATTGATTTTTAGTTTTTGTTTTCAGCGGCAGTCATTAAAGCTGTGAGATAATTGAGAGGATTTGTTAAATAATTGATAGTTGTCATTTTGCTTTGTCGGGTTATTACCTGGTAAAAGTAATACAGTTGTTCAACTCATCGTTCAGTGGGAAAAGCCTGTTGTTTAGTTCAGCTTTTTGTAAACAGCAGTGTGCAGGGGTGAGAGTATTGCCTGAAACAGCTTGAAGCAGTAACTGCTAAAGAGCAGTGAACATGTTGCATTAGCCATGCGTTAGGGATTGTTTAATGACATGTCTTAACCAAAAGGGTTGGGGTGTTGGGTGTGTGTAAGTGAGAGAGGGACATGGAATAAGGTAGAAAAGGGCTGGTAAAAATGGCCCCATGGCCTGCGACCTCTTATTTAATTATCCTGATCAGGCCCGGCTCCAGGAATTTTTATTTGGGTGGGCCAAGGGTGCATTTGGGGGGGCCACTGCGGGATCGATTTGTCGCATATATGTCTAGGCAGGCCTGCTTCAGTGCCCTCCTTTATCTCTTCTTAGTCTTACAAGGCCCAGTAAAACGCACTCTTTTCCAAATCTCTTTCTAAATATTATCACTCTCAAAAAGTGTTTTTTCTATGAAATGTTCCTTTGATGGGAAAAGGAGGTTTCTGAGGTGGTAGTATCAGGCAACTGACACTACTCGGGCTCCCTCTGAGCGAGCCTTCAGGGAGAATCCCTCTTCATTACTACCTCCACCTGACCCCGGACTCTGCAACGCACTCCCTTACAGGCTTGATTATCCACTACTCCTCTCCAGTGCACCTTATCTCACAGCTGACCTTGGGCCCTAGCCCCATATCAGGCACCATCGGGCTCCACTTTCATTTTTCCCGGTAAAAACAATAGTAAAATCACCTTCAAACTTAAAACATTGAATAAAGCAGTAAATATAATTAGCACGCACTTTAAAGTATGTTCCACAGTAGCCTGTATGACCAGACTGCTAATTAAACAAAAACAGAAAGGCCATGACAGGGCCGGGTTTAGCGCTGATGCGAAAGTCTTTTTTGGCGCCACACTAATAACCTCTTTCTCCGTAAATACCTTTACTACCACCTTCCAACAGTGCCCCTCATCCCTCCATGGCCCCCCCATTGACCTCTTCCTCGGATTCCCTCACTGCCACACTCCACAAGTGCCCCTGATCTCCCCATAGCCCCTCCCCCTCGTGACCTCCTCCTCGGATTCCCTCACTGTCACCCTCCACCAGTGCCCCTCATCTCTCTGTAGCCCCTCCCCCTCATGACCTGCTCCTCAGACTCCCTCTCTACCACCCTCCACCAGTGCTCCTCGTCTCTCCCTAGCTCCCCCCCCTCCACCCCATGACCTCTTCCTCGGATTCCCTCACTGCCGCCCTCCAACAGTGCCCCTCATTGCTCCATAGCCCCTCCCACCACCACCTCCTCCTCAGATTCCCTCGCTGCCACCCTCCAACAGTGCCCCTCATCTTTACGTAGACCCTCTCTCATATGCATTTCATTTGTTGTATAGCGCTACTCATGTCAGTGTAGTGTGTCAGTACTTTACACCACGCACACATTATACAGAGACAATGAGTCATACAAGTATGTAAATCAGTCTACAGGGAATGTCACATAAGCCAATGAGGATGACAAGGTGTATGAATCACGTCATACATGCTGGTGGGCAATATATTTTAAGAGGGTTTGGTGTGGGGAAACAACTTTAGGATTTAAAGAGTATTACATGGGGGTCAGCTTTACTGATAAAAATGTATATCTGCCCAAACATACTCATTTCAGCAACATTAGAATAATGAAAGACTGAGGAAGTTCTAACTATATCACAAAACAAAAATAAGCGAAGTTCTAACTACACAATTCATGTTTGTATGCAGCTCTTTGGTGACAGTTCATTGGTCACTGTCCTATGTTAGGATTGTAACTTCTGAACTGCAAGTAGCACAAGGATCTCTGTGACAAAGGCAGTAACCCACTGAGCTTCCACATAAAATACAGTTGATCTGCATTTAAAAACTACGGACAGACAAACGATTGCCCTCCAGCAGGATCATTAATCACCAGCGTTATCTGGGCATGTTGTGTTGTCTTATTTTATCCTGCATCGATCATGATAATGATAAAAAAATTGTTTAAATGAAGCACGCACAAAGTATGTGTCCTGCTGGTCCTGTGCACATTTTAAATCGAAAAACAAATAGTGACAAATTCTCCTACCTACTTTATTAGTCAAACTGTGTCACAGCCTGGTGTGATAAACTGCTGCAGGGGTCGGGAAAGGTGACAGGAATAAACAAACTTCTTTTCTCCTGCACTGCATAGAAAAGGAAATATCCACGCAGCAGGACAGTCGGCAAAGGTTACCGGTGACAAACAAAGGATTTGTCCCTTTCGCCATGTGGAGATGGAGGGGTGAAAAAAAAAAACAAAGCCTCGTTAATGGTCTTGTAAAGACCTGTGAAGTACCCGGGTGCGGCTGCGATAATCTCAAAGCTGTCTGTGTGTGTGGGAAGCTGTCTCAGCCTGGGCGCGCGCACACACAGACAGCTCTTTGAGCTCAATTCCGTTGCGCCCCTGCCTTCAAGCCCTCACTGCGAGGGCCAAGGCTCCTGTTGCGCGACACACCCACGAAGGTCAGGCGACACAGTAACGTGTCGCGACACATACTTTGGAAAGCTCTGCTGTAGACACTGAGGTGCCAATTACGTGCGGTAAAAAATGTCCCCATACGACTCGTATCCGGTCTTTTTACCGTACGAATCGTACAAGTGCCGTACAAACTGGCAATCACGATTCGCATGGTAAAAAGTCCATACGAACCGCATTGGGAATCATTCCCCATACGTCCTCGGGTCGGAAAATGTGTCCGACACGTCCTCAGACGATTTACCGTACAAATGTGAAAAGTGAAGTCCGACCGAGGAATCACGATCCTACCCGTGCGTCCGATCTCACAACCGTATGGTAAAAACACCGTCCGCACCGAACTCCCATTGCAACCATGGAGACATGTGCCCGCATACGCGCCCAACACTCCCCCCAGCCCCCGTACGTTCGAGTCGTACCCCCACCCGTGTATGTACACCCCTGTACGTGTCGTACTCCCCCGTGTATGAACACCCCTGTACGTTCGAGTCGTACCCCCACCCGTGTATGTACGGTGCGTACCCCCAGCGCATACATACATGGGTGGGGGTACGACTCGAACGTACAGGGGTGTACATACACGGGGGAGTACGACACGTACAGGGGTGTACATACATGGGTGGGGGTACGACACATACAGGGGTGTACATACACGGGGGAGTACGACACGTACAGGGGTGTACATACACGGGGGAGTACGACACGTACAGGGGTGTACATACACGGGGGAGTACGACACGTACAGGGGTGTACATACACGGGGGAGTACGACACGAACGTACGGGGGCTGGGGGGGGACGGTGCGTACATACGGGGGCTGGGGGGGGACGGTGCGCACATACAGGGGCTGGGGGGGGGACGGTGCATACCGGGCCACCTACTCTGGTCGTTTCGCGCCGTACTTCGCTTTTCCGGCACTTTTTGGGTGCCGTGAAAATATCGCCGTCCGGACTGCTGTCGGTCCGAATCGTACTTCCTGGGTCGTGAAACGCTGCCTGAAAGCGTCCCGACGTCACGTTGCAGCATTCCCGGATCACATTCGTACGTATATTTTCGTCGGTCGGTGTTTTTTACGATTCGTACGGCAATGGTGTTTCCGTGCGAATCGTAATTCCATGTTTGTAAAGTTTTCCGACCGGGTACGAGTCGGACGGAGAAAACTCTCCGACCGACGGTTCGTACCCGGTTTTTACCGGATCGTAATCGGCACCCGAGAGTGTCCACATTTTGTGATGACACACATGACACCTAGGAAAATATGCCCCAGGGAACAGTAGTGGCCACACAACTCCATGGTCCTGAATGGGAATGACTGCAACACACGCCACCATCCCTGCACTATGCGTATCGCACACTCATGCACATCATGTAACAGGCCACAACATAGGACATGCGTGCTGTAAGGCATGACACTTGAGAGACTAACTCCCATGTCTGGACTCAGCATCAGTGCCAACTGACATGGAACCCACAAGTACTGAACTGGACAGGGCACAGGCAAGGTCCCAAAACCTGTTACACACCACCCCCACACATGATGCTACAGGCATTGTTCACGTGGATAAACTGCCAGCCTAGATAACCTTGTGAAGGAGTGACTACACACAGACCAGGGAACACATTGCAATGAGGGGAAGGGAGGCAGGAGAGCACCGCTATACTGTGGGTAACAGGATCTGCACAGCACCTTTAGACCCTGGCAGTGTATCCATGCAACTGCGCACTTACAAATGCTGGTGACACACAACAAACACACATGTACTTACCCCCTTCCTGCTGCTGCTTCTCCTGTAAGCGCCTGTCCAAGTCTGGAAAGACCACCGCCAGCACACGCTTGTGGATGTGGGTCAGACAGCGGCGCCCACGGTTCTTATGGGTCTCAGGTGAGTCCCCCAGCAGGACCCGTGCGATCCTCCGCGTCCAGCACCGGATATCCTGCCAGCGTTTTCTCACCTGGGCCAGGCGCCGCTTGCGACCATCCGTCCTCCTCACGGCACTGACGGCGTTCATCCAGATCTGCTTCTTGGCAGAGGGGCCTACCTGTGAGGATGAACAAGTGACACTACATCAATACACCTGGCACATGTCACAGAGACACATATTAGAACAAATGTGCTGGTTACAACAAGGCATAGTATGCATCCAACGCATTGCACCTTTGTCATAGGGACATTATCCTCTGGGGAAGGGCAAAAGCAGTACGTGCCATTGAAAGTACACAGGTGGAATGAGGGCAACGACACAATCAATGATCCAGGCTCACACTGTGCATCACAAGCTACACCAGGATAATGTGCAGCACCTCAAAGCAGTCACATGCCACAGGCCACTGACGCTACCTCAGCAGAGTACACAGACACACACAGGCACAGGACATTCACCTGCCATTGCCAAATGCAGCTACAAACCTCACTCTGCACATGTGCCACTAGACGGGGGGGGGCTCACAGGTGTGGGGCTGGCTCTGCACGTCAGACACACAGCACTGCTCCCTGCTCACATAAGATGGGCAGGGTATATCCATCCCTCATGCAGCTACGGTGCTACACTCCACATATGCACCCACCCACATGACAGGGGACTTACACACACCCCGATGTCCAGGGTACGAACACATCATGTGGACACTCTCAGCACAGGTACAGAGAACTAACACACATCTGTGGGCACAGTCACCTGTCACACTGGGCTGACCACATAATCACATGAGGACTGTAGAGGCAACATTCCCAGGAGGATAAGACAGGCAGAATGTGGCATGCACCATGCAGTGATTGTCACAGTAAACACAATGCAAGTGAGGACGGCAGACATGCACCTCAGCATGCTCTGGCTGGGAGACATCAGGCATTCCCCCCCCCGAGACCTCCCCTACAGTACATTGCATGTGTGTCACACCTGGACACAATGCCAGAAGTCACAGTCACAAAAAGGGACACAGTCTGTGCTAGTGGACTCTGCACTCACCTGATACCCTGGTCGCCCATACAGCAGGGGGTACTGTGGGAGGATCACATCCAGCAATGCCAGGTTCTCCTCCAGGGTGAAAGGCTGTGCCCTCTCCACAGACCTTGACATGGTTCCAGGGAATCACGAGCAGCAGCTGGGACGTAGAATCCAAAGATGTGCACGCAAGTGCTCTCTCGTGGGACCTGGCTGCCTTATATCTGCCTTGCTGGCCTGTTTCATGCACAGGAGTACAGAGTGATTGGTCACTCACATTTGCATCCTATGTTTCCTCCAATCCCTTTAAACCTAGCACAGTCAGTGGGTTTTCATTGTTTTTTTTCGTGAGCATGATGTCAACTCCACAACCACTTTGCAACAAAGTAGATTCATTCAAACTGACTTTTGCTGTGCACCTGCAGAAACAAAATCATACTTTAAACTTGGTCTCCATGACAACCAGCATGCATGTAGGCCTTTATACTTGTCCCTCATGTGTCCCCTATGTAATTTGGAGATTCACACACAGGTACGGTGCGTTCCGGGGCCCTAGGGCACCACAAATGCATAGCAACGGCCCGTACAGGCGTGTGTATGGTCCGTATCACTATGGGTACGCATACGCGAGCACACCCATAGTGATAGTGAGCGTACGCACGTGTGTACGGTCCGTATCACTATGGGTACGCATACGCGAGCACACCCATAGTGATAGTGAGCATACAGGCGTGTGTACGGTCTGTATCACTATGGGTGTGCTCGCGTATGCGTACCCATAGTGATACGGACCATACACGCGCGCGTACGCTCACTATCACTATGGGTGTGCTCGCGTATGCGTACCCATAGTGATACGGACCGTACACGCGCGCGTACGCTCACTATCACTATGGGTAGGCCTACGGCAGCACTCCCATAGTGATAGGGAACGTACACAGGCCCTCAGAGCAAATGTACGGTGCCTTTCACACATCACAGTGGTGACAGGCAGCACACAGGAAGGAATAGAGCTGACATACTTGTCCATGGATGGACATCAAGGCATTGTCTGGGCAGTACTACATGTGTGGGGCACAGGTGTGAAAGGCTGTGATGTGGCACATTACTCCTGAGTCGAGAAGGCAATAGATGCATGATGAGATGTGTACAGATGTTATGTGTGACGGTGCAATATGTGCCAGGCATGCCCTTAACTCCTTTGACATGTGTGCATGTCGTACTGCACACTTGGGATGAGCGTCACTGGCATGGCACAGTCAACAACACACGCAAGTGTCCCCTGATGCCCGCTACAGGGGTTACCACACCAGACATGTGACTACCCATGGTGCACGATGTGTCCATGTCATGTATGTGTGGTATGTTCCCATTAGCTTAATGTTGGTGTTCCCTCAAAAGCATCAGCTGTTGCAGCAACCAACATGTGTCTGTGTGTAGATGGACATGGCACACTGTTACGCACACCAGGCCACATGTGGTATCGGATGTGAGGTGTGTATGTATGCATGGGACACGGAGTAGCGTAACAAGGACCTGTCTGCATCCTCTCAATGTATGTATGGTGAGTCATTACATGTACACCTTAATGGCAAGGTGTGTGGCCTGTCCTAGTGTAATGTAATGTGACCTGTGGCTCTATTGTTCCGCTACCTGTCTCTGTAATCGACATCCTACTTCTGCTGATGTGTTGATGTATGTCACTCCTGTGTTGCGTCTGGCTGTTCACTTACACTGAGACACAGCTAGTCCCATGCCATGGCATGTGGAGGTTCACAATCTCCGTGTGTAGCTGGGTCTTGGTAGGAGTGTCACCTGGCAGCCATACGTGTCCAGGGCATGTAGCACATACCTGACTCCGTATGTAGCATATGTGTATTGACAGATTAACATGTGCTCAGTACATATAAATTGTTGTTGTAGTGCACTCACTCTTCCTTGTCACTTAAAAATGACTGCAGAGCGCCGCCTCTTCCCCGACCAATTCCGGACTTGGCTGACATGCGGGAGAATGACTGTATATGCTGCTACCGCTTCCCCCAACCGTTGATTGAGGAGTTGACGGCAAGGCTGGCACCACACCTGCAACCACTGCACAGGTATCCTACGGCACTGACACCCAAGCTGAAGGTAATGGCAGCCCTACATTTTCTTGCCACGGGTACCTTTCAATATACCATAGCTCATGTTGGTGGCATGTCCCAGAGCATGTTCAGCCGTGTGCTGCATGATTTCTTAGAGGCCATGTTGCTTCACCTGGATGAGTTCATCCATTTCCCAACTCCTGAACAGTTGACTGGGGTCAAGCGTGGATTCTATGCCCTGGGAGGGATGCCCCATGTCATTGGGTCCATAGATGGGACACATGTGGCTTTGGTACCACCACAGGCACAGGAGGTAGCGTACAGGAATCGCAAACACTACCACTCCATCAATGCCCTTGTGGTGTGTCTGTCGAACATGGTGATTTCACATGTCTGTGCTCGTTTTCCAGGATCAGCACACGATGCCTACATCATGAGGCGTAGCAGGGTGCCTGAAATGATGACGCAGCTGCGCAACTAACGAGCATGTGTTGTTGGTGGGTACACTCTGTCTGTCCTGTATTTTGCGTAGACTTCCAGCACGACCGCTTCTCCTGTCCTACTTATGTCCATGTGGTTTCCATGTAGGGGACGCTGGCTATCCCAACATGCCATGGCTGATCACACCTCTCCGCAACCCCAGCACACCGGCCCAGCTCCGCTACAACACCGCCCATGGCCAGACAAGGCGAGTGATAGAGAGGACATTTGGCCTCCTGAAGAGCCGATTTAGATGCCTCCACAAGACCGGAGGCACACTCCCATATGCCCCGGCGAAGGTCTGCAAAATCTTCATGGTCTGCTGCATGCTGCACAACATGGCAGTTGAGAAAGCTGTGCCACTCATCCTGGATCAAGATGATCAGGACCATCCACCCGTGGAGGACGAAGGGCTTGGCAATGAGGCTAGTGATGTGGAGGATGTGGTTCCACAAGAGGACATTCGGAGTTGGCTCATACGCGACTTCTTTGCTTAGTAGTGAGTACCAGTGTCTGAGTGTGCACGCATTGGTCCCCGTGTGGCATGTGTTGCGATGTGTGTGTCCATCTGCATGTATGCCACGTGAGTCAGAGGTGTGTGTGGATGTGTCACTCGAGTGATGGTGCCAGTGATGAGTGTATTTCCCCAGTCATAATTGTGACCTAGCATGTTGTCATCCTTACATGTGTCGAGTACATGCACATGCAAGTGGCTGTGCTTTTTGTGGCTGACTTCTTGTGTGTCTCTCATCCCCAGGTACTTGCGCATGCATTCGCTGGTTGCATTGTTGTGGCACTGCTATTCCTCATGGACACGTCATCGTGTGCTGACTTAGCGTTACACGCACGGACAAGTTTGGAAGTCTCCTTAGGGTAAGGGATGCATCAGGGGTGTATTGGGTGTGGCAGTTGTTTACGATGTGTGCACACTGCCCCTGTCGATGTTTGGTTCCTCTGCAGACATGTCGCATCACCATGGGACACATTACATGTAGCTGGGTACACCTGAATAGATGGTCAGACTTGTTGACAGTCATCTGTGATGGGATAGTGGATTGTGATGATGGCATCAATGTGTGTAACACTGCCCTCGGACACATACGGTTTGCATTGGCTTGACATGGTGTGGGACATCCATATCAGAGGATCCATGGTGTATGGCAGCCTCTCCGTGAGCAGCAGGGGGTGTTTAGCTGTTACCCGACACTTGTGTGCCAGTTCCATGGCTATCAAACATTTGTGCTGCAGAAGGGGGGTTCCAGTGTTGGACCCACATGTTACTCCACATGACCTGTGTATGTGTACTCCGAGTTGCCTCTGCATTCCCGAATACATGACTAATAAAGGTGTCCCTATGCCTCCAAGGTGCCTCTTCTCAGTCAATGCTGGTGTGTTGCCACGGTGCATACGGCATGTCTGGCATGGTTTTCCGTGATAGTGGCTATGTGTCTATGTGTTGAGTAGCAAGATGCAAGCTGTTTGTGTGGGATTAGACTCTGTATTGTGCATGATGTCCATGACTGTGTGGGTATTGTGACATGTGCCATCCCCATGCATCCAACGTTGGCCAGGCCACCATTCTCTGCATCCACCTGACTCAAGCTTGCAGGACATGGTTCTGCCACCTGTCTACACATACCTGGGTGCCCCCCAGGACACTCCACATGATCCCTGACCTCTGCGCATGACTGTCGCTGTACTCAATATGTCTGTCGGCATGGTTGTGCGGCCACCCCCTCAGCTGGTTGGGCCCATCACGGGTGTGTATGGTGCTCCATGTCTGTGTTGCCTAATACATTGTGACCCATGTGTGTCCTGTGCCAGACTCAGGCCCCAGGGTATGGATGGTTGAAGTCATATGATAACTCAGGCATGGTTAGACTTTACAAGACACATGTAAGGTAATAATGCAAAATGTAGGCATCATCTCTTTATCGTGTAACTTTTTAATTGTGTTGGGGTACGTGGGGGGGGTTATGACATGAGGGGCTTTCCGGGTGTGTGGAATCCAAAGTTCACTGGGGGAGTTGGTGTCCTTGCCATTGGAAATCATCAGAGTCCATGCCACAGTCTTTGTCAACATTGGTCAGACAGTGACCAGCAAGTCCATGTGGCAGAGAATGTCTTTTGCTGATGTGCTGCTGTTAGTCCAGTGGGCCAGGTGCCAGGCCAGGTGTCCTGGGAGATGGTGCTGTTGCGCCGACCCTCACGGTCTTTTCCGTGGACGACCCGCCCTCCTGTGGGAACCCTCAGAAGCAGGCCGTGACGATGTTTGGGATGCTCCGTCGGATGTCTCCTCCTCCTCCTGATCCCTCCCTGTGGGTGGTGATGTTCTTGGCCTGGTGGCACAGGGAGGGTTGCCCATGTTGTCGGCCATCCGACGGAGTGTACGGTGAATTCCCGTGAACACCGTCACGAGCTCAGCCTGTCTGTCCTCCATCCGCCCTTGGTGTTGCAGTAGACAGGCATGTTGCTCCGCAATTTGCTGGGCCTGCTGGGTCTTGATCTCCGCGAGGGTCCCCTTCATCTCGTTGAGGGTGGACACAACCTGGCCCATGCCCGTGGTGTCCTGCCGGTATGTGTCCAGGATGTTTCTGACATGGGAATATACCGGTTCCGCAGCCAACTGGTCAGGCTCGCGCCTTCGCCGTCCTCCACTCCCACCACCCCTGCCCACTTGCACCTGGCCTGCCCTTGTGGGCACATCGGGTCTCCGGGACCCCTGAGGGGTGGCATTAGTTTTGTCGCCTGCCTCCTCCTGGGTGCCTGGTACACCGTGTCCCTCCTGGTCAGCCTGGCTGCATTGTGGTGGTGGGACAGGGATCCTGGGTGTCTCCTGGGATGTGGCAGGAGTGGGGGTGGTGGTTGGCCCAGTTGTACCTGACACAGGTGCTGCAGGTGGTTGGACACCAGAGAGGCCAGGTTGGTCGGGGTCGTCCACAAAGTGGTGAGAGTTGTCGCTGCTGGTGGGATCGTCATCCCGCAGAGCCGGGTCCTGTGAGTCTTCCCCCCCCAGTGTTGGGGGGTGATCCACGACGTTGACCTGTGTGTGAGAGAGACAATGTTATTTTTGTTCCATGCAACATCCATGTTTCATTAGTTTCTAAGTTGGCACATTTCCTCTGGGTATTTGGATATGTCTTGCATTCCACTCACAGTGCACTTGTGCATGGGTATGTCCCTTGGCCACAGCTTTTGAGACTTTACCTATGTGTGGCACAGTCTTACTTGCTGCGTCAATTGTGACTGCAGTCAGCAGTGGAGTGAGCAGGTGTGGCGAGCCATGCATTGGCGCCTTCCGTGTTGCACTGTACGTGGGCACATGGAGTTGTTCCACACACTTATATAATGCAGGTAGCTCGTGTTGTGCTCGTGCACAGGTTGAGACATGGCCCAGTGTTTTGCCATGGAGAAGAGAGGGGGATTCAGGCACCGGCCACCCTTGTCTACATGCACGCAGTCCACCTGCTGACGAGCAGACATTCCCACACCCCCCAAGGCTGAATTGGTCTCCCTGTGTCTCCCTTTCTCACTCCCTCTCTGTCCCCCTCTCCCTCCCTCCCTGTGTCAGCCTCCTCCCTCTGTCTGTCTCCCTGTGCCTCCCTCCCTCTCTCTCCCCCTCTCCCTCCCTCTGTGTGTCACCCTCTGTCACCTCAGCCCAGCTTCCTAGGCACACACTTTTTGCAGATCTTTGAATGGCCCGTGGCTTGTTCATGTGAGTTTGTTTCTGATATCCAGGCACCCATTGGGTGTAGTGTCTGTGTCTGCGCTGCTGCTGTGGTGGTGTGTGCTGCCACTCTTTCACAGTGTTGGCTGTTCATTAGCTGCTGTCATGTGCAAAAACGTGCCTTCACCCCCATGTCTTAATGCAAGGCGTCCGCCATTTGCTGGCAAGTCTTTCCTGTGTGGGGACACACTGTTTGTCTGGCTGTGACCTAGGCCATATGGGCAGAGGGCATTGTTGTCTGCTTCTGAGTTGCACTATGTGATTTTTTGGGCCCACACTCCCGCCATCCGGCTTACCGTGTCTTGTGTTGGTGTTTTCTGTGGCCTGTGACTTGGCATTGTCCAGCTGGGTGCATGGGGCATGGTGGCGCTAGTGGCATGTGCGTGTTCATGGAGTGTGGTTGAGTCATGCGATAGCTTGGGGTGGTTGCGTGCATGATTGTGAGTTTGGTTGTGGATGACGTTCCCCCATGTGAGGTGAGTTGTTTGTGTACTCACCCGGCTCTCGGAGTCCTTCTACTCCGTCCACTGCCACCACCGGCAGTATGGCCATCACCCTCTCCTCCCAGGGATGGTATTGTACGCGTCTGCGGGGCGGCCCTCCTCCAGTGATGTTGGCCTGGTTGTGGTCATCGGTCATTTTGGCTCGGACCCTCCTCCGCAGATCATACCACCTGGCTTGGCATTCATGCCTGGTCCTTCTGGTGGACGCAACAGCATTCACAGCATCGACAATCGTCTGCCACATGGCTGTTTTTTCTGAAATGCTGGTCTGTCTGACCAATGTTCCAAAGAGGTGTGGCTCGTTGTGGGTGTGTGGGTGTGGTTGTGCAGGTGTGTGTGTGAATGTGATGAGGGGGTGTTTGTGAAGGTGGATGTGTGAAGGTGTGCAAGTGTAAGGTGTAGTAAAGGTTCAAGTATGGTGCTGTGGGTTGTCTGTGGGGTCTGGCAGCAGTGAGTCTGTTGCAAAGGCTCATGGTTTGTATCTGTGGGCCCTTTTTATTGGTCCATTGGTGGGTGTGGCTATGTTTGAACTTTGGGTGGGAGTGTTATAAGGAGTGGTTGTGTTTTGGGCCTCTGTTTGGGAGTTTGGCAGTTGCAGGTCAGTGAATGTGTTGTATTTGTGCTTGTTGGACATGTTTTGTGGCTTTGTGCGATTCGAGTAGAGTCTTCTTGTGTTGTTTTGCTTTGTCCTGGTTGTGTACGTGTGTTTTTAGCGTGTGTACGGTGTGTACATCGGCCAATTTGTTGTACAGTGCTGTCCTTGTCTCTGGCTTGGTACGACTCGTACAGGCGCGATGTTGGGTGAAGGTGCTGGTGTTGGGGCCTGGGGTGCGCTCCGTACTTAGACTGTTGGGGTCGGGGTACGCTCAATACATACGCGGGTGAGGGTACGGGTCGTACATACACGGTTGGGGTGGGGGTACGCCCCATACATACGCGGGTGAGGGTACGGTCCGTACATACACGGTTGGGGTGGGGGTATGCTCCATACATACGCGGATGAGGTTACGGGCCGGACATACACTGTTGGGGTGGGGGTACGCTCCATACATACGCGGGTGAGGGTACGGGTCGTACATACACGGTTGGGTTGGGGGTACGCTCCATACATACGCGGGTGAGGGTACGGGTCGTACATACACGGTTGGGTTGGGTGTACGCTCCATACATACGCGGGTGAGGGTACGGGCCGGACATGCACGGTTGGGGTGGGGGTACGGGCCGTACATACACTGTTGGGGTGGGGGTACGCTCCATACATACGCGGGTGAGGGTACGGGTCGTACATACACGGTTGGGGTGGGGGTACGCTCCATACATACGCGGGTGAGGGTACGGGTCGTACATACACGGTTGGGGTGAAGGGTACGCTCCATACATACGCGGGTGAGGGTACGAGCCGGACATGCACGGTTGGGGTGGGGTTACGGGCCGTACATACACTGTTGGGGTGGGGGTACGCTCCATACATACGCGGGTGAGGGTACGGGTCGTACATACACGGTTGGGGTGGGGGTACGCTCCATACATATGCGGGTGAGGGTACGGGTCGTAAATACACGGTTGGGGTGGGGGTACACTCCATACATACGCGGGTGAGGGTACGGGCCGGACATGCACGGTTGGGGTGGGGGTACGGGCCGTACATACACTGTTGGGGTAGGGGTACGCTCCATACATACGCGGGTGAGGGTATGGGTCGTACATACATGGTTGGGGTGGGGGTACGCTCCATACATACGCGGGTGAGGGTACGGGTCGTACATACACGGTTGGGGTGGGGGTACGCTCCATACATACGCAGGCGAGGGTACGGGCCAGACATGCACGGTTGGGGTGGGGGTACGGGCCGTACATACACTGTTGGGGTGGGGGTACGCTCCATACATACGCGGGTGAGGGTACGGGTCGTACATACACGGTTGGGGTGGGGGTACGCTCCATACATACGCGGGTGAGGGTACGGGTCGTACATACATGGTTGGGGTGGGGGTACGCTCCATACATACGCGGGTGAGGGTACGGTCCGTACATACACTGTTTGGGTGGGGGTACGCTCCATACATACGCGGGTGAGGGTACGGGTCATACATACACGGTTGGGGTGGGGGTACGCTCCATACAGACGCGGGTGAGGGTACGGTCGTACATACACGGTTGGGGTGGGGGTACGCTCCATACATACGCGGGTGAGGGTACGGGTCGTACATACATGGTTGGGGTGGGGGTACGCTCCATACATACGCGGGTGGGGGTACGGGCAGTACGTATGGGGGTGTACATACACGGGTGGGGGTACGTCTCGTACATACGCGGGTGTACATACACGGGTGTACATTCACGGGTGGGGGTACGGCTCGTACATACACGGGTGTACATACACAGGTGGGGGTTCGACTCGTACGTACACGGGTGTACATACACGGGTGGGGATTCGACTCGTACATAGGAGGGCTGGGGGGTGGTTGGGCGCGTACATACGGGGGCTGGGGGGAGTGTTGGGCGCGTATGCGGGCGCATGTCTCCATGGTTGCTATGGGAGTTCGGTGCGGACGGTGTTTTTTCCATCCGGTTGTAACATCGGACGCACGGGATGGATCGTACTTGCGCGGTCGGACTTCACTTTTCACATTTGTACGATAAATCGTCCGAGGATGTGTCGGACACATTTTCCGACCCGAGGACGTGTGGGGAATTATTTCCAATGCGATTCGTATGGACTTTTTCCCATGCGAATCGTACTTGGCAGTTTGTACGGCACTTGTGCGATTCGTACGGTAAAAAGACCGGATACGAGTCGTACGGGGAATTTTTTTCCAGGATCGTAATCGGCACCCATATCTTTGCTGAGGCAGGGCGAGGAGAAAAAGTAATTCCTTGCTGACACACTGAAGCAAGACGCTGAGGTTTCTGCATGCAGACACTCCAGCTTGCAGTGGGCTGACATCCCCAGCAGGGTGTTCATCTCGAAACCAAGACAGGGTCCCACAGTCTCTCACTTGAGGTAATGGGGTTGACTTTATCCTAGAGGGATTCTTGGCTTTACACCTACATACATGCTAGGTACACTTAGGTACATCTACTTGGGGGCGCATCATAGGAGTATACATTACTACTGTCATGTATTTTTATACCTACCTGTATTAATCGTTTTAGCACTATGGTAGGAATCTACCATCCTTTTACTCTGTTGGTGCTTATAAACATTTATATCTGTTTCTGTCTTATGGTTGTTTCAGCACACATATTTTACACTAGAATGACGCTGGTTCAATAAATGCTTATTAAAAACATCCCCACCATTTATTCTGTGTATCTCTCTGAGACAAAGTGAGCATGAGTGATAGAGAGAAAAGTACTGCACTGTTTCCAGGATCCCTGATGGGACAGAGTTGTCATGTTCGATAGTTGCCAAAAACTATTCTCTCCTTGGTAAGAGGATTTTGCAGTGGCACTGTGAGCAAGCTGGTATACAGACTAACATACCCGGTCGGGGTGTCTGGAATCAGTTTGGACACCAATCCCACAGTCTATGTTGTCTAAACGTGCAGATCCTCGAAACTACCTGTTTCAGTATTTTGACATGGCTCAAAAAAATTCTAAGATGTCTCCAGTTCTCAGGCTAGTGAACAGTCATCCAGGCCCTGGTGATTTTGAGGCTTAACTACGGAAACAGTCTGTATTTAGAGGTCACAAAGAACCTTCTCAGACGACACCAGATAGTGCAATATGCAGCTGCAAGTATTTTACTTCATCCCCCCAAGATTCATCTTAATGCTAGCGTACATCACGAGCTGCACTGGCTCCCAATTGAACGTCGTATTCAATATAAGGTGCTGTGCTATGTACACAAATGTTTCTCAACCTCCAGCCCCTCCAACCTAAGATCTTGGGTACTACCATTAACCCTTAGCCAGCCCTTAAGCTCAAGCAATTTGGATCTTGTCATTGTTACCAGTTAGGAGATCTAGGCAAAGTTGAGGTGTTCTCTTCCTGCTGACTTCAGAGCCTGTTGGTCGCTTTCAGTCTTTCTCAGGAAACTCAAAACCTGGTTGTTTGAAAACTCTGTTATTAGAAGCAGTTCCTGTTATGTTCTTGGGTACCTTACTGTAGCGTAGCACTGGGAAACCCTTAATAGGGTAGCAATGCTCTGTACAAATATGAATAATAATAATAATTTCCGATTCAATTCTCTTTTCTCCTGATATCTCTTGTTCTAACATTTGTAGGTAAGTCTTCCATTGTGGAATTGTAATGTTATTTTTATCTGCATGAAAATTTTCTTCAAAGGAAAGATACGGTCCAGTTATGGCTTCTTCTTTCTGCAATTGTTAAAAAAACTGTAGGAGTGCCAAAAAATGTAATTCTTTGTATTATTATTTTCACGAGTACGGTTTAGGTGATTAATGTGTGAAGGTTTTGAATGAAATATTAAGCAACCATTTGTTCCTGCAAATTTAAATTTCCCACCATTGACATCCCCTGCTACATTATTTTGATAAGTGTAGACTTGAGCAACTTCATATAGTGAAACAAAGGGCTCGTGTCAGGGTGGTCAGTGTCCAACAAATTAGTTTTAAGAATGTTTTTGTATTCTGGATCAAGATCATCAAGTTCTTTAATTTCAGCTAAACTTTTAAGAACTCTCCCTCATGATGATGACAATCCTAAGCTAAGCCAATTAATGGGTCAAGGTTCAATGTATAAACCTGAAGAGCTTAAATGGCCGCAAGCCTCATAGCTGCTCACCTCTCGATGAAAAAGCATTTGAAGGCATAATCGATATTGCTTATTGTCAAAGATTGCTCAGCAGATATCTCTTCCCATGCTTACTTCATATCAGTTCTGTCTGCCTTAGTAATGTTTGAAGTGACATAATGTGCTACTGCTGTAGAGTTATGTGCAACAAATGTTATGTCCAAGTTAGCATTCTACATATATATGCATAGTATTAAAGTGTTGTAGTCATTGATCTGCTGTGATGCTTGGTCTCCATTTGGATTAAATGTATTTAGGTGACTTTCCTGTGACAACATGCCTAACTGAAGGCATAATATTGTTGCCTCTTCCTTTATTTAGAATTGGTCTTGGAAAACAAAAACGACATTTACAGCAGTGTTTAGAATTGTTCTTACATTTACATAAGCAGTATTTTCCACAGTTGTGACTGAATTTGAAACATTGTTCAAACCGGTTTGTGTTTGTTTCTTTATTATTGATTTCACAAGTGACATATTGTTCAATAAAATTAACCCCTTCCATGCGGGGCGGATTCCCCCGCTGTGCTGAGCGCTGCTTGCGCGGGCGTGGTCATGACGGAACGGTTCCGTCATGAGCACAGCTCAACCGACGCTCATGACGGAACTGTTCCGTCATGAGCGTCGAAGGGGTTAAAAAGGGTTTCATCAGTCATAGGCAAATTTTGGGGCATTTTTAATCCACACAAGCATGTGAATATCTCTTACTTGATTCTCTTTTTTCCAAAAGTAATCAACCTTGTCTCCAACTGGATTTTTGTTCTTGTTTGTTGAGGAGTAAGACATAGTTTGGAATTTGAGGTTAAAACATCTGCAAACATTTGCACGATCTAAAGAACCTAATTCCCCAGTTGTCTTCAAGGCAACATTTTGAAGATTATTGTTTGCTTGAGATAGGGAACTGTATAAATGATCCCATGGGTGTTCGGGATGACTAAAAGTGAGGACTCAAGTAGGCGTGCCCAAATTTCTCAACATACATCATAGTTCTCCATGTCTTCAAAATCAATATTCATTGGTACCTCACTGACATTCCATAATGTTGATCAAATTAAATTGAAGGTTTTCGTCATTCGTTTACACCTTGTTTAGAAAATATTTAGCTGTTAGGTTAGTAAATCCAGTTCCAGTCTGCATCACATGTGCAACAGCATTAGAAGTCATGGATTGGTCACTTTCATATAATTGTGGGGAGATATTAGGAATGTTTAAGTGAAAAAGTGGGTCCTCTAAATATAGTCTTATAGAATGATAGTCAGTAGCAGACATTTGTGCATGACGATCATCATTTCAACCTTCTTTCCCAGTTGGAAACAAATGTAGATAACATTCTGCTTCTAAAGTTTTTTGCCAGATATTAACTGGCTGTTCTGTAGCTTTTCTCATTTGATAAAGTTCTAATACATCACCCATCATATCTCTAAAATGCAGTGGGTGTATATTGGAGTGCTCATAGGTTTGTTCAGAGTATTACTTATTAATCTTTTCAAACTGACCAATGTTGTTTTCATGTACAAATGGCAGTTCAGTGGAAGAGATGAAGTCTTCCAGCTCCATAATTTCTGAGGGTTACATTTTACTGATTTTGGTTGCATTCGAATAATTGTTTGAAAAAGATGTGGAGTTTGAATTAATATACTTTCATATAATGTTAGATTTCTAAACTTCTGTAGGTATACCTATATTTACTCACTGAATTAGCTAAAAAGGGTCACACAGTTTCTCAAGCTAAAGGGAATTCAAAGATAAAAAAATCTATAAGTTACAGCGGTGCTGGAACAATTTTCAGAGTGGTGGTGCTGGCATCATTGTTGCATCAGTGAAGTTACAGGGACAGCAAATGTGGCTACTTTCAGCACCAATGGTAGGCTACTAAGACCAGTTGTACTCTCCCAGGTACAAAATCTTTTGGAGATGAGTGTTCCCGTTGGTTTGGGGAAATAATAATATTGCCCAGCTATTGAATGTATGTAAATATACCCCTGAAGCGTTGCCTTGGTCCAAGGAGGCAGAACAAGCCCTTGTATCTTTGAAACAAGAACTGCCAACTGTACTTGAATCAGCCTTACCTGATTATTCCAAACCTTTCACATTGTGTTGTCATGAAAAACAAGGTTTTGTTTGATGTATTCTGGTTTATCATCATGGTGATAAAAAGAAAGTAATTGCTTACTCTTGATGTTCTCACACCTACAATAATGCCATGCCTGTGGCTGTCCATTTAGTTGCAGCTTCTGAACATCTTGTGTTACAGCACCAACTCCTGATTGCTGTAACTCGCGCCATAGCTGCATTGCTATTGACTACTAAAATTCAGTACATTTCCATGTTATGATTGCCAGGGAGGTAACAAAGTGTTACTATCAGCATCCCATATTGAAACTGTATGTTTTAAACACTGTGTTTCTCTTTTCCAGTCCTCTTAGTGGCATCCTGCTCAACACCCGCTCCGTCCACAGACACGCCGTAGAACTCTGGAACCTCCTCGACACAACATCACCAGACATCGCCTTTCTCACTGAAACTGGGATGAACGCCTCCTCAGCCCCCGACATCGCCATCCCGGATGGATACAAGATCATCAGGAGGGACCGCGTCAACCAGACCGGAGGAGGCATCGCCATCATCCACAAGAACACCATCCGCATCACGACCGACGCCGACGACACCCTCGCCACCGCCGAACACCTCCACTTCCAGATTCACACTGACCCTAAGATGACCCTCAGAGGCACCCTCATCTACCGACCCCCGGGACCACGCAGGCAATTTGGCGAAGACATCACTGACTTCATCAGCCCACACGCCCTCCCCTCCGCCGACTACATCCTCCTAGGGGACCTCAACTTCCATGTGGAGAACAACAAGGACCGCAACACCGCCACCCTGCTGGACAACCTCGCCAACCTCGGCCTTAAGCAACTGGTCAACACCCCCACCCACTACCCCGGCCACACACTTGATCCCGTCTTCTCATCCAGCAAGCACATCTGCTTCAGCCACTCCACCGAACTCCACTGGACCGACCACAGCTGCGTCCACTTCAGATTCAGAAAAACCACAACCCACCACCACCCGCAACAGGTTCCTCACAGGAGCTGGAGCAAGATCACCGCCGACCAGCTCACCACCTCCCTCAGCCAGAACCCACCTGCCAGCACATCAGACGCCAACGAAGCAGCCCGCAACTTCACGCAGTGGCTGACCGCCTGCGCCGATGACCTCGCACCATTGAAGAACCCTCCCAGCAGACCCAGAAGCAAGAAAGCCCCCTGGTTCACCGACGAACTAAAGGACTCCAAGAAGACCTGCCGCACCCTCGAGAAAGCCTGGCTCCACGACCGGACCACTGACAACATGACCACCCTCAAACACGCCACCCGCAAGCACCACCAGCTCATCCGCACCACCAAGAAGAAATCACTGAAGGAGCGACTGGACAACAACGCCCACGACAGCAAGGAACTCTTCAGCATCGTTAAGGAGTTCTCCAACCCCAGCACCGGCAACAACGACATCAACCCTTCACGAGATCTCTGCGACTCCCTCGCCTCGTTCTTCCACCGCAAGATTGCTGACATCCACAACAGTTTTGGTGCACCATCCACACACCCAACCACCGAACCAACGAACCCCACCGCCACCCTCCGCACCTGGACCACGGTGACCACCGAAGACACAGCCCGCACGATGAACACCATACACTCCGGCTCTCCAACCGACCCCTGCCCCCACCACGTCTTCAACAAGGCCGACTCCACCATCGCACCCCAACTCCGGGACATCATCAACACCTCCTTCAACACCGCCACCTTCCCGGAGAGCTGGAAGCATGCCGAGCTCAGCGCCCTACTGAAGAAACCAACAGCGGACCCCACCGACCTCAAAAACTCCCGACCCATCTTGCTCCTCCCTTTTCCCGCCAAAGTCATCGAGAAGATCGTCAACAAACAGCTTGCCGCCTTCCTCGAGACAAAAGGTTCCCTCGACCCCTTGCAGTCCGGTTTCAGAGCCAACCACAGCACCGAGACCGCCCTCATCGCAGCCACCGACGACATCCGAGCCCTGCTCGACAACGGGGAAACAGCGGCACTCATCCTCCTGGACCTCTCCGCAACATTCGACACTGTCTGCCACCGCACCCTAGTCCAACGCCTCGACAACACCGGCATCCAAGAGAAGGCACTGAAGTGGATCATCTCATTCCTCGCCGGAAGAACACAGAGAGTCCGCCTCCCCCCGTTTCGATCCGAGGCCACCGAAGTCATCTGTGGAGTCCCGCAAGGATCATCACTCAGCCCCACCCTCTTCAACGTCTACATGAGACCTCTAGCCGCCATCGCACGCCAACACAACCTCAACATCATCTCCTACGCCGACGACACCCAGCTGATCCTCTCCCTCACCAGAGACCCCGACACCGCCAGAACCAGCCTACACGAAGGGATGAAAGACGTCGCCGAGTGGATGAAGAACAGCCGCCTGAAACTGAACTCAGACAAGACGGAAGTCCTCATCCTGGGACCATCACCCTCCGCCTGGAACGACTCCTGGTGACCCCCAGCCCTGGGCACCGCCCCCAAGCCAACAGACCTCGCATGCAACCTGGGCTTCATCCTGGACTCCTCCCTCTCGATGACCAGACAAGTCAACGCCGTATCCTCATCATGCTTTCACACCCTTCGCATGCTTCGCAAGATCTTCCGATGGATCCCGACTGAAACCAGGAAGACGGTCACCCAGGCCCTCGTCACCAGCCGACTGGACTACGGAAACACCCTCTACGCCGGAACCACAGCCAAGCTACAGAAAAGACTCCAACGCATCCAGAACGCCTCCGCCCGACTCATTCTGGACATCCCCCGATGCAGCCACATCTCCGGCCACCTGAGGGACCTGCACTGGCTCCCCGTTGACAAGAGGATCACGTTCAGGCTCCTCACCCACGCACACAAGTCTCTCCACGACCTGGGCCCCAAGTACCTCAACGACCGCCTGACCTTCTACACACCCACCTGCCAGCTACGGTCTACCAGCCTCGCCCTTGCAACGTACCACGCATCCGAAGAGCCACCGCCGGAGGCAGATCCTTCTCCTACCTGGCGGCCAAGACATGGAACTCCCTCCCCATCCACCTCCAGCTGACCCAGGACCACCTCGCCTTCAGGAGACAACTCAAGACCCGGCTGTTCGAGCAGTAGCGGACCCCTTCCCCCAAGCGCCTTGAGACCCTTCCGGGTGAGTAGCGCGCTATACAAATGCTATGATTGATTGATTTATTGAGAAAATCCCACCCCTTGCTGGTCTGTCTGAACTTTGTTCACAGAAAATGAAGGTGATAATTGGATCCAAACCGGAAGATGGAAAATACAGAAGTTTTAGAACCTATGTGAATAGGCAGTTTAAGATACTCTGGGGCTCATTTATGAGCCCCTGCGTCACTTTTGCGCCGCCGGTGCGTCACTTTTTGTGACGCACCAGTGGCATAAAACATGCGCCATGTTGCGCCATATTTACAAAGTGACGCATCTAGGTAGATGCGTCACTTTGTAAACCCCTGCGCCACATTATACCTGCGCCAGGTATAATGTATGCAAGGGGGGCGTTTTGACGCAACAAAGGGTCGTAGAAGTGACGCAGTGAAATCTACGAGATTTCACTGCGCCACTTCTAGTGTGCAAATGCGTCAATTTCTTGCGCCTGCCTCACAGCTGGCGTAAGACTGACGCAGGCCCTTTCACATGGGGCTTGCCCCATGTGAAAGGACACATTGCTGGAGTTGCGTCACTTTTGTGACACACTCCAGCGATGCGTCACTTTTGCGCCTACAGATACGTCAGAAATACTGACGTATCTGTGACTCCTTGCGACATGATGCGTCATACTGTAAATATGACGCATCACTGGAGTCGCAGGGAGGGCGCAGTGAAAAGTGGCGCATCACTGTTTTCACGCAGTGATGCGTCACTTTTCATAAATGAGGCCCTTTGTTTTCCTGGCAGAGGTTGGGACTGAGAAATTTTGAAATGTCCGTAGGGACAATGAACATTTCTAGCATTCGCAGAAACCACTGTTCCTCTCCCACAGCGAGGAGTGAATTAGACAGTTTTCACTGCTGCTTCCTCCCAGGAACCTCCTGGCGGTGATGGTCAGTGAAAACTTGCCTCTTTGTCCACCCATCTAAATTAGGAGGGTGGACATACAAGTCAACCTCTGACAGCCCTTACTCCATCGGGTTCTTGAAGGGATGTAACCATAGTCTCTGCCGTAGCTACACCAAAGCTCCACTGCATCTAAATTTGGTGGGTTAATCATTATATTGGTGGTAAGAATACTCTATCACTGTTGCAACAGAATATGCTTACCACCAATATATAAATCAGGCCCCAATCAATTGAAAAGTCAAGCATAGGTAACATTCATTATGTAAAGACAACAGCTGGCAAAAAAGGAGATTCCTTGACAATAAGAGGCCCTTTCTCTGTATGTATGACATCATCACTGAATATTGACTTTGTAATTAACCCATAAGTACATATTTACTTTCAGTATTAAAAGACTTAGGTGAATTAACTAAGGTAAAGAGGCCAGCACAAAAGGCTTTGGAGAAAACTAAAGCTAGTTATACATGCTATGCAGATCATAACAGAAATCCTGGTCTGGGGTATTTTGTTGGTGACAAAGTATGGTTACTCACAAAAAAGTACATTTGAATAAACCAATAAATTCTTTAAGGTGCAACCCAAACTTGGTGGTTGATTTCCTATGTAACAAATTGTGAGCCCAGCCGCTGTAAGGTTAACATTACCTCAGTATATCGGCTCAATGTACAAACTCTTTTGTAGTTGCAAATCCTGTTATTCACACAATTATAGGGTTGTAAAAAAGTTTATCTCAATGTACAAAACCTTTTATGAGTGGGAAAGTTGTTTTCTGAATCATAAAAGACTTTTGTGATCCTTTCCAAATAACAAATGGAGGGGTAACTGATTCATGGAGCGCCATCTTGTCGCATCGTAACCTGAACGCAGTAAGAAACCGATGCATCACCTCCTCTCCAGTAAGGAACCGACGCATCGCCTCCCCTGCGCTGCATTAAGGAACTGACGCTCATCTCCCCCGAAGCAAGGAACCGACACATCACCTTCCCTGCGACCCTTTTGTTTGTTTTGCGTGACGCATTAAAGGTACTTTTAGAGTAAAGTGTCGCTTTTACCATCTACATTGAACTAAGCTATTTCTACCATTTTAAAGACTTATTTTGATTACAGTATTGTGGATTTTTTTCATTTGGTCTTGAGTTAGGTCTACAAAAGATTACTTATTTTTCTAAACTGGTGTGGTATCCATTTGTAATGTTTTCACTGTATTACTGTATGTGTTCACAAATGCTTTACACACTGTCTCTGTGATAAGCCTGTCTGCTCGTGCCAAGCTACCAAGGGGGTGAGCAGGGGTTATTCAGGAGTGTATCCCCTTTCCCTGACTAGAAGCAAGGGTCCCTATTTGGACAAAGGTGTATACCATTGCCAACTAGAGACCCCCATTTCTAACAGGAGGCATGCCTGCATCAGCTTTTTCGGTCTGCAGGGAGTAACCACTGGCAGACTCCGACCACTTCCAGCCCTGCTACGCTACTCTCACTACTTACTGTATCAACTGTTCCTTCAGGCCCCCTCATGTCATGCTTGTCATGCAAAATGTATTGGCAACACTTCTCCATGTGTTGACTTGGGGACATGTTGCTCACACAACCCTCCACTCATGTTGTGCAAGCTCCGCCCCAATTTTTCCATGGCAGTGCATTGCTTGGCTGTTGACTGACTGTAAGGAGGTAAGTGTGAGTCTTACTGGTGATTGTGTCCATGACAGTGTGTAATTGGAATGGCATAGAGCAGGTAGAGCAGCGGCAGGACTTGTGCAATGGTCTCCATGGTGGCACAGGATGTGCGGAGCTGTGAACAGGTGGGTTTTGCCCTCTATTCTCTCCCTTTCAGCCAGTCTAGATGAGCAGGTTGGAACTCAATGATTATGTCGTCAGAATGGTGCACTGTAATTTGGCGGCCAGATTGTGAAGGATTCCGCTGTTTGATGGCCTCTATTGGTCCTCTCTGACACCAACATGGTCGTAATTTCCTGTCCGAGTCAGAGGGCCTGTGGAGGTCAGAAAAGTGCCTATTCACATGCATTGTAATACAACCATCGGGCCAACCCATTCCAACAAGAAATTCGGCGGACTGACTACCTCCGACAATGACCACAGAAGCCAGTCTGACTAGCATTGTTATGAGGCCCTAGGTCGAAAGGTAAAGCCTCTGACTGGGATGAATCTGGCCTCTGTATTAGGACCCTGCTCCATCGCAGGTGGCCTTAGCTAACATGTAGGTACTGGTCAAGCGCAAGTAGATAATCGCAGTTGGCGCATACCACTTTTTGGTGCTATCTTTTATTTAAATGGATTTTTGTTATTTAGGGCGTGATTATAATGGCGGGTGGATCCCCACCGCCGGGGTGGCGGTGGCAATCCGCCCGCCATCAAAAGGTGATTTACCCCCGCCATATTATTATGGCTTGGTATCGCGGTGGAAGGAAAGTCCATCCGCCACTTTTCCGCCGATCGCCAATCGTTATGATTGTCGGCCAGGCGGAGCTGGGGCTTAAATATCCAGGCACCGCCATCCATATTATGATGCCTGGTTTCTGAGGCCTTGCCAAGGCTGGCGGGGATGTGCGTTGGGGGCCCGTTGCGGGCCCCTGGAGGGATTAGGGGGTGTGGGGTGCACTTGGGGGGTACCATGGCATTCCCATGCAAAAGGTGGCAGGCATCACGCGGTGCCTGCCACGTTGTGCATGGGAATGCACAACTTGTCTATTTGGCATTGCGGCGGCTGCCGCAATATCAAATATGCAGACTGTGACCGCCAGGGTGGCGGTCGCATCCTAATCGGCGGTGCAGGACCGCCGCACATATGGCAGGTGGTCCCAGTACTGCGAGGATGGCGGGCGGGCCATCCTAATGGGCCCCTTAGTGTCATTTTGATCCTTAAATTATTCTCTACTTTTATAAAATGGAGTGGGTTTTTATTGTGCTGTGTTTCTGACTTTTTACCTGTTTTGGTACGTCTGAATCCTTTACACATTTTCTTAAGTTAAGCCTGTCTGTTCAGTGCCAAGGCTACTAGGGGTTGACCTCAGGTTTGAACTACTGAAACTTTTACTGGACCTAAAACAAATTGTTACATTATTACTTGTGGGGGACTACCATCTACCCCAACTCATAATCCACTTTCTCACAATCAGGCCTCATGCTCCATAAGACACTGTTTGCGCCAAATCCTGTGGCAATTGAGGTGAATGCTGAACTTGTATATGAGGTGCATAGCCTTTTAGATGAAAGCATTGTCATAAAACAAATATTTATAGGCTGGAAGGGATGCAGGTCTGATGAATGATCATGGGAATCAAATTCTAATCTTCATGGTCCATGTTTGTTACATGAATTCCATGTAAGACATCCTGACAAACAAGAAGCTCTGCCACTGAGGCATCAATAGAGTGCCGTACATAGTTGAAAGTAGAAATTGGAGGAAGTGCAGCTCCACTCTCCTCCATTTAATCCTCCTCTTGACCCAACAATGAGTTAACTATACATAAACCTTTAAACATTAATTTTGTTTTCTAGCTATTTGATCATGTTTGGGTTCCCTAGCAGATCCTGAAAAGTATTGTTATTCGAAATAGTAATCTGCAAACACAGCACTGAAAAGTTATTAGACATAATTCACAGCAGATATTCTTGTACTGAGCCTATCATGTCAGCTGCGAAAATAAATACTGCAAATGAAACATTAGCTTAGTTGAAAGCTTTACATGATTTGTAGTTTAATATGGCAGTGATTTATCTTGGTCAGTTTTTAGAATGCGATGGAATAAATATTGACACCAGATGTCTACTGAGAAACATTACTCTGATTTGTTTCCAGAAGTTAAAAGAGGGAGTTGTGCATACTTCCTTAAAGCAATCTAGGATTTGCATTAGTAGCATACCACTGTAATGAATACCGCACTGGATGGCACCCAGCTGTGAGTCATCTAACACGCTAAAAACAACCACCAATGTGTTCATAATCAGCTTTGATTTGGCACTCATTATTGTTGGCACAGAAGGATGCAAGTAGTACCTGTGGACTACAATTGGCCCAGACATAACAGCTGGAGCATAAGCCAAGAGAATCATCCCTGCATATGACTCTTTTGAATCAAGAGTCTGCTTTACCCAAGGCACTTACGAGCCTTTGTTATCATAGCAAACCATTTAAACAAAAATTAAACTATAAAAAAATGTATTACACAATTAAAACTTATTTTCAATTAAAAAACTAATAGTATTTAACAACTAATTATAAAGTAAGTACAATTAATTTACTCCCCACATTGTACCCCTATAACAATAAAACCCACACGCAAAAATATAAACTAATACCCATATCAAATATAAATTAATTAATATTAATTAGCAACTAATTTTTAATTTATCAAACAAAAATTACTTCCCACCCTTTACCCCTATAAACCCCACAACAAACAACTAAAAGTAATTGCACAAATTCCATATTTAATTTTCAATTAAATATTTAATAGGAATTAACAACTAATTATTAATTTATTAAACATAAATTACTTCCCACCTTTTATCCCATAAACCCCACAACCCACACGTAAAACAAATCACACAATTACCATAATTAATTATCAATCAATACGTTAATATAAATTAACGATTAATTATTAATTAATTAAACAAATTACTTCCCACCCTTCACCCCTATAAACTGCACAACCCGCACCTAAAATTATTTACACAATTCCCGTAATTAATTTTCTATCAATTAATTAATATTAATCAAGAACTAATTATTAATTCATTCAAAATAAATTGCTTCCCACCCTTCATGCCTATAAACACCACAACCCACACCTAAAAAATAATCACACAATTACCATACTTAATTATCAATTAATTAGTTAATATAAATTGACAACTAACTATTATGGTGCCGATTCCGATCCGTTAAAAAAATTTACCGTCCGACTCGGATCCGTATTTTTTTACGTACGAATCGTACAAGTACCGTACAAACTGCGAAGTACAATTCGGACGTGAAAAATACATACGAATTGCGTCGGGAAAATGGTCCGAGAGGGAGCCGTAAATTTTTACGTCCGAATAGCGTCGGGAAAAGTGTCCGATAGGGAGCCGGACATTTTTACGTGCAAATCGTAACAGAAGTCCGAGCGCGCAAGTACGATCCGTACCGCCCGTCCGAATACACAACCGCATGTAAAAGGCCCTGTACGGAGCGAACGCTGTAGCCTACATGTACACGGGTAAACTTGTGCCCGAATACGAGTCGTACAGCCCCCCTCACCCCGCATATGTCAGCACCGTACCCCCGTATGTCAGCACCGTACCCCAACACCGTAGCACAGCCCCACACCTGTACGCACCATACCCCAACACCGTAGCCCAGCCCCGTACCTGTACGCGCCGTACCCCAACACCGTAGCACAGCCCGTACCTGTACACACCGTACGCCAAAACCGTAGCCCAGCCCCGTACCTGTACGCACCGTACCCCAACACCGTAGCCCAGCCCCGTACCTGTATGCACCATACCCCAACACCGTAGCACAGCCTGTACCTGTACGCACCATACCCCAAAACCGTAGCCCAGCCCCGTACCTGTACGCACCGTACCCCAAGACCGTAGCACAGCCCCGCACCTGTACGCACCGTACCCCAACACCGTAGCACAGCCCGCACCTGTACGCACCGCACTCCAACACCGTAGCACAGCCCACACGTGTACGCGCCGCACCCCAACACCGTAGCACAGCTCGCACCTGTACGCACCGTACCCCAACACCGTAGCCCAGCCCCTTACCTGTACGCACCGTACCCCAACACCGTAGCACAGCCCGCACCTGTACGTGCTGCACCCCAACACCGTAGCACAGCCCGCACCTGTACGCGCCGCACCCCAACACCGTAGCACAGCCCCGCACCTGTACGCACTGTACCCCAACTTCGTAGCACAGCCCGCACCTCTACGCACCGCACCCCAACACCGTAGCACAACCCGCACCTCTACGCGCCGCACCCCAACACTGTAGCACAACCCCGCACCTGTGCGCACCGTACCCCAACACCGTACCCCAGCACCCTCACCCAGCATCGCGTATGTACGGACCGTACCTACGCGAAAAAGAATCGTACAGAACCAGGACACTGTAAAACAGCACAAGGAGGGTCAATTCGACTCGCACAACACCACAAAACACGTCAACATGACAAAATACATCTCTATGACTGACCTGCCACATCCAAACAGGCAAACAGAGGACCAAATCACAACCACCTCTTATAACACACCCACCACAAATTCAAACACAGTCACACCCACAAATGGACCAATAAAAAGGGTGCACACACACAACCCATGAGCCATTGCAACAGACCCACTGCTCACAGACACCACAGACAAACAACTGCACCTTACTCACACCTTAACTACACCTTCACTTACACACCTTCACACAACCTCCATCACAAACACCCCCTCTTCACCTTCACACACACACCCACACACCCACAACCATCCACACCCACACCCACACCCCACACCATACCCACTGACAAGAATCCAAAGTCCACAACGGAGGAGCTGGAGCTCCTTGTCAACTAAGTCATCAGAGTCGAGCCACAGCTGTTTGGAACATTGGTCAGACAGACCAGCATAGCCCAAAAAACCAGCCTGTGGCAGAGGATCGTCGATAAGGTGAATGCTGTTGCGCCCATCCGAAGGACCAGGCATGAATGCCAAGCCAGGTGGTACGATCTGCGCAGGGCAGTCAAGAGGAAAATGAACGAGGAATACGCCCAGAGTAACATCACTGGAGGCGGGCTGCCCCACAGACCCGTACATTACCATCCCTGGGAGGAGAAGGTGATGGCCACGCTTCTGCCAGTGGGAGTACACGGAGTTGAAGGAGTCGCAGAGCCTGGTGAGTACACAAACAACTCACGTAACATGGGGGGAATGACATCCACACCCCAACTACAACAAATGCACTCACCTACCCCCAAGCCCTCAACACACACAACCACACCCTAAAAACCACGCTCATGCCACTAACGTCTCCATGCCCCATTCACAAATAAAGGCAATGCCATGTCCCAGGCCACACTAACCACAAACCCAAGACTGGATGTCCGGGATGCTGGGAGGGTGGGGCTCACACAACACATTGTGCAACTCAGAACCAGACACCAATGCCCACAGCCCATATGGCCTAGGTACATACCCATGCACCATGCCCAATGCACAGGGACTGGCAAAGTAATGACAAGGTAGCTGACACTTGGCCCTGCTGTAGGCAGCACAAGGCCCTCCTGTGACCACTGTACACTCAAACAACAACTCCACTAGCTCACATACCCAGCACAGGAACTCACACACACTGTCATGCCAGCATGCACCATGAGGGGACAGACACATCACCTGGGAGACCCAATCACAAATCACACTACACACAACAGGAGGCCTGGTCACACACCCCCCCTCACACAAGCACACACCCCCGGGGCAGGCAACGGATTTACCCACTCTCACAATGGACATGTGACACAACAAGACCAATCCATAGACAAATAAGCATCCCAGCCAAAAATCTACTGGCAAACACTCAGGAGCACATACCAATCTGTCCCCCGCAACATACCCATCCCCAAGTGTACATTGAGAGGAATGCTAGGCACATCCAACCACCTGGAGAAACTGTAACTACTTGAATATGTATGAAACATGGATGTGGCATGAAACAGCATTAACATTGTCTCTCTCTCACACACAGGGCAACGTCATTGACCTCCCCCCAACAATGGGGGGGAACAATCACAGTCCCAGGCTCAGCGTGAAGATGATCCCACCGGCAGCGACGACTCTCACCACTCCGTGGATGACCCCGACCAACCTGGCCCCTCTGGTGCCCAAGCCCCTGCAGCACCTGCGTCAGGTACATCTGTGCCAGCCCCCACCCGCATTGCTGCCACATCCCAGGAGACACCCAGGAGCCCTATTCGCACTGAACAACACAGCCAGTCTGACCAGGAGGGACAAGGTTCTCCGGGCACCCAGGAGGAGGCAGACAACCACGCTAATGCCATCCCTCAGGGGTCCCGTAGACCTGATGTGCCCACAACGGCAGGCCAGGCTCGTGTGGGCAGGGGTGGTGGGAGTGGAGGCAGGCAGAGGCGAGAACCTGACCAGCCAGCTGAGGGAACCGGTATGGCACACATGCGCCACATCCTGGACACATACTGGCGTGACACCAGGGGCATCAGCCAGGTTGTGTCGAGCCTCACAGACATCAAGGGGCCCCTCGACGAGATGAAGAACCTGCAGGCTGAGCAACATGCCAGTCAACAACAACACCAAGGACGGATGGAGGCAAGACTGGCTGAGCTCCTGGCGGTGCAAACGGACATGAGCCGTTCACTCCGTCGGATCGCCGACAACATGGGCAACCCTCCCTGTGCCACCAAGCGAAGACCACCACCAGCCACAGGGAGGGAGGAGGAGGAGGAGGATTCGTCCGGCGGAGCATCACAGACATCATCAAGGCCTGCATCTGAGGGTCCCGCGAGGAAGGTGGGTCGTCCACGGAAAAGACCGTGAGAGTCAGCGGACCATCCACATCTCCCAGGTCACCTGGCCTGGCACCTGGACCTCTGGCGCAACAGCAGCACCGCACCCAATGACATTCTCTGCCACATGGACTTGCTGGTCACAGTCTGACCAATGATGACCAATACTGTGGTCTGGACTCTGATGACTCCAACTGACAAGGATGCCATCTCCCCCTGTGAACTTTGGATTCAATGCACCCGGTTGAGCACCTTACTTCATCCACCAAAAGACTTACCCCACCAAAAATAAATGCTTAATTTTGTCATGAGATGTTGCTGTCATTTGGCATTATTCTCCAACATTTGTGTGTGTAAATGTCAAACTATGCCTAAGTGTTGAACTAACTCCACACATCCATACCCTGGGATCGGAGTCTGGTACAGGACACACATGGGTCACAATGTATCATTCAATGCAGACATGGAGCACAATACTCACCTGTGATGGCCTCAAGCTGCTGAGGGGGTGCTAGGGAAACTGTGAGGACACACCTATTTGGAAGAGTAACATTAAGGCGTAGAGGTCATGCCTCATTTGGAGGTTCCTGGGGAGGGACTCCCAGGTATGTGTTCCCAGGTGGGAGAACTATGTCCTGCATGCAGGAGTACGGTGGATCAGAAGAATGGTGGCCAGGTCAAGGTTGTATGCACGGAGATGGCACTACGGGGTCTCGGATGACAGTGGTATAAGGTTGGTTTTGGGTCAGGGTTGTGGCCTGCCTCCTGAGTGTGGGTGAGGAGTCTGAAGGTCATCCTGCAGCACACAGTGATCCATTGCAGCTATCTCTGCTGGACGGTAATGTGGCTGGGGCGCGGGATGTTGACGCTGAGGTGTGGCAGCCTGGATGTGGACAAGTGTCCCTGGATTTTGGACGTGGCTGCTCCGTAGAGGGCAGGGCAGTATTTGACACGGATGTTGTCGTGGACCTGGGGGATGGTCCGTCTTACCTTGGAGTGGATCTATCTGGGGATCATATGCATAATGCTGAGGGTGTTGCAGTGTGAGGTACAGATGCTGGTGATTACCATGGCAAATTAGAGCAAGCAATCCATGATGCACAACATCTTGTGTGCGTGGACACTGGGTGCCTGTGCGGGGCTTCTGTGGGTGGGGCACAAGCAGTTGAGCCAGCTGTAAGGGGACAATCCTCAGATGTTGACCTCAGTCCTGTACAAGTCCAGCCTCAGGTGGCTGCTGTTCTGTCATTCATCTATGGATCCCATGCAATCTTGAATATTGGAACTGGAAATATCTGCGTCCTTGGTGAGGGTGGGGAGCGCCTGGCTGTCAATGGCGCACGAGTTGATGATGAGGTCGTGTGCGCATGTGATGGTGGATTGGGGGGTCTTGGACACATTGTAGATTGACACGCTGAAAGATGATACCTGTGCCATGTGCCTCACGACGAAAGCATACTACATGCCGAAGCCTTGGGTCCCACTCCCATGGTCTTGCAGGGGTACAGATCCGGTGGGGAGTAGGAGGGACATGACCTGGTGGGTGTGACAGGTCCTGGAAGGCGTGGCAGCGCTGTGTAGGCAGTCGGAGTTGCACACTCATCATGCAAAGGTGTTGTGTGTGCGCTCAGTGCATGCCTGAGAGCAGGCGGGAGATGTGTGGATGGACCTTGCTTGGAGGGTGGCTGCAACATCACACTGTAGTGTGATGTGGGCCATGCAAGGACCTGAGGGTCGTGCAATGTGCACGTTGCATGTGCAGACGGTCCAGCCTTTGGTACCGCGTGGCCGCAACTGTGGCACAGACAAGCCGGAGACAGCCAAATGAATGTGTTGAGGGAGGAAGGGAGGAGCACCTTTGCGTGTGTTGCCAAATCTGGAAACTACGTGTGCCCTTGCTGCAGTGGCTGCAACAGCTGGCGGCATGTCCTGGGAATTATGCCAAAATATCCACACAAAGACTAGGATGTCAGAAAGGACTACTGCAACAGGTGTATGTCAAGGAAGGAGTTACCGGTTTGCAATGGCACACCCAGAGACAAAGGATGCACAATCACCAAAGATGACTGACACCGGATCATGAAACTGAAGGCCGAGCTGCGCACAGGAAACACACCCCAGAAGGTGTTGACGGCCCGTGGGGGGGACTAACATGCCAAAACACATACACAGCCATGGACATCATGCACAATAGAGAATCAAATACATGAAGAACAGCATGCAGGATGCTAATCTACACATAGACTCATATGCACAATCCTTGACAACCATGCCAGAGATGCCGCATGCACAGTGGCAAGAGACCTGCATTGACAGAGATGAGGCACCTTGGAGGCTGAGGAACACCTTTATTACTCAGGCTCACACCTATGCAAAAGCATCAACATTAACAGACTCACAGGTCTATTGGATTAACATGTGGGACCTACACCGGACACCCCCTTTGCACCACAGATGCTGTAAATCCATTGTACTGGCACACGAGTGAAGGGGTTGAGCCAAACATCCCCTGCTGCACACGGAGAGGCTGCAATTCCCCATTGAGCATCATATGGGGAGGTCCCGCAATATGTCCACCCGTAGCCTCCCGTATGTTTCAGAGGGAAGTTGTGCACACATTGATGCCTTCATCACAAACCACAATCCCATAACAGATGACCGGCACGAAGTGTGACTATCAATTCATGTGAGTCATGCCACATGTCATGTGGCCCATGGTGAGTCGACATGTATGCATAGTAACATAACCTGCACAGGAGCAGTGCCCACACATTACAAACAACTACCACACCCAAAAAGCCTTGCTGCAATCCTTACCCAAAGGAGAATTTTCACCATGTCCATGCATGTAACGCTGATTCAGCACACGTTGCATTACTCATGAGGAATAGCAGGAGCACAACGATGCCACGAGCAGACAGCATGCGCAAATACCTGGGGATGAGAGACACACAAGAAGTCAGGAAAAACATAGTCATCCACATGATGGTCATGTACTCTACATGAATAAGGTTGACACCATGCCAGTTGTCAATTGAGTGTGTCAGCTAAAATGTGTGGAATGACATCAGCACTCGAGTGACACATCAGCACACACCTCAAAGTCACTTAGCATACAGTCAGCTGGACACACACATTGCAACACATGCCACACAAGGCTCAAATCGTGCACACTCAGACCCAGGGACTCACCATTATGAGAAGAAGTTGCGTATGAGCTGACTACGGATGTCCTCCTCCTCCTCCTCCTCCTCCTCCTCACTTGCCTCATGACCAAGGCCTTCATCCCCCACGGGTGGATGCTCCTGCTCATCGGCATCCAGGATGAGTGGCACAGCTTTCTCCACTGCCATGTTGTGCAGCATGCAGCACACGAGGAAGATTTTGCAGACCTTCACCAGTGCATATGGGAGGGACCCGCCGGTCTTGTGGAGGCACCGGAATCGGCTCTTCAGGAGGCCAAACGTCCTCTCAATTACTCGCCTGGTCTGCCCATGGGCGTTGTTGTAACGGTGATCTGCAGCTGTTCTCGGGTTGCGGAGAGGCGTCACCAGTCATGGCATGTTGGGATAGCCAGAGTCCCCTACATGGAAACATCATGTAAAGAAGTGGGTCAGGAAATGCCGTCACATACTAAGATACCGCTGAATACTGGACAACCTGCACCTCTACGCGCCGCACCCCAACACTGTAGCACAACCCCGCACCTGTGCGCACCGTACCCCAACACCGTACCCCAGCACCCTCACCCAGCATCGCGTATGTACGGACCGTACCTACGCGAAAAAGACTCGTACAGAACCAGGACACTGTAAAACAGCACAAGGAGGGTCAATTCGACTCGCACAACACCACAAAACACGTCAACATGACAAAATACATCTCTATGACTGACCTGCCACATCCAAACAGGCAAACAGAGGACCAAATCACAACCACCTCTTATAACACACCCACCACAAATTCAAACACAGTCACACCCACAAATGGACCAATAATAAGGGTGCACACACACAACCCATGAGCCATTGCAACAGACCCACTGCTCACAGACACCACTGACAAACAACTGCACCTTACTCACACCTTAACTACACCTTCACTTACACACCTTCACACAACCTCCATCACAAACACCCCCTCTTCACTTTCACACACACACCATCACATTCACACCCACACACCCACAACCATCCACACCCACACCCCACACCATACCCACTGACAAGAATCCAAAGTCCACAACGGCGGAGCTGGAGCTCCTTGTCAACTAAGTCATCAGAGTCGAGCCACAGCTGTTTGGAACATTGGCCAGACAGACCAGCATAGCCCAAAAAAACAGCCTGTGGCAGACGATCGTCGATAAGGTGAATGCTGTTGCGCCCATCCGAAGGACCAGGCATGAATGCCAAGCCAGGTGGTACGATCTGCGCAGGGCAGTCAAGAGGAAAATGAACGAGGAATACGCCCAGAGTAACATCACTGGAGGCGGGCTGCCCCGCAGACCCGTACATTACCATCCCTGGGAGGAGAAGGTGATGGCCACGCTTCTGCCAGTGGGAGTACACGGAGTTGAAGGAGTCGCAGAGCCTGGTGAGTACACAAACAACTCACGTAACATGGGGGGAATGACATCCACACCCCAACTACAACAAATGCACTCACCTACCCCCAAGCCCTCAACACACACAACCACACCCTAAAAACCACGCTCATGCCACTAACGTCTCCATGCCCCATTCACAAATAAAGGCAATGCCATGTCCCAGGCCACACTAACCACAAACCCAAGACTGGATGTCCGCGATGCTGGGAGGGTGGGGCTCACACAACACATTGTGCAACTCAGAACCAGACACCAATGCCCACAGCCCATATGGCCTAGGTACATACCCATGCACCATGCCCAATGCACAGGGACTGGCAAAGTAATGACAAGGTAGCTGACACTTGGCCCTGCTGTAGGCAGCACAAGGCCCTCCTGTGACCACTGTACACTCAAACAACAACTCCACTAGCTCACATACCCAGCACAGGAACTCACACACACTGTCATGCCAGCATGCACCATGAGGGGATAGACACATCACCTGGGAGACCCAATCACAAATCACACTACACACAACAGGAGGCCTGGTCACACACCCCCCCTCACACAAGCACACACCCCCGGGGCAGGCAACGGATTTACCCACTCTCACAATGGACATATGACACAACAAGACCAATCCATAGACAAATAAGCATCCCAGCCAAAAATCTACTGGCAAACACTCAGGAGCACATACCGATCTGTCCCCCGCAACATACCCATCCCCAAGTGTACATTGAGAGGAATGCTAGGCACATCCAACCACCTGGAGAAACTGTGACTACTTGAATATGTATGAAACATGGATGTGGCATGAAACAGCATTAACATTGTCTCTCTCTCACACACAGGGCAACGTCATTGACCTCCCCCCAACAATGGGGGGGAACAATCACAGTCCCAGGCTCAGCGTGAAGATGATCCCACCGGCAGCGACGACTCTCACCACTCCGTGGATGACCCCGACCAACCTGGCCCCTCTGGTGCCCAAGCCCCTGCAGCACCTGCGTCAGGTACATCTGTGCCAGCCCCCACCCGCATTCCTGCCACATCCCAGGAGACACCCAGGAGCCCTATTCGCACTGAACAACACAGCCAGTCTGACCAGGAGGGACAAGGTTCTCCGGGCACCCAGGAGGAGGCAGACAACCACGCTAATGCCATCCCTCAGGGGTCCCGTAGACCTGATGTGCCCACAACGGCAGGCCAGGCTCGTGTGGGCAGGGGTGGTGGGAGTGGAGGCAGGCAGAGGCGAGAACCTGACCAGCCAGCTGAGGGAACCGGTATGGCACACATGCGCCACATCCTGGACACATACCGGCGTGACACCAGGGGCATCAGCCAGGTTGTGTCGAGCCTCACAGACATCAAGGGGCCCCTCGACGAGATGAAGAACCTGCAGGCTGAGCAACATGCCAGTCAACAACAACACCAAGGACGGATGGAGGCAAGACTGGCTGAGCTCCTGGCGGTGCAAACGGACATGAGCCGTTCACTCCGTCGGATCGCCGACAACATGGGCAACCCTCCCTGTGCCACCAAGCGAAGACCAGCACCAGCCACAGGGAGGGAGGAGGAGGAGGAGGATTCGTCCGGCGGAGCATCACAGACATCATCAAGGCCTGCATCTGAGGGTCCCGCGAGGAAGGTGGGTCGTCCACGGAAAAGACCGTGAGAGTCAGCGGACCATCCACATCTCCCAGGTCACCTGGCCTGGCACCTGGACCTCTGGCGCAACAGCAGCACCGCACCCAATGACATTCTCTGCCACATGTACTTGCTGGTCACAGTCTGACCAATGATGACCAATACTGTGGTCTGGACTCTGATGACTCCAACTGACAAGGATGCCATCTCCCCCTGTGAACTTTGGATTCAATGCACCCGGTTGAGCACCTTACTTCATCCACCAAAAGACTTACCCCACCAAAAATAAATGCTTAATTTTGTCATGAGATGTTGCTGTCATTTGGCATTATTCTCCAACATTTGTGTGTGTAAATGTCAAACTATGCCTAAGTGTTGAACTAACTCCACACATCCATACCCTGGGATCGGAGTCTGGTACAGGACACACATGGGTCACAATGTATCATTCAATGCAGACATGGAGCACAATACTCACCTGTGATGGCCTCAAGCTGCTGAGGGGGTGCTAGGGAAACTGTGAGGACACACCTATTTGGAAGAGTAACATTAAGGCGTAGAGGTCATGCCTCATTTGCAGGTTCCCGGGGAGGGAGTCCCAGGTATGTGTTCCCAGGTGGGAGAACTATGTCCTGCATGCAGGAGTACGGTGGATCAGAAGAATGGTGGCCAGGTCAAGGTTGTATGCACGGAGATGGCACTACGGGGTCTCGGATGACAGTGGTATAAGGTTGGTTTTGGGTCAGGGTTGTGGCCTGCCTCCTGAGTGTGGGTGAGGAGTCTGAAGGTCATCCTGCAGCACACAGTGATCCATTGCAGCTATCTCTGCTGGACGGTAATGTGGCTGGGGCGCGGGATGTTGACGCTGAGGTGTGGCAGCCTGGATGTGGACAAGTGTCCCTGGATTTTGGATGTGTCTGCTCCGTAGAGGGCAGGGCAGTATTTGACACGGATGTTGTCGTGGACCTGGGGGATGGTCCATCTTACCTTGGAGTGGATCTATCTGGGGATCATGTGCATAATGCTGAGGGTGTTGCAGTGTGAGGTACAGATGCTGGTGATTACCATGGCAAATTAGAGCAAGCAATCCATGATGCACAACATCTTGTGTGCGTGGACACTGGGTGCCTGTGCTGGGCTTCTGTGGGTGGGGCACAAGCAGTTGAGCCAGCTGTAAGGGGACAATCCTCAGATGTTGACCTCAGTCCTGTACAAGTCCAGCCTCAGGTGGCTGCTGTTCTGTCATTCATCTATGGATCCCATGCAATCTTGAATATTGGAACTGGAAATGTCTGCGTCCTTGGTGAGGGTGGGGAGCGCCTGGCTGTCAATGGCGCACGAGTTGATGATGAGGTCGTGTGCGCATGTGATGGTGGATTGGGGGGTCTTGGACACATTGTAGATTGACACGCTGAAAGATGATACCTGTGCCATGTGCCTCACGACGAAAGCATACTACATGCCGAAGCCTTGGGTCCCACTCCCATGGTCTTGCAGGGGTACAGATCCGGTGGGGAGTAGGAGGGACATGACCTGGTGGGTGTGACAGGTCCTGGAAGGCGTGGCAGCGCTGTGTAGGCAGTCGGAGTTGCACACTCATCATGCAAAGGTGTTGTGTGTGCGCTCAGTGCATGCCTGAGAGCAGGCGGGAGATGTGTGGATGGACCTTGCTTGGAGGGTGGCTGCAACATCACACTGTAGTGTGATGTGGGCCATGCAAGGACCTGAGGGTCGTGCAATGTGCACGTTGCATGTGCAGACGGTCCAGCCTTTGGTACCGCGTGGCCGCAACTGTGGCACAGACAAGCCGGAGACAGCCAAATGAATGTGTTGAGGGAGGAAGGGAGGAGCACCTTTGCGTGTGTTGCCAAATCTGGAAACTACGTGTGCCCTTGCTGCAGTGGCTGCAACAGCTGGCGGCATGTCCTGGGAATTATGCCAAAATATCCACACAAAGACTAGGATGTCAGAAAGGACTACTGCAACAGGTGTATGTCAAGGAAGGAGTTACCGGTTTGCAATGGCACACCCAGAGACAAAGGATGCACAATCACCAAAGATGACTGACACCGGATCATGAAACTGAAGGCCGAGCTGCGCACAGGAAACACACCTCAGAAGGTGTTGACGGCCCGTGGGGGGGACTAACATGCCAAAACACATACACAGCCATGGACATCATGCACAATAGAGAATCAAATACATGAAGAACAGCATGCAGGATGCTAATCTACACATAGACTCATATGCACAATCCTTGACAACCATGCCAGAGATGCCGCATGCACAGTGGCAAGAGACCTGCATTGACAGAGATGAGGCACCTTGGAGGCTGAGGAACACCTTTATTACTCAGGCTCACACCTATGCAAAAGCATCAACATTAACAGACTCACAGGTCTATTGGATTAACATGTGGGACCTACACCGGACACCCCCTTTGCACCACAGATGCTGTATATCCATTGTACTGGCACACGAGTGAAGGGGTTGAGCCAAACATCCCCTGCTGCACACGGAGAGGCTGCAATTCCCCATTGAGCATCATATGGGGAGGTCCCGCAATATGTCCACCCGTAGCCTCCCGTATGTTTCAGAGGGAAGTTGTGCACACATTGATGCCTTCATCACAAACCACAATCACCACAACAGAAGACCGGCACGAAGTGTGACTATCAATTCATGTGAGTCATGCCACATGTCATGTGGCCCATGGTGAGTCGACATGTATGCATAGTAACATAACCTGCACAGGAGCAGTGCCCACACATTACAAACAACTACCACACCCAAAAAGCCTTGCTGCAATCCTTACCCAAAGGAGAATTTTCACCATGTCCATGCATGTAACGCTGATTCAGCACACGTTGCATTACTCATGAGGAATAGCATGAGCACAACGATGCCACGAGCAGACAGCATGCGCAAATACCTGGGGATGAGAGACACACAAGAAGTCAGGAAAAACATAGTCATCCACATGATGGTCATGTACTCTACATGAATAAGGTTGACACCATGCCAGTTGTCAATTGAGTGTGTCAGCTAAAATGTGTGGAATGACATCAGCACTCGAGTGACACATCAGCACACACCTCAAAGTCACTTAGCATACAGTCAGCTGGACACACACATTGCAACACATGCCACACAAGGCTCAAAGCGTGCACACTCAGACCCAGGGACTCACCATTATGAGAAGAAGTTGCGTATGAGCTGACTACGGATGTCCTCCTCCTCCTCCTCCTCCTCCTCCTCACTTGCCTCATGACCAAGGCCTTCATCCCCCACGGGTGGATGCTCCTGCTCATCGGCATCCAGGATGAGTGGCACAGCTTTCTCCACTGCCATGTTGTGCAGCATGCAGCACACAAGGAAGATTTTGCAGACCTTCACCAGTGCATATGGGAGGGACCCGCCGGTCTTGTGGAGGCACCGGAATCGGCTCTTCAGGAGGCCAAACGTCCTCTCAATCACTCGCCTGGTCTGCCCATGGGCGTTGTTGTAACGGTGATCTGCAGCTGTTCTCGGGTTGCGGAGAGGCGTCACCAGTCATGGCATGTTGGGATAGCCAGAGTCCCCTACATGGAAACATCATGTAAAGAAGTGGGTCAGGAAATGCCGTCACATACTAAGATACCGCTGAATACTGGACAAACAGAGACTACTCACCAACAAGACCAACAAGACATGCTCGTTCGTTGTGCAGCTGCAGCATCATTTCTGGCACCCTGCTACGCCTCATGATGTAGGCATTGTGTGCTGACCCTGGAAAACGTGCACAGACATGGGAAATCACCATGTTAGCAAGACACACCACAAGGGCATTAATGGAGTGGTAATGTTTACGGTTACGGAAGGCTACCTCCTGTGCCTGTGGTGGTACCAAAGCCACATGTGTCCCATCAATGGAAACAATTACATGGGGCATCCCTCCCAGGGCATAGAACTCACCCTTGATACCTGTCAACTGCTCACGAGTTGGAAAATGGATGAATTCAACCAGGTGCTCCAACATGGCTTCTAAAACATCATGCAGGACACGGCTGAACATGGTCTGAGACATGCCACCCACATCAGCTATTGTCAATTGAAACGTACCGGTAGCAAAGAAATGTAGGGCTGACATCACCTTAATCTTGGGGGTCAGCGCAGTCGGATGACTGTGTCGCGGTTGGAGGTGTGGTGCCAGCCTGTTTGTCAGGTCCACAATTAACTGTTGGGGGAATCTGTAGCGGCGTATGCAGTCACGTTCCCTCATGGCAGCCAAGTCTGGCATTGGTCGGGGGAGAGGCGGTGCCCTGCAGAAAATTGGAAGGAATAACGAAGATTGAGTACATTACTACACCAATGTCAATGAACCCTAGTGCTACGGGCCGTACCCGCGTGGGTAGGGCCCGTAGCACTATGGTAGTGTTGCCGTAGGCGTACGCCATAGAGATACGGCTCGTACCCGCGTATGTACGTTCCGTATCTCTATGGCGTACGCCTACGGCAACACTACCATAGTGCTACGGGCCCTACACACACGGGTACGGCCCACAGCACTAGGGTAGTGTTGGCGTAGGCGTACGCCATAGAGATACGGCTCGTACCCACTTATGTACGGCCCGTAGCACTATGGCGCACGCCTACGGCAACACTACCATGGTGCTACGGGCCCTACACACGCGGGTACGTCCCGTAGCACTATGGTAGTGTTGCCGTAGGCGTACGCCATAGAGATACGGGCCCTACACACGCGTGTACGGCCCGTATCACAATGGCGTACGCCTACAGCAACACTACCATAGTGCTATGGGCTGTACCCGCGCGGGTACGGCCCGTAGCTCTAGGGTAGTGTTGGCGTTGGCGTATGCCATAGAGATACGGGCCCTACACACGCGTGTACTGACCATATCACTGGAGTAGTGGTGCCCTAGGGGTACGTGTGGAACGCACGTACCTGTGCGTGGATAGTGAAATTACATAGGGGACACATGAGGGACAAATATAAGGGCCTAAATGCATGCTGGTTGTCATGGAGACCGAGTTTCCAGTTCAAAATTTTTCATCAGGTGGCCAGCAAAAGTCGGTTGTAGACAATATACTATGTTGCAAAGTGGTTGTTGACTTGACATCATGCTCAAATTTTGAACCATGCAAAGGCCCTCACTGGGGTACGTTTAAAGGGATTGGAGGAAACGTAGGATGCAAATGAAATTGACCAATCACTCTGTACTCCTGTGAATGAAACAGCCCAGCAAGGGAGATATAAAGCAGCCAGGACCCATGAGAGAGCACTTGCCTGCACAACCTTTCATTCCACACCACTGCTGCTGCTCGTGATTCCTCTGGCACCATGTCCAGGTCTGTGGAGAGGGCCCAGCCTTTCACCCAAGAGGAAAATGAGGCGTTGCTGGACATCATCCTCCCACAGTACCCCTGCCTGTATGGGAGACCAGGGAAACAGGTGAGTGCTGACTCCACTAGCTGTGACTGTGCCCCTTTTTTGTGTCTGTCACTTCTGGCATTGTGTCCAGGTGTGACAGACATGCAATGTTGTTCATGGTGGGTCCCGGGGGGGGGGTGAGGAAAATAAAATATCATGAGGCCTATGTGTCCCCGTGCGTTCCCCCACACTCATGTGCACATACATGTCACCTACGTACACCTACGTATTTCCCCTCCATGGCCTGTCTATCATGATGCTCATGCTATAACGTGGCCTGCCATAATCCAGTCTCCCATGAGAGAAACGACAAATCTGCTCTGAGGCCTACACGTTTTGCATCATATTTTCCTGCATTTCCATTATTGTGGCCCAGCCAGAGCCGAAAAAAAGGCTTCAGGCCTCAGAACGCTCTGAAAGCTGTAGCTGCGTATCCTTGGCCTTGCACACTTGGGCCTCAGCCAAAGGGGCCCTGTCCGAGACAGTATTGAGCACGGTTATCTGCTTACTCCTACCGAAACCACATTCCTGCCTGGAGAAGGAGGGATAAACATGACATCTGCAAAGGAGAAGCCTTTCTGTCTCTTTTTGTGTGATTACAAAGCTCACGTCAGTGAAAAGCCCATAGCCCCCGTGCAAGACTTCAGCAGTAAACGAAGAAATAAATGCCACATTGGCCCTTGGTGATGGGCAACCTATGTCACGAATCAGTCCCTGCTCCAAACTTTAGATATCAGACAATACGAGATGTGCTGGTCACCCTGACACTGAAGGTCTCACTTCTAGACTACAGACTCCCCGGTTGCATAGCAACCCTTTACACGTCATGCTCGAGTTGAGCACAAGTAAGGCAAAGTTCCAGTAAAGTTCCAGCTGATCACGCAACCCCCTCTAGGCATCCACTCACCTATGACACTTACCTATTATCATCAAGTGGACACCCACCTTCACGCCTACTTACACGTCCACATGCTCTTATCTCATTCTCTCTTGCTCCGCCTAAAGCGCTCTTGCTTACGTAAATTATTACAAACATATATATACTGTACTCTGTGAATAAAGTTTGAGAATACCTTTTTGAGAACCCTGGTCCTGATCCCTTGTGGTGATGGAACTAGTCTCCCTATAACTCGAGTTATTTGAATAAAGCCCTTTTGAACCTGATACCACGGACTCAGCCTTTTGCTTCATGTATAATTGTATTGATATCTTGAAATTCTGAAACTCGTAATAATTTATTTACGACATAATGGCGCCCGAACAGGGACTGATCTCCTTCCCCATGCGCCGGAGATGAAGGTCCAGTTTAGCCCCCTTCCACAGCCGTGACGGACTTCGAGTGTACACGACGCGGGTTTTCCCGCCAACTCCCTCAGGCCAACGAAGGAGACGGACTGCGACCAGGCATCCATACGAGGCGGTGAGGATTGCGGATCGTCCCGACCCAGAGCCCACCTGCGAGAGAGCTGTGTCCGAGGTTTCAAGAGATCCACCTAAGATACGCCATTCCCTGCGCAGCGTCGAGTTTCCGAGGCCTTCAAGTTCAAGTACAAGTTCTGCTTCCCGGTGAGTTTCTCATGGGGGTTGCAATCATGACGGGTTCATTTAATGAACACGGTAAAGACGTGTCTCACTTGTGAGACCGGTATGTTCAAGTGCATGCGTTCAAGAATTAATGTTTCCAGATTTAGAGGCCAAGTTTTCAGGTGCACCGATATAGCTGTATGAATGTTATCATCTTAAGTTAGGTTCAGTTAGGTTTGAATGTGTCAGGTTTGTGTGTAAGTTTGCTGCATTGTGATTTTGGGGTTTTTTTTTTGTGTTCATTGTGATTTTTGTTTTCGGTTACATTCCAACATGCCGTTATTTTCGAAACTGCGTAAGATAGGTACCAGGAAAGGTGTACTAGAGGAACCAGTTAACATTCCACCTAGAGACACACCTGGACATTTCATGTACTGTAAGCATGGTTTAGATGCCGTGTTGTTTTTAGAACTTTGGGTGGATTACACGAAGGATTTAGAGACAAAGTATAAATGGCCCATTACGGGAACGTGGGATGCTGAATGCATCATGAAGGTAGAGGAAGAGATACGGAAGAGAAAATCTAGACCTGCTCAGAAGGATGCCATTGAGTTATGGCGCAAGGAATCTCATAGAAGAACAGAGAAAGAGTTCCACAAAGCAGAGAGAAGTAGACAGGAGTCCGAAAAAGCAAAGGAAGAAAAATTACAGGAAGAAGGGGAGCGGGTAAAAAGAGAGCAGGCTGAAAGAGAAAGAAATACTGCCGTTGCTGGTATTTATCCCGTCCTTTCAGAGGAACTAGCAAAAGTGGCCCCAGTAGAAAAATTAGTTAGAGTGCCACCGCCAGTACCCCGAAAAATAAAACAAACAGCATCCGACACGTTCATTAACAACTACCTAGAGGAACCCCCACCATCATACGTGGACGGAATTTTCCCTGCACCCCCAACACAAGAACAGCTCCAGGAGCTCGAGGACGGCGGGGAGGGAGGATCCGGGGCAACATCAGGAGAGGGACCGACAGTAAAAGTAACAATCTCCGAATGTATATATGACCCAGATCCAGGAAAGGGCAGAATGCTCGTGTTTTCATTACGGCTTAGACGAGCAGTCGCAGATTTGGAAAAATTACCAGATATGGATAGACACCTAAAGAAAATGTACACGTTCATAAGAACAGGGGAAGGTCCTGAATGTATAGCAGAAGCAGTACAAAATAGAAAGGTAATTATTAAGAACTATATCCTTCGCTTCCTAATTAATTGTCTGATCAGAGAAAAAGACGAAGGTGATGGTGATGTAGACCGTTGTTATACTGGTTGGAGTGATCGCATAGATGCCGGTCAGCATGATAAATCAGGCCAAACAGACAACATGTTGACCAAAATCCGGAAGGCAATAATAGCATCACATGAAGGAAACCCGCACGAAACAGCTGAGTTATCTCCTGATGACGAAGCAGGGGACACAGACAGAATACATTATGTGGGCCGGGCCCGGCGATTCGAAAGGCCCAAGGGCCTCAATCACCGTAAACAGGGAACTGCCATAAAAGAAAGATATTCCCTTGAAAGTTTGTTCCAGATCACCGAAAAAGCGGTGAATAAATGGCTGGGTAACGATCAGCCCCTCACCCCGACCGAAAATGAATTAGCACGATCAGCTACCCTGTGGATATCCCAATATGATACATATAATAATGATATCGTAGCCCAAACGTTCCTGAGCCTCCCACCAAACGAACAGCGCATAGCTGGTGTTTACATGGTCCAACATTTGATCACGCTATATGAGAGTCAATATTCTGGTCCTGGTCTGTTGTATAAATTGCTGGACGACATAATACTAGACAGATGGATGAACATGGGTACTGAACTGATTAATGTCATTCTGGATCAGCGACACAAGTATATAGTATACGTGACTAGATCCCTGCTTCCTGCTCCACCACAGGTTAAGGAACAGTCGTACGACAAGCTGAACCCCCTACGAGAGGTTCATCCTGTAAAGGATGCAAACAATGAACTGCAACGGGTGTATGTCTACACCCCCTTGTCAAAATTAGAGATACTGGAAATGAAGAAAATGTTACCATCCCATGATAAAGACCCGGGGGGTTTTCACCGAGAACTAAAGGACATTCTCCGTCTAGGAGAATATACATATGCTGACATTCTAAAGTTATTAAAAGTACTATTGCCTGCTGGTATTTACGAGAAATTGAAAGGACAGGACTGGGAGGTAGGAGACAAAAGACTCAGTTGGGATATACTGGAAAGAGAGGAGGCAGGAAGGGGCCCGGGGGTTGGTCTGGGTCCTCGAGCTAAAGACCTACCTGAACTCCTTGTACAGGTTTTGCCCAGATTACTAATCACCAAGAAGGAAGACTGGGATGCTATTTCGGCCTGTAAACAGAAACCAGACGAAGACACTAGCGATTTTTATTCTAGGTTCGAGAAATGTTTCACTATCAATAGTGGTCTTAAGCCCGGTAGTGATTCATATCCCCATCTTTTCGTGAGCAAACTAGTAGAAAATTCCCTACCAGAAGTGAAGTATAGGGTACTAAAGGTTGAGAGTACTTGGCAAGCAAACAGCCCTTCACAAATGTTACAGATGTTACAATACCACCAGAACAGAATTAGAGAGGAACACGAACAGGATAAGAGACGCATGAGAGACACAAAGATGAAGATGCTGGTGGCCCAATCAACACCGGCAAACACAAACACGAACAAGAATAGCACGAAACAAAATACTGGGACCTGTAATTATTGCAAGAAGCCAGGTCACTTCGTAAATGAATGTGCGGTCCTGAAACACAATATAGCGATAGGTAAAACTAAGCCACGATCTTACCCTCCCAAAGAAAATAACACACATCAGACATCAGACACCTTTCCACCACCGCCGCCGCCTGTCCATGCACCTGCACCAGCCCACGCCACAGCACAAATGTATGAGCACGCTCCGACTAACTATCCAGAATACCAAGCATATTCGTGAAAAAGCCCAGAGAGGGAATTCGACTTGCCCCTTATTCCAGTTCCTGTGGACCAAGCGGGTCCCTATGTGCATGCACGTTTACTAGGACAGAATAAAAAGTTTTTGATTGACACCGGGGCAAGTAGAACTACCATCAGTCATTCTGAGGTTCCAGGGGCACCCCTCTCGGGCTCAAAAAGTGTATCCCTGGGTTTTTCAGGAAAGCCTATTATTAATGAGGTTTCAGAACCAATCTCCTTAGGAGTTGGTCCACTAATACATACAACAGACTTACTGCTTACTAAATCATGTCCAGAAAACTTACTTGGCATAAAAACATTAAAGGAACTGGGAGCAGTTATCTGTTGCTCGCCAGAAGGAGTGCGACTGTATTTACGTGATTTCAAGGGACATTTTGTCATGAAAGACGTTGACATCAGGCTTCAAAATGTACCGCAGCACCTATGGGCACAAGGCCCGACTGACGTAGGTTTCATGAACATTACACCATACCAGGTCACCCTCAAGGAAGGAGTGGTGCTGCCGCGGATTCGACAATATAAAATTCCTCCTGAAGCTGAAGTAGGGTTGCTGAAAATTATCGATGAACTCATTGCACAGGGGGTGGTGATAGAGACAGAGTCAAACATATGTAATTCACCTGTTCTTCCTATTCTTAAAAGAACTGATCCCAATGCACCACCTGTCTATAGATTAGTTGTGGACCTGCGAGAATTAAACAAATGTGTGGTGCCACAGTACCCTGTGGTCCCGGACATTTCTTCATTATTGACTGCCCTTGATGCGAAGGCTACGTTCTTTACAGTTATTGATCTAAAGAACGCCTTTTTCAGTATCCCAATACATCCGGACAGCCAATATCTTTTCGGTTTCAGTTTAAAAGGCCGCAGCTTCAGATTCACAAGAGCACCACAGGGCTTCACGGAAAGCCCTAGCATCTACAGTCAGGCGCTCAAAAGACAACTAGACAGTATTCATATGCCTACCACTACAGCACTGATACAGTATGTAGATGACATTCTCATTACCGCACGATCGGAAACTGACTGTGAAAGTGCATCACTCACTGTTTTACATTTCCTGGCTGACAAGGGGCACAAAGTGTCCCCTTCGAAGTTACAATTCTGTGAACAGCAAGTGGCGTACCTTGGGCACTTGCTATCCAAGGAGGGTAGGCGACTAACACCAGAACGTATTCAATTGATTTCTGGTCTTTCACAGCCCAAGACACAAAAGGAGGTACGTGCATTCATTGGCCTCACTTCATATTGCAGGCAGTGGATTCCCCAGTATGCTCACATAGCCAAGCCCCTAATACAATTGACGACACAGGAGGTAGCTTCTACTAAAGTCCTCCCTTGGACACAAGAACACACTGTGGCATTTGAAGAATTAAAAAGAGCTTTATGTCAAGCACCAGTTTTAGCAATCCCTGATTACAACAAATCTTTTATGCTTTTTGTGACAGAGCGGGATGGAACAGCACTATCTGTCCTCACACAAGATCATGCAGGAAAACACAAGCCCTGCGCTTATTTCTCTAGTACATTGGACCCAGTAGCACAGGCTTTGCCTGCGTGCCTAAAATCTGTTGCAGCAACAGCACTAGCAATAAGACAAAGTGACTCGATAGTGCTGGGCCACCCCCTGACAGTACAAGTACCACACGCAGTAGAGGTTCTCTTGAACCGAACACAAACACAACACCTGACTGTAGCGAGACTGACAGGTTATGAGCTGACGTTATTTCAACCACACATAGAGATCCGACGATGCAACATACTGAATCCTGCTACTCTTTTGCCCTCCAGTACAGAAAACGTTTCCCCACATGACTGTGTTGAAGTAATACATACCGTGACGAAACCAAGACAAGACTTGACAGATGTTGCACTCCCAGACCCTGACCTAACACTCTATGTTGACGGCTCATGCATGAGGACGGGGGCGGGAGAATTAGTGGCAGCATATGCAGTGACCACTGCTACTGAAATCATAGAGACTAAAAGAATAGACATACTGTCAGCACAAGCAGCAGAGCTCATCGCTCTGACTCAAGCGTGCATAAGAGCTAAGCACCTGAAAGTAAATATTTACACTGATTCACAATACGCATATGGGGTAGTTCATGACTTCGGCGTCCTATGGAGGGAAAGAGGGTTCTTGACTTCTCACGGGGCCAAGATACAGTATGGCCCCCTTATTCATGCCCTTCTGGAAGCGATACATTTACCAACAGCCATAGCTATCCTGAAATGCAAAGCACATACTAAAGCCACAGATACCATTTCTCAAGGCAATGATCTGGCAGACCGAACAGCTAAACAGACAGCTCAGACCCCACTAGACATGACGAAATCACATGTACCATTAAGGTCCAAAGCCATGACAGTTAGGGATCCTTCCAAGGATGTACAAGACATACAGACACATGCTACTCTAGACGAATTAAAGAAATGGTCGGAACAAGGAGGGGTACTGACAGATCAGGGTTGGATGACTAAGGGCAAAGAAACATGGTTTCTTCCTGATTCAATGGTACAAGTGATTATAAATACCGCACACAGTCCTGCACACTTAGGAGAGAGAGCAATGCTAGACAGCTTACAGAACATATGGTTCAACAAGCACCTGCGTGCAGCAGCGAAACAAAAAGTCAGAACATGTATGATCTGTTGCCAATTCAATCCAGGTAAAGGCATTCCGATGGAACAAGGTGGTTTCCATCCACCTGACCATCCTTTCGAAGTCCTTCAAATGGATTATATCCAAATGGACAGATGTAGAGGTTACAAATATGTCCTAGTAGTAGTATGTTCCCTATCAAGATGGACAGAGGCCTATCCAGTCCCTGATTATACTGCTGTGACTACCGCCAGACAACTGGTGCGAGAGTTTTTCCCACGTTATGGATTACCGCGTGTCGTATATTCCGACAACGGTCAGCCTTTCTCTTCTGAACTCATGAAACAAGTGTCCCTTCTGTTAGGGTATACCTGGAAGTTCCATTGTGTACGACATCCTGAGGCAGCAGGCCTTGTAGAACGACATAATCAGACCTTAAAAATGAAACTAGCAAAAATTTGCGCAGACAAAGGTGTGGATTGGATGGTAGCCCTGCCGGTTGCCCTCTTTTACATGCGAATGGTAGCCCATTCTAGAACAGGCTTATCTCCCTATGAAGTGGTCTTTGGTAGACCACCGAATATGTGGGGCACTCCAATGCCTAAAAAGATCACTGATGTTGATAGTAACATGCTGACAGATTACCTGGCTTCCTTGATGTCTGCACTACTCTCTTGTCGTTCGCAGGTTGCTGCCGCCTTCCCTGACAACACCCAGGTCAAGGAACATTCCCTCGCTCCTGGGGACTTTGTTCTTATAAGGAACTTTGACAGAACGAGCCCTCTTGAGCCAAGGTGGAAGACGCCTAAACTAATACTATTGACTACGAGGACCACTGTTAAAGTCGAAGGACGAAAAGGATGGGTCCATATACATCATTGCAAACGCTACTTTGGGAATAACGATTCGTTTAAAAAAGACATAAAGACTTCAGACTTTGAGCCCCCTTTATTAGAGGAGACTCCTCAGCAGACTTACAAAACCAAACTTGGATCTAACAAGTCAGAACCCGTTTGATCAATTAAGTCCACTAGGTGGTGAAGCGGTTGAACATGTATTCTGGCTCGCATAAGATCTTGGATACCGGAGATGAGAAAAAGAGCAAGATGAAAACAAAATACTGTAAAATATTACGTGGTAGATGTATAGTGACTCTGATATTTTTATTTCTTCTGTGCATCACGATGATATGTATCAGCTTAATACTACATGCTATTTTTCCTCCTATTGCCTCACTCTTACACTCTACCAATGATACCATAAAACACACATTCAGTGATCTGCCATCCCATGAGCTATCGTATCGACTTGCCTTACGCAACAATACTTTTATCCAGATGCTGCACCATTCGCATCAGACTAGCAATGCTACAGACTGCTGGGTCTGTGGCCGACTTCCCCCGTATCAGAAGGTGAAGGGAGTGTTGCCTCTTTTCCCTTTTCCATTCTCCCATAATGGTTCTTTTGGAGCATGGTTTGCCTTAATGACATCCATCAATGGTGATGCCAAAGAATGTCAAGACAAGGAATGTAGGGGCGACTGGGTATGGGGTAACTTGAACAAAGTCATGAATAAAGCATGTTTCCCAGATGAAGAAGGTCTTCCCCAAAGGAAAGGTACCGATCTAGAAAATGAAGAGTATCTGCAAGGAAATGCGACCCTTGACTTTATAGTGAAGAATGTCAAGCCCATACACAATTTAGGTCCATCCTCAATCACAGTCCTGCCAGTAAAAGGGAACTTGTGTGTCAGAAAAGAAGGCTCTGTACAGTTGGGGCACAGCGAGTGTAACACTATACTAGTGTTCAAAGACAAAGGAAAGTCTTACTTCAGAGCATCACGACACACCTACTTTATTTGTGGCCAGACAGCCTATGTACAACTGCCCTTAGACTGGGGTGGGACGTGCTATATATCATTTCTCCTACCACCCGTTTTCTTGGCCCCATCAAACTATCATCAAAATCTTCAACTAGCACTTATCAGGCACAGACGAGGGCTCGATGCCTCTGGCATTGACCAGACTGAAACAGCTTGGGAACAATATACAGATTTCAACAAAGGATTCTTTTTCTTCATAGGTCCCGTCCAGAATAGTAAACTTATCCGCAGACTAACAAGGATTCTCGAAACAGTTGCTAATGAGACTGCATCAGCCCTGGGGAACTTGACCCAGGAACAGTCTGCTATGAGAATGGTCGTTCTTCAGAATCGTCTTGTTCTTGACGTCATCCTAGCGGATAGGGGCGGGGCCTGTAGGGTCATCGGTTCCAGCTGCTGCGTTTTCATACCTAATAACGCACCGTCTGTATACAAAGCAATAACAAGACTCCTCAAGATTGCCCAAAGCATACACCAAGACCCAGGCACGTGGACTTGGTCCAGTTGGCTCTGGGAAATAATATCAGCATGGGGAAGGAAAGTGTTGACGGTCTGTGGACTAATACTACTGATGATATTCAGTTGTTGCCTATGTCTGCAGTGTGGCCCGGCCATTTGCGGCCTGTGTGCTACTGCATGTGTCCCACATCCCCATTTACAAAGCATTGAAAATGGAAAAATAATGCTGCAAGAACAGATTGACTGTCTAATGAGAATAGATATGACGTAAGGGTCCACTAGGGGACAAGGAGGGAATGAGGAAAATAAAATATCATGAGGCCTATGTGTCCCCGTGCGTTCCCCCACACTCATGTGCACATACATGTCACCTACGTACACCTACGTATTTCCCCTCCATGGCCTGTCTATCATGATGCTCATGCTATAACGTGGCCTGCCATAATCCAGTCTCCCATGAGAGAAACGACAAATCTGCTCTGAGGCCTACACGTTTTGCATCATATTTTCCTGCATTTCCATTATTGTGGCCCAGCCAGAGCCGAAAAAAAGGCTTCAGGCCTCAGAACGCTCTGAAAGCTGTAGCTGCGTATCCTTGGCCTTGCACACTTGGGCCTCAGCCAAAGGGGCCCTGTCCGAGACAGTATTGAGCACGGTTATCTGCTTACTCCTACCGAAACCACATTCCTGCCTGGAGAAGGAGGGATAAACATGACATCTGCAAAGGAGAAGCCTAGCCTTTCTGTCTCTTTTTGTGTGATTACAAAGCTCACGCCCATAGCCCCCGTGCAAGACTTCAGCAGTAAACGAAGAAATAAATGCCACATTGGCCCTTGGTGATGGGCAACCTATGTCACGAATCAGTCCCTGCTCCAAACTTTAGATATCAGACAATACGAGATGTGCTGGTCACCCTGACACTGAAGGTCTCACTTCTAGACTACAGACTCCCCGGTTGCATAGCAACCCTTTACACGTCATGCTCGAGTTGAGCACAAGTAAGGCAAAGTTCCAGTAAAGTTCCAGCTGATCACGCAACCCCCTCTAGGCATCCACCCACCTATGACACTTACCTATTATCATCAAGTGGACACCCACCTTCACGCCTACTTACACGTCCACATGCTCTTATCTCATTCTCTCTTGCTCCGCCTGAAGCGCTCTTGCTTACGTAAATTATTACAAACATATATATACTGTACTCTGTGAATAAAGTTTGAGAATACCTTTTTGAGAACCCTGGTCCTGATCCCTTGTGGTGATGGAACTATTCTCCCTATAACTCGAGTTATTTGAATAAAGCCCTTTTGAACCTGATACCACGGACTCAGCCTTTTGCTTCATGTATAATTGTATTGATATCTTGAAATTCTGAAACTCGTAATAATTTATTTACGACAGGGGAATGCCTTATGTCTCCCATGCAGAGCCTGATGTGGTTCATATCTGCACTCCTCACTTGCATTGTGCTCACTGTGACAATCACTGCATGGTGCATGCCACATTCAGCCTGGCTAATCCTCTTGGGAATGTTGTTTCCATAGTCCTGATGTGATTCTGTGGTCCCCCCAGTGTGACAGGTGACTGTACCCACAGATGTGTGTGAGTTGAATGTACCTGTGGTGATAGTGTCCAAATGATGTGTACGGCCCCTGGACATTGGTGTGTGTGTAAGTCCCCTGTCATGTGGGTGAGTGTCTATGTGGAGTGTTGCACCCCAGCTGCATGGAGGATGCATATGCCCTACCCATCTGATGTGAGCAGGGAGCCGTGCTGTGTGTCTGCGTGCTGAGCTAGCCCCACAACTGTGACTCCCCCCAGTCAAGTGGCACATGTGCAGAGTGATGTTTGTACCCGCAGTTGCCAATGGCAGGTGATTGTCCTGTGCCTGTGTGTGTCTGTGTACTCAGCTGAGGTTTCGTCAGTGGCCTGGGGCATGTGACTGCTTTGAGGTGCTGTCCATAATCCTGGTGTTGCTTGTGATGCACAGTGTGAGCCATGATCATTGATTCTGTCGCACCCCTCATGCCACCTGTGTACTTTAAATGCCACGTAGTGCATTTGGCCCTCCCCAGAGCATAATGTCCCTATGACAAAGGTGCAATGAGTTGGCTGCATACTATGCCCTGTGCAAACAAGCCCAATTGTTCTAATGTGTGTCTCTGTGACATGGAGCAGGTGTATTGATGTTGTTTCACTTTGTCATCCTCACAGGTAGCCGCCTACGCCAAGGGGGAGATTTGGAAGCAGGTCGTCAGGGCCGTGAGGTCGGTGGAGGGTCGCAGTCGGCACCTGGCCCAGGTGAGGAAACGCTGGCAGGATATCCGGTGCTGGACCAGGAGGATCGCCCGGGTCCTGCTGGGGGACTCACCAGAGGGCAAGAACCGCGGGCGCCAGCGCCTGACCCACCAAATGAAGCGTGTCCTGGCGGTGGTCTTCCCTGACATGGATAGGCGGTTACAGGAGAAGCAGCAGCAGGAAGGGGGTATGTACATGTGTGTTTGTTGTGTGTCACCAGCTTTTTGAAGTGCTCAGTCGCCTGGATACACTGCCAGGGTTTATATGTGCAGTGCATATCCTGTTCCCCAAAGTCAACCGGTCCTGTTCTTCCTCCCTTCCCCTCCTTGACATGTGTTCCCTGGTCTGTGTGTAGTCACTCTTGCACAAGGTAATCTAGGCTGCCAGTTAATCCAAGTGCCCAATGCTTGCAGCATCATGTGTGGGGGTGGTCTGTGACATGTGTTGGGACCTTGCCTGTGCCCTGTCCAGTTCAGTCATTTGGGGGTCCATGATTTTTGGCACTGATGCAAAGTCTCAACATAGGAGTGTGAGCCTTAAAATGAACTGCCTTGGAGCATGCATGACCGATGTTGTGGCCTCAGACATGATGTGCATGAGGGGGAGATATGCATAGTGCGGGACGGTTGCTCCTGTTGCAGTCAGATCTATCCAGGACCATGGAGCAGTGTGGCCACTACAGTCCCCTGAGACACCTTTTCCTAGGAATCATGTGTGTCATCCAACACTGTGGACATTCTCAGTGTCTTCAGCATAGGTTGGCCTCTGTGGCATTGTACCCTGGCCTCATTTGTATTTACGTAAAGTGTGCTACATGTGTCCACTGTACAGGGTGACCCAATGTGGCTTGTGCATCCTCACACTGGCCAGTGTCTGTGTACAACTATCTGATGATGGTTGTTTGTCAATAATATGTGTGGTCAGCCCCACGAGGGGTAGTTAGAGTGCAATTAGGATTTAATGGAGCTCATTTTTGTGATCCCTGATTAAGAGGTGTAAGTCCTTCCTCTGTCTCAATCACATTGCCTCAGGTGGGGGGGGGGGGGGTTGTGCGGGCAAGGCCTACATGTCCAAAGCTTATGTCTCCTTGCCAGGTCTGGCCTGTGTGTGATGATAGTCGGAACAGACACTCAACAAGTATTGACCCAGTCATGTTGTGCAGGGTTTAATGTTTGTGCTTTGCAGCATGTGTCAAAAGTTAAAAGACATGGTTCCTGCTCATCCATTTTTGGCAACGGTGTGTGGTCCAGATGCTGTGCCCGACTGTCAACAGACACTAGCTTCTCTGTATAATTCGATATCAAGTTCTTTGCTGTTGTGTCATGCTCTCCATTGTTTCAAAGTGGCATGGTGGGTCAACCAACTGTGTAGTGCAGGGCCTACATATGTGCGTAGTATTGTAGATGTTACTCATGATGCTTTTCATGCTATGCACTGTGACCTATGTAGTTTGGACTCATGTGTCATATGTATACAGGTGTCTGATTATTTCCTGTCTCTTCACCTTGCCCAGAGCATCGTCAGGGGACACCGAGGGAGACACCGGCACGGACGTGGAGGAGGGATCCAGCACCGGTGCCACCAGTGCTGGGGAGTCTGGCACAGCAAGTGGCACGGAGGGCGAGGGGAGTCAGGCGGAGGACCTGTCCAGTCCCAACACCGACTATGACGCTGACGGGTCCGAGGCTGAGCTCCCAGAGGGGGCGGAGGCTGCTCCCACAGCTGAAAGCCGCCGCCCCCTCCATTCCCATCACCGCCCTCCCACTTGCTCGGGTCCCTTCTGTCCGTGCTAGGCGACCACATGTCTCCTTCGTGCCAAGCACCACACCCCTTGCCTCCCCTGCTGCCATCAATGCCGAGTCTGTGGACATCCTGCGGCAGTTGCGGGTTGGTCAGACATCGCTGCTTAATGTCCTCCATGGCCACACCATACTGCTGACACAGATGGTGTCGTACATGGAGGGCATGTCAGCAGCGATGTCTGACCAACGGATGTTGCTGAGGTCCATGGACTCGTCACTGACAGCAGCAGTGGGTCTCCTGCAGCGCTCCGTCCCCCCCCACCCCTGCACCATCCACACTTCCCACTCCCATGCCTGTCCCAAGCACACCCAGACATCCCCATGCACACACCCCACCAGACACAGGCAGCACACCAACAGGGAAGGCCAAGCGCACACCTCCAGTCACGCACAGACAGGGGGAAGTAGGCACACCCACTGGGTCCAGGGGCAAACGGCAGCCACGCAGCCACAGTGGGAGTCCGCAGTCCTTACGACCCACTTTCTCCAAAACCACTCCCCTTAGCTCCCCTGCCCAACAGTCGGACAAAGAGTCCTTCATGGCCAGTCTGTCCCTCAGCCCCAGTGTGACACCACCCCGCAAGCGGTCGAGGAAGTTCCCAGGCAGGGGAGTTGAGTCCCCCCCCGTCCACACCCTCCCCCAGTAGTGCTGCAACCCATCCCTCCGACCCCCCCTCCTTGGGGCCTGTGGTTCCTTCGGGTGCAGGGGAGATGCTGGGAGACCTTGCAACCGTGTGCTGCGCCATCCTAACCACCACCTTTGGTGCTGCCCCACCCCCTGTGGAGGAGTCATCCGTCCCTGTACCCACAACACCTACCCTTGCCCCTCCTGTCCCTGCGGTGCCTGGTCCTTCCCCCCCACATGATGCCCCCCCCTGTGGATGGAAAGGAACTCTGAACTGTGCAGGCAAGCTAGGAGAGACGCATCCCAATGTGTCCCCCCCCCGGAATTCGCATATGGACTGGCCTATGGGCCTTGTATATAGTGTACATTTCAAATCCAATCTTTTTTTATGCTGAATAAAGCATTTTGTTTTTCATTTGCACACAAATGCTTTTCTGGTATTGCTGTTGGTGCTGCTGCTCCCTGAGTTGGGGTGGTGATAATGTGTTACGTGTCTGGGAAATGTTGTAGTGTGCTGCTCATGGGGAGGACCCTGGTATCTGCGTGCCATCACAAGGTCTCTGTAAATAATCTTTGGTCATGTAAGCTCTTACTGTATGGTGACATTGTCCCAAGGAGTGTTCCTTCCTCTGTGGCACCTGACTTCTTCACTGCAGGGTGTTTCCCAATTGTTGTGCTGACCTGTGTCTACATTTCCTTGCTGTGTGAAGGATCCCTTCAACTTTGCCCATGCCTGCTCAGCAATGTCTCTGCCTGCATCATCTGTGCCATCCTTGGTAGTCACTGTACTTGTGTATGGTGTATGTTGCCATGGCTTCATGTGGACATGGTCCCTTTTCCGCACTATGCATGTGTGTACTCCCAGCCTAGCACACATGTTACTTGTTCTGCAGGGTATTTGGGCACCTGAATGACAATTGTGGGCATTGTATCTGTGGGTACTCCACCCTTCTCCTTCCATGGGAGGCAACAACTTGTTGGCTGCCCCAGCACCTGTACATTCCTATCAGTCCTGGAATGTGGGTGACAGTGTGTGTTCCCTTAGGCTCTCTTAGTTTAGTGGGGTTTCACATGAGGATACAGTCTTGATGCATGATCTCAGTGTGTGTATTGTGCTGCCACCGCCAGGGGTGGGTATGCATGTGTAATTTGTCTTCACACCCACATGTGGTGTGTCATGCAGTGGGGGAAGGACATCCATCCTCATGGGAGTGGGACACTGCTGTCAGTGATGTGTTGTCATGGCACTATCAACATAGTCGCACATTGTGGATGCCTTCATGCACTCATGGAGTTTTGCTAATGGGAGGATGATGTACACACCCCCATGTCTCTGTTCACTGCTGGGAGGCCTCTGCACCCACCCCTCATTTGTCTGGGCACTGCTGGGAGTGATAGGCACACACCCCTCATATGTCTGGGCACTGCTGGGAGTCCTCTGCACCCACCCCTCATATGTCTGGGCACTGCTGGGAGTGATAGGCACCCACCCCTCATATGTCTGGGCACTGCTGGGGTCCTCTGCACCCACCCCTCATATGTCTGGGCACTGCTGGGGGTCCTCTGCACCCACCCCTCATATGTCTGGGCACTGCTGGGAGTGATAGGCAGCCACCCCTCATATGTCTGGGCACTGCTGGGGGTCCTCTGCACCCACCCCTCATATGTCTGGGCACTGCTGGGAGTGTTAGGCACCCACCCTTCATATGTCTGGGCACTGCTGGGGGTCCTCTGCACCCACCCCTCATATGTCTGGGCACTGCTGGGAGTGATAGGCACACACCCCTCATATGTCTGGGCACTGCTGGGAGTCCTCTGCACCCACCCCTCATATGACTGGGCACTGCTGGGAGTGATAGGCACCCACCCCTCATATGTCTGGGCACTGCTGGGGGTCCTCTGCACCCACCCCTCATATGTCTGGGCACTGCTGGGGGTCCTCTGCACCCACCCCTAATATGTCTGGGCACTGCTACGAGTGATAGGCAGCCACTCCTCATATGTCTGGGCACTGCTGGGGGTCCTCAGCACCCACTCCTCATATGTCTGGGCACTGCTGGGGGTCCTCTGCACCCACCCCTCATATGTCTGGGCACTGCTGGGAGTGATAGGCACCCACCCCTCATATGTCTGGGCACTGCTGGGAGTGATAGGCACCCACCCCTATGTCTCTGTCCACTGATGTGGATCGTAGCACGACACCCACCCACCCGCCCACATGCTCTGAAGGCCTGGATACGGGCCGTACCACCATTGTTGAGGTGACGTAGGGGTACGGCCCGTACCCAGGCCTTCAGAGCGTGGGTACGGGTCGTACCACGCCTACCCCTACGTCACCTCAACATTGGGGGTACGACCCGTACCCAGGCCTTAAGAGCGTGGGTACGGGCCGTACCACCATTGTTGGGGTGCCGTAGGGGTACGGCCCGTACACAGGCCTACAGAACATGGGCACGGGCCGTACCACCATTGTTGGGGTGACGTAGGGGTACGGCCCGTACCCAGGCCTTATGAGCGTGGGTATGGGTCGTACCACACCTACCCCTACGACACCCCAACAATGGTGGTACGGCCCATACCCACGTTCTGTAGGCCTGGGTACGGGCCGTACCCCTACGGCACCCCAACAATGGTGGTACGGCCCGTACCCACGCTCTTCAGGCCTGGGTACAGGCTGTACCACCATTCTTGGGGTGACATAGGGGTACGCGTGGTGCGACCCGTACCCACGCTCTTCAGGCCTCGGTACGGGCCGTACCACCATTGTTGGGGTGACATAGGGGTACGCGTGGTGCGACCCGTACCCACGCTCTTCAGGCCTGGGTACGGGCCGTACCACCATTGTTGGGGTGACGTAGGGGTACGGCCCATACCCAGGCCTTCAGAGCGTGGGTACGGATTGCACCACGCGTACCCCTACGTCACCCCAAGAATGGTGGTACGGCCCATACCCAGGCCTGAATATATTATATTAATAATGCTATAAAATCTAAATTAAATAAATAAAAAATAATCATCAATTAATTATAATTAAATTACTTTCTACCCTATTCCCCTATAAACCCACAACCCACTACGGAACTAAAAAATTCAAAATGTAATTAAAATAAATTCATAACTACTAAAAATGTAACCTATATAATACTAAAAACATAAACAATACTTATACAAAAAAATACATCACATACATTTAAAATATCAACTAAAATACATACCACTAATTAAAATATCGATATTTTAAACATCCATATTTTTGCAAACAATATTAATGACTTCTATATTTTTAAAAATTCTATTTCTTACATTGAATTCAATATTGTTGGCCATCAACGTCAACTGATGTAAGTGCCTTGATTGAACTTTCCATGCCGCTAATATATATATTTTTTTACTTTACTTTCCACAGCAAGCACGTCTTTATGTATGTGTTGGGAAACCTGTGAAATCCCTTTCACCTGTACCTCAGCGAGAATGTCACTAGTTAAAATTAGAAAATATCCTAAACATGCTGTCAGAGAAAGAAATAGTCAACACAACTTTTCAAAGAATTAGCAGCACTTTGTTAAGCTAAATTTCCTACCATGAGGCAGTTTGCACTTGAATGTACAATACATACTTCAGGACTAATAAATAAAGGTATCTTCATTATTTATCTCCCATCTGAAATAAAAAAACAGTTATAGGGGTGCCACAGTCCAACTTCCACGACCACTACCTACAAAGTTTCCTTTGTTTTCTCATCTGCTTAGTGTCAACCATTTGCCTGATATCCACAAGTCTGATTATTTGATGCACCAACAGTTAACTCGAAGTATGAGTTTTCGTCTTTTTCCTAAAAAATTGCAAATATTTTGCTTATCCTCTAGTAATGCAGAGCAAACTAAAATAACTCATTATTTGTCTTATTAATCCTTGATGTTGGAGCTCTTTGCTAACATCTGCATATTTTCCTCAGACTAAGGTACATGATCTAGTCACTTTAATGCATCTTGAGGAAGAACATGCATGTGGCGTCTTTGCTAAAGCTTTATAGCACGCCATGGAGGGCTGTACTGGCCATTGAAAGGTTCACTCCAGCCTTTTACAAGGGAGTTGGCCTTTAATGGCTGGTATAGCCCAGCTGCGGTGGACTACGAAGCTATTAGAGAATTCCACCCCATGAGGGCACAATGTTCTAATTAGTAAAACAAAGGCATCATAGCATCACTTTGGGCTCCATGAGGCCTGTGTTCACAATGTGAATATTTTACAGCTAATAGCTCATGCAGGGCCAAGGTTTTTAACTGTTGATCATTCACAGCAAGAGCTGTGAAAGGGGCTGAAGTTAGCCACTGGGGGGCAGATTTACAAGCCCCTTGCGTGACTTTTGCGCTGCAGTTGTGTCACATTTTTGACGCAACAGCGGCGCAAACAATGCGGCCTATTTATAACGTGACGCATCTAGGGAGATGCGTCACGTTGTAAAGCCCTGCGTCACATTATACCTGCATCAGGTATAATGTATGCAGGGTGGGCGTTCCCACGCAGGAAGGCCTCGTAAAAATGACTCAGTGAAATCTACAAGATTTCACTGCGCCACTTTTAGGACGCCACTGCGTCAAAATCTTATGCCTGCTTCAAGCAGGCGTAGGTAGTGACGCAGTGTAGTGGGAATAGGCCTCAACACGCATTGCTGGCGTTGCATCATGCTCGCGACACGACTCCAGCAATGCGTGACTTGTCCGCCAACAGATGCATCAGAAGGTCTGACGCATCTGTCAATCCTTGCGCCATAGCCATAGTAAATACGCCATAGTAAATACGGCGCATCTATGGTGGTGCGAGGTTCCTAAGGGTGGCGCAGGGAAAGTGACGCATCTGTACAGATGCGTCACTTTCTTGTAAATCTGCCCCTGGGTTTTCCCAGTTTAGCTGAACTACTTTTTGTAGTTCAGCCAAACCAGGGAGACGCAGGAGCTGAGCAGCTAATGGGGACGTCATCGGTAAGCAAATTGTTTCTATTCTGTGTTTTTCTGCGAACCCGTATGGGGAAACACCGCTTCAAGCGAGCTTGTCTTTTGTGCAATCCAGAACAGAATCTTTTCCCATCTGAAGGGAACCTTACCCATGACTGCATTCAGTGTTTGTGGGCTGATGCCTGGTGTCAAACATCCGTATAATGTCAATAAGTGTTTGTATAGTGTCCGCAAATGTACTGCTTATAAATTAGCAACATTAGGATGCGGTGTATATCCGGCTAAGACTGACCATGTCGCTCCCTCATTACATAGTATAACATTTCTGTTGTATGTGGAAGGGTGTCATCAAACCAATTCTTACATTCTTGATCTGTTAAAGTAATTTCTATTTCTTCATAAAGTGTGTAGTTATCTGGAACTTCATCTTGTTTGTAGTGTGGAAGAATGTATGACGTTATTCCGCCGCCTTTTATCCCGCAGGGAATCACAACGCGGTTGTTACAACGACCGCGCTGTGATTCTGCATACCATTACTCCGCAAGTCGTTGTTGGGGGGGGCGCTGGATGTTGGAATAGTATAATTTACTATTCCAACTCCAGTCTGTGCGGACACTAGGGAAGGTGTTGGATTTTAAATCCAACACCTGCCCCCTCCGCAAGTCGTTGTTCCGGGGTAAAGTTTCGGGGTAAACGTTGTTTACCATTGTGGAATGGCCCAGTTGTGTTGTCTGCTGCTGGGAATGTAACCCATGAATAGAACACCTCTGTCCCATATGCTTTGTGAGCCTCAACCACGAAGGTAACATCTCCAACTCTAAGTGAGAGACCATGCTGTAATAGTTTCTGAGTTATCTCATGTCTGCAGTTGTCAGCAATGTTAAGACAAGGAAGAAACTGACAAATTACGCAAAGAAATGGAGGACCGTCTTGAAAAATATGAGGACGAAATCCAGCAAAGAAAACACAGAAAATTTATGAGAGATGAGGCAGACTACAAAATGGGGCAAATACTAACATTCGCAAAAAGATTCGATGTACTAAAAAAGAACTATGCCAAGAAACCTCAAGAAACCATGGATGATCCAAGCAGCGAATCTGATATTACTGGCAGTGATAACGAGGCGATGGCTAGCACTAACACCACTGGCACAGTTACTTTTTTAGAGGAAATGCGCCTAGTCAACCTAGATCAAAACCTGTCCAGGAATCGGGGACAGGACAGAGGGAGAGGCAGAGGCAGAGGGTCTGGAAGAGGAGATACAAAGTCTTCAGAAGCCACAGAAAAACGAGAAGATCCCGGTCTAAAAAGACAATACTGGCTGAGAAACAGAACAAAAAAGAATTAGACCAGGAAAATTTGGTGATCAACTTGTCGGATTACACCCCTACCAAAATAGAATACCGGATACTAAACAAAGGCCTCACCTTTTGTCCCCAAAAACACTTCAACTATACCAATACAAAGATTGACCTATACAAGTATGTACGAAAATTAAAACTTGTAAAAACACACGCAAATGACCCCATTTTGAACACAGGCCCGAAAAACACCTTGGACGACTCAAATATACATGATGATCATTATTCTGCTCTAACCATAGAAGAAATACCTGACCTGAAAACCCTATTCGATCTAACAAATGACCGCGAAAGCAATGAAATCACTGAAATGGAAATGCTGCATCAGCTTGACATCAATACCAAACAACATGAAAAAAGTGGCCTGAAAAATAAATCCAAATACTGCCCGCAATTATATCCTGGCAACAAAATTGATTCCTTCTCAGAAGCAGTCATGCATGAACTAGACAAAATGGAAAAACTGAGGAATACCAAATCCAGGGAGAACACATCACAAACAGAAAATGTAGCAATTCAATCACTAGCCAATAATACCAATATCATCATTAAGCCTGCGGACATGGGCGGAAATATAGTGATCCAGAACATAGGTGATTATAAAAAAGAAGCCTACAGACAATTAAACGACCTGGAGAAGTACACTAAACTCAAATCAAATCCGATTCATAAAATGATTGAGGAAGTTCGAAACAATCTGGACGCATGGCACCAACAAGGATTAATCAACACAGAAGAGCTTACATTTCTCTTTGTTGAAAATCCAACGATTCCCACGATTTATTTCTTGCCAAAGATCCTCAAAACTTTAATAAATCCCCCGGGAAGACCTATCGTATCGTCGTACAACTCCTTGTACGAAAACATCTCTTCATATGTTGATCACTATTTGGCCCCAATGGTCAGAGATTTAAACTCGTACATTCAAGATACAGGAGACTTTCTCCGGATTCTTTCCAACACTACATGGGACCCAGCCTATCTAATGGCCACAATTGACGTGGTTTCTTTATACACATCCATCCAGCACTCTGTGGGACTAAATGCATGTGCATACTTTTTGAAGCAAAGAAACATAGTTGAATTAGAACACTCCGCAATGTTACTAATGATGATACAGATTTGCCTCAACAATAACATTTTTCTGTTTAATCATGAAATCTATCACCAAATATGTGGCTGTGCCATGGGCGTTTCCTTCTCCCCCAACTATGCCAATTTGACTATGGGTTGGTGGGAGAAGGAAATAGCCTGCGGTCCCAACAACAAGAAGGCTCTGGAGAAGATTATCCTCTGGTCACGATATATTGACGACCTATTCCTAATCTGGAATGGAAGCAAGGAGGAATTTATGGAGTATTTTGAAATCTTGAACAACAACGGCATTGGGCTATCCTTCACATGCAACACTAACCGCTACAAAATACATTTTCTGGATATCTCAGTCTACATGGATGAAGGCCAACTTCATACAACTTTATACAGAAAGAAAACGGCTACCAACAGCATTCTCCATGCTGAAAGTTTCCACCCAAAAGCACTCATAAGAAGCATCCCTTTCGGTGAATTTGTGAGGATGTAAAGAAACTGTTCAAAAAATGAGGATGCACAAAATGAAATTGATAAAAGTGCACGGAGACTCAGCAATAGAGGATACAAAGAACAAGACCTCAATATCAGCAAAAGAAAGATCAATGAGTTAACACGCACTGAAATCTTGGTCAACAAACCACAAGACAACCTCAAGGACAAACAAACGAATCCCAGACTGATTCTAACGTATAGCAAAGAAGCACATAAAATTAGACAAAGTGTCCAAAAATATTGGCCATTACTCCAACAGGATCGAGATCTGGCTAAACTCATTGGAATGAGACCCCAAATCACCTTTTGAAAGGCCCCCTCCATCAAGGATGTAATAGTCCAAAGTCATTTTCAATCAAAAAATAAAACCAGAAATTGGCTTGAACAACAACAAATGGGCTTCAACAAATGCAACAGTTGCAAAGCTTGCAAAATAGGAACGAACAAGAAAAACATAAGAGATCCGGAGGGAAGAAAGATTGAAATCACACAAAGGATAACATGTACTACTAACTTTGTAGTATACTGCATTCAATGTAACTGTGGGCTGAGATATATTGGCAGCACCATCTGCATGCTCAAAAAGAGGATTCTCGAACACATTAGAGCGGTAAAAAATCAAGATCTAACATATGCAACTGCCAAACATCTTCTCTCATGCCAACATGGGGACTGGCGTAACATGAGCTTCTTTGCCATTGACTCAGTAGAAGAAAGTGAACGAATGGGAGATCGTAAGAAAAAACTCCGACAGTTGGAGTCGAAATACATCATCCGACTGCGCACAAAAAATCCGAAGGGGATGAACGTTGACGAAGAATTTTATGTTCATCTCTAATACAGATGGAGAATTTCTTGCCTGCTACATGTGTAAAAATCTTTACATCTCCACATAAAACAACAGATGCCAAAGAACAATCGTACAAAACGGGCACTGGGCCCTTTACTGAGTAACTATATTAGTATCCTATAAACCCAAATACATATAAATTAGAATGTAATTTCAAGCTATCATGTGTACTATACAATGACTTGATAAATACGGGACAAAACTGTCATGACTTGTGAATACGAACTATCATCACCTGACCTCCTATGACTACTGAAGTCATAGCATGAATCTGTTTGGGTTTAAAGATACCTCACAATCACGAGTGCATTGATAATTGTGAAAAATGTATTAACAATGTGTAAAAAATATCGTATCTGTCATAAGGTGATCTATAATTAACTTAAACTACAACTCCCAGAAGTCTCTGGGAGCAGTTAATTGACAGGAAATGACATATAACAGCAGCAAAAAGTAGTGCCACCTACCGTGAGAAAGGCCGTTGTGGCCGAAACGCGTCGGTATGACAGACTGGGCTCTCTTTAAATAAAACTTTGAACACCACTAGTTCCAGAGTGCGGCGTCCTTTGTTGCAAATTGAACCTGGCCTTGGTTTGGCCCAACGTCTGCACCCGCTGCTGTGCGATCCGGCACTAAACCACATTGCAGAAAATATATATTACCTACTGGCGGTCGCCAGTAGGTAGTTATAGTTAGGACCCCTTTTCCATAGGAAATCCGCAACATTCTATTTTGAATACCTTTGGCGCCGGTCGATGAATCCTCGCGAACTTCTCAAAATAGGTGGGGCGCTACGCTCCGCTCCTACCCTGAAAGTCTCGGGGGGATTCGTCAGGCGGGGGCTGAGATAAAAGGGGGGTCCCAAAACGCGTTTTTCCCATGCATTTTTCCATAGGACCGTTAGAACGAGCTACAGCCCGAACGGCTGAACAGAATTACTAGAAATTTGGCAGAGAGGTAGTCCCTATGTCAAGGAAGTGCCTTTTGTAGGTTTGGTGTAAATCTGTTCAGTAGATTCTGAGAAAATAGCCTTTAAATCAATATATATATCTGAGCCCGCTTACGGTACGCTTACCGTACGCTTACCGTACGCGTACGGTGGCGTGCGCGAGCGCGATTCTGATTGGCTCTTAGATCTTAGTAAACATTCGAATCGGCCGAAACCAGGAAGCGGCGTCCGCCATTTTGTCTCTCGCACTGAGTGTTATTTATCATGATGCCCAAAAACATGTTACGGGGCTGTTTTGACAACTCCCTCCCACATAGTCATGTTGAGGGAGTCCCCAAACATCCCCCAAGAGCAAAAACGGTTTTATTTTTTTTTCGGCAATTTCGCCGAGTACGCTTACCGTACGCTTACCTTAAGCGTACGGTAAAAAATAGAAATAAAAAAAACACTATCCACACTTACCCCACCCCCTGTGCTTTTGGTGGCCGTAGGCCACCAAATGTACAGGGCTTCTTACATCAGTAAAAAAACTATATTTTGGCAACATGAAATTATAAAATCGAAATAAAAAAAACACTATCCACATTGACCCCACCCCCTGTGCTTTTGGTGGCCGAAGGCCACCAAATGTACAGGGCTTATTAAAGTTGATAAAAACCGTGCACGGAACGCACTGCGTTAAGTGGGCGCGCACGCCTCGAATGGCGTAAAGTAACTTAGCATTTAAAAAACCGTACAAATTCACTGAAAAAACCATAGGTTTCACACACGTTATAGTTAGGAATTAGCATTTAAAAAACCTTGCAAATTCACTGAAAAAACCATAGGTTTCACACATGTTATAGTTAGCGGAAATTTTACTGATAAAAAACCAATGAAATTGCCCCGTTATAGTTAGTGCTGGCAACTATAACTCACGCGACCGCAATCTTCTGCTGATGACATATGTGTCTTTATAAAAAAAAATATTTGTAATATATGTATAGCTAAAAATGTATGGAAGAAGACATGGGCAAATAAGTGTCTAAATACAGTATTAGCATCAGCAGAGGATTGCGGTCGCGTGAGTTATAGTTGCCAGCACTAACTATAACGGGGCAATTTCATTGGTTTTTTATCAGTAAAATTTCCGCTAACTATAACATGTGTGAAACCTATGGTTTTTTCAGTGAATATATATATATATATATATATATATATATATATATATATGAATTCATATAAGTACTGAGTATAGTGTACTCCTACTATGCATTCCCTAACGTACGTGTGTTTGTGTGTGTGTGTGTGTGTGTGTGTGTGTGTGCGAGCTCTGCTGAGAATCCCCTATAGGATGATCTAACTCCCATTTACATAGAGGCAAAGGATGTTGGTTCCCGTCTTGGTCACAGGTTGGAAATCCCTCCTCACAGAGGGATCAACAGGAACCAGCTGAGCAGAAATGCCAACACAGCGACGACCTCACAAGTGACAGCAAGCGCTTCCCATCCAAGTGTGGAAGTGCGTGTGTATTTATAACAATGGCATTCATACTTCAGTGCTGATTCCTCAGCTGAACTGACATTGTTTATTGTCTCTGTGATAAAAATGTCACATTATTAGTAAAATGGCAAATAGCATCATTTGCACAATGTGTGTTGGGCTTTGTATGAAATGTTCAAGGTATCGTGATTGTGTTCTTGCAATTTGGTTTTGTAAGACAAGTGGTTTTGAGAAACTAACCCTGCACTGTCACCCAAGCAAATGTGTGTCAAAAGTCTGTGTGTCAAAAAGAAAGCAACTTAAGAAACATGTGCATGTTAAAATGGCAATGTTTCTTATCGGGCCTACCTGGGCCACATGACACCACTCCCTCCATCTGAACCCCTGAGCCTGGTGGAGGGAAGGCTGAAGGCTTGTGTATCCTGCACACTGTCTCTGCCTTTTCTTTTCCTGAATATTGGGACATTGAAATGTTGTGAGCAGCGGGCCTATACCAGTGCAAATAGGCCACTGCTGCTCCACTGTCTTCAATGGAGCTCCCAACATTCCAATGTTCTAAAAAAGATTATCAAATGGTTTACAGATAGCCTTTTGAAGATTAGCTGCAGAAATTAGTGATGGAACTGAAATGTGTTTTATTACGGTTGGATGTGTTTGTATGAAATTTGCCCTACGTCAATTGTCCCTTCGTTACATGAACCCAATAAAACAATATACCCCCTCTCTGTGTATGTACAGTACACTATAGTTTTGCAGGAAATTTGTTGCCTCCAGTTTCACTCAAAGTGTTATAGTGACCTCTTTGGTCACCCGTTTGTCTTTTTTTCCCAGTAGTCAGATAATTGAAATTTGCTGATGTTGACTATTCTGAGATTTGTTACACCATACTTTGCATCCCTCCAGGTCTTTCAACCAACACTAGCACTTGATGATCCATGCATGCACACATATCCTCTACTCTCACATTCGACTATTCCAATTTCTTAGTCCATGTTTCATCCATACTTACACACAACTCTATCACCACACATCTATAGGAATAAATAGGCATTATTAGAATACAGAAATCCTGTGTAGCAGATGCGGTGGAAGATGATAATACCAAACTGATTGCATGAGGAAAGGTATTTCTCGCACTCCCACAAAAATGTATTTATATTTCAAAACAGATAAGTGGTGTATGACAAGGGCACCCTCCAGTCCCAAAGCACGTTTTAGAAAGGCAACCAGGATCTGGTTTTCTGAACATCAGTGATGTAAATGTGATTCAATTCACAAAGAATGCACACTCACTTGCTCACTCACATTAAGAAGTGCTATAATAGAGGGACAGTGAGAAAGTGCAGCATCAGATGGCTACCCAAAAAACGGAGCATTAGGAGAATAAGTTTGATTTATATAGTACAGTAGATGAGAATGACAGAATCAGAATAGTTTCATGGCTCATTGTAGTGTATTTCAGTCAAACATTTGAGGAGGCTTCCAAGGGACAAAATACAGGAAACTTAAAGTGGAAATGTGGAAACAATATTCATGATAAAAGAGCTTGCGTAGAGTGTTGATTTTTGCACTGTTGAAAGACGAAAGAACCACAAAAACATAATAATGTTTGTCTGTCAGTCCTAGGCAATCGTTGCCAAAATGTGAAAGTTGACACCTTCCTGTTGTATGCTTACAGGAACATTAATCTGACACATATGCTTGTTTTACTAATTTTCTCTTTTTTGTCAATAATCAGATACTGAACAGTAGATGTCATTTCAAAGAATATGTATTCTTCATCACACTATCAGAATTGTATAGCCAGCGGAGAATATAAGCCTGTAACGATGTGACTGCCACCAAGGCAGAATCGATGGTTTGATAATGGACATTCATATCCAATTTACAAACTAATTTCTCCTCTGAGTGAAATTTATGTGCACAAAAAGTACTCAGCAAGCATAGATTTCATACTCTTTTACTGAGTCTGGATTAATCTGCACATGCAGATGTTTTAGTACAACGGACAACACACTCGCGCAAGGTATTTAGTTTAGGGGTAGTCGTTGGGAAAGTAGGCATTCAAAATGAATTGAGCACAGGCTGTGTGTTTTTTTGCAAATATTTTGCAAGTCGTTTCTCGCAGTGAAAATTCACAGACCACTGCTCTAGTAAAAATCAGGGCGAGTTTTTTTCCGAAGCTACAAAACCAAAGGAAGGAAAAACACCCATTCCCCCAAGAACGTGGTGAAAATTGGTGCCCTTCTGATTATGTCACATTTTTTGATTGTTCGATTACATAAAATGAAGCAAAAATTATCCAAGATAAAAAGCTATATCTACGCATCTATAATGCGTGTTAGTCCAAATGGCTTGTCCTCCATGTCCGGTGGTCTGTGCAGCTTCATAACCTATTTAAGGCTGTCTCCTGGATGGGACTCCTGATGGTAAGCTACCTCTTATGGTTCTACAAAACAGTAGCACCAGCATGGGAGGCGGACACAGCTAATTAGCTAAAGGCTTAGATCATGCAAATACGCCATTCGTGTAGGCGATGCCACCGCACCAACAACCGTATTGGTGCAAGTATAAGAGTATTGTGGACTCCCACCACCATGCACATAATGGGAATAGGACACAATTGGTGGTGGCTTATCTCTATTGCCTACAGTACACTACTGTGCTTTATATAAATACCCCAGAACAGATTTCCACTTGCAAATGAGTAAAAATGAGTAAACAAACAAATATGATTGTCATAGATTATGGCATTTTGTAAACAATGTTGAAAGGCACTATCCTCACATCTCATTGTCTTCCATCATGTAAACTGCATAGTCCATAGTATCTGATGGATTCCTTTCACCTGTTGGTGTTTTTAGCCATCATTCTTATATTCTCTTATCGGTGGTCATATCTCTTACAGATTGGCTAGACTTGACACAAAACAAAAAATGGATCAGCTCAAAGAATCCTCTCTTCATCTCCTGAGTTGGTATTCCCAATTAACAGTTATGCTAATTATGAAAAATGATGAATGACAATTTGTTTCTCAAAAGATTTTTCTATATCAGCTCTCTGCAATTGGTATGACTGGCTCAGCCCTCCCCTGGCGCTGCTTTTGCTTGAGTCTAGGGAGGCAGTTGTCTCCATGAGACCATAACCCTCAGAAGTGAAAGCCCTCCACTGTGGGATTTCTCAGGGCTCCACGCTCAGTCAAACCGTTTGCAATGTCTGTATGTCGCCCCTTGTTGTTCTGGTGAAGACTCACAGTTGTTGTTCTTGTGCAAAGTAAATTTGTCAAAAGGTAAGAGGGCCTTCACAGCCTGTATAAAAGCAGTCATGGGTTGGCTCAGTGCCAACAACCTTCAGTGTATCCTGACAAAACTGAAATTCTGTTGTTTGGCCTGGATCCTTTGCATGGATGGATGGGTTGCTAGCCTGCTGAATGCTCACCCCTCCTCCCCCTCTGATGAACGGAGGCAGGAACTTGGGGATACTATTGAGGTTGGCCTGACTATGAAGAGGCAGAATTCCTTTGTAGTCAAGTAATGTCTCTGGATCTTAGGAACACTGAAAAAAATGTTATTTCTTCCTTGGGAAGCACAGAAATCTGTAGTACAGGCTCGGATCTTATCCCATTTTGACTACTCCAACGCACTAAATCTCCTGATTACCTGACTCACTGCCTCCAAGTCGTTCAAACTACCACGATTCGACTACTGTTCAAACGCTCTGAATGCTCTCCAGTAGCAGTCTGTCATACATAACGCACTGGCTTTCTGTTAAAAAAAGTGTTATCTCTAAAGCTGTCAGTTTCCAAAGTTTTGTATTGGCAATCAAATTATCATAAGATAGTTCAAGGATGCATAGATGTTGAGAAATAAAAAAATACACAATACGGTATAATAGAATTAATTGCAATACAAACTATAGATCATTATAAGAGTACAAAGTCACATAAGAGTAGATAATTGGTATTAGTGTCTCGAAACATATTATTGACAGTTAATGTACTAGTCTAAAAATATAGACAAAACATTTCTGATACCAACAGGGAATAATTATTCTGTACCTTTGATAATATCCTTTACTAGATCATGCGTAGTTGAATGAGGAAAAAGGTTGTATTCATGTACCGGCGTGGATTCATACAGGACAATGTACACAAGGTGTAGCAACCAACTGTGTGAAACAACTAATATATGTAGAAAAGGTGGGGTGAGGGGAAAGGGGGAGGATTAAGGTGAGTGAGGAGAGCTCAGCAATACCCCATATGGAATGTAGGAACTAAGCCTGGGCAAAACACTACGCTACGCTCACGTAGTTTGCGAAGTTTGCGCTACTTCGCACTACGCGAATTGCATGTAGCACAGTGCAAACACGCGTAGCGTAGCGTTGCATAGTGCAGCGGTCATTTTTTGCTTGCTTACGGTCCTCAACGTCAAGTTGGCGACCACGAGCAAGCAATATGACATCCCGGCGAGACTTTTTCCTCATTCGCGATCAGCAACATCAAGTTGGCGATCGCGAGCGTGGAAAATAAACCTCCCGGCGAGATTCTCAATGCGGGGAGGTCAGGTTTCTCATTGCGAGTGGTCGCGTATGCTCGCGACCGCTCGCGATGAGAAACTACCAGTCCGCGTTGAGAAAGCTGCCGCTTGAGTAAAAATCTACTCGAGCGGCAGAAAACTACAGCGCGCACTGTGCAAGATGCCGTTTTCAATGATTGCACAGTGCCGGATGCTTGTCCGCACTGTGCAATCATTGAAAACGGCATCTTGCACAGTGCGAACAGGGTACTACGCAGTTTGCGAAGTGCTATGCGTAGCTCGCGTAGTGCGAAGTGCACTTTGCGTAGCTACATGTAGCGCTACTTTGCGAGCTACACCCAGGGTTGGTAGGAACTGATGCACTGACGTAGCCTATATGGCTATAATTTTCCCTCAAGAGCAGCAAACTTGTCCAAAGTAACCCAAATTACAGAAGAAATCTGTGGGATGGTCCATTTGTTTGGATGTGAGTTGTGAGCACTTCTTAGAAAGGAGAATACTGTCCCATGAAATCTCTGCACTCTATGAATGCTAGACGCCTGATTGTTCCGCACTTTTAGAAAAAGAGTCAAGGTGCTCTCCCTGCTCCTTTCTGGTAGCCTCTCTCTGGAATCAGCTTCTTTTTCAATTAAGAAACACTACAAATGAGACTGCTTTCAGGAAACTGTTAAAAACACACCTCTTTAGCGACTACTGCTTTCAGTACCTGATTTGTAGGCCTGGGCGGTAAATTCCGTTCCGCTCGTGGAATTTGGGTAATTTGCGTTCCACGGAGAACGCGGAATTACCCGAAATTCTGCATTCCGCAGCTTCGCGGAATTTTTTGCTTGTTCGCGTTCTCAAAATGCATGTTCGCAAGATATTCCCCCCTGGGCATACAAACAGCGAACAGGGAAAAAGCATTGCAAACAAGTAATTCTACGTGTTCACGGAATTTCTGTGTGTTTGCGGAGATTTTTTACCATTTTGCGGAGCTTTGGTTAGCGCGACTACGCAAATTCTACCCACCACTACTGATTTGCCTCGTTTAGCTCAGGGACGCTCTTGATTGCATGCTTTAGAAGAATATTCATTTATTCATTCACTCCATTGTTGACAAAATTGTGTCTCTTCATCATTTAATAATAAATAAGCATGCTAACCTAGCCGCCTGTTTTACAAACATATATCAACACAATTTAAAACTTAAAACAAGTAGTCTGAGCGCAAGATGCGTGCCCAAAAAACCCTGGAAGAAAAACTCCTATACAAATCCAAACTCCTAATTCTTAATCTATATATTTTTTTTAAAAGCTATACAGGAGATTCACAATCATTCCTACAAACCAATTTCAAAATTCAGCAAATATATATGGAAACTTTTAACACTTTCCAGTAACGGTCCAATATCCCTAATTCAATTTCCCAGAGTATTAGCCATCAATCGTTTTGCAAGCACTTGTTGCACGTTTGTGAGGAAAAGAGCAGCAGTATCAATAAATCTATACAAAGCAACTGTAATAGCTCTTTTTTACCAGCACTAATGAAGAAATTATTCACTCTTACTCCAAAGCCTTTTCTGCCAATTATTCGTCTGTCACATCTCATCTTGAAAATCCGATTTGACCCACTTTTAACGCATTTGCTAAACCAATTAAAGGACTCAAGTCTGGTTCTCCTCATGACCCTACTCCCACTAACTTTATTCACGTGGACAGTCCCCAGTTCACCTTAACTATATATAAAATTATTAATCTTTCTTTGCATTCTGTAATTGTTTGAACAGACAAAGCAGAGTGAAACCTCTCCTTCAAAACCAGTATCTTGAAACAGAAGGTGCTGCTCACTATTGCCCCATTACACTGTTGACTGATATGCACATATCTTGAAAACCACTCACTTGTGTGCGACTCCTCCAAACAAAAGCACATAATCTGCCTTAATTGGTGTTTTTGACGATCTTCGTGTTGCTGCGGAAAACACGTTCACCAATATATATATATGTTTTAAATATATATTTATTGGCCTGGAATAAAACCTCCCCTCCCTCCCTCGCCTTCCTTCTTAACATAAGAGGCCCCGCCTCCTCCCAGACCCACCTCCCGCCTATAAAAAATCCACCCGCCACCACCTCCTCCTGTTATTTTTTGTCTCCCTAGGTGAGACTTACCTTTGGTCTGCCTCTGTGTGGCGGTGCCGAGGAGTCTTCGTTTCCGGTTCTCTGCCACGGGGGTGCTCTCGGCAGCGTTGTCCTGGCTGTGTGGTGTTCTCCACGGTCTCCTTGTGGTCAAGGGGCGGAGCACTGCTTCAGGAAGCCACGATGGAGTCCGGCGGGCTCCTGCAGCTGGAGTTATGGTTCTGGGTAAGGGTCACCGTGCGACTGCTTCACCCCATAGTAGGCGCACACGTGACATTCACTCTTCCCATTTGCCCAATGACTCTCAGAAACTGAGCGTGTTGTTCATGGCGTAGCCTTTTATTCATGAAAACAGGTAATTCACCAATGACCAACATGAGAGTAACAGTATCCCTTTTGGATATAAAATTAGCACAGCATCACTCTTTAGCGATATTAACTTGGCGAAGGCTGCCGGGCAATTAGGCCCCCACTTTACACTTGAACTTGAGCTTGGCCGTACACTTTAGTGGCCTTGGCCTGTCAAAGGCAGTAAAGAAGATATGCCACATTACATTTGAACTCTTGAACTTGGCCATACACTTGAACTTGGCCCAAGCCCCCACTCTGCTGTGCACATTGTGCCATCAGGCCCCAACGCGCTACAGCGAACAGTTGCACTACTTGTAAACCAGGGCCCCGCATGGCACTCTGGCATGCCCACCGGGTACCTGCACTCAGGCAGCCTCCCCAGGGTTCACCTCAGTCCATAGGTTGTGGGTTAGGGCAGAAGAGTCAGGGACCACCAGCAGGCCAATCCCCCCTTCCGCCTACCCTCTGCACACGTGGCTCCTACCCCTTTCTGGGGCCATCCAGTTGTTTAACCGCCCTTGTTGTGCTTGTTTGTTGTTAACTGTCACCGTTCCGCCCTTGCTCTCTTGCCGGGTGGGTGGGTGGTTGACGATGTGCCCCTGCAGCTTGCCAGAGGTTCGAAGGGACAAAGAGGCTGAGGGTCGCTGGGAGCAGATTTTAATAGCCTTCGGCGCGCCCCGATGACGTCACTTCATACAGCCCCCTTTTCCGGTCCTGGGGAAGGTCTCGTCCCGTGGCGCTACTAAGGGCGCCCCTCCTCTAGGCGCGGGGGGCGCCGGTCATAGTAGGCGCACACGTGACATTCACTCTTCCCATTTTCCCAATGACTCTCAGAAACTGAGCGTGTTGTTCATGGCGTAGCCTTTTATTCATGAAAACAGGTAATTCACCAATGACCAACATGAGAGTAACAGTATCCCTTTTGGATATAAAATTAGCACAGCATCACTCTTTAGCGATATTAACTTGGCGAAGGCTGCCGGGCAATTAGGCCCCCACTTTACACTTGAACTTGAGCTTGGCCGTACACTTTAGTGGCCTTGGCCTGTCAAAGGCAGTAAAGAAGATATGCCACATTACATTTGAACTCTTGAACTTGGCCATACACTTGAACTTGGCCCAAACCCCCACTCTGCTGTGCACATTGTGCCATCAGGCCCCAACGCGCTACAGCGAACAGTTGCACTACTTGTAAACCAGGGCCCCGCATGGCACTCTGGCATGCCCACCGGGTACCTGCACTCAGGCAGCCTCCCCAGGGTTCACCTCAGTCCATAGGTTGTGGGTTAGGGCAGAAGAGTCAGGGACCACCAGCAGGCCAATCCCCCCTTCCGCCTACCCTCTGCACACGTGGCTCCTACCCCTTTCTGGGGCCATCCAGTTGTTTAACCGCCACAGGGCGAGAAGCTCCCTGGCACGCTCGCCCTCCCCCGCGCTAACTGTGCTCCCAAATGGCCCCTAGCATTGTTTGTATGAGCCACTGTCCGTCTACCAAAATTATGACCTCCATCCTGATTCCACTTCTCCCTTTTGTTATCTGGGCCGTCCTGTGATACCTTACCTGCCCCCTTTCAGTAACCATCGAGTTGTGAAGAGCCTAGTTTACACCATCTCCTGTTTCCCTTGAATTAATCCCTAACACCCTGCCGGGAACCTGTCACCAGCTGTATTTCCACTACCGTTATCCTAAAAGGAACAACTACCCCAGGCCCTCCATAATAATTCCATCCGTACGGGTGCCTAGATGCTAGCGCAACCTAATTAGACTCCCCTGGTCTCATGGGACAGCGGAGGAAGTGTTGGACCCACTGCCCTCCTCTTACTGGTCACCCATATCACTTTCTTTCCCCGCTTGTCCTTGGCCTTAACCAGAACCCCCTTAACTTATACTGCCTGCGTTATCCTACCGACCACATATAGAAATTTCCCTTCGGACCATCGGGCATTGAGCAGTGGCGTAATAACGCACTCTCTTACCGCCTTGTGATAATTTACCAGGCCCGATAATGCGTTAGATAAAATATATTGACAACTAACCTCAGCAGCAGGCACATTGTCCAGAAGTCTTCTCTTAATACCCACCGAGTTGGGAAGGCCCAACACTATCTCCCGTTTTTAATTTAAGACAAACACCTCCCTCCCTAATGATACTAGTCCCTTAGGGCCTCCATTAGCCAATCTGTCCCCCGGAATGCCTGCAACCTTAGAGCAACCTTAAGTGTACTCTCCCGAGCCTCTCCATTATACCTCTTTGATATGCCCATGAAGTCCAGGACCCCCAAGGGTCCGCACTCTATCACTAGCCAGGTGACGTACGGGACCACCAGCAGGTCAGTCCCGTTTGCCACCAGCCAGACAGCCAGACAAAGAAGCACTACTGCACCATACCGTTACCTGCTGACATCAGTCTTGGTTAACTTACCAACCAGGCACCTCCTTGTGTCTAGAAACCACTCCGCTATGCTACATATTTTGTGTCCAGCAACGGACCTTCTTGAGCCGGACTTGCCTTGGGCTGGACTCCTGCACTGCCACCCTCTGAGCTATTGTCCCCTCCACGGACAAGGCTGCTCCCTTTGTGATTGGTGTTGATTTGCCCTTTCCTGTTTAGGATCTGTGTTTATAGGCCGCCACATGGGTATAAAAGGCTGGTTTTGTTCCGCCGCGTACTATTAAAACCTGTGGTTGCAGGCTGCCACAGGGGTATAAATGGCTGGGTTACCATGATAATGTAGCACCTGCCGGGTAATTACCATGTGCCCGAGGTGAAGTTTGTAAATTGTACTCCATAACCACCTTTACCAGGGAGCCTCCGGGTACCGTATCCTCTGCTATGTGCCTCTTTATTATAAATCCTCCCACCCCGCATGGACAACGCTATGTGAAGATGGCGTTACCCTTGGTCGAGGGAAGCAGCGGCAGGATGATTTAATTTATTGTCTGGAAACTAGCCAGACCAGGTAGCCCACGCCACAATACTCACCGTTCAGCCCCTAACTGACTCCTACCTTAATGGTTAATATGTCCCTCGCCAAAGACCCCTACGTGCAAGGCATAAATATTGTTCCATATCAGCACTAACTGGTGATTGTCAACTTGGGTTTTGTAAGGGGTCCTCCTGCAACAGGGCCTTGAGAATGTTTTTTTTTTTTTTGTCCCCTCACACTTATTGGCATCACCGTGAAAAATAACAAGAAACTACCTCGCATGCCAGAATTGGTTCCCCTGCACTAGCGGCTCAAGGATAATTGTAAGTAGAACAGTTTCATCTGTTTCCTGACTTCTTAACCGCACCATGAGCACCTGATGAGACGTTCTCCTCCCGGCCAAGGCTGATTCTCCCTATACTGTTATTCCCCCTATACTATCACACCAGCCATGAGCCATGTGATTATGTTGGCGAGACGGAGTTTATGTCCCTTGAGCTGAACTAACCATAACGTTTCACCGATAACTGGAAGAAGGTAACATTTTTGAACTGTCAAACCAATTATTATTATTTATTTTTATTTTTTTTAATATAATGTCTGGTACGCCCCTAGGGCTACAGCCATATTTGTCCTTAATTTATTGATAATTGTTGATCTTTGATCGTTTACCTGGCTCTAATCTCATAAAGCGATTAGTAGAGTTTGTTTAGCAATAATACCTATATATTTGACATCAATACCTGTGTGGTGTCTTTTCCTTTGGTAAATCAAGAGATTATAGGGTAACACCAGCTGCTTTCCATTCCTCAGAGCATCGCGCTCCGCCTGTTGTGTTTATATAGCGCGAACCCGGCCCGAAGCAATTGGGTCGCTTTGACGTAGCCCACATTTTACTTTACGTATTCAGGCACTGTGCGGTTGGGAGGGTTGCCCAGAATCATAGGATGCGGGCTGATAAAGCGCGAGCCTGACCCGAAATTATCGGGGCGCATTAACCAAGCCCGTATTCCCATTAGACGTTCAGGCACGGAGCAGACCTATAATAGCGCGAAACCGGCCTGAAGTTATTGAGGCGCTTTAACAGCTCGAATTTATATTACACATTCAAGCACAGTGCGGGTAGAGAGTTGCCCAGAATCACAGGATGCGGACGCGTGCTCGAACCCGAGGTTTCCGCGCCAGAGGTAGTAGTGAAGCCGTTGACCATGCCCACCCCTGATTTTGCATGCGGTGCATCCCGTCCGTATGAGAAGGGCCGCTGGGACGCTTCGCCGACGATAACGCCACGATGGACATTCGTCCTACAATGCACCTCTAGGCCATGTCTTTTCTTATGCTTATTGCAGATCCAGTCGGCATGTAGATATAGCGCGAACGCCACCGAAGGTATAGGTAATTTGCCCAGAATCACCTCCTGTGGAGTGACCTCGAGACTCGACTCTGGCCTTCCACATCCCGAGGCGGCAGCCTTGTTACCTTATTAGTTCGCTGGGGATTAACGGTATCTGCCGACCAGGGATCGAACTAGGGACCTGTAGCTTATTCCAGCAGCCCGTTGTCAGACGGCCATCCGCTGATGCCGGGGATTGAACCCGGGCCCCACACCCTGGGGGGGGGGGCCGCGCCGCTACCCCCCCCCCTCTGGATGGGACCAGGCCACGCATCACATTACATATACCGGCCCGACAGAAGTGGGTGGCCCATCATCTCGCGAAAACACAAACCAGATTCAGAATTTGAGGACTTGAGCCTCAGTCCTTGTGCACGTTGTGCTTTTATGCGTATTTTATATAGCGCGAATCGACCCGAAGGTATTGGAGCGCTTTACATAGCAACGTATTTACATACATATTTAGGCACGGGAAACTAAGTGCTTTGCCCGGACTCACAGAGTGTGGACCCGACCTCGCGGCTCGCCCCCTCTGTATTCCTGCACCAGAGGTGGCAGCGCAGCCGACGGACTACATCCCTTCCTCCTAGTTCCGGCAATAACATCATCTGCTCGGATGACGCCACCCACCGGTGGGCGGCGCCACCCTCGCGAGGGCAGCTCCGGACTATCAGGGCATCAATGGCTCTGCATTAAAAGAGCTCAGGGTGTAATAGGTGACGACAACCAGTGGTTCTCGCAAATTACACAACTGCCAACGTCCCACTCTGGGCCGGCTCGAACCCCCAACCTTCCCGCAAATAGCTGAACACAAATCAACGCCGACCCGAGTGCTCACCCAGTCCCCCCAAGTCAAAATACAAAGCACAGCGGCATGCTTGAGTCCGAACATTTCCCCCGTGTTTAAAACAGTCGCCATTCCAACTTGCCATCTGCGCGCTAGTAATAGTATTTCCTTCAAAAGCGCCCATTCGACCTCAGTGTCATGTTCAACCGGCAAGCAACACCATGAAATACGGTATATAAGCCATACCATAACATGTTCACCGGGTCGCAAAGTCACGCCACAAAGTCATACCGAAGCCCCCCATACCATACCTTCAAAGACAAACATAAATCAGCGCCAACCGGGTGCTCACTGAGTCCCAATATTTCAATATACAGAGCACTGGCGCGCTCGAGCCTGAACATTTTCACAATGTTTAAGAATAGCCGTCTTTCCAAACCTGGCATCTACGCGCTAGGAATAACTCCCGCATGTATTTCCTCCCAACTGCGCCCACTCGACCGCATTGTCATGTTCACACGCAACCGGCAAGCAACCCAATGAAATAGAAACATAAAAACCACGAACCGATATGTTCACTCGACCACACAATTTCAAGCTACAGAATCACACAATCCTGCCATAGCATATCTTCAAGGACGAACCAAATCAGCGCTGACCCGGTGCTCACGAGGCCCCAGTATTTCTATGCAAAGGGCACCGTAGCTCGCTCAAGCTCGAACAATCCCACCGTGCTTAAAAACGGCCGTCATTCCAACCCGCCATCTACGCACCAGGAACAATACTCCAACACCTCTCCTCTCAAACACGGGCCCCCTGACCACACTGACATGTTCTCGCGCAACCGAAGCATCTCAATGAAACACGGAATATATCAACCATGATATCATATGTTCCCCGATCAAACAATACCAAGGTACATGGTCGTACAATCCTCCCCTACCATTCCTTCCTCAAAGAAAACATAACCCAGCGCTGATCGGGTGCTCGCGAAGGCCCAGTATTTCCACATGAAGGGGCTCGAGTTCAACATTTTACCGTGCTTGAAGACAACCGTCGTTCCAATCTGACGTCTGCGCGCCAGGAACACTACTTGCATACATTTCCTTTCAAACGCGGCCCCCTTGCCTCGCTGGCATGTTCTTGCGCAACCGGCACGTAACTTAACAAAATGCGGAATATAAACATGACATACTTTGCTGAATGCGCGAAAATTCAACTTCTACAGCATCCGGTTTATTTTCATCTTTTATGTAGCGCGAACTCGACCCGAAGGTATTCAAATACATGGCACAAATGAACGAGCAATGCTCCAACAAGAGACGAAAACACCCACCCTAGAGTCACCATCGCTCCCACATCATGCGTCCCCTCGTCCGCGAAACCCGCTGCGGGCCGCCACCACGCATCTCTAATGATTACCACACTACAAAGACCTACTCGCCACGCCTAGGCCCCCTCAAACCTCCTGTGCCACCTGCACGCCGCCAACCGGAAACCTCGCTCCCCGTTGACGATGTGCCCCTGCAGCTTGCCAGAGGTTCGAAGGGACAAAGAGGCTGAGGGTCGCTGGGAGCAGATTTTAATAGCCTTCGGCGCGCCCCGATGACGTCACTTCATACAGCCCCCTTTTCCGGTCCTGGGGAAGGTCTCGTCCCGTGGCGCTACTAAGGGCGCCCCTCCTCTAGGCGCGGGGGGCGCCGGTCATTCTACACTCATTGGAGAGCCCTGGTAGGACGGGTTTGGACCCGTTGTGTTATTCAGTCTGCAATTATGGCTGTTTCTTCCTGATTGGGGGTATTTTTTTGTATTCTTTTTTATTGGATAGAGGTAGGATTGGTTTCTGCCCTATATATTCGGTTACTGTGTTTTGGGTGCCTCAGTATACGGCAACCATTGGTTGCAAGAGTTTGTTCAAAAGGAACAACTTGGTGTCATCTTCCTCCTCTTCGTCTCCAGATGGGTCTCCGGTCCCCCTGAAGCACCCTAGAGTCCAGGGCAATGCTGGAAGTGACATGCCTCTCATGTCTAAAGAGGAGGTGCAGGCATGATTGAGGCAGCTGTGCCTCAAGCTTTACAGGCTCGTCCTTTGCCTTCTGGTCCGTCCTGTCCTTGTGCATTGGATCCTGTGGCTGATTTATCCCCGTTGGATGATGAGGGTCTTTCTACCTTCTCTGGTGGAAAGTTGTCTCCAGGGAATAGAAGTGGGTCATTCTGGCTCATGTGAGGGGCAATTTAGGATTTCCTCCTTTCCAGCTAGGTGAGGACAGTGGGACTCTTTTTCCTCAATACACAAAGCCCTCCCGGTTGGGTATGCCCAGTGAAAGAGATGGTGCTGAGGTAATGGCGCGAGGTGGACAAAGTGCAGGTCCCTCGCTTCCTCCAGAAACTCTACTTGTTGGAGGGGTACGACCCTTGCCACATAATGTGAAGTTGGACTCGATCCTTGCCACGCTGATTGGCAAAACGGCTATTCAACCTGAGGATTGTACCCCGACCAATGTCAGTCTTAGAGGGCTGGATCCATGTCAGATTTTTTAAGATAACTACATTTATCTAATGGGGCATATGCTAAAAGTCCGGCATGGATCCAGCACTCCAGGACTAACTTTGGAGAACTCTGCTGTAAAGTAACTGAGACGAGGCACATTCACAATAAAGGGATATATCCAGGGTGCAGTTGGTTTAGATTAGCTGTTGGTGTCTGAACTTTGGAAACCAAGGATTCTGAAATCATTGTTGCAGCGCAAGCTCCCAATTTATCTCCTAATACCAATCTGTTGATAAATTGTCATGTCAGTTCATTAGCACCTGCTGGTGATGTGTAGCAGGTAAATGATGCTCCTTAGGAGAAGCCTGGTTAGTGCTCCAAACTAGGGGCCAGGAAAACAAAGTCATTGTGCTGTTACAAATGGCCCGATTCATGGAATCAATGACTTGGGCCGTTTGCTACCGCAAAAAGATTTTCTGATATATCAAACTCAAATTGCCATCCGGTATCATGTTACTGATTTGCAATTTTAGTTTGCAACCAAATACCAAGGCCATCTTTAGGGTGTCATTTTGAAATATCAAATAGTACTGGTATGTATTAATGTTATGTGGCCCACTTCCAGTTTCGCAAATGGGACTCCTTCCCCTTTAAAAATGTTAAAAGAACCATTGACTACTTTAAAAAAATAAAAAATAAACATTACAATTTTGCTTCATTTAAAGGTAATCCCAGATGAACATGGTGGTCTGCTGACCTCAGCAAGCCATCATACGCACATCCGCAGAGCAAGAATGGGTGGAGGAACCGTCTCCTACATCGCGGCCAAGATCTGGAACAAGCTGCTGAGCAACATCAGACGCGCCCTCCACATGCATATCTTCAGGAAGACCCTCAACAATTAGCTCTTCGATTGACCATAGCCCCGGCCCCCCAGCGCCTTTAGACCCTCATGGGTGAGTAGTGCACTTAAATCTTCCCTGATTGATTGATTGATCATACCTGTGATGACTATCATTCCTAATGGGCCACAAAACTGCAACCTACCTCATTCATATTCAGGAAGGAGTCCGATTTTAGACCCACTAGGAATCAGTAATTGAAAGGAAAACAAGTTTAATGCATGAGGATTAGCGATTTCCTAACTGCGATTCGGTGAAAATCATAATTTGTAAATCACTATTCACAATGTTGGTACATCGAGCCCAAAATCTCTTAAACCCAGGTTATAACATTATCTGACAAGTTAAATATTTATAAACTGGTCAGTGTTTCCCATGCATGTAATTATGAGGCCATATTTCGAGTTCACAAGAAGTTTGTTAATGGGACATTTTCGGGCATTCTGAAGCACTCACAGAGCCTTTCTACGGGGCTGATGTATAAACCGGTAATGATGAAATGGTGATTATATCATTACATGGAATGCTGTACACTTGATGGTGTGCTTCACCCTGCACTGCACCTCCTGTGTCAGGCAACAAATAAACGAGTGGGAATACTTACAGGGGCAGACTGGGAAAGGAAATATTCCCGGGCACAAAAATAGAAGTGCACCCCCACCCCATTAATGAATTAGATAGTTAAAAAAGTGGCCATGCCTGTAAATTGGAACTGTTTTGAACTTGAAAAGGCACGCCGTTTAAGTGTTTTGCGAACTATGGAAGACTGCATGAAGTGAGCTTGCTACAAGCAATGTCTGTTTTAATACCAAGGAAATTAACAGTTGAAGCAAGCCCAGCAAACCATAACACACGCCCGAAAACTTCCCACAAACTGACCCACCCACTGACCTGTCAGACCAGCCCATCAGGCACTGCGCGGTTGCCATATAGGTCGGTCCAACCCTGAGTACTGTCCTCACTGTGGTGCCCTTTTTAGGTCTCGGGACCATCCGGTCGGCAGCCCGGAAGTCCGGAGATTTAATGTCTTTGAGAAGAGGGGCTTGCACCCGCCCCTCTTCTCTCCTGTTCTCCATTGGCTGGCCTCTTAAATGCTGGCCAGCCACTGGAGAAGAGGTCCAGTCACTCCGATTATGCCCCGTCCTTTTCGGATCGGGGGGCGTGTTTTTTAAAGAAAGTCTCATTCTCTCCTCCAGCCAATGGCTGGAGGAGAGAAAAGACAAACACGCCCCCGAATCCGAAAAGGACACTGCGTTTCTCCGAGGCATTTCTGCTCTGCCTTGGAGAAAGGCGGTGGTGTCTTCCGGTGCCCTCGGCTTGTTCAGGCTTCTAATCGGATAACTTTCTTATCCTTCAGTGGTTAGGTCTTCCCCCCCCCCCTCCCCCAACACAACTCCCGGTCACGGCACAGCCAAAAGGTCCCAAAGGTCCCACCTAGAGGATTTGTCAAAGCTCGTCTGATTGTTTGTGCACGCGGCCCGCCTTGGGGAAGCACATTTCAATAGTGCATCCTGCCTCTCCTCCTTCCCCCCTCGCCAGACACGCATGAAGCTGTCGAGTATGCTAATGAGCCCCTCTCCTGCCTTTGAAGTTTCTCCCGTTATCTGCGCTGTGCCCGTTGCCTTTTGCTCTTCATTTGTTTTAAGAAGTTTCAGTATGCGCATTGTAAAGCCGCACATGAGCTCACGCACTCCCAGGCAGCATGCTTTCAGACACATGAAAGTCGTGATGAAAGCGTACACATATTGCTTCCATAAATCTCTCCTTTTTGGCTCCCATTTCTTCCTTCCGCTATTCCACCCACCCCCCTCCCCCCTTTTCTTAGCTCCGCTTGCTCCCTCCCTCCTTCCTCTGCACTTCGTGCTCGCCCTCGTTTCCTCTGTCTCATTCCTTGCTTGGTGTACCTCTCTGCCCGTCCCCCTATTTTCGCTCTTTAGCAGTCTCTTCTTCCCTTCTCTTCCCTTACCTGGTTGTCGTCTTTTCTCCCTTTCTAACTTTATCTCTCTGTCACGCTCACTTATTTTCCTATCCCTCTCACTCCCCTCCCCTTCTCTTTTCTACTCTTAAGCTGTCGAGTATGCTAATGAGCCCCTCTCCTGCCTTTGAAGTTTCTCCCGTTATCTGCGCTGTGCCCGTTGCCTTTTGCTCTTCATTTGTTTTAACAAGTTTCAGTATGCGCATTGTAAAGCCGCACATGAGCTCACGCGCTCCCAGGCAGCATGCTTTCAGACACATGAAAGTCGTGATGAAAGCGTACACATATTGCTTCCATAAATCTCTCCTTTTTGGCTCCCATTTCTTCCTTCCGCTATTCCACCCACCCCCCTCCCCCCTTTTCTTAGCTCCGCTTGCTCCCTCCCTCCTTCCTCTGCACTTCGTGCTCGCCCTCGTTTCCTCTGTCTCATTCCTTGCTTGGTGTACCTCTCTGCCCGTCCCCCTATTTTTGCTCTTTAGCAGTCTCTTCTTCCCTTCTCTTCCCTTACCTGGTTGTCGTCTTTTCTCCCTTTCTAACTTTATCTCTCTGTCACGCTCACTTATTTTCCTATCCCTCTCACTCCCCTCCCCTTCTCTTTTCTACTCTTGCCCCCCCTCACTCGCTGTCTCACCCCCCACCTCTGTGTCTTAATACTCTGCGGTAAGAGGGGCCAGTCACGAGCTTCCAGGCTCCGCTTTCATCCTCGTCTCTGGTAATTATTCGGTGGTCAATGATGAAAAGCCGAGACTTTTTTGCGCTACATTAGCACATTAAAAACACTGTTACCCAGCACAAAAATGAATCAATTGCCCTCCTCAGTTGCTTGGTCTGATATTTCTACCCCCTCCATCATTCCCAGAAACGTCGGGAAATAAATTTCAGCGCTCCCTCCCACTCCCTCGCCCCACAGCCCCCAGCTCAGCTGGATGTCAGTTCACAAGGGTTCACTATTGGAAGCCGAGGCGGGGACAGAAAGCTGCTGTTCCCTGGCCGGCTCTGTGTGCCTGGTCAGCCGCCAGCTGTGCCCTGCAGCTGGCAGGAATTAGTTCCAGCCAGAGGCCTTTCTTTGTCGAACTTTACCATCGAAGTTATGCCTACTTCCAAGCCTTGGAAACCTCTGCTTCATCTGCTAATAGTGTCATTTTTTGGACGCGCAGACAGTGATCTTCTTGTTCCCCGATGTCTCAAGAAGGGTCTCTGCTGGTGACGTAACATCTCTCCCTGAAGAGGGGTCTCTAGCCCCCATCTAATGTTAACCGATGGCTCCATTTGATATGGGGCAGCATGTTGAGATAAACCAGAACTACCATTCCCACAATGCTTTGGCTGCTGAATAGAAGACCATGGCTGGTAAATAATACTCGACATTTGTGGTGTAGCTAGGGTACCCTGGGCCCTAGTGCAAGCAAGGACAAAGGGCCTTCTGACTGCTGGATGGGTAGTAAAATAAAGCAATCAGTGCCTCCCTCGTATATCTGGGCCGCTATCAGGAGCTTGTGTTTGGGCAAGAGAAAGTGTCCTCTTGAGCGCCTGGTGAAATCAAACCGACAGATTGTGTGTGAGGGGGGTGGCAATGGGTAGGGGTGATGACGAGCACAGGCATTCCGAGTGCGCCTGTTCCCGGAGCAGCATATGCCACAGCGGCTCTTTGTCTGCTCGTCTCCGAGACGCCATCTCAGATGCGCGTTACGGCTCTTGCAGGTCTGTACGAAGGCTGCACACAGCTGCCCCCTTCCCTCCAATGTTGCACCCAAAAATATCTCTTTAATGGAGTTCTTCTGCAAGCATACTTTACATGGTTAAGCTCTCTTTGTACGCCATATTAGATAGACCTCGAGGGCCTTTTTCTCACTGACCATTCAGAGACAGTGCGGGCCGTGGGTGAGAGCGACGGGCAGCGCCATTTCACAGGAGCCGGACCCTAGACTTGCAGTAAGTTTCTCAGCTCTTAAAGGATAACAGGCGTTGTTTGCCCCCGAGCATCTGCAAACTGCTCTGACATGTGATCTCCCTACCCAGCATGGCGCTCATTAGGCTGATTTTCAATACAAAGTTTGTATTATCAGCCGTCTCTAAGGGCAATTAGGAATGGGCGGCTCTGCGCACCAGACACCGGGTGACTCCGAGTGACTCATCTTTATTGGTTCCTTTGTCGGGGAGACAGTGATTGAGATGGCAGGGATGCGGCCTACCTGCCCATTTCATCGGGTAAATAGTGAAGAGAAATGGTGTGTAATTAATTGACAGTTAATATCGGCCCTGTTTAGTGTTCATCAGACACAAAGCGGGAGACGCTACCCAAAGGAACAAAGTAATGAGACAACCTTTGACGGGTTAAATTATCAAGGAACTGTGTGTAATTACCTGACAGTTAAAAAGGGGACCGTGCAAGGTATTTATGGGGTCTAGGATTTCTGTTTTGTGGGGGGCAAAAAAGAGGATTGGAAAAAAAAAAGACAAAGAAAGCAAACTACAGTGACAATGCAAATTATATTTTATGACTACGCCTTCGGGCCTGATAACTGGTGGGAGCAGAAGGGCGCCGACATGAAAGAAGGAGCGCCCCTAAGAGACTCTGAGCCATTGTTATCAGGATTTACCTAAGAATGCCACCTCTTTACTTAATACAGTTTACACGAACTGAGCGAACAAATTAACTGTTTGCAGTGATACGTGGATCTGCTGTTTCACTGTTTAGAAGTTTGTGGTTATGTAATAACGACTACAGAATCAACGGTTGCAACGCATTGCTTTCTAATGATACAGGGGTGAGTATTTACAACACGCACTGCCCAACATCTCAAGAACCCGTCACCTTTAACTATGTACCTAGCATGATTAACCATTTGCACTTAAATATTTTTACGTTAAGGTAAAGCACAATTATTTTAATGTTTAATCTAATGAAGCATTTTATAGCGCAAAACCAACCTATTTAAATGGCCTCTTGGCCCACTTTAGAGTTGTAAGCCATTGGATAGATTGCCCCATATAATATTTGAAGTAAATTTGGTCAAACGATTCTAAGCCTTCTTACTTGTTTGTGTGCTCATATCTCAATTTTTTCTAAAAACTTTTACTGACTGATGAAGACAGCGACTACCTCTGTCAGTTTAGCATGTATATTGTTTCGCTCCTTCATGGTGTGGGGTAGCATTTCTGCCTTACTCCTTCATTTATTTCTAAAAGAGTTTACGTATCTGTATTTTAAAGGAGCCCCTCAGAAAAGGGGGGTTGGCTTGCCAGGGTTCAGTCTCTGCCGCTCTGCCCTTCAGATGTGTGAGGTGAGTGTTATGTCGCTGAGACATCGCCCCCCCCCCACATTACCAGAATCCTAAGAACTAGTGGATCTTATAACCTCGAGGCATTTGTAATGGAGGGACTCGGGGAACTCTTCTACCCTCGGAAGGGAAAGCTGACGATCTCTTTTTCATTCCCTGGCACGTTTGGTACTCCTTGTAGTTTTGTACTGTTATTTCTTTGACTTAGGCCAAGACTACAATTCCCAGAATGCATGCGGCTAAATCACCTCGGGACTCGAGAGGAGTTGTGTTTATTGACTAAACTGCTGATTTTGGCACCTGGGTTCTAATCAGGCTTTTAGTCAATCTGGGTAAATTAGATCCACCCGTCCACCGCACCCCCTCGCCTGAAACCTATATATGCAATCTATTTCATATCATTAGGTATTTTTATATATGTCATGCGGGCTCACATTTTTCGGCCTGGTTGTCTTTGGGAGGAGTTGTATAGCACCCAGGAAAGAAACAGGAGAGCTCCTGTCAACAAAAAAAACAAACTAAGACTAGATTAACGGAGATGATTTGCATATTCATGACTGTCAAAGAATTGGAATGGCATGGTAGGCAAAAAAAGAATGTATTTAGGCCCAGATCTCTGTATTCGAGGTGAATGTTTGGCATTCAGCATTCGGTCCATCAATTGTTCTTTTTGCAGCAGTCAACATGACTGAGCCTGAACGGTGAGAAGGGGCGATTTTCACACGGCGTGGTGTATGGCAGGGGAATGGAAACCAAGGTCTCTCATTCCAGCACCCCAGGGCGGCACCGCAGAAGTGCTGCATGAAGGGCTGCATCAGACTGCTGCGCAGCTGTAAGGTAGGACACAGCAGAGTGTGGAAAATGAAAGGCCTGTTTGATGTACAGCTCTGATGCTCTGTGAAAGAGGGCTCCGCCAGGCCCAATCACACCAAGGCAGCTCTTCCGTACATTCAGTGGCATGCCGCAAAATGGCGGTGCCCCCTTAAACATGAGATGAGAGGCCCCTGAGCCTCCACTATCTCAGAGATATCAAATGCCCTTGTCCTAACAAGCATTTCCAATGCAACGGTCTCGGTGTTGTTAAAGTTAGAGCTATTGGCATTGCTCATTTGTTTATGTTTTTGTTTTTAAAACATGTAAAGAAACGGCATTGTTATTTACCATGTCAATAACTTAATCAGTGTGTGTGTAGGTGGCTCTGTGTGTGGGTGCAAATGCAATAGGTCTCGCATTTGAGAGTGATTAAGCTATTGACATTGTAAATAACAATGCCGTTTCTTTAAATGTTTTAAAAACAAAAACATAAACAAAAATAATGTCATGAGCAATGCCAATAGCTCTAACTTTACCAATGCCGAGACCATTGCATTGTAAATGCTTGTTCCTTGTTTGTGACTGAATGACAGCGATCGGGCATTGCGCTGGAATGAAAACATGTATGATCCATGTCTGCATAGCACACTTGTGTCTTGGATTGATCCCAAAAATGTTATTGGTAGCATTACATTCGATCTGTGTCTGTCTACAATCCCAATTCCTCCATCACAGTTTTAGGGTGCTTTCCCTGTTATAAATGTGCCTGCCTTGGCCTGCTTCATCGCGTTTTGGAAATAGTGGAGCTATAGCTTTTCTGGTGGAATAACATTAAAAAACAGTGTTTCCTAATAGACTATAAGGAGAATGTTTCTGCAACACATCCAATGGAATCCGCTATATGTGTATGTAGTACTAAAACATAACATAACAGGTGTATTTGTAAAGCGCACGATTACCCGTAGGTGTCCCGGCGCTGAATAACAGATATTTATTGTTACCCAACTCAATTATACTCATTTTATCGACCTCAGATGGATGAAAGGGTCGGCAGGGATTTGAACCTGTGACCATGAGGTCGAACACAGGCCCCTGCAGTGGCTGCTTTAGTCCACTGAGCCACCAGACCCAAGCTATGTAGGCATTGTGAGAAGTAGTACATTTTTGAGGGACCTACTCAAACAATTGTTTTATTAGACTGTATGTATGTTTACTTCGGATCTGGGAAACTGTTACATAGTTCTGAGTACATGTGCTCTGATCCCCAAACCTTATAGCATATTGTCTGACCCCCAATTTCCATTTATAATGTTTAGGTAATACCGCAGTACAACGGTTTAGAAATAGTACCTGTGTCATAAAAGTTAGATGTCACTCGTGGGCTGCAGTATAGTACAGCACCATTCGCACGAGTGTCTTCAGGACTGGACTACCAATGCCCCTGCACGGCTGCAGCAGACACGTCAAATGAGACTATTTGTGACATGTGTAACAGCGTATGTTTCATATTAGCTAAATCACGTATAAGTAGTATCTTAAAGCCCACAAGGTTTGGTCGCATAAAGTGTTAAAGTAGAAAATGTCCACTATTTAGCTGGATGTATCCTTGCGGTACAAAGGATACCAGAATTCTTCTTGTTACTGTTTAGCGGAGCTACACCTTCTATCAATGACGCAAGCTTGCTTCCGAATAAAAATCAATGTTTACATGTTGAGCAAGGGCAAAACCACAGAGACCATTCAGGCGCCATTACATTATTTATTTATTAAAAATCTCATTCGGTGGTGAACTTAATTTTTTGTTAAGTCCGCACCAAACATGGCTTTATAAATATTGTTTGCCTGCCTCTGGGAGCCTGAACATCAGTGTACTCAGTTCTTCGAGGCTCCCTTTCGACTAGTGACAGCAATTAGCTATTTCATGACATGTGAAAACTCTTCTATCCTGCCTCTTGGGAGGACGGTTGCGAGAGTAATTAATGGCTACTGATCCTGGAATGTGCAGGAGAAAATTAGATAGTAACAGCAGATGGCCATGACAAACAACTGATGGAAGCTTCTAAATGAACATATTTATAGTAAACAGTGATAATGACAGCAGAGCTACCTTCGAAGGTACTCTGCTTACAGCCAACCTGTCTCTGCTACCAGCAGGGCGGGGTCGGTCTCAGAACCAGCCACGGTTGGTTTTAGGAAGTGTTCCCTCGGGTTAAAGGGCAGCCCTCTTGAAAATTCAATTCTGAAATCCATACACTGGCCCTGTGGTTCTGCTATGGCGAAGCAAGGTTGTCAGAAACAGTGACCAGAAACTACCAAACGTGCTGCAAATGTAAGCCTGGTTTGGGCTTGGAATGCTGTTATGGTTGGATTAGAAGTCTTCAGTACTCAATGGCTACTGAGCTGTACAAGATCGGTTTCCAACCGCCTGCTCGACAGAACTTGGGGAACCTGAAGAAGGTTCCATATATAAAGAGGACAACTGCTTGATTTCTGTCTTGAGAACTAAGGGTATCATCCTTCTCCTTGAATGCTTTTGTGAAAGTGCTCTCTAGGGTCAGACAAGCAGGCGTCATGTTGACTTTGCAACAGAAAAGGCTGACTAGGGCTCCTTTCTGGAAGAACCAGATGACTGGCTGCGAGCTGTCACAGCTACCCTGGCTGACACAGTACAGATGCAGACGCAGCTGTACTACAGGCAGGTGGCAGTGGCGTAACACAGGCCCCCACAGCCCCAGCGATGCAGGGAGGGCCCCGAGCTGCAGGGGGGCCACTCAGCACAGGTCTCTTGCCTGAGAACTCTCGATTAAATCCGGAGTGGGGACCCCTCCATGTACCTTGCAGAGGGGACCCCTCAAGTTTGATTATGCACGTGGCAGGTGGTTTGTTCTGGTGCACAGGAGCACCCTAGCTGCAATTGATGATTTAATTGAATTTATTCCAGTCAACATTAACTACTAAACAGAAAGTGGCTACTTCAAACACTAGAAAAATAACAGCGTTCTATAAAAAGCAGGGAAGCGCACATCATTCAGAAACTGTAGAAGGCAATAATAGTAATTGTTTCACTTGTTAAAGGGCCCCAGACTTGCTGCCCCCTAGTCAAAATAATACAAAAGAACCACACTTTGATATTTCCCCCAAAGTCATTGCTTTGAATGAAGCTGTAAATGTGGGTGGGGTGGTGGTGCAATCTCCATAAGTTGTTCCAACAGATATGAATTGCCAGCCTCCCTAGAAGGACCAGAAGGCACTAAAACAGATTTTATAGCTCATAAACGCAAGACTAACAAACACAGTTGTGAACAACATGCAATTCAAATCCCTGTAGGAGCCTGCCCTCCTATTGACCCAGTAAACCCACATATATTGACAACAGAGCTCTATTCAAGACTCAATGCTCTAACTAAAGAGGTTGAAGACTTTAAAAAAATCATTATAAAATGTGTGGCTCATACTAGTAATGCAACGGGTTAGTAATGAGGAAGAAACAAGCAAGCATACCACTATGTACATATGAAAAGACCAAGTGACAGAAATATCTGACCAGGGGTCCCAATCAATTCCCCACTCTCATAGATTGCCAGCAAATCAAGCAGCCAATACCAATAGCATGCAGAACCCGGGAAATCTAAAGGTAAACAAAGCGTTGAGCGTGAAAAAATGGAATATAGGAAAAAAGTCATCAAGAGACTATTTTAGTAGGAGGTTGGAAGGTGGCAAGGGATTCTGATATTTATGGGGCAAGCGAGACTATTCGACTCCTAGGTGACTCCCAGCACTTGGTAGGCAAAGGATTTATTTATGACTACTCTGCCAAAGTTAAAGTTGGGAGGGAGGGAGGATGAACTCTCCCTAAAAAACAAGGTGATACACTGGATTAGACACTGTCGTCAGTGCCTGTCCATAGTACGATCTGACTTAATGAAGGCTGAACATTTGTTGAATGCCCTTGCGGACACTGACAATATAATTAATGTTGGTATTTGGGGCAAGGGCCATTGTTGACAGCCTGATCGCATTAGATTTAAGGAATAGTCCATCCTCAGATTCTGCTATAAACTTTAAGCTGAATAGATCCAATAAGGAAATGGACCGTATATAGGAGATATAGCAGAAACTATCTACCCTGCCCCCCACTTCCGATAACTTGGGATCTGTCGAATGACTGCCAAAGCTGGCAATCAACAGACTTAAACATGATCTGAGGCAATATCTCACTGAACAGCTCTATAGAGGGTTACGCATTCCATGAGTTGGTTACAGCAATTACTGATTTAACTAGTGAAGGAAATATACAAGCTGAGTATGCCCCGATGAACTTCCTGGGATACGAGCAGAAAACACCGCAGGGTTAAAACAAAACTGCTCAACCTGGACAGGCAGAAATATATAGGACAATTTAATCTCTCCCTGTTCCAGGAAACTTGGTGACTGAGCTGCCACACAAACTAGAGTTAAGGAAATATAAAGTTGGTGCAGTACCTTCAACAAAAGGGAGGTCCACTGGGGGACTCGTTGTATGGGTCAAAATCACTCTATAAATAGCTGTAGATTTTATGAACATCCCTTCACCAGATATCCCAGGACTAAAGATAAGAACATGCAACCGAATGGATGCATATCTGTTCAATGTCTATATTAGACAAAGGTTGGCCACTGTGGAGTCTCCAGCAATGACTCTTTTAGATGGTGTTCTCAATTCTGTAAGTCCAGAGGCTGTTACCTTTACAGGTGGAGGTTTTTACTGTAGATTCAAGCCCAAAATGGGGATGGAATCAATATTAGAGGAAGAAGATTCAGCTAGGGGCATTGTGTCCTTGGACACAGACACTCCTGTTTCATGCACAGTTGCTGGTATGCAACTAGTCCACTTTGTGGTAGAACATGGGCTGCGACCATGCAATAGCAGGTTTCCCCCTGGCAGCCCATGTGACTATACTTTTAAAAGGGGCGCCATTAAGTCAAGGATTGATTATATTCTGGTGAGTGCTCCACACTGGGGTAACCTAATAGACTTCAAAGTTGACAATAGGGAAGAAAGTGATCATTTCCCACTGTGTGTGACTGTGAAAGGGAGGCTATTTGAGGCATAGGTCATTGAATCCACTAATAACCTTGTCCAACCGATGATTGGCAACAATTGCAGAATAGTTATATTGCTTACAAACTTGATTCCATGATTGGTATTTATAATGCCTTTTCAGATGCTCTTTCTCCCTTGGCTGGTAATTACCAATCCAACACAGCGATAGTACAAATCCATCATTCTTTGGTTGAAAGCATGAAACCTTTTTTGACTAAGACCCAAACAAATATAGGTGCATCTAGAGGCCCATCCAATAGCCCTTGGTAAAACAAAGACTGCCTTTTAGTTAAGAGAAGACTAACAGCAGCACTCAAGGTTAAACACATGGAGCTAGTGAGGAAGACTAGGGCAGAATATAAGAAAGTGCTTGCCATAGCTGAAAAGACCTGCGACATTATTAACTGGGAAGACCTTATTATTGTGACTAGAAATAAAGATTGCGCCTTTCTTTGGAGAATAATGGCACATGGCAGTAAAGATGGCTATACTACCACTGACCATTATTTTGAACCCAGTACCTGGAGCAGGCATCTTACTAACCTGTACTCTGAGGCTCTAGAGCCTCCGCAAGAACTGCTTGGGTTTTCCCAGATTTCATTGAGCTAGGAAATTGCATTTGCACCTTATTTTAGCCTAAGCAAGACCAGGGAACATATAGAGGCAATTAAAACAGGGAAGGCACCGGGCCCTTACAAAATGCCAGTGGGGCTTCTGAAGCACGACACAGCATTGTGGGTGCCATAAGTAAATTTGTTATGCAATGCAGTGGCCTCAGGAGTACCAGTGCAAGATACATGAAAAGGGGCTGAAATTGTGTCTATTCATAGAACGGGCAATAGGCAAGATTTGGCTAATTAAAGGCCAATTAGTTTGTGAGTGAGTATGATTGACCAGGTTTTTAGGCTCCTGTGTATAGCACTGAAATATGCTAAACTGCAGAAGGACATTTGTGTGTAGCTTTCCTTGAGTTGAAAGCTGCTTTTGCGTTGGTGCCAGGGGGATCTCTATGGGAATCACTGAGACAACAAAGAGTACCTAATGAAATCTTGACTCAGATAATTAGGCTCCACCAGGTCAGTCATGTCAAAGTCTATTGGGGCCCTGTAACAAGCTTACTGATGACGTCCCTAATATGAGGGATATGAAGTAGGGGTGCATACAGGCACCTACACTTTTCTCGTCTGTTAATGACACTGCTCAACACTTGCAGAAATGTAACCATGATTCCCCGAAACTAGATGGGGTTCCCATATCTGCATTAATGTTTGCTGACTATACTATTTTACTGTCACAGACACCGAGAGGGCTGCAAGGGTTACTAGATAGCTTCAGCAACTACTGCAGTCTTAAGGGCCTTGAAATAAATTCTAGTAAAGCCAAATATATGGCCATGAGACCGCATAAAGGTTTCCCAAAAAATATCGCCATGGCCAACATTCACTGGAATATGTGTCAAACTTCAGTTATCGTGGTTTAAAATTGATGCAAATCTGTCATGGAAACCTCACATTAATAAAGGGAGGGAAGTTTTGCTTCAAAATTTCACGTCAATTGTAAAAAGCAACACGCTACCAAGTCTAAGGCAGTGTCTACATCATTGAGGTTTAAAGATACAGGGCTCAAAAACAGCAGCCCTTTATGGGGAGGAACTGTGGGGTGGGGAAAATCTGGGTTCTCTAGCTGTTGGAGAAAATTAAATAGTTGAGATGTTACTAAGCCTTTCCAAAAACATACCCCTGATCTCATTATTATATGACAGGAGACTAGTACATCTAGCTGCCCTGAGATCTTTATTACTCTGGATAAGAATTTGGGTCACACACAGACTCTGCCCCTATTAACAAGGATTAAGGGAGCTCCTGGATCTCGATGGTCAGGCGACTTTTCCATGGTTCTGCCATGTGCGTACCTGGTTTAGAAAACTCGGCTGGAGTACCTTATAGAGTTACCCCAGTTCATTGACTTCACCCTCCAAGAATGATCAGAAACGTGTTTATTGGAAATACTTATAAACAACGTGCACTTTCCTCACAATTTTTAAGTTATAAACCATTGCCAAGTGCTGAACACTTTTTGGATACCATACACTCACAACAAGCAAAGACACTCTTTCTGAAGTTCTATTTCGTTTCTCTCCAGATTAACACGATTACGACCAAATGGTGTCTTGGCCCAGCACTGGAAAAAATATTGTGCATATTTTATTCTTTTGCCCAGCATATGCCCACATGAGAAAAAAGTGATTAAACCAACGTGTTTAAGCTTGGGGACTAGGAAAGTTTCAGAGGCACTGAGAAATGTAATAACTGATACATCACAGATGATAGTGTTTGCTGTTAGTAGATATTTGTTTGCTTTGAGCCTCGTATGAAGGAAGAAATGATTGAAATTTTGACTGATCAAGGACTATTGTTCTTAAAAAAATGTAGTAGTTTTTCGCTATGTATTTATTATGCTGGCGAAGTGTACATATTTTATATTTATATGGGTTTTTATACGGGTTGTATTATATGCTACTGTGCTTTTTATGGCTATTGTAATCAAAATTAAAGCACTCTGACTGTCTGATTGGCACTAATGTAAAATGGAATCTTGTTAGCGAGGCTTTCTTTGAGAAGCCAGCGGTAAAAAGGTTTGTATTCAATTGAGGGAGACAAAAGGTTTCTTCTCTGCACATTAGACTTTTAAAGTGAAAATTCATTGAATGTTCATTTGGAAGTGTAAGAGAAAAGCAGTAAGAGTGCTCAGAGACCTTTAGGATATGGTGTAAATGTACATATAATTAAGACATGAATAGATTGAGCATCAAAACATTCTAAAATGACCCACACTGAGATAATCATGTGAAATGGGCAATCTGCTAGCGCTCAAGAAGAACACCTATATACTGCTGCTGAAATTGTGTGAATAATGGTAGGAACTTGAATTTAAATGAATGAATTTATTTATTTTTCAATTAGTTAAAATTGTTCCAAAAGACTGGAAATGAATCAATAATTAAAATTGTTACAAGGACCGGGGATAAAACTTAATTATATCATTTCTTTTCACCAGTTTACATTACAGGACATTAAGAAACAGATACATAGATGTATATTCACTAGGTTAAAAACTGTTTTAAGGCTCTAATTCGTGGCTGAGACTTTACTTATAAGTTCTTTCAAATGGTGTGCAAATTTCGCTTGTCTGGCCAGTTCCATTGGAATCTCCCAATTAAAGAGAAGTTTCATTGCATCTGTGCAGGTACGAGTTTCGTATTTTCAAAACAGAGGTTTCAATAAATTGCGACGTGCATGTTTCAGTCGATGGCAGAATCAAACCAAATGAGTTATAGATTCCTCGCGCTGGTGACACAGTCTGCAAGTGGTAACCGCCTCTAATGTTTTCCAGCAAATATTTATGTCTTTTATTGGCAGTACCATAAGTCTGACTGACAGGATTTGCTTTAAAATTGTTTTATTCAAGGCTGAGTCAAGGTTGGTAGATAAAATCCTGCCAGTTGGACAGGTCAATATGCAGTTTAGTGAAGGCAGTAAGAAGGCCATTGGCCCAGGAATATTTACCTTTAGCTAAAATTTCCTTTAAAATTGCTGTCATCGTGTTTGGTGTTGCTGTACAGACCCCTCGATAGTACCGGACGATCAATGTCCATTGTTCGTATGATTGTTTATTTAACCCGAATTCCAGCCATACCAAGGCGTTCCGGGCTTGGGCGGGTATCTGATGGATCTGTTTGAATGCACGGCAGGTGGCAGGCTCCATGGTGTTAATTAATACCGCAGGAAATCCTAGTTGGCCATATGTGATTGAAGGAAGTAACTTGGCTCTTATGACCTTTCGAATGGGTTCAGTTGTCGGGCCGCACAGTTTGGAGTTTAGTTTACATAAGGCATACGTCACCGCCTTAGCTCTTGATTCTAGGGAAGAAGTGTGTGCTGTGGGCTTACCATTACTCATAATCCAAACCCCCAGAAAATTATATTTAGCTGTTGTTGCTATTTTCAAATTGCCCATTCTCCATTGTTGTTTGAGTTTATGAGGGTGCTTGCCAAAAATTACTACGCCCACGTTTGCTGTTAAATCATTTTCATTATTGTAGATGTTTAATGTGTCCAGTGCTCTTTGCAGGCCCTTCTTAGTATGATCCATTAGCACCATATCATCTGCAAACTGCAATAAAACAGTCTAGTTGACCCAATTTTAGGAGCTAGCAAATTGGCTTTTGATATTGTTTTGCCAAGGTCTGCAGTGTATAAATTAAAAAGCAGGGGCGCCAATACACAGCCTTGTTTCAGCCCTCGATCCGTATAGATTTTTTTTGCTGCTGTGAGCGAGGATAATTTCACCCCTACCGAAGTTCTGGTGTAGAGGGAACTGATGGCTTTCAGCAGCATAGTCGGGATCCCCAACTTTTGCAGTTTCTGCCAAAGTAGGTTCCTGTTAACACAATCAAATGCCACAGAGTAGGCTACAAAACTTTTACATCGAAAAGAACAGATGAAAAAAACACAAGTGAAAGTGATTTGCTCATATTTTTCAGATCCTGTTAACAATAGCTTTTCAATGGTGGTATCAGTCTGCACAAGTAATAAATGGGATATTAAAACACTCAATACTGGTACAAAAAATCATGTGCAATAGTTGTTTCCTGTTTATCCACTTCAAGGTGTACACCGGGTGCAAAAATGGTTACATTTTACTATACGGACTGCTGTCACTTCATTGGAAATGACATAATCTGCTCAACATCATAGGGCATTACATCATCTGGGTAAATATTGAATGCATTTACCCCAGGACTACGTCCGTATAATTACCTTAACTTTTACTTTTACATTGTCTAAAACGTTTTACATTTTAATATCATGCTTATTAATCCAGTTCCTTTATATTAATAACTAATTTTTTTAATTTCTTATATTTTAGGGGGTATTCAGATAAAATATTGAAACCACAATATTGTCATACCAAAATATTGTTTCTAAAATATCGTGACATCAAAGTATTGTCTGCAAGAACGTCACTATCAAGAATATTGATTTTAAAGTAAGAAATATAGAATTATTCAAATATCGAAATCATTAATATCATTTACAAAGATATAGTTGTTTATTATATAGTTTTTGAATTATTGTTCTACCCTTCATAGATTATTCTTAGTTGCGCTGCACCCTTACTCGACCGACCTTTGTCTCATTGATTGGATTTAGTATATCCTCGGCAGATTAGGAATACAAAAACATCAAAATTCCAAACACGTCAACATTCAAGAAGGAAGCAAAGATCTTCCTAATGAGCAAATTCCTACCCTAAACATGGACTGCTCATCATCTGTATAGTGGTTATTCACCAGACACTGCATAGTCCTGTCAGATATGAAGGTAACATACACAAAAAGAACACAAAGACAATTAGATCGGATGAAGGTGCTGACACCAACAGAGCATTAAGGAATATTAGGATAAACCCACCAGTTAGTTGCAAAGACCCCTCAGACTATACAGGACTACAACTTTGGGACATTAACTGTAATATTGTGGTAAAAGATATGAAAGGACACATCGGATCCTATGTATAATACTAAGGATATACATTTGTAAATTTAACTGATCTTAATTCTGTTGTTGTTGAAACTGATATGAAAGGCATGAACCGGAACCTTATGTATATAATTATGATATACAAACTGTAATCTAAACAACTCATAACATGTACCTGTGAAGCGCTCTGATACCCCCGGGTCATGTTCGCGCTATACAAAACTATATAAATAAATAAATAAATCCCTGAGCTCCTTCCTCTCAGAGAGGGAGTTGTAGCCCTTGGTGGGACTAGGAATTCTCACCGAGAGGAGAAACCCAAATGATGAAGCATGCCACCTATGGTGGGTGAGGGATTTTGTCCTGAAAGGGATCATCCCACAGGTTCCCTTGTGTGATTATGTGTGTCACTTTACATGCTTGTTTAGTTACCTTTTGACCCAAGGATTTCTTTGTTAGCAGTAAGTACATAATTGGGGATGTAATCCTTGCAGGTTGTTAAAATTCCCTTGGACCCTCCTATAATTCTTCATATAAAGGAATACAAATGTTTACCCCTCGTCAATTAAACATTTTCCATACTGTTGCATTGCTTGGAGTGGGAGTAGTAAAGTTTACCCCTCCTGAATCCAACGTTTTTCCTACCGTTGCATAAATTGGAGTGGGAATAATGTATGTATTATTTACAGAATTTTATACTTTACATTACTTTATTTAGAATTAAATTATGTTTCTGTGCACATAAAAATGTAATGTTTACAATTATTAATATTTTTAGTATTTAATATATTTTTAGTAAATTGATCAGTTTTTGTACTGTTTACTTTTCTAATTTTAATTAAATTGCTATTATGTTATTGGTATATGCGTGTATATAGATATATAAATATGTATATATATATATATATACATATATATGGTTATTTAAATTAAAAATACGTTTTTAAATTTAATTATACATTGAAAATATAAGTTTAAGAATATTTTCAATTATATATATGTGACTATGGGCTCCATTACGATGCCAGTCGGATGAGTGTCTGACAGGTATCGTAGCGTAAACGGGACCGTTTGACAAGGAGTCGGCGTTCCCACTATCATTATTAGGTTGTGACTGCATTCTTGGCGGTTGGAAAGTCAATTTCTTCTATTGTTGGTTGTGCTGTGGTCTGCAGCATAAGCCGCAATAGAAAAAATACACTTTTTAAACATCCGTGGAAAATGTGGCAGGCATGGAAGTTTAGGGGGACACCACAGCTGCCCCCCAGGGTCCATAGCTGAGGGCCACGGAAGTCAGGGGCCCTGATAGGGGCCCCACAAGACCCTTTCCGCCAGCTTTTCTTAAGGTGAGGATCCGACATGAAAAGGCTGTCGGAAAGGTGTATCGTAGTCCTCCGCCTTCATTTTGAGGGTTATGATCCATCTGCTGCCCTAGCGGGCTCCTTGAACCTGTCAGAGGTGGAGCAGATTACCACCGCAGGCATCGGTCCGACCGCTTGTATCCTAATACTGCAGTCTTACAGATGCCTCAGATGTCGGGCGGTGCGCCACCGACGAGCTGTCGGATGGCTATCTGCCCGACATCGTAATGAGGGCCCTATTTATATATATAGGTATATATATAAGGCAGTGGACATTTGAGAGGTACCTCTTACAAACTGTGCTCGCCAAATTTAGAGACTTTGGCTACAACCCACTGGGGTTTCATTTTTGGACCACTAGTCCCACAATGCTTAGTGTTATACTCACCTGTGTGCTATTTTTTAATAATAAATACTGAGGGGATTTACTGGTGGTCTTCTGTGCCATTTCTTATTGGAAACCCCATGGAGGAAGGGCTCAAAGCCCGAAACGCGTCGGCTGATGCCTGAGGTGCGTGTCCCTGCGCGATCCGCCTGCCTGTTTGCAGCCAGCCTGTGAGTGCTGCTGAAGAAACGGCTAATCACTAATCATATAAAGCCGAGAACTTTAGAATTTAAAAGTACAGTTTTATTGCGGCATTATTAGCACATGTATTCAGACCACCATAAGGGAACAAAGCAACCGCAACTCAAATTATGTGGTGTAAGTTTGCTTCCCTGTTGTTTATACAATCCAATTATGCCATGGCATTCAAGCTATTGTAGTGTTTTTACAGTTTTTTACGTAAAAATTATTTATTGGATTTTTATCAATTTGTGTATTTATATATTTATATATTGTCGAGCATGTTACTTGCGTATTTTGCACACTGCTCATTTTGCACACTGCTATTTTTTGCACTTCATCATATTGAAATGCTTTAATTTTGCAAGTGGAATGTTAACAAACTGTGACCAACTCTGCAAAACTAGCACCGAGATCGAGATGTAGTGACTTCTCTATGTCTATGGTCAAGATAACCACATGATCTTAAATTGAACTCTGAACTAGCACTAACACTATTTATTGGGTCATTTTACACACTCACATTGTCATGTGAACAAGGCTCATGGGAGCCGAAACGTCAAGACGACACTGCCAGTAGAATAAAAGCAGCACTTAACTGGAGGTCTGTGTCCGTGTGATCATTGGAGTTGGGGCATATTCATTGCCATCTTCATCATTGTTTCAGCGGTGTTCGGGATATATATATATATATATATATATATATATATATATATATATAATACAAAGATCGCTCCTTCTGGATTGCTCGACCCAAGAGAGGTGGCGCAAATGCCGGCGGAGCACGCCCGCTCGTCAATGTCCCCACACAATCCAATGATGCGCTCTCAGTCACCAAGAAACACCAGAATCCAAGAAAATGTCCAAAAAGAGGTGTTTATTCCTCACAATGCGTTTCAACTCGTTGCAGAGTCTTGATCACGTAAGGAAACAAAGGTGAGTGAGCAATGGATAACGTTTTTTGGAGGGGTAGAAAGTAACAAGGGACAACATAATGTGTTACACTACTCGTGTAGTCAACCTGGCAGACATCTTACAATGGCAGCACAATCGTGGATCGCAACGTATATAGTGTGAGTACAGGTAAAATGCCACACTGATGTAAACTATAAACAGTATTGCACGCATGTGTCGGAGACTAGAAATATGCAGGCATAGACCAAATGGTAAAACCAACAAATGCTAACATCATGTTGATACGTGAAGGCAAGTGCCGGTGAGCCCAGAGAGAGACGAGTTGTCAGTTGCAGTCATTGTCAAAAAAGTATATACACACACATTACCCCCAGAAAGTGTATAAACCTGATCCCGTCAGTAAACATAATGCATGAACAATGATTTCGGGATAAGGAGGGGACAACATGCCGTGCGGCATAGTACGGCGGACATATTGTGTAAGTGATTCACTGGAGAGTATACAGGACAGAGTCAACATTAAATACGGCTGAAGTCACTATGTATACTGGTATGCACAGAAGTGTCGCAGTGAATGCCACTGTCACTTGAGCTAAAATAGCACAAACTGATAAACCATCAAGTTGCCGCACACCAGGCTGGGTGGCCGTTTGGGATTATTAGGCTGCGCTGGAACGGGTAGCACACAAGATTATCTGATTATACCTGTCCGCCAGCCCACCCTATCACCTCACTGGACTGGTCGTTGACAGTCCTTAAGCGCTCACGGGGCAAGAGGAACCTGCTATTCCAGCAGGGGTACCAAGTAATTTCCAGTTCCCTACGACACGAACAATCACTTTAGGGGTGTATTAAAGACATGGAGGAGGAGGAAGAAAGGAGAGCGGCTGCTCAGGCTATGTTCGCCAAGAGGCAACCCAAGGCTGCCACGGGAGGGGCATCAGGCACCAAACTGCCAGCAGATGACAAATTGCGTAAGCTGGAGAAGCTTAAAAGACTTGAAATCTCCAAGTGGTGGGAAGCGATTTCCCTACAGAATTATATAGACCAAGACATGGTACAGAGAGGTCTACGAATATTTACCACCCCCACATATGAAACCCCGAACCCTGAGATGTTAGCCGAATGGTCCAAGAACTCTGCACTAAGTTCAAAAAGGATGTTGGAAATCCTGGTTAAATATGCATGGATTGATAGAGACACAATCATGAAGGAAATACAGGACATCCTGGCAGAACTGAATAAAACAATGGATGCAGACAAATTGGACTCTACCATGAATAACATAAAGGAACGCCTCAGGAAATACGAGGAAGAGAGGAAACTCGATCGTGATTATGGGGATTACGAGAGCGGCAGGATCCTAACTTTCAGTCGAAAGTATGACCATTTGTACAATTCCGATAAAGCGACTCCTACCATTACTGACAATTTATGTGAAATACAAGCACCAACTACCTCTTTGACTAGCGACACGGAATCCGATGTCTCAGTAGACACTAATATTTCAACTAATCAAACCTCTCGCCAAGTCAATTTTTTAGAGGAGTACCAGCATATCCGGCGAAGTCAGAGGACTATGCAAACCACCCCATTATCGGCAACACGACGTCAGAGGGGTCGGGGACAGGGCCGAGGTCGCGGCAGAGGAAACGTAAACGAAGGAACAGAAGAATCAGGGTATTCCAACGATGGAAGAAGAGGCAGGTCAAGGGGCGCAATGGGAAACAGGAGATCATGCCCGAGGAAGATGCACTAATGGATCTAGAGATGGTGAATGTTTCTTTTTTCTTTCTTGCCTGGAACCTGATAATCCTTTACTTTCGTGCTGTTCTTGCAGGCTTTGCACCTAGTGCATGGATACAAGCCTGTGATTTCAGCCTTAAAGGTTTGTCTACAAAATTACTCTGAACCAGGATATCTTTTAATGAGGCACTCCTCCTATACGTGATTTCTGGTCTATTTGGTAATGTCTTCCCAACCACCCCATCCATTTGGAGAATGCCTCAGTTATTTTGGATTAGTGTCCGGATCTGTTGTGACTCAGCAGAGAATCCACTTATCAATCTGAAGCTGGACTCTCCTTGTTCTGCACTTTTCTCTTTACGAGTCAGAAACTTCCTTCTCTCTCTCAGCTTCACTTTCTCAGTGGCTCCTTGAAAAATTTCACTCATATAGCCTCTTTCACAGAATCTTTTAAGAGAGTCCCATTCTGCAACAGAGTAATCCTCTGGGTAGGAACAGTTGCATTTGAGTCTAAGTATCTCACCATAGTGGATACTGTCAATCAGATTGTGTGGGTGTTAGCTCTGTGAATGTAAAACTGTGCTCCCTGCAGTTGGTTTTCTATACTTCTTGGTGCATAACTTGTTGTCAGCAATGAACACAAGAAGATATAAAAATGCAACTTCTGTTTTACTGATGTTACTTGTAAATCTTAAATTCAACTCATTATAATTGAGAGCCCTGATGTAATACTCTGCTTGTGATTGTGTCCCCCGCCAAACATAATGAGATAGTATACCTGGCCTACAAGGCTTTCTGGTCCACCCAATGTTCCTTCTCCCCTGCTCAGGCCACGTGTTTCTCCCACCAGCCTACAAAAAGATTTGCATAACTGGGGGAGAAGCACATGGCCATGGCAGTCCACTGCGTTTGTAGGTACAGCTGGCCCGAGAACAAAAGATATCATTGTTTAGACAGAATGCGGCAATTTGTAACAGCATCTTATTATGTACCTGAGATTTCAGTTGTCTTGTTTTTAGAAATAAATTAATTCCAGACCTGTCAGTCCCTTTGAATGTATGATACAGGCTTGTTATGGCCAATGTTGTTAAGAGGAGATCTTCCCATTGTATATCCTGGATCAATCATATGAATTCAGTGGTATCTTGCACAAATAAGCTCAAATCTCGTACCATGGGAAACATAAAGGAATCAACATAAATGGAAGCTTTTTCCAGCAGGCTACCTTTTGAGGAAACAATGTATGTATATGAATATTTTTGTGAATAAGTATATACTAGTTATTTTTATGTCAATATTAATTATATTTAATGTGTAATATATTTGTGTTACTTTTTAATGTATTTAATGTTTATTATAAAGATAGCAAGATGACATTTTTTATCACAATATTTATGTGACGATATTTTGGTATGGCAATATTTCCAGAGGCAATATTTTGTCAGTAAACCCTTTTAGGGTGAACACAATAACATACTCACAATAGGCATGTGCAGCACATTGATCAATGTTGACAATTTATTCTCACATTATCATACTCTTCCAAAACGGGAGTGATAATACAAAGAAATTACTTCCCTTCATTTTCGTGCTACAGAAAAACGCTTATACTACAACCAAATAACCCCAGAGATCTCAAGTATGTGAAAGGTACAACTTCAATGACAAAGACAGGTTACGCTGGATCACTAGGAAACACTAACATATATTTCTATTTGGAAATGATTATTAATATCAACAGGGGCACTTCTTAGTTACCAACCAATGTTACATGATAACATTTCTTTTTTCCTCTAATACTTTGTAGGAAGCTGGCTCTGTATATGGTGTGCCCACTATGTGGTTATACCATGCACGGTGTTCAGGGGTTCCCCAAAAGTGCACAGGACTCAATGTAAAATCCAAAGTGCTCTATTAGTGGCAGTGTGGGCGAGCAGCCTTCGTCACGACACAGAGGGGTGTGAGACATTTATTGCACAACATTGACCATTAACGGACACACAACTCAAAAAGGAGATCCACTCCAATTTTAGAAAAATAAGCTTTGTTTGTACTTTATTTTAAGACCAAGCTCTTCACAATAAGGTAAGTACGTTTTTAAATAAAAATACTTTTCAGTTTCAAAAGTCGACAGAACCATTTTTGAACATCTCAATGTTATCCTATGGGGAAAACAATATTGTGGTTAAATAGGTAAGTATTGCACTTACTGTTCCCGTCTTCGGGACCAATGGGCAGCAGTGGGCAAGGGTCAGATGAGTACCAAACCTTCACCACCAGCAGCACAGTGATGGCCGGATGCGTAGGTCAAAATCGGAGTTCAGCCCAATGTGTTTCAATGGAGACTGGGGGTAATCGGAGCCACACTGCTTGCAGGTAGGTAAAGCGGTTGCAGGGGCAAAGCTTTGGGCGTTAGCAAAAGCAAGGGTGGACACAAAGCAGCACTAGCAGCACAGGGGTGGCCAGGTGCAGGGTGCAAAATCAGTATCGGCTGACAAATGGTTTTCAATGGGGTTTCTTTCTTTTGACAAGCAGGCTTCAAGATGGAGGGGACTGAAAAGTGTTTGCTTAACTTCACCTCCTTCACCTGAGGGGTAGAGCTGACAGAGGTGGGCACACCTCCTAGTCTTTCTGAATATTCCCCACTGGTTTTCAATCCAAAGTGGGGATGTAAAACTGAAGCTGCCATCTTTTGCTAGCAGCAGAGGCTGGGTGTCGCATTACAAAGGTGGCAGGCCTCTGAAGCTTCCCCTTCGAGCAGGGGGACATCTCTGCCCAGGATGTGCATTGTTTCTGCCCAGAGAACAGAGGCTCTCCACCCAGGGGTCCAGAAACATGTCTGTGTGTGGCAGACAGCCTAAAGCCAGTCAGTGACCACACCAGGGTCAGTAGGTTTTCAGGGGGTACCTCTGAGGTGCCCTCTGGGTACATGGTTCAATAAATTCCCCACTGGCATCCGTGTGGATTTATAACAAGGCGCTGTTTGGTACCAAACTCTCCTGGGTTCAGTGAAGCCATCATGGTGTTGTGGAACTCGAGTTTTCAAGTTCCTAGGCTATGTACTCTCTATTTCCTCCTTGGCACATACACTATTAAGGACTAGACACTAATACTGTAGGAAGATATCTGCTCATGTAGATATGCCCACACCGGCATATACTACACTCTGCCTTAGAGCTGGTAAGGCCTGCTAGAGGGGTGACTTACCAATATCTAAGGCAGTGCTAGCTAGCATGGCACACAGGCAGTGTGCCATGTCGACTTGGTAATTTTTAGTTTTGACCTCATAGGGGCCTGCTAGGGGCCTAGTGAGGGGGCCCTCTTCATCCTCCAGGCCCTAGGTATCCAGGATACCACTTACTAGGGACTTACAGGGGGGCAGAAGTACCACATGTGGACATGTTTTTAGGGAAAGAGCACTGGTACTGGTAACCTGGACAGTAAGGACCCAGTACTTCTTGAGTTAAAGTTGCATAAAAAGCCAGGCAAAATGTGGGGGAGGTAATGCTTTGTTCACCATAAGTTGTCAGGGTATGCCCGACGTGGGTCCCTTGCTCACTTTGCCACTAGATTCAAGCTAACCTGGCTGATGAGTGGTGTTACCCTGAACCCTGTCCCAGGATGCTTGTTTCCGTTTCAGGGAAGACCTGTCTTTGCAGTTCAAGCTGGACCGTTCCCATGAGGCACAGGGTCTAGACTGATTTGCATATGGTTGGATCTGACCTGGGGTGGCGAAGTGAGCTAAAGAACGATGATGGATTAAACCCAGATCTGTGACTAGGAGTGTGTGTCTGAAAAGTTTCAGCACTCCGTCCACCATCTCTTTGCATTGACATGTGGAATCATACCTTATTTCACACTACAAATTAATATTTCTTAAGGTCTGCCTTGGTCTTGTGGATGTTGGATATGGTTTATTATTGCACTGTGTGAACAGATGACTGAACGGCTGACACATAGAGCACAGAAGTCATAGGAATAGATGTGGACCTCAATTGATGACAGAGGCCTTCGGTACAAAAAAGTCAATGCCACAACAAAGAATGTTAGAAATTGTTACTAACTTTTTATATCAGCTGGACCATCTGGCCGATTGTTCAGGATTATTCTTGAACTGAAAGAGCACTGTGCCAAAGTCTGATTTAATCTGGAGATCTGTTTGTGGATGATGGAGTACATGGATGGAGAGTACCAGAGGGAATAGCAAGTCATAAGAATTTCAGGCAAGAAATCACCTGGTGCATAAAAGCCCAGTGGAAGATGGAGGAAGAGATATTGCTAACTCCAATTTTGCCAGTCAATAATGGTATGCCCTTACTTCCTGTTACTCTAGGTCAATATCTGTTTTCCAGGTAATTAGAAGGCACTTCCTTTCAAGAAATGGCATCATTCTTGTCATGTTTATTACTTGGTCTGCAGGTTACTGTTGTACACTGAAATCAGAAGAAAAATAATAACCATCTAGTATGTCAACTAATGGAACATTTCATAGTTTCAGGTTCCCCAGATGTGTATGGTCAGTCCATGCTGTAACATGCATGCTGGGCACCTTCTGATTAATGCCTCTAGTGCAGAAATTATTATTGAATGTCTAACAATGTGTGCTAATAGGTGGGGTAATTTTATTCTGCAAAGCTCAATGAGCTTTAGTTGAAGAAATTTGCAACTAATATAGAATGCTACTAGCTGAAGGAATTTGGAATCTGAATCCTCATATGGTGGAAGAGGAATTATTCAATTCTACAATATCTGGTGGCTGAGGATTTGCATGTTATAATACAGCGCCCATAAAAAAGGCTTTCTGTGGAGTATTGAAGGCCTCTTACTATTCTGTACCCCAGTGGAAGTGGACACCGGTGTTCATTTACTGGATGATAGACTGAAGCACACTTGAAAACTTAAAGATGAAATGGCAATTGAAGTTAGCTTACCAAGAATGGTTTGAATCTCTTTTACAGTACTGCGTACAGGACACCTTTGTGCTACGTTTAACTTCTGGGGATCCATCTTAGTACAAGTGGCTGAGGTAATATATCCTGGGAAGGCTATGCCATTAACTTCGAGGCTGCACTTTTCCAATGTGGCATTTAAAGAGAGTATTTGTGGAGACTCCTGAAAACTTCACACATATGTTATCTATGATCTTGTACTGAAGCAGAGAAAACCAAAACGTCAAAAAGGCCAATACATCCCATAAAAGGTTGTTAACAGAATGTTCAAATAAAACTTAAGCACTACATAGGTCAAATTCCATCATAACGTATTAGTAATGGCCATAACAAGTATTAAAAGGTGTTGGACACTCATGGGTTACTTCCATCCTTACATATTTGTAGCCTCCCAGGAAATCTAGCTGGTGAAGCGCCCAGCAGCCTTAATCTGATCTAGTCGAATGGAAATGAGATGAGGGGGTATCAGTTTTGTATAGTGCTTTCAATTAAATCATGGCAAACCACAAATGGTCTTACATCTTAACTCGATTCTGGTGTGAAAAAGACTGGATCCCAACTTGGAGAAGTGAACTGTCAGATAAAGATTTTTTTAAACTGTTCCTTCACATATTCTGCCAGTCCTGAATCTTCTTGGATCCATGCAGAGTCTTAGTTCAAAGAGCCAGATGAGCTGATTCTTTGTGAGGAGGAACAATACCAATCCCTTTAACACTAAAAACAGCTAAATGATTGGTAAACCAGAGGAATTGCTAAGTCAGTTCCAATGGACGGGGTCAAATACCAGTGTTACCATAAAAGCACAATAAACCAAATAATGGGAAACAATCATATTGCTTCTCATGAAGCAGCATTGCCAACAATAAGGTGAAGAGAAGTCGATTTCTTGTTCTTTCCAGCAGATCACGTGTGCCAATCAAGATGGAAAACTCGGAACATTAATGAAGTTAAATTGATTACCTCTAAGTGGCCAAAATCAGAAAGGGGTAGAGGTTTTGTCGACATATGTATCTCCCCAGACTTAAGGGGGGTGCCATCAGCACCTTAAATGACCTCCATATAATACTTCTCCTTAACTGCTTATGCCATTTTCTGGGCACATGTTTGATCCATAAACTTGCCAGAAGCACCAGAACCAATAAAAAAACCAAATATTTACAGGATATTGCTTTGTGAAGCTAGTAACAGCCATTAAAATAGGAGCTCTTTCGGAGCATAAATATGATTTATAGAAACACCACACCATGTTGTGTTATTTATAGCTGGGTGTTGGTGATTCCCTGAAGTTGCCTGATAAAATAACCTAATGTAACACCATAATGGCAAAGAGTACCGTGGTATTCATGGGTTTCCATTTATTCTTATGTTGTTTTAAATGTCTGCTGGTCCTCTGCTTGTGCAGAGCTTGTGTTTGACATGCTTTGGATGTTCTAGGCACCTTGTTTGGAACCATGGGCCTCGAGTACTTATCTGGCTCTAGAGCATACAGGAAATCAGTTGCCTGCCGCTCTGAGCTGGATGGGAGCTGGTAGCCGTGGGCCCTAGGAATAAACTTACAAAAGCTACTCACCTCTTGAGTCAGCTTTTTCTTTCTTGACCTACGGAAAGTGCGTGGCCCCTACCACATACTTTGGTACCAGAAGTGGGGTTACCAGGAGCTCTTCCAAACCCACCGACCGCTGTCTTCACTCTACAGTAATATCCTCCTTTGCCGGCCGTCGTACGCACCACTGAGGGTAGGAGAGACCATTTCTGTAATGCCTGCTGCATCCTGCTGCCTTCCGTTGTTTTTCTGCAGGTTCCTGCACTGCATCGCAGCAACGTTCCGTTTGCACCTAGCGTGAGACAAACCCTTGTCTCTTCACGTGTGCCCCGGGCGCCAGGCGCTCGTTTCTTCACTGGAGGGCTTATGCAGCCGGGTGCATTACAGAGAGCCGTGACATCACCCCGTGTTCAACGCTGACTCGCCGGAGGGGATTTCCTGGAAACCGTGGTGGATTACCAAGCGTCGCTATTACTATGTACGCACGCAGGCTGGGTGATGTCACCTTGTCATGCCAGGGTGTGGCCCTTTTGGATTGGTAATTTTCGTTCTGCACGTGTTTGATGTGTCGAAAAGTGAAGCCACTTCCTGCAGTGCTCACATCATTGGAGCTGTCCTCCTTATTTTCAGCGGCTATAGTTTATGCACTTGTAATCATCATTCTACTGGTGAGGTACTTAGTTTGCTTGTCTTCTTTACTTTACTTGGTTGTTCCCCACACACAACTTTCTGTCCAATTATCATACCATCCATCCTTTCTGCACCTTTAGTGGCTTGAGCATGGCCACTGCCCGAGGAGTCATTCAACCACCTCCTTTTATCCAAAAGCTGGGAAGCCTGAAATTAAATGGGTGGAATGGCTCAGGATTTATGATAACTATTCAACTGCCATAGATGCGGCCAAGTAACAAACCAAGTAATGAGAGGAAGGTTCAAAGGAATCCGCATGGTCGTGGGCAACAAGTCTTTTATAGATGTGGCTCCCAAAACCATACAGGGGACAATCCATTTTGCCCCCGATTGTAAGGAAGTGTAATCATTACTGCAAATTGGGTCACTTTCAAGGAGTGTGCAGGGGAGTAGCGAGTGGGGGCAGTAATATCAACAGGGTTAAGATTAGCAAAGTAAATGCCGAAGATGTTGAGGGGAAAGAGCGTGACTGCACTAACAAGTTTTCAAATGTATTGTTGACTGTGGATTTGTCAGAAGTCACATCCTTCACTTCAGAACGAAAGATCAAGGGGCCCATTGCGGAAGCAGAGATAAATGGCAAGCAGATTTCTGTAATGGCGGACTCTGGGGCTCCTATCACCATTTTGGCAGATTGCACTTTTTAGAAGTTATGGCCGGCAGGAAAAATCCTTTCTGTTCCTGAAATGTGTAAGTCCATCACTACAAAGGTGTAAGTGGCAGGGAATGGGAGAGGCATTGTAGGTTGTAAAGATCTTGCAAGACTGGGCATTGTTTTGTGCCCAGGACAAGATCCTCCTATTGTCTTGGAAGAACCTCGATTGGAGTTGGTGTGAGTGGACCTAAAGAATGACTTTGCTGACAGAATGATTTAGTCCTATCCTGGGGTGTTTAAAGACGTGCTTGGTACTGTGTAATGTTTTGAACACAGCATTAGACTGAAGAAAAATGCCTCACCGGTAGTGCACAAGGTCAGGCCTCTCTGTATAAGAGAGGATCTTAAGGCACTTTTAGCCAAACTAAGGGAGGAGGGAATTATTGCACCCATTGATGCCTCTGAATGGATTCCTCCCATTGTTTGAACCAAAAAAAGGACGGGGGATCTCAGTTTATGTAGGGACCTGAGATCACTAAACCAGAACATTGTGGTTGATTGTCATCCCCTCCTGCATATTCAGGAAATGCTGGCTAATATTGCGTACTCAAAGGTTTTCCCGATCATTGACTTGCACTCGGCCTATCACCAAACCCAGCTCTCAAAAAAATCAGTCACTCACTGTCTTTGCAACTCCGTTTAGTGCCTTTCAAATTTTTGAAGCTGCCTTTTGTATTCGCATCGGCGGCAAGTGTGTTTCAAAAATTGATGGATGGTTTATTTAGTGACATGCCACATGTGCAAGCAATTCAAGACAATATACTTGTATATACAGACACCAAGGACAAACATGTACTCGTCCTGCATAAAGTGTTAAGCATTCTACAAACTAGAGGTATGAGTGTAAAACGAAGTAAATGCAAGCTTCTAGTACAAGAAGTTGAATATTTAGGACACCTCATTTTGGATAAGGGAATCAAACCGAAATTTTGCAATGTGGAAGGCATTCAAAATGCTTCGGCTCCCACTGATAAGGATGAGTTGCCTTCCTTTCTGGGGCTTTGTGAGTATTATGCAAGATTTGTACCACTTTATGCCATAGCCGTGCCCTGCAGCCCCAAAGATCTCTTCTCAAGAAAGGTTAGAAATTTGAGTGGAATTGCACTGTAAATGCTGTGTTTGAAGAAGTTAAGCTTTTGGTGGTGAATGCTCCTACTCTGTGAACATTTGTGTCTACAGGAAAATCATTCATTATGGGTGACGCCAGCCGTAAGGGGCTTGGGGCTGTTTTTGGTCAGTGTGTGAATAGGCAGCAAAACATCATAGCATTTGCTTCTAGAGCTTTGTCCGGTGCTGACAGCAATTATAGCACCATTGAAAGGAAAGCGCTGACCATAGCATAGGCGATACAAAAGTTTAAAACATATATTTGGGGAAGTTCTTGCGGAAGTTTCACTGACCACAAGTCTTTGGTATTTCTATTGTCTGGGAATGGCTTGGGTAGGGCATCTACAATTTTGGTTTGATTACCATTCAAATTACAGGAGTACAATTTGGTGGTCAAATATATTCAAGGAGGAAAAAACATTTGTGCAGATTGTTTATTACGTCTTCCTATTACACATAACAGTGATTCCTTGGATAGCTCTGACGGAGAATGTGTGGTGGGGCTCATTGATGCTGTGCTTGCTTGTCAGGGGTCTGTCACTGAAGAATAATGGGATGCAGCTATGAATGAAGCCAATACCTTGAAAAAGTTGAGTTCTACATCAAGAACATATGGCCATCTGAGAAAACTCTCACTGGTGAGATGAGGTGTTTCGCTCAGGTTGCCGAGGAATTATCATTTGAGGAGGGCATTTGTATGAGGAATGGAGTTTTTGTACCCCCTGCTAGTCTCAGTAAGAAAATTATTTGCATGGCACATGAAAGCCACCTGGGAATCTCAACTAGCACTAAGAGGATTAAGCAAATTTACTGGTGGCCAAGTGTGGATAAACAAGTCTCTAACTTTGTTGAAGTATGCCCTCAGTGTGTTGTCTCTGATAAACATTGGAAGTTGTCTAAGAAACCTTTATACCCGCTTCTTTTCCTGGAAGAGTGTGGGAGAAGATTGCATTAGACTTCTATGGTCCTTTCAATCTGCTTTCTTCTGAAAAGAGGTACTTGTTAGTAGTCATTAACTACTTCTCAAAGTCATTTGTATTACTCCTTTGTAGAAGTAGCAATGGAAATCAATTTTCTTGAAAATAAATTTAAGGTGGTAGGTTCACCCAGTTGCATAGTTACAGACAATGGCATGCATTTTGTTTCCAAACAAAAATTAAGACTTCATGAAGAGGTTTGATGTGAAGCAATAGGGATAGCTTTGTATAGTCCTTCCCCTAATGGACTAGTTGGGAGGGGAAATTGTTTTTTAAAAGAAGATATACAAACAGCTCTTGCTGCTAACATTATTGTTGCTGAATTTTTCCAAGAAAAGGTTTGGGCATACCTCATATCACCTCACTACCACTGGGGTTACCCGTTCAAGGCACTTGGAGGGAGGGAAGCTAGATCTAACCTTTTGCCAGACTGGTTCCTTAATTTCTCGGCTGGACTTAATCTAGATAAAGGATGAGTTGAAGGGGAGAATGCTAAAATTATCAGAGACAGGGTTGCAACAAAACAGCTGGCGCAGAAACGTTTGTTTGATGGGAGATCTAAAGTTAAAGATACACATTTTGCTGTCAACGATTGGTTGCTTATAAAAAAAACGTAAAGAGTCAGCAAGGGGCTGTCCAAATTCTAATTTCCCATGCATATTATCAGAGTCAGTAAACCCTCTGTTTGGTTGGCTAGGAAGGGATGGTGGAATAAGAACAATGTGGCCCACTTAACAGATAGACAAGTTGCTATCTTTAAGTGGGATTATGCTGACAGAACCAGGGTGGATGAATCTGATCTAAGCTATGATGCTGAGGTTTCATCTGAACCTGTAACTCAAAGGCCACACACTACTGTTATTGATGATGGAGGTGTTCTATAACCAATTGTCAGGACAATTGTGTTAGGAGGGTACTTTGGTCACCTGAGTTTGGCAAGAGAGTGGTTGATTCTGATCTCTCTATGTCAGGTGTTCAGGATAATTCAGTTCAAGAGGGCTATTTCTCACATAGCCAGTGCTCAATCGAATTGACTTCAAAATTGCGTAATTATGTTCTCAGCTGATTTGTTTTGTGTATAAGGATAAGGAAGGGGTGATGTGGTATTCGTGGGTTTCTATGTATTCTTATGTTGTTTTAAATGTCTCATTGTTCTGTGCTTGTGCAGAGCTTTTATTTGATATGCTTTGGATGTACTATGCACCTTATTTGGAACCATGGGCCTCGGGTACTCATCTGGTTCTAGAGCGTATAGGAAATCAGTTGCCTGCCGCTCTGAACTGGATGGGAGCTCATCGTCGTGGGTCCTAGGAATAAACCTATGAAAGCTACTTACCTCTTGAGTCAGCGTTTTCTTTCCTGAGCTACGGAAATTGCCTGAACCCCTACCACAAGTGCTCTATTCACACATTTACTGCTTTTCTGCCATAAGAGGTTATCAATATACTTTTTATTTCAATTTTTATTTTGGAGTATCTGAAGTGGAGGGTGGAGTGATGCATGAGAAGTATAGGACAACATGTTGGCCACTGTCCCCCTGATTTTCTATTAGATTGCTCATGCTCGGTCTAAATGGAATGGTCAATTTAGGCCTTGATAGTGGAAGGTCAATTTCCTACCATAGAACAAGCGTTCTTTAGCATGTCCCTTAATACATAGCAAAATGCAGTGGCCGCTGCTTTGCCCATCCAAACAGACTTCATCTTTAGTGACTGATAACTGTCTTGTAGACCATGAGGTGCCCACAGAATAGAGGCTACTGATGCCAATATATCTGATGTCTTTGAGTCAGTCTCACTACTTTTTGGGAGAGTGGTGAACAAATCTTTGGGAGAAGGGGACAGTGGTGAGAGAAAGAGGGGAAGTAAAAGAGAGAGAGAAAAAACTTCTGTCATCTAGTAGAACATCAGGATGTAGAAATTTAGGGGTCATTTCAGCCCAGGAAATGGCTCTGGGCAATGAGGCCCTTTGGTATACATCTTGATGCCCATACAAAGACGGAATTTTAATATCAATGAACCTATTCCAACAGAACATGAAACAATGGATGATTTATAGATGGAACATGCCAGGTTCCAAGTGGGAGTCAGTAGTGACTCCAAATTTTGATCATAACTGGAAGTTCAAACCAAATGTAGATAGTTCCATTTGGATGGAAGCATTAGAACACAAATAAGAACGTGGCAAAAAAGACCCCAGGGGCTCCAAAAGTGGAAAACAAAATAAACCAGAGGAGCGCAGCTGCCAGTGAACAAACAGCAAACACCAAGTGTAAAACCAGCACAAAATAAAAAGTACTCAAGTCAGGAGACCAAGAATGCTTTCCTATATCTGTTTCTGCCTGGAATTACAACAAAGGTGTTCTTAGTGCCCCAGATGCTGGTTTGAATAACCTAGGAGAACTTCACTCAAACCATCAAAAATCGTTTCCTCCAACATTGACAAAAACCCCTAGAAATCCTGTGTATGCCACAACAGGAGAGCTGGAATCCGAGAACTGGGTTTCTCACATATGCTGTCATGAAATGACATGAATTTCGGTACTGCTAAATGTTTTCGAATTTTAAAATCCTGTATGTACCCAATCCACTAAGCTGCTCCTAGCTGCTAGTTGGCACATTGATCCTGTGTTTCATGCACCCTTTCTGAAATATTTAGCCAGGTTGCCTTTACATATGTTACATACTGCACCTACTGTAGTATAGGGTGGAGGGCCAGAGTTTGAAATAGTGGTGATCCATGACTCTAGCACATTCTGAGCTCAATTACAATATCTTATTTACTGGAAAGGATGCTACCCAGCTGGCTGCTCATAGGAATCTTTTGTACATACTCCACGCCTTGGACATGCCTTCTGTTGATGGTTTCTGGAATAGGTACTGTCACTCCTTAAAGGGATTCACACAGAAATTATCCTCTTGGAGGTAGTCAAAGAAATCATGATCTCAACACTACACTGCTACTCAAAGACCTGGAGACTTTGGAATCCAGCCGCACACTGGGTATTGAACTGATACATTACCTAAACAAGTGATAGTCTTCCTTCCTGGTCCATGATGATGCCTTTGCTGGTTTGGTGTATGAGACAGTCCCTATAAATAATGGTGGCACTGGATTACTTCTGGGAAAGGCATGACATTGTGAGTATATAAACGTCTCAAACTGGATCCTCTTTGTCTAGCAACTGTGTATCTTTTTGGGCTGCTTCACTATTGTGCCAGTTCACACCTAGCATCCCTCAATGTGCACATTTATTGTTTTTATAGGTGCCCTCTGGTCTTCCCATCACTTATCTGCTGAACATTTCGGTTTATTTCCAGGTATTCCAGTTTATGAAGTGTTGATGATTGGTAATGCTTCACCTCCTCAGGGCCCATTACAGGAGTATTCATTTTAATACTGTGGGTAAAGCTTCTCCTATAGCCCACACTGGTGAGTACATATGTTTAAATTGACCAATTGCTATTGTTCAATAAACAACAATACCCCTATGTTAAATGTACTATGTTCTGCAATAGGTGTTGAACTTGCTCCAGAGGCAATTCTGGAGCATACCAGAACACAAGTTGCATTGCTGTGTTTCTCCCTTTCCTATCGCTCTTTCCCTCCTTCCCTAGGGTCTCGTTTATAATTCTTGTTCTCATGCTACGTGCTTGTGTTCAGGCTTAAGGGAGGGAAGGGGTCAGCATCGGAAGTCGTCAAATCTAATCGTGACAGTTTGCAACTTTGTTTACTGTTACTTTTCTGTTTATTGGCAATCTCTTTTCACTCCTCAAGCAACTGGTCACCAAATAATATACTCGATCAACTTCATCTTTGATCATGTAGCCTCTTCTTATATACCCATCTTGGAAAATTGCCATAATCCCTGCATCGATAGTATAAGACTTAGATCAAGGCCACGCTGTTTACAGGGGGGTCTCGGGCAAGACACTCTCGAAGCACCAAAGGAACAAAAATTGTGCAGCCTGCATCATATTTATTCTCTGACAGTATGACCACATTTTGCCACACTAAACACATCATACCTGCTGCCAATCAATTAACCTCATCGCTGCTAGGCTTGCCCCCCCGTGCTAAGCCATTTTTTGACTATTTGGGGTAGTTTGTGCTTAGGCCATGTAACTTTTTGACCACATAAGGAATCCTTGTCAAATTTGCGTACTTGTTTTCTAACATCATGGGGATTCTAAAGGTACCCAGGGTTTGTGGATTCCCCTGAAGGGGACCCAGAAATTCGCCAAAATACAGCTACATTTTTTTATCTTTTTTTTAATGGGAAAAAAGGGCTACATATGAAAGTGTCTGTTTTTTCCCCTGCAAATGGTATCAAAAAGGGGTTGTGGTGCTGAAATCACCATCTTCCCAGCTTTCAGGGCCAAGCAGACTTTTGCCAGAAAACCAAAATCTTTTACACAGTTTTGGCATTTTTCTGGGACATAGACTATTTTTGCTATTTTTTGTGCTTTCAACCTCTTTCAAGTTAATGGTAGAAATGGATATGAAAGCAATAATGGATCCTAGAAAGCTATACATTTTAGAAAATTAGACAAAATTCTGAATTCAGCAAGGGGTCATTTGTGTAGATCCTTCAAGGATAGAAACTAACCGTTGAATATAGGAAAAATTGACCATTAGTTGAAAAAAAATCCATTTGAGTCAACATTTTCACCTGTAACTTCTTCTAATTATGACAGCTGTTGGAAAGCAATATACCGTTACATCCACTGGACCTTTCTGGTTGTGGGGATATATAGGACGTGTAGGTTCACCAAGAACCCGACAAACCCAGAGTCAATAACTGAGCAGCGTCTTGCAATGGTTTTTTATTATGTACCGGGTATATAGCAATTAATTTGGGAAAATAGATACATGGAAAAACCGGTATGAAAGACACCTATGTATTTCTGAAATTGGAACAAAATATAGAGTTTAGAAACTGTAAGTACCTTTTCTAGCATGAGAATTATAGGTCATTTTTCAAAATTACTTCTTTTTTTATACATAGTCTTTCATTTGGAAGGCAGAAATGCATCGAAAGTCAATAGGTAATAACAGTTGCTCTACAATTCTGTGTTACTCTGAGTCTCCCGATAAAAATGGTACCTCACTTGTGTGGGTAGGCCAAGTGCCCGCGACAGGAAACGGCTCAAAACGCAACGTGGACACACTTTATTTTTACAGTGAAAACAGACCCTTTTTTTGTAAAGTGCCTAGCTGTAGATTTTGAACCCTAGATCTGCCGGCACCTAGGGAAACCTAGCAAATCTATACATTTTTGAAAACTAGGCACCCAGGGGAATACAGTATGGGGTGACTTGACTAGCTCTCACCAGGTTCTATTACTCAGAATACCTTGCAAACCTAAACATTTGTTAAATAAAAACATATTTTCTTCACATTTCAGTGGTGGAAAGTTCTGGAATCTGTGTGGATCCAAAAAATTCCCCCCACCCCGTGTTCCCTAAAGTCTTCCAAGAAAAATGGTACCTCACTTGTGTGGGTAGGCCTAGTGCCCGCAACAGAAAACGGCCTAAAACGCAACATTGATACACCACATTTTCACAGTGAAAACTGACCCTTTTTTTGCAAAGTGCCTAGCTGTAGATTTTGAACCCTAGCTCCGCCGGCACTTTGGAAAACCTAGCAAACCTATACATTTTTAAAAACTAGACACCCAGGGGAATCCAAGATGGGGTGACTTGACCAGCTCTCACCAGGTTCTGTTACTCAGAATCCCTTGCAAACCTAAAACATTGTTTTTTAAAAACACATTTCCCTCATATTTCTGTGGTGGAAAGTTCTGGAATCTGCGTGGATCCACAAAATTCTACCCACCCCGCGTTCCCCAAAGTCTTCCGAGAACAATGGTATCTCACTTGTGTGGGTAGGCCTAGGGCCCGTGACAGGAAACAGCCCAAAACACAATTTGGACACACCACATTTTCACAGTGAAAACGGACCCTTTTTTTGCAAAGTGTCTAGCTCTAGATTTTTAACCCTAACTCATCCAGCACCTAGGGAAACCTAGCAAACCTATACCTTTTTTTAAACTAGACACCCAGGAGAATCCAGGATGGGGTGACTTGTCTGGCTCTCACCAGGTTATGTTACCCAGAATCCCTTGCAAACCTCAAACTTTATTTTTTTTTAAAAACTCATTTTCCTCAAATTTCTGTGGTGGAAAGTTCTGGAATCTGCGTGGATCCACAAAATTCCACTCACCCGCATTCCGCAAAGTCTCCTGAGAAAAATGGTACCTCCCTTGTGTGGGTAGGCCTAGTCCCTGCGAAAGAAGAAACAGCCCAAAACGCAACATGGGCACAACACATTTTCATGGTGAAAACTGACCCTCTTTTTGCAAAGTGCCTAGCTGTGGATTTTGAACCCTAGCTCTGCCGGCAGCTAGGGGAACCTAGCAAAAATATACATTTTTAAAAATTAGACACCCAAGGGAATCCAGGATGGGGTTACTTGTCTGGCTCTCATAATTTTCTGTTACCCCAAAGTCAATAAAAAAATAATCCCTGGTTTCTAGAGAGCTTTCTGCCCCCCCCCCCCCGGGGGGGCAGATTGGGGGCTTCTGCCCCCTGGGGGGCAGATAGACTCACATTTCTCTGGGGGGGCATTGCAATGCCCTTTTTGGGCGGCCCCCACCCCAACGTCAATAAAAAAAATAATCCCTGGTTTCTAGTGGGCTTTCCACCCCCGGGGGGCAGATTGGGGGCTACTGCCCCCATCTGCGCCCCGGGGGGGGGGGGAGACTGTTTCGATCAAATATGGGTGGAGCAAAGGCCCTTTTCCAAGGGGCTGCTCCAGCATCTCTGGTGCTACTGGGAGGATCCCTGGTGCTACTGGGTGGATCCCTGAGATAGCCCCACAAGCATCGAAACTGAGAAACTGAAACTAAGATTCAGTTTCTATTTCGTTGCAAGGACGATTGCGCGCCATGCGCGCGATCATCATTGCAATGAAATTCCAAAATAGGCTTGGGGAGGTTGGGAAGCTCTTCTCCACCTCCCCAGGCAAAAACAATGGGAAATCCCTCTGCTGTCTGCAGCAGAGGGATTTCCTGAGCATGTGCTCATGACGGAATGGTTCTGTCATGAGCACACTAGAACTTGTGCTCATGACGGAACCATTCAATCATGAGCATAGAAGGGGTTAAAGTTTGCATTTCTAGGTACTGTTATAGTGCAAACATTTTAGCAACTATCTTTTAAAGGGCTGCACGTCCCACAAACTAGTTAGTTGCCTCCCTCCCTCAAGCTTCTCTCATCCTCACAGTTGGATACAAAATATTTTGGATGAAGGTCATTACCAGGTCAAGGCTCAAGCCTATGCAACTCTGTGTGACAGCACCATAAGATTTGAAAAACACATCCTGAGATGGCCCAAGGAATAAAGACTCACTCTTTCTGAGCCTCATTCTGGCCCAATGTTTAGGATCCCCTTACAGTCCCAACAGTCTATCCAGCATAATTATCACTACCACCTTCCACAGACTTTTCAAATGCACTACACTAGCCCCTACCACTTTTCACACAAACAAGTTGTGTGTTTAATCAAGGCTGAATATATTCTCTTACTCTAACTGCAAGCCTACAACAACATACATAAGCACAAAAGGAGATCTGTACACTGTGCAATCAGGCCTTAAAAGCTGCATGCTTGCCTCCTTGCTCGTACAACCTCCAGCAGGATTGACTGATTTTAAAACCTTTGAAAAAGGGGGCGTGGTCTGGCGCCGAGAGACGATGGTGGCCGGTTAACGCTGCCCCGTTCCGAACTCCGAGGGGGTTCTTTATTCAAGCAGCAGCAGCGTCTCAGCATACATACTAGTCCGAGGATTTTGTTGGCAAAACCACCCTGCTTCACATGATGCCTTCATTTCACCGCGGTAAGGAGATGACACCGCGTATTTCTCCTTAACGGTTGCGGCACGTTTCCTTGACTGGATCCTCTGCGTAAAGCATCCTAATGCCAACATTTTACAGTTTTCTGCTAATGAATACTGATACAAGCACTAGCATGTTTCTGGATTATTTTGCTCTTTTAACTGCATGCTATTCAGCAATTGTTCGTTTTTTTGATTTATTTGGCATGCAAACTTTGTTTTGACAACTGAATTAACCAATATGCTATACGATTGAGTAAGCCAATATAGAGCTGCACTTGAGGACTTCTGCATTTTCAACTGCGGTGTTGTGCAATTTCTCTCAACCTTTCCTCAAAATTGTTCTTTTGTGGCGGTGACGTTCATGTCTATGGGAAGAATCAAACCTGTCAGGAGTGCTATCTCCGCTGGTGTTTTACGCTCTAAAACTCCCACTTTGACAACCTCAAATCCTTTCTCAGTATTACAAAGTGACATGGAAGACCCAGAGCAGTTTCTCTCTCCCCTATCCCTGTGGGGACATCCTCATCACCTTCCACTTCCAATTCCTCCCATGCTTCGCAGTCCTCTTTATCGAATGGGAAAAATGCCTCTAAGCCTGCAACTCCCTCAACATCGTCAACTACTAAACGACCTAAGAAAGGATCCTCCTTCACCAACTATTTCTCCTCCACCAACATCTATAGACTTACTCCGAGACGAGATATGGGCTCTCAAGCCCTATATGGAAGAAACAAATTTACGTTTGTTTAGTCTAGAGGTTAAATGGTCTATGTTCGACAACAAAATTTAATTTAATGGAACGTCAAATTGTATCTCTACAAGCGTCTTCTCAACTGATTCATCCTATGAAGGCAGAGATATCCCAGCTTCAGAAACAAGTGGAAACCTTGAAAACTGAAGCAGACATAATAATCTACGAATTTATGATCTAACTGAAGGATTGGAAGGATCCAACCCTATTTGTTCCTTCTGTCCTTTCATCCTCAGATCCTTGCGTTACCTGAATCACCACAACTAAATATACAAAGAGCCCACAGACTTGGTCATGCTCCTCCAACCTTGTCATCCTCACGCAAACCGAGAGGTGTAATTTGATACTTTCTAGAGTACACTGATTTCTTGAAGGTTTTACAGGCAGTTAAATTTAAACACCGTATATCTTGGATTCTGCTAAAGTCAAGGCTGACGGAAGGAAAAGCTCCTTGGCATTAAGTCCAGCACTACGAGACTTAAAAACTAGATTCCGCTTAATCCATCCTTGCCTCTTCAAAGTGACTTACAAAAATAAGACAAGTACATCAGAGGACCCAGCCCTACTTCAGCGATTCATCGACAACTATAAAGAAGAAACCACGGAGATTGCGAGATCCTCAACCGCTGCTTGATAATATTACTTCTCTTCTTTTATGAAATTATGAGCTACTTCTACTGTTTTTATTGTATGTGTTTCTACCACGTGTTGATTAACTGTCACTATTTTCCCTTATGTTTTCCTAATTAGGTGCAGTTTTGCTGTGCTACCCATCGTTGCATAGTTCATTTGGATCACCCCCCCCTCATTGCTTGTCCCGGAGTTGTGACTAGTTGTTCCATCTTCTCCTAGTGGCCTCAGCATCCTCCACCTTATGTTTGAGTTTTTGGTATATTTTATTGTTCACTTTATCTAGTGTCTTGATCTTTTTCCTTATTTTTCTATCTCTTTCTTTTTTCTTTCTCTCCTGTCTTCCTCCTGTTTTCTTTTACCATTCCCTTTTCTACTTTTATTTTTTACTTTACCTCATTTCTACCTGAGAGCTTTACTTTCTATTATCCTACTTATTTCAAATTTTCCATTGTTTATGCTGTAGTTTTTCCTAATTTCTCTTTTATTTTTTGACTAATGACATTAGGTGTTGTTTCCTGGAATGTTAAAGGTTTGGCCACACCTATTAAAAGGCAAAGAGTTCTTACCCACTTGTCTAATCTTAAATCAGATATTGTATTTTTACAAGAATGTCATTTAGTTGCTTCAGAGGTTCTAAAACTTAAACGTCAATGGGTTGAAAATATTTTTTCTTCTCCAGGTACGAGTAAAAGAAATGGGTTTATAGTTCTTTGTCACAAAAAGCGTAATGTCTCTCACTTATCTAAAGATTCAGATAATGAAGGGCGTTGGTTGGTTGTTCACCTTATAGTTAAAAGTATACCTATTTCGTTGTTCAATGTATATGCACCTACTAAACCTGACAATAATTTTTGGCCAGCCATATCTACTCTTTTAATGTCCATTTCTGCACAATATGTTATTTTTGGTGGTGATTGTAGCTTAGTCATAGATCCTTATAATGATTGTACCTCTAAAGTATCTTTTGTCCCTTCTCCATTGCACCTACACTTTACCAACCCAATTACGCACAGAGCTCTTGTTGATTCCTGAAGATTATGTAATCCACAACTAAATGTTATGTTATGTTATGTTATGTTATGTTAATGATATTTTTAAAGCGCATCGGTTACCCGGGGGTGTCCTGGTGCTAGTTACATCTCCATTAGGCAAGAAACGGAAGGAAAGAGTTTTATTGGGCAAAGAGCCAGGTTTTTAAGCCTTTCATGAAAGTTGGGAGATCCGTGGCATTCTACCACCCCACCGAGCTTTTTTAGTGTGTGGCACTAAGACCAACTTGGCACCCAGGGAGCGAATATAGGTGAATATACCTTCTTTTCACCTACACTCCTTTCCCAATCTCGCATTGATTATTTATTTGTTTCCAAATTACTATCACAACACATATTACAAGCAAACATTGATTCCATAATAATTTGTGACCATGCTCCAGTTATTGTGGATTTAGAATTACATCCTATTACCATGACTAACAAAAGATGGCGTTTTAATACTTTTTTATTAATATATCAAACGTTCACCTCCACTTTTGAGACCTACATTTCTGATTTCTTTACTCGTAATATCTCTTCGGCGACCTCCTTTCCGGTTATATTGGATGCCTTCAAAGCTTCAACTAGAGATTTTATTATATACTATGTTGCTAGGAAGAAGAAATCTAACTCCCAAAAAGCACTCCAAATCCTTAAAAACATCCAGTTATTAGAAACATTATATACTACCACTAATTCTAAATCCGATCTTAACAATCTCATCATAGTAAAATTTAAATATAATAAGTTATCTACAGAAAATGCTAGTTCTTATCTTCTTCGAGGTAGTGCCCGCTATTATGGAGGCCAAAACAAAGCAGGTAAACTTCTTGCATCATACCTTAAAATCAAGAAAGAGCGTACAAATATTGACTGTATTTTAAGATCTGACTCCCCTCCGGTTACAAAATATTTGGTTATTTTAGAAGAATTTAAAAACGATTATACTACTCCCTACACCCCTGAAAACACCCCAAGCACTACTGATATACAAAGTTATCTCTCTTCTCTACAAAAGCACTTCCCCACTGATCTCGACTTTTCATCATTGGATTGCGATATCTCCATAAAAGACATCTCTCATGCATTAAAACGTATTAAAATAGGGAAAGCTCCAGGCCCGGATGGGTTTCCTGTTGAATTTTATACCCACTTCTCTAAATCTCTTATTCCGCACCTTCAAACTTTATATACCCACTTCATCTCATCTAAAGTTTCCAGCGGTACTTTTCAAGAGGTTCTTATCTGTTTAATTCCTAAGGAAGAAAGAGATCTTCATTTTTGTAAAAAGTATAGGCCGATTTCTTTAGTCAACTCATACTATAAATTATTTGCTAAAATTCTTGCACTTCGATTAGAACCTTTCCTCCATTCAATATTTGCAAAGAACAATCCGGTTTTATTAAGGGCAGGGCACTCAGGTTTTCTTTAATCTACTACCTAAATCCAATAAATATCATAAATCACTTGCAGCCCTCTCTCTTGATGCAGAAAAAGCTTTCGACCGAATGGACTGGTCGTTTATTTTTCAAGCACTCTTGGCTTCGGTCCTAAGTTTATCTCCTACATATCTTTATTACACACATCACCCAAAGCTTCTATTTTTGCTAATGGCTCAATTTCATCTAACTTCCCCCTGCAAAGAGGAGTCCGTCAAGGATGTCCTCTCTCTCCGCTGCTGTTCATTATTGCATTAGAACCTTTTCTAGCTAAAAGTAAGCAAAACCCAAATATTTACGGCTTTAAACATGACAAAACCCATATTAAATTGAGTGTTTATGCGGATGACATCATATTATACCTATCCAACCCAGAATAAAAAGAAACCACACATGTCTCTAGCAAGGCTCAAACGCAATAAATCATATGGAGTGGTAAATTTTCCTGACTTTCAATCTTACCATAATGTCTTTCTCCTTAAACAACTTTCTAAATGTTTTCATCAAGATTTAAACTTTTCCCCTCTCTGTCTTTTCTCTCTCCTTTCACTATCAAGGAATCTCTTTCGTTCACTCATAAGACACAACACCTATCTTCACCTATACATAAAACTGCCCATAAACTCTTTCACTCAGTACTTATTCCACACCTTTCAGATAGTTACCGATTTCTTAATCCTTCAATCTGGCGTAATCATTTTATACAAATCAAAAATAAATCTCTTTATTGGAAGACTTGGCGGGATAAGGGTTTGCTTTGGGTTCATCAACTCTATTCAAATGCTACATTTCTTACATTCCCTGAAGCACAATTACTTTATAAGCTCCCCAAAACATATTCCAATAAATTAAAGATTTTAATTCAAACTATTTCCTCTTCCCTGTCTTCACTATCTCTGTCTCCTTCCTCTTCACATTCCCAGAATAACATCCTACCTTTATTAAGTACCCAACCAAGTAACTCATCTATTTATAAGTTCCTCAATAAAATTCAAATCACAGAGCTCAGACTGACATTGAAGTGCAATTGGAACAAGACTTTCCCACTTTATGGTCCCCTGAGCTTTGGGATAACCTATGGTTAAAGGTTCGTAACACCTCAAGATTGGCTAATACTACATAAACTCTTTCCTTTCCATACAATCAACTTATGATTACTCCAAACACACTATATAAATTCAATCCCACAGTCACCTCAAATCGTTGGTCATGTAATGCGTCAAACGCAGATTTATTTCATATGATTTTCTCTTGCTCCTGTACTCATCAATTCTGGCTGAAGGTATGGTCTCAAATTAATATCATTTTTCACGCCAATTTCCAATTTTCTCCTATGAATATTTTTCTGGGCACTCTTCCTGATTGCTGGCAATCCTTTACATGTAACACCACTAATGTAGACTTATTAATTGTTGTTGCATTTCAACAAATAACAAAAAATTGTTAACAATCTACGCAACTTAGTTTTAAAACTTGGTGGCACAGTGTTTGCTATAACCATCGCCTTGATCATGCATACGTTTCTCCTTTATCGCTACTCCTTAAAAGAGAACATATATGGTCCCCTACAACTATTTTCTTAGATGCATCTGCTCGAAAGATGTCCCTTCATCGCCCTCTCTTGGACGAGGTTTCCAAGTCACCATGAATTAACTTATTTTTTTTGCATTCTTGTATCTATTTTTCTCTCCTAAAATCCATGCTACAGCTATTACTTTTATAATGTTGATACTTTTATAATGTTGATATTTTTAATATGTCTTATACTCTACTACTCCTGCATTGCTTAACATTATATTATTATAGCTTAATACCCCCCCTTTTTTTACGTTTATCTCTCTTTTCAGATTTATTATAACCTTTCTGGTATAGCAACCCCTCTGACTCCCCTGATTTTTATTGTACTATTAATCAATTCACTGTTACCAAATTGCATTTAAGATTTAAGTGTTTATACTTATTGTGTTGCTTTTTCTTACTTCTTTAAAGTTCTTCTTTAAACTAAAAAAAAAAACCTTGGAAAAGGCAAACGTGTGGCTTATAGAGGATTATACAATCTGTGAATGAATAAATGAATACGAACACATACAAACAAATAAATATTTATAATATTCATCAGTGGCCTACATCTCACAAAGCATACGAGCGATATATGCATAATTTAAAATACTCCATTTAGTGGTGGCTACGCGGCGGAATGTAATGGCCACTGCTTAGTGGAGCTCCAGTAACCCTAACCCCAAAGCATATATCCGACCCATATATCCTCCTACCTGAAGAGGAAACCGGCAATCGAATGGCACCCGGAATGCATGGCAGAAAGAACGGACTCTGCGCTCGGGCTCCGTGCTGGGATATCCCCGTCGGCGCCACGCGGCCTCCAAAGCAGAAAGAGCCGGGGCCTTGAGTGAAGGGAGACGAGGCGTGCGTGGCGACGCAGACGGAGGAACGTGAAGCTTGGCCCTGATACACATAGCCCAGACTGATCTCTGCTGCAGCCCTCGTTTGTAGCGGCAGGCAGATGGTGAGGTTTTCGGAGTGACTGTGAGGCGGGCAGCACGGACCAGGATTGGCAGGTTTCGCGCTGCTCAACTGTGAGCCTCTGCCAAAGAAGGTGCAGACCCGGCCCAGAGAATCGTGGCGGCCGCGGTGACAACGGGGGCTCCGGGTGCTGTGATGTGGACCTCTCCCCCCCTGCTCCCCCATCGGTGCTACTCCAAACTGCGATGGCGGCTGCTGAATGTGAGACCGCAGCGTATAAGCGAGTGAGTGCTGCCGGTGGTTAGTTGGGGCGGAGGACCAGCATGACGTGCGCTCACAGGGACCTCGCAGATGACCAACTCGACAAAGGGGAGATCACAGGCCCTACGAGGGACGTCCAGACAGGAATAAAGTGGCGCCATTTCCTTTGATAATTGGGAGGGCCCCACGGCTGGTCGCCGTGGCTCCATCCTGGACACATAGCAACTGAGGACCTCCCCCGACCTTACCGGCTTTGACCGACACCCTCGACATCCATATAGTGGCCCAACGCCTGAAGGGCTTCTGTCGCTTATGCCACGCGGCAAAACTCCTACCTATTATGGCCGAACAGTAGACCCCGCTGCGGAGCACAGCTAGAACCTAGAAGAAAGGCAAAATGGCATCCACAAGAGGCCTCAAGGCAATACAGTCGAACAAGTTGGACAAATATGCATTCTCCAGAGAGAGCGCGGTGGAGTCCTCCCCTAAACATAAGAATGCAGGAGAGCAAGGGAGCCCGGACAAAGAACCTACTCTTAAGGATGTCATGACAGCCATAGCGGAGATAAAAAACCTCACTTGAACATAAAATGGACACCATAACGCTTGAGGTGCATCTAATCCGTGCAGATCTTAATAAAAACAATGAGGGACTTAAACAGATGGAACACAAGACCACCAGTTTAGTGGAAGATACGTCTCAACTACAAACCGAAATTCGTGAATTGCAAATTTTAGAAAGCTCACAGAGACTAAACTGGACGATTATGAAGGATGCCTCAGACGCAATAACGTGCGTATTTTATGGGTCCCTGAAAAAGCGGAAGGGGAGTCAGTTGACCTGTTTGTGGAAGACCTTATCCTACAACACCTCAAACCCAAGGGATTTGGCAACTTTTTCATTGTGGAGAGGGCCCATAGAGTCCCAGGAGGACGGCCGAGGCCCGGGGCCTCCCCGCGCCCTATCCTAGCCAGGATCCTCAACTACCGGGACCGAGACGCAATACTTCACCGCGCCAGAGCGGGGCCTCCGCTTCGACTTGACAACGCCGACATAACCTTTTTCCCTGATTTCACGCAGTAAGTCCAGAAGCAGCGGAGATCCTTCCTGGGAGTAAAGAAATTACTAAGAGACAAGAGCCTCAAGTATGCAATGCTCTTCCCGTCCAGGATCCGAGTGGAGGCAGATGTAAGAGCCTGGTTTTTCGACAACCCTGAGATAGCGGCAAACTTGTTGGAGACTCGGAAAGCCTGAGACTGAAGACGTTAGATTCGAGGAAACAAACTCAAGAACAATGGAAGAATCTCTTGAAGCAATGGTATGAACTAGACCTTCACAAGAAAAAGGTAGGTGATGAGAACGGTGCCCCAGTTGGACATTATGGACGTCATGAGACCGGTAAAGGGGGTATATCTAGCTCAATGGACAAGATGTATATTGGTGTAATATTTCCTCTCAGAGTTAAATAAAGTTTCCCAAGTGAGGGGGTGGGGATGAACCGGAGTATCGCATACCCTCAATTTCTTCATTTAGTACTGCAGTTGGGCGACAGGGCCGTTTAGTATGGGCAGTTTCAAGTCCCGAGGGCAGAGAAGCAGGGGGGGGGGTTGTAGGAGGGGTTATTTGTTATTGTTTTTTGTTGTAATGTTCACATCGACAAGCAAGGAGATAGACATGACTGGGGCTTTGAGTCTTTCCACTAGGTTTGATGCATATGCAGTGGGATAAGAGTGCCTGAATCCTGAGCTAGAATGTCAACGGGCTTGGGGATAAAGTTAAACGTAGTATAGTTCTCCAATATATCAAGAAACTGGACTCTGACCTTGTCCTTCTTCAGAAGACGCACCTGATAGGCAGCTCATGTAAGGTGATGTGCAGATGGGGGTACAAATTGGTGGTGCATGCGGGGTTCATGACAAGTTTGAGAGGAGTAGGCATTATGCTAAAAAACACATTCCCCTCAGTGTAGATTCCACCTGAGCTGATAACAGGGGCTGCTATATAGGTATCACTGGGTCCTGGGAGGGGTGAACTATCACATTAATGTCTATTTATGTGCCGCCTGGCCTCCTGACCACTACATACCAGGACCTGTGCACCACTCTTCTTTCGCTGCCGGAGGGAATGCTACTACTGGGAGGCGATTTCAATTCAGTGGGTTTGTGTAGATTGGACTGCCACCCCCCGCGTGACTTAGAGCCCTCTCACAGATGGCTACCGGATTTTCTGGAGGCCATGGGATTGGTGGACGGCTGGCGTACTTACAACCCAGAGAAAATGCAACATACCTTCTTCTCTGGAGCCCACGGAAGCCTGTCCAGATTGGACTACATTTTGATTCCCAGTCCTCAAATTTCACATATTCACAAAATCAAACACTTAGCTTGGAGTATATCTGACCACTCACCAATATGGGTACATATACTCCTTGATCAGGTTAGAGTAGGTAGAATTGTCTCAATTAATCCCTAGTATTTGCGGAACCCTAAAATTCGTAAAGAACTAGTCAAGGCTATGGATACTTATTTTACTGAAAACTCGGGCACAGTAGACTCCTCCCAGACACTCTGGGAAGCTTTCAAAGCAGTAATTAGGGGAGAAGCTTTGTCTCTGATATCTGGACAAAAGAGGGAACAACAAAGGGAAGTGTCCACCAATGAAGACGAGATCTACCACTTAGAAAGAGACTTAGAAATACTGACTACGCCAGATTAGCTCCACTTGTTGCATCTTAAACAGGACGAATATAGGACGTTAGTAACGGAGAAGGCTAAAGCTCTGGGGAGGGAGAAACTCGGTAGGATTTATGACTTAGGTGATAAAGCAGGGAAATTGATAGCGTGGCTTGATAAATGGGAACGGGCGAACAGATTTGTCCCAGTACTGCAGGATGCTAGCAATGATTGCATCACCGACCCTCAGGACATTGCAAATCGCTTTGCCAATTACTACGAGGCAGTGTATACTGCAGTGGCGCCATACACCGAGGAAGACTCTGATGGATTGTTGAGGGACATATCACTCCCCACCCTTTCCCCGACGGAGCAACAACTAATGGACAGCCCCTTGACAGCAGATGTAATAGCGCAGGCGATTAGATCGCTGAACTCAGGAAAGGCCCTTGGCCCTAAAGGCATTCCAATCGAATTATACAAGCTTAACTCTGATAAGTTGGCTATTTATCTTAAAGCCATGTTTGAGGAGAGTAGAGCAAGGGGGGGACTACCTAAGGACCAAAGAATAGCCAACATAGTGACTATACATAAGGAAGGCAAACCTAAAACAAATTGTGCCTCATATAGACCGAACTCCCTCCTTAACGCTGAACCCAAGATCCTTGCCAAAGTACTAGCTAACCGACTGATTAAAGTCATCTCTGACCTGGTGCACCCAGACCAATCCGGTTTCATACCGCACTGGAGCACAGCGTTAAATCTTCGCCGAGTGCATGGAGTCCTCGGTAGGGTAGACACGATTCTGGAACCAGCTATACTTGTTTCCCTGGATGCCACCATGGCGTTAGATACTATTGAGTGACCCTATCTCATGGCTGCCCTCCGAAAATTTTTGATTCGGCCAGGAATTCATTCAATGGGTTCGCCTCCTATATTCGGAGCCCCTGGCCCAAGTCGTAGTTAATAATAAAAAATCGAACACATTTAATTTGAGCCGAGGTACCCATCAGGGATGCCCGCTTTCCCCTCTCCTGTTCGCTTTAGCATTGGAGCCCCTAGAGGCGTGGATCAGACGGGATCCGGTTGTTCGTGGTATGCGTTGGTCACCTAAGTGGGAGGACCGCATTTCGCTTTATGCAGATGACATACTGCTTTATCTGACTTATCCCAAACAATCACTAATCGCAGTTCTTGATATAATGGCAATATTCGGCAGGTATTCTGGGTTTACGATCAATTGGACCAAGTCCCACCTTTATGTCCTCCAGGGTGGCCCAACCCCCTGTCCCGTAACTGTCCAAACCTGATTAGTGCCACAGGATTCAAATATTTGGGGATTTTTCTCTCCCTAGACCCTACACTTCGATACAAAAAAATCTCCTTCCTCCAATATTGCGGTTAAAACGAGATATAGCCAGTTGGAGGTCTCTTCCCCTCTCTCTCCTGGGCAAAGCTGCTCTCTTTAAAATGATGTCCCTCCCCGTTTTCTCTATGCCCTCCAAAATTCACTTGATCCTGTTCCACTGAAGTATTTTAAAGAAATTGAACACCTTCAGAGAGAGTTACTATGGACTGGGACACCACGAATAGCCTTGGGTAAACTTACGCTAAAATGGTATGACGGAGGCATCAGTCTCCCAGACATAAAGAAATATTATTGGGCCGCACATCTGGCGGCCATTAAATACGGCACCTACCGTGACCCTAATGATCCAGGTTATCGTATGGATAGGTGGCTCCTTCCGGGAGGGAACTATAACAGAACACTACTCGAAATCTGGCCGGCCTCGATTAACTGGCCCCACTGGCCACTCGGTAAAGGTGTGGCACACCGCAAACAGATCCCTCGGATGGGGGGGTAAACTAACATTGGCCACCCCCCTGTGGGACTCTGCACAACTAGGTAACTTATGGACATCGAAAGGGTTCGATAAATGGGACATGATTGGCATTTCACAAATTAAGGATCAATGGGAGAAGGGTGGAGTGAAGACGTTTGCCACTCTCCAAAGTCAACACGAACTTGCCGACACTGAGTTTTTTCGTTACAGGCCGGTTAGCCACGCACTACGCTCACTCCTTCCAAAGGGCTCCTCCCTTCCTGAATCATCCTATTAGGAGGACAGGATCCTAGATGGACATCTCCCGGATAGGACCATCTCCTTAATCTATAATAAGCTGAAATATAATATGGAGGACCCTCTCTCTGTACTGAGGCAGAAATGGGTGGCAGACGGGATAGAAATGGATGATGAGGAGTGGGGAGAGGCGGTATCCTCCCCTCGAGTGGTGGCTATTTCAGCACGATTAAGACTAGTACAACTTAAAATCCTGAACAGGATATATAGGACCAGCCCCCGACTAGTACAGATGGGAAGATCTGAAACAGGAGACTGTTGCAGAAAGTGTGGGCAGATACGCACCTTTATGCACATCATATGGGAGTGCACACACATTCAAGCATACTGGCGGGAGATACATGAAGTCATAAGGACTGTCCTCACTATCACTATTCACCCTGAAGCACGTAGATGCTTGCTGAACATATGGGAACCAACTGACTTGACCACCCACCAAACGCAGTGGGCCACACTGGGGTTCATGCTAGCTAAAAGAAACGTCGCTCAAGCCTGGGGAGTGGTGATCCCTCCCACGCTGGAAGTATGGATAAAGAGTATGGACTGGTGTATGTTCAGAGAAAAGACAGTATATACCGCTTGAGGCTGTCCTAGAAAATGGTCTCGCATATGGACACAATGGAACTCATATTGTGGAGACATTTGTACCCCACCACAGAGTATTGAGCTGGATGACCTGCTCCCTCCTTGAAAAGCCCTCACTGTGTATGGTTATTGTCTCAATTTGTCATGCCTCGATTGATATTGAGTAGATTTTGAAATTGCTTTTATGTTGATGATTGTTAAATAAAAAGATTTATAAAAAAATAAAAATAAAATACTCCATTTAAATGTAGTATCTCACAATGTACTGTTGGATTCCATCGCAAGAGAAGAAATTGAGAAGTTTGTAGCTAACAAACAAGTGCAAGCCTCAGGATCAGAGGGCCACTCATCACATCTTGTAAAAATATTAAACGTGCTTCTAGGTCCAATACTGTTAATATAGTAAGAAATAAGCAATAACTCTAGACACATGGCACGATAAAGAAATAGATACATTCGTAAAATAGGAGACAAACTAGAGCTGAACGTGGAGAATTGTAGGGTTGTATTACTCGACGCAGTCAATAGTGACACAAACACTGTGCGGACTGACTATAATTAAACGCAGCTTTCAAATCAATACAGCATCAACAAGCATATCAGGATTACATGCAGAAATGTTATGACACAATCGATCCTATTTCCAGGCGACATGATAAGATACGCCTGCGGTCATGAAATGGAAACTCACCTGCACGACAAGTTGTAAATTGAGGAGGAAAAATAACAAAGTACTCAGAAAACGGGCTCGCAAATATGGAATGGGCGATTAACGCAGAAGAGCTGGATACACGAGATTCAAGTGGCATGCCCCAATTAATCGATTTCATCTGAGGAAACACCCCATAGAGAGTATCAAAGTACTACCTTTGCGTTCGCAAGATATGAGGTTCTACGAACTAGAATTGTTCCTTCTAACATATTTCGTACTATGAGGAGTATTGCACCTGGAGATTTCACCTGCTTCTAGCAGGCGGAGTATCTGGGTCCAATACTGAGGGGAAAGCATGCGCAATCCGTGCTCTGTGTCATGTTATTCCACAAAAGCTCATAATCTGTGTTATTGCTGTCCCCTGGTCGCCAGCTAACGGTAAATCCAGAGAAGTGAGGGACTTTTATAGAACACTCACAATGAGTGCTTAAGTGTCTTTTCAGAGATATTGTACAAACTCTCACCTATGTTTACATTTCAATCTATATTGCAACAGTAGACGTGATTCACCCTTGAATTGCCATCCTGAGAGAGCTAATTTAGGGGCAGCAATTGAAATTAGTTGCTGATGCCCACCAAAGTTAGGGAGAGCTTTTAACAATGACATTCTAGAGTGTTTGCCCAAATACGAACTTAACAAGGAGCACTTCGGTGAGGCAAATGTTAAAATACAACTAACTTTTATGATGGCAATTCAATGTCAGGTAACTTTATAAAAGACATCTAAAACATAGTCCGTTTAAAGCTAAGGTTACATTCTTACTGTATGTCACCAGCTGGGAATGCCTGCATAGTCTGGACATGCTATTTCAATTGCAAAGCCCTGTGCATGTCAGTGAGCCAACACATTGTGACACTATCCTGTAATGCATGTCAGACAGAATTTATTTTCATGTCAGCCCCAGGAATTTGGCTGAGCTGTAGGATTTTTTCCACTAAGACAATTCAAAGCTTGCAGACACGGGAATGTCAGCTCAGATGGCTCATTAGCACACCGTAGTGCTTGTTGTCAGCTAGTGACAACATATGCCCTCGATCAAGGTCAAATCCAGGACTCAAAAGACAAATGGAAATCTCAATTTATAAAGGCGAGAATGGATGTGATAAAGGAGAGCTCAAGAAATAATGCGCACACCTATAATACGTCATTATAAACTGACGTTTAACTATTGGACGTAAAATGTACACAAAAGTTGCTTTTTTAATTATTAACCTATTCGTAGTGCGAGGAGTGTTCTCCTTTTCCCATGCCTAGGCACGCGCCTATGTTTCTCACACAAATGTGAGTTGGAACCAGTATCTCACAAGCATTTTGTGTGCCAATGACTATACATTGCATAGGCAACGCTCGCAAGTACTCTGAAACCATGTTGCGCTGATAACTCACAAGCGTTTTGTATAATAGTGATACCTTATTTAGCTTATCCTTATGGGGGACCAGTACAAATTTGTATTTAAATTTAACATTCTCATAAAGTCCTAATTTTCACAGAAGAGCCTGCCCTGGTGTGGAACTACCTTTGAGTATTGTCTGTAGTTTTTGCCAGAGTTTCCTAAAATTAGCAAAAAAACAAAGCTTTGCGACTTTGTGCTCTCTTAATTTTTAGTAGGAGCGGCGGAGGAGAGCGGTGGTTCATATTATTTCAAGTGCTCTCTGTACTCGACCAGCACAACATTCAGGTGTCCTTGGTGTCAACAATGTCCTATGTATTCCCAAGTATATTCCACAAGGGGCATACGTTAATTTGCATGCGGCCGTTTCCTTATGCAAGTCATGGATTTCCTGTTTCCTTGGTGCCCTTGACATAAAAAATGTCCTTTGGGAGGTGATCTTCCGTGTAGTGCTTAAAACGGAGATCGCACCAGTGGACGATGAAACATCTGTTCTTCCCCCTCCACAGAGATGTGGCCTGTGGGAAGGATGCCGGAGCGCATCACTGTACTGTATTTTTAGGGTTCCTACCTAGTGCAGTCTCCACCGCCTAGAACGAATGTCAAAGGTTCCTCCTAGATTTCAGGCTGGGGGTATCCTGGCATGTGGACAGATGACATGGCTTTGGCAATCATTCCTGCAACATACTTGAGTGGATTGGTGGCACTTTACATTGTTATTGAAGGAAACCACACAATATTATGGAGGTCACGAGGCAGCAGACTTATCTGTCTGACAGACAATAGAATGTTGCTGTCTACTTGGAGTGGGCTCTCTGATTCAACCATAGGGAGGGTTTTAGTGTGGTCTCCATGGGACACTGTGTAACTACAGCTGGGAACAGCACATATTGAACACGTGAACAATACATTACACATATTGCAAGTGTAGGAGCAATGCATACATAGGGTTAGGCCACGCACATTTACCACGTGCATTCCTGTCTAGCTGATTCTGGCACAATAAGACTATTTCCTCCACTTTCAATGCAAGCCATGGTCTGTTACAGTGGTACATTTGTTGGCATTGTGCCATCAGGTCTTGCAGAGGTGGAAAACATTCCTCCATATAGTCAAAATTGTATTTGACAGAAAGAAAAAAATAAAAAATATATATATTTTTAACAAGAAGAGCCCACAACAGCTTGAAATTAATTTAGTTATAAATACAATCAATAAATATTGGTCTTAACATCTTCTACCAAAACAAATAAACCTGGCGCCATTATGCAAAATTCATATAGGAATCTAGGCTGTTCAAAAATGTTGCTGAGAGCTGCCCTCCCCAGTAGAGGCATTGGAAGTGAACTGCATCTGGCTGCCTCCCTCTTACAACTATCAAGCATCATCTCCATGTTGTGTTTATAGAATTTCCTTTAGACCTCAAGACATAGATAACTATATAGCGGAATTTCTTCCTTTTTTGCCACTGAGATGTTAATTCCTTTGTGGGCTTTCCGCCACTGATCAGGAATAATTTTACTAATCAGAACAGTGTCAGGAATTGGACTATCCCCAAGTTGATCTTGATTCTTGAGAAATAGCCACAGACCCCAAATATTGTTAACATCTATTTAGAGACTTGTCTGGGTTTATTATTAAACACAGAACACGGTCAGTGTACAACAGTATTTTCACATTTGGGACATCATAGTACCCCCTGATTAGTGTCTACTGAAGGATCCAACATGCTAGTGGCACTAGCTCCACAGGAAAAATATTAAGACAGGGAAAAGCCCTGTCTGGTACCTGTTTTCAAACTGAACATTTCTAGACAAAGCCCCATTTACTCTCACTCTGGGCATACGGGAAATCTAGAGCAACTTGTATCTTTCCCAACAATTTAGGGATTAGGCCCATTCTAGGTGGAAACTGGAATATAAAGATGGCTCAATCGAAACAAATGCATTTGGTTCCCCTGCCCACCTTGACATATCCAAACAATTATGCAAACTTCTATGGGTGATACTCGTGGATCTCTTTGGCATTAAGGCCGAGTGATCCGGGTGTATAAACATGTCTATCGAAGGTGTAGCGAGGTACGATAGCTGACTAGACGTGCCCTGTCGTAGCTCCTGCTCCAAATGGCGAAATCCTGCTGCATGCTGTCTCCCATTGCAGTGACATTGATCGGGCAGCTGCCTAGAGACATCTTCCTCCAGAAACAAAGCCAGAGGCACCATGAGGTGAGATGCACTGGGTGTACAGTGGATGTTTCTGCTGAGCATGGTGACACCCTGAGTGATGGTGCCCCACTGGATGCTGGTTTTTCTGGGACTGCCTGAGTTGAGAGGATTGCCTGAGACAATTTACATTTTGATTTAACACCACTGATAGTGATTGCGATACCTATGGATGCACTTGGAGGACATTAGACTGTGTTGTTCCTGCTGCAGGGGGCCTCGGCTGAATTGCTGCGGATGAGCTGGTGGGGGTGAGCTTTCACTTTCCTTCCCTGCTAGGCACATTGCTGTGTATTAGTGTCCATGTGAGGACTTCATCTATTGATGAGCCTGGGCCAACTGGTCAGTGCGCAAACCCATGGGAGCTTGGACTTATTTATTGATAATTATTACTGCCAACCGATTGCAGCAACATGGGTGTGTTGCGTGGTGTCCAGGCCCTGCAATGGGGCACAAAGAACAGCGAGTATCCTGAGGGCATCCGTAAAGCGCCTTGTGGGCACTAGGCATCCGGTGGTGCCTGTGCACACACTTTCGGCAGCAGCTTGGAAGCACCTAACTTGATAACCTGTTGCCCGGAGGGGGATCATCTTTGTGCTGCATGTACGATAGGGGCAGGAAAAGGACGCAAAGGCTGTGCAGACTAACAAAATTGACCAATACACTGTCCTTTGACATGCTCAACACGAGTTGGGGCCGGCGGAACGATTGGGGATTGAGCCCAGGGAACAAACTGGGGACACAGCTGACATCCTGGCTGCCATTCAAGGGTCTACAGCCATGCTAGAAAACAGAATGGACACAATGGCCATTGAGGTGAACCTCCTCCGCATGGACCTTCGTAAGGCAGCTGAAAGTGTTACGTGTACTGCCATCCTCAAGACACAGGGCTTTCGGGCCAGTTTGGCGGACCTTAAGTGTAGATGGAGGAATGCATAGAAGACGCTGAGGGGCGCTCAAGAAGGAATAATATTTGCCTAATCTGTTTTCCAGAACAGGGCGAAGGTATTTTTGTGGAACACTTTTTGGAAGAATTGATTGTTAACACACTCCAGTCTAAGCGTCTTACCAAATTCTTTTTGATTGAATGTGCGCACAGGTCGCTGGGGGCAGTGTTGCACCCGAATGCTGTACCAAGGGCACTAATAGCCGGGTTGTTTAACTATAAGGACCATGAACTAATACTTCAGCATGTGCGCACACTCACAGCCCACCAAAGTTTGAAGACAAACAGATACTCATATCCTCCGACTATATTGAGAGGGGCCAGGACCTTAGGAAGAACTTTATGCCAGTTAAACAGCTGCTGTGAGAACATATTATTAAGAACAGTATAATTTTCCCTGCTAAACTTCAAGTCTAGTAGGATGGCAGTGCCAATTTTTACGACCCACTGCAGCAGGCCTTGGAATGGCTGGAATTGCTGGGTATGAATCAAGAACACAGGAATATCGAATGGAGGGGATCAGGATGACGAGGGGTGTGCTGTTTGAAGAGGAATAAACCAACATTGTCACAGCTGTCTATGACAGCTGTGGTGCAGGACAGGGACTACATCCTGGTCTGTCCAAAAGGGACCTTGCAAGCAGCGTTGCTGGACTTTGCAGATCAGAACTCCTTCTCAGAACTACATATGGCCCTGGACACACTAACCTTGTAGCCCAAATCCAAAGGGAGCGATGTATGTTTACACACCTCTCCAAGGGCCTCATGTAGGTAAATAAAATTTACCGATTCTTAAATACCGAACCGTACCGAATCGGTATTTAAGAATCGGTAAGTGATATGTAGGTAATAATTCAGTAACATTTACCGAATCGGTAACATTCGGTATTCAAGAATCGGTATTTACCGAATCGGTAAATACCGAGGTGGTATTTACCGATTCGGTAAATACCGAAGTGTTTTTTTCCGATTCGGTAAATACCGAATCGGTATTTACCGAATCGGGGAAAAAAATCACATGACTGGATGAAACAGCCAATCCTGTGCAACCACACCCCACCCAACCAGGAAGTGGCCACACCCAGGCAGGTGCACACAATTAACAGACTCAGGAGAGGCTTGGAGTGCAGAAGAGAGGCAGGGAGCCAGTGCCTGTTTGTGCAGCACAAAATCATCATGTCCACGCAGAGGACACTGAGAGATGGAGGGGAAAGGAGGAGGAAGATGAAATTCAGCCCCAAGGAACTCCAGGTGCTGGTGGAGGAGGTGGTGAAGCAGCACCAGAAGCTGTTTGGGAGGCAGTCCCTGCAAGTGCCGGAGTCAGAAAAGCGCAATATATGGCTGGGCATCCAGGCGCAGGTCAATGCTGTGGGAGTGACCCACAGGGACATAGAGGTACTCAAAAAGCGCTGGTATGACCTGAGGATTGTAACCAAGAGGAAGATGGGGGAAATCCAGAAGGTGGCCAGCCAGACTGGAGGTGGGACCAACAGGGCACCTGCCCTCACCGAACTGGAGGAGATGGTGGAGGCCACAATAGAGCACGAGAGCGTCGTGGGTCTTGGGGATGCCGACAGCTCTGCCAGAGCCGCCACCCAACAAGGTAAGACGAATGCACAGCAATGTAGTCCCCCCTACCCCTATCCCACATCCCCCATTGTGAAATGAGTATCCCACTCCAGTCCATGTGTTAGTGCAGACAGGCAATGCATTCTGGGAGATGTAGTCAGGGAACCCCCAACCATGAAGTGAATAGAACAGGACAACAATGCATGGTACACACATTAGCCAAAAGCAGGCAGAGGACAATGTGAGAGTGTTACATGAATTTATTGTGATGCTTGCAATGCAGCCCTTCAGGTACACTGAGCTGATGTTGCATTTCTGTCCACAGATGTGACATCGCGCAGGACAGGACATGCTGCAGGAGAGAGGGCACACCGGCCAGACAGATCATCTCTGGCCAGCACAAGTTCAGCCCAGGGAGCATTGCCACAGGCAGCCGCACCACTACCACAGGCAGCCTCACCACTACCACAGGCAGCCTCACCTCAACCAGAGCCAGCCTCACCTCAACCAGAGCCAGCCTCACTTCACCCAGAGCCAGCGTCACCTCACCCAGAGCCAGCATCGCCACTCATGTTTGAGTCACCGGCCACATCACCGCCTGCATGTGTGAGGTCGAGGAGGCATGCTGCCGCCAGGCTGCGAGCCTTAGACACCTCGTCTGACGACAGCAGGGGCCCGGAGCAAAATACGATGCCCCAGGATGGGAGCCATGCCACTGTGCCCTACACCTCACAGGTAGAACACACGGGTGCAAGACGGCGCCGCAGGTCGCGTGTGCAGAGTCCACCAGCAAACATTGACAGCCATGGGGTCTTCTCGGGGCTCGAGGGCAACATGTTAAAGCAACAGCGCCTGCAAACAAAGGCAGTCATGTCAGTCCAGAGGCATATACGGGGCATGAAATCAACTTTTGTCAACATGGACAAGAACATCAGCACAATGGCAGTGGGGATGGGTGAAATGGCAGCAGGCATTCGGGACATGTCCCAGTCAATCCAGCTGTTGTGCAGTAAATTAGATGCTGACAGAGATGCACGGCGCCGGGAACGGCAGAGGAGGGCCAGTCACACCAGGGCACTCAACCGTCTGGCAACTGCCACTTCTCTACTCTGCCGGCGCTCTGTGTCAATGCAGGAGGGCCTGACACACTGCTGCAGTGACGTGTCTCGGGGGATGGTGCAGGTCACAAGTGCACTTGAGGTGCTATTAACAAGTTAGGCGGCCACAACTGCTGCAGGGGATGCTGCGGAGAGCATCGACTCCAGCAGCAGGAGCAGCATCACACCCCCCGTCCCAGATACACGCAGGAGCAGCAGGCGGCTTGGGGTTGGCAGTAGTGAGGATGCTCAATCCGTGCCATCCCACACTGCAGCGCGTGTGCGCAAACATTGATGCAGCCCTGCGTAGGCAATTCCTAATGGGTGACGTAACCCTGGACTTACTCCTTGTAAATATGCAATGTTGCCAGATTGGCTTGATCTTGTTGTAATGGCGTAGTGGCGCATTATTAAACTACGTCATGACATCCAACAACTGGCTGTGTCCCCTTACTTACTCAGAAATAGTTGCATGTGATCTCTGCCTGTCTCTCTCTCCCATCTATTGCAGTTGGCACTCCAGCTGCGTTGGCCTCTGGCTGGCCTGACTCATCCTCATTGTCCTCAAAATCTGTTAGTTCCACCTCTGTACCTCTCTTCGTGGCAAGGTTGTGCAGCATTGCACAAGTGGCAATGATCTTGCAGCAGATGATGGGTGTGTACTGGCGTGCGCCTCCGCTCTTGTGGAGGCAGCGGAACCTGCTTTTCAGTAGTCCAAACGTGCGCTCCACCACATTGCGTGTAGATTTATGTGCCACGTTATATCGTCTCTCACTCTGGGTTGATGGGTGTAGGTAGGGAGTGAGGATGAATGACCGGCAGGCATATGCACTGTCGCCTAGGTGAGTAAAAGGGAACCATCAGTCACATGCCTCAATACACTATGATTTGCAGGTTTCATGGGGCGTCACTGTTACTTACCTAGCAGGTATCCCTCTCCAAATTCTCCGGCAAGCAGTCGTGTGTAGATCCCACTGTTCTGGAAGATGTAGGAGTCGTGGGTGCTCCCAGGAAACTTCGCAACAATATCAGTGATGATGTTCCCTGCATCACAGATTACCTGCACATTGATGGAGTGGGTGGACTTTCTGTTCCTGTAGATGTGCTCAGTGGCAGCTGGTGGGCAGATTGGGATGTGTGTGCCATCAATACAGCCAATGACACGGGGGAACTGTGCCATGTGATAAAAGTCAGTTTTAGTTTTCTGCAGTTCAGCCTGTGTGTTTTGGAAGCTGATGTAGTGGTGCATTCTCTGCATCATGGCATCCAGGAACTTCCTGAAGAAACGGGACATACAACTCTGGGATACACCGCCCACTGCAGCTATCACCCCCTGGTAACTGCCAGATGCCAGTAGATGTAGGCTGCAGAGCACCTGCACATGTGGTGGTATGGCATGCGCCCTTCTTGTTGGCTGGTCCAGGAGTGGGTGCAGGTCCCTTATCAGGTCCATGATGGTTTGTGGGTGTAGCCTGTACCTTTGCTGTATCTCTGCGTCAGTCAGTTGGAAGAGTGTGATGCGCTGTCTGTAGATGCGTTCCTCCCGTCTCCATATCCTCAGACCTGCTGCCTGTAGACGTAGGCGCCTTGCAATGACATACAGAGCGGCCATGTTGTCCACGCTGTTGCATTTTGGGATTGCTTATATGCACTGTTGATGCTTACCACCTGCTTTCAATCAGTGTTAATTACCGACTCTTAATTACCGAATTTCATGGATTTCTTAATTACCAAATTTACCTACATGTCTTTTTCAGTTTTACCACTTCATAATTACCACTTCATATTTACCACTTCATATTTACCGATTCGGTAAATATGTATTCGGTAAATATGAATCGGTATTTACCGCTTCATATTTACCGAAAACTGGTTTTTGCCCTCCTACATCTCACTTGACTAAATACCGGTCGGTAACGGCATATTTACCGAATTTCGTCCGTTACCGACCGGTATTTAGCTACCTACATGAGGTCCCAAATCCGCTGCTAACCACACACAGAATAATATGTTGGTTAGAAGTAGTCTACGGGCAAGGGGAATTGGATAGAAGAGAAAAACAGTGATAGAAGATGTAAGAAATCTGCCTTTTCTACAAGGTCACCCCATATTTGTCACCTTTTTCTGGACTCTATTTTATTTATTTATTTATTTTACAGAGTTTTATATAGCACGAACTTGACCCGAATCAGACTTCAGAGCGCTTTACATAGCACCTGTGGCAATACATGAGGACACGTTAATTTTTGTTAGGCACGGGGAGATTAAGGGCCTCATGTAGGTAGCTAAATACCGGTCGGTAACGGCCGAAATTCGGTAAATATGCCATTACCGACCGGTATTTAGTCAAGTGAGATGTAGGAGGGCAAAAACCAGTTTTCGGTAAATATGAAGCGGTAAATACCGATTCATATTTACCGAATACATATTTACCGAATCAGTAAATATGAAGTGGTAAATATGAAGGGGTGAATATGAAGTGGTAATTATGAAGTGGTAAAACTGAAAAAGACATGTAGGTAAATTCGGTAATTAAGACATCCATGAAATTCGGTAATTAAGAGTCGGTAATTAACACTGATTGAAAGCAGGTGGTAAGCATCAACAGTGCATATAAGCAATCCCACAATGCAACAGCATGGACAACATGGCCGCTCTGTATGTCATTGCAAGGCGCCTACGTCTACAGGCAGCAGGTCTGAGGATATGAGACGGGAGGAACGCATCTACAGACAGCGCATCACACTCTTCCAACTGACTGACGCAGAGATACATGAAAGGTACAGGCTACACCCACAAACCATCATGGACCTGATAAGGGACCTGCACCCACTCCTGGACCAGTGTCAAGATCTCTTACCTTGTGCCAGAGTTTTTCCACAGAAGCAGATGATAGCTCCCAAATCCCCAACGCGGTTGCCAAATCAGAATTTCTGAACTTGACACTCACGAGGGGGAAAGGGGAATTGGATAAGAAAAAGAGAGACTGCTGCACGTTTAGGAACTGCCCCACCTCTTCTATTAGAAATCTTCTAATGGAATTTCTTCATCAGGAATTTGATTGTGAAGAAATCGGGCCGGACCTGCAGAGGATGAAAGAACAACTTATGCCTCAAATTACATTGCCCTTCTAACTCCCTTCTTCACCCTCTGGGAAACTGGTGGCTACCTGAGGAACACTGCAGACTAGCTTCTCTCTTACTGGTAATCTTTGACTTTAATGACGTCCAGAATATACCCAAAATAAGATATAACCAAGTCTCTTCAAGAATTGGAATAGCTGTGAATTGTTCAAGTAAACTTCAAAGGATACAGTTCCAGCGGAGTAGTTCTCACAAGAATATTCGTTTTACTTATCTCTGGTTGATTTGGTAGTTCAAGAAATGATAGTCTCTTCAGGGAATTCTTCGAACTACAAGACCTCTTCAAATCCTGACGAGAACTTCTCTCAGGAAAAACGCAATTCAAAATTAAATAGTTACTGGGAACAGCGTTCCCGATGTGCACATCCTTTCCGCAACAGCGGAGAAAAAATCGTGAAGAAACAAGGTGAAATTCTCTTCAGAACAGGAACAGGAAACGAACGTTGCTCTCAGCCGAGAACTTCAGTTGAAGTGCGCGGTTTGTCGGGAGCTCGCGCTAGAGATTCGCTTGAGCTCGAGACCTTAGTCCAGAGACTAGAGCGCTCTGATTTCGCTCGAGGGTTGCCGCCATCTTGGATTTCCTCTTCGCCGGTCTCAGCAATCAAGAGGAGCAATCTCTGCATTAAGATCCATAAGTGCTGCAATGCTCTTCCATACCTGGAACGAGGAATCATTCTTCTTCTTCTTTTCTTAAGGGAGGGGGTAACAACGGCTACTAGTGAGTTCTTGACAGTACCTCCCTCTAAAGATCGCCCCACCAACCTTGGCTTGTTAGGGTGAGTGTCATGAAATTGTTTCACTAATCTAGCTGCGTGAACATTATCTGCTGATTCCCAAGATCTTTCTTCGGAGCCATAACCTTTCCAGTCTATGAGATAATGCAACTTTCCTCTCTTAACTCTTGAGTCTAAGATTCTTTTAACTTCATATTCTGGATGAGAATCTATTGTGACTGGATTCGGTGGGGTAGTCAGTCTGACATTAGTTGGACTCTTTTTTAGGAGAGAAACATGAAACACTGGATGAATTTTCATTTGAGGAGGTAAGGTAAGTTTAACTGTCACTGGATTGATAATCTTGTTGATCTTAAAAGGGCCCAGAAATCTAGGTGAGAACTTCCTGTTTCCCTTGAGATGTAAATGTCTAGTGGATAACCAGACTAATTCTCCCTTGGAATAATTTGGATTCGACCTTCTTTTTCGATCAGCATACTTCTTGTAAGTCTCTTTTGCTAGGTTTAAATTCTTTCTGGCTGATTGGTAAGTTTCTTGAATCTTATCTTTAAGATCTTTAATTGCTGGGACCTTACTTTCTGACCTTCCCAAAATTATATTTGGATGTCTTCCAGAGTTCAAATAAAATGGAGAAAACCCCGTGGAAGCATGAACCGCATTGTTATATGCGAATTCAGCTGTCCAAATGAGGTCTGGCCATTCGCCTTCTTGGTCTAGAAGGTACAGACGAAGATATTGTTCAATCTCTTGATTTACTCTTTCTGTCTGGCCATCTGTTTCAGGATGATAACTTGTCGAGAATCGGGAATCAATTCCCAACTCTTGCATGAAGGCCCTCCAAAAATGAGAAACAAACTGGGTACCACGGTCAGAAATTACAACTACTGGAATTCCATGTGCTCGAACTATGTGTTGAGAAAATAGTTTGGCCAACTGGGGAGCTGTGGGAAGCTTTTTTAAAGGGATAAAATGACTCATTTTGGAAAAGGTGTCTACAAAAACCAAAATGGTGTTGAAACCCTGACTAGTCGGCAAATCTACTATAAGGTCCATCGTGACAGTGTGCCATGGATGGGGAGCTGTGGGGAGAGGTTGGAGTTTTCCCTCAGGGGCTTGTCTATTGGATTTCCCCCTGATGCATTTGTCACAAGAGCGAATGTATTGTCTCACTTGAGGGATCATGGTGGGCCACCAGAAGTATCTTTTTAGCAATTCTGTAGTCTTCAAAATCCCCTTGTGCCCAGCCAAAGGATCATCATGACAAGCTTGCAATGCAGACTCTCGAATTTCTTCAGTAGGCAGGTACAAAGTCTCTTTCATGTAGGGAAGATTGTCGATCACAGTTCTTTCTTCGTCCTCCTTAGCCCAATTCAGAATTTCTTCATCAGACATTGATTCTCGAACCTTTTCTTTTATTTCAGAAAATTGTAGAACACATATAAATTTTTCGGCAGGTATGATTGGTTTCTTCTGGGTTTCCTCTAGATTAGGAACTGTTCCCAATCGGGATAAGGCATCAGCCTTACCGTTAGCTGCCCCTGGCCGGTAAGTGATCGTGAAATTGAAGTCAGCAAAGAAAAGCGACCATCTTAATTGCCTGGCAGTGAGGGTTTTCGCTGATTTCAGGAATTGAAGATTTTTATGGTCTGTAAATACTGTAACCACATGCCGAGCGCCCAACAAATAATGGCGCCATTCTACAAAGGCGTCTCGTACTGCTAATAGCTCCTTGTCAGCAATCGAGTAATTAATTTCAGGAGGAGTCAACTTTCTGGATCTGAATGCCACTGGATGGAGTTGTCCCGTTTTCTTATGTCTTTGGGATAATATACCTCCTATAGCCAGATCCGAGGCGTCAGCTTCAACATAGAAGGGTTCTTCAATGTCGGGGTGAAGGAGAATGGGTGCCGAGGTAAAGGCTTCTTTGAGAAACTTGAAGGCTGCCTCTGCCTCACTGGACCAATGAAAGGTTACTCCCTTTCTTAATAGTCTGGTGATGGGAGTTACATGTTTAGAAAATTCTTGAATGAAACGACGGTAGAAATTGGCAAACCCAAGAAAACTTTGGATTTCCTTTACATTCTTGGGAGAGGGCCAATCCAAAATTGCCTGAATCTTAGCAGTATCCATGGAGATTCCTTTTTCTGATAAAACGAATCCCAAGAACTCCACCTCTTTTTCATGAAAGGCGCATTTTTCAAGCTTCACGTACAAGTTATTTTCTAATAACCGTTGAAGAATTGCTCGAACATGTTGTACATGTTCCTGTAGATTCTTGGAGAAGATCAGAATGTCATCTATGTAGACCACTGCGATGCGATCAAGGTATTCTCTTAGGATGTCGTTGACAAAATGTTGAAATGCGGCTGGGGCATTGCATAAACCATAGGGCATTACTTGGTATTCGAATAACCCGTATCTAGTCCGGAAAGCAGTCTTCCACTCATCTCCTTCAGCAACTCTGATTAAATGATAAGCCCCACGAAGATCTAACTTCGTGAAGATTTTTGCTTCTTTCACCTGGTCTAGAAGCACAGAGATGAGTGGTAAAGGATATCTGTTCTTTACCGTAACTTGATTCAATGCCCTATAGTCGATGCACGTTCTTAACTCAGCATTCTTTTTTTTAGGAACGAAGAACAAAGGAGAGGAAACTGGAGATTGGGAGGGACGAATGAAGCCATTAGCCAAATATTGGTCTAAGTATTCCTTCAAGAACTGATTTTCTTTCTCCGTGAGAGCGTAAATTCTGCTACAAGGCAGATTTGCTCCTGGCTCCAATTCGATCTTGCAATCATATGGCCTGTGTGGTGGGAGTTTTTCAGCCTTAGATTTGTCAAATACTGCCTTTAAATCCTCATAAACTTCTGGAAAGGTTACGGTTTCAATAGCTCCAATCACATTCGGTTTGGTGACTAAAGACTTGACTGGAGAGGTCAGAGGTTGAGGTTCAGAAAGGTTAAAACAATGCTGGTGACAGTAGTCCGAATTAAGTTTCACTGTTCTGGTCTCCCAATTTATTTCTGGATTGTGCTCGGTAAGCCATGGTAAACCTAGGATCAACTGGAACTGGGGAGCATCAATAAGATTGAAAGAAATTCTTTCAAAATGCCCTTGATTATGCTTTAGTTCCACCAATTCTGTTTCACATGTAATTGGACCTGAAGTCAGGTTCGTACCGTCCACTGCTCGGACTAGTTCGGCTGTCTTCTTCTTAACAAAGTTTATTCCAATTCTTTTGGCGTATTGTATGTCACAAAAGTTACCCGTAGCTCCAGAATCTAACATCACCGAAACATCTTTGATCTTGTTGGCTTCAAAGCTCAAATCAAATGGTACTGTGAGATGTGGAGAAGCTGATTGTAGGGTGTTTGCCAAATATTGATATCCAGGAGTCGACTTAATTTGATGATCCATCAGGGCAACTCTTTTCACTGATGGAGCTTCTCTTTTAACGGATTATTATTTGTCTTTGGTTTTTTAGGACATTCCTTCACAAAATGCCCCGACTGTCCACAATACAAACATAAATTTCCAGATCTTCTTTTTTCCTTTTCTTCCTTGGAAAGGGGGCCTCGAACACTTCCAATCTGCATGGGTTCTTCTGAAGAGTGCAAATCAGGAGTCTTGGCATTGTCGGTTTTGCCCCGATCAAATCGTGGAGGAATGGTTCTATATTCCCTTTTTCGCTCTGATCTTCTTTCAAACAACCTTTGGTCAATTTGTAATACAAGATCTATTAACTTGGAAACTTCCGTGGGTCTATCCGGAATTTGAGCCAGGGCGTCCTTTAATTCTTCCCTAAGGCCTCTGTAGAAAATTGCTGCTCTTTTGGCTTCTGGCCATTCAGTCTCTACTATCAATTTATTGAATTGAGCTAAGTAGGAAATTAGATCTCGATTCCCTTGTCTTAATTCAAGTAACTCGTTATCAGTCGCTTGAGAAATGGCTCGACGGTCGAATATCCGGAGGAATTCACTTTTGAAGTCTTCAAAGTTGTACAGCACAGGATCATTACGGGAGACAATAGGCATGGACCAAGAGGCTGCGTCACCACTCAAGTAGGACAATACAAACGCTGTCTTGGACTGATCTTCAGTAAAAATGATTGGTCTACAAAGGAAGTGTAACGAGCATTGGGTTAGAAAGATTTGTGCCTTTTGAGGATCCCCATTAAAGCGTTCTGGTGGGGCTAAAGGAATTATGGGGGAAATGGAATGTATGACTTGAGTAGTTATTTCGGAATTGGGGCTAGGGAATTCTTTTCTTTCAGGTCCTCTAGTCTGAGATGAGGAACCGGGGGTATAGGCATTTAACTTCTGCAAGAGCTGTTGATTTTCAATCTGAGACCTTTTAACCCCTTCCTTTAATTCCTTATTTTCCTCTAACACTAGGGTCAATTGTTGCTGCATGTTTTCAATTAGGGCTGCTAAGGCATTAACATCCAATCCTTCTGCCATCCTGCCTGGGTGGAAATAATTGGCACTTCAATCTGTCAAGATCTCTTACCTTGTGCCAGAGTTTTTCCACAGAAGCAGATGATAGCTCCCAAATCCCCAACGCGGTTGCCAAATCAGAATTTCTGAACTTGACACTCACGAGGGGGAAAGGGGAATTGGATAAGAAAAAGAGAGACTGCTGCACGTTTAGGAACTGCCCCACCTCTTCTATTAGAAATCTTCTAATGGAATTTCTTCATCAGGAATTTGATTGTGAAGAAATCGGGCCGGACCTGCAGAGGATGAAAGAACAACTTATGCCTCAAATTACATTGCCCTTCTAACTCCCTTCTTCACCCTCTGGGAAACTGGTGGCTACCTGAGGAACACTGCAGACTAGCTTCTCTCTTACTGGTAATCTTTGACTTTAATGACGTCCAGAATATACCCAAAATAAGATATAACCAAGTCTCTTCAAGAATTGGAATAGCTGTGAATTGTTCAAGTAAACTTCAAAGGATACAGTTCCAGCGGAGTAGTTCTCACAAGAATATTCGTTTTACTTATCTCTGGTTGATTTGGTAGTTCAAGAAATGATAGTCTCTTCAGGGAATTCTTCGAACTACAAGACCTCTTCAAATCCTGACGAGAACTTCTCTCAGGAAAAACGCAATTCAAAATTAAATAGTTACTGGGAACAGCGTTCCCGATGTGCACATCCTTTCCGCAACAGCGGAGAAAAAATCGTGAAGAAACAAGGTGAAATTCTCTTCAGAACAGGAACAGGAAACGAACGTTGCTCTCAGCCGAGAACTTCAGTTGAAGTGCGCGGTTTGTCGGGAGCTCGCGCTAGAGATTCGCTTGAGCTCGAGACCTTAGTCCAGAGACTAGAGCGCTCTGATTTCGCTCGAGGGTTGCCGCCATCTTGGATTTCCTCTTCGCCGGTCTCAGCAATCAAGAGGAGCAATCTCTGCATTAAGATCCATAAGTGCTGCAATGCTCTTCCATACCTGGAACGAGGAATCATTCTTCTTCTTCTTTTCTTAAGGGAGGGGGTAACAACGGCTACTAGTGAGTTCTTGACAACCAGCCAACAAGAAGGGCGCATGCCATACCACCACATGTGCAGGTGCTCTGCAGCCTACATCTACTGGCATCTGACAGTTACCAGGGGGTGATAGCTGCGGTGGGCGGTGTATCCCAGAGTTGCCTGTCCCGTTTCTTCAGGAAGCTCCTGGATGCCATGATGCAGAGAATGCACCACTACATCAGCTTCCCAAACACACAGGCTGAACTGCAGAAAACTAAAACTGACTTTTATCACATGGCACAGTTCCCCCATGTCATTGGCTGTATTGATGGCACACACATCCCAATCTGCCCACCAGCTGCCACTGAGCACATCTACAGGAACAGAAAGTTCACCCACTCCATCAATGTGCAGGTAATCTGTGATGCAGGGAACATCATCACTGATATTGTTGCAAAGTTTCCTGGGAGCACCCACGACTCCTACATCTTCCAGAACAGTGGGATCTACACACGACTGCTTGCCGGAGAATTTGGAGAGGGATACCTGCTAGGTAAGTAACAGTGACGCCCCATGAAACCTGCAAATCATAGTGTATTGAGGCATGGGACTGATGGTTCCCTTTTACTCACCTAGGCGACAGTGCATATGCCTGCCGGTCATTCATCCTCACTCCCTACCTACACCCATCAACCCAGAGTGAGAGACGATATAACGTGGCACATAAATCTACACGCAATGTGGTGGAGCGCACGTTTGGACTACTGAAAAGCAGGTTCCGCTGCCTCCACAAGAGCGGAGGCGCACGCCAGTACACACCCATCATCTGCTGCAAGATCATTGCCACTTGTGCAATGCTGCACAACCTTGCCACGAAGAGAGGTACAGAGGTGGAACTAACAGATTTTGAGGACAATGAGGATGAGTCAGGCCAGCCAGAGGCCAACGCAGCTGGAGTGCCAACTGCAATAGATGGGAGAGAGAGAGACGGACAGAGATCACATGCAACTATTTCTGAGTAAGTAAGGGGACACAGCCAGTTGTTGGATGTCATGACGTAGTTTAATAATGCGCCACTATGCCATTACAACAAGATCAAGCCAATCTGGCAACATTGCATATTTACAAGGAGTAAGTCCAGGGTTACGTCACCCATTAGGAATTGGCTACGCAGGGCTGCATCAATGTTTGCGCACACGCGCTGCAGTGTGGGATGGCACGGATTGAGCATCCTCACTACTGCCAACCCCAAGCCGCCTGCTGCTCCTGCGTGTATCTGGGACGGGGGGTGTGATGCTGCTCCTGCTGCTGGAGTCGATGCTCTCCGCAGCATCCCCTGCAGCAGTTGTGGCCGCCTGACTTGTTAATAGCACCTCAAGTGCACTTGTGACCTGCACCATCCCCCGAGACACGTCGTTGCAGCAGTGTGTCAGGCCCTCCTGCATCGACACAGAGCGCCGGCAGAGTAGAGAAGTGGCAGTTGCCAGACGGTTGAGTGCCCTGGTGTGACTGTCCCTCCTCTGCCGATCCCGGCGCCGTGCATCTCTGTCAGCATCTAATTTGCTGCACAACAGCTGGATTGACTGGGACATGTCCCGAATGCCCGCTGCCATTTCATCCATCCCCACTGCCATTGTGCTGATGTTCTTGTCCATGTTGACAAAAGTTGATTTCATGCCCCGTATATGCCTCTGGACTGACATGATTGCCTTTGTTTGCAGGCGCTGTTGCTTTAACATGTTGCCCTCGAGCCCCGAGAAGACCCCATGGCTGTCAATGTTTGCTGGTGGACTCTGCACACGCGACCTGCGGCGCCGTCTTGCACCCGTGTGTTCTACCTGTGAGGTGTAGGGCACAGTGGCATGGCTCCCATCCTGGGGCATCGTATTTTGCTCCGGGCCCCTGCTGTCGTCAGATGAGGTGTCTAAGGCTCGCAGCCTGGCGGCAGCACGCCTCCTCGACCTCACACATGCAGGCGGTGATGTGGCTGGTGACTCAAACATGAGTGGCGATGCTGGCTCTGGGTGAGGTGATGCTGGCTCTGGGTGAGGTGAGGCTGGCTCTGGTTGAGGTGAGGCTGGCTCTGGTTGAGGTGAGGCTGCCTGTGGTAGTGGTGAGGCTGCCTGTGGTAGTGGTGCGGCTGCCTGTGGCAATGCTCCCTGGGCTGAACTTGTGCTGGCCAGAGATGATCTGTCTGGCCGGTGTGCCCTCTCTCCTGCAGCATGTCCTGTCCTGCGCGATGTCACATCTGTGGACAGAAATGCAACATCAGCTCAGTGTACCTGAACGGCTGCATTGCAAGCATCACAATAAATTCATGTAACACTCTCACATTGTCCTCTGCCTGCTTTTGGCTAATGTGTGTACCATGCATTGTTGTGCTGTGCTATTCACTTCATGGCTGGGGGTTCCCTGACTACATCTCCCAGAATGCATTGCCTGTCTGCACTAACACATGGACTGGAGTGGGATACTCATTTCACAATGGGGGATGTGGGATAGGGGTAGGGGGGGCTACATTGCTGTGCATTCGTCTTACCTTGTTGGGTGGCGGCTCTGGCAGAGCTGTCGGCATCCCCAAGACCCACGACGCTCTCGTGCTCTATTGTGGCCTCCACCATCTCCTCCAGTTCGGTGAGGGCAGGTGCCCTGTTGGTTCCACCTCCAGTCTGGCTGGCCTCCTTCTGGATTTCCCCCATCTTCCTCTTGGTTACAATCCTCAGGTCATACCAGCGCTTTTTGAGTACCTCTATGTCCCTGTGGGTCACTCCCACAGCATTGACCTGCGCCTGGATGCCCAGCCATATATTGCGCTTTTCTGACTCCGGCACTTGCAGGGACTGCCTCCCAAACAGCTTCTGGTGCTGCTTCACCACCTCCTCCACCAGCACCTGGAGTTCCTTGGGGCTGAATTTCATCTTCCTCCTCCTTTCCCCTCCATCTCTCAGTGTCCTCTGCGTGGACATGATGATTTTGTGCTGCACAAACAGGCACTGGCTCCCTGCCTCTCCTCTGCACTCCAAGCTTCTCCTGAGTCTGTTAATTGTGTGCACCTGCCTGGGTGTGGCCACTTCCTGGTTGGGTGGGGTGTGGTTGCACAGGATTGGCTGTTTCATCCAGTCATGTGATTTTTTTTTCCGATTCGGTAAATACCGATTCGGTATTTACCGAATCGGAAAATAACACTTCGGTATTTACCGAATCGGTAAATACCACCTCGGTATTTACCGATTCGGTAAATACCGATTCTTGAATACCGAATGTTACCGATTCGGTAAATGTTACCGAATTATTACCTACATATAACTTACCGATTCTTAAATACCGATTCGGTACGGTTCGGTATTTAAGAATCGGTAAATTTTATTTATCTACATGAGGCCCTAAGTGATTTGCCCAGAATCACAGGATGTTCAGCGTCATTGCTGAGACTCAAACCCAGTTCCCCAGATTCAAGGTTGACTGCCCTAGATGTTAGGCCAACTCCTCTCTCAATAAACTAAAAAAAATTAAAAAATCCTTAATGATGTGTGAATTTTTTTCCCAGGAACCACACAATAGGTCACTGTGATTGACAAGATTACCTGAATGAGCATGGATGGTGCATCTGATCTCAGCAGAAGGGTGTGGACTATCATGCTGTTGACAACCAAATGTCAAATCCTGTCTGACTGGTCTGTTTGAGTCACATATAGCACTTTGCAACACTTGGACGGAAGAAAACAGGATTCCTGGACAGTTTTTGTGTATCCCTTGTCTGGACCCTGCTTGTGCCCTACCAAACGTCTTTCTACTGTGTTTTTTGTGGGTAAAGGGTATGCTTCTAACTGGATTGTTGTGTTCAATTTGGAAAGGACACTAGGGATTACCATAGTGCACCCCTCTACACACCCACAACAGTCAGAGCCCAAGTATAGTGTGGCTGAAAACTTTCACCATCTTAAAAATGCCCAGGCACATTGCATTTGGGTTTGTTTGCAGTAAGGCAACCAGGAACTAACAAAAAGTGGGTAGTGCTGTCCCTGGGAACTTTTACCATTCTGGTTAGGGAGTGCCTAGGAGTTATCCCCACCCACTAGCTGGCACCAGGCATAAATGTGACATCCCAAGGTACGTCCTCAGAACAGTTTCTGGACCTGCTAAAGAACAGAAGAGGAGATTGAATCTACTGTCTGTGACTTGAGAGGAGCCCTGAAGGACTGGACCTTCTTTCCTTTGTACCCAGGATGAAATAATGGGCTCATGGGGTTAGTTGGCTGACCTCCTGCATGGCTACAGGGACACAAGGCGCTTCAAGTGGCCTTTCTCCTACAGTGCCCAGCTGACCAGTGGCACATGGACTTGGATTAGATTTTCCTGTTGGCCCCTGTCTGACTACCTGAGAGTCTGTAAGTAGCTTCGTCTGAGGTTGTGGGCACCTTAGAAATGTACTCCTATGGTTGTTGGGGAAACCAAAGAAAGTTTGGAAACTTTCGTGAACTTTTGGACTTCCGACTTCTCACCAGAACCAATTACGACCAGGGTTCCATTTTGGCCGGCCTCAAATTGCACCTAAGTCCAGGTCTACCGCTTCCATAGACTATCATTAGTGCTTTGCACCTTTAGCAGCTATTTTTACTTAAAACTTACAAAATTCATAGCTCTGCTTCCCCTTATTGAATTTGTGCTTTTTTTGGTGCCATTTGTTTCTTAAATTGTCTTTAATGTTTCTAAGTTGCTTTGAGATTTTTATTGCTTGGCATTTTGACTTTTTTACTGTTTTGGTACTGCTAAAATAAGTTACACATTTCTCACAGTTAAGTATGTCTGCTCTGAGACATTGTTACCAGGTGATTGAGTTCAGGTTAATTTAGTGACTTTGAGGGTTCACCCTGACAATGAGTTGTGATTATGCCTTTAGGTGGACAATCACTCATCCCAAATAATTTCCCAGTTTCTTACATTATATATCACTGATATTGTCATTCAGATGGAAACTGCCTTCAAGTGGAAAAACAACGATACCTAAAGAAAATACCCTTAGTTTCTTCCCAACGTGTTACACCATCTAGCTTCTAATATGCATAATATACATTCAAAACATCACTGTGTTTCCAACTCTCTACATTTTTGTAACTGTTCAGTTTTCCTAAAGCCTCTTCATTATTAGAACAAACTGTGTTTTTGAATTATGTTCTAAGTGTTCATCCATACTCTTAATGCAATATGTGTCATAAAGAAATCACACCAAAGTTTGTCAAGGAAATTTGTCCACTCTTCTTCAGATGGAATAACAAGGTGTGCAAATACAAGTTCTTAATCTTTGAAAGATAGCTCAAGAAACAGTACTTAGAAATGTAGTTGAAATCCTTGAGCACAAATGTTTTTCTAGATTATTTCAGTGCATCTTGTTCAGTCTTTCATCAAAATCAAAGATATCACAAACAGCCTTCACGATTTTTCTTAACTCCGATAACAAGGATGTGGCTTCAGCAACTATGCATCATGATTTTCTTTGCAAGGATGTTCTTGACCACGGGAGCCTTATACTCTATGACTTCAAGGTGGCTGCCACCACTTGCAAACGGTAACCATCTAGGAAATATGTCAAGCATCTTTACAAACTATGCTGTTATATGGCTCTTAGGGACATTTTTGACATTTCTAAGTTAGAATGAGCTTGGCTGCCATGCTGCTGCTTTTGCGCACGTTACTACATGACTTTGTTTTTGCAAGATGCCTTTCACATGAGAACGGGCTGCCTTTTGCGTTCTCTGCCTTTCCTGGAGTTTAGTCTGAACACGATTTACAAGGGCGATATACCTTGCCCCTTGTTATTCTGTTCTGGTCAGTCCCTAGCACCTAGACAAAACATGCTACACACAGCTGCAGTACTGAAGACACGTGCTTTGATATTACGTTGTTCCATGTTGTTTTAACACACTTCGAGAAAGCCGTTCCATGGAGAAGAGCTCTGCTGTTCCTATGATGTAAACCTTACATTCAGGCTTTAAGGTATGGGGTCTGCTGTCAAAGCCCAGAGAGCTTCCTTTATATAAAATAAACTTCTTCTGGTCAAGGGGAGGGTGGTTAGGCCTGATTGCCTTTTTTTCCACAGTCTTTATAAAATGACTTCTCCCTTTGTATTCTATGGAATTGTAACAATGCTAACTGTGCTGACTTTATGCATTTTGCTGCTAGTAGTGGCTTGTATACTGTATTTTAGAGCACGATAGTTAAAATAAACATTTTGAACTATTTTCAGTGACTCTGCTAATTCTTATAATGGACGAGTATGAGTGAATAAGTGAAAGAGTACGTCTTGCTCCTGTTATTCCTGAGAGAGTCGGGAGTGTTGTGTGCTGGGTTGTCTAATCATTTGTGGCTCCATGATATTTGGAGAAGAATGAATAAGACACTATAGCTAGTCGGTATTGGGATTTTGGGCACTAATGTGGTAGGTTGGTACACCCCTATACACTGAGGTCCTGTTTTCCTGCGCATAGTTCTGTGTATGTGCAGAACACCGCCAACGTTTGGTCTGGTTCTTATCTGCGAGATGCTTGAGTAGTGCTTGTGCTTGTCCACAATACCCTCACTTCTGTTTCTGGAGACAGCTGTGATTGTGTGACCTCCTATATTGATGTTTTATAGGTTCTTTCAGGCTTGAAGTTTTTCCCTTTGTTCTTGACCCGTTATTGCACTGCCAGGCTTCAGATTGTTGTCCTTTGTTTTTCCTGATGGCGGTTGATATTTTGCCTCATAGCTGTGTTCAAGGCATATTTAGCTCAATATGGAGTGCCTGATGTGGGTGCCGAGCTTATCTTTGTAGTGGAAGCTAATCTAGCTTACCAATTAGAGGTGTTTTATTCATGGGTCACTTTTCCGGCGGTGGATGGAACAGATGACTTGTTTCATAAATACACTGCCATGGTCATTCTTATCAGCCTTATAGGACTCTTGAGGTTCCGCCCACAGCTTGGCAACACCAAATTTGTTTTAATAGAGCCCTTCCTCACCCAGTATCACCGGTCCGTTTAGGTCCTTTATCGATAGATGGGGCCACTTGGCCCATTTGGCTGGGTATACCCCACACCGACGTTATTTAAATGTTGCAATTGCAGACCTTCGCTTATTGCATACGTCTTTGATATGCATGCATAGGGCTGTTATACAGTTCGTCATGCGCAACTTCGAGGTGGGACCACCTGGCGGTGCTGCGCAACCTGCTGGACCTGGTGGTGTATTTATCAGTCCCATTATGGTTAATTCAGTGATGGGCAAGCATCCACAGAATAAGCATGAGTTACCTTATTGGCTTGCTAAAATATTTGGACAACTAGAGGCTGTTTTTCCAAATACATCTCCTGTGGAGAAACACAGGATATTGACTATTAGTTTAACTAAAGACTTACTTCCCGGGTTAGCTGATTGTAACACCTGGGGAAGGTGTTTTCAGTGGTATATTCGAAGTGTTTTGGTACTCCCTCCATGGCCATGCTCCCCTTCGTGATGAAGCGTGTTCAACATGAACACGAGGCTGAAGCAACTGTGGAGTTGGGGATGAGACTGGTGGGGCTGTTCGACGTGGTTGCTGATATGATGATTGCCAATGTCAAGGGTGATGCTGTGAGTTTTCAAGTGGCAAACCGCTTGGAGGCTGTACTAGATGCAGACAAGCCAAATGAATTACCAAAGATTATTGCAAAGGCTTATAAAAACATTGGCTGCAATAGTCTGGGAGTTAAGCCTTTTACTCAAACGCAAACTCAAACTCAAACTCAAACACAACAGAAAGCCCAGACTGATAAAGATGGGCGTCCATTCTTTTCTAAAAAGAAATGGAAAAATCAAAAACAGGGGCAGAAACAACAGAAGCAAGGTTTGCGTGTTGGTTCACCGACATCTGAGTCTTCTGATCGTACTTATGACTTGCGCAACCGCACGAAAATTAAGTCTCCTGATAGATTTTACGTCCCTGATCAGAGTTCTCCTCGTTCTTCACAGGACACATCGGGCTCTCAAGTTGGTGGAGGGGAACGCCAAGATCGTGGCAAAAGTCAACCTGCACCACAGGGACGAGATCAGCCTCGACAGTTTGAAGTCAAAGGAAAACAAGAGGATTTACCTTGTTTCCGACCCCCATTTCAGAATAAAAAGTTGTCGCTTTAACAGCGAGATATACCTCAGATGTTGAGAACGTGACTCCTGGATTGGACATGGGCAGTGACCCTGCTCGACAGCACAGCGGAGGTTACCATAGTGTAGGAGGCTCTGCGTCCCTATCTGGAGGCAACAGCAATTGACACATTCATTACAGATACCCAGGTTGCCCCCTGGATAGACTTTATGATGTTATTTTCCAAATTAAAAGTGATATACCGTGTCCAATCAAAGTATTTTCTGGGAGAATTTAACCTCAGCGTATGACATTCTGTTACCAGAGGCAGATTGGCCTCCACCCGTTGTGTTGGCCATTTCTAGGGGGGAGGACGTGATACTTCTGAGTTTTTCCCGTTACGTCCCTGAAGAGCATGACAACACTTTTGCAGCAGGGTGGGCAGCGGCCCTTGCCCTGGCGGTGTACCATAATCAGGTGGGTTGGGATGTTGATTCACTGGCTCATGAAATACCTTTACGATCTATGCCACAGCCACAACCGCAATACCCAATCAGGCGTGAGGCAAAGGCTCACGTTTTGTGACATTCTAACACAGTTGGAGTATCAGGGTGGGATTGAACCATGTACATCACCGATGAATAATCCTCTCTTTACGGTTTCAAAACCTGATGGTTCGTATCGGATTGTATTGGATTTCCGAAATTTGAATAGTCATGGTCTCACATTTGCAGTGCAAAACACACACAGCTCTGTGCTGGTGAACAGTCTTATTCGTAAGAAATACAAGACTACGCTAGACATTTCCAGTGGATTCTACAGTCATAATGTCGCCCCAGAGAGTCGTGACTTGACAGCATTTACTGCTGACGGGAATCAGAAAAAATTTACACGTTTACCTATGGGGTATAAGATTAGCCCCGGGGTATTAGCAGCACGTGGCGTTTCGTTATTGCATGACATAGATCCAGATGCGTCATCGTACATTCATTATATTTGTTTGACGGACGATTAAGTTATGCCGCATCTAGTCCAAGTCAACAATATTATTTTGTCCTCTGCCGACTATGGATTCAAATTCAATTTAGCTAAATCACCCATTTGGCAGTGCTTTTTTTAGGCTACGAGCTCAATAATGAAAGTAAGAGGTTAGCCCCCCACTTCTTGGAGAAATGTGCACAATTTCAACCCCATTCTACACTGAACAAACTTCAGTTCTTGCTGGGATTTTTGAAGTTCTGAAAGACATACATTCCCGATTATGCCCAGCGTATCAAACCGCTTTATGCGTTGATACAACCCATATTTTCTTCTGCCAGCTGGCTTCCGGAGCATAGCTCTATTCTACATTCTTTGCAATCAGACTTGCTTGCAACTAAATGCTTGTTGACGCGTGATAACGCCACAAACCTGGTACTACGTATAGTTTCGAGGACAGGGGGATTTACTTCCTTGACGTTCAATGAGGAAGACACAATACCTATTTCATACAAATCACATTTATACACTGCAGCAGAAATCCGTTTCCCCACTGTTGATTTTTTTTGACAGTGGTCCAGCTGGCGATTCTGAAGGAATGCTCATTGGCACAAGGTAAACGCATTCTTATGGTCACGCCCTTCCCTGCTTTGGAAGCCGTGACTAAGGCGAGTGTACCTAACTCGAAAGCACTACACCCCCTTTGGATACAATGGGCTACTTCTATGACATCGGCTGATGTCACGTTTATCTTTGATCCTGCACTTCAGACGCAGGAGTTTCTACAGTATGAACATGTTCATCCTCCTCCCTTGTCTTTGCTTCCTCTACATGAGTACGACTGCGGGCAGAAGCACGGAGCGACCCTACCTGTGGGTCTTGTGTTGGGGTAATCAGCTGCTGCTGGTCTGATCACCGAGGCGGATGCTTTCCTTCCCGCTGCCGCTGCTGGAGGTGCTTGCACCGGGCGTCAGGCGGTGGGAGGAAATACGCTTCCCAGGATTCCCGGCACTAGCACCGCCCCCAACCACCACCACTTCCGTGCCTGGAGGCGCCAAATACGAACGGCTCCCTCGGTGGAGCGGAGTCATCACTGCGGGCAGAAGCACGGAGCGACCCTACCTGTGGGTCTTGTGTTGGGGTAATCAGCTGCTGCTGGTCTGATCACCGAGGTAGACGCTTTCATTCCCGCTGCTGCTGCTGGAGGTGCTTGCAGCGGGCGTCAGGTGGTGGGAGGAACTTCGCTTCCCAGGATTCCCGGCACTAGCACCGCCCCCAACCACCACCACTTCCGCACCTGGAGGCGCCAAATACGAACGGCTCCCTTGGTGGAGCGGGAGTCATCACTGCGGGCAGAAGCACGGAGCGACCCTACCTGTGGGTCTTGTGTTGGGGTAATCAGCTTCTGCTGGTCTGATCACCGAGGCGGACGCTTTCCTTCCCGCTGCCGCTGCTGGAGGTGCTTGCAGCGGGCGTCAGGCGGTGGGAGGAACTACGCTTCCCAGGATTCCCGGCACTAGCACCGCCCCCAACCACCACCACTTCCGCGCCTGGAGGCGCCAAATACGAACGGCTCCCTTGGTGGAGCGGGAGTCATCACTGCGGGCAGAAGCACGGAGCGACCCTACCTGTGGGTCTTGTGTTGGGGTAATCAGCTTCTGCTGGTCTGATCACCGAGGCGGACGCTTTCCTTCCCGCTGCCGCTGCTGGAGGTGCTTGCAGCGGGCGTCAGGCGGTGGGAGGAACTACGCTTCCCAGGATTCCCGGCACTAGCACCGCCCCCAACCACCACCACTTCCACGCCTGGAGGCGCCAAATACGAACAGCTCCCTCGGTGGAGCGGGAGTCATCACTGCGGGCAGAAGCACGGAGCGACCCTACCTGTGGGTCTTGTGTTGGGGTAATCAGCTGCTGCTGGTCTGATCACCGAGGCGGACGCTTTCCTTCCCGCTGCCGCTGCTGGAGGTGCTTGCAGCGGGCGTCAGGCGGTGGGACGAACTACGCTTCCCAGGATTCCCGGCACTAGCACCGCCCCCAACCACCACCACTTCTGCGCCTGGAGGCGCCAAATACGAACGGCTCCTTCCGCGTCGCGGGACGTGTGCGGGCGGCGCCGGGCGAAGCCCGGGCAAAGGGCGGGCCGTCTGTGGCCGTCAGGGGCCAGAGGGGGTCGGGCCGGGCCACCCCTCTTGGTTACTACATCTGGAGACCTGACAGTGAGTTATGACTGGTTGACTCAGGGATTGTAAAAGCATATACATATCTCTTTGTCGCGAGACTCTGCCACTTGCTACGGCATCTTGCCTGTATTATATTGTGCGCACGCTGTGATAGGGGAGCTGGGGATAAAACTGTAGCTATTCCAGGCTGGGTGTAGTGAAGGTTAGGACTAGCGTGGGGTGAATAAGTACCATTACGATACCTTCAAGGGGAGTGATTATTTGTTGTTGGGAGCATGGCAGGCAAAACGGTTACACGCTCGACTAGAGCAAAGCTCAACACTTCCTCTGTTCCCCAGGCGCATAAAGCTGACACTAGTTCACCTTTCCCTGTAATTAAGCAGCCAACAGCTATTGACCGTATGCTTAAAAGAGCGCTAGGGGCTGTGTCCAGCGAAATCGAGCGCACAGAGCGACGTTTGTCCCTAACCCCAGTATTTGACCCACTTGTCGCTACCCAAGATCAGGACCAGGAGGTTGTGTTTATCTCACCGCCCAGCCCTTTAGAGCCCAGCGAGCAGGATATCTCGTGTGCCCAACAGACCACTACAAGGAAAAGGGAGGATTTAGTCGCAGCAAAAAGAGTCACAATGCAAAGAAATAAGAGAGGCTGCCTAAAGAAGCGAAGGACCAAAAATAGCATAGTGAGCTCCTCCCACCCTGCGAGCAGGAACAATACTGGGGTAGAGCGAGCAGTACAGACATCTCATCAGGTAGACCCGCCAATATGGTTGAGCCAAATTACGTCAGATTTACAAGCTCACTTAGAAACATTTATTGTAAATCAGATGAAGCCGCTAGTAAGCAGGTTGGACAAAATCCTGAGTGAATTAAAAAATAGGGAGAAAAAAGGCAGTACAGTAGGGGAATCAAGTAACTCTATAAATACCCCAGACACTAATTTAGTGTCCCTAAGTGATAAGAACATTAGTAATACAGGGTACGCACAATCAATAATTGTACAGACCCACAAAGTCCCGGCTCCCCAGCTACATGCGGATAAGCTCACTAACCCAAATGATAGAGGATTACACACAATTAATGGTCCAGGTGTGCAACACTCGGACAGCGATCCCAACTATCTGCTGATTCCAATGTAAGAACAGTACACAATGTAGAGAGGGCTACCACAATAAACTCCACTAAGGCTCTACCTACTGTCAATTTACCACCTGAGTCATGCCCGTTGGTGGTAGTTTTTGCTGGGGTCCCAGAATTAAAACACGAGCAGAGAGAAACACACCAGGAGTTAAAAAATAAACTCATTCATTGGTTGACCCAAAATAGACCATTAGCAGATAACCAAGATGGGGAAATCCTTTTGGTTAGAAGAGTGAACTGGATAGGAACCAGACCCAAAAACATCGTAGGCAATTGTATTATCGCTAACTTTAGGGATAGGGGGGTTGTCGATTATATCCTCAGACAGGGGACACTTAATCGTGTGAGCGGTATAAGGCCTCTGTCACTTAGTTATTTTTACCTAAGGCAGCATGAAATACAGGAGGGACAGTACAACACTTGGAGAAGTTGGGAGGGACCAAACTTGTACTCAAACAGGACCCCAGATTGCACACGAGGAACGGCAGGGATATGGGCAGGGGGACACCCATGCTGGGTAAACAGGTTCAGCCCACTAAGGCCTCTAGAGGAGACTGATTGACTAATCGCCCCTCATACCCCGGAAAACCGAGGGGGGACACCACTCACACACTTCTTGGTCAAAGAGGATAGACAGTCAACATTAGGGGTGCACAGGTGTAGGAGCCTAGTAAAGACTCCGGAAGCCTCTAACCCTATTGCTAAGGGACGACCGCAAGTAATCTCAGGGTCAGGAGCTATGGCCCCAGCTTCAACATTGCAGGGTATGGAAGCTCTGAGGCCACATGCTAGGAACCAAGATGGGCTGGTTAATATCTCTCAAGGTATGACTGGGCCAGGGAAAGATAAAATAGCGGAAGAGGGACTGAGAACTATCTCTTGGAACATAGCAGGTCTTGCAAGTAAATTTGACAATGAGGACTGGCGGCAGTACATGGCCCATTTCCACATAATCTGCTTGCAAGAAACCTGGGTAACAGATAACACCCACTTCCACATGGCTGGGTATAAATGTTTTTTTTATCCCAGCACAGAAAACCACCTCAGGTAGAGCTAAGGGAGGATTGTCCATGTATGTAGATTTAAAAATACAAGGCAAATGGACCAGTGCGGACTGGTTCTCATGGAACATCCAGGCTCTGAGGTTTAGGAGTAAAGGGTTAAGGCTCGTGTTGTTTAATGTGTATAACACAGGTCTTTCCGGAGATGATATTCCCATTCTGGGGGAATTAGATTCCAGACTGAGCTATGAGCTTGCGCCTGTTAACGGGGCTTTGGCCTCATTGATATTAGTAATGGGTGATTTGAACTGCCACTTATGCCCCCTGTTGTTTCCGATTGATGTGAATTGGTCACAATGCCCAGTGAAAAAAGGTCCTCATTTTATTCACTCATCGAGGGGTATAGACCTGGGTAAGCTCCTTCAATCTTATGACCTGGAGCACACGGTTGATATGATGCCACTGGGGTCAGATGGCACTCTCCCCCCCACCTTTAAAGGGAGAGGGTGCTCTTCCTACATAGATTATATTCTTGCTTCCAGGTGCTTAAAGAATCGGATCACTGAAGTAGGAATTGAGTGGAGCCCCTTCAGTGACCACAATCCCTTGGTAATGGAGTTTATGTACCTGGCGAAACAAAAGTTCAATCCAGTAGGGGGCATCACCGAGAGAGTGACGGACCAAGGTAGAAGACTTAGGTGGGCGAAATTGGACGGGGAAAGATTTTACCGGTCCTTAATGGATAAAGGTAAATCACTCATTGATGAGTGTTTAGATCTCTCTGTGGTAGGGGATCGATTAACAAATGCATTTGGCCAAATAACTAGCCTGGTGGAGGGGCTGTTGTGGACCAAGGCCCCAAAGAATACCAACTCGAATACCCAGAGATGGTTCGATGGGGACTGTACACGAGCCTTGAGGGAGCTAAAAAAAGCCCTTAGCAGCAAACCTAGGGATACTGTGAAAGTCACAACGTGTAGACTAAAATATAGGAAGGAGCTGAAGAGAAGGAAAGTAGCACTGCAGGGGGAAGCGTGGGCGGCCTTGAGGGAGGCCTCCGAAAAAAGGGATATCACGGAATTTTGGAGACTAATAAATACCCCTTGTTTTCAAGACAACAACGCCCCCGAGATAGGCACAAACATCTTGCCGGAGCAGTGGACAGCCCACTTTGAGGGCCTGTACAACCATGGGGAGGAAGACCGGACAGAGGAGATGGGGCTGGTTACCCAGGGACAGGTACTGGAGTTTACCTTAGAAGAAATCGTCATGGGCATTGAGAGACTTACTAAAAACAAAGCCCCGGGACCAGATGGGACCCCACCGGACTTGTTTCTGAGTAACGTGGAGTTATGGGCCCCCATTTTAACCAGAGTTATAAATGTGGCCATTAGGGTTGGTCTGCCCCTTTCCTGGGCGTTGGCTATTATAGTACCCATTTTTAAAAAGGGCAACAGAGATAACTCCCAATGTTACCGTCCAATTTCCCTGATAGACGTTACAGCTAAAATCCTAGGAAGAGCAATACTGAATCGCCTGACTGAATGGGCCGAGGATAATAATATCATCTTGGACGTCCAGTACGGTTTTAGGATTGGAAGGTCCACCAGCGACCAATGCCTGAACCTCTATATGTTGGCCGCAAAGTATATTAAAACCAGCAACAAAGCCATCTATTTGGGGTTTATGGACTTGGCTGCTGCATTCGACCACGTTAATAGGAACAAGCTCTGGGCTATGATGAATCATTTGGGAATTTACCCAGGTCTAATCTGTACTCTGAGGGAACTGCACAGAGAGACCGCCGCCAGAGTACGCTACAATAAGGAAGGGGGGTTGACTGATTCTTTTAGATGCACAAGTGGTGTGAGGCAGGGCTGCATACTTGCCCCTTTCTTATTTTCGTTATACATTAACAATTTAGAACAGTCCCTGACCAATTTAAAAACAGATTGCCCTAGGGTGGGGACACGCAACATCCCGGTGCTGCTGTACGCAGACGATGCGGTTCTCTTGGCGCGAACCCCCAAAAGCTTGCAGATTCTAATTGATGGGTTTGTCAAATTCATGGACGTGCTAGATCTGTCTGTCAATCTAAAAAAATCTTATGTAATGACGGCAGGTCACAATCTACGGACCAGCTTCCCATATAGAATTGGAAATCACACACTAGAAAGGGTGCAATCGTTCTCGTACTTAGGCTTGCTCTTTGATGAGTCACTGAAATTTCCCCCTTTGGTACAGGAAAGGTGTGGCAAATTGGTGGCCTCAACTGGTGCTATAGCGGGTTACGGGAGGAGAGTTGGCCGTTGGTGTCCGGAACAAACAATGAACCTTTATGGCTCAATGTGTTGTTCCAAAGCCATGTACGGCTCAGAAGTGTGGGGTTTCATAAATCTTGATTCACTGCAAAGGGAGGAAAACAAATTTTTACGTTCAATACTGAAAGTTCCTAATAGCACTCCAGCTGTCATAGTACACAGAGAATTAGGAAGACCTTACATAGAGGATATGATAAAATTCAGACCAATTCTGGCCTGGCTCAAAACCTGGACAAACACCGAAGCTGCGTTGAGTAGGCAGATCCTAAAAGATTGCCTTGGAAGAGATAAAAGCCTGAACATTCCATGGCTTAACTATGTTAAAACTAGCCTGGAAAATATGGGCTGCAAGGAGCTCTACTCAAACCCCTCAGTGATTACACCACAGGATAAGCTTAAACTCAAGAGAATTTTTTTGGACCAAAGATCATCTGTTAGAACCTCAGTGGAAGGGGCCAAACGATCAGTGAGTGCTTATAGCAGGCTTGAAACCACTGAAGGGATGGAACCGTATCTTTATGTTATGTATAATGTCCAAGAAAGGTTTTTAATGTCACGTTTTAGGCTCAATCTTTTATCATATTTGTTAGCTGACCCAGCTGGTTTTAGTCATTTAATTGAGCAGAAGGGTGCCTGCGGCTGCGACAATAGGTCTCCGCAGGACACCCTTCATTTTGTACTCCTATGTCCTTTTTATGCAACCCCAAGACGTAGATTTTTAAAGGAAATTTAAAAAAAGGCCAGGTTTACCCGAGCTAAAGAGGCATTGACCTTCCTACAAAGGGCTAGTGACCCGTTAACACTGTGTTCTGTCATAAGTTTCTTGAAATTTGCACTAAGATTAAGGGTGACCAGAGGTTAGAACCATTTGTGAACCTGGCAGGATTCCTCGCCCGCTATTTCCATTAAGCTACCAAGGTGGACTCACTGTGAATAATGAATTATTTTTATATACATAGATTCAGTCAATGTTTCTGTATGATGATTTAATATTATTTTAACTGTATATAATGTGTACTCTTTTATGATGGTTTTTAACCACCGAATAAAGAATTTACTGACTGAGTACGACTGCGTTATTTATACGATGGCTCGGCTCAACCGGCCACGGATTCCAAACACGCTCATTCTGCGGCTTGCACAATTGTTGCTGGCTCGATTGTTAATGGAGAGTTTAAGTCTTCCATTGTGCACACTCAGGCACTTGGAGACTGTACGGCACAGTTGGCGGAGTTGCGCGCTCTTGTTCTTGCTCTCAAATTTGCTGATCCAAATGTGAAAACTCTAATTGTATGCGATTCTTATTACTGTGTTCAATTTTACAATGACAACCTATTCTTTTGGTCTTGAATTGACTATCGAGATTCTAAAGGAAGCACAATTAAGCATGAAACGCTTTGGGTTTGAGTGGAGGATCTTAAACAGCGTCTGTCCCTCACACAGGTTATCCATACTCTTGGCCATCAGCGTGTGGCAACACATGCTCTTGGTAAATCTTTGGCTGATGAAGCGGCCAAGTCTGCAGTAGCCTCATCTTCCATAGCAGCAGTTACAAGATCCATGACTAAAATAGATAATGATATCTTAGCAGTAGTAGCTGCAACGAGGGAGGGAACTGCTTATCCTCAAGGTTTCCCTTCGAAATACTCTTATCTTATAACTCTCGAACAGGTTCCCTATGCTATGATTCCTTCAGTTGGGGATCGGATGATTCCCAACTTGGCCCGCATACCTGCTTTGATCAAAGCCGCACACGAAGGCATGGCATCTGCACATGCTGGGGTGTCAGTGACAGTCTCCATTTTACAGCAACGTTACTGGTGGCATGGTTTATACAAACAGATCCGTAATTATATACTTTCTTGTGACATTTGTCAGCAAATCAAGCCGTCTACGGTCACACGCCCACCGCAAACACAGCTGTGTATTTCTAATCAACCTTTTGGCTGTATCTGTCTTGATCACTGTGGTCTTCTCCCTTCTGATACTGGGTATAAATATATATTTCTTGCAGTTGATTTATGCAATAGATTCCTTTGGGTTTGGCCACAACGCAGTGCTGATGCTTGAAATGTCATCAGGGATTTGCGTGTCTTTGTCAGGATGTTTGCCTGTGGCACCTTCTATTCTGATCAAGGTCCAGCGTTTGCCTCTAAGGCATACAAGGCTGCGATGAAGTTAACGGGGGTGCTGGTGCAGTTTTGTCTCCATACAGGCCTGAGGGCAATTCAATTGTGGAGCGAATGAACCATGACTTAAAACAATCCTTGACAGCTAGAGTCCTAGGTACTGGCAGGAACTGGCTGGCCCACTTGTATAGGGTTCAATGTGCACTTAATTATCTCCCTAGGAGATCTCTGGGTGGGCGGACCCCATACAAAATGCTCTTTGGCAATAAGATGTTTGTGTCAGACCTTGATGGTCTAGAAGTTGTGGTGTCTGCTGCAACCTTTGACGTAGATAATCATTCTACTGTGTTACAGGAGCTACAAATGACACGTGACAGCTATGCTACTGAACATTTACCCTTGTCCACTGCTGCAGCACTGTTGATTCCAGTTGCCGGTTGGCTTCCAAAAGCCAGAGATCTGGTACGAGAAAAGCTGGAGAACAAAAAATAATTTGGTCCCTCTTATCATGCACCGGTTCCAGTGCTTGGACTGAAGGGTACTCCTACATTCATTTTACCACCTTACATAGTCACAAAGACAACAGATACATACCAATGGACAATGTCAAGTTACGCCATGTGGCAGATTCTGAATAGTGTCACGCATCCAGTTTCGTGCAACGCAATTTCATTGAATCCACTGACTTCATCATCTTCTATTGGCCCGTGTGTGGCTAAGAATGTGGTGCACACTGTAATTGATTTGTCACCAGTCCGACCTCTTTCTTCCATTATGGATGTAGAGCATTCATATCATGCTGGTGAGTCCGTGATTGAGATGCCGACCAGTCCTCATGAACATAAGCCGGACCCAGAACTTCCACCTCTGATTACTCAACCTGCGAGTGGCTACTATGGAGATGCCAGCCACTCTTCCGGCTCGTCCTCCTCGACATACAGTTTGGCAGTCCCCCAACTAAATTAAGTATTTTCTTCTCTTGGTTCAAAAAGACTTACCAGGTCCCTCCTTGGATCTACATTTGGTTGGTGCTTAAAATTATTTTCCTTTTCATGTCAATTGGTTTTGTGACAGTTTTCTTTTTGCTTATCTACGGTCATTACTCACCAGAAAACTCTGCTGTAAATTTGGTCGATGGAATTCTGGCCCCTCACACATTGTCCCATATCATGAAACCTGATCAGACTTTTGTGAACATTTCAGCATTCCCAGTTGCAGATGGCATCGTATGGGACAAAGTAGCCTTCGAAGTCCACGGTCCGACCGAGGTCCTTAGAGTACCATACGTGTTTTGCGTCTCATTAGGAGATGTGGTTACACAGGACATACATTCTGATGATTGGAATGTACAAGCAGTGCATGCACCATTTTCGGACTTAAAATATTATGCTGCTTTTGATGCTGAAGATTTGTATTTAAATTCTGCCAATTTTGGAGATCTATTTTGCTATCAACATTATAGGCAGAATTTGTTACACAAAACAAACATGCCATGATCTGTTTTTAATAATACACAATGGGAACATTGTCCTACTCCTGTAGAGGGGAGTTCTAAAACTCTTAGAGATGAATTCACAACTTTTACAGATCTAATCCGCAATCCTATGTTTTTTAAACTCCGATCGTCTTCTCAATCCAAATTTATATTGGCCGACACTATATTGATTTACGCCAACTTATTTAGAACTAAATTGGCTACAGAGGGTTAGGATCACTAGAAAGAGACTGTTGATTTAAAATCAATCTGGGGCACGAAGCCTTGGCAGGATTCAGGGAACTGAGGCTTTACATTGTGCCTGCCTGTTCCCAACTCAAATTTTATTTGTTTTGGCCTTGCAACTGTAAAAATGTGAATACCCCATCCATTCCGACTTTAGCGGAATATGACGATTGGTGCACTCAAACTAATTATACTATTGAGGCGTTGCGTGCTTTTCTTCGAAATGACACTTTCAATGTCTCTGAAATTGATTCTTCCGGGTGGTGGTGTGGCAGACACATACAAATGCATACCAATTAAGTTTTTCTAATGTTACACCCGGTTTCATTCAGACTACACCTGATCCTCATTATCCCTTTTCACATTTGGTTACCACATACTCGGTGGGTAAATTATGCCAACAATGATTGGAGCATTCCACGTTGGTATCAGTGAAACAACACCTTTCACTCTTGTTGAGTGAGATTAATCTGGCTGATTTCATCTTAGGATCTAGGAATCCTAGATCTAAGAGGTTTATCTATGCCGCTTCCAATGTAATTTGGAAACTTTCGCAGATTGAGGCTGCTCATCGTCTGCGCCAAATTGATCAAGCTAATTTAGAGAAAGTCCTTGCTGTAGTAGACAATAGCATTAACACACTTTCCTCACGCATTTATACGTTAGATAATATTGTTTCATCTGTTATTGATATTGTTCAAAGTCATGAATCTGTGTTATATCATGGTGAAAATCAGTTCAGATCGGTTATGCAATTTGCTTGGACATTGCAAACTCTTAAAATGGGAAAAGTGCCCTGGGATTATTTGAATGCCACTGCTTTGTTTTCGCCATTAAATTTAACTGATAAACAGAGATTTATGTCCATGAATGATGCTGCATATACACTTTTGCATATTGAACACTTGGAGCCCTTGCCGTTCTCGGTAGCGGAAATGGACTCTGCTGTTTGGTTAATTCATGGGGTTATCTCTCTCCCTTATTCACTGTTTCTATTTAAATCTTGCATGCAACACTTTCCGATTGGCCGTTTTGAACCACTAGGTAGGGTATTTCTGCATGAATTATGGTCCCTACCTTTCACTTACAGGTGTCATAGGGAGGGTAAGGAAGTTTTTCTAACAGGGTTGTTTGCAAACACATTAAGTAGCACGCGCTTGTAATGTTTCGGCGCCTAATCTGGCCGTGTTTTTTAAAAGGGACCCCAGTGCCATTAATAATTCCCACTTTTTCATTGCTTACAAATGGCAGTTATCTTATTTTGAACAACCAAGACTGCTGTGGTTTACGGGCAGGAGTCCCATATTTAGTAACGGTTTCCCAGCGCGTAACTTGTTGTAGCAATGTGCTTTTTCCACCCCCGCATGGGAGTCTAGATAGTTCAATTTGGCCTTCCATTCTAACTTTGAAAACAGATTTCAACACATTGAGCAGGTTCAAAGCGCTATTATTCCAACAAGAGGTGGCTCTCACTTCGGCCCGAGAGACCTTCGAGTCACAGGTGGCTAGGACTTCTATTGAGATACAGTCCCTTCTGAACACAAACCTCCCACAGCAATTTAGGGAGCTTATACACCAAATATTTAATGCGTCTGACACCAAAGGACTTTCACATTTTTTTAAACATGTAGGCTCTGGCCATGTGACTTCTTTTCAGACAATATCTGGAGTAATCTCAGCCTTTATTCATTTTATTTTCTCCAGCGTCTTCGGAGGGTTCCCCTTAGTTTTGGCATTAGGTGCTGGAATCCTGCTCCTCCTATTCCTACTGCGCAATGGCTGCTCATCTTGTGGCAATGCACAGACCCGGCCAGTTGCAGCTGTACCGTGATTGCATTCAATATGTTTTTGGATGCTTGCCATTAGCCACGCTTGGCGTCAGTTATGGACTAACTTTTCGCTTTGCCTACTTTACTTGTGTGCAACCAGTGTTTTACTGTGGCCGATGCCCCTTCTATTGGGCTATGGATATATGCCTCTCCAATACGTCCTGTCCACTCCCGGATTTTAACCAGTTGCTGGGTCCCTTAGAGGCTCATGACTAGGCTTGTTCTGGGGATGGCTGTATGGCGCATGCGGCAGCACTTAGAGTATTGGCTAAATGGGATGTCTGTGCGGCTGTACAGAATGTCCTGCATTGGAGTTTCATCAAATATCACGTAAGTTGCCCACTTCTTCTTTTAGAGGCGTCTGATTACCAGGAACACGTTTGTTCCTTAGACTTACTTAATTGGATGGCATCTCTTTTTTCTAAGAACGATAGAGATGATCTTTTGGAGGGAATTGCATTCCTCGGTTCACAGACCATGATGGACTTACCACCTTCTTCCTAATAACTTTATTGTCCCGGAGAACACATTCGTTCGATAGGCCCTAATAACTATATTTACATATATAATAAAAAAATGTGGGTGGGGGAATTTAGATTTTTTCCAATTTGGTTATTTCAGAAGCTTTGTACCCTGCTTGACTTTTTACCTCTGTTTGGTCCTTTGTCTATGTCCTATGACCTTACCAGGGGGAGGGTGTAATATGGCTCTTAGGGACATTTTCGACATTGCTAAGTTAGCATGAGCTTGGCTGCCATGCTGCTGCTTTTGCGCACGTTACTACATGATTTTGTTTTTGCCAGACTCTGTGCCTTTCACATGAGAACGGGCTTCCTTTCGCGTTCTCTGCTTTAACTGGAGTTTAGTCTGAACACGATGTGCAAGGTCGATAAACAATGCCCCTTGTAATTCTGTTCTGGTCAGTTCCTAGCACCTAGAAATAACATGCTACACATAGCTGCAGTACTGAAGACTCGTGCTCTGATATTACGCTGTTGCATGGTGTTTTACCACACTTGGAGAAAGCCGTTCCATGGAGAAGAGCTCCTCTGTTCCTATGATGTAAACCTTACATTCAGGCTTTAAGGTATGGGGTCTGCTGTCAAAGCCCAGAGATCTTCCTTTATATAAAATAAACTTCTTCGGGACAAGGGGAGGGTGGTTAGGTCTGATTGCCTTCTTTTCCACAGTCTTTATAAAATGACTTTTCCCTTTGTTTTCTATGGAATTGCAACACTGCAAACTGTGCTGAGCTTATGCATTTTGCTGCTGGTAGTGACTTGTATACTGTATTGTAGAGCACAATAGTTAAAATAAACATTTTGAACTATTTTCAGGGACTCTGCTAATTCTTATGTGGACAAGTATGAGTGAATAAGCGAAAGAGTACGTCTTGCTCCCGCGATTCCTGAGAGAGTCGAGAGTGTTGTGTTCTGGGTTGTCTAATCATTTGTGGCTCCGTGATATTTGGAGGAGAACAAATGAGACACTATAGCTAGTCAGTATTGGGATTTTGGGCACTAATGTGGTAGGTTGGTACACCCCTATACACTGAGGTCATGTTTTCCTGCGCATAGTTCTGTGTATGTGCAGAATCCCTGCAACAATGCCAACAGTCTGAGCACACTCCCAGCATTTCCTTCTTAGGTAGCTCAAAGCCCTGTATTTCCTATCAGTTGAGCATGATAATAACAGATCATGACAGATTTAACATTTCCAAGTACTTCAATCATTTAGTATCACATCTAGGGCCTCATGTAGGTAAATAAATTTTACCGTTTCTTAAATACCGAGCCGTACCGAATCGGTAAATTAGAATCGGTAAGTTATATGTAGGTAAAAATTCGGTAACAGTTACCGATTCGGTAACATTCGGTAATCACGAATCGGAATTCACCGAATCGGTAAATACCGAGGTGGTATTTACCGAATCGGAAAATACCGAGGTGGTATTTACCGAATCGGAAAATACCGAGGTGGTATTTACCGAATCGGAAAATACCGAATCGGTATGTACGGAATCGGTAAATAAAATCACATGACTTGACGAAACAGCTAATCCCGTGCAACCACAGCCCACCCAACCAGGAAGTGGCCACACCCAGGCAGGTGTACATAATTAGCCGACCCTGGAGAGGCTTGGAGTGCAGAGGAGAGGCAGGGAGCCGGTGCCTGTGCGAGCGGGAAAATGAACATCATGTCCAGCCAGAGAACACAGAGAGACGGAGGGGAAAGGAGGAGGAAGCTGAAATTTAGCCCCAAGGAACTCCAGGTGCTGGTGGAGGAGGTGGTGAAGCAGCACCAGAAGCTGTTTGGAAGGCAATCCCTGCAAGTGCCTGAGGCTGAAAAGCGCAATATATGGCTGGGCATCCAGGCGCAGGTCAATGCTGTGGGAGTGACCCACAGGGACATAGAGGTACTCAAAAAGCGCTGGTATGACCTGAGGATTGTAACCAAGAGGAAGATGGGCGACATCCAGAAGGAGGCCAGCCAGACTGGAGGTGGAACCAACAGGGCACCTGCCCTCACCGAACTGGAGGAGCTGGTGGGGGCCACAATCGAGCAAGAGAGCGTCGTGGGTCTTGGGGACGCCGACAGCTCTGCCAGAGCCGCCACACAACAAGGTAAGACGAAAGCACAGCAATGTAGCACCCCCTATCCCTATCCCACATCCCCCAATGTGAAACGAGAATCACACTGCAGTCCACACGTGTCAGTGCAGACAGGCAATGCATTCCGGGAGATGTAGTCAGGGAAACACCAACCATGACGTAAATGTTACAGGGCAACAAGGCATGTCACGCACTCGAGGCACAGGGAGACAGAGGACATTTTGGAATGTGAAATTATTTATTGTGTCGCTTTCAATGCAGCCCTTCGGGGACACTGAGCCAATGTTGTATTTCTGTCCACAGATGTGACATCATGCAGGACAGGGCATGCTGCAGGAGAGACGGCACACCGGCCACAAATATCACCTCTAGCCAGCACAAGTTCAGACCAGGGAGCAGGCCCACTGGCAGCCGCACCACCAACACAGGCAGCCTCGCCGCAGCCAGAGCCAGCATCACCTCACCCAGAGCCAGCATCACCTCACCCAGAGCCAGCATCACCTCACCCAGAGCCAGCATCGCCACTCATGTTTGAATCACCGGCCACATCGCCGCTTGCAGGTGTGGGAATGAGGAGGCGTCCAGCAGCCAGGCTACGAGCCTTAGACACCTCGTCAGACGACAGCATGGGCCCTGAAGAACTCACCAGGCCCCAGGAAGGGAGCCATGCCACTGTGCCCCACACCTCACAGGCAGCACAGACGGGAGCAAGAGGGCGCCGCAGGTCGCGTGTCCAGAGTCCACCAGCACCCATTGACGGCCATGGTGTCTTCTTGGGTCTCGAGGGCCAAATGTTGAAACAACAGCGCCTGCAAACAAAGGCAGTCATGACAGTCCAGAGGCACATGCGGGTGATGAAAACTACATTACTCAACATGGACAATAACATCAGCGGCATGGCTGCGGGCATTCGGGACATGTCCCAGTCAGTCCAGCAGTTGTGCAGCAAATTGGATGCTGACATCGAGGCACGGCGCCGGGAACGGCAGAGAAGGGACACTACCAACAGGGCACTCAACCGTCTGGCAACTGCGACTTCTCTACTGTGCCGGCGCTCTGTGACGATGCAGGAGGGCCTAACACACTGCTGCAGCGACCTGTCTCGGGGGATGGTGCAGGTGACAAGTGCACTAGGGGTGCTATTAACAAGTCAGGCGGCGACAACTGCTGCAGGGGATGCTGCGGAGAGCATCGACACCAGCAGCAGGAGCAGCATCACACCCCCCATCCCAGAAGCACGCAGGAGCAGCAGGCGGCTTGGGGTTGGCTCTAGTGAGGATGCACAGGCCGTGCCATCCACCACTGCAGCGCGTATGCGCAAACATTGATGTGGCCCTGCTTAGCCACTTCCCAATGGGTGACGTAACCCTGGACATACTCCTTGTATAGATGTTATATTGCCAGATTGGCTTGTTCATGTGTTCATGGCGTGGTGCCACATTAAAACCACGTCATGACTAATCACAACTGGCTGTGTCCCCTTACTTACTCAGAAATAGTTGCATGTGATCTCTGCCCGTCTCTCTCTCCCATCGATTGCAGTTGGCACTCTAGCTGCGTTGCCCTGTGGCTGGCCTGACTCATCCTCGTTGTCCTCAAAATATGTTAGTTCCACATCTGTACCTTTTTTCGTGGCAAGGTTGTGCAGCATTGCACAAGTGGCAATAATCTTGCAGCAGGTGATGGGTGTGTACTGGCGTGCGCCTCCGCTCTTGTGGAGGCAGCGGAACCTGCTCTTCAGTAGTCCAAACGTGCGCTCCACCACATTGCGTGTTGCTTTGTGTGCCACGTTGTATCGTCTCTCACTCTGGGTTGCTGGGTGTAGGTAGGGAGTGAGGATGAATGACCGGCATGCATATGCACTGTCGCCTATATGAGTTGAAGGGACACATCAGTCACATGCCTCTTTACACTATGATTTGCAGGTTGCAAGGGGCGTCACTGTTACTCACCTAGCAGGTATCCCTCTCCAAATTCTCCGGCACTCAGTCGTGTGTAGATCCCACTATTCTGGAAGATGTACGAGTCGTGGGTGCTCCCAGGAAACTTTGCAACAATATCTGTGATGATGTTCCCTGCATCACAGATCACCTGCACATTGTGGAGTGGGTGGACTTCCTGTTCCTGTAGATGTGCTCTGTGTCAGCTGGTGGACAGATTGGGATGTGTGTACCATCAATACAGCCGATGACATGGGGGAACTGTGCCATGTGATAAAAGTCTGTTTTTGTTTTCTGCAGTGCAGCCTGTGTGTTGGGGAAGCTGATGTAGTGGTGCATTCTCTGCATCATGGCATCCAGGAACTTCCTGAAGAAACGTGACAGGCAACTCTGGGATACACCACCCACCGCAGCTATCACCACCTGATAACTGCCGGATGCCAGCAGATGTAGGCTGCAGAGCACCTGCACATGTGGGGGTATGGCGTGCGCCCTTCTTATTGGCTGGTCCAGGAGTGGGTGAAGGTCCCTGATTAAGTCCATGATGGTTTCGGGGTGTAGCCTGTACCTCTCATGTATCTCTGCATCAGTCAGGTGGAATAGTGTGATGCGCTGTCTGTAGATGCGTTCCTCCCGTCGCCAAACCCTCAGTCCTGCTGCCTGTAGACGTAGGTGCCTTGCAATGACATACATAGCGGCCATGTTGTCCACGCTGTTGCGTTTTGGGATTGCTTATATGCACTGTTGATGGTTACCACCTGCTTTCAATCCGTGTTAATTACCGACTCTTATTTACCGATTTTCTTGGATTTCTTAATTACCGAGTGCTCCTACATGTCATTATAATTTTTACCACTTCATATTTACCACTTCATATTTACCGATTCGTTAAGTATGTATTCGGTAACTCTGATTCGGTATTTTAGAATTCGGTAAATATGATTCGGTATTTACCGCCTCATATTTACCGAAAAGTCGTTTTTGGACTCCTACATCTCACTTGTCTGAATACCGGTCGGTAACGGCATATTTACCGAAAATCGGCCGTTACCGACCGGTATTTGGCTACCTACATGAGGCCCTTAGAGAGGAGATTCTCCTAATTACCTGATAGTGAAGGTGTTTAAATGTATCCAACAATTTGTAACCCAATCTATGATAGAGTATGTTTCATCTGCATGAAGTATCTCACTTGTGATGCCTCTCACATTAGACTTTTACATCCTATTTGATTTTTGCATGTAATTATGTCACGCTGCTGTTGGCACTCCGCCTGGTGTCATCACCTTAGGCGGGCAGAACATGCGGCTTGCTGGGAGGCCTGCGAGAGGACTGGTTTGATGCCACGCTCCCGATCAAAAGTTACTTTCAGGCAGCCATCCTGCCAGTGTTATTGTTTGCGCTACTTTTCTTTTCCCTGGGGGGTGTCTCGAGCAGAAGACACCATTGGTGCCTCCATAGTTTCATTTTTCTCTCTTTCTTAGTCTACGCACCATTAGGTATTGTGTTTCTGAAACAAACTCCAACTTTGGGAATTTGTCTCTGAAAAACAAAAACAAAAACAAAAATTACAGATTGGTGAATGGCTGTCAAAACTGATGGTGGCCATCCACCAAACTTTTGTCCACTGAAAGGAAACATATTGACTACTTGGCTTGCAGGTGTTTCTCTAAATGTGACACACAGTAGTCTGTCAAATTCTAAATCAAGTCCTAAATGCTTTACCCAGAAGCACAGACAGCTGAGTTGATGCCAGGACTCAAGCTGGTTCGTCTGTTCTAAAGTCAGAGGCCCTGACCATTAGGCCACATCTCCTTCCTTGATAAATAGAAAATCGGAGGTTGAATAAGAAATCAAAACACATTCTCTTTCTCACACTCTGTTTTAAAAAAAACAATGATTTTAAGCTAAAAAATGTTGACTATGTCATGGGGCATTCCAGAGCTGTGTTACCATGCTAAATCTTGGAATGCTTGTACAATGCGATTTTTAGATATTCTTAAACTTCTATCTGTGGTATTTAGGCATTGTATCTGTATAGGAAGGAATTTAAGAATTTAGAATATAAGGGCATTCTAGCCCAGCTATGACATATTGGGGCATATTCTCAAGGACTCATCGCCGATTTAGCGGCACTTTACCGCCACGAAAGTGGCAATAGATTTATCGCCCTATTCACAAGCCAGCTCTAACAGACAACATCGTCAGTTTACCTGCGATAGCTGCCGCTAAAAACATTGCCAAGGCTGATAGCGACAACTAACGCTAATCATATGCAGAGTAAGCATTCCGCTCCAAAAAGTCACAATAACACCACTTCGCGATATTCTCAACGACCAGCCAGATCGGTGATGCGGGCCAAAAACAGGCGATAAGGCACGTTAGAAGCAGGGGCTTAAGACCTGCTTTTTTCTGGTCTTAAGTAGGACGAAAACCTGCAGGAGAAAGGAAGCCCAGAGCCACATCTGAAGACCCACATATGCCATGGAGCTACTAATCATGCAGCTTGGAGACTCAAGAGGGCCACAACACCCACCGCCACCACCCCCTGGACCACCCCCAGGACCACCCGCACCCCCAGGACCCCCCCTGGACTACCACAGAGGCAGCGCAGAACAAAACAGCGGACCTTCTGAAAACACACCAGCCTCAGAGACTTAATGCCAGAGGATGTCATTGCCCACTTCAGGCTCAAAAGGACAACCACCCTCCACATCCTGACACACATTGCCCACAGGCTGACGGTACCAACACAGCGGACAGCCAACATCCCTCTGGGGAAAAAGCTGCTGGCTGTACTGCACTTGTAGGCCTCTGGTACATTCCAACCAACAACTGCCAGAGTTGGAGGAGTCTCAAAGCTAGCCCTATCAAAGATCCTCACACCTGTCTTGGATGCCATCATCAGCTTGATACCCCAGCACCTTCACTTCCCCCACACTGCGCAGGAACAGCTGGAGCAAGGCTTCTACACCATAGCTGGCTTCCGGCACGTGTTGTGGACAATTGACTGCACACATGTCCTACTTGTGCCCCCTGCCGACACTGCACATAATTACCGTAACAGAAAGCACACGCATTCCATCAATGGGCAGGCAATTGTGGACCACTGGGGACTGTTCACCAATGTCATCACCAACCACCCAGGCAGTGTGCATGATTCCTACATCTTCCGACAGTCCATCATCAACCAGTGCTTTTAGGATGGCACCTATTAAAATGCACTGCTCGTTGGTAAGTACCAAAGGAACACACCACACACCTCAACTCCACAATCATACAACTCACAACTGTGGGAATGCACACATAACAAAATCACATACAACATGCAAACCAACATGCCCACCTACCAGACACGAAAACACTAATAACTGTGGTAACAGGGGTCAGACATGTAGACAAACCATACACAAAGACATAGCCCCTCTGACACATAATTGCAGAATGTGGGGAGAGGTGGGAACCAAGAATGTGCAAAGGAGGCAAGTCACTCATGAATAAGAATGTACACAATGCCAAGTGGGGCGGTGATGTGCTCAACAGTTTTGAGTATGCAGAGCACAGACATGTCCAGGTGGACATATACTGCTGGTGTTTGTAGTATTGTGGACAGTGGACGCAACCATGTTACCTCAGGCAGTGGGGAAGACTGTGGACATGTAGCTATGCCACCCCCACTGTAAGTGTAAGCATAGAGGGCTGGGCCGGCATACACCAGTCCATGTAGGAGTGTAAATAAATAGCCCGGGGCTCTGGGCGTGGTCCACTTCCAGGATGGCCACCAAAATAACTACTGCGTGTGTCTCTATGTCTGCCATAACCTGACCATAGGCATACACACACATGGCCGACCACCTTCAATGGACAACTGTACACCAGTGACGAGGTGGCTACGTCACACACCACCAGCGCACATCTCGTCATCGCCTGCAGGGGCGTGGCTGCCAGGGAGGCGCCCCTCACCCTGCCAGGAGGCTGCCGCCATGACCGGTGGGGCATGCGTGATCCTGTGAGCCTGCTGCACCTCTCGCCCGCTGCTCTCCAGACCCGTCTGGCACCCAGCAGTGATTGCCTGCCCCTGCGCACCCAGGCCTCACTGCTCACCGGCCAACACCGGAGTGCCTCCAAGAGGGCCCACCAGGTGCCGGTGCAATCTTCAAGCCTGAGGCTCGCGAGCTTGGCAGCGTCCTCAGCCGATCGCTAGCTTCCACGCAACAGGCCCACAGCACACTCTGCGGCACCGCACCACAGAGTTTTGTGTGTGCTGACTGCTCCCTCCGGCCTACACTGCGGTCCAGCAGGTCTCAGACAAATCCTTTCCAGTCCGGCCCAATAGGCCTACTGCATCATCGCAGGCTGCACACCCGCTCAGCTCTTCCGATGGGCCTACCTCAGTGCACCACAAGTCACCATTCAACCTCCAGGCCACTGCATCATCGCAGGCTGCACACCCTCTCAGCTCTTCAGGTGCCACTACCTCAGTGCACCACAAGTCACCGTCCAGCCTCCAGGACTACTGCATCATCGCAGGCTGCACACCCGCTCACCTCTTCAGGTGGACCTAACTCAGTGCACCACAAGTCATCGCCAAGTGGTGGTAGGCCGGTGCCGGATGCAGTGCCTCAGGTGCCACTACCTCTGTGCACCACAAGTCATCGTCCCGTGGGGCTACCCCACAAATCTGCCTCCAGCAGCCAACAGCATGTCCTCGGTAATGCCACTGGAGCCCTTCACAGTCACGGGGCCACTGCCGTCCCAGGCAGGCCGCTGGAAAGCCTGGGTGGATCGTCTGGAGACGTACTCCGAAGCGCACGACATTCCAGCGATGCGGCGGCGGCCCACGTGTAGGCATGTTAGGAGTGTGAAGAAATGGCCTGGGGCGCTGGGCGTGGTTCAGTTCTGGGCTCTGGGCGTGGTTCAGTTCCAGGGTCTGGGCGTGGTTCAGTTTTGGGCTGGCCACAGAAGTAACTATGGTGTGTGTGTCTGTTGTAGTGTCAGCGCCACCCGGCCCTTAATCGACACTGTTGCAATGTAGCATGCACCCGGAGGGCGGGCTCGACCGAATTGATAAATAAAGGAGTGCAAGACCACTCTGGGTCTTGGCTCATACCTGCCAACTGTTTTATGTGTATCTTCATTGCCGCAGCATAAGCCAAAGGCCTAGCCTCAATCGCAGCGCGAGTTCAGCCAGGCCTGTACTGTACATCTGTGTCCACCCTATCCTTACCATTGGGCGCCCACCTTCAACGGGCAACATTACAGTGTTGTTGTGAGGCTTGCGGACATGTGCAGACAGGCATGACAATGGTGTGTCGTAGGAGTGCAAGTGATGCAGCCGCGCAGCGCACACAAGTAAATATGCTCAGGGGGAGGGAGGAGCAGCTGTGAGGCTAAGTAATACACATTGATCTCGCAAATTTGCCAGAAGAAATACATGGCAAACATGAATCCCAAAGTCACGCACATCACACACCACAATGCTTGTAAGTCTGCCAACACAGCATACAGAACTACCAATTTACATTAAACTCACTTACCTCTCACAGGTGATCAAGGATGTGCCCGTGGATGATGACGCCCCTCCGAGCCCCTAACACCCCGACCCAGTGGCAGTACAATGTGGCCCACAAACACACCAGGGGCATTGTTGAGCGCACATTTGGCGTGTTAAAGTCACATTTAAGGTGCCTGGACATCACAGGTAGAAGACTCCTGTAAAGCCCAGAAACAGTGTGCATGATGATCATTGCATGTTGTGTATTGCACAACATATGTGTACGCACCAATGCCCCATGGATCCAAGTTCCAGATGCACCGGACGATGATGAGGAAGATGTGACAGGTGGACCACACCCCACTGCAGCTGCAGCAGGAATAGCTCGAAGGAACACAATCATTAACAATTTCTTTGCATGAGCTCGTCACATTGTGATTGTCCTTAGTAATCATTGAGTAGTACAAAATGACCACATGAACAGCATGTGCAAATAAATTAATTGCAACACACATTCCCTGTGTGCATGTCAGTCCTCTGCATTAGCACATCACTCTGACAAGTGTAAGTGCAACATTAAGTGCTAACAATCTCACAAATAGCAAACAGATGGTGGGTATGTCACCTCTGTACAGAGAGGCTGTTTAGGGTGTCACGTTTTCGAAATGCCATTTCAGGGTGTGAAACGTAGTAGGTAATCCCACTCATCAGCGTATTACATGTGTACAAAAACATGACATGAAGGCTGTCATTGGTGTTCATAAAAAGACAACAGGGTGTCATTTGGGGTAAAATATGAACCACCCTGATGCAGAGATGCACCCTGTGACTCAAGTCCCACAACATGAGCAACATGGAAGTAAGGGGAATGGGGGAGCAGTGAACACCTCAGCAACATGGGAGATGCACACCAGCCAAGAAGCCAGCAGGAATACCTTGCGTGGAACACACCAAGGTGTCCCCTGGACATATGTGCCATGTACAGATCACATGTGTACACAGACTTTGTGGGGTTCTGTTTGGCCTCTGTAGTTGCTCCAGCTTTCTCCATGGTGCTTCTCAGTTGTTATTTGGGGGGTTTTTTGCAGCTTTTATGGTGAATTTTCCCGCCTGACGTGGGAATAGCAAGCCTGACACTGATTATCGCTGATATTTTTTATCGCTGTTGGGCCCATCGCAACTTTTTTCACGTTCCGGTTTCCTTTTTTATCGGCGTCCCGGTAATTTTAACGCAGACATTTGACGCGTTATTGGGAAACTATCGCCTGTTGCCGACGTGTTGAGAATACGCCGTTAACACGGCGTTAGTTTCCCGCGATAGACGGCGTTATGTAAAGTTGCATTAACCTAGGTTGGTGATAATTATCGCCCGTTCTTGAGAATATTCCCCATTGAATGTTCCATGGTCAGTTTCAACTGGACTTTAGTTGCTGCCTGACCTATGGATGGGATTCTCTTTAAAAAAGAACCTACTTACACCCTATCTGAGTTTGAGTGCTTCACTACACTGGCAATGAGAATGTCCTGCATGGAATGCGGTGTGCAAAGCTTGCAATAGGAAGGGGCCCTTTGCAAAATGTTGTTGTTCTTCCAAAAACGCTTCTCATGAATCTTTTAAACAGATTGATGACTGTATATCGCGTTTTAATTGGAGGTTCAGCTGTGGAAACCTTATTTGACTCAGGAGCATGAATTACACTAATTTTAGATGAGTTATATGGCAAAGAGGTTAGTCACAAGATCAAATCTAAACATCCAGATCCCGGAGGGTGTGGTGGTGATCCAGCGCCAATCAGAAATCGATAAAGATTTGTAACACATACCATTGGCCCATACACATACACCAAACTTACAAATCCCTGTTGCGTTGTTTCTAGTTTGAGCTCAAACAGTACTTTCATAAATACAGGCTCATTCTTAACGCACTAAATACGTAACTGCATCTGTAATCAACTCTCTTTCCTCTGGTCGATGGACCGATAGTTGAACAGTTGATGGTAATAATTAGAACTAACAAACTGTCTATCCTACTAAATAATTCACAAACACGATGTAAGGTTAATAATATTTATCGTAAATAATGTGAAGGTAAAGTGATCATCATGTACAGGTTACAAAGCAAACAAAGCATTAATCACAGAGAGAGAACATTAATCGAGGCATACATGTGTCAGACTCAATTCATAATGAACAGAAAGCAATGAAGGAGTGGATAGGCGGAGAGACAAAAGTTTCAGAGACAAAATACATTTGCAAAAGATTATGCAAAGTACGGATGATTTAGCTAATGCTAACCTAAAGAAATTCGAGAAATAACACCCCCTGGCCATGGGGATAGTGCAGGTTCCCTGAGACAGGGAACAAAGATTATCAGGATACTGGTTATAGGATAAGAACAGGAAACAGGTAGGCCTCAGCAAACCGACAGACAGCGACGATCTCCCCCTAAGCTTCTTCCCAACCGCGCCTCCAAACACACCCCCTAGGGCACCTCAATTATACCATAAAAACTACATGTCCAACCCACACTTGTTGAAACATTTACAAAAATTCGGTCTCTAATTGGCTGATTTGGGGGGTGTTCTATCACACTACCATAGTCACGTTCATATTTTCATAGTGTTCTTTGTTAAATTAATTCACATTACTTTAACCACGACTTTTGAATACACATTTCCTCTAGTAAGCAACATGTTAAAAATTTCTGCATTTTCATTGTTCAACACTGCCATCTCTGTGGAAAACGTTTGTACATTTCCTCTCGTTCTCATGGCCATCCTTCCGTTACTTGGCAGACATAGAATGCTCTTCGAAGGTTCTCAGCCTTCTGCTTTCTCAATTCTCTGTCAGAGCTTGATTTTCAGCTCATTTATTCGCATTTGATTCTTTAAACTCTCGAATGACATGCAAAGACGTAGGCCCATGCAAGCATCACGATGATAAATAAAACAAAGACATTATTAATTTCATAAATGAAATTCTCACTGTTTTACCACTCACCATTTGTACTATCCCAGGTTATATGTCTTAGCAAAAGCATTAACGTGCAAAAGCAGCATTATTGTTATTTTATTTGTGCATGCAGGTTACAAAGCAAACAAAGCATTAATCAGAGAGAGAGAACATTAATCGAGGCAAACATGTGTCAGACAATGAAGGACTGGATAGGTGGAGAGACAAAAGTTTCAGAGACAAACTACATTTGCAAACGATTATGCAAAGTGTGGATCATTTAGCTAATACTAACCTAAAGAAATTCGAGAAATACCACCCCGTGGCCACGGGGATAGTAGGGGTTCCCTGAGACAGATTCAGGGAACAAAGATTATCTGGATACTGGTTATAGGATAAGAACAGGAAACAGGTAGGCCTCAGCAAACCAACAGACAGCGACGATCTCCCTCTAAGCTTCTTCCCAACTGCGCCTCCAAACACACCTCCTAGGGCACCTCAATTATACCCTAAAACCTACATGTCCAACCCACACTTGTTGAAACATTTACGAAAACTCAGTCTCTCATTGGCTGATTTGGGAGGTGTTCTATCACACCACCATAGTCACGTTCCTATTTTCATAGCGTTCTTTGTTAACTTTATTTCACATTACGTTAACCACAACTTTTCAATACACATTTCCTCTAGTAAGCAACATGTTACAAATTTCTGCATTTTCATTGTTCAACGCTGCCGTCTCTGCGGAAGACATTTGTACATTTCCTCTCGTTCTCATGGCCATCCTTCCCTTACTTGGCAGACATACAATGCTCTTCGAAGGTTATCCGCCTTCTGCTTTCTCCACTCTCTGTCAGAACTCGACTTTCGGCTCATTTATTCACATTTGGTTCTTTTATCTCTCAAATGACATGCAAAGTATATAGGCCCATGCAAGCATCACTATGATGAATAAAACAAACATTATTAATTTCATGAATAAAATTCTCACTGTTTTACCACCCACCATTTGTACTATCCCAGGTTATAAGTCTTAGCAAAAGCATTAACGTGTAAAAGCAGCATTATTGTTATTTTATTTTTTAAGTAAAACGTATATGTGGCCTAGTTTTTCATGCATTAGTCTCCACTATAGTGCACGCATGTGCAGAGTACTTTCCCCATGTGTTCATGTTTTTGCATGTTATTTTCACCACACACTGTAAGTCATTGATACTGAGGAGTTAATTGAGCAGGTTTTATTTTCTCAAAACCCTGCTCCATCAGGGTCAGACAATTGAGTTCAGGAGCAATTTTGAATCAGACATCAAGTCCAAAACCGACACGATCCATGGGAAGGTGTATATTCCTATGAGAGGGGACAGTGAGTTGAGCTTGTTGCACCAGAGGGATTTAAATGTTATATTGGTTCCCAACACAACAACACCTGTAATACTTGGTTAAGAGTATCTAACGGAACTACGATTGTGTGTGGTGCAAGACCTTGATATTAAGAGTGGTATAGTTGGTAAGTGTGTTGTCAACGTTATAGATGAATTTCTGGAAGTGTTCAGTGATAAGCTGGGGTGCCTAAAATGTTATGTGCATCAAATCAAACTTAAGCAAGGAAGTACACCTGTGGCTGCTACGGTACGTTCCATTCATTTCTCTATGAGGGTGTCTGTCGAGATTGAGATAAAATGGTTGTGTGAATAGGGAATCAAAGAGGCAGTCAAAAGTTCGGGGTGAGTTGCACCTATTTTAGTGGCTCATAAGCCCTCAATACGCTACGTATTGACCTGAAAGTCTTCAATGGGTGTATCATAAGTGATTATTTTCTTCTGCCCAAAATCATGGAGATGATCTCTTTGCTGCACGGAGCCAAATAATTCGCCACTCTAGATCTAACAACGAGTATCATCGGTTAAGATTGCATCTAGACTCCAAGAATTTTACTACCTTCATCACTCCATTTGGAACCTACTGTTATGTGCATATGCCTTTTGATTTGATCAGCTGCTATTTTACACCGTCTCATGTATCATCTGCTCAGAACTGCTCAGGGAGTCAAATGCTTCCAAGACAACATTTTGATCTATGGTGATTCCGTGGAAGTTCATGATGAGAGAGTGAGGCAAGTGTTAAGCACATTGAAAGAAAGTGGTTTGACCTTGAAGCTGAGTAAATGTGCATTCCGAAAGATGGAAATAGAATCTTTGGGCCAGGTTGTCAATGCTGATGGAGTTTACCTGAAGAAAGATTAGGTCACTGTTGGACCTGTCATCCTTAAGGTAGTCTTTCCCCCAATATTTTGCCTTTTGCTTCCCATTTTTGCTGCATCTTTTTGTTGGGTAACCAGTGCTAAAAGGCATGTGCTTCTCCCCTAAAACATGTTAACATTGGTGTATCCCTGATTGGCATATTTAGTTTACTTATAAGTCTCTTATATAATATACCCAGGGTCTGTAATCTAAATGCTACTAGTAACGCCATCAGCACTGGTTGTGCCACCGCCACAAGTTGCCTTTCAAACCTGCTTCAGGCATGCCATTGCAACGCCTGTGTGGGCAGTTTACTTTCGCTTCAACTTGGCATTTAAAACCACTTGCCAAGTCTTAAACTCCCCTTTTATTACAAAAAAGCCACCTCTAACGAAGGCTCTAAGTCATCCTAAGGGCAGGGTGCGGTGTAACTAAAAGGCAGGGCATATACTTTTAAGTTTTATATGCCCTGGCAGTGAGAAACAGCTAATGTTGTTTTTTACTACTGTGAAGCCTACTTCTTCCATAGGCTAGCATTAGGGATTCCTTAAACTACCTTTTAAGCTGTAATTCCTGCATGGAAAGGATTAGCCACTTCCTGTTTAATATCTGTGGAATGGTGGTAAAGTTAGATTTGACATTACTATCTTAGAAATGCTACTTTTATAAAACGGGTATTTCTCTGCTCTTAACTTTTCTCTGTGTGCCTGCAGCCTGTCTCCAATACACGTATGGTCTGGGTGGCAGCTGCACTTTGTGCATTTCCTCTGGACAACCACAGCACAGGGAAGACTGGGTGTGACAGAGGATTAATCTTCATTCATCTGCATACCGATAGCCTTCCTGGGCAGGAAGGGAGAGAGATGGCTCACACTTACATCTGTATAGGTTGTGTTCTTCCCTCATGCAAAGGGCTAATATACTCCCTACTGGTAGTCTTGAGTCAGGGCTGGTTTGAAAGGGATCCTTATGCACTTCAGAGAACTCTTTTGAAGTCATCCCCTACATGAAAGACACTTTTAGGTTTAAGCACCAGGGCTATGACCGTAACAAATCAGTACACTACTGAACTTGGAAAGAACTCTGCTGGAGTGAAGACTTCTGTGCTTTAAGGATTGCCACTCTGCCTGGACGGACATTTCCAATGAACTGCTTCTCTGCTTTGCTGCGATGCCCTGCTGGCTGCTGATGTTGCCCTGCTGAGGACAAGAACTGGACTCACCCACTTGAACCAAGGGCTATAAAAGATTGACATCTGCTGTAGGACTCTGATCATTATGAGTGCATCAGCTACACTCTGGTTCACAGTAGATTGCGCCTGATCACACCACTTGTGATTTACCACAAAAAACAAACTGAGCTGGGAGAGTGATCAGGCACCTGGTGACTCTCAGTGGACTGTGCCTGATCACCGCTGTGACATTCTCAAGATGCACTGTGATGGAATAAAGAGAGATCGGGCACCTTGTCACTCATAGTGGATTGTGCCTGATCGTCACTGTGCTGTGCTCAACAAGTATTGAGCTGGGAGAGAGATTGGGTGCCTGGTGACTCACAGTGGACTGGGCCTGTTTGCCACTGTGCCGGATCAACATGCACTGTGCTGGAAGAGAGAGATTGGGTGCCTTGTGACTAACAGGGGACCAGGTCTGATCACCACTGTGCCATGCTCAACACCCAGTGTTCTAAAAACGAGATCAGGTGCCTGCCTGCCTGCCATTCCAAGTCTGTGCTGGCTCCTGCCGAGAGGCACCGCTTGCTGTGTTGCTGGGCAAAGCTGGGCCCTGCCTACCTTTTGGAGGGGCAGACCGCTGCAGCACTGGAAAAGCTACTGTGCCTCTAAGACTTGTGTAGTCCCGAGGAAATTCCTGAGGATTTCCTGCAATTGTCCTTGAGGGGCACGCCTTTCATCTCCTATTTTTTCTTCATCCACCTCAATAACGAGCCTTGTTTAAGGTCAAGCTCAATGCAGCGCGGTAGGAGTGACCACGCATTGCCCATGAAGCGCGAGTGTTCTCCCAACACTCCAATCCCTGAAAGCACTGTGAATTACCAGTACTTCCGTATGCTCATAGATATTTTATGATTTGTACCATTTAGGTCTCCTGTTTTTTGATAATACAAACACTTATTTTTCTAAAACCCGTGTGGAATGTTTTTGTGGTGTTTTCATTGTGTTACTGTGTGTGTGGACAAATACTTTACACATTGCCTGTTTAGATAAGCCTGCCTGCTTTTCACCAAGCTACCAGAAAATGAGAACAGGTTATCTCATTTGTGTATCTAGCTTCCCTTGACTAGAGTGATGAGTTTGCCTTAGCTTAGGTGTATACTTTAGCCAACCAGAAACCTAATTTCTAACAGTCATGAATGTGAAGAATGTGAATAGTCCAGAGCAAAAGGATGAATTGTTGTCCTTCTTAGGCATGTTAGAGTTTCATGCAACATTCATTCCCAATTTGGCTTATAAGACACTAAAAATTAGGATGTTACTTAAAAAAGGAACAGAATTCATATGGAATAAGTAGTGTGAAAGGGAGTTTCTTGATGTCAAAAAAGAACTTGGAAACGCTGACAATTTCAGCTGTTTTGAGAACTCCAAAGAGTGTTTCATCATGACGGACTCTAGTACTAGGGGTCTTTGTGTGGTTCTTATGCAAAAGGATTCTGCAGGAGATGAGTTGAGGCCGATCGTGTATATTTCAAGGTCAGCGCGGTCCGTGCAGGTAACAGCAGTGGGGCCGCGTGGAGGGGGATTACGAGGGACAATGCAGGGGGGAAATTAAATAAATAATACATTTTTCCTCTGCATCGTCCCTCAAAATCACCCCCAACGCGGCCCCACCACCCCACCGCTGTTCCCTGCATGGACCGCGGCTGTTCCAGATCCTTACTGGGGCAGAAATGAAATATTCGACCATTGAAAGAGAGGCTCTGGGTGTACATTGGTTGGTCAGGAAGTTTAAGAATGTTGTGTGCGATAAACAGTTTTCTGTCTTTACTAACCACAAAATGTTGGTAGAGGTCTTGACCAGGAAAAGACTGGACATGATATCGATGAAAATTTGTAAGTGTCCAATAAGACAGTGATCAAAAGACTTCAGATAGCCCAAAAGGCTGCAGCACGGCTTCTATTCGCCTTCCCTAAATTCTGTCCAGTTTCCAGCTTAATTCATAGCCCACACATGGCTCCTGGTGGGTAGGAGAATTCTTTTCAAGGCTCTATGCATTACTCATAAAATAATTCTTACCTGTCAGGGGCTTCTGATCCTATCCAAACTGCTCCATCCATATGTCCCCTCTCGGGCCTTGCACTCAGCTAAGCTCTATCTAGCCTGTGTTCATCAGGTTAGAAGAGCTAGAGCAGAAGGGTGCTCTTTTTGCCCCACAGCTCCTGCCCTCTGGAATGCTTTACCTCTGTCCATTAGGCAAATCCAGAATCACTGGGCCTTCAGAAGGGCCGTGAAGACCTGGCTATTCTCTGTCTAACCCTCTGTTTCTCTCCGTGGACCTCTTCTCTGATACTAGCACTGGGACTCTCCATTGCGGAAGCAGCCATGAACTTTAAAATACCTTAACATGTTATAACATAAGTAGATAGTTGGGTTGCAGGAGCTCAGCTATGAAGTGTATTATGTTCTGGGTCCGAGGAACAAGGTGGCTGCTAGACCTGGTAACATTGGTGTGAGTCTACCTTCCATTTTTTACTGATTGCCTCCTCTGTTTTTGATATGTTTTGTTGGTTTAGATGCTTTGGGCACTGTGCCACTTCTATTCAGTGCCACAGTGCAAGTGCTCCCTATGTTAAGTTGATGTATTGAGGGCTTGTAAATCAAATGCTGCTGGTGGGCTTGCAGCACTGGTTGTGCCACCCACAGAAGCAGCTTGTAAAGTGTGTCTCAGGCCTGCCATTGCAGAGCCTGTGTGCAGTCTAGTACTGCCATGCTGGCTGGGTAAGTGCACCCACTTACCAGTCCCTAAATCTTCCTTTCTCTTCATATCAGACACCCCTAAGGTAGGCCCAAGGGCAGGGTGCATTGTAAGTATAAGGTTGGACATGCCCTGGTGTGTGTGGCATGTCCTAATAGTGAATTGCAGCCATATTCGTTTTTCACTATTGCAAGGCTACCAGTCCCCATAGGCCAGAATGGGCAGTTTGATTATAACACCTTATAATTCTAACTGACCCAGGGAACATGGTATAAATTCGAGTTTAGTATGTTTGAACTCAGAATGATAAAATACATCTTTTAGTAAAGTTGGTATTTTCTTACCTAACCATCATGCCTGCCTCTGCTAGCTTGTGTATTGTGTGTCTGCTTTTGTGAGTGACAGGGGCTGGGGGATTCCAGGAGACAGGGTGAGTCAGCACAGGGCTGAATAGACATATCTGCATGTAGAGTGGTGGGAGGAGTTGCACCTGGGTCTGAATAGGGCTGTGCCTGCCTTCACAATGCTGGCCCCACCTCCTGTGGTGCGTCTGATGTCCATGGCCCCACCTGCCAAAGGAAAGAAGGAGTCCTGTAAAAAAGTGCTCCAGGACTGCACAGAACTGCTTTGAACTAGGTACAGCCCCCCCTGCCTTCAGAGGACAGAGGATTTAGTAGTATAAATATGGGGACCCAGACCCCAAGACTTTAGATCTCTTCTGGAACAACAAGACAAACCTCTGCCAAGGAAAAGAACCTAGGAAGCTGTAGGAGTTGAACTGCCCCCCTGCCAGTGTGCTGTGTTGCTGGGTTGGCCTACAGTGGTGTCTTCAGTGCCAAAGAGAGGAGAAGGAACTTTCAAAGAACTTTCATCATCTTGCAGAATATTACGCCAAGGGCTTGAACTTGTGCTTGCCACCTGCTGAAATCTCAGGGACAAAAGACTTCACCACCAGCTCCCCTCTGAATTTCCTTGCTGGGAATTCTGTCTGCAGAAGCCTGTGTGTCGCTGGGAGCTCGAAGTGTGACTCAACGAGAAGAAGCGTGTCGCAGTCACACATCGTCTTCATGTCATCGCATCAGGGGCCCCACCTTATAGCATCGCACCGGATTGTCGCATCGCATCGAGATGCCATCTTGTCGCATCAAATCCGGAACGCAGTACGAGAATCAACGCATCACCTCCCCTCCGGTAAGGACCAAGACGCATCCCCTACCCTGCGCAAGCATTGAAGTAAGGAACCGATGCATCTCCGTCCGTGCGAAACTTTTGTTTGTTTTGCGTTATGCATCCAGGTACTTTTGTAAGAACTTTGTCGCATTTATCATCAACTTGAACTAAGTGACTTCTACCATCTTTATGTCTATTTTAAGTACATTATTGTGGATTCTTGTCGTTGGTGGTCTTGTGTTAAGCCTATATAAAGAATACTCATTTTTTTTAAAAACCTTTGTGGTGTCCATCTGTAGTGTTTTCACTGTATTACTGTATGTGTTCACAATTGCTTAACACACTGCCTCTGAGATAAGCCTGTCTGCTCGTGCCAAGCTACCAAGCGTGTGAGCAGGGGTTATCCAGTAGTGTAATCCCCTTTCCCTGACTTAGAAGCAAGGGTCCCTATTTGGTCAAAGGTACCTACCTCTGCCAACTAGAGACCCCCAGTTCTAACATTGGTGGTTAATGGTGAGGATTTGGACTTCCATTTGTGACTCATATACAGTGATTGGTGTACACTACTGGTGAGTGCAGACCAACCGCAACCAAATACTTTTTGGTACAAATATTTGTTTTCCTTGGACTGTTATTTTCCCTGAGAAGTGCCAATTCTTACTGCCATGAGCAGACCAGCATCTGTTGTATCTATGGAGCTAGACTTTGAGGAAGAGAGGCTGGAAACCTACAATTTGAAACAGCTCATGCATCTCTGCAGAAAATTGGAAGTTGCTACACCAGGCATTTCCAAAAAGAATGACTAACAAAAGGCGCTGAGGGCCTGGATAGAAGCAAGAAATGCCCCTGAGCTGGTGGTAGAGCCAGCTGGGGATGCAGATGGGAAACTGGGTAGGCCAGTGTTTCCAGCCAGGGGAGGGGTACCGTCCCCACCTGGCAGTAGCGTCTCTTCCAAAGACCTGTCCCCCAGAGAGCTGGAAGACAGGGAGAGAAACAGGGTGCACAAGCTGGAAATGGCTAAGCTTAAGATGGAGAGTCAGAGGGAATTAGAGAATAACAAGTTGTCCTTGGAGAGAGAGAGAATGAGAATGGAGCATGAGAGGATGTTGGGGGAGCTAGAGATCAGGTCAAAGGGCTTAGAGATCAATCCCTCTGGTGGCAGCGCACCATCTGTGCCTTCAGAAGGTAGGGTATATATCCCCAAGGATGTCATCAAAGATTTCCATAAGCAAGAAGATATTGGATAGTGGTTTGCAGCCTATGAGATAACAATGTTGGCCCACTGGGTCCCTGAGAAGGATTGGGGAGCTTGGTTGTGGGGCCACTTTGTGAGTGAAGGGAGGGATACTTTGCTAGACCTACCCAGTGAGAATAGGATGTCTTATTCCCACATGAAGGAAGCCCTGACGACAAGGCATGGTTTGACCCCAGAACTCTATAAACAGAGGTTCAGGAATTGTAAGAAGCTGGAGGCAATCACTTGTGTAGAATATGTATCTTTCTTTTGCAGAGCTATGGATGGTTGGGTGAAGAGTAGCAAAGTGGATACTTTTGAAGCGCTCTATGATTTGTTTGAATGGGAGCACTTATCTGCTAATTGTTTTCCAGAGCTACGCCAGCACCTTATTGATAGCAAGTTAACTAACCCTAGGAAGCTTGCTGAGGAGGCGGACCCCTGGGTCAGTACCAGGGTCCACAAGGGTCATGTGGGAGACTCCGCCAAAGGTGGGCAGGGTCCCCAGCAGAAGAGTGGGGGGACAAGGGTAAACAGAGGGAGTTCCAGAAAGGGCCCCAAAGTAATTTCCAAGGGAGCCAAGGGAAGGGTTCCCAGCCTCCCCCTGAGAAGAAGCAAGAGGCCCGACAGGTAAACCTGTTCAGAGGGGCCCCTACAAGTGCTTTACATGTGGTCAAGTGGGCCACCATTGGTATGATGCACAGTGTCCCGTGAAGGATTGCAACGCACCACCACGTGCACCACCCCATCAGATGGCGAGTGTAGCCCTGGGAGGGAAGGAGATGGGTGCCCAAGGTGGGTGGGGTACCGCAGAAATGTCCCTTGGCTCTTTAGGAGACTTTGAGATGGTCCATAAGACCCAGCTGCCTGATAACACTAAGAAATACAAGCAGTGGGTGACCATCAATGGCCATAGGGTGGAGGCTCTGAGGGACACCGGGGCTAGTGTGACAGATGTCAATTGCCGGTTGGTGTCCCAGGAGCAGGTTATCCCACATGCATTCTTCCCTGTAGTTGCCGCAGACAACTCACAGAGCCAGTGTGAGGTGGCTCAAGTTCCCTTTGAGTGGGCGGGGGGTCTCTGGTACCCTTCAAGTGGCTGTGAGGCCAGCCATGCCTGTGGATTGTTTTTTGGGCAATGATTTAGAGAGCTCCCCTTGGGCTAAGGTGGAGAAGAAGTCTCATTTGGAGATATTGGGTCTGCCTGAGTAGGCGTGTGTGACCACTCGGTCTATGGCAGCCAGTAGGAGTGTTCAAGAGATCCTGGAGCCTGAAAGTATGGCCCAGGTACCTGCCTTAAAGAGAAGAGGTAGGGGGCACGGGAAACCAGCCCCCATTGTTTCCACAGTCCAGGAGGTGGCAGACCTTGAGAGGGATCCCCAGGAACCTACAGGGGAGCAAGTTGCTGAACTGTGGGACCTGCCTGAGCTGACCTGTTGGCAACAAGAAGGAGGACCCTCCAGGGAGGAATTTTGTGCAGAGCAGAGGAAGTGCCCTTCTCTTGAGGATTTGCAGCGACAGGCCACAAACCAGGCAGCAGGTGATCAGTCCGGATCACATTGGATCTACTGGGAGAATGACCTCCTGTATAGTGAACCTAAGGTTGCTGAGCCTGGGTCAGCCTGTGTGCTGGTGGTACCCCAGCACTTCAGAGCCTTCCTACTGGGGTTGGCTCATGATGTGCCTTTAGCTGGACATCTGGGGCAGGACAAGACCTTTGAAAGGCTTGTCACCCACTTTTATTGGCCTCAGATGCGGACGAGTTCAGACACTCATTGTAGGACATGTCAAACTTTCCAGGCAAGTGGGAAAAGTGAAGGAAGCAAAAGGCTCCTCTTCAACCTTTCCCTCTAGTCAGTACCCTCTTTGAACGGGTGGGCATTGACATTGTGGGGCCACTGGAGCCCCAGACACCCATGGGCAACAGGTTTATCCTGGTCTTGGTGGACCATGCTACCCGGTACCCGGAAGTCATCCCGCTCAGGACAGTGACGGCCCCCGTGGTGGGACGGGCACTGATGGGGATTTTCTCCTGTGTGGGGTTCCCCAGAGAGGTGATGTCAGACCGTGATACAAACTTCATATCTAATTATATGAAGTCCCTGTGGCAGGAGTGCGGTGTGACATATAAGTTTGCCGCTCCTTACCACCCCCAAGGTAATGGGCTGGTTGAGAGATTCAGCTGGACCCTTAAAGGCATGATTATGGGTCTTGAGGAACCTATGAGGAGTAAGTGGGACGTCCTCTTGCCATGCCTTCTTTTTGCTTACCGTGATGTGCCACAGAAGTCCCTAGGATTCAGTCCCTTTGAACTGCTGTATGGGAGCAATCTACCAGGAAACCTCTGCAGGATGTATACAGTTACATGCTGGCCTTCAGTAACCAGACTCGGCGATTCAGACAGCTTGCTCAGGCAAATCTGGAAGCCAGCCAGGAGGAAATGAAGCGGTGGTATGATCAGAATAGCACTCTGATTCAGCTTCAACCTGGACAGAAATATTGGGTCATGGCCCCTGTAGATCCTTGTGCGCTCCAGGACAGGTGGACTGGACCATTTGAGGTGGTGGAGCGCAAAAGTGATGTCACCTACCTAGTGAACTTGCGGTCTCCAAGGAACCCCTTGCAGGTCCTGCATGTTAACCACATGAAGCCCCACTTAGAAAGGTCCGAAATGGGCATGCTCCTAGCGACAGATGATGGAATGGAGGAAGAGACCGAGCCTCTTCCTGACCTCCTGTCTGCAACAGAGCAAGATGGGTCAGTGGATGGTATCAGCCTCTCTGCCACACTGACCCCTGATCAGCAGCAAGATTCTCACCAACTGTTGGGACAATTCTCTGATTTGTTTTCCCTGGTTCCTGGTGTCACTGAGTGGTGCGTCCATGATGTGGACACTGGGGACAGTCCTCCTGTGAAGCATAAAGCTTACAGAGTGACTGACCGGGTCAGAGCTTACATCAAGGAGGAATTCTCCAAGATTTTTGCCTTAGGGGTGACTGAGTCCTCTAACAGTCCTTGGGCCAGCCCAGTGGTTTTGGTCCCAAAGGCTGCCACGCCTGGTGCCACAACAGTACCCCGGTTCTGTGTGGACTACCAAGGACTCAATTCAGTCACCAGGACTGACGCGCACTTCATCCGAAGAGCTGATGAGCTCATTGATCGGTTGGGGGCTGCCCTGTACCTCAGTACGTTTGATTTGACGTCTGGGTACTGGCAGATCGCCTTGACTGATGGGCCAAGGAGAGGTCAGCATTCTCCACACCAGATGGGCACTACCTATTCTGGGTTATGCCCTTTGGAATCAAGAATGCCCCTGCCACCTTTCAGAGGTTGGTCAACCAGGTGTTGGCTGGGCTGCAGGATTTCAGTGCAGCCTACCTGGATGACATTGCAGCGTTCAGCGCCAGTTGGGAAGAACATCTGCGCCACCTCTGGGAAGTGTTGATGGCACTGCAAAAGGCAGGCCTCACGGTCAAGGCGAGTAAGTGCCAGATCAGGCAGGGTTCCGTGGTGTACTTGGGGCACCAGGTGGGGAGCGGCCAGGTTGCGCCCCTACAACCCAAGCTTGATACCATGCTGGCATGGGAACCCCCTAAGACTCAGACACAGGTGAGAGCCTTTTTAGGACTCACGGGGACTACAGGAGGTTTGTCAAGGGGTATGGCAACATTGTTGCACCCTTGACTGAGCTGATTTCCAGGAAGCAGCCCAAGAAAGTGAACTGGGCTGACACCTGTCAGAAGGCTTTTGATGCCCTGAAGACTGCCATGTGCACAGCACCCGTGCTTCAGGGGCCCAACTTCTCAAAGGATTTCATTGTTCAAACAGACGCTTCAGAGCATTGTGTGGGGGCTGTTCTTTCACAGATTAATGTGGAGGGCCTAGACCAACCTGTAGCCTTCATCAGTAGGAGGTTACTTCCACAGGAACAGAGGTGGAGTGCAATTGAGTGTGAGGCATTTGCTGTGGTCTGGGCACTGAAGAAGTTGAGACCATGCCTGTTTGGGACTCACTTCCGGGTCAGACAGACCACAGGCCCCTCAGATGGTTGATGCAGATGAGGGGTGGGAACCCAAAGTTGTTGGGGTGGTCCATTTCCCTACAGGGGATGGACTTTACAGTGGAACACCGCCCTGGTACAGAACACGCCAATGCTGATGGTCTGTATGGATTTTCCCGTCTTAGTGAAGAGAACTCCCAAGGGGAAGGGTAGTCCTCCCCACATTTCAGCTGGAGGGGACACGTGTTAGACCTTGTACCATTGGCGTGAGTCTCCCTTCCATTTTTTACTGATTGCCTCCTCTGTTTTTGATATGTTTTGCTGGTTTAGATGCTTTGGACACTGTACCACTGCTATTCAGTGCCCCAGAGCAAGTGCTCCCTATGTTAAATTGATGTATTGATTAGTGACTCCATGATTGGGTTATTTGATTTACTTGTCAGACCCTAGTACAGTGCACCATGTGTGCCCAGGGCTTGTAAATCGAATGCTGCTGGTGGGCTTGCAGCACTGGTTGTGCCACCCACAGAAGCCGCTTGTAAAGTGTGTCTCAGGCCTGCCATTGCAGAGCCTGTGTGCAGTCTAGTACTGCCATGCTGACTGGGTAAGTGCACCCACTTAACAGTCCCAAAAGCTGTGTGCTAGTGCCAAGCTACCAAGGGCGTGAGCAGGGGTTATCAAGTAGTGTAATCCACTTTCCCTGATTTAGAAGCAAGGGTCCCTATTTGGTCAAAGGTACCTACCTCTGCCAACTAGAGACTCCCAGCTCTAACAGTCACTCACTGTCTTTCTAGATTGAACTATGGGATTGAGGAAGGGAGTCTGGAAGACGAAGAAGAAAAGATAGTTTGAAGTGTCACGAGGGAATTACATCTCAGGAAGAGTTGGGGCTGTTGCTACTGACTACATTTTGCAGCAGATTTCTGATGCCATGCGTAATGGTTGTAGCTGTGTTTTGAGAAAGAGTGCTGAGCTAGGAAGGTATTGGAAGGTAAGAGATAAATTATCTGTGGAAGCAGATGTTATTTTGTGAGGGACGAGACTTTTAGTGCCTACGCTGTTGAGAGAGAGGATCATGGGTTTGGGGCATAAAGGGCAACAGGGGATAAGTAAGACCAAGGCTAGGGTACGTTTTAATTTCTGGTGGCCAGAAATGATTTGAGGATAGAGAGGAAAATTAGAGACTGTCCACATTGTATTAGAGTGATAAGGTGTATAAAGTTAGGAGTCCCTTGATGAGCTGTAATGATTGTCCATCTACACAATGGGAAGTAGTGACAGTTGATATTGTTGGATGACTGCACTCGCGGGGGACCTCCAATTAACTGCTGGTGCTGATTGATCAGTTTTCTCATTGGGCAGGTGAAATCTTTTGTCATGAGGGTTTGCCTTATGCCATTTTAACTGACAGCGGTTTCCATTTTGTGTCAATTGACATGGAGGAATTCTTACAAAAAAGAGGCATAAAACACAGGAAGCATTCACCGTATCATACCAAAGGGAATGGCACTGTGGAAAAATTCTACAGAGCAATAAAGGAATGTGTACAGTTGGAAGTCAATGCAGGAAGGTATTGAAAGGAAGGACTCATGAAGTTCCCATGTGCATACCATTTTTCTCCACATACCACTACAGGAGAAGTCCCTTTTGAATTGCTCACAGGAAGAAAGGATAATACTGAGTTATCTCCTGGATGGGTACATTGAATGAAAAGTGAAAATGTGTCATGGGACTCCTTGAGAAATGCTGGTGAGAAAGAGATAAGATGTGCAGAAAAGCGGAAGCGTAATTATGTTATGAAAAGTGTGAAAAAACTTGACACATCAGAGGAAGAAATGGTAATGATGAAAAAACCTGTATTGTCTAAGGGTGGTTCCAAGTTTACAGGTCTTCTGAAAATTGTCAAACTCTTGCATAATGCAATCAAAGTAGAAGGCAGAAGAATTTGGAATCTTATAAAGTCGTTGATCTTGTGACTGGGGGTGAATGTTTGCATTGTCAAGCATTCCGTCCATCAACTGTTTCTTTTGCACATATCTTATAAAGTGGTGTCATACAAATGAGATAGTCTGGTCTAAGTCGATGCAGTAGCTTTAACAAACTTATTGGTGGAGAATTTATTTCATTTTTTAATCAGTTTTCTGCTGTAGAGTTAGGAATTTTCTTTAGTTTCATTTGTATTGTTTTGTTGTTATAAGGAGGTGTGGGTGGTATTTAGGCATTGTATTTCTATAAGAAGGAATTTAAAAAGTAAGGGCATTCCAGCCCAGCTATGACATATTGGATGTTCCATGGTCAGCTACAACTGGACTTTAGTTGATATCTGACCCATGGATGGGATGTTCTCCAAGAACCTACATACACCCTATATGATTTTAGGTGCTTTATTACACTTTCCAATCCCTTTCCAACTTGCAAATGGTTAGAAGTTTACTCCTGCAGAGGCAGTAGTAAATCCCTTTTCATGGTGAAATGGGGGAGGGAACACCAGCAAAACTTGCCATGGAGGAGAGAACTGTTTTCGCCATAGGTTCAAGTCCCGATATCTGTTCAGCATCCTGTGAATCTGGGAAAATCACTAAATCTTCCTGTGCCCATAAAAAAAAAAGAATGTTACCTTGTGTGATGTAACTGGTGCTCATGTAAAGGTCTCCAATACCTTTGGGTTGAGACCTGCTATCAGTGGTGGTTCGCCGAGGGAGTGCTGCAGGGCGGTGGGGCGGGGTGGGGGAGGTGCAGGGTGGGGGGTAGTAAACTCCGGCATATGGCGGAACGGAGTTAAGTAAATAAATAAACGAAACAATTCACATTGCGCATGCTGCATCGCCGTGTTGGCGTTGCAGTGCGCGCAATTTAAATTGTTTTATTTATTTATCTATTTACTTAACTCCGTTCTGCCGTATGCCGGAGTTTACTACCCCTCCCCTGCCCCAGCTCACCACCCCACAGCACTCCCTCGGCAAACCGCCACTGCCCGCCATATCAAACTGAAAAACAAAAATAGAGTCTTGTCTCTACTTATAAAGCTCTTTTACCCATATTCTCACGGCCTCATACAACAGAAATGTACAGGGGCTAATATTATACTAACTCAGTAGTGCTCATGTTATGAACCTTCGAAGGATAAAGAGCAGATCCTGCAGACGTTCAAGCCTTGATGCCTTGACTCCGTGAGCTACAGTGCATTAGGCTGTGTTTGATAAAACGGTATCTGAACTTTGCATAACAGATAGCGTATCTTAATACCACTGTTTCACTTCAAAACTCTGGGATTGCACCGGTTCATCGGAACCATCAACGTGAAGACCATAGGCAAGCTGCGTTTGACCTTCGAGGATGACACTGTCCCCCCAGATATGTAACGACTCCCACGCCCCTGTTTCCAGGTGCAGTTCTGGTATTTTTTGTGAAGATCCAACAGATATAACTGCCCAAATGCAAAGGAGAAACTCTTCTGCTGCAGCTTCATGCACCGGCAAAACAGCAACTTCCAAAGGATTCTCCGAGAATGCCTTAAAATCTGAGACTGGCACAGTTTATAAGATACATCTGGAGCAACTCAAGCAACTCCGCAAGCGCAGATGTGCGACACTTTCATTGTGAAGTGGGGCCATGCGCAGGTCTGCATTCTTAGTCCTCTTTAAGAGTATTATCCTATGAAAGGCTATTGTAAAAAGTCCAATGATTTATCACGTAACAACAGAAGGCGTAAAAGGATAACATGAAAGGGAAAATCAACCCATTAATAGCTTCAAACTTGTGTAGGTAGGGGGTATTGCTCAAAATTTAAGGGAAAGTCCTTAACAGTATCATATTTGTGCAGTACAGTTTGTTTTGTCGAGTACAGATGGGCAGAGATTTTCCCATCTGTGCTTTATTCCTGTCCTAATTATTTATATGCCAATTATCCAGCAAAGATGCATCATCCAAGCTGTGTTTTGAAGAAACCATCCCATATGGCACAAAACATGGACCAGAAAGCACACGTAGACTCCAGGAAGTGGGAGTAGCACCCTGGGTGACGCACGGGAGCCAGCCCCAGCCACGGCAGACAGCGGTCCAGGGTCCACCATACGCTTCTCTGCGCTTCCTTCACGAGGCTCCGGCGAGAAATACCCCGTGAAAACGGAAAACGGTTTCAAAGGCCACGCGTGTTTCCCCAACAATGGAAATGAGCATGGAAAATAGAAAAGCAGCGACAGAAGGAAAAGAATTATCCACTGCAGAACCTAAAGAGGAATAATTAAAGGCAGGGCTTAGCCTCAGAGAATGTCATTGCTGCATGTTTCGATGAGTGAAATCTCGTATTATGACTGATTAAAATGAAGTGCGTGATGGAAACCTGAACATTAAGTGTATGATGGAGACGCTTCCTGTTGTCAGCAGATGATAATACAGGAGTGCGAGGCTCCCCACAGGCCGCTGCAGAAAGAACATGTATTTCTTAGGTGATGGTCACTATCGATCTGCCAAGTGCATTCGCGCAGCCACAAGTGCATAAAGACAGGCACGCCCACATCGGCTCTATAAGGAGCCAGCTTGTGAGCATTGCTCGATTCAAAGAGTGATACTCATGGATTCTGCACATCCATGGGCTGTGTGTACTTGTGCGTCTTCCTTGCTGTCCTGCCCTAGCCAAAGTGAAAGGGCCAGAATGCACCATGTTTTTGCAATTCGTTGCGTTCCTGCCCTCTGCTCCTGCGCTGACGCTGTTTCGGCAGCCCAGCGCCAATGCAGGCACCCTTGCAACATTGTGCAAGGGGGCCTGTGCTGTCGTAGTATTGTTTTTGTGCAGGAAGAGGGCACCTTCCAGCGCAGAAACAATCCGAGGAGGCGCCTTCCTGCAGCACACATACAAAGAGGAAAGAACAAAGAGAAATAAAGTTATTTCTCATTGTTATGCCTCACCTCAGGAGGCGTAAGGTTTTGGCACTTCCCCAGGTTTACATGCTCTCGTAAATTTGGGGAAGCTTCAAAATCCATGGGTGTTGCATCGGAAAACACACCGCAAAACCCATGGAACACCTCCCGAACGGTAATGCAGCGATTGCCCTTCCTTGCCTCACTACATATCTATGAGGCCATCCAAAGCCATGCATGGCCTCAAAGATATGAATTTGCAGTTTGCTCATAAATAAGCCCCTCAGTGTGCATGAGCATGAATGACGGTGCATCCTATATACTGTGACCGCATCGCGAGAAGGTATGGTGAGGAATGAGGGACAAACAAAGTGATATTTCTCAAGTGGGTGGGGGAGAGGGGATGAAGAGCTTGGGAATTGTGGGGGCCACGGGACAGGTCGGGAATGTGTCATTAATTACCGGTAATCTTCATTACCCCGATTAAGGTCCTCCTCGTCCCAGTCATTGTCATAGTGAGGTGGTCCTGCCTCCTGACAGGCTCCTAACATGCTTGCCTGTTTTTTATGTTTTTATTTAAGCCTCTCCCACTTGCCTCCATGCCTGCTAGTAACAAGACTAGACACAACAATAGAGGGAGGGATGAAGAGAAGGGACATAACATGGACGAGGAGGACCTCAATTAGGATAATGAAGATTACCGGAAAGTAACAACACACTACCCTCTCTTAGGACCTCCTTGTCCCAGTCATTCCCATAGTGAGTATTTCACAAGCCCCAACACAACAAGGAAGCTTGACACCAAAATCTAATGAACAACTCAAGTTTTATTAAATGAAGCTCAAGACACAGCTGCCTTCATAACACCGACAGCAAAATTATCCAGAGAAGCATGCAACACACCCAGCCGATAATGCTTGATAAAAGTGTGATGAGACTACCAAGTAGCAACCCTATAATTTTCTGTGATAGAAACTCACCCAGCCTCAGCTCAGGAAGCGGACACAGATCTAGCGAAATGGCCATTAACCGGAGTTGGAGGAACCAGCCCCAAAAGACTTATAAGACTGACAAACTGCTGGGCACCCCCGCCTAATAATAATTGAAGTAGACACATTTTTCCCTTTAGCCACCCCATCAAAGGACACAAACAGAGCAAGGGAAAGGCGGCATTTCTAAGTGCATCGCAGATGAACCTGAAGAGCCTTTTGAACATCCAAAACAGAGATAACCTGACCATTAACCTCCCCAGTAAAATCTGGAAGAACAACCTCCTGCTGCAAATGGAACTTAGAAAAAATCTTAGGGACAAAAGCTGGATTGAACCTCAGAATCACCTTATCCGGCAGAAATTGTAAATAGGGATAGGAAATCAGCAAAGCCCCCAATTTCCCCGACCGGCGGGCCGAAATTATGGCAAACAAAAAAGCCAACTTAGCAGATAACCAGACCATAGCAGTCTGCATCGAAGGCTCGAAAGGGTTCAACTGGGGACTCTGAAAGACAGTCGGCAAGTCCCAGGAAGGAAAAATCACTTGAGACACCATCCGACGGAGCCAAAAACTCTGCAATAAGTGAACCACCAAAACAGCAATACCCTCCAGAGCATTTCCCAACCCCCTGCAAGCACGGATAGCTGCCCATTGAGCAGCCAGAATAGAGGGGGGTAGATTTTTCAAAAACCCATCCCTCAGGAACGTAAGAATCTTCACCAGCTCCCCAGCAACCGGAACCACCCCATAAGCAGTACACCATTTAACAAAGGAGTCGCAGTTCTTATTGTAAGACTTAAGTGTCGAACTCCTGTGGATTTCTGAATATCCAGAGAAGAACATCTCAAACACTTAAACGCTAAGAGTTCAAGAGCTCAGCCATCAGTTTCAGAAGACGGACATGGGGCAAGGACAGAACTGGGAACTGAAGAGAGGACGGGATTACTGGCAAGCAAACAAACCTTCTCCGGGACAATCAATGAATAGAGACCGCCCTCATTGCTATAAGATGAGACTTCCCCATGAGCAAATCTGTGAGGCCAGTTGATGGAGAGGGGGGCTCTGCATACCTCCCTGTTGAGTCAAATAACATCAAGCCACCTGGTTGTCGGCGTGAATCAGGGGATTTGTCACCAGCAACTGATTCTGAATCACCTGTACTGCCTACCAAATCAAAACCAACTCCTGCCAATTGGAGAAACGAGCCCTAGCCCTCAGAGACCACTGACCCTTTGCTGCCAAGGACCTCAGTGTGGCCCCCCCTTTTCCACAGACCGGCATCTGTTATGAACAGGGGAGGAGGGAGCTGGAAACTGATCCCCTTTTCTAAGTCAGGAGTGTGCCGCCACCACCCTAACTCCTGAACCAGAACAGGAGTGAGAGGAATCTGAGAGTTGTAATCTGCAATGGAGGGATCCCAGTGGGCCAACAGATGGTTGATGAGAGACTTTAGGTGAAGGCGAGACCAGAAAAACACTGCATTGGTGGAGGCCATCAAACCCTGGGCCCTCAAACAAGTCTGAGCTGGAGCCGACTGCTGAGACAAATGTACCAGCAGTCTCATAGACGGGGTGATTCTAAAGGGTGGAACAATACCACATCATGGAGGCAAGAAGAGAGTGTCCCAATTCACAAGAAAAGGTGGCCAGACGATCATGCTAACTTAATACTCAGCAGTCTCATAGACGAGCTGCAAAAGATCTTTTGCTGACAGGTTTTAGAGAAACTGATCGAGCGGGCCTCAAGAAACTATTTTTTCAGAGCTACATGTAAGGGTTAGGCCAAAGACAAGCACATTAGACCAGTTATTAAGGTTTTGTAAGATTGATTGAAAAACGATACTACTAGGGAAAGGTCACCTCTACGTAATATTCACAGACCTTAGAGCAGCCTTCAATCTAGTCCCCCAGAAAAAGTTCTAAGAGGGTTCTAGCTAACATTGGAGGGCCTGAAAGTATCGTATATACTCTGATTAGACTCCACACTGGTAATCTAGTATGTGTTGGGTATGGGAAGAACAGGGAACAAACTGACTCTATTGAAATAAAAAGGGGGATGAGGCAGGGCTGCATTTTGGCACCTACCCTCTTCTCTTTATACATTAACAATCTGGCACATGTATTTGACTTTCCAAACAATGATGCTCCCAAGATAGGCTCAGCTAAGATACCAACTCTCCTGTTCACCGACGACACGTTACTTATATCTAAAACCCCTGCAGGCCTCCAGGACATTTTAAATTGCTTCTTGACATTTTGTTCAGATCGCGGCCTGGAACCAATATAGGAAAAACTACATTTATGGCCTTAAACTCTTGTAAGTTGAGTCGGGCGAACAGTACTGTGGGCAACATGTCTCTAGGCCAAGTATACGACTTCACCTACTTGGGGGTAAATTTGTCACATACTGAAGTTGGTAAAAATGCACTCAGGCTGACCCAAGTGGCAGGAGTGATCCTTAAAATGACACGGAAAATGAAACTGAAAAATTGGCTTCCAGCTCTTGAGATTTACAGGGTCAAAGCTAAAAACACAGTACTTAATGGTGCAGAACTTTAGGGTGCAGGGACATAAAGGAGCGGACATACCCAGAAAATAAATTCAAAAGGATTTTAACTAATTTCCCCACAAGTACACCCTTGCTGCCTTTAGCGCTAGATATGGAACTATTTCCCATCGACTTGCATCCCAAAATGAGACAGCTGCTATATTGGTACAGGTTTTAGCCTATAATATGTAATATTTATGCCACATTTCCCTTTGAAGTTGGTACAAACACAGTGCCACTGGCATACATAAACCAGTTCCGCCTGGCTCAGGCCAGGTTCACTCCAGGAGGGAGAGACACCTTTGTGGAAGGCAGCCACAATCCATTCAGGTGCAAGTGACAACTTCTCCCTCTACTCTAAATGCAGTCAAGTCTATTCAGCCTGGCTATGAGTCACCCAGCAAAGGCGGGGCACACCTCAACCCACCCTCCCCTTGTATCTGTCTAGTGTGAATGCACATTCCCTACTCCTGTCACTCTAAATCCACACAGGGAATCCTCAAAAGGCAGAGGAACACAGGATGGTTAAGAAAGAAAATGCCAGGTATCTAAAAGTGGGTGCATTTGCCAGCTCAACATGGCATTACAAACTACACGCAGAAACTGCAGTGGCAGGTCTGAGACACCTTTAAAAGGCAACTTGTGTGGGTGGCACAACCAGTGCTGCAAAGCCACTGGTAGTATTTGATTTACAGGCCCTGGGCCGACACAGTGCACTGTACTAGGGACTTACTAGTAAATCAAATATCCCAATCATGGAAACACCAATCCATAAACACAATTTACGGCTGGAGCACTCGCACTTTAACAGTGAACAGCAGTGAAAAAGTGCGCAGAGCCACTAAAGAAGTAAAATGAAGTCCAGTACACCATAAAAACCAGGAAGGCAGAAGGCAAAGAGACATGCCAAAAGATGCCAGATCCAACATACTGCTTACACTGAAATGAATTGTAATAAAATAAGATTTTTAGTTAGAATTCCGAAAATGTTACTGTTAGAAAATTGCCATTTTCGTGTCCCAACCAGTGGTGGCTTCTGCCAGTGTCCTGGGTCACATGACTGTGATTGGCTCTGCTGTTGGGGTTTGTGTATTGCTTCCAGGCAGTAACACAATGGGGTGAACAGGATGGGCCACACAGACAGGATGACTAGGCAGAGGCTGCACCCAGCTCCACTTACACTTTAAGAGGTTTTGCCTCCAGCACATGCAAAGGAATCGAACACTAGACCTTTCCTGCCTTTTGTCACCCCCAGACAGTTTGGAACCTTGACAAGGGAAGGGAAAGAACTTTCCAGAGCCAGAAGTGGGAGTAGCACAAGGAGTACCCTACAAAAAGGCTGGCACCGGGTATACATATTAGACCTCAAGAGCCACTCATCAGAACACTCCTGGACATGAGAATGTTACAGAAGAAGGACCGCCCTGCTGCAAGAGGACTGCTCTGCTGCTTGAAGGACTGCCTTGCTGTCTGAGAAGAAAGACTGGATCTGCTTGCTGTTATCACATGCTAACCAGAGTGACACCAAGGGTCAGTTTGATGACCTCCTGTGTGAGCCATAACAAGCTTTATAAGCCTCCCTGCAACTACCTAGCATATCTGCTGCAACTAGATCTGCCTGGATGTGCAACTGGACCTTCCTGAACCTTGTTGGCTCTACTGGATTGAGTCTCTAAACCCCAAGAGGTGCCTCTCCAGGTCCTGGACCTTTGGTTGGCCTCGGAGTGTACTCCTCCTAAAGTCAATGTGAAAATCCTGAAGTTTGGACTCTTTACGACAATGAATGGGCCCTTTCACGCCAAGACTCTCCCGCCTGTGTCGACCACCAACATGAAGTGCCAGTGAGACTCACTCTTCATGCTGACAATGACTGTCTGCAGTGACCAGCAACGCGATACCTGCACTATGCACTACAGCAACAACAGCCCACGACAACCGAAAACATGAACCTACAGCAATGACTGTTCATCATACTTGACCAGCTCTTCGCGCTACAGTGACGACCAACCTGCTCTTCATGCTACAGCAAGAACCATTCGCAATCCTCCTCCTCCTCCTCGTAGCCTCCTTCAGTGAAAATGGAACTCTCTGTGCAGAAATTAGAAGGTAACTTTTCAGTAGGACTAACCTGTCCCTATATCTAACCCATGCATCATCTTTGTCAGCCTGAACTTTCCCCCAGTCTACCATGACCAGATGACTGCAAGTGACGTTTTGTGCTTTTAAAACTATGTAAACTGAATATCTTTTTGATGTCCTGGTATCACTTTCTTGATTGGAATGTACTCTTTTTTTCAAAATTGGTTTGGGATTTTTTGTGTGTTGTGTTTTTACTTTATTACTGTTTAGATGCTGCATAAACAATTTACACATTGCCTCTAAGTTAAGCCTGACTTCTTTGTGCCAAGCTACCAGTGGGTTAAGCACAAGTTAATTTAGTTACTTTAGTTAATTTACCCTGACAGCCATTGTGGTTGTTGCCTGAATGGGGCTGCTACCCCTCTCAACCTATGCCCCAATATTTTACACCTAATAAGCCAGATCATAGTGTTCGTTCACAGGGTTGACAAGGAGCATAGTATTGGTACAATTGCACAGGGCTAGCAGGAAGCTTGGGGGCAAAGAGGGGATTATAGTTGTGCACAGGGAAAGAAATGCCTCCAACTTCCTGAACTTCACTTATTCCACAAGGTGATTCTTAGGGCTCTTTGTGGCATACAAACACTTCAGCTGCTATTGAGTGCCCCCCTCTCCGTCCTTAGATTGTTGAAATATTTCCACCCCACATGCAGCAACTTCCCAGCCAGCATAGAGATAGAGTTGAATATTTTGCTCCAGTGCTCACATTGGAGTTGATTTATATAGGCATGTGAGAGTAAGTGGCAGACTACTCCTGTAGTACTTTTTCACTTACTCTTATATGCCTTTGCAAATTGTCATCAAAACATCTAAAATGTGGATAAAATGAGAATAATACTCCCCTACACATATACAAGTAGTATGAACAGAAAAGACAGTGCCCTTTTTGCACTTTTACTAATAGGGGTTGGATGTTGTAGGGCTGATTTACTAAGGTATACACAAGTGCATAAAAGTTTACTCCCGCATTACTATTTCCCATACTCATAAATATTTTTGTGAATCAGCCCCAAGATGTCATTCAATTCCAGTCAATACATACTCTGCATTAAAAACATCTGTTTAGTTAACAAAATGATCAACTCCATCAGTAATTCTCACATGAAGAAAAGCATAATGGAATTGGCACCAATGTGAACTTGTTTGCCTTCTAAACAAGTTGTTCTGTGAAGGTAGATGCATTCTGAAGCTAAAAATACACCCATGGTATGGAGAGGTCAATTGTGGACTACTGTGCCAACCACTAGTGTGACCAGGTAAACATGATTCCAGCCCTACTATCAGGCAAACATGATACCAGCTGGCAACTGCATTTTAAAACCTGCTTCCTGACTCGTCAAAATAAATCCATTTGACAAAAGGAAGTCTTCCTTTTAAGTATTAATAAGTCACCCATATGTAGCCCTTGTAGCCCACAAGGCAGAGTGCATGTCATTTAAAGGTAGAGCATATAGAAATGTAAAGTTAAAATGTTCTTAGAGTGAATAGCACCCAAAGGTTATTTTCACTGTAGCAAGGCTTGCTGGCCCATAGAGGATAATGAGAAGCAAAATTAAATATTTATTGTGCTATCTCTGGATTGGGAGCAGCCAGAAATATGCTTATACCACGACTTTTAACAGCTTAATCCAATGTCTAGTTGGATTTTTAATAAATATTAAGGAAAAGTAAATTTTAGAAAGTTACCTTTTACCTGCCTGGCGCTCATGGAGGCTAATTTGCATTAGCTCTCCAGCAGTAGCCCAGTGAGTTCTTAGCCATGAAGAGGTGTTTAAAACTCCCAGAGCAGAAACAATGGGTGCGGAAAGGTGATTTCTCTTCCCCTGGCAGGAAGACCAGTTGGAGGGTACCGAGGAACTTAATTTACTTCAGAGGGGCCTTCCTGGTCACAAACAAATGTTAGGTGACACCTGGAAAGCCCCAGCTTGTGTCCTACCAGTCAGGCAGCACCAAACACAGTCGGGAGAAAGCTGCCCCAGAACTGCTTTGAAGTAACCAATAGCTGCAAGAGACCTTTTCTGAAGTTCCCAGCAGCCAGTACCAACTGAACCTGATCTGGATCCTGCTGGAGGCCTCTGCTGGAGTGAGTCCTGACCCCCAAAGGGCTGTTCAGGTGGTCCTAGGACCACAGTCTGTGTCTAATTGAACTTCTCCTGCCGCTTCTGAAAACCTTGGAATTTGAATGTTTTGTACTTCCAATATGAATTTCTCTCGCTCAGAGCTTTACCAGCCCAAACAAGTGGCTATCTGAATTCAATTTGCTGCCTTGTCCCGCCGAAGGATTTGAACTTCCAGAAAAAAAGACTACTGCCTATATATATGGGAAAGTAACGCAACACAGCGCAGCAAGTCACCTTGCCGTGCTGCGTTCCAGGAAAAGGGCAGGAATGCACTGTATTTGAAATAATACGTTGTTGTCTTGTCCTTTCCCCTGGACTTGCTCACGATAGGCTGCCTAGCACCAACTCAGGCCCCCTTGTATCATGGTGGATTGTTTTTGTGCAGGAAGGGGCACTTTCCTGCACAAAAACAATCATGAGAGGCTTTTTCCTCTGTCTATGTGTGATGCAGAATGCAGAAAGAGGAAAAAACCAGGAGAAACAGAAACATTTCTTCTCAGTACGCCTCTTCTGGGGAGTTGTATCTTCTTTGCACATTCCCAGGTTTACCTGTTCTAGTAAATCTGGGAATGTGTCAAATTCCATGGTAACACTTCCCTCTCATAGAGTAATACACCGCAGAGATTTGCACTGCGTTACATTACTCAAGATTTATGAAGCCAGGCAGGGCCATGCAAGGTGGCCTTGTGTAACTTCAGAAATCACTTTTTGTGTTGTGTCACTCTTCCACCACATTGTCTGGTGCAAGAGCGACGCAACGGGGCTCATAAATATGCCCTTAATTTCTAAGGGAAAACCTCCAACCAGGTTTATCCAAACCACGTCCCACCATGATTGACCTGAGAGTGCGCCTAAGTCCAGTGTACCATTCACTACCATTGGCGCATTGTGCTTTTTGGAGCTATTTTTCCTTTAATCTTTAAAAATTCACATCTACGGTTCTCCTTTTGGGAATTTTTATGTTTTGGTCTCATTTTGTTAATTAAATATTACTCTATTTCTTTAAAGTGGAGTGGGACTTTTATTGTGCTGTGTTTCTCAGTTTCTCCCTGTTTTGTTACTTCTAAATGCCTCACACATTTTCTCCAAGTTAAGACGTTCTGCTTCGTGTCATAGCTTGTAGGGGTTGAACTCAGGTTTAAATGACTGAAACCTTTAGTTGCACCTAACAAAATAGTGTATGTATTACTTGTGGTGGACCTCAACCCACCCCAACTAATAATCCACTGTCTTAAAATAACAATATAGACTGCATAGTTCAAATAACATACATTATGAACTTGCTGAAAGTAGAATCACATTATAAATATAACAAAGCTGAAGCCAACAGCTTCTGTATATCAAAATTGGACAATTCCTAAAACACTGGCAATTCTCAAGGTATGATTGCACCATATATTTCACAAAATGATAGATAGCTAAAATCTTGAAGTTCCATTAGTCAGAATGTGGTTGTGATCCTTCAAGTATCAAGCTCTAATCAGACCATGAGAGTTACACAAAGCATCGCCTCATTCTTGACGCCACTAACCATGGTTATTTTGAGAAGCAGAGGGTTGCAAGGCATGAAGCGCCTGCAGCAGCAGCCAAAGCACAGCTGATATTCCAGTACACGCAAAGGTGGGAACATGAAACAAACATGTGGAGCCATTCTGCTCATAATCTGTTGTGAGCAGGCCCCATCCTGCCATTGGAATCTCCTTAGAAGTATATAATTTTCAAAAGGGAAAGGTAATGTTGGAGCTTGTATGAAAACTCTGTGACCTGTTTTTATTTTTGCTTTTCATGGTCCTGGATTGCAGGCTTCCGATACCGAGTAGTGCGGGGCTGCTAGACAGTACCACAGTATACAAGTGCCTTCCCGTACACACGGTAACTTTTTAAGCTAACATTATATGTCACATTAGATGTTTTTGGAAGTCTGGCAGGTAAGCACCAACTGCACAGATGGCATAATAGTAAAAGACTCCATGTTGGCCGCAGCAAGGCCAAGACATGCGTCCCACCCATATGTGGGACCAAAAACCTAGCACACCCGCAGATAACAGCCATGACAAGGGGTCAGTGTTGCAAAGCCAAATAAATTCATTTTTGTAATTTAAATACAAAGTCCTACATTAAGTAATTCACTTGTCTCTGAACGTTATGTCCTCCAGCTGCTTACCTTTCAGTTCAAAATATGTAATCTGGACCCATTTGCATGTTTGGAGAGGCCATTCACCATGTTACCTTTTGAGGGTGTACCCGTTGTACACATAGGTAGAGTCTGCAGTGCTTACGTCTATTTTGTCTATCTTTCTCTTAGAAAGACCAGAAAACAATATTCTAGTGGTAAACGCCAAATTTATTTTCCAGATTTGTAGGGGGATTTATCCCTGTGGAGACTGCAGTAGATTTTTTTCAAAAAATCTGTTGTGTTAAAGGTTTACATTTCTTCTACTCCTTTAAGTATAATTTCTTTCCAGAGTTACAGCACAGGGGTTAACTGGGGAAGTCTGAGAAGCGATCAACATATTTTTCAGTGGAATTCCCAATAGGCTGGATGACTTATTGAAAAAGATAGGTTGTGTGTTTTTCTGCTGAAAGGCAAGAGGGGCTTTGGTTGCATAAGGTCAAATGGCAGCACATTCAAGGAGTAAGAATTCAAGAAGGAAAAATATCTACCTCTAAATATCACCAAGTTCTTGGCAGGAGGGTAGGGCTGAATACAGCTAAGAAGGTAGGATGGGGCCAAGTCATAAATGCCCTTTTAACCGTGCAAGGTAGTATAAAATGTTATTTCTTTAACCTGCAGTCACTTTAAAGCTCTTTTGGCTGCTGGGGAATGAATAGCCTAGGTTCCTGAGGCTTGGGACTAGATGGAGTTGTGCATTCTGTTCCCTTTGCAGCTGATGCAGGTGATTGGCTGGCACACCAGCGTTGACAGAAAATGAGTTCTATAGGAGGGCATTCACAGCCGCTCCTATAATCCCGTGGTGGGAAGTAGATGCAAGACATGCTTTGGTTTATTCAGTTGTAATAGGCACTACTGAAGAGATGAATTGGTCAAGTGGTATACTGAAATTAAACACTACACCCTAGTTCATGACCTTCACTGACGAAATTATGTGTTGGTCTAAAAGGACGTGGGACTGAACTCTTTTACACACGATATTATTTCTGTCTCAAAATATAATCTAGTCCTTGTTGGGTCTATTCAACTGTGGGTTGTTTTGGCCCATCCGGTCTTTGACTGCTGTGCTTTCAACATGTTTTGGAGGGCAGAAATAGAGCTTGTATACGACATTAAATGCAGCTGGGAATCATCGGCATACAATTGCATCACAACAAATGATCTTGAAAGATGGTAAATAGCAGTTTCATATAAATAATAAATGACATGGGGGAGATGGATGATCATCTCCCATGAACACTTCTGAATGGAAAAACATCCTGGGACACCAAGGATGCAACCTGTATGCTACAACTGTTAGAAATAATAGGAACCATCCCACAGCTTGCATGTCAGCAAGTGCCACTGAAGGCAATCTCTTCAAACTACACTGTAATCGACAGTGTTAAAGACTGTGAAGAGGTCCATCCCAACGTGACCAACAAACAGGCTGTTTGCCACCTCATCAGTCCATCTACGGTCAATGTCCCAGAGGCCGAAGAGGGCAGTCTCAGTCCTGTGTCTGGGTTGAAATAATTCACTACTATGACTTCACATTTTGCAAATGCAGATAGTCATTATCAATGTTTTGGATGCTGTTGACCAGGATAGCGCAATCCCATTTTTTGATCTTGTTTTGATGTATAAAAGAAAAATATGTTTATACTCGGCCATGCTCAGCTTAAAGATTTGAATTTCAATTAATGCAGACGCCATCTCATTCTCAGAAAAACTGCAGTGAATGGAAATCTGTATTTGGAATGTTTCAAGCACCATCTGTTTGTAGCTTGAGTAAACTAGGTTGGAAAGCCTTTTTGTATGGAGTTGATGGTGTCCACCTTGTTACTTAGACTAGCAGTGCCAGACCTGGTGGAACATCTTGAGAGATGTATCTGAGATTGGCCTATGAGCTGTTGATGACTTAATTAATCTAAATCAGAAACACTGTTGATAAACATCACATAAGTATATTACCGGCTATCAAGTCTCTCTTCTCTCTCTCCTATGATATAGCCAACACCCTTGACTATTGAGACCTGTTCCTAGAGGGATTGGGGCATCTCCTGGGATTCCCATAAAATGTTTTACCTAAATTAGCCCCTGCAAGAGAGTTCCCAACACCATGGGGTTCAGACAATTGGCCTTGGTGTGCTCCTGGAAAGCCTGTCTTTTCTTTCATCTTATTTCACACCTTTGAACGGAATTGTTTTCACCTTAAAAACATTTTGCAAATAAATGGTTCGACCTCTTTAGTATTCACAAAAACCTTGGATATCAACAATAAACAATGGGTGTTTCTAAATGAAGCATTACATGAAGACAGGGCTACAGAGTGGCTGTGTTTTGGGTAGAACGATCTAGCTTCCTTTCTTTTGTAACATTTGTGAAATCTGTGGATGATACCAGTGGTAGCAAATCACCACTTCTCCAAAAACAGGAATGCAGTAGAAAATTATTTGTTTCTAACCTTGGTAAGGTACATCACATGCAAAGTCATTCCAGCATTCACTGTCTGTCTGCAGGTCAAACACCTTAGTGCACATATGCACAGGTCTGATCCGCAACTCTTCTTATGTATATAAATGAATATTTTAATAACTGTTCAATTCATTAAAATCATTACAGTAAATAATTGTTTGAAACAATTCCCCCCTCCCCTCCAAAGTCTTCATCCTTGTGGTCAGCCATGGACCCATGGCTCGCTTGTACACATTCTCAGAATTGCTTACAATTGCTTGTGTGATGGGACAAATGAATGCTGAGGCATGAAAGTCTAGTTTGATAAGCTAAACTTTAAATAAAAAAGGATAGTCCCCCTCATACCCCTGACAAGGTCCTGCAGCACAGCACACGGGAGCCACTGAACTGCCTTCATCATGAAGTAAAATGCACCATGCTAATAAAAAAGTGTGGTCATTAGCCTATCGTGGGATGGCATCAGTTTGTAACGCCTCATTAATAGCAATCCTGATTGAGTGTGTGATTTTCCCCAGTCTTGCTAGGTTTCTTGTCATTGATTCAGTAAAGCACAGGGCCAAAGCCTCTCTGCAGGTCCTTACCCCCTTTGCAATGAGTATGGGTCAAAAAAGGCGACTGCGCTTGTTCATTTTGGGGCAACAGCACAGGAGGTCGAGCCACTATTCTGTGAAGAAGGAACAGAGCCTGCACTCTGCGTTTTCCCCCTTATGTGCCCAAACTGGGTTAAAATCTGTGATGCGTACGATGGTAAGTCTCGAGTAGCGTATTTGCCTATGGACCTGTATTGTCAAAGCCATGCGTAAATAGGGTTGAGCCTTCCCCGGAATGTATGTTTCGTTCAGTGGCTCTGTGATCGAGCTATGATGGAGAGTTTCAATGTCTTGTGCAAAATATCTTTCCTGTACCTGCTTGTTCACAGCTTTTTTCCAGGCTGGTGGAGGAATATCAGTTAGTTGTAGACTTGCTGTATATAACCTTAGGATGGTTGTTGCCTGGCCAAGGTTGGCATGCCAGGTGGAACCTGCCTCCTTTAAACGGACCTCAGGTGATATCTAAGTGAGTCTGCTGCTGCACTCAAGGTCCTGAGGTAAAGCTTTATTAGAACCCCCAGGCAAATCAGATCCGACCTCCCAAGGCCGAGCTCCAGTCTTAGCCTTGATTTCCTGGTTTGCCGCGGAACGAACAACATTGATTGATATGCCTAGTCCTGGGTTGAAATTCAGAACCTGTCCAGTTCTCCTTGAAAAGCCATAGGGCCATAACAGATGGCAGGTATCAATTTTGCTTTTAAGACAATCAGTAAGGGCTCGGCTGATGGACTTAACAGATGATGGTTCAGCTGTTTCAATGAATGGATGACACTGTTGGCTTTAGTACTAAGATGTTGGTTGGCCCTTTCCGAGAACCAGACCCCAAGGTAGTTGTAGGCTGTTACTGTGCAGGCCCGTGGACTTGCCTTGTGTGTTAATGTTTCCCAAACACAACTACCTTGTTCTTCCCCTGATTAACCAGTAGATGGTTGTCCTGGTTGAGGCGATCCAGCTCATTTAGGACTCTCTGGAGGCCCACTCTAGTGAGGTCCATTATTACTGTGTCATCTGCGTATTGGAGGACCGGGAGTCTTGCGGTGCCCAGCCTTGGAGATACTAGGCTGGATCCTTGCAGAGTGCCCGCCAGGTCTGTGGTGTAAAGATTAGATAGGAGTGGGGGCAAAACGCAGCCCTGTTTGTGCCCATTGTTTACAGGAAATTTAGAGGTCACTGTGTTGGAACTTGTTTTCACCCAAACCCAAGATTCTTCAGATAGCAATGTTATTGCTTTTAATAATTTGGATGAAATCCCCCCGGTGGTTAGTTTCTACCATAACCTTCTGCGGTCCACCTTCTCAAAAGCGCTGCTATAATCAATGAAACAGCAAAACAATAGGAGGCTCTTCTTTTTGACCAGCTGTGTTGATAAGTGAGCCAACGCTATGATGTTATCCATGGTTGAAGAGTGTAACCTAAACCCTGATTGGTAACAAGGAATGATGCCTTTTTCTTGTGCCCAACACTCCAGGTCCTTCAAGAGTATTTGGGCGTAGGCCTTTGCTTCTAGATCAAGAAGGGTGACAAGCCTGTAATTTGATGGCTTAGTGCGGTCGTCTTTCGTGGAGATAGGAGAAAGTATGTAACCCCTCCAGGAGTCTGGCGTCTTTGCTATTAAAAAAGTGTTGTTGAAAAGGGGAGTTTAAAGTGCTGCCTAAATATCCGGTGCTGTTTTAAATACCAGTGCTGGGATTCCGTTTGGCCCTGGTGCTCCATCGTTCCTTGTTTTCATGATGGTCTTGATAACGGCATCAGCTTTTGTTGAGGTGCGTGAGAGCATGCTGTACCCCGCTTCCAAGCTATTCGATTTTATGGATCCTTTGTCAAGAGAGTTTGTCAAGTACTGTTGTTTTGTGTGACTTGACCTGCACCGCTTCTAAGCTGATAAATTCTGTGGAACCTTTGTCAAGAGAGTCGGTCAAGTATAGTTGTTTTACGTGGCTTGACCAATCTCGTTCTGGGACCCGGTTCTCCCTTGACGCTCCTCGATTACTCAGCTGGTTAATGTGCCTCCGCAGCCTGGTGTGATTCTTCCCTATCATCAGGGAGAACACTTTGAGCCATTCCTTTTTGGTATATTCTCTTTTGTTCTCCCAAACTTTCTTTTTGTAAGCTGACCTTATGGCTGTGATGGAAGGGCCATCAGTTGGAACTCTCCCTCTTTTATTGGCTTCCAGGGTCCTTCATAGAGCGTGTTTGCACTTGATTATGCCCATCAAGTGGCATGGGGCTCTAGGGGTCAACGGGGATTTATTGCTCAAGCACTGTCTTATGTCTATCTGCTTTCCTTGACTATTTGTTATATTGATAAACAGTTGAGCCTTCTATTTTCTCTACATATTATTGTCATTGTTATGTGGCTCATAGTATGTCTTAAGTGTATGATCATGCTATTTTCTGACCTCTAATGAGAATCATCCCTCCTGTATTAGCTTTATTGTTTTTCTACTTTTATAATGTACTTCTACTTCCTGTCTGAGCTGCATAGACATGCATCTGCCACAAGAAAAAGATCAGCCAGTGTACTAAACGTTTTGTAGGTTAATAAGGCCAATCAGAGGTGGTGGCGACTGATTTAGTTAATTCATACAGATGGCCCCTGAAATCTATTCACTTCACGAATTGCTATGTTCTCATTTGCAGCAGTGAGTTACCTTTGCCTTTGAGTCACCATACACCAGGTACCATATCTGAATACACCATACATAGTCATGTCGAATATTTGAGCATTGTGTGTTGTAAAAGGCTCTAAAAGTGCAAATCTGTACTTGTGTGAATCCACGTCCTCCAACAACAAAATTCCTTTCTACAAGCGTTTTGTCTTCCAGAATATTACTGGAAGCATAAACAAAAGTCATCTCCAAGGATCTCCAAGGATCCAGTCCGATACCTAACTATCCCTATGAAGAGGATGAGTACATGAAGGATTATATTTTCTGGTCTTCATTCCTGCAAAGGCTGAATGTAGTTCTTTTCAGTGGAACAAGATGACTCCTCGTGCTGTGCCAGACAGACGTCACAGTGTTGTGTTAATTTCTACTCAGACAACTTAATAGGATTTCCGTTGCCAAGGCAGCATCTTATTCTTAAGGTAGGAGACAGTAACTTGCAACCCAATGCTGGGTATTTTCAATTAGATTTAATTTAAATGTGATGTATTTCCACAACCCGGAATCCCTAACCTCAGCATAGCACAGATATGAGGAATGCGAGCTGCGGTATGGAAAAACCACGGTGTAAAAAGTGAATCCACCTTGGTCATCTCAGCGGAAGGTTTCACCGTTTCTACTGACTCGAAGGGTGGCCATGATGACGCAGACACCTCTACTTTCCCCTACTTTCCTCATCCCCACCTGGACAAGGATTGTAAATGCTTCTCTATCACAAGGCACGATCCCCGACTGCCTAAAAGCAGCTCAGGTATCTCCTATACTAAAAAAAACAACGCTAACAAAACTGATCTTAATAATTCCCGGCCTATCTCCAACATCCCCACCCTAGCAAAACTCCTTGAAAAATGCGTTCAATCCCAACTCTGTACTCACATAGGGAACTACCAACTCCTAGACCAGCATCAATCTGGCTTTCGGAAGGAGCACAGCACCGAATCGGCTCGCACTCATGTTATGGATGACATTTTAAAAATGCTCGATCAAAATGAATCCTGCCTCCTGATCCTCCTTGACCTTTCCTCCGCTTTCGACACGGTTAATCATGACAACCTCCTATCCATTCTGCAAAACAGGATGGGTTTTGGTGATCAGGTGCTACAATGGTTATCGTCCTTCCTCCACCACAGATCTCAAAGAGTCAAGTCAAATCACTCTCTCTCCCAGCCCTCTCCAGTTCTCATGGGGGTCCCCCAAGGATCTGCCTTATCTCCTATCCTCTTCAACCTTTTCCTGGAACCATTAGCTAACTCACTAAACTCCACGTATATTCTTTGCCACATGTATGCCGACAACACGCAACGCTATTTGAAAATCTCATCCCCGGAAAACATCATCTCACTCAACACTACCCTAACGTCTATCTAAAACTGGTTAACTGAGAACCATCTCCTACTCAACACCTCAAAAACGGAATTCCTGGTCTTCTCCCCTCAGTACCACATCCCCAAGCTAAACCTCTGGCTGAGTCACCTCACTGCTTTCAACTGCACTCCTCTCATCGTAGACTCAGCCAAATCTCTAGGAGTCACCATGGACAAACACCTGAATATGAAAAATCATATCAGCAATACATGTAAGAGAGCAAACCACTTGATGAGGACACTCAGAAATATCAAACATTTCCTTCCACTAAATGATTTCAAGCAGGTGGTCCAAGCACTTGTCCTACCGAGGCTAGATTAAGGCAGCACTACCCTCTGTGGCCTTCCCAAATACACCCTGGCTCCACTAAGGGCATCACTGAATGCTGCTGCCAGACTGGTTACAGGCACCAAACACAATGAGCACATATCGCCAGTCCTATAATCTCTAAGTTGGCTCCCCTACGAAGCACGAATTCAGTTAAAGATTGCCGTTATGACGCACAAAGCCATCTGCTTCAATACTCCCAGGTACCTGGCACAAAAACTTGAACTATCCTGTGGTGTAAGAGCCTCAAGAAGCGCCACTACTTTCCTCTTGAAACCACTTATCCTTAGCAAAAAGAGAACTTGTCACAGATCCTTCTCTGGCGCTGCCCCAAAGATATGGAACTCTCTACCACCGGAAGTACGCAGAATCTCCTTAACAACGGTGTTCAAACTGGAAGTCAAAAGATTCCTGATGAATAAATTCCTTCAGTAAGTGGGCTAGGCTCTCCTGCCCGATGACATTGTTCCTACTTCCATGGTACCATCATTTATTACTACACTTCTTTACAACATACTGTGCCCCTCCTTTGCTACCCTTGTACAATTGTTTAATATAACTTCCATGTGGCATTTGTCATGTAATCTATGATCATTCGTGTTTTTATCCCTACCTGTTGTTGTTTTTGCATTATTGTCCTACCTTTCCTTCCTAATGTAAAGCGCTCTGATATCCTATTGGATCTTGTTCGCGCTATATAAAACTCTATAAATAAATAAATAAATAAATAAAGGTTACTCTATCCTGGCACAGTACTTTTTATCACCCAACATTCACTTCCCCGATTATCTACTTTTTGTATGGCATTGAGACAAGAATTGTGGAAATAAACACTGTATAAAACTTATAAACATTCGCCACAAGGATCTGCTATTTTATCGTCTGGTGCATGCCGTTTTGTGCCATTCATTTCAACAGATAAGCATTTCTATGTGGGTCTACCGACTTCACATTGCAATATCACAACAGTATTGTTTTAACTTTCATATATAAACGTGTGGGTTGGATCAATTGCTGCAACAATAGATTTGAAATTCGTTAATTATAAAGAAACTTACATTGGATAATATGATTTTTAAAGCCCATTGAAAATGCTGAGCGTCTGAATATTATTAACCCAATTAGAGCAATCATTATTTGTTGTCTACTGCGGTACAGGTGTGGTAATGATCATACTGCCTGTGACCTAAAAAGTTCCACATCTTTCTATTCGCGTGACTACCTGTGGTATTCTTGTCTTCTCCTTCTCCCTGCTGCTCAGCCTTTGTGTGTGTGATGTCATCGGAATGTTCATGGATGCATGGTTTGAAGTGTGGTCAGTTGAGTGAGATGGGCTGAGCAGCTGGATGCTGCTCCCGGTGGAGCATTCTTACCATCTAACTTATGACTAATAAACTTACTTAACTACACCTATGACTCCTGGATTACATCACCTGTCAGAGTACCCTTCCTCAATGTAACACTACCTGACTACCCTCGTTCATTCCTCTGCTAGCAGAGCAGGAGATAACCTAGACGGCGAGGTCAGAGGTCAAATACTCTAAGGCCATCTCCCGAAAGGACACAGCAATAAAACTGCTAAAGTGCTTCACAGCCAAATGTTAATTCTTGAATTTCCACAGCCTTCGGCTTCACTTATTTTCCAAGCATCCTACATTCTCCACTAGTTATTTTTAGTCTCACATTTTAGAGGCAATTGGTACTGTCTTTTCATGTTATTATAAAGTTATATTGTTACATTTGCCGCCGTGGTGCCACTTCTATGGGAAATGTTATCTACTAGGCGAATCCTATGGTAAATCCCGGCAGAAGTGATTTAACACAGGAAGTGGTGTGAAGGCAATCCTTGGAGTAAAAGCCATCGTTCCGCAAATGCTAATGATTGATGATTGGAGCAGGTATGTTTAGGCACAACCCTTGCGGTTTACCTGGTGTGTGTATCAACGGGATGATTTGTAACCCACGGTTCGCATCCTTCCTTGTCAAGCACGAGTCTGGCACAAGAGAAGAGATCACGGTGTGCCACTAAGTGGCTCCGCTGCATTACCCTTCTACACAAAAGCTGCAGCAGTTTGAGAGCCGTAGCTCTCATTTCCGCTTCCCCTGAGTAGTGTCACGGTGAACAATAACCTGTTGTTTGTCTAAATTATACAAGTGCGTCACCCAACAGCTTAAATTGAAACCCCTTTATTCAGATGATGTGCACATGAAACGCATGTAGATCGAGCTCACACAGTGCCTAATTTTGTGTGGAAAGAAGATTGGTATCTTTGTAGGCATTTTTCATGCGTGTGTGTGATGTCCACAAATGAAAATATTCTCTGTTGTGCCCAAACCTGAAACAAACTGAGGCCTTCATTACACATCAGGGGGTACAACCCCCTGGAAGTGCTAGCGATGTTGCAAATGGCAACATGTTTGAAAGGGCCATTTTTAGGTTTCGCCTGAACAGCGTTTGTGTTCTGCTTGTGAAATCTATTGTATTTGATATAAATCTTAACAGGGGCTTAAATCCAGGCTTTTACTTTTAATTGGTTCGTGTGTTTTCTACTTACTTTTCCTCAGTTTTTATTGGCTGCATCATAATATTTCCCATTGCTTCTCTCTCATCAGTGGCCCGTGGCCCAAGTACTGCCTTAAATCTGCCTTTGGGGAACTTCTCTTAATGTTTAAACCACACAGCGCTTGTGTTGTGCTTATTTTCCCTGCACAGCGCTTCCTCTGTGCTTATTTTAATGTTTACCCTGCACAGTGCTCGCGCTGTGCTCGTTTTTAGGTCTCGCCTGACCAGCGCTTTAGCGCTGTTCTGGCGAGACTTATAGTAAGCGAGTTTCGGAAGTGCAAACAGTGGCTTTTCAGGCCTCCAAGTACAGTGCATGTGCGCCGTCCGGGCGCGCGCACCATTTGGAGGCCTGAAAGCACTCGTTTGCTTTCACTTTAGCCGTGATTCATTGCACCATTTGGCAGCCTGCGTGCCCGCCCCCACTCCCCCCTCCCACTCCGTCAGCTTCAGTGCGCGCTTGTTTTGCATTACGCCACTGTTGTCTGCACAGTACAGCAAACATGACTCTGGAGCAGCAACCGCAGTCCAACAGGCTGTTAGGGACTTGGCTTTATCATAACAAAGCGTTTTTACGACTCTAATACAGTATGAACACGGGCTCTCAACATGCACGGGGCCTGTAGAATAATGACCCCTGCCCCTCCCAGGCTTCTGAAGGGCCTAGTTACATAATGTACAAAAATATCACAGTTCCATCCTACTTTTTCCCCAAAACAGGCGCTTTGCTGTTTGCACGATCTATTTTGGGATGGGGTCGAGCGTTGGTCCATTTTCAAGTTCTTTGTGACAGTTCTTGACTTCTGCTTTCCTCCTGATTCCGTGGAGGGGTGGTGAATACAGTGGACCAGGGTCAACCCCTCTAGACGTGTGCACGGGTGGGGTAAAAGAACAATTTGTACATGTCCGTGTGCATCATGTGGAAAATGTGCCACACGTCAAGGAGCCATGTCAGAAACAATATGCTGTCATGCAAACACTGATTTGTGCACCGTCGTTTGCACAGCTGTCGTCGTATTTCAGTCATTGTTATGCCGAATCATTAAGTTGTGCACACACCCGGGTTTGTGATAAACGCAGATGCGAATATTACATTTTCGGCAGCTGTTGCACATTTAAGTTGTGTCTAACAGAGAATCTGAAAAAATATTATTTTGACATATTCTCATCTAAACACAAGTCTACACCGATACATCAGGCTGGGGTTTGTTTTATTTCTCTGCACCTGGTGTGAATGTTTTCTGGGATGTGAGTTTTTGAACATCTAAAGATCTGCTATGAAGACATTTCCAGCTAAATCGAGTTGCTTGCATTTTTAAACTGTTTATCGTGCCAGTGCCTTTCTACTACATATCTTTTTGTTAACTTGTAAAATTCCCTTTATATTTTCCTACTGGGCATACAATACGTAATGCTGTAAAACCCAGTGCAGCAACTGAAACTAGCAAAACGCCTTTACACAGATTTCAGAATGGAATTTCAACCAGTGAAATGAAAACAAAATATGTTAATTTATCTCGTGACACATGGAATTTGTGTTGTGCTAGTAAACATGGTGGTGCACCACAAAGCACATTCCTGAAGCGCACATTCTCAAATAAAGGTAAGCAAAACATGTTGAGTGCAACTGCCTGGCACAGAAAGGGTTGCTGCCTGCTTGTTAATTTGCGCGAGGCTGAAACCCCCGAGCATCGTACACTTCTTAAGGAACATGTTGAGACTGATGTATTATTGTCTGGGTCAGTAACGTAGTGAGGATGCCACAGGCCCTAGTGGAAGCATGGAAAATAGCCACTTTGACTGCCGTTGGGATAGTAATATACAACAGCATTTACAGGGTTTAAAGGGCCCTCAAGACTATGGACCTCAGTGGCACTGCCCCTGCTGCACCAATGACAGCTACACCGTTAGGCGGGTGTTATCACAGCGAAGCATTGCGACGTGAACAGCCACTTATTTGGTCTTTACAGGATGTATCAATCCAGCACAGAGGATGTTTGCAAGCAGTGCTTAATTTGAGCTGGTGTTGCAAGTGCCCAAAAGGCCTGCTGGGAGGAAACTTCTATTTGTACACTTGCAAGGACGAGGGTTGCAGTGCAAAAATAAATTCTTCGGAGAGGGCATCAGGGGCAGCATGCAGCATCCCATGAGAGCAGTGTCTGCTTCACCAATGTGTCTGTTTCTCCACTGCTGTCAGTCACAGACAGCTTCTACTATGAGAATCCTTGCCGACTTACAAGGGCAGCCAGGAGCCTACTGGATAAATCCTACATCATTTATACATTTCCTTCAGATTCCAAGAATAATGTAGAACCTCTTTGCCATCCCCCCTTTTCTTGCAATTCATACGTAATCACAATATTGACACTGTGACTCTCAAAGACATTTGCATCTTGCCGTGCCATTAAACTACATTGCGAATTTGCACAGCACAAGTTTTGCCAGGATCATAAGCTTTTAATGTTAACATTATTACATACTGTGCTTTTGACACTCATGCAATATTGCGGCGTACTTGGCCATGTGAGCAATGCTGCTCACTAAAACTGTCCAGTCAACACAACGATAGATGACGCAATATTTCAAAAGTACAGTGCATGTGCGCCGTCCGGGCGCGCGCACCATTTGGAGGCCTGAAAGCACTCGTTTGCTTTCACTTTCGCCGTGATGTGATCGCAATCGCGATCACTTTCAGCGCACCATTTGGCAGCCTGCGTGCCCGCCCCCACTCCCCCCTCCCACTTCGTCAGCTTCAGTGCGCGCTTGTTTTGCATTACGCCACTGTTGTCTGCACAGTACAGCAAACATGACTCTGGAGCAGCAACCGCAGTCCAACAGGCTGTTAGGGACTTGGCTTTATTATATCATAACAAAGCGTTTTTACGACTCTCCTAATACAGTATGCACCTCCCATCACTTCCTCCATAGGAGGATAATTCGATGTCTACTCCCGGTGTCCCACAGACGAAGATTAACATCAGTATGTGCATTTCGCTACATCAGGGGACCAAGTTGCCACATCTGACATCTGACACCTTGATGGATGGTTCTTCTGTTTTTAGAAAAAAAAAAAAATTGCAGTTTTATATCGCACGAACTCGACCCCAAAGTATTGGAGGGCTTTACATGAGCAGCAGTTACGTTACACAATGACTCATTAATTGTTTTGTTAGAGCCCATGCCCAGACTCGAACTTGGCTCCCTCCCTCTGAAGACGGCAGCTCTGGACATTACGCCAGAAAAGCTCCACAAATGCCCCTCTCCTGACTCCGGGGATTTATCTCGCCGGGCTGGACACCGCCCTGGGAGGGCAGTCTGCAGAGCTCATATCCTACAGCAAGCATGGTTTATCAGAAGACCCTGATAATTGGCAGTAATACACTCACTCGGCGACGAGCTGCCACCCGCAGCTTCTCTACCCCGTAGTCCCCTTTGAACTCCCAGATTTACATATTGAAGGTCTCATTAGCATCGGTTCACAGGACATTAGCAGGCAAATCTTCGCTTCACCCGCTGGGGGTACACTTGAGTTTCTTAATCAAGGCTAGATTACATCTCCTCTGCCCCAGACTTTCAAACTACGGCCACACAGCTCTGAGGCGAAGAGGTGGGAGGGACTACGAGGAAGAGTAAACATTTACTTTATCAAGACCTTAGGTACTACCTTCGCTTTACAGTTCACTACATTATATAAAAGAGCAGTAAGTAGGAGGCCTGTATGTTGGCTTCGGCGATATTTGTTTTCTGAAATACGTTCTTTCGAGATCGCTTCAAAATGTATGCCTTGGTACTTTGCAGAAGAGGTAATTGAAATATCCGCCACGTAGCAAACTTACTGACACATCTACATTGAGAGAAGGAGGTTGTGAGAATTATTTTCCATTGTAAAACGAAAACATTGACTGGAAAAAATGAAACCTTTCTGCGAAGCTTCCTCGCTGCATTTTTGAAAAACAAGCATTGGCATAGCTAATAGTTCTTGCCTTTGGGACCTTATGAGTGTTAAGCAGGGCTTTAAGTGGGATGAAAAATCTGCGGGTCTCTCAAAGGGGAGTAGCCAATGTAATTAAGGGCGTGGGTTAAAACACTTAAGATAACAAGCATTTGCAATGCAATAGGTCTCGCAGTTACACGAGTTAAAGCTATTGGCATTGTAAATGACAATGCCAATAGGCATTGTTATTTGCAATGTCAATAACTCAAACTCGCGTAAATGCGAGACCTAATGCATTGCAAATGCTTGTTATGTTTAGCCTGCCAGCTAAGGAGCCGCTGCAGTGCTGCTCAGTGTGGCTTTAAAGACATGTTGCCTGGACAAAGCGACACTGTTGGCATTGAAGCTTTTGCACCCAGCTGCTTTTGGGGGAATTTGTTTTATGTTGAAACTGCACAGTGCTTTTGCTGTGCTTATTTTCCTTGCATAGCATTTGCACTGTGCTTATTTTCATGTTTACCCTGCACAGTGTTTGCGCTGTGCTTTTTTTTATGTTTAGCCCACCAGCTGAGGAGTCTTCGCAGTGCAGCTCAGTGTGGCTTCAGGTTTCAGGTTTCATACGTCTTTATTTCGATTGTTATATCATAAAAGACAATTACATAAAAAGATATTAAGATCAATCAATCATACAAGCAAATTATTTAAAACACCATATTAGTGCATAGCAAGGCACGAATTAAGAAAGAATTAAACAGTATTTAAAGACGCAGTATAAAGTGGAGTAAAACCCAATGTTAAAATTGAAAAACCAGGATAATTAAGAATGTCTGGCTCTAATAACCCAAGCCCACCCTAGGTACTTTGCTACCCCAATTACAACCAATTCTGAGGTGTTAGTTCTTAGGGCCCACAATGCCTCTATGCATCTACTGATGTTCATCCGTTGGAAGATGGGCCTAATCCATTTGTACCTTGGAGCATAATAAGCGGGACATGCAAAGAAGAAGTGGCCCACACTCTCCTTTTGATCGTTACACCAGGGGCAGTACTCATTCGAACTACCAGCCCATTTTTTGGAAAAAGACCTTACTGGCAAACAACCTACTCTAAACTGGTGGTATAATTTTTTGTCCAGACTCTGGGTGATAACATCCCAGTAATTCTCCAGGGAGGGATCTAATTTATGCACCAGAAATCTGCCAGAAAGGGAAGCGCCATCGGAAACACACAACAGATTGATGTCTAACTGATGCCCAGTACAGTGACTTGAAGGCTTGCTTGGAAGGGAAAACAGAACTCCCCGGGGAATCCCACAGTTGGATAAGACCCATTTCATCCAGGATTTTTTCCACTTCACGGAACCAAGGGATGTTGCTAGAACCCAGGATAGATCTTACTTCCGCAAGTTCAGTAGCAAAGAGACTTAAATCCGGCGATATCCAAATCCGTCTCCACAACGCAACCAACCGATATCGTGCCATCTCTTTGATAGACTTACAACCCATGTCCAACAAGAGAGGTTTGATTGGGTTGGATTGGGGTAGTCCTACCAAATTACGCAAAAATTTGTTTTGGACTGTTACCAAAGGGGATAGGTCCAAAAAAAAAACACAGGTCAGCCCCATACAGTATAGCTGAACTAATTTTTGCGTCATAGATCTTAAGTGCCAGTATTACCCTTTTGGTAAGAGACATTTTTTGCTCCTGGATCAAACAGCCCGTGAGGCGTGCAAATTTTAAGCGAAGAACATCAACCTGGGGCTTCCAACGTAGCCGAGAGTCTAGAGTCACTCCTAAATAAGTCATAACCTCCACCTGTTCCAGACCCACACCATTCATGCTTACACAACTCTTTATGGGGCGATTTTTTGTTAGAACCATAAATTTAGTCTTGCTCACATTTATTTGCAGATCGTTTAATTTACAAAAATCCTCAAATCTGTTTAGGGCCGTTTGGAGGCCCTTACGCGTCTTTGATAGGATTAAAGTGTCATCTGCAAAGATGAGCAAGGGAAATTTAGTCCCACCCAGGGTCGGTGCATCAGTAGGAGTGTCTGCAAAGAACTTCACCACCTGGTCAATAAACAGTAAAAAGAGGGTAGGTGCTAAAACGCACCCCTGGCGGACACCCCGTGTTACGGGGAAACTATCCGTCACCTGCCCTTGACCTCCCCACCTCACCCTAGCAAAATTGCCCTCGTGTAATCTTACCAGGAGTTCAAGGAGTTCTTGTGGCATTCCTAGGGTGCCCAGAACAACCCACAATTTTGCCCTGGGCACCAGATCGAAGGCGGACTTTAGGTCCACAAAGGCGGCGTAGATAGACTCGCCGCCCAACAGCACCACCTTCCAGTATATCAGAATAAATCTGAAGACCTGGTCAATGGTGCTGGTTCCTGATCTAAAGCCAGCCTGCATCGGAGAAAGGATGCTCTTTGACTCCATCCACCCCTGAACCCTGGTGAGGACCATCCTGGCAACAATATTTTGGAGGGAGACAATGAGACTAATGGGGCGGTAGTTTCCGGGAGCCGAGCGGTCCCCCTTGTTAAATATAGGAAGAATTTCCGCCCCCTACCAGGACTCGGGGATCCTAGCCCCCTTAGCAATGGCATTTGCAAGCTGAGTAACGTAGGGAACCCAAAGGTGGGGGTCGATTTTAAGTAAGTCTGCCAGGATGCAATCCATCCCAGGGGCTTTTCCCGCTTGAACCGAACAAAGTGCAGTCTTGGAGTCATCATTCGTAAACACCAGGGGATGACAGGGGGGGGGGCGGCAAAGGCGCGCAGATCCCCGGGTCAACAAGAGGTTTATAGTCTGGGTCCCTAAACTGGGTTGAATAAAAGTCCACCCATGCTTCTACTGGTACATGATTTGCAGGGGTTTGGGAGTCGGGGTTCCTGCCCCATTTCACGACTTCCCAAAACTTAGTCTGGTTAGACGAAAGGCAAGCCTCAAGCAAGTTTTTCCAGTGGGCTTCGTCCCACTCCCTCTTCGCCTCCCACTGGACCTTTTTATACCGTTGGCGAGCCATTTTAATATCGGTGGTCACCCTAGACTTGATGGCTTTTATTAGCCCACTATGAGCTTCCCTGCATTTTTCATTATACCATTTCCTACTAGAACTGGGAGTTTTTAGTTTCCCTAGCTTAGGTGGTAAGGTAAGGAGGGCCTTGAGTTTAATAAAACACTGCTCGTGCAAATCACTAATCCGGTGGATAACACCCTCGTTCGGAGATAGGTTCGCTATGGCATTCAAGGTAGATGATACTTCCAATGATATGCCGTTAAGCAGGGTGGGGTCCTTCACAACCCTGCTCCATTTAACCCTTCTTCTATCATTGGTTAGAATAGCCTCGGCAGTGATGCACGAGGCTACAGGGGATCTAACAAGTCCACCAGGGAGCTTTATACTTAAGGACAAGGGGTTATGATCACTCATGGGACGGTCAATGACAGCCATGTCTTCCAAGAGAGACCAGTACTCTATTTTAACCAGAATGTAATCAATTCTACTTTGGCTCACCCCATTGTCAAATGTGGATTTACCAGCCTTGTCAGATATCGTGCGACCATTAGCTGCTCTCAGACCCCACTCCAAACACAGCCCTGCCCAATGCAGAGTCGCTTCTGTGGCCTTTTTGATATTATTTAATCACAGGGATGGGATATTCCACACAGCATCCTCCTCAGACCCCAAATCCTCATCATCGCTTAACAGGGGTTCGAAAGTACAGTTTAGATCCCCCCCAATAAGTATTAATTTATCCCTCCCAATAAGTTCAAGGTAAGAATCCAGCTCCTCTAAGATGACCGGACATCGCCCACCAGGATGTCCTCGAGCATATATATTAACCCCTTCGCTGCTAGGCCTTTTCCCCTCCTGTGCTAAGCCTTTTTTGGGCTATTTGGGGTAGTGCGCGCTTAGGCCCCTGTAACTTTTTGACCACATTAGGTATCCACGCCAAATTTGCGTCCTTTTCTTACAACATCATGGGGATTCTAAAGGTATCCAGGGTTTGTGGATTCTCCTAGAGGGTTCCCAGAAATTAGTCAAAATAAAGCAAAATTTGGGTTTTTTTGTGAAAAATGGGGAAAAGTGGCTGCAAATGAAAGCATCTGGGTTTTTCTCTGCAAATGATATCAAAAAAGGGTTTGTGGGCCTGAAATCACAATTTCTCCAGCTTTTAGGGAATGACAGATTTTTGTCAGAAATCCAACATTTTTTACACAGTTTTGACATTTTTCTGGGACCCACCCTATTTTTGCTATTTTTTGTGCTTTCAACCTCCTTCCAGATAATGGTAAAAATGGGTAGAAAAGCAATAATGGATCCTGGAAAGCTATACATTTTTTAAAAGTAGACAAAATTCTGAATTTAGAAAGGGGTCATTTGTGTAGATCCATCAAGGTTTCTTTATAGAAACTAACAGGTAAATATAGGAAAAATAAAAAATTTGTTGAAAAAAGCAGCCTTTTGAGTCAACGTTTTCACCTGTAACTTCTTTGAATCATGACATCTCTTTAAAAGCAATGTACCGTTACATCCGGTGGACCTTCCTGGTTGTGGGGATATATAGGACTTGTAGGTTCACCGAGAGCCCAACGAACCCAGAGTAAAAAACTGAGCAGCATTTTGTAATGTTTTGTTTTTTGTTCCGGGTATGTAGCAATTATTGTGGGAAAATGTCTACATGGAAAAATCGGTATGAAAGACACCTATGTATTTCTGAAATGGGAACAAATTACAGAGTTTAGAAACAGTGCATATTTGGACATTTTCGAAATTGGGAATACTCATACTTGCATGACAATTATTGGTCATTTTTCAAAATGACTTTTTTTTTACACAATGTCTTTCATTCGGAAGGGAGAAATGCATCAAAAATTAATAGGTAATAACAGTTGCTTTACAAATCTGAACTACCCTAAGTCTCCCGATAAAAATGGTACCTCACTTATGTGGGTAGGCATAGTGCCCACGACAGGAAGTGGCTCAAAACCTAAGGTGAACACACCACATTTTCACACTGAAAATTTACACTTTTTTTGCGAAGAGTCTAGCTGTAGTTTTTGAACCCTAGCCCTGCCGGCACCTAGGGAAACCTAGCAAACCTATACATTTTTTTTAAACTAGACACCCAGGGGAATCCAGGATGGGGTGACTTGACTGCCTACCACCATGGTCTGCTACCCAGAATCCCTTGCAAACATAAAAAATTGACAAAAAAAAAACATTTTCCCCATATTTCTGTGATGGAAAGTTCTGGAATCTGCGTGGATCCACAAATTTCTACCCACCCCGCGTTCCCCAAAGTCCTACGAGAAAAATGGTACCTCACTTGTGCGGGTCGGCATAGTGCCCGCGACAGGAAACGGCGCAAAACGCAACATGATCACACCTCAATTTTGCAGTGAAAAATGACCCTTTTTTGGAAAAAAGACTAGCTGTAGTTTTTGAACCCTAGCTCTGCCGGCACCAAGGGAAACCTAGCAAACCTATACATTTTTGAAAACTAGACACCCAGGGGAATCCAGTATGGGGTGACCTGACTGCCTCCCACCAAGGTCTGTTACCCAGAATCCCTTGCAAACATAAAAAATTGACAAAAAAAACAAATTTCCCCCACAATTCTGTGTTGGAAAGTTCTGGAATCTGCGTGGATCCACAAATTTCCACCCACCCCACGTTCCCCAAAGCCCTACGAGAAAAATGGTACCTCACTTGTGCGGGTCGGCCTAGTGCCCGCGACAGGAAACGGCGCAAAACGCAACGTGGTCACACCTCAATTTTGCAGTGAAAAATGACCCTTTTTTGGCAAAGTGACGAGCTGTAGTTTTTGAACCCTAGCCCTGCCGGCACCTAGGGAAACCTAGCAAACCTATACATTTTTGAAAACTAGACACCCAGGGGAATCCAGGATGGGGTGACTTGACTGCCTCCCACCATGGTCTGTTACCCAGAATCCCTTGCAAACGTAAACAATTGACAAAAAAAACACATTTTCCCCACATTTCTGTGATGGAAAATTCTGGAATCTGCGTGGATCCACAAATTTCCACCCACCCTGCGTTCCCCAAAGTCCTACGAGAAAAATGGTACCTCACTTGTGCGGGTCGGCCTAGTGCCCGCGACAGGAAACGGCGCAAAACGCAACGTGGTCACACCTCAATTTTGCAGTGAAAAATGACCCTTTTTTGGCAAAGTGACGAGCTGTAGTTTTTGAACCCTAGCCCTGCCTTCACCTAGGGAAACCTAGCAAACCTATACATTTTTGAAAACTAGACACCCAGGGGAATCCAGGATGGGGTGACTTGGCTGCCTCCCACCATGGTCTGTTACCCAGAATCCCTTGCAAACGTAAAAAATTGACAAAAAAACACATTTTCACCATATTTCTGTGATGGAAAGTTCTGGAATCTGCATGGATCCACAAATTTCCACCCACCCAACGTTCCCCAAAGTCTTACGAGAAAAATGGTACCTCACTTGTGCGGGTCGGCATAGTGCCCGCAGCAGGAAACGGCGCAAAACGCAACGTGGTCACACCTCAATTTTGCTGTGAAAAATGACCCTTTTTTGGCAAAGTGACTAGCTGTAGTTTTTGAACCCTAGCTCTGCCGGCACTAGGGAAACCTAGCAAACCTATACATTTTTGAAAACTAGACACCCAGGGGAATCCAGGATGAGGTGACCTGACTGCCTCCCACCATGGTCTGTTACCCAGAATCCGTTGCAAACGTAAAAAATTGACAAAAAAAACACATTTTCCCCACATTTCAGTGATGGAAAGTTCTGGAATCTGTGTGGATCCACAAATTTCCACCCACCCCACGTTCCCCAAAGTCCTACGAGAAAAATGGTACCTCACTTGTGCGGGTCGGCCTACTGCTCGGGACAGGAAACGGCGCAAAACACAACGTGGTCACAGCTCAATTTTGCAGTGAAAAATGACCCTTTTTTGGCAAAGTGACGAGCTGTCGTTTTTCAACCCTAGCCCTGCCGGCACCTAGGGAAACCTAGCAAACCTATACATTTTTAAAAACTAGACACCCAGGGGAATCCAGGATGGGGTGACTTGACTGCCTCCCACCATGGTCTGTTACTCAGAATCCCTTGCAAACGTAAAAAATTGACAAAAAAAACACATTTCCCCCACATTTCTGTGATGGAAAGTTCTGGAATCTGCGTGGATCCACAAATTTCCACCCACCCCACGTTCCCCAAAGTTCTACGAGAAAAATGGTACCTCACTTGTGCGGGTCGGCCTAGTGCCCGCGACAGGAAACGGCGCAAAACGCAACGTGGTCACACCTCAATTTTGCAGTGAAAAATGACCCTTTTTTGGCAAAGTGACGAGCTGTAGTTTTTTAACCCTAGCCCTGCCGGCACCTAGGAAAACCTAGCAAACCTATACATTTTTGAAAACTAGACACCCAGGGGATTCCAGGATGGGGTGACTTGACTGCCTCCCACCATGGTCTGTTACCCAGAATCCCTTGCAAACGTAAAAAATTGACAAAAAAAACACATTTTCCCCACATTTCTGTGATGGAAAGTTCTGGTATCTGCATGGATCCACAAATTTCCACCCACCCCACGTTCCCCAAAGTTCTACGAGAAAAATGGTTCCTCACTTGTGCGGGTCGGCATAGTGCCCGCGACAGGAAACGGTGCAAAACGCAACGTGGTCACACCTCAATTTTGCAGTGAAAAATGACCCTTTTTTGGCAAAGTGACTAGCTGTAGTTTTTGAACCCTAGCTCTGCCGGCACCTAGGGAAACCTAGCAAACCTATACATTTTTGAAAACTAGACACCCAGGGGAATCCAGGATGGGGTGACCTGACTGCCTCCCACCATGGTCTGTTACCCAGAATCCCTTGCAAACGTAAAAAATTGACAAAAAAAACACATATTCCCCACATTTCTGTGTTGGAAAGTTCTGGAATCTGCGTGGATCCACAAATTTACACCCACCCCACGTTCCCCAAAGTCTTACGAGAAAAATGGTACCTCACTTGTGCGGGTCGGCATAGTGCCCGCAACAGGAAACGGCGCAAAACGCAACGTGGTCACACCTCAATTTTGCTGTGAAAAATGACCCTTTTTTGGCAAAGTGACTAGCTGTAGTTTTTGAACCCTAGCTCTGCCGGCACTAGGGAAACCTAGCAAACCTATACATTTTTGAAAACTAGACACCCAGGGGAATCCAGGATAGGGTGACCTGACTGCCTCCCACCATGGTCTGTTACCCAGAATCCCTTGCAAACGTAAAAAATTGACAAAAAAAACACATTTTCCCCACATTTCTGTGATGGAAAGTTCTGGAATCTGCGTGGATCCACAAATTTCCACCCACCCCACGTTCCCCAAAGTCCTACGAGAAAAATGGTACCTCACTTGTGCGGGTCGGCTAACTGCCCGCGACAGGAAACGGAGCAAAACGCAACGTGGTCACACCTCAATTTTGCAGTGAAAAATGACCCTTTTTTGGCAAAGTGACGAGCCGTAGTTTTTTAACCCTAGCCCTGCCGGCACCTAGGGAAACCTAGCAAACCTATACATTTTTGAAAACTAGACACCCAGGGGAATCCAGGATGGGGTGACTTGACTGCCTCCCACCATGGTCTGTTACCCAGAATCCCTTGCAAACATAAAAAATTGACAAAAAAAACACATTTTCACCATATTTCTGTGATGGAAAGTTCTGGAATCTGCGTGGATCCACAAATTTCCACCCACCCAACGTTCCCCAACGTCTTACGAGAAAAATGGTACCTCACTTGTGCGGGTCGGCATAGTGCCCGCAACAGGAAACGGCGCAAAACGCAACGTGGTCACACCTCAATTTTGCTGTGAAAAATGACCCTTTTTTGGCAAAGTGACTAGCTGTAGTTTTTGAACCCTAGCTCTGCCGGCACTAGGGAAACCTAGCAAACCTATACATTTTTGAAAACTAGACACCCAGGGGAATCCAGGATGGGGTGACTTGACTGCCTCCCACCATGGTCTGTTACCCAGAATCCCTTGCAAACGTAAAAAATTGACAAAAAAAAACACATTTTCCCCACATTTCTGTGATGGAAAGTTCTGGAATCTGCGTGGATCCACAAATTTCCACCCACCCCACGTTCCCCAAAGTCCTACAAGAAAAATGGTACCTCACTTGTGCGGGTCGGCCTACTGCTCGGGACAGGAAACGGCGCAAAACGCAACGTAGTCACAGCTCAATTTTGCTGTGAAAAATGACCCTTTTTTGGCAAAGTGACTAGCTGTAGTTTTTGAACCCTAGCTCTGCCAGCACCTAGGGAAACCTAGCAAACCTATACATTTTTGAAAACTAGACACCCAGGGGAATCCAGGATGGGGTGACCTGACTACCTCCCACCATGGTCTGTTACCCAGAATCCCTTGCAAACGTAAAATATTGACAAAAAAAACACATTTTACCCACATTTTTTGTGATGGAAAGTTCTGGAATCTGCGTGGATCCACAAATTTCTACCCACCCCACGTTCCCCAAAGTCCTACGAGAAAAATGGTACCTCACTTGTGCGGGTCGGCCTACTGCCCGCGACAGGAAACGGCGCAAAACGCAACGTGGTCACACCTCAATTTTGCAGTGAAAAATGACCCTTTTTTGGCAAAGTGACGAGCCGTAGTTTTTTTAACCCTAGCCCTGCCGGCACCTAGGGAAACCTAGCAAACCTATACATTTTTAAAAACTAGACACCCAGGGGAATCCAGGATGGGGTGACTTGACTGCCTCCCACCATGGTCTGTTACCCAGAATCCCTTGCAAACGTAAAAAATTTACAAAAAAAACACATTTTCACCACATTTCTGTGATGGAAAGTTCTGGAATCTGCGTGGATCCACAAATTTCCACCCACCCAACGTTCCCCAAAGTCTTACGAGAAAAATGTTACCTCACTTGTGCGGGTCGGCATAGTGCCCGTGACAGGAAACGGTGCAAAACGCAACGTGGTCACACCTCAATTTTGCAGTGAAAAATGACCCTTTTTTGGCAAAGTGACTAGCTGTAGTTTTTGAACCCTAGCTCTGCCGGCACTAGGGAAACCTAGCAAACCTATACATTTTTGAAAATTAGACACCCAGGGAAATCCAGGATGGGGTGACTTGACTGCCTCCCACCATGGTCTGTTACCCAGAATCCCTTGCAAACGTAAAAAATTGACAAAAAAAACACATTTTCCCCACATTTCTGTGATGGAAAGTTCTGGAATCTGCGTGGATCCACAAATTTCCACCCACCCAACGTTCCCCAAAGTCTTACAAGAAAAATGGTACCTCACTTGTGCGGGTCGGCATAGTGCCCACAACAGGAAACGGCGCAAAACGCAACGTCGTCACACCTCAATTTTGCGGTGAAAAATTACCCTTTTTTGGCAAAGTGACTAGGTGTAGTTTTTTAACCCTAGCTCTGCCGGCACCTAGGGAAACCTAGCAAACCTATATATTTTTGAAAACTAGACACCCAGGGGAATTTAAGATGGGATGACCTGACTGCCTCCCACCATGGTCTGTTACCCAGAATCCCTTGCAAACGTAAAAAATTGACAAAAAAAACACATTTTCCCCACATTTCTGTGATGGAAAGTTCTGGAATCTGCGTGGATCCACAAATTTCCACCCACCCCTTGTTCCCCAAAGTCCTACGAGAAAAATGGTAGCTCACTTGTGCGGGTCGGCCTAGTGCCCGCGACAGGAAACGGCGCAAAATGCAACGTGGTCACACATCAATTTTTCAGTGAAAAATGACCCTTTTTTGGCAAAGTGACGAGCTGTAGTTTTTTAACCCTAGCCCTGCCGGCACCTAGGGAAACCTAGCAAACCTATACATTTTTGAAAACTAGACATCGAGGGGAATCCAGGATGGGGAGACTTGAGTGCCTCCCACCATGGTCTGTTACCCAGAATCCCTTGCAAACGTAAAAAAATTGACAAAAAAAACACATTTTCTCCACATTTCTGTGATGGAAAGTACTGGAATCTGCGTGGATCCACAAATTTCCACCCACCCCGTGTTCCCCAAAGTCCTACGAGAAAAATGGTACCTCACTTGTGTGGGTCGGCATAGTGCCCGTGACAGGAAACGGCGCAAAACGCAACATGGTCACACCTCAATTTTGCAGTGAAAAAATGACCCTTTTTTGGAAAAAAGACTAGCTGTAGTTTTTGAACCCTAGCTCTGCCGGCACCTAGGGAAACCTAGCAAACCTATACATTTTTAAAAACTAGACACCCAGGGGAATCCAGGATTGGGTGACCTGACTGCCTCCCACCATGGTCTGTTACCCAGAATCCCTTGCAAACTTAAAAAATTGACAAAAAAATCACATTTCCCCCACAATTCTGTGTTGGAAAGTTCTGGAATCTGCGTGGATCCACAAATTTCCACCCACCCCACGTTCCCCAAAGTTCTACGAGAAAAATGGTACCTCACTTGTGCGGGTCGGCCTAGTGCCCGCGACAGGAAACGGCGCAAAACGCAACGTGGTCACACCTCAATTTTGCAGTGAAAAATGACCCTTTTTTGGCAAAGTGACGAGCTGTAGTTTTTTAACCCTAGCCCTGCCGGCACCTAGGGAAACCTAGCAAACCTATACATTTTTGAAAACTAGACACCCAGGGGATTCCAGGATGGGGTGACTTGACTGCCTCCCACCATGGTCTGTTACCCAGAATCCCTTGCAAACGTAAAAAATTGACAAAAAAAACACATTTTCCCCACATTTCTGTGATGGAAAGTTCTGGAATCTGCGTGGATCCACAAATTTCCACCCACCCCACGTTCCCCAAAGTTCTACGAGAAAAATGGTACCTCACTTGTGCGGGTCGGCATATTGCCCGCGACAGGAAACGGTGCAAAACGCAACGTGGTCACACCTCAATTTTGCAGTGAAAAATGACCCTTTTTTGGCAAAGTGACTAGCTGTAGTTTTTGAACCCTAGCTCTGCCGGCACCTAGGGAAACCTAGCACACCTATACATTTTTGAAAACTAGACACCCAGGGGAATCCAGGATGGGGTGACCTGACTGCCTCCCACCATGGTCTGTTTCCCAGAATCCCTTGCAAACGTAAAGAATTGACAAAAAAAACACATATTCCCCACATTTCTGTGTTGGAAAGTTCTGGAATCTGCGTGGATCCACAAATTTACACCCACCCCACGTTCCCCAAAGTCTTACGAGAAAAATGGTACCTCACTTGTGCGGGTCGGCATAGTGCCCGCAACAGGAAACGGCGCAAAACGCAACGTGGTCACACCTCAATTTTGCTGTGAAAAATGACCCTTTTTTGGCAAAGTGACTAGCTGTAGTTTTTGAACCCTAGCTCTGCCGGCACTAGGGAAACCTAGCAAACCTATACATTTTTGAAAACTAGACACCCAGGGGAATCCAGGATAGGGTGACCTGACTGCCTCCCACCATGGTCTGTTACCCAGAATCCCTTGCAAACGTATAAAATTGACAAAAAAAACACATTTTCCCCACATTTCTGTGATGGAAAGTTCTGGAATCTGCGTGGATCCCCAAATTTCCACCCACCCCACGTTCCCCAAAGTCCTACGAGAAAAATGGTACCTCACTTGTGCGGGTCGGCTAACTGCCCGCGACAGGAAACGGCGCAAAACGCAACGTGTTCACACCTCAATTTTGCAGTGAAAAATGACCCTTTTTTGGCAAAGTGACGAGCCGTAGCTTTTTAACCCTAGCCCTGCCGGCACCTAGGGAAACCTAGCAAACCTATACATTTTTGAAAACTAGACACCCAGGGGAATCCAGGATGGGGTGACTTGACTGCCTCCCACCATGGTCTGTTACCCAGAATCCCTTGCAAACATAAAAAATTGACAAAAAAAACACATTTTCCCCACATTTCTGTGATGGAAAGTTCTGGAATCTGCGTGGATCCACAAATGTCCACCCACCCCGCGTTCCCCAAAGTCTTACGAGAAAAATGGTACCTCACTTGTGCGGGTCGGCATAGTGCCCGCAACAGGAAACGGCGCAAAACGCAACGTGGTCACACCTCAATTTTGCTGTGAACAATGACCCTTTTTTGGCAAAGTGACTAGCTGTAGTTTTTGAACCCTAGCCCTGCCGGCACTAGGGAAACCTAGCAAACCTATACATTTTTGAAAACTAGACACCCAGGGGAATCCAGGATGGGGTGACTTGACTGCCTGCCACCATGGTCTGTTACCCAGAATCCCTTGCAAACGTAAAAAATTGACAAAAAAAACACATTTTCCCCTCATTTCTGTGATGGAAAGTTCTGGAATCTGCGTGGATCTACAAATTTCCACCCACCCCACGTTCCCCAAAGTCCTACGAGAAAAATGGTACCTCACTTGTGCGGGTCGGCCTACTGCTCGGGACAGGAAACGGCGCAAAACGCAACGTAGTCACAGCTCAATTTTGCTGTGAAAAATGACCCTTTTTTAGCAAAGTGACTAGCTGTAGTTTTTTAACCCTAGCTCTGCCGGCACTAGGGAAACCTAGCAAACCTATACATTTTTGAAAACTAGACACCCAGGGAAATCCAGGATGGGGTGACTTGACTGCCTCCCACCATGGTCTGTTACCCAGAATCCCTTGCAAACGTAAAAAATTGACAAAAAAAACACATTTTCCCCACATTTCTGTGATGGAAAGTTCTGGAATCTGCGTGGATCCACAAATTTCCAACCACCCCGCGTTCCCCAAAATCCTACGAGAAAAATGGTACCTCACTTGTGCGGGTCGGCATAGTGCCCGCAACAGGAAACGGCGCAAAACGCAACGTGGTCACACCTCAATTTTGCTGTGAAAAATTACCCTTTTTTGGCAAAGTGACTAGCTGTAGTTTTTGAACCCTAGCTCTGCCGGCACTAGGGAAACCTAGCAAACCTATACATTTTTGAAAACTAGACACCCAGGGAAATCCAGGATAGGGTGACCTGACTGCCTCCCACCATGGTCTGTTACCCAGAATCCCTTGCAAACGTATAAAATTGACAAAAAAAACACATTTTCCCCACATTTCTGTGATGGAAAGTTCTGGAATCTGCGTGGATCCCCAAATTTCCACCCACCCCACGTTCCCCAAAATCCTACGAGAAAAATGGTACCTCACTTGTGCGGGTCGGCCTACTGCCCGCGACAGGAAACGGCGCAAAACGCAACGTAGTCACAGCTCAATTTTGCTGTGAAAAATGACCCTTTTTTGGCAAAGTGACTAGCTGTAGTTTTTGAACCCTAGCTCTGCCGGCACCTAGGGAAACCTAGCAAACCTATACATTTTTAAAAACTAGACACCCAGGGGAATCCAGGATTGGGTGACCTGACTGCCTCCCACCATGGTCTGTTACCCAGAATCCCTTGCAAACTTAAAAAATTGACAAAAAAATCACATTTCCCCCACAATTCTGTGTTGGAAAGTTCTGGAATCTGCGTGGATCCACAAATTTCCACCCACCCCACGTTCCCCAAAGTTCTACGAGAAAAATGGTACCTCACTTGTGCGGGTCGGCCTAGTGCCCGCGACAGGAAACGGCGCAAAACGCAACGTGGTCACACCTCAATTTTGCAGTGAAAAATGACCCTTTTTTGGCAAAGTGACGAGCTGTAGTTTTTTAACCCTAGCCCTGCCGGCACCTAGGGAAACCTAGCAAACCTATACATTTTTGAAAACTAGACACCCAGGGGATTCCAGGATGGGGTGACTTGACTGCCTCCCACCATGGTCTGTTACCCAGAATCCCTTGCAAACGTAAAAAATTGACAAAAAAAACACATTTTCCCCACATTTCTGTGATGGAAAGTTCTGGAATCTGCGTGGATCCACAAATTTCCACCCACCCCACGTTCCCCAAAGTTCTACGAGAAAAATGGTACCTCACTTGTGCGGGTCGGCATATTGCCCGCGACAGGAAACGGTGCAAAACGCAACGTGGTCACACCTCAATTTTGCAGTGAAAAATGACCCTTTTTTGGCAAAGTGACTAGCTGTAGTTTTTGAACCCTAGCTCTGCCGGCACCTAGGGAAACCTAGCACACCTATACATTTTTGAAAACTAGACACCCAGGGGAATCCAGGATGGGGTGACCTGACTGCCTCCCACCATGGTCTGTTTCCCAGAATCCCTTGCAAACGTAAAGAATTGACAAAAAAAACACATATTCCCCACATTTCTGTGTTGGAAAGTTCTGGAATCTGCGTGGATCCACAAATTTACACCCACCCCACGTTCCCCAAAGTCTTACGAGAAAAATGGTACCTCACTTGTGCGGGTCGGCATAGTGCCCGCAACAGGAAACGGCGCAAAACGCAACGTGGTCACACCTCAATTTTGCTGTGAAAAATGACCCTTTTTTGGCAAAGTGACTAGCTGTAGTTTTTGAACCCTAGCTCTGCCGGCACTAGGGAAACCTAGCAAACCTATACATTTTTGAAAACTAGACACCCAGGGGAATCCAGGATAGGGTGACCTGACTGCCTCCCACCATGGTCTGTTACCCAGAATCCCTTGCAAACGTATAAAATTGACAAAAAAAACACATTTTCCCCACATTTCTGTGATGGAAAGTTCTGGAATCTGCGTGGATCCCCAAATTTCCACCCACCCCACGTTCCCCAAAGTCCTACGAGAAAAATGGTACCTCACTTGTGCGGGTCGGCTAACTGCCCGCGACAGGAAACGGCGCAAAACGCAACGTGTTCACACCTCAATTTTGCAGTGAAAAATGACCCTTTTTTGGCAAAGTGACGAGCCGTAGCTTTTTAACCCTAGCCCTGCCGGCACCTAGGGAAACCTAGCAAACCTATACATTTTTGAAAACTAGACACCCAGGGGAATCCAGGATGGGGTGACTTGACTGCCTCCCACCATGGTCTGTTACCCAGAATCCCTTGCAAACATAAAAAATTGACAAAAAAAACACATTTTCCCCACATTTCTGTGATGGAAAGTTCTGGAATCTGCGTGGATCCACAAATGTCCACCCACCCCGCGTTCCCCAAAGTCTTACGAGAAAAATGGTACCTCACTTGTGCGGGTCGGCATAGTGCCCGCAACAGGAAACGGCGCAAAACGCAACGTGGTCACACCTCAATTTTGCTGTGAACAATGACCCTTTTTTGGCAAAGTGACTAGCTGTAGTTTTTGAACCCTAGCCCTGCCGGCACTAGGGAAACCTAGCAAACCTATACATTTTTGAAAACTAGACACCCAGGGGAATCCAGGATGGGGTGACTTGACTGCCTCCCACCATGGTCTGTTACCCAGAATCCCTTGCAAACGTAAAAAATTGACAAAAAAAACACATTTTCCCCACATTTCTGTGATGGAAAGTTCTGGAATCTGCGTGGATCTACAAATTTCCACCCACCCCACGTTCCCCAAAGTCCTACGAGAAAAATGGTACCTCACTTGTGCGGGTCGGCCTACTGCTCGGGACAGGAAACGGCGCAAAACGCAACGTAGTCACAGCTCAATTTTGCTGTGAAAAATGACCCTTTTTTAGCAAAGTGACTAGCTGTAGTTTTTTAACCCTAGCTCTGCCGGCACTAGGGAAACCTAGCAAACCTATACATTTTTGAAAACTAGACACCCAGGGAAATCCAGGATGGGGTGACTTGACTGCCTCCCACCATGGTCTGTTACCCAGAATCCCTTGCAAACGTAAAAAATTGACAAAAAAAACACATTTTCCCCACATTTCTGTGATGGAAAGTTCTGGAATCTGCGTGGATCCACAAATTTCCAACCACCCCGCGTTCCCCAAAATCCTACGAGAAAAATGGTACCTCACTTGTGCGGGTCGGCATAGTGCCCGCAACAGGAAACGGCGCAAAACGCAACGTGGTCACACCTCAATTTTGCTGTGAAAAATTACCCTTTTTTGGCAAAGTGACTAGCTGTAGTTTTTGAACCCTAGCTCTGCCGGCACTAGGGAAACCTAGCAAACCTATACATTTTTGAAAACTAGACACCCAGGGGAATCCAGGATAGGGTGACCTGACTGCCTCCCACCATGGTCTGTTACCCAGAATCCCTTGCAAACGTATAAAATTGACAAAAAAAACACATTTTCCCCACATTTCTGTGATGGAAAGTTCTGGAATCTGCGTGGATCCCCAAATTTCCACCCACCCCACGTTCCCCAAAATCCTACGAGAAAAATGGTACCTCACTTGTGCGGGTCGGCCTACTGCCCGCGACAGGAAACGGCGCAAAACGCAACGTGGTCACACCTCAATTTTGCAGTGAAAAATGACCCTTTTTTGGCAAAGTGACGAGCCGTAGTTTTTTTAACCCTAGCCCTGCCGGCACCTAGGGAAACCTAGCAAACCTATACATTTTTAAAAACTAGACACCCAGGGGAATCCAGGATGGGGTGACTTGACTGCCTCCCACCATGGTCTGTTACCCAGAATCCCTTGCAAACGTAAAAAATTTACAAAAAAAACACATTTTCACCACATTTCTGTGATGGAAAGTTCTGGAATCTGCGTGGATCCACAAATTTCCACCCACCCAACGTTCCCCAAAGTCTTACGAGAAAAATGTTACCTCACTTGTGCGGGTCGGCATAGTGCCCGCGACAGGAAACGGTGCAAAACGCAACGTGGTCACACCTCAATTTTGCAGTGAAAAATGACCCTTTTTTGGCAAAGTGACTAGCTGTAGTTTTTGAACCCTAGCTCTGCCGGCACTAGGGAAACCTAGCAAACCTATACATTTTTGAAAATTAGACACCCAGGGAAATCCAGGATGGGGTGACTTGACTGCCTCCCACCATGGTCTGTTACCCAGAATCCCTTGCAAACGTAAAAAATTGACAAAAAAAACACATTTTCCCCACATTTCTGTGATGGAAAGTTCTGGAATCTGCGTGGATCCACAAATTTCCACCCACCCAACGTTCCCCAAAGTCTTACAAGAAAAATGGTACCTCACTTGTGCGGGTCGGCATAGTGCCCGCAACAGGAAACGGCGCAAAACGCAACGTCGTCACACCTCAATTTTGCAGTGAAAAATTACCCTTTTTTGGCAAAGTGACTAGGTGTAGTTTTTTAACCCTAGCTCTGCCGGCACCTAGGGAAACCTAGCAAACCTATATATTTTTGAAAACTAGACACCCAGGGGAATTTAAGATGGGATGACCTGACTGCCTCCCACCATGGTCTGTTACCCAGAATCCCTTGCAAACGTAAAAAATTGACAAAAAAAACACATTTTCCCCACATTTCTGTGATGGAAAGTTCTGGAATCTGCGTGGATCCACAAATTTCCACCCACCCCTTGTTCCCCAAAGTCCTACGAGAAAAATGGTAGCTCACTTGTGCGGGTCGGCCTAGTGCCCGCGACAGGAAACGGCGCAAAATGCAACGTGGTCACACATCAATTTTTCAGTGAAAAATGACCCTTTTTTGGCAAAGTGACGAGCTGTAGTTTTTTAACCCTAGCCCTGCCGGCACCTAGGGAAACCTAGCAAACCTATACATTTTTGAAAACTAGACATCGAGGGGAATCCAGGATGGGGTGACTTGAGTGCCTCCCACCATGGTCTGTTACCCAGAATCCCTTGCAAACGTAAAAAAATTGACAAAAAAAACACATTTTCTCCACATTTCTGTGATGGAAAGTACTGGAATCTGCGTGGATCCACAAATTTCCACCCACCCCGTGTTCCCCAAAGTCCTACGAGAAAAATGGTACCTCACTTGTGTGGGTCGGCATAGTGCCAGTGACAGGAAACGGCGCAAAACGCAACATGGTCACACCTCAATTTTGCAGTGAAAAAATGACCCTTTTTTGGAAAAAAGACTAGCTGTAGTTTTTGAACCCTAGCTCTGCCGGCACCTAGGGAAACCTAGCAAACCTATACATTTTTAAAAACTAGACACCCAGGGGAATCCAGGATTGGGTGAACTGACTGCCTCCCACCATGGTCTGTTACCCAGAATCCCTTGCAAACTTAAAAAATTGACAAAAAAATCACATTTCCCCCACAATTCTGTGTTGGAAAGTTCTGGAATCTGCGTGGATCCACAAATTTCCACCCACCCCACGTTCCCCAAAGTTCTACGAGAAAAATGGTACCTCACTTGTGCGGGTCGGCCTAGTGCCCGCGACAGGAAACGGCGCAAAACGCAACGTGGTCACACCTCAATTTTGCAGTGAAAAATGACCCTTTTTTGGCAAAGTGACGAGCTGTAGTTTTTTAACCCTAGCCCTGCCGGCACCTAGGGAAACCTAGCAAACCTATACATTTTTGAAAACTAGACACCCAGGGGATTCCAGGATGGGGTGACTTGACTGCCTCCCACCATGGTCTGTTACCCAGAATCCCTTGCAAACGTAAAAAATTGACAAAAAAAACACATTTTCCCCACATTTCTGTGATGGAAAGTTCTGGAATCTGCGTGGATCCACAAATTTCCACCCACCCCACGTTCCCCAAAGTTCTACGAGAAAAATGGTACCTCACTTGTGCGGGTCGGCATATTGCCCGCGACAGGAAACGGTGCAAAACGCAACGTGGTCACACCTCAATTTTGCAGTGAAAAATGACCCTTTTTTGGCAAAGTGACTAGCTGTAGTTTTTGAACCCTAGCTCTGCCGGCACCTAGGGAAACCTAGCACACCTATACATTTTTGAAAACTAGACACCCAGGGGAATCCAGGATGGGGTGACCTGACTGCCTCCCACCATGGTCTGTTTCCCAGAATCCCTTGCAAACGTAAAGAATTGACAAAAAAAACACATATTCCCCACATTTCTGTGTTGGAAAGTTCTGGAATCTGCGTGGATCCACAAATTTACACCCACCCCACGTTCCCCAAAGTCTTACGAGAAAAATGGTACCTCACTTGTGCGGGTCGGCATAGTGCCCGCAACAGGAAACGGCGCAAAACGCAACGTGGTCACACCTCAATTTTGCTGTGAAAAATGACCCTTTTTTGGCAAAGTGACTAGCTGTAGTTTTTGAACCCTAGCTCTGCCGGCACTAGGGAAACCTAGCAAACCTATACATTTTTGAAAACTAGACACCCAGGGGAATCCAGGATAGGGTGACCTGACTGCCTCCCACCATGGTCTGTTACCCAGAATCCCTTGCAAACGTATAAAATTGACAAAAAAAACACATTTTCCCCACATTTCTGTGATGGAAAGTTCTGGAATCTGCGTGGATCCCCAAATTTCCACCCACCCCACGTTCCCCAAAGTCCTACGAGAAAAATGGTACCTCACTTGTGCGGGTCGGCTAACTGCCCGCGACAGGAAACGGCGCAAAACGCAACGTGTTCACACCTCAATTTTGCAGTGAAAAATGACCCTTTTTTGGCAAAGTGACGAGCCGTAGCTTTTTAACCCTAGCCCTGCCGGCACCTAGGGAAACCTAGCAAACCTATACATTTTTGAAAACTAGACACCCAGGGGAATCCAGGATGGGGTGACTTGACTGCCTCCCACCATGGTCTGTTACCCAGAATCCCTTGCAAACATAAAAAATTGACAAAAAAAACACATTTTCCCCACATTTCTGTGATGGAAAGTTCTGGAATCTGCGTGGATCCACAAATGTCCACCCACCCCGCGTTCCCCAAAGTCTTACGAGAAAAATGGTACCTCACTTGTGCGGGTCGGCATAGTGCCCGCAACAGGAAACGGCGCAAAACGCAACGTGGTCACACCTCAATTTTGCTGTGAACAATGACCCTTTTTTGGCAAAGTGACTAGCTGTAGTTTTTGAACCCTAGCCCTGCCGGCACTAGGGAAACCTAGCAAACCTATACATTTTTGAAAACTAGACACCCAGGGGAATCCAGGATGGGGTGACTTGACTGCCTCCCACCATGGTCTGTTACCCAGAATCCCTTGCAAACGTAAAAAATTGACAAAAAAAACACATTTTCTCCACATTTCTGTGATGGAAAGTTCTGGAATCTGCGTGGATCTACAAATTTCCACCCACCCCACGTTCCCCAAAGTCCTACGAGAAAAATGGTACCTCACTTGTGCGGGTCGGCCTACTGCTCGGGACAGGAAACGGCGCAAAACGCAACGTAGTCACAGCTCAATTTTGCTGTGAAAAATGACCCTTTTTTAGCAAAGTGACTAGCTGTAGTTTTTTAACCCTAGCTCTGCCGGCACTAGGGAAACCTAGCAAACCTATACATTTTTGAAAACTAGACACCCAGGGAAATCCAGGATGGGGTGACTTGACTGCCTCCCACCATGGTCTGTTACCCAGAATCCCTTGCAAACGTAAAAAATTGACAAAAAAAACACATTTTCCCCACATTTCTGTGATGGAAAGTTCTGGAATCTGCGTGGATCCACAAATTTCCAACCACCCCGCGTTCCCCAAAATCCTACGAGAAAAATGGTACCTCACTTGTGCGGGTCGGCATAGTGCCCGCAACAGGAAACGGCGCAAAACGCAACGTGGTCACACCTCAATTTTGCTGTGAAAAATGACCCTTTTTTGGCAAAGTGACTAGCTGTAGTTTTTGAACCCTAGCTCTGCCGGCACTAGGGAAACCTAGCAAACCTATACATTTTTGAAAACTAGACACCCAGGGGAATCCAGGATAGGGTGACCTGACTGCCTCCCACCATGGTCTGTTACCCAGAATCCCTTGCAAACGTATAAAATTGACAAAAAAAACACATTTTCCCCACATTTCTGTGATGGAAAGTTCTGGAATCTGCGTGGATCCCCAAATTTCCACCCACCCCACGTTCCCCAAAGTCCTACGAGAAAAATGGTACCTCACTTGTGCGGGTCGGCTAACTGCCCGCGACAGGAAACGGCGCAAAACGCAACGTGGTCACACCTCAATTTTGCACTGAAAAATGACCCTTTTTTGGCAAAGTGACGAGCCGTAGTTTTTTAACCCTAGCCCTGCCGGCACCTAGGGAAACCTAGCAAACCTATACATTTTTGAAAACTAGACACCCAGGGGAATCCAGGATGGGGTGACTTGACTGCCTCCCACCATGGTCTGTTACCCAGAATCCCTTGCAAACATAAAAAATTGACAAAAAAAATACATTTTCCCCACATTTCTGTGATGGAAAGTTCTGGAATCTGCGTGGATCCACAAATGTCCACCCACCCCGCGTTCCCCAAAGTCTTACGAGAAAAATGGTACCTCACTTGTGCGGGTCGGCATAGTGCCCGCAACAGGAAACGGCGCAAAACGCAACGTGGTCACACCTCAATTTTGCTGTGAACAATGACCCTTTTTTGGCAAAGTGACTAGCTGTAGTTTTTGAACCCTAGCTCTGCCGGCACTAGGGAAACCTAGCAAACCTATACATTTTTGAAAACTAGACACCCAGGGGAATCCAGGATGGGGTGACTTGACTGCCTCCCACCATGGTCTGTTACCCAGAATCCCTTGCAAACGTAAAAAATTGACAAAAAAAACACATTTTCCCCACATTTCTGTGATGGAAAGTTCTGGAATCTGCGTGGATCCACAAATTTCCACCCACCCCACGTTCCCCAAAGTCCTACGAGAAAAATGGTACCTCACTTGTGCGGGTCGGCCTACTGCTCGGGACAGGAAACGGCGCAAAACGCAACGTAGTCACAGCTCAATTTTGCTGTGAAAAATGACCCTTTTTTAGCAAAGTGACTAGCTGTAGTTTTTTAACCCTAGCTCTGCCGGCACTAGGGAAACCTAGCAAACCTATACATTTTTGAAAACTAGACACCCAGGGAAATCCAGGATGGGGTGACTTGACTGCCTCCCACCATGGTCTGTTACCCAGAATCCCTTGCAAACGTAAAAAATTGACAAAAAAAACACATTTTCCCCACATTTCTGTGATGGAAAGTTCTGGAATCTGCGTGGATCCACAAATTTCCAACCACCCCGCGTTCCCCAAAATCCTACGAGAAAAATGGTACCTCACTTGTGCGGGTCGGCATAGTGCCCGCGACAGGAAACGGCGCAAAACGCAACGTGGTCACACCTCAATTTTGCAGTGAAAAATGACCCTTTTTTGGCAAAGTGACGAGCTGTAGTTTTTGAACCCTAGCCCTGCCGGCACCTAGGGAAACCTAGCAAACCTATACATTTTTGAAAACTAGACACCCAGGGGAATCCAGGATGGGGTGACTTGACTGCCTCCCACCATGGTCTGTTACCCAGAATCCCTTGCAAACGTAAAAAATTGACAAAAAAAACACATTTTCACCACATTTCTGTGATGGAAAGTTCTGGAATCTGCGTGGATCCACAAATTTCCACCCACCCAACGTTCCCCAAAGTCTTACAAGAAAAATGGTACCTCACTTGTGCGGGTCGGCATAGTGCCCGCAACAGGAAACGGCGCAAAACGCAACGTCGTCACACCTCAATTTTGCAGTGAAAAATTACCCTTTTTTGGCAAAGTGACTAGGTGTAGTTTTTTAACCCTAGCTCTGCCGGCACCTAGGGAAACCTAGCAAACCTATATATTTTTGAAAACTAAACACCCAGGGGAATTTAAGATGGGATGACCTGACTGCCTCCCACCATGGTCTGTTACCCAGAATCCCTTGCAAACGAAAAAAATTGACAAAAAAAACACATTTTCCCCACATTTCTGTGTTGGAAAGTTCTGGAATCTGCGTGGATCCACAAATTTCCACCCACCCCTTGTTCCCCAAAGTCCTACGAGAAAAATGGTAGCTCACTTGTGCGGGTCGGCCTAGTGCCCGCGACAGGAAACGGCGTAAAATGCAACGTGGTCACACATCAATTTTTCAGTGAAAAATGACCCTTTTTTGGCAAAGTGACGAGCTGTAGTTTTTTAACCCTAGCCCTGCCGGCACCTAGGGAAACCTAGCAAACCTATACATTTTTGAAAACTAGACATCGAGGGGAATCCAGGATGGGGTGACTTGAGTGCCTCCCACCATGGTCTGTTACCCAGAATCCCTTGCAAACGTAAAAAAATTGACAAAAAAAACACATTTTCTCCACATTTCTGTGATGGAAAGTACTGGAATCTGCGTGGATCCACAAATTTCCACCCACCCCGTGTTCCCCAAAGTCCTACGAGAAAAATGGTACCTCACTTGTGTGGGTCGGCATAGTGCCCGTGACAGGAAACGGCGCAAAACGCAACATGGTCACACCTCAATTTTGCAGTGAAAAAATGACCCTTTTTTGGAAAAAAGACTAGCTGTAGTTTTTGAACCCTAGCTCTGCCGGCACCTAGGGAAACCTAGCAAACCTATACATTTTTAAAAACTAGACACCCAGGGGAATCCAGGATTGGGTGACCTGACTGCCTCCCACCATGGTCTGTTACCCAGAATCCCTTGCAAACTTAAAAAATTGACAAAAAAATCACATTTCCCCCACAATTCTGTGTTGGAAAGTTCTGGAATCTGCGTGGATCCACAAATTTCCACCCACCCCACGTTCCCCAAAGTTCTACGAGAAAAATTGTACCTCACTTGTGCGGGTCGGCCTAGTGCCCGCGACAGGAAACGGCGCAAAACGCAACGTGGTCACACCTCAATTTTGCAGTGAAAAATGACCCTTTTTTGGCAAAGTGACGAGCTGTAGTTTTTTAACCCTAGCCCTGCCGGCACCTAGGGAAACCTAGCAAACCTATACATTTTTGAAAACTAGACACCCAGGGGATTCCAGGATGGGGTGACTTGACTGCCTCCCACCATGGTCTGTTACCCAGAATCCCTTGCAAACGTAAAAAATTGACAAAAAAAACACATTTTCCCCACATTTCTGTGATGGAAAGTTCTGGAATCTGCGTGGATCCACAAATTTCCACCCACCCCACGTTCCCCAAAGTTCTACGAGAAAAATGGTACCTCACTTGTGCGGGTCGGCATATTGCCCGCGACAGGAAACGGTGCAAAACGCAACGTGGTCACACCTCAATTTTGCAGTGAAAAATGACCCTTTTTTGGCAAAGTGACTAGCTGTAGTTTTTGAACCCTAGCTCTGCCGGCACCTAGGGAAACCTAGCACACCTATACATTTTTGAAAACTAGACACCCAGGGGAATCCAGGATGGGGTGACCTGACTGCCTCCCACCATGGTCTGTTTCCCAGAATCCCTTGCAAACGTAAAGAATTGACAAAAAAAACACATATTCCCCACATTTCTGTGTTGGAAAGTTCTGGAATCTGCGTGGATCCACAAATTTACACCCACCCCACGTTCCCCAAAGTCTTACGAGAAAAATGGTACCTCACTTGTGCGGGTCGGCATAGTGCCCGCAACAGGAAACGGCGCAAAACGCAACGTGGTCACACCTCAATTTTGCTGTGAAAAATGACCCTTTTTTGGCAAAGTGACTAGCTGTAGTTTTTGAACCCTAGCTCTGCCGGCACTAGGGAAACCTAGCAAACCTATACATTTTTGAAAACTAGACACCCAGGGGAATCCAGGATAGGGTGACCTGACTGCCTCCCACCATGGTCTGTTACCCAGAATCCCTTGCAAACGTATAAAATTGACAAAAAAAACACATTTTCTCCACATTTCTGTGATGGAAAGTTCTGGAATCTGCGTGGATCCCCAAATTTCCACCCACCCCACGTTCCCCAAAGTCCTACGAGAAAAATGGTACCTCACTTGTGCGGGTCGGCTAACTGCCCGCGACAGGAAACGGCGCAAAACGCAACGTGTTCACACCTCAATTTTGCAGTGAAAAATGACCCTTTTTTGGCAAAGTGACGAGCCGTAGCTTTTTAACCCTAGCCCTGCCGGCACCTAGGGAAACCTAGCAAACCTATACATTTTTGAAAACTAGACACCCAGGGGAATCCAGGATGGGGTGACTTGACTGCCTCCCACCATGGTCTGTTACCCAGAATCCCTTGCAAACATAAAAAATTGACAAAAAAAACACATTTTTCCCACATTTCTGTGATGGAAAGTTCTGGAATCTGCGTGGATCCACAAATTTCTACCCACCCCACGTTCCTCAAAGTCCTACGAGAAAAATGGTACCTCACTTGTGCGGGTCGGCCTACTGCTCGGGACAGGAAACGGCGCAAAACGCAACGTAGTCACAGCTCAATTTTGCTGTGAAAAATGACCCTTTTTTAGCAAAGTGACTAGCTGTAGTTTTTGAACCCTAGCCCTGCCGGCACTAGGGAAACCTAGCAAACCTATACATTTTTGAAAACTAGACACCCAGGGGAATCCAGGATGGGGTGACTTGACTGCCTCCCACCATGGTCTGTTACCCAGAATCCCTTGCAAACGTAAAAAATTGACAAAAAAAACACATTTTCCCCACATTTCTGTGATGGAAAGTTCTGGAATCTGCGTGGATCTACAAATTTCCACCCACCCCACGTTCCCCAAAGTCCTACGAGAAAAATGGTACCTCACTTGTGCGGGTCGGCCTACTGCTCGGGACAGGAAACGGCGCAAAACGCAACGTAGTCACAGCTCAATTTTGCTGTGAAAAATGACCCTTTTTTAGCAAAGTGACTAGCTGTAGTTTTTTAACCCTAGCTCTGCCGGCACTAGGGAAACCTAGCAAACCTATACATTTTTGAAAACTAGACACCCAGGGAAATCCAGGATGGGGTGACTTGACTGCCTCCCACCATGGTCTGTTACCCAGAATCCCTTGCAAACGTAAAAAATTGACAAAAAAAACACATTTTCCCCACATTTCTGTGATGGAAAGTTCTGGAATCTGCGTGGATCCACAAATTTCCAACCACCCCGCGTTCCCCAAAATCCTACGAGAAAAATGGTACCTCACTTGTGCGGGTCGGCATAGTGCCCGCAACAGGAAACGGCGCAAAACGCAACGTGGTCACACCTCAATTTTGCTGTGAAAAATTACCCTTTTTTGGCAAAGTGACTAGCTGTAGTTTTTGAACCCTAGCTCTGCCGGCACTAGGGAAACCTAGCAAACCTATACATTTTTGAAAACTAGACACCCAGGGGAATCCAGGATAGGGTGACCTGACTGCCTCCCACCATGGTCTGTTACCCAGAATCCCTTGCAAACGTATAAAATTGACAAAAAAAACACATTTTCCCCACATTTCTGTGATGGAAAGTTCTGGAATCTGCGTGGATCCCCAAATTTCCACCCACCCCACGTTCCCCAAAATCCTACGAGAAAAATGGTACCTCACTTGTGCGGGTCGGCCTACTGCCCGCGACAGGAAACGGCGCAAAACGCAACGTGGTCACACCTCAATTTTGCAGTGAAAAATGACCCTTTTTTGGCAAAGTGACGAGCCGTAGTTTTTTTAACCCTAGCCCTGCCGGCACCTAGGGAAACCTAGCAAACCTATACATTTTTAAAAACTAGACACCCAGGGGAATCCAGGATGGGGTGACTTGACTGCCTCCCACCATGGTCTGTTACCCAGAATCCCTTGCAAACGTAAAAAATTTACAAAAAAAACACATTTTCACCACATTTCTGTGATGGAAAGTTCTGGAATCTGCGTGGATCCACAAATTTCCACCCACCCAACGTTCCCCAAAGTCTTACGAGAAAAATGTTACCTCACTTGTGCGGGTCGGCATAGTGCCCGCGACAGGAAACGGTGCAAAACGCAACGTGGTCACACCTCAATTTTGCAGTGAAAAATGACCCTTTTTTGGCAAAGTGACTAGCTGTAGTTTTTGAACCCTAGCTCTGCCGGCACTAGGGAAACCTAGCAAACCTATACATTTTTGAAAATTAGACACCCAGGGAAATCCAGGATGGGGTGACTTGACTGCCTCCCACCATGGTCTGTTACCCAGAATCCCTTGCAAACGTAAAAAATTGACAAAAAAAACACATTTTCCCCACATTTCTGTGATGGAAAGTTCTGGAATCTGCGTGGATCCACAAATTTCCACCCACCCAACGTTCCCCAAAGTCTTACAAGAAAAATGGTACCTCACTTGTGCGGGTCGGCATAGTGCCCGCAACAGGAAACGGCGCAAAACGCAACGTCGTCACACCTCAATTTTGCAGTGAAAAATTACCCTTTTTTGGCAAAGTGACTAGGTGTAGTTTTTTAACCCTAGCTCTGCCGGCACCTAGGGAAACCTAGCAAACCTATATATTTTTGAAAACTAGACACCCAGGGGAATTTAAGATGGGATGACCTGACTGCCTCCCACCATGGTCTGTTACCCAGAATCCCTTGCAAACGTAAAAAATTGACAAAAAAAACACATTTTCCCCACATTTCTGTGATGGAAAGTTCTGGAATCTGCGTGGATCCACAAATTTCCACCCACCCCTTGTTCCCCAAAGTCCTACGAGAAAAATGGTAGCTCACTTGTGCGGGTCGGCCTAGTGCCCGCGACAGGAAACGGCGCAAAATGCAACGTGGTCACACATCAATTTTTCAGTGAAAAATGACCCTTTTTTGGCAAAGTGACGAGCTGTAGTTTTTTAACCCTAGCCCTGCCGGCACCTAGGGAAACCTAGCAAACCTATACATTTTTGAAAACTAGACATCGAGGGGAATCCAGGATGGGGTGACTTGAGTGCCTCCCACCATGGTCTGTTACCCAGAATCCCTTGCAAACGTAAAAAAATTGACAAAAAAAACACATTTTCTCCACATTTCTGTGATGGAAAGTACTGGAATCTGCGTGGATCCACAAATTTCCACCCACCCCGTGTTCCCCAAAGTCCTACGAGAAAAATGGTACCTCACTTGTGTGGGTCGGCATAGTGCCAGTGACAGGAAACGGCGCAAAACGCAACATGGTCACACCTCAATTTTGCAGTGAAAAAATGACCCTTTTTTGGAAAAAAGACTAGCTGTAGTTTTTGAACCCTAGCTCTGCCGGCACCTAGGGAAACCTAGCAAACCTATACATTTTTAAAAACTAGACACCCAGGGGAATCCAGGATTGGGTGAACTGACTGCCTCCCACCATGGTCTGTTACCCAGAATCCCTTGCAAACTTAAAAAATTGACAAAAAAATCACATTTCCCCCACAATTCTGTGTTGGAAAGTTCTGGAATCTGCGTGGATCCACAAATTTCCACCCACCCCACGTTCCCCAAAGTTCTACGAGAAAAATGGTACCTCACTTGTGCGGGTCGGCCTAGTGCCCGCGACAGGAAACGGCGCAAAACGCAACGTGGTCACACCTCAATTTTGCAGTGAAAAATGACCCTTTTTTGGCAAAGTGACGAGCTGTAGTTTTTTAACCCTAGCCCTGCCGGCACCTAGGGAAACCTAGCAAACCTATACATTTTTGAAAACTAGACACCCAGGGGATTCCAGGATGGGGTGACTTGACTGCCTCCCACCATGGTCTGTTACCCAGAATCCCTTGCAAACGTAAAAAATTGACAAAAAAAACACATTTTCCCCACATTTCTGTGATGGAAAGTTCTGGAATCTGCGTGGATCCACAAATTTCCACCCACCCCACGTTCCCCAAAGTTCTACGAGAAAAATGGTACCTCACTTGTGCGGGTCGGCATATTGCCCGCGACAGGAAACGGTGCAAAACGCAACGTGGTCACACCTCAATTTTGCAGTGAAAAATGACCCTTTTTTGGCAAAGTGACTAGCTGTAGTTTTTGAACCCTAGCTCTGCCGGCACCTAGGGAAACCTAGCACACCTATACATTTTTGAAAACTAGACACCCAGGGGAATCCAGGATGGGGTGACCTGACTGCCTCCCACCATGGTCTGTTTCCCAGAATCCCTTGCAAACGTAAAGAATTGACAAAAAAAACACATATTCCCCACATTTCTGTGTTGGAAAGTTCTGGAATCTGCGTGGATCCACAAATTTACACCCACCCCACGTTCCCCAAAGTCTTACGAGAAAAATGGTACCTCACTTGTGCGGGTCGGCATAGTGCCCGCAACAGGAAACGGCGCAAAACGCAACGTGGTCACACCTCAATTTTGCTGTGAAAAATGACCCTTTTTTGGCAAAGTGACTAGCTGTAGTTTTTGAACCCTAGCTCTGCCGGCACTAGGGAAACCTAGCAAACCTATACATTTTTGAAAACTAGACACCCAGGGGAATCCAGGATAGGGTGACCTGACTGCCTCCCACCATGGTCTGTTACCCAGAATCCCTTGCAAACGTATAAAATTGACAAAAAAAACACATTTTCCCCACATTTCTGTGATGGAAAGTTCTGGAATCTGCGTGGATCCCCAAATTTCCACCCACCCCACGTTCCCCAAAGTCCTACGAGAAAAATGGTACCTCACTTGTGCGGGTCGGCTAACTGCCCGCGACAGGAAACGGCGCAAAACGCAACGTGTTCACACCTCAATTTTGCAGTGAAAAATGACCCTTTTTTGGCAAAGTGACGAGCCGTAGCTTTTTAACCCTAGCCCTGCCGGCACCTAGGGAAACCTAGCAAACCTATACATTTTTGAAAACTAGACACCCAGGGGAATCCAGGATGGGGTGACTTGACTGCCTCCCACCATGGTCTGTTACCCAGAATCCCTTGCAAACATAAAAAATTGACAAAAAAAACACATTTTCCCCACATTTCTGTGATGGAAAGTTCTGGAATCTGCGTGGATCCACAAATGTCCACCCACCCCGCGTTCCCCAAAGTCTTACGAGAAAAATGGTACCTCACTTGTGCGGGTCGGCATAGTGCCCGCAACAGGAAACGGCGCAAAACGCAACGTGGTCACACCTCAATTTTGCTGTGAACAATGACCCTTTTTTGGCAAAGTGACTAGCTGTAGTTTTTGAACCCTAGCCCTGCCGGCACTAGGGAAACCTAGCAAACCTATACATTTTTGAAAACTAGACACCCAGGGGAATCCAGGATGGGGTGACTTGACTGCCTCCCACCATGGTCTGTTACCCAGAATCCCTTGCAAACGTAAAAAATTGACAAAAAAAACACATTTTCTCCACATTTCTGTGATGGAAAGTTCTGGAATCTGCGTGGATCTACAAATTTCCACCCACCCCACGTTCCCCAAAGTCCTACGAGAAAAATGGTACCTCACTTGTGCGGGTCGGCCTACTGCTCGGGACAGGAAACGGCGCAAAACGCAACGTAGTCACAGCTCAATTTTGCTGTGAAAAATGACCCTTTTTTAGCAAAGTGACTAGCTGTAGTTTTTTAACCCTAGCTCTGCCGGCACTAGGGAAACCTAGCAAACCTATACATTTTTGAAAACTAGACACCCAGGGAAATCCAGGATGGGGTGACTTGACTGCCTCCCACCATGGTCTGTTACCCAGAATCCCTTGCAAACGTAAAAAATTGACAAAAAAAACACATTTTCCCCACATTTCTGTGATGGAAAGTTCTGGAATCTGCGTGGATCCACAAATTTCCAACCACCCCGCGTTCCCCAAAATCCTACGAGAAAAATGGTACCTCACTTGTGCGGGTCGGCATAGTGCCCGCAACAGGAAACGGCGCAAAACGCAACGTGGTCACACCTCAATTTTGCTGTGAAAAATGACCCTTTTTTGGCAAAGTGACTAGCTGTAGTTTTTGAACCCTAGCTCTGCCGGCACTAGGGAAACCTAGCAAACCTATACATTTTTGAAAACTAGACACCCAGGGGAATCCAGGATAGGGTGACCTGACTGCCTCCCACCATGGTCTGTTACCCAGAATCCCTTGCAAACGTATAAAATTGACAAAAAAAACACATTTTCCCCACATTTCTGTGATGGAAAGTTCTGGAATCTGCGTGGATCCCCAAATTTCCACCCACCCCACGTTCCCCAAAGTCCTACGAGAAAAATGGTACCTCACTTGTGCGGGTCGGCTAACTGCCCGCGACAGGAAACGGCGCAAAACGCAACGTGGTCACACCTCAATTTTGCACTGAAAAATGACCCTTTTTTGGCAAAGTGACGAGCCGTAGTTTTTTAACCCTAGCCCTGCCGGCACCTAGGGAAACCTAGCAAACCTATACATTTTTGAAAACTAGACACCCAGGGGAATCCAGGATGGGGTGACTTGACTGCCTCCCACCATGGTCTGTTACCCAGAATCCCTTGCAAACATAAAAAATTGACAAAAAAAATACATTTTCCCCACATTTCTGTGATGGAAAGTTCTGGAATCTGCGTGGATCCACAAATGTCCACCCACCCCGCGTTCCCCAAAGTCTTACGAGAAAAATGGTACCTCACTTGTGCGGGTCGGCATAGTGCCCGCAACAGGAAACGGCGCAAAACGCAACGTGGTCACACCTCAATTTTGCTGTGAACAATGACCCTTTTTTGGCAAAGTGACTAGCTGTAGTTTTTGAACCCTAGCTCTGCCGGCACTAGGGAAACCTAGCAAACCTATACATTTTTGAAAACTAGACACCCAGGGGAATCCAGGATGGGGTGACTTGACTGCCTCCCACCATGGTCTGTTACCCAGAATCCCTTGCAAACGTAAAAAATTGACAAAAAAAACACATTTTCCCCACATTTCTGTGATGGAAAGTTCTGGAATCTGCGTGGATCCACAAATTTCCACCCACCCCACGTTCCCCAAAGTCCTACGAGAAAAATGGTACCTCACTTGTGCGGGTCGGCCTACTGCTCGGGACAGGAAACGGCGCAAAACGCAACGTAGTCACAGCTCAATTTTGCTGTGAAAAATGACCCTTTTTTAGCAAAGTGACTAGCTGTAGTTTTTTAACCCTAGCTCTGCCGGCACTAGGGAAACCTAGCAAACCTATACATTTTTGAAAACTAGACACCCAGGGAAATCCAGGATGGGGTGACTTGACTGCCTCCCACCATGGTCTGTTACCCAGAATCCCTTGCAAACGTAAAAAATTGACAAAAAAAACACATTTTCCCCACATTTCTGTGATGGAAAGTTCTGGAATCTGCGTGGATCCACAAATTTCCAACCACCCCGCGTTCCCCAAAATCCTACGAGAAAAATGGTACCTCACTTGTGCGGGTCGGCATAGTGCCCGCGACAGGAAACGGCGCAAAACGCAACGTGGTCACACCTCAATTTTGCAGTGAAAAATGACCCTTTTTTGGCAAAGTGACGAGCTGTAGTTTTTGAACCCTAGCCCTGCCGGCACCTAGGGAAACCTAGCAAACCTATACATTTTTGAAAACTAGACACCCAGGGGAATCCAGGATGGGGTGACTTGACTGCCTCCCACCATGGTCTGTTACCCAGAATCCCTTGCAAACGTAAAAAATTGACAAAAAAAACACATTTTCACCACATTTCTGTGATGGAAAGTTCTGGAATCTGCGTGGATCCACAAATTTCCACCCACCCAACGTTCCCCAAAGTCTTACAAGAAAAATGGTACCTCACTTGTGCGGGTCGGCATAGTGCCCGCAACAGGAAACGGCGCAAAACGCAACGTCGTCACACCTCAATTTTGCAGTGAAAAATTACCCTTTTTTGGCAAAGTGACTAGGTGTAGTTTTTTAACCCTAGCTCTGCCGGCACCTAGGGAAACCTAGCAAACCTATATATTTTTGAAAACTAAACACCCAGGGGAATTTAAGATGGGATGACCTGACTGCCTCCCACCATGGTCTGTTACCCAGAATCCCTTGCAAACGAAAAAAATTGACAAAAAAAACACATTTTCCCCACATTTCTGTGTTGGAAAGTTCTGGAATCTGCGTGGATCCACAAATTTCCACCCACCCCTTGTTCCCCAAAGTCCTACGAGAAAAATGGTAGCTCACTTGTGCGGGTCGGCCTAGTGCCCGCGACAGGAAACGGCGTAAAATGCAACGTGGTCACACATCAATTTTTCAGTGAAAAATGACCCTTTTTTGGCAAAGTGACGAGCTGTAGTTTTTTAACCCTAGCCCTGCCGGCACCTAGGGAAACCTAGCAAACCTATACATTTTTGAAAACTAGACATCGAGGGGAATCCAGGATGGGGTGACTTGAGTGCCTCCCACCATGGTCTGTTACCCAGAATCCCTTGCAAACGTAAAAAAATTGACAAAAAAAACACATTTTCTCCACATTTCTGTGATGGAAAGTACTGGAATCTGCGTGGATCCACAAATTTCCACCCACCCCGTGTTCCCCAAAGTCCTACGAGAAAAATGGTACCTCACTTGTGTGGGTCGGCATAGTGCCCGTGACAGGAAACGGCGCAAAACGCAACATGGTCACACCTCAATTTTGCAGTGAAAAAATGACCCTTTTTTGGAAAAAAGACTAGCTGTAGTTTTTGAACCCTAGCTCTGCCGGCACCTAGGGAAACCTAGCAAACCTATACATTTTTAAAAACTAGACACCCAGGGGAATCCAGGATTGGGTGACCTGACTGCCTCCCACCATGGTCTGTTACCCAGAATCCCTTGCAAACTTAAAAAATTGACAAAAAAATCACATTTCCCCCACAATTCTGTGTTGGAAAGTTCTGGAATCTGCGTGGATCCACAAATTTCCACCCACCCCACGTTCCCCAAAGTTCTACGAGAAAAATTGTACCTCACTTGTGCGGGTCGGCCTAGTGCCCGCGACAGGAAACGGCGCAAAACGCAACGTGGTCACACCTCAATTTTGCAGTGAAAAATGACCCTTTTTTGGCAAAGTGACGAGCTGTAGTTTTTTAACCCTAGCCCTGCCGGCACCTAGGGAAACCTAGCAAACCTATACATTTTTGAAAACTAGACACCCAGGGGATTCCAGGATGGGGTGACTTGACTGCCTCCCACCATGGTCTGTTACCCAGAATCCCTTGCAAACGTAAAAAATTGACAAAAAAAACACATTTTCCCCACATTTCTGTGATGGAAAGTTCTGGAATCTGCGTGGATCCACAAATTTCCACCCACCCCACGTTCCCCAAAGTTCTACGAGAAAAATGGTACCTCACTTGTGCGGGTCGGCATATTGCCCGCGACAGGAAACGGTGCAAAACGCAACGTGGTCACACCTCAATTTTGCAGTGAAAAATGACCCTTTTTTGGCAAAGTGACTAGCTGTAGTTTTTGAACCCTAGCTCTGCCGGCACCTAGGGAAACCTAGCACACCTATACATTTTTGAAAACTAGACACCCAGGGGAATCCAGGATGGGGTGACCTGACTGCCTCCCACCATGGTCTGTTTCCCAGAATCCCTTGCAAACGTAAAGAATTGACAAAAAAAACACATATTCCCCACATTTCTGTGTTGGAAAGTTCTGGAATCTGCGTGGATCCACAAATTTACACCCACCCCACGTTCCCCAAAGTCTTACGAGAAAAATGGTACCTCACTTGTGCGGGTCGGCATAGTGCCCGCAACAGGAAACGGCGCAAAACGCAACGTGGTCACACCTCAATTTTGCTGTGAAAAATGACCCTTTTTTGGCAAAGTGACTAGCTGTAGTTTTTGAACCCTAGCTCTGCCGGCACTAGGGAAACCTAGCAAACCTATACATTTTTGAAAACTAGACACCCAGGGGAATCCAGGATAGGGTGACCTGACTGCCTCCCACCATGGTCTGTTACCCAGAATCCCTTGCAAACGTATAAAATTGACAAAAAAAACACATTTTCTCCACATTTCTGTGATGGAAAGTTCTGGAATCTGCGTGGATCCCCAAATTTCCACCCACCCCACGTTCCCCAAAGTCCTACGAGAAAAATGGTACCTCACTTGTGCGGGTCGGCTAACTGCCCGCGACAGGAAACGGCGCAAAACGCAACGTGTTCACACCTCAATTTTGCAGTGAAAAATGACCCTTTTTTGGCAAAGTGACGAGCCGTAGCTTTTTAACCCTAGCCCTGCCGGCACCTAGGGAAACCTAGCAAACCTATACATTTTTGAAAACTAGACACCCAGGGGAATCCAGGATGGGGTGACTTGACTGCCTCCCACCATGGTCTGTTACCCAGAATCCCTTGCAAACATAAAAAATTGACAAAAAAAACACATTTTTCCCACATTTCTGTGATGGAAAGTTCTGGAATCTGCGTGGATCCACAAATTTCTACCCACCCCACGTTCCTCAAAGTCCTACGAGAAAAATGGTACCTCACTTGTGCGGGTCGGCCTACTGCTCGGGACAGGAAACGGCGCAAAACGCAACGTAGTCACAGCTCAATTTTGCTGTGAAAAATGACCCTTTTTTAGCAAAGTGACTAGCTGTAGTTTTTTAACCCTAGCTCTGCCGGCACTAGGGAAACCTAGCAAACCTATACATTTTTGAAAACTAGACACCCAGGGAAATCCAGGATGGGGTGACTTGACTGCCTCCCACCATGGTCTGTTACCCAGAATCCCTTGCAAACGTAAAAAATTGACAAAAAAAACACATTTTCCCCACATTTCTGTGATGGAAAGTTCTGGAATCTGCGTGGATCCACAAATTTCCAACCACCCCGCGTTCCCCAAAATCCTACGAGAAAAATGGTACCTCACTTGTGCGGGTCGGCATAGTGCCCGCAACAGGAAACGGCGCAAAACGCAACGTGGTCACACCTCAATTTTGCTGTGAAAAATGACCCTTTTTTGGCAAAGTGACTAGCTGTAGTTTTTGAACCCTAGCTCTGCCGGCACTAGGGAAACCTAGCAAACCTATACATTTTTGAAAACTAGACACCCAGGGGAATCCAGGATAGGGTGACCTGACTGCCTCCCACCATGGTCTGTTACCCAGAATCCCTTGCAAACGTATAAAATTGACAAAAAAAACACATTTTCCCCACATTTCTGTGATGGAAAGTTCTGGAATCTGCGTGGATCCCCAAATTTCCACCCACCCCACGTTCCCCAAAGTCCTACGAGAAAAATGGTACCTCACTTGTGCGGGTCGGCTAACTGCCCGCGACAGGAAACGGCGCAAAACGCAACGTGGTCACACCTCAATTTTGCACTGAAAAATGACCCTTTTTTGGCAAAGTGACGAGCCGTAGTTTTTTAACCCTAGCCCTGCCGGCACCTAGGGAAACCTAGCAAACCTATACATTTTTGAAAACTAGACACCCAGGGGAATCCAGGATGGGGTGACTTGACTGCCTCCCACCATGGTCTGTTACCCAGAATCCCTTGCAAACATAAAAAATTGACAAAAAAAACACATTTTCCCCACATTTCTGTGATGGAAAGTTCTGGAATCTGCGTGGATCCACAAATGTCCACCCACCCCGCGTTCCCCAAAGTCTTACGAGAAAAATGGTACCTCACTTGTGCGGGTCGGCATAGTGCCCGCAACAGGAAACGGCGCAAAACGCAACGTGGTCACACCTCAATTTTGCTGTGAACAATGACCCTTTTTTGGCAAAGTGACTAGCTGTAGTTTTTGAACCCTAGCTCTGCCGGCACTAGGGAAACCTAGCAAAACTATACATTTTTGAAAACTAGACACCCAGGGGAATCCAGGATGGGGTGACTTGACTGCCTCCCACCATGGTCTGTTACCCAGAATCCCTTGCAAACGTAAAAAATTGACAAAAAAAACACATTTTCCCCACATTTCTGTGATGGAAAGTTCTGGAATCTGCGTGGATCCACAAATTTCCACCCACCCCACGTTCCCCAAAGTCCTACGAGAAAAATGGTACCTCACTTGTGCGGGTCGGCCTACTGCTCGGGACAGGAAACGGCGCAAAACGCAACGTAGTCACAGCTCAATTTTGCTGTGAAAAATGACCCTTTTTTAGCAAAGTGACTAGCTGTAGTTTTTTAACCCTAGCTCTGCCGGCACTAGGGAAACCTAGCAAACCTATACATTTTTGAAAACTAGACACCCAGGGAAATCCAGGATGGGGTGACTTGACTGCCTCCCACCATGGTCTGTTACCCAGAATCCCTTGCAAACGTAAAAAATTGACAAAAAAAACACATTTTCCCCACATTTCTGTGATGGAAAGTTCTGGAATCTGCGTGGATCCACAAATTTCCAACCACCCCGCGTTCCCCAAAATCCTACGAGAAAAATGGTACCTCACTTGTGCGGGTCGGCATAGTGCCCGCGACAGGAAACGGCGCAAAACGCAACGTGGTCACACCTCAATTTTGCAGTGAAAAATGACCCTTTTTTGGCAAAGTGACGAGCTGTAGTTTTTGAACCCTAGCCCTGCCGGCACCTAGGGAAACCTAGCAAACCTATACATTTTTGAAAACTAGACACCCAGGGGAATCCAGGATGGGGTGACTTGACTGCCTCCCACCATGGTCTGTTACCCAGAATCCCTTGCAAACGTAAAAAATTGACAAAAAAAACACATTTTCACCACATTTCTGTGATGGAAAGTTCTGGAATCTGCGTGGATCCACAAATTTCCACCCACCCAATGTTCCCCAAAGTCTTACAAGAAAAATGGTACCTCACTTGTGCGGGGCGGCATAGTGCCCGCAACAGGAAACGGCGCAAAACGCAACGGCGTCACACCTCAATTTTGCAGTGAAAAATTACCCTTTTTTGGCAAAGTGACTAGCTGTAGTTTTTTAACCCTAGCTCTGCCGGCACCTAGGGAAACCTAGCAAACCTATATATTTTTGAAAACTAGACACCCAGGGGAATTTAAGATGGGATGACCTGACTGCCTCCCACCAAGGTCTGTTACCCAGAATCCCTTGCAAACGTAAAAAATGGACAAAAAAAACCACATTTTCCCCACATTTCTGTGTTGGAAAGTTCTGGAATCTGCGTGGATCCACAAATTTCCACCCACCCCTTGTTCCCCAAAGTCCTACGAGAAAAATGGTAGCTCACTTGTGCGGGTCGGCCTAGTGCCCGCGACAGGAAACGGCGCAAAATGCAACGTGGTCACACATCAATTTTGCAGTGAAAAATGACCCTTTTTTGGCAAAGTGACGAGCTGTAGTTTTTGAACCCTAGCCCTGCCGGCACCTAGGGAAACCTAGCAAACCTATACATTTTTGAAAACTAGACATCGAGGGGAATCCAGGATGGGGTGACTTGAGTGCCTCCCACCATGGTCTGTTACCCAGAATCCCTTGCAAACGTAAAAAATTGACAATAAAAACACATTTTCCCCACATTTCTGTGATGGAAAGTTCTGGAATCTGCGGGGATCCACAAATTTCCACCCACCCCGCGTTCCCCAAAATCCTACGAGAAAAATGGTACCTCACTTGTGCGTGTCGGCATAGTGCCCGCGACAGGAAACGGCGCAAAACGCAACATGGTCACATCTCAATTTTGCAGTGAAAAATGACCCTTTTTTGGCAAAGTGACGAGCTGTAGTTTTTGATCCCTAGCTCTGCCGGCACCTAGGGAAACCTACCAAACCCACGCATTTCTGAAAACTAGACACCCGGCGGCTTCCAGGGAGGTATGGCTTGCGTGGATCCCCCAACGTTTCCTTACCCAGAATCCCCTGCAAACCTCATTTTTAGCTGAAAAAATCACTTTTTTCACTCATTTTGGGGTGGAAAAGTTGTGGCATCACCAGGCTCACACAAATTTACCACCACCCAGCGTTCCCCCAGGTCTCCCGGTAAAAATGGTGCCTCACTTGTGTGGGAGGCCCAAGTACCCGCGGCAGGCAAGGGCCCAAAACGTAGTGATGCGACATTTGGGAGAGGCAATGTTGATGTCGCCTCACTACGTTTTGGGCCCTTGCCTGCCGTGGGTACTTGGGCCTCCCACACAAGTGAGGCACCATTTTTACCGGGAGACCTGGGGGAACGCTGGGTGGTGGTAAATTTGTGTGAGCCTGGTGATGCCACAACTTTCCCACCCCAAAATGTGTGAAAAAAGCGATTTTTTCAGCTAAAAATGAGGTTTGCAGGGGATTCTGGGTAAGGAAACGTTGGGGGATCCACGCAAGCCATACCTCCCTGGAAGCCGCCGGGTGTCTAGTTTTCAGAAATGTGTGGGTTTGGTAGGTTTCCCTAGATGGCCGCCGAGCACCGGGCCAAAAACCAAAGTGACCCACCAGGCAAAACCAGGTGGTTTTGCGATAGGCCATTTTGATGTTGCCTCACTACGTTTTGGGCCCTTGCCTGCCGCGGGTACTTGGGCCTCCCTCACAAGTGAGGCACCATTTTTACCGGGAGACCTGGGGGATGCTGAGTGGTGGTAAATTTGTGTGAGCCCGGTGATGCCACAACTTTCCCACCCCAAAATGTGTGAAAAAAGTGATTTTTTTCAGCTAAAAATGAGGTTTGCAGGGGATTCTGGGTAAGGAAACGTTGGGGGATCCATGCAAGCCATACCTCCCTGGAAGCCGCCGGGTGTCTAGTTTTCAGAAATGTGTGGGTTTGGTAGGTTTCCCTAGATGGCCGCCGAGCACCGAGCCAAAAACCAAAGTGACCCACCAGGCAAAACCAGGTGGTTTTGCGACAGGTCATTTTGATGTCGCCTCACTACGTTTTGGGCCCTTGCCTGCCGCGGGTACTTGGGCCTCCCACACAAGTGAGGCACCATTTTTACCGGGAGACCTGGGGGAACTCTGGGTGGTGGTAAATTTGTGTGAGCCCGGTGATGCCACAACTTTCCCTCCCCAAAATATGTGAAAAAAGTGATTTTTTCAGCTAAAAATGAGGTTTGCAGGGGATTCTGGGTAAGGAAACGTTGGGGGATCCACGCAAGCCATACCTCCCTGGAAGCCACCGGGTGTCTAGTTTTCAGAAATGTGTGGGTTTGGTAGGTTTCCCTAGATGGCCGCCGAGCACCGGGCCAAAAACCAAAGTGACCCACCAGGCAAAACCAGGTGGTTTTGCGATAGGCCATTTTGATGTCGCCTCACTACGTTTTGGGCCCTTGCCTGCCGCGGGTACTTGGGCCTCCCACACAAGTGAGGCACCATTTTTACCGGGAGACCTGGGGGAACGCTGGGTGGTGGTAAATTTGTGTGAGCCCGGTGATGCCACAACTTTCCCTCCCCAAAATATGTGAAAAAAGTGATTTTTTCAGCTAAAAATGAGGTTTGCAGGGGATTCTGGGTAAGGAAACGTTGGGGGATCCACGCAAGCCATACCTCCCTGGAAGCCACCGGGTGTCTAGTTTTCAGAAATGTGTGGGTTTGGTAGGTTTCCCTAGATGGCCGCCGAGCACCGGGCCAAAAACCAAAGTGACCCACCAGGCAAAACCAGGTGGTTTTGCGATAGGCCATTTTAATGTCGCCTCACTACGTTTTGGGCCCTTGCCTGCCGCGGGTACTTGGGCCTCCCACACAAGTGAGGCACCATTTTTACTGGGAGACCTGGGGGAACGCTGGGTGGTGGTAAATTTGTGTGAGCCCGGTGATGCCACAACTTTCCCACCCCAAAATGTGTGAAAAAAGTGATTTTTTCAGCTAAAAATGAGGTTTGCAGGGGATTCTGGTAAGGAAACGTTGGGGGTTCCACGCAAGCCATCTCTCCCTGGAAGCCGCCGGGTGTCTAGTTTTCAGAAATGTGTGGGTTTGGTAGGTTTCCCTAGATGGCCGCCGAGCACCGGGCCAAAAACCAAAGTGACCCCCCTTGCAAAACCAGATTAACTATTGTTCCTACAGCGTGAGAATTTTGGAATAATATTGCAAAGAAAATGTGGCAGACATTTTGAGGTTTGCAGGACATTGGGGATAAAAAAAACTTTTTGAATTCCCAAGAGAGACATCTCCATGAACTCCCATGGGTTTTCGACAATATCTACAGTTGGTGGGTTATTCTTGCAAGGAAAGTGTACCTTGGCAGAGAGACTAAAGACAAAGATTCCTGCACAACCATCTATTCCTCAAACACACACACATACTGGTTGGATTTGGCACGAGGGCGAGTCATGGTTCAGTGTATTAAATTTTATTAACAAGAGATTTCACAAAAATGAAATGCACTGTCAATAATTAAATACACAAAAAAACAAACCAATGACTCGCAGCTCGTGAGCTGTAAAGCCACGTCAAGGCACCAACCACTTTACAGGCCATTCACACACCTTTCATACGTGATACAAACAAGACCATTCGCACCACCAGGCACAAAAGCAACATATTACAAAATTCACCAAAAAGGGACAAGGTACACCCTGCTTCAGAAAGACAAATATTACTGCACAGCCATCTAATCCGCAAGCACACACACATACTGGTTGGATTTGGCACGAGGGTGAGTGATGGTTCAGTAGATACAATTGTATTAGCAAATGATTTCACAGAAATGAAATGCACTGGTGTTAGAATGGGGAACCTCTGGTTGGCACAGGTAGGTACTTGTGACAAGCAGCGGTCCCTTCTTCTATTCAGGGCGAGAGAATTACCCCTTCAGGACAACCCCTGCTCACCCTATAGGTAGTGTGGTGCGAGCAGTCAGGGCTAAACTTCAGGGCGCTAGTCAGTTAAGCATTTATGATCACACACAGTAAACCACAATGATCCCCCCACAAATGGACACCAGGCGTAAGTTGTATCAAAAATACGGATGCTTTATATAAAAGATTCTTTGTTACGCAGGCATGTACAAGAACATAAATAACGGTTGCAAAATGGAGGCCACAAGATGACGATCAGGCACTGTTCTTGTCTTTGGGAAAGTAGTCTCTTACGAGCGCACCGTAGTGCGCGGTCATGTTGGTCCAGTCAAGGTGATGCGCAGGGCGCCCTGGGTACAGTGATACGGGGAAATCAGAACGTTGCAGACCCCGAGTCCGGTAGGGAATTCACTGTACCTGGGAGCGTGCGGGGACTGGACGGGTCTTCGGGGAGAGGTGCAGGTCCTGCACCTCGCGGGTCTCCGGATCAAGAATTCAGCGGGCGGCTCTCGGTAGACAGGCGCGGCCCAGGGCCTCCGACACGGACTGTGCGGGAGGTCACTTTGGAGGGCGGCACGGTCAGACTCAGGCTGGGAGGTGAAGCGGGGCGGCCGGATACGTTATGACGTACGGGCGGCCGTCCGCGGCTTGATTTCACTTCCCAATTAGAAATCCGGCGGGAGGGCGAGAGGGCACTAGGCACGCTCCAGTGGCAGGCAGGTGACAGGGAAGCGGGGCGGCCAGACTCGATGGGTCCAGAGCGACTCAGGTAGAGCGGGGCTCTGGGCGAGGGGAGGAGGCCAGGCTTCTGGGTGTCACGGCCCTAGGAGGGGTGGAAAGGTGCGCAGAGCACTCCGGCGGGAGAAAGCACACGGCTCGAGTTCTCAGACGAGCGGAGACATGGTGAACCCACTGGTCCTGGGGTTCCGTTCAGGGGGCAAGCTCTTCTTCCAAGCCCTTGGAGATAGTTGAAGAACAAAGTGCAAAGTCTCTTTCAGTCTTTTCCTCTCCTTCCTCAGCAAGGCACCTACTGCAGGCCAATCCCCCAGGTCAGGGAAAGTTACTCCTCCTTCAGCTTCTTCCAGGTCCTTCTAGTCGGGCAGAGTTCCTTCGTGGTTCAATCTGGATCTGATTTCTTAGGAGCCAGGCCCCTACTTTTATACAGTGATTCTTTTGTTCTTTAGCGCCAGGGGGCCTGGGCCTGGCTCAGTCCAGTTTTGGAGCACTCTGTTGTGGTGACGCGGCTCTTTCCTTTCAGCAGCAGGGCAGAGACATCAGCCGCTCCACAGGGGGCGGAGCCGGCTTTGTGGTGGCAGAGCACAGGTCTATTCAAGAGTCAGGGTGTACTCCTCCCACCCATCCTGGTGTAATCTCTCTACCCACCACCTCGCAGCCAACCTGTCTCCTGAAATCCCCCAGCCCTGCTCCTGTACTGTTGCTAGGCAGAACACACACCCACAGCAGAGGCGGACTGAGATGGTCAGGCACGCAAAGGCTAACTTTCTAAAAGTAGCATTTGCAAACCCAGGATATTAAAATAACCTTTACTAAAAGACGTATTTTATTACCCCGAGTTCAGGCATACTAAACATGACTTTCTACCATGCTCTCTGAGTCCACTGGGGTCACAGCGTGTAGCGATCCCAGTAGCCCATTCTGGCCTATGGAGAGCAGGTAGCCTTCAATAGTGAAAAATGAAAATGGCTGTAATTCACTACTAAGACATGCCACACACATCAGGGCATGTCCTACCTTATGCCTACAATGCACCCTGCGCTTGGGCCTACCAGAGGGGTGACTAACATGTAGTTAAGGGAAGGTTTAGGGACTGACAAGTGGGGACACTTGCTCAGTCAGCGCGACGGTACCAGACCGCGCGCAGGTTCTGCAGTGGCAGATCCTAGACACATTTTACCCCGCTGCTCCTGTGGGTGGCACAATCAGTGCTGCAAGCCCACTAGCAGCATTTGGATATACAAGCCCTTGGCACCCCTGGTGCACTCTACTAGGGACTGACAGTAAACCAAATATGCCAAACGTGGAAGTCAATTCACATAATACATTTTATCATAGGGAGCACTTGCACTGTGGCACTGGATGGCAGTGGCACAGTGCCCTGAGCAGCTAACACCAACACAAAAACACATTGAGGCACAGACAAAAATGGAAGGGGGACCCATGCCAATGGTGCCAGGTCTAACACGTGTCCCCTCCAGCGTAGGGTCTTAGCTTCTTCAGCGCCCAGACCACAGCAAATGCTTCTCGTTCTATCGCACTCCACCTTTGTTCCCGGGGAAGTAGCCTCCTGCTAATAAAGGCTACGGGTTGGTCAAAGCCCTCCTCAGTGATCTGTGAGAGAACAGCCCCTACACCATGCTCTGATGCATCCGTCTGCACCAGGAACTCTTTGGAGAAGTCAGGAGCCAAGAGCACGGGTGCCGTGCACATGGCAGTTTTCAGGGTGTCGAAGGCTTTCTGACAGGTGTCAGTCCATATCACTTTTCTGGGCTGCTTCTTCGAAGTCAGCTCTGTCAAGGGGGCAACGATGCTGCCATACCCCTTGACAAACCTCCTGTAGTACCCGGTGAGTCCTAAAAAGGCCCTCACCTCCGTCTGGGTCTTTGGGGGCTCCCAAGCCAGGATGGTTTCAACTTTGGGTTGGAGGGGCGCCACCTGGCCGCTCCCCACTTGGTGTCCCAAGTACACCACTGAACCCTGCCCGATCTGACACTTGCTTGCCTTGATCGTGAGGCCTGCCAGCGCCATCAACACTTCCCAGAGATGTTGCAGGTGTACTTTCCATGTGCCGCTGAACACTGCGATGTCATCCAGGTACGCGGCGCTGAACTCGGTCAGCCCAGCCAACATCTGGTTGACCAACCTCTGGAAGGTGGCAGGGGCATTCTTCATCCCAAAGGGCATCACCCGGAACTGGTAATGCCCATCTGGTGTAGAGAATGCAGACCTCTCTTTGGCCCCATCAGTTAAGGCGATCTGCCAGTACCCAGACGTTAAATCAAACGTGCTGAGGTACCGTGCAGCCCCTAACCGATCGATGAGCTCATCAGCTCTGGGGATGGGGTGCGCGTCAGTCTTCGTGACTGAGTTGAGTCCTCGGTAGTCCACACAGAACCGGAGTTCGGGCGTGGCACCCGGCGCTGCAGCCTTTGGGACCAAGACCACTGGGCTGGCCCAAGGACTGCTGGAGGACTCAACCACCCCTAGAGCAAGCATCTTTGAGACCTCCTCTTTGATGCAGGCTCTGACCCTGTCAGTTACCCGGTAGGCTTTGTGCTTCACAGGTAAGCTGTCTCCTGTATCCACATCATGGACGCACCAATTTGTGATACCAGGAACCAGGGAGAACAGGTCAGTAAACTGCCCCAGCAGCTGGCGGCAGTCACCCTGTTGCTCAGGGGTCAGGGTGGGTGAGAGGTTAACTCCATCCACTGACCCGTCTCGCTCTGAGGCTACCAAGAGGTCAGGAAGAGGCTCGGACTCCTCTTCCGTCCCATCATCGGTGGCCAAGAGCATGCCCACTTCAAACCTCTCCAAGTGGGGCTTCAGTCGATTGACATGTAGGACCCTTAAGGGGTTCCTAGGAGACCGCAAGTTCACCAAGTAGGTGACAGAACTCTTGCGCTCCACAATCTCAAAGGGTCCTGTCCACTTGTCCTGGAGTGCACAAGGCTCCACAGGGGCCAGGACCCACACTTTTTGACCAGGTTGAAGCTCAACCAGAGTGGCATTCTGGTGGTACCACCGCTTCATTTCCTCCTGTCTGGCTTCCAGGTTTGCCTCAGCAAGTTGCCTGAAACGCCTAGTCTGGTTCCGGAAAGCCAGCATGTAACTGTATACATTCTGGGGAGGTTTCCTGGGAGATTGCTCTCAGCCTTCCTTGACCAGACTAAGAGGTCCTCGTACTGGGTGGCCGTACAAAAGCTCAAAGGGACTGAACCCTAGAGACTTTTGTGGCACCTCGCGGTACGCAAAGAGAAGGCATGGTAAGAGGACGTCCCACTTACGCCTCATGGGTTCCTCGAGACCCATAATCATGCCCTTCAGGATTCGGTTGAAGCGCTCGACCAACCCGTTTCCTTGGGGATGGTAACGGGTGGTGAACTTGTAGGTCACACCACACTCTTGCCAAAGGGACTTCATATATTTCGATATGAAGTTGGTCCCCCTGTCAGACACCACCTCTAGAGGGAATCCTACTCGTGAGAAAATTCCCATCAGTGCCCGTCCCACCACGGGGGCCGTCACTGTCCTCAGAGGGATGGCTTCAGGGTACCGGGTGGCATGGTCCACCAAGACCAGGATAAACCTGTTGCCCATGGCTGTCTTGGGGTCCAGCGGCCCCACAATGTCAATCCCCACTCGCTGGAATGGGGTACTGACCACAGGGAAAGGTTGGAGTGGAGCTCTCAGCTTCCTTCCACTCTTGCCACTTGCCTGGCAAGTCTGGCATGTCCTGCAGTGAGTGTCAGAACTCCTGCGCTTTTGGGGCCAATAAAAGTGGGTGACAAGCCTTTCAAAGGTCTTGTCTTGCCCCAAATGTCCTGCTAACGGTACGTTGTGAGCCAGCCCCAGTAGGAAGGCTCTGAGCTTCTGGGGTACCACCAGTGCACGGGCTGACCTAGGTTCAGCAACCTTAGGCTCTGAGTATAGGAGGTCGTTCTCCCAGTAGATCAAGTGAGTTCCGGACTGATCACCATTGGCCTGGGCTGCAGCCTGCTGCCGCATACCCTCTAGAGAGGGGCACTCTTTCTGCTCCCTGCAGAATTCCTCCCTGGTGGGGCATCCTTCTTGCTGCCAATGGGTCAGCTCAGGCAGGTCCCCCAGTTCGGCTATCTGTTCCCCCGGTAGGCTCCAGGGCATCCCCCTCAGGGTCTGCTTCCTCCTGGGCCGTGGGAACTTCAGGAGCCGGTCTCCCGTGCCTCCCTCGCCCTCTCTCTAAGGCCGGTTCCTGGGCCTCTCCCTCAGGCTCCAGGGTTCCTATAACACCCCTACTGGCTGCCATTGACAGGGTGGTCACGCACGCCCAATCAGGTAAGCCCACCATCCGCAGGTGAGTTGTCTTCTCCACCTTTTCTCAAGGGGAGCTCTCCAAATCGTTACCTAGGAGACAATCAACAGGCATGGCCTCTCTCACAGCCACTTGCAGAGTACCAGAGACCCCCCCCACTCAAAGGGAACCTGAGCCATTGGACACTGACTCTCTGTGTTGTCGGCGTTGACAACACGGCAGAATGCGTGTGGGACAACCTGCTCTTGAGACACCAGGTGTTGCTTGACAGCAGTCACACTGGCTCCTGTATCTCTAAGAGCCCCCACCCTCTTGCCATTTATGGTCACCCACTGCCCATACTTTTGAGTATTGGGGGGCAGTTGGGCCTCAGCGACCATCTCACTGTCTCCTAATGAGACTACGGTCATCTGTACGGGATCCCCCGCCCCTTGGACATCTACCTCCCGCCCAAAGGCTACACTATTCACCTGCTTGGGGGGTGGAGCACCAGAGGGTGCTGGCTTACCATACATGGGGCACTTGGGATCCATGGAAATGTGCCCCAGGTTGTTACACTTGTAACATCTAAGGGGCCCTCTTTAAACAGGGTTACCTGTCGGGGCTCCGGTCTGCTTCGGAGGTGGGGGTGGCTGAGAACCTTTCCCTTGGTTCCCTTGGGAATTACTTTGGGGCCCTCTGTAGAACTCCCTCTGTTTACCCTTGTCCCCCCCACTCTTCTGCTGGGGACCCTGAACACCTTTGGCGGGGCCTCCCACGGGACCCTTGTGGACCCTGGTGCTGATCCAGCGGTCCGCCTCCTCAGCAAGCTTCCTAGGGTTAGTCAGCTTGCTATCGATCAGGTGCTGGCGTAGCTCAGGAAAACAATTATCCGACAAGTGCTCCCATGCAATTAAATCAAACAGCCCTTGGTAATCATTCACTTTGCTACCCTTCACCCAACCATCCAGCGCTCTGCAAAAAAAGGTCACATATTCTACATAAGTGGTACCAGGTTTCTTGGTGCAATCCCTAAATCTCTGTCTGTACAATTCAGGAGTTAACCCATACCTTGTCATAAGAGCTTCCTTCATGTGTGGATAAGATGTTTTGACCTCTGAGGGGAGATCCAGCAGTGTGTCCCACCCTTCACTCAGGAACCTTCCCCACAACCCCGCTCCCCAATCTTTCTCAGGGACCCGGTGGGAGGACATGGCTACTTCATAGGCCCTGAACCACTGCCCAATATCATCCTGCTTATAATATTCTTTGACTACATCTTTAGGAATGTGCACCCTTGACTCTGTTGAATTGCTGCCACCAGAGGGTGAGTTGTCTAAACTCCTGGCCTTGAGATCCAACTCCCTCATTTTTACCTCATGCTCCATGGCCAGTCTTTGCCTTTCCATCTCCATTTGCAGTTTTGCTATCTCCACCTCATGTGCTCGTGCAGCACTCCTGTCGGCCATCTCCTCTGGCGACAGGCCTCTGCTAGGCTCACAAACACCTTCGGGGGGTATCACCTCCCGTGCATTCTCTGGGAACTTTGACTCGTGCCAGGCTCTCAGCGCTTTCACGTACCGATCCTTGGTGCCAAGTCCACTTTGCTTAATTCTGTATTTGGAGAGATATCCTTTCAGGACATCATTTGTGCACTTCCTCAGTGCCTCTGGCTCCCAATCGATGTCATCCACTCCAGAGAATACAGAGGACGCTCCGCCTCCACTGACTGAGCTAGGCATGGTTTCTTAAAGTGGAGATTCTTCTTTAGCAACAACTGTCAATCAATCTGTGGCTGCGTTATAGGTCTGCTCTACGTGGTGATCAATAATTCACTGTATGTAACTCATAAATGCAAATTCGAAATCCCACCGCTGCCACCAATGTTAGAATGGGGAACCTCTGGTTGGCACAGGTAGGTACTTGTGACAAGCAGCGGTCCCTTCTTCTATTCAGGGTGAGAGAATTACCCCTTCAGAACAACCCCTGCTCACCCTATAGGGAGTGTGGCGCGAGCAGTCAGGGCTAAACTTCAGGGCGCTAGTCAGTTAAGCATTTATGATCACACACAGTAAACCACAATGATCCCCCACAAATGGACACCAGGCATAAGTTGTATCAAAAATACGGATGCTTTATATAAAAGATTCTTTGTTACGCAGGCATGTACAAGACCATAAATAACGGTTGCAAAATGGAGGCCACAAGATGACGATCAGGCACTGTTCTTGTCTTTGGGAAAGTAGTCTCTTACGAGCGCACCGTAGTGCGCGGTCGTGTTGGTCCAGTCAAGGTGATGCGCAGGGCGCCCTGGGTACAGTGATACGGGGAAATCAGAATGTTGCGGACTCCGAGTCCGGTAGGGAATTCACTGTACCTGGGAGCGTGCGGGGACTGGACGGGTCTTCGGAGAGAGGTGCAGGTCCTGCACCTCGCGGGTCTCCGGATCAAGAATTCAGCGGGCGGCTCTCGGTAGACAGGCGCGGCCCAGGGCCTCCGACACGGACTGTGCGGGAGGTCACTTCGGAGGGCGGCACGGTCAGACTCAGGCTGGGAGGTGAAGCGGGGCGGCCGGATACGTTACGACGTACGGGCGGCCGTCCGAGGCTTGATTTCACTTCCCAATTAGAAATCCGGCGGGAGGGCGAGAGGGCACCAGGCACGCTCCAGTGGCAGGCAGGTGACAGGGAAGTGGGGCGGCCAGACTCGATGGGTCCAGAGCGACTCAGGTAGAGCGGGCCTCTGGGCGAGGGGAGGCGGCCAGGCTTCTGGGTGTCACGGCCCTAGGAGGGGTGGCAAGGTGCGCAGAGCACTCCGGCGGGAGAAAGCACAGAGCTCGAGTTCTCAGACGAGCGGAGACACGGTGAACCCACTGGTCCTGGGGTTCAGTTCAGGGGGCAAGCTCTTCTTCCAAGCCCTTGGAGATAGTTGAAGAACAAAGTGCAAAGTCTCTTTCAGTCTTTTCCTCTCCTTCCTCAGCAAGGCACCTACTGCAGGCCAATCCCCCAGGTCAGGGAAAGTTACTCCTCCTTCAGCTTCTTCCAGGTCCTTCTAGTCGGGCAGAGTTCCTTCGTGGTTCAATCTGGATCTGATTTCTTAGGAGCCAGGCTCCTACTTTTATACAGTGATTCTTTTGTTCTTTAGCGCCAGGGGGCCTGGGCCTGGCTCAGTCCAGTTTTGGAGCACTCTGTTGTGGTGACTCGGCTCTTTCCTTTCAGCAGCAGGGCAGAGACATCAGCCGCTCCACAGGGGGCGGAGCCGGCTTTGTGGTGGCAGAGCACAGGTCTATTCAAGAGTCAGGGTGTACTCCTCCCACCCATCCTGGTGTAATCTCTCTACCCACCACCTGGCAGCCAACCTGTCTCCTGGAATCCCCCAGCCGTGCTCCTGTACTGTTGCTAGGCAGAACACACACCCACAGCAGAGGCGGACTGAGATGGTCAGGCACGCAAAGGCTAACTTTCTAAAAGTAGCATTTGCAAACCCAGGATATTAAAATAACCTTTACTAAAAGACGTATTTTATTACCCCGAGTTCAGGCATACTAAACATGACTTTCTACCATGCTCTCTGAGTCCACTGGGGTCACAGCGTGTAGCGATCCCAGTAGCCCATTCTGGCCTATGGAGAGCAGGTAGCCTTCAATAGTGAAAAACGAAAATGGCTGTAATTCACTACTAAGACATGCCACACACATCAGGGCATGTCCTACCTTATGCCTACAATGCACCCTGCGCTTGGGCCTACCAGAGGGGTGACTAACATGTAGTTAAGGGAAGGTTTAGGGACTGACAAGTGGGGACACTTGCTCAGTCAGCGCGACGGTACCAGACCGCGCGCAGGTTCTGCAGTGGCAGATCCTAGACACATTTTACCCCGCTGCTCCTGTGGGTGGCACAATCAGTGCTGCAAGCCCACTAGCAGCATTTGGATATACAAGCCCTTGGCACCCCTGGTGCACTCTACTAGGGACTGACAGTAAACCAAATATGCCAAACGTGGAAGTCAATTCACATAATACATTTTACCATAGGGAGCACTTGCACTGTGGCACTGGATGGCAGTGGCACAGTGCCCTGAGCAGCTAACACCAACACAAAAACACATTGAGGCACAGACAAAAATGGAAGGGTGACCCACGCCAATGGTGCCAGGTCTAACAACTGGTAATAATTGAAAGGGCGAGAAACTGAACCATTGACTCACAGCTCGTGAGCTGTAAAGCCACGACAAGGCACCAACCTCTTTACAGGCCATTCATACACCTTTCATAAGTGTGAGACATATAAAACCATTCACACCGCCAGCCGCGGGCCCATCACATAACAAAACTCACACCAGCACACAGCGCCATTCAAGGGCCCATCACTTTCACACGCCCACAATCCAGACACAGCAACTACACAGGCTGATGGATTGCGTGGAGTAGCACTCAGCTAGCAGTGTGTGTAGTGACCAGCAGAAAGTCACTACTCACACACAGCCAGCCGAGCACCAGTCCACACACACCGCTAGCAGAGCGCCAGTCCACGCACACCGCTAGCCAAACACCAGTCCACGCACACCACCAGCCAAGCACCATTCCACGCACACCGCCAGCCAAGCTCCAGTCCACAGACACCACCAGCCAAGCACCAGTCCGCACACACCGCCAGCCAAGCACCATTCCACGCACACCGCCAGCCAAGCTCCAGTCCACGCACACCACCAGCCACGCACCATTCCACGCACACCGCCAGCCAAGCTCCAGTCCACGCACACCACCAGCCACGCACCAGTCCACGCACACCGCCAGTCCATGCACACCGCCAGTCCACGCACACCGCCAGCCAAGCACCATTCCACACACACCACCAACCAAGTGCCAGTCCACACACACCAACAGCCAAGTGCAAGCCTACACACACCGCCATCACATTTAGGATTTTTTTGAAAAATAAAAACACAAACAAATCGCAAATAGATACAAATCTTCTAACAGAAAATCAGCAACTAAATACATTGCACTAACACCAACCTTGAAACAGAATCAAATTATCCAAAGAATACAGACCAGGCAGTTCACTTTACCACTCATGAATGCTCCCAAAAATTCTTTCGCGGGTGGTACGCTCTAAAACAAGCAGGGACACACAGTGCAGGATGAGAAGGACAGTCGGGGCAGTACATACGACTCTCCTTCCGCGAACCTCTTCACCAACAGACTCTACATCTCCTACTGGGAAAATCTTTTGAGGGTGTGGGAGGAATGTGATCTGGAAAGTGGCGATCTTTCAATCTAGCAACATCCTCCACCACTCCAACTCTAGGAACACTTGCCTGTTCCACTACAACAAGGCTGCCTATTACAGACTCCTGAAACTTAGCAAAAGTCATCTTTGACTCAGGGCAAGAATCCTGGATCACAACAAAAGCATTAAACATTGCCAAGTGGAAAAGATGGATAGCCAACTTCTTGTACCAAATGTAAGCCTTACGAAGAGCAGTGTAAGGTTCCAACCTCTGATCTACTCTGTCAACACCACCCATGTGCCTATTGTAGTCTAAAATGCACACAGGTTTGCGCGCTTCAGCGACCTGACCCCAAACAGTCATAGGTGCAGTGCTTTCATCATGGATGGTAGTCAGCATGTAGACATCTCTCCTGTCTGAAAACTTCACAGCAAGAAGCTCCTGGCAACGCAACGCACTGCACTGTCCCCGCACAAGCTTTTGACAAACAAGTTCTTTTGGGAAACCTTTACGGTTAGAGCGGATTGCGCCACAAGCAACAGTGTCCACTTTGGCCAATTCCCTGAACAACCGCACACCAGTGTAGAAGTTATCTCCATATAAATGGTGGCCTTTGTTAAAAAATCCTCTACCAAGTTCCCAAACAATTCTCTCAGTCACTCCAAAAGTGGACGGACAACCAGGGAGGTTAATCCTAGATTCCTTACCGGTGTACACCCTGAAATTAGAGACATATCCAGTCCTACTGTCACACAGCATATACAGCTTTATTCCATAGCGTGCCCTCTTACTAGGAATGTATTGCCTAAAAACCAAGCGGCCCTTGAACAACACCAAAGACTCATCCACTGCAATTTCTTTCCCAGGGGCATAAATCTCAGAAAATCGATCAACAAAGTGATCAAGGACAGGCCTAATCTTAAAAAGACGGTCACAGTCAGGGTGATCTCGTGGCAACGCTAAACCATTATCAACAAAATCCATCATCCGAAGCAGATGCAAATACCTGTCACACTCATGACTGCCGGAAAAATAGACGTTGCCATCAAGGGACTGCTAGACCAATATGAAGACATTGATGGCTTCCTTATCAAGCCCATCAAAAAAGTTAAACCCAAGAACTTCTTCATCTCTTCAACATTTGTGGGAGTCCACAGGGTAGCTCTAGAGTAGGGCCTAAGTCTGGCACTGTTGTCCCTCAAAAACTGTTCGGCATACAAATTAGTCTGCTCAACAATCTCTGCCAAAAACACATCGTCCATAAACAACTGAAAAAAATTTACCGGCAAAAAGTTTTCAGTATTCACTCTAGACCCTGGAACACCAGTAAACTCTGGCAATGCCGGCTGCACCATGCCAGGGGCAACCCAGAGGTCATCACTTTCAAAGGGAAGCCTTGCAGCCCCAGCCTGCAGCCCAGATGCCTCTTGCCGCATTACACCAACGGGAATCCTTGCAGCACCAGGTTGCAGCCCAGATGCCTCTTGTCACACTATCGGCACATCAGTCTCCTCCTCTAACACAGGCACTTCATCCGCACTAAGAGTATCTTCATCATCCGATGACTCCATACGGAGAGACAACTCACTGCCAGAATCGTCCCCTGCCTCCTCTCCCTCAGATGCAGAGTCAGTCTCTGAACCATGGTCAGAGGAAGACTCAAACAGCAAACCAACAACCTGCTGAGCAGTAATCCTGCGGCTAGCCATTATACTTACTAAGATAGAAGACTGCACAAACAAGTCAACAACAACCAACAATGTGCAAACCAAGTAAGTAAAGAAATGTGTACCTTTATCACAAAGATCAATGTACTCAAAAACTATACAATCCAATTACAAGAGACAGCTGCACTCACCAGAAACCAACTCTGCAGTGACACAGCAAAAACCAACGATATCAAACTAGAAAGAAGAAAAAAAACAAATTACTCACAAGACAACAAAATACACATCGAGCACCAATGCAAAAAGTTTTTGACACTGAAAAAACAAACATACTGCTATTATTACACCATTTGCAAAATAATTCATGCAGAGAAATCAAACACATTTACATTGTACAAAAAAGAGTCTCTTACCAAACTACACAAACAGCAGAACCACCAGTAACAACACGGCAAACTGAAAAGAGCAAAAGCCTTCACCTAGAACAAAAAAGTTAAAAAAAAAACATTACTATTGCAATTCACAAAAAATACAACAATAAATATTATAACATGCTATGTTACTACCCAAATGGTCAATCGGGTTATGTGCCAGGTGGGGCAGAAAACAGCAGGAAAAAAAAGGCTACTCTGTCCCGGGGCGGGTGGGCCAAATACATATTATAAAAATTGCCCCCTGGAAGCGACACTTGCCAAAGGGGTCACTTCCATTTTTATTTACACTAATTCCCTGGTGTCTAGTGGGCTTTTCTGCCCCCCCCTGGGGCCAGAAACGGACCAAAAGTGGACCGATCTGCCCCCAGCGGGGGCAGAAAAGTCTGAGCATAAATGATTCCCCCAGGGAAGCGACCCTTGCCCAAGGGGTCGCTTCCCAAATGAATAAAACGACATCCCTGGTGTCTAGTGGGCTTTTCTGCCCCCCCTGGGGGCAGAAACGGACCGAAGGTGGACCGATCTGCCCCCAGGGGGGGCAGAAAAGTCTGAGCATAAATGTTTCCACCTGGGAAGCGACCCTTGCCCAAGGGTTCGCTTCCCATATCAATAAAACGGGGGGGCAGAAACGGACCGAAAGTGGACCGATCTGCCCCCAGGGGGGACAAAAAAGTCTGTGCAATATTTATTCACCCTGGGAAGCGACCCTTGCCCAAGGGGTCGCTTCCCATATCAATAAAACAACATCCCTGGTGTCTAGTCGGCTTTTCTGCCCCCCCCTGGGGGCAGAAACGGACCGAAAGTGGACCGATCTGTCCCCCAGGGGGGGCAGAAAAGTCTGTGCAATAATTATTCCCCCTGGAAAGCGACCCTTGCCCAAGGGGTCACTTCCCAAATGACGAAATGGACATCCCTGGTGTCTAGTGGGGCATCCCTGCTCCACGATCGCGACGCTGTGCGCGATTGTGGGACAGGAATGCCCAGCATTGAGACATCAGGGGAGAGGAAATACTCTTTCCTCTCCCCCGATGCCTCAAGGCCTTTGAATTCCGCCCCCCCCGCCACACCGCAGCAAAACACTCACCCTCCCCGTTGGACGCGCTGGAAGAAATGAATTCCAGCGTGTCCAACGCTTCCTGATGACGCCGGCGCGCGCTATGCGCGCTGATGTCATCAGGAAGCGTGGGAGGGGTCAGGTGTGGCAGCGGAAACTCTTCCGCTGCCATCCCCCTCTGTGGGGGCACGATCGATGCCCCAGGGAGGGAGCGCCAGCGCTTCCCCCAGGGGCTGTGCTCATGACGGAGCGGTTCCGTCATGAGCACAGCCCAACCGATGCTCATGACGGAACCGCTCCGTCATGAGCATCGAAGGGGTTAATAACAATGATTTCCCGATGTTTCTCCTTGATTAACTTAATTCCCAGAAGATCGGGGTTATTAACCAAAATTTCCACTGGTCTATAACTAATGGACTGCTTAACCCAGATTACCAGGCCCCCGGAAGCTCTACCCTTGATTGCTGGTTTAAAAAAATTAAGAAAGCCTTCCCGAAATATCGGTTCAGGGGCCCAACTCTCTTGAAATAATAAGATATCATAGTTGTCTATGAAATCTGTCCAGTCTTCTGAGCCAATTCGTCCCTTTAGGCCAGCGATATTCCATGAGGCTATTTTAAGTGAAGAGTCCAGCATGGTTGGGGCAGCTCGATTCATGTCCCCATGCTCTGATATTGTCTCCCCACCCTCGGGTGGTGGAAAACCAACTGACGAACTACCCCCTAGCACTCGCTTGACCGGCTCATAAAGCCCATCACCCTCACTGGATAGGCATGCAACCCCATTAGTGGGGATCCTCCAATGACTCCCTCTGCCAGGTTCGGGACTAAGTCAATCGATACCCTCCAGGCCAGAGAGAGGTTCGAAACGGTTGTGTAATTGGGGGAGAAAAGGTGAGTATGGAAGCCTAACAACCGGTACACTCCCAACATTTCTTGTGGACATTAGGGGGTTGAAAAAGGGCACTGTGTTTCTTTTGGGATAAAAATAACTGAGGCCTAAAGACTGCACATCGCCCATCCTCCCAAATCTAGCATCCCTACGTATATGGTCCACCACCCAAGGGTCCCTGAAATTTATCACAATGCAATCCCCCTCCAGGTCCTTTGGACAGTGCCCCACCCAGTGTACTCTCCTCACACTCAATATTTCTGTGCCAGAGGACGGGGGAAGGGGTCTGTTTTTATTTAACCAAAAGACCACCTTGTTTTTAAGATCCCCATAGGATTCAGTCGTATCTTCCCTTAGGGTTGAGACGCCTGTTAAGACAATTGTATAAGGAGTGGCCTCAGGGGGTAAATCAGTGCAGGGGGGACCCTGTTTGTTGAGCTTCTGTGGGGCCACAGCGGGATTAGTTTGATTGTTATGATGACTCCCCTGTACTCTATTGCTTGACTTAGTATGTGAGATCGACTTGGGACCACCCCTTGAAGAATTCAAAGCAGGGGCAGCAGCAGTGGATTTGGAGGTGCTTGGTTTGGGCAATGTGGTAGGTTTGGAACTAACCTTCGTGGTGGGCAAGACTTGTGCAGCAACACCTGCTTTGCTATTAGATGTTATATTAGTATTTGAGCTCCCTCCCCTAGGGGCCACGGCTGCAAAGTTGGTTATAACAGTTCGGGTATTAGATTGTTTAGCAGTAGCTGGAAGGGACTGCTTGATAGTACCTACGGCTCCTTGGGGGTTTAGAATATCAGATAAAGTGGATGATACCTTTTGTGCATTTATTAGCTTGTTTAACATGCCCATATTCCATTAACCAGGTTCTCAAGAGCGTCCAGTTTCGAGTTCATAAGTCTAGTGCGCTCTAATAGTGGAAGCATAAGTGTTTTTAATAATATTTCTATTTTGCTTATAAGGCCATCATCTTTACAATTGTTACTGGAGCTGGTAGCCAAGTTCCTAGGTGATTCATAGGGGGAAATAGGAAAATTGCTTATGATCATAGGGGACTGATGACAGGTAATAGTTTCCGGAGCACTGGTGGGCTGGAGTGTACTATTTACTTTCGGGATTTTTTTAGTTGCACCCCCCCTCTGGCGGCCCTTCCTTCTCTTTCTCGTTCCAGGTATGTTCATCTGTGAGTCCCCGTTAGTAGAGTCCAGTAAGGCTGGGCTTGCTGATAGCACACTATCCCCTCCTCCACTACCAGGCGAAACACTGGTGTGGGAGTTGCTAACTGATGAATTCAAATACTCCCCCTCCACCACGGGATAAACATCCACCAGAACGGGAACCGATAACTGGGTAGCGCTCATAGCTGGTGCTCGGGGGCTTGGCGCTAAGGCAATGCAACCTAGAGTTGAGCGTTTCCCAGTAATAGGATCTAGAGAAAGCCGTTCCTCCGCAAAGGCTATCTCCTTTTCCAAAATGCCCGTTGCTCTAATTAGAAAGGCATCTAGAGCGCCAGATACCACCCCACTAGATGTCTGCAAATTCACAGAACGTTCTTTCCCTGAACGTAAGGGCATGTTTTATAGGGGGGCTAAAACACCCAAGGATGGTAAAATGCAAACAAAACCAGCAAAAATCCACAATACCACCCTATAGACAAAATGAGGCTATGGTACAAACACAACAAAACAGATCGAGGGGGGTGGGCCAACCCAACCACAACCGACCATGGACGGCCACAGACGGTCCCGCCCTTGTCCCGGGCTTCTCCCAGGACGCTCCCGCACAGCGGAAGCAGACGCCACTAATATAGAAAGTATGTGACGCGCAAGGGGCGGGGCTAGCCGGGAGAGCAGGCCAGGTGATGCAGATTGGCCAGGCAGGGACTCCTGGGAGAGGGAGTCCCTGCAGAGACGCTCGCAGCCCTGCAGCGATGCCCCAAGACTCCCCAGTCATCACAGCCACTGCACAAGCACAAGTCCCCCGCCGACTTCCTCTGCGATGCGGGACCCGCGAAGCGGGTCCGGCGAGCAGTGGAGCAGCAAACTAAACAACAGCCCAGTACAGGATTCCAAAAGGCAAAGGTCCATGTAGCAGAAGGTCCAGGCAGCAAGAGGTCCCGCAGATGTAGGGGTAGGAAAGCTCTTTAATAACGACCTGTGTGCAGGGGGCGGGGCTAGCCGGGAGAGCGGGCCCGGTGATGCAGATTGGCCAGGCAGGGACTCCTGGGAGATGGAGTCCCTGCAGAGACGCTCGCAGCCCTGCAGCGATGCCCCAAGACTCCCCAGTCGTCACAGCCACTGCACAAGCACAAGTCTCCCGCCGACTTCCACCGCGATGCGGGACCCGCGAAGCGGGTCCGGCGAGCAGTGGGGCAGCAAACTAAACAACAGCCCAGTACAGAATTCCAAAAGGCAAAGGTCCGTGTAGGAGAAGGTCCAGGCAGCAAGAGGTCCCCAGTGTGGCATTAAAGACGCATTGCCTGGACAACGGGACAATGTCGACATTGCAGCTTTTGCAGCCAGCCACTTTTGGGGAAATTTGTTTTATGTTTAAACTGCACATTGCTTGCGCTGTGCTCATGTTCCTAGCACAAGACACACAGATGATGGATGGAATGCAAAGCAAATCAAACCTTCACCCCAGTCAAGAGATCTGGGTTGAACCCATCGTTCTTTTGCTCACCATGCTACCCCAGTTGTGACCCAGCCATATGCTATTCAGTCATGACTCTGTTCCTCATGTGAACAGCCCACCTCGAAGTGCCAAGCCAGGTCCTCCCTGGACCGGAAAAAAGCATCCTGGAACCGGTTTCGGGGCATCACCCCATATCAGCCAGGCTAGCTTGAATCTAGTGACACAGTGAGCCCGGGACCCACGTCTGGGCATACCCAGCGCACTTAGGGCAAGAAAACAAAAGAAACAAACATGATGGATGGAATTCAGAGCAAATCAAACATTTACCCCAGTCAAGAGATCAAAGTTAAACGCATCATTCTTTTGCTCACCATGCCACCCCAGTTTAGACCCAGCCATATGCAAATCAGTCTTGACCCTGTTATTCATGGGAACAGTCCAGTACGATCTGCCAATCCAGATCCTCCTTGGACTGGAAACAATCATCCTGGGACTGGTTTTGTCACCGTAAGGGGGAAGGGTATCCCCAGACGTGGGTCCCGGGCTCACTGCGCTACTGGATTCAAGCTAGCCTAGCTGATGAGGGATGATGCCCCAAAAGTGGCCCTGGGTTCAAACTGGGGCGACGTGGTGAGCAAAAAAACAATGAATTAAACCAGGATCTTTGTAACTGGGGGTGAATGTTTGCATTGTTCAGCTTTCCGTCCATCATTTGTTCCTTTTTCTTGTGTTCCCAGGACAGATATATATATACGGGGTATACCCAAATTACCCTCCTCTACCTGGGTATGTGACAATATCATAAACATAAGGAGGTTGGTATGGAGGTATTAATATAAAGTCTGGCACACTCTGACAGTTGCGGCGGTGGAAAGGGAGACAGTATTTACTGCGAAATACGAAGGACTTATTAAGGAAACAGTGAGTCAATTTGGTGCATAAAGAAGTTTTTGGCACGCACGACAGAAAGTCCGCCTCTGTGAAGGAGAGGTGGTTTTACCTTGTGTGTGGTACATACGCAGAGACGTAACAGACGTGGTCTGTTAATACTAATGACCGGTGCAAATATTGATTTTTTGTTCCATTGCCCTTGTCCTGAAGAGGCCAAGAAGAACATCTAAGGCTGAAACGCGTCCGCCTTGACATCTATCAAGGAGGAGTCTTTAGCATATTTATAAGGAGTGGTTTGATAACTCTCATGACACAATTAGAGCGATAGAAAATAAACCCCGTGGCCTTAAGTATTAATCTAGACTATCTCTAAGTGAATCACCCAGACCAAAAGGGTGGACACAAGTATAAATTGTTGTGGGTATTGGCAACGTATAGTTGATTGTATGATTTTTGTATATATATTTTTTTACATGTCATTTTGTTCGTAATTATAAGTTGTTTATTGACTAGGTGCCATTGTATATGTGTCTTTATCAATGAAATTATATGCGTTTGAATGATAAAAACTGATGAGAGGATAATTGAATGTGCTCTACTAAAAAATAAAAGACGTTATATTAATTCCTCCATACAAACCTCCTTTTGTATATGATATGTTCCCAGCACAGCACTGCACTTGTGCTGTGCTTATTTTAATGTTTACGCTGCACAGCGCTTTTGCTGTGTTTATTTTTATGTTTAGCCCACCAGCTAAGGAACTGCTATAGTGCAGCTCAGTATGGCTTTATAGATGCTTTGCATAGAAAACTCGACTCCGCTGGCATTGAAGCTCTTGTCACCGGACCCGTCCATTCCTTGGATCAGGAAGGGCCACTCTTGAAATGTTGGGCTCGTAAAGTTTTTGATGCTGTTCTCAAAACGGATTGAGGGGTATGTTCCTGCTAGAACCTGACCTGTCACTTGATGATCTATTAACCAGACCCAGTCACTGCAGAAGTTGATGCAACAACAGTTTATGCTCTATACCCTCATCTACCACTTGAGATTGCAGTTCAAACCATGACAACAGCTTCTCTTCCAGTGGTTGCATCACTGCATGCGCTGGCATTTTCCGCACAAGTTAACTCAGGCCTTGAAAACCTTAATTACTCATTTGCTTGGATTTCTTTTTTTTGCACTTTATTGCCTTTATTTTGCACAGAACGATACACACTTCATAACGTGTAGAGGGAGTAACTGTCCGTTTGAGTGGTCAGTCATAAGAATAAGGCAGATTGTATACAGATATTTGATTACTTGACTACTTTGCACTGTTTGTATGCACATCACATTTTATATTTCTGCACAGCACCACCACTTTACCATTTGAAGTCTGCTTGCACTACTCGTCATCACCTTATACTTTTATCTCTGACCAGCACAATAAGCATTTTCTCATCTGAGGCTCGCATATATAACACACATCTTTATCTGCACAGTGATCTTTTTGCTGCACTGCACTCAGCCCGAAGCAAGCACAGCATTAGAAACACCTCGCTGTTTGTGGCATGTACAAGACCGCATGACCCCTTAGTCTGCACTGAAGTTTGTGCAGGCGGCACCTAGTAGGGCTTTGGCCCCTCCATTCTGTGGCCCATATAGCACTTCATTCTTGGACTTTTCGAACCTCAGCTCTGAATACGTAAATATGTATTTACATATATAAATTGAACCCCACACAGTTCTCGTTGTTCTAATCTGCTTGTTTGATGCCATGTAACTGTTTTAACTAACTATGCATGGTAAATCAATACATTGAAATTGAATTGAATACTACCTGTACAGAAGTCTATTGTGCTTGGTTAACTACACTATAATGGTGCTCTATTTACAATAATCAGGGCCACAAACAGCAGTCTGCTTGAGAATTTGCTGCAGAGGCATACCACTGCCTTAATGTAAGTAAGTCACTCTTAAGTTTGTCTTCCTAAGCCCAGGAGGTAGAGTGCATTATATTAAAGGTGTGGATATTACTTACAACTTAGAAGTTTTTGATGCAACAACTCTCTTGACACTACAAGAGCTAACTAATGAGACTAACCAGGACCAACAGCTTGATTAAAATCTTAGATCAACGCAGGTGAAACCACGTAAAATTGGTATAATACAACCTACTGCAGGCAGTAGTCCATTCAAATCAAAATCCATGTTCCTACCTATGATTCCCAAAGATGCCATAGATATTTTTTTTTAACATGTAATTGAGGATCTCAAACAGTTATATCATAAAACGAGACACAAAAAACGAAAGATCAAATATCAGGATCTACAAAATGCGAAAATGAAATCGTCATCAATAAATCGGACAAAGGGGGAAACATTGTCCTCTGGCCCAAACAACAGTACCTTCAGGAGGCATATCGCCAACTCGACGATAAGGATTGCTATAAAAGGTCGAGCATAAAAGAGTACAATAAAGCCAAAGATAGTGTAAAGAAAGTACTGCTACAGTGGAAGAGACAAGTGTTAATCTCGAATGATGAATACAACTTTATGTATAAAGAATTCCCTGTCCTTCCCGTCAATTACTTCATACCGAAAATCCACAAGGAAGAAACACCAATCCCAGGCAGACCGATTATCTATGCCAATAATGGCTTTTGTGAAAACATAACTCAATATATGGATTACATTCTCCAGGAACATGTCCAAGAATTGCCCTCTTATATTAAAGATACTGGAGACTTTCTGACCAAAATCAGTCAAGTTGAATGGACAGAAGGGTTATTGCTTATAACTCTAGATATAGCGTCACTATTCACAAGCATTGAACATTATGTGGGGTTGACAGCTGTAAAGCATTTTCTGAGTACAAGACCGATTAATAGGTATAACCATAACTCTATGCTTTTAGACCTTATCAAGTGGTGTCTATACAACAACTTCTTTTTATTTGGTAAAGACATTTTCAGACAAAAGAGGGGAGTAGCAATTGGAGCCTGTTTCTCCCCCAGCTACACATGTCTACATGTGGGCTGGTGGGAGGAACAGGTCCTGTGAAAAACCCACGATGAACTTTACAATGCACATGTGTATTCTTTATATGGAAGGGCAACAAAGAAAGTCCACTTCTTCAAGGAGATCAATAATAACAACGTAAATCTTAAATTCACATTGCATGTTAGTGACCAATCTGTAGACTTCTTAGATGTTAAAGTATATGTCTCAAACATGAAGCTAGAGACCGCACTGCATCAAAAACACACAGCGGGTAATTCCACGCTGCACACTAAAAGCTTTCATCCCAAACATCTCGTGAGTAGCATTCCTTACGGTGAATTCTTTAGACTTTGACGGATTTGTAGTACTACTGCAAATCTTGAGAAGTGTCAACAGGAATCTTGCAAAAGATTCTCACTTAGGGGCTATGATGACAAAATATTAAATTTGAATATGAAAAAAGCCAATTAAAAACCCAGAGAGACCCTCCTCATGCAAAAGAAAAACAGAAGTGACTATAATCAGGTGTCTGAATCTCCTCCGAAAATAGAGGTCACTACAGTCAGACTCATATCTACATATATTCGTCAAGAAAGACAACTTAGGGCGGTTATTGATAAAAATGGCAGATTGTGCTAACAGACGAGGTGTTAGCACCTAGATTGCCGGCGAAACCAACACTCACCTTTAGACGTGCACCCTCTATGAGAACCCACTTGGTAAAAGTAGCCCAGAAATTAACCAATCAACATCATGGTTAAAACCTAAGAAAGGGTTCTCTAAATGTTCGTCCTGCAGGGCCTGCAAATTTGGCATCAACACAACACATTATTCTACATCCTTCAATCCTATCCCGGTGGCAATTCGAGGCAATTTCAACTGTAGGACTGAGTTCGCAGTTTACGTGCTGGAATGTACCTGTGGCTTACGTTATGTGGGGAGGTTGAAGCTGAAGGTACATGTAAAAATTCTCCAGCACCTTCAAGCAACAGTCAACTCAGATGCCACATATCCTGTGGCACGACATTTCAAATCTGAGCATCAAAATGATTTAATATGCCTCCAATATTTTGTGATTGATGCCATACCAACACTTAAACAAGGAGGCAACAGAGAACAAATGCTCCGCCAATTAAAATCACGTATGATAGTTGAACTTGACTGTAGAGCACCATAAGGTCTTAATAATGAAGATCTACATAACTTCCTATAACAAATTCCAACATTTGAGGTGCATTTAGAGAGAGCCTTTTATCATGAGAAGCTTTTAAATCACATTGATTTTTGCACATGAATTTAACCTCTTGTTCTTATTGGATATTTATGTACATGCATGTTTATTTATTTATGAAGTATTTATGTATATGTGTATTTATGTACGAAAGATCATGTGACGCTAATCAATATTCAACTGAGCTTACTGGGCCAATACTCAAATGTAACTATTGCTGTGATCCAATCTGTATCACATATCCAATCTTCACTGCAATATTGTACCGAGTGGGACAGGTTTGAGTCCAAACACGTGATAAGCAAATACGGCTTATATTATTTGCACACGAGTTCCAAAAGCTGACCAGCATACATATTTTTTTAATACATGTGTGATATTTAAAAAAAGAGAGAAAAAATAAAATTACTTACATATTGGTACTTGTACACCTATGCACTAAGCATCCTTAAGCACCATGCACTTATTTACAATATTTCAGCACACACAGCACTTTATGATGGACAACTGAGTTAAATGTGCATTAAATGACAGCCGTTTAAATATTTTAGACTTTTTATTAGCCATTTAACAAAATGAATGTCAACTTGGCCAATATGCGGCATAAGCATGGGGAAGCATTGCTAAACACATCTTGCAGTAATAATTGTAATGTACAACATTCTCCAGTGTGCAATATGATTTAACTACGTATTTATGTATTTATACATTTATGTAGTTATTTTTAAGACATATTATCCACAGATATGATTTAAGTCTATTAGCAATTTTACAGAATCAGAATGATGTATAAACTGGTCATTGTAACATCGTCTTTTTATCATGTCCATTGGGGAAAAAAATATCATGTGACACATTTTGGGTGTTGTTAACAAAGTTAACAGCAGGTTGTTTCATTATGTGATCAAGGTCACGTAAAGTGACCGAAACGCGTCATGATATGGAGGAGTGAGGTAGAATAAACTTTGCACTGCAATTGAAGTGGAGTTTGTGCCTGTGTGTTTGTCCACTGAGGAGAGAGGAAGGGCTTCTTGCATCTTTATATATATATATATATATATATATATATATATATATATATATATATATATATATATATATATATATATATATCCCTATATTAACCCTGTAAAGCAAGTTTTTAGTGTAAGTGGCCGGCAGTCGGTAGAGTAAAATGCACTGGCTATTGATAAAATTCGAGATAGACACTCCCATTATCGAATGACTGAATTGTGTCATGTTTGCTATCAATCACTATGTTTTTTCACCCCAACACAATTCTTTTGTTGAGAGTAAGCTGGCATGCACAGGGGTGCTACCCTGCATGGGTAAACTCCTAGGATACAAAGCTCCATTGCCTTGGAGGGCATCCCCGAGCCATTTGCCACCTCCACCAGAGTCTCCCCTCCTGGACAGGAAGGAGGTCACACCTTCCCCTCCCAGGATGGCAAGTGCTTACAGTCATCATGGAGATGAGCCTCATGGGCTTTCACTGCCCTTAATATGTAATTACCTTCTCCCGCACTCGAGGACAATGCCTTTCTGGTGCTAGCAGCTCTGGCAGGTGGGAAAATTACTTATTCAGGAGGCGTACACCTAATTTAGGGTGGGCTAGGAGGTCTGTACAGCCGAGGAAGAGTTTTGACATTTTGAAATACCCTAATTTAGAGTACTCTGGGTAGTACAATGACGTACACCAACAGGCTGTTGTCACTACAGGGTCCGGTTTGGCACAGGGACCAGTGACCCATTGGCCACTGACCCTCATGCACTTAATGCCCCCTAAACTAAGATTTTAGGGGCTCCCCTGGCACCACAACTTCAGTTCAAACTTGAAATCTGAGAGGAGGCACAGAGAAGACACAGTCACCAAAACAGAACTTTAGAATCTGCCACAGCACAAAGAGAGGACACTTAAGTGCCCCGAAGAGGCCATATACTGCAAATGTGTGTCGACGTGTGTCCGTGGTGAGAGCTCATTGCTCCCAGCAAGAGGGATTCCAGTGGACACCAGAAATCCAAAGCAGACTCCCCTGACTGGTGGAACCAGTCACCTACAACCTCCAGAAGAATTGACATGCTGTGTCACATGAATTGTGACATGCTAGGCCTGTTGAGAGTAAGCCCAAATGGAAGTGGTGTACTGCAAGCCCGGAGTGGTACCTAAGTTGATACCATGCTTCAAGCCGCTAGTCCACTCCTGTTGACATCCAGCTACTGAAGTACCCGAAGACTACATTTGCAGCAGCCAAGGCTTGGTGATCATCAGTTGGTTGATCGACCCCTTGAGTGACAACTCCAGCCCGAGTACAACTCACTAACATTGACGATAAGTAAATGACACAACAATATACAAACGTGGACCAAGGATTCTCTCACAGCAATCCTTAGATCAACCCTGGTAGAGTGGCCTGGAGTAGTCAGGCTTACTTAAAGGATCATGTGTAAAGCATTTCATGCACCAACACTGACAATAAGTAGATGACACGACTTGAAATAAATCCTGGAACCAATTTATAAAAATAGATAGTATTTTTATATAAATATAGGCAACAAAATGAACTTGATACATTTTATATATAACCGGAGTTATAGATTTTCAAAGTATTGAACAATAAATGCAATGAGAGCTGTCAGATGTTCACCATTGAAGTCAATTGGGGAAAAGGCACTTAGCAAAATGATAGTTGCAGGGCGAATTCAACTGAAACACTCTTGTGGTTATGGCTCTGCAGGTCCCTGGACCAAAACTCAAAAGTTGTTACTTTGTTATCTTACCCAGGGAGTCTGGTGCAGAGGTTACTTGGCTGTACTGGTGCTGATGGGATCAGCTGGAGATATCAAAAATACAGCACTTTACAAGGGGTGCGTGGCCTGCCAAGATGGCTGCCTAGACGTGTCTCCCCGGAGCTCACGCCGATCAATCCTAAATCCTGGACAAACCTGAACCATTGTCAGTAGATCGATTCGGAATGGAGTCGAGAGGTGTCCGTGTAGACTCTCACTCACTAAGCCTTGAATAAAACGACGACAGAAGCGGTAGAGAGAGCAGGTGACGGGAGGACCCGCTGGAGGTTTGAGGCCTACCTGAAGCTGTGTGCCCACTTGCTTCAGGAGGTGGCGCCCTGCGACTCGCAGGGCACTGAAGTATACGGGCCTGATGTACACCGATGGCTGGGGGAAGCCGGCATGGTCTAACGGAGGCAGCCGCAGTTAATGGCAGCAGGCCGTGTACAGGACAGCTGGTATACCGGGGCGGCGGGTGCCCGCTGAGGGGGAGTCGCTCCCCTGCAAGCAGGCAACACCGGGCTGAGTCTGGCCCAGGCACTGAGGCGGCCAGCCGATGGAGGAGCGAGCAGAGCCCTGGAGAGCAGGTTAGCTACGGCTGAGGGGTGGCTCCTGAATCTGACACTGAGGGACCCCGCAGGTGCACCTGTGTGGTGCGGCCTGAGATCCTAGGCCCCAAATGACCCCTGGAGGTCCTGGTGCCCCAGGAACAGAAGGTAAGGCCGGGGCTTGTAGACTTGGCGCATAGAGGCAGGGTGCTTATTGCAGGAACCAGGGCTGCAGAGCAGAGAGAAGGGCCACAATCGAGGCGTGGACACACGCACGAACATGATCATTGATCTCGAGGGCTGGAAGGCGGGCCCTCTGCATCGGCCCAGACAAGGACAGTACACCCCTGGAGCAGCAGAAAATAATGGACCTAGGCCTGTCAGAGAGCGGGCCGCTGCAAGAGTGACATAGCCTGGTTGAGGCAGGTGGCGATCAGCCTGGTAATGGTTTCTGGCGAATGTATGACGATACAACATATACATTTACAACGCATGCCTTTACAACGCAGTTTTTACATCACAACATCCTTTACAACGCATACATTTACATCGCATATCACTACAACAAATTTTTTAAAACAACACTTACAACACATTCCATTACATTGCATTACACCTTTACAGCGCATACGATTACAACGCATACCATTACATTGCATTTAAGGTAAGCGTATTCTAACTCCAGGGGCTGCAACTGTAGGGTAAGTGTTGGATAGTGTAGGGGTACAAATTGCTATTCTAACTCCCGGGGGTGCAACAGTAGGGTAAGTGTTGGATAGTGTAGGGGTAAAAAATACTATTCTAACTCCAGGGGGGTAGGGTAAGTGTTGGGTAGGGTAAGTTTTGGATAGTAGGGTAAGTGTTGGATAGTGTAGGGTTACTATGAGTTGTAATGGTATGCGTTGTAATGACATGCGGTGTAATGCCTGCATTGTAGTGACATGCAATGTAGTGTCATGTGTTGTAGTGACATGCAATGTAATGGATGCATTGCAGTGACATGCTTTGTAAAGGATGTTCTTATATAATGACTGCGTTGTAAATGTAGTGCGATGTAATGACTGCGTTGTAAAGGTTGTTTCCCGTTTCTGGCTGCGGGCAGATGCCGGGGGCATCAGAGACATAACCTAGGCTTGCACTCACAGCACTACAAACCCAATCCCTCCTGTGGTGGTGACCTATGGTGTTGTCCTGGAGTGGACAGGGGGGGAGGGTTCTTCACATGAGGCTCCGGGCATCGGCCCAGCTACACCACATTGATCCCAGATGCAGTGGCGAATTGGCGATGAGCGTCTAAAGGTGTATAGGCCATTAGTTGGGCCTACATGTTTGGTGATTAGAAATTTCTGGCTTCATAATGGATTTCTCGGCCTACTTTGAGGGAGACACGCCCTATTAGCCATGGCTAAACATAAATGAAATAAATCTGTTCAGGCCAATACAATTGACAATTATGTGGCGCCACAGCAATTAGATAGAGCAACAGGGGGCCTGCGCCTCTGGCCCCGGCAGGGTAGCAGGGAAATACAACAGTGGCGCTGATATTTGCAAACTTTCTGACAGGGTTACGGACACTGAAAAGGAGGTATTAACCCTGCAATCAGAGGTGGCTACCCTACATAAAATGGTGGCTGAACTGCAGACACAGTCTACGTGCCTGGAAGTACGGGTCGAGGATGCCGAAGGGTGCTCCAGGAGGAATAACATTCGCTTTGTGTGATTTTCTGAGAAAGCGGAGGGCCAGTCCGTGGAGCTCTTCCTGGAAGACTGGATTGTGAACACACTGTGTCCCAAAAGACTTTCAAAATTCTTCACAATCGAGCAGGAGCACAGGATGCTGGCTACTTCAGCTGGGGCACAGCCTCGGGCAATCATAGCCCGATTATTCAATTTCAGGGACCGAGACACAATCCTACAACACGCCAGGAAACATGGCGTGCCTAAGATTAATGGTCAAGTTATTATGATCGTCTCTGACTATACCCGTACAAGACCTACGAAAGGAATTCTGGGTAACAAAAAAACGGCTGAGGGACAATAACATGAGATACAGCCTCATGTTGCCAGCAAAAGTCTGAATACAACACAATGAGAAGGCATACTTTTTCCCGAGCACTGCGGAGGCCAATGACTGGCTGGATACCTTATTTTTATTTTTTTAAGTTGTATATAGCGCAAACATGATCACCAAGGGTGTCAGAGCGCTGTACAGATTATGCATCAAGAAGGGTATAAGCAAACAAAACTGAATAAACAAAACAACACATTCAACGTCTAAAATTGTCCAACATTCTCGCGAGGGAAAAGCAAACACAACAGAATCAACAAAGCGACAAAATCACAGTCTAAAATTGTCCGATATATTCGGGAACCAGGTGGCTGGGCCAAAGTCAATGGCTATGGACCCGGAATCAGATGAAAGGACCAGACTAAGGCAGACATTTCTTCATTAGGCGCTCTTTGACATCTTATTTGAAGAAGACAGTGGAAGGGTTGGTCAGCCCACAACGTAATTCCCAGGATGGCCCACAGAAATAAACTGGGACCCCAGGGGCAGGGGTCTCGGGCATGGCGGCAATCTGTGGAGTCATCGACAGACTTGAGTGCCAGCCGCACCGGAAGAATCCTTGTTTATCCTGATGGCACACTGGTAGACTCTAACTGTATTCCGAACATGCTTGAACCCTTCCCGCCCCACCATAATACCAAGGACCGAGGGAGCGGGGCCTCTGAGATTAAGGGAGGGTTGGAGCTGTAATTGGTATTAAGGTATTGTTTTTCTTCTGAAATGTTGGGCTACTGTCCAGGACCCCTTCCCCCTGCTGTTGCTACAGATATCTGATGCAGGGTACAAAATGAACAACATTATACAGGGTGAGGGGGTATGCTGGAGGGACAAAGGGAGTGCCTATACATTTAACTGTATGCCTGTTTGGTACTTTGATAAGGTGGTCAGCAGAGAGCTCACTGAGGGCCACAGTCCTGTTGAGCAGGGTGGGTTGGCAGGAGAGTTTCTCTGCCATCATGTTGCCGCATGACTGCACAATAGATGGCTTCTGATTGGAAATGTATGACCTGGAACATTAGAGGACTGGGTCACTTTGCTAAAAGGTAGAGAGTGCCAATATGGCATGTCAGTGGCCTTTTAGCAGGATACCCATACTTAGGGTCCCTGCTTGCCTACCCTGTGGCGCAGATGATGGAGAAAGGTCTTTGTGACCACCTACTCTAGTTATGCTAGGGGGCCATGATATGGTTGACACCTAGGAATCCTTTTGTAGCGAAGTAACAGTTGCAAGCACACTAGATGCTAGAGAGGTATGTCTGGTGAACGTGTATGCCCCCACAACAGACAACCCAGCATTATTTGGCAATATTCTGCGAGCCATGATAGAGCATATACGGGTGGCTGTGATAGTGGCTGGGTATTTGAACTGCATATTAAATAAAGCAATTGATCATCACCCGCCCAAGGAAATCACCAACCTTGCAATGACGGGTGCATTGCTGGAAATGATGAGGGACTTGGAGACTGCCTCAACCTTAGAGTAGGCTGTACTCGTGCTACGTGCCCGCCACAGGCATGCATGTGCAAATCGATTATTGCCTGATATCAGATGTGGTCCTGCAGTAGGTGGAAAACATTACATACCTAGCGTGATATATCTCAGATCACTCCTCCCTGCTTGTCACATTTCGTATGCATGTGCAGCTTCTGGCAGTGCCACTATGGAGAATGAATATTGAGGCATTGTCGGATCAAGTGTTTCCGCATAAGGTTTCCAGAGCACTAGATGGCTACTTAGCTAACAAGCATTTACAATGCAATGGTCTCGGCACTGTTAAAGTTAGAGCTATTGACATTGCTCATGACATTATTTTTGTTTGTTTTTGCTTTTAAAACATTTAAAGAAACGGCATTGTTATTTACAATGTCCATAGCTTAATCACTCTCAAATGCGAGACTTATTGCATTTGCACCCACACACAGAGCCACACACACAAAGCCACCCACACACACACACAGAGCCACCCACACACACACAGAGCCACCCACACACACAGAGCCACCCACACACACTTGGAATGCTGTTTGCGTTTCTTTTTAATAGAAAATAACAGAATGCTTTAAACATTATGTTGAAAACTATGGCGCAAAGTGAAAATTTAAATTTGACCAGCCAGGTAGCCACACTTTTAAATAGCCCTTTAAAACATGCCACAGCTATTTATTTTCCACTCTGTTGTAGTACAGCCTAGGGCTGGTGGTACAGTGTTACCACAGAATTCGTTCTGTAGCCACTTGCCTCCGTAAAAGTAGAAGTTCTGCATTACTGCCAGTACTCAGAAGCCCTGAAAACAAGCACTTCTCCATTCTCCAGACTTCACAAACAAGATATGCCATTGTCTGGGAGTTTATTAACATTTGTAGTTTGAAACCTTATAAAAACATGAAACCAACTCATCACATCCGATTTGAAACACCTAAAATTGCACCACTGTTTCTCACATATATCTACTAAGAAGAGATTGGGAATATTGCCTTGCGTGTACACCCATGACACCAAATGATAGTAGAGACTGCTGCTTTAAGAGCGCCTGTTAGTGCCTAGTTGATGAATGAGATGAACATTGTAATTTTCAAATATAATTATATGCAGATATAATTAAAAATACACGATATCCGGTAGTAATGCAGCCAACATTCCACCAGGTTAGGCAACTACAAAGAGATAAGGTAAAGGGCTGAACACATCCCAAAAATATTTTGCATGTGCTGTGCAGAGATAAATAAAAATACACGATGTCCGGGAGTTTGACGGGATGTATGCGGGAGTGAGACACTAACATTCCATCAAGTTAAACATTTATGGGGAGATTAGATAAAGGGCTGAAGACATCCCAAAAACACTTTGTGGGTGCTGTGCAGATATAAATAAAAATGCATGATGTCCAGGAGTTCGATGGCGGGGGAGAAGGTTGTATGCAGGAGTAAAATGCGAACATTCCCCAAAGTTATACAGCTGCTGGGAGATTAGATAAAGGTCTGAAGATATTCCAAAAACACTTGCAGGTATAAATAAAAATGCACGATGTCCGGGAGTTCAATGGAGGAGGGGCTGAGGGATGTATGCAGGAGTAAAGCGCTAACATTCCACCAAGTTCGACAGCTGTGGGGAGATTAGAGAAACTGCTGAAGACATGGCCAAAAAATGTTGTTGCTGTTGTGCTGGTCAATTAAGCGAGGGTATTTTTGCACCATACAGAGACTGCTATCGTAAGGGTGCCTGTGAGTGCCTCGCTGATGAATGTCCTGGCTACAAAGAACAGACGGAGACTGCTGCTTTAAGAGCGCTTGTTAGTGCCTCGTTAATGAATGAGATGAGATGAGCACCGTAAGTTCCAAATATAATTATATACAGATACAGGGATGTATGCAGGAGTAAGACGCCAACAGTCCACCAAATTATACAGCTGCGGGGAGATTAGATAAAGGGCTGAAGCTATTCCAAAAACACTTTGTGGGTGCTGGGCAGATATAAATACAAGCATTTGCAATCTAATAAGTCTCGCAATTGCGAGACGTAAAGCTATTGCCCTTTTAAACATAAAAGTGGGCACTGCGTTAAAGCGGGGCGCCCCCAATTACTCACAAAGCGGGGAAATATTTAAAAACACACCACAAAGGGAAACCGAAAGGAGAAACCTGAGCAGGAGGCAAGGCTTCCCTTAAAAACATACATTATGAACTGGAAGCGCTAAAACTGAACAGTTAGGACTCTGTGTAAGCTGAAGGGTCACCCAGAAGATGTTGCGTATTTTGGAAATCGCTGACATTCCAAAGGGGAAACGTTAAAAATGTGTTTGCTTTTTTGTTGCTTTTCTTAAAATAGGGCGAGTATGGAAACAGCAATCGGCTCTCTGAGTTCGCGCAAAGGGTAATAAAACACAGAGGGTGGCGAGCACAGATCTGCCGGTAGAGTAAGCAAGAATAAACAAATGTAAAAGTCGCACTGTAGATGCGATCGGGATGATTGTTTCTAGATGCACATCCCCGTAAAGGAAAACGGAAGATGAAGGAGGGGCCATCACACCCTAGACAGAGTGATGGCCAAATAAATAATTGGGATGATTGCTACCAGATGCACGTCTATGTCAAAGAAATGTGAACTAAACGCCAGAATGCCATAGTCGTACTCACTGTTTGATGTTGTCCCCTAATGCTTTGCTCAGACTCTTCTTGGCTGCTTCCAGCTCGCTCACAAAAGTCGCCATCTTTGAGCCCACCCACACGACTTCTTGCAGAGCAAAAGATTGAAAACAGAAAAACACCGCCGAACAACAAACCAAAGTGCGCCCGCTCTCCTCAAAATTTGTTTAAACAAGCAATTGCATTAATTATGTAAGGAGGGAGAGGGTTTTTATTTGTAAATAAGCCCGGTGTGATTAACAGGTGTGGCGACGCCGGTTCGACTGTGTTCAGTGTATCGACTTTGGAGGTGAATCTCGCAGTGAACAGTTGTGTGACACAAATTAATTCATGGCATGCAGGACGCACACCGATTTTAGTGTCAACTTCACCTACAGAGCATCCTCACTGGGTTGAAAGTGGAACTTGTGACTGGCGGGATGCAGCCACGTCCAATCACCTAAAACGTAGATTAAATTATGCTAAAAAAATACGACTAACATGTCTGCAGTGGTCCCATTAGCAGCGCACACGTGAAATCTCCACAGAGGCGCTAAAGAGCGTCCAATGGGAAGCATACAGAGGCATCCCCAGCACCCTCTGATTAAATAAACGCTTCCCTCCCCCCCTCCACCCGGGCCCCGCTGAGCGCCGAGAGGCCGACCCTGCTCCGCAATTTTCATCTAGTTATTCGCTGAGTTCTGACGTCGGACTGAGGGGGGACAAGGGGAGGGGGTGGGTATATTGCCGCTTGGTGTGTACGCCGAGGAGCAGAGAGGTGGTCGCTTTAGGAGCCGGGGCTGTGATGCTGCCGTTTGTGCAGCGCACATTGGGAAGCAGGTCGGCTCTCTGTGCGCATGCGCACTGGAGGAGTACTATGGAAGGGATGATGTCTGTAGCCTGTGTTGGTACACAAGAGAGGATTAGGGAGCTAACGTTTTTTAAAGCGTGGCGGCGTGTACTCAGACAGAGCTGGGGGTGAAACATTGCACTGTGTGTATAACTGAAGAGCTGGGGTTAAACATTGTACTGTGACTGCGTACACACCCGGAACTGGGTGTGTTTGCACAGTGTGTGTACACACGCAGAGCTGAGGTGTAACATTGCACTGTGTGTGCACGCGCAGAGCTGAGGTGAAACATTGCACAGTGTGTGCACGTGCAGAGCTGGGGGTCATTGCACTGTGTGTACACACGCAGAGCTGAGGTGAAACATTGCACTGTGTGTACAAGTGTAGAGCTAGGGTGAAACATTGCACTGTGTGTGCGGTACCATCCTGAGCCCTGCAAGAACATACCGAGACACCACCGCCTTTCTCCGAGGCGAAGCACAAATGCCTCGGAGAAACGCAGTGGCGTTTTCGGATTCGGGGGCGTGTTTCTTTTTCTCTCCTCTTGCCATTGGCTGGAGGAGAGAAAAACACGCCCTGCGAAAAGCAACGAAAAAACACGCCCCCCAATCCGAAAAGGACGGGGCCTGTTTTGCGCGACAAGCCTCTTCTCCAATGGGTGGCCAGCATTTAAGAGGCCAGCCAATGGAGAAGAGGAGAGAAGAGGGGCGGGTTCAAGCCCCTCTTCTCCAAAACACCCGAAGTCATTAATTCTCGCGAGCGAGACTGCGCAAGCGCAGCCTTCGCTAGCCGAGACCTAAAAACTGGGGCAGTGCCTCCATCAGGGCTATAGATTGGGATGCAATGAAGGTTGTATTGAGAAGGGAGTGTCTGAAAATAATGTACCGAGTCAGACAGCAACTAATCAAACAATTAAATTCACTCGAGAAGCGACTAGTTGTCCTGGAGAGGAAACTTATTGCGAAGCCCCTCAGTCTATACAGTTGATACATGGGACAGTTTAGATAAGTTTGGGCGCTCTAACTACAGGAAGAGGCTACATAAGGATGAAGAGAAAGTGGTAAATGCTTGCCATGCTTATCTGAGGTGAGAACAGAAGTGCACCGATAGAGGGACTCCGTGACTGGCACAGTAGACTAGTTTCCTTACAACAAGGCATAGTGAAAGTTTTCAACGAACACCTTCAGGGTACACAACTCCAGCACTAATGAGTGCCCCTGCAATACGGTGATAGTTAAACACGATACACATGACAAGGTTGACTGGTGAGGAAAGGAACTTTGTGGATGCCCCCATAACAAAGGATGAGATAATAGCGGCAATGAAAGCGTTGAAGATGGCAAAAGCCCCAGGGTCACCTGGCTGAGCAACTGTTGGACAGACATCTACGAAGAGGCCTTTGAGAGGGGGTAGCTGCCAGAGTCTATGAGGGAGGTGATAATAGTGATTCTGCCAAAGCCAGATAGAGATGACTCGGTGGTGTCCTCCTACCACCCTCTATCCATGTTAAACGTCGACCTAAAAATTCTGAGTAAGATTCTAGCCATGAGATTGTTAACCTATTTGCCTCAGTTATTAGCAGATGACCAATGTGGGCTTATCCCGAATAGGAACACTCAGTACAATCTGTGACGGGGTCATTGGTGCTACATTCCCCCATACTGCAGGATGATCAGTACACGCTTGCACTGCTGGACATCGAATAAGCTTTTGATTCATTATCATTGGAGTTCCGTTGGAGGTGTTATGTAATGTAGGCATCGGGGATTCCTTTATTAAATGGGTGCAATTGCTGTACAGAAGCTCTTCGGCAAAAGTGCAAGTGAGTAGACCGGTGTCACGGAGATTTGAGCTAAGTTGGGGGACCTGCCAAGGATGCCCCCTATTGTCACTGCTTTTCGCGGTCGCCATGGAGCCATTTGCCTGCCACCTCAGGACGATGCTAAAGGGATGGGGCATAAAAATTGGGGATGCTACTCATATGGTGTCCCTCTAGGCAGATGATGCATTGGTATATCTCCGGAGTCCTAGATATTATGTCCCCATAATGTTGGCAATTTTGGTGAACATACAGGGCCACACGTCAGCTGCACCAAGTCCAAGCTGTTTCCCCTGGGGGCACTGGCGGGATGGTTTGGACTAGATCTGCCGCCTCTTGATCTCCCTTGGAAGACTAAGGTGGTCAGATATCTGGGGATCCGAGTCACGTACGGAGAGCAAGACTTTGAGGAGGCAAACATGGGCAATATAGTAGATGGCTTGAAACGTAGCATAACATTCTGGAACACTCTTAGACTTTCACTGATGGGTATAATTGCCCTAGTCAAGATGGTTATCCTCCCCAGATGTCTCTACCTCTTTCAGGAAACCCTGTTTGACCTACCTAGGTGGGTCTTTACAAATCTGGATAAATTGATTGTGGAATTGCTCTGGGATACTGGGAGGAAGAGAGTCAGCTTGGCAATGTTGAAGTGTACATGGCAGAAGGGTGTGTTGGAAGTCACATGTTTGGAGAACTGCTATTTGGCCTTGCAACTCCAACACATGATTCATTGGTTGGACGAGCTTGAAAATTGGGAAAGCAAACTGCTGCAGGGCTTTAGTGGCAAATACCCATTACCTGAGGTCCTGATGATGGGGTCGCGGGCACCGGCGTGTTTACCATACATAGTCTGAATGGTCTGCAGAGCATGGGAACGGACAAATGGTGCTGAAGAAGGCACTGTTTGCGCCAGATATGAATATTTGAGCACTGCGCCCTTTCAATAGTATTGAAAGATCAATGTCCTAACGTAAACAGCGTGAGGGCAGCTGCGAGACGCTGGGGGACTTATACCCAACAGCCAATTCATAACTCTGGCAGAAACTTCGGAGGCGTTCCAACTAGGGTCCGGGCAATTCTTACAATTTGCAAAAATAGTGGCAACGGAGCAGGAGATCTGGCCGATGTTCTCTTAGGTGCCACCTCCTTCCCGGACATTGGAAACTCTACTGGTAATGGCTGGGGGCAGGAGACCGATTTCACATCTTTACATGGCCCTGGGGGAGGATGCGCCCACGACCACACTAACAGTGAACAGTGCAGGAAAAATGGGAGACTCAGTTTGAAACGCTTCTTGATGCAAGCGTGTGGGAGACATCCATGTGGAGTTTAAAACCACCTCCACCAATACCTAGTTCGAGTTACTCCAATACAATATGATCCATCAAGTATATTTAGCTCCTAGACAGCTGCAGGCCATGAACCCGGAGTATCCTAGATGTGGAGGACAGTCTGCTAATTTTATGCACATGTTATGAAGCTGCCCCGACATAGATAGATTCTGGCAATCTGTTATACAGAAGCTGAACTTGGTCACGGGGTGGGGGCTCCCCAGGGAGATAGCCCAGCGCCTGTTGGGCCACATTTCGCTACGCAAGAATCAAAAGCTGAACAGGAAGTTCCTTATTTTGGGGTTGCTCATGGCCAAATGCAGGATTGTGATGGAATGGTTGTCCCCAAGGCACGCAAAGGTCAAAGATTGGTTGAGGGATATTACTGAATGGATTAATGCTAAGGGTTGTCACATGAAATAAACACGAAGGGATGAAAAGTTGGAGGGAGACATGAGGGCATGGAAGGCAATGCTCACAGAATTGCTGATACCACCAGATGAGTTACCCCCATAAAGCAGGGAGGTGAAGGAATCCTGACACAGACGATTCAGAGCCTTATCAAAGAAGATAGACTGCTCTTGATTCCCCCATTTAGTCCTTGTATGATGATGGTCCACCTGACCCAATATTAAAGTTCTTAACGTAATGCTGTACGGAATTACTATTTTCTCATATATGGAGACCTGAGCCGGGGGGTGGGGAGGTTGGGGGGAGTCAACATAGTGTGCACATGTACTAATAAGCTGAGATTCAACAAATGGCTCCAGACTTTAATGTATGTAGCTTTGTTTTGATGAAATGCTAATAAAACTATAATATAAAAAATATACAGCACATTACAAAATCATAGATTATCATGTGTTGGTGTGCCAGGACTGTAATGGTGCACACCTCAGTTCTAAAGGAGTCTGTCAGATGACATATTTGCACTGGGATCTGGATCATTCTAAACTAACCACAGATGCTCTTAATCTTGGTAGTGTCACTTCCAGTAATATTGGTATATATACTGCTTAGTGTCGTAAACACCATGTGTCCCTGATCACGTGTAAAGAGCGGCCTACCTGGACCTCATTTGAAATTGAAATTGTTCTGCCAAAACTCTTTGTGGCACTAGCTTAACTGCCAGAGGATGCAGGATTGGATTTATCATTGGTGGCTCCAGTGCGACAATCTTTGTTGATGCCCCCCAAATGATCCCATGCTTCACTGATTCCCTAACTCCATCCACTTATGGTGTGGGGCCCCTTATCTCTTCTTTAGAGAAATGATCTCTCCCAGTTACACTCGCCTGAATACCAAGCCACAATGAACCTATTGAGAACGATCTAATGGTTTCTTTCCATGTGAAGGATGTAAAGTCTGTCTTTTAGGATTAAAAATGAGAAACATTGAATACAACACCGAGAGAACACACACTATTAAACATTACATAAACTGCCAGTCGTGTTATGCTGTCTATGTAATTATTTGTGTCTGTGAAAAGAACTATGTGGGCAGCACGATTCGCCCATTAAAAGTACGTATTCAGGAACATCGTAGGGCATGCCTGAATGGGGATGCTTCATACTCTTTGGTATCACATCAATGTATTGTAGGAATAAACAGGGCCAACTTTAAATTCCATGTGACTGATCTTGCGCTGCCAAATTGAAGGGGAGGAAACAGAGAACTGTTCCTCCACCACTTGGATGCAAAATGGATCTGCGAATCAAGGACTCAACTTAGATAATGAGCTCCACTACTTTGTGTAATGGATGTGCAAAAGATGCAGAGTCAAACATTCATGAAAAGATGAATTTGAGAAATACCATAAATAAAAGATGGAGGGCCTCATGTAGGTAGCCCAATACCGGTCGGTAACAGCCGATTTTCGGTAATTATTCCGTTACCGACCGGTATTTAGGCTTTTGCAATGTAGGGGGCCCATTACAGGATTCGGTAATTTACCGAATCGGTAAAATTACCGATTCGGTAATTTTACCGATTCGGTAAATACCGAATCCTGTAATGATATGTAGGGGGAGTGTGTGGGTGTCGTGTGGAGTCGGTATTTACCACCAACTAATAGTTGGTGGTAAATGAAGAATGGCTCTGTAAATGCATTTTCAAGCGCTTAGAAGTGTGCAATGTGGCAGACATACATGCCCTTAGGGCATGTATGTGTGCCACATGTGCACACATGCAGGAATCAGGGGTGCAACAGGGTGTCAATGTGACACCCTGCCACCCTTGATTGTGTTCCCCCATTACCGAATCGGTATTTACCGATTCGGTAATGAGGCATACCTTCCCATTGATTCAATCAATGGAAAGGTATGCCTCATTACCGAATCGGTAAATACCGATTCGGTAATTACCGAATTTCTACGAATCGGTAATTTTTACCGCAGGAATACCTACATAGCATTTACCACTTCATAAATACCGAATCGGTATGATTCGGTATTTATGAAGTGGTAAATGCCAGGCCACCTACATAAGGCCCGGAGTGTGGGTCCCTGTAACAACGCGTTTGTGATAGTGGCTCTGTTCTGACTATATAGATAGGGTTATGTTCTATTTGAGGGGCTATGTAAATCTGTATGATTGGTGTTCTTGAGGCCCAACAATATTCCTTGCATGGTTTTAATTTTCTGTTGTCTCTTTGTTAATACTATTATCGGGAGTAAAAACATGACTGGGAAGACTGGGCTTATCTGAAAAAATTGGGTATGAACTATTAGTAAAAAAATAAAACAATAAAAAGGAACATAGAAGTTCCAACGATGGAAACAGGGACGGCAGAAGAACTGTGGTTTGCAGGCTGTACGAGGACTTTGGCATGCAGGTATAATGTTTTTTGATGGAGTGAAAGGTCCAGCATTTTGAAATCCGGAGGTAACTACATGCGTCTGTGCATCAAAGGCAGTTGGATTGCATGGAAGGCGTAATATGGAGCCACAATTTTTATGAAATCGGTCTTACAGAGCTGTAAACAAACAGCAGGTTGAAAGTCTAGCTTCTCTGTCCTTCTGTTCTGAAACCTGGAAGTATTGGTCTGCACCGGTTTGAGAAAGGGAAGTGCTTTAGGCAGTTGCAATTCGTATGCAATTCTTTGGAACCTGCCTCATGCAGTTGTACATGAATACTAGTTGACGGTCTATTTTTTCTCCATCTCTTCATGTCTCCTGGGTATTTACTGTGGCACCAATAACAATGGCGTCTTGAACGGAATCTGAAGAACGCCAAAAGATGCACGTTACCGGGCAGTCGAACAAGGGTGAGTGACTAGAGGGATCTAGGATTGTGCGTGGACGGGGAGACATCCGTAGCGTCTTGCAGTTGTATTTGTTGGGAATAATTGTGCCACCGAAATAGAGCTATGTAGTATCCATAATGGATGGTGTATACAGAGATATTTATAACGCTCATGTGCCATCATGTGCACACGTAACTTAAGACAGCACCGGGACCGACTCCTTAAATCTAAATACAATTTGATTCAATCTATGGCGAATATGGGCAGACTTTATTTTGAGGTTACTGCTATATGCCACTAATCTATAATGTAGGGATACTAATACACTATAACAAGCACACATATATAGTTTATTTTCGCATTAATGAGTACTATGTATAATATTGTACTTCAGGAATGTGGTGACTAATTTACCTCCCTCTTTCATTTTTCTGCACAGCCTTGGGTTCAAAAAAGACTTGAGAGTAATGAATTTCATCATATAACAGGCATATTAATTATGTTGCATGTCTTTGAAAAAACTTTTTGAGATATGGATTTCTTTTTAGTCACTTTGAGGTGATTGTTGTTCTCTCACGCTGTACAATGCAGGACTGACAGTCAGGTGTGCAATAATGCGTTCTTTAATTTTGGGGTCTTGTGTGTACTGTCACATCCGGAGTCTAATTGTTTGAATGATTGGGTTTTTGTTGCTTCTTCTCTCATGCTTGACCAGTTGTAATCACGAGGAGTAACACGTTTGTCAAATGAGAAGTCACTTGGTAATAATGTATAGAATTTGGTAGACTTTGTGTACCCATTCCAGTTACATTTCCCGTGTAGATCTTTGCCCTCTGTGAATAATAGAGATGCCCGTTATTTAAGCCGTGCACAGATCTGGACAAACTGTGGAATGCCTTTTAGAAATTGAGAATAAACAAATAAAAGTGATATTTTGGGTAAGCTGTATGGCAATTTTTAAAGATGCTCAAAAGAACGGTTAGTCTCAGGTTTGATAGAGTCAAATGAAAGACTTTTGGAGTCTTTTAGACCCTCTTGTCTCTTACTCCTTCCGTTGTCTTTCCTCTTCTTTGAGCAAAATAGGTGTTTCTGTTCTCCCTTCATTCTCACAAGGTGTAACTTGACGAGTAACAGTTTAGGATTTGTCTCTAAGTCCGTTTCTAAAAACGATAACAATCATTGATTCTCTAGATAGCGAGCCACATTGTACTTTCTTATTGTGTGACCAATAGATGAATTTCTCGATAGGAGATAAACAAACAAATTATGAAATAAAAAACTTTATAAGAAATTATGATTTGAAAAGCTGTTGTAAACTGTGTAAGCTCATTTTATGTGTGTTAAGATTAACTCTATGAACACTTGGAAATACTTTGCACAATGGAATATTGTGTTGTTTAATTATCTAAAATGTCCGGACCAGGTCCAAAGTTCCAGCAGAAGAAGTTCGGGAGCATCCCGGTGCGGCGGTAGCAGAGTGCTTAGGGTCTTGGAAGCTGGTGCTCAAAGACGAAGGGGGCCACTTGAAAGTACACTGTGCAAAGTGAAAAGTTCAGTGTTTTTTGTGTTGAAATTTTTTATTGAATTTTATAAAAATAATAATACATGAAAAGAACAAGAATAAGGAGGCAGTAATAACGTGTTAATAAAAGAATAAGAAGTTCTATAAGGATAAAAGGTAATAATGGATACATGACATTTGTTGATGGATAAGAGCATATAAATATGGAATACATAAATAGGCATACTGTGAATAAATAATTTAATAAATACATAGATAAATAATGAAAAAGCAAAAAAGAAGTAAAGAGCAGAAAGGGGAGGGAAGGGGAGGAGAATGCAAGAAAGGTGATAATTAATAAATATGTAAATGACATAAATAAGAAATTGATACAGCATTTATTATTAATTGATGAAATATAAATAGATGAAAGATAAATATGAGGCAGTGACTATACATGAGATCATCTTAGTAATCATAGAGAAATGTGTTATCATAGAAAATGCTCACCTTGCAAATGTTTAAGACAAAGTAGATTTGGGAGAAAATAGTAGAATAATGTAAAGAAGAGAAAGAAGAAGAAAATAAAATATAAAGAATAATGTGGAAGGTTGAAGCCAGAGTATGGAAAGGTAGGGGAGAAAATAGGAGGGAAGGGGAAGTAATGAGAAAAGGATATGGGAAAAGTGAAAGAAATAAAGAAAGTAATAATAGGAAAGATTTATTAAACAAAGATGTAGAACAATGAGTTAGTCTCCTTGATTGGGTACACTGAGAGGAACAGAAGAGTTAGTAGTATCATCAGTTTTTGCTTTTAGGAAAGGTGACCAGGTCTGGAGAAATATGTCAGTTTGATCCTGAAGGTTATAGATCGTTCGTTTATGTGGAGCAGTGTGTATCATGGCCACTAACCATTCTTCCCGTGAAGGCGGGGATGATGATTTCCAATGACATAGAATACATATTTTAGCTGTAGCCAATGCAGTGTGGAAAAGACGGTGTTGTGGTTTAGAGAGTTTTGGAGAATGAAGTAAATCATGTAAAAGAATTTTGGCAGGCGTGAGTGGTAGATGCAAAGGCATTATGGAATGCAAGGTGTTACCAACATAGTTCCAAAAAAGTTGTATACTTGGGCATTCACAAATAATATGAGTTGTGTCACAGCCACAATTGGAGCATCTTCAACAAGCAGTGTGTGAAAGTAGGCTATCTTTATACAATTTGATTGGCGACCAATGCCAATCGTGGAGTATTTTAAACAAACAAAATTTGAGCCTTGCTTCACGGACTCCTTTATGCAGACCCCCCAATATCTGTTCCCATTCAATAGCTGTATAAGAGTTTGATGAACGGGATTGCCATTTAAGCTGAAGATTATGAGAGAGGGGTTGTGAAAAGAGGCGAAGCGTGAAGGTTTTATAAAGGCAAGAAGTCACTCTTTTATGTTTACCCCATGTATTTAGAAAGGATAATATTGGAGAGATTTGAAACGCCGAAGGGGGATCCCAATTGCTTTATTCAAACACTGTTGGAGTTGAAGGTATTGGAAAGAATGTTGTATAGGAAGATTAAATTCCTCCCTTAATTATGAGAATGATTTGGAGTCGCCATTATGAAGAAGTTGGTCTGGAGAGTAAATGCCACAAAGGCCAAGATAAAGTACGACCATTAATACGTATACCTGAATGATTCCACAAGGGAGCCTTGGTGTGGGTACTTGGGTTTGAATCTAGTAAACAATGTCCCTTTTGCCAAGATTTATGCATAGCTGATAAAATTGTGTTTGTGGGTCAGAATGACTAGTGCCACTACCATACAAAAGAGAAAGATCTGAATCTAAGGATAAAAGGTGGCGCTCTATATGAACCCATTGTGGAGTATCTTTGATTCCTGGTAACAAATAGGAAAGTTGAGAGATGTGCAATGCAAGGGTATAATGTTCAATGGATGGAAGGCCCATTCCTCCATATAATTGGTGAGCTCTCAATTTTGTCACTGCAAGGCGAGGCCTAGCCAAACCCCATATAAAGGTTTTAATCTTAGAGTCTATTCATCGAAGAGTAGATAAAGGGATCTGGAGGGGAAGCATGCCCAAAATGTAGATGAAACGCGGTAGAGTGACCATTTTAATAGCTTGGACTCTGCCCCAAAGAGAGAGCCCCAAAGCCTTCCTTTTGTCAAAATCACGCTGCATTTGAGAAATTAGAGGAGTTACATTGTCTATAATCATGCCTTCCAAACCCTTATTGACTAGAACTTCTAGGTACTTATGGCGTGAGAATCGCCAATGAGAAGGGAAACCGCATATAGCTGCTTTTGTAGTTCCATCAGATACGGGTAGTGCCGCACTTTTGTCCCAATTAAGTTTGTAACCTTAGAAGGAAGAGAAGTATTTAATAATCCAAAGGAGGGACGGAAGAGATCGGGGAGATTTGCAAGAGTGAGTAGGATATCATCTGCATATAAGTAAATTTTAAGAATGTTCGATTGGGAGGGGAACACCTGGGATTTCATAAGTTTGGCAAATAGTAGCAGCTAATGGCTCCATAGCTAAGAGGAAATGAAAGGGTGATAAGGGGCAACTTTGCCGTGTTCCTCTCCGAATCGGAAATGTATCAGATAAAAGACCACCACAATTCACTTGAGCAGAAGGATTGTCATATAATAAGCGTACTTTGGTTATGAATTGATCACCTAACCCAAATCGTTCCATTACTGTGAAAAGGTAGTCCCACTCAATGCGATCAAACGCTTTTTCTGTGTCCAGTGAGAGGGTTAATGAATCATCTGGAAGGTGTTTAGCAGACCACAGTGTATGGGCTAACGTACGGAGATGATTCAGAGAGAAGCACCATGGGAAAAAGCCAACTTGAGTGAGGTGAATAGGGAAGGTAAAATTTTACAGAGGCGGGACACTAGGATGCTGGCCAATATTTTAATATCACAATTTAATAACGAAAGCAGTGGATCTTTACCAGGTTTGGGTAGCACAGCGATAACTGTTTTGTTAGAGAGAGGCCCCAATGAAGATTTATTACCCGCTTCTTGAAATGCATCATGTAATGTATCAATGACATTGTGTCCTGCCCATCGACAGAATTCAGCAGGGAATCCATCTTCCCCAGGAGCTTTGTGGTAAGGTAGGGTAGCAATGGCTCTGGATGTCTCATCTTTGGTGATTTCCCCTTCAAGTAGGGCTCCACCACCATCAGAGAGGCTGGGAAGGTCCGCCTTTGTAAGAAAAGTAGACATCTTGTCCAAATCTATTTGATTGCCTGGTGTATACAGGGATTGGTAGAAAGAGGCAAATTCATTGACAATATCTCGAGGTCTCGTGAGTATGTCACCTTGTGCTGTTCGAATAGCCGGAATAGCCATAACTGCCTCTCATTGATGCAATTGTGGAGCTAGCAGTCTCTCTGCCTTTTCCTCCTGCTCGTAATGTCGCCCTTTCATTCTCTGAAGAGCATATTCGGCTTTAGATTTAAAAAAGCTATTTAAGGCCATACGTGCTTGCTCTAATGATTTATGATTCTGCATGGTTGGGGCTAATGTGTACAGTTGAGAATAAGATTGAATGTCACGTTCTAGTTCTGTTGTCGCGCAGCCTTCTGCTTATTAACGAGTGACTCATCACGCATTAGCTGACCCATAATAGTGGCTTTAGCTGCAGCCCAATTAGTCCTGTTGGAAGTTACAGAGCCTTGATTGATGGAAAGATACTCTTGGAGATGTGATTGTAATTGAGATTTACCCTTGGAAGTCCTATTCCGCTGGATGTTACTGCGCCAGGGTTTATGTCCTGGCCTAGAGAGTCCTAGATCTAGAGATAAGAGAACAGGGGAGTGGTCAGACAAAGCTGCTTCCAAGATGGGAGACTCCATGACCAATTGAACCGCTTTTTGTGATGTCATAAAGTAATCCAAGTGAGAGAATATGCCATGGGTGGGAGAAAAGAAGGTGTATTCTGTGTATGTTGGATGACTAAGACGCCAATGATCAACAAATTGGTTATCCGATATTATATCATCTAATAAAGCTCTATCTGCCGCATTTTCTTTGTCTAACAGACCTATTTTGTCTAGAGTTGGGTCTTGCGCCAGATTCCAATCCACGCCAATGAGGTACTGTGAGGCTTCTATCTCTATTAATAGGCAGTTCAACTGGAGGAAGAATGATTTTTTGGTCCCTGTTGGAGCGTAAACTGATCCCAGACAAATATAAGTATCTCCAATACGTAGTTTCGCAAACGTATAGCGTCCATCAGAATCTGACCATGTTTTGGAGACCGTGACTGGGAGGGATTTGCGAATAAGGATTGCAACTCCACATTTGCGGATAGGACCAGTATCTGTGAGTTCACCTTTTCGAATACTGCTGTGAATGACCTTCCCCACCCAATCTCTGCAGGGTTTATCAGATTCTACCGTATCTAGATGGGTTTCTTGTAGTATAGCCACATCCACATGCTTGGATTGGAGATAAGAAAGCCCTTTTTTCCTTTTAATGTAGTGGGTGAGACCATGGGCATTCCATGTAATTGTACATAAAGGATGAGTGCTCGTCATGCTGAAGTAATGTCAAAGTGAATTAATAGTACAAAACTCGATATCCTTGTCAATGTGAAGAGAGGGGTAGATTAGAAAGAATACAATTTAAGGAAAGAAGGAGGTATAGAAAAAGATACTCTGGCTTACCACAAAAACACAAGTGTGTTGATATGTAGAAACGATCAATAAGGAAGAAAAATAGTCTAGAAAAATAGTATAGACAATGTAATAAGTTGTTTTTTGTTGGTTGAGGAAATTAAAAAAAAAGGAGGAGTGGAGGGTGAGAATATAAAATGACGCTAAAAGAAAAGGAGAGTAGAGATGGGAAAAGGCTGGGGGTCCTAAACTGTAAACCGTGGGTCTGGACTCACTAGAGCACCGCCACGGGGGAGGGCCCCATCAGAAAAAAGGAATAATTAGTAGGGCAGGTAGTGATTGTAAGATAAAAGCCTATGATAACACATTAGCCCGATTTAAGGAATACAAAATAAATTAACATATATGTGAGTAATGGTAAGAATAAAAATATTGGAAACATGAAGTATAGCATAATAAGTAACGACAAATAATAATGTCATGAGCTAATCTAGAAGAATATACATTAGTGAATAATTAAATATTGAAATAAATATAGCAGAATGTGGCCTAAAGTGGTACAGTATAATTTATAATATTAAGAGTGACAAATAAAAGACTTGCTAGGATAGAACATTAGAAGTGTAAAATCTAATATTAGAATATATTATAACATATTGAAAAAGGTTGATTATCATTGTGGTAAAATGTAAGTTGCGTAAAGTATTTATGTTGGTGAAGAAAAGATCCTAAAAGTGGTCTGAAATGTACTCTTAACAAACATTACAAATATTAAATAGAATAATATAGATTAAGATAATACATTGCAACCTAGAGTAGTTGAATGCAACAGAACATATTGGATATAGCTGGCAAAAATCATGAGGAAGGAAAACATTATGAATACAGAGTAGCATAAATATAAAAAAATGATATTGAAAAGACTTGAACATCAATTCTTGTGGTATCATGCAATTTGTTCATAATAATTATGTAGGTGAGAAGGACTCAAAGCATATCTGAGACCTTCTTTTAACTAACATTATAAATATTAAATAGGATAATATAGATTAAGGTAGTATTCTGTAACCTAGAGAACTATAATATAGCATTATACATGAAGAGTGGCAGGTGAGGATCATGAGGATATTATAAATAAAGAAATGTATAAATATGAAATAAAGTATATGATCTACTGTGGCATAATAAACAGGATTTGAACAATATTTCATGCGAGAGTATGCAAGTATGTCACAATACTTATACTAATGAGAAAGGACAGGAAATTAGTGGGAGGCCTCCTTTTAACTGCATCTGGAAATAATAACAGCAGATTGACTAATAAAATTTCATTCCGCATCTGAAGTGGATTTAAGAGGGGACCTGGATTTGTCTCTATGTGGTTCTTGTGTAAAAGTAGAAACAGATTGCAGAACTGAATTCTTGTCTTCTTGAGAATGGCCAGATCTTTCCAAGTCTCTACCACGGTGCCTGGAGTTGCTAGGATTTTGTCGTCTGTTATCCGATAACTGTTGAGAAAAGTGGGAGGTTGATTGAGGTTGATCTTGTTGCGAATGCTGTACCTCCATGTCTGAATTTCTGTAAATCTTCTGGATCATAAAAGTCTTTAGAATCTCCGTTTCTGGTGATGCAAAAACGTGCAGGTTCAAATAATCCATACTTGATGTCTAGTTGTCGAAGTTGAGGTCGTATGGAAAGAAATGCTTTCCGTTGGGTATTTGTTTCCTTAGAAAAATCAGCAGCCATGTGAATGAGGTGACCATCATACGAAAAGGAGCTTTGCGAACGAGCTACAGCCAACAATTGTCTTGCTTGCTCATGTCTGAGGAAGCATGCAATAAGCGGTCTCAGACAAGCTGCAGGGTCTTTGCGTGGAGGTCCAGTTCGGTGAGCTTGTTGGATATCTAAAGGTGGAGTGAATGAAATGCTAGTCAGTTTTGGGGGGAATGTCACAAAGAAATGCTCTGGTATTTTGGCCTTTGATATTTTCCGGAAATCCAAAGAAGCGAATGCTGTCTCTTCTACTATGGTCTTCTAAATCAACTTTTTTACTATGAAGAAATAGAAGATCCTAGTCTCTATCTTGTAATGAATCAAGGTGATTCTCTATCATCAGTATTCGAGAATCAAGCCCTTCAACTTTAGTATGAAAACCTGCAATGTCTGCCCTAATTGATTTGGTCTCTGCAGCCAAAGAGGTTATGGTGACATCCATACCTTCCAATTGACGGCTGACCCCTGAAATTTCATGTAGTATGCGTTCCATAGTATCCGCTGGTATGTGTTCAGTGGTAGGGGTGACGTCTGGGGCGAACTAGTTGCAGGGGGAGTGCCTCCTTTCAGGGGCATGGTGTTGGATTGTTTACGAGCCTCTGTAAAGAGAAGTTGTTTAGCAGGCTTATTTCCGTGCTCATTAGCAGACATTCGACTTTTACTTTTATTGATACTCTGATGTGATGTAAAAGTAAGTTTTCCCGATGAAATATAGTTATGAATAGTAGTTTTTTATATCCCAGCGACAAAATTGGTAGATTTGATGTAGACCTCTTCCTAAAGTCCCAAGCGTTGTATTAAAACATGAGTTCCAAGTAAATGAAAGCGCAGGTGATAGATGATAGGTGGCAGAATCGTAAAGGCTTGTTGTTGATATGCTAACTGAAGCAATCCAAAGGGGATTTTCCCCCATTTATAGTCTGTTATAGTTGGAAGAAATCACAGTATAGCATACAATTATAAGGAAAAGTAGGAAGACCTGTTTATAAAAAACAACTGAAGAAATGAAGAAGATGCTGGTAATAATAGTACATCAGGTGATTACATAGCCGATGTATGCATGGATTAGTAATACGCCATTTACATTAAAAGCCTGGACTCAATTCATTATGAAAATCATACATGGAAATGAAGAAAAGGTTCCATGAGAAAAACCATCATGTTGTTAACAAAACAAAGCTTCAAGCCCCAGAGGGAGCGTGAGAGAAGGAAAAAGAATTAATAGTTACTCACATCGTTGCTTGCCTCCGCCTGAAACCACAAACTTGATATTACAGCATGTGTATTTCTGAAAAGTGTAGAAAGTCAAAAGGAGGGAGGCAAGTTCAAAGCTTATATATGTTGAAAAATGTTGAAAAACTCGCTTTCAAAATTAAGTTGAGGAGAAAGTCATTCCCAATGAGAGCGTTGTTATGCAGCAATAGAAGGCACGGTTTCAGATGGAGCAGGAGACATGGCCTCGGTGGCTTACAAAAGTGCTGCTGCAATAATGACTGGAGGCGCGGCCTCAACAGGCAGAAAAGGTGCTATTTTTGTTGCAGGGCGATGCACGGTTGTGATGAAAAGGATGAGGTGCAGCCCTCTTCAGGAAAATAGGCGTAGCCTCAGGAGTGCTATCCAGTCAATAATGTGAGGCGCGGCCTCTACAATTAGACCTGAAGGCTTGAAGACATGAGGAGGCGGGTCTCAGGAGCGCAAGGAGGTGCGGCCCAGGCGGGAGTAATGTGCAAGGCCCCGGCTGCGTGGTCCTGTCAGGGAGAGGAGGCGTAGCCCAGAGGAACGCGTCAGGCGAAGAGCGTGAGGCAGACCGGAGCCCACACAAGCTCCGCACCAACGCTAGGATTCTGGAGACCCGTTACCGCCAGCCGCCAGAAAAGCCGGCCAAACTTACCTGCATGTCTTCAGGTTGTGCCCAGGGGAGAAGAAGGAGCCCTGTGGACGCAGGTAGGGGAGTTATTCTCATCAGGGGCCCAACCCGCGGCGGAGCGCGCACTTCAGGCAGCCATCTATCTTTGTGGCCAGACCAAGCTCCCTGAACAGTTCAGTCTTGAGGTCCTCATGGCCAGGAGCAGGCAATTTGAGAGGCGATCTCAGGACAGCTGAGCCACTCAGGAAGTGGGTCGTGGGTGTCTCGATGTCCCTTGGCTGGTGCTTGCTTCTGGTGCTTTAGGAGTCCGGAGTGGACCCTTCTTCTCGGTGTTTGCCATTGGAGGTCCAGTGCCTCCTGTATTGGTATACAGCGGCTCTGGTAGGTCGTGGTGCCTCCAAACTTGGTGAGAAGGCACATCTGACCCTATGGAGCTGTTGTACCTTTTCTTGCTTTGCTGCCACGTCAAGGTCATCAGGGAGCAGCAAGTCAACAAACCAGAGTTCATGGGATAGGTGCCTGCAGAGTGCAGGGGAGTGATACCTTCAATCTATGGGAGCTTCTTTGTGAATTCTTGAAGGCTGGAGGTGCTCCGGGATTCTTGGAGTGCTCTCAGGTTTCAGGATGACACAGAAGCAGTGACTGTTGACCAGGGAGCAGCAGCCAAGGGTCTTGAACTTCTCTTGTCCGTTGAATCTGATGTTCAGGTCTCGGGGTGCCACCCAAATACTGAATTTAGGGGTGTTACAAGGGGAGACAGCTAGTAGCCAATGGGCTACCTACCTTTAGGGTGTCTACACCGTCTCCTGACCAGTGACCACTTCCTGTGGGAAGAGACACTACCCTAGCCCTTATAGGTTGTTTTTCCACCATCCATAGATGGTGGAATTTCAGGAGAGGAGTTCACAATGCCTTCCCCGCCCTCGGGGTAGTGTAGGCCACTCCTCCTAGAGCAGGCTTTGTCTCTGTCCTCTTTGATTGCTGGTTCTCACCTTATGAGGTCAGACACTTGTCTGGGATTGGCAGGTTGGCAAAAACAAGTCAGGAACCACACCAGTGCTTGATAGGTTTTTAGGAAATCATCTAAAAGGGTAATCTGTTGTCAAATCTCACCAGGGAGAACCAGGCAAGCGTTCTTGAACACTGACATCAGGAGTTTACAGGACTCCCTTTCCCATCATGCTATGTGCCAGGAGATGCGCACGCATCATCACATTGACTTGTTGCCCTCATAATCACTTCTGGAGTAACCACGCTGCCGATTATTTTGTGTAATGCAGGTGGAAGAGGATCAGGGAGCCGGTCTGGTAAGGGTGCTTTCCGCACCACCCAATTGTACTTTTGTACCCTTGAGTCTGGAGCCTTTTGTGAAACTGTGAGGCACAGTTCCTGGTTATCTCTGATGATGAGCACTGCATGTTCTCCTCTGGTGGCGAGTCTCGGCTGAGGCTCAGGCGGAGGGGAGAATGAGTGCTGGTTGGTTTTCCCTGGTGTGTATCCCAGGGTTTTCTCCTCTGTTGGTGAGTTTCAGTAGAAGCTCATGCAGAGGGGATGGTAGTACCAACAGGATCAAAGTCTTATTTGGCATTCTCCTTTTTTCCTTTGATAACAACCTAAGAGTGAGGTTCACTCTAATAGCTTAGTGCTGGTCTAAAGTTGCAGTATCTATTGAGTATTGACATTACTACAGATTCTCTAAGGTGTGTTCAGCCTTCTTGTCTATGGACTTCCACTAGTTGTGAGAATTAATTTCGAATATGTGGAAATCTTTTGCATTCAGGATGCTATGATGGCAATAGCATGTTGATCCTTCTTTCTTTATTACAATCTGTTTGTGCCAATAACAGGGGAAGCATATACCAACCCTGGATGGACATTTCGCACCGCCCCTGTGAGTCAACGTATTACAGATAAAGGGATATGTAGATGAAGCGATGGGATAATAGTGGTACACAGTTAGTAAAGCCTTGTAACCTATGACCTTCTTTCCTTCTACTAGCTGTACATACTGCCTCACTACTTCTAGCCAGATTTGCAAAACAGTGAGAAGAAAGGCTACAAATATGGAACTTGCCTTATTATAATTTTTGTTTACAGGCATTGCTAATGAGTATAAAAGGTGTGATTGTGGTGGGAGAGACAAAGAGAGGGAGAGAAGAACTTATCCTTAACATCACAGTAACTGTGTTTTGTCTTTTACATATCTTCCTCCCTGCCGATCCCTACCTTACTTTCCCCCACTTAATCACTTCAATAGTCCGTGCTGTAATAGATTACAGACTGTGAGCTATTGAGAGGTGGATCCATACTCCAACCCTGAGGAGACATAGAATCTGATATCTGTGTGAATTTATTATTAAATCTACCACTGGCATCAGTGTGGAAGTAGTAAGACAAGATGTTTGGTACCAAGCATCTTAGAAATCAGTGAAGCCTTCATGGAGCTCAGAAATTCGTGATGACAAATATCCAGCCCATGAACTCTTCATGGCTTCCCTGTGCACTTACAACATCTCAGAATAGACTAGACATTGTAGGGGCATATCTGCTCATGCTAATAAGCCCTCACATAGGATATAGTGCACCCTGCCTTAGGGCTGAATGTCTGCCTTAGGGGTGACTTACCCATACCTAATAAAGTGTATGGATAGCATGGTTCACATGGCTGTGTGCCATGTTGATTCTTCTGATTACTTTGCAGCAATACACACAGCCTGCAATGGCAGAGTGCATTGACTTGGTGAGGAGTCCCTGGGGTGCCACAATCTGTGCTGCAGCCCCAGAGGACCCTCTTCAGTAAACCTGCCCTAGGTACTAGGGTTACCATTTACTAGGGACTTACAGGGGTAGCTGAAGTTGTGCCAATCATGGTACAGTGTTTGGGAAAGAGCTCTGGTACTGGCAACCTGTTTAGCAGGGACCCAATGCACTCACAGTTTGAAATCACACCAGCCAAAAAGTGGGGGGGGGGTAACCGTTCAAAAAGTGGCAGTTTCACATACACCAACCCCCTTCCTCCTAACTGAAAGGCACCCTTCAGTTGTCGCGGTAAGTATGTTTGGCCTCGATTGGCTGCCCTGGGATGCTACTTAAGTTCCAAAGGAATTTGCTCAGAGTTCACAGATACACACAGTTCACAAGCTTCCTCTGTGGCCCCCATCAGGCATACTTGGGTTGTGTTCCAAGCACTGTAGGCTGCATCCCTCTTCGGGATATAACATTGCATAGGCCCTCTTTTCATCACAGTGCTACACCACTGTGCCAGTGTCGTTTGTTTCTCAAAAATAATGCATTGCAATAAAAACAACCAAGCTCTACCTAACATGGCAATTGTAGGCCTCACACTCTATTTTGTTTGTGACATTTGCAACTAACCCTGGGTGTAGTTCACATAGTAGCGCTACGCTTAGCTACGCAAAGTGCACTTCGCACTACACGAGATACGCCTAGCACCACGCGAACTGCGTAGTGCGCTGTTCGCGATGATTGCACAGTGCCGGATGCTTGTCCGCACTGTGCAATCATTGAAAACGGCATCTCGCACAGTGCGAGCTGTCATTTTCTGCCGCTCGAGTAGATTTTTACTCGAGCGGCAGCTTTCTCAACGCGGACTGGTAGTTTCTCATCGCGAGCATACGCGACCACTCGCAATGAGAAACCTGATCTCCCCGCGTGGAGAATCTCACCGGGAGGTTTATTTTCCACACTCGCAATCGGCAATTTGCTGTTGCTGATCACGAACGAGGAAAAAGTCTCGCTGGGATGTCATTTTGCTCGCTCGCGGTCACCCACTTGACGTGGAGGACCGCGAGCGAGCAAAAAATGCCAACTACGCTACGCGTTTTTGCACTGTGCTACGTGCATTTCGCGTAGCGCGAAGTAGCACAAACTACACAAACTACGCGAGCGTAGCGTAGTTGTCCGCCCAGGGTTATTTGCAACTAATGTTCTGTATCATGTTGACAAATTTGCATTTTCATATCTCAGTGAAATTATGCTTTAATGTATTTTCAAAGGCAGGACAATGATCTTCACAAGAATATTAATATGTTGTTTCAGCAGATTTGTACATGGTGAAGGTTTCACTTAGGTGTCTTAGCAGAGTTGCCCAGAATGTATTCATATTTTCTCTAGTACTGGTGGTGTTCGTGAGAAGTTCCATGTTACAGAATTATGAGAAACTTTTGAAATGTATTTTCTTGCAAATGTTTCACTCACTTAAATGCATAAATTCAGTGGGAACCGTGTGCACCTGTATTGAATGTATGAAATCCTTTGTTCAGAACCTTAGAAAGGTACACTCTTTTTGGATGTGGAGTGGGCCCCTTTGTTACAAATTTTAGAACGCAAATTCATGCCAAGTTGCTCTCCTATTATATGTTTGGTATTTTGCTGACCCAAACTTTAGTGAGTTCTTTGATTGATTTGGTACTCTAACTGAGCTGACTGAGATTTTGACTTTATTAACTGATTCTTGTACAACTTAGAATCTGAAAATTAACCTTTAAAGTTTAAACCTTCCCTGTCTGTCATTCTTGTAGGACCAAATGGGTTCTATCTGATACTGAAACTATCATTTAGAATGCTTTATAGAGAAACAGGTACGGCAAGGAGCACCAAAATCCTATAAGGGATTAACACCATTCCGAGTCCATCAGTCGTGCAAGAGAATGAGAGGGAGCGTGACATTGACAGATCTTAAGTTTCACTGCGGTCCCCACCTGGAATATGGGGTCATGTTTAATGTACACAGGCAGATGGCTCGATTGGTGCAGTGGTCCAGTCTTCTCCGCGGCCACCACTCAGCATACATGGGGTCGCCACAGCACCTATGAGAAGCCAACTGACAAGTGACCTGCACACTGATTCGCCGGATCAGAATCTTACACTCTGCATCCTGGGTTCCAGTCATCAAGATCTCCACTGGACCTCAGTCTCTCCAGACAATCGCCTTCTCATTACAGGGTCCACTAGTCTTGGTACAGACAGAAATTGTTGCTCCAGGCTCCTGGGTATGTGTTCTTGATTCTCCTGGTTGATGTCCCCTCACCATACATGAGTGAGCCAGAAGGCACCACTCCAGTGGCAAGGGTAAAAAGGCCAGTTCACTTTATTGCTCACTATTAGTGAAAACACAGTATGCTGTCACTACTGGGCTTTTGTTAACCTACAGTGAAGGCAGCAGCCTTCCACCATCCAATGGTAGAGCTTTAGGCATCCCTCCTGTAATGTTTATATGGAAACCCCATTTAATACGCCAGTCTACTTAGGAACACTTTTAGGTCTAGGCTCTGAAAGTCTTATTAATATTACAACAAGCATTGGAAAAAGCCAACAGTGCTCACCTATGTGAGAACTTTTGTTTTTGTGAATGTTTTATCAGACATTTTGTACAGCCACATGCCCGCAGTGCACCATGGCTGAAGGTAAAACAGAAGAGCAGGAGGGCAGCTGGTGTGAAACATGGTTGAAATGCATTTCAACCATGTTTCACACCAGCTGCCCTCCTGTACAACATAGCACAAAACATTGACAAACACAAATAGCTCTTTTATGTGGGTTTGTCAATGTGTTTTTTCAGATAATCATCAGTGCTCATCAGTCTAATCGAGGCATAAGTGCAATAAAACATTTGCGCAAACAGAGAAGCAAGATGTTGCTCATCCTGCATTACACCAATACAATTGCCACTTAGACCAAACTTCCAACCAAAACCTTTCCAACCATTCAAAATGAATCTACACAGAAGTAACTGTTTTAGCTGTCAGTCATCTTAGCTCCACTACTTGCTTAAGTGCAGCTGCACATAACACCACTGTGGTCTGCTCCCAGATTAATAGAACACTTTCCAAAGTAAGCCACACTACAAACCTGCACCCTTCAATCCAAGCACAACCAACTGGAGAAACATGATACCCGCCATTCAAAAGTGCTTTGGCTCCTGTCCGTGGATATGAAACTCCATATAGTCACAAGTACCATACTATTTGTCCAATTATATAATGGATTTTTGAAAAGCTAAACCTACTAAGAGCATAGCAATGGCTACAATAATCTGCTGAGCTCTCAGTGTCTTAGGTCAGGTCATGCTTTTAGTGTCAGAAGCAAGAAAGTTCAGCACTGGGCCCCATTGAAAATGCTGGGCTTCACCTTGCAAATTGTGTGCTATTTTGTCCATGCCCAGCAAGTACCAGATTTGTTGGTACCAGTCCAATTGTGTTGGTGGAGCACGCCGGCCATATTTGCTCAGAATGTACTTTATCCAGTAGTCAATAGCAGCAATATGAGGGCACTATTTAGAGTTTGGCAGACATGGTACTTACCTTCAAACACTGGGTACGCTCGACTCATTTAGAGCTGGGTGGACCTTCAGTATTGCATTAACAGAGCCCTCATTGGCTTTGTCAGTAGAATACTTCCTCCAGTGGTCTGATGGAGCAGGGGGCGATAGGAAGAAGGTTATGAAATCGCCCACTCTATTTAGAATGGGTGGCGTAATATCTTTTCTTTTCCTGTCCATCACCAGCAGGGAAAGCCTGGTGGTGAGGAACAGGAAAAAAACAATAATACCTCCTCACCCTGGGAGAAAACTAACAGGGTGTGGGGGTTATTAGTATTTTGTTTTTCAGAAACAAACTCCCACTTTGGGAACACAAGACAACCCGAGGTTATCCACCAATCATTTAGTATGGAGATGAACGCTGGGACACCTCTAAATTTGGCAGACGAAGTACCATCATGATGGTGGAGGTAATGTCCTCTGCCATCCTAACAGACACTACTCTGTTCATCAAATCCTAACTCAGGCCCAAATTTTCTTGATTCCTTTTATCATCCCCCCCGTTTTTCAAAGACTATATTATATTAGGGCTAATTGTGTAGTTACCATGTCTTTTACCTCAGCGATCAGGCCAATATAGCCCCATATCTCTTTACAAAACGTTTCAATAGACTAGCACCCACTCAGTATGAGACTCTGTGCCTATCCCCCCCGCATTGTGTCCAGGATTTATTGAAGACTTTTAAACCAAGCGTGTGTGGCTTTACTGGGTGAAATGCTGTCTATACAGTGTTTTAAGCTTAGCTTCTTTTTTGCTCACCCATAGAGTCACATTGTAGTTTTGTCTAATGATGGCACCCAATACCTGTCTGTAGGGTTTGATACCTACTTCTTTATCCCATTCATCCTTATAAATTCTCTTTGTTTATTTGTCAAATTCCTTAATAATCTGATGGATTTTTGAGGTCAGAGATTGATCAGTATGAGTTGATTAGAGGAGATTTTCAAATCGGGTGAATTCTCTAGTAAATCCCTGTTTGATCATGCCTTGTAATGTCCAGTGTTTAATTTATGTTTACCTGAAGCATTCAGATTCAGAATGACTGAAATCCAGTTTGAATTGTTGAAATGTTTTGGCTTTTCCTTTAACACAAAAGGTCCCCAGTTTGATGCACTTCAGGCATCATACTCTGTGAGGATGAGGGGCAATTGGAGCACATGTCAGAGGTACTGGTGTGTCCTTCCTGTATTGTGTTTCCTTCCTGTTTCCTCCATGCCAGAGGAAGAAAAAGTACACATCCATTGCCCAGAATCTACCCTCTAAGCAGCAAACCAGAGGGCACAGGCAAGCTATAGGAATAATAAAGCGTGGGACTACTCACCTCTTCCTCACCCTTAGCCTCCAAGCAGCCTCTAGTTTACTCACAACAAATTAGGGCAGGGGCAAAGTGATTGTAAGATCACAGAAGTTAAACCTGCCTCTCGAACCATGATTACCTCCAGTTTCTGGTTGGGAAATACTAGGTAGTTACAGTTGCCACTCCTGGTGACGCTTAAATAATGGGCAGATAATAGAAACCTCTCTACCAGCTTGAATCACCCAAATTGCCATGAAGTTTTGGAAATGTGTGCATATGGTTTGCATAAAGAAGCACATTTTCAATGATTCAGAAAGATTCCCTCAACTGTGCATGAAACCCAATACGAGTTGTAGATTTCTATGTGTATTTGAGAAATACCCTGCTTCTAAGTCAGTAATTGTGGGGACTGTACACTCGATGGACAATCCCCAAGAGTACGCATTTCAGAAATGTGCATTTGCTGAAACATGAATGGAAACAGGAACATAACCAAGAATGATGTCTCCTGTAGAACTGCCTATACAATGAGAAAAGGCTTTTTTAAGCCTTTTGCAGTAATACGGTGCTACCACTATGAGACACTTTAAAGCTGGCTACCTCACCTTATGAAAAACGAGCCCTGCAGCAAAAGTATTTTTCCTTGTGGAAAAATGCTCCCCACTGTACTTGGAATATGGGCTTGTCCCTAAAATGACCAGATTTCCAGAGCTGAAAACCGGGACATGCCTTTGATATAAAAATAATAGGTGGACTATAATTCAATCACTGACATAGAAGTAGGGCTTCTTGGTGGCTGCCAACATAGAAGTATACATCAATGTAACTACTTGTTTTGCTCTAAGTTTCCAAAGTCCTAAAGTTTGAAACCACATTAAGTTTTCAGTGCTCTGACAGCCTAGATACTCCTGCATGTCACTGTTAGTCCCTTGATTGTCTTCACCCTCCATACTTCTCTCTTTAAATTAACACAAATAAGGTTTCTCTATCATGGTCAGTGTTATCTCTCCACCTTTTGAGTCTTTCATGAGAGAAAAGTCAGATGTTTGTTGTGCGTAATTCCATTAACCCCTTGTGTGCTCATGACGGAACCACTCTGTCATGAGCCACGGGCGGCGTGTGCTCATGACGGAGTGGTTCCGTCATGCTGCGGCCGCTCTGCCCACGCGTCGCTGATTCCCCGCCTGTGCGGGCGAATTAACGAGTGGGCGGAGTCGTGACGGAACCACTCCGTCAAGAGCACAGCTCGCCCGTGACTCATGACGGAGTGGTTCCGTCACGAGCATGGCAGCGCCGCGCTCACCCCGCACCCCCCCAGCACCGCAGCAGAATTCGCGACGCGGCAAAGGGGTTAAAACAATGGAGATGAACAATTGTTTTGACGGGAGTGGTGGCCTGTCAGGAACTACATGTGGCTAGGAACTACATACTATCGACCTTGAAAGGACAGGAATAACATACAGTAGGCTTGGTCTCTGGGCCCGACCCTTTCCTGGTTATCCCTCTCCGTAGCTTACCTCATTGTGAACTGTTTTTTGGTATGTAGACAGTCATGTCCTTCCATCTCTCTTGACTGTAAGGGCCAGATGTATGACCCTTTCATTTAGTGCCTCGCAATTTGCGACACATGGCGAGTCGCAATTGTGAGGCGCTAAATGAAATGTACAACAGTGTGTTTACACTGTTTTGTGATTCCCAATAGGGTCGCAAATTACAAGACTCATTAATATATATGACTTTGAAGCCCCAGTTGATAATTCGGTATCACCGACAAGCCACTCTTGTGTAAGGAATATTTGATCTCTCGCACATTTGTCTCTTTAGGTGGCTGGCTATTAAGTACAGTCCGTAAATTAAAACGGCACCCTTTTTTGTCTTTCTACCCCATAGCATTATCGAAATTTGAAGCATCAATTGTTACTAGCGAGGCATGGCACATGAGGTGTCTGTTTAAATGAATTCAGAAGGTAATTTGCTCTCTATAATTGTAGTGATGGTGTATGAATCAGGAATCAGACGAGGTAGTATATTTAGAAGTTTATTCCAAGTAGAAGATGGAAGCTTATGCAGAGACCCCACCAGGAGCAGTATGTTACTTGCTCAGCCCAGCTCTCAACTGACTCCTAGAGTCCAGAATGCCAACATTCCAACACATCACATGAATGTCAACATTCCACAGGATAACTAGACTGTCTAAGCAGAAATGCAAGACACTACAATACTCTTTTCTCTTGTCTCTCTTTAAAGCATTGGAGGTATGCGGGAGCGGTTGCAAAAGATGCAAGACTGGTAACACATTCATCTATTTTTTATTTTTCAGCTCAATCTTCCAGGTCCTGAGGAAAACCCTCAAATTAATACAGGTTTGAAACGCGTAGACCATCTGAATGAGCCCAAACAAGTACTTGTACTAATTGCTGAGTATCAGGTTGAGGAAATATGAATTTTGTGATCAGTTATGTCCCCTATCGTAGACCCCAACGGCTCCATGTACATGCTATAAGTACATGTATGTTCCCTCCTGTACCAGCTTTGAAGACGCAAATATATGTGCGTCCACCGTCAACATGTCCTCTTTCAGATCCGCCATGAATGGGTCAGATATTCCTTTCCTAAGTATGAAAGGCCACCGACTTTATGTGGTTCACTTTCCACATTTTACAGATTCAGGCGAGTAGGCCCGAATTCTGTCATCAAGCCTTTTCCTGCCTTCTGCCTCTGAAAGCTCCAGTCTGAGCCTGCATCTGTGACCATGAACTTTGTCCTACTCCCTGCGCGGCTAACGGTGCCTGATCCAGCCCGTCGCCTGCCAAAAACTGTATTTCACCTTCAAGATTATCTTCTCCGCCCCTCATCCGATGCATTCCTGTCTAGCAGTTTAGGTAAACATTCCTCCAGCTACCGTGCAAAGGGCCAGGCCTCGCTGTCCTCATGCAAGTAATTCATAGCCCTGTTACCATGGAATATTCCTACCCCCTCGCATCTAGTGTAGACACTTAGACGCTTGTACACGCACTAACAGTCAGTATAGTCAGTATAGAATAAGATTCTATCCTAAGAGACCTCTCTTTTTGGATAACACAGTTCTTTAAACATAGGATATTAGATATGATTTGGGATTAGGTTGACATAACCCCAGACTTCTGTCTCCACATGTAGAGCTAAATGTCAAGTCCCCTCCACCCTCTAGTTGCACGTCAATCACACGTCATGCGGCTGTGCGCGCATCTCTGCCAAATATTTCTGCTGACATTGCAGGATTCTCTTATGGATCCACCCACTTGTGACACCATGTATGATGACGTTTATTAAATTACGCCCATGTATACGCCTCTATTAGCTACGTATGCACAGTTTATCTGTATTATCAGCTGTTACGCCTCTTGCATCTGTTTCATTGTAATGTATTTTCTATAAAACTGCCTATCTGTCAATAATATATGCCCTTCCTTCCTGAACTTTCGTGGTGATGGAATAGAATGCCTACAATTCGAATTGTATTCCTTTGTATAGGAATAAAGCCTTTTAAAACCTCTAATACCACGGATTCTGCCTCTCATTTTACTGAGTTATTCTTAATAGACTTTACCGCATAAAAAATAGTACCGGTAACGAAATATTTACCACATAAATTGGCGCCCGAACAGGGACACTTTCTCATCTCACGCGCCGGTGGTGCGTTGCAGGCCCGGTCTCCTGCCACAGCTGGACGGACAACAACGCGTACCCGCAGGATTTCCTGTATCTCCCTCCGGCCAAGCGGGGGTGACTGAGGCTGCGATCAACACCCAGACGAGGCGGTGAGAAGTGCGAAGTATCCCGACCAGAGCCTAGCTGAGAGAGCAAGATCCGAGGTATACAGAGACCCGCCAGGTTCCGAAGTTTCGAGTCCAGTCGAGTCGAGTCCAGTCCGGTCCAGTTTCAGTTCCGTTCCGAGGCCTTCCGTTCCGAGCTACCCGGTGAGTACCATTACCGGGGAGGCATTTAACGTGCACATAGTCTGTGCCGGTCAAGACGGGTTTGGGTACATAAATCCGGTCTGCACTGTTTTAGCAGTGTATCTGTACTGTTTAGCAGTATATATAGTATGTTTTGCATATAAATAAGTATAAATAAGTACTATCTAGTGTCAGTATTATGTCAGTAACTAGTTTTCTATTAGTTATCATTGTTCGTAAAACTGTTAAGTGTTAAATGTTTTAAATACGTTCTATATATTGTGGTGTGAATGACTGTTCATTATTGTGTTTTCTTGTATAAAGTGTGTTCTAGTAATAAGGTCTAAAGATGCCGCTCTTTTCGAAACTAAGACAGATCAAAACTAGAAAAGGTGTACTCGAAGAAGCTGTTCCCATCCCACCGAGGGACACTCCAGGGTACTTTATGTATCATAAGCATGGCCTAGATGCCGTGTTATTTCTTGATTTATGGGTGGACTACACCAAGGAATTACCAGAAAGTCAGAGGTGGCCCGCAGCGGGGACCTGGGATGCAGATTGCATCATGAGAGTAGAAGAAGAATTATGGAAAAAGAAAGCCAGACAGTCACAGAAAGATGCCATTGAATTATGGCGTAAAGAATCGTATAGACGTACAGAAAAAGCACTCAGACAGGAAGATAAGGGTAAGGAGAATTCAAATAAAGTCCGAGAAAATCTGTTAATTGAGGAAGGTACCCGAGTAAAATCAGAACAAGTAGATAGACAAAGAAACGCCCTTATGAATGGTATGTATCCACTTCTGGCCGAAGGGTTACCTAAGGCTACTCCGGAAATACCAAAAGACTTGCCACCTCCATTGTTTCCGATAAAAGCACATCCCAAGGGGCATCCCAGAACCGCAGAAGATGTTTTCCTTTCCTCTTATTTAGATGACGCTGCTCCCGAGTATGCTAATACCGCACCACATAGACCGCTTGCCGATGATGCTCATCGCCAAGATCCTCCGTCTGTACCTCCGCAACAACAAGCTCCGACACACATTCCGACAAGCACATCTGTTTCTACCGCTTTTCCCGCAACGACGGTTGCTGTCTCACCTTCAACAAATCCTTTCACGTCCAGCACCCCAGACGGTGCTACAGGAGGTACGACAGACATTTTTTCTACGCCACCCAGAGGAAATAAATTTTCCCTTAGAGAATTAGCACACCAACGTACGCCCAAACTAGCAACTCCCGACATGCTTAAGGAACTCCTAGTAGATTGTAGATATGATCCTGTGCCCGGTAAACGGGACGAAATGCTGCTGTCATCATTACGTATTCGACGAGCTGCAATATATTTAACGAAGCTACCAGGAATGACTACACATTTAGAAAATATATATCACTTTGTCCAGTCAGGGCGAGGTCCTGAAAGTATTAGCAGAGCCATGGAGTACCAGAAAGCGGAGGTACAGGGACAACTGTTACGTTTCCTCATAAACTGTGTAATCAGAAATCAAGACCGGCCTGGGGTAAATCCGGAAGAAATGCAAAAACTTGTCACTTGGGGCCAGAATATATCAGAAGGGAGACATGATAAACAGTTATGTATAGTAGCTATGTACCGAAAGATCCGCAAAGAAGTACCACGAATACACGAAGAAAGATTAGAGGTAGACGCCACTGACCTAAACAGAGAGGAGGGGGAAGAATCAGAAATGCCAACAGGACAGTTGGACACGGTGGCTTATGTAGGTAGAGGAAGATCTTGTAATAATACTAGATGCTTTAATGATCCGATACGTCCGATACGTCCAGAAAATAACAGAAATTTCCAAACCCCTATAATAAATATAAGGTCTCCCGAACATTTGTTCCAAGCCGCTGACAACTTACTTCGAGAACGAAGGGGACATCATATACTTGATTCATTGGATGAACAAGAATTAGCTAGATCAGCAGTACTATGGGCTGATAGTCCCGGAAAATACAGTGATGACGCACTAGCACACACGTTTTTGAACCTTACCCCAGACGAACAGCGTTTAGCTGGAATATACATGATCCAACATCTCCTTATATTATATAAAAGCCAACACTCCGATCCTGGTCCTCTACCTGATATATTGACTGAATTACTCACGAATAAATGGAGAGGTTCAGGTACTGATTTAATTAGAGAAATATTAGAATTCAGAAACCAGTACATTCTTTTTGTATGCCCAGAACATGTCTCACTGCCCATCAAGGAAAGAACGACGTATTATATGGATAGACAGAATCCCTTACGCGAGGTGCACCCAATAAAAGGTGATGACAATGAGTTTAAACGTGTGTTTGTATACACACCCATATCTAAAATGGAATTATTAGAAATGAAGAAAGTGGTACCCAGTCATGACAAAGACCCAGCGGGTTTCCACCGTGAAATTAAAGACATGTTGCTCATGGGAGAGTATACCTATCCCGACATTATGAAAATATTAAAGGTATTAATGCCTGCTGGCATTTACGAAAAACTCAAAGAAAAAGATTGGGAGGTGGGAGACCAAAAGATAGATTGGACAGCATTAGAAACCGAAGAAAGAGCCCGAGGTCCAGGTTCAGGGCTTGGGAACAAGACTAAAATACTACCAGGTTTACTAGTACAGGTACTGCCACGTTTATTAAGTACGAAAAAGGAAGACTGGGGTGCAATCTCAGCCTGTAAACAAAAGCAAGATGAAGACACTAGTGATTTCTATGCCCGATTCGAAAAATGTTTCGGTATAAATAGTGGCATAAAGGCCAGTAGCGAGTCATATCCACATCTGTTTGTGACAAAATTAGTTGAAAATTCCCTGCCCCAAGTTAAGAATAGAGTATTAAAATTCGAGAGTACCTGGCAAGGTAATACCCCATCACAGATGTTACAGATGTTACAATATCATCACAATAGAATTAGAGAAGAACAAGAACACGAACAAAGACGTATGAAAGATACAAAAATGAAAATGCTTGTTGCACAGTCAGTTCCAGCCGATAGTCATCAAAAGGGTGATTCCGCAGGTCCTACGAAAGGGACATGCAACTATTGTAAACAACCAGGTCATTATATACACGATTGTCCAGTCCTGAAACATAATATAGCCACAGGTAGAACGCATGAGAGACCACGTCCACCTAGACAGGATCAGAATCAACAACAAATGCCTCAGAATGCACAACCTAGGTTAGCTCCGCAACAATTAGCTCCGCAACAGGCAGCTCCACATCAGATCGTAGCACCACCACAAGCGCAGCCTATTACTGCAACACAAGCAACGACACAACAAATGTATCAGTATGCACAAACAGATTATCCCGATTATCAGCGATACTCATGAGATAGCCTAGAGAGGGAAGTTGGCTTACCCCTTATTGAGGTTCCTGTAGACCAAGAGGGACCTTATGTACATAGTGAACTATTAGGGGAAGACAGAAAGTTTTTACTTGATACAGGGGCAAGCAGAACAACTATAAGACGCAGTGAAGTTCCAGGGGCACCCCTCTCAGGCTCACAAAATATTTCCCTTGGATTCTCAGGAAAACCTATAATAAATGACGTAACACAACCTCTTCCACTTACAGTCGGTCCATTAACACGTACTACAGATTTATTGCTTACTAAATCATGTCCAGAAAACTTGTTAGGTATAAAAACATTGAAAGCTCTAGGAGCCATAATATGTTGTTCTCCGGAAGGAGTACGACTATTTTTACGTGACTTTAAAGGTCACTACGTATCCAGAGACATGGATCACCGACTGCAGAATTTACCTACACATTTATGGGCACAAGGCCCCACTGATGTTGGTTGCATGAACATTACACCATATCGAGTTACACTGAAAACAGGAATAGTACTACCACGAATGCGACAATACAAGTTACCACCAGATGCTGTAGTGGCTTTACTGCAAATCATTGACGAGCTTATTGCCCAAGGAGTGGTTGTGGAAACTGACTCCAATGTATGTAATTCCCCGATAATTCCGATTCTTAAACGAACTGATCCAAAAGCTCCGCCAGTATACCGATTAGTTATTGATCTGCGCGAATTAAATAAATGCATTGTACCACAATACCCCGTGGTCCCAGACATCTCTTCATTACTGACAGCCATTGACTCCGAAGCAACATTCTTTACTGTAATTGATCTCAAGAATGCCTTTTTCAGCGTCCCAATAGATCCGGAAAGCCAATACTTGTTCGGATTCAGTTTAAATGGACGAAGTTTTAAATTCACACGCGCACCTCAAGGATTTACAGAAAGCCCCAGCATCTATAGCCAAGCACTGAAACGAGAACTTGACAGTATCCACATGCCAGTTAACACTGCCTTGCTTCAATATGTCGATGATCTGCTGATGACCGCCCGAAGCGAACCTGAATGTGAGACAGCGTCACTGACGGTTTTAAAATTTCTGGCTGACAAGGGGCACAAGGTGTCCCCTTCCAAGCTGCAATTCTGTGTCCAGCGAGTTGTTTACCTTGGGCACTCGCTGTCCAAGGAGGGAAGGCAGCTTACACCCGACCGCATCCAGTTAATTGCTAACATGCCACCACCCAAGACACAAAAGGAGGTGCGGGCTTTTATAGGCCTCACTTCATACTGTAGGCAGTGGATCCCTCAATATGCATTTCTAGCAAAACCACTTATCCAGTTGACAACACAGGAGGCAGCCACATCGACTGTCCTCCCTTGGACTCAAGAACATACACATGCCTTTGAAAGCTTAAAGAAAGCTTTATGCCAAGCACCTGTCCTAGCAACACCATGTTACAGTAAACAGTTTACACTCTTTGTTACAGAACGCGAAGGTACTGCCTTGTCAGTACTCACTCAGGAACAAGCAGGATCACATAAACCATGTGCTTATTTCTCTAGTACATTAGATCCAGTAGCTCAGGCGCTCCCAGCGTGCCTGAAATCAGTGGCAGCAACAGCTTTAGCAATCAGACAAAGCGATGCCATAGTGTTAGGACACCAATTGACAGTACAAGTACCACACGCAGTAGAGGTTCTTTTGAACCGCACACAGACACAACACTTGACTATAGCGAGAATCACCGGTTACGAATTGACATTGTTTCAGCCACACATAGAAATCAGACGTTGTAATACGTTAAATCCTGCCACACTGTTACCAGTAGGCGGAACAGATCCATTGGCACATGATTGTGTCGAAGTCATTACTATAACGACGAAACCCAGACAAGACTTGACAGATATCCCTTTGTCAGATCCAGACTTGACATTATATGTAGATGGGTCATGTGTGAGAACAAGTACAGGAAAGTTAGTGGCCGCTTATGCAGTCACAACAGACACTGAAGTCATTGAAACAAACTGTATTAACACTTTGTCAGCTCAAGCAGCAGAGCTCACCGCTCTGACACAAGCCTGTATTCAAGCCACAAATAAAAAAGTCAACATATACACAGATTCACGTTATGCATTCGGAGTCGTTCATGACTTCGGCGTGCTGTGGCGAGAGAGAGGTTATTTAACTTCTCACGGTGCCCACATCCAACACGGACCCCTCATTCAAGCCCTATTAGACGCGATTCATCTACCTACTGCAATATCGATTATGAAATGCAAAGCCCATACAAAAGTTACCGATATTATTTCTCAGGGTAATGACCTAGCTGACAGAACAGCTAAACAGACTGCTCAGAATCAGACTCACACAACTGACATGACAAAGACAATAGTCCTGACACCAACACATTGCATGACAGTTAAGGATCCCGCCCTTGATGTAATTGACATACAGACACATGCTACACCAGAAGAAATAAAGAAATGGACTGAATTAGGAGGGATCCAAACGGATCAAGGATGGATGACGAAGGAAAAATCTATATGGTTTCTTCCCGACTCAATGGTCCAAGTCATCATTAACACAATACATAGTCCAGCGCACCTAGGAGAAAAAGCTATGCTAGACAGCATTCAACACATTTGGTTCAACAAACACTTGCGAGCCGCAGCTAAACAAAAAGTTCGTACCTGTATGATATGTTGTCAGTTTAATCCAGGTAAAAGCATCCCCGTAGAAATGGGTGGATTCCAAACTCCCGATCATGCTTTTGAAGTCCTCCAGATGGATTATATCCAGATGGAACGATGTCGAGGATTCAAATATGTTCTCGTAGTTGTTTGTGCTCTTTCCCGTTGGACAGAAGCATACCCGGTTTCAGATTACACTGCCCCGACTACTGCCAAACAGTTAGTTCGAGAATTCTTCCCACGGTACGGTTTACCACGTGTTGTCTACTCAGATAACGGCCAGCCGTTCTCATCCGAACTAATGAAACACGTTTCCCTTCTATTAGGCTACCAATGGAAATTTCACTGTGTCCGACATCCCGAGGCGGCAGGTCTCGTGGAACGCCATAATCAAACTCTGAAAATTAGATTGTCCAAAATATGTAGAGAAAAAGGAGTCGATTGGATAGTAGCCTTACCAGTTGCGCTCTTTTACATGAGAATGGTAGCACATTCTCGAACAGGGCTATCCCCATACGAGGTGATCTTCGGTAGACCACCAAATATGTGGGGGACGCCTATACCTCGCAAAATCACTGATGTTGACTGTAATATGCTGACAGATTACCTGGCTTCCTTGATGTCTGCACTACAATCTTGTCGTTCACAGGTATCCGCAGCTTTTCCCGACAATACTGAGGTGAAGCCCCATGACGTGGTTCCTGGGGACTTGGTGTTGGTCAGGAATTTTGACCGAAAGACCCAACTGGATCCTAGGTGGAAGTCACCGAAGTTGGTTCTACTCACCACAAGGACAGCCGTGAAAATCGAGGGAAGGAAAGGGTGGTTGCACTCGAGTCCTATCAAGAAATGTTATGGACTACCATCCAGTGTAGATACTCAACCCTGTATTCCCTCACAGACAGACTCAAAGCTCCCCTTGGCTGAATTAACAAAACCAGAACTTTACAAACTAAAATTGAGGTCTAGTAAGTCAGACAATTTGATTGTTTAAGTCCTCTCCAAGGTGAATCGGTTGAATTTGTCTCTGACATGTATCCTCTAGACCGGAATAGAGAAAGAAATCATCAGATGCAGCTCAAGAAGCATGCGTATTGTAAATCATTTCGTAGTCACTGCACAGTAACATTATTAATTTTGTTTTTTCTAAGTCTTCTGATCATCATTGTCAGCATCCTATTGCACATGTATTACCCTATTCCTAAGCGTGTTTATAATGTAACTGCAGAACATTCTTTTAGTGAATTACCCCCGCATGAGTTGTCCTATAGATTTGCGCTGCGCAACAACACATTCATTAGTATGCTACATCATTCCCATCAAACCAGCAATGCCACAAATTGTTGGATATGTGGCCGACTCCCTCCCTATCAGAACTATAAGGGAGTTTTGCCCCTCTTTCCCTATCCGTTCACACACAATGGCTCCTGTGGAGCATGGTTTAGTTTGATTAATTCCCTAGATTCAAATTCCGCAGTTTATCAAGACAACTGGGTATGGGGAAACCTGAACTTAGTTTTGCTTAAAGTCTGCTACCCTAACAAGGAGGGACTTCCCAAAAGAACAGGAACTGATCTAGAAAATGAAGTATATGGATTAGGTAATTTTACACTTAACCTCATGATCCTGAACGTCGAATCTGAAGCTACACCAATCTTGCCCGCCATGTCAGTATTCCCAGTAAAGGGGGAATTATGTATAAAAAAGAATGGCTCCATACACATGGGCCATAGTACATGCACCACTGTAATAAAATTCAGTGATCAAGGCAAGTCTACATTCAGAGCTTCTCGCCATTCCTACTTTATATGTGGCCAGACCGCATATATACGTCTACCTTTGGATTGGGATGGTACCTGTTACATAGCATTCCTTCTACCACCTGTTTTCCTAGCTCCTCCTGATTATCATAGAAATACCCATTTAGTACACAATAGACAGCAGAGAGATCTCCCAATTGTCGATTACACTGAAACAGCATGGGAAAAATACACAGATTTCAATAAAGGTTTCTTTCCCTATATAGGTACAGTCACTAATAGTAAGCTGATACGTAGATTAACCAGAACCCTTGAAGCAGTAGTGAACGAAACTATTTCCACCTTAGGCAATTTAACAGAAGAGCAGTCTGTTATGCGGATTGTTGTGCTTCAAAATCGTCTTGTCCTTGACGTCATCCTGGCCGATAGGGGCGGAGCTTGTAGGGTCATCGGATCAAGTTGCTGCGTATTCATCCCAGAAAATTCGCCATCTGTATATAAAGCTATAACTCGCCTTCATAAGATTGTAAGCCAGATACACCAGAATCCAGGCACCTGGACTTGGTCCGGTTGGTTTTGGAGCGTGTTGTCAGCCTGGGGATGGAGGATCCTATCCTTCCTAGGTATTGGCTTACTCATACTATTCAGTTGCTGCTTATGTCTACAATGTGGGCCAGCGATTTGTGGTCTGTGTGCCACCTCGTGTATCCCACATCCAAGTTTTCGCTCAAGATCTCGGAAGAAGAAAGAAGAACAAATGATGCTATATGAACAGATCGATGGATTGATGAAGATCGATATCTCCTGAGGGTCCGTAGGGGACAAGGAGGGAATGAGGAAATATGAATTTTGTGATCAGTTATGTCCCCTATCGTAGACCCCAACGGCTCCATGTACATGCTATAAGTACATGTATGTTCCCTCCTGTACCAGCTTTGAAGACGCAAATATATGTGCGTCCACCGTCAACATGTCCTCTTTCAGATCCGCCATGAATGGGTCAGATATTCCTTTCCTAAGTATGAAAGGCCACCGACTTTATGTGGTTCACTTTCCACATTTTACAGATTCAGGCGAGTAGGCCCGAATTCTGTCATCAAGCCTTTTCCTGCCTTCTGCCTCTGAAAGCTCCAGTCTGAGCCTGCATCTGTGACCATGAACTTTGTCCTACTCCCTGCGCGGCTAACGGTGCCTGATCCAGCCCGTCGCCTGCCAAAAACTGTATTTCACCTTCAAGATTATCTCCTCCGCCCCTCATCCGATGCATTCCTGTCTAGCAGTTTAGGTAAACATTCCTCCAGCTACCGTGCAAAGGGCCAGGCCTCGCTGTCCTCATGCAAGTAATTCATAGCCCTGTTACCATGGAATATTCCTACCCCCTCGCATCTAGTGTAGACACTTAGACGCTTGTACACGCACTAACAGTCAGTATAGTCAGTATAGAATAAGATTCTATCCTAAGAGACCTCTCTTTTTGGATAACACAGTTCTTTAAACATAGGATATTAGATATGATTTGGGATTAGGTTGACATAACCCCAGACTTCTGTCTCCACATGTAGAGCTAAATGTCAAGTCCCCTCCACCCTCTAGTTGCACGTCAATCACACGTCATGCGGCTGCGCGCGCATCTCTGCCAAATATTTCTGCTGACATTGCAGGATTCTCTTATGGATCCACCCACTTGTGACACCATGTATGATGACGTTTATTAAATTACGCCCATGTATACGCCTCTATTAGCTACGTATGCACAGTTTATCTGTATTATCAGCTGTTACGCCTCTTGCATCTGTTTCATTGTAATGTATTTTCTATAAAACTGCCTATCTGTCAATAATATATGCCCTTCCTTCCTGAACTTTCGTGGTGATGGAATAGAATGCCTACAATTCGAATTGTATTCCTTTGTATAGGAATAAAGCCTTTTAAAACCTCTAATACCACGGATTCTGCCTCTCATTTTACTGAGTTATTCTTAATAGACTTTACCGCATAAAAAATAGTACCGGTAACGAAATATTTACCACAAGGTCCCCCCCCAAAAAAGTGTAAAGAAAGTAATGAACTTATGACCTCCATACCGAACTGTTTGGCCATAACCCTCCCTGGGTTTGTGTTCCATCTTAGCTTTTGACTGTGGTGTATTTTCCCACACCTTTCCCTTGAGTTCTCTCTTTTTTCTCCTTTCCTTCTTCTTTAGAATTTTTAGGGATTTTGAGCTCTATCAAGTTCGAAATTATTGAATGAATTGTCATGTATTGTCCATGATTGTAAATAATATTGTTTTATGGTCGTATTGTGGTTTGTGTGTCAAAAAACGTATTTTGTAATATTTTTGAAAATAATAACATAAACTTAATATTGCTCTAAAAAAAGATTAAGAAAATTTGGAATGAAAATAAAAAGAGTCATTCACTAACCAATCACTATGAGTGTAACGTGTGATTGTCAAGAATGAAGCAGGTGAATATTTATCAGTATTGGCATTGCTTTTGTTGTATCCATTAATATTAATGAGCCTCTCGCAATTTGCAAGCCCATTGTGACTGGCAGCCCTCCCCGGGATGGCGGCCTGCTGGCCTCACCATGTCTGGGACTGCTTTTTAATAAAGCTGCTTTTTTTTAATGCAGCCTGTTTCCCTTTCAGGAAAACGGGATACATTTGAGAAAAAAAAAGAAATGTTTTCGTTGAATTTTTTGAGGGCAGGCAGTGGTCCCTGGGACCACTGCCTGCCCTTAAAAAATAATTTTGCATGCATTTGCAAAGGGGAAGGGGTCCCCTGGGGATCCCTTCCCATTTGCAACTGCTTTACCATATACTTGAAGTAGGAGGCAAGTCTTTTACGACCGCAATTGCAGTCGCAAAACATTAGTACATGTTTTGAGACTCGCTATTTAGAAGGGAACGCCCCTTCCAAATAGCGAGTCGCAAAACCTATTTAGCGAGTCGCAAAAAAATTGCGACTCGCTAAATAGGCTATGTACATGGCCCAATATTTTTTTGCATGTGCAAACGGGTTCTTATACCCATTAGTGTGTGCAAAAACGGGTCGTTCCTCTGGCCCTAGGCCTTTACTTGCCTCTCTCTTCAGTCTTCCTTTCTCACTTTATGTTGGTCTTTTTAATTCGGTCTATCTTTACAATCTGTGACCCTGAGCTCACATACTAAAGGATACTCAGTCACTTTTGCAATCTTTCTCCAGAACGTAGGCTGTAGGTCTCTGTATGGTACAAAAATTATATCCCAAAACTCAGACACCTCAACTTTTTACTTGAATCAAACCTCCCACATTTTTCTTAGGCAGAGATGGTGTTAAACCTCAATTTCATGAGGTAATGTGTCCCTGCCTTAAGGCAGCTCCCCAAACTTCAATTCAGTAGAGTAAAACAATTCATTAAGTAATTGGGTTTCTAGATCAGTGAAAAGTTAAAGGGTTTTATTATAAAGAAAAAAAAATAAGGGGTACAGAGTAAATTCTGTGAAGAAGTTTTAAAAAAATCAGAAACTATTCTAAAGTCCCAAATGAGCAGCAAAATGAGAAAATGAAAGTCCCTAGCAGAACAGGAAAGTCTGTTGGTTCACCACAAACTCAGTTTCTTTTCTACACAATTCTTGCATATTAAAACAACACTCCTGTAGTTTTATGTGTTGATAGCATATGTATCATTTTTTCAGTAAATCAGAGCACATAGAAAATAAAAGTTACATTGTCTTAGTCCCTAAGCACTGACCTATTTTAAAATGATTATTTCACACCCTCTATGCTAATGTTATCCGGAGATATTCGAAAACACTTTGAAATATTGACAATGAGAATTCCTCCAGATGAGTAGCTCCAGTAAAGAAACTGAAAATGTACTAATTCTACATCTGTACCATGGAAAGTGCATAGTGAGCAAAACAATAAAGAATTGAATGGAACCTAGTATGACATCAGCTTGATTTTATGTGCTGCAGGGCCTGTAGTAAGAGGATGTGCACAGGGGGGAGGCACCAGTGAGTGACACAAATGGTTTGCGTTTTGTTCAAGGTGACCTTTGCACAGTAATGACGCCTAACTAAAACACATTGTTAAATACACTTCTACATATCATAGGAAGTTTGTTTGAAAGGTTATTACACTATATAAATCTGTAGATATAAAATTGTGTGTGAAAATGCATTGTTAATGATGTTCAAAAAATATAAACCTCTAAGACAATTACACGTCTGTGACGGGATTATTATTCGTTTTTAACACCAAAGTGTGGACCAAAACGGTTTTATGAGGGTTAGATATTGAAACGTGTACGTTTTTTTATAAACATGAATAAAGTGAACATCAAACCCTCCAGTCTTTTTTTTTTTTTTTTTTAGATAGATGGTTTGCTGGATTTTCTTTGAGTTTACCTCACAGTGGCTAAAACCAAAGTCACTTGGGGACTGAAAGGTCACTAAACAGAGACGTGGTGTGGAACAAACAGAGACTGAGATGAGTAAGTGGGATGTAAGTGATTTTGCTGGTATTGGGGATGGCACAGGGGAGCTCAAAGGGGAACGAAAGAGATAGGCACAGAGGTTCAATAGTGAAAGAACGTAAGGTGTAGGGTGTCAGAGAGAAACGAGGACCTGAAGAGAAAGAGAGAGAATGAAGGGACTGAAGAGAGAGAGAGAGAGAGAGAGAGAGAGAATGGAGGGACTGAAAAGAGAGAGAAGGGCTAAAGGGAGGAGAGTATAGGGTGGCTGCAGAAAGTGAGGTTGGAGGATATGACCAGCGTAAGGCTGAAGGGGCAGAAGAGAGAGGGAGGCTTAAAAGTGAATGAGAGAAAGTTTGGTGGAGGGAGGGAGGCAGAGAGCGAGAGAGAGAGGGAGGGATTGGGAGAGAGAGAGAGAGAGCGAGAGAGAGCTGAGGAAAGGGACGAAGAGTGAACAGGTTGATGAAATAAAAGAGGCAAGAGGCTGAAGAAAAAGGGATAGGCCGTAGAGAGAGGCAAGGGTGCTGCAGAGAGGCTAGAGGGACAGAAGAGAGTGAGAGAGAGAATTTAGGGGCTGAAGGTAGAGGGAAGAGGCAGGTGAGGCTTACGAGAGACAGAGAGAGAGAGTGGGTCGATATAAGTAGAAGAGAGAGAGGTTGGAGGGCTTGAAGAGTGAAGAGTTGTAGGTGGTCAAGAGAGTGTGAGAGAGGTTGTGGCTGCTAAAGGGATGGAGGCTGGCTTGGGTAAACAGACAGAGACAGGAAAGCATGAAGGGTACATGGCTTGAAGGGCTGAACAAAAAGAGAGAATTGGGAGGTTGAAGAGAGAGAGAGAGAGAGAGAGAGAGAGAGAGAGAGAGAGAGACTGGAGGCTTGAGAGAAAGAAAGAAAACAACAAAAAGTGGATGTGGGCTGAAGACAGAGACAGGACAGTAGGCTACTGAAATAGACATGGGGGACTGAGGAAGAGGAGGGGCTGAGAAGAGAATTGTTTGTAGAAGGAAAGACGTGGCCTTTACAAAAGAATCAAATCCAAAGAAAAGTCGAGATAGGGTTTAATAGACTGCATGTTGTGTTGATTTTACACATTGCTCACCAATTCTATGTTTTTGACAATCTCCATTTGTAGAAGGCTGGCTCTTTATATTGTATATCAAAAAGAGGTCTACCATGCAAAGAGTCCAGGTATTCCCTTACCAGTGGACAGGAGCTTGCTCTACCAATCCCAAGGTGCTCTTCAAGGGGGTAGTGAGGTAGAGCAGCCTTAAGCTTATCAGAGAGGATTGTTAGACATCTGCTAATACCCACAATTGTCAATAATGATGGACACGACTCAATAAGGAGATCCACACACATTATTAACAATAACACATATCTTTATATATGATTAGGCACCAGAATCAGTATGATAAGGTAAATAAATTTTTCAAGACGAATATTTTTGCATTTAAAAAGTCAACACTTTTTTGTATTTTTCAGATGCTGCAATATTATCCTATTGGAGTTAAGACAAGTACAGCATTTAGGCACAGTACGCCGACTTTTGAGAACAATCTCCTGGACTTAGGTGAGTATGGGGCAAGATCCAAGGCAGCACCCACAGGTTACCTCGGGTGGCACTGGGGCATATGGGTGCAAAGGTGCTTTTCAGTGTCTGGTACCCAATGTTATCCTAAGGGAATTGGTCCAGTCGAAAAGAGACAGCAGGCTTGGAATGGGGAGTCAGTTGGTCTGAACCACAAGGGGGTCTCATGTCTCACGATGCTTGGGGATGTGAAGACATCTTCATCACCTGGAGCACTCGCTGTAGAGGGGTCCTGCTAACAGAGATTGCAGGATGAGTCGGGAAGTTAACAGTGGCGAGTCCAGGGTGGGCTTTGTCTCAGTAGGGCCAGGGGCCGCACTGGCAACATTGGCCCACTTTAGCTTGGACTACGCGGCAGGGATGCATAGGTGCTTTCTGGTGTTGGGTTTAGCAGGTCGGAGTCCTCTCAGTTCTCTTTGGGTGCTTGCAGGATGCAGGTAAGCAGTTCCGATGCTCAATGGGAGTTCCGGTGTCTAAGCAGAAGCACTGGCAGTCCTCCCAGCCTTTTGGAGGCACAGATGGCTGCAGGATGAGTCAACTTTGGCTCAATCGTCAGGAACAGCTAGCAGGTTATCAGAGTTGGTGCTATGTCAGTTGCATCTTCCACAGTACTTGTTTGTTTCATCTCTTCAGTCCTTCTTTTTCTGGTCAACAGGAAACTGTTTTTCTGGTGCCAGGATTCCCCTAAATACTGAATTTAGTGGCCTTAGGGGAGTGTGGTATAGTAGCCAATGGGCTACCTACCCTTGGGGTCACTACGCCCTCTATATGACCACTTCCCATGGGAGGTGGTCATAACCCTGCTACAGAATTCCCAATTTTGCCAGCACTAACATGGCTAACTTTGAAAAAGTCGCATTTGCTTCAGGTAGCCCACTTCAGGGTTGGTGTTCGCCTGAGGATGGGTACATCTGCCTTGCTTCGCTAAGTATGCCACCTGTCCAGGTGCCAAGGAGTTCTGGACAGAGGGCATTGGTTTCCGCTCCTGTGAGAGAAGCCAGATATGTGTAACAATGGCAGTGGGTCTCTTTGAAGCTCCCTGGCCTTGGAATGCTAGTCTGCAGGTGATCCTGTTGGTAGGAGTTCCAGGCAACCCCATCTCTAGCAGGCCTGGTTTATGGCCCCCAAGAGCAAAGGCTTGGGTTTCAGAAACTTGTCTCTTGTTGCAGGCTAGTACGAACCAGTCAATCAGCACACCAGTGGCGGGTAAGTTTTCAGGGGGCACCTCCAAGGTGCCCTCTGGGTGCATGTATTACTAAATCCAACACTTGCATCAGTGTGGTTTTATTAATAAAAGATATTTGGTACCAAACATCCCTATTTTCAGTGAGCTATCATGTAGCGGGGAATTCGTTTTCACCAGTGTCCAACACATTCTTTTATAATGGCTTCCCTGACTACTTTGTCAGTTTGGCCCTCACATTTAGCATAGTGTACCCTGCCTTGAGACAGTAAGGCCTGACTTACGTATACTGCATGCAGCAGCTGCAGGAATGGCACATTGAGGGTGTGCCATGTCGTGTTTTCACTTTTGTCTGCACCCAGACACTCAACTTGCAGTGGCAGTTTGCATGAGCTTAGTGAGGGGTCCCTTAGGGTGGCACAATGTGTGGTGCCGCCTGTGGGGTCCCTTTTAGTACCTTAGGCCCTAGGTAACAGGGGTATCATTTACTAGGGACTTACAGATGATACTAAAGGTATCCCCAAATGAGAAATAATAGCACAGTTTTGGGAAAGAAATGTGGCACTGGGGATCTGGTTAGAAGGAACCCAGTGCACCTCAATCAAAATCACATCAAATACCAGGCAAAAGGTTGGGGGTGACCATGTAAAAAAAGGCACTTTCCTACACCACTGTTTCCTGCGCGCCAGATATTAAGGATTTTCATTTTGCCCAATAAAAACTAGCACTGACAAAGCCAATTGGACTCACCATTGTTAAAGAAGCATTGGTATTTCCTTTTGCATGTTCTCTGAGTCTTGAAGAGGTGCAATCAGAATTCTACTGATGCAGGTTGCAGCACCATAGACTATTCTATAGGTCACTCACATCAGAGACAAGTGCTTGCTGTAGCAGGATGCAGTGCAAACTCAAAAATGTGCAAGCCTGTTTGTGTATATGATTATGCTTGCATGCACCTTAAAGCGAGCTCTGGTAAAGCGTGGTAGGTGCGATTGTTTTCAGTAACGGGAGCCAGCTATCCTTTGTAGGGTTTTAAAGAGATGTCAGTAGTATGAGACTTCTATTCTATGGATGTTCCAAGAGTGTTGCTAGTGCTGTGTGATTTCTAGTCTGTAAGAAGTGTGAGAGTGTTTTGGTAGTGTGTGTGTCGTAATCTGTAATGGGTGTTAGAGTGCTTCCAGTAGTGTGTGACTTCTAGTCTGAGAGGGATGAATGTTGGGCTGCTAGTTTATGAGAGTTCTGAGTGCTGTTAGTAGAGTGTTACTGTTAGTCTCTGTTAAATGTAACAGTGCTTTAAGACTTTTTGTCATCTACTCTGAGGGGTATGGGAGTGCTGTCCGTAGTACAAGGCTTCTAGTCTGTGAAAAGTGCACACGTGCTTCTAACAGTGTGCTACTGCTACTCTGTTAGAGGTGTGCCTGCTCTCAGTAGTGTAAAACAGATTATTTATGAGGTGTCTGAAAGTACTGTCGGTCATGTGAGAGTATTAGTCTGTGAGGGCTTTGATAGTCCTGTCAGTAATGTGTGACCTCTAGTCAATGAGGGGTGTGAGAATTCTAATCTGTGAGGGAATTAGGAGTGCTCTCAGTAAAGTATGACTGCTATTTTGAGGAACTTGAGTGTGCTCCGGGTAGTGTGACACTGCTAGTCTGGCAGAGAGTGTGTCTGGTAGTGTGTCACTGGTACTCTGTGAAGGGGCCAAGAGTAGTGTGACACTGCTTGCTTGTGTGGTAGCTGATGACTTGAGGCATGTGAGATCTATCAGTAGAGTGTGACACTTACTAAGAGGATTTGAGAGTGCTGTTGGTAGGCTGACTGGTAGTTTGTTAGGGAATAAGACTGCAGTTGTGTTGGAAAGTGGGTTATTAGTAGTGGTAAATATGCATCTACCACTTGCAATAAGGCCACTGACATGGTCTAGGTCTAAGTATTGGTCTCAATAAATGATTCCCATGCTCAACCCTTGGTAGCTTGGCTGTGAGCAGGCAGGCATAACTTAGGAGACAGGTATGTAAAGCATTTAAAAACACCAATTCAGTAAATAATTAAGATACAACACACAATAAAAATCATACACCAATTTATAATATCAGGAAATATTTGCATCTTTAAAATGACACCAAAAAGACAAAAATCTAATGTAGGCAACCAGAGATATGAATTTTTAAACATTAAACACTTTCTAACACTTAAAAACCTTTAGTGCCACTCTGGGACATTTGGTCTCACTTAACCGGGGCAAAGTCAAAGTTTCAGGCTGACCGCGATAGAGCCCTGCGCGGATACACTAAGCGTTAGGCTGCAGTCAAACTTTTACCTTCTCACTGAGAAACTTTCCTTGAGCTTCTTCTTGTGAGGGCCCTCGCTGCTCTACACCAGTCTGGATTCAGTGAGGGTTCGCCGGCTTGAGTTTCAGGGAGCACCCGGTCAAACTCTGGAAGTTGGACCTCCAAAGATCTTCGGCGGGATGAATCTGCAATCTGGGCTGGATCGCGGTTGAAGATGGCCAGCTTGGTCCTCGCAGTTAAGGCAGTCACCAATGGAGCTTTATTCCAAAGTTCCTCTAAACTTCTTCAAACTTCTGGAATTTCTTCCTGGAAGCTACAAGATGGTCCTCAAAAGGTTGGGACCATAATTCCCACAATGCACCTGGACAAAACCCGTAAAGGTCCACTAGACACACTCCAGGCAGGGGGCACTTGATGGTCATGATGCAGGTGAACTCTGTTAACCGGTAGCTTGCAAGGTACATCCACAGGGCTGTAGTTCCAGATAGTGCAGTAGGCACAGTAAGTCAGAAAACAGGGCCTGGTGGTGCAAATCAAGTTTCCAGTATGACAATCCTTCTTCTTCTCTTAGTTTCAAGCAGCAGATCTGAAAGGCTCTTCACCTCTCACATATTTATTCAGTGTTCTCTGGGGTCAAATAGGAGAGCACTCTTGTCGAATGGGGTGCAAGGTAACACCACAGAGCATGACCACTTCCTCCAAAGTATGGCATAATCTTCTCCCAGAAGGCAATATTCCTCCGAAATTCATCATGCCTGAAATCTCTGCTGAACAAAGGGAGCTAACTAAACCTACTCTTCCGTATGGCTCATGTCCATAGCCCTCCACCCCTTAACATTAACCCTGGGCGTAGTTCACGAAGTTACACTACACGAAGCTACGCAAAGTGCACTTCGCACTACGCGAGCTACGCGTAGCACTTCGCGAAATGCGTAGTACCCTGTTCGCACTGTGCAAGATGTCGTTTTTAATGATTGCACAGTGCGGACAAGCAACCGTCACTGTGCAATCATTGAAAACGGCATCTTGCACAGTGCAAGCTGTAGTTTTCTGCCGCTCAAATAGATTTGTACTCGAGCGGCAGCTTTCTCAACACGGACTGGTAGTTTCTCATCACGACCGGTCGCGAGCATACGCGACCACTCGCAATGAGAAACCTGACCTCCTCGCGTTGAGAATCTCGCTGGGAGGTTTATTTTCCACGCTCGCCAACTTGATGTTGCTGATCGCGAACGAGGAAAAAGTCTCGCCCGGATTGCATTTTGCTTGCTCGCGGTCGCCAACTTGACGTGGAGGACCGCGAGCAAGCAAAAAATGACCGCTGCACTATGCAACACTACACTACGCGTGTTCGCACTGTGCTACGTGCAATTTGCGTAATGCGAAGTAGCGCAAACTACGCGAGCATAGCGTAGTGCTTTGCCCAGGCTTACTTAACATCTTCAGAGTCCTTCCTTAAGCCTCCTATTTGGCTGGGTCAGATGGGGACAGACCTGGCATTCCCGGACTTCCTGTTCCTCCCTTTAAGCCTCATGCTTTTCAACCCCTGCTCTGGCATTCCTATGTAGCTGAGCTCTCTCAAGCAGATAGCCTCACCCCAGGTAAGTCACTTATCACTTCATCAAAGCAACCTGACTAATCCTATTAACTCTGACCAATCAAGGACAACTGCAGGAAGGCTGAATTTTGGCTTACCGACAAGAAAGTCTTATAACTTATTTTCTGTATAATTTAGATTAAATTCAGCTATAGCATATTTTTGGATTTATCAATACCATTCTGCTAAGACTTTTAATTATATTATTCAAATCCTAACAATATTTATGCGTTCATAAACTATTGCATTGTTATCCTATATGGCTAGGCATCTACGATGGGGGAAATGAAATGTTTAATTTCTCCATCACCAGGGCTTATAAAACATCTTTTATAAGGGCCCTTCTTATAGTTACATGACCACCCACCTATGGGACACCTAGGGAGTCTTTGGGGGTCCTGAATATGCAAAAACAGTGCAGATCCTCACTCCACAGTGCTCATAGCACCAAAGCCGATTTCGGAAGGAACTTTAATACAATGGTGGAAGTGAAATTTGCAATTTATCTATCCCCAAAGCATATAAAACTTATTTTATAAGGTGCCTGCTTATAATTACATAACCCCCACCCCAGGGATACCTTGGGGAGACCCTGGGGTTGCCTTATATGTAAAAATAATGTAGATTATATCTTTTTTAAGTGACCCTACCTTAAAAGCATTTCTGCATAGCAGGTCTACTTTTAAAATGGCATCAGGCGCTCAGCAATGCACACATGCAAGTGCAAAAAAGGCTGCTGGCTCCAATTACTGAATGTCATCTTCTGAACTCTCTGGAATATCATGAGTTTTGCCTGTTCAGCGTGGGGGTTCACTTAGACTGCGCGACACGAAGACTGGGGGGGATTCCTCATGTAGATTCCTTAATTGCTGCAGCACGTTCCTTCACACATTCTTTCTGTGACTCTGCATTCTAGATACAAACATCACTACACTCCCTGCTTTGTATGGTCTTTTTGGTGCTGTTTTCATGTGGGGCCGAAACAGCGCGCTTCAGCTCGAATGTGAGATAGTTCAGTTTTTTGTGAAAGCAGTGAATAATCCCATACTAATTAAACAGATAACGGCCGCTTGAGGTCAGTGCTGACCACATCATAATGCTCATTTTCCTATCTACCAGACATGCTGCACAGCAGCTGTCCTGATGTACAACATGACTAAAAGTAATGGACAAAGCTAATAGCTCTCCCATAGGAGAGACCAATTGGCCCTGCCCATGTTTGTTTATTTAGCCATTTAGAGCCGCTCCTATGGGACAGCCTTGGAAAGTGCCAAGCATCTGGGGCTAGACTAATGTATTTTAGTGCTGGTATCTGCATTACTGCAATACCTTGCATTCTACACACACAATAGTCGCCCTAGGACCACTTGAGTACGACGAGGCATGCCCCAGGGGGCTGAATTTAACAAAATCAGCCAGGGATCAGAGTGGTAAAATGATGTTCCTCTGGCAGTGTTTGCGCTGCTGCCAATGCCCAGAGCCTCATAAAATAGTCTTACTTTGTTAAGTTATGTTTTATCAAATTTATAAACAGCACGTACACAGGGACTTCTGATATTAGCTATTGTTAGAACTGGGGGTCTCTAGTTGGGTGAGGTAGGTACCTTTGACCAAATAGGAACCCTTGCTTCTAGTCAGGGTAAGGGGGATAAACACTTTAGATAACCCCTGCTCATCCCCTTGGTAGCTTGGCACGAGCAGACAGGCTTATCCCAAAGGCAATGTGTAAAGTATTTGTGCCAGCACTCACAGTAACACAGTGAAAACACCACAAATGGACACCACACCAGTTTAGAAAAATAAAAGTTCTTTATCTAAACTAAACAAGACCAAAACGACAAAAATCCAACATGCAGATACTTAGCAGAATGTCTTTAAAAAGGGATGTTGCAAAAATAAACTTGTAGATGGTAAATGAGACACTTTTCTCTCAAACTACCTTAGATGCATAACACAGAACAAACAAAAGGGGCGCAGAGAAGGCGATGTGTCGATTCTTCCTGCGATCTGGTTCCGATGTGACAAGATGGCACCTCGATGCGTTGCGATGATCCGGTGCAATGCGACAAAATGGCATCTTTGTTGCGATGCGACAACGTGGAGGCGATGTGTGCATGCCCGACTGCCGTGCGGCGAACCTGGTGGTTTTCTGAGCCATGACAGGCCCTGCGACACGTTTCTCCGGTGATGCGACGACACTCTTGGTGACGGCGACACGCTTCTCCGGTGTTGCGGCGGCGATCAGCGGCGGTGTGCTTCCTCAGCGATGCGAAGGCCCTGCGACACGCTTCTCCGGTGATGCAACAGCACCCTCCGTGGCAGCGGCACGCTTCTCCGGTGATGTGACGGCAAACTGCAGCAGTAGTGACACGCTTCCTCGAGGATGCGACAGCGGCTGCTGTGGCAGCGTCACGCTTCTCTCTCGTTGCGTCGCGCTTCCTGCTCCCAACAGCAGAAACGCCTTACACACAGTTACAGGCCCTCCTGGCAGACTGGAACTCCCAGCAAGAGAGTTCAGGGAAGCTGGGGGTGAAGTCCTTTTGTGCCTGGTACTTCAGAAACAGGAGGCCAGCTCTTCTCAGGCCCTTGGAGACATTTCTCCAGATGGACACAGCACACAGCAAAGTCCTTCTTCAAGCAGGGGACACAGCACACAGCAATGTCCCTTAGCCCTCTCCTCAGTAGAAACAGCAAACTGTAGGCCAACCCCAGACACACAGCAAGGGCAGTACTTCTCCTCGGTCTCTTCAACTGATCTTCTTTGGCAGGGATTCCTCTTGATCACGAAGTAGTCTAACTTTCAGGGGTCTCAGCTCTCATATTTATACCCCAAAAGTCTTTGTTCTCTATGTGTGAGGGGTCCTGGACCCAGTCCAAACCAGTTCTGGGTGCACTCTGCCAGTGCACATCTTCTTCCTTTGTGAGTGTGTGCCAGGGCCATCAGACACACCACAGGGGGTAGAGCCAGCAATATGGAAGGCAGGCACAGCCGTATTCAGGCCCAGGTGCTACTACTCCCACCACTCCAAATGCAGATAGGTCTATTCAGCCTAGTGCTGACTCACCCAGCCTCCTGGAGCCACCCCAGCCCCTGTCACTCTCAAACCAGACAGTCAATCCACAAACAGGCAGAGGCACACAGAAAGGTGGAACAAGAAAATAACCACTTTCTAAAAGTGCTATTTTCAAACACTGAATTAAAAAAACATCCACCCTAAACAATGTGTTATTAAATTTTGAGTTCAGGGATACCAGATTCCAAATTGCTATCTTGCTCCTGGGAAGATATGCAGGTAATCATATTACACAACATTCCCCATTTTGTCCTATGGACAAGATAGCCTTTCAATAGTGAAAAATGAAATTGGCAGTATTTCACTATCAGGACATGTTACCCACAGTAGTACATGTCCTACCTTTCACATACACTGCACCCTGCCCAGGGGGGTACCTTGGGCCTACCATAGGGGTGTCCAATGTGTAAGAAAAGGGATGGGTCAGGCCTGGCAAGTGGGTACACTGGCCAGGTCAACATGGCAGTTAACAAACTGCGCACAGGCACTGCAGTGGCAGGCCTGATACATCATTTTAGGGCTACTCATGTGGGTGGCAAAATCATTGCTGCAAGCCCACTAGTAGCATTTGAATTACCAGCCTTGGCACACTCAGTGCACTTTACTAGGGACCTCCTGGTAAATATGCCAATCATGGATAACCAATTACAATAACAATTTACACATGGAGCACTTGCACTTTGGCACTGATCAGCAGTGGCAAGGTGTCCAAAGCATCTAAACCAGCAAAAACGAAATCCAGCATAGTGTTAAAAATACAGGAGGTAGAGGCAAAAAGTCTGGGGAAACCATGCCAAGGATTCCAGGTCTAACATGTGTCCCCTCCAGCTGAAAAGTGGTGAGAACTACCCACCCTCTTGGGAGTTCTCATCACTAAGGCGGCAGAACCTGGACAGACCATCAGCATTGGCGTGTTCTGTACCAGGTCGGAGTTCCACCGTAAAGTCCATTTCCTGTAGGGAGATGGACCACATCAACAGTTTTGGGTTCTCACCCCTCATCTGCATTAACCATCTGAGGGGCCTGTGGTCTGTCTGAACCCGGAAGTGAGTCCCAAACAAGTAGGGCCTTCTTCAGTGCCCAGACCACAGCAAAAGCTTCCCTTTCAATTGCACTCCACCTCTGTTCCCTGGGAAGAAGCATCCTACTAATGAAAGCTACGGGTTGATACAAGCCCTCGTCATTCAATTGTGGGAGTACTGCTCCCACTCCATGCTCTGAAGCATCTGTCTGCACCACAGACTCTTTGGAGAAATCAGGCGCCTGAAGCACGGGTAACGTGCACATGGCAGCTTCCAGGGCATCAAAAGCAGTCTGGCAGGCATCGGTCCGGATCACCTTCTTGGGCTGCTTCCTTGAAGTCAGCTCCGTCAAGGGGGCAACAATGGTGCCATACCCTTCACAAACCGTCTGTAATACCCGGTGAGACCTAAGAAGGCTCTCACCTCTGTCTGGGTCTTGGGGGGCTCCCAAGCCAGAATGGTATCAATATTCGCTTGTAGGGGTGCCACCTGGCCGCTCCTTACCTGGTGTCCCAAGTACACCACAGATCCCTGCCCAATCTGGCTCTTACTGGCCTTGATAGTGAGGCCTGCCATTTACAGAGCCTTCAACACTTCACAGAGGTGTTGGAAATGTTCTTCCCAACTGGAGCTGAACACAGCAATGTCATCCAGGTAAGCGGCGCTGAATTCCTCCAGCCCCGACAGTACCCGGTTGACCAGTCTCTGGAAGGTGGCAGGGGTGTTCTTCAACCTAAAGGGCATGACACAAAACTGGAAGTGCTCCTCTGGTGTTGAAAATGCTGACCTCTCTTTGGCCCCCTCAGTTAAGGCAATCCGCCAGTACCCAGATATTAAATCAAAAGTACTGAGGTACTGGGCAGCGCCCAACCGATCCACAAGCTCATCAGCTCTTGAAATGGGGTGTGTGTCAGTCTTGGTGACCACATTGAGCCCATGGTAGTCCAGACAAAACCGGAGAACTGGAGTGGCACCAGGTGCAGCAGCTTTTGGTACTAAGACCACTGGGCTAGCCCACGGGCTGATGGAGGGCTCAATTGCCCCTAGCACCAACATCTTAGAAACTTCTTCCTTGATACTGGCCATGACCTTGTCAGCTACCCTGTAAAATTTCTCTTTCACAGGTAGACTATCCCCAGTGTCCACATCATGGATGCACCAGTCGGTGACTCCTGGCATCAGGGAGAACAGGCAGGCGAACTGACCCAACACATGGTGACAGTCCCTCTGCTGCTCTGGGGTCAGAGTAGGCGAGAGGTTCACCCCATCCATTGACCCATCCTGCTCCTCTTCTGACAGGAGGTCAGGAAGAGGGTCACTCTCCTCCTCCATCCCATCATCTGTAGCAAGGATCATTGTCACATCAGACCTCTCAAAGTGTGGCTTGAGGAAGTTCACATGTAGGACCATCAAAGGGTTCCTGGGAGACTGCAAGTCAACCAGATAGGTTACATCACTCTTGCGCTCCACCACCTCATATGGCCCAGTCCACTTGTCTTGGAGCGCATAAGGCTCCACTGGCGCCATCACCCACACGTTCTGCCCAGGTTGAAATTCGACCAGAGAGGCATTCGGGTCGTACCATCTTTTCATTTCTTCCTGGCTAGCTTCCAGGTTCACCTGAGCGAGTTTCCTGAAGTGTTGAGTCTGGGTGCGGAAGGCCAGCATATAGCTGAAAACATCCTGGGGGGTCTTACCAGGGGACTTTTCCCAACCCTCCTTCACCAGACTCAGAGGTCCTCTCACAGGGTGACCGTACAGGAGTTCAAAGGGACTGAACCCTAAGGACTTCTGAGGTACCTCCCTGTAGACAAACAACAGGCATGGTAAAAAGACATCCCACTTCCGTCTCATGGGCTCTGCAAGGCCAATTATCATGCCTTTCAGGGTTCGGTTGAATCTCTCAACCAACTGATTCCCTTGAGGATGGTAAGGAGTGGTGAATTTGTAAGTTACCCCACACTCCTCCCACAAAGACTTCATGTACTTCGAGATGAAGTTAGTACCCCGGTCGGAGACCACCACTCTGGGGAACCCCACATGGGAAAAGATCCCCATCAATGCACGGCCCACCACGGGGGCTGTGATTGTCTGGAGAGGGACAGCTTTCGGGTACCTGGTGGCATGGTCCACCAAGACCAAGATAAGCTTGTTGCCTAAGGCTGTCTTGGGTTTTAGTAGCCCCACAATATCAATGCCCACCCGCTCAAAAGGGGTGCTCACCACGGGAAAGGGTTGGAGGGGAGGCTTACACTTCCATCCACTCTTGCCACTTGCCTGGCAAGTCTGGCAAATCCTGCAATGTGTACTGATGTTCTTCCTCATTTGGGGCCAGAAAAAGTGGGTGGAAAGTCTCTGAAAGATCTTGTTGCACCCCAAATGTCCTGCGAGAGTCACGTCATGAGCCAGACCCAGTAGGAAGGTCCTGAAGCGCTCGGGTACCACCTGCACACGGGCTGCACTGGGCCCCACGACCTTAGGCTCACTATAGAGTAATCCATCTTCCCAGTAAATGAGATGAGTCTTGGACTCGCCACCTGCCGCCTGGTCTGCAGCCTGTTGCCTCATACCACTGAGAGAAGGGCATTCCATCTGCATCTTGCAGAACTCCTCCCTGGAAGGACCTCCTTCCTGCTGCCAATGGGTCAGCTCAGGCAGGTCTCCCAGTTCCGCTGTCTGTTCCCCTGTAGGTTCCAGTGCATCCCCCTCAGGTTCTGCTTCTTCCTGGACTGTGGGAACGGCTGGGGCTGGTTTCTCCTGCCCCTCCTCTTCCTGGCAGGTACCTGGGTCACTGTTTCAGGCTCCAGGTGCTCTTGATTACCCCTACTGGCTGCCATTGACCGAGTAGTCACACAGATCCACTCAGGCAGTACCAACATCTCCAAATTAGCCTGGCGTTCCACCCCCCTCCATGGGGAACTCTCCAGGTAATTTCCCAGCAGACAGTCTACAGGCATGGATGGACTGACAAAAACCTTCAAGGAACCTGAGCGAGACTCCCCCCTACACTCAAAGGGAACTAGCGCTACCTTGCAGAGGCGCACAGAGTTGTCTGCTGCAACTATAGGGTGAAGTGCATTGGGAATGACTTGCTCTTCAGACACCCACTGACACCTAACAGATGTCACACTGGCTCCTGTGTCTCTCAGAGCCTCCACCCTCCTCCCATTGATGGTCACCCACTGCCTGTATTTTTTATTGTTCTCAGGCAAGTAGGTCTCCTGGACCATCTGTCTGTCTCCTAAAGAGACAAGGGCCATAACTGCTTGCTCCTCCCCTTCACAGGAAATTAATTCCTCCCCCAAAGCTACACTCACTAAACCCAGTGACTGAGCACCAGTGGGTACTCGGGACTTCTTGGGTCACTTAGGGTTAATGTGGCCCTTCTCACCATAGTGGTAACACCTGGGGGACCCTGGAAGTTACACCCGCCCTTAGGGCGCTGTGACGTCTTAGGCTGGGGGGACTGGGACTCCTTTCCCTCTAAACTGTTTTGGGGCCCTTTAGAGAACTCCTTTTGGTTATCTTTGTCCCCCCACTCTTCTGCTGGGGACACTGCCCACCCTTGGCTGTGGTGCCCACAAGCCCCTTGTGGACCCTGGTGCTGGTCCAGCGGTCTGCCTCCTTAGCAAGCTCAATGGGATCAGTTAACATACTGTCCAAAAGATGCTGGCGCAGTTCTGGAGCACATAGACTGCTCAAGTGCTCCCAACTAATTAGATGGCACAACCCCTCATAATTAGTTACTTTGCTGCCCTTTATCCAATCTTCCAGTGCACAAGTGTACAACCTCACACATGCAACCCAAGTGTCTGAATCATACTTCTTCTTGAAATTCCTGAACCTCACTCCGTACTGTTCTGGGTTGAGCTCATATTTGAGGCATAAGGCCTCCTTCATATTGGCGTAGGCCAGGGTACCTGCCTTTTCTAAGGGTGGTAAGACATCCTTCCCAAAAGCCTCAAAGTGTTTCCATAGTCCCGCCTCCCCCATTCTTTTCAGGCACCTCATTCATTCTCAATGCAAGCTCATACCATTTAAACCATGCATAAATATTCTCTCCCCTCTGGAAATTCTGCACTACATCCTTGGGTATGCGCACCTTACCCCCATGCACTGGCTGTGCGTTGCCACCATTTGAACTGGACTCCAGTTGCTTGGCCTTGATGTCCAGTTACCTCATGCTCAACTAATGAGCCAAAAGCAATTTATTTTCTTCCAAAGCGAGAGCACTCTTGCTCTCCTCTGCCCTGGCTTGGTTCTTCAGTCTCAAAACCTCCAGCTCATGCTCTCTGATCCGCTGGTTCTCTTCCCACTCTTCTTGGGAGAGACTTCCTGCGGAATGGACACTGGCAGCCCTTGAGGGTGCCCTTGGCAGAGACAAATCCTGTGACTTCCCTTGTGCATCCTCATCCACTTCTCCATTCTCTGGCTCCTCAGCTCCTTTGGCCTCCCACCAGGCTTTTAAGGCCTTCTGTAGCTCATCCTTCTTAGCGCTACTCCTCGTGGGATATCCCAAATCCTTGCAAAATTGTTTGAGTTGATCTACCTTTGTAGGAATACAAATCCTCAATGTGAAACTCCAATTCTGCCTTCTCACTTGCTGCTTTACCATTTTGAGACATGATGCGTGAATGACTCAAGGATCAGATCAACAATAGAACCAAAAATGAAACACAGTATGTGGTTGCGTAGTGGTCTGCGCTAATCTAGTGATGTACACCAATTACTGTGGGTCAAGTACAAATACAAGTTCAAATCCTCACTGCTGACCACCAATGTTAGAACTGGGAGTCTCTAGTTGGCAGAGGTAGGTACTTTTGACCAAACATGGACCCTTGCTTCTAGTCAGGGTAAGGGGGCTACACACTATAGATAACCCCTGTTCACCCCCTTGGTAGCTTGGCACGAGCAGACAGGCTTATTCCAAAGGCAATGTGTAAAGTATTTCTACCAACGCTAACAGTAACACAGTGAAAACACCACAAATCGACATCACACCAGTTTAGAAAAATAAAATCTCTTTATCTAAACTAAACAAGACCAAAACGACAAAAATTCAACATACAGATTCTCAGTAGAATGTCTTTAAAAAGGGTAGTTGCAAAAATAAACTTGTAGATGGTAAATGCGACACTTTTTTCTCAAAGTACCTTAGATGCGTAACACAAAACAAACAAAAGGGGCGCAGAGAAGGCGATGCGTCGATTCTTCTTGCGCTCCACTTCCGATGCGACAAGATGGTGCATCGATGCGTTGCAACGATCCGGTGCGATGCGACAAAATGGAGTCTTTGCTGCGATGCGACAACGTCAAGGCGATGCGTGCATGCCCAACGGCCGTGCGGCGAACCCGGTGGTTGTCTGAGGCACGACAGGCCCTGCGACATGCTTCTCCAGTGATGCGACGACACCCTCGGTGACGTCGACACGCTTCTCCTGTGTTGCGGCGGCGATCAGCGGTAGCACGCTTCCTCAGCGATGTGACGGCCCTACGACATGCTTCTCCGGTGATGTGACGGCACCCTCTGTGGCGGCGGCACACTACTCCAGTGATGAGACGGCGAACAGCGGCAGCGGCGACACGCTTCCTCGATGATGCGACAGTGGCTGCTGCGGCAGCATCACGCTTCTCTCTTGTTGCATCGTGCTTCCAGCTCCCAACAGCAAAAAGGCCTCACACACAGTTACATGCCCTCCTGGCAGACTGGAACTCCCAACAAGGAAGCTCAGGGAAGCTGGGGGTCAAGTCCTTTCATGCCTGGGATGTCAGAAACAGGAGGCCAGCTTTTCTCAGGCCCTTGGAGACTTTTCTTCAGCTGAACACAGCACACAGCAAAGTCCTTCTTCAAGCAGGGGACACAGCACACAGCAAAGTCCCTTAGCTCTCTCCTCAGTAGAAACAGCAAACTGCAGGCCAAATCCCAGACACACAGCAAGGGCAGTACTTCTCCTCAGTCTCTTCAGTTGATCTTCTTTGGCAAGGATTCCTCTTGATCACGAAGTAGTCTAACTTTCAGGGATCTCAGCTCTCATATTTATACCTCAAAAGTCTTTGTTCTCTATGTGGGAAGGGTCCTGGACCGAGTCCGAACTATTTCTGGGTGCACTCTGCCAGTGCACATCTTCTTCCTTTGTGAGAGTGGGCCAGGGCCATCAGACACACCGCAGAGGGTGGAGCCAGCATTGTGGAGGGCAGGCACAGCCCTATTCAGGTCCAGGTGCTATTCCCCCCCCACTCTAAATGCAGATAGGTCTATGCAGCCTAGTGCTGACTCACCCAGCCTCCTGGAGCCACCCCAGCCCCAGTCACTCTTAAACCAGACAATCAATCCACAAACAGGCAGAGGCACAAAGAAAGGTTGAAGAAGAAAATAGCCACTTTCTAAAAGTGCTATTTTCAAACACTGAACACTGATTTTAAAAACCATCCACCCTAAAAGATGTGTCATTCAATTCTGAGTTCAGGGATACCAGATTCCAAATTTCTATCTTGCTCCTATGGGAACATATGCAGATAAACATGTTACACAGCATTCCCCATTCTGTCCTATGGGCAAGATAGCCTTTCAATAGTGAAAAACAAAATTGGCAGTATTTCACTATCAGGACATGTTACCCACACTAGTACATGCCCTACCTTTCACATCCACTGCACCCTGCCCAGGGGGGTACCTTGGGCCTACCATAGGGGTGTCCAATGTGTAAGAAAAGGGAAGGGTCAGGCCTGGCAAGTGGGTACACTGGCAAGGTCAACAAGGCAGTTAACAAACTGCGTACAGGCACTGCAGTGGCAGGCCCGAGGCATCATTTTAGGGCTACTCATGTGGGTGGCACAATCAGTGCTGCAAGCCCACTAGTAGCATTTGAATTACCAGCCCAGGCACACTCAGTGCAATTTACTAGGGACCTACTGATAAAACAAATATGCCAATCATGGATAACCAATTACAATAACAATTTACACAGGGAGCACTTACACTTGTGCACTGATCAGCAGTGGCAAAGTGCCCAAAGCATCTAAAACCAGCAAAAACAAAATCCAGCACAGTGTCCAAAATACAGGAGGTAGAGGCAAAAGGTCAGGGGAAACCATGCCAAGGATGCCAGGTCTAACAGCTATACACCTGTCTGAAAAGCCATTTTTTTCAGTAGAGATCTAAAACTTGTATAGGAGGTGATGTTTCTGATGCTAGGGGGCAGGGAATTCCAAAAGCCGGGGGCAAGTACAGAAAACCTGGATCCACCCAGTATCTTCCTGTTGAACCTAAGGGCCTCAAGCAGACCTCAGATTAATTCCGAATTCTGTAGGTCATGAGACATAGCTTTTGCCAGAATGAGATTTGAAGATCATACACCCGGTTTTAAAGAATTTTACCAGCAGAGGCATGGTGTGACAAAATCTAGGCTGACCCCAAACCAGTCTAGCTGCTCGGTTTTGAACCAGCTGGAGCCTCTGACTCAAACTCTTAAGAAGGCCTAGTTAGAGAGAATTTGCATGACCAATTTGTGGTGTGACAAGGGCAATTATAATCTGGATGATAGCCTCCATGGTAAAGAATATCCCATTTTTTTTTCACTTTTTGAAGTACAAAAAAACAGGATGTCAATATGCCTATCTGGGGCTTCAGAGAAGAGTCTTCATCAACTAATATCCCAAGGCTTTTGACAGATTGTTTTTAGATTGTGGGAGTACCCATCTCCAATGGCCAGATGGAGGGATTCCAGCTATGCAATTTGTTTTTGGTCATTGCAATCTCAATTTCATCTAAGTTCAGCTTCAACTATCATGGATATAGAGCACAGTGCTTTGAAAGAATCCTATATATTTAGGAAAGCCGTCAACATTGAAGAGTAGCTGCATGTCATCAGCGTAGTTGTTTATTTTCACTCTTCTCTTCTGTAGAGTATGCACCAATGGGCGGATGTTGTCATGATTGCCGGCGGCTCGGACTACAAACATGGCCGCCACTGGAACACACGCATGCACGAGAATAGGTCAGGCGCGTTTAAAGCCCAGCCCTTCCCTGCGTGTGTAATACCCGTCACTTCTGGATTTCCGTCGCGTCCCTAACACCCCCCGTCAGTGCTCTCGTTTCTCTTTGCGGTTGGTCCCGCTGGCCCGCCGGACTTCTAGACTCTTCGGTCCCACTGGCCCACCGGACATCTGGACACTTTTGTTCCACTGGCTTGCCGGACCCCTGGACTCTTCGGTCCCGCTGGCCCTCCGGACATCTGGAGACTTTTGTTCCGCTGGCTCGCCGGACCCCTGGATTCAATGTCCCACTGACCCGCCGGACACCTGGAGTTCTTCGTTCCTCTGACCTGCCAGATACCTGCCTCCTCAAGCCGTGGTTGCGGTAACAGCGCTTCTGGCGCTGTCATTTACTTTGTTATTTCTTATGATGTACAGACAGTACAATACTTACCCGAAGATGGTGTTCTGGGCATTACAGAGGGTCCTCATTCCCCAGAGTTTCAAGATTCACCTACAAGGGAATATTTGTTGTTATTACATTGTTGCCACAAGACATTTATAAGTGGTCTTCTATAGTGGTTTAGGCGAGCAGTTTGCTTTCACACATTTATGTTAAGTAATAGCCTAGACAGTGAGATCACATATCTTTCATTATTCCTTCTCTTCCCACAGTTGTGTTATATGCCAAGCTACTTCTTTTTTCACCTCTACCAAACAGAAGGAGGGAACATTTAGGTAAAGCAGAGATACAATCAGAATATTTAGTAAAAAAGGGTCCTTTTGTTTCCTAAATACTTGTACTCTCTCTTTTTAGCCTTTGTTTCTGACCTTGAATCCTGTGGACATTGAACCACGTCGAGGGATCTCTTCCCCCCTCTTCCCTTGTTTTGTTTCCCTTCTTTCCCAGATTACTATTGGTGCCTAGACGTTGTCAGGCATCATAGGTGATTGAGTGAGGTAGTGGACAATTCATCAGTTCCTTGGCGTTTCTGCAGAAACACAGGTGAGAATCTGACAGAACGCGAAGCCCGAAAAGAATAGTCATACTTTCTGCCCAAACGGCATGGAACTGAATCAGGTCACCTTGGCTGATTTAGCCAACATGATCGGAAATTTATAGGCAGAGACACAAGCTTTATCATCAAGAGTAGCTATCTTACAAAGGGAAAGAAGAGCTGGAGCCAACATAGGCAGTTCCGGGTCTAGTACACAGAGCCCAGTAATACAGGTAACTACTCCTCAGAGTATTCCTTTAGCGCCCCAGAACGTTTTTTTGGAGATACTACGAAATTTGTAGCATTCATTAGCCAATGTCAGTTGCACTTTATGTGCAAAACATCCTGTTTTCCTACGGATCAAGCCAAGGTAGTTTTTGTTATATCATATCTCGGGGGCTCCGCTGCTAATTGGACCATACCTCTGATAGAAAGAGATGACCATTTGTTAAGGAACTATGATGCTTTCAAACGAAAACTTATGAAACTATTCAACAGACATACCTTCACTCACTCAGCCGACACTGAATTATTGACCTTGCGACAGGGGACGAAGGACTTGACCACTTATATCTCTACGTTTTACAGTTTAGTGGCAGAAGCTGGGTGGCCAGAGGAGAAACGTAGCGCATTGTTTTATAAAGGGTTGAGAGACGAGATAAAAGATGCCCTGGCACAAGTGGTAGATCTCCCTGACACCTGTTCAGCCTTAATAGATCTGGCAGTGAAACTAGACCACCGAATAAATGAGCGTAAGAGAGAGCGAAGCAGAACAGAAGGTAGATGGATGAATTCTCGAGAAAGGAAGTCTGAACCTGATAAAACTATAGATGAGCCAGAACCTATGCAAATAGGGAGCATAAGAGGACCTCTCAGCGAAGAAGAAAAACAGAGAAGGCGAGACCACAAACTGTGCTTATATTGTGGGAAACAAGGCCATTTTCTCAGGGAATGTCCCATAAAACCTAAGCAACCAAGGAAGTCGGAAAACGAACAAGCCCGAGGTTCTATGAGACAAGGACTTCGGGTAGTTCAGGATTAATTGTCTCTTCACTAGATGTAATGACATGTCAGCCTCGACATTTCTTTATCTCCTACCAATTGCAATGGGAACGTAATATACTTGAGGTTCGGGTAATGATAGACTCAGGTGCGTCTAGGAATTTTATGGATGCCCAGTGGGCCAAGAAATGTAGCATTGCCCAAACCCCCAAGACAAAATGGGAAGAGGTTACCACCATTGACAGTAGTGCCCTGAAGTCAGGCCCCATTACTCACACTACCATTTCCTTGAAACTAACCATAGAACAGAAACATCAAGAAACCCTGGTGTTTGATATCATACAGTCACCTCAGTTTCCTGTTGTATTAGGATTACCCTGGTTACAATTACATATTCCGCTTATTGATTTGAAAAAAATGTCACTAGAGTTCGGTCATGATAATTGCAAAGAACACCTTCCTCGTGTGGCAGACAAAGACACAAAAGTTGTTTCATGCAGTAATACCAGCAACGAGACCTTGCCCACTGTTTACCAGAATCTTAGCTTAATATTTGATGCAGAACAAGCCACCAGTCTTCCTCCGCATAGGGTGTACGACTGCAGGATCGACCTTCAGCCAGGAGCCCGCATTCCCTGCAGTAGAGTATATTCTCTAACAGAGAAGGAAAACGTATATTTACAGGAATACTTGGACAACATTCTAAAGATAGGATTTATCCGACCTTCTAGGTCCCCTGCCTCCTCTTCTCTCTTTTTTATACCGAAGAGAGAAGGTGGTTTGAGATGCTGTATAGATTACAGAGCATTAAATAATGTTACCATAAAGAATAGGTACCCTTTGCCATTGATTTCTGCCCTCCTTGATCAAATAAAAGATGCACAAGTTTTTACAAAATTAGATCTACGTGGGGCATACCACCTAGTGCGAATCAAGGAGGGAGATGAATGGAAAAATGCATTCTGTACCAAATACGGCTTATACGAATATCTGGTGATGCCCTTTGGGCTTTGAAATGCCCCCTCGGCATTCCAGTTTTTCATTAACGAGGTTCTGAAGGACATACTAGATAAATACGTTATAGCGTATATTGATGACTTATTGATTTACTCCCTGTCCATGCAGGAGCATGTCATACATGTCAGAAATGTACTAGAATGTTTAAGAGACAACCAATTGTACTGTAAACTCGAAAAATGCATTTCATGCCCAACAAGTCGCTTTCCTAGGGTTCATCATTTCCCCACAGGGAATCAGTATGGATCCGCAGAAGGTAGCAGCCATCTATCGTTGGCAGGCCCCCCAAAGCGTGAAAGAAACACAGAGTTTCCTTGGCTTTGCCAACTTTTACAGGGGGTTTATCTGCGGGTTCTCTGAGCTAGTCTCCCCTATCACTAAACTATTGAGGAAAGGAATGACATTTCACTGGTCTCCCGAAGCAGAAGACGCCTTCGGCAGACTAAAAGAAGCATTCACCCAAGCTCCAATATTAAGACATCCAAATCCGGTTTATCCCTTTGTAGTTGAGGCAGACGCCTCCCAAATAGCAGTTGGGGGGGTCCTTTCTCAGGCAGATCCCAGCACAGGAATTCTTCACCCGGTGGCATACTATTCACGAAAACTGATGTCAGCCGAAGCAAATTACTCAGTAGGGGACAGGGAATTATTGGCGATAAAAAAGGTTTTCGAGGAGTGGAGGCAGTATTTGTTGGGGGCCAACCATACGATTACGGTTTTGACTAACCATCGTAATCTTCAGTTCCTAAAGACAGCGGGGGCCCTATCCATGCGGCAATTATGATGGACTCAATTCTTTAGTGAGTATGATTTTACCATTCAGTTCCAAGCAGGAAAGAAATATCGAAAGGCAGACGCCTTGTCCCGTTTGGGCTTTGATCCAATAGAAGTTCTAGAAGAACCACCCTCTATTATAGCTAAAGAACGTATCATAGGAGTTTTCTGTTCCGAGGATGAGTTCTTAACAAGAATCAAGGAAGCACAAGGATCCCCAGAGATGAAGGAAACAATAGGCCCTCAAGAAAGCACACAAGCTCAGAATATCGTTTATGTACAGGGAGGTATAGTTCTCCCAACGCAAGAGCTAAGAGTACAAGCCCTGGAATGGTATCACACACATCCTGTTGCAGGACACCCAGGGTACAAGAAGATGCTTGAATCCTTAAAACGATACTTTTGGTGGCCAGCTATGGGAAAGGATACCAAACATTTCATACAGACATGTCATGTATGTGCTCAGGGTAAGGCCTCTCACCAAAAACCTGTTGGCTTGCTACAACCTTTGCCTACCCCCGCTTGTCCATGGCATACTGTATCCCTAGACTTTTTTAGTAGAGTTACCACGCACTGTAAAGGGGAACACCACTCTCTTGGTTGTAGTGGATCTATTCACCAAGATGGCTCATTTCATCCCTCTGACAGGTCTCAATACGTCACAGACATTAGCTTCAGTGTTCTTTCAACATGTGCTGCGATTACACGGGCTTCCGTCAGTGTTGGTCTCAGACAGATGTGCCCAGTTCATTTCCAAGTTCTGGAGGGGTCTGTGTGCCGTATTACAGATAGATGTATGTCTGTCATCCAGTCACCACCCTCAAACAGATGGGCAGGCGGAAAGGGTGAACCAGAGCTTCGAACAATATATTAGGTGCCAGGTACTACACTCTCTTATCGATTGGGATGAATTAGTTTGGTTAGCAGAGATTTCATACAATAACAGTTATCACTTTTCCACCACTTACACGCCTTTCTATGGCTCTTATGGATATCATCCACGTACTATGCCCTGTCCTGTGTATTCTTCTTGTCCTACACCTGCAGTGGTTGAGTTAGTGCAAGAAATACAGACCATACATAAGACCATCAGGAGAATCTAGCTAAAGCCAAAGCCATCTACAAGAAGGGAGCAGATGCCACAGACGTTCTGAACCAGGATATATCCAGGGAGATGAAGTATGGTTAGCCACGAAAAATCTGACATTGAGAGGGTCATGTAAGTTCAGACCTAAATACATAGGCCCGTATAAGATATGTAAGATAGTGAAGCCTGTTGCAATGAAGTTGGCTCTTCCAGCTTCTCTAAAGATACATCTAGTATTCCATGTTTTCCATTTTAAACCTGTGGAACCAGGCACACGCCTTCCTATTGCTCCTGATTCTGTGCTAGTGAACAATGAACCTGAATATGAGGTTGAGGCGATCATAGATTCATGAAGAGTAAGACGTAGACTTCAGTATCTGATACATTGGAAGGGGTATGGTGTTGAGGAACGTACTTGGGAACTTGCTAGTCAGGTACATGCTCCTAGATTGTTGCATTCATTCCACAGACAGCATCCTGAGAAGCCCAAATCTGTGGGGAGGATTGTTGGGGGGTGTACTGTCATGATTGCCGGCGGCTCGGACTACAAACATGGCCGCCGGCAGAACGCGTGCATGCGCGAGAACAGGTCAGGCACGTTTAAAGCCCAGCCTTTCCCTGTCTGTGGCGCTTCGCGTTCCTGCGTGTGTAATACCCGTCACTTCCGGATTTCCGTCGCGTCCCTCACACCCCCCATCAGAGCTCTCGTTTCTCTTTGCGTTTGGGCCCGCATGACTTCTGGACTCTTCGGTCCCGCTGGCCATCTGGACACTTTTGTTCTGCTGGCTTGCCGGACCCCTGGACTCTTCGGTCCCGCTGGCCCGCCGGACATCTAGACACTTTTGTTCCGCTGGCTCGCCGGACCCCTGGACTCTTCGGTCCCGCTGGCCCACCGGACATCTGGACACTTTTGTTCTGCTGGCTCGCCGGACCCCTGGATTCAACGTCCTACTGACCCACTGGACACCTGGAGTTCTTCATTCCTCTGACCTGCCAGATACCTGCCTCCTCAAGCCGTGGTTACGGTAACAGCGCCTGTGGCGCTGTCATTTACTTTGTTATTTCTTATGATGTACAGATAGTACTATACTTACCCGAAGATGGTGTTCTGGACATTATAGAGGGTCCTCATTCCTCAGAGTTTCAAGATTCACCTACAAGGGAATATGTGTTGTTATTACATTGTTGTCACAAGACATTTATAAATGGTCTTCTACAGTGGTTTAGGTGAGCAGTTTGCTTTCACACATTTATGTTAAGTAATAGCCTAGACAGTGAGATCACATATCTTTGATTATCCCTTCTCTTCCCACAGTTGTGTTATATGCCAAGCTACTTCTTTTCCCACCTCTACCAAACAGAAGGAGGGAACATTTAAGGTAAAGCAGAGATACAATCAGAATATTTAGTAAAAAAGGGTCCTTTTGTTTCCTAAATACTTGTACTCTCTCTTTTTAGCCTTTGTTTCTGACCTTGAATCCTGTGGACATTGAACCACGTCGAGGGATCTCTTCTCTTGTTTTGTTTCCCTTCTTCCCCGGGTTACCATTGGTGCCTAGACGTTGTCAGGCATCATAGGTGATTGGGTGAGGTAGTGGACAAATCATCAGTTCCTTGGCGTTTCTGTAGAAACACAGGTGAGAATCTGACAGATGTAAAGATTAAATAGCAGGGAAAACAAGGAAGAGCCCTGTGGAACTCCACACTCAAGTCTGACCTTGGAAGAGCAGAAGGGAAAAATACTGATATCGATCCGAGAGAAAGGATGTTAGCCAATCTAATTCTAATCCCTGCTAAAGAGCGGCCTTGACACTGTCAACTAAGATGTCTTGATCATGATACACTGTAAAAGGCCGCCGATAAGTCCAAATGGACTAATGCCTGTGCCCATCCTTTGTCTGTCTCCTCTCTCATGTCATCAGCTATGGATAGTATAACCGCTTCTACAGAATGGGTGGGACGGAAACCCGCATGATGAAAGTCCAGAAAGGGGCAGTCTGCTAGAAAGCAGCAGAGATGTTGGACAATATTGAAGTAAAAATATGGGGCAATAATTCTTTAGAACTGAAGGATCTTCTCCAACTTTCTTATGCAATGAAACAAGAACAGCTTCCTCAAAAGTGTGGGGGTCCATGCCCTGAATTACGGATAGGTTGAGCAGAGAAATTACCGGGTCAGGAAACTTAGAAAATATTGTTTTCTGGATCCAGGGGGGACCAATAAAATTAGGTGAGCCAGATTTTACCTTAGTCATCAGCTTCAAGAGTTCCTCTTTGGTGATTGCAGGTAATGCTGTATGTTTTTTAGGGTTTATATCTTTCAGAGTGACTGCACTGGTGAGAGAGCTGAGGTGGATGCTATCTTTTATCATCTGAATATTCTCTATGAGAATAAAATCAAGTCATCACACTATTTTTGAGTTGGATCCACAGGAGCATTTAAGAGATCCAGGTTGAAGAGTTCAGTAATCATGTCGAATATTGCTTCGGTTTTATTTTCAGACATTAAGATTTTATTAGAGGGGTAGGTAAGTTTAGCCTATGACCAGTGTTCCCAGTAACGTGCACGCCCGCGCGTGTGCGCACGCCTGATCCCCCGAGCGTGCAGTGCTGCGTGTAGAGCGCGCATCCACAGCACATCTCAGGAGATCATTTGCGCCGCCGCTTTTAAGACAGGAGCGCGCGAAAAATGTTAATTTCCGGCTTGTGGTGGCTCCTGCACTTGCTGCTGTTTTTCCCTCTTAATGGAACGCAGCTGGGGGCTGTTTGTGGACCATTGTGAAAATATTCCTGTTAATTGCAGCACCATCATGCGCTGCCATTAACATAAATATTTTCACAATGGCCCATCAGCCCGCAGCCGCGCTCCTTTAAGAGAAGAAATGCAGAAAGTCGAAAATCATGACGTGTGCTTTACACGTCGTTCTTTTGGGCTTGATGCATGTCTTCTCTTAATGGAGCGTGGCTGCGGGCTGATTGTGGGCTAGTGTGAAAATATTTATGTTAATTGCAGTGCATGACGGTGCTGCAATTAACAGGAATATTTTCACAATGGTCCACAAACAGCTCCCTGATGTGCTCTATTAAGAAAATAAATGCAGCCAGCACAAAAGAACAACGTGTAAAGCACACATTGTGCTTTTAGGCTTGCTGCACACCTTTTGTTAATAGAGCGCGGCAGATTGTGTGACTTTTTGAAAGCTCTCATGTTAAATGCAGCCCCGTGTATTAGTATGTCGGGCTCTGCAATTAACATGAACACTTTCCAAAAGCCACGTAATCTGCCGCCCTCTATTAACAAAAGGCATGCAGCAAGCCTAAAAACATAACGTGTGCTTTTACAATCACTAAGATATGTTAGTGATTCTGAAAGCACACATCTTGCTTCTGGACTTGCTGCATGCTTTTTGTTAATAGAGCGTGGCTGCGGGAAGATTGTGTCGATTTTTTAAAGTATTCATGTTAATTGTTGCAATTAACATGAATACTTTCAAAAATGCACACAATCTGCCCGCAGCCACGCTACATTAACAAAAAGCATGCAGCAAGCCCAGGGCTTTAAGTGGGCTGGGTCCTGCTGATGCTGAGTTTTTAAGCCGGTACTGAGACAGGTCCCAATCAGGCTCTTCATTTTTGCCCTCACCCTTCGGATAAAAAAAAAATCTCAACTGCTGAAAGCCTTTGGTGTGACTTCAAAGGACTTTTTATAGATCATTTTAGAACTGAGGCATTTTCAATATATTTAACAAAGCTGTAGTTGTTGCTTATTTATCCTTTGCAACTAACAACCATTTGCAAAGTCAATAGTCCTGGGTTGTTGTAGGTATAATGTTACTTATTGTATTATATATCTGGATGCAATGACAGAGGCAGCACAATAACGGTCGGGCGGCACACTATGCTAAGCAAAGATTTTTAGCTTACATGTTTTTATGCCACGCCCTTAATTGCATCAGGCACGCCCCTTTGAGAGACCCCCCAGTTTTTTCATCCCACTTAAAGCCCTGAGCAGGCCTAAAAGCACCATGCGTGCTTTCAGAATCACTAACATATATTAGTGACACAGAATGCACACATCCTGGACATCTATGTACATTTCCCCCCGCGTATCCAAGAAACCATCTTCAGAGCGGATAAGTGAACTATGATTATCAGTTTTAAAGAGTGGAGTAACTCTCGCTTTGGTAGAGCCAGCTCTGTTATGCAGAGTCTTGCCCTGATGACCTTGAATAATTCTTAAACAGATTATTGCAAATAGCATTCGCCTTTCATTTATTTGATATGGGTAATGTGTGAGATTGTATTATAGACATTTTTTGACAAATGTGGTTTTGTTTCATGCAGCATCCATAAAAAATGTTTATTTTAGATTTAAACAGGATCTTGGATATGAGAAATGGGAGGATGTCACAGTGATTATTTGCAGTAGTATTAGTGGGCTTCTACTGTGTTACAATACTGGAAAAATACATCACTATCCCTGAATATTAACTATAAACACATTTGGAATTTGAACCAGTGTGTCTGTGCACTGTTTGTGATCTGGCCAAAAGGACACGAGAAAGATGAAACTGGATCATAAATTCAAAGCTGATCCGCACAGAGGCCCTCAAAATATACGTTTGGCCAAGGGCGCTCAAAGTCCTTAAGATGTCCCTGAGCTGCCACTGTGTTGTTAGTTAAAAAAGAAGAGGTTCACTGTCACTGTGGAATGATGCCGGTTGCCCTGTTTTCCTAATATATATATATTAGTGTAGCTTTGTCGTGGTTGCATATGCTCTGCACAGCACTTTCTCATTTTAAACATGACACAACCATTGTACGCCAGTCACCAATAAGAAGGCCACCCCCCTGGCTGGACTGGCCTTACCAGGCATCAGGCGTTTGCCTGCAAGGCTGGGGGTCAGTTTTAGAGCAGTGGGGGCCAGTTGTGTTACTGGGGGCAGTTTTGCAGCGAGGCTGCAATTTAGGCCCTCAGTAACAAAAGCACCAGTGCTGGGGACCAGGTTTAAGCAGTAGTGCTTGACACTTTCCCCCCTCCACCCCACCTCTGGTGGGAGCCAGGGTGGCAAAATTGCCAGCGCTACATTGGGTTCCCAGTCCGGCCCTGCCTGCCACATCAAACAGGCCTCCTCCGTTCCAGTACCTAGGTCATTTATCTGCACATCAAGCAGGAACTCCAGTGTCAGATTCCCTGTCGCTGCACCCACACATGCGGTCAGGTTCTTGGCGCACATTGCCGTGGCTGGAGCGCACAGAGACCTCACACTGCCTCACACAGAGGAAAAAAATTAGAGGGAACATTGTCTATGACTTACTCTCATTTCACAGGAATGTTAGTATTGGCGTCCGTGTGAAACCCGGGACCCTCCTGATCAATAAACGCGGCCTCTAAACCTCTCTGGATGGACCACATGTTCTGTCTATGGTAAGCCTTTCTGGATGCACCGCGTCGGCAATCTGAGGGAAGCTCGATTGGGTTGAACATTCAACATTCGGCTCATGGTTGCACGGAAGGCATTGTCGCTCGAATGGCCCAAGCAAAGTGAGAATGTGGGCAGCAGATGTGTTTTATTTCCTTGGCGCACGCGCCGCCAAAACATTCAAGCAACACCTCTCATGCATGACCCTCACAGTGCGTTGTACTGAAGAGGACAAGAGGCCATGCTGGTAAGAATTTGTTTTCCACTACATTTCAACCCCTGCCGGTACCCTCAGCACCCCCCATGCTAGACATAATTTTGGATGACTGCTGGATGATTAAGAGTGTATCCTACTGATGGTGCACCCATACATTACATGAGGGTAAACCCGCTTTGCAAATTGCATGAAATTAATCTTAACCAAACGTAAATAACCCGAGATGTAATAATATGAACATATCATCTACAAAATGGCCGACAGTGCTCTTCCTACGAGCTCCTGAGTTAAGGGATCGCCATCGGCTTATATCACTGCATAATTCAGCACATCGAGTCATCCCAACATTGGAATCGGCGTAAGTATGACATTCTGCTCCTTACCTTAGATCTGGATTTCCCGGACCCTCAGTGAGAAGGATTCTGACCGTCGCCTCTCTCCTGGACTCAGACCCTCGCTGGAAAACCGACTCGGTGGATTCCCGGGGCTGCACCTTCTTCCTCTGGGACTCAGGACATGTCCCCTGCAGGGTCGAAATCCAGGGAGCTCCCGGTCGCTCCGCAGCCCCTGGCACTCCTAGGCGCTTCCCGTGCTTGGTTCCCTTTGCCAACGGACCTGGGGTTATGTCCAGCTGCCGATCGATGCCCTGAGCGCGGACAACAGACCAGGAACCTAATTGTGTATTGTGCAGGTTCTGCCTCGAATCTGGCCTCTCGCTGTGGCTGGCTGGTCCCTGTGAAGCCCCCTCTCCTTCTCCTTCGACCCCACCTGCGGTTTCCAACACCTGATGGCCTTTCTGAACGTCTGATGGCCCTCGCATCATTGGGTCGGGAGCTGACGTAAAAACCCTGAACACGTCGCCGGCACCCGTTGCCATCGAGAAGCAGCAGTTGGTTCCGGTCTGGCACCGTTCGTTGTCCCGAGCGCTGACAACAGATCGGGATTCCCAGAACTGATTGGGCGGCGCTGCTTCGGATCTAGCAGCGCGCTGCAGCTGGCTGATCCCTGCGAGGTCCCCTCTCCCTTGGTCTGGCCTGTGGACGACTACATCTGCTTCCCTGACTGGCGGGTTGGTGGCCCTCTGCATCAACGGGTCTGTGAAAACACCCCCTGGACACACCATCGGCGCCCGCCGCCCATCGAGTAGATGCTGCTGGTTCGACTTTCTGGGCCTTTTAGCCTGGTTTGCTGCCTCCCTCGAGGTGAGTCCCTCGACTATTTTTATGACCCAAGACGCTTTCTTCAACCGGCGTCCTCTGCGGTTTTGTTATGATCTCCACGGATGCGTGACTGTGCCAGAGACTGCCACCTTGCCTGAGCCTGCCTGCAAGTGCGATCACTTTCTGGGGCATGTCTACGCCTGGATCTGTCTCACCTGCTGAATCGAGGTATGTGTGAGCTGCAGTTTCGGCTGCTGTCTCCTGCCCTCACTCCCACAATCCACGTTGGCACCTGATCGCAAATATACCCACTGTCCTTGGCCCAGAACCCCTGTGCGCTCTCCCGAACTGCTCCAACTGAGACCCCTCTCATCTAAGATCCTTCAGCAACGGCCTAGTTTTCACCTGATCCGTCCACCCTCCCTCCATGGCTGGCCACGTTAGGCAAAAGGCTCTCCTGGTGCCCTTCAACATTAAACCTCACTGATGCCCTGCTGCTTGATCTGACTAGGGTCCCTCTTGCCTGACGCTGTGAGCGCCTGGCTGATAGGGTTTTTACGGCGGTGTGTAAAAAAAAGCAAAAAACGCTCACCTCCTCCCAGATAGGCGTTTATCTTTACTGCTGACCTGCTGCATGACTTTTGATGACCTGCTGTCTCGTTTCTCTCGACTGGCAAGAGGTAATCTAGGCTGATATGTAACGCACGATTGTGTGACAAATCTCCGCACAAAACTCTGCGCACCTCGTGCCAGATATAGGCACAATAGATAGCCTGGGAGAGTACTTTTAGTGAGGCCCCTTGGTCATCTTTCCTGTTGATCATCCTTCTCTTAAACACTTACATTCTAATTGCCTGAACCTATTCTCTAATCAAACGCAAAAGCGCAAATGGAGACAACATTACTAATCTAACTTATGTTGTCGACATACTCAACTGACAGTCACCCTCTAACGGCAACCGACCCTGATGCAGCCATCTTGCTAAGGCTCCCTATTACATTGCCTAACCACGTTTTCTATGCTCCTGCGTACGACTACTTCACTGCCTAACCTCGTATACCAAAATCCCCACGCCACGATCACGCCTACACATTGCAGTATGGACGCCAGACTGGAAAAGTCTGGCTCAAACATCTTCACAATTAACTACCCGAACAACCTCTCCAAAAATGCAACCAAAACTCTGAAACACAGGCTCCTCAAGGTCAACCATGAAACTCTCATCTCTGACCCTTACCTCTGCCCAAATAAAGGCACTACTAAGAACGACCTGATCTTCTACACTAAAAGAAGAGGTCAGTGGAGAGCTACATTCCACTCCATACTCAGAATCACTTCAACAAAAGCATTCCCACACGGTCTGCGAGTTTTGGTCACAATGTCTCCCACTTTCAGACCAAATGCCACTATATCATCTACAACAATGGACCTATCCTTATTCAGGCCTCCGATCGCTGTCTGGACATCTTTGATGATAATTTCACACTCTTTAAAAGATCTTTGATTCCAAGCGTCTCCACTACTCAATCCTGTTACGAACCTTCCCCAACTCAGGAGGTCCATGAGCCCTCTTTACCGAACCACACCCGAAGGACTGCTTCTCCCACCCAGATCAAGCCCCACTTCACCACAGCTTCCCAGACACCTGGCTCCCCTATCTCACCCACCATGACACGCCCTGACCTGACCTTGACCAATAATCTTAGTGCACCTGTTCTCCCCAACTTCGACCACCTTCCTGTCATTTCCCCCATCCCCTCTCCCGCTAGCCCCTGCCTACATAACTCCATCACTAGACTACAGGCTTGCCCATGCACAAACTCCACCAACTTCCCTTCCTCTCACCTCATGCTCCATTACCTCGGAAATGGAACTCTCCACTAGTGGACTTCCCACACCCTTCCCGTCCACCTCCCCTATCTCCACTTCACCCTCCCCATTGACAAATCCCCCACCTCACCTCAACGTGACCCATATTCCTCACTCCGATCCGGCTTCTAAACTCAAGACTATAAACCACGAACTGCTAACTCTCAAAACTGCCATCCTTAAACTCATAAGGGCCACCGAAGAGCTAGCCCATGATCTCTCTCCCAAAATGTCCACAATCTCAATCCAATAACACTGCTACCCAATCTCAGCTCACAGCTCGCACGCAACCAAATTGCGATGTGATGGCTGAATTCTTCCTTGAAAAGACTAACAAAATCAAATCAGACGTAAGGTCTACTGTGCTAACTCTCGCGTCCCGTCCTGATGACCCTGTCTCCACTCCCCTGCCGCTGCATCAGGTCCTCTCACTCAAGAACAATGCCTCATGGAGTCATTTCACTCCCCTCAATGACATATCCATCCGCAACATTCTCTCCACCCTTAAACCCTCCAACCACTACAATGACCCCCTCCCCCCAACTTCTTTAAAGAACTGATAGGCTCACTTGCACCACTATGGTCCAAAATAATCAACGCCTCACTTCTTCAAGGTAAGATACCGGACTGCTTGAAGGCGGGCCTGGTGCTCCCTATTCTTAAAAAACCCTCGGCTGACCCTGATGACCTGAACAACTACCGACCAATTACAACATTCCGACCCTGGCGAAACTTCTGGAGAAATGTGTTCATGAACAACTTTGCAAACACATTGAGCAATTCCAGCTTCTCGACCTATTCCAATCGGGTTTCCGCAGTGGCCACAGTACCGAAACGGCCATCACTCACATCGTTGACGATGCCCTCACTTTACTCTACCAAAATGAAACTTGCTTTTAATTCTGCTCGATCTCTCATTGGCTTTTGACACTGTCAAACACGACAATCTTCGTTTCCTACTGGAACGCAGAAGGGGGCTCTCAGGCACGGTCCTTAAATGGTTCGCATCTTTCCTCGACAACAGGACACAAAGAGTCACATCCAACCAATCTCTCTCCTACCCGAGTCCCTGCACACTTGGTGTCCCCCAAGGATCCTCACTCTCCCCCACCCTCTTCAACCTCTGACTGTAATTCTTAAACCTCCAACATCCAATATCACATGTATGCTGACGACACCCAATTTTACATGAAAATGTTTTCCCCCGATGACATCATATCGCTCAATGGAACCCTTCGCAAAACCCTCAACTGGCTTACTTCCAACCACCTCAAATTAAATGCCCTCAAGACGGAATTCTGCCTCATTGCACCCGTTAGACAATCTCCCACTATGCTTGTTGTATATTGCCCTACTTGTCTCTCTCACTTCCTAAACCCACCTGGGTCATCTTCATGCTATACAAAACTTTAAATAAATAAATAAATAAATGGTGGGTAGAATGTTTTGCGAATGGCTTACACTGCAAATTGTGCGTATAGTATATTAGAAGGCATGTCGTGTGATGCTTAAGTAACACTAATTGCCATTGCTTTTACTTATGCTTTGCTGGAATACCTACTAACCTGGATCTGGGCAAAGGAGGGTGGTTAACAGTGAACGTTTTATTACCATATTATTAATAAATGTCTGTTTTCAGTTCTTTTAGTAAATGAAAAAGTCGCCATATTTTGTAAGTTGACCAAACTGTGATGAGTGAAACTTGCAACGCGACATTGTGAAAAATCTTGCTGAGCCTGCTGAAACAATGTGATGCGGTGAAGGACACCACATTTGACAAGCAGCCAACTTCTGTGCTTCCGTGTGAAAGTCTGAATTTATAAAAAGTAGTAACTTTGTCCTCATGCTGTTACAATTTCGTCATGAGAGTTTAGGGATGGATATTGAATAGGTGGGAAACGAAAATGAACAATGGGGTAGTTAAGGAAAGCATGATCTAATGTGGAATGATCATCCACCCCTCATTTTAACCAATCCCGTAGCTAGAATGGGTGAGATTAGCAACTTTAGTGGGATGGACATGTACGAACAGGGTATAAAGTATAGGGGACGCGCTTTCCAGATTCTGTGCCTTACTTTGCGTTGGGAGCCTGCCGTGAGGGAAACGGCCATCTTCGGGGGTGTTTTGCCTCGCCTGAGCACCGGGAATCTCACATCGTTGCCGTGAGGGGAACGGCTATACGACAACTACAAGTCCCAGCACCCTAAGCCCTGGGCGCCTGCCGCTGATGACATCAGGCAGCGCCCGGGCCTCTCTTAAGCCCCACAGTCTCACCACAGCGCGGGACGCGCTTTCCAGATTCTGTGCCTTACTTTGCGTTGGGAGCCTGCCGTGAGGGAAACGGCCATCTTCGGGGGGGTTTTGCCTCGCCTGAGCACCAGGAATCTCACATCGTTGCTGTGAGGTGAACGGCTATACGACAACTACAAGTCCCAGCACCCTAAGCCCTGGGCGCCTGCCGCTGACGACATCAGGCAGCGCCCGGGCCTCTCTTAAGCCCCGCAGTCTCACCGCAGCGCGGGACGTGCGCGGGCAGCGCCCGGGCAAAGCCCGGGCCAAGGGCGGGCCCGTCCTTGCCCGTCACTGACAGGAACTGACTGGACTGGGCCACCACCCTGACGACTTATTTCTGCCTAGGAACACAAGGTACTGTCGTGCTCTTTGCTTGCGGGATAGCGCCAGGTGTGTACTTCCTGTGTTGTTTAGGCTTTAAGGTCTTTTTCCTGCTAATTTATTAGGTTCTGTGCAGCCTATTCCCCCGCGTGCTGATACTCATCTGGAGCTTTTGGTGTAGCTTTGTGCCTGTCGCGAGGGGAACGGCCTCCTCTGGTGGTGACTTTGCTTCAACGCTTCCTATCCTCGCCGTGAGGGGAACAGCCATTCAATAATTTGTTTTCCCAACACCTCAAGGCCCGGGCGTCTGGCAATAGTGTTATTAGCCAGCGCCGGGGAGGGGACATAAGCGCACTGGGTCACCCGTCAAGGCCAAGGGCGGGCCCATTTTAGCCCGCTATAGACTGGTAAAGGCCGGGACATCCCTCCTCTGTTTAGCTTGGAGCTCGTTTGATCCGGAAGCACATTGTATCTAAACTTATCTTATTGATTTGCTGGCTTTACTATGCCCCCCAAAGACGCTAGAGGTAGAGGGGCTAACGCTCATCTCACAGGAAATATGGACCAGTTTATTACTAAGGTAAACTGTGTCATTGATCAAGAGATTACGCTGTTGGAACGCAGAGTTTCACAGGACCTTGCGGTGGCAAGGAGGTCTTCAATGGGTCACATTGCTAATGCGCAGTCCCCTGTCTATCAAGCCCCAAACGGTGATGCTGCTCCATGTTTAAGTCTACATTTTCCGACCAGTGGAACAATTGTTGTTTCTCTGAGGGATCAGTCCATGGTTTCTGACTCGTTGTTGACATCTCCCTGTTTACTGCCGTTTGCTTCCAGCTTAGCGCCAGAGCTTAGCACCAGGCAATTGCGAGAGAGGCACCTTTGGGGCTACTTCTAAAAATAAGCAAGGACCCTCTATTAACAATGGTGGGAAGAGTAAGACTGGCAGAAAGAAACAGAAAGCTGTGAGCCATACTAGAAATTCTGGAATGCCCCCTGTTTTACAGGAGCAGCCCGCTATGGTCGCCATAGCAAATAAAGCTGCACCTTTAGACCATTTATCATCCACCAGAATGGCACATCAGGTTGCAAGCCGGGGAACTAGTGAAGATGATAAGGCTGAGGGAATGGCCCCTAAGATGCTCAATATTTATGACACAATTAGGCTTCTCCTTCGCCCTATGGAGGATAGAATATGTAAGATCGAACAACATCTATCAAGGATTGAGCAAGGTCTCGGGGGAATTACTGATTTTTTAAAGTACGTTCCCCATCCTAGGGTTCCTAAATCACTGGATACTGCCAGAGTAGAAAATGTCCCGGCTCTTTCAAAAGATGCCCCAGTATTGCCCATAGATTATCAGGTCCTAACCGAAGCTAATAAGGGTACAGTTGCGCCTCCTGCTATTAAACCTTCTCAGCATAATATATCCCAGCCTAAGGAGGACGGGAGGATCTCTACTCCCCCGATTACCAGAGGGGGAAATATTCCAAATCTGCCTCTGGAAGTTTCTCCCTTTGTGGTAATCTTAACAGGGGTCCCCGAATTGGGCAAGTATGAAGTCGAATCTCCTATAACTCTAAAGAACAGGGTTGTGCATTGGCTCAATAAAAATAGACCATTGCCAATGCACACAGTGTGCAAGATACTCATGGTTAGGAGGGTCCCATGGGTAGGTCACTTGGCTAAGAACATAAGGGGGGACTGCATTTTAATCAACTTCAACGACCCCAAAATAGTTGAGTATATCTGCAATTGGAGACACTCTAGTTTAGGAGCATCTATTCGCCCTCTCCCTCTGACCTATTTTTATCCCCCTGGTCACTTTACTCCACTAATGGATGGGTGGACATTGGTACAGCGGAATGGAGGGGATTGCCACAAGGCGGTTGGCCCAGACCTTTACCACCCCTAGATTCTATCTCTACCCAAAATCGATTTAGTAGTTTGGAGGCTGTCTGACTCCAGGGTAGAGGGGGGAGCATTAACTAGCCTTTCGCTCCCCCTACGTTGCTGTACCGCTGGTTCTATTACATCATCAAAACCTCCGGGTCTATAACTATCCACCCCCGTCATATCATTACAGAGGGTTATTAATAACTCTGATCTATACTTGGATCATTCCCTAAGTGTTCCAATTCCCCGTGATGGTTCTCCCAGCCATCTTAAGCTTGCTTTGTGGAATGTGGCAGGTTTGCGCAGCAAGCTTTCCCTCCCGGACTGGAATGCTTTTATTGACGGGTATGACCTGTGTTTGTTCCAGGAAACCTGGAGCCTTGAGCCGTTGTACAAGCCGGGCTTCTCCTGTTTTTTTGTACCAGCTACCTCGGTAGGTCGAGGACGTCCATCTGGTGGACTCATGGTATGGGTCAGGGTAGAACTTAACCTTAAGATCACCCATCATACTTGCCCTACATTAGATGTAATGAGACTCTCCATCAAGTGCACCAAGAGCAATTATACTTGGGAACTTTTTAATGTATATGCACGAGGAACCCAAGGGGGTGCATAATCCTCTACTATCTCAGATCTTTCAGATATGCTCCATTGCTGTCCCTCCGACTCCCTTCTTTTGGTTGCAGGTGACCTTAATTGCTCATTTGAGCCCCTTGCAACTGACGACATCCTAGGAATCTATGACGAGGATGCTAGATGGGGCATTCCTTCATTGTCACTTAAGCCAGTGAAGAGATGGTCACCGGTTGTCATCCAAATAAATGCTCTATCGCTAGAATTTGGGTTAAGAGTGGTCAACGGGCGCACGATTTCTGACGTGATGGGAGCCAATACCTTTAATAGGGTCCCCTGCCAAAGCAGAATTGACTATATATTGGTTGACAGGAGGGCATGGAAATTTGTTGTAGATATGGCTATTATACCAACAATAAATAGTGATCACAACGTTTTGTCCCTTAAAATGTTGGAAATGTGGCATAGGAAGGAGCTTACCCCCCCTTCTGGAATACGAATGCTGACCAAGACAGTTTTACCATCTAACTGTAACAGGTTCCTTAAATGGCCCAAATTTATCTTGAGTGACCTAAAACTAACCACCCTTGAAGAAATCCTTGCTGATCAGACTCTTAAGCTTTCTGCAGTTTGCAGGGATAGGGTTGGCCCTGATGCTGCAGCAAAAGTTTATGTGGAAACTATTGATTTGATCGGCACTTTATTTCTTGATCACAGCAAAAAGCGTCACACGAGTATTAAGCCAGCACAGAAGTGGTTTAATAGGAATTGTAGATTGAAAAAAGATAAGGGGTGGGGTCAGGTCGGTCGTCATTGTTATCCTTGATGCTGTCTGGTTGCGGTCAAGTGGCCTTTTGAGGGAGACGGGAGAGTGAGGGAGCGATGCTGATTGTCGGGTTGCAGAGAGGCCTAGTTGATCCAGTCCTGTCCTTATCCTAATCTAAGACTTGATCCCTGACACTCTGATTGGGGGTCCCTTGCAGCTACCTAGACCTGGTGGTGGTTTTCCTCGTTCTTATTCCCTTGGGTTGGTATTATTGATAACTGAAGAATTCAATTGATCTGTGCTTTTGTCTCTTCTTCTATCTTTCTGAATGAGAATTTGAATTAATGACAATTGTCTGATGTCTCTTTATCTGTTCCCTCCATGCGACAAATGTATTTGGTGAAATGTATTAATTGCTAGATGATCGTTATATTGTATTCTCTCTCATGAGGTGTTTATTCTCAAATGTATGCATTGAATAAGATAAAATTAACGACTCACAAAGAAGTTGTGGTTAGTTGTGTCTGCCAATGAATCTGAAATGACTATTGACCTTCAATTAATCAACTAATTGAACCATCGATCAAGTAGATGAATAATTGACTTAAAGTGATGAAATTTTGTTTAGATCTGTGACCATGCATTGTCTGTAAAGGAAACGCTAACTTGACCACCAGCGCAACAGGGACAACTGGGTGTATGTGTATGGGCCATAGTACATGAAATTCTTGAATGCTCATCCCTGTCCGAAATATTGGGTTTGCGCTGGATCACTACCAATGGCCATCCCTGTGGAGCTGGGGACATTCTCTTCAGAGGATTCAGCCCTCTTCTGCAGGTTGCGTCCTATCAACAGCGATGCTGCACCAGTAAGCAGCATTTAGGTGTAGATGACAAGACTGCTTGGGGCGTCTTTCTAAATGTCGGAATGTACAGTGTATGCAATTTAGGGCATTCGTTCTCCAGAAAAACACTTTGTGGATGAAAGTACTTTTTGTTGGCTATGAAAAAAGGGCACATGCAATGTTCACGATGTTTGCTCAACCAGGAAATGTGCTACTCTTATAAAAATGATTATTATAAGTACCCCTAACTGCATATCTATAGCGTAAAAGAACTAAGTACAGATGCATGATGTTGCTTACTATCGATTCAGCAATATTTTGTTACACCTTGTGTGATAGGGCGCTTCATCCCATGGAAATAAAGTTTGCCCATTCACACGAATTTCTACATTGTGATGTTCACTGAATCAGTGATATTTTTTCCACTAGTAACTTAGGGTTATATGTGTTAGGATGCTACAAATGATTAGAAAAAATATGTTTGTGACCTACATTCCAGATTATTGCACGGAACGGATTAAGTAAAACGTCACCTCTAACAGATAACATGATCATAACCGCTTTTTTTTTTCTCTCACTGTAAAGTGTGGACCAAAGTCTCACACATAGCAATTAATTGTCACACATAAGCCTACTGAAAACTTGCTGCTCCTGACGGCGCAAAATTGATTTGAACGTAGGATCGCATTTGAAAAGTGTGTGGGCAGGCGTTGTATTTTTTATGTGGTAGTAATATTATAATTTTCCTGGGTTTTTTGTTTTCATGATAATAACGTAGACACGCCTACACGCCTACGTTCGCAACTTTTCGTAGTGCTCAAACTCTGATGGCTGAAATTATAAAACTCAAATTCGTTTTTTTTGTGCCTGCTGGCGCAATTGAGTTGCGTCATCCCCACATCACTTATGTGGGACACGAGTATTTAAAAGGATCTCGCCAAACTGAATGCTGCTTAGATGTTGAGTTCGTTGTACGAGGAGCTTCTTATTTTATACAAATATATATTTTAAGACGGTTATAAGTATGTCAGGGTGACTTGGGCGGAATGGTGTATTTTTTTATGTTGCTTTGTGTTGGTTGAAACTGTTTTTGACTTATAATTTTAGAACTTCTCCTTTTTCGGCCTTGAACTGTGCCATTTTTTGCTTTCATCCGTGGTCCCCTGTGTATGTACTACTACGGTGGCCATTTTTTTAGGCTACCTTTCTTTTTAAAGTCCGCTCGATTATTTCTATTTTAATGTGATGCGTTTTTCAGAATTTACCTGTGTTCTAGTTTACTTTAAGTTCTGTGGCATTACTCGCACGGTCATAAGCCATACAATTTTAACCTTTTCTTATGGGGGGCAGGGGGGTGTTAAGAGTGTGTGGCATGTTTTATACATACACACATCTCTGCCTATAGAGGCTTGGAGATCCAACAAATAATCGGGGAACGAGGCCGTGCACGAGCCGAGTCCCGAAAATCTTTAGCATGTTAACTCCTGCTACAAACCTGCCAAGCTTTCAGATTGCCTATGTGACCTTTCCAGTTTACTTGAATGATTGAGCGTGATACTTAAATGTGTTTTGTGTGAAAGTTTGAATGACGCTTTCCCATAATTCATAAACTATCCTTTTTAATGTAAATGTCTTATGACTTCTCTAACAAACCCGGAGGGAGCTCTGCAAGTTCACAAAGCCAAGCATGCCACCATGTGTAAAAAGCTAAGATGGAAATTAAAAAAAAAAAGTCTGTTTAATTAATTTTCCTGGTGAGAGTTGAGTTGAAAAAACCTACAAGGAAGCTATGTTTTTTGGAAAATTGCAATAAAAAAATCGCATGGCTTCGGAATACATTGGTAATGTAAGAATGCATGCTACCTTTCTTCACCAGCAGGTTGTATTATGGGACTTGTAGTTTCACTTTTTGACTCTTCAGGAAATGGCCATTGGCTAGAAAAGAATAACAAGATGAAAAAGAAACGGGACACTTACCTGGCTTAGTTTTTCCTGAACGTTAGTGCCAAGCATAAGTGAGAAGGAAGGACTGTGTGCTGTAAAATGTTTGCTGCTGCAAGCTGTTCAATTGCTGGGGAATTGTGAAGGCTCGCAGATATCTTTCTTGCCTTTGCTGCCGAAGCACTCGCTCACCTGCCTCTTCTCTTGCTCTGTTCATCATCCGCTCCTAATCCCTGTCTAGGCTCGTACCTGTCCACCTGATTGCCTGTCCCTGAGAGGCCTTTCATTTGGCCTTCCTGCTACGGGTCGGCTCATCTGTCTGTGATTCCATGTAGGCCGCTTGCCTACCTCTCTGGTCTCTGGCCTCTCTCTTGTCTCTTTGGGTCACTTTGTGACCTATCACCAGCTCTCTCTACTCTCTGCCTGGCCTCATGTTACCTTACTGCAGTTTTTCGTGCAGTGGCGGCGGCTGCAATTTGAAAGTGGTAGGGTGAAAGACATTGGCTTGCGGGCGAACGTAGCAATCGAGCCAAAAATGTCTCCGAGGTATAATGTGACGTTCTCCCTCGAGAAAACAAACTGGTGCATTTTATAGGGCAATTTCTGCAATAAATTGCAAGTCACCTCTCTCACGCAAATCCCTTGGTCTGTGGGGGGTGAACTGGTCTTACTGGTCTTAGGTACTTTAACTGCTTCTAAAATGTTTGTCTGAAGAGGGACTCTGGTTGGAATTGATCTCATTGGGAGCAAATGGAGTTTTGTTGTGGTGGCTCCAGTAGGTGACACGTGCATTGCATGATGCGCCTATGTCCTATGAATTAACAGACTGCCCCTTGCAGCCCCCCTTCCACAGTATATTCTGTTTTTTGGTGTCTTGGGCCCATTTACCATCCGCCATCATCCTCTACTACAGACAATGTTAGGCGTAACTAAAACGCCTAAGCCTGGTGCAGTCAACTCTCCCCAGATTACCAGCATTAGTTGGCTTTAGAAGCTATCAGAAAATGTGTGAAAAGATGTAGCATTTAAGATATACCAAGTGTGTTCAAAATATATTTTTGGTAAAAGTCAATCGGATTGTCCCTGGTGCACACCTTTTTTCTAAGTTTGCTTTATTAGGACACATTTCAAAATTCAGTTGGTAGCATCCTTGCATTATCTCTACATCTTTGGCTCCTTGAAGTTTCAAATTACTTCTTCAATTAAGCCATTCACATATTGGTTTTCAAGCAGCCTTTAGTTTTGCTAACTGGCCAACTGCACATGTGGCTTGTTTTTTTTTTCCTTCACTGTTTGCCTCTCCTATGGCTTGACGGAACTGAAGAACCCTGGTCCCCTCCTTTTCAGCTAGAGGCCCCTCAAGGTCATCATTCAATTATACTTTGGATAATACCATTTTAAAATAAGGACTTGCCTTTTCACTTTACTTTTAGTCAGGGACTGGTACTTCATAGCATTATATATATGCATGTCACTATTTATTCCCCACACTAGGCAAAACGGGATTTCATTCTTAGACTGGCTGATTACACAGTCATATGAACTGCTCACATTAACTGACTGAGTTACCATAATGTAAGACTGCAATTCCCTATGTTTTTGTTTAGTTGCATGTATTTTTCATTTTAGTGGTTTTGTTTTACATGTTTTTACCTAGAAGTGAAAGGCTAACAAAACAGCTGCAGAAAATGGTGTCCTTTTTTTCATGCTACAGACCACATAACCATTATCAAGCAATGCCTGCACTCAAGTCCTTCGCCATTTGCACCCTGGATAACAGTTCCCATACTTTATTTGAATGTACCTCAATGTGGGCCATTGGCAGAGCTTGCCGCTCAGTGCTTACCGGAGAAGAGTTAAGCAGACGCCAGGTAATGGCAGTCTTCTGCTCCAAGTCATGTTATCTTTCCCGTGGTGAGAGGTTGATAGCTGTCAGCAGACTGACCCCTCTATAAATTATTTGCAGTCCTACCTGAAACTCGCAGTTGCTCAAAACCAACTTCTCAATACAGATACATACTTTTGCTCACAGAAGTATGCAGTATATCTATTTACAAAGTGTTGTCATATGTAAAAAAAAAAAAGAAAAACTGTGAAATAAAGTATTCACTTAAGACTACACAATTTGTTAAAGCAGGGAAGGTGGAATTGAACCCAGGATTTCAGGTTTCCCATTGTCCAATACAGCTCGCAGAAGTGTATGCATTCGTCAAAGGTTAATGCTTTATTTTCAATTCATGGTGCATGAGGTTACTGGCAGAACCCGCATTTTTGACACAAGGGCGTAGAAAACCTGTGGCTGCCCATGACAATCCCTGCTTTTGCATTTCCCGCGGCCGCAGGTAAAAGCGAGGGGTCGGTGGGAGGGGGAGGGGGGTGCTGTCGGTCCCTGCTGTGGTGCCCGAGGGGTTTGGTGGGGAATCGACACCTCCAAAACTCGTGCCACCCAGGGCGTTCAACCTCCCCACCCCCTTGCTACGTGACACTTTTGCATAGCAGAAATCTGGAGCTTTCAGTGGCTTGCCCACCTTTATCTGTTGATATTTTCTCTCTGGTTGCTTTCATGTGCACAACCATCATGAGGAACTCTCTTGAAACCCCAAAAAAAGAAACTGTTGACTGATTTTCAGGACTCGCCTAGCGTTGCAGCGCAAATGTGCTGCAATCGCTTTGCGAGGCATGCAGTATATACTGTAGTGTGGAAGCTCCGTGGAAGCTCCGCCCACTCTCTGCCCATTGTCTTTTGTCTTAAATGCTGCCTTCCGATTTGGTTTGAGGCTAGTTAGTCCCTCCTCATTAATCATTTGTATCCTTCCAAGGCTATTGCCCCCTTTACTCCTAACACTATTTTCTTCCCTGTCTCCCCACCCCACTGCCCCCTCCCTCAGTCTGTGTCTTCTCATCCTCCCCTGCCCCCCCACTCCCGTTTGTGTTTTCTTGGCTGCCGGCACTTCCGTTTTCATCTTTATTATTGCCACCTTGAAATATGCGAGTTCAAGATGCATGCTGTACAAAAACGTCTTGCGTTTAATGAAATAGATTTTAATGTTACTCTAAATATAATAAGACTCTAGGCAACACTCGGGTATGCATGTCAACTGACGCCTCTTAGTTCACAAATGGCATTGTTGTCGGGCGGGAGGAGCGGCAGTGTTTTAACTCATTCTTAAAACGAGCACTTTTAATAACTTCCTCTCAATTCAGTGCTATAATCTTGTGTACTGAGGTGATGCGCTAAAGAAATGCACTTTTTTTAATTCTGAAGAGACATTATCGCATATTTACATCATGTTTACTGTATTATTAACACCACTTTCACGGCTCGCCCACTGGCTTGTATACGCTTGGCTCGTCTCCGGCTGGCTCTACCTGTAAATTAATATATTGGCTCTTGCACCTCTAACAAAGAGAGATGAATGGATACATGACAATGCGCCCGGTAGATGGTAGGGAAATAGACTGGTGCAGACAAACAGACAAAGTCAGTCTCCATTGCCGCACGTCAGAATCATCACTTTCAATAACCTGGAAATCTGCTGGCAACTCCCGCATGCCCCAACCTCACCCCCCTCACCTATTCTTAGCAGAAGCAGCAGATTCTGAGCTGTGCCCTGCTGGTGCAGAGGAGCATGGCAGAGTCTGTGGAAGTGCTGGGAACCCTAGCCTCTCCGGTCGGGCACCTAAGCCTTCTGGGTGCCTTCACACTCAGGATAAATGAATACATTTTGTTCTGTGCTTTAGTCGCCCCTCTGTGAGCACTGTCTGGTAGATGAAGCTCTGTGTTAATAAACACATTCAGAGAGGTGGTTGTGTACAAACAACAGCCACAATACCGTACGTGTTGAATGTGTAGTTAAATACCTGCTCATCGAGAACCTCATTGGCTGATCATTCCATGGCACTACTAAAATTACATTTGGACACATTTGCTCAACTGTAAAACACTCCATTCTATGGGTCAATTAACAACTCTGGGCTTTGGGGTTAGGTAACCTACTTTGGATACTGTGTAAAAGAGTAAATACAAAAATTAATGCAATGAAACTAAGCAACCAGTACTGTCTAAAACACTGTGAAAACTGACATGCATTCTGGCATTTTGTTTAGGTAATTTCGATTTTCTCATAGATGTGAGTAAAGTACCCTTAATAACTTAATGAAATCTGCACATTTTTAACTAATATCACCGGGCGACCTTTGACACCTAGGTAATGAATACATTTTCATGTACCCTGTCTGCCCCCGCCCCCTTGGCAAACTTCGTTGCCTCCCGGTGTTTCGGGGATAACCAAGACACAGGAGAGTGAGTCAAATAGTCTAGAAAATGAAAGACATGCCGGGATTCGGATTCACATGCTCCGATCCTGATCGAGTTGGTTAGTCTGTAAGCACTAATTTTATTAATGAGTTTCGCATTAGTAAAGCACCACGGTGTGCATGTGTGGCGACACTTCACCCATGAGGTACGTGCCAAGCAATTGTTGACACAATCCACACTTTGCGTCTTTCAATATATTTATTACGAAGTGCAGGACCTTTCCAAGGGATTTTGCACACTACGTACATTCACTCCAAAAATAAAATGTGTAGGTAAAAAACATTGCCAATTACAATGTCAATAGCTCTAAATGCGAGACCTATTTGCATTGCAAGCGCTTGTTCTTTTTTACGTTCCATTCATTGTGAGAAAGTAGAAATTTTGTCAAGCACAATGATTTGCCCACCGTGTTTGCACAAACATTTTTGCTGATTACTAATTTTCTGAAATGTTCATGTTTACATTTCGGTCAACAATCCTAGAAACCCGCTTGGATGCTAATGCTGACTTCCACTAAAAACGCGCTCACATAATGGGTGCTGACATTTGAGTCTTAAAATGTTAGATAGCCTGAACTTGACCAGAAGGTTTTGGAGCGCTATTCATTAACACCTGTTACATTGTACAATGCCACTTACATTTTTGTGTTTGAGGAAGAGATTGGAAACTGATTGCCCAGCTCCAAAGTCTGCATCTCTGGCTGTTACTCCACATTCTCTTCCTCTTCATTCCACCTGGAGGGCCTGTTTTTTCTAGTGAGGCTCTTCAGAGGGAATTTCTTAATTTCAAAGCCAAAGCTTGGTTATGTTGAGAGGATTTTGTTCCAGCTTTGCCCCTTGTCTGATCATTTCCTCACCTGTTTCTGCCTAACGCCTATACATAGGCAGCCTCCGTGCAGTCACTCACTGTAATCTGACCCTTTTGCAACTTGTCACAGAATGGGTTCAGTGATGTTTGCTTATAACACACCACTCACCCTGTGATGACGTAGGAAAGGGTGGGAGAGTAATGATTAATTAGCAGCCAGAGGCGTTCCGGGCTACTACTGAAAATGCTCAGGGCTGCCTTAAAAAAGCAAAGCTTCTGTGTGTCATGGGGATGGGGGGGCTGGGTTGAACTCCGAAGACCCCTCTTTGTGAAAGGCCAGGGCTGCACAATGGTTGGCACATGCGCACATGTCTCTTCAAAGTGCCTGGTTACTGCCTGACCCTCACTAAGCGAGGGTCTGAGCATGACAGCAAGGCACATGCAAACAGTTGACTTTGCATTACGATGTGTATTGTAAATATTTAATAATATCACAAATGTGCATCCGATGTACTGAATTACATAAAGACTTTGTGCCATCTGGATTGAGATTTGTGATAATAGGCCAGGGGACTTGGAAGGGTGCAGCGCAAAGGCAGCACCACCCCTGCTGTGTAGGCTTCTTCCTTGCCCTTCTGAGTCTCTGCCTTGTTTTTCACAGTTTACTGTCTCTCACCTGCCCATGTGAACCACTGTACTGCCACTCATCTGTTCTCCAGCTCCTTGCATGGCCACTCACCTGTAACTCAGGAGCTCTCATTGGCCTCTCATCTGCCCCTACCTATATGTCCGTCACCTGTTCTCTCAGCAGTGTCGCTGGATCCTGATCCAGGCCTTCATCTGTGTGGCGATTCTGTCCTGGAATGTGAGCTTGGAATGGGAAGGTGGAATGTGAGCGAGTGGTAGAATGCAGATTGTTGGATGTGTAGTGAGATTCAGGCGGTCAGGACAGGTGCCATTTGGGCATACGGGATCTGCTGCGTATGTACCAGGAGTCTACAATAAAGGAAACGTTTGTACTACAGGCTACGAATCATCATTACAGATTTGGCGATGACTGGGCAAATCCTAGTACAGAGAAACTATGTGCTTAATTGCCGTTATAGGGAAGAACTTACACAACCTGTACGGCACGTTACACAGTGGATCGGCCATGGTGAGATAATTTATTTTTGGGGCATTGGGCCTGGCTAAAGATCATACGCAACAAAAATACAGTACCGTTGACATTGTGGCAGTTGTAGGTGCGCGGCTGCTGTTGCGAGTGAAGGATCTTCATATGCATGTGAGCGAGTGGTTCAACTTGAGGGAATGAGCACACTGGGGATGTCAGATACTGCAGGACGTCACCATAGAGACGCGTGGATGTGGTGGAACTTACCGGCTGTGGGAAAGATTCACATCGGTCACCGGAGTAACCACATAGGCACGCAAGGCGTAAATATTTTGGGAAATCCCCTTTCCAGAGTGAATACAATGCAGCGACAGGCACGCTATTGCGTTTAGCCTGTCAAACTTCAATCTACACAGCAATAGGCATGCATGAATGTGCTGTCTCCTATCGTTAAATTGACTTGCTACAGCGATTGGCATGCTTCAATATCAGTATTCTTGGTGTTTTTGCCTGTTGTGGAAAAAAATGATGGGTTTTCTACAGTGACAGGCTTGCTTCACCATGTGTTTCTTACCTTCAGCAGTGGTGGGCACACTATAAACAAGTACATTCTATTTCAGATTTATATTATAATTATTTTCTTTATTCACAAATATAAAAGGCAGGATTTGATTTGGGCATAAGTGTCTTAATATTTCAGGGAGCGCACCATTTCAGCTTACTGGTACTGTTCAGTTGTCTTGCTACTATGGCTTCTGGAATATCTGGAACTTGTCACTCCCTCAGGCTTTCTGGGTGGGAAAAGGGGAGCCGATCTTAAAGTGGAATGAGTGTAAGGTGCTGCGGGTTAAACATATACAATACCATTCAGAAGAAATATGGACCACAGGGTCAAGGTGACATATACAAACATGCAATAGATGATTTGGATGCTTGTTTTAATCCTACAGTGTATCAGTAGATTGCTACAAATTCTTTAATAGGAAACAAGAGAGAGCAGTATCTGTTGAAGTTTATGTGGCTGCTCTGAATAACTTAGCTTTGACTTGTAGAGTCACTATCTTGCATGATGAACTTATATGTGATCAAATAGTGATGTGCTGCACTAATTCTAACATCCAAGATAAGTTATGGACCATTGGTGAGTCGTGACTCCAGAAGGCAATTGAAGTTGTGAAGAAAGCAGAGTTGACAGGAAGATGTGTCAAGGCTGTTGTTCCTCAAAGAGTAGACAGAAAAAGTGAGGATGTTGAGAGGGGCATAGTAGCTAAAGTGCAAATGAAAATAAGTAAAAAAAAAAAGGTGAAAAGTGGGAGCCCAAGACGGTGGTGAATGAGAATAAAAGTGGTGAACAATTTGACTGACCTGCATTCAAAGGTAGATGTTTTCTGGGGTGGGAAGTTGGGGCATTTAGCAAATGACAAGAAGGAATCCGAAGTGTGCAGGATGCGACATTGTTGGACATTTTCAGAAAGTGAGCTGAAGGCAGAAAGGAGGAGTGAAGGGGGTGAACCTTCTCACTCAGGACTCCACCACAGACTCGGATGATGACAATATTAACGTGTGAGCTAAATATTAATTAAGTTGTCCTCAATGTGGGGGGCAACAAAACAAAAAACCCAAATGCGATGTTACTGTTAGGGGGCGGGGGTACACATCACAGTCAAGGCCGATTCAGGGTTGCCTTACACCATTGTGAACAATAAAACGTGGTGTGATAAATGTGTTCCACTGTTGGGAAATGTTCTGGATCCTACAGATGTGCGCCCCAAAACATTCACAGGAGAGGGCATTGTGATGACTTGAGTGAAAAAGTTGGAGTTCATTTTCAAATATAGAAAAGCTAGGTGTAAGCTGTATGTAGCTGAAGCTGGGCCATCTGTTTTAGGGTGGAGTGACCAAGCGGAATAGGGAATAATTCTCAAACCCAATAGCCAGGAGCCCATGTTTGATGTCCAACAAGAGCAAGTTTTGGAACAATTATCTTAGAATATCCTGATGTATTTACAGGCACCATTGGAGAATTAAAAGGTTTCCAACATAAAATTGTTTTCAAACATGGCATGGAGCCACAAATTCACAATGTAAGGGGTATACCTTTGGCCTTGAGAGAGGAAGTAAAGAATGAATTTGGAGAAGTTATGTACTGAAGGGATGATTGAGAAGGTAGATGCAGCGGAATGCGTGTCACCTTTGGTGATTGCTAGGAAGGCTAATGGGAAACTGAGGTTGTGCGTGGGTATTGGAGATCTGAACAGGCATATAATAGTGGATCAGTTTCCTCTACCAAATATCAGGGAGATGCTGTCGGTCACTAAAGGGGAAAAGTTTTTCACTACAATAAACCTCACTGCGGCTTATTAGCAAGTCCTACTTCAAAAGAAAAGTAGGAACCTTACCACATTTATTACTTAGTTTGGATGTTTTAGGTTCGTGAGAGTACCTTTCAGATTGGCCTCAGCGGCTGCAATGTTTCCACATATTATGCATGAATTGTTTAAAGACGTGAGAAATGTTATGTTCCTCCAGGACAACATCTTAATAATGGGCAAAACCAAGGCCGACCATGATGTAATGATGAGGAAGGTAATGGCTGTATTAAAGGAGAAGAGACTTGCAGCAGAATTTTCTAAATGTAGGCTCGCTTGACAGAGTGCAACATATTTGGGTCATGAGGTGTCTGTTGAGGAATTATTAGAATCCATAGAAAAGTCCCCTATACCTAGCAGAAAAGATGAGGTGAGGGCTTTCCTGGTTCTAGGGAAATTCTGTTCCAAATTCATTGAGAACTTTGTGAGCAAAACGTACAGCGTGAGGCAACTCCTAAAAAAGACATGTAAATTTGAATGGTCAGCTAAATGTCAGGAGGTGTTTCAAGAAGGAGATGTGTAGTGCTTTGCCATTACAAGGTTTTGGTCCTGCGTTAAGGTCCAAAGTCATGACCGATGCTAGTGGGAAGGACATTGGAGCTGTGCTCACCCAGAAGAATGAAGAATGTGTGGTGGCTTTTGGGTCACATGCGTTGACAGCCACAGAAGAAAAATATTCTGTGATAGAGCGTGAAGCCCTGGCATGCGTGTGGGATTTGGAACATTACAGACTTTTTTTATCTGGGGAAGTCATGTGGAAATAAGAAGTGATCATAAACCCCTTGTTGGGAAACGAGGCAGTATCTGTGAGGTCTGCACAAATAACATAACTACATTTTTCCTTCACTGGGAACCAAACACCCAATTGTAGCGCCTGACTCTCAGAGGGTAGCGTTGCAGAGCAGTCTGAGGCTTACTCAAGGGAGGTGGTGTGGGCTAGTAATTGCCATTTGCAGGTGCACAGAAATAACACTCAATAATTGATTGTCCAGTCTGTACTTTGCTTTATAAAAGTGAGAGTACATTTATTAAACACACATACCACTCAATACTATGCACCAATTTACAAATATGCATAAGCTGTTGGAATTACTTTGTGACATTGCATAACATCTCCACCCCTCATGCAGGGGTGGTGGGGTCTAGTACCACCACCACTCCCATGTCTGCACATCATCTTGTCCTCAATGCAGGTAGTTGAACATAACCTGGAGCTAGGGCCCTGCGCACTGGCACCATCTCAGTGGCGACCCACCCCATTCTCTCAACAAGCATTCAAAATAGGTAACCCTGCCTTGGTGACACATAACCCTGACTGAGCATTTCCTACAGACCATGAAGTATACACCTCTATATCGTAGGGGCTAGCAGTATGGGTTCTTCACCTAAGCGCAGCAGCAAGAATACATGTTTAAGCATCAATTTAGATTGACAGTACTCATCAAATTTGTGGTTTATTAGAATGTGCTCCAAATGTGTTCCAATTAAAGCCCCTAAAGGCATCACAGATGCAATCACAGGATTACACACATACAGCCAGACACCATAGCAGGCATGTCTGGCAACATAACCCCACTTTGCTTATGACATCACCTTACACAGGTTCTTCACATTACACATGTGACCTTCCGACCATCTAAATTAAGTAACTTTAGTAAATGCATTTCCGGTGCAATTACACCTCTTCGCCTCCAGGGCATGCCCTTCTCCAGACATCTCCAATTCAGCCCTTCACTCCTTGATGCACTTCTCCATACAGCCTCAGCTGTAGAACAAAAGTTCCAGCCCAGAAGGTTTTAAAATGCTGGCTGAGCCCTCGAGGGGTTATCCTTTTCAAGTCCCCGTGAGACTTGTGGGGGGACTTTTCTTCATTGTGCTGGGGGAGACTGTGTTGCTCCTGCAACTCCCCCTGCACCCTGGCACATGTGTGGTGGTGACCCCGTCCTCCTGGGGCCACCACAAGCAGAGAAAATGCTGATTCTTCCTTGCAGGCCGTTCCTGTCCTGCAAGGCATTATGGGGCGCTTCTTGTTGATTCCCTGCATATTAGATGCAGTGCCGGAGAGAGCCGTGCAACTTGCATTTCTTTGCAGGGGCCTGGTCCCACCCGGGCCCTCCCACCTCACCATGCTTGTTGGGGGGCCCGGTCCCACCCGGACCCCCAGGTAAGTGGTTGCAGCTCGGGGAGCCCACCCACGGCCGCTCTGCTGGTTTTCGGGGGCCCGGTCCTACCCAGGACCCGTGCAGCTCGTCTTCCTGTGTTTGGGGTCCTGGTCCCACCTAGGACCCCCACATGCTTCCTTGGTGGAGGGCAGCCCGGGGAGACAACCCCCGGCTTTCTCAGCTGGCTCCCCGCCCGGCCAGCACCCTCGCGTGCTGCCACAGAAGCCGGCACATCTCTTCAGGTCTGCCTGCTCCTGCGGGCAGACACGGAGCTTTCGGCGGGCTTGGCTGGACATCGGGAGTGACAGCGCGCCCTCCTCCATCCACAGTCCGCGGGGGCCAGGGTAGGCTACTGGCACCCCGCTTGGGGTCATATTCATGGGGAGTGCGACGGCGCTCCCGGGCTGTATCTGTTTCCTCGTGGGGGACGCGCGACGGTGCTCCCCCCTAGTCCCTCGTCCCTTGGCTTTTGGGGGCCAGGGTGGGCTCCTGGCACCCTTGCTTTGGGGGATCAGTTCACGGGGAGCGCGACTGCGCTCCCCGGCTTTTCTTCTTTCTAGGGGCAACCCCCGGGACCTGACCCACCCCGGGGACCCATTCAAGACCGGCGGCGGAGCCCCACACGCTTGGTCGTCGGTCTTCTTGGAGGTCAAAGGATGCCTACCTTCTGGGGGCATATCTCGGCCCCCAGGCTGCCGGTTTGCGCCATTCTCGCCTCCTCTTGCTCCTGGTGGAGCTCCCCAGCCACTGGGGGCACTTTCCTTCGCCCTCCTGGTCTCAAGGAGGGGACATTCAGCAGGTAGCTGTCTTCACTGGCTCCCTGCGCCAGCCTTTCACCTGGCTCTCCTCCTGGGCCTCTCTTCTCCCTGCGCAGAGGCCCCTGCTTCTGCGCATTGGTCCTGGACTCTTCTAGTGGCGCTGTTCAGGATCCTGGAGCAGTCAGGGGGTTCCTCCTTTCAACTGCCCATTGCGCCAGGCTCCAGCACCCTCTGCCTCAGCAGACCACACCCCAGAGAGAGCTTCTCTTCCTGTGCAAGTTCTTTTAAGAAGTTGGGGAGGGGGCTGGCAGGAAGTCTCTGTTTGCCCTATCACACAGCGACACATCACTTCTCTGCCCCTGCTCCCTCCTTCCTGCCCAGGCCTCTGGGTTGGTTAAAGATGGCATCGTCCAGGGTCTCCTGCCACATGGTCTCTGAAAGCCCCTTCTCCCCTCGCTGCCTTCCCTCCCTGGTGCAGCCTGGTGCCTGTCATCCAGTGATAGCTGATGATGGATGAGCCTGCAACCCCACCCATCTTCTCTTCGTGGAGAAGAGGTATTCGCTCTGGGAAGAAAAGGTCATCAATCCAGGCTACCAAGGTCAGACCCCAGCCAGGGCCTGGTTATGGTTGGCTGACTCAGAGAAATATGACAGTTCTAGATGACCCAAAAGTAGTACAAATATGACTTTGGACTCTGCAGAATACTTCTTCTCACACCGGTTACAGTGGACTTTAGTGCGTGTCTGGAATCTGTAGGCCTTGGGAAAGTTAATCTAGCCCATGGGCTCCACATCCCCATAAGGGAATAATGAAGTGAAAAGCACAGTAAAACACACTGACTTTCCCTGGCATGTTTCTTCCCAGTGTATAAAGCCTATTCCATGTCACCTCCCCATTCTGCATAAGTCCTGCCACACCAGTATATCTGCACCTGCTCCTTGGCTGCGCACGCTAGGAATCTCCCCTGCGCAGCCCCACACATGTGCACACGCATGTACACGTGTCTGCATGTAGCCAGCCCGGTGTCCCTTACTCCAGCTGCTGCGCAGTGTCCTGGTCAAGCCAGGGGGACACCAGTAAAATCCCCATGCAGTCTTTTTCATTATGAATTCACGGTGGGTTGAGTCCCAACTTAAGAAGGCTGCCCCACAGTAAAAGCTCAACAATTAGGTGCTCAAAATGCGCAAAATCCGGGCGGCCCATAGTGTCAGAACCACCTTCTAACACCCCTTGTAAAAGTTTTATCTACCAAAGGGTAATATACTGCATCCCCAACATTGGCGAGGCTTTCAGTGAAACTACTTGACTTCAGGTACAGTACATGCCAGGAGTTCAAAATAAAGTTGCAGATGACCTCTTCCTATTAACGGTGATGCAGGTGAAGACATTAAGCAGTTCAGTATGGCGTGCTTAGGAGAAAGAGTAGGAGTCATTTCGTCTGAAGAATGGACTAAAGCTTATAAGGATGGTTCTGTGTTGTCAGATACTATGATGAGGGTCCAGGAAGGATGGCCTACTAAAGACAAAGTTTCCACAGAGTTTAAGGCATTTTGGGAGTTGAGGCACAAATTGTCAGTGGAAGACAAAAAATTATTAAGGAATGGTAGTATTGTTCCACCTGTAAAACTAAGAAACCAAATTATTGATTTAGCATCTGGGAATAGCAAAGACAAAAAACGCATGAAGGAGCTGTATTGGTGGCCAGGTATGAGATTAGCCATTGAGAGGAAGGTCAGAGAGTGCAATTTGTGTGAGAACGCAAATAAGAGCCAAGTCACATTGCGCCCTCCTGTGTGTCCAGCTAGCTTCCCAAGTATACCGTGGGAGAAATTAGAATTAGACATTTCTGGTCCAATTTGGGAGGAGCCTTTTCAAAAGTATGTGATAGTGACAGTGGACTATTTTGCCAAGTGGCCAGAGGTAGAAATTGTCGATTATGCAGATATTGAAGCTGTGATCAGATTTTTAGACAAAATGTTTTAAGAGAAGGATTGCCCAAGTCTGTTGCTACCGACAATGAATTACAATTTGTGGCTGCAACATTTGAGACTTTCTTGAAACGTAATGGGGTGAAGCATTGTACCACTTCCCTCTATTATCCAGCAGGAAATGGAGCTGTAGAAAGGTTCAATAGAGTAATCAAGGGGGCTGTACAGCTAGCTAAAAATAGTGGTTTAGAATGGATGACTGAATTATTTAAGACTTTGTGGGAGTTGAGAATGGCGCCTTGTGCTTCAACTGGGCAGGGTCCCTTTGAAATGAAGAGAGGTAGAACTGCATTTACAAAGGACCATTATGGATGGACGCAGAAGGGTGAATTGGGAGCTGTAGGTGGTGAAAGCATGCATTGATAGAGCCAAGCATGTCTACAAGCAGTATTTTGATTCTTAACATGGATGTAAGCCAGTTAGTTTGCAAATAGGGCATGAGATAAGAGTTAAAAGAACAGGTATGTTAAGAGAGGCTTACAGCAGATTTTAAAGTGGTGAAAACATTTTGCAATGCTGCATTGTTGAATGATAGGAAAGTATGTCATTTGAGTTCATTGTCCATCTGCAAGAAGAGTGGTGGAGAAGTGTTGAAAGTTGGTGGAAAAATGATGGGTATGTCTAGGAAACCAAAGGGTAGATTGGGTGTGGATTCAAGTAGCATAGAGAGGGCAAGGGAATCTACCACAAGTGGAAAAGGAGTTGGTGCGGGAGGAGTGGTATCCGCTGAAGAGGAAGCAAAAGAAAGGGGAGTTAGGACGGGTAAGATTGGTAGGATTGTAAAGAAACCAGCTTGGTTGGGAGATTATGTGGATCACTAAATTTGTAGTGCAATCATGGGACTAATATTTCATTATCCTAAGGACCGCATTTTAACCTACTTGTTTTGAATTTGTTTACCTTTTATTTGTTATGTATCGTGTGCAAAAGGTGGTTTCCTTTGCCAAAGGTTATTTACTTATTGTTCTATTCGCTTTGTTTTCGTACAGTGTTAAGGGGAAGATGTGTGGTGATTCTGTCCTGACCGTGGGTGTTGAAATGTGAACTTGAAATGGAAAGGTGGAATGTGAGCAAGTAGTAAAATATGGAGTGTTTGATGTGTATTGAGATTAAGGGGGTCAGAACAGGTGCCGGTTGAGCAAACGGCATCTGTGTATGTATCAAGAGACTACAATAAAAGAAACTATCATACTACAGGCTAGGAGTCGTGATTACAATCTGCTCTCCACCTATTTGCCTAACCTCTCACCTGTTCCTTATTGTCCCCGCCTGACTTCTCACCCTTCAATTCCCTGAATGGCCTCTATGCTGCCTGAAATTCAGAGTGATCAAAGTTACAACAACCTTGGAGTGCTACTAGTGAATTCATAATTTTTTGTTTATTATCCAATTATCCAGAAAACACTAGTTGAAACTTATAAGCATATTGATTACTTCCTTGGCAGTTATAATGTTTTTAAAGCTGAAAACCACAGGGATTAGATTAGAAGACTCGGTTTACCAGAATCATTGCTAATCCCTGCTGTTTACTTCCAATGTAATGGATCTAGCCCATTGTTTTAGAGAAGATCAGAAACTCTGCATCACAAACAAGAATCGCAAACACTAATCTATTTTCAGTCAGTAATGAGAGATAAAGGGATGTATTCAATAAATCTTTTAGTAAATCATCTTTATTATATCACAAGTTAATTTGTGCTAACCTCAATCATCAATATATGAACAGAATGTGAATATCAATATTGGTTAACCAGATCATAAAATAAATGTCTTAAAGCGCGTTCCATAAAGGAAAATCCCTATTCTAAGAATTGGGTAAAAATCGAGTCAGTCAGAACCAATAAAGAGTTTTAGTTAGAGAGAGTGAGAAAAACATGAGGCTTTAGCATTAAAGTCAGCTCAAATAGACCAAAAATATAACTCTTCGCATAAAGAGAGGTTCAAGAAGCTTAGTAGAGTCTCATTGAAAGTGGCATAGGGTCAGGGAACAATGGGGAAGTCGTAAGGGCAAACAGAGTAAAAAGAAATGACCAGGAACAAGTGTCTGGGTCTGCTCTAGGAACAAGCACTAGTACAGACATCATATTTTATCAATTTGCAGCGAATGGTTTTCTTCCTTCAGCCAGTCAATCAGCGTTCGATAATTACACAGGACCAGGATCCCTCCTCGTCTTCTCACAATGTAGTAGTCCTCAGACAGCAATATTATTCTCCCATTCAGCTCTACTTTCCCATGTATAAACTACATTTCTAACCTTCTAATATACCAAGTTTTTTCACAATGATCTATGGAGAAGTTGAAAACCAATATAATAGAAGAAAACATTTGGCACAACATCCATTCATATTCTTTAAAAATTCTACATCTTTAATATATGATCTCTACATTTCCCTATTAAAGACTAATTTCTAATCAGTTGTCAAAAGTGATCTTGGTGTAAGTAGAAACCTGCTGTAGAAATATATGAAAAACATTTATGCAACTATTAAGAAAAATGAAACATGATAATGGAAAGGTCAAGAAATAAACATTTCATGCACATTTTAGCTTTTCTTGTCAAGTCAGCTTGTCAGGCACTGTTGCCTTAAGCATTTGAGGTCTAGTGTAAATAAATATGGTTACCTACTACTTTTTATGCATTTTAAAACATTTTCATTAAAGTTTACACAGTAATTCTGCACATTATTATTATTATTATTATTATTATCATTATTATTATTATTATTATTAATATTATTATTATTATTATTATTATTAACGCTATTATTTATTATTATTATGATTTTATTTTTTTATTGCACCTACTATTCCCCAACTAATGGATATCTAAGCCATCACATTTTCATAACAAATTGATCATTAGTATTATATATCAATATCAGTTGAGTCTTTTCTTTTTCATTTCAAACTTTCATATTGTTTTGCTTTTCTATATTTACCTTACAGATACAATCATTTAATGCTAATTCTATCTGGAAAAAGTATCCACATATTTAGAAATTGACATATTTTATTTTGTTAGAATTGCATTTTAGAACACATTGAAATGCTCACTTTAGAAATGACTCACAGAGAGTGTCTGAATGCACCTTTGTAGATCAAAAAAGAAATATTTCTAAATATATTGCATTATAACTAATGTAGAAGTGAAATATGTTATTGGAAATGCTTCATTTATAATTGCTTGTTTTTCAAAATTTTCCACCAAGCAACTATACTTTAGCCTGTGTAGTGACTAGGTTCAAAGATTTCCTTTTCAACCTTTGCTCATTGTAAAGTATTCTGTGCAACTGCCTAACATTGGTGTCATTCTAGAAATGTACTGACTTTAATATCATGTTCATTTAGTTCCTCACCCCATGTAAGACCATTCCACTAGAATAATAGCCTTATTGAAACAGTAAAGAGCAAATGGTGACAAACTTATAAATGCTTTTTCCAAATAACTTGATATATGTCTTCATATTGCTGACTAGCCTTAGTCGTTGCGTTGAAGCTTGAAGTGCATCTTTTAGCATGGGCAGGAAGGTTCTCATGGGAACCTTTCCTCATGAAACAATGATGCTGGACACTGTATCAACCTGATGACAAAAATGCAGACTGAGGGAATCTGAAGGAGATGCATTGTATGACTGACAACACCACCTTGTGAGCTGTTCTGATTGGTTATCAATTGAAGATGCCTTCAGAAGTAGACACAGGAATGCAAAACTATATTAATGAGTGTTCCTAGCTAGTTAACACACACCTCTCTATCACTTTGCCCGTCCGGTGGTCTTGCTGCTGGATTTTTCTCTTGCCCATGACTCTTCTTTATGGAGAGTTGATTAAAGGTGATTTGCCTTTATTATCTAGTGATCAAGGCAACTGCACAGATCGCTATTCTAAAATATTGTTGGTACTGCAACAGTAGAAAACTTGTTTGAGTTTGCCAGAACTACTCTTTATGAGAAGTTCATTCTTTACGTCCGCTCTTTTCCAAATGGAACTCTTCATGGGTTCTTATCTAGAATAGGTCCTTTAGCTAGTTTATTGGGTTTCTTTATGGAACACGTCTTTAATGCTGATTTCTAACCTCTTCTATTATTTCTGTAAATTGCTAACCTGAAGAAAGATAATTAGAAACTCTAACTTTATGATCAAATAGAGGTTTTAAAACCATTCCAATTTCTCATCTTTGACTCATCGCAGATTCTAACTGTGCACAATGTTTTAATAACTTTTTAAGGAAGCTCTAATTCTCCAAACGGTGGAAAAGGTCCATTGACCTCTACGGAGACCTTCATGAAGACATTTGTAAGTGGGTGTATGTTAATGGTTAGAATCAACTTGGAAGGTCCTCTTTGGGCTAAAGCACCTCTCTATCTGTCTGTCACTTTCTCTGATCTTTCTTTCATTAAAATAAGCTTGTAAAAAGCAAACAATGTCAGCAAAAACGCCCTACTAGTAAAATTGGCAGAAACATACCTTGAAGAATTCTTCTTCCAGTGGTTGCAAACCAATTTCAAATTACAAACTTCATCTACATTTTCTAAAACACTAGGGGGGCCATTCTGATGGCGGTGGGACCACATCCAATGGTTAATCGAATGCGTTTCGACTGCCATCTGCAGCTGGGGCCCGACCGGCTCATGACAATGCATGCAATCGGAGGCATCATGCGGAGGGAACCTCAGATTCAACATTAAAGAACAGTGTGCATATAACAGTCTAATAGTAGACAAAGTAAAGCAAACATGAGTGACTGAACATCGAAAGGTCACCATCTAAAACAGAAGAAATACATGACCCACATTTTTTTCAATTGGCACTGCCACCACAGAGAGTTGTGAGATATTCCAAATATCACGGGTACTAGTATGTCTCATGCATTGTATAAGCCCAGACAGAGCATGCTCCCAATATCGCCTAAAATTCATGAATATACCTGTAATATACTTCTTTATTCTAAAGAAAGCAAACAAGGCACAATGTCATAACATGCCCTGTATATTAAAAACGACGAGTAATAACCATATCTCACAAGGAATACACTTTAGCAAAACCACGTACCTTCACGAGGTATGTCAATGACTACAATATGTCGAATCCTTATAATTTGTGATCAACATATCATTAATAGTTATAGTTTCTCTGTGTCTTAATGTCAATGGAAGAATGCCGCCTCCTATAATGTAAAATAGCATGCTGTAGAACAACCATAAGTAAGAGTTCTATGTGAACACAATGCTAGGTAACGAGCATGTCACAAATCTCTATTTCAATAGTTGAACATATACTTGGTACAACTACTTTAAGTCTCTATCATAGAGACACAGGTGTATAGTAAAATAAATGCAGATTACAAGAAAAGTACTTTGAACAAACGTAACTTGGAAGTAGCGAGTGGCATGGTGACATGTCCTCTCAGACCACCCAGCTAAAACTTGACTACTATCAAGTTTGATAAATATCATCCTTTACTCTAGTCGACAGCCAAACCAAGCATATTCAGAGCTTACCCGAGTGCGGGCCGGTGTTTCCAATTCCTCAGCACAGTGTATTGTTACGTGTCAGTAAAACCAAAACAAACACCATGTAGGGCGGAAGCGTGTAAATATACGCACAGGTGACGTAACGTTTAAGGGAACGAACTTGAGCTGCCATCTTTGAATGGTAAACACAGTTCTTATAAAATTAAATTATTACTCATATAATCATGTTGAAAAAACCAGTCATAATTCAAAATGCAACTGGTCTAAAGTAGAAAAGGATATTCCCGTGTGTGTACACATAAAAAACATGGCGACTATTTCGATCGGAGCAAAATGCCATATCGCAAAATAGCGTATACCATTGCGTCATGGTCCACGTGACATGTACGGGCTCTAAATCAGACCCGCCCTTTCTGAAAGGCAATCTCTGATTGTGTAATTAAAGATAATTCCTTATTTTCTTCATACTGAGATAACAGTTCAAGTTCCGAACTCAATACAACCAAATTAAGTACAAAACCTCCCCGAACATGTATAAAAAAATGATATAGATCTAACAGGAAAAGTATTCATTATGATAGTAGTCTGACCCGGCTTTAAAAGGTAAAGCACCATAATGAAGAGGTAGTATCTGAGCTTCCTGGGGGAGCAGTGGCAATTGAGTGCAGTATCAGTTAATAAGTAGTATAATCTACAGTCCATATGTACATCATCATATGAAAAAAATCGATACGGTGACAATAAGTGTCACACATATAAAGCATGTTCATTATACAAATCACATATGTCCCTACACAATAGTCACCATTTTGACAAGAGCCATTCAAATCTCAGGATACTATTATATGTACATGTATAATTCTTATATGTTCTTATACTGTAATTACTATTTATGACCAAAAACATTCAAATATCAGGACACAGATTGTAGGTGTGACGGAAATCTCTAGCATTACATCAGTGAATCATCGTCTACCTTATGTCAGGATTGGCAACCATTGCGCCTGCCTGGACAACAAAGCCCAGACAGCCCTCAGATGTGGGGGGCGGAGCCACGTCCTTAAATAGGACGCAACACGCATGGTAAAGCGTGCATAATACTGAATGCGAGCCTGCTGCATCTAACTCGGAATTTGGAGTAAAAGAAACTGATGCGCGGTCGCGTCCGTTTCAAGGACCTTGGTTTTTTCTTGTATCCGCAGCTTAATGGCTGAAGTCCTTGTGAGAGCTTTTGGCCCGCACCCGAAAAATCGAAGGGAGAGCAGACACGGGCACTCGGCACTGAGGAAGAGCACCGGAAGAGGAAGAACTGCCGTTCCTCATGGGGCAAGCTACGAGGGGTGAGGAATCGAATTACGAATACCCCAGCGCGCTCTGAGGTAAGAGCCGAACACCGACTCCGTGAGAGGATTTCTTAGTGCTCGGCTATTTCTCCGGAAGGGTGAAATCCCTTTGTTTGCCTACCCGATTGTATTTGACAGAGGAACGCGCTATCCCGCTCTCTCGCCTGGTTCTCACCAGGAGTACAAGACTTGGTTGTTTCTGTTATCTTACAAGCGCTCCAACGAAGGAGCTTGGTTTAATTTGCCTTCCTTTGTTCTCTGACTATTCTGGGAAAGGAGGAGATTTACTAACCGTGACTATTAACGAGTGGTCGCTCTCTAGTACATTCATGACTCATGACTGATTGCTACTCTCTGGATCCTCATTTTTTCTACATCCAGTTTACCATTGCCAAAGACTCCCTGATTATAATCGTACTTGGTATGACTGAATACCGTGCTTTCAGATTATAGGGAGAATGCTGCTAGTGTTGGTGAAACTTGTCAGGTACTGGGAAACTTAGTGAGACTAATTGAGAGTAGTGTTGCATGCACTTGTATCTCATCGTGCTGTTCTTTGTTTTACTGATTCTACTCCCTGCTGTTCCCTTCCTTTCCCTTCCCTCACTTGATTGCCCTAATACTTTGTGCAGTCATTGTAGGAGTTGGGGATGTCAAGGGGTGGAACGCCTATTGCGTCACACAAATCCTGAGAGTACCTGTCTTCGGACAGGATCGTTACACCTTACATTATTATAATCTTGAGGTCAGAAACCTTATTGTATCTATAGCCATAATAACACATTTTGTTGTCCAATTTACCTGTCTCCTAAGAAATAGTGAAGTTCCTGATCTGTGTTTAGTCCAATTTCAACTCTCTGTAGGTGTAAAATCCATTTTGCCTCGCATCTTCTGAGCGTTAATTCTCTATTGCCTCGTGGTATATGATCTATACCAAAAAACTCAAAGCTTTTGTGAGAACCCGGAGTTCTACACTCTCTAATATGGACCGCTACTTATTTGAGGTCCAACGTTTTCACTGCTCTCATATATTGTCCTTGAGAGCACTTATTGTACTCCCAACATACATGAGTGCACATTTGCACATTATAACATAGACTACAAACTTAGTGTGACATGTAAATATGGTATAATTCCTCATTCTTGTGTCTGTAAAGCTTTCGTATTGTCCTTGGCCCATCTGCACATCGTGCAGCACCCACACTTATGAAAACTCAACATGTTTTGTGAGCCAGTTATCTTGTATTCCTTGCCTAGGATAATGAGGACATAGTAAAGTCAGTAAGGTCTGACCTCTACGGTAAGTAACCGATGGATGTTCTGATAAACTCTTCCAGCATTCTATCACTCTTTAACAGATGCCAATATTTATTCAGACATTTACGATATTTAGTAGACATTCTGTTATAATCAGTAATAATGTGCTCGCTTGGTGTCACATCTCTCTTTAATACAAGTATTCAATGTATGTTGTCTGTCTATACTGGCCATTCTACTCCTTGCTGATCTCACCGCATGTGTATTATATCCTCTTTCTATGAAACTCCTTTCCATATCCTGTATACATAGTTGATATTCATGGTCCTCGCAACAATTCCTTCTCACTCTCAACATCTCTCCAAAAGGTATTGCATTGATCTGACTTTTAGGGTGAGAGCTAGAAGCGTATAAGGCTGCAGTGCATGAGGTAGGTTTCCGAAAAATCTACTGTGTAGCTTATCATCCTTAACATAGAGTTCTAAGTAAAGAAATTCAATACGATCCTTGCTATACTTGGTAGTAAATCTTATATTGGCATCATTGGTATTAAGATAGGCAAAGAAATCATTCAGATGCGTCTCTTTGCCTGTCCAAATCAACAGGCAATCATCAATGTACTGCCCCCAGTATAAAATATGATCAATCCATTTTGAACCTCTTAGGCCCCAGATGTGCCCCTCCTCAAACACCCCGATAAAGAGGTTTGCATAAGAAGGGGCAAATCTGGAGCCCATCGCAATCCCTTGCAGCGGTCGGTACCAGGAATGGTCAAACATAAACACATTATTTTCCTAAATAAGAATAGTCAGTTCAGTTCATAAGGCTTTATTCGGAGCTTAAAAACAAAGTCCATAAAAGCACATACATACATAAAAAACTTCATCATTTTAACAATCGAACATATAAATACTTTAAAACAGTTTAAAATGACAGATTAGGCCTCGCTTTAATAGCCCGTAGAAGGAAGGTGGCAGTGAAAAAACATACATCAGGTGACGGGTTAAATAACAGATTCATAGTGTCTTTTACAGTCCTAACTCCATATTTCCTAAAAACAAGTTTTAAAAAAGCTGATCGGATATTTCCGTAAAATGAGCAGAACAGTAAGAAGTGTACAGTACTTTGTGCGGTAATATTGTCACATGGGCAAGAACCTGTTGGGTGTTTCCTAATGCTTGGAAATGCGACCAGATGATGAACAATACCAAAACGGAGTCTTGTCAGAACAAATCGATGGGAGGGTCTAGAAACAAAACTCAGGTACGGTTGAAACCCTGTCGTTTCACTAAAACTTCCATAAAAACGACAGGTTGTTAAATTACCACTGGTCCTCCCTCGCTTCTCATTCCTGTGGTTCATAAAAGTAGATTTCAACTCATTTTTGGTAAAACAAGAGGCTGCATGATGATCCTCTAATACATTAAGATCATAAATTTCGGAAAAACTATCAGAAACAAATTTTACCCATGGAATCGATAAATGCTTATCGGTGGACAGACAATCTTCAATAATGGCTCTGTTTAAAGATGTCTCGTCCTTTATCCATATTGCACGCCAAAGCATAAGCGGTCTAAGGGCTACATGGTCTGAGAGATGTTGGACCCCAAACTCCCTATGCACCAGGTCGGTAGAAGCCGAAGTGGGTAGACTTAAAAGTCTTTTAAGAAAGGTATTTTCCTCCACTTGAAGACTACTACTCGGTGCATGCCCCCAAATACCGGCACCATAAAGAGTAATAGAAAGGCACCTCATTTGGTAGATTTTCAGCATATCCATGAGCCGTTTATCCCCTAATTTAGAAGCAAACTGAAACACCCCATGGGCACTTTTCGCCATTCTACCCCTTACATAATTAATCTCATTGGACCAACTACCTGATTTAGAAAAGGTGATACCTAGGTAGTTGAAAGTGTCCACTGTTAAAACCTTTTGTCCTTCAATAAAAAAAGAATGTGGCTTCTTACAACTATTGCCACACTCCATGACAAAGGTTTTTGATTTATTGATCTTCAACTTCCTGTCCTTAATGAATCTGTCCATTAGACGTTGCAGGCCGATGGGAGTCCTAGATAAAATAACGGCATCGTCTGCATAAAGTAAAACAGGAATATGGAAATCGGGGGTTTTAGGGGTATCAGCCGCAACAGTCTTTAAGACCGAATCAACCTCGTTAATAAAAAGTGTAAAAAGCAGGGGGGCGAGTACACAACCCTGCCTGATACCACGTCTAATAGGGAACTTAGGGGTACACTCCCCAGCCGAGCCATAACGTACGCTCGATCTAAGATTGGCATAGAGCCGGCCCAAGAAATGAACAATAGTCATTGATCATAACATCTGTCTGTGCATAGTTAATCACCGATCTAGCATTTTTAGAATGCGATTCATTGCTGATCTACCTTTCTCATGTGAGATGCTAGTATAAAGAGATGTCACATCAAGTGCGACTAACCACATTTTAGACTCCCACTGTACATCCTGTAATATGTTAAAAATATGTTTAGTGTCCCTTATGTGTGAGGGAAGTTTTTCCACATACAGCTGTAAGAACAGGTCAACATATTCAGAAATCCTTTCTGTAGGTCCCCCAATATCTGATACAATTGGCCTCCCAGGCGAGAAGGCGGCATCTTTATGAATTTTAGGGAATGTATACAGACATGGGTATCTTGGTCGATCAATACGTACGTAGGTAGTAAAATTCATCCATAGTCAACAAATACTTATCTTACCAACTTTTCAGTTGTAGATTAATCATCTAACACAGCTCAAACATGGATTTACCCTGAAGTCTCTCATAACATAGCATATTGTTAAATTGTGAGATTATTTCATAGTTTTAATCGGAGCGGTTCATAATAACGATATTACCCCCTTTATCTGCTTCTCGTATAATGAGATTAGTATTTCATTGGAGTTGTTTGAGGGCATCTTGTTTACCTTTCCTTAAATTATCCCCAATCTTATTATGTTGCCACAGTTTGTCTGTATCCCATTTCTCAAGATCTCTACTTATTAGATTGTAAAGTATGTCAATAGTGTAACCACTAAACAATTGTGGTGTCCATTGAGATTTGCTTTTCAAACCACTATCAACGCTCAAATCAGCTTGTACATTTAGTGATTCTAAAACTCTTGCTGCAGTAGTAACATCACCCTCCATGTCTGTAATAGACAGTAACGTCACTGTGTTGTGTAAATCCTGTATAGTTAATTCGTCACACAGTAAGTCAGACCTGGGTATGCATTCCGTTTTATTGCCACTGGCGTTCATGGCAAAGAATTTTTTCAGTTTCAGATGACAAACACATTTAAATAAGTCAATTTTCATGAAGCATAAGTCTACTACTATATTAGGACAAAAGCCTAGCTCTCGTTGTAATAGGTAAATCATATCCGGTAACAGGGGTGTATTAATGATCGAAACCCCTTATCCCACTGAGACTATTTCTTCCTGTCCCTAGATCTTGTTCTTCCTCCTCTCTTACCCCTTCTTGTTTTCTTTCTTCGTTTGATCTCAGACACTGCTCCCTCGCCATATTCTCAGAACTTCTTGTAAAAAAGTAATATTTCTTGAAATTTGAAGGGACGTACCTGCTCCCTTTCAGAATCCCCATCACTGCTCAAGTTAGTACTGAGAGATGTGGAACTATTGCTCAGAGTGGATCTCATTCTCATTTGACTATCCTCATTGCCTTTAATTAGGTGATTGAAATGTCTGGCAAAGGTGAATACTCTCCTGGTACATTAATCCACCTCATCCCTTTATAGTTTCCGAGCCTTCCTTTGTTTAACCTCATTCTGATGTTTATCCAGAATGGTGTTCATAATCTCATAATTCTTATTGGTAGCATCCGTTAGATTTCAGTTATGTATTTCATCGTCTAATTTCTGAGTTTCAGTAAGAAGTCTGGATACTTTTCTATCACTGTTTTCAATCCATATTTCCATAAGTCTAATGGAACTTGACGCTAATTCCTTTTCCCACACTAGTAAAAGTTCCTTTTCCGAGTCAGCGTATGTAGGTATGACATGGGATCTTAGACTCCTTGGAATCCTATTCAATTTGATATAATCCTTTAGTGTCACCCCATCCCACCATTTTGATATTTTGTTTCTTTTCAGTCTTTCTAGTCTTACGAATTTTCATGAAGTCCTTCCTTGCTTCTAGAGTTTTCTCCACCATCTGCCTGTCCTATACTAGTACTAATTTTAAGGTTTCTGAATAGTTCTTCCGCTATTTTTGCATGATCTGTTGAATTGGCCATATTCATGTTTAGAGTTAATAGGAGTAAATGATGTGCCGTGCAGCCCACCTTATCAATAATTGAAATAATATGGGTGAATATGGGAAATTATGCGCACAGGAACATTGTAGCCATAGTAATTGCAATACCATCAGTCAAAGGAGTGCTACAAGAGTAGGAATGTCAACCCACACCCCCAAGTGAGCATACAACTCTATGCACATGCACTCTTTAGTCCAAATGAGAGTACTCCAGTAGTCTTCAAGTCCATCAAATCTTCTCTTTAATAGCTACTTTCACACTTGCCTTGCACCAGCCAACACGTGTTTCCTTTTCCGGTTTAGTTACCCTACAACTTCTTCAGGGCTGGAATATTAATTAACAGGGGTTGTCTAAAGTTATAACAAAAGTTAATACTTATTTGTGACATCGTACCCAGGTGCTCATTGGGAAAACCTGAAATCAGTGCTCCCCAAACTGTAATTTTGCAGGAGAAAACCCTCAGATTCAATGTTAAAGAACATTGTGCATATAACGGTCTATTAGCAGACAAAGTAAAGCAAATGTGAGTGACTGAACATCGAGAGGTCACCATCTAAAACAGAAGAAATACATGACCAAGAATTTGTTCAATTACCACTGCCACCGCAGAGACTTGTGAGGTATTCCAAAGATCACTTATACTGGTATTATAGGTCCCATGCAGTGTATAAGCCCAGACAAAGCATTCTCCAAAGCTCCCAATATCACCTGTAATATACTTCTTTATTCTAAAAAAAGCAAACAAGGCACAATGTCATAACATGCCCTCAATATTAAAAATTACCTATAATAACCATATCTCACAAAGAATACACTTTATCAAAACCGCGTACCTTCACGAGGTAGGTCACTGACGACAATATATTGAATCCTTATCGTTTGTGATTAACATGCCATTAATAGTTATAGTATCTGGGCATCTAGATGTCCAAAGAGTCAGGTGTGTATATATATATATATATATATATATGAACATCAATGCTGAGCTTTCAGCATCTTTCAGACTCAGTATTTTTCTGTGAGTAAAATGTCTAATGCTAGGCACGTGTATATACAACTACTAAAGCTCCAGAAGTACCGGTTGTCAGTTTGCCCACAACTGGTGAAAGCTTTCTCATTTAAAACAACTCCTATTGTTGGTATGATTGCTCCAAAAATATATCCAACTAGTTGTTTCATTATCTATGCTATGTGTTTTCTCTGTGATGGTGTCATTGTTATTGCAACTATAGTATATACAAATGATACATTTTAGGAAAGAGCAAAGTTAAATAGCAAATACCCTCCCAATCCAAATAAGTATCCTGCCTACAAATAAATCCCAGAAATGACTGTTTCTTCTCCTTGTAAAATTTTCCACGTGGCTCCCATTATTTAAAATGTGTTAACAACTACTAATTCCCACCAGTTCTTATTTTGTAAATGCATATTTTCCCGTTTTGTCTACAGTCGAATTTAAGAAAAAAATGATCTTCCTAAATTAAAATTAATCTTGTTTCTTCTAAACATTTTTTTAAAACATCTTCCTCTGTGTTTTTACTGTATGAAATATTTGTACTCCTTCCTTCTAATATCCCTTAAATGGTTGCCTTATGAAGCTCAAATTCAGCTAAAGATGGCTTGTCTGGTACACAAAGCCCTACAATTCAAAACACCCAGTTACCAAGCCCAAAAACGTGAACTGTCTGGGGCGGTAGATCCTCAAGAAGTGCGAACTCTTTCCTCATGAAACCACAGATCTATATCTAAAGGAAAACCTGCCAACGAGCCTTCTCTGGTGCTGCCCCGAAGATCTGGAACTCTCTTCCACCTGAAGTACGCAGAATCTCCTCCACGGCTGCCTTCAAACTGGAAGCCAAAAGATTCCTAATGAACAAGTTCTTACCTTAAATGGGTTGTGATCCTCTGCTCAAAATCTCTGATCCTACAATTGTTAAACCTTCATGATGCCACTCTTCTTTATCTCATTGTTTGAGCCCTCTTAGCCTGATTTGTATTAGTTGTTGTATTTTTCTCCTTTGACCCCTTTGTACTGTAATTATTCATGTTTATTATGCTTTCTTTGATGCCAATATTGCATTTATTACCTTCCTTCTATCCTTTTGTAAAGCACTCTGATATCCTTCGGGATCTTGTTCGCGCTATATAAAACTTTATCAATAAATAAATAAATAAAATAAATAATATCATAAGGAATAGTTTTTCTAAGGGTTTCATCAAGCAGGTTAAATTGTTTTTCTGAGCCTTAACACTATCTACAGGCATGAATGGTCTAAAATAATACCAGCTGTGTCTATTTCTTTCCTCTGTGGGTATAAATTCATGCTCTTCTGTAATGGTTCCTGTGAAAGACTCGGGTCATAATTTTAATAAAAATATTCAAAATAGTCTTGTCTATATGCTAAGCAAAATACTACATGTGATTGTATATGACAAAGGTATATGGTAATAAGTTACCTCCTCTGCAACTGATGAAGGTAACCGGGAATAGACATAATCATTTGGGTCTAGTGCCTGTGTGCATTCTCGCACTTATCTAGAATAAACATTAGTAGAGTAATCTTCTTTCATGTAACTCACAAATGATGCCTTTAATTTTTCTCATCATTGCAGAATGAGAATTTTTTAGCAATAAAAAGAGTGTTTACCGAAAGGTAGCACCATTTGCTGGGAGCTAAACATACCATCACCATCTACACCGATCATAAAAAAAATTACAATTCTTCAGTTCTGTAAATGTCCTTACTCCACGGTAGTTGTGATGATTTCACTTCTTTAGTGACTTTAATTTTCTTATTACGTATCAACCACAAACCAAACAACTGTAGTCAGATATTTTATCCTGTTTAGATTATCCTGAAGATTCTAGTGACTCAAGCGTCTTCAGTATAATCCCTGCAGACAAGCTGATCACTCTTGCCACCGTAGACAACTTTATGGATAGTGTCAAGAAAGAATGCAAAGACTACACCCCATAACCGTGGCTCAGAAAACCATCTAACACAATAGAGCATGGGTATTACTTTCATGCAGGTAAATGATATGTAGCAACCCATTAGTTGCAGCACCAAGGGGCCGATTCCGATCTCAGTTGGAAGAGCCTCTGAGAGCCGTCCGGAGCATTACCTTCCGACCGACTTGTTCCAGGAGCCGGTCCATCCAAGCGACGAAGTATGATGCGCAAATGTCTCCAATTACCGACGGACTCTTCCGCTCGAATTCCAGCACCATTTATCGACCGAGCCGGATCCTGAAACATAGAATGGAGTCGCACTGAACCACTCCCAAAGCAGTTTCCGTTCGCCCAAGTATGATGTGTACTTCCTACGCGCCGAACAAGTCGCCACCTCCGGCAAGTCAGAGCATCCAGAAGAGCTGTATTTCAGCTTTGATTCGCGCCACAACACAGTCACTGCGTATGAGACAAACCAGCCATGTATCCGATCACGCATGTCATCCCAATACTGTACGCCTATGGTCGAAACAACAACCGGAACCGATGTGTCCGTTGCAGACGGTAAGTCAGACACCTACCACACATAAAAACGACACAATCCAGCGAAAGGCAACACACCCATGGGGGGAGGATGCCCAACACTACCAGAATTGCCCACCCCATAGGGGTGGATGCCCAACACTACCAGCATTGCCCACCCCTTAGGGGGTGGATGCCCAAAACTACCAGCATTGCCCACCACATAGGGGGTGGATGCCGTGCAGTACCAGCATTGCCCATCCCATAGGGGGTGGATGCCCAACACTACCAGCATTGCCCACCACATAGGGGGTGGATGCCCAACACTATCAGCATTACCCACCCCATAGGGGGTGGATGCCCACCACTACCAGTATTGCCCACCCCATAGGGGTTGAATGCCCAACACTACCAGCATTGCCCACCACATAGGGGGAGGATGCAGAACACTCCACCAGTGCCTAAAATACGTTTAGAATGTATAGTGTTTGCAAAATTTGACACATCAAGAGAATTATTGGGCAAACGGCCCATATCTGTAGTGACAAAAAAGCAGACTTTTGGATTCACTCCCCCATCATCTTCAAGCACATAGGGGTCATGGGGGATGACCAACCCTCACTGTAGTCACAAAGAGGAGAATGTATGTCACACACACCCAGCATGTCCTATCAATCATGTCATACTTGAGCCTAAAAACACAAGCAATGTAGTGAGAAAGCAGTGGTTGTGTGCCAAACTACATAACGGTTTTCAACAACATTGTTGTGTGTGTCAGATACCCGCAGCCATGTACATCCAAACTGTGCTCTTGGGGGAAAACACTGCCAACAATGTTCAATAGGTCAATGTAACATGTGACCAACAAAAAACCATAAACACACATTTTGTCACAAGCACACACAATCACAAATGATTCTATCCGAAACAACATTTGGGATTATAACCAGTACCACACTGTGGCAGCAAGGTCAAATGATAAACATAGGGGATGTGCTGAGTGAAGATGAAGGAGTCACAGGGCGAGAAGAGCAAACAACTATATAAAACATACACTCAATGCCATTTCAACACTGCCGAAATCTTGGGGTGAAGATGCACAAAGTCAACCAACCAGCCACACACTGCAGTATAAACACATCTGTTTGAGTGTTGAAGTGGCACAGTACACACAATGTGGGTCCAAACTCCACTGAGACATATGCGTGCTGAGTACAATCTTGAAGGATCACATATTTAGGGACTGTGAATGTGGCAAATCAGCTATTGTATGATGAGCGGGTGCACAAGAGTCTCAGGTGGGACAAGCATGGTGGAACAACAAACAAAACACAAGACACTGACTCACGTCCGCATGACCCTCAAAGCCACATCACTGTGGTGACTGTATCATGTCTGCTGACTCTGTCATGCTTAATTTGGATGTGTGCCAGACTTTAGAGCACTATCACTCATGCGCACTGTGGCATGTTCCTTGCAAGAACCACTGCTTTCTCACATACCCAAACATTACTCCCACGGCATGGCCCGTAATGTAAGGCCACCCAAGAGGTATGGGCCTTGCTGAGAGACCACTGATATTTGGGCAGTCCAAACACAACACACCTTGACCAGCCACATTATGCCTCACCGAAGCCTAAATAGGCTGGAGACGTTGCACAGGAACCCATGACAGTGTGTATCACTGGCTGCATTAGTAGGAAAACACCATTCAACACACATCATTCTGATCATAATACACACATGGGTCCATGTACTGTTGTGTATGACCAATTTGTCAATCAGCGTATCTGCAAGGTACCCCCAGCATGGCACATACTAGGACACACACAGTACATGTTTGAACAAGAGGTGCCAGACACACATATGTATGGCACAAAAATTCACACCATCTGTTCACAATAACACAAACTCCAACCCTGTAGGGAAACAGGAGTAAACACACTCACGGAAGTATGACATTCAGATGGGTTGCTGTACAATGGAGCACACAGGAGACAGCCCACGACAAGCTTGGGAAAGGACAAGGCCCCCTGCTCGAAGGATGGAAGTGCCTAACTGCAGGGAAAAGTTGCAATTAAGGAAAGGTTGCCTAAGGCAAGGCAATGACCGGAGCTGCTATGGACAAAGAAACCACGAACATACAGAATGCTGTAAACATACAATAAACAATAACATACAGAGATAGGATGTTCAATCATTTAATTTGTAAAAAATTAATCATAAATATTTTATATAAACATTGTTCTGTATATATTTAAAATACATTTCTAGCCATGAATTGATGATCATGAATAAAGTTTATATAACAATGCTAACCAAGTAATGCAGACTTTGTTGTGGTGCTTTTTTCTCTGTAGTACAATGTTATAAACTGAGTTGATCTGAGCGTAGATAACAATAGAATTTGATTGAAAATGAATCACACACAGAAACATTTGCATGATCTGGCGGTCATTTATATACACACTACTCACGTTTCGGCTTTGCCTTCTTCAGGGATCCGTCTCAGTTAAAATCTGTACTGGTATAATACAACAACAAATGAAGAGAAATTGGTTTCTTTGCCCATAAGGGAAACTTCAGGAAACTTACTATAGTGAGCAGGATAATGCAAAGGATAAGTGTGGACTGATAGGCAACACTACGGAGACCAAGGGTTCCGGAATGATAGAAGACCATGCTAAACCTTATAGGTAAAGACTGTGAAAGTGACACCCAAAAGTGTGACAATAAAGGTGCACAAGTTTATATACAGTGAGTGAGTTATTCCCAGACATACTAGTGTACTTAAAACGGAGAGATGATTATACCTAATTGATAAACTACCTGTAGAAATACTGAAGATAAATATGACGGAAGGTCTGGACTTCCTTTAATCATGAAATAGTGTCCTAGACGGGAATACAGGGATTAGATTGTCATGTTTGTTTATATATTAGGAGATACAGTGCTATGCTATTTGAAGGCAAAGGGATCATGAGTTACCTTAATCAGACTGTTGCGGCATATGTTGCGCTTGAATTGTACTGTACATGGGATAATTAATGGACAAATATATGGGGCTGGCTTTTTTTTAAAAAAACAACGAGCTGGCGGTGAGCTCTGTAAGGGATAAATAACAAGGAAGTTCAATAAGTCACAGAGATGGAAAAGACCGTAAAGTAAAATGGGGTGAATGTGTTACTTATCCTTACCCTGATATAACTAGCCCAATATCGCGGCAAGCTGCTGATTTAATAAGTCTCTGTTTCAAGTGTAAGACATGATGCTCTTCACAGGTTTGAAAACAATGTTTAAATGAATGGATCAAGATGAGTTCTGCATGTATATAGACATGGTGTAACATGTTTCTGTCTACTACATAGGGTGTACATATAGTAGTGTGCAGGGTAATATGAGGGGGTTTTAATAAAAATGATGAATGAATTGCAATTTTGAGCTCGTAAAATATAGGGGACAGTAATACAAAAGGTTTCAGATGTATGTAGTCAGGCACTGAAGAAGAGCCTCATCTGCTATTGTATTGGGAAAGTATGGGTTAAGATAGCATTTAAGAGCAAACAGGCATGAAGGGACTGTCCCGAACCTCTGTATGCGATGTGAAAATCACACCATAGGCAGCGCAAAAAGGTGCCTATACATACTGTTTTTAGAGCCTCATCAACCCGGTGTTAGAAACAACATAATGTGAAACTTAATAGACATGGACTCAGATACTGGTAATATGGGTCGAGCGAGGCAAGCTAATACAAAATGAGGCTCTTACAGGTTAAGGCGCCTCATCGCTATCACACTGAACGATGTCATAGAGGGTGGCTTGCAAGGCCGATATAAGTAGTGCAGCTTGGCGCTGGCTTACCTCAGATTCCAGCTCCATGCAATGGATACGTGACGCGGGAAAGGTTCCTGAAAAGCCGCTATACGTGAAAGACGCTGCAGTCAGAAGTTTAAATAAATGCTGACTGGACATGACGAAGGAGGTGGGGCACTGTATAAACAGGTGCCTTGACCGTGCTCGTGCGATAATGAGCTTCTTGCGGCAGCCATGTTGGAACGAGGTCAAAAAAGAATGAGGTCCATGAACAAGCCAGTAAACAGTTACGGTGCTGGATCAAAGTGTAATGTTGTGATATGTGCTGGGCGCTAGAACCGGCACATGAGGCTAAGCGGTGGGAGGAGAGCTGGGTGACGGAAGAGGAGGAGCCGGGGATAGATAGAGCAGTACAGGAACGTAGTGGGTGCACGAGAATAAAGCTCCCATTGTTAATAATGGTGTCTGTGTCATTTGAACTGGCGCAGCGGCACTACAACTGGCGACGACGGTGGTCGTAAACTTTGCCTGCCTACCTGTGTCCTGGTGTGTGCTCCGCTGCCTCGGAGATGTGCTGAGTCGCGGACCGGGTGCCCACCCTGGTCGTGTTGTGCCTCGCTGTGTTTGCTGCTCGCTCTGCTGCCTCGGAGATGTGAAGTCCACCGCCGCGCCCTGGGAGTCCACCCCAGTCACGTATATCCTTGGAGGGATTCGGCGTTGCCGCGACCCGGGAGCCCACCCCGGTCGCAGAGGAGGCGATGCAGTCTACTGATCGCGACCCAGGAGTTCACCCGGTCATGTGCCCTGGGCTGCAAGTGCCTGTGTACAAGTGCAGTCTGTGGAGGAGTGCGGGATCCGATGCTGTGCCCGGTAAAGTCGTCACCTACGATGTACTGGAGTTTGTCTGTTCCCACGCTGTTGCTCCCATTGAATGAATCAAACCCGATAATCTCTTGAGGAGCGAGATTTCACCGGTGGCCATCTTTAAGTCAGGCACCTCAACCAATCCCCCCTGCGAGGAGTGCTCGGCGGCCGAGGTCAGGCGTCTGCTGAAAACCTCAACAAGCATTGGTAAATGACTGTCAGAGGAGCTATCAGGTGCCTTATCATATATTAAAAGACCACATCAATGGACTTATGGGACTGTCAGCTCGTCTGGTCTCCGGCCCTTGATATTTATTGATGCGAGTGGCAATAACTACATATCAAGTAGCTGCTGGACTGCTCTTTTTATTGGTGCCCTGCGATTGACCCTACACTATAGCATATTTGAAGATTGGTGCTAACGGTGGCATTTTGAACCAAGTGGCAGGCGCTGTGAGGGTTCCTGTGGTTTGACTATCCATCACAAAACATTTGCTCCACATTTGCTCCACCATATTCATACGCAATGTCTGGATCGCCAACGTCAAGACAGAGTCATGCCTCTGCTAGCGCCAGCACCAGGCCGGAGTCCCCTACGTCCACAGCGCAAATGGGTGGACACAGACTTAGCTTCTCGGAGTCCCTTTTCTACGCCCGCCGGAACCCTTGGTCCTCATATCGGGGGGAGGTATGAGTCTTCTCTGGCAGGAATGGCTAGAAGACTTTGAAGACTTCATAAAAGGGTCTAATGTGACCGAGGCGGAGCAGCAACTGATTGTATTACGTAATCTAATCGGGAAAGATGTTGGTCAGATTATAAAGGAGCTTCCGGCTGACGCTGCTTCCTCCTATGCCAATGTGCGTGACGCACTAAACAGAAAACTTCTTCACAAACGGAACGCTGACTGTGAAAGATATACATTCAATCTGGCTTCTCAAGAAAAAGACGAACCCATGAGTATTTTCATTACGCGACTTCGCCGCTTGGCCCACTACTGTGAATTTGACTCTTTCTCGACGGAAGACGCCCTTCACCTGCGAATCATAGAAGGATGCCAGTCTGAGTCGTTACACAGACGTCTACTAAAGAAAAGCTAATCTCTGGATGAGATCGAAGAAATGACGCGAGTACATGATCCGGCAGAAGAACATGCCAAGAGAATGGAAGCTGGAAGAGGCGAAAAACGTGAACAAGCATTTCGGCTCCAATCCCGCAACACCAACAGGTCTTCCCCTGCAAAGCAACGATCATCCAGATCTAAAGTTCAGTCCCATTATACAAGTCATCGGCATCGCAGTACTAGCCTGACTGATAAACGACAGGAGCGCCAACTTAAATGCTATCGATGTGGATATGACTTCCCTCACACGGAGACCTGCCCTGCCTTAGGCCAAAAATGCAGGAAGTGTGGCCGGGACAACCACTTTGAGAACGTCTGCGGAGCTCCTCGCAAAGACACCCACAGATACAATTCCAGACAATCCAGACAGTCTAACATTCGCCATCATGCCAAAGCAGTGTGGGACTACAGAGATTCTTCCACTGGCTCTTCACAGTCCAGCCACCAGTATCATGGGACATATCAATCCCATCCATCACAATCTCGTGAGTCGATGTCGCTGTCCCCAATATCGCAAGACAGTGATGAGTACGTCTGCATGGTTGCGGATCCGGACCGGTTGAAGAAATACCTGCGACTAAATCTTAAAATGGGCACACACTTGGCCAAATTTGTTCTGGATAGTGGAGCATCTCTCAAGTATAACCCAGTTGCAGAATACAAGAGAATGAGTCCACCACCACTCTTGCATAAAGCCAACGTGCGGGTGTACACTTGGATGTCAAAGAAACCTCTTGCTTTTTTAGGACACTTCCTGACTAATCTCACGTACAAGGACAGAACTATTCCGGCCCACATTCATGTCATTGATGGTCCTGAAGCAGATTGTCTTCTTAGCTTGCCCACGGCGGAACGACTTCGACTAGTAGAAATTTTGTATAAAGTCGATGACGTAGATAACAAGTTTCCGAAGTTATTCACCGGACTCAGAAAGATGGCTCATTGCCAAGTTCAATTGCATATAAATGAACGTACGACAGCCATAGCTTAACATCACAGGAAAATTCCATTTCACCTTCAACAGTCTGTAGAGGAGGAACTGCAGGATCTTCTCCAGGCTGACATCATTGAAAAAACATCAGGACCCACTCCCTGGGTCTCTCCAGTGGTTGTTGTGCCTAAAAAGGGCTCACCTGGCAAAGTGCGCCTCTGTGTAGATAAGAGGGCACCCAACACCGCCATTGAAAGAGAAAGACACACGGGGCCTCATATTAGCGACATGATTGCGTCACTCAATGGTGCGCAAATATTCTCCAAACCAGACCTTAACAAGGGCTATCACCAGCTGGAACTTCACGAAAAATCGAGATATATCACCACATTCTCGACTCATCAAGGCCTGTTCAGATACAAAAGACTCAGCTTTGGGGTCTCTTCTGCTGCTGAGATTTTTCAGGAGGCCATCAGAAAGGTAACTCATCACATTCCCAATTCTCTAAACTACAGTGACGACATCCTAGGCTATGGAGCAACTGTGCAAGAACACGACACAGCGCTGGACCGAGTCTGTCATGCTCTGTTGGAGGCCAATCTCACTTTAAATAAAGACCAATGCGAATTCCACAAATCCACATTAAAATTCTTCAGACACATCTTCTCAGGCGCCACGATGAAATCAGATCCTGTGGAAATTTAGTTCGTATCTGAACATTATCTGCGCCATCTTGTCTCTCCCCAAGCGCCACACGCAGAAAACGCGCGACGGCCATTTTAGGCACCATGGTCTCATTGCCGATCGCCAGCGCATCCCTCAGACCCTGCAAACATCCCCCGCGCGCCGGCCACCCCCGCTCTCTCATACATGGGCCATAAACCCTCTCCTTCTGCGCGACCCTGCCATGGAACCACATCCCGCGCCTGACCAACACCTCCTTTCATCCCATACATGGTCATACATCCTTTTGATAACCCCCTTCCTCTGCGCCCGATTGTCCGAACCGATCCCGGCCATCACCTAGCCCTGCGGATGCAGTTTATTGCCCCTACTGTAAGGGAAACACCTCACATCAAAGGGATTACAGTAGATCAAGGCCCCCACCCCCTGAGACCCGACCAGTCGCACACACCCCCGGGAATTGGCGGAATGTCCAGCTGTGTGATAGCCATCTCCTACTGTGGGTGGGGTGGGGACTTCCACTGTAGTTATGTGTGGGAGCGGATCCGAGCCGGGGATTCCGAGGATATTCTTTCATGTATCAAAGCAATCTCAAGAATGTGCCATGTACAATAAACCGGTAATGAAGTCAAAAATGTGTGTATAAGAGACCAGGTCTCAGAGATGCAGTTAGAGCACCTCGAGACGATACTTTGCTGTCCGATCTGATGTGTTCTGCTCCGACGGAATAAAACTTTGTTTCCTGCCTTCCAGTCTCCGGCGCCTGCCTCTTTTGTTGGTTAATCATCGAATGGTATAAGAGGCGATTACCGCCGGGCAATACTTGAAAGGTTATCGACTGAAACTGCTGCTACCATTTAACAATTGGCGTCCCAAACGTGGGGCCCATCAGCGACACGTGGATCCAACGGGAGAGGTCCCGACGACAGAGTGAACGACTGCAACGATCGGGAAGAGCTCCTGCCCGATAGACCCTCGTCTGGCAGCCAATCATCTGAACTTCACTGGTTCCGAGCAGACCTCTCTCGAGTGATCTACGGTCCTGACTGGGAACCATCAGGAGTGCCGCGGCAAATACGGAGAGTAGAGGACGATCGGGCGCTGGAGGCGGAAGACGAGAAACTGTCCATGCGGTCCGGGTAAGGTCGTGTAACACGACAAATTGCGGAACGATTGATTGATTGATTGATTGATTGATTGAAAATACTAGTATTGCTTATTTGATTGTTCTTTTTGAGATATTCGCTGCCTACAAACGGGGAAGAGTAGAAATACTCTCTCTCCCTTTGCAGATAGTGAAGGGTAGGTAACGCGGACTTTTGATCCCCTTTGTAACCTGTCGTGCCTATTTTTCTCCCCACTGATTGATTGTCCGAACATTGATTGTTTTTGACGAATAGTGCTTTTTGAGATATTCTCTGTTTGCAAATAACGTAGAATAGAAATATTCTGTCTAGTCTTTGCAGATAGTGAAGGATAGGTAGTGCGGACTTTTGTCCCCCTTTGTAATCTGTCATGCCTATCTTCTCCCCACTGATTGGTAGTTGGTTCTGCCCAGACCGCTTATTGGAGATGAACCATCCGGCTCCACTGGAAGGCACCCCTAATAAGGACATGTTTACTAAATATGGACTAGTCGCTGTAGCTTATAGCAAACTATGGCATAAATATACAAAGAAGGACTCCGAAAGTCAGTGGCCACTGATGGGATCCTTTGATGGCCATAAAATAGAAACGCTAGAAATAGCTCTACGTAGCAATAAAATGACGCCCACTATGCTCGACAGTATCGGCATGTGGCGTAAAGAAACAACGCAACGGAAAAAGAGAGACGAAGTAAAGGCAGAAAAAGAACTACGAAAGGCAGCTCACCTTGCCGCTAGAAAGTTAGAGGAAGAAATAAAGGAGAGAAAGGAAGCTAAACAAAAACAAGAATCTGAAACGTCAGGCCAGTGCCCTGTTAGGACCCCCTCTACGCTCTACCCTGAGTTGCCTTCCAAGCAACGGGCGAACGATGAATTGCTATTAGGTCCTCCCATCATCTACATGCCCCCTCCATACGCACCCTCCCAACCTATAGTGCAGCACCCACAACCCCTGAACGCAAGCGAAAGCAGTACCAGGGCCTCGGTCCTCACGGCCTCCGCGCCGGCCGAGCCTCTTGTACTGAACACAACGTTAGCAATAACATTAGATGACCCCGAGACGAGAAAGAAAGATTCCGCCAGAATGAATCGGCTAACAAAGGGTGAACGAGCCGGAATCGATAAGGTAGTGAGAACACTAGTAGAACGGAAGGAAAGTGAGGAATATGTGACAGATATGTATAACTCGTATGCCGACAACCACAGACGACACTTTGTCGTACGACTTTGTTATCACACTCTGAATGCCTATGAGGATAGGTACCAGGATAGAGGTCCCGAAGGCTTAGCAACCTTGTATAGAAAGGTTGATATTGGGGAAGAGGGAGAGGGCGATGTGACGGACCTCTTCACACGTACACTCGAAGTCTTCCGACATCTTAAAGAACACAGGCAGACGACCAAGACAGAAACCCCCATAGCGACTGAACCCCAGGCAGGAAAAGCTGATACCATGATGCCCATCAAGGAAGCCGCTCCTTACTGGGTCCCCCCACGAGGTCAGGGAACACATGATGACATCAACCACCAAGATGCGAAGGGAAGGGTTGTATATAACTGGGTCTATCAGCCATGGGACCGACAAGACATCCTGACCTTTAGAAAAACCCTACCCGACTTAAGAAAGAACCCGACTGCCTTTTACACAGAACTAGGTACGGCCTTAGGTTCAACTATAATGACCTTGGCGGATATCGATTTGTTCTTCGGGTTATGTCTGCCGGCTGATGTGTGGAAGCAAATCCGGAAAGTCGACCACGCTGAGCCGTTCGGATATACCTGGGTACAACTCGATACCATAGACAAGCAGCGAGAACCTGGACAGAAACCTCGAAAGGCCATATTGGAACTCCCAGACAAGATTGTTCAGAAATTAAAGACCCTAATCCCAGAAAGGAAGGTAGACTGGTCGATAGTGACGGCTTGCCGCCAGAAACCCCAGGAGGATGTATCCGAATACTTCTCTCGATTCGAGACAGTGTTTTCCGATTATAGTGGCCAGGACATGACCACTGCAACCGGACATCACCTCTTTGTCCAGAATTATGTGAAGGGTCTGTCACAGGAAGTCTCCCAGAAGTTACAGACCAGCGAGAGTAGTTGGGCAGCCTCCAAACCCGCGGCTATCCTCCAGATGGCCCAGTACTACGAACACCAAAAGAATGAGAACGATAGGGCGTCCGAGAGAAAGAAAAAGGAGCTGAAGGAAAGGGTAATGATCGCACAGTTGCAAGGGGTGACCATAGGAAGGGAACCTCCCAAGGGAAACTACCAACCGACTGCTCCTAGAAAACTACCCCCTAGAGACCATGCACCCACACCTTACGCTGGACGCAGGGACTTAGACGAGAATCAGTGTGCGTTCTGTAAAGGGTTCGGACACTGGAAATCCCAGTGCCCGGTCCTTCTGGATATGAACAAGAATAGGGACACAAGAGACATAGCAAACAGCCCCAGAAATAGAGGACAGGGATGAGGGTACACGAACGACACCACCAACGACAGGCCAGACAGACCAAACACCTTCGACCGCCCCCGACAGAACCAGTGCCAGCAGTCCGACTACGAAAACACCCATGACTTTGCATAGGACCGCCAGGGGCAAGGGAGGGATCCAGTCGAACTCCGTGTTGACCAGCAAGGTCCTTACGTCACTGCTAAGGTCCTGGGCACAAAGTCTCCATTTTTGGTAGATACTGGGGCGACACGTAGTGCGCTATCTAAACGGCTGATCCCAAGGGCACCCTTGTCTGGCTCACATGTAACCTCAATAGGCTTTGATGGAACGCCCTCCACTAATCCCTTGTCTGCACCAATCTCCTTTGACTTGGAAAATAACACCACTGACACGACATTTCTGCTCTCCTCCAACACCCCCGACGCCATTATGGGTCTTGATTGACTAAAACATTTCCGGGCTACCATCAGATGTTCCCCAGACGGAGTTCGAGTCATACTGCACGATAACCCAGATCTGTTCAGGCCTTGTCTCGCACGACGTATGTTCTCCATAACCGATGCTGACCTGTCCCTACTTGACACGTTACCCACACATCTATGGGCTAAAACCGACTCAGACGTAGGACACATGGTGATCGACCCTGTACACATAACTGTCCGACCGGACGCAGTGCTCCCAAAGCTTCCACAGTATCGGATATCGCCCGAAGGCGAGAAGGCGTTGGTGGAAATCATCCAGTCCCTAGTCGATACAGGAGTGGTAGAAGAAGTAGTTAGTAATGTTTGCAACAGTCCTATCCTACCCATTGTTAAGAAGCAAGGCGAGGGAGATGAGAAAGCATACCGCTTCATTGTCGACTTACGAGAGGTTAACAAAGTAGTCATACCTCAGTACCCCGTAGTCTCAGATATCACCACCATCCTCACCCTGATTCCGTCCACTGCCACTACCTTTACCGTTATTGACCTCAAGAACGCATTCTTTTCCATCCCCATCCACCCAGACAGCCGCTACCTTTTCGGCTTCACCTTAAAAGCCCGTTCGTACAGATTTTGTAGGGCACCACAAGGCTACACTGAGAGTCCCAGCATATATAGCCAAGCCCTCAAGAGACAACTAGATGCAGTTCAACTACCGGACGGAGTGGTGTTAATACAGTACGTCGATGATATTCTTTTGGCGGCCGACACCACTCCGCTTGCAGTCACAGCCACCATCCACCTCCTCCACTTCCTCGCGGAGAACAAGGTCTCCAGGAAGAAGTTGCAATTCTGCCAACCCCAAGTGACATACCTAGGCCACCTCCTATCCAAAGATGGGAGGAAGCTTACACCTGACCGAATTCAGACCATCCTAGAAACCCCTGTTCCCAAAACTCAGAAGCAAGTGCGGTCTCTGGTAGGCCTCACCTCCTTCTGTCGACAGTGGTTGCCAAACTTCAGTCTTATTGTAAAACCTCTGCTTTCCCTGTTGGCTAAAGATGTCCCCTTCCCCCTCCCCTGGACACCCGAATGCCAATCCTCCTTCAAAGAATTACGAGATGCCCTTTGCTCAGCACCAGTCCTAGGAACCCCAGACTACACTAAACCTTTCTCCCTCTTCACCCACGAAAGGGAGGGATGCGCGTTGTCTGTTCTAACCCAGTCCATAGGTCCCAAGCAACGCCCTTGTGCCTACTTCTCTGCCACTCTTGACCCTGTAGCCAGAGCTTTGCCCGCCTGCCTTCGAGCGGTAGCCGCCGCTGCTGTCTCTATCCAACAAAGTGAGGGGATCGTGCTTTCAAACCCCCTCACCGTGCTAGTACCCCATGCAGTTGACACCCTCCTGAACCAGACTAAGACTCAACACCTGACTAGCGCACGACTGCCTGGTTATGAACTGACTCTGCTTGCACCCCACATCACGTTGAAACGATGCACCACTCTGAACCCAGCCACTCTGCTATCTCTCCCTGACAATGACCCCAATGTGTCCCCGATACATGACTGTGTGACCCTCACCGACGAACAGACCAAGAGTAGGGTTGACCTCCGAGATACTGCCTTCCCAGATCCTGACGGAGAGCTGTGGGTAGATGGCTCATGCATCAAGCTCCCCGACAGCACCACCTCAGCCGCCTATGCAGTCACCACGGCCCGAACAGTTGTTGAGACAGCCCGCATCACACAGCGATCCGCACAGGCGGCTGAACTGATTGCTCTCACATGAGCATGCATCCTAGCAGCGGGGACAACCGCAAACATTTACACCGACAGCCAGTACGCCTTCGGGGTGGTTCACCACTTTGGGCTCCTATGGAAGGAGAGGGGATTCCTGACTTCCCATGGCACACCCATCCTACATGGAGATCTAGTCTCTGCTCTGACCGAAGCAGTCCTCCTCCCCACACGGCTAGCTGTGATCAAATGCCAGGCACACAAAAAGGTGACGGACATTATAGGACAGGGAAATGCGCTGGCTGACATCACTGCCCGAACCACAGCCGAGAATAGGTCAACAACACGCATGTACGTGACCAGGTCACAAACTGAAAAATGGAAGGATGCTAGGGAAACCATTAGAGACATACAATTGGCCAGCTCACCACACGAATTGACTGAATGGGCACGGGTGGGATTGAAAGACGATGAAGGCTGCTGGCGAACTAGAGACACGAACAAATGGTTGTTACCTGACTCATACCTGATTCCCATGCTGACCATGACACACTCCCCCGCACACATAGGGTCTGCCCCCATGATTGAACTCATCTCCAAAGTCTGGCACAACGACAAAATCCCAGACTCAGCTAAACGCCTAGTCTAACAATGTCTGATATGCCTCCAACACAACCCTGGTAAAGGAACTGCTGTACCCTGGGGAGGGTTTGGGGTTCCTAGTCACCCCTTTGAGGTCCTACAGATGGACTACATTCAGTTAGAAAGGTGCCAAACCCTGAAGTACGTGCTTGTCGTTGTGTGCGCTTTCAGCAAATGGGTGGAAGCCTACCCAACCCGCGACAACACTGCTATGACTACCGCAAAAGTACTACTGAAAGAATTCTTCCCCCGTTACGGCCTTTGTTGAATTTTGTGGAGCGACAACGGCCCCCACTTCGTAGCCGAAGTTATCCCACTCATCCTAAAAGGGTTGGGTGTAAAACAGAAGTTTCATGCGGTCTTCCACCCCCAATCTGCAGGCTTGGTTGAGCGACATAATGCCACATTGAAACTCAAACTAGCCAAAATAGTTGCCACCACAGGACTGAAATGGCCAGACGCCCTCCCACTAGCATTGCTATCAATGCGTTCCACTCCTACCAAACACCACTTAACCCCCTACGAGGTCGTCTTCGGGCGACCCATGAACCTTTGGACTGCACCAAAACCAGCATCCATTCACGACGTCCCGGACGTCCTCATGTCTGACTATCTGTACAATCTAACTAAAACGTTGTCTGTTATCCATCAGCAGGTGCTGCAAGCCATTCCCGATGCTTCCAGGGGCCCCGGACACGACATCCAACCCGGTGACTTTGTCCTAGTGCGCAACTTCCAGCGCACCAAGAGTCTGGAGCCCCGGTGGACGGGTCCCCTGCAAGTCCTGATCACCACCCGAACAGCTCTTCGAGTGAAGGGGAAACGTAATTGGCTGCATGCACACCACTGCAAGAAGGTATCATCGACCCTGAAGACCACCGACAACATCACCGCCCACGAGGAACTTCTGGACAAAGACCGACCATCCCTGAGCTGCTACCCGAATACAGAGACACTTGAATTGACTGAATATCCCGATCCCACTGTGCCATCCAAAGAAGGGTATAACCTACGACGAAAGGAGGAAACTTCGGCTAAGCAGACCACGAACTAAGTTGAAATCTCAGAGCGGTAGCCTAGTCACCTCAAAGGCCTCCAGGAGAGAAACTAAACAAAGTCTGTGGTTCTGCCCGCTACTGAGTCCCTTGAAGGTGATGGAAGCGCCCGACATGAAGATGATGGAAGCAACCGGACGTCCGAAGATCCACTACAAAAACCCAAAGACTGACAAAATGCACAGCTCAAAGACTATTGCACTTTTTATTACCCTTCTCCTTTGCCTCCTTCTCATGGTCACTTTCTGGATCATGGAAGAAAACGCACCCGCTCATAAGACATTGCTGACCACTGCTCAACCCACCACCATGAAAGAACACCATCTGATTTCACTTTCACCCCAACTCCGAGAAAGACGTAAGGAGTTCTGGAATAACTCTTTTGTGCAACTGCTCCACCAACACAATCTTGCCGCCAATGCCACTAACTGCTGGATCTGTGGATTGCTACCACATGCCACTGGACATTCTATCCCTTTCATCCCTTCGCCCTTCTCTGTCCATGGCTCCTGCCTCGCTTGGCTAATCCTCCTGCAAGAAAGTTACAAGGACAATGCCACTTCCGGCAAAACTGTGTCACACTTCTATCATGGGTTCTGGCTGAACCAAACTGGAAAAACCTCTGCCCCCTTTTGTCCTCTGAGATCAAACACCTCTTTCCATATGGACATCCCTGCCAAGGAGCGAGTTGAAATGCAGGTGTTCAACAACCCAGCCAGACCCACCTTCTCTTACCTCCGGAAACGAACAGCAGCCACCCTAACAGTGGCCCTATCCGTCGTCAACATCACAGGTCTGGTGTGCCTTGAAGGCCTAGGAACACAGCCGGTAGGCCACAGTTCCTGTCTCATCATCCGAACATTGGACTCAGTTGACCCACCCTCCTTTGTTACCTCCCCAAATATGTACTTCGTCTGTGGTACTAAGGCCTACACCTGGCTTCCAAAAGGTTGGAGAGGCACCTGCTACATCGCTTTTATCCTTCCTCCAACATATGTGGCTCCAGCAAACCATCACCGGCAGAAACGTGCAAAGGACATTGTACAAGCCGACTCCACTGGAGCACAGTTCATGGATGCAGTAAAGGGACTTGTTCCACTGTGGGGTCCAATGGCAAACAGCCGTGCCATCCGGCACCTAACCCAGGCAGTCGAAACCACAATGAACATTACAGCCGGCATCCTCACCAACAACACCGCTGAGCTTCAGGCCATCCGCCTGGTAGCTCTTCAGAACCGCCTCGTTCTAGACGTGGTTCTGGCTGATCGTGGAGGAGCATGCCGCATCATTGGGTCCAGCTGTTGTACCTACGTACCGGATAACTCACCCTCAGTCTACAAGGCGATCGAACACCTCCACAGACTTCCTGCAGAGGTTCATCAGGAGCAAGAAGGATGGTCGCTTGGGAGTTGGTTTTGGGACACTATTAAAAGTTGGGGGTGGAGGTTGTTTACATTTATCATGATACCAATTGTGATACTGTGTGGGTGCTGTCTGGGGATTTAGTGCTTGCCACCTTTATGTTCACTTTTCACGAACTACATCTGCCCTAAGACTCTGAACTTTGAAGCAGAACGAATGAAAGCCCTGTACGAAGTAGAAGTACGTGGTATTATGGGGATAGATCTGAACTAAACAAGCTGGCGAGATATGTTAAAAGGGAGGACTGTGGAAATTTAGTTCGTATCTGAACATTATCTGTGCCATCTTGTCTCTCCCCAAGCGCCACACGCAGAAAACGCACGACGGCCATTTTAGGCACCATGGTCTCATTGCCGATCGCCAGCGCGTCCCTCAGGCGCTGCAAACATCCCCTGCGCGCCGGCCCACCCCACCCCGCTCTCTCATACATGGGCCATAAACCCTCTCCTTCTGCGCGACCCTGCCATGGAACCACATCCCGCGCCTGACCAACACCTCCTTTCATCCCATACATGGTCATACATCCTTTTGATAACCCCTTCCTCTGCGCCCGATTGTCCGAACCGATCCCAGGCCATCACCTCTCCGTGCGGATGCAGTTTATTGCCCCTACTGTAAGGGAAACACCTCACATCAAAGGGATTACAGTAGATCAAGGCCCCCACCCCCTGAGACCCGACCAGTCGCACACACCCCCGGGAATTGGCAGAATGTCCAGCTGTGTGATAGCCATCTCCTACTGTGGGTGGGGTGGGGACTTCCACTGTAGTTATGTGTGGGAGCGGATCTGTGCCGGGGATTCCGAGGATGTTCTTTCGTGTATCAAAGCAATCTCAAGAATGTGCCATGTACAATAAACCGGTAATAAAGTCAAAAATGTGTGTATAAGAGACCAGGTCTCAGAGATGCAGTTAGAGCACCTCGAGACGATACCTTGCTGTCCGATCTGATGTGTTCTGCTCCGACGGAATAAAACTTTGTTTCCTGCCTTCCAGTCTCCGGCGCCTGCCTCTTTTGTTGGTTAATCATCGAATGGTATAAGAGGCGATTACCGCCGGGCAATACTTGAAAGGTTATCGACTGAAACTGCCGCTACCATTTAACAATCCAGAAAAGATTGCCGCTCTGAATGACACCCCCAGACCGCGAAACGCGGGGGATGTACGTTCCTTTTTAGGCATGGCGAGCTACTGTGCACGCTATATCAAGGACTATGCCACTATCAGTTACCCTCTGAGAAAGCTGACCAAAAAAGCACGCCCATTTCAGATGTGATCAAGCCTTTCATGAAATCAAAGCTGCGGTTGAATCTGCCAACAATCTTCCATATTTCAATCCTATAAGAAAAACTGAAATCACCATGGATGCGAGTCCCGTAGGACTGGGAGCGATATTAGCTCAATAGGACAGAGAGAGTGATCAACAGTACATTGTAGCATATGCCAGTCGGAGTCCCACGGACACAGAGAGAGCCTACTCCCAGCCTGAAAAGGAAAGCCTGGCGGCAGTCTGGGCCTGCGAATATTTTCACATCTTCATCAATGGGAAACACTTCAGTTATCACGGATCACCAGGCCCTGATAACCATCTTTGGAAATCCCAGACTTAAAATGCCACCCAGAATAGAGCGCTGGGGCATTCGTCTTCAAGAATATACTTATACTACCGCTCACAAGCCGGGAAAAGCTGCAAATCCAGCTGATTATATGTCCCGACATCCCAAGGCAACGTCCAAATCCAATCCATCATTAGCTGAGGAATACATCCATTTTGTAGTGGCTCAAGCTAAACCACCCGCAGTCCCTCTGGAGGCCATCCTTGAGGTTACCAATGAAGATGCCACACTACAAAATGTAAAACATCGCATTCAGACAAACAGTTGGAGGCATTTGGAAGAATCCGGACAGAGTGAACAGATTGACAGTCAGGAACTGTCCTCTTTCAGACATGTGAAGTATGAATTGTCTATCACCTCAGATGGTCTTGTACTAACGGACAAACGGATCATCATCCCGAAACAGTTGCGCCAAGGAGTCATCAACCTAGTGCATGAAGGGTACAGAGGTATTATAGCCACGAAGAGAGCGCTGCGGGAACGGGTCTGGTTCCCTATGCTGGATCAGATGGTAGAACTTACACTGAAAGACTGCACACAGTGTCGACTAGTAAGTCGAGAGGATCCACCTGCGCCGCTTCAAATGTCTAAACTGCCGGATGGCGTTTGGCATCATGTTGCAGTGGACTTCTTTGGACCGCTACAATCTGGCAAGTATATCCTGGTCCTAATGGACGAATACTCACACTTCCCAATTGCGCACCTCATAACGTCAACCAAAGCCGCCACCACTATACCGATACTTGATGAGGTTTTTGCAGCATGCAGCATACTAAAGGTAGAAAAAACAGATAATAGCCCACCATTCAATGGGCAAGACTTCGCTGAATTTGCCAAGCACCTCAATTTCAGACACCGGAAGATCACTCCTTTGTGGCCCCAGGCCAATGTAAACTGGAAAGATTTATGGCCACTCTAAAGAAGACCATCCAGCAGGCAGAACTTTCAAAGTGTGATGTGCAAGTGGCTCTAAATGAAGTATTACGTGCATATCGAACCACACCACCTACTACCACAGACAAATGTCCGGCAACATTAATGTTGGGTCGCACTGTGCTCATCAGAATACCAACTTGGGAAGATGCAGCTAGTGGTTTGTCTCAAGACTCTGAACACGAAGAATTAGCAGCCACTGACAAACTGAAAAAGGAGAAGATGAAGGAATATGCAGACCGACGGAGAAAAGCTGCATAGCCCTCCATCCATGAGGGAAACTGGGTATTGTTGCGACAAGAACATCAGAAAAAAGCAGACTGTCAATAACATGCATGCCCACTGCTGGTGACAAAACAAAAAGGAACCATGATTACAGCTGCGTCGGAGGACAAGAGGATCACAAGGAATGTGACGCATTTTCAGAAATGAGAGGCATTGACTGCACCCCACAGTGTGGCAACAGGAGATGCACCTGAGTCAGTAAGTGACCATCGACCTTTCACGTCTCCTGACGAAAGGGAATGGGCGGCTCAAGAGGCCCATCTCCGGCCGCAACGAACACATCGAAGACCAGTTCGCCTGATTGAAGAACTGTAACTGTTATGTTCTATTATCGTTTAATCTGGCATGCACGGACACATCTTAGATAGTTAAAATTGTTTAAGAAGGGGGAAGATGTAATGTTGTGATATGTGCTGTGCGCTAAGACCGGCACATGAGGCTAAGAGGTGGGAGGAGAGCTGAGTGGCGGAAGAGGAGGAGCGAGGGATAGATAAGATAGAGCAGTGCAGGAACAGGAACTTAGTGGGTGCACGAGAATAAAGCTCCCATTGTTAAGAATGGTGGCTGTCTCATTTGTACTGGCAGAGCGACACTACACAAAGTTATGTTAGTATATAGATGTATATCGTTGGGGCCTCACCGCTAATAAAGCGAAACGTGGTAAACTGAAGTCTTAGGCCCCTGTGGGCCACAAATCAGGCAATTACTGCTGTACCACAGAATAAGGAAATTCCCATAAATAGTGAGTACAACTTGTATGGTGGGCATGGTGACCAGAAAGGAAATCGCCATACTGGGAAAACAGTTGGTAATATGCATGGGTGAATGATATGAATATGCAGGGAACCACATACTGTATCTCCATGTATATAATGAAGGAGAATATAGAGTCAGCTAATCGTTCGCCTACATGGGCTACCTCTTGAGGTGTTGCAGGAGTTACTATTTGACCAACAGAGGTGATTCACTGTGGTTGAATATAAAGGGGAGAAGCTAGTTATTGAACTTAACGGCTTGGTGCCACGGGATCTCCATGTTGAGTCCCTGGGTGGCTGTGCCAAGCAAAAAAATCCAATACACCTCTCTGCGTTTCCTGGTGGCTTCAGTATGGATCCCTGGCATGGATTGTATTTTCTCTAGGATAAACCAGCGTATGTCATCAGGGGTATGTTGCTTGTCTAAATAATGCTGAATGATCAGTGCCATCATTTTCTTCGTTTTTACCGCTGATCTATGCACCGTGAGACAGGCATTGAGAGATCTTGCGGTTTCCCCAACTTAACCGATGTTACTGGGGCGCAACAGAAGATAAATTATGTCCTTCGTTTTACAGTTGTACCTACCATTAGATTTAATGGTTTGTTTATTGAAATTCAGTTCAGACGTTTCTATCGTCTGTGGACATGATTTGCATGTATTACAGTGAAAATTTCCTCTTACCGGGTTGGGTCCATCTATAGATCTTTGTGTGGATTGGGTGATTGTCTTCATCCTTGAATGTACCACATGATCTTTTAAATTACTGTTTCTCGGGTACGCAAACATGGGTTTTGGTAATCGTTCAGATTTTGAGCGGTTTATATTGAGGATGTTCCAACGGGAACATATCGCTTGTCTGATTCTTTCATTGACCTTCGAATGTCTGGTGACAAACACAGTCGATGTATTGGTTTTGGTGGCGCTGGATGTTCACAGATGTTGTCAGTCATAAAATTAAGCTCTTTTCATTGAATCTCTGATTAATTTTTTTGGGATAGCCACGTGCAAGAAACTTTTCTTTCATGTTGACCGCTCTTGTGTCAAAATCCTTGATGCTTGTGCAATTACGGCGAAGGAATTGCCCAAAGATTATATTGTTTTTTTGTGTAGGTGGATGGAAGCTGGTATAATGAAGCAAGGTGTTGCGTGCTGTGGGTTTGGTGTACAAATCGACACTCAAACTTCCATCCTTATGTTTAATGACTATGTCCAGAAATTCAACCTAGGTTCTACTCATGTTAGATGTAAAACAAATGTTATGGTCACACAAGTTGAGCCATGATAAAAACTCCGTGAGTTTCAGAAGTGTCTAACCAAATGAAAAAGATATCGTCAATATATCATGACTATTTCGTCACTGACTCAAAGAATGGAGCAATCTCATTTTGGAGAAATCTTTTTTCAAATTTGGTCATGTATATATTTGCTATTGTTGGGGCGCAGGAGGCCCCCATACTGACTCATTTGATCTGTATGTAGAGATTCACGTTAAATTCAAAGACATTGTCCTCCAAAACTATACGCAAACATTCAAAGATGAAGATCTTTGAGCATGAAATATGATAATCCATCATAAACCAGTTGACAGCCTCAAGGGTTCCCTCTATTGGAATGTTGCTGTATAGTGCCTCTATATCCAAGGTCACCAGTATATGTGCATTGGTATAGAAGCTGGTGTTTTCTATCAGATTTATAATGTGTCTAGTGTCCTGTACATGGGAGGGTATTTTAGATACATACGGGCGGAGGATGACATCAATGTATTTAGACAGGAGTTCTATCGCCGAACCGATGGTGGTAACTATCGGTCTGTAAGGTGGATCTGTTTCGTGTTTATGCATCTTAGGGATACCGTAGATGACAGCCCACAACAACAGAAAACTCCACAGAAAACTCCACAGACAAACCAAAAACATTAATGATGCTCCGACTGCAACAAACATTATCTGGTTGTTTCACACTTTTCAGTGCTACAGTTGCAGAACAGATTGACACTTGAGGTGTTGCAAAGCATAGAACAATAATGTAAAAGACAGCCAAGATGCGTTGACTATGTGCATTGCACACAAATCAAGATCAGACCATTTTCAAACTTACCTACTTTGGCATTTCTATCACATCAACTCTGCATCTAGCTATCACATCTGCTCCATGTGCAGATCATCACTCTTGTAAAAATGATTATGCTGACTGGTTACTGCAGAAGACTTAGAAGATACATGTCTCACCAGATAGGGGCACACAACAACTGTGTTAGGCTCCAATGCACAGGACAAAGTGTAAGCGAATCCCCCCGCGCTGTAGACAACCACAGGAATGGTGGAGGGGGATCTATGTTGAACAAACCCCTTCCACATAGCTAGGCATTACACATGTTTCAACTTGTTAAATTGTTTAGGATGTACATGTGCATAACGTGATATGTAACAGACACATATGGAATCTTAAGACGGTCTCAGAAGAATGAAACACCCCAGTAGACCAACAACATATACATGTTGCCATCAGCCCATAGGGAAGGCTAGCAACTGCAGGGTGTGAGCAGTCATGGACACATACAAGTCCCAAACAGGAAGAAAATGATGACTACAAAGTGAATACGCAGATGTGGCTATCACAAGTGTGCCTCGAGAAATTTAAAAAGTGTTTCATGTGTATGCCCACACTGCAGGCCCTTCTCCCAACCCAACCAGGGATGTCCCCATCATGTCCCCATGCTACTGGTGCACCCACATCTCGGACACTCAAAGTACAATAGGCAGGGAAAGCACTGTACCATTCAGCACACTGAAAGATTCTCCAACAGGAACATCTTCAGTAGTGCCGCACTGGGAACTGAAAGCAGCCCTGGTAAATTTTGGCACACCACCCCCCGTCCAGCACATAGCGAGCGGGCGGAGCGAGCGAACCCGACCGCTACTAGGGGTTTTGGAAAAAGACAGACCAAAATGGTGAATTTTACAGCACATTTATCATTACATATTCAATTGTATCAACTTTCAAAGCACAGTATATAGTAGATGATGACCTTAGAAGAGCACCAGGTTACCCACCCAGTCATATGTCCCCATAGGCATTCTTTCAGAGAGCACCAAAAATAGACACAAGTAGTGAATCAGAGAGAACAAAGTAAAAGTGAGACAATCCCCCTACATGGTGTGTAGCAAGCAAGCGCAGTGAGCAAACACTACTAGGGGGAGTTTAGGGGGTTGGCCCCCCAAGAAAGTTTTGGAGACAGAAAGGCCAAAACAAAGCATTTTTCAATACATTTTTCATTACATATTAGATTTATTAACTTTTAAAGCATAGTACATGATTACCTTATGGAGCACCAGGATACCCAGTCATAAATCACAGACATTCCTACAGAGATCAAATAAAATAGCATAAAGACATTTAAAAATGCACTTAACTTCAAACAATTGTGCAAAGGTTCAGAGTAAAAAATGTACAAGACAATGTGCAAACATTAAATGATTTTTATAGCCTGAGTTTTGTAAACAGTGTTAAAATAAAGCATCTTATGTAAAGTGCAACAGTGCACAACATTATGATTGTGGGCATTTTGACATTGTAAGCAGTTAACATGACCTGCCTGCAGCAAATCCTTAATATGAAATACTGTAAAAACGTAATAACGTACTTCTTCTGAAACAAGTGTTATATTTAATTGCACTTTGCATTAATTTGTGTCAAGAGGGTGTTTCACGGATGAGATGTGGGAGCAAGTCCCCAAGCAACCACCCATGGGTTTTGATGTGAAGCCCGACCTACTAGCACAGGTAGACCTAGATTTAAGACAAAAGCTGAAGCCTTCTTGAGGTTTTCCAAGAATGCATGTATGCTCTACAGTACAGCATAAATACAGTACAGTAAACATTTTAAAGTTTGCCTAAGCATAGGATTTTGTATTGGATGGATATTACTTGTTGTTTCAGTGCAAAACCTGTGCTAGACATAATGCTCACAGCCTTTCCATATGGTACAAAGGTGTGTGCGTGGTGCAAAGCAAGCTCAAAGAGAGCCAACACAAGGAGGTCAACTCTGGTTATTGCACTGCGTTGTTTGATATTTATTAATGGCCCGCAAAAATTTGACAGTAACGTGCAACCGTCAAAGAAAATATTTTATTAGAAGTGCTCAGCTTAGAAATGTGGTAACTTGAGCTCACATTTTAAAGTGTTAACATCCCTTGCATCAATTTGCTTTTGGAGGCAAAAAGATCAATGATTTTCTCATTGCTTATTCGCATTAAAGTATCTTTTTTCACAGGCATAAGCATAAAGGCTTCCAAACGTGACTGAGAGAGAATTATGCAGCCTATTCAGGATGTACTTGAGCTTAGAAAAAGATCTTTCACAAGACACCTGAGAGGAGGAAAGAGTTAATGCCAACTTATAGGCATTAAAGAGAGAAGAGTAGGCTTTACTGTACAGGTTATAAAGCAATAAACTATAGCAGCAAGCAATACAGTCCTTGCAAGTCTTACACTTATACTTTTTGGCCAACATTAGCGTACTGTACTATCTCATCCTCAAAGTTGAGATAATGGGTGTCTAAGTCTTGCTCATCTTCAACTTCTTGGATGATACTGTACTCCTACTCAATACTGAGTTTTTTATTCTGCTCCACTTAGATGCAAAATCAAGCAACTCATGCTGCTTCCGGATCAAATCTAGTTAACAAGCCACTTAGTCGTTGAAGAGCATTTTAGTGAAAGTTCTGGAGGATGTCTTCAAAGTTTCTGGGGTCCAGGCATGCAAAATCTTCAAACAACTGGCCATGAGTTGTGAATCGTCTTTGCAGGCTGGTAACTACTTTGTCCATTGCAGCATTATAAACTTCTATCCTGTATGTATCAGTAGCTGACTTGATGGGTTCATCAGTCACAGTTTCGCCAGGCATCATCTTCTTCCTGCGTTCTCGAAACTCCGGGAAGTCAACTTGAATCAAACTTTTGCTATCACACTGAACCAATTTTTCTTTTGCCCAATTGATTAATGTATTTTTAGCATCCATTATGCTGCTGAAATCCAGACCCTGTTGCTGTAGGGAGTCAATGGTTGTAGTCACCATTCTATATGCCTGCAGTATGTCAAGACCTTGTGTTTGCAAGTACAGAGATAAAGGAGTGGTATTTTGAAAAATTAACAGATACATCTGTGCAGTCAAAATGGTGTCAAATGAACTAGTGACTTTACAAATGAAATAGCTTTGTATCTGATCTCATCATTGAAGTTATCTGATGTGGATATCTCTTCCATAGTTTGAAGAACCTCAACGTACACAGATTTGCTTGGGTCATTGTATAGACCAAAGATTTTTTTGAGTGCTACATCTTTGGCCCACCATCTTGTTTCTCCAATTATAGAGATGGACCGAAACCATGCTTCAATACTTTTGTCTCGCCACAAGTTCATTCGAAGGTATGAATCTTTGATAAATATGGCACAAGAATTTAACAGCCTAAACAGTGATATTGCAGATACAGAGGTTTTAGTGACATCAGTTATAACAAGGTTAAGTACATGCGCGTAGCACCACACATGAATCTGATCAGGTGCTTTTTTACTCAGCCATGCTGTGAACCCATTTTACTGTCCTTGCATATTGGAGGCTCCATCTGTTGAGTTACCAACACAATTTGCAACGCTAATGTTCATGGATTCAAGTGCAGTGCAAACTAGCTCACAAAATGCCTTTCCAGTTGTCCTTGTGCAATTAACAACAGACACAAGACGTTTGTGGACAACATCGGTCACATATCTGACTATAATAGAGCACTGGTCTACAACATTTATGTCCTGTGTTGTATCCAGCTGTATTGAGAACATTTCAGCTTCCCTGATTTCTTCAGCAATACCCTCTTTTATTAATGAGGAAATAATATCTATGAGAGAGTTTACAGTTGTTTTTTTTAATTCAGGGTAACCAAATTTCCATGCCCTTTACCACTCTTTGCAACCTCATGATGTTTTTTGCTCTTTTTAATGACATCCTCAAGATGGCTTTTCAATCATGGTTCAAAATTTTTAAGATACTGAAGAAGTTCTAAAAAATGTCCATGATCTAATGTTTCATCTTCTAAGGTGTAGCTAGCTTCTGTAGTTGCTCGATAGCTCAGGCCTCTTTTGCCAATCAGTTTTATTGTTTCCACTACTCTTTCTAAAATGACACATTTTCGTTTTTACTTCCTCTTGTATTACAGTTGTGTGCTTTTTTAAAAGATGGCTACATATATCTGTTTCTTGATCGCATCATGAAGGATTCCAAAGTACTGTGATGAAGGATGCTGTCTTCGTGCTCATCGATTCTTTGATACAAATGCCTTTCATCAGAATAGCCATCAATGAAAGCACTTCTGTCTGTTTGATAAAAGCTAGACAAGCCACACAGAAAAAGGTTTTGGCTTTGTCTGAATAAGTCAACCACTGCCTTGGTTTCCCATTTCTTTGCTGAAATCTTTTAGCATTCCAACATAGACCGTCAGGTTGACAGGTATGAAACTTAAAAAAGGCATTCAAATTTTCAGATGCTGGTCTCAAAAACCATTGGTCCTCTGCAGGATCAATCAAAGTCACATCAGCATATGCTGATTTCTCAACTATGGGGTCTTCTTGACACTTCTCTTTGGAATCTTCTCCACTTTCTATTTCAATGTCACCATCTAAACACTTGGGAGCTGCCTCCTTTACTGTGGAATTACTACTCATTTCAGTCCTTTTGGCCTTCAGCAGTTTGCTCAACAGCTTCACTTCTGAAGCTGGTAGAAGTGATGTCACCTTCGAGAGAAACCACATCTTTTTTGGGTCTAAAACTTTCAGTCAATTTTTGGTAATGACTTGCTTCTTTCTCTTGCATTTTTTTCTTCTTTTCACGTTCTTTCTCAGCTCTTCCTTTCCTGTGCAATTTCCTCTTTCCAAAAGCTGCATGAGTTAGTCACATCAGCACATGTCGATTTCTCAACCACAGGATCCTCTTGACACTTCGATTCGGAATCTACAACACTTTCTAATTCAATGTAACCTTCTATATACTTGGGAGCTGCCTCAGTTACAGAACCTTCACTGCTTATTTCAGTTCTTTGGCCTTCAGCAGTTTGTTCAGCATGTTCAGTACTAAGGCTGGTGGACGTGCTGCCGCCTTCGAAAGAAATCAAATCTTTTTTGGGAGTAAAAATATCGGTCACTTTTTGGTAGTGGCTTGCTACTTTCTCTTGCATTTTTTTTCTTCTTTTCACGTTCTTTCTCATCTCCTCCTCCTTTCTTGTGTGATTTACTCTTCCCAGCACCTTTAATATCCATAGTGAAAATCTAAAATGATAGACAAGAGTTTTCAAAGCTGATGCAAACTGATCACAAATTTGAAACAAGACATACCACACCTTAATCATGGGGCTTGGTTATATGGTATACAGAAACTGTTGTGTCACGTGTGTGTAGAGCATGCTTTGCACAATTTAATTTCCTAAACAGGGAATCCCACAGATTCAGGCAGCTATAACGTGGTAAAGATAGGATCACCCATTCTCTTGCAGACACATGATATGAATTTCAAACATGTAAATTATTCCAACTCAAGAATTCTCAATAATTGGCTCCCTTTCAGTCATGCATGTTTTCATTGGGAAGTATTATCATGCACACTATAATTACTTTTTTGGGTGTCATCATTAATAATGATGTCAGTGCCTTCTGTTTGCTTCTTTCTATCAGTCTATCTGCACATGTCTGGGGTCCACAAAAGTATCAACATATCCTGAAATTATTTTTCTGAGCGCTTCTCAGAATTTGTTGAGAGACTGCACATGGTTGTGTGAGATCGCATGAGAGTGGTGGTGTCCAAGACAGAGTGTCGTACTTTAATTTCTGGCACCGCGTAGGGGACAGGGCCCTACCCCTGTTTATCTGTTATTAGCAAACCGCAAATGATTAATGCGGTATGTACAAGTGCTTTATATATCGTTCTAGCTATGAATGCACTGTGTACACGTTATTCTGCTTCACTACGCGGGTTCCATTTTGGAGGCAGTGGCCATCTTGTCATTGCCCTCACATAGGCTATAATGGAGCAAATACGGGCCTCACAGTACATGTGCTTTCCCGTGACTTCTCTGTGACCTGGGCAGCTGGCTCTGCTGCCCCAGGTCAAACTGGTCTCACGAGCTCCCCTTCCTCCGTCCACCTGTGATTAGCATCAGGGTTTGACCCATCATAAAACCCTTTCATTCTACACGAGCCTCCGGCTAATCTCTTTCACACCTGACTGTTCCTGCTTTATGACTTGTTTCCCAAAACAGGAGCTGCCCGTGTTTTATTGGGGCCTATTGATATCAAATGTGGGATCTGAACCTTACTGTGTAAATCATTGTGGGCTGGCCGAACTGGAATGTGGGATGGTCATCATGACTCTGCCTTTTCTTTGTAATGTACACTTGTATATTGCCGTATCATAAAACCTAGGAATGTATGCTTGAGGCAGGGAAAAGTGTATTTAAGATGAAGTCCGTTTCTATGATTTTCAGCAGTCTCCTGAGAACATACACGCTGTTGTACTTCTAGGACACCTGTAATTGGTCTGCAGCCAATAAACGATCTTTGACTTCACCCAGAAGACTCTGTGTTTCTGTAGGTCTGGAACAGGGTGAACCCAGAAGTCATAGGGTGTGTGCCCCTGCACCGCTGGGTCTAAAATACCCAGTACTTCAGTTTGGCGCCCAACTCGGGACGATTTCAGCGGTACCGGTCCAAGCCAGAGGTTCGTGAGGAGCTTCGTGTGGAAATTCTGGAGGAAGGCCGCCACTTCATCGACCCCTGCATGTCGACGTGGTCCGAAAGTCTTTTCTGCGAGGTTCTCCGCGTCCCGACGGCTACGAAGGACTGCTGCCCTGATTAATCGACCTGTTTTGGACCCCTGACGAGTTTTGAGAGAGCGAAACAATCGAGAGAGTCTTCTGGTGACGCCATCGATCCGCAATATTCAGTTAAGTATAAGTGGAGCGTCTCCCATTTGTTTTGGTATCCCTCGGGATCGTTTGATTTGGTAATTTGGAGTTTGCAAACGCCAAAGCCAGAGGACTCGTGTATTCACGAGATTATCGTAATTGATAATCCTTTGACGTTTGGATCTAGACTAGTGAGCAAAGATGCCTGGTTCTAGAATATTTGGTAGATTATTCTGTTTGGGTTGTGGAAAAGATTTCCAGCTGGAGGAATCATGCCCGGTCCCTCCGGTTGGAACTCCAACTTATGAGCTCTATGTAAAGCATGGCGTAGGCCCCATTGCATATAACGAAGTATGGATCCACTACACCAGGAAAGACGGTGTTTTCAAATGGCCCCAAAATGGTAGTTTCGATACCGATAGTTTAGAAATTAAATTGTTCAAAAAGAAAGCCCGGCCGGCGATGTTTGACTCTTTCCGCTTATGGCGAAAGGAAGCCAAACAGAAGGAAATTAAGCTAGCGAAAAAGAATAAAAGGGAGAGAGGTATGACAGTAATGCAAGCAGCTGTACAATTTAAAGACAATGAGGAGGAGCAGATGAATGAGCAATTGCACAGACAGCGTAAGTTAGGGATCGACAAATGTTACCCAGCCTTACCACACTCTAAGCGGAATGAGTTAGAAGAAAAGGAGAAAGATCCCCTGATGTCACATTTGTTGAGTTCACCACCCCCGTATGCTCAAAATGCCACGGCACCTCCCCAGCTTGTGAATATGCCACCTCCAGTTAATATACAGCAAGCCTTGCTGCTACCGCCAGCTGCTGCGCAGCCGGCTCTTGTCCATATAGCGCAGCCCTCTCAAGGGCCGCCAGTTGTGTTTCCGACTGCCCCCGCGCTTCCTGCGACTTTGCCTAATTCAGCAGCTGCCTCCCCTGACACTCTTCCTTCCACCACTCCAGTACCTGTTTCTGCATCCTCTTTTCTTCCCTCTGTTTTTCCCCCTGTTTTCGCCTCAGCTTCTCCTTCAGCGCGGCAGCGCTTAGCTAATGTGGTTACTACATTAATGTCGCCTCTCTTTGAGTCATCTGGTGCGACTCCTGGTCAGCGTAAGCACCTGCGTAGTCAATTGCCTAACCCTGATGAGAAAAAGGTAATAGATAGCATGGCGCGTAGATGGATTGTTTTCCCTTCACTGTATGATGTGGAATCAGTTGTCAACGTTTTCCATCAGTGGGATGCCCCAAAACAGAGATATGTGTTTGAGAAAATGTGCGAAATTCTCTGTGAAGAATTGGAGGATAGTGGTAAAGACCCGAGCCCGCAGGAGTTGTGTAGAGTGAGGTTTGACTTTGGAACTGGTATAATTGTGGATCGCGAGGTAGAGAAAGCAGTTGCGGTTGTATTGTCCTTCAGGAATGATGATTGTCAACAGTCGTTGTTTGAACCTGATGTTTCTGTGGGAAAGAGGGTAAAAGCACGCCAATATCCGATGCGTGAGGTTCCCCCAGTTTGGAGACCCGCTGATGCAAATGCTAATCCACCTGTCGTAGCACATTTCCAGTGTATTTGGGTACATGTTCCATGGAAAAGATCTGAGGTGTTAGCACTCAAGCAGTCATTGCCTGATCCCCGTAAAAACCCTACTGGTTATTATAAGGAGTTGTCACAGACTGCAGAATCTTGTGTAATGAATCTGGCTGATGTAGATATGCTGTTTGGGAATGTGGTTCCACAGCCCTTGTGGGGATCCATACGTAATACGGATCATGCTGCAGAACTAGGAGACACATGGGCTAACATCATCGCTGCTGATGCTAGACAAACTGGTGGTGTGAAACCTGAGCCTTTAGTAGCAGAACTGCCTGGTAGAATCATCACGTATATGAAGACAATAATGCCCGCGATGCGCGTAAATTGGGACAAGTTATCTGCATGCAAGCAGAAGAAAGATGAGACAGTGTCAGACTTCTTTACTAGGTTTGAAGAAACGTTTGTTGACCACAGTGGGCAAGATATGAGTACTGAGGGTGGCCAACGGTTATTTGTGGATAAGTTTGTGCAGAATCTACTTCCTGACCTGTGTAAAAAGTTAAAAGATTCAGAAAGTTCTTGGGCTGTTTCCTCTTCAGCGCAAATACTGGCTACTGCACAGTATTATGAAAACAGAGATAAAGACGAAAAAGATAGAACAGAAAAGAAAACGAAGGAACTAAAGACGAAGGTCCTTTTGCAGCAGGCCTATCCGCCACGTGGAGGTCAGAATAATTATAGGCAACCCCAAGGTGTCTATCACCAACCCCAACAATTTCAGAACAATCAGCAAATGAATGGGTATTATCAACCACGTGTCCCTGTAGGTCCCAACCAATGTTCATACTGCAAAGAGGAAGGTCATTTTAAATATAGTTGCCCTAAATTAGTGCAGCGGAACGGTAATGCGTATGGCGCAAGAGGTAGGGGTGGTCAGCAAGCTCCTAGAGGCAGAGGGCGTGGAAATGCTCCCCAGAACGCGCGTCCTCTGCCGCCTCAAAATACCATCAATAGTTTTGACCAGCAAGCTAACGCGACTAGTAATACGGCTCAGTATTATAATAATGATTATTATGCAGAGGACGGTGATGCAGAAAGTAATGATTACTAGGATAGTCGTAGACAGAGAGAGGGAGTTGTTTCAGTGCCAGTGGATCAGAGTGGACCGTATGTTAAGGTAACTACAGCAAATGTAACGGAGCCCTTTCTGCTAGACACTGGTGCTGCAAAGAGTTCAATCATGCATTCAAAACTCCCTGGCGCACCTTTGTCTGGCGATATAAATGTTTCAGTAGGTTTTTCTGGCGCCCCGGTTAGGAACCCGATTTCTAGTCCCATGTCACTTTCTATTGGGCCTTGCGAGTTGAAAGCACCCCTGATTCTGACAACAGGTTGTGGTGAGAATTTGCTAGGATTAGATTTGTTGAAAAGATTGCACGCTACACTGTATTGTTCTCCTTCAGGAGTACAACTTACATTAGGCAAGAAAGTGATTTCCCCAATGTACTTGTCTAAAAATACAATGCCACCTGAATTGTCATCCCTTCCGGATGCCCTTTGGGCTACTGGTCCCAATGATGTGGGCCTCTTGGAGATACCGCCATACGTGGTGACTTTAAAAGGCTAATGTCAGACTGCCACGTATTCCCCAGTACAAGATCTCTAATGAAGGGCAGAAAGCATTGTTAGACATTGTCAGCGACTTGATTAATAAGGGTGTGATTGAAGAAACAAGAGGCAACGTTTGTAATAGTCCGATTTTACCTGTCTTAAAACGAACGGACCCTTCACAGCCACCTGTTTACAGATTTGTGATTGATCTTAGAGAGGTTAATAAGATTGTTGTGCCACAGTTTCCGGTTGTCCCTGATATAACTGCCTTGTTAACGATGATTCCAACCTCTGCTGCATGGTTTTCAGTGATCGATTTAAAGAATGCTTTCTTTAGCATCCCAATTGCAAAGGAGAGCAGAGATATTTTTGGCTTTAGTCTGGGAGGCCGAAGCTTCCGCTTCAAACGCGCTCCCCAGGGCTACTGTGAGAGTCCATCCATATACAGTCAAACTTTGAAAGCGCAGCTCGATGCACTTGTTTTACCTAGTGGCGCTATTCTGATTCAATACGTGGACGATTTACTAATCGCCGCGGATACTGAAAACATCTGTAAAGAAGCCACATTGTCATTGTCGCGCCATTTATCTGCTTTCCATCACAAAGTGTCTCTCTCTAAGCTGCAATATTGTCGACAGGAAGTGACCTACTTAGGTCATCTCTTGTCGAAGGAGGGAAGGAAACTGACCCCAGAAAGAATTCAAGCCATTGCACAGTTGAGTGTGCCAAGAACACAGAGAGAAGTACGTGCTTTCTTGGGCATTACCTCATACTGTAGGCATTGGATTCCTAATTTTTCCTTGTTGGCAAAACCTTTGTTAGCCTTAACATGCAAAGACACACCGAATCCTATCCCATGGTCTGAAGAGTGCCAGAAAAGTTTTGTGGAATTGCGCAAAGCATTGTGCTCAGCTCCTGTGTTGGGTACTCCTGACTACAGCAAACCTTTTACGTTGTATGTTCACGAGAAAGATGGATGTGCGTTGTCAGTGCTAACACAGCCCTTTGGCGACAGACCGCGCCCATGCGCATATTTTTCATCAACCTTGGACCCTGTAGCGAGGGCATTGCCAAGCTGTCTGAGAGCGACAGCTGCTGCAGCGATGTCTATCCGACAATCTGCTGGTTTGGTAATGGACAACACATTGATCGTTATGGTTCCACATGCTGTAGACACATTATTAAATAGGACCAAGACACAACACTTGACTAGTGCACGATTATCAGGCTATGAGCTTACGCTGTTAGCAAATCACATACACATAAAGAGATGCAGTACGCTGAATCCAGCTACGTTATTGCCAATTCCAGCAGACTCAGATGAGATTGAGCAACATGACTGTCTGTTCAGAACAGAAGAAGAGACGAAAGGGAGAGTAGATCTAAAAGATACTCCCCTGACTGAGTGTGATGGCACTTTATGGGTGGATGGTTCATGTTTCAAGCTCCCTAATGGTGACACGACTGCTGCATATGCTATCACGACTTTACACACGGTCGTGGAAACTGCACGAGTGCCACATAATTCGGCCCAAGCAGCAGAATTAATCGCCCTCACAAGAGCGTGCTTGTTGTCTGAAGGAATGAGAGTGAATATATACACAGATAGCCAGTACGCCTTTGGCGTGGCTCATAATTTTGGGCGACTGTGGAAAGAGCGTGGGTTTCTGACGTCGCATGGAGCTAAAATTCAGAATGGCAAGTTGGTGAATGATCTCCTTGAGTCACTGACCCTACCGTTGCAAGTTGCGATCATGAAATGCAGTGCGCACAGGAAAATCACAGATGATGTCGGACGTGGGAATGCGTTTGCTGATGAGACCGTGAAAGAAACAGCACAGAATGTGAAGACTAGAATGTATGTTGCAGGCCCCGCAAGATGGGTTGATGATGTTGGAATGTGTGAGAACACAATAGAGAGTGTGAAGTCGCTTCAAGCTGAGGCCACAGAGAAAGAGCTAAGCAAGTGGAGAGAAAGTATGGGTAAGTTGGATGAGAATGGTTGTTGGATTGATCTGACAGAACATAGGCGATGGTTGCTACCTGACGCATATGTGCTCCCAGTGGTTACTATGGCACATGGAAGGGCACATATCAGTACGAAAGGAATTTGTAAGTTGTTGGCTCCAGTATGGCAGAATGCTGGAATTCCCAAGTGTGCAGAGAATGTGGTCAAGAATTGCATGGTATGCTTGGAATACAACCCTGGTAGGGGAACCCCAACTCCAGCTGGTCACTTTGCACCCCCATCATGTCCATTTGAAGTTTTGCAGCTGGACTTTATTCACATGGAAAGATGCAACAGCCTGAAATATGTACTGGTGGTTGTTTGTGCTTTCTCAAAATGGATAGAGGCTTATCCTCTGAAAGATAACACTGCCCTATCCACAGCCAAAGCCCTTGTGAAAGAATTTTTCCCCAGGTTTGGGATGCCAAGAATGGTGTGGTGTGATAATGGAAGTGAGTTCGTGGGTAAAGTGATGAAGAATGTATGTGAAGGTTTAGGCATAAAGCAAAAGTTCCACGCTGCAAATCACCCCCAATCAGCTGGACTAGTAGAGCGCTACAATGGAGCCTTAAAGCTCAAGCTGGCCAAAATTCAGGCGAGCACCTGTCTTAAATGGCCTGATGCTCTGCCTTTAGCACTCCTGTCCACCAGAATGACCATACACTCAAGAGTAGGACTTAGTCCTTACGAAGTGGTTTTTGGCCGCCCGGCCAACGTATGGGGTGTACCGAGGCCTACGAAATTTAGTGAGATTGAGCATCCAGTACTACTCGATTACCTGTATGATTTGACTGTTAAACTGCGTGTTTTGCACCAACAGGTACATGATACTCTTCCCCAAGCTTCTGAACCTCCTGGACACCCTATCAACCCTGGCTCGTGGGTCCTGGTCCGAAATTTCCAGCGCAAGAGCAACGACGAGCCTCGCTGGATCGGCCCTCACCTTGTGCTTTTATCAACGAGATCAGCGGTGCGAGTAAAAGGGAAGAAGCACTGGATCCATGGCACCCACTGCAAAGTAGTCCCCTTGCCTTTGCCATATGACCGGTGGGTCCAGGAGGGTATCGCCGACTCTGAGGCAGACATTGTACCTCGTTTTGTACCATTCAGTGACGCACGCATAAGAGGCACAGTTTCAGACCAAGAGAGTGACAATATTCTGCAAGAAGCTGTGCCACCATCAAATCGACTGGACACCACTGAGCCTGAACTTTTGTTCCAAGACCAAACAGCACCTGGCCGTCTCCGCTATAATTTGAGACCAAGGCCCATGGACAAATAAAGATTTCTTTACTATTCCCTTTTTGACATTTTTGGCTCTCCCATCTGAAGGACTTTCTTGATTTTTGTTTTTCGAACCACCATCCGGGTTCAGCCGCAGGGTCGCGGTGTCAAGACTTTGGGGTACAGGCCGAAGACGTTAGGTCAACTGTTCTGGTTGGTCTAGGGCGTTTCCCTGGACTGACAGGCGTACTCCTTAGCAGAAGAAACTCATCCGCCGCGAGCGGCCCGTTTAGAGGATGGAGTTTTTTAAGATGGAGAGACCCGTTGAGGACAAACTCTAAAGCAAGGATGTGTAGAATTGTAAAAAGTAAATGTTTTGTATTTCTGTGCCTATTTACGCTCTGTAGTATAATAATGTTCATCGTAGGATTTGTGTTTTTCTCTTCTCAAAAGACCATTGCGCCCACTGTACAGCCTATACCTCTTTCTACTGCCTCCCCTCACTCTTTTCACCCTCTACCTGAGCACGAACAGACCAGACGATCCGAGTTCGTAAATAACTCGTTTATCCAGCTTTTGCACCAGCACCAACTAGTAATGAATACGACCAATTGCTGGGTGTGTGGGTTAATGCCACATACCATCAATAAGGGTATTCCCTATCTAGTGTTGCCGTACAGTTACAATGGATCGTCATGGGCATTCCAGACCATGTTTCTCTATGCTCTAGATACGTACTCCCCTCGCCAACCGCGTTCCATCAGACCTATCACCAATAATAAGGCTTTGATGAAAGGAGTTATCGATATGAGTAGAGATATTGATGCATACTCATCCATTCCCAAAGAAGAATTGAGACCTTATGTAGGATGGAACGCGACGGGGTATAGTATTAGTCTGGGTGAAAGACAGCGAAAAATCTCATCTCCAATCTGGGTCGTACCCCACATAGGTCGGTTCTGCTTACAGGGTAATGGTCAGAATCCTAGAGCTCAACTGGGAAGAAGTGACTGTACTGAAACGTACACCTTCCCGTCACAGTTTTCCCCTGCATTTTTGGCTGCCAAGGGCACATATTTCATCTGCAATGACCGAGCATATACATGGTTGCCCCCTGATTTCTCGGGCACATGTTATATTGCGAACTTGCTACGGCCTACATTTACTGCTGCCTCTGATTATCACAAGACCAGAGTTGTGAGAGGTGTGATTAGTAAGGAGGATACGGCCGGTCAGGAAGCGGGAGACTTCTTTTTGGGTTTCCTGCCGTTTTGGGGACCTATGGTGAATAGTAGGAACCTGAGACAACTAACACGTGTGGTTGAATCCACTGTAAATGTAACGGCTGGTGCCCTTGGTAATCTGACAGCTGAGCTCCAAGCGGATCGCCTTATGACTTTGCAGAACCGCATGGTTCTAGACGTTATTCTTGCAGACCGCGGTGGGGTATGTAAGGTTATCCAATCTAGTTGCTGCATTTTCATACCAGATAACGCTCCAACAGTCTATCAAGCCATCTCCAAACTCCATAAGATATCTGAATCCATACACGTGGATAAGGGAGACTGGTCACTGGTGGGGTGGTTCTGGGAACTGATATCTGCCTGGGGTTGGAAAGTTCTAATGGTCATTGGAATGATCTTAGCCATTCTTTTCCTGTTCTGTCTGTGCATACAGTGTGCTCCTGCGATATGTGGCCTCTGTGCTACCTTATGTGTAAGGAAACCTGTATCGAGGGACGAGCTAAGTAATAGGATGATGCTACAGCAACATCTCCATGACTTTGTGAACATTGACCTGGACTCGGATTAAGATGAGTATAGTGATTGCCTATGTAAGGGCAAAAGGAGGGTCTGTCGTACTTTAATTTCTGGCACCGCGTAGGGGACAGGGCCCTACCCCTGTTTATCTGGTATTAGCAAACCGCAAATGATTAATGCGGTATGTACAAGTGCTTTATATATCGTTCTAGCTATGAATGCACTGTGTACACGTTATTCTGCTTCACTACGCGGGTTCCATTTTGGAGGCAGTGGCCATCTTGTCATTGCCCTCACATAGGCTATAATGGAGCAAATACGGGCCTCACAGTACATGTGCTTTCCCGTGACTTCTCTGTGACCTGGGCAGCTGGCTCTGCTGCCCCAGGTCAAACTGGTCTCACGAGCTCCCCTTCCTCCATCCACCTGTGATTAGCATCAGGGTTTGACCCATCATAAAACCCTTTCATTCTACACGAGCCTCCGGCTAATCTCTTTCACACCTGACTGTTCCTGCTTTATGACTTGTTTCCCAAAACAGGAGCTGCCCGTGTTTTATTGGGGCCTATTGATATCAAATGTGGGATCTGAACCTTACTGTGTAAATCATTGTGGGCTGGCCGAACTGGAATGTGGGATGGTCATCATGACTCTGCCTTTTCTTTGTAATGTACACTTGTATATTGCCGTATCATAAAACCTAGGAATGTATGCTTGAGGCAGGGAAAAGTGTATTTAAGATGAAGTCCGTTTCTATGATTTTCAGCAGTCTCCTGAGAACATACACGCTGTTGTACTTCTAGGACACCTGTAATTGGTCTGCAGCCAATAAACGATCTTTGACTTCACCCAGAAGACTCTGTGTTTCTGTAGGTCTGGAACAGGGTGAACCCAGAAGTCATAGGGTGTGTGCCCCTGCACCGCTGGGTCTAAAATACCCAGTACTTCAAGAGTAAGAGGCTTCTCTCCAGTGCAGTTTAAGAAATAGCATAGTCATGTTTCACGAATAGACTGCACAATGTTGAGTGATCATAACTCTTCAAGAGTGTTTGCCAGGACAGACTCGGATAAACTCCATAGAAGCTAAAATCGCAACAGAAGGAGAAACTGCTTCATTGAACAGAGTCAGACTGAAGCATGGTGTGGAACACACAACTGAAGAAGAGACTACTCCCTAGGACATGCTCAGCGAGAGCACAGTACAGAGTGAATTCATAACCTACAGATTACTTCCTGGGTAGGTGTAAAAGAGTGAAATTGCATACATTGCTGCCCTTCGGGCCACTCTTGTCTTTTCAACAAAAAGTGCTATGCGTTTTAGGTTTTTTTATTTTTTAAGACTGTTTCAATGTCATATCTTTACTGCATAAAAATGACATTCTGATATTCTTTTTTTGTATTTTCAATAAATTGTCACTCACGTTGTCGCACATTAAGCACTGACATGTGATGTCACACATGAGCACACAGGCCACTGACGCCAGAAACTGTGGAAATGTTACACATAAGCACCTAGGCACTGACCCAGGCCTGGTCACACCAGGCCAGAAAGCACGGAAACGTCACACATAAGAACCCAGGCCAGTAAGTATGGAAATGTCACATATAAGCCTCCAGGTCACTGTGGCCAGAAACTATGGAAATACCACACATAAGCACCCAGGCCAGAAAACATGGAACTAGCACACATAAGCACCCAGGCCAGAAAGCTTGGAAACATCACACATAAGCACACAGGCTGTCAGAAGGCATGGAAATGTCTCACATGGCACCCTAGCCAGAAAGCATGAACAATTCACACAAAGGCACCTAGGCCAGTGGCACTGGAACACTTTTCGGAGTGTGGGTGCTGCCATCAATGTTGCCTGTACATCACTGAAGTCATGGGATTGTGAAAAATTCAAGAATCACACAAAGAACAAGGGTAGCAATTCAGCCTTGCCTATTCCGGGACATATAAAACGTAAAAGTATTTGCCAAACCATTTAGATACACTGCACTCTGCACTCTGCATACTGCTCCCTGCCTTATGGAAGGAGCATGCGCTAGTGGTGACGTCCTGGTGACATATGTAGTAAAAGGGAATATTTTTAGGCCTGGCAAAAGGTTCCTTTTGCCAGGTCAAAATGGCAGTTTTACAACTGCAGAGGCAGACTGCAATGACAGGCCCTGGCCTTGACACATGCTTAAATAGGCTACTTGCGTGGGTGGCACAATAAGTGTTGCAGGCCCACTAACAGCATTTATTTACAGTCCCTGAGTACATGTAGAACCACATTTCTAGGGACTCACAAGTAAATTAAATTTGCCAATTAGGTATAAGCCAATTTTACCATGTTTAAAGGAAAGAGTGCAAGCACTTTAGCACTGGTTAGCGGTGGAAAAATGCAGAGCCCTAAGAGCCAACAAAAATGGCCTTTTTTGATGTAATAAAGCAGATCAAACCTGATTTTAATTTGGTGGAATCTTAGACCGACAAGGACTTATCTAACCATGTCTCAGCAGTGAGTATGAACAATATGTATCTAAAAACACTTCACACGGGAGGCCTGTGGAAGACTAGTGCTACAGCTCACCATCCTTAAAGAACATCTCCTCATGAAGTCCCAGTATCATTTTGAATGTTTAACACAGGAGAGAGTTTACGGATGCATATTCTTTAAAGTTCTTTTAAAGTATTCTGAGTGTTATGTGAAGCAGATTATCAGATACGTATGTCCATTTTCTTTGAGGAGTTAATAATTGGCATATCCCACTGCCATTGTATCAGCAGCAAATAGTTACAGACCCTACCACCAACCATTTAGCCCAACCGTGAACATGAAGCATAGGTTGTCCTCAAGGGTACTTATGTGACAATTCATTTGTGTGACAACTTGTAGGACACTTTATGACAGGCATGTGCTTTACATGTGCATCGCATGTGCGCTGCCTTTTGAATCTCAAAAGAACCTGGAGGGGACTACGAGAGAGTAATCCCATTTAAATGGTTGGATATATGGATGAATGGCTGGATGAATGGATGAATGAATGTATAGATGAATGAATGGATGGATGAGCTTTGATGAGTGGACAAAGATGTCTGTGAAGGACATTGTAAGAGTCAGGCCCGACATCTTTATCACAGTATATCTAAGATAAGCCCTCGCAGGTTCAAAATAGAAACCTTGCACCATCATATATTCTAATCGCACGGCCTATGCACTCATTGTGTTAATGTATTCAATGAAAAAATATTGATCCGGCATATCTGGTCCGTCTCCCACCCGTACAAAGCCGAATGAAAGCTTAGTAGCCATCTCCACTTTTTGTTAGGGCAGACACAATGCCTGCGCGCACCAAATCAATTTTTTTTAATTATGATGATTCTCACATTGCCAAGGTATTTAAAATGATCATTTTCCCTTAGAAGGGTTGACACACTTCCTCTATGTCTATATGGTCACCTGCTATCAGCATATACATCGTTTTCTCCCATTTAGCTAAGAATTCCCCACATATATCCTATGTATGCATATCTAGGCAAAGATCATTCAGGGTCTTCTATGCTTATTAAAATATTATCTACATTTAGCAAAATCCTTTCTTCCTTGGATGACCCTTCACCGTAGCGACACAAGCCTTATTCAATGCACCAAGCTGTAAATGTGTTGCCAGACGTCATTTGCCAAGTATCACAAACATAAGCAATCCTTTCTTTTCGATTAAGCAATAAAAAAGTGCCCAGAAGGTCTTTACAGTAAGGGTCAAGGCACTTTCCCAAGCAGTTGTCTCTCTCTCTCAGCAACATATTTAAATTCCTAAAGATAATCCTACAAAGAGAAATAGAGGCAATTTGCATGCAAAACAAACTGGAAATGAAACGAGAGTGAGATCTCTCTGGGTGAATTCCTGCGCCATCCATCTTAACAGAGGCTATTAAAACTTCGCCTTATCTCTTAATTCAGCACAACTTCGGGAGTCCTTTTTCATACCTCGATTGGTGAATTTATTACCACCTTCCTTCTCTCTGCAAGCTGTTAAAAACAGAAGCTTTGTACCAGCCTGTCCCTGCTTTAAGTCAACTTGATGCAGTTCTACTTAGAAATGAATTTCAAATAAAACGTAATGTGAACGTCTTTCCTAATCCCTCAGCTTCATGCCGCTGTCTGCCCAGTGCTCCTACTGTAAAAGAGTCCAGGTCGAGTCACACAAATGGCGCAGGGAGGGAGGGGAGGACGGGCGGCTCGTCGTCTATGGATGTGACGCGGCTCGCCGTGCTGATTGGGAGTTGGCGTTTAGGGCAAAGTAGAAGGAAACTAGGAAAGGCATCGAAGGCCAGGCAACACCAGAGTTCACAGAAGAAGACTGATGTACATGCAGTGTGACGTGGTGGATCTGTGATTCATAGACCCACCACGTCACACTGCATGTACATCAGTCTGCTTCTGCTGGCACGTCCTTCACACCCTGCCAGGGTGTGAATGGTGACCCTGCACTGCACTCCGCCATCACTAGAAGCAATCAGGCCTGCTCCCAGATAAGTGGGAGGTGTCACGTCAGGCCAAGAATGATTTACCCCCCATGGTCTGGATCGGGGATATATCCGCAAGGATTACCGGCACCATGTTGCATGGTGCTTTACACATCGATCCATGGTAATTGGTAAATCAGTTGTGAATTGAGTTCACAACTGATTTACCAATTCCCACGGAACGATGTGTTGTGTACACTATCTGCCGTGCCGCTCGCTCCGACCTCATGGCCTCTAGAGCCAGGCCAGCCACCACCACCTTGCTCCGCCCTAAGCCTGGTTTAGTTTAAGCAGGCTTTTGCTTTTAATTCCGGTGTTCTAAGGAGCTGCGCTCCCCCATCGGGAAATGCTCCCCCTACGTCAGAGGGGAGCTGACAAATATAGCATTGATCTGTCGAGCTCTGCTCCCCCATCGGTATGTGCTCCCCCTACGTCTTTTGCTTATTGGTGCCTGGCCATAAGTCTATGCCTCCCCTAAATCACTGCAGCTATTTTACCTATTTTACCGAAATCTGTTATGGCATCGTAAAGTAGTCAAACCTTTACTTTTTTAGGCCATACATTTGAATATATTTTCATATGTAGCATATGCATCAGGCATTTGAACATTTTAAATTTTCCTAAATTTTTGTTATTTAAATTATTTTTTGATTTTGAAAAAAGGAGTTTATTCGTGTTTGAGTAATGCCATAATTTTTTCTACAAATATGTATATATTTATACATAAATAAAATAGTGCCTTTCCCCACCACCCTGTGTTCATCCTTTTTTTTATTTTTGTTTTATTTTGCACTTAGGCCCTTGTAACTTTTTGTCCACATAAGGTATCAATGTTAATTTTGTCATAAACAAAGTAGGTCGCACACTGCTCGTCATACCAGTAAATAGCCCGATAGAACTCTGGATAATGTAGTGGCAGCGGTGAGTACGCCTATGCCACGAGTAGGTGTGTATTATGCCATCCCTGGACATGTGTTTCGAGGTGATTGCCTCTCGTCAGCAGGGAGCAGGTAAGTATGTGGGGTGCGGTATGTGAGGTGCCGAGTACTTGGCACCCCACATACTTACCTGCTCCCTGCTGACAAGAGGCAATTACCTCGAAACACGTGTCCAGGGATGGCATTATATGGACATACTCGTGGCATAGGCGTACTCACCGCTGCCACTACATTATCCAGAATTCTTTGGGGCTATTTGCTAGTATGACGAGCAGTGTGCGACCTACTCCGTATTTGAATGTTAATTTTGTCCCCTTTTTCCCAACAACCGCAGTATTTGAAAGGTACGCAGTGTTTTTTAATTCCCCTGGAAGGTACATATACATTTTCTAAATATTTTAATTTTTTGCCTTTTTAAATGAAAAACATCTACATTCGAAAGGGTCTGGTGTGCAGCGGGACTCCAGGCCTCTGCATGTAGTATGTTGTAGTTGTCGGACACATGGCAGAGGTATCATGTCTCAGCTTGTCAGTCTACAATGTATCTTGGATTCCCCTCTACACCATCACATGCGCACAGCACCTCATTATCAGTTTGTGTGCCATTGACAGCCAGGTGCTCCTCACCCTCTCCAAAGACACTCACCTTGCCAGTTCTCATATTCAATAATGCATGAGATCCATTTGCAGATGGCTGAACATCAGCCACCTGATGCTGGACTTGTACAGGACTGAGGTGATCATCTGCGGATTGTCCCCTTACAGCTGGTTCAACTGCTTGTGTTCCACCCGCAAGGGCCCTGCACAAGCACACAGTGGCCACGCACACAATCTGGTGTGTATCATGGATTGCTTGCTCACATGAGCTATGCTGATCACCAGCATCTGTACCTCAGGCTGTAGCGCACTCTGCATTATTCACATGATCCCCAGTTTGATCCACCTCAAGGCACCTGCCTCCTCCTGGGTGCCCTGAGAACCTTGTCCCTCCTGGTCAGACTGGCTGTGTTGTCTAGTGCGAGCAGGGCTCCTGTGTGTATCCTGGGATGTGGCATGAATGGAGGTGGTGGTTGGCGCAGTTTTTCCTTATGCAGGTGCTGCAGTGGCTTGGGCACCAGAGGGGCCAGGTTGGTCGTGGTCATCCACGGAGTGGTGAGAGTCGTCGCTGCCGGTGGTGTCTTCTTGACGCCGATCCTGTGCCTTTGATTCTTCCCCCCCAGTGTTTGGTGTAGATCCATGACTTTTCACTGTCTGTGTGAGAGAGAGACAATGTTAATGGTGTTTACTGCGACATCCATGTTTCATACATATTTATGTTGGCACAGTTCCTCTAGGTAGTTGGATATGGCTAGCATTCCTCTCAAATTACACTTGTGCATGGGTATGTTGCGGGGGACAGATTGATATGTACTCCTGAGTCTTTGGCCTGTCTAATGAGTGCTTATTTGGCTATGGATTGGTCTGGTTGTGTCACATGTCCATTGTGGTAGTGTCAAAATCCGTTGCCTGCCACGGTGGTGTGTGCTTGTTTAAGGGTTTGGGGGGGTGTGTGACCGGGCATGCTGTTGGGTGTGGTGTGATTTGTCATTGGGTCTACCAGGTGATGTGTCTATCCCCTCATGGTGCATGTTGGCATGACAGTGAATGTGAGTTCCTCTGGTAAGTAGGACGCATGTGGAGTTGGTGGTATTTGAGTGTACAGTGGTCACATGAGTGCCTTGTGCTGTCTACAGCAGGGCCAAGTGTCATCTACTTTGTCTGTACTTGCCAACTCACTGTGCATTGAGCATGTTGCATGGGTATGTCCCTAGGCCACTGCTTTCCACACTGTTTCTGTTGTTGACACACTTTTTGTAGATGCATCATTTTGGGACGTAGTAAGGCAGTCTAGTCAGCAAGCGTAGCGAGCGAGGCAGTACCACCTGACGGTTTGCACTGTAAGTGGGCAAATGGTGCATTTTCAAGTCAATTAGAGAAAGCAGGAAGGTTACTAAAGTATTTGTCAATCAGTTCTAACAAACACAGTCAGTGGCAAAACTTGGTTTTAAGGTTAGGTTTGTGCCTGAAGCAAGCATCTACTCATGCACAGATTGACACATGCCCCACTGATTTACAACACAAGAAGGGCTGGTTCACGCACTGCCAAACCTTGTAACCATGCACACAGTCCACCTGCTGACGAGCAATCAAGCCCAAACCACCCAAGGGTGATTTGGTGTCCCTCTGTCTCCCTCTCTCCCTCCCTCTGTCACCCTCCTCCCTCTGTCTGTCTCCCTCTGCCTTCCTGTGTCTCCCTCCATCTCACTCTCTTTCCCTCTCCCTCCGTCTGTCTGTCACCCTCTGTCACCTCAGCCCAGCTTCCTGGGCACTCAAACTTTGCAGTTCTTTCACAGGCCATTTGCTTTTTCATGAGGCTTAGTTTTTAATCTCCTGTCCCCCATAGAGCAGAGTGTCTCTGACTGCGCTGCTGCGGCGGTGTGTGCTGACACTCTTTCAAAGGGATGTCTCTTCATTAGCTGCTGTTATGTTCTAAATGGCCGTTCATACCAATGTCATCCTTCAACGCGTCCACTATTTGCAGGCGACACAGTACTGTGTCGGCACACACTGTTTGGAAAGCTCTGCCCTAGGCCATATGGGCTGAGGGCATTGGTGTCTGCTTCTGAGTTGCACAATGTGTTTTGTGATGCCCACCCTCCGAGCATCGCCGACATCCAGTCTTGTGTTTGTATTTTATGTGGCCTGTGACTTTGCATGGCCTTGCTTGGTGAATGGGGCATGGACCCGTTAGTGGCATGTGCGTGTTTTTGGAGTGTGGTTGTGTCCGGTGTGGGCTTTGGGGTAGTTGCTTGTATTTTTTTTGCAGTTGGCTTGTGGATACGGTTCCCTCCATGTTACTTGAGTTGTTTGTGTACTCACCAGGCTCTGCGACTCCTTCAAGTCCATGTACTCCCACCGGCGGAAGCGTGCCCATCACCTTCTCCTCCCAGGGATGGTAATTTGCTGGTTTGCGGGGGGGACGCCTCCAGTGATGTTTGTCTGGCCGTGCTCTTCAATCGTTTTTCCCTTTGACCGCCCTCCTCAGATTGTACCACCTGTCTTGGCATTCATGCCTGGTCCTTCTGATGGGCGCAACATCATTCACCTGATCTACGATCCTCTGCCATATGGCTCATTTCTCCACTATGCTGGTCTGTCTTACCAATGTTCCAAAGAGCTGTTTCTCGACTCTGATGACTTCTTTGACAAGTATGTCCAGTTCCTCCCTTGACAACTTTGAATTCCTGTGTGTGGGCATGGTGTGGGGTGTGGGGTGTGGGTGTGGATGGTTGTGGGTGTGTGGGTGTGGATGTGACGGTGTTTGTGTGAATGTGATTAGGGGGTGTTTGTGAAGGTGGTTGTGTGAAGGTGTGCAAGTGAAAGGTGTAGTCAGGATTCAGGTATGCTGCAGTGGTTTGTATGTGGACTGTGTCTGTAGTGGGTCTGTTGCAAAGGCTCATGGTTTGTTTGTGTCTTGGCCCTTTTCAATGGTACATTTGTGGGTGTGGCTGTGTTTGAACTTTGGGTGGGTGTGTTATAAGAAGTGGTTGTGTTTTGGGCCTCTGTTTACCTGTTTTGATGTTGCAGGTCAGTGTATTCCATGTATTTGGCCTTGAAGGACGTGTTCTGCGATTTCTAATTGACCCTCCTGGTGGGTTTTAGCAGTGTCCTGGTTCAGTGCGAGTTGTTTTTGCGTCTTCGGCCATGTTGTTGTACAGTGCTCACATTTGCAATGGTTTGGTACGATTCTTAAATGCGCAATGCTGGGTCAGGGTGCTTTTGTATGGGCCTGGGGTAGGGTGCGTACAGGCATGGGGATGGGGTATGGTGTTGGGGTACGGTGCGTACAGGCACGGCCATGGTGTAGGGGCCTGGGGGTACAGGCCGTACATACGGGGGACTGGGGGTACGACACGTACATACGGGGGGGCTGGGGGTAAGTCGCGTACATAGGTGGGGCTGGGTGTACGGCGCGTACATACTGGGGACCAGGGGTACGGCGCGTACATACGGGGGACCGGGGGTACAGTGCGGATATATGGGGGCTGGGTGTACGGCGCGTACATACGTGGGTGTGCTGGGTGTATGGCGCGTCCATCCGGGGGGGGGGGGTGTTCGGCCCGTATGCGGGCACATGTTTAGACGTCTACATGGTTGCTATTGGAGTTTGCTCTATAGGGTGTTTTTTCCATACGTTTGTACATTTTGATGGACGGGACGGATCGTACTTTTGCGCTTGGTCTTCAATTTTACAAAATGGACGTAAAAATGTACGGGGACGTGTTTTGGACTTTTTCCGATCCGACGACGTGTCGAGCAATTTTCCCAATGCGATTCGTATGTAGTTTTCCACATACAAATCGTACTTGTCAGTTTGTACGTGACTTGTACGAATCGTACTTAAAAAAATATGGATTGGATTTGTATGGGTAATATTTTTTACGGATCAGAATCAGCACCTAAAAGTATTAGGTAAGTACTATTTTTTTTAAATTTAGAGGTGCCTTTTCAATTGTGTTTTGGTTTAGGGGAGGTAATTTACATTTTTATGTTTAAGTAAAAAGTATTTTTTTTTTTTTTTTAGGTCAAGCCAATTTCTTAAGTTTTTATAATTTAATATAATAATTATTTTCATGTGTTATATGCATTTATCCTTAGTATATGTTTTGCTCAATATGTAATAATAAATATATTTTAAATTGTTTTTTTATCAGATTTATATATATATATTTTTTGTGAGTAAGTTTGCTGTTTTTAATATTTTTATTCTTTTTAATTTGTTACTGACTGTAGTGATAATATTGATTCTATTTATTAATTGCAGTGTGAATATTAACATTTAGCTTGCTACTATCCTTACTGTTGCCCTCACTGGAGTATGAATAATATTTTTGGCTCCTCTGCTATCCAACACTTTCTCAACTCTTTCACTCATTTGATTTCGAATATTTTTTGGTAACCAGTCCACTATCCAACACTTTCCCTACTCTTGCACTCATTGCATTTCTAATTGTATATTTCTACCCCTCCGCTATCCAATACTTTCACTACTGTTACACTCATTTTATTGTGAAGCTTAATTTTTACCCCTCTGCTTTCCAACACTTTCACTACTGTTTCAATTATTGTAGTGGCAATAGTAAAGGTTATCCCTTGCAAATTAAATTTTTTACCTACTGTTGCACTCATTTTGTTGGCAATTTTACATTTTACCCCGCCACTATCCAACACTTTCCCCACTGTTGCACCCACTTGGACTGTGAATAGTAGTTTCTACACCTCCGATACCCAGCACTTTGCCAATTGTTGCACTCATTGGATTGTGAATATTTATTTTTTCGCCGTACGCTATCCAAGGCTTTCCTTATTGTTACACTGAGGGCCTGATTCTGATGCATTTATTAAAGCATTCCCAACCAGCGCCTGATTCTGATGCGGTTACGAATGCCTCCTAATGACATTTTCTCTTTCCAAATTGTATCGGGAAATTTTTTCCTGACCGAGGGTCCAATTATCATGCGGTTAGGAACATATGCTCCCATTTAAGTCAAGGGGAGTCCAACCATATTGTATCTGGAAGCATCCGGATGCATCGTACTCTGCCGGTTGGACTCTCCCGATCTGAGTGGGTCGGAAACTATTTCCCAAACGATTTGTTTGTGAAACTTTAACAACCAGCATCCTTTTTCGTGCCTTTACTGGAGTGTGAACTGTAATTTTTACCCCTCCCCTATGTAACACTTTCACCTTCTGATACACTTTCTCGAGTCTGACAAGTATTTTTAACACCTCCGCTATCCAACACTTTTAATATTGTTGTAGTCACTTAAGTGGGAATAGTATTTTGAACTCTGTTATTCAACATTTTCCTTACTGTTGCACTGACTTTATTACTATATAAAAGTTAAAATACTTTTATATTTATTTTTTATTTTTTAATATTATTGATATGTCTATCTATATATATATATATATATATATATATATATATATATATATATATATATATATATATTTTTTTTTTGTGTGTCTGTGTGTTTATAGTTTGATATAAATTTAAATTTAAACAAACACAAGTATATATTGTTTTTATTTTATAATCTGTACTTTTTTGGTTATGTATGTTTATTTTACCTTAATTTTATAGCGGTATATTTGGTTAAATATTTTATAACTTTTATTTTTTAAACCAAAATTTATTTACTAATTATATATATACATATGTATTTCATTTATTTCACACACACACAGATATATATATATATATATAAAATATCTATATAAAATATTATATATATATATATACATATATATATATATATATATATATATATATATATATATATAATCTTGCCAAAAGATATGTTGTCACTTAAATCCTGGGTTTTGTCAACGTCGCTCGCATGCAACTTGGACTTGTTGTTCTTCTGGTCTTTTTCTTGGCTTACAATCCGGATGGCCTTGCCCCTTCCTTTAGGAATCTGCCCCTTTTAAATAGTATTTTATAAATAGATATTATTTACAAAGAGTCCTAGTATTCAAAAATAAATGGACATGGCTTTCTCTACCAATCACAAGTTTTCTTTTACGTGGTAGTGTCGTAGAGTACCCTTATGCTCATAAACGAGGACTGTTACACAACTGCAAACATACTCAATATTCAAAAATTGATTTACATGACTCAAGTAGATCGTTAAAACTGTTTAACAAAACAAAGGAACCTTTATGTATATTTTGTCACTAAAACAAATAAGATCAGATAAGTACGGTTAGCAAGATAAACATTTTTACGTTTACAATGTTGCCAATGCCCTTTTCAGAGGTTGCAAAGTTGTCCTCTGGCAGGAGAAACACATATTGATTATAATATCTTCGATGCAACTTACAACAGAACCCACTTTCTGTTAAGTTTAATACGGGCAAGTTCAATGGCAGCAACATCGGTTTACTTCCAGTGACTTTAGGCTTCAAAGAATAAATTCTTCTAATTAAAATTTGATTGAAAATGCAAGTCATTTTTTAGCAAAGCCATGATTTACGACGATTATTGATTTTGGGACAACTTTGGTCCTCTTCTCCACAGTCCAGAGTAGACAAGTACAGAGTTCTCCTAAGGCGTGGGGTTGTTTGTCACTGTGAATGCCCACGGTAGGTACATGGGGCATGCAAATAAAGGCTAAAGTATAAAGGCTGCGTCGGTAACCACACTGCGTAGAAACACAATAGGTCATGAAGTTGGTATTTTACAAAACTTAACAGTAAAAATATTTTGTTAGCTAAATATCTTCTACATATTATTGTAAGGTTAAAATATCATGAATTATAATAACTATTTAAAAATAATCAAAATTACGTTCCTCATTATTTTCTTCTTCTAAAACTATCTGACATACAGTCTCGTTTCCTTCGCGTGACTCATAAACCATCTGCCCGAGTAGGCCGTAATAAAATCTTAATAACCTATTCAAATGCTCACGGACGGAAGGGCAACTGTTTGGTCATTCTCAATTGTTCACGGATGGAAATCGAAGATACTAACTTGGTGTGAGGTCATCCTTACAATTCTGCATATACAGTTTACGACTGCCCCATTAAGATTTGTTATTCTGAAAGCCATTCTTAATTGGCATGTCCAACACGTACTAAGGCTTTTGGAAACTGACTTTTGGGAGTTCTATAAGGACACTTGTCATAGTCTATGGTTCTGCGCAGATATTTATTTCCCATACAGTAGTTTCTGTGGTTGTTTTTTGGAACACAGGCTCCCTTAGAAGCGAACGGGAGTCCTTCAACATTTTTTGGGATTCATTATATTCTGTCATGTTCAACCGCCGACCAGTAGTTGGTCTAATCCGTATTATCTAGTGGTTTTGTTAGCAATATTTAAAAGTTGCTTTTTTTTTTTTAAACAATTTTTATTTTTGTCAATATAGCCATTACCATGCAGAGCCCTGTAACCCCGAGACGTCTGCCAAATCCATCATACATGGACATAAAGGCAATAGACTGTTGTATATTCAATAACTCCCCAACTCCCGTCCCAACTCCACCCCCGCCCTCCAACCCCCAAAGATCGCACTTCCTACTGCTAGCCTTACTCTCCCCCTTTCGTCCATCTTGCCCCTTCAGGACCACCAGCGTCTGTGTGTAGCTGCCCCTATGGAGTGATCTCCCTCTCTGCGGGGGGTTCCAGCCCAATTCCCCGGTAGTCTGCCCATCGTTTCCAGATCTTAAAGTGTTTGCGTGGGCAGCCCCTTGCCTCGAAAACGGGCCGCTCCAGCCCCATACAAAAGTCCAGGCCGTTCTTCCATCTCATCATTGAAGGGGCTCGTGCCACCTTCCACTCCCTTGCAATATCCCGCTTGGCCAGAGTGAATCCCAGCAACAAGAGATGACGTTTGTTTTTATTTCCCTCTATATCCTCCATGACATGGAGTAGAGCCAGCCGCGGCGAGCGGGGGAGCCCCCACCCCAGTACTTCCGAGAGGCACGCCAACACTCACTTCCAGAATCGATCAAGGGAAGCGCACTGCCAGATAGTGTGAAAGAATGTGCCCTCTTCCCTGCCACACCTCAGGCACTCCGGTGATGCAATCAGCCCCGTCCGCCACAGACGCTCCCTCGTGAAGTTCACCCGGCGCAGTTATTTAAATTGAACTAACCGGAGCCTCATGCTTATGGGAGCACTTCGCGGGCCGGCCAGCGCCTCCCTCCAATCCTCTTCCTCCAGAGCACCCACATCTGCCTCCCAGTCCCCCGGAAGTTTGCTCAGTGTGGGGGAGCTGTGTATAACAAGGGATTGATAGATCCTGGATATTTTTTTATCTGGTATATCCCCCCATGTAGACTTTTGCCTCCAATTGGCTGAAGTCAGGAAGCGATTCCAGTCCCACAAATGCGGGCGACAGGGCATGCCTGATCTGGAGATATCTTAAAAATTGCCCACGTGGCATTTGGAATTCCTGCTGTAGCTCATGGAAAGATTTAAGTGTTGTCTCTCTCATTACATCTCCCAGCGTGGAGATGCTAATGTCATCCCATGCCTTAAAACCTTGTAGGGCCGCCAAGTGTGGTAAACGCCCATTGTGCCACAGGGGAGTCTCCCGAGTCAAGGTCCGCCACCACCCCATACGGCGCAAGGCCTGCCCCCAGATTTGAAACACTACCTGTGTTACCGGGGGCATAGCACCCCTCAGTGACTCCGAGTAGAGGAGCGTATGCAGCGTATGGCGTCCCAGAAGCTTCCGTTCCAGCTCATATGCCGGTTCTCCCCTGTACCCGTACCACCATTCGTTAAGGACTAGAAGATGTGAAGCTTGATAATATGACAGAATATCCGAACTCGCCAGCCCTCCACATTGGCTGGACAGGAAACACGTCGGTTTAGCCACACGCACCTTACCCCCCTCCCATAGGAATTGCCCAAGCACCGAATTCACCTGCCTGAACCAACCGTGCTGAATCTTGTACGGATGATTCTGGAGCTGATATGAGTCAAGGAAGCACCACCATTTTAAATATTGCCGATCGCCCATACTAAAATTGACATTGTAATGAACTGATTGATGTTTTGTGAATTAAGTCTGTTAAAAATAAAGTATTATGAAAATGAGATGTAAATATGTAAAAATAGTCATTATTTTGTTATGTTTTCATATGGTTTGGAAATTTATCACAATATTTTTTATATTTTTGGCCACATGTATATGTATTTAAAACTTTGAATTCTACTAATATTGGATTATCTGAGGTTTTTTTTTTTTTTTTTTACTCAAATTTTTTTCGGGGTTATAACATTATTTAATTTTTAGAATTTTTTTTTTTTTTTAACATTGGTTAAGATATATATTTTTTTAACTTTATAAATACATTATGATAAATTTCTCTGAAGGTTTCTTTTTTTTCCTGGTGGATAAACAAGGGGACTAATTAAAAACACTATAAACATGTTTCTTCTAAAGAAAATACTTTTCAATTTACATTTTTAAATGTAACTACATTTACTTTAAATATCATAGTTGGATGTTTGAGGTACATTTTTTTTTTTCTTTATTACCCTAACATTTGGAGGTTAATTAAATTACACATTTTTTTTTATCTATTGTACGATAAAAGAATCTAATATTTCTTAGCTTTTAAAACATTTTTTCTAATTATTTATATTACTTTGAGATTAATTAAAATATTGTAATTTTCTTCTTTATTCTATTGCAATTTTAACAAAGTTAATTACTTTTTTTTTTGTTTGCAGGTGTTATTAATAGAAGTCTGATTAGGTGACATTCATATTTTGGTTTTGACTGGTTGGTCACATATTGTATTCAAACATTTTTGTTTAGAAAAAAATAACGAGAGGGTTAATTACTGGTAGAGTAGTATTGTCAAAATATACCTTTTTTTCTCTGACATTTAAGAACTCCAAGACAATCTTTTTTAAAAAAAAAAATAACATACTTTCTAATCCTTATTTCTCTTCTCTTTCTTTGTCAACATTTCTTTTCAATTATTTAACACAAAAAATGTATACAGTCTTACATTTAATATTTTAAACAAATCTTATTTTTGAATATTTATATGTTACTTATATATTGCCAAAAGGTGAATACTAGAATTTGGGCTTTCATACTTAGGGGATTATTACAATGTCGGGTTGACCATACCCGAAACCGGACAGAGATACAGTCGCTGCTCCTGACACTGTCATCTGGATGCAAGTGCACATGGTGTGGTCTCAAACTACCATTTCCCTATGGAAAATTGTGCTGCATTTGGAAACAGATCGCAGCACTACCTACTATATAGAAATACAAGTTTGACTAAATCCATGCAGAGTGTGACATGCACCTCATACATGCATAGGGTTATGGGAGAACAGGGTCTTGATTGGTGTCCCTAAAGACTCTCTTTAACACCAAATACATGCCTGAAATTCCTACATGCATTTCACTTTTGAAACCAACATCTTATTTAAAAAAGTCTAAATGCCTTCTCTAAGCAATCATTAGGCCTTTCCAACTACACATCATTATACTTGACAACTTAGGATTCCATTCTGATCTCCATGCCACTATCAAATTCCATTTTCCAACTTTGTTATGTGGCGTTTCAAATTGAAGACATGCAATGTCCTTCTAACAGCCTCCCCACCAACGGGAGGAGACTATACCAATTGCATGGTAAACAGTCACGACATTTCAGAATTTTGAAATCTGGACTTTATTTTTTTATATTTCTTATATTTTTAAAATGTTAACTTTCTAAACGGTACATTTAATATATATCATACAGTAATTAATACATATATTAAATAAACATGTTTTAGGAATTCATACAGCAATTTACAATATTCATTAATATTAATATGGTGTTACGTTACTGATTTTGTTTTACGACAAGTTAAAGTTTTCTTCTTAGGGACTACTAATTTATTCTACTTTATGTTCATTGAAGGGGGAAATAGATATTTTTGTTTGCCTCTTGACATTTCATCATAGGTGTTAGATTTCCGTTGGGATAATTGAATTAATTTGATGTTTAATGATAACAAATTTTAGTAAATGTTTGGTGTTTCATATGACTACAATTATTTAACATATTAATGCCTGCACATTCAGTGGATTTCATATTATTTTTTGTTTGAGTACTATTCATTTAGGTACTTTACAGCTGCTTCACACGGTAATGTGATACTGTAGATAGAATGCAAATTTTTTAATTTTGACTGTCTATCACGTTTGTAACATTAATATAGGTATCGATTGGTGATAGTTAATTACTTAAATTTAGTTTTCCAAAACCGTCAATAATTTTGTTAGTTTCCTACTGGGAATAGTTCTTTGGGTTTATTATTTTGTTAATTACTTCATCTGTATTCGATTAAGTATCCAATGTAATTTTGATATTTACAGTTTTTATTATCATACACAATATATTACTTAGCAAAAATATATTATTTGGAATATTGAAATATTTAGCCAGATTAACTACTAATTAACCTTACTTACTTTAGTTGTGCAATGGGGTTAGTTAATTCTTTGCCTTTAAGTATCCAGTAGCTTCACTGAATTATGTTACATTGGAATGGAAAGAATAATTTCTATCCATTTATTCTGAACATTTTTATATATATATTTATTGATTTTCGGAATGTTAAAAAAAAAAATCGAGATATTTACTGTTACACGGCTTGCTAGATTTAAATAATATTGTTTTGTAAATAATACATTTTGTATGTTTATCTATCTATCAACACTTTTAAACATTTATTGGAGTAGTAGGGAGTTGATATTGTACATTAGTTAACGATGTGCCTCTTTACAAGGTCAATTTGTGAGCGTTAGATTTCAGGTCTGAGTCATTCGGAGTTACATCTTATGTTTCAATGCCGCATTACAATGCAGGTTATCGAAAGAGAAACAGGAAGGTTAATTATGTACAATTTCAACTGGGTTAAGTAGACCTTGTACAAGTCAGAGGCCTTACCGTATTTGTGAAGCTCCATGTTTTTGCTGTTGTTTTTACAATGTTGTTTTCCATTATGCTTTCCATGGTGGGCTTTAATACATGAAAAACCTTTGGAAACCTATCTCTGTGTGCCGCTACCTGTTCCCTCCATTCTCCATGCGCCCTATGTTTGTGGTTCTGATAATTCCTGCACTGTGTGGCAGGTACCCCTATCCGGACACAGAATCCACAGTTTGGGAAAGGGAGTGGGATCTTCCATTGACTCAATGTCGGTACATGAGACACCACTTCTATTGTTGGCCAGTGCCCTCACAGATTTGGACGTAATCCTACAGGTTGCCCTGATGCTGCGCACACTGGAACTTCAGGGCCCACTTCAGAGCCTGCATATGCCATCTGGATGCAGGCCACGAGCCCCATCAGCCTCAGGCTCATCAGGACAGAAAAGCGGGACAAGGGCAGAAAGATCGGAATTATAGCCAGAATATCCCGGACTCGCTGTTCAGTAGGATAGAGCCTAAAACACATTGTGTCCATAAGCGCTCCCATTAAGACTAACTTCTGAAAGCAAATAAGTTGCAATTTTGGCATGCAGATTGACAACCACAGCAAATGCAGGAGGTCAGCCTTAGTCTGGAGGGGGGAAATACAGTCTGGGGCAAGCCCGGATTCAACAGCCAGTCATTGAGATAGGGGAAGACTTCAACCCCAAATCTGCGCAGATGGGCTGCAAACACCGCCATCACTTTTGTGAACAGAGGGCTGGTGGGAAGGCAAAAATAGAGCACGGTCAAATGAAACTGCTCGTGGCCTACCATGAAACGCGGATAACGCCTTTGGACCTGTAGTTATATGAAAATAAGCATCCTGCTTGTAAAACACCACCATCCAGTCTTGCAGGTCAAGGGCAGATAAGACTTGGGCTAGCATCAACATTTTTTACTTCTCCTTCTGGATGAAGCGAACATGGTGTTGAGGTGGTCCAAAATAGGCCACAGGTCCTTGTTCAACTTTGGGACCAGAAAGTATTGTGAATAACTTCACACATTAATGCTGCCGTCGGAACGCGCCCGATGGCCCTATTGGCTAAGAGGGCCACACATTCCTGTTTAAGTGCGTTGTGATTCCCGACATGCAGTGAAACTGAGATGGCATTGCTGGAGGGGTAGTCTCGTAGGGAGTAGCCACTCTGGGACTATTTGTAAAACCCACCTTTCCAAAGTAAAGGGACACCCGTGTGGGAGTTGACAGCGAATCCTGCCGCAAACTGTACTTTGGTGGGCATGAAAGACCTGAATCAGAAGGTTTGGAGGCAGTGGTGGCTTTGGTGGAGGTGAAATCACACGCTCACTGTACCCCTGACACGTCTCGCCAGATCCAACTTCCGCAGACGCGCTGAGACTGTTGCTGCGCATGCCTGTGGCTCGTAAACAAACATTTTGGGCACAATTCCAGCTGACTAAAAATGATTGAAAAGCAAATGTTTCAGGAGGGCGCTTGGCCAAAAGGATCAAGGACTTGGGCCTTGGCCTGCGAGTTTTTAAATTGGTCCAAAACACTATCTGCTTTGTTGTCAAAAATGTGATTGCTATCAAAGGACATTTACATAAAGTTCTGGACATCAACATTAAAAATTGTAGTCCTCATCCGGGACTTATGACGGACCAACAGTGTTGTTGAAATTGCTGTGCCCATCTTCTCTCCTGTGTCTAGGCCACAAATAATAGTGAACTTGTCTGCAACCCTCCCTTCAACTTCTGTGCTAACTGTCCAAGCCTCTTCCATACATTCAGGCAGCACTTGCGACACTGTACACACAGATTGGAAATAACGTCCCAAGAGGCATGCACAGTTCACAGACCAAAACCCTAAACTTGCAAGAGGAAAATTCTTCTTACCCAATTGCTCAATTTGCTAGTATTATCTGTCCGGGGTGGTCGAAGGGAAGGTTCTTGTCTACGCAGAGGTTTGGAATACAAAGCTCTCAGGGGTATTGTGTTTTTAGAGGAAAATGGGTTCGCACAGGGCTATGCAATGGGGTTGTGCCACGTTCCTAGCTACAGGAGCACCTGTGTTGTGCTTGGATCAGGTGCCAAAAATAACGTCCCAAAGTGCATCATTAAAACGCAGCAGCGGCAAAGCAAAGGTTGCTCTGCTCTAAAGCACTTTGGTCGTGGGTTAGTCCTGACGGCCACTGTAAGTAGCTCATGGTGGAGGTCCTCTTCCGCCCTACGCAACAAAACTGCATAACTTGCACCCTCCTACGTAGCCAAGGTAGGAGGATACAGCATGCCAAGCTCTTGAGAGATCTTCATACCACTGGCGTCCCCCAACTCCTCGGGCCAGTCTGGGTCAAACTCACATTCTGCTGTGAGATGCTCCTCAGACCACTCCTAGGGCTCCCCTTCCTCCAATAGGCTGATGGACAGGCTAAAATAAGGAGGCTGGACAAAGGGATAGAAATTCAACATCTGTGTCGGAATCAACATCGAGCAATGCCATTCCGTCCACGTATCCACTTCCGGCCTTAACCACATCCCCACATAATCTGGCGTTGCTGTGCAATGTCTGAAGTAGTGCTGGTGTTGTCGACATCGGTGGAGGTGTCACGAGGTACACCACCGTGATCCAGCCCTGGATCCATGTTTGACCTGCAGCTCAGAAGCCGGAGCCAACGCCTATTCCGTGGACCTAGCCACCTGTGGAAACATGCTACGGCCCCATTCTTTCCCGCAGTGACAGAATGCGCACAGGCAGTATGCAACGACCAAAAGAGCAAAGCTATGGCTCACAGAAATTTAGTAAATCTGTGCAGGAGTCGCCGACAGACCCGTGAAAGGCAGGTAGGCTTCCAGCGACTGTGTAGGCTCCGCCACATACAAGAGGGAAGCACCACCTGCACACCCAGCTGTGTTGCGTAACCGGTGATAGTAAGTCGGAGAGCAAAACGGCGCTTCTTCGACTACTTGCAATGCTTCGTCTTACTTTAACACAATTGTGAATACTTGATCCCGCTGAACGATGGTGTTGGCTGCGTGACTGGTCCCTTGACCTCACACAAGACCAGGACATGCAACGGCGCGTAGCCGACTTCCGGACTTCTGGCAACTTTCGGTGCCGTTCCCACTAAGTCTTCGTCGCCATGGCCTGGCAGTCGGGCCACAAAGTGGGGTCGTGGTCGTGTCACATGATTCAAAGACACATGCAGTGCTGGTCAGTCAACGACATCATGCGATGACAGTCCCCGCAGGACTTGAAGCCTGTTATCCATAGTGCACCAGGAGTCCATCCACTTGGAAAACAGATATAAAAATCATTGAAAAAAACTCAAGTTAACAAGTGACTGGTGGGACAAGCGCTCCAAATCTGCGCTGTGTTGAAATAGAAGAACAAGTTACTTTCCTTTGGTAACGATGTATCTGTAAGAAACATTAGTTAGTTAGATTACTCACCTTAGAATATCCCCAGGCGTCAGACTGGATCCGGAAGATTTTTCGTCAGAAATACCCCTTGTGCGTCGCTAGGCCTCGTCTGCGGCTCCGCGTCTGTCGTTTGCATCGTGCGCCGGAATGACGTCGTCGGAGTACTTAGACGCCGCCCTCGCGCGCTTACGTCAGTTCTTGTACATAGCTTCCGCGCCAGGAACGCAGAGCCATGCAAGAGACCGACACTGGTGCCAAAAAATGCTAGGGGCCTGAAAGGGATAACCTTAACCCTAGATGTCCGTTCGCAGAACGGGGAGGATGGGTGGGTCGGTGAGGAATCTTAACTAACTAATATTTCTTACAGATACATCGTTACTGAAGGTAAGTAACTTGTTCATCTGAAAGAAACACGTTAGTTAGATTCCTCACCTTAGAATAGATACCCAAGCAATACCAACCCCGGTGGTGGGTCTGCGAACCAAGACCACACCAGAAACTCCTGGAGGACAGAACGGCCAAAGAAGCCATCCCTCCGTACTTGGCTGTCTAGGCAATAATGCCTAGCAAAAGTATGTAGCGAAGCCCACGTTGCCGCCTGACAGATGTACTGCAAATGGACTCCCCGTCCCAAAGCAGTAGTAGCCGCTGTGGCCCGAGTAGAATGGGCGCGCAGCCCAATATGAGGGTCCTTTTTTGCCAAGGAATAACACATTTTGATGCACAAAACGGCCCACCAAGAGATGGTCCGTTAGTGCACAGCTTTCCCCTTCTTAGCACCCACGTATCCAACGAAAAGTTGGTCGTCCACCCAGAACTGTTTTGTGCGGTCCAGATAAAAGGAGAGCGCACGTTTTGGGTCCGGACAGTGGAGCCTCTCTTCCTCTTTGGAATGATGCTGAGGCGGAAAGAAGGTGGGCAAGGTGACAGATTGCCCAAGATGAAAGGGGGTCACCACTTTTGGAAGAAAGGAAGGACGAGTCCGAAGGACAACCTTGTCCGGATGAACAGATAGAAAAGAAGGCTTTGATGATAGAGCCTGGAGCTCACTCACGCGTCTAGCCGAGGTGGTGGCTACCAGAAAAGCAGTCTTAAGCGTCGGAAGACGAAGAGGACAATTATGAAGAGGCTCAAAGGGAGCGCACATCAGTAATGTGAGAACAAGATTCAAGTCCCACTGAGGCATTACAAAAGGGACAGGAGGGAACGTGTGATTAATGCCTTTTAGAAAGCGTGTAACTACAGGTGACTTGAAAAGACAAGGCTGATCAGGAAGCCGTAAGAAGGCAGAAATGGCAGCAAGATAACCTTTTAAGGTGCCCAAGGTAGAGCCCTGCTGGGCCGAAGAAAGAGGAGAACCTCAGAAAGAGGGGCGGAAAGGGGATCCACAGCCTTTGCTGTGCACCATTCCACAAATTTTTTTCCACCGGCAGGCTTATACCGACTTTGTGGAGGGACGCCTGGCTGCCAAAATGATATCACAGACTTCAGGAGGAAAGTCAAATGGCATCAACTGCCGCCGCTCAATCTCCACGCATGGAGGTTGAGGCTGGACAGGTTCGGGTGGAGGACCGTCCCCTGCTGCTGCGACAGAAGATCCTCCCGAAGGGGCAGACGTATCGGAGGATCGGTCAACATACTGAGTAGCTCGGGATACCAGTACCTTCGTGCCCAGTCCGGAGCCACCAAGAGCACTTGGGCCCAGTCGTGCCTGATCTTCTTCAGCACTCTGGGCAGAAGTGGTATAGGCGGAAAGGCGTACAACAGACCGCAACTCCACTCGCGACGAAAAGCATCGCCGAGCGAGTGCCGCTTTGGAAATTCCAACGCGCAGAACTGCGGACATTACGCGTTCTCTTTGGTGGCGAATAGATCTAACCAAGGCTCTCCCCACTGCTGAAAGAGACCTTGTGCCACTTCGGAGTTCAGACACCATTCGTGATCCATCATGCACCGCCGGCTGAGTTTGTCTGCCCTGGCGTTCAGAGAGCCCGCCAGATGTTGAACCACTAGGGTGACGCCCTGGTGTTCCAGCCATGTCCAGAGGCGCAGAGCCTCCTGACAAAGGGTCCACGACCCCACCCCGCCCTGTTTGTTGCAATACCACATGGCGGTGGTGTTGTCCGTGAAAACCTGCACGACACTTCCCCTGACAGAGGGAAGGAAGGCTTTCAGTGCAAGTCGTATCGCTCTCAACTCCAACAGGTTGATGTGGAGACGAGACTCCGCCGGAGACCAGAGGCCTCTGATCTCCGCCTCTCCCATATGGCCACCCCATCCCAGGAGGGACGCATCCGTCACTACGACATGCTCCGGTTGGGGAAGGGAGAGGCTCTTGCCCGTGACCCAATCGCGGTCCGTGAGCCACCACTGCAACTGCTGTGCGGTGCCCTCCGAGATCAATACATGGTCGGACAGGTTGCCGTGATGCTGTGCCCACTGAAACTTCAGGTCACACTGCAGAGCCCGCATGCGACGTCTGGCGTCATGCATTAGTAGGATGCAGGAGGGCATCAGCCCCAGAATCCGCAACACTAGCCTGACCGAAACCCAGGATAGAGGCCGAAAGATGGGAATCAGGGCATGAATATTCCGGACCCGCTGTTCCGGTGGATAGACTCTGAACTGCGCCGAATCGATAACCGCTCCGATGAAGAGGAGCTTCTGAGAGGGGCTCAGGTGTGACTTCGGCACATTGATGGAAAACCCCAGCAAATGCAGGAGATCCGCCCTAGTCTGGAGGTGGGAGACGACTTGCTGGGGCGATCCCGCCTTCAACAACCAGTCGTCGAGATAGGGGCAGACTGTAACCCCTCATCTGCGCAGATGAGCTGCAAACACCACCATCACTTTTGTGAACACCCGAGTGGCACTGGTGAGGCCGAAGGGGAGCACGGTGAACTGAAAGTGCTCCTGACCCACAGTGAACTGCAGGTTACGCCAATGGGCCGGCAGCACGGGTATGTGAAAATAAGCGTCCTCCAAGTCTAACACTACCATCCAGTCTACAGGATTGAGGGCAGCCAGAACTGGAGCTAGTGTGAGCATCTTGAACCGCTCCTTCAAAAGCAAGGCGTTGATGCTCCTGAGGTCCAAGATAGGGCGTAGTACCCTTTGTGCTCTTCTTGCGAACCAGAAAGTAGTGGGAATAGCAACCACGACCTACTTCAGGCCCAGGAACGCGCTCGACGGCCTCTTTGGCCAAGAGGGCCGTAAAATCCTCCCGCAGCAGATTCAAGTGATCCTACGACTTTTGGTGGTATTGCGGTGGCATGGCTGGAGGGTTCGTCTCGAAGGTGAGGGAGTAGCCCCTTTGGACTATTTGCAGCACCCACCTGTCCGAAGTGATGGTATGCCACTGGAGCAGGTGATGGCGAACTCTTCTGCCCACTGGCGAGGAATGGGCCGGAAAGCTCGGACTCGGAAGGCTTGGAGGCGGATGCTGCCGGGGTGGATGTGGGCTGACCGCGTCATCCTCCAGAAACGCCTCGGCGGAAACCACGTACGCATGCAGTTTAGTTCTGTGGCTGGTGGCTAGGCGGACGTGAGGAGGCGCCTCTTCCTTGGTCACGAAAGGGGCGAAAAGCGGAGGGTTGCGACCGCGGGTACAAGAGGCCCAAGGACTTGGCCGTAGCCCAGGAGTCCTTAAAGCGATTCAGCGCACTGTCCGCTTGCTCACCAAAAAGGCGAGTGCCATCAAAGGTCATGTCCATGAGAGTGCTCTTGACATCCCCTCAAAAGGACGTGGACCGCAGCCAGGCGTGACGTCTAAGCGCCACCGTTGTAGAAATCGCCCTACCCAGCGAGTCCGTAGTGTCAAGCCCATATCGGATTGCAATGTCGTGCTGCATCCCTCCCATCGGCCAGAGCCTGGGTAAGTCGTGTCCGGGCCTCCTCCGGGCACAGGGGCAGCACTTCCTCCACCGTATCTCACAGAGAGTGGAAATAACGGTCCAAGAGACAGGCGGTGTTTAAAGACCGCAGGCCCAAACTAAGGGAAGAGAACAGCTTTTTGCCAAACTGCTCCAGTCTCTTGGAGTCTCGGTCCGGCGGAGCGGTCGGGATGGAGGATTGGGAAGTAGAAGCCTGGATAACCAGACTCTCGGGGGTGGGTTGTTGGGACATAAAACTGTGGTCGCCCAGAGCAGGGCGCTGGCAACGTTCCTATCCACAGGAGGAACTGTGGAGGTCTTTGACCAGGTGCCCTGCAGAACGTCAGTGAGGGCCTCATTGAACTGCAGCAGAGGCTTAGTGGAGCTTGCTGCAGATTGAAACACCTCAGTGAGGATGTTAGTCCTCACAGCCACGGCAGGCAGCTCAAGCCCAAGGGCTGCGGCCGCCTTGCTGAGCACCACAGAGAACGCTGCACCCTCCTCCAAAGCCACAGTCGGAGAAGAGGTGAAGCCAGTGTCTGGCGAGGTATCCAGACCACTGGCCTCCCCCATTTCATCTGCCCAGTCCTGTGAAAGCTGAGACTGAACAGCCATAGGGTCCTCGAACCCCTCACAGTCGCCCCCGTCATCCGATTCCTGATAAACAGGAGGAACGTTTGGAGTCGGACGATAGAGATAATGTGTCTCAAGCGGCGTCGGCCGACGCCGGACCGGCGTTGGGTCCTGAACAGGGCTGAACTGAGGCTCGACTTTGACCGGAGTTGGCATCGGTGGTACCGGTGTCGGCGCATGCGGAGGAGGCGTGACGAGGTCGACCGGTGTCGTCGGGGGCCCAGGCATTGGCCCCGCGGGGACCTGCGGCGTCGGGACCGTAGTCTCCAACGGCGTGCAAGGTCGCCCAGTCGAGTCCGCGGGGCCCGAAGGCGCGCCAGCGGCCGTCGACGGCGGGGCCAGGCTTCTCATGGCTGAGAGGAAGGCACTGACCTCCGCCGGCGTCGCGTCAGTCCCAGGGACCGGCGGGTATGGGGACGTGCACGGCGCCTGTGGCTTCGACGGAGCCACGGGGGTGGAACTACCCTGACCCTCGGCTGAGGCGCACGACCGGCGAGGGGAGTCCGAAGAGCGGTGTCGCCTCTTGGACTTCTTAGAATGTTTGGACTTACCCGAGGACTTCGAGCCCGACGAGCGATGATGATGTCGACTGCGGCTCCGCGACCGATCCTTGGACCTCCTCTTGAACCGGGATCGAGCGGGGCGCGGAGCCGAGTGGCGAAGCTCGAGAAGCTTGCGGGACGGCTTCCGCCTAGCTTTCGATGTCAGGGCTTGGCAGTCGGAACACGACTTCGCGTCGTGGTCGAGGCCCAAACAGAGGCACCGGCGGTGGTGATCGGTCACCGACATCAGTCGGTGGCAATCTTCGCAAGCCTTGAAACCAGGCATCCTACCGGCACCAGATGTCGAAGACAGGATCAAAAAGGATAAAAAAGATTTAGTCAAAAAAGACTAAAAGGAGAATCTCTCCCGGATCGGCGCTTACTGGCGCGGAAAAAATAAGAACTGACGTCAGCGCGCGAGGGCGGCGTATAAGTACTCCGACGACGTCATTGATACGTGCACGACGCCAACGACGGACGCGGAGCCGCAGACGACGCCTAGCGACGTGCAAGGGGGATTTCTGACGAAAAATCTTCCGGATCCAGTCTGACGCCTGGGGATATTCGAAGGTGAGGAATCTAACTAACGTGTTTCTTTCAGATAGAGTTGATATAAGTGCGCAAGTGCGGCGTATAAGTAGCATACGCTACGTCATCACTGCGACCACAACCACACAGACTGACGCGGAGCCGCAGGACACCAACATTCTGACAAGCAGTGTTCATGATGATGAAAATTATCCATATCCAGACTGACGCTGTGCACAATTCGAAGGGAATAAATCTATCACTAAGGATTTTATTTTACTTATTAAATTTTTGCAAAAATATATATTTTTTAAAATTTTTGAAATCAATAAATATAATACTAAAAGTCTGATTTGTAAATTACACAAACATTAAAAAATGTTTAAAAATTGGTAAAGGAAATATTGCGTGTATAATAGTGCTTACTTTTACTTGTTTCTAAACTATGGGCCTCACTTAGATGTCGGGCGTAATCTTTCTTCCAGACATTGTTTTGGATTCATGAACAAACATAATGCCTGCCCAACAACAACAATTACAAAGCTTCCAAACAACGTTTGTAGGTACTACCATTGAATACTATCGGATCCCCTTTTTCGACCATCAATACTGGCTCCCATAGGTGAAATAATCACTTGAAAACCTTTCACCCTGTCGTGGAACTTTTCGTGTTCGTACAGAGCAATTTGTAAATGCTGTCTGAATCTTACATCCTTTTATCTCAGCTGTAAACACAGGCCATTGCCTGCTACCATTCCGCTTTCAAAGATTCGGATAATACCAATGCCTTTCGTAACATACTTTGACAGTTCGTACAATTTCCAGCCGTCGTAATTTGTTGTTTTTCAAAACTGTTTTAGTAATTTTACAATGCGGGTTGGAAATGGGATTCAAGGTAATCAGATGACGTTCAGAGACTTTGCTTACAGCATGGTAATCGGGGACTTAGTGACATGATGTTAGTGAAATTGCGGAAATGGCAGCAAGAGTGCATCAACAATCAGCTATTACTAGTAACAGTTTGTTTCTAATTACTATAGGATTAATATTTATTCAAATATAAGTTTGTTCTTTAAATTTTTGATAGTATGGACATGCTCATGTTTGTGGTCGTGAAGCAAGGTTACCAGACTTACTTCGTTGTGACTATTTGTAATACACATGTTTTATTAAAACTAAATTGGTATTAATTCATATTTTTTTTTTTTCTCATGCTTATTCATTGTCGAATATTTTAATATAATAATCTAAAAAAGACAATGTGGGAAACCGCTACAACACTACTATTTGGTGACGATATTTAATTTATAAATGCCTAGTGTGTGAATTTGATTATTAATATTTACAAATTATTAATACAACATGCTTACTTGTAGAATGTTTTGTAAAGTAAATGAAAAGTAACATCAAATTTGCTAAAAATTTGGAATTACATGCTAATCTCAAAATCCGCAGTAGTATTCAAATAATATAGGCTTCAGGATTAGGTGCATATTGCAAAGGCTGCTGTTACCCCTGTTATGGGCAGACACAAACTCACTTTTCTACAGTTTCTGATTTTGTTGGACCACTCGGAAAAGGCTATGGGGCATGGATGTTAGAAATAATATAACGGCTACTGCATATTAACCAACTTCTTTGTATATATTAATCTACAACTGCCTTACCAATTGGTAGAGGTATTTACCAAGAACCTTATCCCTTAGGCCCGTGGTATAAAAATCTAGCAGTCTGAACGTTACTCATGAATTCTGTTGGACCACCACAATGGCATGTTGTTGGAGGTCCACATGACATCAAAATGAGGGTCACAGTGTTTAAAAACTTTGAAGGTGATCATGACAAAACTTTTTCTTATTATAATACTGCTACATTACTCTTTCGTTATAGTATGCTAGTGTTAGGTTCAAATTGTTTTTTGTTTTTTTTACGCAGGTAATCATTTAAATACTTGTGTCATGAGATATATATATATATATATATGACTAAGATTAAAATAATTGCTTTTCACAAAATTACATAACTTAAAACAAGATTTGCAAACAAATAATAGAGCTTGCAAAAATTGGAGAACAGATTTTGGTGTTGGTCTGAATTGCCTCCAACACACACCATCTCAACGTCTGACCGAGCCATCAAAAGACCTTTGGTTATAAAAAAATAAAATAGGATGTGACCACACATGGTGCAGTTCAAAACTCACAAGTAAGGTACAGATTTAGATCTCGTTGTGATCGGCTGAGAACAACTGTCGGAGCCCTACAGACAGATTATTATCGTGTCGTGCGGATTCCTTCCTGACCAAGCCATTCTGATGGGCTCCATCGGAAAGGAATCCCACACGTATTTCCAGATTGTGGTCAACAGCCTCGGCCTGTATGCCGTCTGCAACTCCCTCAGTACTACCCCTGCCGCCTCTTTGCAACCAAGGGATATCAATGGCATTTTTTCACAGATTTTTATTTTTTGTATTTGAGGCACAAAAAGGCAGTCGAGAACTGTCTTTGTGTGTGAGCCTGCCGAATGGGGCACATAAAGTGCACCTCAGTGGATCTTTGTAACTGGTTGCATGCACCTTGGGTTGCCGCACACATGGTGCATGGATGAACTGCTCCCCTGCTTTTAACGGTGCATGAATTCATTCCATTCCGCTCGGAATGCATGCATGCATTGTGTTGTATACGATTGCAAGCGAACTCTGTTCTGCCGCATCCTACTAGCAGTGCTGTAATTGACAACAGCAGGTTGGTTGGTTATGGCTCATGACCAATGTTGGACGTACATGAGTATGTCCGACATTGGAATATGCCCCTAGGTATGATACTTTATTCTACGTGCGTACACAGTATTCAGCACAAGCATACATAGTCAAATGTGAATTTGTGTTAATTAATGCACTATGGGGAGAGAGGTGATTGCAGCTCATCTATGGAGAAAAGTGTTCCAGTCTTCAATCATCTCGAAAATTGGTTTTTGAAGATGGGACCATCCATAGCTATCTCCAACCTTCCGACAAAGCTGTACTTTCTGCATTTTGTCTGGTTCGTTATAAACTGGTTGAAGTCGCAACTGCCTCCCGCTCAGACGCTTCCTTTCATCCTAGCAGTTCGGCACACTGTGCAGTTTCAGGCTTATCGTACAAATCAGCCATTACAGGATATTTTGGCTATGATACTGATCTTTGAACATTGATCTTGGATTTAAAAGATAATGATTCTCGTGCTGTTCATTCTCCTTCATCCAGCTTGTGTACAATGCCAAATGCCACAGTTAGGGTCAGGAATGTGACCTTAAGTTCAAAATGGAACAGCTTCTGTCTAAAAACACCAACCTGGATCACTTATTTGATGTTATTTCTTTACCTGTTCAGTCTGTTAAGAAATTGCTATTTGGTCAGACGCAGAACACTTTTATTTCACAAACCATATGTCACAGTATTTAGGGATGCTTACCTTATGGCATGTGGAGGCCATGTGTGAGAGGTGGTTTGCAGAGGATGCTTATCCCCGGTGGAAGCCAACCTCCATATCACCCTTTTGGATCACCTCACAATATGGTTGTTTAGAAAAGCCTTTTTGCATGGTAGGCTGGTTCTTGTATTCACATACAACTTGACCGTCATGTTGTACTGCAATAATCTGGGCGACTTTGGGCGGTGAACCCTGTGTGGAGAGGCCATGTGCCTTTAGGTTTGGCTTTGACAACATGTCATGTCCCTGTAGGCCTAACATCTGTATAGGTTTAGTAAATGCCACAGCGGACGAACGTAGCTGACGGTGCCTTGAAAAACACCATTGCATTCACCATCCGTGCACAAGGGCTCTTTCAGCGTATGGAAGAGAATTTGTTAGATCGTTTTGCCTCTGATGATAAATATCAATGTATTTCTTTTGGAAGATTGGATATTTAATTTGAAGAACATTTGTCAGCAACGTTTTTCGTTGGTAGTATAGTTCACGCCTCCTTTAATCATTAACGGGCATGCCACTTCTGGCAAGAGTCTTACAAACGCTCCAGAAAAAATGGCCAAAAGTCATTCTAGGGGCGCAGAAATCTTTAGATATTCTGGTACCACAAACTGATGTCAATAAACACAGATCCTGCAATCCGACTGCCACTCATGGAGGATGTTCTGTTGTAGCAGCAGAGATTGCGGGTATTGTTAATCTCTGCCAGAACCAGTACAACCTTTGCCTGCTTGCGTGGTGATTTGTCATTGTCAGATGTCAAGTTTCAAACCTATTTTCAGAGTTTGTGAAATTATTCCGGCAACATGAGATCCCGCAACAAAATTGGTATATGACTGCAAAAGTAACAACAATTCTAAACATTGTACACAATGGGCTGTCAACCACCTATCTTACTGTATTACAGCAATTGTCTTATTAATTATTTCTTTGTCCATCCAGTGTTCTTCTGCTTAAAATCTGAATGTCTATTTTTTTGGCCCTCTCATCTTCCCTTCACAGCACGACCAGTCACCCCTTTTAAGTGTACTTTGGAAAAAATATTTTTGAATGTGTTAATCCAGTATTTTATCTTTTCAACATTTATTATACCTTACTTGTACATTATTTTGGTTCTCAGTTACTTTCTTATCAACACCATATTTAAAAATGGGCAACTTTCCTCTTTGGTTGCTCACTATCAAATGATCTGTTTTAATGGTAATAAACCAATGCAAGTAGGATGAGTCAGCTGCAGACACCTAGCTTTGCAGACAAGGTAGTGCTCAACAAAACGTCATCCGTGCATTGTAAGGTGTTAACACATTTATAATTTGGACTTTTAAAATAAATGCACCTCTACACCCTTGAAAGTTGAAAAAAATTTATATAGCGCTCTATCACCAAGCGGCTTCTTGACGCTGTAGGCCGGAGACTAAACCTGAGAAAAAGACGGGGATGAAATAGTTTTCAAAGGGAAGGCTAGGGAGAACAAATGAGTTTTAAGTTTGGCTCGAAAATCTAAGTAAGAAGGGGTGGAACGTATAGCAAGAGGAAGTGAGTTCCAGAAAAAAGGGGCAAGAGTCGAACATCTGCTGCCACCAGATTTCTTATTACGGAAACGTGGCACCTCAAGAAGGAACAGAGTGTAAGAGCAAAGGTCTCTGCAGGGGACATATGCTATTATTTTAGATCCAACTAAAGCATGGTCAGTACCAGTGAGGGACATGAAAGTCAGGCAGCCTATCTTGAAAAGTGAGCGTTCCCGGATGGGTAGCCAGTGCAGAGTCCTTAATACAGGCGTAATTTGGCTAGATTTAGGAAGCCTATAGATGAGGCGGGCCGCTTGGTTCTGGATGAGTTGTAAGCGGCGACATTCATAGGCAGGAATGCCTACGAAAAGGGCATTGCCGTAATCCAGGCGGGACAAGATAAGTGCTAAAATGATGAGTTTAAGAGCTTCAACTCAAAAGTATCGTGAATTTTTGCTAATGGTTCTTAGGGCCAAAAAACATGAAGACACTACGGAACTAATCTGAGAGCGCATGGAGAGGTCTTGACTAACTTTAATGCACAGGGTTTTCACAGATGCAGAAGGTGAGGGAGGGGAACCAAGGTTAGGGGGCCAGAAAGCAGAAGACCAGGGGTTGGAGGGGCCACCAAAAAGAACCAGCTCGGTCTTATCGGGGTTCAATTTCAATTGGTTGGAGTTCATCCAGTTGAATATGAACGTAAGCGTGGAGTGCACCTTGAGAATACTATCAGGTGAGGCAGAGAGATTGAAGATGAGCTTGAGGTAATCGGCGTAATTAAACGCCGTGACGCCGTGACCTCCATATCCTGTAAAGCAACAATAATGGGTTAAATGTAGAGATTAAACAAGAGGGTAGATAGTGACGAGCCCTGGGGAACTCCGCAGGTAACGGGGTTGATGGTAGCAAGGAAGCCCTCCAGACAAACAGCCTGAGTGCGGCAGGTTAGAAAGGAGGTGAGCCAGGCCAGGGCCGAACCCCACAGGCCGGCGCTTCCGACACGGTCGAGAAGGATGGAATGATCGACCGTTTTGAAGGCGGCATAGAGATCGAGGTTGACTAGGGCCTGGGGGGAGTTGGTATCGGCGCTGCGCCTGAGCTCATCTACTTCCAAGAGGACAACAGATTCCGTAGAGTGAGCCGGCAGAAAACCGGGCTGATTGGTTGCTAGGAGGTGATGGGCTTCGATGTTGTTGGAGAGTGAAGTGGTAATGTGACAATCCAAAATTTTGCTTAAGAGTGGCAACAATGAGATGGGTCTGAAATTTGAAGGGACCGCTAAATCGGCACCGGGATTTTTAAGGATGGGTATGATGGTGGCAGATTTGAAAGAGTCATGTACAGAACCGAGGGTGATAGAGGTATTAAGAAGAGTAATAGGAGGTGCCGGACAACGGGAGAAAATATCTCTTAAGATGTGTGCTGGGCAAAGATCAGCAGGGTAACCCGAAGTAACTTTTCCCAGGATATAGTGGAAGACCTCAAATGGAATTGATCAATGGAGGAGGATGGCTGGGGTCGTGGGGGACAGGTAAAGGAGGCAGGTGCCAAAGGGATATTCTGTTTTATGATGGCAATCTTCTCAATGAAGAAATTGTTGAGAGCATTACACAGGGTTTGAGAAGGGATGGGCCTAGAGTCAGCACTATTAGAGCCAGAGAGTTTGTGCACAATTGTAAAGATCTCTTTTTGTTTATTAGTTGCCAGATGAATTTTCGGATTGAAATATTCCTGCTATGCGGAGATAATTCACTTTTTGGACGCCTGCAACAGGGCCAAATAGTGAAGCTTTGAATCGGGACAGTATTTACGGCGCCAGAGGCGCTCCGCCTGGCGAAGTGCTAGTTTTTGAGATTTTAGGTTATTGGAAAACCATCTGTTGGTATCGTGCGGGCGACGGATTCTGACACGTCTCAGAGGAGCAATCTGATTGCATGCTTCAGAGAGCCAGGTATTGATAAGGGTTACCTGCTTATTTAAACGGTAATCACTCAGAGTAGGAGCCAAAGGGGCTAATTAAAGACCTAGAGTGACCGTATCTACTGTATTCCAATTTAGAGCATAAGTGTTTTTGGACAAGGGTGATGGTTGACATTTGGCAAAGGGGCAGAGAAAATTATCAAAAAGTGATCAGACCAAACCCAAGGGGATATATTAGGTATGGAAATGGGAAGATTGACGTTCCAGATTTGGTCAAGAATGTCATTGTGAATGTGTGTGGGAACAAAAATATGAGGAATGAAGTTAATGCTATGGAGGGTGTCAGAAAAAACTTTAGACATAGAGTCTTCCGTGAGTCCCCTGGCCAAAAATTAAAATCACCTAATAACAAAATAGAGGAGTTGTTAAAGATCAGGGTGGCTAGAAGATCCTGTAAGGCTGGGATAAAGTGGGACATGGATTGAGGGGGACGATAAAGCAGTACAACAGTGAGAGGGGACTCGAGATTGGTAGAACGTACCACCAAGAGGTCGACTGATGGAATAGAGAGTTGAGGAAGAGGTTGAAATAGGAGGTTAGAACAAACAATCATAGCCACTACGCCCCCCATCTTACCCTCAGGGCGGTCAGCGCGGAGGATATAGTAGGAGTATGGGGGAGAAGTGAGAACATCAGGTATGGAATTGGCAGTGTACCAGGTTTACATTAAACACAACATCTCAGGACTGTAAGTTTTGATAAAGTCAAAGAGCTCCAATTGGTGTTTAACAGCAGAGCGAGTGTTGAGAAGAGAGACCGAGGCCAAATGAGGACCTTCCATATTATTGTAACGTCACCACTGTTTGTAACCTAAACTTGCGTTGTCTGTCTCAATTTCAATACATTATTCATGGATAATCTTTAAATTCTATATAGTGTAGCCTGTAGCAAATAAGGGGCTAGATTTTCTAAAAGATGACCTAATCCTGCATGCTCATCCTCTGGATCAATATCCTTAACGATTTAGCAAAGATAAAACCTTTTTACGGTCTTTCAGACAATTATGACAGGGCAAAGGCAGCCAACACAAGTATCATGCATTGTATTCTCATTAAAGAACACTACTAAGTTGCCACTTCTACATCCTAGTACACGTCCTTTGGACATTTCATTCTTTATATTTCATGTTTGCATGGATGGCCATTTTGACAGGTCAGTTTGGCCCGATTTATTGTTTTTAATTTTCCTTGGTACCACCACAGTGGAAGGTATTGCTTGTGTATCTGTTCAAAAGTTAAGTAATTTCTGAGCTATCGGTCTCAATCATGTAAGACAAGTCACCCTCACTTTGGTAATGCATCAACTGTCAGACATTATGTTGCAGCAGATTCCTTACAGACCTACTTTTCACTCAAAACACTGTTGATTTATTTAGGGTTCAAAGGCAAGACCCTTCAGGGCAATAGTTGTATTTAATAACACTCCACGGCCATTCACTTCATTACTCGGCGCTTAAAGCATGGAAAGAAGTGAAAAGTCATGAGAAAAGCGCAAATTAGAGTTGGCGACATACACAATGCAAATGTCACAATGATGCAGGACAAAAATCCTAAGATGACACGCGTAGTAGACTGGCAACCCGTTACGTCACACAGTGGTTCCATTAACAATCATCTTAAATATCTATCATGACGTCTGGAAAATGAAAATTAATGAATATTTGGATAGGTCATGTCTCTATCACAATATGCCTTACATAAGGTAGGTAACGTAACCTTTATGTTGGTTGTTTTAAAATTTTACAATTTCATATTTCTTAATAGTTTACATTTGGACTTTAATATATCTTCATTAATTATCATGCATTGGAACTCTATGCAGTTACAGCTGTAACTGCATTAAGAATCTTAGTTTATGAACACATATACTCTATTACGTAAGACAACATTTTAGATTTAAATCATGTATGTTATTTCCAGACCACACTAACAAAAATGTAACGAAAGAAGAAAGTTCACACATAACTCATAAAGTCTTTGTCCCCAAAACAAATTAAAACAAGAACTGTGTCTTTATTGCTTAGGATTCATTATGACAAGTATGGTTAGAACACTAACTCGCCCAACCTTCTTAGCATTTGTACATAGCTATTGTATCTCTCACACACAAAGTAGATTCAGGTCATGGATTACATATTGAAACTACACTGGGAATCTAGTTAACAAAGAAAGTTGCAACATGTGTTATTTAACATTGATATTTTGTAACTCTTAAGGAATTGTCCAAAAAAACAATAATTCCTTTTTTATTTGTTTTTGGGAAATATGTAGGATTGCATATCCCATTGCTACATGTTCTCAAAAAAGATAATTGTCATGTTATGACAAGGAAAGAGACTTTGTCCATGCTTGCTTGGAATAATGCTTCAAAGACTACAAATAGTCAAACCATTAAATTTTTATTTTTCAAATGTTGTCAAATATATTTACACTCAAGTACAAAACACTGTTCTGCTTATGAAAAATAAATATTACATATAATTTTACATAATACATATGATATGTGAACAAATTAAACACCTATATTACTCTTAAAAATAAATGTAAAATAGATTCTATGCATCTAAAAATCTCACTTCACATCACAGAGGTAGTGTTTCTAATACTCTGACAGCACTGCACAAATAAATAGCATTATAAGCATTTTCGGCATCTAAAACCATCAATCGCCAATAAGGATGATGCATCTGTTTCAATGCATTCAAGATGAATCCAACGACCGCATTCATCACAAAACGGCTGTTGGAAAAGGAAATGAATAAATAAATGTTATTCCCTTTAAATTGTATGCTGGTAAATATGTTATAGCTTTGCTAACATTTTTTAAAATTTTTGACGTTTGTAAACAATATGCATAGTAACTGGGCCCAATTTTAAAAGGAAAACTATTTTTTTTAAAGGATACGTGATGCAACTTTTCCTGATAATCACTAGGTTCATCAAAACTAGTACCTTAGTGCTATTGTGGTTTTCACAAAACATGGTCAATGCATGCTTATTATCACATTGGCGCTTCACCTCTCAAAGTTTTCATTATTTATAAAACCTGGTTGTTAGAGCATTGGTATTAAGAAGGGTCCCTTTAAACAACAACTTGCATTGTGCCACCATAATGGCAGTTTGGAATCAACTCACACAAACTCCCAATAGAGGAGGCATTAAATACTGCAAACAACATTAAAGATTTTAAAAGCATCAGGAAAAATACCTTCTTTACTCTTTGCACAAAGAGTACACTGAAATATTGGTAAAACAGCCTTACAACATGCCTTATATCACATACGGCAGGGATCATTACAGTCCAGGGCATAGCATATTAACATTTGCACATCTGACAATGCACTTTACAGTTTAATTAAGTATTTTACAAGTGAACTTTGAAACTGTACTGCCACTATTATTTTTCCCAGGGTCATGATGCTTTCACAGAAACCGATTTTGTTTGCTGTTAAAGAACAAGTTACTTACATTCTGTAACGATCTATCATCAAGAATCATTATTTAGTTAGATTCCTCACCTTAGATATAGCCCCAGGCGTCAGACTGGATTCGGAAATAGTTTTGTAACAAAACCCCTTGCGCGTCGATAGGCGTCTGATGTGGCTCCTTGCCCGTTGTTGGCGTCCTGCGCAGGAATGACGTCATCAGAGTACTTAGACGCCGCCCTCGTGCTCTGATGTCAGTTCTTGCACATAGATTTCCACGCCAGGAACGCACAGCCATTCAAGAGTCCGATACTGGTGCAAAAAAAGTCTAGGGGCCTGAAAAGGGTAACCTTAACCCTAGGTGTCAGTTTCCAGAACTGGGAGGCAGGATGGGTCGGATTAGGAATCTAACTAACTAATGTTTCTTACAGATACATCGTTAGCAAAGGTAATTAACTTTTTTATCTGAAAGAAACACGTTACTTATATTCCTCACCTTAGAATAGATACCACAGCAATACCAACACCGGTGGTGGGTCTGCAAACCAAGATCACAACACAAAGTCCTGGAGAACAGAACTGCCAAAGAAGCCATCACTCCTTACTTCGCTATCTAGGCAATAATGCCTGGCGAACGTGTGCAGTGAAGCCCACGTCGCCGCCGGACAGATGTCCTGCAAGGGGACTCCCCGTCCCAGGGCAGTACTATCCGCTGTGGCCCGGGTGGAATGGGCTCTCAGCCCAACAGGAGGGTCCTTTTTAGACAAATACTAACAGATCTTTATACACAAAACGACCCACCGTGACATGGTCTTCTTGTGTACAGCTTTCCCCTTCTTAGCACCTACGTATATAACTAAAATTTTGTCCTCCACCCGGAAATGTTTGATCACGTCCAAATAAAAGGAGAGCACACGTTTTTGATCCAGACGGTGGAGCCTCTCTTCCTCTTTTGAAGGATGCAGAGCAGGAAAGAAGGTGGGCAAGGTGACAGATTGCACAATGTGAAAGGGTGTCACCACTTTCCGGAGAAAAGAATTACGAGTCCGGAGGACAACCTTGTCCGTATGAACATACAGAAAAGGAGGCTTAGATGATAGAGCCTGGAGCTCACTCACCCGTCTAGCCCAGGTGACATCTAACAGGAAAGCAGTCTTAAGAGTCAGAAGACGAAGGGGACAATTATGAAGAGGCTCAAAGGGAGCGCACATCAGAAATGTCAGGACATGATTCAAATCCCACTGAGGCATTACGAAAGGGACAGGAGGGAACATGTGGGTAATGCTTTTATGAAAATGTGAAACTACAGGGGACTTGAAAAGAGAAGGCTGATCAGGAAGCCTCTATAATTTAGAGATTGCAGAAACATAACCTTTAAAGGTCCCCATAGCAGAGCGCTGCTGGGCAAAAGAATGAAGAAAAAGGAGAACCTGAGAAACAGGGGCGTAAAGGAGATCCACAGCCTTTGCTGTGCACCATTCCACAAATTTGTTCCACCTGTAGGCGTATACCGTTTTTGTTGAGGGACGCCTTGCGGCCAGAATGACATCCTAGACTTCAGGAGGCAAGTCAAATGGCATCAACTGCCGCCGCTGAAACTCCACGCATGGAGGTGGAGGCTGGACAGGTTCTGGTGAAGGAACGCCCCCTGTTGCTGCGACATAAGGTCCTCCTGAAGAGGCAGACGTATCGGAGGATCGATTAACATACTGAGTAGCTCTGGATACCAGTACCTTCGTGCCCAATCCGGAGCCACTAAGTTGACTAGGGCCCGGGCGTGCCTTATCTTCTTCAGCACTCTGGGCAGAAGTGGTATAGGCGTAAATGTGTACAACATACCGCAACTCCGCTCGCGACGAAAAGCGTCTCAGAGCGAGTGCCTTTTTGCAAATTCAAACACACAGAACTGCTGACATTGCGCGTTCTCTTTGTTGGTGAATAGATCTAAACAAGGGTCTCCCCACTGTAGAAAGAGACCTTGCGCCAAGTCCGAGTTCAGACGTTATTTGTGATCCATCATGCACCGGCGGCTGAGTTAGTCTGCTCTGGTGTTCAGAGAGCCCGCCAGATGTTGAACCACCATGGTGATGCCCTTGTGTTCCAGCCTTGTCCAGAGGCGCAGAGCCTCCTGACAAAGCGTCAACGACCCTACCCCGCCCTGTTTGCTGCAATACCACATGGCGGTGGTGTTGTCCGTGAACACCTGCACGACACTTCCCCGGAAAGAGCGAAGGAAGGCTTTCAGTGCTAGTCGGATGGCTCTCAGCTCCAATTATGTTGATATGGAGTCGAGACTCAGCCGGAGACCATAGGTCACTGATCTCCGCCTCTCCCATATGGCCCCCCAAGACAGGAGGGAGTCATCCGTCACTACTACATGCTCCGGTTGGGGTTAGGGAGAGGCATCTGCCCTTGACCCAATCGCTGTCCGTGAACCACCAATGCAATTGTTTCGCAGTGCCATCCGAGATCAAGACTTGGTCGGACAGGTTGCCTCGATGCTGGGCCCACTGAAACTTATGTTCCCATTGCAGAGCACGCATGCGCCGCCTGGCGTAATTCACTAACAGGATGCAGGAGGCCATCAGCCACAGAATGCGCAGCACCAACCTGACCGAAAGCAAGGATAGAGGCGGAAAGATGGGAATCAGAGCTTGAATATCACGGACCCGCTGCTCCAGTGGATAGACCCGGAAATGTGCCAAATCGAAAAAGGCTCCGATGAAAAGGAGCTTCTGGGAGTGACTCTGGTGCGACTTTGGCACATTGATGGAGAACACCAGCGGATGCAGGAAGTTGGCCGTAGTCTGGAGGTGGGAGAAGACTTGCTGGGGCGAGCCCGCCTTCAACAACCAGTCGTCGAGATAGGGGAAGACTGTAACCCCTCATCTGCGCAGATGAGCTGCAAACACCACCATCACTTGTGTGAACACCCGAGTGGCACTGGTGAGGCCGAAGGGGAGCACGGTGAACTGAAAGTGCTCCTGACCCACAGTGAACCGCAGGTAACGCCGATGGGCCGGCAGGACGAGGATGTGAAAGTAAGCGTCCTCCAAGTCTAACACTACCATCCAGTCTACAGGATTGAGGGCAGCCAGAACCGGAGCTAGCGTGAGCATCTTGAACCGCTCCTTCATAAGCAAGGCGTTGAAGCACCTGAGGTCCAAGATAGGGCGTAGGCCCCCTTTGCCCTTCTTGCGAACCAGAAAGTAGTGGGAATAGCAACCACGACCTACTTCAGGCCCAGGAACGCGCTCGACGGCCTCTTTGGCCAAGAGGGCCGTAAAATCCTCCCGCAGCAGATTCAAGTGATCCTACGACTTTTGGTGGTATTGCGGTGGCATGGCTGGAGGGTTCGTCTCGAAGGGGAGGGAGTAGCCCCTTTGGACTATTTGCAGCACCCACCTGTCCTAAGTAATGGACCACCAGTGGAGCAGGTGATGGCAAACCATGCCACCCACTGTGGTGGGATGGTCCAGAAATCTCGGACTTGGAGGCCTTTGAGTCGGATGCTGTCGGGGTGGATGTGGAATGACCGGCACATTGTCCTCCCATACCGCCTCTGTGGAAAACCACGCCCCTGACCTCATGCAGGTTGTTTTGTTGGCCGGTGGGTCGGCGGACGTGAGGAGGCACCCCTTCCTTGGCCACAAAAGGGGCGAAAGGCAGAAGTTTGCTGCCGTGGGTACTAGAGACCTAAGGACTTGCCCGTAGCCCGGGAGTCCATAAAACGACCCAGCGCAATATCCGCCTTCTTACCACAAAGACCCTTTGGCTTCGTTATGGTTAACAATATAAAGGTTTTTCTATTTTTTTTCTTCATATTTTCTCCTTAAGAAATGACGTTATATTTCATTCCTTTTTAATTTCATACGTTTATCCAGAAACATGTGTGGACACTATCATACGTCAATAGTGGAGAAAACACTCTGTTGAAACACGTACTCCCAAAAGGACTTTTGTTTACTGCAGCTCACAAATAAACTAATTATATGTCACTCTCTCTCTCTCCCCATTTTTGGCATGCTGCTGCCTCCATCACAAAATACCTCCTATTACATGACGTGGTGAGGTATGCTCTATCCAGTATTTAGATTTTGATTTTCTATAATTGTGTATTGTTAGATAATTTTAAGGTTACGCTACTGAATCTTCCACCGACTCCACATCTGGGATCTGCTTCCACATGTCTTATTCTCACTGTAATTTCCAACCCGTACTTTGCATTTCTTGCCTCATTGCTTTTGAGAACTAGGAGACAGTCTTCATCCTCAAAGCAGATACAGCAACATATCTAAAGACGTCTGAGATTTGCGGCTCAATGCCTCTCAATCCCCACTGTTTTCTAATTCTTCTGGCAAGGGCCACATGCGTCAGGAAGTTTCATTCCCGAAAGTATTATTCTGCTTGTATTACATTGAATGTGAGCAGTGTACAATATTGGTATTAGTCCCCTATTTAAATTCTGACCCGCCCCTACCCAGAACTCAAACCCCGACCACTAGTCTCACTGTGTAAGACCACTTAGTATTGAGATAGGTAGGTCCATGGAGTATGGTGTCTTGACCAATCTCATCTTTATAGCTCAGAAGCTGTCCACCAACATGGTTTACATTGTGTCTTCAAATATGTTCCGCCGCACCAGTAAATGGATCTTTGATAGAGCTATGGCATCTGGAGGATCCGTGTTACGTTACCTTTTTTTATTTTTTTACCACCAACAGACACTGCATCAGCTGGGACAAGTGGCAAGCCATATAACTTACATCTAAGTCATGGACCGCTAGTCTACCTCCGCTTTGGAGCTCTCTAATGACTACTATTGGACTGAGGGGACGCGTTGCACTTCAAATCTATGCAAAACCATTCCTGCAAAATTTGCAGAGAGTACCCACGGAGGTGCCTCTTTGGAATAGAACTTCACTACATTTTTCATGCACATCATTAACTCTAAAACCATGTGGTCCATGAACCAATCAACATGCGCACAGGTGGGCAAAAGTAATCACACCCGGTGTACATGCACATGCATTTTAAGCACGGGGCCTCTGCAATGCCTCATTCATTTCCTTTATACCATAATTTTCATGGTAATGGAAGAGCTGGCAGTCACAGTGATGCTCCAGTGACAAAGTTGTAATTTCTCGTTCGCACTGCCTGAGAGGCATTGGGTAGATGAGCCACCCCCAAGCTGACACAAGTGTTCCGGTCATCCAATTACCAGGAGCATTAACAATTTACCACATTTATCAAAAACTATTTGTGGGAACGAACACTGTAGATCTGTTAAAAAATTTTTAGGTGCATTATGTAAAATGTAAATTTTATAAAATGATTCCTGAAAAATAAGTTTATTCTGCTTTCCAAGTTATTTTTATTCACATATTTACAAATATTATTACTATAGAAAAAAAAAATTACCAGAAATTGATGTTCATCTTCAGGTGACTTCTTTTCGTTGCAGACCCCGCAGAACTCGTCAACAGAATCTAGATGTAATATTAAGTTAAATTAGAACATCTTAATAGTAAAATAAAATAGAAATTACACTTATCTGATGTTTCAATTACATGTTTTTAACTTTATAAAAATTACGATTTTTTTTTGCATATGTCTAGAAGCAAGGAAATTAAGAATATTACAATTTTGAAAAAATTGCATGTTTAACCACATATTAAGGAATTCTATGATGGCAGATAATGTGCATGTTTAAATGCATACCAAGTAATACATGTAAAGAGATAAGCATGTCTGTTGTTACATTAACGGATTCATTGCTACAAGTCTAATCATCCATTTTTAAAAAAAGTGGCTCTTTATGATGGCAGCAGGATCACCACCCCCGTGCCGGTGGTGTTGATCCTCCCACCATCACAATGTGATTCAACCACCCCAAAATTCGGATGGCGGTGGAAATCACATTGTTAACACGGCGTGTCTTGCAAGTCGGTCATTTTCTGTCTGACTTGTGTAACCCTGAAAAAGGTCTTCATTGCTACGGTGCTTTACACGCACCGCCCTAGTTATTAGTATGAGCCCGTCCATATGTCTTTTTGCGGCGGATATCCAGCCTCCAAAGAGACAGACTGATAGTCTATTTTGGTGCACGTTTATTAAGCACTCTGTGTGGTCGCACTGTGCCTTTGGGGTGTACGGGTACACACAAATATTTTCCATGCACAAGGTGGCATGCACCACCTTGTGCCTGATACTTTGTATGTTTAAAATGCACATAAGAGCCTTTTAACATTGCGGAATGTGCTGTAGCCTGCAGCACTGTTCGCAATGTTAAATGGCCAGTATGCACCTGCCATAATGGGGGGCGCATCCGAATTGGGCTGTTGGGACTGCCGAAAATCTGGCTGGCGGTCCCATCACCATTAATATGGTGGGCGGACTTATGTCCGACTGCCATCTAAATCAGCCCCTAAGTACAGATCATATAGGTAATATTCAATAATTACCAAAAAAATATATATTTTATATTCTAAACTTGACATACTTCTCTGACGGTGTAATAATTTTTCAAAACTTAATGGCAAGACAAATGACATTTTTTAACATACTCAAACATTTACATTTAATTTTAAATAATATTCACACTATTTATATTTATTAATAATTAGCAATGGAATCAAAACATTCAGTTGCCACAAAGGGATTACATATAAACAAAAAAGAAACATACATTTTTAAACTCTAACCTGATGACTCCATTAGATCAAGCGCAATCGTGATTCTTAAATCATCCATACATTTAGGATTTTGGGTAATTTCTGTTAGCGACTGATGACTGAGGTAGTGATCTGCAAACTAAGAAAATATTGGAAATTCTTACTTTCCTTAATTAATTTTAGAGTAAACTGTCTGTTATTAAAAAGATCACGTTTTACATTATTGTGCGTAAAAACAAATATTGTGTTAATAGGATGTCATTTTCAAAGCCATACAACATCTCATTTCCGTTATTCGGAACAACATTAGAGTTCTCCATCAAACCACATTATTACACTACTTTTGGTTTTGTTGATACCCAAGCTGGAATCCCAACCTGCTTCCAATGGGCGATTTAACTTAGTCTGTGCCGCCGTCAGCAATCTAATCTCTGAAAGGCAACCGATACAGCCTTGCTTCCACTTTGAAGGCACATTTTTGTTTTTTAGCCAGCCCTTTCACAATGGCCAAACACCAATTAAAAGTCTTTTGAAAAATGACTTTGGTAACCACTAACAGGGCTGCATACTCCCCTTGTCCTCCACATTGTGTAGTTGTGGGCACATGTAGTGCCACATCAAATACAAGCCACATGTGGCTGCCACCTCAAGAAGCCTGCAAGACTGTGCAGTGTTCATTAAACTATGCATTTTTTTAATGTGGCTTGTGCTGCGAAGATCAGCATAAGGTGCAATTGAAAAAATTCTGTATCACACAGCAAACTCAGATATCAGATTGAAAATTTGAAAATATGAACTTGGACTCCTTGTTGGCAGTTCGGCTTACGCAATCATGAAGGTTTAATGTGATTCAAAACCGACATCGTAATCCGGATCAATGTGTCTTTAAGTGTTTTTACATGACGCTGGCTTTTTATCATCACTGAACTCTCCCTCTCCTGCAAATTATTTCAGAAAAAGCCCTCGTGACTATTTTATAAAATTTGTTAAAAAAATTACTAAAAATCAATGCAATCATTTTTTATTTAATTTACAATTATCCACTATTACATTTCATAACACCAGTTAAGGTTAATAATATCTTGAAAATTTGTTACCATCATGCAAAAAACACCGCAATTGAAGACGTCTTTTTGCTTTTGGGTACATTGTACCACCAATTCCCAATCATGGTAGCCTGGACGCTTCACACCCTGTAGGAAAGTGCTTTTGAGACATATGAATTAAGATGTTACAAATGTACTGGTTTTCCATCTGAAGTAATCCTTAACAAACAATAAAAAAACATTGTCTCCAATAATGTTATTATGGAAAAACAACATTACATGATTTTTTTTTTAAAGAAATCTTACAAATACAAAATAGATAAAGCAAATATTTTTGGGGAAAGGGTACCTCCAATTAGTCAATAACTTTTCGTAAGTTTGAAGATTTGTTGTCAATGAGTCATAGAGTAAAATTTTCTTTGTAAGAGGTTTCAATACCTGTGGTGAATTAAGTGAAATTTGTTGTAAAAACATACTCAGAAAGACAAACGCAATAACTAAATGTTATTTTTACTTTAAAATATCTGTTCGTATCAACATAGGTATAGAAAATTAAATTCAATTCTATAGACATAAATATAACCTAATATGAATTGTAAATTTAACACAATTACTAACAAAATTATTCACAATAGTTCTTATGCCTCATTATGAAATTAGACTGTAATGTTTCCATTTATAATGTTTACTATTCCTTATTAAAGTATGTTTATAGGGGTGTAAGGTCGTGCCACATGGCAAAACCCAGTACTAACCACAATAAAAAGTTTTTTGTATGAATAATATTAAAATCCACCCTTTTAAAAACTGGCTTGGTATATGGTTCTCACTTATGAAAGTGTAGCATCGTGCACCAATCGAGAGAACACTTTTGGTGATTCCAGTTTTCAAAAACAACTTTACAAAGCTCTATAAGTGGTAGATTTGCAGAACAGATTTCATGTTTAGTCGAGAGGACTATAAAGCACTTTTGTTCACAATGCAAAATGATATGGTATAGGTTAAGTGACAAAAAAAAAAAAATCACACAGAGGGGCCGATTCAGATTCCGTCCACAAAACGTACCGACTGACACGGAGCCGGAAAAGAAACAAACAGACATGGACCGGCACCCTATGACCCGTGCAGTACAATGCAACGCGTGTGAATTACAAACGTCATGTACGGAATACAAGCCTTACAACCGAGCCATAGGGAAAACAATGATCTGGCTGGAAAACAAATGCTAGTTGCAACAACCGACACAATCCTGGAATGAACCCGACCGACAACTAACCGCGATGTCTGATCTGCGCAGTACGATGCAATGTGTGTAAACCCTGATCTACTCGCACGAAGCCCAAGCAGCATAACCGACACGCACAGAAAACCGGGAACACAAGTAATAGAGATCTCTGAAACCGACACGTATGAAAGTCAGCGTGAACAAAGCGGAGAAACACGCGCGAGTGAACATCAGAGTCCAGATTGCGGGTACGTGTCATTTGTTTGTGTGGTTGGTGTCTGACTTACCGCCTGCGCTGTTGGCGTCGGTTCCTGATCCGGTCATAGATGTAGAGTACTTCTTTGGCCTGTGCAATGGGATTAAAGATGTGTTCGTGTCGTACACGCTGCTTGTTGCTCTGTCCGTACCTGTTGCAAGCTGGTGCGTCTCGTAGCCGTGGATGGAGTTGTGAAGAGAATTGTAGCTGATATGCTTCTTTTCCGGATACTGTGACGTGCGGTTTTAAAAAAGGCATAGAACAAAAATGAATGACTTAAAAAGTAAAGACTGGATAATAAAATGAAGGAGACCGGTGGAACCCAAAGCTGATAGAAAGTTAAGAGGTACCTGCAAGCAAAGGTTACAGAGTTTAAGACACTCAAAAGTGAACATGAGGCACTGAAGACGAATGTCCACCAATGTCAGAATGCAGGAGATGTTGATGGTGTCCTTTAAGTAGCAGCTCTGTGGACGAGGAGACGCCTTAGACGACCAGGAGCCGGATACGAGCTGTCCCAATCTCTGATGTTGAGCACAAAGGAGTCACTGTGCGACAGGAACACAAACATGCCTTGCCAGTTAAAAACAATGAGGTTAACAAAAAAGAAGGAAGCAGTGTCAAGAACAGCAAGGTCAAAGGGACTCCGCACATGCATATGAGTCGGAGGAGGCAACATGTAAATGTTGGAGCACACAGGTGCGTAACCTGACCCTTGGTACAAGTGACGGACCGAATGAACACGAGTAGCACGAGGACCTCTAGCCAAGAGATGCAGGCACACGTATTACAGATAATGTGATGGGGTCGGAGATCTTTGTAGAAGAGGATGCTGGAGTTAGTAACTTATTTGAGCCTGAAGATCTATGGATTAGAGATCCAAGCAGCCTATGCAAGTTCACTCATTGGACAGGGGTTCTGTTAAAGGGTTTCCAATGGGTGAAACAGGCCTCAAAGTTATTGTCAAGACTGCGCATGCCTCGATAGTGATGCTGAACTATAATCTGTGTTACTCAGCATGTCGGAGTGCATTGGAGCCCACAATTGGCAAAATTTGCAGCAGCGTTAATGTTTTCGGAGATGCATTGAAGTGACTCCTTCTCTCCAAGGGATATTCCTTCTGGTGTGTTTGATAACCAAAGGCATGTTCAATAACCTGTATAGAGCACAGACACAGACTTTGCAGAAAAAAGACAAGTAAGATCACTATACCAGGAGCAGCATGAATCTCCCCTCTTGTATTATGTATTCCTTAAGTGATGTCCAACGAAGTTCAGAGTGTACAGATGGTCGAAACTGAAATGGTATGTTATTTGAATCTTGCCCATGAAGATTCCAGGGACCCAACCTCCAATAAGTCTTTAAGTACCACCGATAAATGGTTGTGATAAAGACAGTGTCCCTCAAAAAAACAAGCATTTGAAATGCAACGGGTTTCGCCTTTGGGAACTTTAACATTGTAAGCAATGCATCATATCATCTTGGGTGCTAAAAAAGAAAGAGCTGTGTTTGTATCGGATGTTGTGGAATGGTTATGGGCGGCCACCTCGCATGTTGTTGTGAAAGTGGTCACATGCCACAGAAGTGCACAAGTCTTGTGACGATGATGCTAAGTTTGGATACTGACCACCAGGGCTGGTACAAGGGGAGGAGCCCACCCTCACAAAGCAACATGTTTCAATTATGAAAACGAAGATTGACTGCTTTCTACTTAACCGAGCTAACGCAGCAACAATATTGAGACCTTTCAATTTGGATAAATGCCTGTTGACATAAAATGATTTGTGCCGCTACTGGTTCGATCTTGAAGTCGTAGGGTATCTCTATGTCACGACAGAGGTGATTTGCAAATGCCAGGGCAGAATGTGCCCCGGCAAGGTGAGGAGGTCAGCGGCTCAATATAGCTGTGTTCCTGAGAACTGCATTTTTTTTTTAAAAGCACTCACATACTATTGTGTATTTCACGGCATTTTTTCGTTTTCAAAATGATTTAATGTGAAAAAAGTTGTGCTGTGCAGAGAGTCATATCTGCATTGGTTTGCCGGGCCAACTTTGTTCTCTGCAGAAAACGGCTCTTGTGCCTTATGTTGTGTGTGTGAAGATTTTCTGGGAACAGAAGAATCTCAAAATGTGAGGATGATTATGGGAAGGAGACAGCCACTCCGGCTGCATGTCTCCTCTAACTTTAGCTGCACAGCTAAAACCGCATAGCAGGCATAGGCAAAGCATCCTACCTCCAAAGCTCACCGACCTTGTCATCCTTATCGACAAAGCACCCATCTCCCAACTACAGAATACATGCGCGTTGAAAAATCCCACAAGAAATTCTCCTCACTCAAACACCCACACAATGCACTATAAAATATACTAAGCATGCACTCAAACCTCCGGATAACACATTAAACACAAACAACACACATACCCCAAACTACAAAGAACACCCCACCCCACAAAATATAGTGAAAAGTCACCAACCAATCACGAGACAAACAAAGACTGAAAATGCAATAGGAATGTAATTTCCATGAGTCCTATTGAATTTTAAATGGAAGTGCCATCATGAAAGAAGGCACGGATGTGATGTTTTCGGGGGGGGGGGGGTTTGTAGGTGTGGTACAACAATTATCAGATAGTGGAAGGGACCAACGAGAGACAGAGAAGCAAAACGGTTTTAGTAGTAAATGGGCTGATTTACTCGGAAGAGGGAAAAGGACGCCATGGCAGTCAGTAGGCGGTACTAAGACACCAATAAAAAAACAAAAAGCATGAAGAACAAGTTACTTTCCTTCGGTAACGATGTATCTGTAAGAAACATTAGTTAGTTAGATTCCTCACCTTAGAATATCCCCAGGCGTCAGACTGGATCTGGAAGATTTTTCGTCAGCAATACCCCTTGCGCGTCGCTAGGCGTCGTCTGCGGCTCTACGTCCGTCGTTGGCGTCGTGCGCCGGAATGACATCGTCTGAGTACTTAGACGCCGCCCTCGTGCGCTGACGTCAGTTCTTGTACATAGCTTTCCGCGCCAGGAACGCAGAGCCATGCAAGAGACCGACACTGGTGCCAAAAAAGTCTAGGGGCCTGAAAAGGATAACCTTAACCCTAGATGTCAGTTCGCAGAACGGGGAGGCTGGGTGGTTCGGTGCGGAATCTAACTAATTAATGTTTCTTACAGAATCATCAATCTATCAATCAATCAATCAAAAACATTTGTAAAGCACGCTACTCACCCGGAAGGGTCTCAAGGCGCTAGGGGGAAGGGGACTGCTACTGCTCGAACAGTCAGGTCTTGAGTTGTCTCCTGAAGGCGAGGTGGTCTTGGGTCAACTGAAGGTGGATGGGGAGGGAGTTCCATGTCTTGGCCGCCAGGTAGGAGAAGGATCTGCCTCCGGCGGTGGCTCTTCGGATGCGTTGTACGGCGGCGAGGGCGAGGCTAGCAGACCGTAGCTGGCGGGTGGGCGTGTGGAAGGTCAGGCGGTTGTTGAGGTACTTGGGGCCCAGGTCGTGAAGAGACTTGTGTGCGTGGGTGAGGAGCCTGAAGGTGATCCTCTTGTTGACGGGGAGCCAGTGCAGGTCCTTCAGGTGGCTGGAGATGTGGCTGCGTCGGGGGATGTCCAGGATGAGTCGGGCGGAGGCGTTCTGGATGCGTTGGAGTCTTTTCTAAAGCTTGGCTGTTGTAACAGCGTAGAGGGTGTTACCGTAGTCCAGTCGGCTGGTGACGAGGGCCTGGGTGACCGTCTTCCTGGTTTCGGTCGTGATCCATCGGAAGATCTTGCGGAGAAAGCTGAGGTTGTGGAAGCATGAAGAGGAGACGGCGTAGACTTGTCTGGTCATCGAGAGGGAGGAGTCCAGGATAAAGCCCTGGTTGCGTGCATGGTCTGTCGGCTTGGGGGCGGTGCCCAGGTCTGGGGGCCACAAGTAGTCGTCCCAAGCGGAGCGTGATGGTCCCAGGATGAGGACTTCCGTCTTGTCTGAGTTCAGTTTCAGGCGGCTGTTCTTCATCCACTCGGCGACGTCTTTCATCCCTTCGTGGAGGCTGTTTCTGGCGGTATCGGGGTCTCTGTTGAGGGAGCGGATCAGCTGGGTGTCGTCGGCGTAGGAGATGATGTTGAGGTTGTGTTGGCGTGCGATGATAGCGAGGGGTCTCATGTAGACGTTGAAGAGGGTGGGGCTGAGTGATGATCCTTGCGGGACGCCGCAGATGACTTTGGTGACCTCTGATCGAAAAGGGGGGAGGCGGACTCTCTATGTTCTTCCGGCGAGCAACGAGATGATCCACTTCAGTGCCTTCTCTTGGATACCAGTGTTGCTGAGGTGTTGGACAGGGGTGCGGTGGCAGACAGTGTCGAACGCTGCGGAGAGGTCCAGGAGGATGAGTGCCGCTGTTTACCCGTTGTAGAGCAGGGCTTGTATGTCGTCGGTGGCTGCGATGAGGGCGGTCTCGGTGCTGTGGTTGGCTCTGAAACCGGACTGCGAGGGGTCGAGGGATCCATTTGTCTCGAGGAAGGCAGCAAGCTGTCTATTGGCGATCCTCGATGACTTTAGCCGGAAAAGGGAGGAGCAAGATGGGGCGGAAGTTCTTCAGATCGGTGGGGTCTGCTGTTGGTTTCTTCAGTAGGGCGTTGAGCTCGGCATGCTTCCAGCTCTCCGGGTAGGTGGCGGTGTTGAAGGAGGTGTTGATGACGTCTCGGAGTTGGGGTGCGATGGTGGAGGCGGCCTTGTTGAAGACGTGGTGGGGGCAGGGGTCGGTCAGTCGGAGATCCGGAGTGGATGGTATTCATCGTGTGGGCTGTGTCTTCGGTGGTCACTGTGGTCCAGGTGCGGAGGATGGCGGTGGGGGGCGTTGGTTTGACGCGTGGGTGCGAGGGTGGTGTGCCGAAGCTGTTGTGGATGTCGGCAATCTTGCGGTGGAAAAACGAGGTGAGGGAGTCGCACAGATCTTGTGAGGGGGTGATGTCGTTGTTGCCGGTGCTGGGGTTGGAGAACTCCTTGACGATGCTGAAGAGTTCCTTGCTGTCGTGGGCGTTGTTGTCCAGTCGATCCTTCAGAGATGTCTTCTTGGTGGTGCGGATGAGCTGCTGGTGCTTGCGGGTGGCGTGTTTGAGGGCGGTCATGTTGTCAGTGGTCTGGTCGAGCAGCCAGGCTTTCTCGAGGGTGCGGCAGGTCTTCTTGGAGTCCTTGAGTTCGCTGGTGAACCAGGGGACCTTCTTGCTTCTGGGTTTGCTGGGAGGATTCTTTAGTGGTGCGAGGTCGTCGGCGCAGGCGGTCAGCCACTGCGTGAAGTTGCGGGCTGCAACGTTGGGGTCCGCTGTGCTGGCAGGTGGGTTCTGGCTGAGGGAGGTGGTGAGCTGGTCGGTGGTGATCTTGCTCCAGCTTCTGTGAGGGACCTGTTGCGGGTAGTGGTGGGTTGTGGCTTTTCTGAAGCTGAAGTGGACGCAGCTGTGGTCGGTCCAGTGAAGTCCGGTGGAGTGGTTGAAGGCGATGTTCTTGCTGGATGAGAAGACGGGGTCAAGCGTGTGGCTGGCGTAGTGGGTGGGGGTGTTGACCAGTTGCTTGAGTCCGAGGTTGGCGAGGTTGTCCAGCAGGGTGACGGTGTTGCGGTCCTTGTTGTTCTCCAAGTGGAAGTTGAGGTCCCCTAGGAGGATGTAGTCGGCGGAGGGGAGGGCGTGTGGGCTGATGAAGTCCGTGAAGTCTTTGCCATTTTGTGTGCGTGGTCCCGGGGGTCTGTAGACGAGGGTGCCTCTGAGGGTCGTCTTTGGGTCGGTGTGGATCTGGAAGTGGAGGTGTTCGGCGGTGGCGTAGTTGTCGTCGGCGTCGGTCGTGATGCGGATGGTGTTCTTGTGGACGATGGCGATGCCTCCTCCGGTCTGGTTGACGCGGTCCCTCCTGATGATCTTGTATCCATCCGGGATGGCGATGGCGATGTCGGGGGCTGAGGAGGCGTTCATCCATGTTTCAGTGAGGAAGGCGATGTCTGGTGAGGTTGTGTCCAGGAGGTTCCAGAGTTCGACGGCGTGTCTGTGGACGGAGCGGGTGTTGAGCAGGATGCACTTGAGGTGGTTGTTGCTGTTACCGTTACCGAAGTTAAGTAACTTATTCATCTCTAAGAAACACGTTAGTTAGATTCATCACCTTAGAATAGATACCCCGGCAATACCATCCCCGGTGGTGGGTCTGCGAACCAAGATAAAACCAGAAAGTCCTGGATGACAGAACGGCCAAAGAAGCGTTCCTTCCTGACTTGGCTGTCTAGGCAATAATGCCTGGCAAACGTGTGTAAGGAAACACACGTCGCCGCCTGACAGATGTCCTGCAAAGGGACTCCCCGTCCCAAAGTAGTAGTAGTAGCCGCTGTGGCCGGAGTAGAATGGGCGCGCAGCCCAACAGCAGGGTCCTTTTTTGCCAATGAGTAACATATTTTTATGCTCAAAACGACACACCGGGAATATGGTCCGTTTGTGCACAGCTTTACCATTCTTAGCACCCACGTATCCAACGAAAAGTTGGTCGTCCACCCGGAACTGTTTGGTGCGGTCCAAATAAAAGGAGAACGCACGATTTGGTTCCAGACGGTGGAGCCTCTCTTCCTCTTTGGAAGCATGCGGAGTCTGAAGAGCGGTGTCACCTCTTGGACTTCTTGGATCGCTTCGACTTACCCGAAGACTTCGAGCCCGACGAGCGATGATGATGTCGGCTGCGGCTCTGTGACCGATCCTTGGACCTCCTCCTGGACCGGGATCGAGAGGGGCACGGAGCCGAGTGGCGAAGCTCGAGAAGCTTACGGGACCGCTACCGCCTAGCTTTCGAGGTCAGGGCCTTACAGTCCGAACACGACTCCGCGTCGTAGTAGAGGCACCGGCGGTGGTGATCTGTCACCAACATCAAGCGGTGACAGTCATCGCTGGCCTTGAAACCAGGCATCCTACCGGCACCAGATGTCGAGACAGTGATCAAAAGGGATCAAAATACTTATTAAAAAAAGACTAAAAGGGGCAGCTCTACCGGATCGGCACTTACTGGCGCGGAAAAAAGAACTGACATCAGCGCGAAAAGGCGCGTCTAAGTACTCCGACGTCATTCCGGCGCACGACGCCAACGATGGACGCGGAGCCGCAGATGACGCCTAGCGATGCGCAAGGGGTATTGCTGATGAAAATTCTTCCGGATCCAGTGTGACGCCTGGGGATATTCTAAGGTGAGGAATCTAACTAACGTGTTTATTTAAGATTTTTCATTCAAGGCAATCAAAGTTATGGCTTGAAAGTGGGCTTAGCTTCACCCGGTACACTGTATAAAGCATCTCTCGCAGAGCCAGTGCATAAGGTGCCTAGGCAAAACCTAAAAAGATGGGGTAGACAGTCGGGAAGAAAACTCCCATGTCCTGTGTACAGTTTTACGGCAGAGTGGTAGGCAAGGTCACCATGAAGTAGTTGCAAATTGGAGTATGCTGGGAAGGCAACAATTGTGTTGTTTAATTAGTCGCAGTGTTTTTGCCATGCGACCCCACCATAACGCAATACAATAAATAATATCGGGTGGTGTTCATACCACACTGTGACAGGATATGTTTGGTTCTGCCTTACCCTTAAGAAAGCTAGGCTCTACAGCAGGATGGGAGAAACATGTGTTTGGGCGGCAGATGTTCTATCTTGCTGTACACGTCTATAACAAAGGTCCTGGGAGGAGCTTTAACGTTCATGTAAAGATACATCAAACAATGTTTACATGTGTGGATTTATGAATCCAACATGTTTGGTTTCAAAAAATTACATCGATTGTTAATAACTGTTTTGAGTTGTTTAACCCTTATTGAAGCATGGTCACTCTATATGTCGTAATCACTGATTCACTTGCCACACTGGTGAATAGACTAGATAGGCTGTAGGGGAGTCCGGTTCATGCAATGGCACCCTCCAATTTCTAATGGAGAACAACTTTAGGATTTGAAGAGCCTGCACTATGGGTAACTTAAATTTTTAAAGTGTATTGACTTTATAAATATGGGACCTTACTTATGTTGTAAGTGGTGCAAGCACCGACTTACACATGCTCAAATTATAATTTTTTTTTTTAAACAATTTGATTGGGTAAACTGTGGTTCTGAATTGCTGTAACATAATAAGAATTGACATAAATACATAATAACAACTGCAAACAGTAGGGGAGACCATGAAATGAGATACTACTTTCCATTATGGACTCTATAACGAATGCAAGCCCTCTCATATTATTCATATATAATGTTCAAATCTATGTCTTAGAAGCAAAAGAAAAAAAAGTTGCACTTACTAAAAGAATCCAATGAGCACCAGTATTTGTAGGACACACAACGGTTTCCATAGTCTCATAAGGTACCTGCACATAATATAAAGTGGTCATGAATAAATGTACGTGTCTCCTGAACAAAAAACTTGTACACTAACATTATTACTAAGGTATAAATGCCTGTTCAATCGTCTTTCAAAAATAACATTATTGTCTTTGAAGACAAGCAATTAGTGTTTTTCACTCTTTAGACATTTGAAATGTAGACTATTTTTTAAATTTTGTAATTTCGTATTTGTATGCCGCTTGGACACTTTGCAGTAATTCAAAGTTATGTTGCTAAACCATTTCAGCCTCACAGTGTGACAAGTAACATAAGAAATTTAAATAGTTACCCGAAAAACAGATGATGGATAAGTGCCCATGAAGATTGAGGACGACACTGTCGCCGAAAGTGCTAAACACTAAGGTTAAAAGAAAAAAACATCAATAAACATATTCAGAAAATTGTTTTTTTCTTTGTATTCTTTTTCAAAGTAGAACTATACTTACATTGGGACTTGACAAGCATAACTTTGCAAGGTACGCATCTATTACCTAATAAAAAAAAAAAAAAACATTAGACATAGTATTTAACTAATGCTTTATTACAACTCCGGCGGAGCGAAGAACACAAGACTGGCTAAAGGTTAACAGTGGTGGCTCAGACACCGCAACACGAGCGGTACTGCCAGCACACTCAGAGTATGCAATATGGTTGACTCACCGCAGTACATCAAAGCATGTTATGAGTGTCCTATAAAACAACGGGTACATGGAGGTTACAACTTCATGTACATTGTGTTGTAGAGGAAACCAAGGGGTGCCTACAGTGCCACTTGTACTTAATCCACATGTGGATGCACAAAGGGTGTCAAAACTTGTGCACTATTGTGTGCATGCACAGTAACTGTTGAACGGTATAGAATTTTCAGTACATGTTTTGCAGGACCATTGTGAGGCAAACTCCCTGTAATTACACGAGGATCAACTGACTACAAATCAAATATAATGTGGCAGGCAAGCATGATCGTTGGTGGCTATGGGCAGGGGCGTGCATTAGAGAAACACACCTGACCTTGCATGGTTAAAATTCTTAATCAAGCCCGTAGTGTACACAATCATCTTTTTAATCCTCCTATTTTAAGTTTTTCTATTTGTAAATTAGTTTGTATCTATAACATAAAAATTTTGTAGTTAAAAATGAGTTTACATAAAAAACTAAAATTAACTAGTTGATTACAAAATCTCATAGATGTAATTTTTTTCAGCTTACAGTACCTGTTATTTGGATGTTTTTTTCTTTAAAAAAACTTATTCTCCATGACTTAAATGTGTTTTTTGGTATACTGAACACCAAAGAAAAGACGTATTATTACTTAAAAAGTTTATTTTTTTTTCAGAGATAAGTCATCATTTAAAAAACTATCATGGAAATTTAAAAGAAAAATATGTTTACTTTTGACAATTCTAGATTAAATCTCAAATCATTTATTGCAACATTAAACCAAAACAACCATTTATAATTTTTTTTTACAAAAGAACACATTCTATCCTCTTAGTTAGGGTCAATTGCTATTACTTTATTGCAAAAAAAGATTCTTAAACGCTTGTTCATTTGTGGTTAATTTTGTATAACAGCAGGATAGTTCTTTATTAATTATTTTATAACATGTGCTGTGTATAAATGATATAAAAGCAAACCTCATCAACTATCCATTGGGCCGATTTTAGTGAATGGAATGAGTAATCGTACAATTTTATGTTTGAAACTATTGCTTCCAAACGTCTAATCGCAGGTTTATTCCATACAGCCAAAAGTTTTTCAACGTCTGGAGAAACTTTATGTTCCAAATCTGTGGATACATAATTTATCAACAAAATTATAACATACTTTACAAAAATCACGCTTGGAATTCGATATTTCAAAACTAATATGTAAAAAGTATTTCACTACATATTAATTGTTTTTTTTTTTAAATGTTAGTTATCTTGAGTAAAACTATTGTAAAACATCAAATAAATATATATTATTCTGGCATTATTGATATGTGGTTTTGAAATCAACCAACCCATGGTTAGAGACTTTGCAACTGAAATGGTAGCCTTTGAATGTGACCGCCAAATCACAATGTAAACTGTCAGGTTCATATGACTCCTTAAAGGCCATACACATAAACAATGCTGTCTCATCTGTCGTGTTTATGATGTTGATTTTGGACACTAAATCCATGTTGGTCTCTCCGACATGAATTTGGTGTTGTAAAGAAAGTTTTATGTGGGCCAGCAGGGTCAAATTCCACTGTGGCACTCCGCATTTGTCCACAAATACCCTGCACAACGCTAAAGAGATGTTTGAAAATTTACAATTTCCATTGAGAGACTAACACACGCGCAGATTCATCTTAAGCACAAAATTACATTATAAAAAGGTGGATTTCCAAATGCCCCATTTGCGGGCAGAATCTAATAGCAGTGTTCCATACGCTGACCTGAGGGCTGTTGGTCCAACAACTGCAGCAATGTCAATTTGAGGCAATTAAAAAAATGTATTAACTTAAATAATGTAGTGCACTTTTAAAAAATAAATTGAACATTGTGAAATCGATTTTATAATTGTAATTTCAATAGAAGTTTAACATAAAAAAAGAAAACATGAAACATGCTGAGTAGCAAAATTACAATTATAAGGAGGTGGTGTTGCTTTGACACTTGCCGATGGAGTCAGATGGATGGGGTTGCATCCCCACACATAGGCAATTGCCTAGGAGAGCAATGTGTGAATCTCTGCCGGTTAATGAGAACGCACCTTTGACACTGTGACCTACACAGAGGGCGAATAGCGGCGCAGAGGCCACTCAGGGAGCCAGAGACCTGGACAACCTGACACTGTAGCTGTGTGTGTTGTGTGATGTAACCGGGTTTGCCTGGTATACACAGGTGCCCCTGTGGGTGGAGTAGGTGCTCAACAGAATGACCCTGAGATAGCCGTCAGGTGCAGCAGTGACTCTTTGGAGGAGGTCGCAGGCTGAATCACTGTAGTAAGGAGTGTCCTGATAGGCACCGTATTTAATTTGAGGGGAAGAACCTCCCCTACGCAACAACAGAAAATGAATGAACTACTAACTTAGGCAAGGATGTAGGGGACAGCGTCCAATGGTTTTGGAGAGAATTTCAGCTGTACTGTACGCTCAAGTAAAATAAACCAGTGCGGTTACATCATCACACTGAGATGTGAGAGGGTATTCAGACTCCTAAAAATATTTTTCCATTGTCTACCGGTCAGTAGAGATGCTGAGCTCGATATAGACCAGCCCTTGAGGGAACTACACCGTGTGACGCCAAGTCCGGGGCTGAGGACGGAGCTAGCGGCGTAGCCGTGGTATGAGCCAAAGACGATGCAGTGTCCGTAGCCAAACGACATTTTGAGTCCAAGCCATTGAACTTATGCCGGAGTCGTCAAGATCGAAGCCAACGGCTGCACCGAGGCCGGATCCGTAGTGTTGCCGAGGCGGGATCCAACGGCAGTGGCAAGGCCGGCTCCATAGTGTCGCCAAGACGGGATGCAACAGAGGCTACAAGGACGGATTTGCGGGGGCACCGAGGCCTGATCCATAGAGGCACAGAGGGAGGATACACTGCGGCGCAGAGGCCGGATCCACGGTGGCACCAAAGCCAGATCCATGGCCTGAGCCACATTGCAGAGGTCGCAGACAGCGGCCGTGCCTAGGCCGACAACAACGGCGGTGGAGCCGAGGACGGAGCAAACAGCTGTGCTGAGGCCATAGCTAATGGACCAGATGGACAACATGGGGAAAGTAAACGGACAATGGCTGAGTGAAGTACCTGTACTTCGCTGGAGTCGCGTACAGTCCCCAAAAATGCGGGTAGGCCGCAGGCAACAACGGAGGCCCCAAAGGAGCAGTGTGGGAGCGACCCCACGCTCCATCTATCGAGTCTCGTGAACAGTGAGGGGAGACGAAGAGCCACGCAGCTTATTCGACTTTAAATGGCATTGGGACTTACCTGTACCAAATTCAAATGAACGATGGTGTGGTCGGAGCCAGCGATACATCGAACACCTACAGGAGCGTGATCTTGAGTGGCGCTGGACAGAGTGCCTGGCTTCCAAAAACTTCCGGGAACACTCTCGCAAGTCTTCCGCGCCATGGCCCGACAATCGGGGCACGTCTCGGGTTGATGGCGTGCCCGAAGCAGAAGAGAAACACATTGTGGGGATCCGTCACCTACATGGTCCGACACCATTCCTGGCCATCCCTACTTCACCAAAGTTGAAATGTATACCAAAACAAGAAAAAAGTTGTATAAACAAAGCCTTATAGGTGATTGTCAATTGCCATGAGGGGAAGGGCCAGCTTGTATTCTGTATCGCTGTGACGGGAACGCCTTGGCCCTTACCTCCAAGTGCCATGAGGATAACAGCCCAACGACTCCATGCAAAGGAGTGAGGTGAACAGCCTACAAACTCCAGAAGCCCCTGCTCGGCCCCGAGTGGCAGCATCAGACAAGCACAACAATTCCCATCATAATGAAGCGCCCGGGCAAAGTCCAGGCCAAGGGTGGCCCGTCCTGCACCCGTCAAAGCCAGGAAGAGGAATAGCGGCGCCAGCTCAATTACATGGCTACTGTGCCATAGAAGGGACCCATGTGATTAAAATTAAGGTAATGTGCCGATTTGTGCTGCATACTATTTTTCATAGTGACACTATTGTTTAAATACATTTGAGTAGTGATACTTGGGACAGACTTTGCTGTGACACTGTTTTACTTCTCAAACATTATTTCCCATGCTCTGACTCCACCTTACAGCATTTAATTAGCTTATTGCTAGAGTAACCATGGACAAAAGTAACACAATGGAAGGTTTGGGGGGGAGAATGGAGCATCGAGTGGGATGGGTAAGGTTAAAAAGGCAAGGAAAACTTCCAAGCACAGCGCTAATAATTGTGTGATCAACAGGATAGAGACCCTAATAACAGAATGTGAATGGATTCTCATTCAGAGTTACCTGTGGCCGCTAGCGTCGAGAGAAACCCATTATGAAGTGACCATGAGCAACCCCGTTGTACCACAATACCGCCTTTGTTTCAGAAATCTTTTCTAAGCCGTACTTAACCTAGTAGCGAGACCAAACATACCGTGTTAGCACAGGTGGGAATTGCCTCCACACAGTTCAAGAATAATCAACTGATGAGAGATCCTGTAATCGATTTAGAGGCTACTGCTATTTTCAGCTATAACCGGTTTCCGTCGTTGCCCAAGGCCTCTGATCTGCTGGAGTAGATAGTGCAAAAATTCAAAATCCTAAGCCCTAACACCATCACAGCTTTGTATAAGCCAGTAGGGACTGGTGACCCATGACTTGAAGCTCTTCTGCAGATTGTTAATGCGCTGAGGCTAGAAATAGGTGCAATGCGAGTGATTATTGTTGATTTAGTGTCAGTAGTTAAACTAATAGACCCAAGTGGCATGTCACACCTGCTGGCTGCTAGTGACACACCTATCCCACCTAGGGCAAAAATGAATGCACAAAAAGAACAATCTATTGCACATCATGGCTCTCTCTCCTCTCTCAAACCACTTGCTACTCACGACATTACGACACATGATTTTCAACAGACAGCTCCCTCACAAATCTCTTTGCTCACTGACAAGGCCGCACATCTGCCTCTACAATGTATTAGAAAAAAAGCTAGACCTTTTAAAACACCAGTAGATCCTTGTCAGCAATCTAATGATTATTCTTATTTGAAAAAACTTTTGTATTATCCACCTGTACAGACGCGAACAGTCTATATGGTCAGTGTTTAAAAGATTAAATCACGTGCTGACTCCTTTAAAAATAAGACCATACATTTGATTTGCCATGTCAGGGGCTGTCTGTCGTTGGTACGGGATGACATAGCCTGGGCTTGGCGATGTACAATTCATTACCGTTCTCTTGACTACATTGAACTTACCTTTACAAAGCCAGATGAGGCTGCAAATTTTTGTGCACTAGAATTTTGGAGTTGCCTTCCAGGCTCTTCAGACATTCAATTCAGAAGTTAACCAATACTTACTGATACCGTGGCCCAGGGCAAAGTAATTGAGCAGATTGTTGAGGGTTGGTCTACATTAGATGGCAAAGACTGACTGAGAGCAGCCGACAGGACTTACAGAGACCGGTCATAATAGGTACACTGGACCTCAACACCACCCACGCTACATCCTAGTGTCACTCCACGCACTCGACCAAGGAGAAAACAACTACTGCAGTTCAGCATCGCCAGCAGACACACAGAGACCCTTCAGCTGTCAGTGCTGCCGGTACTCCTTCAGCTCCAACAGGAATGCTTATCAAGCACAACACACCAAGGAAAAGCTTGCAATACTAGCCACTCAAAGTCTGTTCACTGTATATACATGCCAACTAAGTATGTGACCTCCTGAACAGCAAAACCATGGTTGTAAAATTCTTTACCAAAAACTAAACCCACACCACCACGGCCCTGAATATAGCCATCGTCATTCACAAAGGATACAAGATCTCCAGGATGGACAGCCACACCCCCACGGAGTATTAATCACCATAGCCCACAATTCCAACATCCACCTAAGCACACTACCGGAAGAGACGACAGACCTGATAGAACACCGGCACTTAGAGATACTGGCCACCTCTACCACCACACTCCGTGTAACCTTCATTTAACAAACCCCAGGTATCCAAGGACCTTTCGTCAAATTAATAACGAACATCATCTCCACACACGCCATCCCATCTAACAACTACTGCCTGCTTGGAGACAAACTTCAACCTCAAAAACAAACTACAACGCAAAAACACATCCCTCATGGACAACCTCCACAACATTGGACTTTGCAGGATCGTGCCTGAACCCTCATCATCACACATCCTCACCCCATCTTCATATTTAGAAACTACATCCCGGTCAGCCTCACCACCAAAAACACATGTACTGAACATAGATGCATCCACTGCTCCTTACAGACAACCACCACCAACAGACACCATCTCTTGCTCCAACAGAGATACTGGACCAAAAGCAACGAAGACCAGCTGTCCTCCTCAAGGAGGAAATACACAGGACCACCATTGACGACGATGACCCAAACACCACTGCAAAACTATGTACAGATAGATCCCCAACAGAGTCAACACCATAGCTCCCCTCAAGCAGAACAACAATGCACACGCCAAGAATGACATATTGTTTAGCCCGAAATCAGTGAGTCCAGGAACAACGGTTGTCGCCTCAAAAAAACATGTCTGAATTCAAAATCCACGGAAACAGAAAACTTCAAAAATGACAACACCGCCCACCACCAGCTCAGCATAAATACAACAAATACTGTATTTTAAAACAGAATTCCCACACACGAACCAAACAAAAAACTCGTCCACATCGTCACAAAATTCGACCTAAACACCATCGATTTGAGCGATTTTCCTCCCTCACAAGATCTCTGAAAAACACACCCAGCACCTTCTTACACAACAAAACAAGAACATCAACAATAACTTCATCAATTTTGTCAGAAGTCGCCACCAACAAACTTGTCCAGAAAAGTATATGAAGGTTTTAATCATTTCACATGTATAGGAACCACGGATGCGGTCGGGAGATCTCACTTTATATTTGATGTTAGTAGATGCTGATAAGGGAACCTAAGGAAGAAAAATTCTTATTCTGGTTACCTTTGTTTGATAAAAATCTCCTATTAAGAGGTGAGTGTGAATATAACAATATGTAAACCACACAACACTGTTGCAAAAATATTCGTTTCAGTTTGAAATGACAATCTTTAAGATTCCAATGCTTCTAATGTGCATAGATCCAGGGTCCGAGCTGGCGTGAATATCGCTCAGTGCCGCCAACCCCATCACACCCACGCTTCTACACACCATCAACCGCTACTTGGTGAACGAAACCTTCATTGACAAATGGAAACACGCCGAGAAAAGCCCCCTCCTGAAGAAGCCCTTGGTGTACCCCTCCAAACCTTAAAAACCACAGACCCATCTCACGGATCCCGTTCCCTGCAAAAGTCATTTTTAAAGCAATCAAAAGCAAATTAACCACATTCTTAAAAAAACACAACATTCCCGACCAGTTCAAATCCTGCTTCTTAAAAAACAACATCACAGAAATCGCCCTCCATTATTAAAAAACCCGACATCCGCAGCATCCGGGAATAAAGAGAAACGGTAACCCTCATCCTTCTTGGCCATCTCAAAGGCCTTCGACATGTTATCACGCTGCACCATAATACACACACTACACGACGCAAGGATAATGGACAAGTCATATAATAGATTAATAGATCTATCCAGCAGAAAACAAAAAGTAAGTCTACCACCCTTTCTCTTGGGCCCAACACCTACCACCTGTAGAATCACCAACGGGTCCTAAGTCAGTACAACCCTCTTGAACTTATACATGTCTATACTCGCCACCATCCTCTTAGGATACGTAATCAGCATTGACTCGTATGCAGACAACACCCACCTCATCCTCTCCCTATACATCAAAGCCAACGGAGCCACACAAAAGCAAAACAAAAGTTAAAAAAAGGGACAAAAAATTAGCAAAATGGATGAAAATAAGATGGCTACAAATCAACACCGACAAAACATAAGTATTCATGATAGGGCCACACCCCAAGGCATGTAACGACACATGGTGGCTACCCAAACACTCACTAGCCCACCTACCCACTCTGTACGTGCATTTAAACATGGATTCCTTCAAAATCCCAAGATCAAACCAGACTGACAGATCAACATAGTCACATGCTCCTTCTTTCACATGCTTCGCATCTTACTGAAGACCTTCAATTTGATGTCTGACAAACACAGAAAAAATGCAACACACACACTTGTCATCAGCAGAATAGACTACAGCAAAGCACTCTATTCCAGAATAAACAAAATCCTCACACGCAAGCTACGAAACATCCACAAAGCCGCTGCGAAACCGGTTATCAACATACTGCAACACAGCCACATATCCCAACACCTGCACACACTCCACTGGCTCTATATCGAGCTATAATCACCTTCCATATCCTGATCCAAGCACATAAAGCTATAAACAACACCAACCCAGCATACCTAAAAAGCACTATAAACTTTCACTCCCCACAAAGAACACTAACAGCAGAACAGCTTTCCTATGCCGTGGTTCACCGCACCAGAAAAAAACAGTTCAGGAGGACGCCGATTCTCCTTCATCACAGCAAGAGCATGGCACAATATCATGCTCCATAGCACACAGGCAAACTCATTCCACATTTTCGCGAGATTACTTAAAAACATGTCCATGATAGACTAGAACCTACACCGTCCCCTGCATACCCACCGGCTTCAGAAGCCTTACAGGTGAGTAGTCGCGATTCAGCCAACCACGGATTGATTGATTTCATTGTTTGGTATATCGTCAGGAGGAGGAAGTTTAGGGAAATCAATTGGTGGGAAACAGAGAGCTAACAGTATCAGCAATGCTAAGCATCATATACATTTCATTGATAAATTGCGCACATCTTACCCTATGTAGTCTGAAACATAGCGTGCTTCTTCACGATGCAATAATGCATGCTTTGAGAGGTGTAAAAAGTTGAGTTTTAACACACGGTGTGTTTACACGTCTTGATCTCAATATTTTCTGCGGCAATTGTTTTTTAACTTAGTGAAATATTGGGCTGGCCGGTCCCCCTTAGCGGTCTTGACCTTGTCTTGTTGGTGGAGGTGGTGATGGAGGATTGACGTACAGACAGATTGTTTTGATGGACTGTCATCTTGGTGGACCAAACAGACATTGCAGCAGCGGGGAAGGACTCATCATATAAATATATCATTAAGTCTCCAAATAATGGTGGAGTGCTGATCCGTTCGATTGAGAATAAGATATGAGTTAAAATGCTGTTTAGCTAGATTTGTGATGATGATCAGGTTTGTGCTTGAAATAATGAGGAAACAGAAACAACAAGGGAGAAGCTTTCGAGGCTCAATATAGTTTTTTCATGTTACATGCTCATATTTGAAAAATAAAGAGAAATATATTTGACTTTCTTATATGTAATAACATAAATCTGTATTAAAAGTGAATTTTAGCAAGCATGCTGCATTTTTTGTTTAATTATTAAATTCTCAACTGGCTTTGAAAAATTCTTATAACAGTACATATATTAAAAGCCACAAGCATGTGCAAAAACCAGTACAACAAGCTTATAAAGGTGTTATAAAGATTTTTACAACTTAAAATTGCTTTTTAAATATATAAAAAGAAACCTCACCACCAATCATTCCAGTTGCTTTTAATCCTACTGAAACATCCATCTCCTCTGAAAGTGTTTCCATTGAATGAATTTCGTGATCTTCTTGACTGGTCATGCTTGCTGGAAAATATTTTTTTTAACTTGATTAAAAGGCTATAAATTATTGTTAAAAATTTCCCTAAATGAACGCATTGCAAAAAAGTATGTTAAATAAGGAGGTGAAGTTCAAGTTAGTAACAACTCAGTTTAGAAAAACAAACAATATTAACCGAAACCACCACAATCCATTCGTAAAACGAAGATTATTGCAAAATCATTTTTTAAACATACATTTTTTCAAAAACTTTATTTTATGAGAAAAAATGTTTTGCTTTCTTTGTGTTAAATAAGTACCTTAACAACCAAGCGGGTGCACTCTATCAAGGGTGATGTTATATAATTTAAAAATTCATATCCAAATTACTCGAAATGGAAAAATCAAAACATACCTTTCTTTGGTTCGCTGATGCCGCTTGATGTATACGGCCTCAACATGTCCAGATTGTGTGTTCTACGTAGAGCGATGTTGCTAGCATTAATCAATGTAACACGCTTCCCTTTTATTTCTGAAATGGTGTATGGTCCGTTAAATTTATGTTGTAAAACCCCTCCTTTTCTCGTACCTCGCCTGGAATTTTTCAGGAGCACTAACTGTCCCTCTGTAAAGGTGCAAGGCTTACATTTTTTGGTTACTCTCTTTTTGTTTTTCCTGTGCCAGCTCAATGTTCTTTTTGGTCTGCTTCTGCAGCTCTTCTCTTTTTTTTTCCTTTTGGTAGACAATGTCCGCATATTCAGCTTCAGTTGGTAGTATAAAGTCAATCTATTAAAGGAAACATCAAACTCCATATGTAATGCTAATCATATTCATGATGTTTAATTGTTTTTTAATAATTCTTCAATACATGAAAAAAATATATTTTTAAAGAAAAAAACACAATTATCAATAGAATTAAGCACTCTATTTGTAAAAAAAAAATTAAAAAAAATATTTAAAAAATATTTTTGACAATCAATGTGAAAATACACGATAAAGGGAAAGATATAATTAATTGTTAATAGTTATCAATACTTCAATAATATCCTGCAAGTAAATATCTGTATCAATACACAACATATATGAATCAGAAGAATTAGATATGTGTAAGCACTCTGAAAATAATAGAACATTTTAAACCATTTTTCAAATTGAAACGAAAAAAATTATTTCATACCAGGTCATCTGCAACCTCACTTGGAAATCTGGCTTCACGGCCATACATTAACAGAAAAGTGGAAACTTTTGTTGTTGAATGCGGCTTTGATCTTAACGAAAACAATGCATTGTCCAAAAACAAATCCCAATCGTTTTGATGTTCGTTGACATATTTAGCCAATATGCTGCAAAATTATAAAAACAATAGCGCATAGAATGAATGTAACAGACAATGTATAATCAAGTGTGATATATTATTAGTGAAATAAAAAAGTTACAATTATGTAATGTATTCTTTAATATTGAAAAACACTTTTCAAAAATGGTATTCAGCACAGTGGTCATCATTAAGATGCTGGTGGGACTATTGTACAACCAGCACAATATAGGAAGTGTCACAAAGTGACACTGATCCGCAGTACTGCTGCCCTCATTGTGATGCGTACGACTTTCACTGAAATTGCGAAGACTGTTATCTCTTGTGCTTCTGGCTGAACCACACGGCGCAATCGAAAACATAAAAATTAAAAACATTCCTGCACCTAGTGCCAAACATGGTCCATGGATGTTGGTGACCTAGGCAACATTGTAGGCAGACAGGGGGTAAAGGGGCCATGCTATGGACTACCATAGCAGCGGTCTGACAGCCATTTCCTGTGATAAGAAACTCTATGAAAGGACATGCAGAAAGGAACTTTGCAATTCTAATGGTGATTTTCTAGTGATTACCGACCAAGCAATGGTAGGATTGGCTTAATAACTATTATTTAGCATGCTTTATTTTACCGCACAATCTTAATTTGTTTTTAAAGAGATTATTTGTCAGAAACACCCAAATCCTGTCAATATTCTGAACATTAAAAAGAAAATTTTTTAAAATAAAAGTTCCAGGATAAAATATTTTAAAAATAAAGACTCTTAAATAGCATTACCTTTTAATGTTAGCATTCGTACGCTCATCTAAACCATTTGTCTGTGGGTGATATGCTGCACTCACAGAACGTTGTATTTCTAATATTTTTGCTAATTCAAAATTAACCTGAAAAATAAAAACATATATATTTTATTTAACGATGTTTTATTTGACAATAGAAATTATCCAGAAAGTGAGAAGAATGTAATTATATAGTAGACGAAACTCTTAAACATATCTAAATGCATAATACATAAAATAATGGAAGATAAATAATACCGGTCATATAAAGAAAGTGTTTTACTATACAAGGTTGAAAATCAAACAGTAAACTTCAGCATAACATGATATTGCCTGTTTTGATTTGTTAATTTTAAAGTCGAATTTGTTCATAAAAACTAATAACAGGCAAATTTGAGTAGTAATGTACTATTTTTAAAAATATAAAGGAATAAAAAAAATTGGACTTTCATCACATGGGATTAAATTGGTTCCGCACCGATGAGTGTTTTGCAATTTATATAGACCTGATCCCTAAATGAATAAAAAATGAATATGACACAAAGGGTGCAACCATGCACTGACTTAAACTGTGCATACACATTTTTAAGTTAGAAATGTAAATAAATATGACCGATTTGTAATTCCTGTATTTATTGTAAAATTCATATCCATTTAAAATATAATTGCTATTTTTCAAAAAATAATAATTTTGCATAGATTATACCAAGATATGACAGATGTAATTACAATTATTTAGATAAAAATATTCCAATAATTGTAATGTATGTGAAAAATAATGGAAGAAACATTGATTTATCTTAATGAAATATTTTACATTCACCATTTTTTCTGTTATAACATTCAGAAAACATACATCAGAATACATTTTTTTTAACCTTTATAAATCAAAATCTTTAAAAAAAAAAATTATTCATTTAAATTTTTAAAGATTTTAAAATTAAAAAATATATAATAACAAAACTTTGAGATGTATTTAGGTTTGTCTTGTAAACTCACTTCATTTACAAATTCACGTCCTTGGTCTGATAAAACCCGTTTTGGACTTCCGTGGCGTAGGAAAATTTGAACTAGTCTTGAAGCCACGTCGGCAGCACTCTTGGATTTGTGTGGGAATGCCTCAACACATTTTGAAAAGTAATCAGTTGCCGTCAAAATGTATTTGTATCCGGAATGAGTGGTTGGTAAAGGTCCCATTAAATCAACTCCTAAAAGTTCCCAAACTTCTTGGACCTGTAAATTAACATATTTGAAAAGAAGGTAATCAAAATAAAAACAATTTATTTTTTCTTTCATTCAAATTTAATAATTAAGTAAAGTGTCAATCCTTTTCAATTGAAATTATAAATCACACATACAGTAAAGGTCATAAAGAATTAAATAAGACATATAGGGCCTCATGTAGGTAGCCAAATACCGGTCGGTAACGGCCGATTTTCGGTAAATATGCCGTTACCGACCGGTATTCAGACAAGTGAGATGTAGGAGTCCAAAAACCACTTTTCGGTAAATATGAGGCGGTAAATACCGATTCATAGTTACCGAATACATAATTAACGAATCGGTAAACATGAAGTGGTAAATATGAAGTGGAAATAATTAAAATGACATGTAGGAGCACTCGGTAAATAAGAAATCCAGGAAAATCGGTAAATAAGAGTCGGTAATTAACACGGATTGAAAGCAGGTGGTAACCAACAGCAGTGCAGCTCAGCAATCCCAAAATGCAACAGCGTGGACAGCCTGGCAGCCATGCACGTCATTGCAATGCGCCTACGTCTACAGGCAGCAGGACTGAGGGTTTGGCGACGGAAGGAACGCATCCACAGACAGCGCATCACACCATTCCAGCTGACTGATGCAGAGATACATGAGAGGTACAGGCTACACCCCGAAACCATCATGGACTTAAGCAGGGACCTACACCCACTCCTGGACCAGCCAATAAGAAGGGCGCACGCCATACCCCCACATGTGCAGGTGCTCTGCAGCCCACATCTGCTGGCATCCGGCATTTCGCAGGTGGTGACAGCTGCGGTGGGTGGTGTATCCCAGAGTTGCCTGTCCCGTTCCTTCAGGAATTCATTCCCCCATTACATTGGCTGCATTGATGGGACACACATCCCACTCTGTCCACCAGCTGACACAGAGCACATCTACAGGATCAGGAAGTCCACCCACTCCATCAATGTGCATACCGAATGGAATGTTATTGTGAAAGGTCCCGTGGGTGGCAGAACCAAAAGGTGCGCGTATGCTATTTACAACGAGGTCTGCAAGTTGTCGCACAGTGAGGCGGCTTCCAGACTGAGAGCCATTGACCAAGCGAACATGGAGAAGGCCTAAGCCGTTATAGATATTAGCACTAGCACTCTCACTCCTAGGATTCATGCATGAGACAATGGGCACATGCAAGTACACGGCGCATGCAATGTACAAGCCCCGATTTCGGCGTGCGTCCTACGAGGTATCCCAGTGCCTGTGATTACACCTTCTTTCACTTTGCTTGCAAACGGTATTCATTTCAATATGATAAATGATGTTTGCTGCGGGATGTGAGTGGTAATCCCGTACATAACTGTCTCGCATGAAGTTGTCTGCTGCAATACTGTTCTTATTCCACCCCCGCATGGGCGGCGGGATGTTTCCATCTGACCTTCGATTCCAACCTTGAAAGCAGAGTCCAACTAGTTGAGCGGAATAGAGCGCCATTGTCCCACAAACAGGTGCCTTTGACTTCCCTCGTGAAATATTTGTCCTTCACGTTGCTACTACGCGCACTGAGGAACAGGCGCTTCTGAATACTGACCTCCCCTGCATTTCGGCTCTTTGATCCAATGTATTATCAATGCCTCGTCCACGACCGGCCTGGCTCAATTTGTGTGAACATGTGGGGCTCGGGTCTCGTGACCTCCTTCCACACTATTATTTGTGTAATTTCGGCATTTTACATTCACTGTTCCCGAGCATCTTTGGAGGTGTTCCGCTGCATCTGGCGCTGGTGGAAGGTGTGCTGCTTTTACTTTTCATACTACGGAATGGCTGCTCCTTCTGTGCCACACGAGCGCCTGTCCCGTCTGCATCTTCTTCGTGATAGGATGCTTGACTTCTATGGTACTTTGCCATTGGCGACTTTGAGCCTGGCTTATGGATTATCCTTCAGGTATTCCTACTTCACCTGCGTACAACCTGTATTGCACTGCCTGGATTGTCCCTTTGAATGGCCTCTGGATTTGTGCTTGACCAACATGCTGTCTCCGGTGCCGGATTTCGATCGACTGATGCGGCCCTTAGTGTCTCACGAGTTGTCCTGTTATGGTGTCCGGATCATGGAGTGTGGAGCGGCGCTTGGTATCCTGGGTAATTGGGACATCTCAGCGGCAGCCTACGACTTCTTGTCCATGAGCTATTTGGAGGAACATTCCGGGTGCCCTCAGATTGTGCTAGAGGCTCCGTTGGTTGGAGCACACGTATGTTCCTTTTCTTTACTCAATTGGATGGCTGAGACTTTTAGTGGCCCTGAAAATGATTGGCTGTTGGAAGCCGTGGCCACATATGCTGCCTATACATTCATGGATTGACTGGATAGTCGTCCATTGCGCCTGTGCTACTGGACAGCACCCTGGCGCGACATTCATTTCTTTTATTTCTCGTTTTTCTCTTCCTGATGGTCTGCTTGAGTCGTTTACTATATATGCATTGTGTTTTTTACAATTGTATGCTGCAATTAATTGGACTGTAGGACTTTGGCGCTGCATTGGTTATGCCCTGTCCTGCTCTGACCAAACTGAACTCTGCTTTCTCTCTTTTCTTGCCTATTACATATTGCTTCGCTCAAGGGGGCGTGTAGTGAGTTCTCCCTGCATACGAACATGCATTGTTCAGTTGGCATGACCGCGTTGAATGTTATGTAGCCATATTTGTGTCTGTGCACACGACACTGCGTTTACATGTTCTTTCTTGAATAAACTGATGACTCGAAAATTCCTTCAGACGAGTGCATTATGTTGTTCCCATCCCAAGCACTGCGCAGCGACCTTGGTCTGTACATGCTGTGACACACAGTCTGGAATTTTACACAATGCATGTTTTCCACTCTGGGTTGTTCGACCCACGATTTAGCCATGGCACACGCGCAGCTGCACATACCTGTAAGTTGGTGCTTTTAATATCACAGACATCATGTTTGTTGTTCAGACCGAAGGCGAGCCTTCCTGCGAGGAGACTCCTGATGCTCCTGTGATGTGATTTCACTGAGCTGATCTTTGAGGTATGGGGTCCCCTATTCAAGCCTGAGAGACCTTCTATGATGGCATGATTGTGATATTGGCTACTTGGTTAAGGGTAGGTGGTAGTATCCTCGGTATTTTCCGAATCGCTAAATACCACCTCGGTATTTACCGAATCGGTGGATTCCACCTCGGTATTTACCGAATCGGTGGATTCCACCTCGGTATTTACCGATTCGGTGTATTCCGATTCGTATTTACCGACTGTTACCGAATCGGTAACTGTTACCGAATTTTTACCTACATGTAACTTACCGATTCTAATTTACCGATTCGGTACGGCTCGGTATTTAAGAACCGGTAAAATTTATTTACCTACATGAGGCCCATAGTACCTACTTTAATTGGTTTTAATTCAGCTGCAATCTGGAGTGCAGGTTGTTCTTTTTGGCAAGTATCACACTCCTTTATCTATAAAATCAATAGAAATCTATTAAATAACAATTCCTAAATAGGTTAAAAAAAATAACCAATTATCATCAACTTTTTGACTTATGATCTCTAATAAGTGTACGTAGTATTTTTGGAAATAGAAAAACCTAAAACTTACAGTACCTGCCTCACTTATTTTTGAAAAATGTAATTATTTCAAGAACACCTGCAAATCATTAAATTTTAAATCAAAATATCCATAACATACAGCGTGTTTAAAATGGTATACACAATGGTATAGTTGTTAGATTGCTTAAAAAACACTTAATGACACTTTCAAATTAAGGCAGCACTTTTTCATAAATATAAATTTGAATTACTCAATATTCCATAAAATTAATGTATGTGGCAAAAGACCCTTCTTTTAGATAAAAAACAGCTATTGTAAATGTGGAATTCTTTTAGAATAAAAAAGTTTTACAAATGCCATATAAAACATTAAGTAAAGTATGAATTTTTGTTCACCAAAAAATTATTGGTGAATGACTAGAAAATTGCAAACTCACGGGGGGAGCAAGGTGGCGCGCTAACGGAATGGGCCCTCTCAATGAGGTTGCCGTAGCCCGGTACATTCATCCATAAATTATCCTGCTTGAATGTTGATGCGGCAGGTTTAGACTTTCTCAAAAGCAGCGGAAACCCTTCAGGCCACCTCAATGAAATACAGGTGAAGTTTGGTCCGCGACATCCGAAGTTAGATGGCCGGGAGGTGAGGCAGGGATGCTGCGGGTGAATACACGGAGGACTAAAGGACGGCTGACGGGAGTAATTGAGGCCGCGGTTGAACACGAGGCATTATGCCTCGGGGAGCGCCCTGCACACTGTACTTTCCCGAGGCGGCGGAGATCGGTGCGGGCTTGCACCCAGGCGGCGGCTCGAAGCGGATATTCGAGAGTGAGGGAGGAGTTGCTGGCACACCCGGCCAAGGAGAAGGGAGTACCTGAATAGCGGGGGACCCGTGACGCGATCGTGGCTTGGAAGCGGCTGAGGTGCAGAGATAAAAGGACGTGCGGGGCGGAGAAGGAGCCCCCCCCCCCCAGCTGCTGAGTCGAGTGCCGATAAAGGGCAGAGCTGAGACCCTGGAGCAGTTCGGAGACGGGGAGCGACTTCTGAGAAGGGGCATTTGAAGACATTGAGCTGCGGACCTGTGGGGACCCCCAATCATAACGGGCTGCTTTCAACAGGGAGTCTGGGATGTATGCACTGCTGGGGTCACTGCCTTAATTGCGGAAGGGAAACGATTTCGCAGACATTGAAGGGGCATCACACGCTTCAGACACCCGCGTTCATCGGTGCAGCCCACCTGGGTGCCGGATATGGATTGTCAAAGGCGTCGATAGTGCTGAGGTGGCAGCGGATCTGAAAGGGTGACCGTTGGGAGCAGGGTTCGCCACGCAGATTGGAGACCCGAAGAGCTGACCTGCGATTATATTACCGAGGGGCGATATCAGAGCGGATTGCCAGGAGGGCTGAGATACTAGCCGGAGCGGAGAACGAAGAGCGCGGCAAGGACTGGAGAGTTTAATGAGCAGCAGGGAGAGGATGCTGGACGGGAGACAGGAGTGTGACCTGGTGCATGCTGAGGTAGATGTGGATCGACGCTAGGCCTATACCACCGATACAGAGACAGTATGGGGAAGACAGATGCCAGGCAAACGAAACTGAATTTTGAGAAGGCGCGGAACCCAGGCCCCACAAACAGGTCCACCCCACGAGAGACGGAATGGTCCGCAGGAAGGAGCTGCGGCGCCAGATACAGACGTCCAAAGTATCCTGCAGGATAGCCGCCATGGCTTCGCCACTGTTGTTGAGAAGGTAGACCGCATGTCGACAACAATGGATGCCATAGTCCACAAATTCTAAGGGCATGAGGAGCTGCTAACAGCAGAGGACCGGCGCATATCAGACGTGGATGATGTGACCTCCAGCCAGGCCATGCGGCTTGCCCGGATGGATAATCTGTTGAGGGTAATTGCTGCAAAGAATGAGGACTTGGAAGCGCGCAGTCGGTGCAAAAATTAAGCGTACTGGGAATTTCGGAATGAACCAATGTTGGACGCTTTGAGGAATATATAGAAAAGCTTCTTTTATCCTCGGTTGCCACAGAAGCATTCTCAAGCTAGTTCATTGTAGAAAGTGCCCATAGAGCTCTTGGAACGTGGCCACAGCCGGGGGGGGGTGATGTGGGGGGGGGGGGGGGAGTCCGCGTCAGATTATTGCGAGACTATTAAACTACAGAGACCGCAATGTGACTCTGCGTGCTGCCAGAGGCAAACAGACTCTGACGTATGATGGGAATTCATTTTCCATATATCCTGACTTCACGCCCATGGTACAAGAGGAGAGGCGTAAATTTATGGAGGTCAAGGCTAAACTGCAAAAGGCACAAATTGACTATGCGTTGCTTTATCCGGCGTGCCTCAGGGTGACATATCAGGGAAATAAGCACTTCTTCACCGCGCCGAATCAAGTGGAAGACTTTGTAAAGCACCTGAAAAGATCGAATCGTACTGGTTGCGGAGGTCCGGCTGCGAAGCGGTTGGTGTCGGAGAGAGAGGCAGAGTACTCCCTGGAGGCTACTGCAAAGGGACACGAAGGGGTCACCCTCGAGACTTTATTGTACACTGTTTTTGAAGTGGCAACCGTTGAGACTGAGGCTGAGTACTGTTGCTACCTGATGATCTAAGCGAGCGAATTATCTTTTGTGCCGGGCACCCCTCTGGCCCCTGGAGCCCAAATGTTTCCTTGGGGGGGGAGCTTCGGCTTGTTTTTGGGGCGAGAGGTGATTGTGCGTCTACTTTGTGGAAGCCCCCAGCGGGTATTACCCTGGGGCGGTTCGCTACGCATCCGAGATGGGTGTTGTGGCATATACGATTGTCATGTTTGGATTGGGGAGGGCAGGGGGGGACTACATTGCTGGGAATTTGGGGCTGCTTCAGTGGGAGGGGGTGGGAACCAATGGGGAAGTTGATGGTTACAATATGTTTACCTCCAAGAAGGATGCTAATGAACATGGTCTAGGGAGGATTTTGGCTGAGTTCAAAGTTGTGCATCTCGGATTGTCAAAGAGCCTATGTGATATAATAGGAGGGTTGGCACCATACCATGCTGGAATAATACTTGGGGGCATGTATGTTGATCAGGAGTATGGCTGATTGTACGGTAGGCAGTTTGAATATTGTCACATGGAATGTTCGGGGGCAAGGGGACACGCGGAAGAGGCGAGAATTGCTTGCGAATCTAGACAGGCATCAAACACACATTGCCATGTTACAGGAAACACATTTTACTCCACAGGTGGCTGGAGGCTTTGCCACCAAGTGGGCAGAACACAGGATTTTCTCCTCCTAATCTTCTTATACGCGTGGGACGGCTATACTTAATAAAAGACAGGTGCCCTTTCATCTTGTGGGTTCAGTTGGGGATGCACAAGGGAGATATTGTATAGCGTGGGGGAGATTGGGCTCGCTGTCGGTTACACTGGCCTGTTGTTATGGGCCAAATTTGGATGACCCTGCTTTTTTCAATGCGCTTTGGCCCAAGATAATTGAGACGGGCTCCTATAATCCAGGGTGTGATAGATCGCACCCGGCCTCCCACCATTACAACAAGGCGCATGGGGATACTCAGGGACACAATTGATGAATATCAATTGGTAGACGCTTGCATGCACACCCGGGCTTTGATGAAGGCACACATTACACGGCGCAGGCAGCATCATGGGCGAGACTTGATTATTGGTTGTTGTCTAGGGGGCTGGGCCACGTGAACTAGAAGGTGCAACATCTGGCCAGAACATACTCTGATCATGCTCGATTTCTTCTCACGCTGTCCTCCACGGACCTCAGGGTGCCGAGAGGTGCCTGGAGGTTGCAGGCCACCATGCTGCTGAAAGAGGTCTTCTGTTGAGGAATTGCTGGAGGAAATACAGGACTTCTTTGCCCATAATAAAGGCTTAGTCGACAGTGTAGAAATTATTTTTGAGGCGTTAAAACTAACGATGCGAGGGTTCTGCATGTCCAAGGTGTTCGGGGTGCTGAAGAATCTCACTAACACATTAAACAGGCAGGAGAGGGAGGTAAAATGGATGGAGGAGGAGATGGCACGAAAACCATCTGCCACGTTTCAGAGACACACTCACGTAAGAAATATAGCTACAGCGGAATGGGAGACATGCTTTCAATGGAAATAATGGGGGGCATGCTGCTATGGAGAGGATGACAGACCGGGGAGGTTCATGGCATCCTCATTTAGGAAACCTAGCTATTCAAATTATATCCTGGAGATTGAAGAACTTGAGGGTGAGGTGTACCGGGATACAGCTAACATTCTTAGCACATTCACGAGGCATTACAGGCAATTGTATACCACCACCAGAAAGGATGAGTTAGATATGGAGGGTTTCTTGGGGGATGTGGTGCTGGGGTCGCTTATTGATGTGCAAAGATAGTTTTTATGTGCACCGTTTGAGTTGGACGAGGTTCTGGAAGCTGTTATGGGTATGCAATCCGTGAAAGCCACTGGAACGGATGGCACCCCTATTGAATTTTATAAGACGTATATAGATATTATGGACCCCGTTCTGAGTGAAGTCTACTAGGAATCGCTGGAGGTGGGCACCCTTCCTGCATCTATGAGGGAAGCACTTAAAGTCTCGCTGCTGAAGCCGGGGAAATTGCCTCGGCAGTGTGATTCCTATAGACCAGTATCCCTCCTAAATTGCGATACTAAGGTAATAGCCAAATTAATTGCCAATCACCTGAATTTGCTCTTGGAAAATTTGGGACTCCCGGAACAGTCTGGCTTTGTGCCGGGAAGGGCAACATCTCATAACTTATGGACACTGTTTGCGATTCTTATCAATGTCTCACATGATTTGCCTCTAGCGGCCGTTTTCCTTGACGCCACTAAAGCGTGCAATTTGGTAGAGTGGAATTATATATTTGGAGTAATGCTACGAATGGGCAAACCCCACCTATTTTTGTCCTGGATCAGACTACTAATATAATGTACCAATATCAAAGATACTTATAAATGGACACAAGTCGCCGCCACTTACAATCATGAGGGGTACCCGACAGGGGTGTCCACTCTCTCCACTAGTCTTTGCCATTGCAGTCGTTCCGCTAGCAGGGAAACAGCGGAAACATCTTAATGATAAGGCATTGAGATGCAATCTGCGGCAGATCCTTATATCCTTATACGCAGACGATATTACATTATATATCCGGAATCCTCAAGATAATTTTAACCCGACACTGCGGGAGTTTCTAGTGTTTGGGAAACTGACGGGGATTCATATATACTGGAACAAATCCAGTATATTCCAACTAACACAGGCAACGCATAAATTTACGTTGGATTACCCCTTGGAGTGGTGTGATAAGGACCTGCGCTAATTGGGGGTAAGAATGACGAGGGACAAAGAGGAGCTTTAGAGATTCAATTATGGTAGTGCAATAACACAAATTGCATACTGTGTGACCCGATGGGTCACGCTCCCCTTGTCCATGGAGGTGGCGAATCTCTTTGATTAAAATGGTGCTCCTGCATCAATTAATCTACTTATTTCAAAATATCCCGTTTTATCCAGGGAGAAATTTCTTTACGACGCTCATGTCAGAGCCAACGCAACTGGTCTGGGGAGGTCGGCAGCCGAGGCTGCAATGGGAGGTGCTTAGTAGCCCATACTCACAAGTAGGATTTGGGGTGCCACACTTTGAACTATACTACCTCAGCGCGCAGGCCCACTACGCTTGGTACTGGGTGACACAGCCAAAGTATATACCACAGGTGGCGGCTGAGCATTGGCTTGCACATCCGATACCAATATTGCACGTAGGGATAAGACACCAAAGACGGTCACTTGCACGATCGAGGCTTAGCGTCAAATTGGGCGCATTTTAAAGACACACATGCAGTACACGGCTTTGTTACCACTCACGTACCATCCAAATCTGCCTTTAATGCAGGAGACACTGTGGCATAAGTTCAGGGAAGAAATGAATATTCAGAACTGGGGGGACTTGTATCACGAGTGAAGGTTTCACACTGCAGGGCAGATGTTGCGGTGTCCAAACCATACCCCACTTGATCCGTTTCTGTATATGTGGTTGAGACAGGGTATTCGAGCTATTACTCCGAACTTCGAGTGAACCAGTGGCGTGTGCTCCGGTGCATGTAATTTTGAAGTGCAAGACGGCCACACGATTGGTCTCATTAATTTACAGAACAGTACACAGTCAAAGGGAAATAGCTGACCCGCTCTCTCGTGCACGATGGGATGCGGAGCTTACTGAGAAGCTTTCAGATGAGAAGTGGGAGTATTGCTGTATGCAGACTAAAAGAGTGGCGGCCAGCAGTACACTCCGAATGATACACTAACATTACCTGCCTAGACTATAATACACACAGGTTGATATGTATAGGTATCGGCTGAGAGAGACGGATAGCTGTGCATCATGTGTGGACCCTGGGGCACATTTTCTGCCCCTGGCGTGGGTGTGCCCAGAAGTAAATGCCTATTGGCGACAGGTCTTAGAGGCGCTGACTCATATGGTGCATACGCAGGTTGACCCCACACCATAGATGGCGTTGCTTGGGTATGTCAAGCCGATACAGCCAGCACATAGGAAACCTGTGGAAATCGGGCTCTTGATGGCAAAGAGGAGGGTGATTTGTGGATGGGGCAGGGGCCGAGCCCCGAAATTCAAGGATTGGATTACTGATCTTGTGACATGCCGAGAGAAGCTTGATACATACTCTGAGTTATTGCCTAGTGTTTCTGGTCCACGAAACATATGGGCCCCCTTGACCAGTAATTTGCTTGAGTATGCGCTGGTGACATTGGGTCCGAAGACAGGAGGGTTGTCACACTAGAAGGCCGGAGGCTGCGTGTATGGGTATGGAAGAGTACTGGAGCACAGAGATGAAGAGTTGCTGAGTTCTCAGGTGTCGGCCACACACCACTTGGGATAGTAGACTGGAAGGTGTGCTGTGAAAAAATATTAGGAGGCTGACCTACGTGGTTCTAATTGATGATTAAAGTGATGGTGGTGTCATTTAGTACAGTACTTTTGCTACTTGGCCCTCGAAGGTCTCACTGAGTTACTGCCATATTGAGAAAGTGTATATGTTTATGGCGACAATGCATCAGAAGACATTATTGATGTATTACCAATGCATTGTGTATTTATGCCACATTTCTGAATATGCAACTTTTTGGTAAAAATAAAAAAATAAAATAATAAAAAATAAAAAAAAAATCCTAACACCCATTGTTCAATATCAATGGTCATATGTGGCCAATAAAATCTGCTGGTAATACTTTTTGAAGTTTTATTTATCCCAGTATGGCCACCAATACGGGAAGAATGAAATTTAAAAAAAAATCTTTTTGCAGCTTCTGCACCTTTGATCACTTTTGTGCTTTTTCCTCTACCATTGTACACCAAACTGCCATCTATTAGAAAAAGCAAAAGTTCAAAGCATTAACAAAGTATGCATGTCAAATAGAAGCCAAATCTAAAAATGTATCTCTAAACATACTCAAACATATGTAAGTAATTAAAATATGTCTACAAACTAGTTGATTCAAAAAACCCATATTTTTTAACACGGGATTTGGTTATGAAGCCATGTAATAGAAGCCATATTTTTAATATATATATTTTTTTTTAAATGTACTTTAAAAAATAAAATGTTAAAAATTGCACAATTACAAATTGGCCGTAAAGGGCTACGAACAAGGGTTGGAACCTTAATGGCCACAACAAAACAGGCTGGTTGTTTTAGTTTGTGAACTGCTTATTTCAATGGAGGAAGTCATAAATTAAACATGGAAGTTTTGGCGGCTTGCTTTTGACGGGCTTGGAGAATCTGTTTGTCATTTGGAATTTAGCCTGTAATATCAAAGGCATGCATATTCTCCCTTGCAATTAAAATGTTGTGTTTTCAAACACCTTTCCGTGACGACGTTTGTGACACCAAAAGGATGTTGGAAATGGAGTAAGGGGGGGAACCAGCATTGATTACTTGGGTTGACGGCCTCTGGTTGGAGACCAAGGGTGCACACAGATATGGGGCTTCCCAGTGGATTCCTGTTCAGAATCGCAGGCACCTCGATGTGTGCGCCACTGGGTGCATGGCTGAAGAACAAATGTTACTTACCTGTAAACTGTGGTTCTCCAGTATTGGTGTATTTCATAGATTCATCTGCTTGAATATTCCCGTCGTCGAAGTGGGAGTCAAAAAGCAATAAGACTCATCTATTTTAATATACAAGAATAAAATCCATATATAACTCAACATTATATATTTCATAACAACATACAAAGTAAAATGTACCATAGGATAAGATTGACACATAGGAATGGATTGAAAAAGAAATCAGTTTACTGATATATCCATGAAGTTTTTATAGTCCAAACTTCAGGCAATGAGGGGCAAACACCCTCTCGAACCTTCTCCTCAGAGGCTCAGGACCTCAGATGTTATTAGCACAAGAGTAAAAAAAGAGTCTTAGGCGGAGAAGAGAGCCTCTGAGGGGAGGAGGGTGGTTTCGGATGTGAATCTATGAAAGACAACAATACTAGAGAACCACAGTTTACAGGTAAGTAACATTTGTTCTTCTAAAGTATTGGGGTGTCTTTCATAGATTCACATGCTTGAATAGACTAGTGAACAGTAATCATAAACCATTAAGTTGCAGTCTCAAAGTTGCATGAAATACAATGACATAGCATCATAGAATCAAAAAAATAAAAACAACCCTAGGAGGAGGGAATTAACAGAGGCTCAACTTATTCGAAAAGATTTAGAAGAACTGCTTGGCCCACTGCAGTATCGGTTTCGTTGATTGCCTCCAGGCAGTAGTGACTCGTGAAAGTGTGCCTGCTGGACCACGTAGCTGCCCGGCATATCTGATTAATGGGCACACCATCGAATAAGGCAGTTGTTGGAGGACATCGCCCTTGTATAATGCGCCCACACTCATGATGGAAGAGGTTTTCCAGGTTTCTGATGGCATAAAAATATTGATGAAGAAATCCAACGTGCAATAGTTGGTTTGGTAACAGAATGTCCCTTACAGAATCGCCCATAGGCAACGAACAGTTTGTCAGATTGGAGAAAGGGTGCTGTTCTGCTGATATAAAATTTGAGGCACCTCTTTAAGTCCAAAGAATACAGACTCTGTTCCGCTGGAGATTGCGGATGAGAAAAAAAGTTTTTAAAATCACAGACTCATTAAGATGAAAGTCGGACGGCACCTTTGGCATAAAAGATGGGTTTGTTTGAAGGATAAAACAGTGTGATTTAAATTTGAGGAAAGGAGGCTGGATTGTGAAATTGTGCATGTCATTCACTCGACTTGAGGAAGTCAGAGCAAGCAGGTGGGCAACCTTCCAGGTTATGAATTTAAAATCTGCTGCGTGGATTGTCTCAAAGGGCGCATTTATAAGTTGCGCAAATACGATGTTAAGACGCCATGTGGGTGGAGGAGGCCGAATGGGTGGAAACATCTTGAAGAATCCCTTATAGAACTGTTCATTCACTATAGAGGAACAGAGAGAGGAAGAGCCGTCATGGCAAAAAAGAGAAATTACTGGAAAAAATACTTTTAGACTTAAATGAGAAAGTCAAGACTATGGCAAATGCAAAAAAGAAAGGCAGAATTTGTTCCGGAGAGGCGTGCACTGGGTGGATGTTAGCAGACGAACACCAATGGCAGAAGCGTTTCCACTTTAGTTTGTAGGTATTCACCGTGGAAGGCGCACGCGCCCTGGCAAGAACCTCTATGCAGGCAGGCAAAATATTTAAGTGACGAAATTCAAGGCACTCTGGTTACAGGCCGACAATTTTAGCAAACTGGGATTCAAATGGCAGATACAAATGTTGTTAATCGTGAGAAGGTACGGCCCGGGAGTGAAGAAGGATGTGCTCGCATTGTGAGCAGAGCAGTAACTCTGAGAATCATGCGTTCCGAGGCCACAGGGGAGCAATCAGGAAAATGTGAAATGGCTGTCTCTGCATTTTCCACAACAGTCGAGGTACCAGCGGGATTGTTGGAAAAGCGTAGGCCAATATCTTGCAACAGTCCGTCTAAAGTGTATTCCCGCACGACCGGTTGTGGGTAAGCCAACCTGTGTAAGGCTGGCATTTGCTGTTCTGCGGAGTTGAAAAGAGATCCAAGCACGGGTGACACCAGAGGCTGAAGACGAAATCCAGAGTCGGCTGATGCAACTCCCACTCGTGTATCGATGACGTGGACCATCTGAGAGAATCAGCCAGAATGTTTGAAATGTCTGGTAGGTGGTCTGCTGTGCGCGTGATGTGATGGAGTATGAACCAAAGCCAGATCTTCTGAGCTATCTGGGAAAGCATCAGAGATTTGTTACCGGCCTGCTTGTTAAGTGCTTGCTGGTGGTGATGTAGGTTTGAATGAGTACTGATTTCTCTAGCCGCAGAAGTTGGAACGATTTGATTGCACAGAATATCGCCATCAGTTCTAGCATGTTTATGTGCAAAGAACATTGGGACAGATTCCACTTGCCTTTTGATGGACAATCCTAGAAGGTGACCGCCACACCCTTCCAGGGAGGCATACGTGGTAAGGACGAGTTCTGGAGCCTTTGCCAAGCATGAAGTCACATCTGCGAGGTTGCGTCCACCAGCGCAGAGCTTGTTCGATGAGAGAGGTTACGAAGATACGGTCACTGAATGAACCGGAGAAATGGCGCAACTGCTTGTCCAGTTCTTACTGAATTGGACGTCTCCTCAGTCTGCAATGCGGGATCAAAAAAAACTGAAATTTGATGAGACAATTATCCAAATGTGGGAAGATTTTAATGCGCCGCAATCGTAGATAGGCCATCACCGGGACGAGGACCTTCGTAAAGACCCGGGGGCGTAGCGGAGACCAAAGTGCATGACTCTGAATTGAAAGTCTATGTAGCCTACACGGAAGCACAGGTATTTTATGTGGCGTGGTAGAATCGGGAAATGGAAATAGGCATCCTATAGATGAATTATCGACATAAAGTTGTCGATAGAGAAGCTGAATAATTTCCCTCCGTGTAAGCATGCATAAAGTCTGATCCTTTACAAACTTGTTCAGAGCCCTCAAGTAGAGGATAGGGCGCCACTCTCCATACTTATTTAGCATGAGGAAAAAACGTGAATAGAAATCCAGCCCCTTGTGAGTCTTTGGAATGACTTAGATTGAAGATTTTTGGAGCATGAGTTTGATCTGATGGAAAAGCTCCTTGAGATGAGCGGGAGGAGAACTGATTTTGGGGCTGTTCCGAGTGAATTTGACAAATTCCAGAGCATGCCCTTTTGAAACAATGTCCAATACCAAACGTTCTGAAGTTATTTGTGACCAATTTGAATTTAATTTCGAGATTCGTCCTCCAATTCTGATGGGGGGGCCTTTAGTCTGTTGTTGATAAGACTGAGGAAAAATGCTGATTTCCTTGATTGTTTGAGCGGTATTGTGTTGATCTGCCACAAAAGTAGTAGGTGGTGCTGCGTCAACGAGCACCCAGAACAGGCTGTTTTTTAAACTTAAGTGTGCCAAAGGGAACAAGCTAATTCTTTGTCCTTATTTATTATTTGGAGCACATAATCTACGTGCTGGCAAAACAGCAACTCCCCATCAAAGGGCATGTCGAGTATTTTTGCATGTAATTCATGGAGAAAAGAAGTAGAGCGAAGCCAACCGTGCCTCCTTAGAACAGCTGCACAAGCTAGCTGGCGAAAAGCAGTTGAGGGAATATCCACAGAGCAATCGATGATCTATAGTGATGCTCTTTCTCCCTCATGACGTATCTTGAGAGCGTCCTCTCTAGAGTGCTCTGGGAAGAGGTTAATGAAACCAGCCTTCTCGGACCACATTTGGTGGTCGTATAGACCCAAGATGGACATGGTATTCGCTGCTGTGACAGTTGTAGAGGAATTGGTTTAATTATTTTTACAAATGGCATCCAAGCAATGACCATCAAGGTCAGGTGAAGAGGTAATTAGAGAAGAGTGATTGTTTGAGTGACGTTGTGCCAAGCGGGTGATCACAAAATACGTCTTTTCCTGGGATAAAAGGCAAGCAGGAGAAGAGTCTGGAGCCTTACATTTTTTCTCCAACCGCGTGAGAACTGAAGGAATTTTATTTGGTGTTTTAATCAATTTCATACCCTTGTTCAGATAAAATCAACTATGGGCACAGCCCGACCATGCTTCTGAAGCTGAGCTTTAGAATGATATAGAAAGCAATCCTCCTCTCTCACTAACATTGGAAGATGAAAACGCTGTGCCGCCCTTTCCATCAACCTGTATTATCAACAGGAGGTGAATTCATTGGTGACCCCGGAGGCAGAGCAGGCGAATTGATCTGGTAATGGTCCCAGTCAGCCATAGAATCATCATCATCGTCACCCGGGAGTTCACCTTCTTCTGTAAGCGGAAGCATTTCAGAGTCACCCTCTGTAGGAGGTACTTGTAAAGGGACAGATTGTGTTGGTTCCGCCAGCGGCCGAGGAGGAGCTGGAGTATTTGGAGGCGATTCTCGTTGAGAGCCGTGGGAATAAAATGGGAAACGGCGGTTGTAATCGTCCTGCATAAATTGGAGATTAAAAATGAGGGATAATGGCAAATGTGCCATTTGAATCTGCGCAGGAGGTTCCTCCTCTTGCTCCTGAGAATAATGGTAATCCTGGTCCTCATTGTCAAAATCTTGACTTTTTATGAAAAGGTCAGATGGACTGCGAGCAGCCCGTAATGTTGTATGTATGTCATCACCCGAGGCAGAATCATAATCATTGGCAGAAGGAAACAGTTTTGGCGGTGGTTGAGTTGTTGGTGGCATTGTAATGTAATCCAAAACAGCCTGACGACGCCGCATGAGCGAATCGTCGACACCAGCAGGCGTTAGCGTAGAAACAGGCACCAATGGAAGAGATGCAAAATTTTTCTTAGACGAGAGACCTGCCATAAAGAAAAGAGACAACACCGTCGACGAAGCAACCGTGGACGAAGCCACCGTGGAAGAACCCAACACCGTCAACTAAGCCACCACCGTCGACGATGTCACAAGCGTCGACGAAGCCGCGGTCGACAACGCCGCCTTCGACAAAGCCGCCGTCAACGAAACCTCAGTCGCCCCCGTTGAGGAGGATATCTTCTTCAAGATTGTCGATGAAGATTTAGATGTTAACGTGACAGCCACAGGTTTATTAGTTGTCGACGAAGATATAGGAATCGTCGACAAGACAGCTTTCAAGAAGACAAAAACAAACGTCCACAAAGATAGCGTCGACAAGCTACCAACGAAGGCATAGGGAACCTGCTGAAACCCGTTGTTAACGTCATCGACAAAGTAGTAGAAGCTGCAGATTTAGACAACGTAGTGACCATCGACGGTCTGGCACATTTATGAGAGGAAACATGCGCTGGGAGAACCACAGATGCCCGAGAGTGTGATATCGGGAGCGTGGGCGTAGCAGCATAGTGTATTGGCACTTCAGCAACCTACAAAACTTGAAGCTTTCTCTTTTTAAGAAAGGGGGAGGGCAAGTCATGCACACTGAGACGCTTAGAGGATGCTCCAGTGCGTCCCAAAGCCACACTTTTGCCTTCAGCGAGGATTATCTGAGACTTTAAACTTCTGTATCCACACAAGGAGGCGGCCCTCTCTATCCTTTAGAGTCTTCTGAGAAAAAGTCCTGCAAATTATGGAGTTTCCTAACAGATATTCAGGGTAGAGGCAGTATATAGACTTCTCGTTAGGGTCCTCTGACTAGAGACTCTACTTGACATAAGAAGCGCAAGGACGGAAAATAGACATCTAACTTGAAGACATCAGGAAAAGTTTATGATATACAAAACCTGAGGAAAAAAATGAGCAGAGCTCAGGGAGACTCCATTCACACGACATGCGTTAGAAAATCAGAGGTCCAGAGCCTCTGAGGAGAAGGTTACAGAGGGTGTTTGTGCCTGATTGTCTTGTAATTGTACTATAAGAATGACCTGGCTATGTCAGTAAACTGCTTTCTTGTTTAATCTATTCCTATGTGTTAATATTATCCTATGTTACTTTTGACTTTGTATGTTATTTTGAAATATATAATGTTTATTTATATATGTCTTTTAATGTTATATATTTGTACTTATTTAAATAGATGAGGCTTATTGCCTGTTGTATGTACTGTGTGACTCACACTTTGACGACGGGGGAAAGACACCACAATACTGTAGAACTGGTTTCCCTTACCGTCAAAGAAGCTCACATTGAGAACAATGAAAGGCGAACAGACAGTGTTATTTGGCATTGTAATAGGCAGTTTGGGACAAACGACAAGGTGTTATTGGAAGCCTGTAACGAGTCGAGTCTGTGCCAGGCGGATGGAATTTTGATAGATATCAAATAAAGGACCTTCAGATATTTAAAAGTAAAGATAAATAATATGCAATATGTGTTATTAAAAAATGTGCTATTTAAATATAAGTTATAGGATACCCAAATAATATTTTTTAATTAAAACAAATCCCTTAAGTGCATGTCTAGCATAAAGTTTTAATAAATAAACAAATATTTAAAAAAATAGAAATACCGTCTATGGTGAATTTTTTCGACAGTCTACGTAAGCCCTGCTTCTGGATTTTGCTGTAACCTTCCGGATACACATTACTGCGCACATATGCAAGAAGCTCATTGTATTTTGTAGAATCCATTGCTCCCTAAAAGCAAAAGAAAAAAATTAAAGTTAGGAGGACATCATAGATGGCAGTACACAATTTTTCCATGATAAAATTGGTATGAAATATGGATAATTTTGTACACATGCGTTACAAACTTATGCTTTAAAAAACTGGCAAAGACTTGGAGCCTGAATTTCGTTTTTCAAAGCACGTACCAGGAGGCCACGCAACTAGGAAATAACTGTTAAACAGCACAGCAGCAGACCACACATATCTAGAATAATTTCATGGTCTGGCGGGCAGCGTGACAGTCAAGCAGAGTGGATGTTTAAAGGCTAAAATGTGAGACTTCAATTGCAACACAACCGGACCATAAGTGGACGTCATGGACTGTTTATGTCATTGTCACCTCTAGGGGTACAACATCCATGATTATGCGTGAATGAGCGTGTCTTTAACCCTGGGGCAGCTAGCTAGTCTCATTACGACCTGAATCCGAAGCTGGGGGGACTCACATGAAAATCTACTATGTTGTTAACACAAGGGGAAAGATTAATGTTTGAATTAATGCTCCAAATGCTAGGTGCAAAGGTTGAGAGCCCCTGCTTGGAGGTTGAAAGCTTTGACAGAGGTAAGGATATTGAATTAAAAATAAGGGAACAATCACAGCTTGGATAACACCCTCATTAAAAGTAGGTAGAAGTGGTGCAAGGGATCACGCATACTATTGTAACCTGAGAGTCTGTGATATAATAGAGGATAGACACCTACATGAACACCTTTCTGACTATAGTCCTTAATTTGTTTACATATTACTTTGTAGATTATTAATGACAAGGAGGAGGTAACTTACCTGACCACTGATGGACACTTCAGCCATGTCAAGGACAACTCCATCATCAAACCAGTTTTCAAAGTATTAGGAGCACTCGAAAGTTAAAGTCAACTTCTGGCCCAGTGGCATCAACTCCATGATTGGTATGAATACCTTTTTGGTACTCAGAACACCAAAACTTCAGATCTGCCATCCAGCACTCCTGTAGACCCTAAAAGGAAGCACATTGAAGACTCTTGCGTAGATACCAACTCTGTTGTGGATTGAAAGAAAGGTTTTTGTGATGCCCAGTCACCCTCAACCCATCAAACAAAATTGATGATCTAGCGGTTACCATCAGGATAACACAATTCTTTAATTAGAGTAGATCCATACGAGTCCCACAGACCGCGGACAGAGATGGTGACTCAAGCAGGGCATTGTGCCCGGCAGAGGTAGTTCAGGCTGCAGATCCCTAGGCAGTGAGCAATATATTGAACCCTGATCACATCTTACACCCCAGGTCACCATAATAAAAAATGGACCATTGGTTAGCAACTTGTATGGCTCCCATAATTTGGAAACGTCTTGTCTAGGAGGTTAGAAGCTGGTAATGGCTGGAATTTTCAAGAATGGCCAAGAAGGGGAAATTATCCATCACAACAGAAGTGTACCCTTATATGGCAACGTTGAAGCAAAAAGTATCCGTGATCCTAAAAAGGGCATGGACCATTAGTTGAGGTTGTGACTGGATATACTAATGGACAATCCGGGACATCATGCCTAAAAAAGTAATATTGTGGATGTTTGAAAGTCATAGTTACCGCATATGTATGCAGAGACCCTATCGAGCTCTGAATGCTGAGGAGACATTTTTCTTGTGAATGCAATTGAAGCGATTTCAACAGAATGTTGCCAAACGTAGATGAACAAAGTTAAACCATTGTTAGAGCACCAGGCAAAGTCTGAAGCAGTCGCCATGTTTTTTTTTAAACAAAAAATAGTAAAGTAATTGTGTAAATTGTTAACAACTTCAACTACTTTGAGAATCAAACGTTTCTCCACCCAGCGTGTTTTTTGTGCAGCCAGGCTTGGCAGGGGGTGCTGGAGAGTCCGTCCCAAAAACAAGACTCCTCCCGGTCTGCAGTATCACGCAGAAGACAGTGACAAGAACAAAATAATTTTTTGATTTTAAACACTACCACATCGTCCAAATACCAGATTGTACACATACCCCTGGGGCGGTCGAGGAACAGGAAACAGTTCTTCGAAAAACCAACAAGGTTTGAGTTCTGAGTTCACAAGATCTATAAAAAGTGCCATACTATGATTTTTTTGTACACTATTGTGATTTTTTAAAGTGGTATGCATGTTTTTTTAAAGAAAATCTAAAAGGCTTTAAGTTAGAGTTTAGAGATCACCCTACTGATTTGGTACGTAAAAGTAAACTTTCCTTCCTTAGGGAAAACATTTAATTAATAGACAGAAGATTTAAGATCTCATGCAGAAAAGGACCATGATGACCGCTACACTCCACCCAGGGCGTTTCATCATCAACATGTTCACGATGAACAACATGTAGGATATCGCCCATCGCCCACTGATGCAGTGGCTCACTTACCACCACTTCAACATAGAAGGTATACGTGTTCTCATGGACCTTGAACCGTGCCAGTACTTGATGGTCTGCCTTGAATTCAAGGATCCATACCTTTAAATCGTTATATTTATGCCCTTCACAGAATTTTATTTCAGTTACAGTGGAAAGCACATCTATTTGTGTTTTCCTCGCTCCCTTTCTGTCTCTGCTCCCATCCTTGGTGCATAAACCAGTTTATGAAGTTGGTGTTGGAGCAGCTGCGATGTAAAGCCTTCAGACTGATAGTCTCTAAAAAAAATATGCTTATAATGAACCCATTTGTACTCAACACTTGCACGCTCCACTGCAACAAACTGTAAACCAGTTATAGTCCCGGATGTTTGTGGTCTACTAATCCAAGTAATATCTCATTTGCTCTATGTAGATGAAATTCAAATAAGACTCAGTCCACGCACATGTGAACTTTCCTTCTCGATAATTGAACAGGAGCATAGACTAACTGCAACGTACAGTAGCAAAAGCAGAATATCGGTTTGTCATCGGGCACAAGTGGTGGAACTCCTAACGTCATGAATACAGGTCATATTTCTGGTTCAGATCCATTACAGGGCCCTTCATCGCCTTAAGTGATCACACCTACTTAGAGGCCACACTTATTAACAATTAAATGGCCTTTAGGAGGAAGCCATGACAGGAATGAAATGCTGATTCTCTCACATGTAGGCGTAGATCTGTTTGGCCATTTTCAGCTCCCAACCAGACATTTAGCGATAATCACACGCCAGTGGTTCAAACGGGGATGCTCGGTGCATGGCTATATCTACCAGCGGAAAATGTTGTTCTGAAGAACAGTCTGTACTAAAATGGGCTAATTTAATTACAGGATTGTTTGTGGTGAAGTGTCGGAGTTGGGTCAAGGAACAATTCTGTGTATTCCTCAAAAAAGACAACGTGACAGCAAACCGATACATAAATAATCTAGATCGTACCGAATCAAAAGTCCTATAGGATCCGGTGCAAGATCTGTGTGAATACTGTCTGTCCAACATGAGATGGCTATAGGTGGAAGACCTTACGGGAACGTCAAACAAATGTGAAAACAACCGCTCCTGCCATTATAAGGCTACCAGTCTTTGTAAAGTAGACCACAAGGTATTCTAAAAACTGTAGTAACGTTGAGGGACTTATTCATAGATATGTTTTCATTCTTTACTGGATGGCCAACAGGAGGCAAATTACAGATGCAGCACGGAAGCAATTGGAGTAGTTGTATTGATTCAAGTATGGCATGTGGAGCATGGTTATTAATTTACCCCATTTAGAATGCGAATAAGAGTTTAAAAACAAATGATGACAACGCTGGCAGATCAGGAGGTGATGCCCACAATATCGAGGGTACAAGGAAGGTTGCCAGTACTATTGAGACCTTTTGTGATTTTTCAATGGGTGTGCTAAAATTTCATAATATCGTCCTTGATTATAAAGGGAATCCCCTTCACCTCCTTTTCACATGAATTCCTCACCTGCATGTCTAGCGAGTAACATTAAATACATTAATTTTACAGGACTTTGGACCGAGAATAACTTACTTTTAACAAGTTATTGGTCATAGAGATCTGGCTAAAAATTCCTGCTCAAACTGTTCAAGATGTGTGAGTTGGTGACTTTGAAAAAAGAAAGATCGGATTCGGGATGATGTTGTCAATTTCTTAAATTCTTTGCCTCATTTTTTTTATACCGACAAAAAGTCAAGATTATTTGTCATTCAACACGTTAGGATCGGAAAGATTGGCTGGAAATGTACCTGAAGATGGTAATCCAATCATACTATCCCTGCCTAGCCGCCGTTGGTAGTACACCCGATGGGATGTGAACAAAGTCTTAAAGTAGTTGTAAACATGGATAAATAATAAGTACTTGTACAGAAAGAAGATGTCATTAAAACTGGCAACTATTCTATGTTTTATATCCTGGTGCAGGGTTTCCAACATGAGGAACTGTAATCTCACTGTCCTAGTTTTCACGCATGAGTGTGTTCCATTTAATATATTTGGAAGACATAATTGTAATTGAAAGTCATTGTCCTAATCTGCCTTTCCAACTGGCGTAAAATCATGTTTGGTAATAGGGCTCGAGGCTTATGAAGAGGCAACAGTGGATATACGTCCACAGTGAGTAAGACAACTGCTCAAAGCTCACAATAAAACACACGGTGCAGTTTCATTACCTGCGATTGAGAGATGATTTTGCAGGGCTATGCATAAGAAATGAAGAAACACCGATTAAAATTGAGCCTACTCTGTTAGTGGGGCAATGCCATCCATAGATTTCTGTATAGGGCTATTGCTCAATAATATCCATAATTCGGGAGATTGTTACTCTGATTCAAAATTTTAAAAGATTATATTTCATCTCAGTTACATAACTGGTATCTTTGTTGTTGGTCAAGCTTTGAACAAGCCTAATCCACAGCCTCAGTCCATAACATAGAATGCAAAATTTCCTCTTGTAAAAAGGAAGGGTTCAATTCTATTAAGGATGGGTAGGCAAGGATTCAACCAAGTGATCATTCAAAGCACATACCAGAAATAATACGTATGCATATGAAATTACATATTTTAATTTATTGTGATTGTACTTGCTTAATTGGATTGTTATCCTGGCTTCTATTTTGTTCTTCAAATGACTTGTTTATTAGGAGGATGAACGGTTTGTTCCAATATTCCAGATTTCAAAGGTTTATTTGATTTGGTTGAGGATGAACGTAAACATCGAAAATCCCAATAATTGCTGCATGTGATCTAAAAAGCTAAAAAAAAAGAAGGCTAGAGAATGTTTGATGAAAAGTGATTTAATGCAATGCTGCACAAGTGGACAATTTTGTTGTATATTTTCAGTTGCCATTTTGCAAAAAATACTGGAAAATGTTTTTAATTGCAAATTTATAAAAGAATAATAGAAATAAATGTATTAGAAATAGAAAATCATAAACCTTTACTCTGCATAGGATTATAGAATTGGTAGTTTCCTTTTTGATAGATCGGAAAAGTTCGATTTTACACCAAGTTTTATGTCTTAGAGAAAATAATTGAACTGTTAAAGAATGGTTTCCGCAGGATGTTTGAAATAAAGAGACAGTTAACTTATAAAAATGCCTGGCCATGATTTAAAAAAAAATTCATTTATAGGTGTTGGGTGATACAGAGAATCAATTGGTTATAAAAGTAGTCTCCTGAAGTGTAAAGCTAAACATGCACAAAACATATTGCTAACCGGATAAGTGAGACCTAACTTAAGTACTGTATTAATAGGTGTTAAAAGAAGTACTACAATGGCAGTATTCTCTTTCAATTTACAGACGATTCACACCGAAAGTGAACATTACAAATGCGTTTAGTATTTGCATTTTAGTGGAAGCAAATGATTAACTTTGCTAAGAAGGAAAGAAGCGTGAACTTTAAACGTTTAGTAAAAGTTGTAGTTAATTACACAAAGTCTGATGGAAGCCAAAAACATGTATTAAAGAAAAATTTGGGCTATGATCACAACAAGTATGTATGAAGCTGGTAAAAGTTTTTACTAAAATAGCCTTCGGGAATGGACGACAGAAAACATGCTTCTTGTGTTCCAGGAAATAGCATACCAAACTTACTTCCATGTACAATGATTAATGAAAATACTAACTTTTGCCGAAGATCTGGTACCTCCTTTCAAAGTTTTTCAAGGTGTTGTTTTTGGATTGTAAATTGGTGCTAGAGTGGGAGGAAAAGTGAAATCGAGAACGAAGGAAAATTGTGTGCTGCTTTATGAATTTGATGAAAGACACACTGTCTGAAAATTTAAAGAGTTAATTAGAGGTTAAAAAATATCAATCTCCCTCCAAACAGGGTCCTTGTGGCACATGGTGATAATGTAAGATTGACTTTGATCGATGCATTGATAAAGAAAGCTATTGGAGAGATAAATGGTGTCTGCACCGTTTTGCTTAGAAGTGGAATCTGCAGCGGCTGGTGGTAGAACTAATGTAGAGGAAAGGATAAGCATCTCTAAAATAAATATTTTCAACCTGTAGAAAAAACGAACAATACACCTTTTTACAAAACAAATATTAATGAGTACAAAACATAGTGAGTATAAAAATGAAATAGAAGCTAATGAACCTATATACCATTTACAATACCAAATTGAATTTACTCTCAGCTAAAACAAACCAGACATAAAAACATTAAAATAGAGTTCATGAACAAGTAAAGAAAAAAACATTTATATAGTTTTGTCTATTATTTTCTAAATTAAAGCATACTCTCAAAGCAAGCAATGAATACAATTAAACATGATAAAATGGTAGGCTATGTATAAAACCATAAAGGGATAATGTTGACCGTTGACATTATTAATACATTTTCAATAATTGACATTGCAAGGTATAAAATTTGACAATTAAAAATACGCTTGAAAATACTCTTATGTGTTTGCGACATTTGTAATAGCACAGTTTGAACAAAGTATGAACCTTTTCAAATAACGGACACATTTACAAAAAAGTCAAATAGCTCACAGTTTATAATTTATTTTTAAGGCTGTTAAATCAGCATAGCACAGCTCTCAGAAAATAGAAAGCGGGCAGGCAGAAGAGATATAATTTTTTTTAAATTTTTTTTAAAAACCTTTATTCGCATAAATCAGATACACAGCTATTCAGCCGACATCCCGGAGGTTCGGCAGCTAAACAATCAACACGTGAAGTCCTCCATAGCTCTAATGCAGGAGAATGACAAAGGTCTCATTTTTGAAAACTACCTACAATAAACACAACAAGCAAGGCAGTATACACCACAAAGTCGTGCCAGTTTCCAGCGGGGGCGCGGCCCCATTTCCAACATCAAATCAAAGCACCGATCGGGAGGATGAGGGAGAGCAGAGGCACTAACATTCTAACGGAGGTGCATCAGAAAAACCCAAGTCGGAAGTGAGGCTAGGGGGAAAGTTGCTCCTCTGGCGGTTCAATGGCAGGAGGCAGACATATGCCTCCCCTATATTGGTTCCAACTTCCCCATACCTTATGCCATTTCTTAGGCCTCCCCCGTGCACTATACACCGTTTTCTCCCGAAACATGCTCCAGTCCATGTTGTCCTTCCATGCATCCAGGGTGGGCGGGCTATGGGATCCCCACAGTCGTGCTATATCTCGCTTAGCCACCATATTGCCTAGGGTCACCCATTGAGTCTGTGCTGCGTCATAATCCGTAGGACCCCACACATTCAAAAGACAGCGCCGCGCCTCTGGGTGCAGTACTATACCCGTGACCTCCTGCATCACCACGTGAATCCGCTTCCAAAAGTCCGCAATCACACCACACTCCCATATGATATGTAGAAAGGTGCCCACCATCCCGCAGCCCCTCTTGCATAACCCATCCTCGGAAAAGCCCATATGAACCAGCCGGGGCCCAGTGACGTAGACTCTGTGCAGTATCTTAAGCTGGACCACCCGTAGTCTGGCGGGGATCGCGACCTCCTTAGGAGAGGAGAGGGCGTATTGCCAATCTTCATCGTCCAGCTCAAGGCCGTCCCTAGTCCACTGATCCCGAACCCCCATGAGGAGGTCGGTCCGGACATTCACAAGCTTTTTGTAAATTAGGGAGATTGTGCTCTCCGGCATATGGCCGTCCAGGATCCGGTCCTCCAAGGGAGAGGACTCAGGCACCCTCTCCCCCTCAACGAGCACCGACCGCAGCGCATGGCACACCTGCGCATACCGGAAATATTCCGTGCCCTCCAGCGCATATTCTGTCCGTAGTTCGTCAAACGACTTAATCCGCCCCTTGGCCAGCAGGTCGCCCACCCTGGAGATGCCAATCAGATCCCATTTCTCGAATCCCTTAGAGTGCCAAAGTTTCCCCAGCATATCTGAGTCATACAACGGAGTGGCGAGGGTGAGCCTATCTTTCCAGCCCAACGAGTTCGTGACTGTCTTCCACACATTCACCGCCACCCCGGTCGGCCCCGTGAGGGACCCAGCCGGGGGCCTCGAGTAAAGTGCTCTGTAGTAGCCACCCCCACGCAGCAACCACCGGTCCATAGCAAAGCCGGGGCTAAGCGCCGGGCCGTAGACTCCATGGTTGATCGCACTCAGCTGGGAGGCCCAATAGTATCTTCTGATGTCGGGAAGCGCGATACCCCCATCGTACCAAGGAAGAGTTAGTTTTGCTATCGCTATACGCGGACGGCCGTCCCACAGCAGCGAGCGCTGGAGACTCTCGACCTCCCGAAAGTAGCTGGCCGGAACCAGCTCCTGGGTGTTCTGCAGGACATAGAGAAAACGGGGAAGAGACATCATTTTGAATAGCACAGCTCGGCCAAGGAGGGAAAGCGGCAGCCGCCGCCAGCCCGCTACATCTCGCCGCAAGCGCGCCAGCGGAGGGACCAGGTTCCTCTCAACCGTACCGTTGGGTCGGTGGAGATATAAATCCCAAGATACATGAAACCCTCCCGGGCGATCTGGATCGGGCAATTCCGCGGGGGAACCGGGACGTCTCCACACAAGGCATACAGATATGACTTCCCCCAGTTAATGGTTAGTCCCGAATTCCTCCCGAAGAAAGTCAAAATGTCGCAGATAACTATGAGGGACTTCCGGGGTGAAGCGAGATAAAGCAGGATATCATCGGCATAGAGGGAGATGCGGTCCTCGTGGTCAGGTGACCAGCGAAGCCCCTTCACCTCCGGGTGCCATCGTATCCAGGCCGCCAGCGGCTCGAGAGCAAGAGCAAACAACAGCGGCGACAGAGGACAGCCCTGCCTGGTACCTCTCCCCAGCCCGAAAGGGCGGGACGCCCTACCGTTGACCGCGACTTGAGCGAGAGGCTCTTCATATAATAGTCTCACCCAGCCCATAAATCCGGGTCCAAAGCCGAATTTCGCAAGCGCAGCCCACAGGTATTCCCACTCTACCGTATCGAAAGCCATCGTTGCGTCGAGCGCTGCCACAATGGCCGGCTCCCGCATCGTCCCCACCCTTGCGATCACTCCGTGGATGCGCCTAAGGTTCAACGCGGTGTTACGATGCGGGATGAATCCGGATTGGTCAGGGTGGATCAGATCACCGATCACCCTGACCAAACGGTTAGCGAGGATTTTAGCGAGGATCTTCGGCTCGGCATTAAGGAGCGAGATCGGCCTATATGAGCTGCACCTGTTCCTGGGCTTACCATCTTTATGTATGACCACGATTGTTGCCAGGCGCTGGTCGCGTGGGAGGCATCCTGTCTCCCGCGCCTCCACGAACATAGCTCGCAAATGCGGAGCGATCTTATCTGGCCGGAGTTTGTAGAACTCAATTGGCAGGCCATTCGGGCCCGAGGCCTTGCCCGAACGTAACGAACGGATAGCCCCCGCGATTTCGTCGACTGTGATATCGCCATCAAGATCGTCTATGTCGGAAAGGCAAGGCAAAGCAAGATCACGCAGGAGTTCACACGAATCCCCCACTGGCCTGTCCGACACGGAGGTATAGACCGTGTGGAAGTAATCCGCAAAGCACTGGACTATGCCATCCGGCTCCGCGACAACGACGCCATCCTCCGTCACGAGGTCCGGCACAACACGATTGACCCGCCCCTTTTTATCCAGCCACGCGATTAATTTCCCGGCCTTGTCCCCGACGTCGTACAGACGGCCCCGCTGTTCCCTACTCAAGGCTTTGGCCGCGTCCGTCACAAGGGCCTTTTACTCCGACTGCTTAAGGGTCAAATTGTGCAGCGCCGTCGCCGTAACCTCCCCCTCCAATGACAGCTCCAATTCCGCGATCTCCGCCTCAATCTGGGCGACCTCCGAGTCTCGCCGACGCTTGGCCGCTACTATCAAGGAGAGGGCCTCTCCCCTAAGCACTGTTTTGAATGCTTCCCACAAAGACACAGCCGACGTGACCGAGCCGAGATTCTCCTGGAAGTAATGATCGACCGCCTTCAGCACCGCACTACAAGTCATAGGGTCCCTGAGATACCACGGGTTAATTGGGGCCACCCTACCCCCCATTCCTCTACCAACATCCATACAGATCCACACCGGCGAATGGTCAGAAATACCCCGTGCCATGTGCCTGGCCTCAGAGACAAAGGAGGCGTGTGCAGCTAGAGTAAGCACATAATCAATTCTGGAGAGACTGCCATGCGCCCCGGAATGGAAAGTGTATTGCCGCTGTGTGGGATGCAGTAGTCTCCAACAATCAACCAGTCCAAGGGTATCTACAAAGTCCGGAAGCCATTTCTGAGCCCCCCCCGAGCTCCTTGGCGGGTGTCTGTCAAGCAATCCGGAGCCTACCGCATTAAAGTCGCCACCCACCACCAACATTCCCTCTGGGAGATCCAACAAAGTCCTCTCTAAGTCCGCAAGTGTGGAAGGTTGCAGTGCAGGAGGGACATAAACCGACACCAGGACCAGCGTCCTGCCCTCCCACCTCCCCGCTACAGCCGCAAAGCGTCTCCTATCGTCAACAGTAGTGGAGTCAACCTCGAAGGGCAGGGAGGACCTGACGAGTATTCCAGCCCCTCTGGACCCCGAGGAAAACCCGGAGTGTGCAACAAACTTGTAGCCTTTCCTATTGAGTGCATAGCACATGTTACCAATCAAGTGCGTCTCTTGCAATAAGACAATATCAGGGGTACATCGCTTCAGGAATTGCAGGACAATCCCACGCTTAATACGATCCCCCAAGCCATTTACATTCCAACTGAGTATTTTTAAGCCCCTACCCCCCATCCCAACATGTAAGGAGACCACCCCCCCCCGCGTGGAACCGCACTAGAGTCACAGAAGCTTGCATCCTTACGCCTTGCATAACCAAAAACAACAACAACCCCAACAACAACCCCAATCCACCCCCCACCCTGCACCCCTGCGTAAGCTCTAAAATGCCCCCCAACTTGCAGTGTGCCTGTCGCCCCATACAAAGACTAATCTACAAAAAGAAACCCAGAGGAGGAAAAAGCTCCCATACTGCCCCCGCTACCCCCCGGACTGTCACCCTCCCGGGGGAACCGGGGATCTGGTACTTAAGTCCAGGCTCATTGTTCATCGCCGCCACCGTCTGCTCCACCGGAGCGTTCCACGTTAGTCCGTCCTTGGGGCAATGTGTCCAGCCAATCTCCGACCATGTTTGGTGATTCAAAAAAGAAAGTCCGCTCTTCGAACACCACACGCAACCTGGCCGGGAAGAGCATGGCATATTTCAGTCCCATCTCTCGTAGCCTTCTCTTGACCGCCAGGAAGCCTTGTCGTTGCTTCTGTACCATCTGGGTAAAGTCCGGATAGAAACTTACAGTGGTGTTCTGGAATAGCATCGGGCCGGACACCCGTGATGCTTGCAGAATGGCATCACGGTCCCTGAAGTTAAAGATCCTGGCGACAATTGGCCTCGGAGGGGCCCCCACCTTGGGCCTCCCGCCAGGAACTCTGTGGGCCCTTTCAACAGTAAAAAACTTACTAAGGCCTTTGGGCGCCAGATGGTTCACCACCAGGTCCTCCACAAACAGGTCCACTGACTGTTCCTCCGAATTTTCCGGGACCCCAATAATGCGCACGTTATTGCGCCTTGCGCGGCCCTCGAACTCTTCCAACCGTCGGGCAAAGTGATCATTTGCAGTCCGCAAGGTACGGACTTCCAGCTGAAGGCCGGAGACGTCGCCCAGGAGGCCTGCAGTCTTGAGGTCCAAGGACTGAACCCGCTCATTAGTTTTCCCCAGGTCTGCCCGAATCAGATTGACGTCGATCAATATGGCATCCACTTTATGCGCCAGGGTCTCAAATTGTTGTCCGATTGAGGACTTCATCCCCTCGATGGCCCCCATGATATCTTGCAGGGTTGGTTCCGCGGAGGGGGGCGACACGTCCTTCGAGGCCTCCAGTGTCTGTCCCGATCCGCCCGGTGACCCCTTCTGGTGGGCATAGCGGTCCATGTTGTTAGTCTGGGTGTAGCCTCCCCGCCTGGTACTTTTGGGCTTCTGTTTTTCGGCGTCCGATTTACTCGACATCGCTATCTGCCGCGGGGACAATCTCTTTGCCCATACAGAGTAGACAACCCTGCAGCCAGTGACTGGCGCTACCCACGTCCAGGCCGGGCGCGGTGGAGACAGGAAAGCGAAAGCGAAAGTGAAAGTGAGGACACCTTCCTTCTGACGACTCGCCCCTCGCGTGGCCGCTGTTGTTCAATTAGTGCACGGGCACTGTGCCAACGCAAGTCCCGGGCACCTTCCGGGGAGTAGGCCACAAACTTCCAGGCAGTACAAGTTCGGTCTCCGGTGGGCGATTTCACTCCGGACAACGGCTCTCGCCTCAGCAACGGCTCCCCTCCAATATTCCGGGCATCAAAAGCAGGATACTAGACAGGATATCTGCCGGAGGGAGCGAGGGTCTCGGGAGCTCTAGGCTCACGCGGCCATCTTGATCACGCGCTAAGCTCCTCCCCAGAAGAGATATAATTAAACAAAAATAAAACTCACTGTGAAATTGCTGGTTCGGGATGCTAAAGGTTTGTACTTACAAGGCTGGTCTAAAGTCTAAAAAGTTGGTGAAGAAAAATGGCATTTAAAAAATGTTAATTAATATTTGAAAAAGAGAAACACATTTTAATTGACATACGAATCAGTACTCATATTTTAACAAAAGTAAAGGTTACCTTGAATGATACTGGGGTTGGAAATACTTACACGCCTGTTACAGGTTTGGTATTTGACTGACCGCCAAAGTAGTGGATAAGTGGCGTTGGCTGATGTAGCAAACAAAACATAGGTGTTGCGAACGCCTATTCAAAACTTGGCAAGTCTAGCAACTCTGGTCCCAAATCTCAGAAGTAACTTACGACAAAACCCCCCATAAAAAATGTTGGTATCAAAAAAAGGACATCTACTTATAGTAACGTTAGGATTTTATCTTAATTCTATTTTAAGTATGTCTTAAGTCAAACTTTCGAAAAAATCATCATTTTAAGACTACTAAATGCCTTTGACAACTTCCAAAAATAATATGGCACAGTATTGATATAAAATCTGAAATTTACTCCTACTAAATGCCTTCAGTGAATAGTCAAAGTAGTAACTTGAGAATTTTGTTTTAAATTAGTTTGGTGAATCAGTTCACCAGTGTCCGTGAGATCTGCAATGGAAAAGCCTAACGTAGGATCAGCAGTGAGATCACGCAATATGACCTGGCTAAACAGCAAAGGTTACTACAAGAATATTAAGAGTTTCTTCTAAGTAAGGTTTTACATGGGAGTTGAAGCGCAATGAAGAACATGTTGTAGAGGAAAGAAAAGGTGAAGTGCAGAGCACCCCTCTGCCTTCAATGCATGTGTATGCAATCTGGGGGGCATAACATGTGGCAAAATGTGTGCATGCACATAGGTTCATGTAAGTCATGCACTTTGAACTTCATAACGTTTAAGAACCTTGTAGTGAAGTCACATTTAACATCTAACAGTGGGGCCACCTTACAATGAGGCATTGGCATGTTAATGCCACGACCCACATGTCTCTTCCTACTATAAAATAATAATATGTTGAGAATCAGGCGTTATCTTTAGCGAAGCAGTGGCAATGGTTTTTCCAAAGCATCAACATTGATTTAGTAAAACGGTTTCATAGGCCCTTATTAGGTATTTAAGACTAGGGCATAGGATGGTGTATTTCATGACCCAAAGAATCTGCAATTCAAAAACATTGTTATAAATGTTTTGATACAACCAGCAAAGGAGAAATGCAACCTATGTGGATTAACGAACAATCGGACTTCCTGCAATAGTATTGTGAGTGAATATGCATACAGTCCCAATAATGCTGATACATGCATATGACGAGTTTACAGAATTACATACTTTTACTGTGGGGAGGCCTCAATGAGAAATATAGAAGTTAATAAGGTAAAATTGTGTTAAAAGTGACCCTGTTTTACAATTCTTCTTGGCGGTGCATGCACAGCGGGAATATGCTAACCCCAGTCCAAGCACAGGAAGAAATGCAGTTTGTGTTTATGTGTCTGCCCCAGTTGTAAAGTGGTTTGTTGGTGCAAAATGATTTCCCTGGTAAGTTTATCATAATAGCATTAAAATTGAGGACAGCGGGAACACAATCTAAACAAACATGAAAACATGTTTAAATTATTATTACTGTAGGAGGTGTCACTGCGCTAGCGTTGATTGGCACTACAAGAGTGCCAAACCCCTAATAAAGAGATAAGTTGAAAGAGCAGATTGGTCATGCATTCATATTAAAATGTTAATTATTTAAATGAGTTGTAACTACTGCTTGCATGAGGGATTACACAAGTCGGGAAGTTGATAGAACAGATTAAGTATTAAATAATGTAGGACACAAATCTTGTATGTAAACCTTTCTATTAAATAATAGCGCTGATGAAAACAAACTTTGATAGTTCTGAAGAATATCTAATAAAAAGGTATGGGCTAGATTATTAACTGAAAGTTTACATTACAATAATCATAATCAATTGATAATTGTAATTATGCGCACACATATCAGAAACATGAAATGATAGATCGAGAGAAAATAAAATGTTGTGTATGTGATAATCAAAATGTAAAGGATAATTGAAGAGTAATACTGTATTAAATGTGCCGAAGTAATTCAAAGTAGACATAAAATATTTTTTTTTCCTCAAATGACTATGTTGGTTAATAACATACGTTTGTCCAGTCTCCCAACGTTGTAAAGGAAACATAACCGTAAAAATGATTTTAAAATTCTCACCTGTAACTGAATTTTCTGTGCAAGCGAAAACCAGTGTACTTTGTGATATCCATAAGTTACCGTAAGGTGTCAGAATAAGTATGTTTGTGCAAGAAATTGGTATTATATTTTTTGATTCTAATAACTCAAAACTACTGCTTTGTTATGAGTAACTTCTGAAGCCCTGTCCGCATTCGATAGACAAGAGACCTGTTTTGAAAAAAGGGTAAACTAAAACATAAGTGACTAGACATAAGTAAAGATTCTCCAAGGAGAAAACGTGAGCCACTTTATGCAGTGTTATAATGCGAAAGAAGGACACATGTTTAATAGAGCAAAACAACAATAGCAAAAGAGTAGTGAACATGGTGGAATTATATGATGCAGCCCTGTTGCAGCAAAATGGACAATAAAAATGTAACATACAAGACAATATGTAGAATATAAAATGGTTCCGTAATAAAAAATCTACCACTAAATGACACTTCAGTGAGTGCAACGATAGTGAATGTGTTGGATATCGGTCATGTAAAATGAACAACGCTTACTCTGGTGTGTGTAACATTAGGGCAATTGTTGTACATTGGGCATGTAAAAATGAGTATTCAAACTGCAATTAATGCTAAAATAGGCAATGTGTTTGATAGAGGAGGGGTAAATCTTACTGTTCCCAACACGATTAGTGCAACAATAGGTAAATTGATGGATAGCGGACAGATAAAAAATAATTATACCAAATGCAGAGAGTGCAACAGTAGGGAAAGTGTTGGATAGTGGATGTATAACATTTAAAATTCAAACTTCAGTCAGTGCAACAATAAGCATAGTGTTAAAAAGTGGAAGGGAATAATTTACTAATCCCCATTCAGCTAGTGCAACGATATGTAAAGTGTTGTATAGCTATGGGGAAAATTACATCTTGCAACTCCAATAAGGGGCAGATTCTGATCACGGTCAGAAGAGAAACGAATCTGGTTCGGCAGTCCGATAGTTCGATTAAGCTGCGTCTTTTAAAACCCATCCGTACACAGGTGTGGGCAACAAAGTACGATCCGAAGATGCACTAATTATCCAAATTTCTCGTTGCACGCTCTGACTCGGTACGTCCAAATAGGTTTCACTTTAAACGACACCCGCAATGTAGACAATTCTCAACCAAACGAGTAAGATGCTCGAATAAAAGTGCTAAACCGAGTGTAAGCATCCGGCTTGCCAAAGTTCTTGGAGTCTGACACCAGCAGCAATCCGACTCACACACAGGGTGATACAAATGGGTCTCCCACACACAGGCATGTATGGCGCGGATGGCACTGACGCGTACACAGTGCAGGGTGCGCACTTTTTTGAGACTTACCCATTCAGTCAATGGGTGAGCATGTACGCATCGTACAACTGGATCACATTGACTTCTATGGGAGTGTGAACGAACCAAGTCCAACAGCATACGTGCTCATCCAACTAGATCCGAGTGCTTTACCACACAGACAAGAATCGGCACATAAGTGTAACAAAAGTGTTATTTTTGGCTACAGGAGGCATACAATGAACTATTAGCACTCCAGGTTGTTACAAAGTAGGGAAAAATGAAAATATAGAGTAATTAAAATAAATATTAACACTAAAGTGAGCGCAAATGTAGGGAAAGTGTTGGATAGTCGAGGTGTAAATTTTAGTAATCGTACTCCAAACAGTGCAAAAGTCGTGATACTATAGGATTGCTGTTGGGTAAAAATGTATATTGTCAATAGTTATTTTTAAAATTTGTAACAAAAAAAAAAAAAAACCTCAAGACATTGTTTTTATAAAAAAGCAACAATAGTATATAAAAACAGTAAAAAATAAAAAGTTAATATATTTAATATACCAAATTAAAATAAAACATTATTATGGCTACTGCAAATTACGCATAGCCACAGATATTACATTTAAGAAAAATAATTTCAAAATAGTATTTATTTTATGTGAAATAAATGAAGTCTAAAAAACTGATTGTATTACCGGCATGTAGTTTTTAAATGTCATAACCTATAACACCAAAAGATTGACATGACAGATTTAAATTGAAAAGCAAACATATTACTTAAACTACATGTTAACTATAGTTAAATATCAATCATGGAAAAAAATTAAAAGAGATAATCTTAACAAACTTAAAACCTTTACCAACAAAATAACACATATTATGTTATACTTTTAAAATGTAGTATTTCGGTAATTCAAAAAAAGTTATCATTTTAAAAATAAAAGTTTTTAAAAACTAATTGAAAGAAGTTCTAATAAAATGACCCAACACCTAATGAGCTATGTAAAATAAACACCAAAACCCCTAAAAATATTTGTGCTAATTAAATATCAATAAATGTTGAATATAAACGATGAAGAAAATGTTCTGAAAATAAACATGACTAAATTCTAAATCTTAACCCTACAAACGACAAAAGCCATACATAGATTAAAATGTGAATATTTCCTTTTTAATTTTTCAATAAATCATTATGAATTCTGAGCGATTAATCTTATTAAATAAAATACCGGAATTTCAAAATTTCAAAACCTGAACCAACCAAAAATAATTAACGACACAATATGCGTAATACATTAGAAATAAATTAATTATTCTCATTTTGTAAACAGATATTAATGAAATGTAAGAAATAACGTACAAAACTTAATCCCTATAAACACAAAAATTCATTAAAAAGTAATCATTATGAATTAGCATATAATTAATATGCAATAACTAAACATTTCAAATGCAATAGGAGTAAATTAAGTACCAAAATGTACAGTATTAAAAATAAATTAAAACAATATTCGAAATAAAAACATGACTTTTAAATTAATGCAATTAATATATCAATCATAAAAATTGGCAATAGATACCCAAAAGAGGGACGATCTTTTTGAAATGTGAAACAATAAAAATTAATATTTAATTTATTAACAATTTCAATAAAATAAATAAAATACTGAGTCATAAAATTGTTACTATTTAATTCGCTTTGTAAGCCATATGTCTGGCAGACACAAGACATTTCCAAATAACACTTGAATTTTTTTTTTTTTTTTAATAAACACGTAACAAAATGCAATATTATTAAACGCAATAACAAATATTGATTTTAAATATATGAAAGAAATTAAATTTTAATAAACAGCTTATATTTATATAAAAACGCCGAATAAATGTAAAGTTAAAAAGGTGATATCACCATGAATCTTATAAAATATTTGCTATTAATTTCAGATAAAATCAGTAAATGTAGTGTATTACAGTAATTGGCAAAATTTCTTATACAGAATGGTACAGCTGAAAGTTGGTACGTAAAAGAAAGTCTATTAATTATATACTGAATACAATAATTTTTAATGTAAAAATTAAATTAGTAATATTATTCCATTTGTAACAAGTTTTTACGAATTATAAAAAAGCAAAAAAGAAGATATGAAAAAAAGGTAAATTATATTTAAGATAAAAAAAATTAGAATTACATTTACAGCACATTCACATAAAATACTCAAAACCTGTAATAAAAACAATAAACACAAATATTTATTTTTACAAATACATTCAATAAGTATCCATGAAGTATATATGAAGCGAATATGATGTGGATCAAAATTTAATTTAACTTAAACGGGTATGGTGTGTCCCGCGAGCGACCATAGATTGTCAGTTCTGAATAAATAAGAACAATGCAAGCAAACTTGTTGGCCCATTAGGATGACTGGCGGAAAAGCAAACAAGTGCCATGGTAGCTGTAAAACACCCCCCGTCACTAGAGCCGGAAAACCGCTGGTCTAATTATTAGGGTCCGCAGTGGAAATCCGCAGGCGGCGGTCGGATAGCGGCGGTTAACATTATGGCGGGCGGTGCTGGCAGCAGCACCGGACCAATGTCCAAACAAGCATGTCCCTGCACTGTGTTGCAGGCACTGGACAATGCATGCCAGCTTGGAACAGGGACATGTAGGTTAGTAAATGGGTACCACCCCAGTAAACCCAAACACCAGCCTAACACAGTTGGTGTCCCCAATGGACCCCCGAGACATTCTCCGCATTAGTTTACATGGCGGGAGCACCGCCGCGAATAGCTGGCTCCCGCCGCCATCATAATCGTGCCGGCGGTGCTTGGCCCTGATCCACCACAATTGTACCTGTAGAGCTCCGCACGCCAGGCAAGAGGGCGGACTGCAACCGCCAGAAAAATTGCAGGATGGAAATCACACCACTGCGGTCACAAGCGCAATGCTAATCGGACGGGCGTTGTTCAGGGCTTCGATGGCGGGCAGATGTCCACCACCGGTCTGGCGGTTGCTACCTGACGCACGGCGGAGGACAAGCAACCTAACATCCTAAGGGACCCCATTGTGAGGTTGCAAACTGATATATCTCTATAGTAGTGTGTGCGTTGTTAATAAAATTGTGCAAATGATTAGAACTTGGTTGGAAGTAGTTCAAAAAACCATAACTCTTCTTTCATAAAGACATGTTATGGTTGTACGAAAGAAGAAGGTGACAGCTAAAAGTGATAGATAGTTGTAATAATTTTAGTCATGACTGGTGTCTTAAAATATACATAACCCAAGCCAAACCGATAACTACTCAAAAAGGACAGGGTGATGAAGTTTATTGAGGGTATGAATGAAAGCTCCTGAATAGTCCTGAAGTTTGCAAAATAGGGACTAAGATTAAAAGAAAATAATGGAAGAGTGAATAAGTCCCCAAAAATTTTAGGAAAAAGTTTAAAAAAAGCTGGCAGTCACCATAAAAAATGTGATAAAAAAAATGGTATGCTGCCAGGCAAGGAGTGGAAATCATAGAACTATGGGCCTATCAAAACAGTCCTGCACTAAGCAGAAATGACAAAAATATTTGTTAGAAGACTGGTGGGTATACAAATGTGCAATAAATACTACTATGTCAAGACAGAGACGAAGTTTGTTAAGAAAACAGTTAAAGAAGCAATGAGTCATGAACTGTAGAAACACAATGATGGATTAATTGTAAGCATGAAAGACAATGCAAAACATTAGAATAGTACAGTTCCTGGGCTTTTTTTAAACCATGGGTGGTGTAAAGGCTATGACATTCTTGGTGTTGGGGGGGGGGGGGGGTGATACAAAGAGGCGGCAATAGAAATACATGCCTGAACAGACAGCAATAAAAAATGGTCGTAAGACGCTGAGTAACCCGTCAAGACAGATATCATTGAAACATCGTTTATGTGTGGTCACATAGGTTTAGAAATTTCTATGCAATTTGCTAAAAAGCATTAGCACGCTTACCTTAGCTCTGAAAACCTGTGCCTATATCAACATACCCCATTTATTGTGCATAAAATTGCACAATAGAGTATATTATATAAAAGATCTACCCATTGCATAGTCTTTGGCTTGCGAGTCTAACCACGGAAATTGGGAATTCCTCAAAAATATGTTAGATGGGTTGTATATTAAAATTTAACGATGTTACCAATTTAATAATAAAAAGGTTTCTTTACAGTAATTTATGTGGTGTTTCGCTATGCATTGACAGATGCTAGGGAAACAGAATAAAGTTGATGCATATCCCTTTAAACCATGTCCCAATGAAAAGTCAATTCAATTGTATTTGCAGAGGTTTAGCACATTAAGTGAACTCAGGATACATGCATACACAGAATGAAGTACATTGGTATGCTTATACCATTGTTACCATATCCCCCAAGCACTTTTTCTTGTAAACAAAAATTTGATGAATATGCTTTTCACAATGTAAAATATGCTGATTGGCTAGCTTTTATTGGCGACTCATATTAACCTGCACAATATTCTATTATTAGATCTCTAATTATAACCTCAATTCATAATGCGCACAGAGGTTTCACACTTTTAGTCCAATAAGCATACACGCATGAACACCATAGCATTATCTCGTAACACTTGTAGCAGTATCTACCAACAACCTGCACATAGGCTTTCATCGATGTGGTATTTGCACTTTTCATGGCCTATCAACTTAACGTTGCATACTCTCATTTTGTATTAAAAATATTGAATTAAATTCATAGTACATTCCTATGTGATTTAACACTAAAAACTACGATTGTCTGTTTCTGATTGACTTGCATTTTTAAAATTTTAGGGAAATGAAGTATTGTGTATGTCTCATGTAATGTATACGTTTGAATTAATTTTATAAATAAATTTGGGCTCATTAACACAAGTTTACAAAAATGCAATTTTTTTTTTTTTTAAATTTGTGTTATTAACATTTTTAATTAGTTTCATAAAGAGGAAAATATATGGTTTAATCATGATGGGCAACAAATTTTACAATTTATTTTAAATTAAAGTGTTACGTTAGGTCCGACGTTTGCAACGTTTATGGTTTGAATTTACAAAGTATTTGAATACTAAAAAAAAAAATAAAGTCAAAAGAATGTAGCAAGGCAGATGACTGAAGAATTGGTATTAAGTTAATTACTGGACACCTAAACAACATAAAGTTTAGGGGCTAGTAGAGTACCACTATTAGTGTATGTAAATCTTTTTTTAAAAAACTCACAAAATAAAAATATTTTACAACAATTTAATGAACCAAAAAATTTGGAAAAAAAAATGTCTACCTCATAATATTTGTCCGTGCAAAGCGTAATAACAGTTTTAGGTTTTTCAATCATTATTGAAATAACGCCCAAAACAAAGTATAGACTTATCAAAATGTAATCATGCGTAAAATACTACTTTATAACTAAAAAAGGCAAATGGACAGTAATGCACATATCTAATCACTGTCAAAAAACACATTGCGAACCAGAAGCTGAAGCAGTTAGAAAGTCGACGAAGAACACCTGAACTCCTCAACCAACTACAACAGATATAAATATAGCGGAAAGCAAACTCTAGAAATGGATCACCAAATGTGCCAACAACCTCGCCCCATCCATAATACAAAGAGACAACAAAAAAAAAAAAATGGTTCAAAAGGGATAAAGAGGAATCAGCTAATGCCAAAGACAGGGGAATAAGAGAGGAAAACACCATTTTGACACCCGCATAAAATGAAGCTATCAGAGCACAACACCGAAGCAACAAATTCTTAAATATACAAAGAAAAAATTCATCCCTGACATAATCCTCTTCAACGACCGAAAGTCAAAGGAAGTCTTCGCCATCAGACAGGAATTCGCAAAACAAAATAGGGAAAAATCAGACGTCCATCACTCCCAAAACCGCGCCAAAAAAGTCAACTCCTTCTTCAAAATCAAGCTGAAAATGCTGTAAGAAAATCAAGAGAACAAAGACGACAAAAGCACCTGAAACCCACACAACCAATGACAACGTCCACCTGACCCTTCTCACCTAGGAACAGGGGTATGGAATCAAATAAAATATCTAATTGTCCATGGGGCAGGTTGCTTAATAAATCCAATTGTCGTGTAACAAAATCAACTTGTCCCTTTTGTGCCATGTAATGCGGTGGCAAATCGTGGCAGCAATCTCAGTAAGTAAAATCTCTTAAATAGCCTCTCTGATGATGCCAGAGCTCCAACCATAGTAGGGTTTGAATACTAGCAATCGACTTATGTAGTCATGTTTCCGGAGAACTACATACTGAGGCTGAAGGTAATGGTAAGCAATAGTTCTGGGATTTGAATGCAATTTTGAGTCTGTGCAAACCTATTAACTTGCATGTTTTAAGGGTTTTCACAAACTCTGATCTAAGCTTTTACCATACTAGGAAAGCTTGAAAATGTACTCATTACTATAGCAGACATAAAAACTTATTGAAGGGTTAAGAAAATAGTGGTTGAGTGAAAGAGAAATTGCTAACAGTGTGATTTTGGCATGAGCAAATCAAAAAATCAAATAATTTGTAAAGCGCAATACATACCAAAAAAGGTTTCAAGGCACTGAGGGTGGAGGGAGGGGGGTGGGGGTGCTGTTGCTAATGGTCGAACAACCAGTTATTGAGTTGTCTCATGCAGGTTAGAAAGTCTTCAATTTGTTGTAGGTTGAGTGGGAGGGTGTTACAGGTCTTGGCGGCGCAGTGGGAGAATGATCTGGCTCCGGCTGTGGTTCTACGGATGCGTGGGACGGTGTCCAGGGAGAGGTCTGCGGAGCGGAGTTTCCTGTTGGGTACGTAGAAGGAGAGTCGACTGTTGAGATAGGCTGGGCCGGTGTTGTGGAGTGCCTTGTGTGCGTGGATCAGGAGCTTGAAGGAGATTTTTTTGTCGACAGGGAGCCAATGCAGGTTCCTTAGGTGGGGGGGTAGTGTGGTCGCGGGACGTCGAAGATAAGGCGGGCAGAGGCATTCGGGAATCTTGGCAGTATGTTGATGAGCTTGGTCGAGGGTCCGGCGTAGAGGGCGTTTCCGTAGTCGAGTCTGCTGCTGACTAGGGCATGGGTGACTGTTTTCCTTGTGTCTGTCGGAATCCATCTGTAGATCTTGCAGAGCATACGGAGGGTGTTGAAGCAGGTGGAGGAGACAGCGTTGAATTGTTTGGTCATGGTGAATTTCGAGTAGAGGATGACTCCCGGGTTGCGTGCGTGGTACTTGGGTGCGGGGGGTTGTGCCCAGCGACGCGGGCCACCAGGAGTCATCACATGCAGAGGGGTTGGGCCCGAGGATGAGAATCTCCGTCTTGTCAGTGTTCAGCTTAAGGCGACTGTCCTACATTCAGTCGGCAACGGACTTCAATCCATGGTGGAGGTTGGATTTGGCGGTGAGGGAGTCCTTGGTGAGGGAGAGGCTCAGTTGTGTGTGGTCGGCGTAGGAGATTTTGTTGAGGTCGTGATGTCGGACAATGCATTCAAGAGGCGCCGTGTAGATGCTGAAAAGCGTCGGGCTGAGGGAGAATGCCTGTGGGACGCAGCAGATGATCTCGGAGGCTTCAAACCGGAATGGGGGGAGGCGCACTCTCTGGGTTTTGCTGGAGAGGAAGGAGAAGGTCCAGTGCAGGGACTTGTCTCGAATCCCTGCTTCGTGGAGTCGTGTGCGTAGTGTGTGGTGGCAGACGGTGTCGAAGGCGGCGGAGAAATGCAGAAGGATAAGGGCAGCCAACTCGCCGATGAACAGTAGGATCATGATGTCATCTGTGGCAGCGATGAGGGCAGTCTCAGTGCTGTGGTTGCTGCGGAATCATGACTGGGAGGGGTCGAGGATGCAGTTGTCTTCAAGGTAGCAGGTGAGATGGATGTTGACTATCCTATCGATGACATTTGCTGGGAACGGAAGTAGGGATATGGGCCAGAAAACTTTTGAGTTCGATCGGGTACGCCTTGGGTTTCTTGAGTAGAGCATTGATCTGGCCGTGTTTCCAGCTGTCAGGGAAGGTGGCGGTGTCGAAGGAGAGGTTGATGATGTTGCGCAGGTGGGGTACAATCGAGCTGATGGATTTGTTGAAGATGTGGTGTGGAAAAGGGAAAGACGGCGAGACAGAGTGGATTGTACCCATTTGTGTCTTCGATGCTCACGTTGGGCAAGGTTGTCAGGGGGTCGTGGTCAGTGGGGTATGGTGGGTCCAGCGTGCTGGGGCCTGTTAGGGTCGCCAGGGGATTGAAGCTGTCGTGGATGTTGGCGATCTTGCGGTGGACGAAGGTGGAGAGGGAGTCGTACAGGGCTTGTGACGGCGGGATGTCATTGACGTTGGAGCAGGGGTTGGAGAGTTCCTTCACGACGTTGAAGAGCTACTTGCTTTTGTGTGCGTTGTTGTAGAGGCAGTCTTTGAAGGAGGTCCTCTTGGCGGGCCTGATGAGGTGGTGGTGGTTGCAGATGGCGTCTTTGTGGGTTGTACGGGTGCCCGGCTAATTCTCGATGTGCCATATGTTCTCCAACTTCCAACAGGTGCATTTAGACACTAGGAGTTCTGGGGTGAACCAGTTGGCTCTCTTGCTGGTGTCTCTGAGGGTTTATTTTTTCAGCGGGGAAAAGGTAATAGAGCAGTCGTCCATCCCTCGTCTAAGGGTGCGCGCACCATGGTCGGGGTTGGTCGGTGGGTTGAGTGCCAGGTTTGTCTGTAGTTGTACTTTGCTGATTTTGCCCCAGCAGCGACGAGGGTGTTTAGGGTGCGGTGATGTGCGACGTGTTTCCGGAAGGTGAAGCAGATACAGTGGTGGTTAATACAGGTGGGTTCGGAGACGTGGCTGAAGGAGACGTGGGGGCTTGAGGAGATGATGGCGTTGAGCGTGTGTCCAGCCATGTGGGTCGGCATCGTGATGACCTGTCCCAGTCCGAGTTAGGCGAGGTTGTGTATCAGGGTGGAGGAGTTGATGTTGTTGTTGTTCTACAGATGGAAGATGAGGTCTCCAAAGAGTATGTAGTCGGTGGAGGTCAGTGCGTGTGTAATGATTAAGTCGGCAATGTAGACACAGAATTGTAGTCGGGGTCCGCGCGGTCTGTAGACGAGGGTGCCTCTTAGGGTGCTGTTGGGGTCCGTGTGGATATGGAAGTACATGTGTTCGGCACTGCTGAAAGTGTAGTCTGTGTTTGTTGATTCCCTGATGGTCTTCTTGTGGACGATGGTGATTCCTCCTCAAACTCCGTTGGTGCGGTCTCTGCGGGCGATCTTGTATACATCGGGGCTGGCAATGGCGATGTCTGGGGAGGAAGCTTCATTCATCCAGTTCTCGGTCAGGAAGGCGACGTCTGGTGATGCAGTTTTGAGTAGGTTACAGAGATCGATGGCGTGTTTGTATGCAGAGCGAGTGTTGATCAGGATGCATCGGAGCTGGTTGTGTTCTGTCGTGGCGGGTGTCTCTGCGTCTTAGATGCAGGAGAAGCTGCAGTTCCGGCAGGCAAAGGGACCATGGGTGCGCCTCAAGGTGTCCCTGCAGCAGGTGAGGGTCCGTCCTGGGTTGAGAGCGATGAGGGTGCTGGCGTCGTATCGGAGGCGGTCTTTATGGCTGGTGCGGGTGCTAGGGGTTCTGGTGATGGGGGCGGTACAGGCACGGACGGGCGCAGAAGTAATTGACTTATGAGCTACAGCAGCGCACCCACTGTGCGCGGCCACCACTTTAAGGGCAGATGGAAGGGAGGACAAGCTGGGAGGCAGGTGACAGGGGGCAGCGAATGGGCACGGAGGGGGGCGGGGTCGCAGGGGATGAAGCGGCGGGAATGGGAGCGGCAAGGGGGGGCCAGCAGGCACAACAGGGGGCACAGAAGGCAAAAATGGGCAGCGGGGCACAGAAGGAACAAGGGAACCCAGGAGAACGGGGAACAAAAGGCAAAATGGGCGGCTGGGAACACAAGAATATAGAACTGCATATTGTTGACGCTACAATGCAGATAAGTTATTTTCTAGTAATACTATTTCTTGGACGAATTCAGTAAAGTTTGTGAATTCTGGATAAACGTATATCTGCACTTAATTAAAAGGACATGGGGGGGACTTTTGAGAATTTAATAAATAATTGGTCCTATAATGAGGTTGGGTGTTAAATATGACATTTGGCGTTTATTCAATTTTGTCTATCGGATAGATTTACTTTGAGTAACAGCATTCTGTTATTTCACAAGGAGCTTATCTACACAGTCTTTTTGTTCAGTGCCAGGACCAACAGTGGCAATGTGTGCTTTTAGCGACAAAAAACAATGTTTGTTTTTGCAAATGTTTGTTATAATGGTGAGGGCCCACCAGCTCCAACACAAATAAGGATTTACAAAAATAATGCCAAAACAAGTCACAAATTGACAAAAAACGAAAAGCTGAAAAAGAATTTAAGACCTAAGGGCTTTAACAAAGCGATATTTCCCATAATGTTATTAAAACTGGTTATATTGATTTTCTATCACAAATATTTTTGGGAGATACTAGCATACATCAACAGAGTTGAATAAATGTGATGCAAAGAAATGGTACCTAAAGGTTGGCAGTAGTTAAGTGAAATATTTTGGGATTATTTTGTAAACATTTTTGTTTAGAAAACAAAGAATCCTCAATCAAGCTTTCAAGCTTCTGCAAATATTTGAATATAATCATAGCATTATGGGAGCATTACACATAGCCTCATATTGCTAAACATTTAAAACGTGTGTATCCATTTTCATAGTGGAACCACTGTCTGTGCAGTTTGAGCTCATAGCATTTACGTAGAGAGCTAACCCTAATTATAAAGACGCTGCATTAATGAACCATAAATACAGGTTTAAACAGCATTAATACATGGACACAAATATTACCTTAACTGCAAACAATGCCTTTCACTGATACATAAGGAAGAAATGTAAACTGGCAGACAAAGTGTTTTATACTGTAGGGGGTTGGCCTACTTGTCCCAAAGACAAAAAAAACATGAAAACTTGAAGCCCATGAAAACAAACATTATGTCCCAGGCATCAGGCTATAGGAATTCTACATCACCTGTGGGGACTTCTCAACACAGAAAACACACAAAAGACAATGAAGAGCATTCAGTCCAGAGCACCTAGTGACCCCAGACAGACGCACATTTTACACAGAGCCGACACTGCCATAGAACCAAAACTTTGAAAAAACTATGAACATGCTCCCTTGAGACCGTCAGATTCACTGGGAACTGGAAGAACGCATAAGTCAAACCCATAATAAAACAAGCCAAAAAAAGAAACAAGAAATTAAAAAAAGTTAAAGGCCATGTTTCTGCTCTCTTTCAACAGCAAAAATTCATCGATCATGCCGTCAACACCCAGCACGCACATTTGAAAGGATAAAAAAACATCCTAGACACCAACCAATCCAGATTACACACTAACAGTTAAGAAAACAGCCTCATCAATGACACTAATGACATAAGCAGGCTACTAGCCAAAAGCCACACAGCAGACCTCATCCTCCTGGACCTATCAGCAGGCTTCAAAACCATAACGAACCGCTCACTGGTCAACAGGATCAAGAACGCCAGCATATAGGAAAAAGCATTCAACTGTATACGATATTTCCTCTCAGGCAGAAGACATAAAATACAAATAATGCCCTTCCTGTAAGAAAAAAAAGATATCAGATGCGGAGTACCAAAAGAATCCTCCATCAAGCACAAAATCTTCAACGTCTACCTATACACCTTCACGAACATGGTCTAAAAAAATTAAACTAAAAATAATCTCGTACAACAATGACAGCAAGCACATCCTCCCACTCAACAAGTAGGCTGACAACACCAGAAGCTATTTCAAAGAGGGGATGAAAGCCATCGCAACCTGGAAGAGCAACCGTTGGATGAAGCTCAACACAGAGAATACAGAAGTAAAAATACAATGCTGCACTCCCTAGGCATGGGACAACACATGGTGGCCAGCGGCCTTTAGAATACCACACACCACAAAAAAGCACACACGCAAACAGCACCATACTCGTCTCTAAACTCACAATAAATTGACAGATTAAAAACTTGTCCTAAGCATGGGTCAAAAACCTCTGCATACTTTGCAAAAAATTAAAATGGATAAAACTGACTACTGAAAAAGACTAAAACATGCACTCATCGAAAGAAGAATGTACTACAGCAACAATCTCTGAGCAGGTAATCAAAAAAAAACTCCTTCAATAACTCCAGACTGTCTAGAACGCAGAGGCAGACTCATCCTCGAAAATTCAAAACAAAACCACATTAGCCAAAACCGGAATGACATCCACTGGCAGCCCATAGAAAGAAGAATAACCTTCAAGGAGCTAAAACATGACTACAAATGCCTCCATAACAAAGGACCACAACAGCTGAATGACCAAACCTCCATCCTCCCCCAAGCCCACAGAAACCTCCGGTCAACTGACCTAGAAATAGCCACCGTCCCTAGTTTCCACAGGACCAGATAAAATAGAAGATCGTTATCCTACATCGCAGAAAAAACTTGGAAAGAACTAGAAATACACGGGAAAAAAAAACAACACAAATTCAGAAAGGACCTAAAGACCTTGCACTAGGAATAATAACAAAGAAGATGCTCAGAGCACCACCCGAAAAAAAGAAAAAACATAAACGCCTTGAGACACTAACGGGGGAGTAGTGCGCTGTACAAAAACATGGGGCAGATTTATGTTCCCTGGCGCATCCCTGAAAAACAGCAAGGATGCGCCAGGAAAGATGCTTCACGCAAGTTTACCCTTGCGCCACACATGATGAGCAGCATTTACAATGCGGCGCATCATGGCGCAGGAATAAACAGATGCATAACGTTTAAGATGGCGTAAGGGCGGCGCATTGCTGGAGTCGTGTCGCAAGCACGACGCAACTCCAGCAATGCTCAGGGGCTGAACATACATAACATGGAGCGTCATGCCTTAAGCCTGCTTCAAGAAGGCGCATGGTTTTGACCCAGCAGCGTCGGAAAAGTGACTCAGTGAAATCTTATAGATTTCAGTGCGTCACTTTTGCGAGTCTTATTCCAAGGGAACGCCCACCCTGCATACATTAAACATGTGTAATGTAGCTCAGGGCTTTACAGCGTGACGCATGTCCATAGGTGCGACACGATATAAATAGAGCGCAAAGTGGCGCCGGGTTTAAGCCGCCGTTGCATCACAAGTGACGCAACGTCAGCGTAAAAGGGGCAGAAATCCGTAATAAATCTGCCCCCATGATTGAATAAAAGTTATGGGGATTGAAAACGAGCGTTTAGTGGCAGAGGGTGCTGGATTATGTCCCTTGCCTGAAGGCCCTTACCATTTGTGTGCCCATCTTGCTCTTGTGCACACACAATTACAGCAATGTTATTTACTCCTGTCACAAATGGGAATAAAGTACTGTCAAATATTGAACTCCCACTGATAACAAAATGAGCATCATTGTCAATGTCCAAAAACAAGCACAAACCCAACCATATATCACCCAGGCGCGCAACACCCATTGGACTAAAAGCCCCCCCCCCCTCCCCCCCCCCCGTCGTGTGTGGCAGCCCAGGAAGAGACACCTTCCCGGGCCAAAAAGCAGCCGCACCCGAGCACTTCACAGGTCTTTAAAAGACCATTTGCATGTTAATGAGGCCTCGCCGTTGTTTCACCCCGTCTAAGAGCCCCTGCAGCTCCAATCTGCCTATTGCTTACAGTTCAGCCCCCCCCGAAATTTTTGCTCAGCCCCCCCCAAAATTTGGCTCTAGTTGCGCCTCTGATATCACCTGCATGACACTGGATAGATGCAGGTGAGAAAAAACACAACTCACAATAAACCAAAAGAAAAGCCACAACTCACAATAAGGCCAAAGTCACTTAGATTCATCGCAATTCAGACTCACAATAAGGCCAAAGTCACTTAGATTCATCGCAATTCAGAAAAAAAATAAAAAATTGTACACATTAAGAATTAAAAAAGAAATATAACTCACCTTGCAATTGAAGTACAATATAAATATAATTATTTTTACCGAGTTACAGTGTCGACGAACGAGAAGAAGTTTTGACCGAGAAGTTTCGAGAGCGGTGGGAGGGTAGCGTGGAAGGAGCGCGGAAGATATCTAATTGGTTGTGGTAGCTGTCACGGAGGATTTATGACGCGCGTGCGCGTTGAAATCTGCGCAGGGCAATGCTTCCGCGCATGCGCGTACACTTGTGCGCTGGGGAGCAGATAATTATAGGCTCCAAGTTTTGTGGATGCATACGCGCCTGCGCAAAGAGATACGCATGCGCAAATGCTTAGGGGGAGCGCATAGCCGAGGGGAGCAATCCATTATGGAACACCGGCCCAGTCGCGACGCCCCCAGACAGAGCCTTGCCATGAATTGATTGCATCTGCATGCAATGCAAATGACTGGACCTGGCTGCTCAAGAGACTTACGGTCACTCACTTACGGGTGCCGGGTGGCAGACACAGGGGCAGGCTAGAAATAATTAAATTATGGGGTGCCTCCAGGCTCACTCCAGCATCTCTTTCAGTTGTCTCTGGCCTCCTCTGCCTCACAGTCACGCGCACTTTTTATTGCGCGACCCCCAATGCGCTTGCGCATGATCACCAGATCCACTGACTCCAGACCCCACCCTAAGGGTGAATGACTGTACCGTGGTGTGTAGACGCGGCGGCGGAGATTGAGAGTAGAAATCACTGCGCGCGGCACATGGTGCAGCCACCCAGGTCACAGGTGGGCTTTTAATAGATAGTACCCCTAGCCTAAATGAAATAAAATCAGGTGACATCACAGACACGGACGGTGCGTGCAGCACCACCACCTGTAGCTGCATTTTATGCAGATAGTTGTGCTTGTTATTTGCACGGTCATGCCTTCGTGTCCAAATCAGCCCCAGCAACAAACCAGTCCCCTGTCACAAAACCGGCCCCCATCCCACCCAGCCTACCAGGGGATTGCCCGGTGCCCAGAATTACCAGTCTGACCCTGATGTGCAGGGACTACAGTCTTGGCAGGGAATGTGGTTTAAAGACAGAGATGAATGTTCACACGACACACCCCATGGTCTCATATGTCACAGATCTACACACTGCCATGAGGTGATGTCACTACTGTATAAGGTCAGCTGTGTCAAGCTTGATCATGGCAGGGGTCTACCTTGTCCCAATTACACTCGGACATGGACCCAACTATTCCAACACACACAATACTATGTACCCATCAGCCTGTGTACATGTGTTCCCAAAGTCACCTGCACGTAGGCCAACTCCATGATTAACAAGCTTGCACCGATGAGACAGATGATGTGTTCATCTTCAATGCGCTAATCTGCATGTCTATTATAGAGGCTTGTACCATAGGCAAATTGTACAATGTGCACAAATGTCAGAACAAAATATGTTGAAAATTGTAAAGTAACTATGGGATGTTGTCAAAAGCAGGTCACACTCCGTGTCCATAACATTGTAGAGCATGACAACCTGAAAGTGCTGTCAATGATGACTCTGATACCCACTGTAATTGTACACAAATATTGTGGACCACATGCAGTGCCTCGCATTGCAAACACATCATTCCCACTAAACAAGATGTCTACAGCCATACCATTATGAATCATTTACAAAAATATGTACAAGAACTGCTAAGCTACAAAACATTTAATTCTTTATTCAGCCTTTTAAATGAACAACCATAACATGGAGTCCAATAAGGCCAATGGCCAATCCATTTGAAATTTGTCCTTCAGGAAGTAAACCCAATGGTTTGGACTCACTCGCTTGGCTGCACTGCTTCAACTAGGGGTTATCTCCCCTTGAGGGGCATCTTTAGGGCCATGTCAGGCACCACTGGGACAAGATCAGGGTGTGCCAGAATGGGTCATGGGAGGGATGGGGGCAACTGGAGGGTTGTGTTCCACTGCTGTGGGTAGCTCTGATTGAGGGGGCGGGGGCTCCACTGCAGTGGACAGGTCTGTTTGGGGGGTGCTCCACTGCAGTGTCTGGCACTGACTGAAGGTGTGGTGTTGTGGGTGGTGAAGTGCTTGTGGTCAGGGGGGAGGGCCTTATCTTCTTGGGGATGGCGTAATGGTGTGGGGATGGAAATGTAATGGTCTGTAATGTCTGAACTTTGGGAGGGGTGGCCTCGCCCCGGGATGATTTAGGTTTTGCGGTGGCAGTGTGGGATGGTGGTGGGGTTGCAGATCCCCTGGTTTGGGGGGATGCACGGGTGGGGGCCTCACTCTTCCTACTCTTAGGGGAGGGTGTGCGGATAGTGGTGGCTCTCCTCTCTGTGCTGGGTGATTTCCTCCTCCCCTTTTGAGTCTCCCCTTTTGAGTCAAGTTTGATGTCCTTGTGGGGAAGAGGCCAAGGTCACAGAGGAAGAGCTTCTGGGGGGTGGGGGTTGCTGGATAGTCCAGGGTAGGGGTTTTGGAGAGAGAGAGGAAGGTGAGGACTGCATGGTGGTTGTGGATGTGTGTATGTGTTTTTTGGCCATATCACCTGTGTGTGTGATGTCAGTCCCCTGAGTGTGCGTGCGTATTTTCATGTGCTTTATAATATGTTGTTGTGTGCTGCTTGTGTCTGTTGGGTTGTGTGAATGTGCCTCTGTGAGTGTGCTTTGGACAGGTACGTTAGTGGGGCCTGTGGATGGGGCAGAGGTAGGA